>NC_080070.1:60807537-65607537 GCF_949987535.1 Balaenoptera acutorostrata
ACTTAATCACTTTGGAAGAGGCGCTGTCTACTACTCCTACCCCACACAAACTCCAACTAGCTTCAGTTCTTTATAGGAACATTCTGGCAAGAGTAGGCAACTAGAAGTCAATGAGTATCTCCCTTGCTAAGTGCAGGTTTCATAGAAATGCAAGGAAACTGGCATTGAGGAAATGATGATTTTCAGAAAAACTAAGCATAAAATTGGCTTGAGGAGAAGGCATTAGGAATAGCTTAGTAAATCTTGCCCTTGTTTTGAACTTAGGAACATTCCACTCAAATTTATGTTCTTGCTTCCATGAAATATATATGAGAGTTAAATTTCAGAAGAATGTTATATTTCAGTTTTTAAAATTCCACTTGGAATGTCTTTTTCTGTAGAAGAAACATCTTTTGAAAACAGTTACTATTAACTCTAACACTTCATAAAACATGAGGCTGAGAAAAAACTTGGTGATTCCTAAGAATGTAACTCTATAGTCATAAATTTACATATTTGTGTAGAATTTGGACCTTTTGAAAAATGGAAAATCTTTCAGAAGATAACTTAGGAGTCAAATCAACATATCTGGTCCTACCTAAAGGGGCACATAAATTCTGTCATTCATTTGCCAACATTTCAAACCAAAACTACAATTTTCTTTACAGAGCCAAAATTGGGAAACATTTCTTATATAAGCCCTGTAAGTGGTTAATTTGGAAATGGGCATACTTAATGTACCCTATTATAAAGAAAAGGTTAAAATAGTACTTTAAAAAATCAAGTATAACAAAATTTTCTTTTATTGATTTTTAAGAGCAGTTAAGTAAATTTTCTAAATTGAGTGAATAGAGTAGATATATTTAATAATTTTTCAATTATACTAGTGTGATTTAATTTTTAAACTTACAGTGTCATTATTTGTGTTCCAATTTCTGCTTCTGTTGTTATGGCCTGCTTCTCATTTGCAACTTACATTTGTGGTACTTTTCTCTTTCTCTTAATTAGTTTTTGTAGAACCAATTAATCATTGCTCATTTAAATATACTGGACAAAAGAACAAGCTCTTGGGTTTCAAAAAAATCAATTTATTAATAAAAAATTTGACAGACTAGTTTTACAAATAAATGTAGATGAAAAAAATCCTAAACATACTATTTGCAACTGGAATCCAACACAATATTAAAAGGATACAATGTTTTTTTTTTTTTTTTTTTTTTTTTTTTTTTTTTTTTTTTTTTTTTTTTTTTTTTTATGTGAAATTTTCTAATTTTTAAATGTTAGTAGTGAATCTTTTTTTTTTTTTTTTTTTTTTTTTTAAAGGATTTTCTTATTTATTTATTTATTTATTTATTTATTTATTTTTGGCTGTGTTGGGTCTTCGGTTCGTGCGAGGGCTTTCTCCAGTTGCGGCAAGCGGGGGCCACTCTTCATCGCGGTGCGGGGACCGCTCTTCATCGCGGTGCGGGGACCGCTCTTCATCGCGGTGCGCGGGCCTTTCTCTATCGCGGCCCCTCCCGTCGCGGGGCACAGGCTCCAGACGCGCAGGCTCAGCAATTGTGGCTCACGGGCCCAGCCGCTCCGCGGCATGTGGGATCTTCCCAGACCAGGGCTCGAACCCGTGTCCCCTGCATTAGCAGGCAGATTCCCAACCACTGCGCCACCAGGGAAGCCCTAAAAGGATACAATGTTATGCTTGGGATATTGACTCAAAAATTGGGATTGATTAAATAATTCAAGGATATTTTAGTATAGGAAAATACGTTACCATACTTCAGCCTATGAAAAGATCAAGGAGGGAAAAGTAAATATTGCAGTGCATTCTGAAATGGTACTTGCAAAACTTAAACATCTAGTCCCATATTTTAAAACTTAGTAAACTAGGAATAGAAATGTTTTCCTCAATATGATAAAGAATATTAATTTCAAACCAACAGCTTACATCCTTTATACATGAGAGTGAAGCAGTAGCACTTTATAGCTCTCAAACAAGAATGACTTATGGTTAGTTGAATACATATCTCTCTTCCTCAGGGAATGACAGGTCCTTGAGAGCAGGGAGTAAGTGATATTTGCGGTTGTATCCATATAGTAGGTATTCATTAAATGTTTGTTGAATGAATCAAGTATCCTCCTGCTTTTTACAGATCAGGGCACTGAGACACAGAGAGAATAAGTAATTTTCTCAAGCTCACACAGGACATAGCTACAGTGCTAGGTTTGAACCTGGGCAGGTTGATACAAGTTTCCACAATCTATACCTCAACCCTACATCAGCTCTAACGACAGTCGATGTAAGTGATACACAACCTACTCCGTAAGGTTACTGTGATTAAACAAATTAATATCTGTTAAGCACTTGGAAAGGAGTCTGGCATATATTAAGTATATGTGAGTTTTAGCTATTACTGTTATTTTTTTCGTACTTTGATTTAGCCCAGCCCTTAATCCCTAACCTTCAGATATTCAACCAGAAATGAATCTAAGTGATAATCATTCAGCCCACATTTATTCTTATTCACATGGATGGCTCACAAGGGACTTTGCACTAGGGATCTTCTCATGTTTGGCTGAGATTCCTTAGGCGTCTCAGTGACAAAACTAAATTAGAGGCTGCACTGGCCTATGGAAACTGGGAGAGTATTGACATCATAAAGTTTACTGTATACCAGAGTATAGGCTACACACTGTCCCAAACCTGATTCAAGAGGAAGACTTTCACAATGATTTCAGAGATAAAATATGTCTCATTGTGATAACGTATTGTGCAATCTCTTGTTACAATAACACTCATCCCGTAACATCCTTAAAAAAATAGTCATAGGGAAGATTATTCATGCTTGTCTTTTGTGACAAGTGGCATGGGGTGGACAGATAGTAATACAGTTGATTTCTGTTTTCCTTTTGGACCCTCTATAGCCTTAACACCATCACTAAGTTCTACTTTCCAGTCAATCAAGGACACTCAAGTACCCCCGCATTTTATCTTTAATAATCTCTTGTTAGTATAGAAACAATATCAGTTCATTTTATACAATTAGAAAATATAGACAAGTAAAAATAGAAAAAAATCGTATTCCTACAGAGAATATGCATTAGCATTCTTAATACCTTAGTGTATATTCTTTCATACAATATATATGTCATCATATATATGATAAATGATACCATACTGTACAAACTGTTGAACTTGCTTTTCTATTCAGGTATCTCTATTTTTCCATTTCAGTACATTTTCATCTTATCTAGTATCTATACCATCTTCAAATTTCCCCAGTTGCTCCCAACATAATCCCATTATATTTAAAATTGATGCCTTTCTTCCCAGCTATCAGCACCTATTAACCAAAACGCTTATATCCATAGATTTTCTCTAGAGAGGTGAAGCCCCTCCCAAGGGGACCTTAGATGCAGCAACAGAAGAAATGTCTTCTGAAACACTTAACAGGAGAACAAAGGTACAGAGTGGATTAGAGGTCTTTCAGGCTTCCAGCTTCATGTGTACTCCAGATCAGAACTGGGACGGATGTCTGCAGATCCTCTCCTGTCCAGTTTGAACATTAGGTCTCCATATAGTTAATATTAAGTATCATGTTGACAGAATACTTTGGGTAAAATTCAGGTATTTGATAAACTCTGCCTTTCCCCGATCTACTTACTGCCTAGTGAACTCTGAACTCACAAATAAGGAAATTAGAATAATTTATTCGCGGTCAACTTGTGCTGGCTGCACCTGGTCACCACTTTTTTCTTGGAATTTGAGGAGAGGAAAATGTGCTCAGGGACCACGTGGGCTTAATGCCCGACAGAAAATCCTCAGGACTTTTAAATTCATCCACAATTGGACTCCATAGGATTCTCTGGCACTACTTGAACCTCAAAGGATTTTTAACTCTTTGGTGAAAACATCACTATCTTTTAAGGTGCTCTGATGAATCAGAAGCTAAAGGGAAGACTGTAAGGAGGTTTTAGTAAAGGTGAAAAAGTACAATTCAATAATGCAAAACCTTGGGGGAAATTTAATGACTATTAAGATTTTGTGCATCCAAAATTCCTTAAATGATCATTATGTAAAGAGAAGTTGACAGGATGCTATCAGCTAATTGGACTTCAGGGAGACTGAAATCACTGATTCGAGGCTGATTAAAAGTCAGTCTCTTTGGAAATTAAAATAAAGTGTACACTATAGGGTTTTCTCTTTGTGTAGCACATAGACTGATTAGTTAAAAATTGTTGATATCCTGTCACTGTGTCTCAGGCAGAGAGTACTGTATATACCCATATGGTTATAGTTATAGGGTAAACATCTATTTTTAGCAAGGGGTTGCTGAGATTTCTTCTAGAGAGACTGCTTGCTTGACAGCAGGTCCTCTGTATAAGATTTGGGGAAAACACATCCTTGCTCTGTGATGGGAAGTCTTGCATTTCTTTTTGAATCCAGCTCAGATGGACTCCCTGTACGGCTTAGTGTGGCCCGTATCAGAGCTCCATGTTAGGGCTTTAGCCAACAGAGGGAAGATTCTCACACAGTAAATGAAGAAAGAGGCTTTTTAAAAAGAGCCTGGTATAAGTGTGTATTGTACTGTTCCAATTTCACTCCTGACACTGGAAAAAATCTTTATCATTGTCATTGCCAGACCAAAGTAAGGAAATCATTGAGGCTGGGAAGTAAAACATTAACTCATTATTTAAATGTCATTCTTAATTAATTGACATCACGTTAATGATTCTGACAGATTGAGTGATGTGATGGATTTTAAAATGTCCTTATTATTCACTGTATTACTTTTGGAAATGGCTCTTAGAAAAAGAATTTGGGGATGACATTGACTGGAGATTTTCTGTTTGGCACTATGCTCACATCGGCCCAAACTGTTTTCTTTATCTGATGAGTGACTAGTGATTTGTTTGACAGAGGAGACATGTGAACAAGAGTCCAGAAAAACTGTGGGACTCAGAGGAGCTCGGTATTCTGCCCTCGAGAGATCTCTCCACCT
Source organism: Balaenoptera acutorostrata (assembly GCF_949987535.1). Taxonomy (NCBI): domain Eukaryota; kingdom Metazoa; phylum Chordata; class Mammalia; order Artiodactyla; family Balaenopteridae; genus Balaenoptera; species Balaenoptera acutorostrata. The sequence continues at coordinate 60,812,514 of NC_080070.1, forward strand.
TAAAGAGAAAAGAAGAAGATGAAAATTTGAGCTCCAAGGTGGTTGCTTCAGGGACTAACAAAAGTTGCTAAGTTCAACTGGTAGAGAAGGTAGCTGGACTTCTTTTCATTCTCAGCACAAACTAGCATTATGGTCAGCATTCTTTTCAGTTTTATGTAAAAATGATTGACATACATCACTGTTTAAGGTGCACAGCATGATGGTTTGATCTACATGTATTGCGTAATGATTAGCACGATAGGTTCAGCTAACACCCATCTTCTCATATGGATACAATAAAAAGAAAAGAAAGAAAAAAAGAAAAAAGAAAAAGCATTTTCACCTTGCAATGAGAACTCTTAGGATTTACTGTCTTAGCAACTTTCCTGTATATCATACAGCAGTGTTAGCTTTAATCATCACATTGTATGTTACAGCCCTCGTACTTATTTACCTTATAACTGGAAGTTTGTACCTTTTGACCCCCTTCATCTAATTCCCGCTTCCCCACCCTTTGCCTCTAGTAACCACAAGTGTGATCTCTTTTGCTATGAGTTTGTTTGGTTTTTTTGGATTCCACATATCACTGAGATTATACAGTTTTGTCTTTTTCTGTCTGACTTATTTCAATTACCATAATGTCTTCAAGGTCCAACCATGTTGTCACAAACAGTAGGATTTCCTCATTTTTTATGGTTGAATAATATTTCATTATATATATGTGTGCATACCACAGCTTCTTTATCCATTCATGCATTGAGGTCAGCAGTTTCAAGATAGGCTGTCCTTCTTCAGTGGGGAAGTGAGCCTGAAAATTCTCCTGGCACCATGAGGTGACATCATGCCATAGAAGACTGAGTTCTGTGTAAGTGGCTTGGTAGAGATGAAGGGAGTTAGGCAGACATGCCCTGATTTATTCTCTCATTTTTTAATAAAGAAAATAAAAACTATTTCTTTGGGAATCAGCTTGCCCTCACAATTCACACCCATCTGCAGAAAAGGCAGGTAAAGACCATTCATTTGTTCATTCATTCATCGCATTCATTCAATAAATAGTTGAGAATTTATTGTACGACACACAATAAATGCTAGACCTGCAAGGAATACAAAGATGGAGGAATTCTTCTTACTTCTAAAGATCCCACTTCCAGTAAATTGACATATTTAATTTGAAGCCATCTAAGGAAATGTTTCTATGTAGTTACAGCTCTTAAATATTTGTACTCATAGAGATGAGCAATAATGTCATAAAGCATTATTCCTAGATCATCTGTAATTAACTTGTATATTCTTGTGAGACAAGTGCTTTTGATTCATTACTACCCTACCTAGAGTCTTGACACATATTAGGTACTTGGTAAATGTTTATTGATGTGTGTGTTTGTGTGCATGTGTGTGCACGCTTGCACAGCTTGCAAAAAACTGAATAGGATGGGTGCAGGATGAGTGGAGAGATAAGGACCCAGGTAATAGCAGGGTAGTTCAAGGTTGCTGGGCTAGTTGCTGGAAGGTGGACTTTACTCAAGGGGAACCATTGGCAGTGGTTAGAGGACTGAGGTACAAGGCAAGGATTTCTCATAGAAACAAGGCAGAAGTCCAATTACTGGGATCAGGGCAAAAAGGTAGGGTAGGACTAACAGTGTGTTTGTCTTCATGCTGAGGCCCCTGGGCTTTGTAACAGTGCTTATTACATCCTTTAGACCATCTTCAGACTTGGCCTTAAAGCGTGATGCAGGGCTACTATTGAGGTCAAGTGGGTTGTAGGTTGGCAAAGAGAACTGAAATAAGAGGTGCAGGCATTTCTCCGTTCTTGTCCCATAGAGAGACAAGTTATTTGTGAATGAGGTTATTGAGGACAAATATGTTTAGAGAGCAAGGCATTTGAGCTGGGCCTTAAATAGTGCCTATGCTTTGGACAAGAAGAGGTGGGAGAAAGGACATTCCAGATAATGGGAGAGGCAAAAACAAAGGAAAATGGTGGAGGAAGGAAGAGTATGGGGTGTAGAATGCATGTGAAGGAGGCAGTGTGAAAAGAGATCAGAGTCTGGGGGTCAAGTATGGCCTTGGAGATAGTTCAGATTCCTGGCTTCCATATCTGGTGGCTATCTATTGAATTTACTTGGCAGCTTATTAAAAACACAGATACCTAGGGCACAGGTCTGAGTTGAGATCTGGGCCACTGCCTTTTTATAATGCTTTCAAGATTTGCAGACGAGTTTGGGGGAACCATTGGTCTGGTAAAAAGGACCGAAGGTCTGAATGAGGACTGTGGCGATAGAGAAGGAAAGGAAAGACAGATGAGACAAGGAAGGGTGAAATGGCTTTGGTGTTACAGATGGATATGTCCAAAAAGCACGTGAAAAGGTGGGACTTGGAGTTCAAGGGTGATGAGGGCATTGGGGTTACTTTTTGCTGAAGATACGTGGACATCTTTGGGATCACCTACAGTTAGAGTATAGAGGTGAGGGGAAAAGAAATAACCCTGGTTGGGGAATGTCTGTCTTTACGGGGATGGACAGAATAAGGACCCTTCCAAAGTTACAGTGAGAGAGGAGGAAAAGAAACAAGATTTTTAGGGTCAGGAAAACTAAAAGAAATAACATGCTATGAAGGAGCCAATAGTCACCAGAATCATAGAGGTCAAGGCTGAGAAAGAAGAATTAGCCTTGGGATTTGATAATTTGGAGGTCATTGTTATCATCATCATTTTTGTTATTATTGCTTGTGTTATTTTATTTCCGTAGGCTGAGTTCCTGGAAGTGAAACGAGTCCTGGAGTAATTCTGTGTTTATGATTCTTGCTCCATATTGGCATATTGCTTTCCCAAAGAACTGTACTAATTTAAAATGCCACCAGCAGTATATGAGAGTGCCTCAGCCGCATTGAATGCTAGCATTACAAATGACAGTTCTTTACTACTGCCTTCCAAGTATTTATCAGACATCTCTTTCTTATAACCAAAACCAAAAAAAAAGGTAAGAGCAAAGATATTCTTTAAGGGAAGAATATTAAGGCTGTCTATTCTGGAGTCTAAAAAAGATGGGAAGAAGAATGGAAACCACTAACTTGCTGCTGAACAGGAAGAAATTAACCACTCATCAGAGAACAAGGTTACACAAAACAGACATCATGTCTTTTACTCCTAAGTTATACTTTCAGCAGAGGGCCAGGGATTGTTTTGTTTTGTTTGTTTTGTTTGAATTTTCACTTCCCTCTATCTAATAAACTGAAACTGAGCAAATAAAATTGAGCCACTGTAGGGAGAATTTTATTAAGAAGCTGGATAGTGATGAATTGTTAAAAGGTTTAAAATATAAAGTTCTGTTAGTCTTTTAATAGATCACTGCGAGTTTGAAGAATTTTGGCATTTTGCTTATTCTTTTTTTTTTTTTTTAAAGAAATATTGAAAAACAAATTTTCCCCAAACTATAAACTGTTACATGGTAGGCCTTTTTAGATGAGATGCCAGAGCCTACATTGTTTGGCATGTTTAGGATCAAATAGGTGAATGATTATTTTCCATGGTGTGGGAAGCTTCTGTACCTAGAATTTTGAAACAAAGTTAGGAAATGTGACCTTAAACGGTGTGTCCAGAACTGCCGATCCAACCATGGGACCATAGAGCCATGATGATGCCAGATTAGGTAAGGAATTATTGGGTTATTCAGGATCTGTGCAAATTGCAGGTTCCATATGAAAGAGATCCTCCGTTGGGCCCTCAGAGAGCTAACCTAAGAAATCAACCTACAATTGATGAGAGCAGACAAGTACAACTCTTAAAAATAAGCAAACAAAACCAAGATGGTTTCCCAGACAGGAACACTGAACAAAATCTAATTGACAGGATTAAAGAAAGATTACATTCATCAAAACAGGTTCTGTTGGTCATCCCAAGAAATTAGGGAAAATGGAGGCTCTGGCAGCAGTGAGGGAGGTATGTCTAGTCTTGCTGAAAAATGTGGACATGGGCATAGGACAGGGAGAAGCCGTAATAGTTAAACGTTCGGCTTCACTTGTTCTAATTCTAAAGATGCTGCTAAAGTTGTCTGGCTTCCCAGGAAGCTGGTCTTCAAGGGGAGAAGACTTTGTCAGGCTTGTATAATTGCTCTGCCTGGCAGTTATTGTTCTCATGACAAATTGGTAAATTGGCATCTAAAATACAACTTACTAGATCTAGAAGTCTTATTAGAACTAGTAGACTAACTCAGCTGCCTAAAATAAACAAGGCACTGATGAAAAATGAGTTTGTTATGTCCCAATTCTGCTCCATCTTTCAAAAACCAGGTCGAATGGAATCTCTGATCTTTTCAAGAGGGAAGGTGTCTCCCTGCTCTGGCTTCCAAAGGATAATGAAAGTATAGTCCAGTGCCTGGCTGGCTGGCACAGAATAACCACTCACTGAAAGGAAATTATAGCTATCATTAGTATTAATCTTTCCTATGGCATTTACTTATTTTTTTCAGCTAACATTGATTGAAACTTTAAACTTTGCCAGGCCCTGGGCAAGTGATTAGAACTACTTTTTTCCTTATATATATTATCAGTATGCATATCATTAGGTATAAAGATTCACAGGTCTCATTCCTTTACTAAAATGTAAGATTCTTAAGTGCAAGTCCCATGTCCCACAGCATACCTGTGGTGCTTACATGGCTTGTTTTACTTTCTGCCTTGTTCTGCTAAACTGTTTATATGTTTTATCTCCACATAAGAGTTGCAGTTTCCTTAGGGGTTCTTTTAATCCTCTAGCACAGTACTTTACATATTAGGCTCTTAATAGGAATTTATTGAACAGTTAAATGAATATTTTTATAAAAATATTCTGTCCCTGCATGCATTGATTGGTCCATTCCAGAGAGGACTGATAACTAGAACTAATTACTATAGTAAACAGGGTGATTTCTATATGAAAATATTTTGTGATAATATATTAACTTCACATATATTTACTTACAATTTTACTACTTCTTTCATTTAAAAAATAAACTACCTGGCAAGATTTCAAACTGTCCAAGAAGCTGTGGGGAAACCATCATTGTACTTTCAATGATACAGTAAGTTGATGATAAGATGGTTAAAAAGTAAGAACTATGTGAGTTGGTTAAAGAAAAGTATTCCAGCTGGAGAAGAGAAAGCAGAAAGGCAGTTTAATAGTCATCTGACATTTTAACATATCAGGCAGAAAAGAACCCTAAAGGGCCTCTAGGCCTGCACCCTCCTTTTGCTAAGGACAGCAGACTTTCCTGATGACACACAGTGGAGCTGAGCCCAGATCACAAGCCAAGACCCCTAGGCTGAGGTGAGGCCCTCTCCAAGGTGCTGCCATCTACAGGGAAGTTTTTCTGCAAGTTTGCACAGAAGGAATTCAGCAAACGTTTAATACACATTCCTAGGCTACCCTCGGAAACACATTGTTTATTCAGTGTACTGACTTTAAGTTCCTTTTCAAAGAAAAAGTGCATTCTGTGTAAGTCTGACCACTCCACGGATAATAATGGGAAAAATGAGAAGAAAAAACGAGCACACTTGATAGCACCCTCGGCTTGACTCCTTACCACACCGCTCGCTAATGGCAATGACTATGATTTCTTTTACTGAGTAACACATGTGTGACTGGGGTGGAGGGCAGGACGTTGTGGGTTAGTGCCATAGACCTCCTTTGTTGTTCTGGCTGAGTAAAATGCAAACTCCACACTGCTAATCTGTGGACTTCTTAAGTGAGTGATTCTGAGAGAATCATCGTTTTTACTTCTTTAAAGATACAGTGAGTTCAGGTGAGCTGTTGGATAAATAACAGAATAGCTGTGACCACCTGGGAGCTACCACATTCTTCACCGGCCTAGGAGGAACGAAAAAAAGGCCAATAAAAGTTGTCCCATCAGAAACCTGAGGGCAAAGGAGCTGATCCCATTCCTTATGAGGGGATGCTTCTCACAGTCATCCAGAGCCAGAGGCTGCTCTTCTGTCTATAGCCAAAGAAATACCCATAAAGATAAAAGGTTTGATCCCCAGCGATACATGAACAGTAAGGATGAATCACTGTAATGGCTTCGGTTACTTCCCCGATTTGAAAGGAGGTGATGGAATCAGCGTGCAGGGCCAGGAAGAGTTGCTTTCCTTGGACAGAGAATGAGTGCAGAGCAGTAGTTTTCACCACTGGCTGCACATGAGAATCACCTGGAGAGTTTTAAAAAATCCAGATGCCTGGGTCCCACCCGAGACATTCTGATTTAATTGGTTTGAAAATAGCCTGGGCCTTAGGCCAGTCTTGAGTTAATCACTGGTTTAGGTACTGATGTATTTGAGGACCAGAGATGCTTTCTGCCTGCTGACTAATGGAAGCAATAGTCTAGCCCCGTCATTCTCTAAAGGTGGTTCCAGGGTCAGCTGTTAGCATTACCTGGGAACTTGTTAGAAAAACAAATTCTCAGGCCCCACCCCAGAGCTACTGAAATAAAAATTTCTGGGGTAGAGGATCAGCATCTGTATTTTAACAGTCCCTCCAGGTTATTCTGACCCATGTGAGAATTTGAAAACTACTGATCTAAATCCAGACCTTGCTACTCGAAGTGTGGTCCACAGACCAGCAGCATCTGCACCCCTTGGAGCTGTTAGAAATGTAGAATCTCAGGCCACCCCAGACCTACTAAATCAGAATCTGCATTTTTAACAATGTTCCCAGATATCTGTGCATTAAAGTTTGAGAAGCACTGGTCTAAGAAACAATGGCCAATTTGTGTTCTCACTTTAGCTGTCATCTTTCAGTGCATTTAGGTAAGAGGACAAGGGCACGACCAGAACTAATAAGGGAAGCTATGAAACTGCATTCCGATACTTCTGCAGGAGGAGCTTAGGTGGGATCTTTACATACGTGGGGCACTGACTCAAAGAAACATTGGGAGTAGTTATAGTGGATGTGGTATATAGTAAGAGCAGCTACTGTTTATCAGATAATTACTTTGTATTTTATAGGTATAGTTGCATGTAGTCCCTATAGAAATCCAGAGAGAGACAGTCCATCCATCCATCCATTCATTCAACTAATACTGTATTATATAAACATGCATGCCAGGCATGGGTCTAGGCCTGTATCCCTATAATGTGGAGATATAGCTGCTCCTGTCATTATGAGGCTTAAGTCCAGAGTTAAACAACAAACAGTCATAAATAAACTGATGTATAATAAAATCATAGGTAAAGATACTTTATGAAGAAAGTAAAGCAGGATAAGAGAACGGGATGAAGAGTGACAAGGTAGTGTTGCTTGGGGTAGGGTGGTGAGAGAAGGAAAGCCTCTCTGGGCAGGTGACATTTGAGCCAAAAGACAGAAACAAGCAAAGGCATGAGCCACACAGCTCTTTGGGGGAAGAACATCAGGGAAGACACAGTGAGGGAGGGGGGCAGCACTTAGAGATAAATTGGGAAGATAGCTGCAAGCCAGGTCATGAATTGTCTCATAAGTCATGGTAAACCCTTACAGACAAGGAAACTGAGCAGGGCTTCTCAAACTTCAAGGTGCCCACAAATCACATCACCTGGGGCCTTATTAAACTGTAGTGTGGAGTCAGTGAGTCCGGGTGAGACCTGAGTCTTGGCATTTCCAACAAACTCCCTGAGGTGCTGATGCTCCTGGTCTGTGGGCCACACTCAGCAAGTAAAAGGGTGCAGGGGTTGCGAACTTAAGCAACATGCCCAGTGTCACACAGCTGGTAAGTCCCAGAGGCACGATTTGAGTCTCAGATGCCTGACCCCAAAGTCCCTACTGTCCATTGGTTGTCTACCAGGTACCTTTATGCCTGACTCACCTGTAATTACTTAACGTGCAGGGAATTTAAAGGTACTGCCTGAGAAAGGTCCTTGTGTGCACAGAGTGGAAGAGCTACTTATCTCCTTTTATGTGATGGAGAAATAACAAGGGAAATTGATAACTGTTGGTAACCTTGGTAACTACTGATACCTTGTGCTATCTCTTGTGAAATATTTAGAAGGTGTAAGATATCCCTGGCATCTTTAGAGACAAATGATATTATTGCTGGTCACCATCTTGGTGTAATATATAAATAAAAAACAACAAAATACCCATGAGCCTCGAAATCCAATGTGTTGTATCTGCAGTAACTGACCCGAGGAAGCCAGTTATTCTCCTGGTTCTGCAGTCGTGTTCTACCTGGCCAGACTTCCCCAGATGCTCCTGCTGTGGCCCATTCGTACCCTTGCATTTGATTCTCATCATTGCATGGGAGATGCTTGTTGCTCCCAGGTGTGACTGGGCTCTGGGGTATACATGAAGCAGTTTACATGCTGAAATCAATCAGGCTCCAGTGTAGAATGAAACAAAAGCAAAAAGGGTGTGTGTGAGTGGATGAATATCTGAACATTTAGCTCTGGGCTTCCTTCCATGAAAACAGCCATAGCTTCCAGTATCAAACAGTTGTTCAAAGGAAAGGACAGTTCCTCACTTGCTCTTGTCACTTGATATTCACAGGGTCTTCCTGGCTCCTGGGGGTTGCCGGGGTGACAAAGTGGGGAGTTGTTCTGTGTATACATTGTATATGCCATTGCCTTGATGAATGACATGGTTTGGTTTGTTTCCCTCCCCTTTTGTTAATTCTCTGTGTTCTTTTTTCCTTTGTGCTGCACGATTAGGACCCTGCAGTGGGACACAGACCCCTCAGTGCTCCAGCTGCAGTCAGACTCAGAACTTGGGTATATGTCTGCTCTTTTGTTACTCCTTTTATTATTTCGTTGCTACAGTTGTGTTGAAATGCTGGAGCTGTTGTTGCTCTTGCTTTTTCCCTCTTTGTTGAATTTCCAGTTCGATAAGTTTATTTCCTTCTGCTAGTTTTCCTTATGAAGTTATGCTTTGAAGAAAGTTTCTCAAAGATGGCTTTTGATCTCCCCTTTTAATTCCTATTATTGCAAAATAGCCCTCCCCCAAAACAAAAATTACAAACATATCCCCGCGCCTCTGCTTCAAGGTGGGGCATGCAAGTTCTGTGAGGGCAGAGATGATTAACTTGATCCTAACCATCCTCCCCTTGACTAACAAGTTACCTGAAGTTAATCCTTGTCTAAAATCGGTATGAAAATGTTGTATCTCGTTTGTTTCCTTTCCTTTTCACTTTTTCGGGGACTCACAGTTAGCATTTAATTTGAATCAAGTTTGAATGTATAAAGATTCCTGTTAAAGAAGAAGCAGATTTGTTGAATGCCTCAGTATTAAGAAATCTCAAATATTTGATGATGGGTAATGTCTCCTGCATCCTAAAGATCATTTTTTTTCAAGTGGAAATGTATGTTAAAAGGTAGCTTCAGAATTGAAAAGTCATCCACAGAGAATAAAACACACAGGCATTTCCTAGAAACTTAGTTTATTTCTCTTATAGGGTTGGAGTTAGCTTATATTCACACTTGAGATGTTTCCAGTGGGGTGCTTGTCCTAGCTGTGCGCAAGCTCAGGAGCACCGACTGTGTGCTTCTCTTTCCAGCTTGCTTTGGTGAATTCAGATCCGCTCGAAACCAGCCACGGTGAGGGTATTTACACCACAAAAATTGGCAAATGCTGCAAACCAGGGCTTGCTCCCTTTTCCTCAAGCCAGTTACTGAACATTTACCAACACGCCACTGGGTACCTCAGTATGTGAAAAATTTTATTACGGTATTTTGTGAAGCTATTACTTTTTCTTTCTAAATACAACCTAATGAATCCCAAAGTGGGTGTTTATTTATTTATTATTTATTTTGAATTTCCGAGATTCCTGGGCATGTATCTGTGGGTTTCTATCAATTTCAGTGCCTCCTGTAGGCGTTCAAGGTTGAAGGGCTCTCTCTATGTTAGGTGAAATGCCATCTGCCTGTGTCCTTTTGTGTATGCAAAAGTTCTCTGCAGACTCACAACACTGCTAAGCCAAGGAAATATCCTAACACTTCAGGTAACTGATACACTATTTTTCTTAACACTACTAAATTTTTGGCTATTTAGTTATATAGTTCATTGTATGTTTTATTTCCATTTGTATTATTTAAATAACCAAGAAATATGGCTTAAATCAAGCTGAAAAACCCTGAATACATAGTATGTTACTATTCAGGAGAATTTCAGAGTGTAGTTCTTCAATATTTCATTGTGTTTTTTTCTAAAAAAGGAGGCTAGAACTGGCAGAGACTTTACCTTATGCATTTAAATTAACAGATTTTTTAGACAGATTGTGACATTGGTAAATTACACTTGCTGGTGTGGAACATTTAGGAATTTTCCTATTTATATCTGTTTTCCAGGCAAAAACTCAGTTTTTTTAATAAGTTTTTTTCTGTGAAGTTTTTTTATGAAGTTTACCTCAGGCAACAAGAGTTTTCTAGTGACAGTTTTATTTCCTCTTCTTGCTCTTTGGTATGAGGTTAACTGGCTCTGTCACTTGATATTTTTAACAGCTTTATTGAAGTATGATTAACATTAAAGAAATGACACACATTTAACGTATTCAAATTGATAAATTTTGATGTATACACATTCGTGAAATCATCACCACAATCAAGATAATAAGCATATTGATCATCCCCAAAAGTTTTCTCCTGCGCCTTTTTCATCTTTGCTCCTGCTTCTCTCCACCCCCCAAACAACGGATCTGCCTTCTGTCACTGTCCATTAGTTTACATTTCCTAGAATGTTATATAAATGAAATCATGCAGTAGGTACTCTTTTGACTGACTTCTTTTACTCAGAATAATTATTTCAAGATTCATTCATGTAGGTGTGTATCAGCAGTTCATTCCTTATTTTTGCTGACTAGTTCATTGTATGGACATACCACAGTTTGTTTATCTGGTCCCGTTTTTTTCTTTTTTTTTAACATCTTTATTGGAGTATAGCTGCTTTACATTGTTGTGTTAGTTGCTGCTGTATAACAAAGTGAATCAGCTATACGTATACATATCTCCCCATATCCCCTCCCTCTTGCGTCTCCCTCCCACCCTCCCTATCCCACCCCTCTAGGTAGTCACAAAGCACGAGCTGATCTCCCTTTGCTATGCAGCTGCTTCCCACTAGCTATCTGTTTTACATTTGGTAGTGTATATATGTCCATGCCACTCTCTCACTTCGTCCCAGCTTACCCTTCCCCCCTCGCATGTCCTCAAGCCCATTCTCTATGTCTGCGTCTTTATTCCTGTCCTGCCCCTAGGTTCTTCAGGACCTTTTTTTTTTTTTTTAGATTCCATATATATGTGTTACCATACGGTATTTGTTTTTCTCTTTCTGACTTCACTCTGTATGACAGGCTCTAGATCCATCCAACTCATTACAAATAACTCAATTTTGCTTCTTTTTATGGCTGAGTAATATTCCGTTGTATATGTGTGCCACATCTTCTTTATCTATTCATCTGTTGATGGACACTTAGGTTGCTTCCATGTCCTGGCTATTGTAAATAGTGCTGCAGTGAACATTGTGGTACATGACTCTTTTTGAATTATGTTTTTCTCAGGGTATATGCCCAGTAGTGGGATTGCTGGGTCGTATGGTAGTTCTATTTTTAGTTTTTTAAGAAACCTCCATACTGTTCTCCATAGTGGCTGTACCAATTTACATTCCCACCAACAGTGCAAGAGGGTTCCCTTTTTTCACACCCTCTCCAGCATTTATTGTTTGTAGATTTTTTGGTGATGGCCATTCTGACCAGTGTGAGGTGATACCTCATTGTAGTTTTGATTTGCATTTCTCTAATGATTAGTGATGTTGAGTATTCTTTCATGTGTTTGTTGGAAATCTGCATATCTTCGTTGGGGAAATGTCTATTTAGGTCTTCTGAGCATTTTTGGATTGGGTTGTTTGTGTTTTTGATATTGAGCTGCATGAGCTGCTTGTATATTTCGGAGATTAATCCTTTGTCAGTTGCTTCATTTGCAAATATTTTCTCCCATTCTGAGGGTTGTCTTTTCATCTTGTTTATGGTTTCCTTTGCTATGCAAAAGCTTTTTAAGTTTCATTAGGTCCCATTTGTTTATTTTTGTTTTTATTTCCATTACTCTCGGAGGTGGGTCAAAAAGTATCTTGCTGTGATTTATGTCATAGGGTGTTCTGCCTATGTTTTCCTCTAAGAGTTTTATAGTGTCTGGCCTTACATTTAGGTCCTTAATCCATTTTGAGTTTACTTTTGTGTATGGTGTTAGGGAGTGTTCTAATTTCATTCTTTTACATGTAGCTGTCCAGTTTTCCCAGCACCACTTATTGAAGAGGCTGTCTTTTCTGCATTGTATATTCTTGCCTCCTTTATCAAAGATAGGATGAACATATGTGTGTGGCTTTATCTCTGGGCTTTCTATCCTGTTCCATTGATCTATATTTCTGTTTTTGTGTCAGTACCATGATGTCTTGATTACTGTAGCTTGGTAGTATAGTCTGAAGTCCAGGAGCCTGATTCCTCCAGCTCCGTTTTTGTTTCTCAAGATTGCTTTGGCTATTCGGGGTCTTTTGTGTTTCCATACAGATTGTGAAATTTTTTGTTCTAGTTCTGTGAAAAATGCCAGTGGTAGTTTGATAGGGATTGCACTGAATCTGTAGATTGCTTTGGGTAGTATAGTCATTTTCACAATGTTGATTCTTCCAATCCAAGAACATGGTGTATCTCTCCATCTGTTTGTATCGTCTTTAATTTCTTTCCTCAGGGTCTTATAGTTTTCTGTGTACAGGTCTTTTGTCTCCTTAGGTAGGTTTATTCCTAGGTATTTTATTCTTTTTGTTGCAGTGGTGAATGGGAGTCTTTCCTTAATTTCTCTTTCAGATTTTTCCTCATTAGTGTATAGGAATGCCAGAGATTTCTGTGAATTAATTTTGTATCCTGCTACTTTACCAAATTCATTGATTAGCTCCAGTAGTTTTCTGGTAGCATCTTTAGGATTCTCTATGTATAGTATCATGTCATCCGCAAACGGTGACAGTTTTACTTCTTCTTTTCTGATTTGGATTCCTTTTATTTCTTTTTCATCTCTGACTGCTGTGGCTATAACTTCCAAAACTATGTTGAATAATAGTGGTGAGAGTGGGCAACCTTGTCTTGTTCCTGATCTTAGTGGAAATGGTTTCAATGTTTCACCATTGAAAACGATGTTGGCTGTGGGTTTGTCGTATATGGCTTTTATTATGTTGAGGTAAGTTCTGTCTATGCCTACTTTCTGTAGAGTTCTTATCATAAATGGGTGTTGAATTTTGTCACAAGCTTTTTCTGCATCTATTGAGATGATCATATGGTTTTTATCCTTCAATTTGTTAATATGGTGTATCACATTGATTGATTTGCTTATATTGAAGAATCCTTGCATTACTGGGATAAACCCCACTTGATCATGGTGTATGACCCTTTTAATGTGCTGCTGGATTCTGTTTGCTAGTATTTTGTTGAGGATTTTTGCACCTATGTTCATCAGTGATATTGGCCTATAGTTTTCATTTTTTGTAACATCTTTGTCTGGTTTTGGTATCAGGGTGATGATGACCTCGTAGAATGAGTTTGGGAGTGTTCTTCCCTCTGCTACATTTTGGAAGAGTTTGAGAAGGATAGGTGTTAGCTCTTCTCTAAATGTTTGATAGAATTCACCTGTGAATCCATCTGGTCCTGGGCTTTTGTTTGTTGGAAGATCTATAATCACAGTTTCAATTTCAGTGCTTGTGATTGGTCTGTTTATATTTTCTGTTTGTTCCTGGTTCAGTCTCGGGAGGTTGTGTTTTTCTAAGAATTTGTCCATTTCTTCCACGTTGTCCATTTTCTTGGCATACAGTTGCTTGTAGTAATCTCTCATGATCCTTTGTATTTCTGCAGTGTCAGTTGTTACTTTTCCTTTTTCATTTCTAATTCTGTTGATCTGAATCTTCTCCCTTTTTTTCTTGATGAGTCCGGCTAATGGTTTATCAATTTTGTTTATCTTCTCAAAGAACCAGCTTTTAGTTTTATGTATCTTTGCTATCATTTCCTACATTTCTTTTTCGTTTATTTCTGATCTGATCTTTATGATTTCTTTCCTTCTGCTAACTTTGGGGTTTTTTTATTCTTCTTCTTTTTTTTAAAATTAATTAATTAATTTATTTATGGCTGTGTTGGGTCTTCGTTTCTGTGTGAGGGCTTTCTCCAGCTGCGGCGAGCGGGGGCCACTCTTCATCACAGTGCGTGGGCCTCTCACTGTCGCGGGCCTCTCCCGTTGCAGAGCACGGGCTCCAGACGCGCAGGCTCAGTAGTTGTGGCTCACAGGCTTAGTTGCTCCGCGGCATGTGGGATCCTCCCAGATCAGGGCTCAAACCCGTGTCCCCTGCATTGGCAGGCAGATTCTCAACCACTGTGCCACCAGGGAAGCCCTGTTCTTCTTTCTCTAATTTCTTTAAGTGTAAGGTTAGGTTGTTTATTTGAGATTTTTCATGCTTCTTGAGGTAGGATTGTATTGCTATAAACTTCCCTCTTAGAACTGCTTTTGCTGCATCCCATAGGTTTTGGGTCATCGTGTTCTCATTGTCATTTGTTTCTAGGTATTTTTTGATTTCCTCTTTGATTTCTTCAGTGATGTCTTGGTTATTTAGTAGCATATTGTTTAGCCTCCATATGTTTGTATTTTTTACATTTTTTTTCCTGTAATTGATATCTAGTCTCATAGTGTTGTGGTCAGAAAAGATACTTGATACGATTTCAATTTTCTTTTCTTTTTTTAAATAATTAATTAATTAATTAATTTTTGGCTATATTGGGTCTTCGTTGCTGCCTGCGAGCTTTCTCTAGTTGTGGAGAGCAGGGGCTACTCTTTGTTGCAGTGCATGGGCTTCTCACTGCAGTGGCTTCTCTTGTTGCAGAGCATGGGCTCTAGGCACACAGGCTTCAGTAGTTGTGGCATGCAGACTCAGTAGTTGTAGCTCACGGGCTATGTAGCAGAGGCTCAGTAGTTGTGGTGCACAGACCTAGTTGCTCTGCAGCATGTGGAATCTTCCTGGACCAGGGCTCAAACCCATGTCCCCTGCATTAGCAGGTGGATTCTTAACCATTGTGCCACAAGGGAAGTCTGATTTCAATTTTCTTAAATTTACCAAGGCTTGATTTGTGACCCAAGATATGACCTATCCTGGAGAATGTTCCATGAGCACTTGAGAAGAAAGTGTATTCTGTTGTTTTTGGATGGAATGTCCTATAAATATCAATTAAGTCCATCGTGTTTAATGTATCATTTAAAGTTTGTGTTTCCTTATTTATTTTCATTTTGGTTGATCTGTCCATTGGTGAAAGTGGGGTGTTTAAGTCCCCTACTAAGATTGTATTACTGTCGATTTCCCCTTTTATGGCTGTTAGCATTTGCCTTATGTATTGAGGTGCTCCTATGTTGGGTGCATAAATATTTGCAATTGTTATATCTTCTTCTTGGATTGATCCCTTGATTATTATGTAGTGTCCTTCTTTGTCTCTTGTAATAGTCTTTATTTTAAAGTCTGTTTTATCTGATATGAGAATTGCTGCTCCAGCTTTCTTTTGATTTCCATTTTCATGGAATACCTTTTTCCATCCCCTCACTTTCAGTCTGCATGTGTCCCTAGATCTGAAGTGGGTCTCTTATAGACAGCATATATATGGGTCTTATTTTTGTATCCATTCATCCAGTCTGTGTCTTTTGGTTGGAGCATCTAATCCATTTACATTTAAGGTAAGTATTGATATGTATGGTCCTATTACCATTGTCTTAATTGTTTTGGGTTCGTTTTTGTAGGTCTTTTCCTTCTCTTGTGTTTCCTGCCTAGAGAAGTTCCTTTAGCATTTGTTGTAAAGCTGGTTTGGTGGTGCTGAATTCTCTTAGCTTTTGCTTGTCTGTAAAGGTTTTAATTTCTCCATTGAACCTGAATGAGATCCTTGCTGGGTAGAGTAATCTTGGTTGTAGCTTTTTCCTTTTCATCACTTTAAATATGTCCTGCCACTCCCTTCTGGCTTGCAGAGTTTCTGCTGAAAGATCAGCTGTTAACCTTAGTGGATTCCCTTGTATGTTATTTGTTGCTTTTCCTTTGCTGCTTTTAATATTTTTCTTTGTATTTAATTTTTGATAGTTTGATTAATATGTGTCTTGGCGTGTTTCTCCTTGGATTTATCCTATATGGGACTCTCTGTGCTTCCTGGACTTGACTGACTATTTCCTTTCCCATATTAGGGAAGTTTTCAACTATAATCTCTTCAAATATTGTCTCAGTCCCTTTCTTTTTCTCTTCTTCTTCCAGGACCCCTATAATTCGAATGTTGTTGCGTTTAATGTTGCCACAGAGGTCTCTGAGACTGTCCTCAATTCTCTTCATTCTTTTTTCTTTATTCTGCTCAGTGGTAGTTATTTCCACTATTTTATCTTCCAAGTCACTTATCCGTTCTTCTTCCTTAGTCATTCTGCTATTGATTCCTTCTAGAGAATTTTTAATTTCATTTATTGTGTTGTTCATCATTGTTTCTTTGCTCTTTAGTTTTTCTAGGTCCTTGTTAAATGTTTCTTTTATATTCTCCATTCTATTTCCAAGATTTTGGATCATCTTTACTATCATTACTCTGAATTCTTTTTTCAGGTAGACTGCCTATTTCCTCTTCATTTGTTTGGTCTGGTGGGTTTTTACCTTGCTCCTTCATCTGCTGCGTATTTCTCTGTCTTCTCATTTTGCTCAGCTTATTGTGTTTTGGGTCTCCTTTTTGCAGGCTGCAGGTTCATAGTTCCTGTTGCTTTTGGCGTCTGCCCCTAGCGGGTAGGGTTGGTTCAGTGGGTTGTGTAGGCTTCCTGGTAGAGAGGACTGGGGTCTGTGTTCTGGTGGATGAGGCTGGATCTTGTCTTTCTGGTGGGCAGGACCGCATCTAGTAGTGTGTTTTGGGGTGTCTGTGAACTTAGTACGATTGTAGGCAGTCACTCTGCTAATGGGTGGGGTTGTATTCCTGTCTTGCTAGTTGCCTGGCATGGGGTGTCCAGTACTGGAGCTTGCTGGTCGTTGAGTGGAGCTGGGTGTTAGTGTTGAGACGGAGATCTCTGGGAGAGCTCTCACCGATTGATATTACATGGGGCCAGGAGGTCTCTGGTGGTCCAGTGTCCTGAACTTGGCTCTCCCACCTCAGAGGCTCAGGCCTGACACCCGACCGGAGCACCAAGACCCTGTCAGCCACACGGCTCTCAACTTGTTACAAGGGATGCTTGCTAGTGAATTAAGGTGCAAAAAAGACACAGGGCATAAATACCTCAATCTTATATTTTAAGTTTTGAATAACTCTGGTGGGTAGAAATCCAGACTTGAATGAGAAACAGCGCACACCTTATGTTCCAGGCACTTTGCTCTGCTTTGATTTCCTTGTCCTCAAGGAGCATGCAGTCCACAAAGGTAGTGTGTGTGGTGCCAACTCTCTGGTTCCACCTATCTGGTCACTTTTTGGTGTACATTTGGGTTGTTTCCAGTTTTCCCCATTACAAATAAAAATGCTATGAGCATTCATGTAGAAATATTTTTATGCAATATGCTTTCATTTCTTTTTGGTAAATATCACAAAGTATAATGGCTGAATTGTATAGAGAATGTATATTTAGCTTAAAATGTCAAACTGTTTTCAAAGTGGTTTTACCATTATATACATTCTCACTAGTAGTGTATGAGAGCCTCAGTTCCTCCACATTCTTTAATCTTTTTTTTTTAAATTTTTATTTATTATTTATTTATTATGTTTATTTTTGGCTGTGTTGGGTCTTCGTTTCTGTGTGAGGGCTTTCTCCAGTTGTGGCGAGTGGGGGCCACTCTTCATCGCGGTGTGCGGGCCTCTCACTATCGTGGCCTCTCTTGTTGCGGAGCAGAGGCTCCAGACGCTCAGGCTCAGTAGTTGTGGCTCATGGGCCCAGTTGCTCCGTGGCATGTGGGATCTTCCCAGACCAGGGCTTGAACCCGTGTCCCCTGCATTGGCAGGCAGATTCTCAACCACTGCGCCACCAGGGAAGCCCCCTCCACGTTCTTGACAACACTTGGTTTGTTGGCATATAACTGTTCATAGTATATCTTACGATTGTTTTGTATCTCTGTGGTTGGTTGTTATTTCACCTCTTTCATTTATTACTTTGTTTATTTGGGTCCTCTCTCTTTTCTTCTTGATGAGTCTGGCTAAAAGTTTATCAATTTTGTTTATCTTTTCAGAAAACCATCTCTTGGTTTCATTGATTTTCTCTATTGTTTCTTCATCTCTGTTTTATTTATTTCCTGTCTGATCTTTATTGTTTCCTTCCCTCCGCTGGCTTTGGGCTTTCTTTGTTCTTTTTCTAAGTCCTTTAGATGGTAAGTTATGTTGTTTATTTGAGATTTTTCTTGTTTCTTGAGGAGGGTCTGTATCACTACAAGCTTTCCTCATAAAAGTGATTTTGCTGCATCCCATAGATTTTGGAACATGTGTTTCCATTTCCATTTGTCTCAAGGTATTTTCTGATTTCCTCTTTGATTTCTTCATTGAGCCATTGTTTTTTTTTTAGTAGCATGTTGTTTAGTCCCATGTGTTTGTGTTTTTCCCATTTTCTTTCTGTAATTGATTCCTAGTTTCATACCATTGTGGTCAGAAAAACAAAATGCTTGAAAAAAAAAAAAGAAAAAAATGCTTGATATAATTATAGTCTCTTAAATTTGCTGACACTAGTTTTGTGGCCTAGGATGTGATCTATCCTGGAAAACATTCCATGTGCACTTGAAAAGAATGTGTATTCTGCTGTTATTGGATGGAATGTCCTATAGATTCCATTAAGTTCAACTTGTCTAGTGTGTCATTTAAGACTATGTTTCCCTGTTGATTTTCTGTCTGGAAATCTGTCCGTTGATGTATGTGGGGTGTTAAAGTCTCCTACTATTATTGTATTCCTGGCAATTTCTCCCTTTATGACTGTTAGTGTTTGTTTTATATACTTAGGTGCTCCTATATTGAGGGCATATATATATTTTTTTAATTTATTTATTTATTATTTTTGGCTGTGTTGGGTCTTTGTTTCTGTGCATGGGCTTTCTCTAGTTGCAGCGAGTGGGGGGGCTACTCTTCGTCGCAGTGTGCGGGCTTCTCATTGCGGTGGCCTGTCTTGTTGTGGAGCACGGGCTGTGGAGCATACGGGCTTCAGTAGATGCAGCACGTTGGCTCAGTAGTTGTGGCTCATGGGCTTAGATGCTCTGCAGCATGTGGGATCTTCCCGGACCAGGGCTTGAACCCATGTCTCCTGCATTGGCAGGCGGATTCTTAACCACTGCGCCACCAGGGAAGCCCGAGGACATATATGTTAACAGGTGTAATATCCTTTTTGTATTGATCCCTTTATCATTATATAATGTCCTTCTTTGTCTTTCTTTATGGACTTTGTTTAAAGTCTATTTTGTCTGGTATGGGTATTGCTACTCCTGCTTTCTTGCCATTTTTCTTTGCATGAAATATCTTTTCAAAGATATTTGAAAAGATATTTGATGGTCCCTTTTCAAAGGGACCATCCTCTCCCTTTCAGTCTGTGTTTGTCTTTAGCTCTGAAGTGAGTCTTTTGTAAGCAGTATATGGATAGGTGTTTTTTTTTATTCAGTCAGCCACCTTTTGTCTTTTGATTAGAGCATTTAGTCCATTAACATTTAAAGTAATTATTAATAGGTATGTACTTATTTCCATTTTATTACGTGTTTTCTGGTTGGTTTTGTAGTTTTTCTGTGCTCTTCTTTTTGTTTCTTCCCTTGAGGTGTGATACTTTTCATTAGTTGTATGCTTGTGTTCCTTTCTCTCTGTTTTTGTGTATCGTAAGTTTTTGATTTGTGATTACTATGGAGTTCATATATGCTGACCTGTATATGTACTTGTTTTAATCTGGTAGTCATTTAAGTTGAAACACATTTTAAAGGATCTACATTTTTTTTTTTTACTCCTCTCTCCCACATTTTGTGTTTTTGATGTCATATTTTACATTTTCATGTTTATCCCTTAACTGTTTATTGTAGTTATACTTAACGATTTCTAAAAATCTTTATCCTAGCTTATTTAAGTGTTTGATCCTTAGCATTTACTATATATTTGCCTTTACTAGTGAGATTTTTTTCTTTCCTATAGATTCTTCTTGTTATAGCCTTTTCTTTACCACTTAGAGAATACCCTTTAACATTTCTTATAGGGTAGGTTTAGTACTGATGAATTCTTTTAGTTTTTACTTGTCTGAGAAGTTCTTTGTCTCTCCTTCAATTCTAAATGATAATTTTGCTGGGTTGAGTATTCTAGATTGCAGGTTTTTCCTTTTTAGGACTTTGAATATATCATGCCCCACTCTCTTTTGGCCTGTAAAATTTCTTCAGAAAAATCATCAGATAGTCTTATGAGGGTTCCCTTGTATATGACTCTTTGTTTTTCTCTTGCTACCTTTAGAATTCCCTTTTTTTTCTTTTACTTTTGCCGTTTTAAATTATGATATGTCTTGGTATGTGTCAGTTTGGGTTCACCTTGTTTGGGACCCTCTGTGCTTCCTGTACCTGGATATTCGTTTCCTTCTTCAGGTTTGAGAAATTTTCAGCCATAATTTCACCAAATACGTTCTTGATCCCCTTCTCTCTCTGCTCTACTTCTGGGGCCCCTATAATGTGAATGTTGGTATGCTTCATTTTATCTCAGAGATCTCTTAAACTCTTTTCATTTTTTAATTTTAATTTTCTTTTTGCTGTTCTAATTGGGTGATTTCCATTATTCTATCTTCCAGATCACTTGTGCATTCTTCTGTATTGCCTAATTTGCTATTCATTCCTTCTAGTGTGTTTTTCATTTCAGTTATTGTATTCGTCAGTTCTGATCCTTTTTTATACTTTCTAGTTCCTTGTTAAAACTCTCACTCTGTTTATTCCTTTCCCTAATTCAGTTAGCATTTTTATTACTACTGCTTTGAATTTTTGAATTATTTACCTGGTATATTGTTTACTTCTATTTCATTATTTATTTTTTTCAGGGTTTTCCTCTTGCTCTTTCAATTGAGACCAGTTCCTCTGTCTTATCATTTTGCTAAACTTTCTCTGTCTCTATGAAATTAGGTGAAATAGTTACCTATTGTAGTCTTGAAGGGGTGTCCTCATGTGGGTGTGTCCCTATACTGTCTATGTGTGCCTGGTAGCTTTGGTTGGGAGCTAGATTTGATGTGAACACAAGTTATGTCTTTTCTCACAGTGTGCTGTCAGGTATCACCTTGGTTGGAGGTGGAGCTGGAGAAAGGGGCTTTGGCTGGGGTCAGGTGTGAGCCAGGGCTTACCATTTGCTCAGTGGTTGTCTCCACCCTATCGGGAGCAGGGTCAGGTCCCAACTTGCTGAAGCAGAAGCTCTGAGGGGTCGGGTCTGTGCTGGTTCTGTTCCCTTTAAGTGTGAGCTCTTCCTGCTCCCAGCACCAGGACTTTTGCCCCAGAGGGGAGCAGTGCTGGAACAAGAGGCACCCATGCAGGCTTTTGGTGTGATGGGGCACAGACTGCAGCTGTGTCCTCCATACAGAGGTTGGGGCTGCTTATGATGCTCTGCCTGTGCGGTTGCCAGTAATGGCTGCCCCCACCCTGCTCAGACCCTGCTTTGGGGTCTGAGTCTTCTTTGTCCTTCATGTCCATTCTCTTCCCTCAGTCTGTACCACTGCCACCCTGGAGTGACGCTGTGCTGCAGGGCAGGCAGTGCCCGTGTGGGCCCTTCACATGTGTTGCGGCATGGGCTACAGTGGTCTGGCCATGACCAGAGGTCAGGGCTGCTTCTGATGCGCTGCCTGTGCGAGCGCCAGTAATGGCTGCCCCTGCCCTTTTCAGACGCTGCCTCAGGTCTGAGCCGCCACTGCGTCTGACGGCTGAACTCTCTCCTCAGCTGGGGCAGCCCTCGCTCCAGTGTGGAGCTGCAATGTGAAGCAAGTGGGGCTGGAGCATTAGCTTGGCTCAGGCAGGGGCAGGCACCCAGGGCAGTTGCAGTAAACCAGTCAGCTGCCTGCGTGGTTCCAATACACCTTCCTATGTTGCTTTGGGAGTAAGCACTCGTGCATGTGGTCCTCATGCTTCACTCATCTGTGCTTCCCACAGCCCTCCTGCCGGTCCCACTGGCCCTCCAACCAGCCAAGGGAGCTCATCTTCCCTGTGTTGGACCCCAGGGCTGGGGTGCCCAACATGTGGCTTGAAGAACTCACTCCCAGGGAGGATCTCCACCCATGTAATCTCACTTGTCCTCTGAGCCCCCTCACAGGGGTACAGGTCCTGACCTGATGGCGTCTCTTCCTTTCCTACCCAATTCCGTCTTTCTTACAGCCTTTGTTGTATGGGAGTCTTTCTGCTAGTTTCCAGTGAGAATTGTTCCACATGTAGATGTGTTTTTGATGTGTATATGGTGTGGGGTGAGTTCCACATCCCTCTACTCCACCATCTTGATCAGCCAATTATCTTTGAAAGGGATTTAAATATTAAGGAAAATATCTTACATATTTACCCATGTAGTCAATACTTTTCTGATGTCCTTCCTTGGTGTAGATCCATATTTCCATCTGACATCATTTTACTTCTGTCTGGTAGATATCCTTTAACACTAAATATAGTTAGGATCTTCTGTTAAGGTGTTCTTTTAGCTTTTTATGTCTTAAACGTCTTTGTTATATCTTTATTTTTGACATATGTTTTAACTGAGTATAGAATTCTAGGTTGACAGTCTTTTTCTTCCAGTACTTCAGAAATGTTGCTTCATTGTCTTCTCACTTGCATTGTTTTTGACCAGAAATATGCTCTCATCCCTTTCCTTATTTCTCTGAGTATTATGTCTTTTTTTTCCTGGATGCTTTTGCAGTGTTCTCTTTTTCATTGATTTTGAGCAATTTGATTATGATATACCTAGATGTAGTTTTCTTCATGCTTCCTGTGCTTGGGGTTCATTGAGATTCTTGGATCATTGGGCTTATAGTTTTCAACAAATATGGAAAAATGTGTCCATTATTTTTTCAAAAATTTTTTCTATTTTCTTCTGGGGACTCAAATGACATATATATGAGGTAACTAGAGGTTTTCCCACAGTTAACTTGCTCCATCTACTTTTCCTTTACTACCTGTGTTTTATTTTGGATAGTTTCTATTGATATATTTTGTGTTCACTAATCTTTTGTTTTGCAATTTCTAATATTCCATGAAGCTTACTCAGTAAATTTATAATTTCATACATTGTAATCTTCATCTCTAAAAGTTCAATTTATGTCTTTTTAAAAAAAATCTTCCATTGTTTCTACTCAAATTTTTAACACATGAAATACAGTTTTATTAACTAATATCCTCACTTGCTATCCCATCATCTCTATTAGTTTTGGATCAGTTTCAACTGATTGACTTATCTCTTCATTGTAGTTGTGTTTTTCTTCTTCTTTGCATGTCTGCTGGTTTTTGATTGATGTCAGACATTGTGAATATTACTTGGTTAGGTGTTAGATATATTTGAATTCCTATAAATCTTGAGATTTGTTCTGAGATACAGTCAATTCACTTGGAAACACTTTCTTTCAAGTCTTGTTTTTATGATTTGTTAGTTGGGACTGGAGCAGTACTCAGTCTATGGCTACTTAATTCTGTTATTGAGGCAAGACCCTTATGTATATTCTGTACAATGCCCCATACATCTTGAGGTTTTCCTGCCTGGGAACAGGTGGGTGGGAACAGGCACATTCCTGTTCCTGTGTGAGTGCCCAGAACTGTTACCTCTAATTCCTTCAGGTAGTTCTTCCCTTGGCCTCAGGTAGTTTCCTCACGTACATGTGCTGATCAGTACTAAGCTGAATCCTCAAGGGTATCCTCTGAAGGTGTAGGTTTTCTCTTTGTGATTTTTCTTCTCTCTGTTATTTTGTACTGTAAAGTCTAGCTGCCGTGGTCACCCTGGACTCTTAGCTCTGTCTTCTCAACTTAATGAGTCTGTTGGATTTCACTTGGGTGCATCACACATGGCCTTAAAACTCTCAATGCAGTAAGTATGGGGAATTATAGGACTCATCTTACGTTTCCCTTCTCTCATGTATCCCTTTCCTTCATTGCTTGACCTTTAGTGTCTTGCAGACTGTTGTTTCATCAAACTGCTGTCCTTTTTTTGGTTGCTTCAGGTGGAGGATAAATCTGGTCTGTGTTACTCCATCTTGGCCAGAAGCACAAATGTTGTGTCACTTTCGTATGCTTTGTATGTTAGCTATGCGATCAGCAAAACAAGTGGCAACATAGAGAGATCAGGGCAAAAAAAGTAGCTTCAAGAAAATTGTAAATAAAATGAGAAAATAAGTGTAACTCATCTTATTTTTCACCAGGCAACTGCTTATGAAAGTACCCAAAATACTTTTATTTCTAAGGCTATTATAATAATTGAGTGAATTGAAGATGGTAGAAGTAAAAAATGAAATAATGAGATAAAAAGAGTAAGTTAAAAGATCATGGGATAGAAAGTCTATATTGACTGGGAAGTGAATAAATGTCATTGAAATGTGGAGTTGCAATGGGCAAGTTTGAGGGAAGGATTATATTTCAAATGTTTTTTGTTGTCTTATGAAGGGAACGTACGGGCAAATGCCACCATGAGATTGCCGGTCTTTAGGGAGATATGTTGAGTAAGCAAAAGGGGAGTCGGGCAGGGAGACAGAGATTCTCAATGGTGAGCAGACATCAGTGAGTAATGAGAGTGTTTTGTGGCCCTTCACATCAAATTGTTGCGCTCAATAACATATAGGAATATGTAGTGGCTTCCGATTTTATTGAAGCCTCACAACTATATTTCCTCTATGTCTTAGTATATTAAACCCTTAGTAGGGTTTTTGAAATATTTGGAAGCAAAGCGAGAATGAGGAAAAACTGAAGCTGTGAAGGACTTGGCTGTTCCTTCCCTCAAGGAGGAACTTAGAGATTCCTTCAGTCCTTGGGAGACTTTGTTAGAAGGTGGTGGTGACCTCTTCTTCTCTCAGCCTTCTCTTCTGCCTCTTGTTTTGGCTGAAAGAGAGGGTGCGTATTACTCCTGAATCCACCAGGCACCATCCCAAACTGCTGTGGCAGAGCAGAGTGATCACTCTGTTAAGAATAGAAGTTAAACCAACTCTCTAAAGGCACCAGAAAAAACACATATCCTTCAAGATGGTGGTAGGTGTTTGAGAAAATCTCACCTGCCAGTTCTAGAGGTCTTTTCATGTTTTCAAGTTATTTTCATTTGCCTAGCAGAACAGTAATAATCTCATAGCCTTTGATAAAGTAGTCCTCTTTTGGCTTATTCTCCATGTTTTGTCAAATATTCTTACGCATTATGTTTAGATCTCTGGTTTCAATTAATTTTTAAGGTTTCCCACGTACACAGTGCCTGCAATTTTCTTGAGAATGATGTGGGTTGTATTTTTATCAAACTGACAATCTCTGCCTTTTCAATAACACCTAATCACACTTTCTACAGAAATTAAAATATGAAACAGCAGTTTGGGGTGTGTGTATCAAAAGGTAATGGTAAAATGCATTTCGGAATCTTTAAACATAGAATGAATTCTGACCCGTGAAAAAGTTCAATAAATTGGTTTTAACAGATCCAATAAAAATTTTGTCACAAGAGAGGGAGAAAACACTTTGCTTACCTCTTGTAATATTCCTTTATCAAGTCCCCAAACATTTCTTGAGAGCTGTCACCTTCCCGACTTTGTTCTCTACCCTCAAGAACCTTGAATAAGCAATTATGGATATTTTCTGTTCCACACTTGCAACTGGACTTTCATAAAACAATATTCCTTTTTTTATTCTGTTTCAGAAAAATTAATATGGTCATTTGGGAGGGATGTATGCTTATAGTTTGGTACTCAGTGACTTAAAGATTTCTGTAATTTTATAGCTTTATAAAGTTAGAAGTTACAACTTCTACAGAAGGTTTTTCATAAATATCAAGTCAATAAAAGGCCAATCTATAAAATTTTTATATCATTGTTGTCCTTTATATGCAACACTGGAGAAAACACACTTCCATACCTTCTGATCTTATAATTCTGAACTTTCAGTTTCCTTTGTAAAGTGGGCACTTGATAGCAGAACTCCCACCAATATTGCCAAGCTCTGTTATAACCATGACTATTTTGATTCTTCTCTCATCCTGGGAGTTTGCAAGATTTACCTGTGTGATGAAGTTTAAGGCAGACCCTTTAACTGTGCCTGTTGACTGAACCAGACTTGACATTTGCTTCTGTTCAGGAAAAATGGTTTAGCTGCCAAACTAATATCTCTGCACAGTAAGAAGCAAATATCATCGAAATGAGATAAATACTTCCTCAAATGATTTTTTAAATGTGAACATAGAAAATGGAAACGGATCCTCCTTGAGGTAATTGGAAAAGGTCAACCATCAAGCTGCTTCTTAGGCCTTGGAGAAAAACACCCACTCTGAACATAAGGGATAAATTGTGTGTGAAG
This sequence comes from Balaenoptera acutorostrata, assembly GCF_949987535.1. NCBI lineage: Eukaryota > Metazoa > Chordata > Mammalia > Artiodactyla > Balaenopteridae > Balaenoptera > Balaenoptera acutorostrata. The sequence goes on from NC_080070.1 coordinate 60,838,906, forward strand.
GGGCTGCAATGCTAGGCTCACTTCCTCCGTGTGGTACCCCATCTCCACCTTTCCTCCGTGTGGTGTCCCATTCTCAACTCTAGGAGCCGGTCCTCAAGATGTCACACCTTCACACCTAATTACACCAGTATACAGTGTTGGGAAAACAAGTTGACCTTTAGTCATTTTTAAAAACTTCTTTCATATTTCATGAGTTTCTATGTCCTTAGGTCTCTATATGCTCTTCTTCTGTGGATGCACTATTTTCTCATGTGACTCTAGGTGGGTGGTTGCCAGGACCACATTTTCTGCTTTGTCTTCTTTTCATAGCTTTGGTCTTAAACTTCATACAATTGGAAAACTCCTCACCATAAACTCATCCACTGAGGTACTCATTTTTATCCCAAAGCAGAACTTTCTCGGGATTCCCCAATGTCTTCCAGTTTACACTACTTATTTTCTTCCCATAAGGCATGAAGCCTTGATATGATCTCCAATTTATTCCTTTTCTTTCACCTTCCATACCAAATGAACTGCCTTAATTCTTTTCCAGCGTCACCAAACTACAGCATTTTCTTTCTGTTCCCAGTGGCATCACCACTGAGTGCCTTCTTATCACCCTGGACCACGTTTCCACATTTGCTAGACTGCTGGTTGCAAATCCAGTAGTCATTCCCACTTTGATTTAGTGCTTTGCCTGGATTCTTTGTTTAGTTACTGAACTCAACCGGCCTCTGTTTGTAGGTCGTTTCTCAGTTCCCCTTTTTCTCCACCTCAGCTTCTAAGGCCCCACGCATAGGCTCTGGTCGCTCATTTGTCAAAGGGGGAGATTTAGACTCCATTCTTCACATAGTTGCTTCACTTTAAATGTCTCTTTGAAGCCGTCAGTTTGTTAGTAACTTTCAGTAATTCCTCATTGTCTACAGCATAAAGTGCAAGATCTTTAGCCTGAGATTTAAAGCCCTCTAATCATCTGGCCTTAGTGTACCTCTCTAAATTTATCTTCCACTGCTACTCTGTCACACTTCTATTCTGAAAACCTGGTCTTTCAGGCATAAAATGTGAATTCAGTCTTTAGATCTTTGCACATATAGTGCCTTCTCCCTGAGACACCCTCCTCGTTCCTTTCTACGACTGAGTTCTGCCTGTCCTTCAGGACTTATACCAGGCCTTTGGTTCTCAGTGAAACTTGCTTCATTTACCCAAACACATAGTAATCTGCCTATTATACTCTCTTGTCCCACTGATTATGTGAATTGCTCATGTTGGCTCTTATTACCTTTCATTCTTATTTGCTTTTTGTTGTATATGTTCAATCTCCTCATCCTCTCTTTATTGTAAGGATCTGGCATGGTTCTGTGCTTCAAAAATGGTTTGTGGTTGCTGATAAAGATGTTGGCTGAAGTAGTTCCCGTGCCAGTTGTCAAGGACTTTGTAGGTACCCACATAAAATTTTTGGACAGTGAAGAAAGTGGCACCATTATCACTTTCACTGTCTTAAGGGGCTCTTCTTTGAGAAACCTCAAGGAATTTTATAAGCAGCACTAGGAGGAAAAAGTCACTGGCAGCACCCTTAATGTGTGTTGGGGATGAAATACTCACATGCAAATAAGCAGGAATAAAACCCAGCAGGATTGAGTCTGGAACCAGTGCAGACATTCTTTTATTCCTCGGCCTTGATCTACTTTGGCATCTGGCCAAATAACTCCTTGTCTCTGGGAACATCTGCTCCTGGTGTTATCTGCTTGACTTCCAGGTTTCTTCCCTGCTCCAGAGACTGCCCATTAGTACAAAGACCCCTTTTGTTTCCTGGCTTCTGAGTGCCGCACACTGGCTTCTGATTCGAGCTCCTGACTCTGCCACCTTACGGCCCACACTTCTGCCACCAGGTTTAACCAGTGTATCCTCAACATTATAATTTCCAGTCACTGAACACTATGAGACTGCTATTCAGAGACCATTATTGAGAGTCTTTGTGGTTCACAATTTGTAAAACTGGAAGAGTTTCTTAGATGCTTGGTATATTCTTATTGTGGCTTTTCTTTGTCTTCACATAGGCTCTTGTACTGTGACATTAAAACAAAAATTCTAATGTGAGGGTAGTCAACGTCCCAATATTGGTGATATAGCTTTACCTCCCAATATTGGTGATGGGTTAGAAAATGAATCATCCACTCTGATATACGTGCATCTTTGAGGATCAGCTGATGGCATCTGAAATTTCCACAGCAGCCTCTTGCTTAACACTTTAGCAGTCTGGAGCCAGATCTCCGATATTACTGGCTTCCCTTATGAGTCCAATAGGGATAGTACCGCAATATTAATGCAATTTCCTTCACTTATTTGAGTATGAAATGCAGGAACATCAAGTTTGCTGTATGTAATTCACTGTGGTCTGAAATTAGAGCATCAGAATATGAGTTGTATTGTGTCTAACTGATTCAGGAAGAATTTGATGATGCTAATGCCAGTGATGGATGACATGCTCAGGCGCTCTGAAGGCTTTCATGACCCCTGGGAAGCTCTCGGGTGATGAGGTGCCTCCTCTTGAATCTATCCTCCCACAGTCAGTTTTGGCTACTGCTTGGGGCCCATGGGCATCAACAAGGAGCAGTATTCATGACAAAGCCTTTCTCTGCTCCCCTGCTCAATCTTGCCACTGAACATTAAGAAAAATTAAGCATGGTCAACTGGATATCCATATGCAAAAGAATGAAGTTGAACCCCCCTACTTCACATATATGGAACATTAATTCAAAATAGACCGGAGACCTAAAAGTAAGAGCTAAAATTATAAAACTCTTAGGAGAAAACGTAGCTGTAAATCTTTGTGACCTTGGATTGGGCAGTTGTTTCTTAGATATTTCACCAAAAGCACAAGCAGCTAATGAAAAAATAGGTGAATCAGACTTCATGAAAATTTAAAACTTTTGTACTTCAAAAGGCACCATCAAGAAAGTGAAAAGGCAACCCACAGAATGGGATAAAATATTTGCAAATAATATATCTGATAAGGGTCTAGTATCCAGAATATATAAAGATCTTTTACAACTCAACAATAAAAAGACAAATAACCAAATTTTAAAATGGGCAAAGAATTTAAATAGGCATTTCTTGAAAAAAAATATGTAGATGGCCAATAAGCACATGAAAAGATGCTCAACATCATTAGCCATCAGGGAAGTTCAAATCAAAATCCCAATGAGATACTACTTCACACAAACTAGGATGTCTATAATGCAAAAAGACAGATAATAATAAGGGTTGACAAGGATGTAGAGAAATTGGAATCCTTGTATACTGCTAATGAGAATGTAAAATGGTACGGCCACTTTGGAAAACAGTGTGGCAGTTTCTCAACAAGTTAAACATAGAATTACCATATAACCCAGCAGTTCCACTCTTAGATATATACCAGTTCAAAAAGAATCCAATTCCAAGAGAATTGAAACCATACACCCACACAAAAACTTGTACACAAATGTTCATAGCAGCATTGTTCTTAATAGACAGAAATGGAAACAACCCAAGTGTCCACCAACTGATGAGTGGATTAAAAAGAATGTGGTATATCCATACAGTGAGATATTATTTATCAATAAAAAGGAATGACATTCTGATACATGGTATAAAGTGATGAACCTTAAAACAAACTAAGTGAAAGAAGTGAGACCCAAAAGGTCATATACTGTAGTATTCCATTTATATGAAAGTAGACAGAAGTAGATTAGTGGTTTCCAGAGGCTGAAGGAGGGAGAATTGGGGGAGTGACTCCCAGTGAGTACAGGATTTCTTTTGGAGGTAACGAAAAGGTTGTGCAAATACATATGTGAGGTTATATGAGTTTGTGTATGTACTAAAAACCACTCGATTGTATACTTTAAAGGGGAGATTTTATAGTATGTAAATTTTATTTCAATAAAAAAAAATTAAGACAGCCTTGATCTTAAGTCTCTGATCAAAGAGCTCTGCTTTTTGATGCTTGCCATCCCAAACCAACCCCCACCCATATCTTTGTCATGTCAAAATCATTTTCCTATTTAATTCTTAAAGGCAGCTTAACAGTAGTTTCTTTGAAATCTAGTTGTTTTTTTTTAGCACTCCACATGTAGGCATGAAACAGTGACTCTCTCCATATTTTCAGGTCACAGATGCAGTGACTTCAGAAGCTGAGGTTCTGTTGTTCATGGCTTTCAAAGGAATGTAGGTATTTTCAAAAATAGGGACAAAACCAGGGTATCCCACTTTGGTAGATAAATCTATGCTTTGCAAGTATTTATTCTCTGTATTATTAAAAATAATGTTTAAATATTAACTGCATTTTAAAATGTCAGTAAGCTTTCTCTTAAAATTTCCTTCATCTTTGAAATGGGAGAAGAGCCAAAGAGTTTATATTTATTAGAATTCCAACTGCTCATCCTTTTATTTGGGAGTAAGTCTGTATAGCCTGTAACTTTCTTCCATGTTGGTAGACATCATAGGCCATGATGAAGTCACGTTTTGAGCTTCATCTTCCTTGGATAATGAAACTTTGCAAGTAGCTAGGAAAGCCATGCTAACCTTATGGTGGGTGGATAGGCAAAGACATTACAAGTAAAACAGAAAGGGAAATGGAGACAGTGATTCATGCAAGGGAGTTTTTTTCTTCTTGTGATGCATAATGTCTAACTGAGGGCAAGTGGACAAACCTGAGTGAATTAGACTATGCTAGTGGTGGGTCATAAATCTCAACACCCTGAGCCCCAGCAAATAACCTTCTCAAACTTCACATACCTTCCATTTTTATTCTTTATCAATACCTGATTTTTCTTTTCTGAAGAAACATTTCAACTTTGGTGCAATATGGCTTTGCTCAGCCAAGTTGACAGGACTTTTAGTGGGGAGTCCAGCCCTAGCCCAGGGAGATGTGGGCCCCATGTCACTTTAGGACCAGGCCAAGTCAGCGAGTAAGGGATCCGTGGTTGCATTGCCCAGTGTCTCTGGGATCCCCTGCCTGACATTTTAGTTTTAGATCTAGGATAGACCCTTGTGCCAGGCCCTTAATATTTTGCACACTGCAGTCTCCTTTGTCTGACACTCATCCTCGTACACTCTCATCTTTCTTCACCTTTGCTCCCAGCCTGTCTCATAGAACTTTATAAGCTTGGTCAAGAGATACCATCTCCGCTCTGGGACTGAGGCTTCATCCTGTAAGCTGCAGGGTGGAGAGGCCCAAGTGAATCTGGAAACAATGAAGCTTCTATGTCTACTCTCTAATATTTCTAAATCAGTGGTACTCAGCCTTTAGTGAGCGTCAGAATCACCGGTGGGGGTAGGTAATTAAAACACAAGTTGCTGGACCCTATAATTTAATAATAATGCCATGGCCCGCATGGCGTAGATAATTGAATTCTCAACTTACATTGCTGCATCATGCCTTCTTTCTCCTCCTTGTATTCTTCTCTTCTTCCTTCCCTTTCTTCCTCAAACATTTATTTAGTGCCAGCTCTGTACCTGACACAGAACTAAGCCCCAGGGTACAGAGACAGCTCAGTCAGGGATAAATAAGTAAGTTTCAGTCAAGTCAGACATGAGAAGAGGACAGTGACATGTAACAGGGGCTGTAGTGGAAGAGTGTGTGTGTGTGCGCGTGTGTGTGTGTGTGTGTGTGTGTGCGCGTGTGTGTGTGTATAGTAGCGAGGGCATGAGCTTTGCAGGAGGGATGGTGGGACAGCGGGAAAGGTATCCCAGAGTCAGAACAGAAGAGCCTGCATGAAATTTAGAGCCTAATTAGAAGGAAAAGGAATTAGAGTAGCATTAATTCTACAATACAATGTGGTTTTTTCCCCCCCTCCTCTGCTAAGTAGTTTAATTTGCACCCTTGAATAAAAGAATTATGAGCCGGTAAGACTGAGCAAAAATAAGAAACACAATGCTCAGTGTTTGTACTTCTAACGAAAATAACTACTATATATTTCCTCTTGTAGACATAGTTATATGATAATTTTGTCAGATGATAAAATTGTAGAAGTATCTTAGGGACGCTGAAAGTCTCTATCACAGGGTTGTATGAACGGATAGATCCTGGATCAGCTGAGACGTGCAGACCCTAAGGCTGGCCTGGGAGAGACCCAGAAGTGGCGACACAGTTGGAGAACACACCTAAGAGGAAGGTGTTTGCCATGCAAGGGCACCACCTTCTGCCAGACTTTCTGGAACAGCTAGGGCTGGGAACAGTTGTGTAGTACTCACACCACTTTAAGCAAAGTTTTGAAAACCGAGAAGTTAAAGGAAAACCAAATGGACTCTCTCAAGCAGCCAAAACCTACCCATGTGCCGTACAAAGAAATTAGGAGTGTGATTCTTATGTTTTACTGTCAGAGATAATCTTCAAATCTCCTGTTTTTGAAAATCAATTTAGAGCATTCATAAATCCGCCTTCTCTGATTTTTTGAAACAAATATAAGCATTATTATAATCAGTCAAAAAGATAGAAGTAGAGCCACCTACTATGTGCCAGACACTAAATTAAGTACTTTACAAGTATTAGCTTCATTTAATCTTCATAACAATTCAATGATATGTACCCATTTTATAGATGAGAAACATGAGGCTTAGAGGGGTTTGTCACTTGTCCAAAGCTTTTACATACCGTTCAGCTGGTAAGTGACAGAGAGGGGATTTGAACCCAGTTTCTGTATGAGCACGTGACTTAACCATTATGCTGTGCTGCCTCACTAGTTGGTTTCAGTTTGCCTTGTGGATTATCAAATTACAGATCAGCTTCCTGTCGTCCAGCGCCTATGGCTGGTCACCCAACAAGATAGGCCTACAGCTTATGCTTGCGTCTTATTAGCAAGATGCACTGGAATCCCTGGCTGCAGGTATAGGTATTTCTTAATTGGACTGTGGAGATCTTTGGGCCTCACACAGATGCCCATGGAAGTCTAAACTCCAGGGTGATCTCTCCATGCCGGCTGTGACCCCATTGTGAATTGGTGGTGGTACATTACCAGCCCATGTTTCCTTTCCATCTCTTTGCCTAAGATGAAGATGAACCTCTTGGGGCCTCAGAAAGATGCTCCAGGCTATTAAACAGCAGAGGGGGCTTTGTCTCAAGCAGTCCTGGGGTGTCTAGTCATGTTTTATTTTTCAGATGCTTCAAGAAAGACCCATTTCAGGAAGAAAAACGTACTTCTTTTACCCAAGAAGGACTTAAAATAATACCTGAATTTCTTGCTTTGAAACCTTGAGCCTTTTACCTTGTTTGGTAATTTTGTTTCTAGTATATGTTGTGTGTTTTCCCCTAATTCTGTGTGAGAAGGTTTGGAGGAAGTGCTGGGTCCCCAGCCTGACCCTCCTGTATGCTCTGTGGTCCAGACATCTGAGTGAGTGAGGCCCACATGGCCCAGGCCTGTGTGGAGCTTGGGCTACAGTCGTGCTTAGTGGGGCTGCAGAGACAGCCAGCTGGGCTTGTTTCTAAACCAGCCTTTGTTTGTTTGTATCTACTCTGTGCTCATCTTAGGTTTTACCTCAATTTTAGTGATTCATAGAAAAGAAGAAATTTTTGTTTTCCTAGAATGCTTAGGAAATTGTACATGGAAATTCCCAGCTGTGGTATGCATTTTCTTTCATTTTATTATTACTACTACTGAAAAGAAATACGAATCTGTGCCATTGCTAGTAATAATTTAAAAAGTAATACGAAAAGGGTATGCTTCTATTGATCCTAGCGAGCTAGGGAGTGTGGAATTGTGGCTAAATGGTTATGGTGCCTTTCTCTCTCAGAGAGACATTCACATACTCTATTTCCTGGAAATTTTAAAGAAATATAGTAGGGCTTCCCTGGTGGCGCAGTGGTTGAGAATCTGCCTGCCAGTGCAGGGACCACGGGTTCGAGCCCCGGTCTGGGAAGATCCCACATGCCGCGGAGCAACTGGGCCTGTGAGCCACAACTACTGAGCCTGCGCGTCTGGAGCCTGTGCTCCGCAACAAGAGAGGCCGCGACAGTGAGAGGCCCGCGCACCGCGATGAAGAGTGGCCCCCACTTGCCACAACTAGAGAAAGCCCTCGCACAGAAACGAAGACCCAGCACAGCCATAAATAAATAAATAAATAAATAAAATAAAACCAAAGTTAAAAAAAAAAAAAGAAATATAGTAAAATATGTCCGATACTGATACTAAATCTATATACTAAAATAATGTTTCAGAAACTATTTTAAAATATATATGTGTGTAAATTGTGTACATAGGTATATATAACGTATACGTAGCATATGCATTATATGTATGTGGTACATAGACATTAGCCATACTAATCCTAGTACTAAGAACTAGTAGTAGCTCCATTTTACAGATGAGGAAACCGAGGCACAGAGAGATTAGGTAACTTATTCAAGATCACACACATAGCTGGTAAGTGTGGGCTAGTCTTATGTGATTAACGACCAGACTCTACTGCCTCCAGGAGTGGATGTTTCCTGGGTGACGCAGGAGGCACTTCAGATCTGGGGGGTAACTCAGAACTCACCACTAAGAACCTCAGGTAGGAGTTTGACTTGGTGGCAAAAGCACTGGACCAGGACTCAGGCCAACAGAATTTTCTCCCTGGTTCTACCATTTACGAGTTGCATATACTTGGGAATGTCTCCTACTGAATCTCACTTTCCTCATCCATAAAATGGAGATGGTGATAATCTGCCCAGAAGCTTCTTAGCGGTGTCATGAAGACAGTTGACATCATGGATGTGAAAGACATCTGAAATATCTTGATGTGCTCCATAAATATTCAGAAAGGATTTTTTTTTTTACATGGTCATGGCTCATTTGGGAATTCTAAACTAAAACTTTATCCCTCTTAGCCCAGTACCCTTTTCACTCAATTTGTGCTATATGAACGTATCTTTAAACAAATTCGCATGCTGATCTGTATTAGTTTCTTTTCTGGAGAAATGGGAGATGTTATACTCCCCCTTGGAATATCATCCTCTCATTACTATTATAGAGAACAAATTACTCCACTAATCATCTCTTTTTTCTTCAGATTTGAGAAGCGTTACTTTTCTTTTGTCCCTCTTGTCTAAGGGACTAGAATCCTGTATTACAAATGAAAATTCCCTTTATAACCTTTAATCAAGAAAAATCAGGGTTGCTGATTTTTGGACAAGACCTGGTTTTGCAGATAGAAAAGCTGAGGGTCAGCCTGAGGGACCTATCTGACACCACCAGGCAACACAGGGGCAAAGTGGGCCAAAACCCCAAGTGTCCAGACTTGCAGCCCAGGGCCAGTTCAACTTCATGACGCTGCCCCTTGTACTGAGAAGCTGTGGGTATTTGGGCTTTGTTTGTTTTATTCCCGATAGATCTTCTGCAAGGAATGCCTTCCCTCTCTAAGCGTTTGTCCTTTGTTACTTCTAGACGAAGACTGCATAAGCTGGGTGTGTCGAAGGTTACCCAAGTGGATTTCCTGCCCAGGGAGGTAGTGTCCTACTCCAAGGAGACCCAGACTCCTCTGGCTACACATCAGTCCGAAGGTAAACTCTGTCTTTTGTTCACTTTCCATATGATCTCTGGAGAAATTGCCAGGGAGTTACATCCTTCTTGTTGATTTCATATCTTACCATAAGACATCTTCACAGGACACAAATATAATGACACACCAAAAGCTTAAGTCTCCTTTGACTCTGGTTTTGGAAACGCTGGAGAGGAAACCCAGTGGTATTCCTCCAAAGGACCCATGAACTTTAAAATGGATAACTTAATGAGGTCACAGTTTGTCAACTCTGTGTGAGGAGGGGGAAAATCACCAAAGGATAATGTAATAGAAACTTCTCTGAATTTTATTGATAAGAAGAGTGTGTACATTAAGATTCAGCATTTGCAGGAGTCAGGAAACTGTAGCCAACCACCTGTTCCTCAAATTAAAGTGTTTTGGAATACAGCCATATCCAGTCCTGCATGTCTATATGACTGCTTTCTTGCTACGTGGTAGGGTTGAGTACTTAAGACTCACATGGCCTGAAATCTTTACTGTAATCTGGTGCTTTTCAGAAAAACTTTGCTGACCCCTGACTTGCTTTGCCAATTCAGATGGCAACACGCTATAATTTCTTACCACGATTTAAAAAGACTTTCCATGCGATCTCCGTGTGGGTGAATGGGAATTAACTCCATGCCTCCTTCGTGCATACCCGAAAATATCAAGTGGAAAATGTATGTGCAAATCCTAATAAATCGTGAAAATACACTAATAAGAGAAGTTGAAGCTAATCAATCACAGTGCTTCCTAGAAGTCAAAAATTACACCAAAGCAAAATTACTCCAAAGCAGAAGCAGGAGATGTGTGCACTTAAAATAGGATAAGTGAAGGTTGCATTGTTAGAGAATATAGCACTATTTTTATAGCTAAGCAAATTCTCTTTTTACTTTGTTATTTTATTGTCTGGTGTGGTGAAGAGGATGTTAGCATTCTGGGTTCATTGTTGTTGTGTAGTAAATACTGAACAAAAGCCATGAAAATGAAAAATGATTCGCATTCCGTGCTTGGTTTACAGCATATATAAATCAGTGCACTTTGGTTTGTGCAAGTTACAGAGCTTTTCAATTTTGGTTTTAAACACATAACATCAAAACACAAGTGAAATCGGATTCCTTGAAGTAGAGCGCTGCCTACAGGCCTTCTGAAAACCTTTCTTGGTTAATGCTGTCTGGCGTGGTGATGATTCTTTGGTAGCAGGGCCTCTGTTTTTCACGTGGTAAGAAATGAATTTTAGAAGCAAACAAGTAGCACCCTCTGGTGGTGAAATCTTAAACCAACTATTTCAGTGAACTTGAGAACTGTATATTAATGTGGCAGAAAATACAAAGTTAGAAAAGCCTTTGGGAGTTCACCTAGTCTATCCTTGGGCCTCTAGGCAGATCAGGAAGATCATTAAAAATAACCTCGTCACCCAACCAAAACATTTGTTTGAGTTAATTTGCTGCCAGAGGTATTTGCAGAGCTGTAGCCTGAGGTATGTTTATTTAGCCCCAAATTTGACCCATAACATAAAGTTATACAACTGAAATAGGAGAAGGAGTGAATTATTTTTTGGAAATGTGTAGACTTTAGATATTGGAAATGGTACAGAAATATTTACAAGGGAAGATAAATTAAGGATGAAAAGGCATCAACTCTAAACTTTTAAACTGGAACACATCAAAAGGAGAAGCCTGGGCATTCCATTTTATTACTGCAGAGAGAGCTTGGGAGCCCTCATTATGCTGTGGTCCAAGCAGCATGAAAGAAGGAATTTATTTCTCAGCTCTTGGCAGAAGTTCTTTCTGTTTTGTTAACAGGACTCACAGAGCTTTTTTATGGTGATGGGTGTTTTGATGGTTCAAATTCCACAATACAGATTTGAACTCAAAGTGAGCTACCGTATCTCTGGACAGTAAAGCAATCCCCGATGGGTTTAGACAGGAAGAACTTTGGATTTGAGTTCAGCAAATCGTCCTCTCACCACAGATGATTCCTTGACCTCTGGCTGCCCGGTGTCGTCCAGCCCCTGGCTGACGGGGGTGCCCCATGCTTGCCTTTCACCTGCTGAGTGAAGTGGGGAGGCTCTACCACGTGGCAGGTTTGGATTGGCTTCCAATTTGGGAGCTTGGGCCATGGCAGTGTTTTCATGACGACTGCAGCCGTTCAGGGTCAGGAAACAATGAACTACTGAATTTCATGACACAATGAGGCTCTTGGATGGATAATACATAAAGCTGTGGTGCGTATAAGATCTGTTTTAGCTCATTATTGCCCATGGTGTATGAAGGAACGCTGATTATTTTTGAAGTCATTATGCGACTATGGAAAATTTAACAATATTCAAACTGTTGATCTCCGAGCATTGATCTGTTCTACATCTAATGGAATTCTTATGTGTTCGGTTTTTGACATCTTCTCATTTTACTCTTGAAAATGGAAGGGAAGGTACTTTGGACTTGCCCAAGCTTAAGCTTCTCTTCTCCACTATGTACTATAATGAACATTCTCTTAATTTGTGATCGTAATGACCTGTTATGTATGGGAAACAGTCCAGAGAATGATTTAAGCCCTGGAGGTTTAGGAATGAGGTCCGCACAAACACTGGTTTTTCAATACAAGTTTAGATCTTCCCTCTCTGCTTAGGTCATTAGTTGCAGAGAAAGAAGGCTGAGAATAGGTAACAGTGATTTGGGGAGCAGGATATCTCTATCTCCAAAACATTTTAAACACGTGCTTCTTATTCCCAGGTCATAAGAAAGGAAAAAAATAATGGTTCCCTTCCAAACTACATCTGCTTTGTGTTATTAGTATCTCGCTGGACTGACCGTGAGGTCCTGAGGTTCATTAGGAAGCCAGTCTTCTGCATCTTTATTATAGCGGGAAAGTGACGGGCCCATACTAGGCTCCCAACAGATGCTGTCGAATGACAAGGATGAGGCCAGGCATCTTAGAAGCGCCAGGTTCTGCAGTGACCCCTAGGACAATGAGAACTTCTTAACTTGCTGGAAAAATGTACGCCAATCTGGAGGGAGGAGGAGGAAACTTGCATAACCTGTTGATCATTTGAAGAGTTCTCTGATCTTCCTCTTCTCTTCGTGATATCTTATAAATGCGAACTTAGTGGCCCCGTGTTGGCCACCCCCCTCCCTTGACCTCCCTCTTATGCCTTGTTTCTTATATCCAAGAGAGACCAACCCACTTGCATTTTCCAAGGCATCATGCAGCCTCATGCCTCCACACGCTTGTACTTACTGTCTCCCGCCTGGAATGCCATCTCTCCTGTTTGCCTTCCTTCCAGACCAAAACCAAGGGACAGCTCCTTGGTAATTCCACTTATGGTTGACGTCTCTCCTCGTACCATGGGCATAGTCCATCTTCCCCTTATCAAGCTATTATTTAATTTATTTAATATATTTAATTATTATTTAAATGTCTTCCTTTTAGATTGGATCTCCTTGAGGGCAAGGTGTGTGTGTGTTTTGTTTTTTTTAACTTTTATTGGAGTGTAGCTGATTTACAATGTTGTGTTAGTTTCAGGTGTACAGCAAAGGTGAATCTGTTATACATATACATATATCCACTCTTTTTTAGATTCTTTTCCCATGTATGCCATTCCCTACTCAATACAGAATATTGAGTAGAGTTCCCTGTGCTATACAGTAGGTCTTTATTAGTTATCTATTTTACATACAGTAGTGTGTATATGTCAATTCCAATCTTCCAATTTATCCCTCCCCTCGTTTTACTTTTATGTTTAAAATATTTTTAGCCATAAGTTTATTTTCTACATCTGTAACTCTGTATCTGTTTTGTAGATAAGTTCATTTGTACCCTTTTTTTTCAGATTCCACATATAAGCGATATCATATGATATTTGTCTTTCTCTGTCTGACTTACTTCACTCAGTATGACAATCTCTAGGTCCATCCATGTCTCTGCAAATGGCATTATTTTGTTCTTTTTTATGGCTGAGTAATATTCCATTGTATATATGTACCACATCTTCTTTATCCATTCCTCCATCAGTGGACATTTAGAAGGTGTGTGTTCTTTACCTCCATGCCCAACACAGTGCCTGGCACAAAGAAAGGGCTCAATAGATATCAGTGGAAGAAATGAAGAATGAAATGATTCTAGACAAATAAGAAAGAAGAGAAAATGCTCATTGTATTCTGGGGAGGATGGAATATGATCCATGCATTAAGGCTGCACTGGTTTTATGGGGTTTTTAAGGAAAAGTCATGAGAGTGTGTAAGGAGGGGAGTTCAATGTTTCTATTTCCACCAGACCTGTATTTCCGTCCCCAGGCTGGTGCAGGCGTTACTGCCGTGAACATGACACAGTTATGAGAACTGAAGGAGAAAGTCACTGAGGCCACCTGGCTTGGCCCAGGAAAGAGCAAAGCAGTCACCAAGTTTGTACTGTGCAGAGATACTGTTTATAAAGTACTTTGAGTTTGGAACAGGTGTGCAGGAAGGTTGAGGGGAATTCTTGGCTGCTTGAGGGGAATTTCTACCTTGGCTTCCCATCCTCTCTGGCATATATTCAATATAGATGCTGCAAATATAGAGATAGTTTCCCAGGATAAACTAGTCCAGCACTGCCCAATAAAAACATAATGAGCCATTATTCATTTTAGTAATGTTTTATTTAACCCAGTATGTTTAACAATTATTATTCCAACATATAATCAATATAAAAATTATCAACGAGATACAGTACATTCTTTTTTTTATATTAAATTTTCAAAATCTGGTTTGTATTTGACACTTACAGCATATCCCAATTCAAACACTAAATTTTCCTTGGAAATACTTGAACTGTAATAAGATTTCTTAAAATTTACAATTGAAAAAGTAAGTTCATATACCACTGTTGTTCCAAACATATTTGAAAGCTGTTCAATAATTGGATCAAATATTTGTTTTTAAGTTTAAACTTAAATTAATTAAAGTTAAATTTTAAAATGCAGTTTTTCGGTTGCATTAGCCACATCTCAAGTGCTGAATAGCCGCAGGGGGTTAGTGGCTCCTGAATTGGACACTCAGGTCTACCATGACCCATCATGATGCAGGTCAGATGCTGAGACCCACAAGCCAGGCTGATCTCCACTTTACCATGGCTGGGCAGAGGGGCTTGGGTGAGGAGACCTCCCTGACGTGTAGAGAACTCCTCTAGGTAAATGATGACTTCGTAGATGCTCCTCCTTTTTGTGAAGTCAGCCATATCCAAGCAAGTGTTAGATGATTGGACAGAATCCAAGTTGTACCCCCAGCAGGATAAGTCCTCCAATAAGCCTCATCCTGTCATATTAGAGGCAGTTATGAGAACCCCTCTGGGTTCTCCCTTCATGGTCCGTAGTTTAGAGACTAGAATATTCACTCCTTCTGCCCTGTCTTCATGCTGCCCAAAGGACATCTAAAGACCGTGTATGACCTCTTTGTTAGTTATCTACGCTTCTGCCGCTCCCCTGTCCTTCTGCATGAAGTGATGAGAGATCAGAATTAAGATTTGAGTTCTAAACTGCAGATAGTTGAATTCTAAGGCCTCCTACACCTTGGTGGTCCCAAGAACATAATTCTTTGATACAAAGTTGCCCAATAAAGACATCTACCATGGGATCTAAGTGGAAATATTTATTTGGAACCTAAAGTTTGAAATCAGACAGTTCTTAGAGATATAATTTCCCAGTGGAAGCCAATCCTGAAACACCTGGAGATGACTTGGGAGAAAACAGGGTATGGTGTCATAACCTTGACTCTCCAACTGGATCTCAGTTTCCTGGACCTCAACACACTTTCTCTGAACTTACTATTTAAAGAGCCACCATGTGTTTTGTGACAATCCATGGTGGCATCTGAATGCAAATTAAAACTCCCTAGTGAAGATGACACACCTAATCTTATTTTTAGCTTCTGTTTTTAAGATAAGAACTGACACTATTCCAGAGAGATAGTGACATCTGCCACATTTTGCTTCCTTAGAACATGCCTGCTATTTCCCTTTTGACACTTGGTTAAAGTGTTAATCCTCTCTCAGAACAAAGTGTAGAGCCTCCAGGCCCATTGTTAACAAGATCAGGGATTGAGAGATCCTCTCCTGGGATATTAGTTTTCTTTAACAATGTTAATCTCATATCATCTTGGCAAGACTCTTGAAAGACAAAAAAAAAAAAAAAGGGTGGGGGGCTATCTAAGGAACATAGACATTTCAGACATTACTTTTTAGGTATTATTTATATCAAATAGACAAAATTTTCTAGTTAAAAAAAAATTATTTTCCCTATCTCTCAACCACCTTTCCAGCTATTGGTCAGGAGAGCTTTCATGGTTTAGTTCTTGATTTATATTAGACACTAAAATAGATATTGGATTAGGCTGTAGCTGGTCTTGATATTCCAAAGGAGAAGCCTCATGCTAAAAGTTAATTTATTTTTAAAAAGTACTTAGTGAGAGTGCCAGAGATGGTACAATCAAATCTCAAATAAGCTCATTTTAGCCAAAATATTCCTTCCAATAAAAAAACAAAAGGGTGCTAAATGACAACTCAAAATGAAGCCAGAAATGTAATAAAAAGGTAAAATGCAGAGCAAGACTTGGTGCTGGTGGGCACTGTCTTATTTACTATACCTCTGTAATCTACAGGTCTATAGAGAGGGGAGGGCCATTGAGAAGACTAGCCCTAGAGCATCCTGTGAACTTTAGGCTCAATATAGGATTATATCTTGGCTACAGTACTGTACTAGAAAACAAACATATTTTAGGAATATGGTTTGAGAATTTTGTTTAAACATGAGTGAATCAATTAAACAACATATCACAATCTCTAGGCCATCAAGGGTTAATGTGCTTTGTAAACTCATGCATTGAGAAGTAAAAGATTTTGCATAAAATAAAAACATTGTCCTTCTAATATTGTTTCGATGACTCCATCCCTTTAGTTTTTCATACAACTGGAAGGTATCTTTAAAAACCTCTTCAGAGCAGGAAGATGAATAAGAAGCTTAACTGAAGCTAAGGACCTGGAAGCTCTTATTAACACAAAAGGGGCTGTGAGATTTTTGTCTGACTTCAAGGCTCACACATTGCAGGTAGATGATCTAAGCACGTTTTACTAAAAAAAGAACTAATATCCAAATTATAGACCTAATATCAAGTTAATATGTAATCATAGATCACTGATTGCTTCTCCCAAGTTCATTTACATATCCAGTTTCCTTGATCTCCAAGACATCCCTTCTCATAGGTCCTCATCCCTGGTAACAGACACATTGATTCTGTGTATCACTAGTGCCTGCATAGTGCCTAATATTTGGTGTGGGAATGAATGGATGACCTGGCTTAGGTCATAGAGTTGCCTCAACTGTTCGCCTTATGAGCCAGATGATGGAAGAAATGAAAGAGAAGTAGGTCAAAGAGTAAGACATGGGAGGAGGTGCGCCAGAATTTATAGTTTCAGACACTAAAAACTATGGTTAACTTAAGCAGGAAAGAGTTTGAGTAGAAGGATATTATGTAAATCACGGAATCAACCTGAAGATTGAAAAGGCAGGCTCAGAAGACAGGCAGAGAAGCTAATTTTCAAGAAGACAGCCAAAACTTACAGTATGTAATATTTTCAGTAAGTCTGTGACCAGTGAACCTAGGAGAAGCATGCCTAGCAGGGGGAAAAAATCCAGAATAAGCAGTTATTCTAGTGAAGACAAGTTGATTCCCCACTACACAATAGAAAAATGTGATCAACCTGGCTGGTTTTTCTTTCAAGATATAGTTCAATATTGGGAGTTTCAGTTGATCTCTGGTTGGGCAAGTAGCCAAGGCATCGTGAGTTGGGGCAACTGTGTCCTTGTATGGCCTAGCTGTACATACTTGTAGCTATAGATACTTTAGGAGTCCACTGAGCAAGTACTTGTGCAGCTGGACACAGGAGAATGACTGGCATTGTAGAATAGAATGTTATCAACTCTTCTCCCTGATTATTAGAAGCCTCCTTCACAGTGCATAAATTAAAAAAAAATGTTACTGGAGTATAGTTGATTTACAATGTTGTGTTAGTTGTAGGTGTACAGCAAAATGAATCAGTTATACATATACATATATCCACTCTTTTTAAAATTCTTTTCCCACTTAGGCCATTACAGAGTATTGAGTAGCATTCCCTGTGCTATACAGTCGGTCCTTATTAGTTACACAGTGCATAACTTTTGATTGTGCATAAATATTCTGTCACTGTAGGTCTGTGTTGAAAGGTCCCACCATATACCTCTTTCCTAAACCTTTTGCCATGGGTAGCCTCTACGTGTGACCTTTCAGTCATTGCTCATGGCTTAGTTTTAGATAGAGTGTTTTCTCAGTCTACTCTTCCAGCTCAAGTGGGCAACGAGATGTGCTGATCAAAACTCTTTTCATCCAAGTGGAATTGTAGTGGTTTTTCTTCTCCACTGAACTTTAGGCCTACGCCTAAATGGAGGTGTCCTGTCAGCCATCCACTTCTGGCTTTTGCCAGCCTATCACTTAGAAATTTCCAGAGTCCAGGCTCAAATGTTTTCAGACAGCTAGTCACCCAACACTTCTCTTCAGGCTGCAGGACGAGTGGCAGTGCCACAGGAGTAAGAACATGAGAGTGAGAGCAGCGGGCTCAGGGAGATTGCTTGTCACAACTCAGTATACAGCCCTCGCTGATGAGCCAGCTAGCAGTGGATCCACCTGACTTTCTGTCCAGATGGATCAGATAGCGCTCCAGTTCATAATGCATATTTTCCATAGTCACCTGGTATCTCTACTTGGGTCTGCTTGTTGGGCAAACCAACACCTATCCCTCAAAAGGATAGTAACCTAGTAAAGAGGCTACACTGTTGCTCCAAAATCTAGGGACCTGTTTTGTGCTTCCCTTTTAGAGCTCTTTGATTTTCCACAGACCCTTTGGGGATCATTGGATCTGCTGGACCAAAATTTCTAGGTAATACAGCCATTTAAAAGTAGAAGCCTTTTGAGTCACCTGGTAAATGGGTTGAATAAGTACATGCAAATGTTGAACATGTTACCTGCAAAAGCCAGAATGGCCCACCAAGCATGACAACTCTTACTATTAGAGAAGCAAGATATTTGCCATGTACTTTGGAGTTTATGATCACTGGACCCATAGCAACTTTCCTGAAGTGGCAGATCTCTATATTTTCAAGTACTTTTCTCCCATCCTCTAGCCTGCTTGTGTCTTAACAAGGTATTGAAGGTACCAATCCAGCTTACTCTTCAGGTCTTGCTAGCATGATGCCCTGTGCTGAAGGTGAGATGATCAAGGTCTGTAGGTAAAGCCAGCTCTCTGGCTCAACCCTGATGTAAGATGATGAAGATGCAGAGAGAAATGAGGTGGGTCTTCTTTGGCCGTCAAGCAAGGCTTGGTATAGAGTGTGGCTTGGTGTGTGTGGGGGGGTACTTCCAGGCCTCCGTATTCTCCTGTATATTCAATTTTTCATTATTTCCTGGTCAGTACTATCACTTTCACATAAGTGACTTGGTAAGGCAGGAAATTCAATGGACTTTATCCAGGCACCCACAGAATTTTAAATTTGCATTTGATTTTTGCAGACATTTATGAAGACATTTATCACAACCAGAGAAGTTCCCTGGGTCTATGCCTTAAGCTAAAATATAGAGATTTGAGCTTGTCATCTCTTCTTTAAGCTGTCCAGTCTCATTAGAAGCAGCCACCTCACCCTAGCATCTTTAAATTCTTCATGCCGTTCACACTCCTCAACGGCAGTGATAATTTGATCCCTTAAATCCTTCTTTTCAGTGGACACTTCATTAAAGATCACCGCAGAAGAAAAACTATCCAGCGATTTGTTACGGCTGACAGCTTCCCATTCCTGAACTCTGAGTTTTCATTTTCTTTAGCCCTTATTAGGGCGAATAACCAACACCAGTTTCCTGAGTGGCTGTCTTCTGATACTAATTTCTGATCAGTCTAGGTTCATGGTTGCCGACAATAGAAACTAACTCTGGTTAACTTAAACAGAAAAGGGATTTGTTGGAAAGATATTAGATACTTCATAGAATGGATTTGAAAAGTTAAAGAATTAGGTCAGAAATAGAAGGCAGCCCTAACCCCCAATGTGATTATATTTGGAAATAGGGCTTTTAGGCTAAAATGAGGTCATCATGAAGGCTAAATGAAGTCATCAGGGCAGAATCCTAATTTGATAGGATTGGGGCCTTGTAAAAGGAGGAAGGGAGAGAGATCTGTTTCTCTCTCTCCATGTGCACGCACCAAGCAAAGGCCATGTGAGGACACAGTGAGGAGGCCTCTGCAAGCCAGGAAGAGGGCTCTCATGAGAAACTCAGTCGGCTGGTAACTTGATCTTGGACTTCCCAGCCTCCAGAACTGTGAGAAAATAAATTTCTGTTGTTTAAGCCTCTCAGTCTATGGCATTTTGCTGTGGCAGTCCGAGCTGACAGAGACAGCAGCTAACACAGCCAGGTGATGCCTCTGAACTTGATCAGCTTGATAAGGCGGCCTGGACCTCCTGGACTTCCTGTCACTGGGCACTGCCATTAGGCTCAGGATTTAAATTCTGTTGCCACTGCTGCCTTGAAAACCCCTACTTCTCCCTGCACCTTGACGGTGCTCCCTTGAGCTTTAAAGGGGTCCACTAGGCAGGCCTCGGTTACATGCGCTGAATTAGCTGTGAGGGTCAGGCAGAGGAATAACTGCCCAGCCTGGCTTCCATAATATTAGGGGAGGCCATGACTTTACTTTGATCTGTTTTGGTATACTCTCCTCTAAAAGAGGGTGTTTGGATGCTGGGCAGCCAAAAATATATATTTGAAAAGTGCCCACTCTGGTGAGAAGACAAAAGGGGAGGTAATGAGAAAAATTTTATGTATTATGTGCCCAGGACACTCATAAACGTTATTATTGTTCTTGCAGTGTTGCTACAGAATTTAGTCAAATTACAAATCAGAAGTGCAAAGACAGTGCAGCTCCTTTATTTTGTCTTCAGCTGTCTATAATACTATTGGCTATTAGGGGAAAATAGAAAAAAGGTATGAAATAAACCGGAGTGCAGTCTCTTATTGTAAACAGTCTCAGTTGGTATGTTCAGTTAAAGTTTACTGGAAATGCTCCAACCCTCATAGAACCTCACTCTCACCTGCTTTTCTCTCTGAGATCATGGCCAAACTGGAGGGGAGAGAGATGAGGTTACATGGTCTCATGGCCTTGCTGGAGTAGGGAGGGAGGAGAGGGACTCTGGCCTCGGTCAAGTCCTTGGCAGTATGCTGGCTGACATCTGCTCCTCTCTGCCCTGATCTTTGTTCACCTGGGCACTGGCACCCAGTGCTGCAGCATGGAGCTGGTGAACTTGTGTCTGTTCTTTTGGCTTGGCAGTGTCTCCAGGAAGCATGGGCCATTTTGCTCTCGATGACTTGGTCTCTTCTCGGCTTTCATTGTTTCTAGAACTTGAGTCAATGCCCTGCCTTCTGTTCAACCCCTGGCCTAGAAGTCCATCTCCAGCCCAGGCCATGTAGTCCTTTTATCCACCACAGCAGACCCTGTGGCAGACTGGCTCTCAGTTGAGTTTCCATGCCTCAGATGATCTGATGGAGGCTTAGGAGCACTTACGGGTTCTTCTCTCTGTTTTAGGCCAACCACTGCCAACGAAGCTGGGTTGTTGCCTTGTGGTGAATGAGACCTGTTGCATAGTGGTCTCTGTAGATTCCCAAATAAGGAATGTGGTTCAGTGGTTCCTGTGCTCATCTTTTTTCTTGGTTGATTAACACTCCTCCCTCCCAATGCTTCTCCTCAGAAAGTGGAAATCCAGATGCATCTGAAAACTTATCTCTTCTTCTTCTCCCTAAATGCTCCTTTTCTTGCCACTTATCTAAAAATAAACTCCCGTGTTTAACTTCCCCCATAGATTGGGGAAAGAAGTGGACAGAAGGAGTGATCTTTATGGGTTTGTTTGTTTGTTTTTCTTTTTTGATATTCTAAATGGTAAGGAAAAGAAGTTTGGAATGCCTTTTCTCCCTCAATTAATCCTGACTCTCCATCGTACTGTGGGGTTCCAAAATCCAGTTTTTGGAGAAGGGAGCTGAAGGTTATCTTAGCCACTTTACTTTCATTCTGCATCAAGTTCTAAAGTCTCTACTAGCAAATGAATGCCCTAGGTAGACTAGGCTGGAGATGATTATGTTCAGAAAGAAAAATAGAAAAGCACATTAATACTTTTCAAACATAACTCTCACTGCTCATCAAAATGAACAGGATATTGTTTTTGTTCATCACTCTTGATCAATGATAGAGTCAAGAGATATCAGGATTAAAGAACATTACAGTGTATAACAAGCCTTTTATTCCTTGGAGAAATACAACTGATATGTTGACTAAGTCAAGAAGTATATAAAGTTTCCATTTCCAGCATGGCAACATGGAGAGCTCTGTGGATCTGCTTCCCAGTAAAATTAGTGAAAATCATTAAAAAACAAAAAACAAAACATTAAAGTCTCTGGAAGTGGTACCAACGGCATACAACAAATGAAAAAACATTTATTTAAGAAAACTTAACTAAAACTTGGTAAGAACAGGAAGAGTCTGTGGTGTTTGAACCACAGCCTGCTCCTATGCTCCCTCTTCCCAGTTCAGCTTGGAGCAAACTCTTCTTCAGGTGGGTGCAGAAAAGAACACAGAGCTGCCTCTCCTCCCAGCTCCCAGTTGGAGGGCTACTGTATCTTCCTAGGAGGGGCAGGACTTTACAATCTCCATTTCTGCCCCCAGATACCAGTTACAGAGCCTAAGCTTCAAGCAAGTGCAACTGAGAGGTGGATATTCTCTTCTTTAGCCTAGCCCAGACTTGAGAAATAGGGACTTTACCTTGGGGGCAGCATGCTAAAATTACTGGGGCCCTAATCACCAGCTCATGTGTAAAGCAGAGGTTCCATTCAGGGAGAGGCAAGCCAAATAGACCAGAGGCTATGGCAGGACCCCACTCTGCCAAGCACCCAGCTCCAAAAGCATAGGTGTCACTCAGAAGTATGCCACTGTCCCCTCCCCCAGCTCCAGAGCATTGGCCCAGAGGAAGAAGTAGGCCATAAAACAGAGAGGTTAGAATCTCTTCCCAAAGAAGCTGACTTCATTTGCAATAGACTGTGGGGATATTCAAGCCTAAGGACATCCTCAAAACAATGGAGGTGCACTATAAAGCAATTCAGAGTCAACTGGTAGATGCATACAAGATATAAGCTAAGTCATAGGCCAGCTAGTTTACTTGCCAGAGCCAGGGAAACAGACAACTAAGAAGAGCCTTCCTGGGATCAGACAAATCTCAAAAACTGAACTCAAAAACTATCTCTGTAAAGGAGCCTGAGTTTAATTGGATCAATCTGTGGAGAAATTTGTGTCCCAGGGCACTGTTGACAACAACAGAGCAATCAGCCAGCAATTAATGGAACTTAACGGCTGGGTGTGGTCAAGGACAGGGACAGTTAAAGGGACCGCAAAAGACTGTCCTCCCAAGATGACTGTGCAGATGCCCAAGGCTGCACCATCTGAGGAGCAATATCAGAGCTTTACACCATGAGGTGAGAGGCGAGAACAGACCTCACCAAAATAATCCAGTCACTAAACAAATAAACAAGCAAATAACAATAACCAACCCCTAGGGAAGGGAAAGGAGATCAACCAGTACCCAGACTCACTACAATGTATTACCTAAAATAGCCAGTTTCACAAGGCAAAAGAAACTGCCTGTGAAAACAGATTAAAAACTTCAATATTTCATTAAATGGAGAATATCAATAAAGAGGTAGAAATTATTTTTAAAAAACAAAAACAAATGTAAATTCTGGATTTGGAAAGTACAAAAACTGAAAAGAAAGATTCAGCCAAAAAAGAAAAATGAAGAGATCCTCAGAGAAATGTGGGATACCATTAGATGACTCAGCATACATAATGGGAGTGCTGGAAGGAGAGGTGAGAGAGGAAGGAGTAGAAAAAATAGAAAAAATATTCTAAGAAATAATGTTTGAAAACTTCTCAAATTTGATGAAAACTTTAATTCATGAACCCAAGAGTCTCAACAAACTCCAAGTAGGATAAATGTAAAGAGTTCTAAGAAAGACAGATCATAGTATAAATAGTGAAAGCAGAAAGTGAAAAATGAATTTTCACTTACAAGGAACCCAATAAGATTAACAACTGACTTCTCATCAGAAACCATGGCAGCCAGAAGACTGTGGGATAACATATTTAAAGTTCTCAAAGAAAAAACTGTCAACCAATAAATGTGAACCTAGCAAAGCTTTCTTTCAAAAAATGAAGGTGGAATAAAGACATTCCCAAATAAACAAGCACTGAGAGAATTTGCTGCTAGCAGACCCACCTTATAAGAAACACTAAAGGAAGTTCTTCAGGTTAGGGGCAACTGACCCCAGATAGTAATTCAAATTCACAGGAAAAAACCAAGAGCACAAGTGAAGATAATTATGTAACCATAAAAGACAGTGTAGGCATATACTTCCTCTTTTTCTTCATTAACTGATGTAAATAGCATTATCTAAAGTACTATACATATAATTATATTGCTGAGCCTATAATATATGGAAATGTAATATATTTGCTAGTAATAACACAAAGGAAGTAGGTTGCAAAGCTGCATTTGGCCTAAGGAAATGACTCCAAATCAAATGGTGATTTGAATCCACAGGAAGAAATGAAGAGAACCAAATATGAAGGTTAAGTAACAAAAGCTCTAAGTATATCATTGCTCTCCCCTCAACTTCTTTAAAATACATAAAGTCATATGAGGTAATAATTATAACAATTCATTGTGGGCTTTATAACATATATAGATATATGTAACAATAAGAGCATTGAAAGGAGAAAGGGAATAGAGCTATATAGGTATAACATTTCTGTATTTCATCAAAATTGTTAGTATAAATCTGAAGCAGACTCTGATAAGGTAAGATGTATATGGTAAGCCCTAGAGCAACCACTAAGGAAATAACTTAAAAAAAATTTAGTGGGAAAAATATTGAAAATTAAGGTGTTATATTTGAAAATATTCACTTAATGTAAAAGAAAACTTTAAGAGAATAATAGAACAAAAAACGACATAAGACATACAGAAGACAAAAATAAAATGTCAGCTATAAATCCCACTGTAGTATATTAGTGAGTGGTGGGATGGGGCTGGGCGTGGGCACCTTGATGAAACCAAATCTGCCAGATATGGACCCATAGGGGTCCTGGCTGAGAAGATACAGATACTGGACAAGTGCGGATGACAGTGGAATGTAGTAGCAGTACAGGCAAGCAAATTATAACCAAAAGAGATAATGCAGTGGCCTGCAAAGAGATGTCCCAGGGTGGATTATAGCACCAGGAGGAAAATGTAGTTTGCAGTAGAAAAAGGTATTGGGAAAGTAGTAGGGGAAAAAAAATGGAGAAAATCCTAAGGTGGCAGAAAATATGGCATGTGAAAGTAGCATAGTGTCAGGAATGTCTGAAGGGAGGTGAAAAGTTCTTTCAAAATGACAGTATGAGGTTATCCAAAATAGAAATATGTTTTATCTTGAGAGTCATCTGAAATCTGTTGGTAGTGACTAAGTGGATTGCTGTGTTGAGAAGGATTCTGAGACTCCATTCTACCTCATCTCAATTAAAAATGTCCTCTGTGGGCGTGAGATGGGAAGTAAGCATGCCTTTTGTTGGCAAACACTGGTTAAAATTATCTTTAAAGAGTGTCAGGACTGGGGCAATGAGAATCTCAGAGTTGTTGTCTTTTACATTTTATTATATATATAGGCTATGGAATAACTCTTTTGAGTACCTTGTTATTTAAAGAAATTCTCCTATGTATTATTTTCCTTCGCTGATTTCCTGTGGTCTACAGTAACTAGCATTAAAACTCTTGCTTGAAGAGGAGACTTATATTTGGGGGATAGTGAGGAAGGGAAAAACAATTTCAGGGAAGAGGATCTGCAAAAGTAGAGGAAGTGACCAAAAAGTAGAAAGAGAAGCATGGTCAGCTCTTGCGTCATAAAGCAAGAAAGAAAGTTGTAAACAAATAACTTGCCAAGGGCATGGAAATGGGGGCAAGAGAGCTCCATTTGGTCCCCATACATTTTAGACAGGCTGAGGGGTTGAAATCTGGGACATCCAGTTGAAGGTATTAGAAATTCAACCGTATGACCTGGGTTTCATGAGGGAGGAGGTACTGTATGAGAGAAATGCCCACCTTTCCCTTCTTCTGGTTTCCAGGAAGAAAGAGCTTCCCTCAAAACTCTTGATTCTTGTGCCTTTCTTTTCTTCTCCTAATAGAGGTAGAATTATAGGAAGGTTGGTGGACAGTAATTGGCCAACATTTCTTGATTGGATGGAACTAATTTATCAGTGGTCCTTAGGAGGGGAAATTTGACCTCTTCCTACTACTGTCATCCTCACACCAGTTAGAGGTAGTGACATATGTAAAAGTGCTGGCTCTGTCAGATGTGAACTGTCCCAGGGTCTAGAATCTGGGGGAAAGGTGCAGCAAGTTACACCTAGGTTACAACTGGCAACATATCCTTTATCAGTATTAATGATGATAATTTGGGCTTTATTTGTTTTGTCTCTCGTTTTATCTCTCAATTAATTCAGAACTTGGACAGGAAAGAGTGGTGCTATTAATCTGACCCTTCAAGACCCCAACATCTTGGTACATAGCCTCAAAATCTAATCCAAGCCTCCCACATAAGAGAATTCCATCAACTGAATGCATTTCCTGCCCACATCTGATGTTTCCTTCAATATGAAGCTCAGTTAGTATAATACTCCTGGCCTCTTGCCACCCCTTTACTCACTTCACCCTGCCCGCCCCCCCGCCTCCATCCCCAGAGGAGGTACAGTGACTTGTTTCAAGCCAGCTCCTCTCCCTTTTGGGGGAAGCAAGCATACCTGTAAGCATACAAGTTACCTTTTGCTCCTCTGTGCCTTTGGTCATACTCGGGTCATACTCAGCTGGGGAGGCCTGTCAAGTCTGGTCTTACCTGTAAGTGGGTGAATAAATCTGCCTAATTTAGGAAATCAATAAGCAGGTCCATTTGGCTTTCTCAGTAAGCTTTCTCACTCAGTCTTTATCAATGATGAAAGTGTTACTTCGAAATGTATATCTCAGAAATTAAAAAAAAAAAAAAAGTGTTCCTTTGGCCTTGCTCCATTGTTATCTTTGCCTTATTTCTCATTTGGGTGCAATTTATTCAGTCCTCTCAGAAGCTCAACAAGTATTAGGAAAATCATGGCAAGATATCATTTCCGGAGTGATCAAAGTACTGAAAATAATATTAATGACAGTAGGTAGCTAGACAGAAAAAGAGTAACTGATGTTAAGGGGAGAGGTTTACATTCTAACTACAAGAAAAGAGCTCATTTATAGAAGTGGATCTCAAGGTCAGAGTGGAACCAGTAGTAAAGTCAACTTAATGTTGGCCCCTGAACTCCTTTTAATTCTCCATAAATGTGTGTCAGTGCTGGACCAGTGTGGTAGGACTAACCGTGCAAATTAGAAAGTGGTTTGTGAAGGCAGGAATCCAGGGAGGTTGTTATGCTTGATGACTTGTTAAAAAAAAACAAACAACACAAAACCCTGATCATTATTATCACAGAGTCCTAATGTGAAATAAGATTTCCTATAAAATTGTCAGCACAGGATTCCAGTTTTGCTAACAAGTCAGATGATTTTGTTGCAGGAAAACATGTATCTGATGGAGAACCTTTCCTGTTCATAAAATAAGGTCATTTTTGGACTGTGGGAGAATAGTTGATCTCATTTAACAGCCCGAAACCTGTGAAATTTGTTTCCTTGTGGTCAATAGCGCAAGTGGCTGTTCTCACTGTGAGTTTAGCATACGGAAGGCTCAGGACATTTTTTTTTTTTTTTTTTTCTGGTACTGGGAAGAAGGCTTGAGCTGATGGCTCAAAGAAAGTGAGGGTAACTTTTAATCTTCTCTACTTGATTGTTCTCTAGTGTCATTTGGCAGGTGCTGGCACCCATTCATACTTCCTGATGAAGTAAGCATTTGGGGACAGGCATGTGATCATGCATGCATGGTACACTGGATAAAATCAGTTCAAGGCAAGACACAAAATATGATGAAATGTATATGAACATAATGAAATGTGCACGAGTTTGTAATTAATTAACTGTTCACAGAGGGTAAGATCTGTTTTGTGCATCACGGATCTTATACTTCCCATTGGTTCCATACGTGCTCTGGCTGAGGACACCCACATTAGCACGTGTTTTCCTATCTTCAGGGATACCACTGAAATTTCCTTCTATTCCTGTTTTCTCCATGGTAGCCTCTACTGATAGAACCATCATCCTTCTCTTGAACCACCATTTTGATTTGTTTGGACATCACAAAAGTCATATCTCCTTTCAGCCCTTTCCGTAAAAGGATGTTATGAAGATGAAATGAGAAAATGATTGGACGATGCCTTTCCCTAAACTATTATTTCAGTGATAGAGATTGATTTTGCTGCTGGAGGCCTGAAGGGATATATATGTGATACCAATGTTCCCCTCCTAAAATGGACCAGGGCAGTGTTCTGGCCAATATTGGGGATTTCTGAATAATGATGAGTTTTGGGATGTGCCTGTTTTCCCGAGAAAAAGAGGACAGAGAGAGAGTTTCCATATTTCTTAAAGCACCTGAGTAGAGAGTTTGAGCGGCTGTTTCCTTCTCTCCTCAGTTCATGCGCAGCGGTAACCTCAGCAGAGTCATCTAGCAGAACTACCTAGTGTCCCAGTCATCTTCAGGTGCTCCAGACAAGCAGTGATTTTGGCTGCTGGAGGGCTTCTTGGGTGGGCTGGGGGTGATGCATCTTCCAGTAACCATTACTAGAAGTGTCAGCCTAGGTAAATTCATGTTCATCTGGGTCCATTTCATCTCATTTTGTTTTAATTTAACCCAGATCTTGAGATCCAAGTGTTATGTTGAGCATTAGTTTAGTGAGGTACGGTGAAACTTGAAAAGGAGGGAAAAAATGTTCCTTGCCACTCTTACAGAGACCGAGGAAATGGGACTTTTCCCCTCCCTCTCTATTTTGGTAATCTTTGGCTTGGCATATTTGGGTAAGAAAATGAAAGGTTTGCCTACATAGTTGAAATCTCTCGTCATATTATATCATCTGAAGCCTATTTGTATGTTGGGATCATTTTATTTGGTTTTGGTTAGACATAAAAGTGTTCTGTGGTCTCCTCTTTTTTTCAAGGCCTTCTGGCTTTCAGTAAATTGAGTGATTTCATCCCTGTCCGGGTTTCCTAGTGAAATCTTGTATTTTTACTCAAATTACTTGATCAATTAGTTATGTCAGTTGCCCAAAATGTGCCTTTTTATTAATAGCACCTTTTATCAGCTCATTGGAATTAGACATTGCAACCATGGTCTGAAGCTGGCAACATCTTGCAATAATTTATAAATATTACTTTAAAAAATAACATCACAATTGCTCATTCGTGAACTTTCTGGATGTGTCCCTGTGTGAGAAATTGCATTTGTGTTATTATTAGTTCTGACAAACTGGATTAGGTCTTGGCTATTGTTAAGTGGTTCTATCTGCCCTCAAATCTACTGAGAGACATAGCATTTCTAATGAATTTAATTAAAACTGTATGCGGTTTATAGAGTTGCCTGTAGCCAGTATGCCATTCTTCTTGACTGAATGGAGTTTCTGCTAATGTGTAATGATGTTTTGTATGAGAGATGTTTGAAACTGCTTCATAGTAGCCCCAAGGTAGTTTCCGTGGAATGACATGGTGATGAAATATTAAAATTTTAAAAAACCCTTTCTACTTAAGTGAGTCATGTTTACACTAACTAATGTATGCATAAGTGTGTTAAATATGTTTGTTGAAGCTGTGAGAGACATGGGTTTTATTTCAACACCAGCAGTATGTTCACAGTGAAAGATTTTTAAGAAATTCAAATCTGGCAACACTTTGGGAGATCTGCTATATGTATTATTCTTTGAAGTATATAAAAAAATATGGGTCATTATGGAATTTCCTCTTAAAATTTAGTTCATTTGGGCAAGTGGTTTCAGTGATTCTCCCCTAACAAACAAGAATTATATATAAAGAAGGTTCTCAGCATCAATTTTAAACATAGTGTGGGAAGATTTTCGATGATAGAACTTAATGTCTTTTTTTTGTGTATTTAATGTCTTTTTAAAATATAAAGACATCTGCATTTTCTTAATATTTTTAAAGAATGAATTGTTTTTTGTTTTTTTTAAAGTTATACAATTTATTTATTTATTTATTTATTTATTTATGGCTGTGTTGGGTCTTCGTTTCTGTGCGAGGGCTTTCTCTAGTTGCGGCAAGTGGGGGGCCACTCTTCATTGCGGCGCGCGGGCCTTTCATTATTGCGGCCTCTCTTGTTGCGGAGCACAGGCTCCAGACGCGCAGGCTCAGTAATTGTGGCTCACTGGCCTAGTTGCTCCGCGGCATGTGGGATCTTCCCAGACCAGGGCTCGAACCCGTGTCCCCTGCATTGGCAGGCAGATTCTCAACCACTGTGCCACCAGGGAAACCCCTAAAGAATGAATTGTTTAATAAAATTTTATGGGGGGCGTCAGTGAAGCCCTGAGATTGAATAGACTCAAATTCTGATTCTGGAAATTGATTTTTGATGGTAATGATAAGAGAAAGGCAGGGAAGAACACTCATCTTGACCCATTGTCCCCCCATGTTTAGTCCTTTAAAATGGTAAACTACTACTGAGGAATGCAGTCTTTTATATCACCTCTATTAAATACATAATAAGATGTCTTGATGATTTTGTAGAACCCAGTAGGGACCGCAGTTAGAAGACTTTGTAAGATTGCAGAGAGGAAGTGGTTCCACGACCATGGGAATCCAGGACTGTGGTTTCTTGAGAAGTCAATGAAATGGACAGTCGGCATGAACACTGAAGAGAGGGTAAAAGGGTAATAAAGGCAAAAACAGCTTACAGGCTGCGTACACAGCACTGTCCTCTGTTACTTCTCTGAGCCTCAGTTTCTCCAAGTCAAGAAACCTCATAGGGTTGTAGTGAATATCAAATGTAATTCATGTAAAAACAAAATTCCATCCAAAATGCTTGATATACAATACTTATCAGTATTCATAAATCTTAGCTTAAAAATTACCATTTGCACACATCCTAACTAGATGTCTTAATGTTTCCGTGAAATATTTCACACATTTATTCAATATCACCAAATATTCTTTCACTTCGAGAACCCCTTTATTTTCTCCAGACCCGAATGGCATGTTATTTTAGAATTTTTGTTTTGAGACATACACCTGGTCTTAGCTTCTCAAAACTAGAATCATTTTAGGGCTTCCCTGGTGGCGCAGTGGTTGAGAATCTGCCTGCTAATGCAGGGGACACGGGTTCGAGCCCTGGCCTGGGAAGATCCCACATGCCGCAGAGCGGCTGGGCCCGTGAGCCACAACTGCTGAGCCTGCGCGTCTGGAGCCTGTGCTCCGCAACGAGAGAGGCCCGCGCATCGCGATGAAGAGTGGCCCCCACTTGCCACAACTGGAGAAAGCCCTCGCACAGAAACGAAGACCCAACACAGCCAAAATCAATCAATCAATCAATCAATCAAACATACGCATCTGATTCAAGATCCTCATTAAAAAAAAAAAAAAAAAAAAAAAAAAATACCACTGCTTTAAAAAAAAAAACTAGAATCATTTTAGGTAGCCATATCTCTTTCCAAAATCTCGTTGGGTTATAGGAAGAAAGCCATTAAAAAATAGTTATTCCTTGCACTTCATTTTTTGTCCCCTAATTTTTATGAAAATAATTTCTCTGTGAGCTTTCAAAAGTCATATTATGAATCCTACTTTTAAGATTTGGGTGGCATTAATTAATAATAGCAGCTACCATTTATTGAGCCCCTATTACTTGCTAAATAAGCATGACATGCTATCCACATCGTTTCTCTACAGTCCTTGCTCCTCTGCCAAACAGATTGCATTATTCTACATTTTATAAAGTAACTAAGATTCAGAGAGCTTAACTTGAGGACAGATAACCAAGCCAGGACTCATACTCTGCACTTCCTGACTTTAAGCTTCTTCCTGTGGTACCACGCTGCCTCAAACCAGATAGCCTCTTTCCTTTTGAAGAAAACACATTTTTTTCAAGGCATTTTCAGGGTTGTCTTATGTTGACTTTAGTGAATTGACCAACAATGCTGCTTGACTGACTGCACAAACCCTCGCCAAGAAGGCAAAGTAGAAAAAAAGGTTGAGGAAACTCCAGACAATTGAGGCACGATAGGCAAAAAGATACCTCAGTCTCACTGAAGAACATATGGAAGAGAGCAGCAATAGTCACAAAGAACACGTGGGAAACATGCCCTTTATGAGTGATGGTATTCTGTTTCCATGGAAACTAGACATGGAGGAGAGAGTGCCCATTTCTATTTACTCAGTCTGTATGTGTTGAATGTCTATGACAGGGCAGCTTTCAACAAAACATAATTCAAAAAGACAGCTCTGATCATGCCACCTCCATGCCTAAAAACTTTCCATGACTTCTGGCTATGTGCAGAATGCTATGTGAACATAGGGGGCCCTCCAGAATATGACACTAACCTACTTAGTCAGTCTCATCTCCCACCCTCCACAACTCAGTCTCCTTGCTCTGGTCCAGTGGTTCCTAACCTTGGCTGCATGTTAGAATCATGTGGGGAGCTTTAAAAATATACACATGTCTGGGCTTCACCCCCAGGAATTCTGATTTAATTGGTCTGGGGTGGGATCTTAAAATCTCTCCTGGTAATTAGAATGCACAGTTGGGATTAAGGATCACTGCTCTAATCAAAGGAGATTCTGAAAACTATTTCAGCCTCCCGACTCTTTTTCCGGAGGTTTTTCCCTTCTCCTGAAATACCTTTTCTCTCTTCTTCCCTTCCACCTCCTCCTCTGACCAACTACATCTTTTAAATTCTTCCCATCCTGTAAGGCCCCTCTCGAATGCCTTGAAGCTTTTCTTACCCCCGTCCCCTTTAGTGGAATGCCATCTTTCATTTCAACTCTTTACAAAATGTGCTTGTGCCCCTATTATAGCATCTATATCTCCTATCAAAACCTCCTATCACCCTTCTTCATGAGCAGAAACTAGTTTTACTGATTTCTTTGCACTGAAGTCTTAATTAAAAATTAAATACATATATTTCAAATATTACAAAAAATCTTTACACAGATCCTTGGAGAAAAGAGTTAATATCATCCTCCCATTTCTGATGATGTCTGTATTGAGTCCGAGACTAGACTCAAGGTCTATCCCATAACAATGAAAGTTTTATTTTAGAGTCTGTGAGCCCCCTGATAGG
Organism: Balaenoptera acutorostrata; assembly: GCF_949987535.1. Lineage (NCBI taxonomy): Eukaryota > Metazoa > Chordata > Mammalia > Artiodactyla > Balaenopteridae > Balaenoptera > Balaenoptera acutorostrata. Next base: position 60,871,762 of record NC_080070.1, read on the forward strand.
GTACTTAGAATGGTGTATGGGCCTGGTGTGTTATTCTCAGGAAAGCTTCCGTGGTTTTAATCAGAGTATCAAAGGTACCCATCTATGATCCATTGACTTAAGATTTACTGTTCTAGAGAATAAATCTTCCTAACTCAGCATGCAGTGATGACAGTAGCCCCGTTTGCTGTTCACTAATGTTTCATTTCTCTTTCTGCCATGCGAGCATAGCTTTGGAACACCCAACTCTGTCTAGGTTGAGTGCCTTCATGAAACTATCATTAGTCTAAAGACTAATAAAGCACAGCATCTGTCATTTGGATGATTAAATACTTTTTAAATAAAAAATAAAATCACATTAAAGGTGCTTTTGTTATTAGTCAGAAAAGTATGAATTTCCAGCTTGACTAGATGATAAAAGAATAGTGGCCCTGCCATTGTCCACCAGTAACTCACAGAAGAAAAGTGCTCACATGCATGTATGAGGGAGTGAGTGAGTGTGTGTGTGTGTGTGTGTGTGTGTTGTATGAGTGTTTTGCCAAAATATAGTTTTTCTTGGACAAAAATTGCCAAAGACCTGGTTGTCTGCAAAAGGGATAAAATTAATTTCAATGGGCCACCTCTGAGTTTCTTATGTTTCATTATTTGCTGCTGAAATATTTAGGACTAAAACAACAGCAATCAAAACATGACTTAGTAGCTGTTAGAAGTAATTTTTCTATTCCTGGGCACAACATAGCTAGAAAAGCATCTGTCTTCTCAATTGAACTGATTTGTAATTCTAGAATGTAAGGGGAAAAAACTGGAAGGACCTCCACTTAAATCTGTAATTTTGGTAATTCTGAGGTAATATGATGTAAGGAATTTTGATCGGTGCTCAGTTCAGCATGGGAGATCTCCTTTCAAGGAATGAGAAATGCTTGGGAGCAGTAGTTGGAGGGAGCTACAATTGGAGTTTGACCTGAATAAATAGAAACAGCACACGAGAGACAGTAACTAGTGAACCTAGTAGAAATTAATAAGCTAAAGATATGGGTTAGCAATATATATATATTCACATACATGTTTACATATATATATACATACATTTAAAAATAGTCGCCAGGAATGAACATTAGACTTAATGAAGTGAAATACTGATGTGCCTTCCTATGAAAAAAAGCTAGCATTAAAATTTCCAAAATCCAGAATTAGCAGGTGATGATTCACATTTTAAAAAAGGATCTTTGCTTTATATAAAAAAAACCTATTGCAGTATTCCATTCAAAATACCTCTTATAGTATGTTTAAATTGTCATTTGGTTAATTCCAGTGGTTCTCAAACTGCAGCATGCATCAGAATCACCTGGAGGGTATGTTAAGACCCAGGTTGCTCAGCAACTCTGTTATTAGTCCCTTCAGAATTTCTGATTCAGAGATTTGAGGTGTGTTCCCCAAATTTGCATCTCTAACAAGTTCTCTGGTGAAGTTGATGCTGCTAGGTTGAGAACTTCTTGTTTATTAAAATTCCACCTGAACGTAGCTTTAGGAAACAAATCTATAATGTAATAGAAGGTACACCTGCCAAAGATTTTTTTAATGGGTGTTATGGGCTAAATTGTGTCAGCCCCAAAATTCAGATGTTGAAATCACCTAACCTCCAGAACCTCAGAACGTGACTGTATTTGGAGATAGGGTCTTTAAAGAGGCAGTGAAATTAAAATGAGGTCATTGGGGTGACCCTAATTCAATATGACTTAATGTACTTATAAGAAGAAGAAATTTGGACACAGACACACACAGAAGGGAGACCAGGTGAAGATACTGGGAGAAGACAGCCATCTACAAGGCAAGGAGAGAGGCCTCAGAAAAAACTAACCCTGCTTACACCTTGATCTTGGACTTCTAGTCTCCAGAACTGTGAGGAAATAAATTTCTGTTGTTTAAGCCACTCAGTCTATGGTACTCTGATATGGCATCCCTAGCAAACTAATACAGATGGTGCACTTCAAAAAGGAATAGCTATTTAGAAAGCTTATTTTACCATTTTGTATTTGGTCTAAGGAAAAATCAGAACCAGCAGTAAAGTTAGAGAAGCAAACAGAGAGAAATGTAATCATGAAAGCGCTTGAATTTGTTTCACCCTTTCTTAGTTTCTTAATAATCTTTATATATTTTGGCACAGTGAGTTTTGAAAAGGGAGGGTTAAAAAAATAACTTCCTGGTTTTGGCTACTAAACACTAGCATATTTTAGAACTCTCTCATAGCAAGCTTATTTCCAAAGTAACTTACCTTTATTCATCCTTAAGGACTACGATTTTCAGAGAAAAAATTCACCTATTATATGAAGAGAATTGGAGAACTATGTATAAGGGAGTATATTAATTAGCACTTACAAATGGACTTGTGACACGAGAATGTCTTGTTCATTTCTTGATCTTTTTCCCTGGTTTTATAATAAGAAGGGAAGGATGGGCAGTACATGATGTCTGTTTAGGAGAAATATCAGTGATACTATATGAAAGGGTCCTTTGGGTATCAGACAATTGGGTTTGTAAATGTCTAGTCCTTGAAGAGTTTAAAAATGACACATAAGAAACATCACTCCCAATAACTCCCTTAAAGTTCAGTGTAATAAGAAAAGTTGCCTGGGCTTTAGAGTCTCATAAATTGGCTTAGCTAAGAATATGAGCCTTACTCCTATTTCTGTCCGGCGTCCATCACATCGCTGGCACTCCATGAATGTCAACTTCCAAGCGTACAGATTTAGGTATCAAAGACTGCTGATGGGGCAAAACCTAGAGATCTAGGAAATACCGAAGAATAGCACAGCCAGGCTCAAAAGATTTGTTTCTTTGACCTGCCAAAGCTAGTAATATCAATGGAGAATATAGTTAATATAGACAGATGTCAAACAAAGCCAAGTGGCAAGAACAGGAAACAAAAATATTACATGAAACAGCAATGTGCTGACTGGGTTGGGACTTGGAGAATTGGGTTTGGAATCTCTTGAAGCAGTCTGCCCTAGGAAGGGTTGAAATAAAGATTTTTGAAGTGAAATGAAAATTTATTTGGTGCCTCTGTGGATAACCATTTGCCAAACCATGTAGAATGTCTGATGAAGCCTGGAGTTTTGTCTTCTGCTGTTACACGTGAAGAAATTTGCTCACTATTTAACATGTTGTGATTACCTGCCTGTCCCTTATCCATCCAGACCCAGCATCCTTGGAGACCCCAAATTTTTAGCACTACAAGCATAGGGTGTACAAGTATGCCTCTTCTTCTAAGTCTTTTTAGCACTACAAGCATAGGGTGTACAAGTATGCCTCTTCTTCTAAGTCTCGTCAGTGACCATTTCTTCAGACATTCTTCTAGGTAATAATGATGTAAGAATCCTATCTTATTCTAGTTAGGACCTGAGGGCTTCATAATGAAATCAGGGCTGTCCGGCCCTGGAGAAGGACTCCAAGTTCAGAGTCAGCTGGAAAGGGAGGCCAGAGGAACCATCTTCTGCACTCTCCCCTTCATAAGGCAGTGATTTTCAAGAAGAGCCAGCAGAAGGCACTAAGCCTCCACAGTCTATGAAGTCTTGGCTGCTGCGCTAATTATAGCAGAAGCTGGGCCACTGCAGGAAAACTAGGGCTGGCAATAGTTTGCTAACTGCAGAGGGCTGCTTTCTTTGGCAGTTCCAGACACAGCATGTAGGGGATTTAGATGAGACTAGAACAGGAAGACCATTGGCTAAGAATTGCCCGGTGAAGAGCTCTGAGCCCTAAACTAGTGTCATTTTAGCTAAAAGGAAGGTCTTCATGGAGAAGTGTTCCAAGTTAGAGAACATCATAAACCTCACAGCAAAATATGAGGCAAAGAGGTAAACTGGACAGGATTGTTAATATCAACATTAATAACAATGTGTGGTAATATCATCGAATGTCATACTTGCTATATGTCAACTCTTACACTCAGTACTTTAAATTCAATGTTTCATTTAATCCTCCCAGCAACCTTATGAGTTAAATACCATTATTATTCCCACTTTCAAATCAGATAGCTGACAAAGAGAAAACAAGAAACTTGCCTGAAGTTACACAGCTGCTAAACACTTGGAACTGGGTTTGCACACAGCTCAGACTGAATCAGTATCTCATACTTTTTCCACTAAATCATATGGCCTGTAAACAAACACAGGAAAGGCCAGTGAGAGATCAGAAAGCAAGTTGCTTATTATTTCATAATAGGTTGCTACAGGTTGTGGGTACTACCAACGGCCGTAAGTTATTATACCTACCCTCCAGGAACCTAGAACGTCAATCCACGATCTTTCCCATCAATTCTGTTTGTTGTATTAGCCTCATACAAAAGCTTAAAAGTAAAATTTGCTTTGTTTGTATCCAACTGAAGGTCTTATTTTTAAATTTCTAAAACCTGACATACGTCAAATGTTAGTAAATATTGCTACGTGTACTGACTGTACTGGTATAACATACTGAGAATATTGAAAATTAGTTAGAAGTTGGAATTTGAAATACGTGTTTGATGCCATTGCTTCTAACTTGTAAGACCAACATGGAGAATCTGTAACTTTTTCATGTTATTAATGGAGGTGGCTACACCAGGACTTGATCAGTTAAGAAGGGAAGAATATGCCAGAGTCCTTGAAATTTTGGGAAAAAGGGAAGCCTTTAATTGAGTGAAGAAAAGTAGAATTTGAGTTATAACCTCTTCCATGGGCCATTTATGAGTACACAGTCATTAACATCTATCCCCAGGTTCCTAAGCAGGAAGCAGGAAAGGCAACAAACCAGAGAAAGTTCTGAGCCCCCTTTGAACTTTGTAGAAAGGCGCTTTATAAATCCTAGGAAAATGAATTTATGTTATAACTTGTCTAGAGTGACTGAGTTAAAACTCTTTTGAAGATAGAGCCTGTTTGATATACTGTGTAGAAAATCACCTCTCCCCCACCCCCCCACAAGCTGTATGGACCACTGTGGGTTGACTTGCTTCTTGCTCATGATTTCTTCTCTACATCCTTTCCCTATGACCTAGCTTAAAAGTATTAAGAAATATATTATAAAGAGAAAGGAGACCCAAAGGGCAGGAAAGAAGAATCTAGCCCTTTGTCATGGAATGAAATGAGTACTCATCCCTGAGTGTTGATTAAACAAGATTTTAATTAGCTGTGGACAGTTGTGACTTAATTGGCAGGCAGATGTGCTTTCTGTGTAGAGGAATATATTTGTATGTGTTCATTTTTTTTTAAACGCATTCCAAACCCTTACAGTTACGTTGATTTTTTTTTTCCCCGTAATAATAATATGCTTTCAGTAGCGTGTCATTTTCTTTACCCTTGTAGAGAGATAACGTGCAATTAGGCAGTGATGTCAGCCTCTAACATTTTGGTGTAAAATTTTGGTCACACCAAAATACCAGGCTCCTTAACAAAGCTGGCAGACACGTCTTTTGGCAGCAGCTGCTCGCCATGTGATTTAAAACTTCCTGTCACTATAATTGATGTGTTTTTATTCTTTCCATTTCCTGAAGCCTGATCAGAATTAAAATTGCTGTTGGAATTTCCTGTCAAAGCAACTCATTTATTCGCTGAGCTCTGTACTTTGATTGGACATTGCCTTCAGCAACAGTCAGGTGGAGATTGCTGAGAATTATCCTCTCCATGCAGGTTTGATGGCCATGCACACATCTGCAAATATACACAGATTGTCTATCATGTGGTAAACTTGTCCTAATAAAAACTCCACATACAAAATGTTAGTGATTTGAATGTCAAACATGGCCACCTGCTGGGGGCTCTGGGTTTTGTGTTAATTTAGGATGTCCCACAGAGTTTTCAACTGATGGTCTCACTGTTTAATTTGGATTCTTGTTCCAAGACTCCGTGGTATTTCTGATCTGTCCCTGGTGTAGATAACATGACAAAAATTCTTGAATTTTCCTAAACCCATTTCTCTATCTTTGCTATGCTTCATGATCATGAGCTATTTACATATAACATCTTGGGGTGATTGGGTATGAAGGATGAGTGGTTCTATACTATACCCTAGCAGGCACTTGCTCACAGATCTGTGGGCCAAGACAGCTACAAAAATTCAGGGTGTGGGTAAAACAGTAGGCAGTGGAAGGATCTACATTGTGCTTTGTTGTTGTTTTGTTTTATATCTGAAAGAAAAATCCAAAAAAAATCTGCCTTTGCAAAGGAAAGAATCCCTGATTTGCCTCAGTCTGAGATTACACAGAATGAATTATTTATTTACTTCTAATTTGTGAATGTATCTTCTTTTCAAAATGACTACTTTCATATTGAGGCAGGTAAAAGAGAAGAAACTTTCACGGAATTGAAGAGGAGATTGATTAAATTCAATGCCTTGAACAATAAGGACTGTTTCTCTTATCCTGGTGATTATGGCCTAAGATTTCATCCTGGGAATGGGAATCTCTTTTAAAAAATTATTCCTTATTGAAAACAATCTAGCTACAAATATGCATTTTTTTTTGTCCCCAAGTAAAGGGAGGCTTTTATTTTATTTTATTTTTTAAAAAAATTATTTATTTATTTATTTATTTATTTATTTTTTGGGCTGTGTTGGGTCTTCATTTCTGTGCGAGGGCTTTCTCTAGTTGTGGCAAGCGGGGGCAACTCTTCATCGCGGTGCACGGGCCTCTCACTATCGCGGCCTCTCGTTGCGGAGCACAGGCTCCAGTCGCGCAGGCTCAGTAGTTGTGGCTCACGGGCTTAGCTGCTCTGCAGCATGTGGGATCTTCCCAGACCAGGACTCGAACCCCCGTCCCCTGCATTGGCAGGCAGACTCTCAACCACTGCACCACCAGGGAAGCCCATAAAGGGAGACTTTTAAATTTGTGATTCTCCAAGCACTTTAAAAATATTTTACCTTCCAAGAATGTAAACTCCACAAGTCTGGGACTTCGTTTTGTTCATTGCTTATTTGTATCACTTAGGACAGTGCCTTACAAATTATAGACACTCAATTAACATTCATTAAATAAATGAATGAATTCCTTTCGACTTCTAAAGTGTCAAAGTGATGGAGAAGGGACCATGTTATATCTGGAGGCACAGAGTCCCCAAGCATAGCAACCATTCTCTCAAAAAGGGATCCCAACCCTGCTGGTGCATTAGAATAACCAAGGGAGCTTTAAAAATGAAAACCTGATGCCTGAATCCCTCCTTGGGCTATTAAATCAGAATCTTCTGTTGGTTATTCTTCAGCTAAAATGATATGAATGTCTGATGTAAGCCTCTCCACACACCAGGCACCCTTGAGATTGAATCCTAGGCTTATTCCACTCCAGACTGCTGGGTCTGATCTGTTGGTCCCACCAAGCCAGGAATCATTCAGGATGTTTTTAATTTGTAAATTTGAGGCTCTCAAACAATACTTGAAAAAATGAAGATGGGAACAGCAATTGGTGGGGAGAGCAAAACTGTTCTCTTAGGCACATTGTGAGATGAAATAACAAAACAATTGAAAAATCACAGGTAAAGTAATGATGGTTTAACATCCACAAATCAGTCAAAGTGATACACCACATTAACAAAATGAAGGATTAAAAATCATACGATCATCTCAATAGATGCAGAAAAAGCACTTGACAGAATTCAATATCCATTTGTGATAAATGCTCTCAACAAAGTGGATATAGAGGCAATGTACCTCAACATAATAAAAGTCATATATGACAAATCTACATTATATGACAAGTCAACATCATACTCACTGGTGAACAGCTGAAAGCTTTTCCTGTAAGATCGGAAGCAAGACAAAGATGTCGGGCTTCCCTGGTGGCGCAGTGGTTGGGAGTCTGCCTGCTAATGCAGGGGGCACGGGTTCGGGCCCTGGTCTGGGGGGATCCCGCGTGCCGCGGAGCGGCTGGGCCCGTGAGCCACGGTTGCTGAGCCTGCGCGTCTGGAGCCTGTGCCCCGCGACGGGAGGGGCCGCGGTGGGGAGGGGCCCGCGCACCGCGATGAAGAGCGGTCCCCGCACCGCGATGAGGAGTGGCCCCCGCTTGCCGCAACTGGAGAAGGCCCTCGCACGAACCGAGGACCCAACACAGCCAAGAATAAATAAATAAATAAATAAATAAATAAGAAAATCCTTTAAAAAAAAAAAAAAAAAAAAAGACAAAGATGTCCACTCTTGCCATTTTTATTCAGTGTAATATTGGAACTCCTAGCCAGAGCAGTTAGGCAAGAAAAAGAAATAAAAGGCATCCAACTGGAAAGGAAGGAGTAAAACTGTCACTGTGTTTCAGATGACACGATATATATAGAAAACCGTAAAGATTCCATTGAAAAAAGACTCCATTAGTTAGAACTAATTAATTCAGTAAAGATGCAGGATACAAAGTCAATACACAAAAACCTGTTGCATTTCTATACACTAATAACAAATTATGAGAAAGAAGAGTTAAGAAAATATTCCCATTTACATTGCATCAAAAAGTATAAAATACCCAGGAATAAATTTACCCAAGGACATGAAAGACCTGTATATTGAACACTATAAGACATTAATGAATCCAAAAAGAAGATATAACAATTATATATGCACCCAACATAGGAACACCACAATACATAAGGCAAATGCTAACAGCTATAAAAAGGGAAATCGACAGTAACACAACAATAGTGGGGGACTTTAACACCTCACTTACGCCAATGGACAGATCATCCAGACAGAAAATTAATAAGGAAACACAAGCTTTAAATGACACAATAGACCAGATAGATTTAATCGATATTTATAGGACATTCCATCCAAAAACAGCAGATTACACTTCTCAAGTGCACATGGAACATTCTCCAGGATAGATCACATCTTGGGTCACCAATCAAGCCTTAGTAAATTTAAGAAAATTGAAATTGTATCAAGCATCTTTTCCAACCACAATGCTATGAGTTTAGAAATCAATTACAGGAAAAAAATTGTAAAAAAACACAAACGCATGGAGGCTAAACAATACGCTACTAACTAACCAAAAGATCACTGAAGAAATCAAATAGGAAGTCAAAAAATACCTAGAGACAAATGACAATGAAAACATGATGACCCAAAACCTATGGGATGCAGCAAAAGCAGTTCTAAGAGGGAAGTTTATAGCAATACAATCCTACCTCAAGAAACAAGAAAAATCTCAAATAAACAATATAATCTTACATCTAAAGGAACTAGAGAAAGAAGAACAAAGAAAACCCAAAGTTAGAAGAAGGAAAGAAATCATAAAAGATCAGAGCAGAAATAAATGAAGTAGAAACAAAGAAAACAATAGCAAAGATCAATAAAACTAAAAGCTGGTTCTTTGAGAAGATAAACAAAATTGATAAACCTTTAGCCAGACTCGTCAAGAAAAAGAGGGAGAGGACTCAAATCAATAAAATTAGAAATAAAAAAGGAGAAGTTACAACGGACACTGCAGAAATACAAAGCATCCTATGAGACTACTACAAGCAACTCTATGCCAATAGAATGGATACCCTGGAAGAAATGGACAAATTCTTAGAAAGGTATAACCTTCCAAGACTGAACCAGGAAGAAATGGAAAATATGAACAGACCAATCACAAGTAATGAAATTGAAACTGTGATTGAAAATCTTCCAACAAACAAAAGTCCAGGACCAGATGGCTTCACAGGTGAGTTCTATCAAACATTTAGAGAGGAGCTAACACCCATCCTTCTCAAACTCTTCCAAAAAATTGCAGAGGAAGGAACATTCCCAAACTCATCCTATGAGGCCACCATCTCCCTGATACTAAAACCAGACAAAGATACTGCAAAAAATAAAATCACAGACCAATATCACTGATGAATATAGATGCAAAAATCCTCAATAAAATACTAGCAAACAGAATCCAGCAACACATTAAGAAGATCATACACCATGATCAAGTGGCATTTATCCCAGGGATGCAAGGATTCTTCAGTGTACACAAATCAATCAATGTGATACACCATATTAACAAATCAAAGAATAAAAACCATCTGATCATCTCAATAGAAGCAAAAAAAGCTTTTGACAAAATTCAACACCCATTTATGATAAAAACTCTCCAGGAAGTGGGCATAGAGGGAACCTTCCTCAACATAATAAAGGCCATGTATGACAGACCCACAGCAAACATCATTGTTAATGGTGAAAAACTGAAAGCATTTCCTCTAAGATCAGGAACAAGACAAAGATGTCCACTCTTGCCACTCTTATTCAACATAGTTTTGGAAGTCCTAGCCACAGCAATCAGAGAAGGAAAAGAAAGAAAAGGAATACAAATTGGAAAAGAAGAAGTAAAATTGTCACTGTTTGTAGAAGACATAATACTATACATAGAAAATCCTAAAAATGCCACCAGAAAACTACTAGAGCTAATCAGTGAATTTGGAAAAGTTGCAGGATACAAAATGAATGCACAGAAATCTCTTGTATTTGTATACACTAATGATGAAAAATCTGAAAGAGAAATTAAGTAAACACTCCCATTTACCACTGCAACAACAACAAAAAAATACCTAGGAATAAACTTACCTAGGGAGACAAAAGACCTGTATGCAGAAAACTATAAGACACCGATGAAAGAAATCAAAGAAGACACAAACAGATGGAAAGATATACCATGTTCTTGAATTGGAAGAATAAATATTGTGAAAATGACTGTACTACCCAAAGCAGTCTACAGATTCAATGCAATCCCTATCAAATTACTAATGGCATTTTTCATAGAACTAGAATAAAAACTCTTAAAATTTGTATGGAGACACACAAGACTCCAAATAGCCAAAGCAATTTTGAGGGGGAAAAAAAAAAAATGGAACTGAAGGAATCAGACTCCCTGATTTCAGACTGTACTACAAAGCTACAGTAATCAAGACAATATGGTACTAGCACAAAAACAAATATAGTATCAATGGAACATGATAGCCCAGAGATAAACCCACGCACCTATGGTCAACTAATCTATGACAAAAGAGGCAAGGATATGCAATGGAGAAAAGACAGTCTCTTCAATAAGTGGTGCTGGGAAAACTGGACAGCTACATGTAAAAGAATGATATTAGAACACTCTCTAAAACCATACACAAAAATAAACTCCAAGTGGATTAAAGACCTAAATGTAAGACTGGACACCATAAAACTCTTAGAGGAAAACATAAGAAGAACACTCTTGGACATAAATCACAGCAAGATCCTTTTTCACCCACCTCCTAGAGTAATGGAAATAGAAACAAAAATAAACAAATGGGACCTAATGAAACTTCAAAGCTTTTGCACAGCAAAGGAAAGCATAAACAAGACAAAAAGACAACCCTCAGAATGGGAGAAAATATTTGCAAACAAATCAATGGACAAAGGATTAATCTCCAATATATACAAACAGTTCATGGAGCTCACTATCAAAAAAACAACCCAATCAAAAAATGGGCGGTAACCTAAATAGACATTTCTCCAAAGAAGACATACAGGTGGCCAAGAGGCACATGAAAAGATGCTCAACATCACTAATTATTAGAGAAATGCAAATCAAAACTACAATGAGATATCACCTCACACCAGTTAGAATGGGCATCATCAGAAAATCTACAAACAACAAATGCTTGAGAGGGTGTGGAGAAAAGGGAACCCTCTTGCACTGTTGGTGGGGATGTAAATTGATACAGCCACTATGGAGAACAGTATGGATGTTCCTTAAAAAACTAAAAGTAGAATTACCATATGACCCAGCCATCCTACTACTGGGCATATACCCAGAGAAAACCATAATTCAAAAACACACATGCGGGCTTCCCAGGTGGCGCAGTGGTTGAGAATCTGCCTGCTAATGCAGGGGACACGGGTTCGAGCCCTGGCCTGGGAGGATCCCACATGCCGCAGAGCGGCTGGGCCCGTGAGCCACAACTGCTGAGCCTGCGCGTCTGGAGCCTGTGCTCCGCAACGAGAGAGGCCGCGACGGTGAGAGGCCCGCGCATCGCGATGAAGAGTGGCCCCCGCTTGCCACAACTGGAGAAAGCCCTCGCACAGAAACGAAGACCCAACACAGCCAAAATCAATCAATCAATCAATCAATCAAACATACGCATCTGATTCAAGATCCTCAATTAAAAAAAAAAAAAAAAAAAAAACACACATGCACTGCAATGTTCATTGCAGCACTATTTACAATAGCCAGGTCATGGAAGCAACCTAAATGTCCATCAACAGATGAATGGATAAAGAAGATGTGGTACATATATACAATGGAATATTACTGAGTCATAAAACGGAACAAAATTGTGTCATTCGCAGAGACATGGATGGACCTAGAGTCTGTCATACAGGGTGAAGTAAGTCAGAGAAAAACAAATATCATATATTAACACATATTTGTGGAATCTAGAAAAATGGTACAGATGAACCAAGGCAGAAATAGAGACAGAGATATAGAGAACAAACATATGGACACCAAGGTGGGGAAAGGGGGGGAATAATTGGGAAATTGGGACTAACATATATACACTAATATGTGTAAAATTGATAAATAATGAGAACCTGCTGTATAGCACAGGGAACTCTGATTCACTTTGCTGTACAGTAGAAAGAACACAACATTGTAAAACAACTATAACCCAATTAAAAAAAAAGACATTAATGAAAGAAATTGAAGACACAAATAAATGGAAAGATATTCTGTACACATGGATTGGAAGAATCAGTATTGTTATAATGTCCATACTACCCAAAGCAATCTATAGATTCAGTGCAACATTCTTACCAAAATTCCAATGGCATTTTTCACAGAATTAGAACAAATAATCTTAAAGTTTGTATGGAACCACAAAAGGCTCTGAATTGCCAAAGCAATACTGAGAAAGAAGAACAAAGCTGAAAGCATAACACTCCCTGATTTCAAACTATATTACAAATCTATAGTAATCAAAACAGTATGGTATTGGCATAAAAAAACAGGCACATAGATCAATGGAACAGAATAGAGAGCTCAGAAATAAACTCACAAATATATGGTCAATTAGAAGAAAATATAGGCACATAGGCAGTAAAGCTCCTTGACATAGGTGTTGGTGATGATTTTTTGAATCTAATACTAAAAGCAAAAGCAACAAAAGCAAAACTAAACAAATGGGACTGCGTCATGCTAAAAATCTTGTGCACAGTAAAAGAAATCATCAACAAAGTGAAAAGGCAACCTACTGAATAGGATAAAATATTTGCAAATCATATATCTGATAAGGGGCTAATATCCAAAATATATAAATAACTCATACAACTCAATAGCAGAAAAGCAATCTGATTTTAAAAAATGGGCAGATCTGAATAGACATTTTTCCAAAGGAGACATACAGATGATCAACATGTCATGAAAAGATGCTCAACATCACTAATCATCAGGGAAAGGCAAATCAAAACCACAATGAGATATCACCTCACACCTGTTAGGATGGCTATTATCAAAAAGACAAGAAATAACAAATGTTGGCAAGGATGTGAAGAAAAGGGAACCCTTGTGCACTGTTGGTGGGAATGTAAATTGGTGCAGCCACTATGGAGAATAGTACTGAGGTTCCTTGAAAAATTAAAAATAGAACTACCATATGATCCAGCAATTCCAGTGCTGGGTGTTTATCCAAAAAACAAAAACACTAACTTGAAAAGATATATGCCCCCACCCCCATGTTCATTGCAGCATTATTTACAATAGTCAAGATATGGAAATAACCTATGTGTTCATTGATGAATTGATAAAGAAATTGTGATATATAATCACAATTATAAAAATATATATATGAATAATGGAATATTATTCAGCCATAAACAAAGGATGAAATCTTGCCATTCACAACAACATGGATGGACCTTGAGGGTATTATGCTAAATGAAATAAGTCAGACAGAGAAAGACAAATACCATATGACCTCTCTTATATGTGGAATCTATTTAAAAAAAAAAAAAAAAGGCAAAAAAACCAAGCTCATAGATACAGAGAACAGATTGGTGGTTGCCAAAGGTGGGGGACAGGGGTTTGAGATAAACGGGTGAAGGGGGTCAAAGGTAAGAAGAAAAATGTATGACTTTCTTTTTTTTTTTCCAAAAAATTGATCTCCACCATAAAAATCACTTGATAGTATGCTATCTGGCTAGTGTACAAGTTACATTAAATGTCAACAAGAAAAGCTTGTAACTACATTTTCTATTTTATCCTGCCATTAAATATTAATCATCTTTAAAAACTGACATCTAATAACTTAAACAAAACTCACTTAAAATTTAAAATAACCTAGCAAAAGAAGAACAAATGGAATTACTTGCTGTAAGTTAGATGACAGTATTACCTGGGATGTGCTCATGGTATCTGTTTCCATTGCTATCGTACTTAAGGCATTTCTTCTCCCTTGATAGTTCACTTCTGTGAGACTAGAACAAAAGCTTATTTTGGCCTGCTTTTTTTCTATTTGTTTTTGTAAAAGTATATCATAAGAAACACACAGGTTATTGTTTAAAATCCAATGTAATATATTTTGATGTCCACTATTAATAAGTATGGAATATAAATTACGCATACACAAAGGAAAATCACAGGTAAGGATAACCTGACGTGCGGAGTGTGTTAGAAACTACCGCTTTCATCTGAGGTCTTCAATGTGTTAGAATATTCAGGGCAGAGGGAAGAAAAACTACATCACTAGTTTTTTTTTTTTTTCCTTAGAGCAAGTTTTGAATATTCTATTTTTTCTATGAATATCCCCCAGATACTTGTAACTCCTCATTATTATCTGACCTCTATTCTACCTCTATATCTCACTCACTTTCTTATTCCCAAAAGTTCTTGATTTTAGAGCAGCTGGCAGAAATAGCAGGTAAATGATATACTTTTATCATGGTAAGGGCTCATCTGTAGTGTGTACACAGGATATATCTGTTCCACAGAGCACATGATTTTGCCCTGACAAAGATCTAGAAAGAATGTACATATGCGTTTCCATTGCCTTCTCTGGACACAAGCTTGGGAAATTCATCTGTAGAGCGTGCCTGAGGCTACATGGATTGGGAGGATCATCCTACTTTATTTCTAGTAGTACTCCATAGCCTGTGTTCAGCATACCCACTGGAAAGGAATTGAGTTTGTTTTTCCTCAAATTTCCCTTCCCTTTTAATTCTTGTTTCCTTCTTATGACATTCTGCTGTTCTGTGCCACAAACCATTGCAAAACAACCCATACAAGAATTTTGCCTCCTTTTTGGCTAGGGTAGAAGGCTCTTTGTAAACCACAAAGCCACATCTCCAGGGAACAGTAGCTTTATTAATATAATAATCACCATCATCGTGGACCAGTTACAATACACACATTGCTTTAGAAAGCAAAATAAGGACAACCTGGGGTTTGCTGGAGAAGCTGCACTTGAGGTTAGATGTGTACAGTTAAGTTTGGAGTCAAGCTGAGGTCATTGCTAAGGAGATTTGGAATTGGAAATCTGTGTGGAAAATGGTTGCCTCGTGGAAGCTATCCACTCACCAATAAAACTCATTTTGAATGATATCAGAGCAGGAAAAATACAAGGGTTTTTATCCCAAAACAGACATGGGCTTTTCTTAAAGTCTTGGTTTATTTGGAAAGCAGGTTCTATGGTATTTAATCTTTGCCATCCATCCTCCATTTCTAAAAGAAATCCTAGTAAAAACTGAATGAAAAGTTTTATTCATACCATGTATCTTCCATGGGAATTTCAGTGTAAACATATAGGGAATGAGCTGTACATTGTTAAAAGAATATCAGCTTATACTTCACTCTGGGTCCCTCCAGAGAAACTGAGTGTATTATTTTCCCCATTTTAAATTGGTATAAAAACATTAAATATTAAAAGAGTCTTTAATTTCCTCTTTGATTGTTTCTTGGATGCAGAGGAGGGAGAAAAAGAAATGAAGTGTGACAAACAAACTTGGCATCCTCTCTTTCTAAGCAACCACGTCAGCTTGGATGCAGATGACTGGTGACAAAAGAGCCAGGCTAAGTGTGTTGGAGCCTCCGGGAAAGGCAGACTGCTGACATGGCAGCAACTCCGTTTCCAGCTGATTTTAGGCCTAGATAACTATCCCTTTCAACTTAAATGATGCTCTGCAGTAATTGACCAATGCCCAGTCGGGTTGGAGCAGAGTTCTTTTGGAACCTGTTCAGACCAACTTTGACTGCCAGTGGAGTGCTGGGCCAAAATCAGACTAGTTTCCTGGAGCCTGAGGTATTATACAGGCTGTAGTCAAAGGGACAGAGTTCTCTGAATGTTTAATAGAATGTACTGTTGCATCTGTTTGCTGTTTCATTTACCGTACAAAAGAATAATTAATAACAAACAAATGAGAGCTCTACTATATAGTCTTCAGGCTGAAGCGGGATATATACTCAACATCACTTCTAATAGCCTGTAAGTTCAACAGGTCATTTCATTTTACGAATAGTTTATACTTTTTTTCCAGGCAGCCCCCACCCCTCATCAAGCAGTTGCTCTTGAACTGTTTTCATTACACTGCCTTTATATGGACCCCATATCCTTTTAATATGAAGCTGGCTTTAATTGACAAAAGATACCATTTTGAAGATATTTCATTCTCTGCAACAGAGTTGCTTACTGATAGTGCTTTTTTTTTTTTAAGTAGGGGGAAGGATTTTTAATTTATTTATTTATTTATTTATTTTTGGCTGTGTTGGGTCTTCGTTTCTGTGCGAGGGCTTTCTCCAGTTGCGGCAAGCGGGGGCCACTCTTCATCGCAGTGCGCGGGCCTCTCACTATCGCGGCCTCTCTTGTTGCGGAGCACAGGCTCCAGACGCGCAGGCTCAGCAATTGTGGCTCACGGGCCCAGTTGCTCCGCGGCATGTGGGATCCTCCCAGACCAGGGCTCAAACCCGTGTCTCCTGCATTGGCAGGCAGATTCTCAACCACTGCGCCACCAGGGAAGCCCTGATAGTGCTTATTGATGGAGGCTGTGGAACCTGGAGGACACGAGTGGACGAATGAAGCCTTGCATGGTTAGATGAGGACCACCATTTGCTTCAGGGTTGGTTAAACACCTGGATGATTTGGGCTGAAAGACCAGTCATTTCTTCATTCTGAATTTATACTAGAAATTACTTCTATATAGATTTGGCCTCAGTGAACAAGGAGAACTGATTTCCCTGGTGAGCATTTAGGAGAGTAAGCAGTGAGATTCTAGACTGATCCTCCAGCTCTGGTGGACCAGTGCATAAAACGGCCAACTTCTCTGAATCCACATAAGCTGCCAGGTGGTTTGTTTAGAATAAGCAGTGCGATCTTTGGTTTCTTTAGCTGCTGTCTGCAAATATTGGTATTTAAAAATGGCCCTAAAGCGACCAAAGAAAGTTGGTGAAATTCAGGTGGCTGCCTTTTACCCTTCCCCCCAAATGATTGTGTTTAGAGCATGAGTCCAGGGGATAATTGCATGCTGGCTTCTTGTTCTCTCACAGAATATGTTTCTGCCATTGAGAAGAACTGACATGGTTAGCATGTAGAAAAATACATGGAATATTAAACTAAAATATGTCTGTCTAGGGATCCATTTAGTTCCCCCCAAATAGCTCCTTTCTTTGTGAAGGCCAGTGTGTTTATATATATTTTAAATGCCCCATTTGCTACACTGGTTTTAGCTCCTTGTTAGGATCACTTCTTGTTAACATGATGTTCTACAGCACAAGGCAGCTGGAGAAATGCAACATGTGTTGAAGAATTTATGCAGTGTCCTTAGTTCCTCTCATTAAGAGAACCAAGACTAATAGGTGCATATTATTATAAGTTTGGTGTGTTAAGCAGTATGTTATAGCCATGCTTGACAGGCATCTTGTTTACATTCATATTATATATTGGGGAAACCATCGCATTTTGAGAAACATGGCGTTTTTAAAGTAATATTTACACTGTGCCTCCATGCAGGGGAAACTTAGTCTTCTGAAAACATGATATGTTTTAAATCCACTTGTCTCCTCTCCCTGGGGAAATATTCCAGGGGCTTTCTCCCCAAAGTAGGTAGTTCAACGTGTTCTTTATTTAGGCTATTAGAATTACTGCCAAGGAAAAACCCAGCTGCATGCCCTCAGTTTATTCAAACAATGGGCCATCTTATTTCAGTTTGGTTGAATTCACATGTGAAAATTTTACCGCACTGTTCCTTCATGGAGAACAGTATGAAAGCTATCTTTCTAGTTGGTTCAGTGTTTTTGTTTATAAAAAAAAAGCACTGACTATTTCCAGGCTGACTCAGGGACCTTCATTTATGTCGGGAGCATTCTGAAATTGTTAACGGACATGAGATATCCCAGTGGCGCGGTCCCACTTGTGGTGCACAAAATTAAAATATTCCACAGCCATATCTTGGTAGCAAGTATTCTTTGCTACCTTTACTCTCACTGAGAAGAAACTTGAAGTGTGGGACAATTTAATTAATAGTGTTTTGGTAGTAAGGCTATTGAAGGTGGGAAAGAAGAACACATCTACCTTGTCCCATTTTCACATTTTTTGGGGCTTTGTTCAAACTCTGTCTTTCCAAAGTGCTTTGCCCTATTTTACCTTGATGCTTTACACCTGTATGGAAAAATGTTCATTTTGAAGAGTGAGGCACCTTGTATTTTCGGAAGCATTCTTATCTACCCCCAGCAGAGAGTGGCAAGGCTAGGCATACCTGGTTCTAGCTGAGGAGCAATCCATGCCAAGGGCTGGAACCCAGATGAAGAAAAATAGAGAGCTATGATAAAAGGTGGGACCACAGACAAAGAGGCAGACTAGAGGAGAGACTTAAAAGTTTAAAGTGTTGCAGCCCATGGAAAACTGACCTTCATGTGAATGTCCTGTCAGAACAGGAAATATCATTTTATTCCCACCACAATTCACAGTTTACTGAGTGCGCCCCTTTTCCAGACCTCGCTAAGTGCTTCGTATCCCTTATTTGATTTTTATCTTTGCAACAACTCTGTGAGGTAAGTCTGATCACTCCTCTTTGACAGATAAGGAACCTGAGGCTTAGTGAGGTTGCCCAGCTTGGCCAAGAGCACAGCCAGTAATAGTAGAGGCAGAATTTGAATCCTTCTTTGTTTGACTCTGCAGAATGGGAATATGCATTCTCGGCAAGGGGCAGTTAGTTGAATGTCAGAATGCAAGGCAGTAGTGGCAGTTCCTGTGGGAGAATTTGGCTTAGGGCAGAAAGCAACGCCCAAATTGCCTAGAGACAAAGGCAGTTGGAGAGTGGCAGCAGCGGCGGGCGTCCTGAGGATGTGTTGACAGATTGGCAACATTTTGTGGCTAGTATGAAAGATTTTGAATCCAGTTTTGCCTTGCTATGCTGGAGACATAGATACTATTTGGCTTTTAACTGGGTTTGGTTAGCTCTTTATTTTAAAGTATGTGTAGGACTTAGGCTGCCCCACATCTGGCAACTACCTTATGGTACAGTGTCATAAACATCAGAATCCACACTATATCACTTCCAAAGTCCTGTTAACAAGGACCTGGACTGTAGCCAGACCTTAGGCTCTTGATCCCCAGGTCCTCTTTCCCTGGCCATCTATGGAGGATGGAGCCAGCAGGGTTTAACGGCAACTGCCCAATGGACTGCTGGAAAGAGGAGGAAGTAATGTTTCAAGAATATACAACAATGAGCCATAAGCGATGTGCTTTGTCTGGGGAGAATTTTGCAAACAGTTGTGACAGATATCCAGCATTGAGAAATTGGTTGGATTATAATAAAAATGGCAGGAGACTGGAAGATGCAAAGATGCATTATCAGTCAATGACAGGCACCAGATACAACAGAAGAACATTCTTTTTGGATTTAAAAGTTGATTAAATCTAACTAGATTTGGATTCAGGAATGTACTTTTTGTACATAGAAGCATTCAATGTGATCTTTAATCTTTGGAAAATCATTTTCTTAAAATCCTAAATCCCTGAAAAGACTTTTTTAGGAATATATGTATACATGTATATACAATATGTGTGTGTGTGTGTGTGTGTGTGTGTGTGTGTGTATACATATTCTGAAAAGTATTTCAGCCCAAAGAAGGAGTTATCTGCCTACCTCTTGAATCTTTCCTTTTTAATCCATTGGCATGATACTTCCACACTGATTTCCCCAACACTTCTTTGTCACATCAATGTCCTATTCAAAAACTTTCAGAACTTTGAAATTGCCTGTTGCGTTTGACAAGGCAAAATTTCTTATCATTGAAATCAACACTTTTCATAAGCTACTTTCACCCTACATTTCAAGGTTCATTTCTATAGTTTCCCTATAAAAGTAAATAGTTTTAAACAAATAGGTCAATTTATCGTTTCTGACCTTTGTTTAAAATGCTATTTTTGCTTATAATGCCTCCGCTATTTTCTTTTTTTTTTTTTTTTTGGATTTCTTTTTTTTTTTTTTTAAACATCTTCGTTGAAGTATAATTGCCTTACAATGGTGTGTTAGCTTCTGCTTTATAACAAAGTGAATCAGTTATACATATACAATATGTTCCCATTTCTCTTCCCTCTTGCATCTCCCTCCCTCCCACCCTCCCCATCCCACCCCTCTAGGTGGTCACAGAGCACCGAGCTGATCTCCCTGTGCTATGCGGCTGCTTCCCACTAGCTATCTATTTTACATTTGGTAGTGTATATATGTCCATGACACTCTCTTACCCTGTCACATCTCACCCCACCCCCTCCCCATATCCTCAAGTCCATTCTCTGGTAGGTCTGTGTCTTTATTCCCTCCACTATTTTCTTTACCTAGTGGATTGACAATGGGAGTGTAAAGTTGATGGCCTCGAGTCATAAACCATGGCAGGCAACAGGCAAGGTGTAAGTCGGCTTGGAAAGTAACTGAAATTGCAAATAGCAGTTAGCTGGAGAGTGGTTGAAGTAAAGAGGTTCATGTATTACATGTGCAGAAACACTAGGACAGACCTTGGTCCACTGGGTCAGAAATTGGGATGGAATCAGTCAGTACCTTGGATAGCTCCCAGGACTAAAAATCTGAGTGCTGACAGGGTTCTATAATTTGAGTTGTAGACCTACTCGGCTATAGGCCCATACCCTCTGGGCCCTTTTTCTTAAAGAGGCCACTTTCTTTTTTCTCCCAGGCTTAGCAACTATAGATCCAGAGATTCATTCTAGTATTGACCCTTCCTCTGGTCTGGCTTGTGCCTCACTGTCTCACGGGGTTCCTGATCGTATGAAGGATTTATCTTCCACTTCATTGCTTGAGTCACTCTCTGGGGGCTTTGTCTTTCTTGAGGGCAGATATTGGGACTGGACTCCTGATAACGCTCCATTGTGTCCTAGTCTTTTCCTTTTCATTGACGACATTTCATCATCCTGCCAGCATTGTGAGCGGGTTAAAATTTTGCCCATCCTCCAATGTTAAGCCCAATCTCACCTTTGCTTCAACCTCTCCACTGACCAGCCCAGTGTAAAAGGAGCTCTCCTTTCTCTCAACTAGATCACTTTGTAGTCTCCACCACTCACTTCAGTATTAATATATAGTCTCTTATAAGCTGTCTTTTAATCTTCCTATGTCTTAATCTGCTTGTTACATAATCTTCCTCCTTGAGCTGTAGTTTCCACATTTGTAAGTGGGAAAACTGCATATGATAGCCATGAAAATTAAATGAGAGGTGGGTAAAAGGTCTTGATCACTTGCTACAGAGTGAGAAGCTCAATTCTTATGCCTTTTCCTGTTTTTTTTCACACCGATGTAGCTCTTCTATTTTACTGAAAAGTTTCTGATGATTTTAAAAACACTTCCTTTAGAGGGTTTCCAACATGTGCTCACAGTGGGTCTCTGATCATGGTGAAGGATTTATCTTCTACTTCTACTTATTCCTATGTAAGAAACAGACCTTTAAGCTTTATGCTTATATTTGGGGGGGGGTGGTGGGCAGGGTAACATTTATCTTTTTGGGGATCGGGGTGAAATGAATTCGTTCTTGTTTATTTATAGAAAGCCACCTTATTCAGCAACCTGAAAGATCACAGTCTACTAGATCTCCAAGAAAATAAGATGCATGTGCCAAACACAGAGCCCTTAAGACACACAGTGGGCAATCCAGTCTTTCCATAACTTGCAAGGGGCTAATTCTCAGAGACTACTAAGGGGGGTGGGAGGAAGTCTCAGTAGAATAAGGCTGAATATTTATGAAAGAAAACCGACGCATTTTAGTTGGGCTTCCATCCTCTTAAACAATACCAGTCACAGAAATGTGGTTTCATAGTCATTTAAAATACAGTTTACAGAGGAATTAAGCTAAATCACTTAAGCTCTCCAAGCAGCTGTGCTTCCCAGCTTCCTTACTGAGATCTGCTTGCAGAACATCTCCTTTGAAATCTGCAGCTCAGTCAGAGACAGGGCTGTTGATCTCTGAGTTACTTGCTTTATCTTGTCCCATTCTTCTCAGGTAATGCAAGAACAGTGGAAAATATATGGATAAAAGCACATATTCTTGCCCCATGTCTTAGTGTTTTAAGGGACACTATTCTCATGAGGTTATGTAAGTGAGTATCTGATAATGAGTTAAGGTCATGTAATGAGTGCTTTCGTAAGCCATCATATGATTCCCAGCATGACTCCCTGCATTTTGAGAAGAAATGTCAGGCCTTCTGTCATCCAGGAGAGTGAGCTGGCACTCAAAACCTTCTGCAGTTTTCCTGTCTAACCTCCCCTTAATTCCCACACGTGAGCCCTTGGCTCCAGCTAGTCTGGCCTCTTGACTCAAGTCAGCATACGTTCTTTTTCCTGTGCCTGTGGTCTTGCTGTTCCCTACTCTTCAATTGCTTTTCCCTCTGTTGTTTAATTTTCCCCAACTCTAATCATTCCATTGCTCAAAGCCCAAGACCCATATCCTCGCATGGATTTCCTAGTCTTCCCTAGTTCATGTCCCTATTCTCTGGCTTTCACCATGACTGTGTCAGTTTGGTCCTTGTTCTGTGAGTTCTTAATTAGAATGTAGTCTACTTGAGGAAAAATGTGTCTTATTTAACTTTTTTGTCCTAGGAAATGTTTTGTATACTCAACACTCAGTAAATATGGTTTAACAGAATTATCATGTAGAAAATTAGAAAAGCGTAGGCAAATTGAGTTCAGTTTTTTTAAACAAGATATGCTTAAGATGAAGAGTAAAAAAAAAAAAAAAGGAATGAAAACAGTCTTGAAAAATATGCAAGTAAAAAAATTCAAATAAATGTGATCTGGAGATTTTTGTAATGGTTGAATATTTTTTACTTTCTATAATTTGCATTTTAATAAATACAAAATGTTGTTGGGTCAAGTCAGTTAAACAGTCTGAGTATTTTATTTTTATTTTTTTAACATCTTTATTGGAGTATAATTGCTTAACAATGGTGTGTTAGTTTCTGCTTTATAACAAAGTGAATCAGCTGTACATATACATATATCCCCATATCTCTTCCCTCTTGCGTCTCCCTCCCTCCCACCCTCCCTATCCCACCCTGAGTATGTTATTTTTAAGGAAGAAAATAATGAAATGTTCTCCAACCTTGTTAAAGCAACCACACGCAGGGAGAGCGAGTTTCTGATAACTCTTCTGAAGTTTTAACATGAATGTACACACTTTTGTGTATAGTTTCATAAAACAATAAAAGTATTTGTTTATTGGACTATATCATGGAGAACTCTAGTTCAGCAAGTAAGTTATTTTTCCACATTTCAGCCTAAAAGCAAGCATTTAGCAACCAAATAGTGATCTACAAATAGATTTGGCATCTATCCATATTATATTATAACCTTAAATATCTAATATTTTAAAAGCATTGGTAGGCACTATCGATGAGAGATAATGAAAAGAGTTTTGGGGAAAATAACGCAGCTTTTTGTGTCAGAAAGCAATAAAAAAATAACTGACCCATGGTGTTTCCACAGAAGGAAGTAATACACCAAATGGCTAAATATTACTGGTTAAACAACTCTTCAACTCTGATGTTTGTAGCAATTTTCTAACTGATCTGTAGGATTTAGGCCAGTGATCCGGCCTCTTTTAGGGGGTGAAAGGTTTTCTTCCACACCCAGATACAGGAGGGCATCCACAACCCTTAAGGGTTCTTAAGCAGCCCAGGAATCTAGGATTCCTGGATGTGATTCTCCCTGGTATCTGTCTCATAAAGAGTCTGCCAGGGTTAAATACATAGTGAGCCGAGCTTTCTGCAGGGGACTCCCAGTGGAGTAGTACTGGAAAGCTAGCATTCTGCATTCTCAAGAGTCACTAGTAAAATGTACCTTGTTAAATGTGACCTTGACTTTTAAAAAACCAAAAGACTTCTTTCAAGACAAGACATAAACTGCATTACAAGACAGGGAGTAGGGGTTGAGGGAAGGTCTACGGCACTTCAAGGGCAAAAAATTAAAGAGTAGGACATAGCTCTCCAGACAGTGGGCCGGGGCTGTTACTGGAACAGAAAGAAAAGGGATGATGCAAAGCATGATGAGATACCAAAGAGACTTCGAATAAAACCAATTCTAAGTGAAAGGGAAAGAATGGCAGGACAAAGGTTCATGGGGAGGAGGAGAGGAGTTCAGTAACAGAACAGCAAAGTGAGCACAGCTGAAAACTCTGGGGACATTTGGGGTGGGGGGAGTTGAGCTCTAAAAATATCCACTTTTTTTTTTCTAGTAGGAATGAGGATGTTTTCTAACCACATCCTTGGCTGTAAGAACCCTCATCATTGCAGACTGCATGTGAGACAAAGATACGTGCAGATTCAGTTTGTCCCTTATTTATTTAATACGTGTTTATTGAGCCTCTTCTACGTGCCTCCCTGTGTGGGAGTTGGGGACACAGGGTGGGTAATACTGACACACTCACATTCTCTGCTGTCCTGGAATGTGAAAGAATCTGGATGCTGAACCATGAACAAGAGAGGAAGGAGAAGGACCAGGAACTGGTAGAAGGAGAGGTGCAGCTGGAGTGCTTTGTATAAATATAAATAAATCACAGCACTCTCTTACTTACCACCCCGCCTCGCCCCCAGCCCATGGCTTCAAGTTGCCCTTGAAATCAAATCTAAGCTCCTTACCATGTCCTTCAAGGCCTGCATTGCCTGATCAGAGCTTTGCTCTCCATCCTTATTTCATCTCTCTCTCTCTCCCTTGCTCACCATCACCCATCTTCACGGGTTGCTGTTCTGTTCCTCCTGAATGCACCAAGTCCTTTCCCAACTCACAGTCTTTGTCCTGATTCACCCCACCCGACATACCCTTCTCTAGCTCTCAGAATGGCCCACTGATGTTCATCCTTAGGTCTCATCAGGACAGGTGATCTCACCCAAGTGTTGGGTACAGCTGGAACTCAGCCAACAGCTAGATTTATGGGGGCAGACACAGTATAAAAAGCAGGCACTTCCCTGGTGGCGCAGTGGTTGAGAATCTGCCTGCTAATGCAGGGGACACGGGTTCGAGCCCTGGTCTGGGAAGATCCCACATGCCGCGGAACAACTAGGCCCATGAGCCACAGTTACTGAGCCTGTGCGTCTGGAGCCTGTGCTCTGCAACAAGAGAGGCCGCGATGATGAGAGGCCCGCGCACCGCGATGAAGAGTGGTCCCCACTTGCCGCAACTGGAGAAAGCCCTCGCACAGAAACGAAGACCCAGCACAGCCATAAATAAATAAATAAAGTCAGCTACTTAGAATTAAAAAAAAAAAAGCAGGCAAACAAAACTGGATAATCCCACAGTTGTCAAAAATTAGGACCGGGCGGGATCTTGAAGCTAGGGAAAGCTCACAGGTTTGGAGGTTTGAACTTGTCAGTGACCAAAGCAAAGTAATCTGAAGCCGTAAGTAAAACAGGAAAGAATACTCTGAAGCAAATTTGAGCGAGCATCAGAATCACCTGGAGGCCTCGTTAGGACCAGATTGCTGGTCCCATCCTTTGACCATCCCATAAGTTGCCAGGTGGAGGTGACGCTGCTGGTCTAGGGACCTCACTTTGAGAACCAGTACTCTTAAGAGGGGGCTAAACTACCATTAAGAGAAATTAGAAAAAATATATATAGCTAATGTTTCAAGGCCACTGAAACTAGTTATGAATCATCTGTAAGGAAACCTCAGGGGTTCTAAAGGATAGCCCTCATCTCTGGGACAAATTCCATGAACATGTAATCCAGGCTGTTTTTAAGGCTTCTCGTTTTGCACTCATCATTTGAAAATCCTGATGCTGAGAAAGGAGCGGAGAAGCAGTTTTAGAACGAAGGTGTTACTTTGGTTTGTTCTGTACCCCATAGCATGAAGACGTTTGCCTACGGGTGACACGGAATCCCTCCTGTTCATGGTATGCCATGCATGTGGCTCAGGTTGGAAAGTGCATCTTGCCTGCCTCTGATTTGCAGTGGTGTAAAGAGTGCATAATAATGAGACTAGTCTTGTTTTCATCTTGTGAAGATTGTTTCACCAGAACGATCTCCCTCAGGCAGCTCTCCAGCAGAAGGAACTGTCCTAACCAGGCACACGACCTTGCCCCTCTCTTTGGACCTGTGTGCAGTGAGGTGTCAGCCAGCTTTGGAGGCAGGAGCAGGAGATACAGCCTTTGTCTATGTCAAGACTCTCATTAGCACCAGCCCTCATCAGGGGCTAACATCCCACAGCTGTTGTCCTTCCTCTGCCTTTGGATCAGCTTCTAAAAAGTGGGAGGATCATCCTGAGGGCAGGAGATCTGTGGGGCACAGACTAAGCTGGATTTCCTGTGTGTTAGTATTGTGGCCATGGGTTGGTTTCATGGATCCTTGGAAATAGCTACTCCCCCATGTTCACGAAATGAGAACAACTTTTGCAAATAGATGGATAGGTGGATATTATTTGTGAGTTCTTTTGAAGTTGAACCTTGACCTTTATTCCGTAAACTGACCCTTGCCTCCAAGTAAGGCAGTTATGATGTGAGAACTTGAAAGGGAGGGAATTCAAGTAATGAAAAAGAGCTTCATAAGGGATGCCAAGCATGGCCAACACACAGAATTAAGGGAACAGTGTCCTAGCCGATCTTTGGGGCGATGAGTTTGACTTTCACTCTATTCACAAAGCGATGGTTTATTAGCTCAGTTGTTTATAGAGCTGTGCTTCCCGATATTTCTCACATCAAAATTACAATATTTGTGTGGCACACTGGGGTAGAGGGAGGAGGTACCCCCATCTTCATCCCAGGCTGAGGAGGTCAGTAGCTCACAACATGCTTGTGAGTCACACATCAGCCAAGAAGCTCTGATCTTGGGCAGAATCGGATCCACTTTCCAGCCTTTCAGCTTTGACTATGTCATGGCCAAACTATATACACTAGCCCGGGCAGCACCGGGTTGATAGGTAAGAAGCCTGATAGAAGCAGCTGACCTGTCACTCCTGGAAAAAAACAAATCAAAGTACATTTCATCTTACGGCCACCGTGAATCATGTTTTATTTCCTTAACCCACCAGGAAGCTCTGAGCCACTTCTAGCAGTTGGATAGGATGTGGTCGCTGTCCTTGCCCATGGCTTTATTATTTCCTTTCATTAGAACTTCCCTGGTTTTGTAATTTGGTTCTTTTTATAAGCCACTTGAAATCCTTTGTGTGGGTTGTGGATAAAAGAGGGGGCAAATAATTAAAAAAGAAAACTCTAAACACACACCTTGCCAATATTGGGTCAGTCATGTCATTTTTGTATGCAGACAGAATATTTTCACCTATTAACATTGGCAGCCGAATATGATATTAGTCATAATATGAAATGATGTTCCTTTTTAAGTGTGATGATCAATCTGCAAGATGAGAATGATAATTATCCCTTTGAAAACATCGTATGGTCAAATTAATGTTGGACTAGCATTTCAAAATGAAGATACCTAATAATTTATGAGTGTGTCCACTGGTGTGCAATTTGAGAATGAAGTCTGCCTGTCAGGAATTGGTGTTTGCATTAATTCCTCTTTTCCTTAGATTCCTTATGAGGTCTACTCTGTATTCCCTCCTCTGGGTGCTGGCTGTGCTTGCCTGCGGCATGTGGTTTTGTAGCCGATAGCAGTGTTGTTCAAGCAGCCAGAAGTCTGGTGATCACATCTTAAAAGGGAAACTGAGCAAATAAAATCACCCATGCACTTCTTTGAAAGTGACTCACTTGTTTTCTTTTTCATCAGAATGAGATTTTTGATTCAAGGGAAAATCTTGCAGCATTTTATTTTCTACTCTTCACCCTCTGAGATACATTGACCCTGAAATGAATGATCTCAGTTATATCCTAAATGAGACAAGTGAATGCACTCTGTTCTGTGTGCTATCATTTCCTTCCATGTTAGTTAGATGGTTAAGCGCTTCCTAATTCAGAGAGCATGAGATTCTGGTAGAGTCACAAAGAGAGCCAAGGAGAACACACACATGATCATAATAGATATAGTAAGAGCTACCATTCATTGAGCACTTACGTGCCAGAAGCCTTATACGTGTTATCTCCAATACAAAGATTCTGACAAGTATTTACAGATCAGACACTGGAGTATCAGTAAGGTTTAACTAACATGCACAGTCACATAGCTAGAAAGAGTTGTAATGCTGGGATTTGAAACTCCATGTATCTCCAAAGCTTTTAATTTTCTATTTAATTTGTATTTTAAGTTACTAATGAGTGTTTATGTTTTCTTTCTGTACACTTCTGAAAACGCTACTTTTGAAACAATATGTTGGCAATTAAGTGGGGCCACAGTCTGAAGGAGCCGGGTTAGACCAGATAATCCTTTTGTGCCCTTACGACTGTAAAATTATATAAACCGACCTGCCGGAGAAACTTTCAAAATAGTCAATGTATGTTCTTGAATGCCCGCTGTCTACTGGCCTCTGGCAACTTGCAGTCAAGTAAGATCAGTGCATTCATAGAATAGAATTCCTTTTTGTCAATGAAATGAAATCAGAAAGTTTCGCTTTACAAGCCTATAAAATTATATAAGACAAATCCCCACATTAACGAAATCAGAATATTTTTACTTGTCTGCTTTTCAGTTAGGTTAGAATATTTCTTTGCTTTAAGTTGGCATGTGCCAATAGAAAGGTGACCCCCCCCCCATTCAAGCTCACAGGCAGAGAAACAAACTGTGCTTGGTAGTCTGTTCATTAGTCTGTGTTCAACAACAGAGAACAGTGAACTCACCAAAATGAAAGGAGATTGATTTGCCTTAGAGTAAATAGCCAGTTATCCCCACTGTAAGAATCAGTGGGCTTGGAAGCTTTGGGAATTGATTTTTCTCTGGGACTATATGCTCAATACTATAACATTGTCTCTGAACTGCCTAACAAAGAACATTTAGAAGTCATACCGGTCCCCATATTTTAAATATTTATTTAAAAGAAACAAGCCGCAGATGGAAATGTTTCTAACTAAAAATTATCTTTCTCAAGTATAAAAACATTTCTCAAAATCAAATATTTCCCATATAAAGTCAGTTAGCTGTGGGCTTTGGGACTTTATTTCTATTGCCAATAAAAGCTTCTGATTGCCGAGCTGTTCTTTGCCTTAAATTTGAAACTGGAGTATGTAAGCAGAGCTTAAATATGAGTGGAAAAACTGGCTCAAATTATGTGAATTTCAGAAATATCGCTGTGTGTTTATTTGTACAGTTTCCTCTAAAGGAGAAAATTTTGTTTAATATTTGGATCTGTTTATTTATAAAAACGATAGAATAATCAGTAGACATTTGTATTCTATTAGAAATACGTTGTTATCCATTTTCTTTATGTATTTTCTTTTCTAAGGGTCTAGTTTTCCTGTATCTTATGGTATTTACTTGAACATTTAGAAACAGCTACAGTTTCACAGTTAACCTTCAATATGCAAGTATGGATCATTTTCCAAGACATGTCTGTTGCCGCGTTGCCCCGTGTTAGATCCTGCACACTGCAGAAAAACAGCCAGCAGAGGGCGTTGCTGGCTTACTTTTTAAAGAAAACGGCTCACTGCCTGTTTTCAGCACTTTAAAAAACATGTATGGAAATTATTTTTCTTGAGTCAAAGTAATCAAAATGAGAAAACTGTCTTAAATTTGTCAAAATTGTTTCTTCATGTCTTTTGCCATCTCATCTCCCCAAAGGCATCAATAAAAGTGGGCAATTCGTTTTCCTTCACACATCTACAGAGCCCTTAGCTGACCCACCGTAAGGATGAGTTCAGGGCAACCGGGTGTGATTATCTAATTTTTCCATCAGCTTGAGGTTCTTATGTGAACGTTCTATTCATAGAGAGCCAAAAGAAGGGGAAAATAAGAACC
Source organism: Balaenoptera acutorostrata (assembly GCF_949987535.1). Lineage (NCBI taxonomy): Eukaryota > Metazoa > Chordata > Mammalia > Artiodactyla > Balaenopteridae > Balaenoptera > Balaenoptera acutorostrata. Next base: position 60,902,005 of record NC_080070.1, read on the forward strand.
TGTTTACACTTTCACTTGCCAGCTAGCCTTGCCAGTTATCCCCTGACCTGGTACAATGATGAGGAAATATCTGTGCCACCTTGGCCATCCAGGGTGTGGACTGGGGAGGGGGTTGGAGGCCTTGGTAGGGAGAGGTCAGTGGGAGGAGGGCACGATCTTGTAGACTCAGAGGCATTCTGTCTTCTGGGGGCGTGCCCTAACGCACAGCGGCCATGCTCAGAAGTGATCTGGGAAGGGACTTTTACCTCTCCACCAGCACCTTCATCCTTTGAGATGAACTACTGACAGTCCCTCAGTATTTTACAAACTGCTATGCAAACACAGGTTCAAGTCAAAATTTCTACCCAACTCTCTCCCTAGTCTCCTTCCAAAGAAAATGCTACACCTAAGCTTTTCCGACAAAGAAATCCTAGAACCTCCAACACTTACATAGGTATCTTCTGCAGAACCTCCCCTCACCCCATCCACCCAGGAACTTTCGTAAGATGTTTAAGATGTTATGGCGAAATAGAAAATATCGAACTGCCACCGTAGTCGCATCTGCGATTCACCTTTATGGTGGTGTCAGCGAGTGTCAGAACATCCTGATAAAGTTCTTGGTGAACCTGAACTTTGCTTAATGTGGTTTTTCTTTGCCATATGGGCACTGGGACTCTCTGTCCTTCATAGCTGGTAGGTGCCGCTTTTGGCTGGCCCTGTAGCTGGCTGCCGTCGACCATCCTTCCACAGGATGAAAAACGTCTTCCATTAGCTAATGGCTGTGTTCTCCGTGAAGCATCCTGCCCCTTGTCCTGGGGCTGCAGGAGAGCATCAATCAGGTCTCTTAAATGAGGCCTCAGAGGACCAAGGGAAATTTGTATAATCCTGAACTGTAAACACGGGACCAGTGGTTGAGGTTTTAGATTTGCACAACATTTGAAAACGTCTATTTGAGTATCTAAAGTAAACCTTTATTTTAAAGAGAAGCTGAGGCCCAAGCTGAGGCCCAAGCTGAGGCTCTCTGGGTGGCCTTCAGAAGGTCAACTGACCTTTCTGCCTCTGTTTCCCTTTCTTCAAACCAAAAAAAAAAAAAAAAGGCAGAAAACCTGACTTTTCTGTTTCGTAGGAGAATCAATCTAAATTGATTCCCAGGGAGAGGTCTAAGGTGCTCCCACCCTTCCTGGTGGAGACAGAACAGCTCTGGGTTCATGAGGGAAATTATGAAGGTGTGGATGGAGAAAGGCAGGAGTAGGTGTGTGTGTGTGTGTGTGTGTGTGTGTGTGTGTGTGTGTGTGTGTGTGTCTTTTAGCAATTGGCTTTTTTGTCATGGTTTGCTGCTGTTGGCACCATTAAAAGCAGTCAGGCTGAAAAAATTCCTTAGGAAAAAGAATGAACTAACTTTCTAGAGGTGAACAGAAGGTTTCTGAGGCCTTGGGGGACATTTACGTAGCGCTGATTTTTCTCTATGCTCCTTTGTATTGCTTATTTTAAATTCTTTATTGTTAGGACAAAGCTTTTGTTTGACGTCTCCCCACTCTCACATTTTTTCCTTTAAACAAATATCATAAATGTTTTCATTTGGGGGACAGCCTAGAATTCCTTGAGTTCATGCCTTTTCCATCTTAATAGGCAATGTACCAGAATTTAAATCTTGGGAGATCTTGTTAGAGAGGCTGCTCTTAAAACGTTTTTACTCTAGCCTTAAAAGACCAAATGGTGGGACACTGAGAAAGCTGTTACTTCTGCATAGTGCAGGCAACCCAGAAATATTCGTGAAATGAAAATTTAATTACTTCAGGCTGATTTTTTTTTCTCAATCGTAAACTCAGAATTTTGATATATATTCTTATATATTTATATAAGGCCATACATTCTTGTTTAATTAGCAATTAATTCTACCAAAATATCTAAATAGTATTTTCTACAAGTTACACTATCCCAGAGAAGTAAAATAAAATCCAGACATGGAATTTGATTATTGACCCAATGTCAGCAACCTAGAGGTTTTTTTCCAAAGAAAGGGAAAAAAGCTAGTTCTGGATTGTCTAGTTAGAAATAGGCCATGTTAATTTCAGCTCTAAATGTCACATGATTTCCATTCTGTTTTTTACAAATATAGGTTAATTCCACAAACATAGGGTTAATTAGGTTTCATATTTATATGTTTCATATTTGTAAACATTTAAAAATCAGCTTCTTTGCATAGCCAACACTCCACAGGAAAATATGTAAAACAAAGTAAAAGAGAAAAAGTTATGACAGTTACAAGAAAAGCTGGAATGGTCCATTGTCTTCATTCTGAGGAATAGTTGGGCTCCAGGCAAGAATCTGATAGTCTACCAACTAAGGAACAAACTCGATGTCCTCTTTGTGTGAGCCATCGATACCAAAGTTAAGAATCTGGGTTTGACATTTAAAACAGTACAAAATCAACATGAAAATTGGCATGTTCTTCCCATATATAATTTGGGGAAAAATATTAAGTGAGAACAGAGAAGATGTAGTTATATTTTTAAAAAGTAATATTTAGGAGCAACATTTAGGAATGGAAAGAGCTCCCAATGGCCAAAGCTGGAATAACTTGAGCAACAAAATAAATAGTAAATTGTTGGATTGCATTGGATTAGATTCATAACTCAAAGTTGAGTATTGGATTATAACTCAAAGTATAAAATACGTATTCACGAATCCATAACGATATAAATAAATGATGGAATAACTAAATAATTAGGGAGAATAGACAAATCTCCCATTCAAAAGAATCCCAAATAATTTATGTAGATACTACATCTTCAAGGAAGTAGAGAGTAACTCTTCACTCATCGCGGGTTATGCACAGTAACTTTCTTCCAGGGAGTATGGTGTGGAAGGGGAGCGGGTGGTAGTACCCCAGCCAGGTGATCAAGGTCAACACCAAGAGTGATAAATCATATTGACAGCATGTACCCTTACTATGATAACACGGGAATGGCACTTTATTTCTGTAGGCTTCCTCCCCCAAACACATAATCCCAGTCTAATCATGAAAAAACATCAGACAAATTCCAGAGGCATCCTACAAAATACCAGACCCTATTCCTCGAAACTTTCAATGTTACTAAAAACATAGAAAGTCTGTGAAACTGTCACAGTCTGGGGGAGCCTAAGGAGACATGATGACTAAATGTAATGCAGTCACCTGGATGGGATCCTGGGGCAGAAAAAGTCGTCGAGTAAAAACTAAGCAAATCTGAATAAAGGGTGGACTTTGGATAATAATAATGTATCAAGATTAGTTCACTAGTTGTGACAAGTGACATATTGATGTAAGAGTTAAGGATAGGGGAGACTAGTTGGGGGTATCCGAGAAGACTCTCTACTATCTTTGCAACTTTTCTGTAAAACTGAAACTGTTCTGAAATGTAAAGTTTTTTAAAAAGTAATACTTATTGTCATATATTAGCCCTACATCTCAATGTAATTATTTTCCTAACTCTTGGTTGATTTTTAAGAGATGACTTTAAATTGGATAAAACATGTTCTCCAAGCTTTACTACTTTATGTATTTATAATTGTTAAAGGTGCCATTTGTGGAGCTATGAATATCATGATTGCCTTTGCTTATAAAAGACTCAATATTCTACTTTATGAAAAGTGTTTATTAGGGACCCAAGGTATGAGAAAGTTTGCTCTCCATAGTTAGGACTACCGTGACCACCCACAGGGGAGGGAACTCTGAGTAACTTAGTGGTGAGGGGCCACTTTAGCATTCAGTCAAGAGTTAGATAATTTTCAGTGGATCGTTTAGAAATAATAATAATCAAATGGGCTCTCTCATTCTCTGGGCACAATCCCTGCTAATACGATAGCTACCTTCAAAAAATCGTTTATATTATAGTCATTATCAAAATTGCACTGTATTTTCTTGCATTAATAAGTACAGTGTTTTAAAAAGAGAGTCAAATATATTCTTTTTGAGATGAAGTAATGAATTTTTCATCCCCACATTGTAACTATTCATAAGAGATGTAAAATTTATCGTGGATATTGATAACCCTATCAAAAAATTTTGAGGCTTTATTATGTCATAACTATAAATAGCATGCTACTGTGACTGCAAAAAGTTCAAATATATTACACATCTCTAAACATGCCATACATCTGTAGGACAAAGAGGCATTTTCTGGGAGAGCTCTTTCGTGTGGTCCAGTGGTCCCATTTCACATCCATTATTTCCTTTGTATTCAGAGGCTACTGCCTTTCACTGTTTCCATTTTAGTGTTCAGCTGCAGACTGGGACAAGTGTTTCTGCCTACAGTAATAGACACATGGTCTGGGTTTCATCCTTAAAAATCTTTATGGGATCTGGGGGCCTTTGAGCAGCCAGTGGGCTCCCTGGTTGTTCTCTTGTCTTCAAACACCTTGGTCATCTTCCATAATGAAACCTCGGGGGCAGAATGTGCACCGTGTTTATGAGTGTGTTAACTGACCAGTGACTCAGGGGGTTGTCACGAAACAACTGATGACAAATATGTCATTTTCCATCTGTAAAGCAACCCTGTCACGATATGGTTGTGAGCATTGTGATCCTACAGTTTCCTTTCCTTTAACCCAGTAAATCCTTGATTTAACTTCGTGTTTTAAACACACACAATAATTTAAATTCTTAACTAGAACACACTAGAATTTTCCCGTTTAATCATTAAAAAGGCAAAACTTAATTTCATCAAGTGCAATCAAAGAATTTTTCGTAGTAGCAATTAAAAAATATGAAATGGGAATTTCAATGACACAAAATGGAACAGCTGCTATGTTATATTTTTAATCTTCATTCAAATCAAATGACAAATCAAATTTTTCTTTGGATTTTTTTTTTCTTTTCTTTTTCAATATCAGTCGGTCAAAAGGTGGTTTCAGTGATTCCTTAAAAAGCTCCTTAAACATGCTCCAGTCTATTTTGAAATGTATTTCAAATGTCCCTCCAAAGTGAGTAACCTTTATATCTCTATAAGACACAGAAGGCAAAACTCTTCGGAGAAGGACTGATCGGTTAGCTTGCTTTGGCATGAGGGAACTTCCAAGTCTACTGAGCTGTTTAACTAAGGAAACCAAAACCTATCTTGCCTGGCCTGTTGTTCTTACTGCACTCCATGTGTGGCCTTTACAGCAAGAGAAAGTAGGAACCACACATGAAGTTCAGGCCCTTCTCATTCCTTCCTATTTCCATGCTAGGGGAGAGGGGCTATTTTGGGGATACCCAGACTTCCCCCACATTTTTATGTGTAAGACAGCGAGCTGGGACATATGTAGCAGATAGATATATAATTAACAAGATGGTCTATTTTTCATTCCATGCACAAACATGCTCCCTCCAATTTTCTTCCTTGATTTCTAGGTGTAGAAAAGCAGCACCCAGGCAAGCCAGGGCTCCAGGTTCTGAAAAATGTTTAAATACCTAGAAAAGGTGAAGCTGTTTAATTAATTATTTTATAATTTTAAAAGCCTTCTTCGTTTCCCTGTATGTATTTTTTCCTGACGATAAGACTGCGTTATCGGGTCTTGAGCACTGTTGTGTCTAAAGACTCCCATTTGAGTTGTTTATTTCTTCTCATCAAACCTCTCTCTTGACTCTAATCTCATAGCAGATTTTTCTTAAAGTTTAAGTTAGTCTTTTGACTTCAGAGTTTTAATTTCTTCAGGGGCCTTTTATTTTCACACCTTTTTTCTTGGTTGGGTCGGGGGGAGGGGCGGCGGTTGCTCAGAGGTTTAGCTGTTCCTACACCAGGCAGGTCTATACATAGTGCGACGTAAAGGTAAATCTGTGTTTGGGTCAAGACTTCAGCCCACCATTTTTTTAAAACTTAGAGTCAACTGAATAGTAAGGGAATTGCTTTATTTGAGATTTGAGTAGAATTTATTTGACTAAGATTGAGTAGGACAAGAACTTTGACTTATTCAGTGTGAAAACCAACTGACTACTAGGACATAGCTTATCAAGCAATCTGAAAGATTCATTGATAGTATTTTTTTTTTTTTGAAAGAGAGATTCCTTACATTGACCTTGTAAATAGTCAGTGTACCCAAAGGAAGTAAAATGTTGGAAGAAAGCCAATGACAGAGAACTTGTATTGTGTTTATTTTGCCATCTATGCCTCACAAGGTTTCTTGTGACGCTTAATGAGACAGTGTAAACCATGCTTTGTAAACAGAAAAGGACTATCCACTTGTAAATATTATTATTATTACTAAATTACAGGTTGTGTTATATGGAGGAAGACTGTGCTTGAAGAATCATTTTTGTGGGGTAACAACATTTTATAGCTTATTTGCAAAAGTTCTCTGCACAGTTAAAACAATGGTATGCCATTATGGGGAAGCAATTTAAACTCTCTCATATCTGTTCATCATTTTTTAAATTGCCTTGAACAAGATGCACACATTTGGAAATTGTGTAACTTCACTGTACAAATGACATTTGAGTGAAGGGGGAAATTATAATGAAGTATTACTAATATATTTTTAATTCAGGCTGTGCATGACAGTTACGTATAGGAACTTTTAATGTTGGCATGATGGCTATCAGGAATTGGCACCAGGATGGCATGGAAACAATTTTGTATGTTCCTCACCTTTACATTCTTCACATTGGGCACCACTTTACAGCTGTGTTTGCCAATGAAAAACAAGAGAGGCTCATTGCTTTGCATTTGGGAGCTACTATTGAGAAAAATTTTCGCCATTAGAATACGGTGTTATCAAGCTTGTTAGAAAGTACACATGGGCATTGAATGGATGATTTCCAGAGCATCTCCCGTTTCTTTGCATTGCTGTGTTTATGAAGTGAGCATAGTCATGAGATCAGTCTACTGTGTTTTGCATCTTGAATTGTCCTTATATTGCTTTGGTGGTCCTGATCCACATTTTAATCTCTAGATCTGTGTTCCTTCTGATACAGTAGCCACTTAGGCACATGACGCTATTGAACACTTGAAATGTGGCAAGACCAGATTGAGACGCACTCTAAGTATAAAATACCCACTGGATTTTGAAGACTTGGAGTGAGAAGAATGGAAACTATCTCAATAATTTTTACATTGGTTACATACTGAAATTATAATATGCCGAATATATTAGGTTAAATAGACTATATTATTAAAATTGATTTCATCTTTTGTTTTTAATTAAAATTTTTTTTGTTTTTAATTTTGTTTGAAGTTTTACAAAAAAATATTTAAAATTACATCTGTGGCTCACAGTATATTTCTATTCGATAGTGCTGGGTCAGGGAGAGTAACATTTTTCTGCTTTTGATGAGAATGGGGAAAGAAGAAACGCATTAGGTCAGACATTAGAAAAAAATGTTCAGTGTTCATTAAATTTCAGCTCATCTTGATGGAAGGCTTAGATTTAGATCAAGTTCTGTTTTTTCAGAGATGAAACGTGGAGCTAGCTGATGGGGAAAGCTAGTACGGCACAGTGGTTCAGCTTGTAGTGTCTGGAGCCAGGGTATCTGTCCTATCCTGAATTGTGGCAGAATCAGCCCAGATGGCGTGGGCAGGAAGAGGGCCTACATCTTTGACCCGTTCCAAAGCAGGCTCTTCTGAGTCCCTCAGTTGACTCTAATGCAGCCTTAGCCAAACCCGTGTGACCACTGCAGACTCTTATACATCACCAAAGAACAGCCCTTCGATCTCACAGCTAGAGTGCAATTCAGTTTAGACTTTGGCAAATGAAAATCTCAAACCTAATCCCTGATGACTTAAGGTTTCTGTTGGTATTCACAAAAATGCCCTTTGCTTGTCAAATATGGATTGCAATATTTGCTTTAGACTCTGCTCCCCATCCCCTCTTTCTGAACATGTTCATTACCATTAGGATATTCTGGGTGGCTGCTATGGTTCACATAAGTGGGGACAAGAACTTGCCAATTTGTTATCAATGTCTTGAGCTTAAAAATACATGTTTGGATTTTCACCAGAGTGAAAATTAGTGTCTAATCACCCCCTTTCCACCTCCCTTTTGATGAAAATCATCAAAATGTGAGATGAAAGGATCTAATGGGTTGTCTGAATGTTTTTTCCAGCCCCGTTGGAAATGATTGAGGCATTGGTTCTTCAACATTTCCTCTGAGAAAGCAATTCCAAAGGTTGGTGTCAGCTTACAGCTTAGTAATGGACTAATACACATTATCCTGTATGCAACTCTAAATTATAGCCTGCCAGCTGTGATTCTGGAAGTTTGGAATAGGTTCCTTCCCAAGATTCTAAACAGAAATGCCTTTGAATGTTGTGGGCATGGGTCTGTCTAACCCTTCTAAAGGCAGCATGAATGCCATAACATTTCTATTGATTTTTAACATTCAGCTCTCTAGAAAATAGAAAATAGCCAAAATTTGACAGGCACTTTACAAGATGATCTATCTTTCGTAGATGCAGAGCAAGAGCTGTATTCACAAGTGACATTTGTGCTTAAACTTGGAACATACCTTCCGTGTTTCTTCTTATGCCTGTTTTATTACGTGGAGTGGAATTGCATTTTTCTAGATTTGAAATATACTTTGAATATTATTTTATCTTCTTTAGTTTTTCTTTTTATCATTTAAATATTTATGACCCCAAACTCATAAAAGGGTAGTACAGATTTCCAATTAAGTTATTTAATGTTTAACTTGATGTATAAATCAAAGAAATCCAAATTTAAACAAGGAGCCACACTGCACATATTTAATTGTCAAAGATAATTCCCAAGGGTATGGTGGAAGGGGCTCTCTCTGGCATTGCTTCAGAATTTAAAATTGTCACGGTATTGCTTGAAAGGCAGCTTGGTAATACTTATCATTATGAGCTTTAAAACAGTGTACAAACTGAGCAGTTTCCTTTCTAGGAATTATTCCTATGGGAAGTCATCAAGAATGAGAGAAAAGATTTAACTAAACTACAAGAATTCTCACTGCAGCATTGTTTAAAATATTAATAATAGAAGAATCTGGGGAAAGGGCATATGGGTGTTCTTTGTACTATTTTTATTTTTTAACTTATCTGCTCATTTGAAATCATTTCCCAATAAAAAGATTTTTAAAAAGCCAACTCTCAGATAAGAGGCAACAGAGGATAGCTGTCCTTATTTACTGCCTTCTGAAGACCAGAAATGATGCCAGCTGCTTTTTTTAATTTCCTGATCGCAAAATTAAAAACCTACAAATATCTATTACTTGGAAACTAGTTACATAAATTAAGATGCCTGCATACAATGAAACACTGTTTAGCTTAAAAATGACAGCTTATAATATACTTTTAAGTGAAGAAAAAAAATAAAACAGGTTACAAAATAAACAGGTTACAAAAATATATGTGAATGTGATTTGATACTGATAAAATAAGATCTATTTTACACATATGCAGAGGGAAGACTGAAATGATTATGCCAAAGTATTAATGGTAGTTATATCTGGATGTTAGAATTGTGAGGGTTTAAAAAAATCTATTTATTCCTTCTGTTTGAGAAGGTACAACAACTTTGGGTCATAGACACTTTCCTGAAACTCTTTTTGAGTATATTCAAGTTTTCCTCCTCCCTCTATATGTGGTTAGATGAATAAAAGGTACATAAAATTGTAGTAAGGATAAAACACAGGCGAGGGATATAAAGAATTACCTTGTGATTCAAACCAACTTTTCTGTCTAGTAGTTGCCTTAATAGCTACCTTGTTGACCTTGGTCTTTTATGATCATAATGATCCACCCACCCGCTCCTGACATGCTTTCAGTGTAGATTCTACTTGACGTCATTCCCCTGACATACTATCTTTAATTGACTGCTCAGTGCATAGCCAGATATGGACCGTGCTGTTCAAACTACTTCTTTCATTTGTTATGGTGCTTTGGAATTGTAATCTGTCCTCTCATATGCTCAAAACATGTGACAATACTATGAAATTTTTGTAAAAGTATTTCCACAAACTCACCTCACGAACAGACTGTTGTAGTTTAATGGTTCTGTTTAAAGGTTATTATTGTATGTGAATCTTTCTAGGCTAAGAAGCAAAAAGGTATTCATTTTTTTAAATGACGACATGGAAGTCTTAAAACATCTAATACAAATTAATTGACTCTACAGCCATTTATATTAGTATATACACACACATATATACACCTAGCAATTCATCCAATAGATATTTGCCCTGTCTTCAAGAAGCTTACAGTCTAATAGAAGAGGTAAATGGCCATACAGCACAAGGCAGGGCATAATAATAGTCTCGTGAAAAGGAAATCTAAGTGCTAAAGAAGTATCACAAAAGGAGAGAGAAATGTTAGGCATAGGATCATGGCAGAGGTAGCATTTGTGTTGGGCTGGAAGGACATTGTTGGGCTAACTGATAAAATTGCATACCAATACTAGATTAGTTTAAAATATTATATTAATATTAAATTTACTGAATTTGATAACTGTTCTGTGGTATGTGCAAGTATATCTATTTAATTAGGAAATACACAAGTATGTGGCGGGGGTGGAGGTGACAGAGACAGCACAAATGATTAAGTAAATGGGATAAAATATTAACAGTAGATGAATCTGGGTAAAGGGCATATGCATGTTCTTTGTACTATTTTTATTTTTGCAACGTATCTGCTCCTTTGAAATCATTTCCCAATAAAAAGTTTTTCAAAAGCCAGATTTCAGATAAGAGGCAACAGAGGATAGCTGTCCTTATTTACTGCCTTCTGAAGACCAGAACTGATGCCAGCTGCTTTTTTATTTCCCAAAATGTGGTTCATTCTAGTTATTTGTTGACTTCACCAAACCACCGCATAATTTCACACAACCCAGGATGGAGGGCAGCGGCGTCTGTTTTGCGGAACCCGAGGCCTGAAATAGCAGGAGGGCTGTGTCGTGGGGAGCGGTGGAAGCTGTGCCCGCCCAGCCACATTTGGCTGCTCTGAGCAGTTTGCTATCAGACCCTTCCTTGTGGAAAAAACAACCAGGACAAAGAAAATGGAGAGTCTGACTTAGAAAACAAAGCTTTCTGCCTTCCATTTGAGTGTTGCCTTGCGTCCTCCCTCAGGATAGCACACATTTCTTTAAAGGCATTTCCCAGATGACACTCCAGACCCTTCCCTGTCATCATTATTAAATTGGAGCTTCAGCAAAAGCATGCCAAGTTCTCATCTCTGGTCTCCAGATAACCTCCTCCAGGTAATTGCTCAGTGTGGCTCAGACCCGAGCTGTTCACATACTTCACCTTTTCAAGCCACCTCTATTCAAGAAACACATTTTCCAGGGTGCTACAAATGTAAAGATCCCTCAGCAGGGTGTGAGGACAGTGAGAGTGAGAACGTTCCTGGAGAGGAAAGCAGCCCCATCTTAGCTCGAGGAGGATTAAGAGCGGCAGCTGGAAAGAGGTGTGTCCAGTCCGCATCTTTCCCTGCTCCCAACTGGGAACTCCAGGAGGCAGAAACACTGAAGTTGATTCTCTTGCTCAGGCTGGGAAGCATGGAAAGACAGGATGTGGAGGGAAGGAAATCATCCACAGCCTCTCCCAGTGTCTCCAGGGTGGTCACTTGGTCACTAGAGAAGCTGCAGTCCTGACCGAGGTGGGTTTGCAGCTGTCTTGAGCCTACCCTGTGCCCCAGTGCTGCACAGGCTGTAAGGAGAGAGTTGGTGCCTGACAACCGAGGCTGGTCCCCGTGCGAGGACCTTCACCGAGCAGACAGGCCTCAGGGTTAGACCTGCCAGGTTCCAATAGTGGCTCTGCTGCTTACTGGTTATATAGCTGTGGGTGGTTAGCGAGCGTCACTAAGCCTCAGTTTTGGCATCTACCAAATGGAGATAATGAGAGTCCCCAGCTCGTAGAATTGGTGTGAGAATTAAATGTATCAGACTCTGCATATCCAGTAGGAAGCGTACATGGTGGTTATCACCATTGTTGTTGTGCTTTTCATGAGTATTAATGTTTGCAGCCCGGCTTCTGTCCTTTCTCCTTCCCTTCCCTTCCCCAGACTTACTGGTGTTGCATAGTTGATTCAACTGTCTTCAGAGATACTGCTCCTTTGAGGATGAGAGCCTTGCAATTGGATATGAGTAAAGTGCTCCTTGAAAAACTGTGAATTACTCAACGAATACATAAAGATGAGCACCCCGGGCGGCAGGGTGATTGTCGTTTTTCTAACACGATGTGTATCCTGCTCTTCCATCATCCTCCCAGGCCCTGAGCTCCAGTGGTACCCACGCCTAGAATGCCCTTGCCCTTTACTCAGTGCTGACTGAGCTCGTCGCTCAAGGTTGGCCCAGTGTCACCTTCTGTGGATGTCCCTCACCTTAAGAGCAGAGGAAATCACTCCCGGAGTGCCGTTCACCTAACTCTCTAATAGCCCGGGCCGTACCAAATAATATGGTTTTGTTTTTTAAATTCATCTCCCCTACTTGACTCTACATTTCTGGAAGATAGAGATTATTTATCCTGGTTGCAGCATATGCTGCTCAATGCCTGTTGTATTGGGATTGTTTGTTGTTCTTATAAATTCTTTGAAAGCAGAATAAGCGTACAGAATAGTGCTCACGTCAAGAGTATACAGCTTGATAGTTTTACAAAGTGAACATACCCAGGCAACCAGCCTCCAGATGAAGTATTAGGAGTAATATCAGGAGACAATTAGGAGAAATGTAGAAGTTCACCTTTAGTCTCTGCTCCCCCAAGGGTTAACTACTGTCCCGCTTTCTAACATCATAGATTAGTTTTGCCTGAATGAACTTTTTACAAATGTAATCATACAGTATGTACTCTTTCATGGCTAGCTTTTTTGTTTAACATTACGTTTGAGATTCATTCATACTGTTGTGTTTGGTTGTGGTTCATTTTCTTTCATGACTATATAGTATCCCACTGTGTAAACCTGTTTATTTATTCATTCTACTGCTGAAGTTTCTCTTGAAAGTAACTGTTTTGTGAACTAATTCGAATACTAATGTCTGCCTCTTAAGAAACATTTCCCAAGGAAGGGATGACAGGACAGAAGGTTAAATTTATGAATGCTAGAAAGGCAGCCCTGATTTCTCACCCTTTGAAAAGAGCAGTGACTAAAGGCTCCTGATTTCCAGAGCTGGCAAGGTCTTTCAGAATCAGGATACCTCGGTTTCCCGGCTCATGAATTCTTTTTTATGCTCTAACAGAGCTGGTTGCAAAATTGGTAAAAATCAGATAGGGCACTTTTGGGCAGGATGGCATTCCTAGGATTCTGTTTTGCTGTTAAATATTGGCATACAAATATATAGCTAAATGTGTTTTACTAATGATTGTGGTGGCATTAATTGTAATTACTTGTCAATTTAACTTGCTGCTGGTGTCTTAATTTCCAACATGTCTGAAAAGGTTTTTGAAAGGATTTCACTAGCAGTCTTTTATAAGTCATTTGTCAATAAATGATGAAAAGGTTTGGCTGTTTATATTTCGATGTTATCGTTTTAATGGGCAACTGTCTACATGCCACCCACCACAGAAATGCTTTTTCCTCCTTTTTTTTTTTTTTTTCCTGAAGAAAGTGTCTAAGGCGGAGGGAGGTCTCGTTGCTATGGATATCTGAAATTTCATGTTTACATTTTAAGAGGTAAGCTGAAACCTTCACTATTTGGTCTCCACCTGAGTGGCATTCACATTTAGAAATTACAAGATTGTTATTGGCTATCTCGAGCTCAAGGATGTAGCTGAGTACTGGCAGTTAATTAAAACGTGGCTGGCTTTCAATATCAGAATTATGCAGCCTGTTTTTGTAGGATGCCCCTGAAGTCTTCACTCCCCTGCAATGTGTTTTTGATGTAAAAAGAAATATTTGAAAAGGAAACATAACACAGGGCAGCTTGTCCTCATTTACTGCAGAGGTTGGTTGCTCCGTGAGCTCTTTAGAGTGGGATTCTGCCCCAGTGTTCTTTGTCCTTTAGCTCTGCAGGCTCTGGGCTGCCATACTTTAATGTGCCCCAGAGAGATGATAAGAGAACAAAGCCTTGGCAGGAAGATTGCTTCATGGGATGTTTATTGGGAAGATCTTAGAAAAGTTTGTCAAATCAGAGGATTGCTGCTTTAAGTGGCAGGTGAAATAATTTTTATTCTTTTAATTAGTTTTCTTATTCTTTTAAAATGTTTTTAATTATACAAGTAATTCATGAATACATTCTCAATGTAAAATCAAAATCTAACAATGCAGTTAGAGAAAAATATCCCCTTGACTACTCCTCATCAGTTCTGGTTTCCTCCCAGTAGATAATCCTTTCATCAGTTAGTATGTATGATGCTAGATCAGGGGTCAGCAAACTATAGCCGAAGGGCCAATTCAGCTCCCTGCCTGTTTTTGTAAATAAAGTTTTATAGGAGCACAGGCACACCCGTTTGTTTACATATTGTCCCTGGTTGCTTTCACACTATAATAGCCGAGTCATGCATCTGCAGCAGAGACCATGTGACCCACAAAGCCTAAAATACTTACTAACTGCCCCTTACAGAAGAAGTTTGCTGACCCCTGTACTAGATATTTTTTCTTTAGCAGTTTTATATATTTAGAGTAATAGGAATTTATATGCAGTGTTCATATATACGTATAATTTTATTTTTACATAGATGGTATCACATATCCCATTTGTTCTATTCCTCACATTTTTTCATTTAACAATTTGCCTTCATGATCAGTCATCCATATCAAGACATGTTGCTCTATCTCATAATGTTTATTTACCTGTTGCATATTGTCCATAGTAGGACTGAGTTAAACTTATATTATCACCCTCTATTGGTGAACATGCAGCTTACTTTCAGTTTTTTTCTTTGTTTCCAGCTGAAATTAGTCCTTTTATTTATTTATTTATTTAACGTCTTTATTGGAGTATAATTGCTTTACAATGGTGTGTTAGTTTCTGCTTTATAACAAAGTGAATCAGCTATACATATACATATATCCCCATATATTCCCTCTTGCGTCTCCCTCCCTCCCACCCTCCCTATCCCACCCCTCTAGGTGGTCACAAAGCACCGAGCTGATCTCGCTGTGCTATGCGGCTGCTTCCCACTAGCTATCGATTTTACATACATTTGGTAGTGTATATATGTCCATGCCACTCTCTCACTTTGTCCCAGCTTACCCTTCCCCCTCCCCGTGTCCTCAAGTCCACTCTCTAGTAGGTTTGCGTCTTTATTCCCATCCTGCCTCTAGGTTCTTTATAACCATTTATTTATTTTTTAGATTCCGTATATATGTGTTAGCATACGGTATTTGTTTTTCTCTTTCTGACTTCCTTCACTCTGTATGACAGACTCTAGGTCCAAGAATGCAGCGATAAAACCTGGCAAAAAAAATCTTTATTTTTCCCAACCCATATTGGAAAATCATACACACAATATGGTAGCACATTTTCACAACAGAGAAGTTGCATGGTAATCATGGCTAATATAAAAGAAGGGGGGGGTGAATTAACTTGATCAGGGACTTAAAACATGACAGTGGGCAGTACTCAGGACAGATGTTTTATGTTTCCCATTGCTAGGCAGTACCTACCCTGGGAAAAGGCTGAGTGGAACTGAACGACATAAGAGGGCATTAGAAGTGTCCTTAGGTAGGGTGTTTGTAAGCTTGCCCTCACTTGAACTGTAGCCTGAGAAAGTGTCAAGATTACAGTGTATGTATTAGAAATATGAAACCATTGAACATCAAGCTTCTAGGAACCTCTACAATGATAAAATGAGCCCCTTCAGTTTTAGATGAGGGCACTGAGCCCCACAAAGGTTAAGTGATTTATTCAAGTTCATAGTAGTAGGTTTTGATCATGACTTAGCCTATCCACTGACTCCAACTCCAGTGGCCTAGAATTGAAATACCTGATTTTCAAAACTCAGGAAGAATAAGACTTACAGTAGCACATCATTGGTAAGTTTTAAAGCTTATTTATTTATTTATTTATTTATTTATTTATTTATTTATTTATTTATGGCTGTGTTGGGTCTTTGTTTCCGTGCGAGGGCTTTCTCTAGTTGTGGCAAGTGGGGGCCACTCTTCATCGCGGTGCACGGGCCTCTCACTATCGCGGCCTCTCTTGTTGCGGAGCACAGGCTCCAGACGCGCAGGCTCAGTAATTGTGGCTCACGGGTCTAGTTGCTCCGCGGCATGTGGGATCTTCCCAGACCAGGGCTCGAACCCGTGTCCCCTGCATTGGCAGGCAGATTCTCAACCACTGCGCCACCAGGGAAGCCCTCATTGGTAAGTTTTATACTTTGTCAAGGTATTTGTATTTGTAGGCTTTTTTTTTTTTTTTTTGTAGGCTTTTCAAATACATGATTTAAGACTGAAAATTCATGTGAGAGTAGTTTTGTTTCTGATAAAATGTTAGGTGTCATCCCTTCGGCCATCACAACAAAAAAAGAGTCCAAACTGATCCGTGGCCTAAGCTGTTTGTAAGTTCTTGTTCCTGACAATGTCAAGCCCTTTGTTCGTGTACGTTAAAGTCTCATTGGAAAAGAAATAGATATCCTCAGCTGAAGTCATTTTAGCACATTGATGTGACTCAAAGGGTTAATCCAGTACAGAAACATAATATTTTCTAGACTTCTAAGGAAATCATTGCCTCTAGTAAAGCAAAAATAAGTTGATGCTCATGTGAATTAATGTTTTTGGCAGCTTAGAAATGACACCAACACTTGGCAAAACCTGCATTTGCACGAAGACATGTCTTTTAAACATGTCACAATTTGTGTTCATAATAGACACACCATTTGAATCTAAACTCTTACAGAGGTGACATGAAACTGCACTAAAGGTAGTGAAATGTTGGGTTTTTGTTTAATTTTATTTTTTCTTCCAGTTTTATTGAGATACAATTATACAGCATTGTATAAGTTTAAGGTGTACAGCATAATGATTTGACTTACATATGTCATGAAATGATGACCGCAGTAAGTTTATGAACATCCATCATCTATATAGTTGCGAAGTAAAAGAAAAATTAAAACAATTTTTTTCCTTGTGATGAGAACTGTTAAGATTTCTTCTCTTAACAACTTTACTGTATAACATACAGCAGTGTTAATTATGTTTATCATGTTGCTCATTACATCCCTAGTACTTATTTATCTTATAAGTGGAAGTTTGTACCTTTTGACCACCTTCATCCAATTTCCTCCCCCCGCAATCCCCCATCTTTGGTAACCACAAATCTGATCTCCTTTTCTATGAGTTTGTTTGTTTGCTTTGAAGTATAATTGACCTACAACACTGTGTTAGTTCCTGTTACAGAACATAGTGTTTCAATATTTCTACACATTCCGAAATGATCACCACAATAAGTCTAGTTATCACCTGTCACCATACAAAGATGTTACATTATTACTGACTGTGTTTTCCACACTGTACATTTCATACCCATGACTCATATATTTTGTAATTGGAAGTTTGTACCTCTTAATTCCCTTGTCTGTTTCTCTCATTCCCCCTCACCCTTCTCCCCCTCTGGCAGCCACCTGTTTGTTCTCTGTATCTA
Source organism: Balaenoptera acutorostrata (assembly GCF_949987535.1). Classification (NCBI taxonomy): domain Eukaryota; kingdom Metazoa; phylum Chordata; class Mammalia; order Artiodactyla; family Balaenopteridae; genus Balaenoptera; species Balaenoptera acutorostrata. The sequence continues at coordinate 60,919,474 of NC_080070.1, forward strand.
TGACTCTGTTTCTGTTTTGTTATGTTTGTTCATTTGTTTTGTTTTTTAGATTCCATTTATAAGTGAAATCATATAATGTTTGTCTTTCTCTGTCTAATTTTTTCACTTAGCAAACACTTTTTTTTTAAACCTCACATAATAAAATCAGGCAAATATTTAATGTTGATGAGATTCTCACCTTTAAGTTTCTCTTGCTATAGCCTCTCATGGCCTTTTCTCCTTCATTATTCTTAGCTAGATTTATTTTGAGCCTGGTGGTAGTAGAAGAAGTAATACGAAATACCCAATACTCAGAACCACCTATTTCTTAATTCATAAGTTAAGTCTAGGGTCGCCATTGGTGCCAATGAAAGATTTGCCTAGAAAACTGTCACAATCTGTATTCTTTACAGTAGAACACAAGAGATTTTTGCCACTGATAATTGTCTTTGTTTAAGTGCCAGTAGTAATTGCCTGGTTGTCTTGGAATAGAGAAAAAGAGGGAACTGACTAGAGCAAACTCTGCTATTCAGTTTCTTGGCCTAGAAACCGTGTGGAGACAGAGAAAACAGACTGAAAACAACCAACTATGGTTAGTCTCAGTGACTGGAAGACGTGAAACAACGTTGGACACTTTGTCAGATTAATAGATGGTCACTAAGTATTTCTAGAGTTCCTGTAAGGTACATTATTAGGTATTAGGGGGTACGTATTAAATTACAGACAAGAGCTTTGTTTCCTAAATTATAGCCCTTACTAGGAAAAGCAAGGCAAACAAACCATAATCAACATCCAAGTAGGAATTTCTTCTTAGTAGGGTGAGGAAGAACACTCGTAAGGCTTCATTATTTAAAACTGGCTGAACATACAGAATACTGAAACAGCTCATTGAAAACCAATCAGTTATATATCCACAAATAAAATGGTCTGATAAATAGTTCTTTCTTATGAACACAATTATGTTGTTGTTTTGGCTACCTGTAGACAGAGAATGAAGGCAACCATTCATAGAATAAAACCAAAGTTATAGAATAAAATACTGAAGTCATAGAATGAAGAACCCCCAGAACTGGAAGGGACTTTAAGGTCACCTAGTCAAATGCCAATATCATCAAAAATATTGTCCACTTGGTGGATTTTACTTATAAATTTTTAAAATCCCAGCCTGACTTCCCCTTGCCTCTCCTTGAATTTTAAAGCCTTCACCACACACCATCACTTGAGAATACACACCCTTTTTAATATTAGCATAAGAAAAATATAAGAAGGTAAATACACATGAAACTACAATAAAAAAAAAACTACACATAGCGTCTCAAAGTTTAAAAAAAACTGAAGTTTTTTTTGTTTGCTTTTTAAAAAAATCTTAGCTGAAGTATACAATATCACAGATAATCTGTTCCTCCTCCCCATTAAAGGAGCTAATCAGATGTGACCACATATACTCCAAATTTGCCATGATGCTCTTCTCCAGTTACTAAATAGGCAAGCAAATATTAAAGTCAAGAATGGTGTATGTGCAATAAAAATAGTTATTATAGGGAAGTAGTTATTGTGAAATTAGTGAAGTATATGTGTTTGCTGTATATTCAAGTATATACATGGCTGATATGCCGAGAAGGAAAGGGAATTGGTTGGGACACCAGAATGCCAAAATGGTAGCTAAGTTGTTAGCAAAATTATTTCCCTGGACTTGCCTCAATATTAGTCACAAACAGCTACAAGCTAAACAGTTCTTCTTAAAAATAAGGTACTGGAATGTTCATAGACTCTGGGAAGTTGGCATTAGGATGGTGTCCAGATTTATAGAGACAACCACAGAAGGATGGGTTTTCATCTGTAGCTGGTTTTTCAGGTGAAATGGGGTGTGTTTAAAAAACGTATACCCAAAGCAGAGGCAAAGACAAATAGAAAAAGCTAATCTGGAGGAAAAAGATATGCGAGCAACTGAAGAAAATTACCAGAAAAGGGTGCTATAAGTAATAGATTTTGAGCACTAAGAGATAATTCTACCCTCAAAATAAGAACAAGATGATGTGAGAAAAAGCATGGAGAACAAGAAAGAATTTTAGAAATTAAAAATACAGTTGTTCCATGAAGAAAAAATTGGACATAGCCAGAATATGAAACATTCTACAAGAATGGGAGTGTCTACTAAAAGTGACTGTCATTTTAAAAAAGGTATGTGTGGGAGGGGTGGAACAAAGATTGGGGATAGGGTTTTATTAGGTTAAAAGATTCTAAAGAGGCATAACAACCAAATTCAGTGTGTGAACCTTTATTGGATCCTGGTTCCAAAAGAAAGCAGCTATGAAAGATATTTGAGGGACAGCTAAAGATATGTGCATATAGATTGGATATTAGACAATATTGGGATATTATTATTAAATTTTTTGGTGTGGTAATGGTATTATGGTTAATAGGAAAATGTGCTTGTTTTATGAGATGCTTGCTGAAGTAATTTGGAATTAAGAATTAGGAAAGTGTGATGATATCTGAAACATTCTAAAAGGTTCAGCAAAATATTAAAACAAAAATAGGCAAAATTTTCATTACATTTTACTTTTTCTTTGTGACAGCAATCCATTTTCAATGTAAGAACAAATGGAAAATATGGAAAAACAAAAAAAGAATGTTTACAAACAACCATAAATACAACTCATCCCAGCATTGCTAACACTTTGGTGTTACGTGTATATATAGTTTTTATAGTATGTATTATGTACTAATATATTTATAACATATATATGTATACATACGTAACACACATACGTATTCTTCTTTTAGTAATATAAATATATTATCTTTTCACATTAAACATCTTGGCCATATAATATCATTTTGATGGTTGAACAGAGCATTGCATTTTATGCATGAACTGTAATTTATTGTTCTCATCTCTAGTGAAAGGAGTTTTACTTGTTATTACTCAGGTACTCCTCTTCTGCCTTGTGCCTGAGGCTTTCCTTAAGTGTGCTTAACTTGGAGTACGTCTGAATTCCCTCTTGGTGAGACATTGGCAGTTTGTTATGTTTTCTTATCATATATACTGTCAATGACATTTTTCTCTCATTTACATTAGCCTAGAAGGGCAAAGAGCATTTTTATCTAGATTGGTAAATCTTACACATAACAAATTGGCTGCATGTCTTTGCTCACCGATACTTTATTTAGCAGGCTAATCTGATAAATTACCTATTTCTCAAATTATAATAACATTCATGGTGGTGGTGAACTTGATAAAGTTTCTGAGTCTCCAAAGACAGAAGCTGATTGCTTGCGGCTACATTGCAGTTTAGCTAATGCAATAAAGGATTGCTTTTCATAGTGAAAAGATAAAGATTGGGGGTAAAGGGGGTGGTTAGCGTATTAGGGAAAATGTGGAATAATCACATATGGCAATTTATGGCTTTGGGATGTAGAATATTTTTATTGTAATATCCTCATTTTAAATAAGGCCACTTGGCATCAAATAGACTCCGCTTCAAATAATGGCTCTGCTGCTTTTTAACCTTGGCCAAGTTACGATTCTCTCTGCCCAGTTTTCTCATCTGTAATACGAATCTTGAGGTATGTATGGAAATCTCATAGATCTGTTATAAGGATTTAATGAGGTCTATATTAAAAGTTTTTTGTCAACTATAAAGTGCTAGTGATGGTGGGGGAGATGTGGGTTGTAGCAGTAGCAGTAGCAATAGTAGTAGTAGCAAGAATTAGTAGCAATAGCATAAATAGTAATAGTATCAATAGTAGGAGAAATATTAGTAGTGCGTAATCCTACTGAGACATTTATATTTTAAGACAAGTTCCTTGTGGATAAAAGTTGGATCTTAATCAGATGCATTTCTGATAGTGTCCTTTCACTGTAAATAATTTGTATATATTTGGAAGTAGAGGGGGAAAAAAGTATGCTCACAAAATTTTATAATGAAAATTAATGTTTATTCTGTATTTTATTATCTGGAAGGGATTTTATTTTATTATAAAATGCAATAGCAGTTTAATAATAAAGTCTTCTAAATAAAGTATTTCTACCAAACTTAAAGCATTTTCAATCTCTACTCAAGATTCCTAATTTTGCAGTAACTATTTCTTCAATTTAAATTCATATTTGTTGTCATTCTTGAGTCTTGATTATAAAGGAGAAATTGTACTCCTTTTAAGTAAGTGTTCTGAAAGAGCCGTATGTAAGACTAGCTGTCTCATATGGTAAACTCACTTCAGAATATCCTTGTTTTTTCTTCATTTTAAAAGATACTTTCGGGAAATAGACACATTTCCATAGCATTAAATTGGCACTGTTCTTTTTCTTAACATTAAACGTCGGGTATTTTGTAACCCAAGAGACATATAATACATGAGAAATGAACACGTCTTTTTATAGTGGAGAATTAGTGGAGTAGATGTTTATTTTGTTCTTTTTAGTGAAGAATTAATGGGGTGTATGACTCATTCATTCATTCAATAAGTATCTAGTAAGTGTCTACCCCGGGCCAGGCCCTATTCTAGGTGCTAAGGACACTATAGTGAACATGGCAGGCACAGTCCCTGCCTTCAAGGAACTTACATCTTGGTTGGAGGGAAGGGGAGAAATACAGTAAATAAGTTAAACAAGTAGAGTATGTCAGATGGTGATTGGGTGTTATAGAGTAGAAAAGAACAGAGTAAAAGAGATAGAGATAGAGAAAGCCAGATGGAAGGAGGGTGTTCTTTTGTATACGATAGATAGCAAAAACATCAGTCATCTGCTAAAGTTAGAACAGAGGCATGGAGAAAGGAACAGAGACAGCCCTGGATTACTGGAGGGAATGATTCCAAGCAGTGGTGATGTAAAGGCTCTGGTGCAGGTAGCAATCTTAGTGTCTTTGAGGGACAGCCCAAGATAACTGACTTCTCTGAGTTGCAGTTTCCTCTGTGATCAAAATGGAAATAAGAGTACAGTAGTGAAGGATGGTTTATGAGGATTAAATGAAATAGTGTGCGCAAAAAGCCCAGCACACAGTGAGTGCTCTGTCAGTCTTCAGTGCCTTTCTTTTGTAAATGTCTGTTCATGTTGATGTATGTGCTTGTCTGCATTATTATAGTCTCTCTTCCTTGACAGTGATGTGTCTTTTAAACACTAAGGCCAAAGTCATTACCAAATTTGTGCTACAGAAAACACTAAGGCAACCAACTGTGTTATACAGTAAAGATATCCATGAACACCAACTACATGAAGCATGTCTTCATGCTTCACTTGTCTTTCTCAGGTCCTGCCACTCTTAGTCCACCCCAGAGCCTCCTGCTGCTGAGATCTTCTCCTATAGATGGCAGGTTTTGGGGTGCGCTATGCTCAAGAGAGCTCCAGACCAGCTCCCTTCCATCCATCCCTAGGAAATTCATGCCTCCATAAAGGGGAGTGGGCCAAATTCTCCATTCTGTACTCCTTTAAACCCTGATCTCACTCTCCAGTTTCTTCTTTTCCAGCTTAGGCAGGCACAGGAACTAAGGCAGCTGAAATACTGTGCATAAAAGAGTAGGAGAAATTTAGGAGCAGAATGGGGGTTTATTCCTGAGAGGGAGAGAAGAGAGAAAAGAATGTAGAAAAACACTTCTCCAAGTATTATGGCAGTGTGGCTTAGAAGTTTTTAAGAATAGAAAAGGCCAAAAAGCATTTTCTAAGAACAGAAAAGACCAAAAGTTTACATTGCTGCGTTATAAATTCTTTTCATCTCCTGAAACCTTCGATAAAGTCTTCTACAAAACAGGTCCTTGTATATGGCTTCGTTTGGGTAGTAGTTAAAGAAAAGGGGTGAGTTCCATTTGAGGGTCAACATCAGGGCAGAAATGAATGAAAAGCCCTGTGATTAATAGTAGGGGGAGAAAGAACTCTGCAGAGGCAGGCAGCAGGAGCCAGAGATGACCATCTCTTCATCCTGGAGAAATTCTCAAAAGTCTCTCAAGGGCATTGAGCGTTTCAAGCCAATAGTATACTGGTGTTCAGGAGGAGGATAACCTCAGTTGACAAGCACATGTGCATGACACCTGCATTGGGCAGCATTCCAACAAAGACTCTGAACTCTCGGGATGGTAACATGAAAGTCAGGCTGAAACTGAAATTCTGAGAGGGACTTTGGGTGGGCCAGATGATGGATACAACAGACAGGAGACATCCATATTTGTCAGTGTCCTTGGATGGACCAGTGCTCCTAACATTCAGCATATTCTCAAACTGCATTGCTGAGGTCCCAAGACCACACTCAGAAGTGGCTCAATGGGAATGGCTTTGTTAACTTCAACAATTCACTGGCTTGGTCTTGAGTCAACATCTTTGATTCCTTACAACAGCAAGGAAGTGAGTTTAGGGTAGCTGCTTTGGACTGTTTGTGTCCAGGGCCATACATCATTTAGCTATAATATTAAAGCCAACATTTATTGAGTATATGGTGTGAGGAAAGACTTGTGCCAGGCTTTTACCTGCATTAAGTCATCTAGTTCTCACAAGAACTCGTTGAGGTAAGTACTGTTATTGTTGTTCCTGATGAGGAGGCATAATTTGACCCAAGTATAGGTTTTAGGAAACTGGAACACATGGAATAAATAAGAGAACTAAGGCGGAATTTTGTGAGGAGAAGTGGGAGTTGAAGAAGCAGCCAATTCAGCAATTGTTTTCCATTTTTTTTATTGTTGATTTACAATAATAGTTTCAGGTGTATAGCATAGTGACTCAGTATTTTTGCAGATTATACTTAATTATAGGTTATTACAAGATAATGGCTATAATTCCCTGTGCTATACAGTAAATTCTTGTTGCTTATCTATTTTATATATAGTAGTTTGTATCTGTTAATCCCACACTCCTAATTTGTCCCTCCTGCCTCCCCTCTCCCCTTTGGTAACCACAAGTTTTTCTTCTATATTTGTGAATCTGTTTCTGTTTTACATATACATTCATTTGTATTATTTTTTAGATTCCACATATAAACGATAACACAGTTTTTGTCTTTCTCTGTCTGACTTATTTCGCTAAGCATAATATTCTCTAGGTCCATCCATGCTGCTGCAAATGGCAGTATTTCATTCTTTTTTATGGCTGAGTAATATTCCTTTGTAGCTATGTATACACCACATCTTCTTTTTTATTTTTAATTTTTAAAATTTTTAATTTTTTTTAGTAGATCCTTGTTTGTTATCTATTTTAAATATAGCAGTGTGTACATGTCAACCCCAAACTCCCAATCTATCCTTCCCCCGCATCCTTTGCCCCTGGTAAACATAAGTTCATTCTCTTAAGTTTGTGAGTTTATTTCTCTTTTGTAAATAAGTTCATTTGTATCATTTTTTTTAGATTCCGCATATAAGCGGTATCATATGATACTTGTTTTTGTGACTTACTTCACGTAGTATGATAATCTCCAGGTCCATTCATGTTGCTGCAAATGGGATTATTTCCTTCTTTTTAATGGCTAATATTCCTTTGTATTTGTGTACCACATCTTTATCCATTCCTCTGTCAATGGACATTTAGGTTGCTTCCATGTCTTGGCTATTGTAAACAGCACTGCATTGAACATTGGGGTGCATGTATCCTTTCTAACCATGTTTTTCTCCAGATATATGCCCAGGAGTGGGATTGCTGGGTCATATGGTAGCTCTATTTTTAGTTTCTTAAGGAACCTCCATACTGTTCTCCATAGTGGTTGTACCAATTTACATTCCCACCAACAGTGTAGGGGGATTCCCTTTTCTCCACACCCTTTCCAGCATTTATTGTTTGTAGACTTTTTGATGATGGCCATTCTGACTGGTGTGACGTGAGATCTCATTGTAGTTTTGATTTGTGTTTCTCTTATAATTAGCAATGTTGAGCATCTTTTCATGTGCCTCTTGGCCATCTGTATGTCTTCTTTGGAGAAATGTCTATTTAGGTCTTCTGCCCATTTTTTGATTAGGTTGTTTGTTTTTTTTTGATATTGAGCTGCATGAGCTGTTTGTAAATTTTGGAGATTAATCCCTTGTCGGTGGCATCATTTGCAGATATTTTCTCCCATTCTTTAATAGCAGATAGCTGTTAGCTTTATACAGATGCTAGTGTCTGCGTCAGGCTGATAGGATGATGATGTAATTTCATTTACATCTGTCTAATGTTTCCTTTTGGACCATAAAGTCTCCCAATTCGTTTCTTCTCAGGTCCTAGGTCTTCCTCTGTCTTTGCAATTCTGCTCTGCATGGGAGGGTATGCAGCCCACTCCAGGCAAGAGTGAGATATGATGATGATGAAAGTTGGGAACAACTTGGGCTTTGTGGAGAATAAATGAGGTTTGCGTTCGAGTAAAGATCAAATTGAGGTGAACCAAAAAGAGAATGTGGTCAAGGTAAAAGAATTTGTGTTTTTAAAAGGTGTTTGTATTGTACTTAGGCATAAAATGTGGCCCTGGAGATCCATTTCAGGATCTGGTCTTACAGTGTGCATATAACTCTTCTTTGGAATTTATACATTCACTTGTGCAAGTGCACTAATCCTTAGAACAACTAGCTACCCATTACTGCCCTAGGTGGGGCCGCTGAAGGGTGGGGGAGTGGTGCATACACCTTCTGGAAGCACCATTTTTGGAGAAAGCTAATTTACTGCACAGTTGAATGTTTGGCTTTCAATGGCCATTAGCTTAAGCCTGACCCCCAAGAGTGGGTGGCTTTTAATGAGCAACTGCTTTCCTGCAAGAAAAATTCTTAAGATTGTTGGAAAAGGGAAAAGCAAATTCCATGGAATTGTTAGAACTGGGAGATGAGGTCTGTTCACTAGCCTGACTGGATTTCCTTTAAACGCCAAGATGAAAGTCATTTAGCATGGAGCTCTCACCAGTGAGGATTTAAGAGGTTTTCGTTCTTGTTCTAACTACTGCCTGGAACTATAATTAGCAGGCAAGTGTAAGCGATGGAGATGTAGTTTTTTCAGTTGACATAAATACCCTCCTCTTTTAAAAACCCGCATCCATCCTAACCAAAGTGGACCTGAATAGTGGAAGTCCAAATGGACAGATGTCTTCTATAAATCCACAAACAGTGCACCTGTTCGTTTTCTTTTGGCCTGAGGATTAATAAAGGGCCTTGGACTGGTTTGCCATTAATCTCTCATCTTTCTTTTCTTTTCTTTTCTTTTTTCACTAATCTTATCTACAAAATACTTTAACTGGCATGTTAGAAATCCTTGATTTTTAGATGTGCTCACTTTGAATTCTTTCCTTTTTTTCCCCCTTGGCAAATGTTTATCACACTCCTAGGCAACTTGCTATTTCTTTCATAGAAAGAAGTGTCCCATAAAGGAAATGGGGAAAGTGGTTGCTTAGAAAATGTAAGCATCCAGTGAGACTTTTATATTTCTAAAACGATGCTTATTAAAAGAACATTAGGGACATATAATGGTAAACACTTGCCATCCTTAGAATATGAAGATGTTACTGCTCACCCTTTTCAGGCATATTTTGAAAGTTTTGTTTTGCTTTGGTTCACTTTGGGGTTTTTTTGGTGTTTGGTTTCATTTGCTTACTTGTTTTTTTTCCCGTGAACATGAATGGATTTGCATTAACTTATCCACATCTAATTCTTTTGACCAAAAATATACTTTCATGTGGGAAAATCAATGAAAATGCTTCTTGATGTACCTGTTCAATATGTGCCATTGAGTCTTATATAAATAAGTAGCTTATGTTGCCAGTAAAGAATGATGAACCACGAGTTTCCTTTATTATTGTTCTGTTCTGACATCTGCAACTCTCATAGCAGAGTTTGGCAAAACTGAATTAAGAGTCATGACCAGAGAATCAACAGGTCAGACTCAGACGAAGAGACAAGTGAAGGATAAAGAAGCAAGGCTTTGGTCAGTTGGGCAGGGTACAAATGCAGCTATACTCATCAAGCAGAAGTGAAAATCAGGACCAGTTCAGCCTAGAAACCAAAACAAAAGCAAACTAAAAAAATGGTCAGCAGTAAAGACCATAACAATTAACCCAATATAGAATAATCGTGACACAATAAAGGTTCAAATCACCTCTACCTCAGGGTATGTGAAAAATTCATTACCTGTTGCAAAGCATCACTGTTTCTTCTAGTCTTTCTCTCCCTGAGCCTTGTCTCATAACTCTTCAAAATAAAATGGTCTATGGAGCTAAGAATGAACGGGTTTGAATAAAATAGACCAGTGTTTTTTGGTGACGATGATTATACCTTTTAAAGTTTTCATAACCAGCACTTTACTGTTATCATTATTTTCTGCTCAGTAGACAGCACCAGTTCCAGAAGTTTTGTGATATAATTGAAATTGATTTTTTTTTTGCTAAGCAGCATATTTGATATTTCTTCAGTGAGGCTCCAGCTCTCCCCCCAGAGCCCGCCCCCAAATCTGTGGTGAAGAAAACATGACTTCTCTCCATCTCGTCCTTAACATAGCCTTGGCTTTCCTCTTCACAAAGCTGTTAAGGCTTTAAAAGTCATGGACAGTATTTACAAAAGCTAAGATGTGCTATGGGAGAGGCAATGATGCTTATATTTTTACAGTTATGATAAAACATGGGGTGGTCCAACTGAGGATCAATATGGGATAGTTTTCTCTGAATTTGGCTTTTGAAAGTTTGCTTGGAACCTGCGAGGTTTTTTGTGTTTTGTTTTTCTTTTTCCTTTTCCTCACTACCAGTACTTGTCTTTTACAGTTTTAAGCAATGCATCCAATATAACCTTTTTATTAGAGGTTAGGTTTAACATATCTTTTCTTATGGCACGGTCCTAAGCTCATGCTTTACCCACTTTTCAAATGCCTCCAGCTCACAGAATGAGAAGGAAATTCTTTCCGTGACATGGCAGTATCACCATCTCTTTTCAAGTAGGAGGACTGCACGCCTACACAGCAGATTTTCTCTGTGTTGTGGGTTCGTGCAGCAAAGAGTTGCAGTTCTGGAGGGTTCCTTGTGTACGTGCTTTCATGCTTCTCGCCTTGGAGACTACACCGAGAGGAGGTCAGGAAGGACCCCACCCTGATGCTTTTTTTCTGTGTATGTTTCTCTGTGTTTCTCCACAGCCTCATGGAACGTATTCCTTTCAGTTTCCCTCAGAATCATTTATGTTTCATTATTTGAAATTGGAAAAAAAAAAAGCAAATTGACAAACAGGGAGTTGGAATTGGTCACCTATTTGATTCTGAAATGGTGCTCTGTGCTCCAACTGAGTCACTCTGATAATAGAGCGTAAGAATCTTTCTTACTGTTTCCTCCCTCCTTTTCATCTTTCCTTTCATCTCCCGTTTCTCTCTTTCCTTGTCTCCTTTCCTCCTTCCCCATTCTAGCTGTTTTAAGGCCAGTTTGCCCTCAGATCGCCCACTTATGTTCTTTTCCTCATGATGGAATCTTTTCATCCTTCTGACTCTCAGATTTGTTCCCAATTGCTGTAAATGCATTTATCACTTCTGACATAAGGTGGTAGATTTTTTTAGCTTATATTTTCCTCCCCTTTGCAACTCCCTTCCTTCACTAATGGCGGAGAGTGACAACCAGTGATTAGAGGAATCTTGAAAATGCCACTGGGAACTCAGCAACGAGAGGTGCCTCATCAAGACGAAGACGTGCATTCAAGCCCGGATCCCTAGATGTCCCCTCCTCCACTCCTTTTATCCCCACTTTACTAGCAAAACCTGAGTAATCTCTTTCTACGTCCTGACCTGGAGGTTCTAGCTGAAAACCTTCCGCAAGCCCAGGGGTACGCACTACCCCACTGAGTGCTTTTATGCTCCTCTCCCCCAAGCAGCCTGTTTTGAAGCAAACACTATGTTATTTCTCTACCAGGGAAAAAAATCTTTTTGTGTAAATGGAGATATAAAATTTGTAGGTGCTACATAATAAGCTTTAAAGAAAAAAACCAACATTTCAGTGTATTTCCGCTTTGCAGCCCTATTTCGTCTTTCCCGTCCTTCCTCCTCGGTCCTTCTCTTAGTCATCATGTTGCCCTTTCTTCATTTTTGGCCTTGCCGAGGTGTGTGGCTGAGTTCAGAGCGCAAGCTTATGAAATGATTGATCACATCATACCTTCAGGGTCTGCTCGTCCAGCAGAGCTCAGTTTGAAGCCTGGCCGCAAAACTACTCTGGTCTCCACGGGGCAGAATTGTGCTGGTCAAAGCAGCCAATGGCCTTTGTTAAGCACTGTCATGAATTATAGCAGTTGGTCCATGTCTTTACAAGTTCATGCATTCATTCTGCAAAGATTTGCCCTTACCATGTGCCTGGCTATTCTAGCTTTGAGAACACTACAGAGAACAAAGCAGACAAGTGTCCCTTCACACAGATCTTCACATGTTACAATACATTTTCATAATCTCTTGGGCAGTGGCAGTTTTTACAAGTGACTGTAACATCTTTTAGAAATAAAATCCCAAAAGTTTTAGTGTCTGTGAGCATTTTGTTCAATTTTATATATCTTTTCTTTTTAAGCAATAAATGCTGCAAAACTAAAGTGAAATACTTTTGTCTCTTTTTATGTTAGTGGAACAGCTTCTTGCAGTATGTGTTTTACTTTCTCTTCTTCCCCCATTGCCTTGCCCCTATCCAAAAAAAAAAAAAAAAAAAAAGGCAAAAAAAAAAAAGAAAGAAAAAGAAAAAAGAAACATGTTTGGATTTTCACCACCTGGTTATGGTTAGTTCTTTATTTTAAAATCGCTTTCAAAACAGATCAGACATTACACTGTTAAAAACAATTTTCACTGTCGGCATTGAATATCATACTGTGCTTGTAGTAATAACTGATAGATATCTAGAATAATCTTCAATAGGACTGAGACTATAAAGAACTGTCAATCACCGAGTTTAACTTTAAACACAGATGATTTGAATTCACGTTAGCAGCGTGAGGAAGCCAAGAAGATGGAATAGTGCTGGTTGGAGAAAAGATGATAGGATTACCTCTGCAGTTTGCCTTTCTTGCTGGTTGTTTGAGCCACTAAATCAAGGCAAAGTTTATGAAAAGCCTGCGGCTGGGGTCTCCAACTCTTTATTCCTGCTGAGATTTTCCTCTTATAAATCTGCCATCAGAAATAAGTGCTTTACTTGTGACTTAATTCTGTGCAAGCACAAACACCTTGGTTCAACACCTCGGCCAGGCGGCCTTGACTGTCTTGAGAGCAGCAGAGATCCCATTAATTTGAGCTGCTGCAAAGAAAAGGGGTTCACATGCTCTCTGGTCACCATTCACTTCTCTGGCAAGAGGGCAAGAGCGCTGTGGATGCGGAAGGAAAACATGAACTCCAAGGCACATAGGGCCAGAACATTGAGGGCTAGAAGGGAGCAGCTGATTTGGGAGGAGGGAGTGGTAGGGCTTGTGGATTCAGTTATCCTTCTAGAAAGAAGCAGTTCCACTCTTTTCATATTTTTCATGCCACCTCTTTTTAAAAATTGGTCATTTAAAAGTCAGCTACACGTACACGCTGCCCAGACTGGGAGTCACTAGCTACATGAGGCTGTTTAAACTTAAAATAATTAAATACAGTTTCAAATCCAGTTCCTCCATTTGCAGTAACCTCACTCCAAGTGCCCGATAGCCACATGGGGCTCGGGGCTACTGCATTGGACAGCACAGACAGGACATTTCCGTCACCACAGAAATCTCTCTTGGCCAGTGCTGGTGTAGATAGTGTTGGTAGAATGTCTCTTGGTCTCTAGCCATTCGACACCTTTACATTGATCAGATACTTAAAAGATATAGGCAGTGAGAACCGGATACTAAAATTTAAGCATGTTTCCATCTTGCATGTTCTGATTTTGTATCTTCCTGTTAAAGATTCATGGATAATTACTTTCTTTGCTGTCTTAAATGTCTTTGAATATCTATATATCAGTGCCTTGTAACATGTGCTTCCCAGAGGGTCTAGTCCACAAGCCGTTAGTTATCAATCTACAGTGAGGGAGGGAGAGAAACTGAGAATATGCATTTAGACATTTTTGTAAGGATTCAGCATTGCTGCGACATCCAGTCATTCATCTTGATTGTATTTTATGAAAAGATCGGTCTGCGACAGAATAGAAATTTTTAAAAAAGAAACTGGCCCTTCACCACACAGAGTTAATAAGAAGCAAAGATGTATGAAAAGTTTCACCTTTGGAAACACAGTTCACCTAAGAATTTCAGACAGGACTAGCTTAAATGAAAGGAGCAAAAGCTCAATTCAGAGTAAAAAAATATATTAAATATGTAATTATTTGGCATGACTGTGAACATAATCTATAGTAGTTTTCTCATTCACTCTTCAATGTGTATTAAGGATGTTAGTGCTGAGTGCTCTTTTCTCTAAATCTAGCTCCATTTTTTGTACAAGCTTCTCTATCTCAGGGAGCTTAGACCAGAAGAAGGGGAACGGGTGCCTGTTACCGAGAGTAATGTGGTGCTTGTTTATTACACTTGGCCAAGTTGGGAAGATTTGTGCTTTAGCTGGTAACAGTCACTACTATTTGAAAAGTATTACAGCGTTTGAATTGAAAAAGGAGATACATGACTGTATCTCAGCACAAAGGAGACATTTCTCTGTGATGTGAGCTGATACCTTGTAACAAGAGGCTCCTCAGCCTTGTCCTAGTTCCATCCCTGAGTACCTGGTCATATTTTGGTGCGCTCAGCAGAAAGACCAGAGTCTACATGGCACATGCATGTTGAGTTGCTAAGTAAATAATATGTAGCATTAAGTGCTTATTTGCTAGCTTCTCTGACTGAACCCTGAGTTCTCCAAGGAAAGGAGCTATATTCAGCCACCTTTATCTTCCTCAACTGGCACAGTGGATGCTCAATAAGAGTACACATTTAATTGGCTGTTGGAACTACAAGATGCTATTAAAACACACATAGTGGGCTTCCCTGGTGGCGCAGTGGTTGAGAGTCTGCCTGCCAATGCAGGGGACACGGGTTCGAGCCCTGGTCTGGGAAGATCCCACATGCCGCGGAGCAACTAGGCCCGTGAGCCACAATTACTGAGCCTGCGCGTCTGGAGCCTGTGCTCCGCAACAAGAGAGGCCGCGATAGTGAGAGGCCCGCGCATCGCGATGAAGAGTGGCCCCCGCTTGCCGCAACTGGAGAAAGCCCTCGCACAAAAACGAAGACCCAACACAGCCATAAATAAATAAATAAATAAATTTAAAATTAAAAAAAAAAAAAAAAAAAAACACACATAGTAATGAGCAGCTCAGTCATTTAGTTCATTCAGTGTGCTACCAAATTACTACCTTGACATTTTCTTCGTCTAGTTGTTCTGTAGTCCTGGATGTATGGAGGTTAAGTTCCAGCTAGGTCAGTGACTTGTTACATAACCAGGAAAACCCTTATTCTGGGTTATTGCTATTCCTTACCTCTAAAATGATGATATTGGTTTGCATTAGAGATGATATAATGGACAAATGATTGTAAATACTATGAAACAAGGCTAAAACAATTACTGCATGAAATGTTACTACCAGCAGTTAGGCAGTATTCATTGGACCTTTTTGTAAAACTTTCTAGTGTCAGAGGAAGTTGGGAGTTGCTGCTTAGATTTTCAGAATTGGTGGCAACTTCCTAAAACCTGGTACTTGGAATGTGAATCTCAGAGCAATCTGTTTGCCTCACCCCCACTCCTTTATTTCTTTGATGCACAAAAGTCCCCCTAAAATCAGTACTCTTTCCCAAAAGAATTAATTGTTCAAGCTGTTTACTGTCTGCTGCTGCTTACTGATTGATTCAGGATTTCAGAGTTATTCATTATCCAGAAGCTCCCACTCTCAGGGGCTCGGGTCTTGTCTGGGAGTTCTTGACTGGGGGCCCTATCACCCCGAGGATGGAGGAAGCTGAAACCCTGCAAACATGTGGGTCTTCTCTCTGCCCACTACCTTGCATGAACCGGAGGTGTCAGGATGGGGAAATGACTCTTGCAGCCTGAAGCTTTCATCTGGTTGCAGCAGTCAGGAGCTGGAGGCTCATTTTCAGCAACAAAATGTTTTGCTAATCATGGAATTTACAGGAAAGGACACATATCGGAGTAGGTGCTGAAAGAAGTGAAGTTCTCCATCCTCAAGATCATAGAACTCATCCTTCTGGCCTTGGTGTCTAAGCCACATTCACACCCACATCAAATATCACCATTCATGAGAGCTTCTACTGGGAGAAAGAAGTATAGTCTGAGTGTTATCCAGTTCATCACAGTTGCAGATGGATATCTTCAAAGAGTGAGTGGATCTGGATACCATAAGCCAGAGTTTTTCAACGTGACATTACTGGCATTTTGGATTGATTAAGCCTCTGCTGTGGGGGGCTGTCCTGTGCATTGTAGGATGTTCAGCAGCATCCCTGGCCTCTGTCTACTAGGTTCCAGTAGCAACTGACCCCAGATGTGATAACAACCAAAAACATCTCCAGACATTGCCAAATGTCTCCTGGGCCGTGGGTGGGTGGGGGTGGGGGGGCAGTGGGCAAAAACACCCTGAGTTGAGAACCACTACCATATGGAGACACTCATAGGATTCCAGATGTGCCGCCATTTCTCAGTAAGAATCAGTAACTTTCTTCTCGGAGTCTCTGGGAAAATGATTAAGGAATGTATACATTATGTCATAACCAAAAAGTTTATATTGTATAAGCACTCACTTGTATGAGACACAGTTGAGTTCTAAACAAAGCAATCGAACTCTTTTCTCTAGACATAAATTTTCTAAGCTGAGCAATGACAATTCTTGCCATATAGAGAACCTGAAGATAAATCGTATTAAAAACACATGAGTAGAAATTAATATGGATGCTGTCCTAAAATGTAACCTAAAAAACTTGTCTGTTAATTCAACATGCAGAAATCTTTATTGAGGATTTACTATGTGCCAGGCATTTGACCAAGCATTGGCAATTGGAGACAAATAAAACATGATTACTCTCCTTTAGGAGTTTAGAGCATAATTGAGGCAGACATAAAATCATCAATTACAAATAATACATGGCTAAGTTGCTCTACACAAGGGAGAAGCAGCTACATCAGGTATCAGGGGAAGCATTCTAGAGGAGGTGAAGTTGAAGCTATGAAGCTATGTTTTGAAGGATGAATAGGAGTTAACTGGAAGAAGAAGTGAACAAGGACACCCCAGGCAGAAGGAGCGATGTGTATGAAGATTCAGACAGATGAAGCCACACAATATGGAGAACTATGAGAGGCTCTGAATGCCTGGGCAAAGGGATCCTGTGGGGCAGGGATGTAAAATGAAGTGAGAGAGTCCATACCACAACCTGCAGGGCTTTGGGTGCTGAACTGGAAGCCACGGTGGAGATGCGCTGGCAGAATTTTCGCAGGGGCAGGACAGGGCCTTTTGGCAGCTCCTTTCAGCAACATTGTAGACCTCAGACCAGCAACAGAGAGTCCAGTTAGGAGGCAGCAGCAGTAATTCAGGAGGAAATGAATAGGGACCGAAATCAAGGCATGGTTAAGGGGGAGGTGGGGGGAGGAGATCTTTTAGAGATTAAGAAGATCAAATCTATCAGCTGATTGGAGATAGGAACTTGGCACAGAAGGGACATTTCTGATGGATCTCAGGCTTCTAGCTGAGGTGGCTCAGTGGCTGGTTCTCAATCCCAAAGATAAGAGAATCCAGGAAGAAGATAGGTTTGGGGGAGAGAACAATGAAACAGCATGATGGGGTGGTTCAAACCTTGAGTTCTGAAATTAAATTCGACCTGGTTTATATCCCATTTCTCTTGTTTACCAATTGCATGAACTTGCTTGGACTCAGCTTCTCTAAGCCTTGGCTTCCTCACATATTAAATGAGGGCTGATAACAGTACTTACTTGGTAGGTTATTATAAGGTTGAAATGAGCTGACCAACAGGAAGAACTATGCCTAGCACTTAGTGAACGTCAATTAATGTTAGCGACAGTGTGAAGAGTGTCCTTCGGGAGTTATGCAACGCAGCAACCCTGAGTCCAGGCAGCCCAACCTCAATTCAGAGCTTGTGCTCCTAACCATTCTAATATACTGCCTCCTGGGGGCAAGTGCACTTAGATTAAACGGTTGGAATATAGCCTGCACGAGGGGAGTGGTGTGATATAAGGACAGCAAACTAGCAAGGGTTAAATCACAGAAGATTGTATATGCCAGGCTAGGGGGTTTGACCTTTATCCTGTGTGGGGAATGAGGAGATACTGGGATTTTAAGCAGGGAGATGATATGTCCCAGTATTCATGTCCCAATAATCACTTCAGCAGCAGTCTGGAAGGGCTGAACTAACACCATAGGAAAGGGGTGGTAGAAAAGTTCCCACCGGCCTTCTTTATTCTAGTTTCCCTCTTAAGTGTATTGAAAACTCAGTTTGTCAACTTGATTGGCCTGCTTCGATGTAAAGGGGAAGTAAAACAGTGATAGCAACTTGAGGTGTTCCAAGCATATCAGCATGAAATATCCTTTTTCTTAGTTGTTCCCTACAGCTGCAGATAATGTGGGTCCAGAAGGTTTCACTTTGCCTTAAAAAGGCACTGCAAAGGAGGGAAGGACGTGCCTTTGCAAATGGATAGGAGCGGCCAAGCCAGTGGGACCACATTAGGCTCTGATCCAGCTACTAAACTCTGTTCGGCACCGTCTAGACCTGTTTGAGTGATTTGGTCTAATTAGCCTGTCCCAAAAAGAATCTTCGAATTTTAATGGTGCATAGTTGTGCTAGCAGACTGCCCTCTGCCAGGCATGGGCCCTAGGAGTGAGGGTTGGATGGCCCGCAGTGGCTTGGCCAGAAGTCACAGGGTGCTTTGATGACTTTGCATAATTTAATGACTTCATTCAGAAAGAGAAATTTGGGTTAGAGAAATGGAATAAATAAATGAGGTAGTAGCCATCTTGACAGGTGAAGCTTGCTGAGGGCATGTCAGATAATCCGCTGCTGAAACACATTTCTCCTTCAAATCTAATTGGAACTGGGGCTTTTCTTTGTCTCTGGGACAGTCTTGCTGCCACAACATGAGGTGTGGGGAGAGCAATGGGGAGAGAGCCAGCAGATCTGTATTCTAATCCAAGCTTGGCCATTAGCTGGCTGTGTGAATTTAGGGAGAATTCAACTATATGGATGGCAATAGCTCATCCATTAGGTGAAAAGACTACACTAGATCATTAGGAGGGAGGAGAAGGAGGAGAAGGAGAAGGAGGGGGAAAAGGAAGAGGAAGAAAAGAAGAAATTTCTACTTACCTGTTTTTTTTATCTAATTCTCTGAGCATCGTGCTGTGTGGTTTACACACACCGTCCTTAAATCTCACAATACTTCCATAGCTGTCTTTATGGATCTTTTCAGCTGTATGATTTTATGAGTCTGAGTTTATGTGAAAGCTCTAGGAATAAAACGAAATGGCAGAAGATGGAGACAAACTTTTCCTGTGTAATAGGAGGTGGTATTTTAAAACCTGGAGGCTGCCTCAACAATGACCGAGGACAGGAGTAGGGATTGGCATGTGTGGTGGAAAAATCGATTTCACTGGAATACTATGATCGAATCGTGGTGGTCATGGTTTTGGTTCTTTCTCCCTGGTTGATCCACCTGATGACTGCATTACAGCTAGGGCTGAAGCGGTAGCATGTCCAGTACATGGCTACCATACATCAGTTATTTTAAATTTGTTTCCCTGTTCTGTCTGCTCCATCAAAACTCAAGGCCTTAGCCTAGCTTCCAAGCTATCTATCACATATCTTCCAGCCTTGCCACCATTCTTGTCCCTTGCTCCCTTCTCACATGGTTTTTCTTCCCTTACCCTTGAATGTGTGCTCATTATCTCCTGACTTTACACCCTCCTTCATCATGTACCTAGCCCGATTTAACACACAAGTAAGGAGTCCCTTTATGGGTGAAGCATTAGACAGAGAGCTGGGAGTACAGAGAGAACTTCATTTAATGCTCCCATGTTTATGTACCCTTAAAGATGGAAGTATAGGGTGCAGTGGGAGCCCAGAACACCTAACCTAAGTAATATAGATGCTAACACCCTTTCCCTTGCCCATCATACTCTTACCTGTCCTTTAAAGCCAAGATCATGCCTGCAGTAAGCACCGACTCCACCTAAATGCTTAATGATCCATAGCTTACATGTGCTGTCTGTCTAGTGTCAACAAGACTTAGAGCCTTGGTAACTTGAACCCTTATTTTGTATTCTGTTATTTGAACTGTGCTCACTGCTTTACACTCCTCATCCCCCAATTCCACCACAACCCAACAATAACTGTCTCTGTGGATCTTTCCAGCCCTTTGTTTCTATGATGAGCCCTAACTGGAATGTCTCCCTTCTTTTTTCTGTTTCATAACCTTCTTCCTACCTCGCATATTTTTGTGGCTGGGTGGGCCATTGGACATCGAGAAGCTGTAATTATTACTACAATTACCCTACCTTAATAACTAACACCTAATGGCCCTTTACCACTGACAAAACATCTCTATCTCCATTATATCATTGTTCCACATGACAACTTTGTTATATAAGTAGCATAGAAATGAGCATCCCTGCTTTACAGATGAGAAAATAAATCTTCAGGGAACTAACCTATCTTTCATATATCGTATAACAAATGGTCATGAATAAGACCATGTTTTCCCTATGCTATCTCTGGGGAAAATATGAAGGTAATTTACCTGCTGCAAAATTTCTGATGGGAAAATTGTTCTCTTGAGTCATGACACTGCTAAGTACCCAGGGATCCTTAAAAAGCCTCTTTTGACATGAGTTAAAGCAATGTGAATTCACAATGCTTCTTCTCAACAGAGCTGTGAGAATCAAATAGCAAATGTGTGTGACTCTACTTATCCTGGTATTTATCCTGGTATTTAAGGTTTTTCCATTACTTCCTCTACTGAACTTCCTGCCATTGTGCCCATCTTT
The DNA here is from genome assembly GCF_949987535.1 of Balaenoptera acutorostrata. Taxonomy (NCBI): domain Eukaryota; kingdom Metazoa; phylum Chordata; class Mammalia; order Artiodactyla; family Balaenopteridae; genus Balaenoptera; species Balaenoptera acutorostrata. The sequence continues at coordinate 60,940,317 of NC_080070.1, forward strand.
CCATTGTTCTGTACTCATACATGCTCTTTCTTCTTCTTGGAATGATACTCTGCATTCCCATCTCTATATCCTTGTGAAGACCTCACCACTCTTCAAGACCCAGCTCAAATTAAACTCCTTGAAAAATCTGCCTCCCTTTCGTCTCTCCCTGCCCATACTCTCCTTTGAGAAGTTGACTTTACCCCTGTGGAATTCCCAGAGCAGATCTCCAAGCATTCTCTCTTCTGATATAGATATTTACATACAGTGGCCATTTCCCTGCCGAAATGCCAGACCCTTGAGTTCAAGCATCTCTCTTGTTTCATTTCTGTGGCCCCATAAGATGGAGCTTGTGCCTTGCACATGGTAGCTTCTCAAGAACATGTGTCCAATTGTAATGAATAGAAGCATTATTATTAAAGGGGGCAATTTAGGTTGGATGAGGACACCCAGATGAAACTGAAATAGCTGAGAACAGGCAAAAAAATTCAGGACTGCATGTCCTAAACACTAGACTATTTTTCCATTCTGGATAGGACAATAATGGTCATTATTTTTGTTGTCACACTTTCAATCTCACACTCACATTGAGCCTTTGAAGTGAAATCTCTCCTAGTACCACTGAGGTGGTTCTTCTGTTTGAAGGGATATTCAGTAGAAAGTTATGAAGTCTCTGGTGAAGTGCTGCTCAGTTCATTCTCAAGAGATTCAGATTCTTTTGACCAACTTGATGTTTCAACAGCTTGAAAAATGAAGGAATGAACCATGTCTGTCTAGACTGACCAGAAAGTAAAAACAAGGGGCACTTTGAAATCTGTGAATCTGACCACAACTGAGAGTTGTACTTAGTCCAAGTAACTGGAAAAATCAGTTTCTTGGATTAGACAAATGCCTCCCTTAAGACTCTCAAACTGCTAGCTTTCTTCTTTCATAATTAATAGAAAATTATTACATTGACAGACAAGGGACTTCGTATTTGAGCCAATGGGAAAACTTGACGTTGAAACCAGGGGAAATAATTTAGCCTCAAATAGAGTTGTTAATGCCAGGATAAAAGCAAACAAATGTGCTAATGATCTTCCCTGAGAATTGGACTGTGATGAATTTTGATGTATTTCCAGATGGAAAATATATCAGTTCTCTCGGGGGTGGGGGTGGGACACCAGAATGAGAAAATGCTGAAATGGAAGTCAGCAAAGAGCACTCGGAAGATCCCGTTTTCATCTTCTAGAGAATGAAAGTGCTAAAGAGATAGAAAATTCTCATTTCAAGGAACCAGATCTGTGGGGTTGTAAGCATCCACGACAAGGTCGGGGAAGGGGGGGTCCCTGATTTCCGTAACAGGGACTGCCATCACTCTGCGGGCTTAAGGAATTATATGTGTGTTGGTTTCAAGATGCAGCGCTGCCTTGCTGTCCTTCTGTGCATTCAGTCATCTTATGGTCCAACACATATTTATTGCCACCTACCACCTACCCAGCTATTTTTCTAGGTGCTTTGGATAGAGCAAAGAAGAGACACAGTCACTGACATTGTAGAATTTCCATTCTAAGTAGCAGGAGACAGACAATAAATACATACATAAATAAATGTATTAAATCAGATAGTTATGAGCGCTATGAAGTTTTTTAAAACTTAGGATAAGGAGAAAACAAGTGCCGTGTGCCAGTACAGAATGGGCTGAGGCATGTTGCTATATTATGTAGGTTGCATAGGAAAGCCCTCACAGTCGATGTGACATTTGAACAGGGACTCTAAGAGAATCATGAGAAAGACGTGAATATTTGGATAAAGAGTATTGCAGGTAGAGGGGACAGCAAATATAAAAGCTATGAGATACGAGAGTTCTTGGCAAGATCAAGAAAAGCTAGAAAGCTAGCTCAGTTGAAGCAGGGTTGGCAAAGGGCAGAGTAACCCATTTAGTAAGAGATGAAGCAGGCATAGTCTCGTACTGGAGAAAACAAGATTGTTCAAGTAGACCTCCCTGCAGTAGGTGGGGACACTTCTGAATCTACACATGGATTGTGAAGCAATCCACTCACTGTGCTAAAACAATACTGAAACTGGGATAGGCAAGAGAAGCTGGGGTCTGTGTGAATGAATATGGGTGGCAACTTTTTTTTTCAACTGTGCTCCAAAACTGCTTTGCCACTTCCACGACCTTTCCTCTCCACTGGCTATACTTATTCTTACCTCCAAACCCATTGAGACATCTCCATCCTTCACAGCTTAGTCCAAGCAACTGGGACAGTGTGGACACAGTTGAAACAGAATGGAATTTGGTACCTCAAAAACTTGGGTTAAAAAATCTGCCTTTATAATTTAGTAGCTCTCTGACTTTCAGAAACTTATTTAACCTCTTTGAGTCTCAGTTTCCTCATCAATCATAATAAAATGTTCTTTAAGTGTCTTAAGCCATTAAAGAATCATCATTAATCAAGGAGGGCAATTTGTAATCAGTAGATGAGAAAACTGAGGCACAAGGGGTTAAGTAAGTAGTCCAAGGTTACTACTAAATGGTAGGATCAGGATTTGAACTTGAGCAGCATGGCAGCAGGACTCATGCATTTAACCCTATGCTACCTTGCAGGCTAGTGTGCATGCTAAAAGAGATCATGAAGAGAAATAGAGAGTACCTACAAAGTAGGTAGTCCGTAGTTACTAGTTCCTGACCATTCATACTTTTTTGGTTGCCAGTGATAGAGAAACCAACTCCAAATTACTTAAGCTGAAAGAATGTTCGTTGGCTCTTAATGACTATAAATCTAGGCCCTAGATTCTAGGGACATGCTGGCTTCAGCTACTGGTCAATTTAGGTTTCAAACTGTTACCACTATCCATCTCGTGGCCATGCTTTATTTATTTGTTTGTTTATTTGTTTGTTTGGCTGCGCTACACAGCTTGCGGGATCTTAGTTCCCCAACCAGGAATCGAACCCGTGTCCCCTGCAGTGGAAGCACAGAGTCTTAACCACTGGACCACCAGGGAAGTCCCCATGCTTTATTTATTGATTCTTTTCAAGTTCCATATGGGGAGCCAGGACAGCTTTGGTTCCATTGTTAGTATGACACCCAATCCAATGGAGGAGAGGAATCCACTTCCCTGATGGTTAGAGTGACCACGTGTCCTGTTTTGGCGAGAACAGTCACACAGTGCAGTATAACAGAGGAGTCCACTTCCTTGTGGTAGGGGTGACCACACATCCTGGATTGCCCAGACTGTCCTCGTTTATACCTGCCAGTCCTGCTTAAATAGTAATTGTACCTCCATTCCCTCTGAGAAGTATCCCAATTTGGACAGTAGATGTTATGATCACTCTACTGATAGTCCAAAGAGAAATACTGAGATTTAGTCTCATTGGTCACTGCCTCAGATACAAAGTGTTCCCCTAAATCTTAAGAAGGATTTGCTTAGCTGAGAGTGGGGAGGGATGGGTCCACCAAAGAAGAATAGAGAGACTGTTAGTCAAAGATGTGACTCGGTGGATTCTGGGTGGTCAAAGCCACAATACGCATTACAGTTCCCTTTTCTTCCTTTATACTGTTTGGTATGATTTAGCAGCAAGTTAAGGAAGTTTGGGAGTTGGAAAACATGAGTTTGAATCTTGACCCTATTCTTCTTGTAGCTCTAACCTTGTTGATCATCTTCTTTTCTAAGCCTCATATATGGAGAGAACTGATTATGTCTGCCTCAGTGAGTTGTTAGGAGTATTCAATAGGCTAATGGAATAAAACCTTTACCACAAAGCTTGGCATATATGGTTCAGTGAATTGTTAACTGTTGTTTTTCCATGATGCCTAGAACAGATCTGAGCATACATTAGGTGGTGAGCAAATACCTAGGGACCAGTGATGAGGACACCAAACAAAGTAAAGGACCACGAGCCTCACAGTGAGTGTAGGGAGTCGCTGGGTAAGTTTAGAGAAGAGTTGCGGGCAACGATGATGAGACCTAGTGATCAAGGAAAGGAGCCTTAGAATGTGAAATTGAGTGAAGAGATTTGTGATCCAGCTGAAACACTGGAGAAACCACTGAGAAAATGTGCTTTTTAGAACACTGGGGAAATGACATTATTAACATTTAAAACAGCCAAGGATATTTACTTAACATCCATATTGGGGCAAATAAATATGAATAATTAATGCATCCTAATCCCAAGAAACTCAGAATTTTGGACGGAGAAGAAAGCTCAGAAATGTACAGGGATGTGCTTTGCTTAAAATAAATACATATACATAAAGTAGAGCATGATAAATGTCATACTTTTAAACATGATAGTTCTTTGATTGGATATAGAAAGTTGTTAAGACAGACTCAAGTGCTATGAAGGGTTAAATGAGGAAGAAATCCCTTCCAACAAGGGTGAACAGGAGAGATTTGGGGAGCTGGGGGTTGTTAGAATAAGATCTTGAAGTGTAGATGGATTTTACATGCGGGGAAGATACAAAGGTATTCAAGGCCTTGAATATTTCAGGCAAAATCCTGCCCTTGTGCTTTTGTTTCCTCTACCTAGAATGCTTTCTCCAGCTATCCATATAGCTTGATCCCTGAGTTCCTTGAGTCTTTTTTTCAAATGCCACCTCTCAGTAAGGACCTCCCAGCTACCTATGTAAAATTGTGATACCCACCACCTCCCTGTGTTGCTTTTCTCTTTAGCGCTTGCAACTCTCTAACGTACTGTAGACTTTACTGGTTTATCTTGTCAATTTTCTGTCTCCACCACTAGAATGCAAGTGCCATGAAGACAGGAAGTTTTGTCTGTTTTGTTCACTGCTCTAATTCCAGCACCTGGAATAGTGCTTGACACATATTAAGTGCTCATATTTTGTAAAAGGAAGGGAGGGAAAGAGTCTGCCTGAGGGAGCGACATGAACCAAAGGACAGATAGAATGTGGTAGTTTGAGCAGCAATCACAGTGTCAGTGTCAGCTGACTGGAGTGTGTGTACTGACAGGGGTGAGAGGGGATTAACATGGTAGAGGCAGTTCAGCAGGAAACACATGTTGGAGTCAGACCCTGGAAGACTTGAAGACTAGGCCAAGGAATCCAGCTTTTATTCTGCATGTCATGGGAACTATCAAGGGCTTTCACTGGGAAATTTATATGAGCAGAGTTCTGTTTTAAGAGCATTAATCTGACAGTGTAGATTGTCATATACTGTCAAGGGTAGGCATAGAGAGCAGCTGGAGGTAAGAATGCTAGCTAGGAGACCTGTCAGTAAGCCACATAAACGACCATGGTGCCTTTACCAAAGAGAAGGAGGGAGAAAAATGGAGAGGACAGAGGCAGTTGTGCAAGTGAAGGGGATACAAAGAGGTAGAATTAACAAGATTTGATTCTCTTGTTCACAAAAAGAATGCAGAAACAGACTCACATAGAGAAGAGACTTGTGGTTGGGAGGGCGGGAGGGGGAGGGATGGACTGGGAGTTTGGGGTTAGTAGATGCAAACTATTAGGTATAGAATGATGGACAACGGGGTCCTATTGTGTAGCACAGGGAACCATATTCAATGGCCTGGGATAAACTATGATGGAAAAGAATATGAAAAAGAATGTGTGTGTGTGTGTGTGTGTGTGTGTATGTATAACTGAGTCACTTAGAGAACATGTAATAGTGGGATGACCTCTGTGTGCGGTGGTGGATGTGATGACTGCTTTGACATTAAATGTCAGAGTCGCCAGGCTTAACGATGAGAGGTACCATGTTTTCCTTACGAACAATTTCTTTACAAGCAAAATAACGTTTCTAAATGGGTTCTACTTATTTTACTCTGTTTTTACTAGCTAGCATAACACAGTAACCATTTTAGTACCTGGAGTCCTTGAGATTTACTTTTTTCTGGGACATATCTATAGTTGCTGCTGAAAGTTAGGTATGATGACATCTCTGTCCCTGTGACCCCAGTTTTCTTTTTCACAAGCCATGCTCCCACTGAGAGGAAGTGCAAAATTGCACATTTGAAGAAGTGATAGAGGAAACAAAGAGAAGGGTATGGGATTGTCCAAAATCAAAAGTAGGCAGCAAAAGGGACTTAAGTCTGGAAAAGAAAGCTAGGAGTCCCTTCTCCCTTTCCAAGCAGACAAGAATTGCATTTTCTAGTGTTTTGAATTATTGCCCAGAATGTCTGTGTGTGTGTGTGTGTGTGTGTGTGTGTGTGTGTGTGTGTGTGTGTGTGTGTGTATGCCTCTATACAAATAAAGCTAGGTATAGAATAGATATAGAGCCTGTGCCCTGTACAAGTCAAGGAGGCCCTATTAACATAGAATACAATGGGAGTGCTCTTTCTGGAGTTGTGCAATGATGGTTCTGCTTCCAAGGATGCAGAACAGAGGACTGATTTGAGGAGTGGCTTGGCTGTTTCGAAATCTCCCTCCCAGCTCCTGCACCATTAGAGATTAATTTATTGGGGTTACCATTCTCTAATCCATTAGTATGAATTAGTTCATTCAACTGATCATGGCTGAAGGCTCCATGACTTCCTGAGAAAGCTTAGGAGATGGGGACCTGAAAAATATAAAAGAATAAAGAGAGGAAAGATGCGGGGAGTGGTTTCTGGCAACAAACTTGGCCTATTTCATACACAGGTGAGCTAAGGACTGTTCTGCTCTGGGCAATGCTGGAGAATTAATTGAAGTCAGCTAGTGATTGGCCTTAAATGTTGAGATGCTCTAGGAAATAGGGAGCCATTGATGGTTTTTAAGGAGGAAAATTTATGGAAATAGAGATCAATCACATCTTCCCATCCCCAAACATCAAATGCTGAAGTTGCCCATGGGCTCCTGCCTGAACATCTCTAGAAGGGCATTCCCTTCCTGGTCTCTGTCCTTCCACGCAAGCTGACTAATCCACATCAACTCAATTCAGCACATACTTACTGCACACACATTATATATCAGCACAGTTACAAGTTTCAGAAGCAGCTGCTAAAAAGTACTATTCTCTGGCTTCCTCCTTGTTTTGAATATTTTCTTTCACTTCCTCCCATTTGCAATGCCTTGTGTGACATTCCATCAGGAAGTAAACTTTCCAAGTACTGTCACGTTAGCGCCTTAGGGGGGACTGATGTGGCCTAGAGTGTGAACAGGAGTGCTCTGTACGATGAGAAATGTATGTTTTCTTTACTCTGGCCAGATTTTTCTAGACCAGAAAGTGAAGGTTTTTTTAAATATTAGCATGTAGTATATTTAACAAAGTGCTTACTGAAAATCCCACAAAATATGTCTTTGCCGCATATTTTTAAAGTACAGAGGCGCTCACCTTGGTTTGTGTAAGCATTCAGTGGTGCATGCTATACTTTATTTTGGCCGCCGTGATACGTATCGGGAGGGTGCCTCTCTTTGGACTCCTGGTGGAATTGGCAAACTGTACATGAAGCTGGTCCAAGGAAAAGGTGACTTGAGTGAGTTCTGAACGGGAGCCCTCACTGTCTGCTGTACAAACACATGTCTACATTCACAGTCCGATTCATCACGCCTACTGGCAACTGAACCATGCTAAGCCAAGTTCTCATCATCTGTTTCTTGGGTTATGGCTGTAGCTTACCTTCTAACTGTCCCCCTCATTCCAGGCTCTCCCACTCCCCTCCAGCCTCCATATTCTTAAACAAAATCAGACCTTGTCTCTTGGATTTTTAAAAGCCTCCAGTTTCTCTGCAGGGCTGGATGGCAGCAATGATTTTCATCAAAGGTCAGACCGCCCCTTAGCTATATTAGAATATACATAAAGAGCTGGCTGGGAAGGAGATAAGTGAGGTTTCAAAAGTCATATTTAGCATCTCCAGTGTCTTGAATTCCTTTTGAAAATTTAAATAATATTTATGGATTAAATGAGATGTATGTTTATTAAAAAGGGGGATACTGATCTCCAGAAAGACGTCCAAACTTGTTCTGTCATTCAGGGTCCTACATGGTGTGGTTCACACTACCTTTCCAGAGCAATCACCCATCTTGCTATTGCTAGTGTTCGTACTTGACGTTGATGGTACTAACAAGCGTAGGTCTTTGAGGGACTTTTTGTCTGCTTCTGGAGATAAATGCAAAACCTAGTTTCAAGTGGTCTTGGCTGTGTTATCATAGAGATACAAGGGGGAACAGTGGAAGGGGTCAATGTGTGGAACAATGGAAGGGGTCAACAAATCTTCTTGGGAGGAAGTGTTAAAGCTCCAGAGATGCATCACAAAGAGTTAGTAATAATCACCTCCTGGACATTGGAGGGAAGACCAAGACAGGCAGAAAAAAATAATGCACATTGCCTTTGAGGCATGTACCTACTGGGATTTTGGGTGACTGTGCATTGTCCAAAATGCAGACTGAGGTAGAAGAGACAAGAAGTTATGGGGTTTTATACTGAAATTTATAGGAAACTACAGAATTGTTTTTGGTGGAGAGAGGATAAACAGATGTATTTTTTAAATAAAAATGAAACTACTAGAGATACAGAGCAAGACTGGTAGTAGTAGAAAGAACAGTCAAAAGGCTATCGTAATACTCCAGGAGAGAGATGGCAATGGCCTGGATGAGGGCAGTGCAGAAAAGACAGAGGTGGATTTAAGACAGATTTTGGAGGAGGAATTGAAAGGACTTAGAGACCCCGTACGCTCTGATGGAAAAGATGAATTAAAGGTGGTACTGTGATATCCAACTGTGAACCCGTGTGTAAGGTGGTACCGTTAGGTGGGATGGAGAATGTAGTCAAAGGAGCAGATCTCAGCGGAAGGTGGGAGTTCTGCTTTGAACATGTCGAGTGTGAGGTGCCTGGGGGACATTCATGTTGGAATGTACAATACAGAATCTGGAGCCTAGAAGGGATATCTTGGCAGGAGACATCCATTTGTGGGTGATGATGGAAGACAAATGTAAATATTATCCAGAGTGGCATTTGATATGAGAAAAGATGAAGCCGAAGACAAATATAAATATTATCCAGAGTGGCATTTGATATGAGAAAAGATGAAGCCGAAGACAGAACTGCAAAGAATATCTTCATTAAGGTGAATTATTTTTTAAATCGAAAATAAATTTTAATTTGAGAGATTAACTCTGTTTTTCTATAGAAAAATTTTAAATATGTTATAAAAAGAATCCCTATCTGAAATAGCCATACATAGACTTATATAAAAGTGACTAGGGCATTTGCTCTTAAGTTAAGGGCAATACATCTAAAACACAAAAAAACAAAAAACGAGCTTTTGTTATCTCGCCAAGTCTGTTCACCAACAGTATCACAGTAGTAAGTTTGATTTAGAATTGACTCTGTGTTCTTGCCATCCCTTTTATCTTTTGGAAGCTAGTGTTCTATTCATTTCTAAGCCACTAATTATTTTATCAGTTTCAACATTCACAATTTTTCACGTTAGAATTGATGTATGTTATAGTTTAATTAGCAGTAATCAGAGTTCTTAGTGGTACATAAAGTAATTGTGTATCTTACAGTCTTTGGCCTGTTCGATTCGAAGTCATATGGTAATTGCTTTGTTCTTGCCCCTTTCGAGAAGGATGGAGTGAAATGGCCCACTCTGCTCCCTGCTTTCCTTCTCCCCCTGACCTGACTTAGCGGTCCTCCATGAGGCCACAGGCCCCTTGTGAAAAGCCAGGAGCAGGGTGTCAAGGGCTCAGGCCAGGCACTCAAACCCTCTTATCCTGGGGTTTTGCAGGCCCTGAGAGAGCCGGGGAAAGCAAGAACCCACTGACCTCATAAAACCCAAGCCCTTCTCTTCACAGAGGGCCGCTCCATGTCACTCAGGATTCTGGTTGCAAGCAGCAGGCACCGAGTCCAATGGGATTTATTGGAAGGAAATCTGGTGCTGACACCACCTCTAGTGAGATTTATTGGAAGGAAATCTGGTACTCACAGAATCAACAGGAGGCAGAAGGAACACGTTTGGAAAAGGGCAAGACCAAGGGAACCCAGACCCTGGAGCTCTGGAGTAGTCTGGCCAGGATGTCAGACACCGCTGCATGTTGCCCCTCGTTAATCCTAACTGTCCCCTCAGCTTTGCCTCCTGGCTCCAGAGACAAAGCCCCTGTTACGAGCAAAGCCCCTGTTAGGACAGTGCCCAGATCCTGCCTGTGTCCTGGTCACCAGGAAATGGAGAGCAGGAAAATGTCTCCCCAGGGCGTCAGGAGAATAAAGTAGGGTCCAGCAAGGCGCCAATACAACAGTAGTGCAAGGGGATTCCCGCCTCCCCAGACAGAAAGGGGTTTTGATGTTGTATTGCCAACAGTGACGGACGGTCCCCTTCACTTCCTTTCCAAAGACTCAAATTTGTGAGGCCATCACAGCAGCCCAACACTCAGAGGACTGTGGCGTATTCAAATTGGTGACATTGACTTCATTCTCATCCACCAGCTGCTGGAGGAAACTAACCTTTTGGGAGCTCATGTAAGGGGTGAGGCCTTGTGCTAAGTGTGTTATGTGTAATTGCTGCCAAACATGCAATTACTTGTGTTTAGACCTTGAGAAAATCTTAAGGAAGGAAGACAGTGATGAGCAAACTTTTTTCTAACTAGAGAGAAAGAAGGCAACAACGGCAGACGGTAGAATTTGGGTGCTAAATAAAATAATTTCTAAAAGATGCTATTGTTTGAAATTAGCCCCTTGGGCTAACAGGCAATTAACTTCTGCCAGTAGTTTAATTTCTCATGTGTACCTGGTACAGGAAACTGTACATGGGTGGTAATTTTTTTCCCTCCAATCTCAGAGGAAATGTAACCGGGTATAAACTAGTAGCACAACTCATATATCAGTAGTCTGTAGCGGTTCTGCATAAATCCTTTTCTTTAAAGTTATTTAACTGTTCTGAAAATGGTTTCAACAGAAGTAATTCCAATTGCACCAGAAAGGAAACCAGAGTCTTAAAGAAAAATATACTCTCTTTGCTGAGCAAGGCAAACATATCAGTATGCAGAGAAACAAACCAGTCTCTTGTGTTTTATTTCCTTAACAAATCCACTGAAACACTCACTTTCTGTCTTTAAAAGGGTGATAGACAAAGAATTCTGTGGCCACTAAAAATTAATGCCTACAACTGGTTTGTAACTACCTTAAAAAGGCAGGTACTGTTTTTTAAATTCATTTCTCTTTTATTCACAGTATCTCATTATGGGACTTTGCACATATTATAAGAACTCATTTAAGAACTCATTGAAAACATACTCTCTGGGGAAGTATTTTCTATTTAAAGAATTAGATAACCTGCTATTTCCCCACCTACTTCAAAAAATAAACTAACATACTTCTATCACAATCTAGCCCTTTTTATAGCCAGGCCCTTATAGAATAATATATTTCCTAAAAGCTCTAAGTGGCACTGTCTGTCATGACGTTGCTTTTGATTCTTCCAGGATTTTTTAAAACAAAAATCCTTATAGCTGCGAAAGGTGAGAACTTGATACTATTTAAAGCTGACTAGCCAAAGTCATTTGGTGAAACTGACTTGGTTTTAAGAACTAAAAAATGTGAATGTACAAACTAGGTGGTTCTAATAAAAGCACAATTGTTTTCCGTAGTCAAAGGAGCTGATAATAAAGTAATTTAGACCTTGACCTATTCCACCCTTTGGGTCTATGGAGTGAGATGGAAGAATCTATTTGTTGTTAGTTTTACTTCCCCAAGATCTTCCAGTGGCTCACGCCTTAACTCCTTGAAGTTTTTGCTCAGTGTGGCCCTTCCTGACCACTCTATTTAAAATTTCACCTCTTCCTCCCCTTATCAGCATGCCAAATGTCCCTTTTCAGCTTTCTCTGTCCCCATCCCACTTACCTGACACAGTGTATGTTTTGTTTATTTATTTGTTTGCAGTTTCTCTCCCCTAACTCGTGGAAGCTCCGTGACATGAGCACAGAATTTATTTTTTTGTCTGTCTTGTTCCCTGTCCTGTGCCTGGCACCTAGCACATAGTAAGTGCTCAGTAAATATTTTCTGACATACAAGCTAAGGCAACATTTGTTTGACGGTTTCTCTGGATGGATGTTTGCAACTCTTCCTGGTGGTTTAAAAAGCCATTTCACATCAATACTTTTGTTTATTCTCACAATAAATTTGTGTTTTAAGACCGGGTTATTATCCCAATTCAGCAGATGAGGAAAAAGGCCTCAGAGAGTTTCTACGAACTATGTAAAGTCAGGGGCTGGCAAGTGGTAGACTCCAGCCTTGAACTCAGACCAATTACTTCCCTTGAAATGCTGCTCCCACCCAAGCTGCAAATCTGTCTGGCTGAAGGAATACAGCAATGCTTTGTAGTAAATGTTGCGGGTCAGGTCTCAGGAGAGTGTATTCCACAAAGTAAACAAGAATAGAGTGTGGATGTAGCATATATAGTTTTGATAAATAAAGCAACCCATCTGTTTAGCTCTCAAGGGTGTGAAACCTAACTTCTCCTCAGCTGAGTGTTACATGCGCTGACCTCCGGGAATTGGGAGAGCGAACCATGCGATGTCCACCTCTGAGAGCCTCCACACACCCCTCCTTACCCTGCACCTGAGCAGCGCACCTGCTGTGCTTCAGGCTTTTCTCCACGGCATTTCTATTTCATGACAGCTGTGGGTAGGGAGGTAGTGTGCGTAATGGTTAAAGATCAGGTCAGATCAAAACATGCAGAACCAGACAAAACTTGAAGCTCAACATGGTTGGGAGTTTCTTTGGGGGAAATTACTCTGTCTCCTCATCTATAAAATTAGGTTGGTAGTACCAAGTTCGGATAAATAAATTAGATGATACAAGTAAAGCATTCATCACTGCTTTAGTTGTTATTATTGTATATCTCATTATCTCTTCTACTAGATTATAAGGTCATAGAAGGTAAGGCACGCTACTGGCTTTATTAGTTTGCTAGGGCTGCCATAACAATGTCCTATAAACTGGGCAGTTTAAACTGTAGAAATTGAACGTCTCACAGTTCTGGAAGCTAGAATTCCAAGATCAAGATGTTGGCAGGGTTGGTTCCTTCTGAGGGCTATGAGGAAGGATCTGTTCTGTGTCTCTGGTGGTTTACTGGCAAGCCTTGGTACTTCTCAGCTTGTAGAAGCATCCCCCAGTCTTGGCCTTCATCTTCAATGGCATTCTCCCTGCATGTGAATCTGTGTTTAAATCTCCCCTTTTTATTAAGACACTAGTCATGCTGGACTTGGTGCCCGCACTACTCCAGCATGCCCTCATCTTAACTAACTGTATCTGCAATGAGACTGTTTCCAAATAAGGTCACATTCTGAGGTACTGGGGGTTAGGATTTCAACATACAAATTTGGGGAGGGGGACACAGTTCAACCCATAATGTGGGCTTTGGCACCTTTGCATTTGTTGTATTTACTTGTATTTAGTAAGTGCCAAGGAACGGCTGCTGAATCCATTGGATTTAAATACTTGTCTCTAGAAGGTTCAGAGATGGAGCTACTTCCCAGCAGATTAGTGGCCTTTTGAAAATTGCCTCTCCATCCAAGGTTTACCAGAAGAGGAAACTTCCCTCCCGCTAGTGCGTCACTGGGCTTTGTGTTAGGTCTTTGGGTCAGGAAGATACATCATGTCGAGGTGAATATTTTGTTCAGGACCTTCCAAGCTGGTTTTTAATGGGCAGATAGCAGTAATATCTTTATATATAAAGATTTAGATGTGTTATTTATAATTTAACATGTTAAAGGTCTATTTGTCTAAAGATCTGGGTAACAGTGTACTTTTCAAAATTTTAAGTGCACATTTTTGTCTCACAGGTATGTGTTAGTAATAATGTGTTAGTAATAACTGTGTTAATGTGTTAATAATAAATGACAGTTTTCCTCAAAAGTGTTTTACATTCTTTCCAATATGTGTTTAGTGTGATTATAAAGTAATGATGTTGGTTCCACAATCTACACACATGCATATAGATTACTGTATTTCAGTATCTAAACTGCAGTACTATACTTTACATATCCATATTTTTTAAATGGATATTCCTTCTGCAAATCACTTGCTTAATATAATCAAGAACTTTTAGAGTTGCTTTTCAGGCTACACATATTTGTTTGGGCATTTAAATATGCATATATAATGCATTCTCTAAGTGGTTAGAGCTGAAATTTTGAGTTACTATAAATCTCAGGATTTATTGTGATGGAAATGGGACTCTCCATAGAGCTTTGGATCTTATAGAATGTCTGTAAATATCAATATTTGTTGAATGAAAGAATATATGAATGAATGATGGGGGTGGAGGAAGTGAAGTAATTTCTTTTAAACTCCATTTGAGCCAATGAAATCAATATAATACTTGAGTGAAGGTAATATATTTAAAAACCATGGAAGCAAGTTTTAATTTTTTATACTGTTTTATTCCTGTAAGTTGGATTTTCTTGTGACACTTTGTCTTGCCCCTCTATCCTCTACACCGTGACTGATGATTTCAAGCACTCTGCACTGAAAGGGACCTCCAAGAAAGGCAGTTTGGGAAGAGAGAGAGAGAGTGGGAGCACATTTGCGTAGGGCAGGAAGGGCACTGTAACATCTGGCGGTGGTGGCCGACTGGTACCGTTTGTTAGTGCTCATTAAATTCACATTAATGCATGAACTGCTCTGAATGTGTAAATGCCATTTCAGGTTGGTTGCATTCTCCCAGGCCAATGGCAATGACTTTTGGGGCCCTACCCCAGGTTGTTTACTTGCCAATGGCATTTGACCTGGGGTCAGACCTGTATTTAACCCTTTCCTGTAGGTCAAAACCAAATTAATTTGGTGAGAATGAAATTGGAAATGAGTCGTCTGTACAGCAGGTGTCCCCTGTGGAGAATGTGCTACAGGTGGAAACATTTTAAGATCTGTTCCTGGCCCATCTCCGAAGAAGCTTCAGAGGTCAGAGAGGCAATTCCAAGACATCCCATGTGGTGAGGGCCTGGAGATGGATGTAGCAGGTGCCGACTCGGGGCGGTTTTCTCAGAAGCGTGGGGGACTTTCAAAGAGGCCCTTTTTGGAGATAATGTATTCATATATTCATAAACGTATATCTCGGGCATTCATCGTGGACTGATTTACTTAGAAGCCGCCCTAAATGATTGGAACTTTACCCTCTGCCCCTACCTCCCACCATCAGCCAGACACTTTGATTTGAAGGAAAGAATATAATGCATTTTTCTCTTTCTTTTTTCTAGAGGATGAGGATGATGAGGAAATGGTAGAACCTAAAGCTGGCCAGGATTCAGAACTGGAAAATCAAGACAAAAAACAGGAGGTGAAGGAAGGTATGGTGTGGGAGCTAAATTGAGTCATCATTTTATTGCTGTCTTTTTAACCAACATAAAGGACTATAGAGGTAAGTAAAAATTAAACGTATACCTCCTGAGTGGAAGGTTTTCTGTGACTGATCAGTACATTACATTTAGCAACATAAACTGTAATCCTTTATTTTTTTGACTGACAGAAACAAATAAAATACGAACCATCCACAAGTCCAGCAACAAGTCCAGTCACATTTCCAGTAAAATTATTACTAAATAGCAGTAAAATAAGACACTTGTTATCAATTGACGTGTTATCTAGTTCACGCCATCACATATTCCCAATGATAACAGTAAAGGAAAGGAGCAGGTATAATTATTATGTCAATAAATTCTGAGGTTTATTCGTGTGATCTACAGAGAAACATTAACCGTGATCATCACTATTAACTATACTATGAAAAGTTTCCCTCCACACTCTGCCCATATCAGAAGGAGCAGCCTTTACATGCTCCAGTGAGAACAATGACTAGTATTTATTAGGGGCTGACTAGGTACTTGGCTCTCTCCTTAACACTCCAGAGATATTATGTACCCTTCGCAACATCCTTTTGAAGCAGATACTATTATTTTCCCTATTTTATAGATAGAGAAAAAGGAAAAGAGAGGTTTAAAAATGTACCCCTGGATACATGATGTGTAAGTACACGATCCAGGATTCGGAGTTGACTCCAAAGCCTATACACTTGCCCACAAAGCCATCCTCCTGTAATAGCACTGGATTTCAAAAAACAAGAAAGCAATAATGAAAAAAGAAAAGAAAGGGGAAGGCAAGAAATACTATAGCTGATGTTTCCCTAAAAATCTAAGTTTGTGTCCCTGTGAGATTTTCAGCCTATGGAGAAGAAGAGAATTTTGAGATTGTCATTCTTATTGAGAAATGGAGTGTCCATGAGAATGGAGTGTAGATTAAAAAGATTCTTCCATATTTCCTACTAAATGTCCCGAGTTTAGAGCAACCTAAGTCTAATTAGAATTTCATTTGAGTTTTAAATTTTCAGTTTGCCCGCGGCTCTGGCGAAGTGCGTGGCACATGGTTGTCCCTGGGGACTTTGTAGGAGTGGGTATGTACTGGCCATAGGGACTCACTTCAACCTGCCCAGGCATTGAGTGAGGTGGGTTACTGTCAAGTTCTAGGGTACGGCTGTAGGCAGGCAGTAGATTCAGCATCTTTAACAGTGGCCTCCGCAGAAGGCACAAGTTACTCTTTCTGAGAGATTCTAAAAGGATTTGATTGAAGCAAGTTCACATTTAAACCTCCTACTAAGAACATGTATATATTTAAGCTGGTGAATAGAATATCATGAACACAGGTGTAGCAAGAGACAAAATAAGTCAAAGTTTACTAAAATACCCTCACCCTCTTTTCTTTTTTTGCAAAATATCCTTAAGATGTACTGGGTGATAAGGAGCCAGGGTGTATTTTGTGTGTCTTGGCATGGATTCCCTCCTGCCCCCCCAGCCCCAATCTCCAAATTCTCTTCTCTGGCAAAGCATTGCAACCTCCTTCTTAAGTTCTGAGCAAAAACACCCTCCAGTTTCAACTCTCACTCATGCTTCATGGACTTGATTAAAGTCCTGTTAAAAGTCCAAAAGAAGTTTGAAAGTGCATTTCCTGTTACTGCCGCGCCGTGCATCTTAAGTCTCTATTAATGGCTTTTCTGCAAATTAGCACATAATGGGTTAAAAGCATGTTTATGTTGGCATCAAACTCTCTCTCTGGCTATTTTTTTTTTTTAAAGCAAGACAGTATTTTGCAAACTTTTTAAAGAATCTCTAGCAGATACAATCGTGGCGCCGTTCATACAGCTGCATGGTAGTCAGGGCTGTGTCAGCACTTCCATAGGAACCCTGAGTTTCAGGGATTTATTACTTAGCCATAAACATTTGCTCTGGGCTGAAATTTGACATACACAGTTTCAAACCAGGGAACACATTTTTGAGAAATCTGGCCTTTTTTGGAGTTAAAAAAAAAAAAAAAAAAGTGCTGAGGGGGAGATGGGAAAAAAGTCAGTGCTCACTAGCTTTTGACATTTTTGCCCATGTGACATCAAAAATGCATTAAACAGTAAAGAAATATGGGTTTGATTTATTACTCTTCACACTCTTTTTTCCACAACAGAGTAGGGAAAACAGCAGGTAGCTTTTAGCTTTTAATCAAATTTTAGGAAATTTCTATATGTGAGTGTCCTAGTATTTTCATGTTTAGAGATTTAAAGCAACAGAATCGGAAACGTGACTCTTGTAAATGCACATTAACTCATAAACCTCACATTAACTTCAGAAAAGGACATCATTCTTTATTAGTTTAGTTTGGTTTTCTTGCTCTTGTTTTTGAACTGATTTCACTGTAAAATTCAGTAAGAGCTACTGTCCCTATTTAATCTGATTTAATATTTAAGTTTTGTGGGTTTACTTATTTATTTTTTAATCTTTTTGATATATTCTTGAAAAATATTTAAAAGATATAATTTTTATATTGAAATTTAAAGCTACATCATTGAAACAAGGCAAGACATTTCTGAAATGGATATTTTAAAAATTACTTTTGACCTAAAAATGAGATTGTAAAATACTCAATATAAATTGTGGATTCCATTATGGATTTTACATTTTTACAGAGAAAAAAAATCCAGGAACTCTAGAAATCAAAAGATACAGTGTCTAGTAAACAGAGTAAATCAAAAAGAAACTGAAAAGGTACACATTCAGGTCAATAAGAAAACTTAAGAAAGCATAGCAAATAGGATAGAATCAACATGAGAGACACATAAAAAAGTATTTTCATGTACAATACCAAGACAAATTAACATTTCTATAATAAAAAGAATTAAAAGTAGACCCTAAAATAAAATTCATACTAGGTTTTAATTTTGCAGGCCATGAATTCATAGAATTAGGCAGTTCTCTAAACTTTGAGTTTCATGACTCTAGTACATTGTTTTCATACTTCTTATTCAAGCTAAATATAACCGTTCAGGTAAATTTTGCTAAGTTTGAAAATTGTGCTGTCATTGGCTCATATGTAAGTCATATCCATGTGTACTACTTTTCCTGAAGAATCTTTCTTTCTTAAAAAGAGTCACTTTAAATGCATAAAATATTGTTAGCTCTTGGCAGAAATACTCCATGTTGCAAAAACAAACAACAAACCTCCTATAATAGCAATTTCTGCTTAACTCGTAAGAAAAATCAAACATTATCATTGCCCTTGTTTTGCTCTGTTACGCCTGTTGCTATTAAATTACTTCCTACCTTTTTATGCAGAGAAGATGTTGAAAATAACTCTTTAGGTTCCAGGGATAGGGAAAAGCTGAAGAAAGAGAGATTTCAGGGAGAATTTGGGGTCTATCCTGGAGTAATACAATTCTGATTTTAATTGTTTATGCTTATATTTTAAATTTTGTGGACTCCATTAATCAACTAATTTTTTTTTTTTTATGAAATATGATGTCTGGAGAGGTTTTACCTCCAAATACAGATTTTGGTTGTGGTTCCTGGATGCTCTATTATGTTTTCATTACATTGTAATAACACATCAATTTAAAGACTTTTAAATATGAGAGGTTTGGGGTTTTAGCGAAAATAACTATGGCTCTGTTTAACTGCTAAGTTGAATATTGTTTATGACTTTTAAAAAGTACTCATCTGCACATGCATCTTATTATTTTGTGCTAACAAATCATGTCATTTGATCCCTGTTAGACATCAAAGCTTAATATAAAATATGTTCTTTGTTTTGCTTCAGTAGCAATTTAATTTCAAGCCAAATATTGTATTGCCAAACATAATATCTGGAGACGCTACTGCTTCACTTACCTGAACTTGGCCTCTGCAAATACACTTTGATCAGCCATTTATGTTTCTCTTAGAGGAGAAGTTGTATGTCTTGAAAGCTGAGATCAAAATGACAGTAAGCTACAGGGAAGAAAAAAATTACAGAAAATTACACAGGAACTGTTTTTTATTCAAGGTAATGGACCTGTAAGGAAATATACAGGTGGAATACAAGTAGCTCAAAAAGATAAACAGAGAATAGAATAGATATTTTTTAAATGTAAAAACAGGAATAAAGGGAAAAAATTCCTATTTCTCTTCTTAATTTCAAGTGTGTCTCAAGTCATCCATCAGCAGTGACAAAAGCTGAATGAAGCTTTTAAAATAAGACATTCTTCTTGGCCCTGTAGCATCCTTGTTTAGTGAAGTTTATTTATTTGTATAACAGTACTGACCAAAACAAAAGGACCCTAGGGTTTTCCCCTTTACCTAGTTACATTTAGTAGTTTTACTGTTTTCTTGAACTTATATCAGGGTGAAAAAATTCAAATGCCTCATTTATGGGTGTTTTAGAAAGTAGACAAATTATATATAACTGCTAATTATTGAATGCTGAACTATTTGCCAGTATATTTAAGTCTTAAACCAGACTTAAAGTTTAGGTGTCATTGCCTCATTTTATGGATAACACTGCGGCTTAGAGAGCTTTCATTGATTAAAAAATCCAAGCTAGCAAATGGCAGAGTAACTCTTGGATTCCAGGCTGGTTTTGTAGAGTTCTTGTTGTTTACAGTTTACACATTGCCCACTTCACCATTTCTCAAACTACTGTCTGTGCAGCATTGCTCAGCAGATGTGGATGGAGGTTTTTGCAGAGTCCCAATACACATGGGCACATTTAGGGCTCTGGAGACTTCAGCAACAAAGAAATATTTCCGGCTGTATTTAGGGCTGCTAGAAGCACCGGGGTGAGCTGTATTTGGAGATAATCTTCTGCTGTAGTGGATGAATCATGTTTTTCCATTTCTCAAGGTGTGAATCAACTACGTCATAATCATTCTAATTTCTTGTACAAATACAGACCCTGGAGTCTTTCCAGACCCCGCTGCCTTTCAGTCTGGGGCAGGGGAGGGGAGGCCAGAAGGGGGGAGACATTATGAACATTAAAAGCTTGAGATCTACTTCCATGGTTCTGCAGGAGGGCTTCTTGACGGTTCAGATTTCTCAAGGCAGTGGCTTCAAGATACCATTAATCAAATCAAATAACACTTTTCCATAAAACATTATGCTATAGGTGGCTGTACCTAAATGAGTCCTCTGACCACGTGGCCAGGTAGAAATCGGTCCTGGTTATGAGGATGGTTGTGGAAGTGTTTGGGAAATCCTGTGGGTGAGTCATTCCACCAGGGACCCCTATGGTTTTAATGCACTACCCTCCTCTTGTAGTTTAAACTCCAGGAGCTTCTGGTCCTACTGCAAGAGTAATTGATCAAACATTTATTGAAGTCTCTCTGCACGAAAGTTGAACTGGGGTTCCTGAAGAACCACAAAGGTTCAGCTGACAGTTTCTGCCCTTGGGGATTTCTCATTCTGGGGGAGTTCCTAATCCTTCCTCTATAGTTTTATGTAAACCCTGCTACTGAAGGAACAGTTTATATAACCTAATCGTGACTCTGAGGTGAGCTGACTTTCAGACACTATGACATATTGCTAGTTATTTAATCTCTCTTTGCCTTATTTTGTATCTTCAAATTTAGTCTTATAAGATTAATCATGCTGGAAAAGTAAGGCATAATAACAATTATGAGGTGTCTTATAGCATTTATTTGTTCCATGTGTTTGTTTAAAAGCAGAAGATATCTTGGGTAAAGGGGGGTTTGGAAGGACACGTTTCAGTTTTTGAGGAGAATCTATATAACGATCAATCAGCCTTATCAAGTAACTATCTAAAATAAAATGAATTTATCAGTAGAAAGAGGAAAGGTGCTATCTGGATCATATTATAGATAGTTCTTAATTATTTAGTATGCGCAGCTTTACAATCTAATATACATGCTTTTATAGATTTCTCTATTATGTACTATTTGAGCTGTTTTTCAAGTTCAGTTCTAAAGAAAATAACGTTCAGAACTCATTGTTAAAACACACCAATCATTTTCATTTGTAATATTTTTCAACTCTTCAAATAGTAATTAGTCCAGATATGAAATCTTTTTGTAAAATTGTCAGTGAAGACATCTGCAAAAACCTTTGGTGTGACTTTAAGAGTAATTTAGAATTAATATTAACAGTGGTTTATTTCACTGTGTCTTATCACTCTTTTGATAAGCAATGTCTTTCAAGAGTTGGATTCCTCTTGAAATGTTTTAATTATCCCTTTTTATTTTTCTTTCCCAACAATCTCTTTTACATAAATAGCTCCTCCAAGGGAGCTGACAGAGGAAGAAAAACAGCAGATCCTTCACTCAGAGGAATTTCTCATCTTTTTTGATCGGACAATACGGGTAATTGAAAGAGCGCTGGCAGAAGACTCCGATATCTTCTTTGACTATAGTGGTCGAGAGTTAGAGGAAAAAGATGGGTTAGTTTCTTGTGTGCATTTAAAAAAATACTGTGATAAGTTATCTGTTGATTCTAAATTCACTTATGTTTCGAGTAGGCAAGTTCCAAGCCTAACAAATCAGAGGAGTATGAAATTCCAGAGCTGATCTTGCTGAACAGCTTTGACTAAGGGCTTTGGTTATGACTTCTGGCTTAGAGTTTCCTTGTAATTATCATGTGCTTCCATGAAATGCTTTTGAACTTGATATCTGGGGAACAGTCCAGGTGATAGAGACTGGCAGAGTCATGTACATTGTCCTCTGAGAAAACATAAGCAGCAAAAGGAGATTTGTGTTATATCCAGTAGATCTATTTTTGATGTCTAAGCAAACAGGAAGCCGAAGAAAATAAACATGAGATATGGGAGACCTTAACTGATGTGGGAGACAGCAAACAGAGACTGGGAACTCTTTCCTCTTTTGATGCCATAAGATGATGTGTATATGCCTTTTAGGAAATACAAGTGCCATTTACTTTTAACTAACCATTAGAAGTAAATGGCCCCAAATGACTTTCCCTGTGACTGCAACATATGTATTATATTCGGCAGGGGCTGTCAGCCATCTTCATGTGGATCATTGGAGGCACTTTATGAGCTTTGTGAGAGATATAGCTGGTTTTTAGCCACCAATTTCTTTTGGCCAAGAACAATATGAAAAGATGAGATTACCTGCCTTTTTCATTAGACCTGACATTGTACTACTTCTAAAATTCAAATACATTGTCAAAGGCCAACCTATCATCATTGAAGATGCTCAAGGCAATGTAACAGTGGCTCTGAAAACAGTTTCAAAAGGGAGTTCTAAAAGTGTTCTAAACAGTTGACAGCGTCGTTAGACTACATCAAAGAGAATAATATTTTGAATATA
Organism: Balaenoptera acutorostrata; assembly: GCF_949987535.1. Lineage (NCBI taxonomy): Eukaryota > Metazoa > Chordata > Mammalia > Artiodactyla > Balaenopteridae > Balaenoptera > Balaenoptera acutorostrata. The sequence goes on from NC_080070.1 coordinate 60,962,785, forward strand.
TGTGTTATATTTGTTTTCTTTTAAAAAGCCATTACTCTATGGCTCAGTTAGTTTTCTGAGTCCTCTTTCCCTCTGGGTGCCTGGCACAGTGTTATACTGGGTTCCTGGCAGATATTTGGGTGCATGTACCTCTTGCCTGAGTTTGCAATGGTGGAGCTGAGGAAAGCTTAGCAGGGGAAAAAAAAAAGTCATAATAAGTCAGCTGCTTGGAGCCCAAATACCTAATCTGAGGTCAAGTCACCCAGTCTGAACAAGAACTATATAGGACAAGTGATACAGGGTGCAAGGCAATGGAATGAAGCAAATGAACAGAAAAAAAAGGTGAGTGTGGAAGAATTCCTGAACTGAAGCCCAAGGAGTATAGGCAGCTTTTTATGCAGATCCCATAGCTGCTGACACAGAACAAGTATGACTCAATTTAAACACTCAGTCTTGTGGAGCAAATGCATGACCAGTGCAGAGTTCTTCAGAGGAGGTTTTGCAGCCAGTTGAATATCAGCCAAGTAAACACCAGCTAAAGTGTAATCCTCCTCCACCCAGATGCTATTTTGGTCTATATTAAATATCTAAGGTGTTTGGTGAATCCCTCACTCCCCAGCAGGCCTGTCTCACGGTGGAACTTTTCACTTGCTATTGAGCAAGGAGGCCAACTGCCACCTTCAATCAGAAATTACAGGTAAAGAGAAACATGCATATCATTTCTGGTCTAAGGCCAGATAAGGTGTTATTGATACCAAAGAATCTCCAAATGTGCTGTGTTTCCTTGACAGCTGGGAAATCTCTTGTAAACTCTGATTCAAGGCAGAGCTTATTAGGGGGAGGAGAATGCTTTAGAACTGCTCAAGATAGGAAGCTGAAACAAATTTGACATTTCACACCAGGCTTGGAACAACACGTGGAAACCTTTTCTGGGCCAGGTTAGAGAGAGCTTTGCAGAAAGGAGACCACCTTTCGTTCCTTTATGATCAGAGTTTGCTGTCTCAATTGATGCTTTGGCTTTAGAGCGTATTGTGTGCCAGGCTCTGGCCATTTCATTCTGTCAGTATGAGCACTAGAGACAAAGCCCCGTCTTGAAGCATCATATTTGTCTTTGATGTTTAAACCCTCCTAGGGATGTCCAGGCTGGAGCCAACCTTTCTTTCAATCGTCAGTTCTATGATGAGCATTGGTCCAAGCACCGAGTAGTCACTTGTATGGACTGGTCTCTCCAGGTAAGAACTGTTGCTGGGATGGGACAAACTGGACTTGTGTTCTCATGGCATTTGTATTTAAAGAAAAAATAAGAGACTGAGTAATATTCCATTGTATATATGTACCACATCTTCTTTATCCATTCGTCTGTTGATGGGCATTTAGGTTGCTTCCATGACCTGGCTAGTGTAAATAGTGCTGCAATGAACATTCGGGTGCATGTGTCTTTATGAATTACGGTTTTCTCAGGGTATATGCCCAGTAGTGGGATTGCTGGGTCATATGGTAATTCTATTTTTAGTTTTTTAAGGAACCTCCATATTGTTCTCCATAGTGGCTGTATCAATTTACATTCCCACCGACAGTGCAAGAGGTTTCCCTTTTCTCCACATTCTCTCCAGCATTTGTTGTTTGTAGATTTTCTGATGATGCCCATTCTAACAGGAGTGAGGTGATACCTCATTGTAGTTTTGATTTGCATTTCTCTAATAATTAGTGATGTTGAGCATCTTTTCATGTGCTTCGTGGCCGTCTGTATGTCTTCTTTGGAGAAATGTCTATTTAGGTCTTCTGCCCATTTTTGGATTGGGGTGTTTGTTTCTTTGATATTGAGCTGAATGAGCTGTTTATATATTTTGGAGATTAATCCTTTGTCCGTTGATTCATTTGCAAATATTTTCTCCCATTCTGAGGGTTGTCTTTTTGTCTTGTTTATGGTTTCCTTTGCTGTGCAAAAGCTTTGAAGTTTCATTAGGTCCCACTTGAGAGAATTGCTCCACTATTTTGGATGTGTTCACTAACCTGCACTTTTTTTCTGTGCCTGTTGGTTTTCTTTCTCATTTTACTGAAGTTTCAGTTTAAAATTTGCACTCTATTATTCATACATGTTGAGTACTTACTAGGTACCAGACAAGGAGGCAGGCCATTCTGTCCATGAAACTGCTCTCACTAAGGTCACCAATGATTTCCTACTTGTCAAATCCTGTGGATATTTTTAAGCCTTAATCTGCCCTGACCTCTCTTTGTCATCCAGCTTTGTTGACTTCCCCATACTTCTAAAAATATTATCCTTCCACTGAGTTCCACAACTCGACTCTCTTTCAGTTCTCGAACTCCTCCAAGACTTCTTTTTCCTCTCCTACCCTTGTGGTCCTCGTGGTCACGCCCTCAACCTTTACTCTTCTCGACATGCTCTCTGTGGGAGATCTCTTCCACTGCTATGGATTCAACCATCACGTGGGCAGCCTTTTTCTATCCCCCGCCCAATCTCCCTCCTGAATTCCACTTTACGCACCAGACAGATCCATTCAGGTGTCCCATAGAATCTCAAACTAATCACTAACTCATTATTTCCACACATCTGAAATCCTTTTTTGCCTCCTCTATTCTATGTTAAAGCCATCACAATATACCCAAGGAATTCCACTTTACACACCAGACAGATCCATTCAGGTGTCCCATAGAATCTCAAACTAATTACTAACTCATTATTTCCACACATCTGAAATCCTTTTTTGCCTCCTCTATTCTATGTTAAAGCCATCACAATATACCCAAGGACCTAAAGCAAAACTTTCGTCATTAACATTAGAAACTTTCTCTCCCTTATCTCCCAGACCCAGTCTGTCACCAAGACTGTCCATTTCGCCACTCATATATTCATCATCTTACACCTGTAGTATTGCTAACCTTCTTATGTTCTTTCTACATCCAAACTTGTCCACCTATAGTTTTCCCTCTAGACATCTAGCCAAATAATCTTTCTAAAAATGCAAATCTGATCACTTCACTCCCTGGATTAAAACTCCCTATTGCCTGCAAGAAAAAAAAAAAACCTAAACTCCCTAGTGTAGCGTTCATAGTGAAAGCAGGCAGATTTACCAAAAGCCAATTTAATGGCCAACTCAATTAGTGTATAATTTACCCAGCACTGAGTAGTCAAATAATGCACATAAAGGCACACAGCCTAATTGTGGTGAGGTCAGAATATGAACTCAGGTGGTCTGACTCCTGAGCTCACATTCTTGATGACCATGCTCCGTCCCCTCCTGTAATGACAATGACATAATAGCAATGAGGGAAATAGGAATGATAAGTACTGGGCATTTATACACAGCGCAGTTTCTGTTTTCTTATAGTCTGTGCATTTATTGGGAATAATTATCATGGCTAGCTTTTAATTTGTGTTTCTTATATGCTAAGCACTGTGCCAGCTGCTCTGGAGGCATTGTCTTATTTCACCCTCGTAACATCAAGTGAGGCAGCCACTGTTTCTATTTTAATTTTATAGCTGAAGAAATTGAGGCTCAGAGCAACTAAGTATCTTACTAACAGTCACTCAGCTAGGATGTGGTACATCAGGGCTTTGAACCCAAGTCTTTCAGCACTTCCAGGCATATGCCCTTTACCAGTGCCTCCCACAAAGGGCTTATGAATCTGGAACCAAAAGAGGTTCTAAGTGCTGAGTGACGTAGGGCCGAGAGCAAGTGCTTTCAGGATTCAGTGGAGGTTGCAGTCTGTCTCTGGTTGGACAGGGCATCTTAGAAGACTGGGATTAGACAAAGGGAGGGGAGAAGAGTGAGTTCTAGGCAGAGCAGTGAAGCAGATGATGTGAAGAGCCCCATTTAGTCGTGCTGGGAACAGGGACACTGAAGAGGAATGTAATCCCCTGCAACCAGACTGTCAACAGCCACAAAGTGGGCAAGTGTTCTGTCCCCTTGAATCTCTTTTTACGTCCAAACGAGAGAGCACGCAGGGCATGGTCATGCAGAGGCTGATACAGGCAGGGTGTGCCCAGCACTTCCCTCCAGTGTGTGGGTGGTCTGTGAGCACGCTCGGGTGTGTGTGCAGAAAGCAGATCCAAGGCTGAGGGAGCGCTTAGCTCGGCTTGTTCACTTGTTCACAGTCTGGAAATCACACAGGAACCTTATCTGACACATTCCTCAAAGGCAGGTTTCGCTGATAACTCTCTCTGAGGAGGCAGCGGGGAGGTCACCAGTGGGGCTGGTCCCTGCCTGGCCTCAGCATGTGCTGGGCCCTATTGCCCGTGGATAGGTTTGTTTCCACACAGGATCTTTCTGGTGTGTCATTTTTGTTGCAGGAAGTGAAACTGGAAAGGGCAGAAACTCCACCGTAGAGAGACTGCATCTGTTTTTCCCCATTTTTGTGTAACCTGCCATCTACACTGTGGGGAAGGGGTTTGCATTTCTGAAAACTGTATTTTCTTTGGAGCATAAGAAACAGGAATTAGAACCCTTAGTTCCTACATCATAACAATTTTGGGGTTCAGAGGACCAGGTTTACATACGTATGGAATGAAGAAACTTTCTGAGTGAATCTACATGCAATCCAATGATATTAAGAAAGAAGAAAAGGATAGAGGCATAGTCTTAGCGTCTAGTAGAGGCATGTATGCTTAGGATGATTATGAGTGGAACAGAATGGAACAGAGGGGAAAAAAGGAAGAAACTGTAAGATTCCTGCATAGCTTTGCTGTGACCTCTTGTACTTCTTAAAGAAGAACACTTTAACTTTGTGATATTTGCAAAATATCCACCAAACATTATTCCCTGGAAGACATTTGGGCACTTGGTTAATTATGTCAACTTTGCTATTCATTGAATATTGTTTAGCACAGGGGGTCAATAATACTATCCACATATCATATGACAGATTTGGCAGACATATACAAAACCAGACATATGATCTCACTCCCACCATGTATATTCCTCTCGTATGTAAGTTGCATCCTCTAACCTTGGAGTCATCCAAGATACAAACCCAAGTAATTTTTTCTTTTTTATTGAAGTAAAGTTGATTTACAATGTTGTGCTAATTTCTGCTGTACAGCAAAGTGATTCAATTATACATATATATACATTCTTTTTATATTCTTTTTCATTATAGTTTATCATAGGATATCGAATATAGTTTCCTGTGCTATACAGTAGAACCTTGGTGTTTATCCATTCTCTATATGATAGCTTACATCTGCTAACCCCAACTTCCTACTCCATTCCTCCCCCACCCCTCTTCAAGGAATTTTTGGTAGCTCATTTATTTGCAAAACCCAATCAAATTTACAGTAGCAAAAAGACCCCCACTGTGACCAATTCAAATCCACTTACATGTGGAGTTGATACCTACTTTATGTCATGCCCTCCACTTTTTGCTTATTATTAGGAAATAGCTTCCTAACTGGTCTCCCTGCCTCAATTCTCTACACTGTTGAGTCATTGTAAGTACTTTTCCAGTTTACTATTTGTAAAGATTACTTATTTGCTCTCAGTGTCACCTTGAGCAAATTACCTGACTTTTCTTGGCTTAAGTTTCCTCACTCATAAAGTGATAATCATACCTAGCTCACATGCTTATTGCATTAAATGAGTAAATGTATTTAAAACACTTAGAGTTTTAAAACTGTCTAGTATATAAAAAATACTCAATAAATGTCTAAGTAGTAGTAGAATTAGTAGTATTAGTAGTTGCGGCGTATGACTCCCAGAGTGAAGTCTAAAATCGTTAGCCTGTACTCAGTGACTTCCATGAGGATGCCCTGAGGCATCTGCAGCCCTTTTATCTTTTTCATCTCTTCGCATAACCTGCCTCCCAGCCAGGTGCTATAACCTACTGTCTCCTGAATATGTTCTCCACTGCATTAGTCAAGAAAACTTTACCGCTGGCTACCTTAAGCAAAAAGGGAAATTTATTCGAGAGCTACTAGGGTACTCAGGGAATCCGTGGAAGAGATGAAGAACGGGGACTCAGGAGTATAAATCTGGGCAGCTTGAGAGGCTTCACCAATAAGATGCTGTCATAAGCTGACTCATTTGCCAGCCCATGGGTTCTGTGTCTCAGCTCAGAAGTTACAGTAGCCAAGTTAGAGAATGTGATTGCCCCAGCTGGGTCAGGTAGGAGCCCTGCAATGAATTAATTGTCCCTGGGAAGTTAGACACCTGTGTATGGAGGTAATCTCCAAAGACTGGGAGAATCACTGTGAACCAGGGAGACACCCAAGAGAGATTTCCTGCATCAATATTTGTACCCTCGTCTATACTCTCCTCTCACTTCTCTCCTAATCACCTAGCCATTTAACAGGGCCCAATCAAGTCTCATTTCCTCTCAGAAGTCCTTTCCAGTATCTCTCCCTACCATACCCCATTCCAACTAAAGTAGTTATTTTCTCCTGTGTGCTTTGATAGAACTCCTTTTGTATCTCCATCTTAGCATGTTCTGCTTTTATATTTGTGTTGTAGTTATTCATACATGTGTCTCACCTCCCTCTGCTAAGTGATGAGCTCCTATAGAGCAAAGCGTGTTACTGTTGAAATTCGTGTCCCACATTTTACCTGGCACCAGTGCCTCTCATATGCATGGGGGGGGCACTTGACGCATGCCACAGTGGGCTGGAAGGGACATGGTCTTTGAAACCAAATAGACTTCAAGCAGGGTCTCACTTTATCATTTATTAGCAACTTAACTTGGAACAAGTTCCTTACCCAGGGACCCTTGGCTTCTTTGTAGAAATGGGAAAACCATTGCTTACTTTAGAGAATTGTAAGGATCAAATGAGTGAACATGTTCCCCAGCCCAGTGTCTGGCACATAATGGCATTTAAAACATGTTGGTTCCTTCCTCGCCAATAAATGTCAGATTTTATTTCTTTATAAGAAAAAGCAGCTTGAGAGCAGATCTGGTAATTTCCGGGTAAAATTCTCCTAGGTTAAATATTAGATAATTCAGCCCCGTGAGTAATCACAAACTTCCTAGTAGTTAATATTCCCTTTAAGATCATAATTTTAACCTTTAAAGTTTAAATAATCGTGCAGAGATTTACTACTTTTTATTGGAAAATAAGAAAATATGATTAGTCATGTTCAAACAAACATACGAGAGGAGACTTTGAAATCACAAACACTTTCAAGAGATAAGAGTTCATCAGTATCTTTAGGCCTTTTGATCCTAGTTATAGATATTTCACCAAAAGCATTTCACTGGTATTTTACAAAAATTCTCCCTGTTTTCTAAAGGAGTTTTAAACCCAATAATGTAAAATATTTTTTTAATGAAAAAAGAAGAACTGCAAGTGGGAGCCAGCGATGAGACCCAGATGTGAAGCTGTGGGATATTATTCCAGACACATCTGGCTGTCCATTGGCCACTGTGGTAGTGGTGTTGATGTTTATAGAGTTGCCTTTTCACATGTGACATAGTTAAACTTCAGATGGACAGTCTGGAGACTTCTGTGTTTATCTGGATGTTAGTTTCTTTGAATGGGCTTCGAATCAAAGGCCTTTTTCTTAACAGGCCTTTGATTCATCCGCTAAGGAGTGTTTTCTAATAAAGAATGATTACTTTCCCCTGGTGGCCACATACGTGTGTGTCGTTGTAGGCTTATACTTTCTCTGTACCAACTGGCAAGTTGTAACTCTCTGCAGCTTTCTTAAGTTGAGGGAGCTCAAAGAATGAATACAATCACATAGAAGACTTAGGTTTAATTATTTTTGATAGAAAAAAAGTTGATGTTCAAATTTATACAGGCAATCTTACGTTAAATATATGCAGTGTAGTGAAAAAGAAGGAAAAAATTACCTGTGAGCAAAGACTGATACGACCTGCTATAATCCTGATGCTATTTTTAACGGAGCTGCCTTATGGGAATCCCAGGTAAGAATGACATTTTCATGAAATGTACTCTAACTCATAAATACCTGCCATGAGATTCAGCCTCAGTTTATTTATAACACTCAGCATAGAGTTCATGTATGGTGAGTAGGTATTTCTACTCATTGTAGAGTCCTCTTTGTTATTTTACTGCTTGTGTTTCTTTTACTTGAGCTTTTAATTGTTGGTGTTATTTAACAACAAGATTAAAGATAAGGTCTTGCCACTGAGCACAGGGTTACTGACATTAAGAAAGAGCGTTTGTAATTCAACAGATTTTGGCACAAGTTTATTGTGCTAGGACTTACTATCCTCTGGATTCAGAGGTCAATAAAAACAAGTCCCTATACTCAAAGAGCTTACAATCTAGTAATAGACATAGACCAGGACACACACATAGGGGGACACACATAATGCTAAGGGAGCTGATGAGAGGCAAGGAGGGGTGGTGGATAGTTAGATAGGATTGTCTGGAGGACTTGATGCCTGCATCGAGTCTTAACGAATAAGTTAATGATGTAACCAACACAGAAGAGGCATTCCAATGAGAGTGAGTATCAGACTCATGGTACAGAGGCTGTACCTATGAACCTCAGAACTAGCCCAATGAGGCTGGGTCATAGAGTGGGGTTGGGAGGAGGGAGGGGAGGTTGTAGGAGATTAAGCAGAGAAAGTAGAAAATAACATCATGAAGGATCCTATATGACCTGGATTTTATCTTGAAAGTAATGATGAGCCGTTAAAGTATTTTAAGCAGAGGAGTGACTTAGCCAAATGTATGTTTTGTAAAATCATATTGACAAAGGATGAAGAGTGGAGTAGGTGAGGGTAGGGCATGGCAAGCCTGGAAGCAGGAAGCCATTTAAAAAACTGTTGTCTTCATCCAGACAAGAAATTCATTTAGGAGCCCTCTGATCTTAAGGATAGAAAGAAAACATGCATTTGAATGGTATTGAGGAAGTAGTGAAACACAGTATATGAAGATGAGAAAGAGGGAGGAGTAAAAATGAACGTGGAGTGTCTGGCCTGGACAGCTAGGTAATGTCAGTGCAAAGCACTAAAGGGATGAATGTTGGAAGAGGGAATGTTGAAAGAGCAGTAGGTTTTTGTAGAAGGCAACAAGCTCGCTTTCCTATGCATTGCATCTGACGTGTCTATGGACAGCCTTGAGAAATCCCCAGTAGCTGTAAAATCTGCACCTCAGAGAGAAATCAAGCCTAGAGATAAAGATTTGAACATTGTCAATGTATTAATGCTCATTAAAGCTATTGATGAGTTCACCCAGGGACAGTGTGTCGAGAGAGACAAATAAGGGCAGAAAACAGCCCCCCTTGGAATATAGGCAATAGAAGAAACTGTAGGGACTGAAAAGAATGGTTTGGAAGAAGATCAGGAGAGAAAGATGTCATGGAAGCCAACATAGGAGAAAGGAGGGAGTAACCCAAATGTCATATAACCCAGAGAGATCCACCAGTGCATGCAGTTTAGTAGTCATTGGTGACTGTGGCAGCACACGTGGAACGTTTGTTGGGAGTAGAAACCAGATTGCAGTGGGTTGAGACGTGAAGTTGGTATTAAGTATGCCACAACTTAAAAAGAAAGTGCCATTTAAAGTATGTAATAGAGCATGTGTCTGTTGGAATAAGAATGTTTTCCTTGTGTTGTCATCTTGGCATAAGCCATCCTTGTGACCTCTTCCATCCAGTACCCCGAGCTGATGGTCGCTTCCTACAACAACAACGAAGATGCTCCCCATGAACCAGATGGCGTGGCCTTGGTTTGGAACATGAAGTTTAAGAAAACCACACCAGAATACGTCTTCCACTGTCAGGTAAGAGTCAGCAATGTAAAAAAAAACTTACATCTCCTACTAGACCAAATATAGTTCATGCTGCCTCGCATCTATTTTATGCGGAGAAGAAGAACCGAGTTTAAAAATGGAATTGTTGACAATTTTGGAAAATTCCCCCACAGTAACCTAATGTCTGGGAAAAGTGGCAACCCTCTCCAAACAGTTCGGAAGCCCGGTTGGGGACTGTGTGTCATTTTCTTTCCATTTCAAACAGCCCCCGTGAGGATGAGTTTATAAAGACCTCGCACTTAGGAAGAAATCTGGGTGTACCACTTCCTCTGCTTAGCAGGAACATATGCTTGCCCACCCTCGTGGACACCCTCAGAGCAGTACCATTTCAAGTTCCCTCCTCTCTCTGAAATGCAGTTCAATGGGATTTCGCCAGTTTTAAGTTTACGGGTGCCATCTTGCTTTACAGGTAATAATACTTTCGTAGCCAGTTGAGGGTAAGGTTTATCACTATCTTTCTTGACTTGTTGAGAAATATAGATACTGTTTCCGGTTTGCAACTAGTCTGGGATATTTTACTGCTTGTATCTGCTGACACATTGGTCTTCTCTTCCATTCAACACAATACAGGCTGAAATTATGTCACAGTTGCACACACTCGGCTTTGCCCTGTTGCCATGACTCTGCTGAAATAATAGGCCTTGGTAGTGGCCAGTACACCAACCCCTTTATTAATGCCCCTCTCCTGTGATTACGCACAGGAAAATGCAAACGAACAGTTTAGCTCAAAGCTTCAATTCCTCAAATATTACGATTCAGAGGTACTGAGTGGCAGATTACTCTGAAAACAAATACATTAGTTGAAGAAGGTGGGTAAACCTGTTGATATTCGGAAGCTTAGTGCCATTTTATATCTAAGAGCTGAGTATCTTTTTGAACTAAAATATGTTTAGACTTTAGAACAGTATCAGATATAATTTGGGGAACAAGAACTGCTGGAGTAGAAGTCCCAGCTTCAACCTGATTGAGTAACCTCTAACTCTTACCATGTTTTTCTAATTTGCTATCTTAAAAACAAGAAGTCCTGGTCTGCATAGTAAATAACCTTTATTTTTTGAACCTTTGAAATAAGAACAGTTTTTTCTTTCTTTTTTTTTTAGATTATCAAATTTGTCAGTCTGATACGCTCTTTCTGTAAACATAGAAGCACAAAATCCTAATTTTATTCAGTTTAAAGAGTTTTGCTGAATTACCAAGAAAATACTAAAAGGATTATGGGATAAGCAGAAGCACATTTTTTGAAAAACAGTGCCATTTAAGCTATTTTGATATTGTATGAAGCATATATTGAATTTTTTTAAATTTAAGAAGTGACACTATATTGTTTTGGTCGAAGTACTTAATGTTTATCCTAATTTAAATATTTTATTATATTAACTGACGAAAGGTAGCCTGTGGTAATAACAATTTGATAGTGTGCTTAATATTCACAACATTGCACAGTAACAGGTCAGTAGGAACTAATAATGCTGAGTGAAGAGGCAAATTCCAAAAGTCTTTGGAATTAACTGGAATTTTCAAATTATCTGTTTTATCACACAGTGATTAATACCAGTATTGACTGAAAGGAGCATTCTTTCTTTCACCCCCTGGTACCTTTGGGATCATTTACTAAAAGCTTCACCAAAAGGCATTTAACCTTATTTTTAGTTGCCCCCTTAAATGCTCCAATATATGTGTTTTAGAAGATATACCCTTGATTTTTTTTTTTTTTTAAGTCAGAAGTACTCTGACTATCCTACCAAAAGATGCTGACTAAACTATCTCTGTATTCCCCAGATTCCTACTATTATCTTCACTTCATCTGGTGACCAGAAGCAGCTGGGGGTTCTAAACTCTACTAGCATTCTTACTGAGAAAGGGGAAAATTTTAATACTTTTAAACTTTGGGGTTAAGTGACATGTGCAAAAGAACAGTCTAGTGACTTAAATGTTAATCACATCTAAATACCTTCACACCAACATTTAGACTTGTATTTGACCAAAAAACTAGGTACTATAGCCTAGCCAAGTTGACACATAAAATTAACCATCATACCTGAATTTCACCTCAGAGCAATCCAGGAAACTAATACCTTTCACAACTGCTAAAGTCCTACTGATTTCAGATCACTTTGGGCTAATAAGCAAATATACCTAGAGTGATCAGCTTTGAAATTTATTAGACCTTGAGTGGGAGCTTTCCTAAGAGGTGAGAAAAAAACAATAATTTGAGGACACGGGGAATGTCTCTGTGACATTGATCTCTGAAAATAAAAAAGATATTAACATGTTTTAAGAATCTACATTCATCGTGGTAAGCTCCCATTACTCCCCAGGTGAGAAACTGTGGCTCAGAGAGGCCATGAACCCGGGCAGGTGCCTGTAAATGGCAAAGCCAGGATTGAAGTCAGCTCATATTTACTCTGAAGGCTGTGTATTGCCTCTTGCTACATTAGTCAGGAATTCAGCCAGTTAACACCACGCAGGTATGTGGCATGGGGTTCTGGGGAGAAGTGAATAGAGAGAAAAATGGAACAGAGATGTGTTTTCCATCTTACTTGATCATTGCAATCACCTGGGTGACTTTAAGACCTACTACTGATGCCTGCGTTTCATCCAGAGATTCTGATTTAATTAGTCTGGGCCACAGTCTGGTCATTTTTAAAAGCTCCCAAGTGAGTTGAAGATGCAGCAATAGTTGAAAACCACTGGAATGTAGAGGAGAGATGAAGAAAGGTGATAGATAGAGATGAAGATAGGTGATGAAACTATTTGGCTTCTTTATTTGGAAGTATGTCCATCATTCCTTTTTCCCCTTTGGCCCAAACTAGAGTGGCGTTTTTTGCCTTTGTTACTCTGATGCCCTCCCACCTGACCCTATTTGAGAAATTTCCTACCAACTCCCTGCCCCTTCCCACTTCACCTCACCTGGAGGAGGTGGAGACCTCCACGCCCCACCCCTCCTCCCACACACACTTATTTCCTTGCGCTCACTTATTGGTGGGATCTGCTTCTGTGGTGGTCAGAAGATCCGGAGTTGTTTTTCCAGGAGTGGACTCAAGACCATATTGAACACGACACAACGTGCATTGGACAGTGCCATTTCTTTTGGGATAATGACACACCTTGCTGTAGTTGATCTCCGTGAAGTTCGGATCACTGCCAGGTAAACATCAGTGGCTGCCAAAAGAAAACAAAAGTGCCGTGATAGTGAGTATGACTGAGCTGTTGGGAGACCAAAGCAGGGGTAACTTAGGCAGCCAGGGAAGGTGTAGGTGACTTAGTGGATGGAGGTGAGGTGGAGGGAAAAAGTAGTAAGGGCAGTTTGGTTACCATGCACTAACCATGGTAGTGCAGGGGGGAATTTGGAGAGCCCACAGAATTAAAATACACATGAGAAAAACCAAAACCGCCACTCACTATCACTTTTCTTCTTATATCCTTTCTGTTCATTGGTAAAGCTTATTTACTACATTTGGTCCTTTCCAGACATTATCTCACTGAAATTGGGTAGAATGAATGTGCTTCCACATTCTCCTATGATGTTCCAATAATTTCAAAATTAGTTTGCTTAGTAAGAAAGAGGACTGGGGGTGAGGAGGAGCTACGGGTGCCTTACGATGATTGTACTTTTATCATTTTGGAATAATCACGTTAGCTAGCCATTTCTTGCTGACCTCTTGATTCTTCATGTTTTCGCAAGTGTATAGTTGCAAACAAATCCTGTGGCTCAGAAAAGCATCGTTTCAGGCACTAGAAAACAAATGCACAAGACGCAGATATCAGTTCTGTGTTCCTTTGCAAAGACTGACAGGCTTTTAGCCTAATGGTAGAAAGATTGCAGGAGGAAGGCTCGTTTCTCTCTACTGAGAATAGCAAGGCCAAGTACCTTCCACTTTCGTGGGCAGTTTTCTGTCTTTACTAAACTGAATGTTTAGTGTGGGCTCTGGTCCTGCATTTTCTATTTTCATTTCAATGAGAGCCATCCGTACTTGGACGACATCGGCAACTCTGCATAGAAATCAGCCACTCGGCCCCACCGCACCATCTGGCAGCGCTCCTGCTGTCTTCTGTAGTGGCTTCCACACACTGTCATTAGATTATGTGTCTGACCACCCTGCATTGCTTACCCTGGTGTGGTCTTTCTCTTTTAAATGCAATGAATAGAATCAGAAATATATATCTTAGAATTATCTGCATTGAGGTAAGTGGAAAAGCTATATTTAGAGGCTTGGCTTGGTCAGAGGTTTTTATTTTTACTTTTATTTTTTTTCCTGATTTGGTTTCTTTGTTCTTGGCATTCTCTTTTTGAGGATTATCTGACAATGACCTGAAACTGACACAGACCTGAAGCTCTCCTGATTTCGGGGGAAAGCAGAATGTGAAGTGGGGTTAATACCAAGTAACCTCATTTGTGCCAGTGTTTAAAATCCTCAGCTGACTCCCCCCCCCCCCCAATGTGTGGCTGCGCTTCTCATTAAGATTCTATAGAGGTTACAGGTGAGACTGAAGCTACAGCTTTAGCCGTCCAGGTGCTCGGTTTTGTGTGAGGTTCCTGCTGACCTCGTCATCCCCACCCTCGCTGTGAGGAGTGATGGGAACACAGGAGAGAATGTGGGCTGCTGGTGAGGGGAGTGGACAGAAAGGCAGGACTGGCACCTCTGTTCGTAGCTGACCACACTGCTGAGTGACCCTGGGACAGTTGTTGAGGCGTTGCTGTCATGTCGTGGAGAGAAGACTTTCCCTGGTCTCTGGTGGAACTGTGAGGTTTATTGCAATAAACTTGATTTCTTCTCCCATCAATTTTTGTTCCTCCCCCGGCTCAGACTGTGGGCTATAATCTAAATGAACAAAACAGCTATGGACACAAAGATATACATTAAATGAATTTTCCAAGGTATATTATGACCAGAGAAGTGTTAGAATTTGACTTGAGGATTCTTTTTTAATGAAAGGACAGGTAACTTCCTTATGGCCTAACTGATTTTGGTTTTTTTTCTAAGCTTTTCTCTTCAGTGTGGCAAGGAGTGGTTACTCAGTAGAGGTCAGAAAAGAGAAGGGATGAATGAATGGAAAGTTGTTTGACAACTAGGGTTATGTATTCAATATGAGTTCCTGGGATGACAAAGTGAGGGCACAGAATAGGTGCTTAGTAATTGGAGAACAAACTTCACAGACAAGGACGTGCTCAGTAGTGTAAGACCTAGTTTTCAAAGGCAATGCTGGGTGGACTGCAGGATGGACTCTTACATAAAAGATGCAGATTATATGGATCAGACAAGAACAGCAGCACAGCAGGGCTATTTTGTGTCTTTAGGAAAAAAGAAAAGGGAGTTTACACGTACATGCTGAAATGAAACACAGACACTCGGAAACACTTTTTTTTTATGCCGATTGAGTATGACTGGTCCGACGAGCGAGGCTTGAGCTAGACACTGATTCTTATTAAACCAAACAGCAGGAACTTCTTTTTCTGTTTTGGCCCAGGAAGCTGGAAGCAGAGAAACTGCCTTGCCAGCTCTCATTCTTTACCTGCCTGCTTTCTAGAATCTTCTCCAAAAATTAAGGAGAAGCAAAACTGATCATTGGGATACATCTAGGGAGATTAGAGTTAGCAGCAGGATTATAGCCAAGAGATTGTATCAGAGACGAGTCCTCATCTGGAAATAGCAGTGAGGGAGCTGTGTACCTGACACGTGACCAAGTGAGCTGTTAGATGCAGGGGATGCCATGAGAGTCCACCTTTGAACACATTGTTTTTAAATTCAAGCTGAAGTTTAACATTATTACAAAGCTACCTAAGACTTAAGAGCGTTTGGTCTGCCCCATTAATGTGCAAAGAAGTTGGAGGCGCAGAACCCAACACTGAAGATTTTATTCAGTTCCCTAAATGCCCTTCCCTCCTCTTGCCGTGCCCTGTGCTAAAACGGTCTGAACTGGGCTTTCTGTGGTTGTGCTTCATCAAGGAATTGCCCAGTAATTATTGGTGCTGTGCATTGAGCTCCAGACAACAGCATGAGCGAGGTTTCCGGCCTGTCACTCCCCTTGTCCTCACCACCCTGCTACCTGGCCATTCACTGAGGTCACAAGAGCTTGGTCTAAGGGAAACGGGTGTTTTCAGGGGTCTGGGTTGAATACCAATGGGGTTCTCCTTACCTCTTAGGATTATTGTGAGGATAAAAGAGATAATATAGGTGTATTAGTCTGCTCAGGCTGCCATAACAGAATATCATAGACTGGGTGGCCTAAACAACAGAAAATAATTTTCTCACGGTTCTGGAGCTGGTAAGTTCAAGATCAAGGTGCCAGCCATTTTGGTTTCTGGTAAGGACTCTCTCCCTGGCTTACAGACTACTGCCTTTTAGGTATGTCCTCACATGAAGACAGAGAGTGAGCTCTTCTGATGTCTTAATACCATCACAGGGGCTTCACCCTCATGACCTCGTCTAAACCTAATTACCTCCCAAAGGCCCCGTCTCCAAATACCGTCACATTGGGGGTTAGGGGAACATAATTCCGTGCGTAGCAATAGGTGAACATACTTTGAAAAGATAAAAGTATTCTCTTTACATTTGGTTGTTTCCCTATTACTGCATTTTAGTCCATCCCATGGAAGGAAGCTTAAACTTTGGTATTCTTATTTTCCTTGCTTGAGTATTTTGCAAAGAAATTTCACCTAACTTAGATTCATTCATTCAACAGACATTTATGGGGTACCCACTATGGCCAGGTCTTCACAGCAACAATAGGCTAGAGCTGAGAAGAGGCTGTCCCCCCTCCACAAGAACTCTTCAGTTTGCCCCCATCCCTGCCATGCCCTAGTTGCCATCACCTGGCCAGCTCCTCTCTCATTGGTTAGATCCCTCTGTGTGCTTTTTAATACGTAAATGACAAGTGAAGAGGAAACCTGAGGCAATTCCAAAGTTCTATCTTCCCAATCAAACTTTTGTGTCATGACTAAATGATGATGAGATATTTGCTGAGTCCTAGGAGGCAGTTAAGCACACAGTGGATAAGAGTGGGCTAGAGGGCCATGCAGCCTGGGATTGTAATTTGGGTCCCACTACTTAGAAGCTGTGTAACTTTGGGCAAGTCATACACGAGTGTCAAATAAATGAATACGTATAACGCATTCAGAGTCAGGCACAGAGTAAGTAACCAGTAATTGTCAGCTACAGTTATCTACTATGCAGACTGTAATTCAAAATATGGAACAATCTGTATGGCATTGTCCAGGCAGCATGGATTAGGGCCCCCTTTGTGTCAAGCATCCCATCTTTAGTGGCTGAATGGGGGAGGTCATGACTGAAGGGTGCAGGAGGGAGGGTGCAGGGTGACCGGCAGCAGAGGAGCACTGGGAGGATATGTGGAAAAGCAGTTTTCTAACAAGTACAAAATAATCTCAGTATTTTGATAACTGGTACTGTTGTATTGGTACACATGGCTGAAGTAGTATCCTTGCTTTTCTGCTTCCACCATGTACTGGGTACAGATGCGTTTGCTTCCGTGGCTTAATTACTTACACTGATTGATTGCCTCAGGCACAGGCTTCATAACGGAACCCACTGGTCTCTAACATAGCTCATATGGCTGCACTGAATTCTGTATAGACTCGCTGGCCGTTTGCCACGCTTGACTCACTCTGTAGACCCTGAAGCAAGAGTAAGGAAGATGGGGCTGACCAATGTTCTACTTTCAGCTAAGACTAGATTAGCATCTCTGTCAAGAGCTAATCTCTCCTAAAGACTTGGATCCGGGCCCCCCAGGTGGGGCTTCCATCTTCCATCCTCTGAAATCTCAGATTGTGCTTTTCCTTTATCCTACAACATTTTAGGCAGAAGCAGGTTTAAATTATACCAGGTGGTCTAAAAGGAAAGAGAAGTCTCAGAAAGGCAGCCCTGTCCCTCAGAGGTGTGGGTGTGGAGGATCCCATTCCAGGAAAGGAAACAGAAGCCAGGAGTGGACTGTCGTGGTACCCCAGATCATGTTAGCATCTGCCAGGAGTGTTCTAGGATGCGACCACCCCTGAGTGAGTGCCTGTGCATTGCTTTGGAGTCTTTACATTCTAGGCACAGACTCACTCTGGACTTCAGGCCATCTATTTCTAAAGAATAGACATTTTTCCCCTTTATAAACTTGACCAAAACCTTCTACTTTGTGTCTGTGTCTAATTTATTTCAGACAGTGGCTCAGCAAAAAAGCTGATCTTTCCATTCTTTAACTTTTGAAATTATTTGAAAGCATTATTATCAGAGAATTTGTGGAAGGAGAATCATCATCCTTACTTCCGGGGAAAGTTTTTTTTAACCTTTGTTGTGACAAGTGGTCCACCCTTTGCTTTTAGCATGCTTACATCTGATTTATAATTTTTTTTTTAATAAATTTATTTATTTTGCCTGCGTTGGGTCTTCGTTGCTGCGTGCGGGCTTTCTCTAGTTGCGGCGAGCGGGGGCTACTCTTTGTTGTGGTGCGTGGGCTTCTCATTGCGGTGGCTTCTCTTGTTGCGGAGCACGGGCTCTAGGCGCACAGGCTTCAGTAATTGTGGCACATGAGCTCAGTAGTTGTGGCTCGCAGGCTCTAGAGCTCAGGCTCAGTAGTTGTGGCACATGGGCTTAGTTGCTCCGTGGCATGTGGGATCTTCCTGGACCAGGGCTCAAACCCGTGTCCCCTGTATTGGCAGGCGGATTCTTAACCACTGCACCACCAGGGAAGTCCCTGATTTATAATTTTTAAATGATATGTTCATTAGTAGCCAAAGAATTAAACAAGATGTTGCTTTTCTTAGGCGAAAGATTTAGCTTAGTCAGTTTTTAATTGTAATCTTCTCGTAAATGCATTGAGTTTGTTACATGCTACAAATCATTGTTGCCATAATCATTTTATATTTATACTTTTTGTAGTTGCTGTTCTCTAAAGTTGATAAGTTTTCTCCTTTTGACTTGTTTTAAAAAGTATTTCCAGCATCTATGTACAATAAGGTGTGTTCTTTGCTTCTTGATAACGTTGTCTAGCATTATGTTGAATAGTTGAAGTTAAATTTATTCCTTATACAACAAAAACCTTTATTTCTTTAAAATAAGTTTGTTTTAAGTATGGTCTTCTGAAAAGAGAAAGGGACAAGAGCAAAAAGTGTCTAAACGCACACACCCAAGACTCTAAAATCCTAGTCAAAAGCTATATTTTATAAAAGAGAATTATAGTAATGTTGATGGTTTGCCAAAACCTCAAGCAGTGACAAAATCCACAGAGTGTCCTGGAAGGGATGCCTTTGCAAAACCATGCCTCTCCAGATGGTTTGGATTAGAGATGTTTAAAAACACATGGCAGCATTAGTTTGGTTTAGAATTCATAGTTAATTCAGTAGATAAAATAATGCAAATTTGAAACCCTAGCCTGTGTATCAGAAAAATCATCAAATCTTATGATTGCTCTTAGGGGAGGTTGGTATGTGATGTGTTGATTTTTTTAAATGATCTAATTGAAATAATAAAATTAAGAAGGAGTAAAAAAGATTTAAAATACAAGAGTCTAAGTAAAAGCTTTTCTTCTCTGCAGTATATTTATTCCTTTAAGCTGTCATATCCAATCAATTTGTATGGGATTCGACAGCCAATTGTCATTTCCTGAGATAAACTATGTAAAGAGGTTGTGTTACAGAGGCAGCATGAAAAAAAAAAAATGGAAAAAATAATTCCAGAGCATGATGCAGAGAAAGACCAAAATGTCCTTAGAGTCCACAAAGTGTGGCCAGGATCCCCTCACCTTGCTAAGAATAACAGATAAGCAGCTTATGCACAGGTTTTCCCTTGGGCTTACTCAGCTTTTCCCCCTGCACGTACTATTTCTAAAGGAAAGTACTCTTGGTCTACATTTTAGTGAAGTATTTTGCTGTATATGTGGTTTTTAATCTTGGTAGGGGCTCTGTGTGAACAGTGATGTCGCACACTGTGTTCTCTGGCATGAGATGTGTAACAGTTATCCCAGGGCCCCCAAAGGCTCCATCACTAAAAGCCTGGCTCCTACTGTCCCCTTCCTTATGTCTAAAATCAGAAATATCCCACCCTCTGATCCCACAGCTGGGCAGCCGGCAAACAACTTCTGTGTGGGAACAAAATTCATTTAATGATGTCTGTTAGCATGTGTGCTACCTGCAGCACAAATAAAAGCATTCAGCTGTGTTAACATTGGCACTAGAAGAATGTTCATCCAAGAGCCTTTCAGAAAATACGGGACGAAGATTCTACAAAAATAGAGCCAGAAGTTTTCAAACAACAATTGATGGGCTTCTAAGGGCTTGCCCTTAAAGGGGGCACAGTATTTCACTCCCCCAGAAAGGAACACATTTTGGCATTTTCTAGGTATAAGAACTAGAATTGTGGCTTTTAATGTCTGGAAAGAGCTCCATAATCAAAGCAAATGTGCTCCTTTAGCCGCAAAGTATACACACACACACACTACACACACATACAAAGAAAAATGTCGGGGAGAGTGGGCAGGTCCCGTGAACAGAATCTGTGTGGGCTCATGGAGATTTTCACAATTAATTTAACTTTGTTTTAGCAACAGAGACATTGTATTAGCCAATCTTAACTACTGATCCAGAGTTCTGCATCCATACTCACTTAATATTTGGAACCAGAGATTGTATTTTTGTTTCATCTTCTAATAGTTTTTTAAATAGCTGGGGTTTGCCTTTCCATTTCAGTCCAGTTACCATTATAAGATAGGCTAACCGTGTTCTGCTGTATTGGGTGGGGAGGAGATTGGTTTTTGTTTTTCATTTTGTTTTTTGGGTGTTTGTTTCTCACATGAGTTAATAATTTTGTCCATGAGACCTATCAGTATGTAGAATTGTAGAATCTCAGGGTTTGGAGATACCTTCATGGTTTTCTGGACCAGCCACCTATTCATGCCTGAATTCTCTTGAATGATTCCTTCTTCCCCTGCCAAGTCATCATCTTGCCTTGCTTGAACATGGCTCATGCTCCTGACCCAGGGCAGACCACCCCATCCCTGGCCAGTGCTGCAGTTTCCCAGTGAGCTTGCGGCGGAATGACGTTCCACCCTAAAGGACTGCTTATCACAGACAGGCAAAATCACCTTGGAATGTCAAGGGGAGCAAGTCCGGGAGCAGGGCAGCAGGCTTTGGGTTGCTTTGGGAGTGGAAAAGCAGTTAAATAATAATACTGCCTATCCTCCCCCCCACCCCAACCTTCCTCATGTGTCTCTCCATCTTTGTCCTCACCTGCTTCCTTTCACATCATGTCATCAAAGGCATTGACAACATGTGTCAATCTTATTGCCATTAAAATTCTTGAAAAGACTTCCCTTTGGAGGAAGGTGCTTAGGAAAAGCTCTGCCTGCTCCCCACCAACCTGGTTGTACCTGTGCTCTACCTCCTTCCACCCCCCCCACCTGCCAGGCCACACTTCTGATCATGCCCTATACCTGTTTCATGGCACTTTCTTTAATATGGTCGAATTGGGAGGACTTGCTAAATTTCAGAACTGGATTTCACCTGATTTTCCCCTTTAAATAGTGAAAACTGCTGCGACAGGCTTAACGCAAACCTCCTGCCTTCAGAACATTACAATATGTTCTCCCCTTTGCAAGAGGGACATTTGAGCCAAGTTCTATAAAACATCGCCAATTCAGACAACTTGGAGAAAGGAGGCCAGTTCTTAAATCAGATATGGCTCGCTAGAGGAGACCTGGATAACTAAATGAATTTTTGAAAAGTCAATAATCATACCCTTCAAACTATCCTTTGTACAAATAGTAATTTTCATATATATTCGGTCCTCTGATATGATATCTGCTGATTTGGGGCATTGTTACTCTTGGTGTTAATATATTTTCATTTCTGTATGTGATAACCTGAACTAGTAAACAAACATTGGGGGCCTGATTGCTTTAATGAACAGTTAAAAAGGTTTTGTTGTTTGTATATGATGGTTTATAATGGACATATATAAAATGCTTGAGGGACTTACAAACTGTTTATTACCCCACACTATTCATTTCATTAGCAAGTAGTATTTTTCATAGACAGTATAAGGGGAAACCAGTTAGCCTCTATTATCCTGTAATAATTTCACAGCTAGTTAGGTAGTTCTTGTGTTCTAGAAACAATGTCTTCTCAGACCCATATTATTTCAAAACCCTTATGGATATGTTGTCCATATCATGGAAACTTATCCTTAGAGACCCAGGACTGTTGAATCTTGCCTATCAGTGGAATGAATTCAACCCATAAGTATCTTACATTGCTGCTCTCAACTTCAAAACTCCTCTATAGCAAGGAAGGATATAAATGAGCAAGTAAATCATATATTGCTATTTTACATAGTTCCCACTGAAAACCTTTAATGAGTATAGGTGTGGCTAGTTCATATCAATAATATTTGGGAGCATAATTCTGAGAAAGCAGAGAGCTGCAAAATATGGTACATTGGGGAGAATGAAAGTGCAGAAATAGGGCAAGTCTTTTTGTTTTTACCTGCAGAATACAATTTGCCACACCCCTCGGTTGATGGCAGGTCAGCCCAAAGAAAAGCACTCTAAGCGTCTGTACCGCATATTTTTTTTAAAAGACCAGTGGACTTTTGCTGCCTAATTCACATGCATCAAGGTAAGAAAGATGATGCCTTGGAAAACAGGCAATATCAGTTAAAACAAAGTTTGGTGTAAATGCTAAGACCTATATTAGAATTTTTTCTGTCCAAAGCCTGATTACTTGGAGCCTGAATTCTATTCTCTCTCTCTCTGGCAGTGAGCCTGAGGGGCCATGATCCATTTCACTAGTTCAGTTACCACCTGTGTTCCAACAGTGAAGTCAGACCAAGAGGAGAGGCAGCTCGCTGGGCTGGTCAGATCCATATCCACTCAAGCCGCTCTATTTATTATTCCACTAGGGAATGCTCTGCCCTTGAAGGCTGATCCGATGAGGGTGGGATCGCAGGCAGCAGGTATGCCATGAACAACAAACCCATATTTTTAACATATGTTTAATTTGAGTAACTCTCCTCCTTTAAAATACCTCTTGATTTTAAATCCACATCCTGATTTGCCCACTCTTGTTACCATTTTCTGCTGCCTGTTCTGAATTAATCCTTTGAGGTGGTCATTCCCCGGAAAGAAAAAAGGAAAATGAGAACAGAGATGCAAAGTTGGGAATGTGAATGAAAGAGAATGGCAGAGGGAAGGGGGTCATTAAGTAGAGTCTGTTTTCATGAGCTAGGTTTTCTTTGAGCTGTGGAAGACAGGAGAGGTAGAGGAAGAAGAGAAATACAAGGAAAAGGCACTCAAAAGGTTATCCGTTAATATCCCTACTGAAGAATGGAAATCATTTTTTGCAATAGAGCTCAATTTACAAAGATTATTTTCATTCTCCGTCGTACTTCATCTCAAAGAATTGATATAATCTAAAAAGTGGTTAAAATTATTAAAATAGTTTCCATAGCAGAAAATTAAATGATTTTACTAACTGTCAAAGTCAGTGTTTAAACTGAGATAATTTGAATTATATTTTATATAGTGATCATGTCACTGGGATGTCTAAACATTCTTTGTAAAAGTAATAATCCCTGATTCTGATTTTTCATCAACAGAAAACTGACTAAAGGTTAGAAATATTAGCCACCAACTGCTGTTATTTGTAAAACCTGCAGAGAAGGCTGCTTTTCTTGAGGAATTCTGAGTTAAGATACATTCTTCACCTGGGAATGATTAACCCTTTAAGGAGCCTTTCTACTTTTTTCTCAGGTATATTTTCAGATTATGAAACTTCTTCAAATACTTGATTTAGATTATATTTTATTTATTTATTTATTTATTTATTTTTGGCTGTGCTGGGTCTTCGGTTCGTGCGAGGGCTTTCTCTAGTTGCGGCAAGTGGGGGCCACTCTTCATCGCGGTGCGGGGACCGCTCTTCATCGCGGTGCGCGGGCCTTTCTCTATCGCGGCCCCTCCCGTTGCGGGGCACAGGCTCCAGACGCGCAGGCTCAGCAGCTGTGGCTCACGGGCCCAGCTGCTCCGTGGCATGTGGGATCTTCCCAGACCAGGGCTCGAACCCGTGTCTCCTGCATTAGCAGGCAGATTCTCAACCACTGCGCCACCAGGGAAGCCCCTAGATTATATTTTAAAGTGCAATAGCAATATCTTATGCTATTAAATATATTATAAAGTAGCAATATATTATGTTGCTTGATGTCATCAAATTCATTGTCCCTATTTCTGTGTATTAATTCATCTATCTACCTGTCAAATCCCAGGTTTTCCTAAGCCACACCAGACTGGTTAAATGAGGTCGTGTTTATAGTATAAACTGTATTTCTATAATTCTCATCCCGTCTGCAATTTGAGATTTCCAGGTTCTTCAAATTCTCTCACTTTTTTTCTGGAAGCTTCTAGAGGTTGCAAGTATGTGCATGAATAAGGTTCCACGGACTGCCTGTGACGCTGAAGGCAGCTGGCTGGAGCTCCAGCACCCAGGCCCCACCCCCTTCCCCTGTGCTCTGACCCCATCAAGCATCTCAGGGGTGGCCCTCACTCCCTCCAGCGCGAGCTTCACAACCATGTGCTGGTTTCTATTGCTGCAGCATCATTGTTGCTGCCATGCTCCAGGGCCCTGAACAGTCCAGTGACTTCTAGAACTGAAGCCCGTCAGCTCAGGGCATGTTCCATAAAGAAGGAGACAGAATGATTTTCTCCCCTAAGTGTGTATTCTTTGTGTCAAGGAAGCCTAAATAAGGCAAGCTGGTACCCCACTCTCTCCAAAGTTCCTCATACATACAGTCTTTATATTTTACCAGTAGCACCCTAATGCCAGTAGAGTTCTGGTGAACCTGTCCCCACTAATCTGCTCTTCACAACTACCCAAATGGTGAACACTGCTTAGGCTGAAACCTGACTACCTGTTTAATTTTACTTCAAGTTTGAAATGCGGTCATCTTTACTTCAGTGATGGGACAGTCTGCATTTTTATGCAGAAGAATTCAACAGACACTTATCATGCCTAGCACCATGTAACCTGCCTATGAGGAATTTATCCCTCCTCGCCTGGGTCACAAGCAAAAGTGAGTGATCTGAGGTCATTGCAATCTACAAAACTGAAATAATCGGTGCATATTTTACTCAGAACACTCCCACCGTGGTGTCACCCGACTTAAGACTTAGTGTGAAAGGTTGAAAGTGGAGTGGAGATAGGAATGGTTAGGTTAGTTTGTGGAAAAGGCCTTTGGAAATCTGAGCTAGCTCGCCTGAGGAGGGAGGCGACCTCACATGAAGAATACCTACCTCCTACCTCAAGATCCTGCAGATGGTTTGGGGATGGTTGGTGAACCACAGGTATTCCTAAGGCTGGTTCCTATTAGACAGGGAAAGCTAGAAGCCTCGCTTTTCCTCATCCTTGCTGAGGAATGAAACCAATAAAGTCAGTTACTATTTAGACAAGTGAGTGAGTGCTGTTCATTTGGGAGAGAATGTTCCTGGGGTGGGACTGACCAATAGAGGCCACTGAACGGCTTTTGGGGGCAGGGGGAGGGCACAGCTAGAGAGTAGTTCAAGTAATGCAAGAATCAATGGCAACTCTGTTAACATCATTTAAGTTAAATCTACCTAAATCAAAATCATAAGGAAAACCTTGCCTTTGCATATAAATATATATATATATATTTTGCATATATACGTGTGTGTATATATATATATATACACAGTCGTTCCACAAATAAAACGTGTAGTTCAAAATCTGGCACAATGACTCTCTACACAAGACTGAATTCTATAGAAGAAAAATTCCTAAGAGAAGTTTGTATTGCCAGATGCTTGGTATCATGTAGTCAAAACATTTTGAATGTGTTTTAAAATAGTCTTCCAGATGTGTGACAACTTGTTGCTAGCTATATAGCCCTTGTCTACATTTTGGAAGGGGGTGTGTGTGTGTAAAACTGAGGTAGTTTATTCAAATTATACAGGAAAATGAAACTCTTATTGCCTCTTTGGTCTGATTGCCTTGGAAGAAAGTAGTTTAATTTTTTTTTTTTTGGCATTTCAACCAATTTCTTCAACTCTGCATTTGACCTGGCAAATGTAGACACGGATAGAACTTTCCACAGTACCTTGTATTTGCCATATGAAAGGTATTATTGCTACCAAGTTGTGACATTTTCGGACTCTAAAGCAGCTATTTAGAAATTCAACTTTATTTTGTGTTTGTCTTGCTTCTTGAGAGTAAATGTGTATCAGTTTCCCCAGTTTCTTTGCATTTTAAAGCTCGTGTTAAAGAATATGGAATTAAATAAGGAAGAAAGAAAATGTATTACAGATTGGTTTACCTTTGAACAAGATTTTCCCATAGAAATTCACATTCTTCAGTGAGAGCTATGTGCTATGTTAAACCCACCTCCGGAGGTTTAAGTGTGCAAACAGTAGGTGCTAAATCTTTTTAAAAATTAATTAATTAATTAATTAATTAATTTTTTGGTTGCGTTGGGTCTTCGTTGCTGCGCCAGGGCTTTCTCTAGTTGTGGTGAGCGGTGAGCGGGCTTCTCATTGTGGTGGCTTCTCTGGTTGCGGAGCACGGGCTCTAGGCGCACGGGCTTCAGTAGTTGTGGCTCGCGGGCTCTAGAGTGCAGGCTCAGTAGTTGTGGCGCAGGGGCTTAGTTGCTCCGTGGCATGTGGGATCTTCCAGACCAGGGCTCGAACCCGTGTCTCCTGCATTGGCAGGCGGATTGTTAACCACTGTGCCACCAAGGAAGCCCCTGTGCTAAATCTTTAATGACCTACTGGAACTGCAGGAAAAATTGCTCTGGAGAATTTGCATCTTGTGAGTCTTGTACAATTATTTCCTCTAAGCCACAGAGAGACATTCTGTTTGTACTTAAGGTAATCAGTAAGTAAATCTGTGGACTTTGTCTTTGATATAATTTGGTATCTTTGCCAGGTTTAAAAGAAGAGAATGCCTGGGGTATCAAATTCTGAAGTGTTGTTTCACATGTCAATCTAGTTCTCAATACTTATCTTTCTATCAACATGCTTAAGTACAGTGTTTGATTTCCAATTATTCCTAATTACTCTTTAACACCAGTTATATATGATACATTGATAGAACTGGGAATAGGGCAAATATTGAGTTGTCATCCCTTTCTAAATGCTACAGTTAACTTAAAGATGGCAGGGTTTCTGTAATTGTTTTGATTAAGAACTGGTAGAAGTTTGCCCGAGTGATACAGACTAACAAGCATAAAATGTCAGTTGCTTTAAAACAATTGAAAAACTTCAGAATGAAAATATGTAATTGTCCATCACTCAAGTTCCTTTAGATTACCTGCCAAAATCACCCTGAAACTTGACCTGCGTTGGGGGAGGAGGGTTGGGTGACAGTTGGAGGTAGATTATTGTCATATTTTTAATGCCGTGAGGACAAATTTGAAAAAGTTTTGACAGACGGTGTCTGAATCTTGATATGATGGCTGGTAGCACCTCTAGTGGGAGAGTAGTTCATTGATCGTGACTTAGATTTGAAGGATTCATTTTGGAGGAAGAAGATATGTGACTCAGGGTGTTAATAACGACAGAGCTTGGGTTTTTCCTGGTAGGATTGCAGTATGCTCTGTGCATCTTTACTCCTGCCTGAAGATTACCACCTCCTCTTTTTTGTTGGTTGATCTGTCTGAAATGGTAATTGGAGAAAGGAGTTCAGTGTGAAATGGGATGCAAGGGAAGTGGAAAGGCTATATCTTTGTGTGACAGTGAGCAATTCACGTAACTTGGTTGGGAAAAATCTGTCACAACAGATTATGTTCTGTCTACCAGGTGAAAGAGAGTTGGATAGAACCACAGCACGTGTTTACAGCCAAAACAGGGTGAAGTGCACATGAACTTGAATGAGTATGAGGGTTGCGTGTCTGGGAGGGATCAGGAATGTCCAGTATACCTGTGACCGCGACTTTGGCTAGTGATGAGCCATGGAAATTAGCTAACCTTATAAATAATTCAAAGTGTTTAGCTTACCATTTTCTCAACATATTTACAAGTTGATCAAATATTTATTGAACAATGTGGTAGGCAGAATAATGGCCACCTTCTTTTTTTTAAAAAATTATTAGCACCTTTAATTATTATTTATTTATTCATTTATTTTTTTGGCTGTGTTGGGTCCTCGTCTCCATGCGAGGGCTTCCCCCAGTTGCGGCAAGCAGGGTCCACTCTTCACTGCGGTGCGCGGGCCTCTCACCATCGTGGTCTCTCCCGCTGCGGAGCACAGGCTCCAGACGCGCAGGCCCAGCAGCTGTGGCTCATGGGCCCAGTTGCTCTGCGGCATGTGGGATCTTCCCAGACCAGGAATTGAACCCGTGTCCCCTGCATTGGCAGGCAGATTCTCAACCACTGCGCCACCAGGGAAGCCCTAGTGGCCACCTTCTAATACCAGGAAACTGAGTGTGTTACCTCACATGGCAAAAGGGACTTTGCAGATGCGATAAACTAAGGCTTTTAAGAAGGGGAGATTGTCCTGGATTATCTGGATGTGCCCAGTGTAATCACAGGGGTCCTTATAAATGAAAGAGGGAGGCAGGAGAGTCAGACTTCGAAGGAAATGTGATGATGGAAGGAGAATCAAAGTGATGAGATGTGAGCAAGACTCAACCAGCCATTGCTGCTTTGAAGCTGGAAGGTGGCCATGAGCCAAAGAATGAGGCTGCCTCTGGAAGCTGGAAAGATGGCAAGGAAACTGATTCTCTTCTAGAGCCTCCAGAGAGGAGTGCAGCCCTGCCTCCCCCTCGATTTTAGTCCCAACCCCCAGAACTCTAAAATAATAAATTGGTATTGTTTTAAGCCACTCAATGTGGGATAATTTGTTACAGCAGCAATAGGAAACAAGTACAAATACCTCCTAGTCCTCAGGAAGTGCCTTGGGCACAAAGTACAATACAGAAAAGAGAAGCACATCCCCTGCCCTTGGGAGTGAAGCTTACAAGTTCAACATGCCCATTTTATTTTGCCCACGAAGAAATGAAGCCTGATAGAATTAACGTGATTTTCACAGAAAATCGTCTTGCTTACCAGTCCATGGATCTTTACACAACAACATCTGTATCCTATGAATAGGAAAAAAACCAATCCCATCCTGCCCCTCCCACACAAGTTTTTTGTGTTACCCTAAAGGCTGCTGGTCCTCTGACCAGCACAACAAACCATTTAACCCCAATCTAATCTCTTTTATTTGTGAAGGATCTTCTATAGAAGAACAGTCCTGCTTTTGCATTCTGAAGAGCTGGGACTCTCTAAAGTCAGGAAATATGGAGGTGGCCTTTTCTCTAGGGCAGTGTTTGCTCACCTAAATGAGGAAACTACTTCTGAAAGGAGGTGGGTCACACAGCTATAGTCCCAGGCCCTGCTAGAACTTGAGTTTCCTGACCCCTTTTTCAGTCTCTGCCCATTTTCCTTACAGACTCTATGGTGCCTAGATCCAGCTGCTTTTTCAGAATCTGAACTAGGAATCGAGTCTATTTCACTGACTGACTTCCCAGCACACTGTGTGGATTACAAAAGGAAATTAACACAGAAAAACCATTTGGAAAGGAAAGGAGCTCTTGCTGCAGTGTTTGGAGGGTATCACTGTGGGTGTCATGTTCAAGTGTAATAGACAGCCAACAACTGTGGATCTAATCAAATGGGGCCAGAAGCACATAACTTTTCAGCGTGGAGGAGCTATAAGAAGCATTCTCAAGTTTTGGAGTGGTGCATGTGAAAGGAATCAGGCGAAAAGCATTCAAAGGGAGCTGGAAAATCAGGCTGAGAGATCTTGTTTTTCAGGTCTGTTATAGTCACTTTGTGAAGTACTGCAGACAATTCATTATAATTTATCACACTGATACTCTTAGATTGGATGAAGCCCAAACACAACTGAGTTAGATGCATATTAAATTACCTCTTACTTAAAAGGAGGGTGGTCTCACCAGGGCAGGATGGAGTTCATTAGCAGCCTGAGAAGCTTTTCTTAACTCTTCATTATCTGGTTTCATATTATTCCTGGTTCTCCAGGACCATGGGACACCTTTCCTTTTTCAACTCTTGGAAGAGTACACTGGGTACTGTGTGAATCTTAGAGCCACCGGTTCCCAAGATAAAATACTCATCATCACAAGTCTGTAAACAAAACTCAGATTACTATGAAAACTGCTCCTATTCATTACATAAAATCATTTCTTTTTTTCCTTTTTAGGGAAAAGGAGAAAAAATATTGTCCTTGTGTATTTTTATTTACACACTCCATTGTGATAATTGACTGACACACACATTGAGTGTACTCTGACATATGTGTTTGAGAAGTATGATCACATTTCTTCTAGCTGACCAGCACTATCACCCATAGAATTCAGTGAAGGACAAGGTTCAGACAGAATTCTATTGACAGAAGGCTTTCACTATGCCTCCAGATTCTTTTTCCAGAACTGAGAACTTCAAACTCCATGTAAATGGCCTTTAATTTGTGCATTCTGAGTCTTGTGAGATAGGGTTTTTCCCCTGGAGGACAAAAAGGACAGAAAAATCTCAAGTGCTGTAAATTTAATCATTTGATCCCAAAGGAATTTTTATTCATACATTTTTGTTTGTCTCTGGGTTTGTTTATTATTTGTCCTTCTTTGAAAATCTAGCTCAGGTTCAACAATTGGGAATTGATACCCATTTATCCATTGGTCTTCTAAGTATACATAAATGTTATGTTAAGAGAGGATTTATCTAAGCTTAGAAATGAACCACCAGGACAGATTTCTGTCCCTTTCCACACTCTACTCACTCTCAGTTGTTGGGTTTCTTGTTAAACATCAAAGAATCTTTAGTGGAAAAAAACATTGGTGTAGAAATTGGGGGATGGGTGAGACTTGGGATTGGGTGACAGTCACAAAAATCAGTTTACCCTTGTCTCTTTCATTGATCTTTTAGCAAGCACTTAAACTCAGTTTTTTTCTAGTCCTTTTCAGTACTTCAAAGTAGCAGTTTATCAATAGAACCAACAAGCTAGACACAGTCCTAAGAGGTCATCTGGTTCATCTCCCTGCCTTAGGCATAAGCATATCTAAGTAATTCCAGGCAGATAAAAAGAGACAAAGACAGCTTCTGCCTTTGTACAACATTGCTTCTTGGCTGTAGGACCTCACTTTTCATTTGCTTCCCTGAGATCTGTATTCACCATACAGTTTTAATGTGAGAAAGCACCTCTTCTTGACAAATTCTTTTACCTTCTTAAATTTAGAATAATCCAACTGATTTCATGAACTGTCACAGCTGGCAAAAAACACACCACAGTAACTCAAAAAAAAAAAACCATGTCAAGAGCCTATGCGTAGTGGAACACTTCAGTCTTTTTTTTTTTTTTAATGGTCCCCCTGTAATTTTTAACCTAAGTGGCTTGGTAATGATCTAATGTGGGATGTTCCATGACTCCTTGGGTGGATCCTCCAAATGTAGATTTATTTTATCAGCAGGGGGTTGTCGAGTGACATATGAGACTGCATTTTCTTCCTCATTTTCGGACCTCCTCTAGCACAAAACCTGAATCCTACAAATTCAGAAAGAAATTGCCCACAAAGCAAGAAACAGATCTGTCATGCAGTTGTTTTTAGACCTTCTTGCCAGTACAGTAATTCTGAATCCGATTAGCCTATTTATTGTTTGTTTGTAAAAAGAAAAAAAAAACCTGGTAACTGAATTCTATTGAATTTTACAGATGAAAGCCATTGTTGACTTTTTTATATAGCCAAGGAAGAATTCATAGACTAAGAAGCTGGCTCTTTTTTTTTTTTTCCATGACTTACTCTATCGAGGAGGGAGTAGGAGGCAGGAAGCAGGGGCGAGGCCAGGGGAGACCCATATTCCTGAATGCTGTGTTTGCCCCCTTCGAAAGGACTTAGTACTTTTTCAAGAGAAAATAAACTTAATTTGTGGCTACACTTTAAGTAAGATGGTTTGATGGTAAAAGTGGAGCAGTCCCAGCCCTGGATTTAGAGAAGTCGTGTGGCTGAATCCCTTAGCATCACTTTCATGTGGTTGGGTGAGCCATTCTCAGAAACCCCAAGCATTTTTGAAGATACTAAACTGGAAACAGTCACAATTCTTCCCTCCCTTTTTGCTATTAATCCTTCATGTTTTAACTAGCACTAAAGCTAATGCTGCCTACACTCTTTCCTGTCAAATTGGAACTCTTTCTTCTCTCTTGAATAATCTGTTCTCTGTAGTTCATACTCATATAAATCAAAGGGGTAGATGTCAACACATGCCATATCCAAGTATCAATTTCCTTTTTTTAATTAGGCAGGATTTAGACATTTGATTTGAAGAAAGCTGGTGCTTTTTAACATATAAAACAACCATATATTCATCTCTTCCTATTCTTTTTTGTCCCTTTTATAAAGCAAAATTTTGCTTTCAGCTTGCACCAAACCCCTATTCCAGCTTAGGCATAGCAACCTGGGTTTCATATTTCCCGAAAAGGAGACCCTAAATGGTTAGTAAATGTTTGGAAGTCTAGACTGAAAAAGCTTCTTTGACCTGAGCATGTTTCATTGAGCATTACTGTCAAAAAATGATGCATATCTCCACCTTGCTTTATTCACAGTAAAGTTTTGAAATAACCTAATTTATAAAAATTGAATGTGGGTGTGTTACAATCCCCTTTCACCAACTGATCTCAAACTCTTGGATTTGTTGTTGTTGTTCTTCAAATGTTCTCTAAGACCTAGAATATCTATGTCTAGGCCTAATTACAAGGAAAAAAAAGATCAAACCCAAATTGATGGACATGCTAGGAAATACCTGACTGCCAGTGCTCAAAGAGGTTAACATTATGAAAAATAAGAGAAGTCTGAGAAACTGTCCCAGCCCAGAGAAACCTAAGGAGACATGATGTCTAAATGTAATGTGGTGTCCTCGATGGGATTCTGGAAGAAAAGGACATTGGGTAAAAACTAAGAACCTATGGATAAAGTTTGGCTTTCAGTAATATTGTATCAATATTGGTTCATTAGTTGTGACAAATGTACTCATACTAATGTAGCAATAGGGAAGATGTTAACATTAGGGAAAACAGCCTGTGAGGTGCATAGGAACTGTACTATCTTTAGAACTTCTCTGCAAATCTAAAACTGTTATAAAGTTTATTAAAAAATTAAGAATGATAATTTTTGTGCTGATTTCTCTACAGAACTCTTACTAGCTGTGAGGATTGACACAGGAGTGAGAAACACTTTTCCTTTTACAAATAAAGTTTCTGTGGGAAACAAACTTCCCTTTAACAAACAAGGAAATAGAAATTTCCTAGTTGTTCGGCAATGTAACACATGGGTCATATCTAGTCTGGCACCTGGCACAAGGAAGGTTTCCAATACCACTGTGTTTGATAGTCTGAAGCAGTTACTTCCTAAGAGTGGCTTGGCATTTTAAAGAACTTGTTACCAAGACTCTCTATCTTGCTGTTGGGTAGTTTTTAGCTGGAATGTATACACACACAAAAATTGTGTGTATAGGTCTCATTTTCACCTTGAAATTTTGGTATGTGTCTTGCTTTTTTTTTTTAAATTTTATTGAAGTATAGTTGATTTACAATGTTGTGTTTAATTTCTGCCATACAGCAAAATGACTCAGTTATACATATATATTCTTTGTCACATTCTTTTCCATTATGGTTTATCACAAGATATTCAGTATAGTTCCCTGTGCTCTGTAGTACGACCTTGTTGTTTATCCATCCTATATATAATTGTTTGCATCTGTTAATCCCAAACTCCCAGTCTATCCCTCTCCCTCCCCCCTCCCCCTTGACAACCACAAGTCTGTTCTCTCTGTCTGTAAGTCTGTTTTCGTTTCATAGATATGTTCGTTTGTGTCGTATTTTAGATTCCACATACAAGTGATATCATCTGGTATTTGTCTTTCTCTTTCTTAGTTCACTTAATATGGTAATCTCTAGGTCCATCCATATTGCTGCAAGTGTCATTACTTCATTCTTTTTAATGGGTGAGTAATACTCCATTGTATATATGTATCACATCTTCTTTATCCATTCCTCTGTCAGTGGACATTTAGGTTGCTTCCATGTCTTGGCTACTGTAAATAGTGCTGCTGTGAACATAGGAGTGCATGTATCTTTTCAAATTATAGTTTTGTCAGGATATATGCCCAGGAGTGGGATTGCTGGATCATATGGCAACTCTATTATTTGGTTTTTTTGAAGAACATCCGACTGTTTTCCATAGTGGCTGCACCAATTTATATTCCCACCAACAGTGTAAGAGGGTTCCCTTTTCTCCACACCTTCTCCAGCATTTATTTGTAGACTTTTTAATGATGGCTGTTCTGTATGTGTCTTGCATTGCATGGATCTTTAAGAGACTCTCCAGGTACAGGTGAGGATGGAATACACCTCAAAATTTTCACTGATTGTTGTTTTTGAACTTTTCCCTTAACGCAGGCCATCCTTTTCTTTCTCTTTTTTTTAAATTTTTTAATTTTTTCATTGAATGAAAGATTCTTTAAAATCTGTAGTGCTTTACAGTTTTTAGAAGTTTCACACAGATGATTTCCTATAATCCCATAATAACCCTTTTTTCCCCCTACCTATATATTGCCCTCTCCCCACTGGTAACCACTAGTTTGTTCTCTGTATTTGTGAG
Source organism: Balaenoptera acutorostrata (assembly GCF_949987535.1). Taxonomy (NCBI): domain Eukaryota; kingdom Metazoa; phylum Chordata; class Mammalia; order Artiodactyla; family Balaenopteridae; genus Balaenoptera; species Balaenoptera acutorostrata. Next base: position 60,997,153 of record NC_080070.1, read on the forward strand.
ACTGCTTCTTTTTTTGTTTTATTCACTAGTTTGTTGTATTTTTTAGATTCCACATATGAGTGATATAATACAGTATTTGTCTTTCTCTGTCTGACTTATTTCACTTAGCATAATCTTTATCTTTCATTTCCAAAATGTGACCACTTTATCCAAGAGAATCCCATCTCTTAATGAACCTCTTATTTTAAAAATGTATGTGTATTTCACATTTTTTGAGTTCAGAAGAATTTTCCCTGGGTTCCTGTGTCTGTGTCTCTAAGTAGGAAGTCTCTTTTGTTCGTTAAAGCACATGGGGGCACTCTCCCCTTTTCACAAGAGCTAATAACAGTTCACATAATTATTTAGGGGTATAAACACTCATTTTAAGAAGGTTGTATTGAAATGGCATTTTTGATTTGGCTGCATAGTGACAAGATGAAAACAAAGCGTTTTCTCCCAAAGCAGTGACAGTAAACGCAGAGCTTATTAGTAGTGACCCAGTTGGTTTCCAGCTGCTAGCTGTTCAGTAGACTCCCATGAAATGATTATTTGGTCTCAATCAGTTCTCAGCAGGAACAACCCACCTCATGGTAGGTATTACCACAATTGGTGCTAATTAGTTCTGTTGTCACCTTTCAAAACTGGTAGAGTAGGAGTTGTTGAGTCACGTGATCGATCTCTATACTAGCAACAGAGGTCCGGCTGGAAAGGGGTTGGAGATTCCACGCCAAAGCCGCTGTAGCAGACAGAGAGCCCAAAAGCCCTCTCTGCCCTGTAGGGATGCATGAGGTCATCTGTGATCATGAGTCCCACGTCCCATGGCATGAAGTCAGAAGGGGGAGGATTGTATATCTCAAAGAGAAAGTACACCTGCATTCAGTTCATGCAGGGTTTCACAGTATATTGACTTCTAAATCAGCCAGGCCATAGTTCAGATTTGGGCTTTGCCACTCACTATTCATTTGATCTTACGCCCATGACGTTACTTGCCTGAGTCTGGGTTTTCTAATCTGAAGAAAAAGAGGCAAAATTACCCACCTAATAGGACTGATAGAGAGATGTATACAACGTGCTTGGCACTTAGTAGGTGCTCAAAAATTTGGAATGCCCCCACAAGTAAATAACCATGTAATCTAGTGTGACAGTGATAATGTTCATTAGCCCTCCTGATAATAAGCAAGAAAACTCTCAGGTGTTCAGTGTCAGCTTGGAGCATGATACTGAAGGGAACTTGGGACCTAAACCTTTACTATCCCTCTCAATGATCTCTTTCTAAGAGCCTAATCATTTAGGAGGGAAGGGGAAGCCAGGAGAGATGTAAAAACTAGCAAGTCAAATTGAAGGAAATTAAGCAATGGCACTTTGGCAGAGGAAATTTTATTGTATCATATGTGTCTCAGTTGGCCAGGTTGTGCACATGGGTGCATGACCCCATGAAGGAAACATCCCAGGCATGGCCTACATTGATGCAAAAGGAGATTCATCTCACAGTGACTTTCAGCCATACTCAACTAATTCATTGTTTGCAGGTCCTCCAAATTTCTCAGTGACACAAAGCATAGACCTCCAAGCCTCTTCAAACTCTGATTCAGTAGATCCAGGCTGGGACCCAGGAATCTGTGTTTTTAATAAACTAAGTACTTATGTTCAGATAAGTTCAAGAACCACTGATTTAAAACAGTACTGTTCACTTGACTGCATGTGGGAATTTCCTATGCAATTTTAAAAAATCTTGATGCCTGGGTCCTACCCCCAGAAATTCTTATTTAATTGGTATGGTTTGTGGCTTGAGTACTGGGGAATTTTAAATAGGTCCTCAGGTGATGCTAAGGTACAGGCAAGTTTGGAGTAACACTGATTTAGAAAATAGCTTGAGAGGTCCATGCACCTGCAAATGATGAATAATAATAATCAGATGTAAAGTCACATCACAGATAAGTAAGTCCCAGCTCGACTCAAAGTGTGCAATATGTTAACATAAGAAAAATCCCATTTCAGAAAACTTCCTGGAATTAGCGTGTAGATTATCCCATTGCCCTAGAATTTTGTTGTATTCCAAAGTTCTTACACCGAAGGGACTAAGATTTAGAGCCTAAATTCTCCTAAATTGGCAGTGCTTGCAATATGAGTATGTCTGAATAATAATGTGGCATGAATCTCATCTTGGCTTTCACTGTAGAGTTATCTCTGGTGCTAACATTTCATAGTTTCCTCTTCTTCCTCTTCCTCATTACCCAAAGTCAGTCAATTGTCAGGACTTAGAATTGCCATCAACAACAGGAGCTATAACCAAGCATGAAGATCTGTTAAACCAGAGAGACTCAGTGTCCCAGGAAGGAGCAGAGAGTTGTCAAAATAAGGACTCCAAAGAGTTAAAACATGTAACAAAAGGTGCAGTAAAACTTCTCGGAGACAGTTTCTAACCTAGATCATCAAGGCAGGACCTAGCATTACTATCAGAACTGCTTAGAAAAGATTTGTTGAGCAAAATGAAAACATCTCTGGACCTTTGTTTTCTCTGGAAATGTTTCTTCAAATCACAGAAGTCACTTCTAACTCTATATAGGAGCATGCAATGTTGTTTATCGTCTTTAAACTGCATTACTTAATTCAAATCTTGTAATGGCCCGAGGGAAGAGAGGCAAAGAAAATGCTCTGTTTCTAGGCAGGGCAAGAACTCTCATGCTCCTGCCATGAATTGAAAATTCAGGCTTAGAATGGGACCTCACTTCAATTAGGATGGCTACTATAAAATAAAACAAAACAAACAAAAGCAGAGAATAAGAATCAGCAAGGGTGTGGAGAAATTGGAACCTTTGTGCATTACAGGTAAGAAAGTAAAATGTTGCAGCCACTATAGAAAACAGTATGAGAGTCCCTCGAAAATTTAAAAATAGAATATGATCCAGCAATTCCACTCTCAGGTATATACCCAAAGGAATTGAAAGCAGGGTCTTGAAGAGAGAATCTGTATACAATTACAATATTTGTAAATATTGTATATTTACAATAACGTTATTCACAATAGCCAAAAAGTGGAAGCAACCCAAGTGTCTATTGGCAGATGAATGGATAAACAAAATGTGGTATATGCATATGATGGAATATTATTCAGACTTAAAAAGGAAAGAAATTCTGATATATGCCACAGCATGCATGCACTAATACTTGTAGTGCTACCTGGGTATAATAACACCTTTATGACATAGGCTAAGTGACACATGACAGATGTCACAAAAGGCACTCTATGATTCCATTCATATGAGGTTCCTAGAGTAGTCAAATTCATAGAGACAGAAAGTAGACTGCTGGTTGCCAAGGGCTGAGAGGAGGGTGGGAATGGGGGATGCGTGTTTAATAGATACGGAGTTTGAGTTCGGGAAGATGAAAATGTTCTAGAGATGGAGGATGGTGGTGATGACTACACAACAGTGTGAATGTACTTAATGCACCTGAACAGTACACTTAATAATGGTTAATAGTTTTATGTTACATGTATTTCAGCACAATTTTTAAAATAAATAAATAAATAATTTGCAAATGTGCAAAAAAATTAAGGCTTAGAGGATGTATACAACTAGTAGGTATCAGAGCAGGAAGTCAGGTCTCGAGATTCCAAGTGTGTCAACCCTCCCTTTCCACCTCCAGAACCTCTCAGGGAGTAGAAACTGAAGAAGCTATTTGGGGGAAGTAAAGAGGATAATTATTTGAGGAAAGAGTGGTCAAAGTAGTCCAGACCATTGTCCTGAAGATAAGAAATAAGGTTGTTAAGGTTCATGAGATTAGGACCATGTCAGCACACCGACTTTTTTGTTGTTGTTGTTGGAAGAGTTTTAACTATGGATTGAATTTTTATTCTTTTTAATTTTATTTTTATTTTTTTTAATTGAAGGATAGTTGATTGACAGTGTTGTGGCAATCTCTGCTGTACAGCAAAGTGACTCGGTTTTACACACATGTACATTCTTTTTTTAATGTTCTTTTCCATTATGGTTTATCCCAGGAGATTGGATATAGTTCCCTGTGCTATACAGCAGGACCTTGTTGTTTATCCATTCTAAATGTGATCGTTTGCATCTACCAACCCCAAATTCCCAGTCCACCCCTCTCCCTGCCCCCTCCCCCTTGGCAACCACAAGTCTGATCTCTATATCTGTGAGTCTGTTTCTGTTTTGTAGATAGGTTCATTTGTGCCGTATTTTATTTTATTTATTTTTTATAAATTTATTCATTTATTTATTTTTGGCCGTGTTGGGTCTTCGTTGCTGTGCGCGGGCTTTCTCTAGTTGTGGCGAGTGGGGGCTACTCTCTTCATTGTGATGCATGGGCTTCTCATCACGGTGGCTTCTCCTGTTGCGGAGTACGGGCTCTAGGTGCGTAGGCTTCAGTAGTTGTGGCACGTGGGTTCAGTAGTTGTGGCTCGCGGGCTCTAGAGTGCAGGCTCAGTAGTTGTGGTGCACGGGCTTAGTTGCTCCATGGCATGTGGGATCTTCCCGGACCAGGACTCGAACCCGTGTCCCCTGCATTGGTAGGTGGATTCTTAACCACTGTGCCACCAGGGAAGTCCCATTTGTGCCATATTTTAGATTCCACATATAAGCAATGTATATATTTTTAAAAAATTTTAATTAAAAGTTTTTAAATTAAAAAAATTTTTTATTTAAAAAAAATCGAGATATAATTCACACATCATAAAATTCACTATTTTTAAGTGTACAGTTCAGTTTTTTTTGTGTATTCAGAGTTGTGTAACCATCACCACTATCTAACTTCAGAACATTTTTATCACCCCAAAAAGTAGACCCAGACCCATTAGTCATTCCCCATTCTCCCCCAACCCGCATTCCTGAGCAACCACTAATCTTCCTTCTGCCTCTATGGATTTGTCTGTTCTGGACATTTCATATAAATAGAATCATACAATATGTGACCTTCTGTGACTTCTTTCACTTAGCGTCCTTTCAAGGTTCATCCATGTTATACCATGCATCGGTAGTTCCTTCCTTTTTATTGAATAATATTGCATTGTATGGATTCATCACATTTTGTTTATTCCTCAGTTGATGGACGTTTGGGTTGTTTTCACTTTTTGGCTGTTATCAACAATGCTGCTATGAACATTTATGTACAGTTCGAATAGTGACATGTTTTCAGTTATCTTGGGTACATACCTAGGAGTGGAATTGCCGGGTCAGATGTTAACTCTATGTGTAATGGTTTCAGGAACTGCCAGACTGTTTTCCGGAGTGGCTGCCTCATTTTACATTCCTACCAGCACTGTATGAGTGTTCCAATTTCTCCGTAGCCTCACCAACAATTAGTATTTTCCTTTTCTGTTTGTTTTTTCCCTTTGCTTTACTGAGGTATAGTTGACACGTAAACATTTAAAAATTATAGCTGTCCTAGAGGGTGTGAAGTGGCACCTCAGTGTGGTTTGCGCACTAACTTTTGTGTACTCAGCACACAGCCCAGGTCTAGGGACGCACAGTACTGAGAGGCATGAAAATTCCAAGGGATTCGAAGAAAGGTCATTGGAATGAGTGGTTTCTAATCTCCCAGAAATCAGATTTTAGAATCAGCTGCTTTTCATTAATTTTTTTTTAATACAAACTGAGTCCAGAAGTAGCAAGCAAGCTAATTCAGCTTTTGCTCCTGCACACCTCATTACTAATGGGGTGGTAACTTTCATGATGGTTACTCTTAGAGTTTAGAAGAGTGACGTGTGTACCCTAGGATAGAGACTGAGGCATAGGAAAAGAGAGCTCTGAAGGAGGAAAGACCCTTTCCCTTCATCTCAATTAAAGTTAAATGCCCAACTCATGACTCATGTCTTGGTTTTTTCCACCTTCACAACCTTCTACATTGTCAGATGCTTGGTGCTGCCTGATTGCCTGTAAGAGGTGTTTCGACAGCAGTGTTCTCCAATTACATTTGTTTCCATTAACGAAATATCTTTGAGGGTTTCTTAGGTACTTGCAGAAATATATACTAGCTCACTAGTAGCCAGAAGCATCTGATCTGCCTGCCTCACAACCCTCTGACAGCTAAGCATTAGCTTTTAGGCAAATAAAATGTCAGCCACCATTAAACAGCATATGGCAACAATATGGCCATTCCCTCTCAAGGATTAACTTCTCCCCAGAAGAGATGGTACTTGAAATAAGAGATGCTTTTGAATGCAGGGCCCCTATCCCTCCTGCCCAGGCATGATGGCTGGGGAGCGGGCAGAGTGCTACACACAAAAGGACCCGGGCGACCAGATCAAATGTGAACCTACGGCACCCAGCTGCCCAACCAGCAGTGACCCAAGGCTGTTTGCCCTGGGCATCTGGGTCTGTGGTTAAGGGAAAGTACCATCCTTAAGCTGGCCTGGATTAACTCTATAAAATAGAAAACAGCCCCACAGCCACTTAAAGAGGGCTTGGGGCCGACTGGAATTGAATGCAGTTGGTGTGCAGCGGGAGGAGGGAGACGTGGAGAGTGGAGCCTCCACCCGACTCGTCTCTGTGGAATTCCCTTAGTGAACGGGGTGAAACAAACTGCCTTGTCTCGAAATAGAGGATGAGAGCGTGGAACCCTGTTCTTGTGGGTCAGCTCGTGTGCAAGTGGCCATGTGGCAATATGGATAAGGAGGAGGGCTGCCTGTGCACCAGGCAGTCTGCACAAGATTAGAAAATAAACAGTTTCCTCAGGAGCCTCTGGGCGCCCACGTCTGCGGAGGACACCAGAAACTGTCAATAGAGATAACCTGATCCTCCAGACATAGTCTCACTGCCTTGCTTGTCCTGGTTTGGGGGGACTATAGTATGTAAAATAATCAAAATGGCATGCTCGTCCTATTGGAAATAGTGGTTCCTCCTGTAATAATGTCTCTGTGCTACTTGTATTGGAATGTAGACGGTCAAGCTCACCAGTTTTACATGAAGCTTTTAACATAGGAGCTTATCATATTTCTGGGGCCTGATTTGACCATCGATATGGCCACATCAGTGAAATCACTAGCTTTGTTAAAACAGTTCAACTGTAGTCTCGGGAAAACTTACTTTGATTAGACAGTCGGCATTGTTGCAAAATTCTCATCATCTTTATCATTATTTTTCCACTCATGTAAACTACTTGATTTGAATGTTTAAAGGCCATATGTTATTTTCCAAAATAATTTCAAGGCTCTAATATTTTAAAGAATAAAATAAAATAGGTAAAAAGTTAAAACTACAAACTATATAGATATGTATTCTTACAGAGCCAAGAATAACAAGGGTGGGGAAGCTTCTTGTTTCCAATTTGTTTGTCTAAATTGTATTAATCATTTAATGCTTTATTATGACACTGAATAACTGAATGAATCCAAAATTTTAAATGCCTAGGAGAGTGATGACATTTTTAAGATAGCATTAGTATTATTAAATGTTTTTCATAGAATATGTCTTCAGAAAATGTACTGTTAAATATGAGGACAACAAAAAGCCACATGTTTTAGTAGTGTCAGTCAATTTTTCTGGAATGCTTTTTTACTCTTTACCCAATAGATACAACTGACAGGATGATATCATCCTTTGCTCTTTATGCAGACAGTCAATAAATTCCATGACAGTTGGCAACAACAACTAGATCAGTAGCTGTACGAACAGTGCAAGGTTGCAGGGATTTTTCTAAGACACTGTACTACTCGTGGTTTGATGCAGACTTTCCAAATTAGAAGAACAGCTGTCTCTGTCAGGACTGTAGTTCGGGGACTGCTCCCATGTGTCTAAAGGAACCTAAACATTTGGATGAAAAATTAAAAATTCAGTCAATCAACCAAGTGTTTGCTACCATTAAATCAAACATCAGGGTACTTTGAAACATCTCAAGAAATGACTAAATTCTAAACTTTACATCTAGATAATTGTGATCATACTGCCTTAGAGTTTCCATATGAATAGTACTATGTCAAATGTGGCATACCCTGGAGATCTATTTTTAACATTTATACATAGTCTATAATACATAGAATATTTACTATAATTAACATACTGAGCTTAAAAAAATAAGTGCAATTGATGAATCACAAGTTCTCCATCATTTCTAATCTTCCAAATATAAAATAAAAAGTATTTCTACTCTTTTTTCCTCATGGAGGTATCGTAAAGATTGGTTTGAAGCAAAACAAAGTAGACTCTAATGGCAGAACTCTGATGCTCCAAAGTGGTTTTACTCTTTTTTTTTTTTTTTTTTAGCACTAATTTGACTTTTTAAAATTACAGTATAATTGATTTACAGTGTTGTGTTTGTTTCTGGTGTACAGCAAGTGATTCAGTTATACCTGTATATATATTCTTTTTCATATTCTTTTCCATTATGTTTTGTTACAGGATATTGAATATAGTTCCCTGTTCTATACAGTAGGACCTTGTTTCTTATCTATATTATATATAAGTAGTTTGTATCTGCTAATCCCAAACTCCTAATTTATCCCTCCCCCAGCCTTTTCCCTTTGGTAACCATAAATTTGTTTTCTATGTCTATGAGTCTGTTTCTGTTTCACAATAATTTGACTTTTTATCAAATGTAAAGAGAATTCTGAATTCGAGATGGGAGTGCTTTTCTGACATTTAACGTTTTTTGAAATGATTTAGTTAGTACTTAGCACTGTGTGTTTAATGAATGAATGAAAAGTGGACACACTAATGAATGAAAAAGTAGGAATTAAGTTCTCACCTTGTGGTGTTGGATTCTGGTTGATCACCAACTATGTATTTCTGTTTTGTAGAAATACCTCCACTGTTTGTTTTTCTGTAGTTTAGTCTCTTAACAAACTTTGTAAGGTTTGGAGCAGTATTTGCTGAGATTTAAGTGAAACACAAAAGCAATTAAGTGGTTTAATTCTGGATTTTTCAAATTTAATGACATTCCTTTATATCCATTGGAGCTTTGGTAAATTCAATTGTTGATATCACCTGGATAATTTTAAGTCTTTCTGAAGTTTCAAAGAAAATGTCTCCAACATAGCTCAAGCAGAATAAGAATTTCATCAATTGAAAGCTCAGAATCGTTTCTGTGAAATGTGTAAAACAAGAAGCTGACCAGCATTATTTTCTTTTTCTTTAATTCAGTACCATTGTTGAGAGTTATTCTTGAACTTTATGAAAACCAGATTGGGGCACAAGCACGTTCCCCATTGAATCGTGTTCAAGGAATTGGAATTGAGAATCATTCAAACTAGGAAAACATGACATTGAAAAATAGTCTACATGCTTTATTGTACTTCAGAGAATCTGAGACTCTGACTAGGAACTAGCCTTAGGCTGATAGTAGATCTGATTTTTTTTTTTTTTTTAAATGGACAGTTAGCTTCCCAGTCAGGAAGAGGTCATCATTTCTTTTTCAGTCACTTCTTTGCTTTACTGGCTTATCAGTTACAACCGTTGATCCTGTCTCTCTCTCTCTCTCTCTGCTCAGAAAGCAGTGATTTCTCGCTATTGCCCACAGAAAACAATCCGCACAGTTCCTGCCATTCAAGGTCCTCTCTTGTCTGGCCCGGATGAGCCCTTCAGTCACATTTCCTACTCCCTGCTTCTTCCATGCAAGCTCCTTCTCAGCCAAACCAGACTGTGGCTGTTCGCCAGCCTCTGCTCTGGGGCCTCCAGTCTTGTCTTCCCATCATCCCATCTCTCAGGGATCACTGTTTCTTTCCCTGTCCACTTGCTGAACCTTCCACATTTACATCAAGGGTGATGCATTCCCTTTCATGAGGTCTTTCTAAGCATCCCACCCTTTCCGCTCCCCTCTTTTTTCCCCTCTCCTAGCTAAACCAAACCTTTCTCACCTCCCCACCACACACACACACACACACACACACACACACACACACACACACGCTCCTATGATCTAGTCATGGCCCATATCACCTTCAGGGCTGCTGCTTGTGTGTGCAAGTTGTGACCTGCGTAAGCATCTCAAACCCAAGGGACAAGTGAGGACAAAAATCTACTTTCCACTTGCCAGGGCACACGCCCACGTGACTATGTTGTGCAGAGAGGCACCTTTTCTTATTCCATACAAAGGTATGGACTAGGCAGCATGTTCATCGAATGCATGCTTTTTAGTTCTCTTTCCTAGGGCACAGGTTTGTCGAGGGCAATGACTACCTTTGTATTCCCATCATGCCTGGTACAATGCCTTCCTTACACATAAGATCACTCATTGAATTTAATTGAAAGGGTGAAGTGTGTTTATTAAAAACAGTTACTTTCGTGTGTAAATGCAACCGTGTAAAGCACAACAGGAATCACAGTGGACTTCTTAGCAAATGTGGAAGAGCCAGCTTGTCTGATTTTAAATGGATCATGGCTCTTGCTCAGCTAAGTAATTTCCTATAAAATGTAGTGCCCAGTCGTCTTCTGTGGAATTTTAGAAACCACATTCATGATGCTATGACAGGCCATGGCAGAGCTGGACTGAAATCCATTTCTGACTGTTTGTTAAAATAGGCAAAGAATAACATTGAGAATTGTCTGAAGTGGGCAGGATAAAGGTCAGGAGAATGCCCATGGGAGGCGAGGGAATCTGGGGAGGAACCAGTTGGATCAGTCTGAGATCAGTACACTTCCTAGAAGTCTACATTAAGCCAAAAAGAAAAAAAAAGTACCCAGTCTCAAAGTCCTCAAAGCCTTGCCAACACTGTACACTGATGCGGACATGCCCTCAAATAAAGAATTGTTTTGTAAAGACTAATGGAGAATTAATATTAATTCTGATGTAATTTTATTGATAAATGGGAAATATCCACAAACCAAGCTTTACAGACCACAAAACAATGATGTACGTAAGACAGGGTTTATGCCTATTTGATGACGTGGCCGAGACTTCAGATTTCAAGTTTCAAGGAGTAAACATCGGCCAGCCTCTCCAGGGAAATTCTTTGTCTGTGTACAAAATGTCCTACACACTGTGCGCTTAACATTTGCTTTGTGTTTTCCAGGATGTGCTGAGTTTATGTGATGAGCAGTTGTTTCTTCAGGAAGAAACAAGCCTCCTCTAACCATTTCACAGGATGCCTTTCTCCTCTTCCCTCCCACAGTCCTCTGTGATGTCCGTCTGCTTTGCTCGTTTCCATCCCAACTTGGTAGTTGGTGGGACTTACTCGGGCCAGATTGTCCTGTGGGATAATCGCAGTCATCGGAGGACGCCAGTCCAGCGGACACCCTTGTCGGCTGCTGCACACACAGTAAGTCAAGGTTTTGTCACATCCCGGTCAGCCATCCAAGCCCTGAAAGAGGGGATAACTGACAGAAGTACGGCTGTTGTTAGTAACTCCAACTTCGAAGTATCTAACTTATAGTGATTGCATCCTGACTGACTAAAGGAAAGCCGAGTGGAAAGTAGAAGAAGGAAGCACTGGGTTTAGAGGACTCTCTTAACGATCTACAAGTTTTAACACATAGAAAGGATCTCTTTGGATGTCCCAAAAGCTACCAGGGAGGATAGCTTAAAACTAAAAAATGCCACAGGGAGAAACCTTGGAAGAAGCATCTGTGAACTTGTTTTCCCAAAGAAACTCTTCACATTTACATTATAAGGTGGAAACTCATATTTTCAAATAGACCATAAAGAGTAGGCACTTTCTGTCTAGGGATGGCATATGGGACTTTTGCCAACAGGCCTTTTCCACTTGTGATTTGAGGGAGTGCTGTGACTTTAAATTCTGGAATGCATGGTGTAAGTCTCAACGATAAAGTCTACAGTGACAGTATAATCCCTAGGGTTAAAAGTCAACATCTCAAAACCATTACCCATAATTTAGCAGAAGAGGTTCAGTATAGTGTTCGTAAGACAACTAGTCTGTCATTTCCTTTAAGAGAATGACAGGTGCGTTTAGCAATTGTTAGGAGGAATAAGAAGACAGGCATGTCTCCATCAATCTCTGCTACCCTGACATTCAGGGGAATTGATGTCCTTTCTCTGAAATGCCCAAATTATGCCCAAGGATACAGCTCTACTATTGTTTCAATTTCCTTAATGTGGTTGCCTCATTTGTTTCATCTGCTGGCCTCAGAACCCATCTAGCTTTGAAAAAGAACTGCTAGCTGCTTTAGCTGAGACCATGAAGAGGAAAATTCTTCCACCCTTGTAAGATCGACGATGGGAAATGACAAATACCAAGTCAGCCTTAATTCTGATTGACTTGGGCCTAACACACATGCAGGTGAAACTAGTTCTTGGGAATCTTGGAAAATTGCTCTTGCCTACCCCATTTCTCCAAACTAATAACAGAAAATTGTGACCCAGGAGGAGACGGGCTTGATGCAGGTGTTTGCTCAAGGAGCACGAAGCCATTTCTTGGCCCTGTGTGCATATCTGGTGTGTTTGTGAGCATACCTCCTGAAATTTCAAAAAGTTATAAATCCGGATATTAGAACATTTAGCACAAAGCTTTTGGGGAGAATCCAAATGCAGGAGCTCTTCCAAAGTATTCATCTCTTTTCCAAGCAGCTTAGGATGTGATCTTCACAATGAAAATACTGTTATTATCAAACAGAGTGACATTATTTCTGTTAGAAAATAAAATAACAGTTTTTTTCTCTTTTGCTGTGTTTTGTTGAATCCACAGCTCAAAGAGCACAGTTAATTTTGTGACTTGTCTTTCAACTTCCACTCATGCCTGGCTGATTGGTACCAGGATCCAAAGTGGTTAAGGAAAAAGAGTCCCACCACAGATTACTAACTAATTTCCTTTCACACCCACCACACATATGCATTTGGGACAACAGGAAATCCTAATTAAAGCAAAAACCTTCTGGCACACAGTAAGTTTATTCCTAAAATAAATAAAAACAATCTGGCTTCTATACTGGAAAAATGAGCGGTACCATTGCTTTTTTCTTTCCATTAAGCAGAGTGATGTGTGTTTGTGTGTGTGTATAAGTAGGCATGCCCACGTGTCTGCTTCTGTTCTGGTTTCTTTACATCTCTCTTTTCTTTTAAACTGAGTTTGATTACTCCTGAAAGCACAGGCCTGTAGTACTGATTAAAGCCAGGGAGGGGCTACCACACACATTCCTTCTCAGGGCATTTGCTCTCTACATCCTTCTAGATGCCTTCTTTCCCTACTACACCCACCCTTAGGAGTCCCGATCCATTAGGGTTTTGGAGATTTGTGTTGATGCTCTGTGGTTAACAAAAGAAACCCTATTGGACTCTTGCTAAAAAGCACTAGGCAGATTTGGGGCTCATAACAATGTTTGGACCTTGCTTTCTCATTCTTCAGTTTACTGAGTCTGCCATTTTCAGGCGAGAATGTGTCTCATCCATTCTTCCAGTTTACTTGCATGCAGAGCTTAGGACGCCACGTGACTCACCCTTGAGTTTGTACGCTGCTGTACGTGCCACATACACCAGAGACTTGGGAAAAAGCATTGTCCACAGCCCCATGACCAGTCGGTCCTTTTGGTATTTAGAGACCTGATCAGAAGAATATTTCGCTCCAGATCTCTGCTGTACTGTCCAGATCTACTAGAGCTGATCCATTTGAAGGTTTCTGCAGGAACGTGGTGTGAAAAAGGCATAGGGACTTTGTTGACTCTCCATCAGCATAGGTAAAAGGTGACACAGTTGCCAAAAAAGCAAGTGTAAATCTTAAGATGCATTAACACAGGCATTTTTTTTTTTTTAAATCACATGAGAAGTGACAATTCAATGCTCCCTGTATTTCTGTATTCAGTTAGTCAGAATGTAGGTAGACGGTTAGGTTTCATTCGCAGAACTTCACTGGAAGGGGAACCTGGACAAAAGATAGCATATTCAAAAGAGAGTGTCCAGGATGGGGAAGGTATTGCAAACCAGGTCCTCAGCGCATTTGAAGGAATAGGTGATGATTGGTCAGAGCAAGACAAGGCTGGGGGGAGGAGGGGTAGTATAAGAACAATCCATACGTATTATTTGACTTGATGTATATGACGTCAGAGGGCACTTCACTAGAAGTATTTCCTTGAGCTTTCTTCATCCCCATTGGTAGAAGGAGGAACTGCCCAAGAATTAGTGCTAAAACTGGCTAAGAAAGGTGTTTGAGCAGAGTTTGGACCACCTCTTGGGAGAGGCAGATGAACAGCTATACTTATGATTATTACAGTTCCTTCTGACCAGGAGTTTATATGATAATAATAGTTTGGGAACCATCCTTTATATAATATCAACTTTCCAATATTAGAGATTGTTTCATTGTTGTTGTGGCTAGGTATTTTGGACAGTAACTCATCAAGAGAAAGACTCAGACTGTCAGCTATTTGCACAGAGAAGCATCGACTGAGTTGTGGTTTGGCCACTGATGGCTAAGCTGCCTGAAATCTAACCCAAATTACTGCTAGGTTGTGCTTCTGCTAACCTTCCATTTAGTATTTAATGTGCAGCTGCAAATGATTTTAGCCTACCATTTAGGATTCTACAGAGTAGAATAACCTTCTTGCATTATGACAGAAGGTTAGAGCATCTTGCTTATGATTCCTGGGATGTTTAAGTGACCTTTCTCAAGGCCCTGGCCAAATCTAAGCCTCCATACTACCCTAAACAATATTTTGAAAAATAAATCTATCATTAATCCTAGGTTTTACAGCAACATTAAAAAACCTAATTTAATCTTACTAGGTTCTTTGTGCCAATAATTTCCACCACCAGTATCTCTCCCTCAAATCAGAGAGGCTGATGAATATTAACCACTTTGTATAAAGCATGTTAACAAATGTTTGGCACGGTGGCTATAATGCACTAAACTCCAGAGTTGGTAACACTCCTTCCAAAAGGCAATTGTTCTACCCTTTTGAAGACTGTCTTTTTCCGTCACTCGTGGTGAGCTTAGAAGCCAGACTATGTGGCAGAGCCTCATTCAAGTAATACACTTTCACCTCCCTGTGCACCTCTGTCCCATCAGTCCTCATTGGCTCCCGTTTGCTTCAGCTCCATTGTACTGCATCTGACCGAGCAAGGTGAAGCTTTCTGAGTATTTCCACTACGACGTGTTGCTGCCAGAGCTTTTAAAAAGAAATCAGGTTCAAATCAAAAGTGGCAAATGACCTGAGGCTTGTATTATTGTGGGATTATGTCACTCCTTAATCCTTGCTTTAGAGTAATGTGTTTGACACTCAGATATAAGCATTTCCTCTTGGACCGGGGTTTGATCCTCTGTGTTTATGTTTCTGCAGCATCCCGTGTACTGTGTAAATGTTGTTGGGACCCAGAATGCTCATAACCTCATCACTGTCTCTACCGATGGTAAAATGTGTTCCTGGAGCCTGGACATGCTCTCCACTCCACAGGTGGGTTTGTTTTCCCCTACGCATAAGAGCATCTTGGTTAAAAGAGATACCTGCCTAATGGAACAGAGTTCCTAAAAGCCAAACCCTCACATCCTATAGGACCTAAAATCAATGTGTGCACTTGAAAGAGTGGGGCCTGTTTTCAGCAGCCTCCTCTTGAAGCCAAAACCCATTTCCTTTACCGCAAATCATGTAATTATTGTAATACGTTAATCCTTAGGTCAGTTTCAAGTGAAAATGAAATAATCCATTTTAAAGCATAGTAATTATGGAAGTTGGCTGTGGTAGGAATTGTACTTACCCTGCAGCATTGTTAAACAAATATGAACGGGGTTGGAGCTCAGCAGAGCGATCCCTGATGGGTCCTTGCCTTGGAGAAAAGGTATCCCAGCAAAACAGAAATCCAAGCCCTTGCTTGTATCTGTAGCCTAGACAACCGCCTTGTGTGTTTGAAGAATTTGTCCAACCATCTGTTTTCTCCTCTGGAATGTTTGTTAGGGTGGCTCCTGCCATTCCTTGCTTAACAAACAAGAAGTTGAAAATGAAAAAGTTCCAAGGTTTCCAGACTGCTCCTGATTACAGTAATGGGAGCTAAACAAAGAAGCAGAAGTGGAAGAGACCATTGGGGGAGGCATCTAAATGCAACTTTCAGAATATATGTATGTACACACACACAGAAGGCAACACTTACATCCACAGATAAATACACACATATCCATACTCTTTCCACATTTCTTGGGGATAAAAGTACTTCACTCTCCTCCAGCTAAAAACAGAGAAGAATTTCCTGTTACAGCCTTTGACAATGTGAGGAGACATCAAGAAAATTGTAAGAGATATCTAGGAGATACTTCTCAATTTTAACATTCCTATTCCCTTTTCTGGAATAACAATCCTGGAATGTCTCTGTCACAATTTTAGAAGACATTAGAAGTTTCAGTATACGTAAGGAAATGTGGAAACCGAAAAGAACCTCCCATAAGTTTCCACAAAATACAGTTGAAGAGAATACTAAGACTAAAGAAGTTCTTTTTATAATTTTAGTGTGGGGGGAGATCTAATAAGTTCCTTACAATTTAAGTTCCTCTATTTTTGCTGATCTTTAACATTTATACAAGTTGGGAGATGTGTGTGGGTATTTTATAGCTTTGTCTTAAATTTCTCAGCAATATGTTGTTCTCTTTTAAAGCAAACAGATATGAGTGAACCCTCTAATTAGGAATTTTTAATTGCCCATTTTGCTGATTAAATGTGTGTTTGTTTAGATTAAAGCCAGTCATACGGGGGCTACATGACCATTTTTATTAGTTTTGGCATGCCCGCAGACGCCTGTCTCTGCACAGAGATGGAGCATTTCATGGCATGGCTGTGGATGGCAGGCAGACATGGGAACAGACAACAGTTGCCCTATTCCCTCTCTGTCCCACGTGGGTGACCAAGAGACTGTACCTTCCCTCTGCTAATTTTAGCCATGGAGCAGACCACCGGATGGTCCAGTTTTCTGTATTACACTATCACAGCATCCCCTCACTAAAGCACTCGCTGCGTCTGGATCTCACATACTGCAAGCATGTCACATGACCACGTGGTCTGCACTTCCCAGACTGTTAGCATGTGCTTCCGATTTATGGACTTCTTAGCTGCGATGACTAGGTTTATTTGTTTGCATAAAAAAAGACTAAACTTCCAAACAGAATGACATGATCCCCTAGAATGTGTTTTTTTAAAGTTACTTTAGGTGCACAAAGCAGGCTATTTGATGTAAATAGCCAGAAATATTCAAGGATGTTAGTTATACTTAACTATTCTTCACTGTCGTTAAACTTAATTCAGCAGAATGTCTTTTAAAATACACTTGAATTCCCAAGTTTGAAAATCGTTTTAGATAAAATAAAGACTCTCATTTACCATTTTAAAGACTTATTTAAACATTGTTTTTTGCAGGCTTAGAGCCTACACACCCAGTGTCTGCCCTTCATGAAATCTAGTCCCTGTTGAAATCTGGTTTTTATGACCTGAGTGATAACTTTCTGGTTTCGGTCTGTGGAGGACACACACTCCTGCTTTGACAAACGTGCTTAGTACATCTGATATTAATACAAGTGTATTCTCACGAACAATTGATTTTGAAAATGTTTGTAAATATAAGGGTATTGTGTGTTGTATTAAAGCCTGGGGCTGACAAGTGTAACCATTACAGTATTATCTTTAGTTTCTGCACCATTAGTTTCAAAATTCTCACCTGTCATCTCTGCCTGACTTCAGAAGCAGCAGCACACACTGATGAAATACAGCCGGCCTGAAACCAGAGATACACAGAAGCATGAATGTCAGGGGCAGTAAAGCGTGGTTTCTGGCACAGCCGGGGTCTTTTGTAACGCTGTGTGAAAAGCAAACAGACGATTTAGTCAAATGATTTTTCCGTGCTATCTTTGGCATGGCAAGGAGTCGACAGAGGGAATGTAACCACGCCATGTTTTGGTAGGAGAGCATGGAGCTGGTGTACAATAAGTCCAAGCCTGTGGCTGTTACCGGAATGGCTTTCCCAACGGGAGACGTCAATAACTTCGTGGTTGGCAGCGAGGAGGGTACAGTCTACACGGCCTGTCGTCATGGAAGGTGAGTTTCTGTTTTCTTACCAATGACGTGTTCTGCGTTTCCAAAAGTCTGTTATCACTTTCTGGATTATAACCACCTTGCATTATGAGAAAGGCATTTCTGAAGAAATGCAAATCACAGCCTCCTGTCTTCACTATTTTATAGCATCCTTCTGCTATAAGGATGCCATTTGTAAGCCTTTAGCCATTTGTAAGCCTTTGTAAGGCTTTAGCCATTTGTAAGCCTTTGAGGTTCACATTGCCTGAAGGAAAAAAGTCCAAGCTTCTTAGCATATCCTAGAAGATTCTTGATCACCCTTGACTACCTGCCCCTTCCCAGCCTCAGCCTTCAGGCTCCAGCCACGCACCCGTCCCCCAATATGGCTGATCCCACCACACCTCTGTGAGTTTGTACGTTCGGTTTCTCCCGCTGGGTCTGGTATTTCTCCCTTCTTGGCCTGGTTAATTCCTCCTCACCCTTCAAGAGCCAGAGCAAAGGTCTTTCCACGTTGAAGCCTCTCCTGACTCTCTTGGACAAAGAAATCATTTCCGTCTTTATGTTTCCGTAGCATTTTCATTCCCTTTATTCATTCATTCTTTCAAGGAATGTTTCCTAAGAACCTACCATGTGCCAGGTACCATCATGTCATACGGATGCAGTAAGGAACAAAACAGACCTGGAGTTCATATTCTGGTTGAGGGTGAATGACAGTAAACTAATAAACAAGTAAATATGTGGTTTAAGGTGATAAGTGCTATGGAGAAAATTAAAGTAGAATAAATGGGATAGGACTACAAGCTGTCAGATAGGTTTGTTGTTTTATATATTTTCATCTCACTTCTACATTAGCATTCATCACATTTTATTTCAACTCTTCAGTCATCTGCCATTTTTCTCTTACTAAACTATTTCCATTTCATCATTGGTTTCCTGCCTGGTGCCTGGCACATAGTAAGTGAGGAGTTAAAAATTTATATGGGGAATAAAGAGTGACAATAACCAAATAATATAGAGAAGTGCCTAAGGGCCCTTCCTCTCAATCAGAGGCTGAAATAGTATGAGATACATAAGGCAGAATGAAGATTCCAGGTGATAAGAAGTCTGTCTTGATTGAGAGATTGGCAGATGCTCCTGGAAAAATCTCAGGAAAAAGTGGAATTCAATAATCTAGACTGGGTTGTAAAATTACATGGCAAGACTTAATGAATGGACTCACAGCTTTTGAAAGGTTCACGGTGTTCACCTCGGTGTGTTATTTCTCTTTCACTTTAGTCGCTCTAATTCAATTGATTTTTCATCTCTTGCACTCATCACAGGCTATTTAGATTGAATGAGGAACCAGAAATCGTTCCAAGTTCATACTCTGGTGTATTTGTGATTTGTAGAAATAACGGGCATCCGTGGCTCAGCTATATGATTCTTCCATTCACACAATACAGGCTGTGAAGTTCCTACTGTGCTCTCCACAGAAACAAGCAGTATTTTCCCTGCTCACATGAGTAAACGATGACTAGGAAGATGTACCTCATAACTCCATGCCCAATAGTCCTACGTCATGAGTATCGGCTAAAACCACACATCAGTTTTATGAAAGCATAGGAAGATCTGATAGAGTTGTTCATTCATGGCAACGTTCACCGCGCAACTACTGTCAGCAAAGTGCATTGCTAGATGTTGCCAGGCATGCAGACATCATTTAAACCTGTTCCTGTCTTCAGGAAACTGATGATGGTGGGAAAGGTAAGCACACAAACATCTGCAAGACAGGTAGAATGTCGTAAGTGGCATGAGAGAGGCACAGAGAGCAAACAGTGGGCCAAACAGAAACTCCCAGGTTTATCTACGTATTTTTTAGAATCGACAGGGCACAGGTTCAGTTGACTTAACCCAAGGCTTTAATTATCTGTGAGGGCTATAGCACATGTTCATTGATAACTTTCAGATTTTAAAAAATTTTCTTTCATGTGACTAACCATTTACATGGTGAATATTTGTGCTCTGTGGCTCTTGTCCTTTTCGAGCACACACCACAGAAGATGCACTGTGGTTCGAAAGAAGGGTGCCTAAGGTACAAACCACAAATCATTTTACAATGAGCTTGATTTTGCTGTTTACATTGGTCCATCTATCTGAAATATAAAATACAGATCTCAGTAGAGTTGTAGAGTCATAGGCATTGGGCTTCATAGTGATCTTAATCATATAGGGCTACAGGGGAGAGGTGCGAAATTTCTGTGTTTCACCTAACATGGAAAAGGTGCAAATCCACTTCCATAAATTAAATAAGTTCTCCGTTTTGCACCCTATAAACCCTTTCAGGATGCTGTTAAGAGCAAATGCAGTCTCACCAGGGGCCACTTCAAAGATCAGTTCCTCATGTTCTCTAGAACAAATGTAAATGATCACGTGTGGAACTGCTGTTAGCAGTTTCACCAGGCATAATTTTTGAGTGCCTGTTACATGGAACATATGCTGCAGCACTTGGCTGGTGATTTCAAATTTTTGCTTAGCGCACTGACATTTACTGGTGCTCCAGAAGCCCACATTCTTTAATAACTTAATACGTTTTCACTCTTTGTGACATAATATATAGATTCCACAATCCCTCTGTATTTGTCATATGTATAACGTTGTGCACATGAATTTTTAAAATATAGCATTTTGGTATATTTTCTAATTGGGTGTGATTGTGTGCAGACTATTGTGGGATAATAGGGGCTGGGAACAATCCCAGCTTAGTTAAATAAACGACATATGTCTGCGGATAACTTTCAAACTGTGTATCGCCACTTCTCAAATGTGCTCCTGTTGGGGGAAAAAGGCGTAAGTTTGCCTCTTTCTTTGCTGTTTTGTTCAACAAATGTTTATTGAGCACTTACTACATGCTAAACAAGGCACCAGCCCTTACGGAATTTACATTTAGTGGATTTGTAAATTACTCTTGCGCTTTCAGTGAAAACATCATTTTCTCCATATGACATTTAAGTTATTTTGCCTATTATTTTGTGGTGGCAAGGGTTTCCACAAAGTTTTACATTTTCAGGTATGTCAGCTTAGTTTAAGAACTTTTTCTCAAAAGGGTAAATGCAAGTATTCAAGGATATATGGAGTTTTATAGCCAATAGGCTCCCCGGAAGGAGTTAAAATGGGAGTTGTGTCAAAGTCACCACAAGAGTAGAATCATCTTATTATAAATATGAAAGCTCTGAGATCTGAGTGTACAGTCATCCCCTGGTATCCGAATCCACGAGGAATTGGTTCCAGAAGCCCCTGCAGGTACCAAAATCCGAGGATGCTCAAGTCCCTTCTATAAAACGGCGCAGTACAGTCAGACCTCCATGTCGCGGGCTCCGCGTCTGCGGTTATAGAGGGCCGGCTGTATGTGTTTTGCATCAAAGCAGCTGCAATGACAGTGATGGGCTTTGAGGCACTCCTGAAAAAGGATTAAATGATAAAAATTTGATATTAAATTCTGAAGATTAAAAAGATGTTATCGCCCCATATTGTTTTTTTAATCACCAAGAGTAGTATAGCATTTATTTCTCTCAGGGTAACTGTGAAAGTGGTTTCATCTCTGATATTTTATGGCTGTGCTAAATTATGGAGAAGTAATCACACAGAAACAAGCCTAGTTTTTGTAAAGTAATCAGTGCTTTGCGAAGGTCACTGAAACTCTGCTCTTGTGTGGTCTTTGTGCAGCAAAGCAGGTATTGGGGAAGTCTTCGAAGGCCACCAAGGACCAGTGACAGGAATTAACTGCCACATGGCAGTGGGCCCAATCGACTTTTCACACCTGTTTGTCACGTCGTCGTTTGACTGGACCGTCAAACTGTGGACCACAAAGGTAAGGAAACCTTGATGTACATTCCCAGGTAATACACAGGGGAAGAGGACAATTTTGTCCCCTGGGAGGAGTTGTAGGGAACCTGAAGTCTCTTCCAGGAGACCTGGCATTAGGAATTTGGGCAACCTTCTGGTGAACCTGACCTGCCTCAGAGCTAGTTAAGCCTCACTTTCTCAGTCCCTTTTATTTATTTTAACATATGTAAGTAATACTGGAGAACACTCTAATTGTAAAAATTCGAACAATGCAGATAATGATAAAACAGGTCCTCCTTCACCAATACTTAGCCTGCCCATGACATCGC
The DNA here is from genome assembly GCF_949987535.1 of Balaenoptera acutorostrata. Classification (NCBI taxonomy): domain Eukaryota; kingdom Metazoa; phylum Chordata; class Mammalia; order Artiodactyla; family Balaenopteridae; genus Balaenoptera; species Balaenoptera acutorostrata. The sequence continues at coordinate 61,019,168 of NC_080070.1, forward strand.
CTTCATTGCCTTCCATCCCAGGTACCCTCTGCTATCAGTTTAGTGTTGAGTGTCCAGAGCATTGCGGTACTTACTCACATACATCTGTACCTGTGGAAATACAGGCCTTGGGACTTGGGCTTCTTGGTTCTGGGGGTTTGGGTTTTGGGGGTTCTTTGAGTTCTTGATGGTTTTTAAGCTAGTAAATGGCGCCATCCTATGTGTGCTTTCACAAGAAATTCTGACCGTGTTTGGGAGCAAGAAAAACTAGAAAAAAAGCCACCTAGAAGGAAGGTGCAGGAGTCCAGGGAAGAAATGACAGTGGCTTAGATCAGTAGTTTGGAATGGAGAGAAGTAGATGGATTTGAGAATCATTTATGAGGGAAAAGCCACAGAAACTGGTGATTGATTTGATACAAGGAAGGTGAGAGAGGGAGTCAGCAGGAAAAAACCCAGGTTTAAGACTGGGGCAACTGGAGATCTGTGGTGGCACTCATTGCGGTGGAGAACACCCAAGGGAGGCGCATGTTGGTGAGGAGTGATGTGCAGGTCGTATTTAAGGTGGCTGGGAGGCACAATTCACAGCCTTCACTACGCAGTTTGATAATTGGGACAGAAGCAGAGGGAGCGCTTTGGGCTGCTCCTACGGACCTAGTTGCAATCAGAACAATGATTATTAAGTCCAAGGAGTGGACTTTAAAAGAAATGCTAAAACACAGTGCAGAGAAAGAGAAATATTTAGGAAGTAAACAGGAGAAATGGAAGTAGAAAAAAAAGATTAAAAAGTAACAACCCAAGAAATAGGAAAAAATTAGAATTGTTTGCGTATAGGGCTTCCAGGGTATTAATGGAGAGGACTGTGTCAAGATGACAGCATTGGCTCTTAACTGTATGAAAAGCAACCACACTTAGAAATTCAAACTCAAACCAAGCTGAGAAACCTCAACTATGAGATTGACACAAATCCAAAAGATAACATACTCTGTGAGGAGACCGAAAGAAAACAACCATTCTAATACATTGTCATTGGAAATGCAAACGGTACAATGCTAATGGAGGGGAATTTGGCAATATCTAAAAATAATGAATGCATATTTGCTCACTGACAGAGCAATTCCCGCTTCTAGGATTCTATGCCAAAGATGTACTAGCAATAAATAAGAAAAAGACTAATGCAGAGGGATATTTGTTCAAAGACTACCTTGAGTAGCAAAACATTGGAAAAACCCCAAAAGTCCATCAATAGGACACTGGACAAATCAAAAGTATGATACATCCACATGAAGGAGTACTATTCAGATGTAGAAAGAAATGAAGATGTCCATATGCTTATTATGAAGTGATCTCTAGAATATAGAGATCACTATATTTTTAAATGAGAAACATAAATAGTATGTTGTCACCATTTAATATTTACTTATACATTTTTTAAATTTAATTTTTATTTTATAGTTGATTTACAATGTTTTGTTAGTTTCAGGTATACAGCAAAGTGCTTCAGTTCATTCTCAGATTCTTTTCCCATATGGGTTATTACAGAATATTGAGCTGGGCTATACAGTAGGTCCTTGTTGATTATTTTATATAAAGTAGTGTGTACACGTTAATCCCAATCTCCTGATGTATCCCTCCCCCAACCTTTCCCCTTTGGTAACCATAAATTTGTTTTTGAACTCTGTGAGTCTGTTTCTGTTTTGTAAATAAGTTCATTTGTATCATTTTTTTAGATTCCACATATAAGTGATATCATATATTTGTATTTCTCTGACTTCACTTAGTATAATAATCTCTGGGTCCACCCATGCTGCTGCAAACGGCATTATTTCATTCTTTTTTGTGGCTAATATTCCATTGTATATATGTACCATATCTTCTTTATCCATTCCTCTGTTGATGGACATTTAGACTGCCTCCATGTCTTTGCTGCTGTAAATAGTGCTGCAGTGAACATTGGGGTGCATGTTTCTATTTGAATTATGGTTTTCTCCAGATATATGCCCATGAGTGGGATTGCTAGATCATATGGTAGTTCTAGTTTTAGATTTTTAAGGAGCCTCCATACTGTACTCCATAATGGCTGTACCAATTTATATTCCCACCAACAGTGTAGGAGGGTTCCCTTTTCTCCACATCCTCTCCAGCATTTATTATTTGTAGACTTTGATGATGGCCATTCTGACCGGTGTGAGGTGATACCTCATTGTAGTTTTGATTTGCATTTCTCTGATAATTAGCAAAGTTGAGCATCTTTTCATGTGCTTTTTGGGCATCTGTATGTCTTCTTTGGAGAAATGTCTATTTCAACCTTCTGCCCACTTCTTGATTGCGTTGATTGGTTTTTTTTTGTTTGTTTTTGATTTTTTTTTTGATATTGAGCTGCATGAGCTATTTGTATATTTTGGAGATTAATCCCTTGTTGGTCACTTCGTTTGCAAATATTTTCTCCCATTCTGTGGGTTGTCTTTTTGTTTTGTTTATGGTTTCCTTTGCTATGCAAAAGCTTTGAAGTTTCATTAGGTCCCATTTGTTTATTTTTGTTTTTATTTTCATTACTCGAGGAGGTGGATCCAGAAAGATATTGCTGAGATTTATGTCAAAGAGTGTTCTGCCTGTGTTTTCCTCTAAGAGTTTTATAGTATCCAGTCTTACATTTAGGTCTTGAATCCATTTTGAGTTTATTTTTCTGTACAGTATTAGGGAGTGTTCTAATTTCATTCTTTTGCACGTAGCTGTCCAGTTTTCCCAGCACCACTTATTGAAGAGACTGTCTTTTCTCCATTGTATATTCTTGCCTCCTTTGTCGTAGATTAATTGACCATAGGTGCATGGGTTTATTTCTGGGCTTTCTATCCTGTTCCACTTATCTGTATATCTGTTTTTGTGCCAGTACCATACTGTTTTGATGGCTGTAGCTTTGTAGTATAATCTGAAGTCAGGGAGCCTGATTCCTCCAGCTCCATTTTTCTTTCTCAGGATTGCTTTGCCTATTCAGGGTCTTATGGGTTTCCGTACAAATTTAAAAAGTTTTGTTCTAGTTCTATGAAAAATGCCATTGGTAATTTAATAGGGATTGCATTGAATCCGTAGATTGCCTTGGATGGTATAGTCATTTTGACAATATTGAGTCTTCCCATCCAAGAACTTGGTATAACTTTCCATCTGTTTGTATCGTCTTCAGTTTCTTTCATCAGCATCTTATAGTTTTCAAAGTACAGGTCTTTTGCCTCCTTAGGTAGGTTTATTCCTAGGTATTTTATTCTTTTTGATGCAGTGGTAAATGGGATTGTTTCCTTAATTTCTCTTTCTGATCTTTTATTGTCAGTGTATAGAAATGCAAGAGATTTCTGTGTATTAACTTTGTATCCTGCAACTTTACCAAGTTTGTTTATGAGCTCTAGTAGTTCTCTGGTAGTATCTTCAGGATTTTCTGTATATAGTATCATGTCATCTGCAAATGGTGACAGTTTTACTTCTTTTCAAATTTGGATTCCTTTGATTACTTTTTCTTCTCTGATTGCTGTGATTAGAGGACTTCCAAAGCTATGTTGAATAAAAGTGGTAAGAGTGAACATTCTTGTCTTGTTCCTGATCTTAGAGGAAATGCTTTCAGCTTTTCACCATTGAGTATGATGTTACCTGTGGGTTTGTCATATATGGCCTTTATTATGTTGAGGTAGGTTCCCTCTATGCCCACTTTCTGGAGACTTTTTATCATAAATGGCTGCCGAATTTTGTCAAAACCATTTTCTGCTTCTATTGAGATGATCATATGGTTTTTATTCTTCAGTTTGTTAATGTGGTGCATCACACTGATTGATTTGCAGATATTGAAAAATCCTTGCACCCCTGGGATAAATCCCACTTGATTATGGTGTATGATCCTTTTAATGTATTGTTGGATTCAGTTTGCTAGTAATATTTTGTTGAGGATTTTTGCATCTATGTTCATTAGTGATATTTGCCTATAATTCTCTTTTTTTGTGATATCTTTGTTGGGTTTTGGTATCAGGGTGATATCTCATAGAATGAGTTTGGGAGTGTTCCTTCCCCTGTAATTTTTTGGAATAGTTTCAGAAGTATAGGTATTAACTCTTCTCTAAATGTTTGATAGAATTCGCCTGTGAAGCCATCTTGTCCTGGAGTTTTGGTTGTTGGGAGTTTTTTAATCACAGTTTCAATTTCAGTGCTTGTGATTGGTCTATTCATATTTTCTATTCCTGGTTCAGTTTGGGAGATTGTACCTTTCTAAGAATTTGCCCATTTCTTCTAGGTTGTACATTTTATTGGCATATAGTTGCTTGTAGTAGTCTTTTATGATCCTTTGTATTTCTGTGATGTCAGCTGTAACTTCTCCTTTTTCATTTCTAATGTTATTGATTTGAGCCCTCTTTTTTTCTTGATGATTCTGGCTAAAGGTTTGTCAATTTTGTTTATCTTTTCAAAGAACCAGCTTTTAGTTTCACTGATCTTTTCTGTTGTTTTCTTCGTCTCTATTTAATTTATTTCTGCTCTGATGTTTATGATTTCTTTCCTTCTACTAACTTTGGGTTTTGCTTATTCTTCTTTTTCTAGTTGCTTTAGGTGTAAGGTTAGATTGTTTATTTGGGATTTTTCTTGTTTCCTGAAGTAAGATTGTATTGCTGTAAACTTCCCTTTTGAGAACTGCTTTTGCCACATCCCATAAGTTTTGGATTGTTGTGTTTTCATTGTCTTTTGTCTCTAGGTATGTTTTTAAGTTTCCTCTGATTTCTTCAGTGATCCATTGGTTGTTTAGTAGCATATTGTTTAGCCTCCACATGTTTGTGGTTTTTACAGTTTTTTTCTTGTAGTTGATTTCTAATCTCATAGCATTGCAGTCAGAAAAGATGCTTGATATGATTTCAGTTTTCTTAAATTGATTGAGGCTTGCTTTATGGCCCAGCATTTGATCTATCCTAGAGAATATTCCACGTGCACTTGGAAGAATGTGTATTGTGCTGCTTTTGGATGGAATGCTCTATAAATATCAAGTCCATCTGGTCTAATGTGGCATTTAAGGCCTGTGTTTCCTTATTGATTTTGTGTCTGGATGATCTGTCCATTGATGTAAGTGGGGAGTTAAAGTCCCCCAGTATTATTGTCTTACTCTCGATTTTCCCTTTTATGGCTGTTAGCATTTGGCTTATATATTGAGGTGGTCTTATGTTGGGTGCATATGTATTTACAATTTACAATTGTTACATCTTCTTCTTGGATTGACACTTGATCATTATGTAGTATCCTACTTTGTCTCTTGTAACAGTCTTTATTTTAAAGTCTGTTTTGTCTAATATGAGTATTGCTACTCCAGCTTTCTTTTGATTTTCATTTGCATGGAATACCTTTTTCCATCCCCCACTTTCACTCTGTATGTGTCCCTAGATCTGAGGTGGGTCTCTTATAGACAGCATATATATGGGTCTTGTTTTTGTATCCATTCAGCCAGTCTGTGTATTTTGGTTGGAGCACTTATTCGTTTATGTTTAAGGTAATTACCGATATGTATGTTCTTTTTTTTTTAATATTTATTTATTTATTTATGGCTGTGTTGGGTCTTCGTTTCTGTGCGAGGGCTTTCTCTAGTTGTGGCAAGCGGGGACCACTCTTCATCGCAGTGCGCGGGCCTCTCACTATCGCGGCCTCTCTTGTTGTGGAGCACAGGCTCCAGACGCGCAGGCTCAGTAGTTGTGGCTCACGGGCCCAGTCGCTCCGCGGCATGTGGGATCTTCCCAGACCAGGGCTCGAACCCGTGTCCCCTGCATTGGCAGGCAGACTCTCAACCACTGCGCCACCAGGGAAGCCCGGGTATGTATGTTCTTATTGCCATTTTGTTAATTGTTTTGGATTTGTTTTTGTAGGTCTTTTTTCTTCCCTTCCTCTTTTGTTCTCTTTTGTGATTTGATGACTATTGTTGTGTTTGGATTGCTTCTTCTTTTTTCGTGTGTATGTATCTATTGTAGATTTTTGGTTTGTGGTTACCATGAGGTTTTGATATAGCAGTCTATGTATATACAAGGTTGTTTTAAGTAGCTGGTCTCTTAATTTCAAATGCATTTCCAATATCCCACATTTGTTTTCTCTTCTCATGATTGCTGGTTTTGATATCATATTTGTGTGTGGATGATTTCCTACTTTTACTGTATATTTGCCCTTACTGGTGAGCTTTCCCGTTCATAATTTTCTTGTTTCTAGTTATGGCCTTTTCTTTTCTGCCTAGAGAAGTTCTTTTAGCATTTGTTGCAAAGCTGGTCTGGTTGTGCTGAATTCTGTTAGCTTTTGCTTGTCTGTAAAGCTGTTGATTTCTCTGTTAAATCTGAGTGAGAGCTTTGATGGGTAGAATATTCTTGCTTGTAGGTTTTTCCCTTTCATCACTTTATTTTTTTAAATTTATTTATTTAATTTATTTATTTTTGGCTGCGTTGGGTCTTCGTTGCTGCACGTAGGCTTTCTCTAGTTGCAGCGAGTGGAGGCTACTCTTCATTGTGGTGTGCAGGCTTCTCATTGCAGTGGCTTCTCCTGTTGCAGAGCATGGGCTCTAGGCAAGCAGGCTTGAGTAGTTGTGGCGTGCAGGCTCAGTAGTTGTGGCGCACGGGCTTAGTTGCTCCGCGGCATGTGGGATCTTCCCGGACGAGGGCTCAAACCCATGTCCCCTGCATTAGCAGGCGAATTCTTAACCACTGCACCACCAGGGAAGTTCCCTTTCATCACTTTAAATATATTGTGCCACTCCCTTCTGGCCTGCAGAGTTTCTGCTGAGAAATCAGCTAATAACCTTATGGGAGTTCCCTTGTATGTTATTTGTCACTTTTCCCTTGTTGCTTTTAATATTTTTTCTTTGTCTTTAATTTTTGTCAGTTTGATTACTATTTGTCTCAGTGTGTTCCTCCTTGTGTTTATCCTGTCTGGGACTCTCTGCACTTTCTGTACTTGGGTGACTGTTTCCTTTTCCATGTTAGGGAAGTTTTCAGCTATTATCTCTTCAAATATTTTCTGAGGTCTTTTCTCTCCTCTCCTTTCGGGCCCCCTATAATTCAAATATTGGTGCATCTAATGTTGCCCCAGAGGTCTCTTAGACTGTCCTCATTTCTTTTAAGTCTTTTTTCTTTATTCTGTTTTGCAGCAGTGATTTCCACCAATCTGTCTTCCAGCTCACTTATTCGTTCTTCTGCCTCATTTATTCTGCTATTGATTCCTTCTAGTGTATTTTTCATTTTGGTTATTGTATTTCTGTTTGTTCTTTAAAAGCTTCCAGCTCTTTATTATACATTTCTTGTAGCCTCTCGGTCTGTGCCTCCATTCTTTTTTCCAAGATCTTGGATCATCTTTACTATCATTACTCTGAATTCTTTTTCAGGTAGTTGCCTATCTCCACTTCATTTAGTTGTTCTTCTTTATCTTGTTCTTTCATCTGGAACATATTTCTCTGCTGTCTCATTGTGCCTAACTTTTTGTGTTTGTGGTCTCCATTCCTCAGGCTGCAGGGCTGTAGTTCTTCTTGCTTCTGGTGTTTGCCCCCTGGTGGGTGAGATTGGTCTAGGGGCTTGCGCAGGCTTCCTGGTGGGAAGGCCTGGTGCTTACTCACTGGTAGGTGGAGCTGGGTCCTGTCACTCTGGTGACAGGGGCAGGGCCATGTCAAGTGGTGTGTTTATAGGTGGCTTTTGGCTCAGGACAACTTTAGGCGGCCTGTCTGCTGATGGATGGAACTGTGTACTCACCCTGTTGGTTGTTTGGCCTGAGGCATCCCCGCACTGGAGCCTGCAGGCTGTTGGGTAGGGCCGGGTCTCGGTGCCAAAATGGTAACCTCCGGGAGAGCTCATGCAGATGAGTATTCCCTGGGGCCTCCACCACCAGGGTCATTGCCCTCCAGTGAGCCACAGCCAACCCCCGCCTCCCCAGTAGACCCTCTAAGACCCGTAGGTAGGTCTGGTCCAGGCTCCTATGGAGGCACTGCTTTGTCCTGGGTCCCAGTGCACATGAAACCTTGTGTGTGCCCTCCAAGAGTGGAGTGTCTGTTTCCGCCAGTCCTGTGGAGCTCCTGCACTCAAGCCCTGCTGGCCTTCAAAGCCAAATGCTCTGGGGGCTCCTCCTCCTGATGCCAGACCCTCAGGCTGGGGAGCCTGACGTGGAGCTCAGAACTCTCACTCCTGTGGGAGAACCTCTGCCATATAATTATTTTCCAGTTTGTGGATTGCCCACCTGGCAGGTATGGGATTTGATTATACTGTGAAAGCACCCCTCCTAGTGTTTCACTATGGCTTCTTCTTTGGCTTTATGTGTAGAATATCTTTTTTGGTAGGTTCAAGTCTTTTTTGTTGATGGCTGTTTAACAGTCAACTGTGATTTTGGTGTTTTCGTGAGAGGAGTTGAGCTCAAGTCCTTCTACTCTGCCATCGTCTCCTCCCCTAAATTAAATATCTACTTATACATTTTTAAAAGTTGGAAAGATGAACCACACACACACAAAAATTATTACTTAGAGAGAGACTGGAGGCTGAAAGCAACAGCCATACTTCTTTGAATATACCTTGGCAGTTTGGTTTGGGAACTATGTAAATATTTTACATAGTTATAAAACAAAATAAAATAAGTTTTACAATTGGTTCTTTTTCATTGAAGTAACATGAAATCAACTTTAGTGTGGATCAAATTGGATGCAGAACCTTACAGTGTGGGACAATACTAAATGACTTCAAAACCCTGCATTTTTGACTATACATTCCAAAAGAGGTATATTTTAAGGATAAAAAGGACTCCCCTCAAAAATCTTTAACTACTTCTAGTACTCATATTGCTGATGGTTATATTGTTACTGTCTCTTATACTGTTGCCTTTGTATCTTGATGTTGATGTTTGTGAGAGTTGATGTCATTGAGAATTCATATTAACAGCAGGGTTGAAAGGAGATGCAAATACACAAAGTTAGGTAAAAACTCTGTCATAATCCTAAATTTGAGTTGGACGTATCAGTAAGAACTCATGGTGTGTGTTACCTCTAAACCCAAAAGAATACATATTCACAGCTCTATCTACCAAAAAGGTTTAGAAACAAATGACCAATCCAACAGCAATGACTCTTCTGGGGTCCAGATTGTGCTTTCTAAATACCAGTTCCACTAAAAGAAACCAGAGATCCTGGAAGAAATTACTGATTCTAGATCTGGAGCAGGAAATGTAGAAAATGAGCTTGGAATATTTCATCATAATAGAAAGCAAGGAAGCTAGCAAACACTATGAATTTCTTGTCAAAGAGTTTAGAAGCCAAGCTGAATAAGCTTTTACTGTCTATAAGTAATAGATTGAGTTCATAATGATACTGAAAAAAGAAAAAAAAAAACCTCATTGGTCATCTTTGGAGAATATTAGGGAGACCAACTGATTATTTTAAAAACTAATAACTAGGGACTTCCCTGGTGGCGCAGTGGTTGAGAATCCACCTGCAAATGCAGGGGACATGGGTTCAAGCCCTGGTCCGGGAAGATCCCACATGCCGCGGAGCAACTAAGCCCATGCACCACAACTACTGAGGCTGCACTCTAGAGCATGCGAGCCACAACTACTGAGCCCGCATGCCTAGAGCCCGAGCTCTGCAACAAGAGAAGCCACTGCAATGAGAAGCCCACGCACCACAATGAAGAGTAGCCCCTGCTCGCTGCAACTAGAGAAAGCCTGCACGCAGCAACAAAGACCCAACAACGAAGACCCAGTGCAGCCAAAAATAAATAAATAATTTATTTAAAAAAACAAAACAAAACACTAATAACTAAAGGAAAGAATCAGTCATTTATTCTGAAAGAGTCAAAGATTTGTTCTGTCTTTTCTGTGATTTGTATTGCAGGGTTACTAAATAGTTGATGGGAGTAGTTTTTCTTTGTAGACATATTCCAGCTATTACGGGAAGAAGAAATGATAGGATTTGAATATTATCATTTTACAACCCCTAATGATCTAAGCAATGGTTATTGCTGATAACGTCTTAAAAATAGAAACCACCTTCATAATTATGGAAGTATACAATACCACCTTTGAAGTAGGCTTGTCCCCCAGATCGAATCTGAATCTTATCAATCTACCAGATCTCTGAATTTAGAGGCAATAGGAGACACAGATGCGAAATGTTAAATAATACCACCGGGATGCAATCAGCCAAATCCAGACTGGGGAAATCTGTAGGACAACTGATCTCATTTCAGCAGCAAAACCAAAAAATTTTTTTTCAAGGAAAAAGAAAGAAATAGAGGTGGAAGCTATATGCCAAAACAAAATAGGACAAAACAAAACTTGAGACATTTCAACCAGTCTCAAAATATGGATCCTGTATAGATCTTGATTCAAGCAAACAGCCCTTTAAAAAATTAGAAGGTTGGGCTTCCCTGGTTGCACAGTGGTTGAGAATCTGCCTGCCAATGCAGGGGACACGGGTTCGAGCCCTGGTCTGGGAAGATCCCACATGCCGCGGAGCAGCTAGGCCCGTGAGCCACAACTACTGAGCCTGCACATCTGGAGCCTGTGCTCCACAACAAGAGAGGCCGCGATAGTGAGAGGCCCGCGCACCGCGATGAAGAGTGGCCCCCGCTTGCCACAACTAAAGAAAGCCCTCGCACAGAAACGAAGACCCAACACAGCCATAAATAAATAAATAAATAAATAAATAAAAATTAAAAAAAAAATAAGGCTATTAGGGAAATGTGAATATTGGCTAAATATTTGTTGATAAATATGAATTATTATTTTAGGTGTCATAATGATATATTGTGATCATTTTAACTGGTTTAACCTTTAAGGAGGTACACATAAATATTTACAGAAGAAGTCATATGATGTCAGGGATTTGCTTCACAATAGTCTTTTGGGAAGGGGAGAGCTTGTGGTTGTAGATGAATAGGATGGGCCATGTATTGATAAATATTGAAGTTGGATATTCTATTTCTAAATATGTTTGAAATTTTCTATAATAAAAAAACTAAGAAGGCAAAAGAGGAGGGAGTGATCAACAGTAACAAATACTTCAGAGAAGTAGCATTGAGACTGCCACATGTCCCTTATATTTACCAACTCCACTGGTGCCCATGGCGAGTACAGTCCCATTGGAGTGCGTTGAGAGTGGAACACAGATTAAGGAGGTAAGGAGTGAGAGGAAAACAGGAAGTGCTGAAGAAAAATCCAGAAGCTTGGCTACAGGGAGAGGAAGATGGAAAATGGAGAGAGGGTTTTTCTTCTTTCTATTCTTTCCTTTTTTTTTAAGACTGTAGAGACTGTTGAGGATATTGCTGTTGTGGAAGAGCCAGTAAAGAAAAAGAGTAGAAAAAAACCTATAAGCATAAGGCACAGAGAGGATCCTGAAAATGTTGGAGTGAATGGGATGCATAGCATAGGCAGGGGGTGAGTTTTACATTTGAGCAGTGACACATTTTTCTGGTGTAACAGAGGAACAGGAAAGGATGGGGGCAAATATACACAGGTGTGTAGGTTTGGTGAATGAAAGCAGAGAGAACTCTCGATTGATTCTATTTTCTCAGTGAGGTAGGAGATGAAGTATTCTGCTGAGTGGGAAGTGCTGAAGGGAGCAGAAGGGAGGTGCTGAAGGGAGCAGGTTTCAGTTGTCACAGAAGAGAACAGGAAGGGCTGATTAGGGAAACAAAGATGGACTCGGGCAGTGTGGAGGACCCAACTGGGTTGGAGACCAGGATGTTTTAGTGGCATCAGTCTTCAGGGCTGACTTCCTCTGAGAGAACTTGGCAGCACAAATATGGGCAGGGATGAGATGGACAGTTAGTTGGACCCTGGGCTGGAGCTTTGCCGTAATATGATGGAAGGACGACAGAATATAGGATTTGGAGATGTGGACAAGACAGTGTTTGATGTTAGACTAAGGATTCTAAGCTGGAGCAGGAAGGAAATGAAAAGAGAAAGAGGGCTTCCCTGGTGGCGCAGTGGTTGAGAATCTGCCTGCCAATGCAGGGGACACGGGTTCGAGCCCTGGTCTGGGAGGATCCCACATGCCGCGGAGCAACTAAGCCCGTGCGCCACAACTACTGAGCCTGCGTGTCTAGAGCTTGTGCTCCGCAGCAAGAGAGGCCGCGATAGTGAGAGGCCCACATACCGTGATGATGAGTGGCCCCCACTCGCTGCAACTAGAGAAAGCCCTCGCACAGAAACGAAGACCCAGCACAGCCCAAAATAAATAAATAATTTTTAAAAAAAGAAAGAAAGAAAGTAGGACTTCCCTGGTGGCGCAGTGGTTAAGAATCCGCCTGCCAGTGCAGGAGACATGGGTTCAAGCCCTGGTTCGGGAAGATCCCACATGCCGCAGAGCAACTAAGCCCGTGCGCCACAACTACTGAAGCCCACGTGCCTAGAGCCTGTGCTCCTCAACAAGAGAAGGCACCGCAATGAGAAGCCCACGCACCGCAGCGAAGAGTAGCCCCTGCTCGCTGCAACTAGAGAAAGCCCACGCACAGCAACAAAGACCCAACGCAGCCAAAAATAAATAAATTAAAAAAAAAAAAAAAAAAGAAAGTAAAGGGAGTAGGGGGTTGGAAGGCCCTATAAGATCAAAGAACATTATGAAGACAGTAATTGGGTAACAGAATTAGTAAATTTTTAGAAATTGTTAAAATTAGTAAATTGTTAGAAAGTGGGATGTTTGGATTTAGCATTTCACAACTGAAATAATTGCAAGTGATTAAAAAAAAAAAAAAAGGGTCCAGGATGTGGTCATGTCTGTAGCTGAAGTCCAGTGAAGTTGTAGTTCACTGGAGATGAGGTAGTCACGGAAGTAAAAGGTCAGGGTTCTGCTATGCTGTGTGCTTTGAAGTGGGCCAGGATAATAATGGCAAAATAAGAATAGAGAAGAAGATGGTGATCCAGGTGCTAAAGTCTTCAGTGAATTAGGAAGAGAGATCAAAAGAGGTAAAAGGTGGTACAGACAAGTGGCCTGAGCTTAAAAGAAGCAGGACTTTTTCCTGGAGGGCTGAAGAGCCATGAAACAGCCCTGGAGAGCAAGTAAGAAGCTGACTGTCTCACTGTTGTGAAATAGAATACGCCGTGATGAACAGCTTCTACGTGAGGAAACGGCACGGGAGCTGATGGGTTTGAGACAGGCAGTCAAGGGAGTTTTCAATGAGAAGGCTGAGAATGGAGGTACATGACTTTACTATGGAATGAGACATGGAGGGCATGGTGGAAACATCTGGAAAAGAGGGGGAGCAGTGAGTGGTTGGTTCAGGTGAAATAAGTACTAATAGAGATTTCTAGAAAATGCTATGAGAGCGACCACCAGAATGAGGAGGAAAGATGAAAAAAAGAGTTCCAAACAGGATGCTAATTTTGCAAATTCTAGTGAGGATAGCATGAAGGGAGAGAGAATTAAAACACATTACATTGCCCTCCCCCCACCAAGTTTCATCTTTAAACCACAGTCAGGGAAGGCTTCCCACTGAAGCAGAAACTTCATTGGAGTAGTTTACCTGGCAAACCATGGACCAGGTTGCATTCCTGGCAGCTGGATCAACACATGAGCAGCCATTTTCCCCTAGATGGCTGAAAGCAGGTATCCAGTTAGGAAATGACATGCAGTGAGGCTGGAAAGATCAGCGTATAGTTGATTGTGTAGATTTATTTTTATAAACAGTGACACGTCATTTTATGAAAGAATCAAAATTTAATTTTAGGGAGTTTTCGACGGAAGATGATTTGGAGGGGTTGGGGAGGAGGGACCAACATTTATTGAGGTCATAGTGTGTGCTAGGCGTTGTGCTAAATGTTACATACAGTGTTACATACATTAGTCCACAAAGTCCTCACAGTAAAGTTATGAGTAGATAGTATTATTCCATTTTATAGAGGAAAAAGGCATAAGAGAGCTTAAATAACTTGCCTGCTGTGCTCAGTGAGAAAGTGGGGAAACTGGGATTCAAACCCAGGTTTGTGTGACCCCCCTAACATGTCCTTTTCCACACCAGCATACTAAGCCTAGAGACAGGAAATCCAGTTACAAGGCTAGTTAGATCATCCCGGTGAGAGCCATGATGTTGGCAGTGGCAGAAACAGTGAGCTTGTGCGGGAGAACACAAGTCTGAGAGAGAAAATCAAGCACACGCGATGACCAACTGACTTGACAGGGGAGTCAGTGACGATCCTGATGTTTCTGCCTTTGGCATCTGAGTGAAAGAACGGTGGCGCCAGTGACTGAGACAGGAAATAGAGGAGGGGCAGCAGGCTTCAGCTGGGGTAGAAAATTAGCATTCTGGGGCACACTCCAACTGAGGCGCCTGAAACTTGCTCAAAGGTAATTGCAAAAACAGCAGCTCAGGGGCAAGAGTGGAGTTAAAACTATAGCTATGATAGTGATCAGCATTTAGTTAGTCATTTACTCCAAGGGAGAAAATTATGAATAGACTGTGGATGGAAGATGACAAGGGTGTAACCTTGGAGCTGATGCTGCCGCAGGATGAGGAGGAGTACCCAGATCAAAAAGGCAAGAGGAAGGTGGCGTGGAGCTCAGTGAGCAATTTCAGTGGAGCCTTGAGGACAGATTGTAGGTGGCAACAGAGTGAGGAGGGAAGACGGTAGACATCGAAAATACAGACTGCTCTTCCAGCCATTAGGCTGTGGACTGAAGGAGATCCAGTGGTGGCCAGCAGGGAAGGCCGGGCCGAGGAAGGATTTGGTTATTATTCTTTTTGAGAGACTTGAGCATGTTTGTGGCCTGAAGAGAAGGAGCCATTGAAATGTATAGATCAACAGTGGATGGTTTGAAAAATCGAGAACGGTGATATCAGGTGCCCATGCAGGGTTGGGTTGTGGAGAAGAGGCAGGGCACCGGAAAGACTGGAGAAAAAAGGTTTATGGATAGATTTAGGTAATGGTAGCGGAGGGGGAAGCAGAGAATGACAGAAGGTCCCTATTTTCCAGTGAAGTCAGAGACACTTTTACCTCTGATGGGAACTGGGTTGTGGCAGGGAGAGCCGGGGAGGTTTGGATCAGGTCCTGTGAGAGATGAGACAGGGCCCTGACTCCAGAGCATGTCTGAACTGCACCAATTTGAGGACCTGCTGGAGCTAAATATCAAAGATGCATTTCACAGGCGATGTCTAATTTCAGTTTTACAAGAATGCTAGGAATTGTGGAAAATTGTCGTTGATGAATCTCTTAGGTCTTCAAAAACCTCCTGCCTCTGCCATTCAAACCTGTCCACAACCTGTCCCCAACTTACCATAGCAGGTTGACAAATTCAGGAGTGGGAGATCTACCACTTGTCTACAGTTCTAAACAAAGGGTTCTCAAAGTGTGGCCCCTTGATCAGCATTACCTGGGACTTAATACAGATGCAAACTCTCTGGGCCTCACTCCAGAACTTTGCATCAAAAACTCTGGGAGTGAGGCCTGGTAATCTGTGTTGTAATTAACCCTCTACGAGATCCTGATGCTGCTAAAATTTGAAGAGCTGTGCTCTAAACCAATGTAAAGTTCTGTTTCAAATTCTCTATCCTGCAGAGCTGGGGAGGGGGCGTGGGGGGCAGTTCAGTTATTTTCAGGGGTCTCTCCTTTCTCCTCAGGGTTGTGTTAGGGACTGGAGAGCTAGTTCAGGATTCAGGCAGGAGAGCGAAAACCAATGTCCCACTTCCCAGCCAGGTTTCATGATATAATTAGTACCCTACGTGTTCTGCCCAGAGGTTTGTACTGTGGATATTTTTGAAACCCCAAATTAATCGTAACCTTTTGTGGAGATGTACTGGGAACAATGGTTACACTTGATACTCTTGACAACATTAGGTAGGGTCTTTCTCCTCTTCGTAATCTGAACACACATAAAATTTAAAGGAAATGGTAGCAACACCTCCTAAAATTACTAGTCACTTTTGCAAGACTATGCCTGAACATATCTTCTTTATATTAATAAAAGAGCAAAGTAAAAATATAAATATTGTTTTGAAAATACTGGAAATCAAGGCTTTTTGTTTTTGTTTTTTTAAAATTCTTGTTGACAATGAGAATTTTCAGATAGGTGTAGAGCAGAGAAAGAAGTAAGATGGGTAATTATTTTTTAGTTCCTTCTGACAATAATGGTTACCTTGCTAATCTTTATTTTAAACTCATTGGATAACTTAGAGTTCTTTAATCATTTAAACAAAGGTGAAGAAGGTTATGGTGGAGGCTTTCTCGATAATCGAGTTAGTGGTACCCTCACACTTAAGATCGTGTCTTAGTCTATTCAGGCCGCTATAACAAAATATCACAGACTGGGTGGCTTATAAACAACAAAAATTTACTTCTCACAGTTTTGGAAGCTGGAAAGCCCAAGATTAAGGGCCAGCATGGTCACATTCTGGTGAGGTCCCCTTCCTGGTTCATAGCCAGCACAATGTCCTCACTGATGGAGGGGCCTGGGGAGCTCTGTGGAGGTCTCTTTTAGAAGGGCTCTAATCCTATTCACAAGGGCTCCACCCTCACAACATAATCACCTCCCAAAGGCCCCACCTCCTAATACCATCATGTGTGGGGATTAGGATTTCAACATATGAATTTTGGGGGGATACATTCAGACCATAGCAGATTGCAAATTAAATAACATAAGGAAGAATCCTTAAGGCAGATTTTTAAAGTGGCTTCGATATAATACTTTGTGCATAAAAATAAGTACTGTGTAGCTCATAAAGGATACCCCCCCCCAAAAAAAGGTTTAAAGGAAAACCAAACAACAGGGAAATTTGGCAACACGGACTTGCATTTTGTACATTCTACTGACCAAGAATTTACATTTCTAACACAAAGATAATATTAGCAAAGAAAATCTGTATTCCAGGGGAGAATGTGATGCTGGAATTAGCACCCTGAGTGAAATGAATCTAATCTTGATGCCTGTAGCAAAGTCCATATCAATTCACTTTGCATAAGTAATGTGATTGCCAAAGAGACAATAGCACTTCACACACTTTTAGAAGAAGCTATGATTGTGAAGATCAAGACTAAAAAATAAAATTCCTCTACACAGGATTGTAGAAATATTGTAGTTAAATTAAAAAGTATATTTGGAGGAAAATGCAGTCATTGTCAACTCTCTTTGTGATTTGAAAAACTAATATTCCCGTTAACTTTATGTATGATTTTATTTAAATTTTGGGGAAAGGCTAAAGAAAGAACATAATATGGCATATTTTTGTAGGTTTGGGCTTCTAAACATTCCCCCAAAGAGTGATTTAGCTCATGAACACCAGATAGCCACATTGCTTATAGAATCTTGAAAAGTTTAAACGATTCTTTCTAGTTTCATTAGTTTAGTTGACTTACTAAGAGAAAATAAGTACAGTTGATCTTTGAACAACATGAGGGTGAGGGCCACCCACCCCTCTCGCAGTTGAAAATCTGAGGACTGCTATCTCTGCCTCAAAACAAAACAAAACAAAACAAAAAAAGGAATTTTTTTTTTTTAATTTTTATTTTTTTTATTTATTTATTTTTATTTATGGCTGTGTTGGGTCTTAGTTCCTGTGCGAGGGCTTTCTCCAGTTGTGGCAAGCGGGGGCCACTCTTCATCGCGGTGCGCGGGCCTCTCACTATCGCGGCCTCCCTTGTTGCGGAGCACAGGCTCCAGACGCGCAGGCTCAGCAATTGTGGCTCACGGGCCCAGCTGCTCCGCGGCACGTGGGATCCTCCCAGACCAGGGCTCGAACCCGTGTCCCCTGCATTGGCAGGCAGACTCTCAACCACTGCGCCACCAGGGAAGCCCCTAGGAATTTTTGATAAATGACTCACCCAAGGGCAGAAAGCTGAAAGTTTGGATAGAATCAGGACTCAAACCCTAGTTCTTTTGATTCTACGTGTTGTGATCTCTAATTGAACACATACTTTTCCCCACACTTAGTTAACTGAAAGATCTGTAAAATGAAAATACAGGTGCGACATGTGTAAATGTACCCACACAGTTCAAACCTGTGTTGTTCAAGGGTCAATTGTAATTGCATGTTAGTGACAGAGGCATTGGACGGTTTTTGGTTTTTGGTTTTGGGGGGTTTTTTGGTCAGAAATTTAAGGCAATATAATTAAAGGCACATTTTTTAAAGCATAGGAATGCAACCATTTTTAATAGTGAGAGGAGCTTTGTTGGTCATCTTAATTATCAACATATTTTAACCCCTTGTAAGAGAGGTAAAGGAAATAAATTCTATGACCCTTGCCTCAGTGGATAAAGCGTAGAAATATAACCGTGTGTAGTAAATAGTTTTGTTATGGTCGGCTACCATATAGGCAGTATACGGAAGAGTCCAAATAAATAGTAGAACAATCAGATGTGTCCCAGCCGGGGTGTGGGACAGGGCTTGGAAGACACAGAGTGTAGGTCCTCTACCTATCCATGTGGAGGCCTCCCGTGGGAGATCTTCCCATGTGAATTCCCACAGTTAGCATCGTGTCCCTTTTCTCTATATGCCTGACGTCTCCTTCCCTCCAACTTATTGGGGGAAAAAAAGCAGAACACAGATACCCACCTTTGACCATGTTGCCCCTTTCCAATCCTGTTTATCGTCTGCCTTTTTTTTTTCCTACCAAACTGCAGTTTTACCTCCTACACTGTCTTTATGCCCATGATCACCACCAAACCTGCTCCTTCAAATTGCCCTGACATCTTTGCCTGTTCCAAGGTCATTTTGCCATTTTCATTTCCTTTCATGACTTCGCTGTTTCAATAATGTTGATTAGTACCTTGGAAAATTCTTCTTTAAATATATCAATGAAGCTGTTTCTAAGAGAACAGTAAAAAACTGTATACTTAAGTCTATCCTTGATGATCCTTTTAAACAATAAAAAAAAAAAGCATTGCCTGAATAAATTCTGTTGACTATCAACTCTTACCTTTTATTGTATCTTAGTGCATTAAATTTCCCATCCATCAAGAAATGCTGGAATTGATGCTTAGAAATAAAGTATGAACTCTTGGCTGGATTAAAACATTCATTATTCCACTCAGCTTTTCTGTTTGCTGAGGTTTAGGATAATTTTTTTCCTGTACTGTAGTTCAGTGGCTGGACAAGTTATGAGTCTTTGGACTTTTTATCATTGCATCCAGTTTGGAAAGTTTCAGTGGATTCCAATTAAACATTGGGTTAATATTTATTTTGGTCCTGGCACAGCTTCACAAGGATTTGGGTTCTTGATACTATTCGTGTATTTGCCAGGTCAGTCCCTTCCTTTAGACCTCAAAGGGCTCGTTTCTTCTACTTGTGTTGATAATATTCTCTAAATCCTTCCTGCACTAGAACTTTTGGTCTCTAAAATGCAGTTCCTTTATGTTGACTGGTCAGGTGTATGGCCTGACTTAACCCATGTGTCAGTATGTCGGTATTTGATGTGGATCCTGGACAGCACCCTGGGGTGCAATCATCCAAGAACCTTTCAGGACACACATTTGATTGATGGAAATCACTGACTTCCCCCGAGTGTATCTTGACATTGTATAATCTGTCCTAGCAGTTTACATACGTCTCAGTCCTCTAAGCTTTTAACAAAGCAGTGACTCTGAGAACAAAATTTTCTAAGTGACTGAAGGGTGATGAGTTTGCACAAATTTGAAAGATAATCTTCAATTTTCAAGCAATACTGTGAAATCAATAAATATCACCTATCTCACATTTACATCCTCTGCCAGGGTTAAAATATAAGATGACTGTCTTAGCTGGGTTTTTTTTCCCCCTCCGAACTACTAGAGAGGAATGATCATTTCAATTTTTCATGAGTAAAAGAAATTGGAAAAATTTTGTTTCTAAGGAAAAACATTGGTTATTACCTTTAAAATGGATTCGTTAAAAATGATTAGGTGTTATAATAAATGTTAAATGTGGCTATATTGTAGATAATGCAACAATAAAAACAGCTTTGTCTTGCTCACTGAGTCCCATTTAGTATGCGTAGAATTTCTACCCTTTCTCTGTAAGACCGTGAGCTCCTCGAGAGTAGACCCATGTTATTCCATCTGTATCCCCATACTGCTTGGCACCTGCTAAGGCACTTAATAAAATACTGAATTAATACATGGATGAATAATCCCTGGATCTTTTAAAGATGTACATTAAAGACATACTGGAGCAAATATTTAGTTAGCAGTGGTTTTGAGCAGTAAAATTCATAACCATAATTTATAAATGTAATAATTAGAAAACAGGTTAAGCTCTAAAAATCCTATTAGGAAATATTTAAGAAACTATAATTCGGGGGAAAAAATCTAAGGCAACCATCTAGGGGTAGAGTGGCCTCCTAATATTTTTCTTACAAAGTAGGTGATTAGAATTCCAATTAGTTTGTAAGAATGATCCAAAGAGAGGGGCAACCAGAGTGTGTGTCCTTACCCACCCCTTTCACTCAAGGTGGTGAGTATTTCTTCAAGTGATCAAGGGAAGAGGTTCCTGAGCAAGCCTGACTGTCGTCCCTTGGTTCACTGTTACATGCAGGAACACTCTTTCTAAAGATACCTCTGGGAAAGTCCGTCTCTTGTGGGAAGTGATTCTTTCCAAACGAAGGGGGCTCAACTCTTCTCTAAATCATAGTTTACAAGAGAAATTCCTAACTCAAACTAAAGCAGTGGGGAGGGGCTAGAGAAGGAAATGCACTAAAGAAGCTTCTCAAAGTAAGTGACATCCAAGGTGAGGTTTGAAGGACTTAGGTAAAGGGAGAAAGGGAAGGGAATTCAAGCAAAAGGAACAGAGTATTCAAAATCAGAGGCATGGAATAGTTGACACTCTAGCTGTGTGACTTTAGGAAAGTTACTTAACCTCTCGGTGCTGCAGTTTATTCATCTATACAATGGGGATTAAAATACTACCTATCTCGTAGGGTACTTGTGAAGATTAAATGAGTTAGTGTACATAAAGCTCTAAGAACAGTGCCACGCACAGGGTAAACACTATAAAAGAAGTAGCAGTACTATCATTACTATTAAATAGTGTTATTGTTGCTATTGTTGTTATTTGGATATTAAAGTGCAGTTGAACTGGAGCAGTGGGTTCAAGGTGACTGGAAGGGAATAATGAAAGGGTAGCAATTGAGGCAAAAAGCCGGGGATGAAAGGTGATCTGTGGTGTCATGCGATAGAGTGTAGACTTTCTTCTGGAAATGACAAGGGCAGTGGCTTAGGATAAAGTGGGGCCTCATTGCCTCTTGCTTGTTGTCATACTGAATGAGACTGGGCAGTAAAGACATCTCACCTTCCCCTCAGGATTTTGAACCACAGGGTCAACCTCATGTTCTACATCTGCTACCGCTTCATCAGATTACCAGCAATATTTGTGTTCTACATTAACACCTGGATTCAGCCCATAGATCTCTCTTATCTCAACATTAGTTAGTTGAATTATTAATATACACTCTCACAATTCTACCACATTCAGTAGTAGCATCTCAAGTGACCAGAATGTTTACTTTTGCAACCCTTCATGGGACTCCCCTCCCAATTCACTACTAAGCTGAAATATTCAGATGAAGACCAATCATGATGATAAAGACTATAATGGTAGTAATCATCGTAATAATAGAAGTTGCATTCAACTGCATACTTCCACGTGACTGGCATTGTACCAGTGATATCAGGTAATGCTAAGTATATTTTTGTAAACATACTGCCACGTGACCCCTTAATTGTCTCATCTGAGCTTTCTGCTAGCTTGATGTTTACTTGTTCCTCTGTGGTATCTTCAACTGGACTTTTCTTTTTATCAACTTATTATTGTTTTTAAATTTTTGAGCCAAGTATATATTCTCGTCCTTGTCCTTCTTAGCTCCAAACTGCCCTGTCACCACAGTCTTTTCACACCTGTCCCCTGCTTCCCACTGAGTCCTGACCTCTCAAAGGGGATTTAAATATGGCAAGCTAAAGAAAGCACATGTGAGGATTTTTCTTAGTATATTCTGATATCAGTTACTTTTACAATTTCTAGGTTATTTCTTTAACTCGTCTGTTTAGTATGTATTGATACACTCTTTCTCAGAGAAGGATATTTCTTTGGTCATCCTTATCATGTGTCTCATATATGTTAGTTTGCCAGTATTACACACAATATAGGATGAGTAGAATTTGACCATTAGGACAAATTACTACTGTATCAACTTGGGACAATACAAATTGGGAGATTGTTCTCATTCTTCTAGTACTTTGTAAAGAATAAATAGAAGTTTTGTAGAGGAAAAATAAATATAATTAATCTTTGAAAACTCTCATTTTTCCTTCCAAAGCAGAGTAACAGGCCCTCTCATAAATTCTGGGGAAACAGACCTCAGTGTTTACTACTGGAAGCTCACCAGTGCTGTGGACGTTTCTGGAGAGGAATGTTGTGGAATTGGCGGTAGAGTGAAATAGTTTTCTCTCCTGTCCTCTGTTCATTGGCTTGAACTAAACCCAAGTCAAAAGTAAGAAGCCTCTTATAAGTTGTCATTTTCCTTCTCACTTAGGACCTTCCTTAATGATTAAAAACGTAACTTTTAAACCAGATTTCCCCTTTACCACTCTGCCAGGCCCAGCTGCGTTAAGAGCTGTAATGGGTCCCCAATCAAGGAGTCTCATACCTGAGACTCTTGGCTTCCACCCACCTATGGAACCTAATTTATGCCTGATTGGCTTGGTTTTTCTCTCTCTCAGTTGCACTCCTTTAACAAAATTTAGTAAATGAACTGAGGTTTGCTAGTCTTTTGCTGTTAAGACCGTTTGTTCAGTATGGCAATCCATGGACTGCCAACATGAAAGGTGTGTGTCTTTATATGTCTGTCAGTGTGTGTGTGTGACCTTGTTTCTTCTTTTTACAGTATTTCGTGTGTATCTAGATCTGTAATAAATTAGTACAGGCATGCTCTCCTTTAAGAATGCCCTCCCCAGTCCCCCAGAGGAATCTATTTGAAGAAATAGTTCCTTGAGAGCAGAGAATGACCATGTCTTCTTTATCAAGTTTATGACAAATTTTTTACCTATTTCTCTGAGGTTGGTCTCTCCCCATGCTCATTCTTCCTACATAATCCTCTTTGATAATCTTCCTAAAATAAAACACACCTTTCATTAGGCCGTCTCCTACAATACATAACAGTGTTTGTATTCTGTGGAATCTTAACAGGCATTTTTTTTAAAGGCAGGAGAAGAGATTCCATGATTTAAAAGTAATACAGCAAGAGTTAAAGTGAACAAGTATCTTTATCAGAGAGGCCTTTTTAACTTATTCTTCAGGAATGGGCTGATTTTTGCCATGCAAAGGTCCCCAAACTCATCTGGGTATGGGACTCATTTTTACCCAGGCACAGTGGGAGAACAGTATTCCTTGGAACATACCTTTGGAAACTCTGACGGACACCGCTCTCCTTGCTCTCCTAATCATTTCAAACACCTCAACCTGCATTTCATGGTTTTCCACTTGCTTGGACAAGCATCTACCCATTAGTCCCACAAGTTCTAAATGCACTCTTTCCAATTTGCATTTTCCAGTAATAATGTCAAACAAGTAAACAAAAATATCAGTAAGTATAGAGATGATTAATGAACTTGAATTTCTAGAGAGGGAAGAGAGAAAGAGGCTGAAAGGAAGGAAGAATTAAATGTCCAGAAATAGTATTTAGAGATGGAGGCGTGACAGGCTCTGAAAGCTGTGCAAGGAGCTTTCCATGAAGGCAGGTACGATGCCAGCACCTCTTGGAATAATGATTAAATAAATATACCACTTATTTTCTTATAAACAGTCTTTATGTTCTTTATAGAACCAAAGTCCATGGGCGGGAAACAAGAAAGGAGAGCAACAAGAAAATATGGCTTAAGTCATAGAAATCAGACCTGAGGAGTACTTTACAGACCCCCTATTTAATTCCCTAATATTACAGAGAAGAAAACCAGTGTGTAGAGAGAAGTGATTTAGATATTCTTCTAGTTGCATATTTTTTCCACCTCACATTGATTGTAACTGAGTCAGAAATAAGTGCGTTTAAAAAAAATGATTTTAACATTTTGAACTGTGCACCTATTTTTTTTTACACACACACTGTATTTTATTTTTACAAGAGATAAATAAACTGACACTAAGCATTGTACATGGATGACCACAACAAAAGCAACAATGATTGCAATTACCAAACACGAAACACACTCATACTATGTCATAATATTGACATTCAGTCCAGTAATCCTCCACTGTAACAGCTCCTTTACTTTGCAGTGAAAATTCATTTGTATATTTTTTGCCTCTGAGCCCGTGTGGGATTTTTTTTTTTTAAATCAAACAAAGTCACAAAAATTATAATCATCCTCATCAGTTCACTCAGTCCCATGTAATTAATTTTTTTTCATCTTGATCTTTTGTTAGCACTTTTATGAATTCATCAGTTTTCCATTAGAGTTCTGAAAATGCTTATTTCATTCAGTTCAGCAGTATAGTCAGTTACCAGAAACCTGTACTTGTCAGAGTCTTTTCCATGAATTCCTTGAAGATGAAACCCTTTTATAGGAACATTTTTGCAAAAGCATCAGAGTACACCCAGAACTGTCTGTAAATGACAAAAGACTTAAAAATGACCACGGTTAAAGATTTGATGAAAGTTCATAATAATGCAATTGACAAGGAAATTTAGTTATTTCTGAGAAATACATTTTAAAGTAATAACTAGAATTATGACTTATAACATTATACCAGAACATACAAGATTTTTAGAAATTTCATGTAATGTCTGAAACATTTATATTAACATATTTCCATACAAATAACCCAAAGAAAGTTTAGTATTAGTTTTTGTTTGTCTGTTTTTTTATACTGCAGGTTCTTATTAGGCATCAATTTTATACACATCAGTGTATACATGTCAATCCCAATCGCCCAATTCAGCACACCACCATCCCCTCCTCACCGCAGTTTTCCTCCCTTGGTGTCCATATGTCCATTCTCTACATCTGTGTCTCAACTTCTGCCCTGCAAACTGGCTCATCTGTACCATTTTTCTAGGCTCCACATACATGCATTAATATACGATATTTGTTTTTCTCTTTCTGACTTACTTCACTCTGTGTGACAGTCTCTAGATCCATCCACGTCTCAACAAATAACTCAATTTTGTTCCTTTTTTATGGCTGAGTAATATTCCATTGTATATATGTACCACATCTTCTTCATCCATTCATCTGTCGATGGGAATTTAGGTTGCTTCCATGACCTGGCTATTGTAAATAGTGCTGCAATGAACATTGGGGTGCATGTGTCTTTTTGACTTATAATTTTCTCTGGGTATATGCCCAGTAATGGGATTGCTGGATCATATGGTAATTCTATTTTGAGGTTTATAAGGAATCTCCATACCGTTTTCCATATTGGCTGTATTAATTTACATTCCCACCAACAGTGCAAGAGGGTTCCCTTTTCTCCACACTCTCTCCAGCATTTGTTGTTTGTAGATTTTCTGATGATGCCCATTCTAACAGGTGTGAGGTGATACCTCATTGTAGTTTTGATTTGCATTTTTTTAATGGTTAGTGATGTTGAGCAGCTTTTCATGTGCTTCTTGGCCATCTATCTGTATGTCTTCTTTAGAGAAATGTCTATTTAGGTTTTCTGCCCATTTTTGGATTGGGTTGTTTGTTTCTTTAATATTGAGCTGCATGAGCTGTTTATATATTTTGGAGATTAATCCTTTGTCCACTGATTCGTTTGCAAATATTTTCTCCCATTCTGAGGGTTGTCTTTTCGTCTTGTTTATGGTTTCCTTTGCTGTGCAAAAGCTTTGAAGTTTCATTAGGTCCCATTTGTTTCTTTTGTTTTTATTTCCATTAACCTAGGAGGTGGATCAAAAAAGATCTTGCTGTGATTTATGTCAAAGAGTGTTCTTCCTATGTTTTCCTCTAAGAGTTTTATAGTGTCCGGTCTTACATTTAGGTCTCTAATCCATTTTGAGTTTATTTTTGTGTATGGTGTTCGGGAGTGTTCTAATTTCATTCTTTTACATGTAGCTGTCCAATTTTCCCAGCACCACATATTGAAGAGACTGTCTTTTCTCCATTGTATATCTTTGCCTCCTTTGTCATAGATTAGTTGACCATAGGTGCGTGGGTTTATCTCTGGGCTTTCTATCTTGTTCCATTGATCTATGTTTCTGTTTTTGTGCCAGTACCATATTGTCTTGATTACTGTAGCTTTGTAGTATAGTCTGAAGTCAGGGAGTCTGATTCCTCCAGCTCCATTTTTTTCCCTCAAGATTGCTTTGGCTATTCGGGGTCTTTTGTGTCTCCATACAAATTTTAAGGTGATTTGTTCTAGTTCTGTAAAAAATGCCATTGGTAATTTGATAGGGATTGCATTGAATCTGTAGATTGCTTTGGGTAGTATAGACATTTTCACAATGTTGATTCTTCCAATCCAAGAACATGGTATATCTCTCCATCTGTTGGTATCATCTTTAATTTCTTTCATCAGTGTCTTATAGTTTTCTGTATACAGGTCTTTTGTCTCCCTAGGTAGGTTTATTCCTGGGTATTTTATTCTTGTTGCAGTGGAAAATGGAGTGTTTCCTTAATTTCTCTTTCAGATTTTTCATCATTAGTGTGTAGGAATGCAAGAGATTTCTGTGCATTAATTTTGTATCCTGCAACTTTACCAAATTCATTGATTAGCTCTAGTAGTTTTCTGGTGGCATTTTTAGGATTCTCTATGTATAGTATCATGTCATCTGCAAACAGTGACAGTTTTACTTCTTCTTTTCTAATTTGCATTCCTTTTATTTCTTTTTCTTCTGTGATTGCCGTGGCTAGGACTTCCAAAACTATGTAGAATAATAGTGGTGAGAGTGGACATCCTTGTCTCCTTCCTGATCTTAGAGTGAATGCTTTCAGTTTTTCACCATTGAGAATGATGTTTGCTGTGGGTTTGTCATATATGGCCTTTATTATGTTGAGGTAGGTTCGCTCTATGCCCACTTTCTGGAGAGTTTTTATCATAAATGGATGTTGAATTTTGTCAAAAGCTTTTTCTGCATCTATTGAGATGATCATATGGTTTTTATTCTTCAGTTTGTTAATAGGGTGTATCACATTGATTGATTTGCGTATATTGAAGAATCCTTGCATCCCTGGGATAAATCCCACTTGATCATGGTATATGATCCTTTTAATGTGTGTTGGATTCTGTTTGCTAGTATTTTATTGAGGATTTTAGCATCTATATTCATCAGTGATATTGGTCTGTAATTTTCTTTTTTTGT
The DNA here is from genome assembly GCF_949987535.1 of Balaenoptera acutorostrata. Taxonomy (NCBI): domain Eukaryota; kingdom Metazoa; phylum Chordata; class Mammalia; order Artiodactyla; family Balaenopteridae; genus Balaenoptera; species Balaenoptera acutorostrata. The sequence goes on from NC_080070.1 coordinate 61,046,363, forward strand.
AGTATCTTTGTCTGGTTTTGGTATCAGGGTGATGGTGACCTCATAGAATGAGTTTGGGAGTGTTCCTTCCTCTGCAATATTTTGGAAGAGTTTGAGAAGGATGGGTGTTAGCTCTTCTCTAAATGTTTGATAGACTTCACCTGTGAAGCCATCTGGTCCTGGACTTTTGTTTGTTGGAGGATTTTTAATCACAGTTTCAATTTCATTACTTGTGATTGGTCTGTTCATATTTTCTGTTTCTTCCTGGTTCAGTCTTGGAAGGTTATACCTTTCTAAGAATTTGTCCATTTCTTCCAGGTTGTCCATTTTATTGGCATAGAGTTGCTTGTAGTAGGCTCTTAGGATGCTTTGTATTTCTGTGGTGTCTGTTGTAACTTCTCCTTTTTCATTTCTAATTTTATTGATTTGAGTCCTCTCCCTCTTTTTCTTGATGAGTCTGGCTAATGGTTTATCAATTTTATCTTCTCAAAGAACCAGCTTTTAGTTTTATTGATCTTTGCTATTGTTTTCTTTGTTTCTATTTCATTTATTTCTGCTCTGATATTTATGATTTCTTTCCTTCTGCTAACTTTGGGTTTTGTTTGTTCTTCTTTCTCTAGTTTCTTTAGGTGTAAGGTTAGATTGTTTACTTGAGATTTTTCTTGTTTCTTGAGGTAGGCTTGTATAGCTATAAACTTCCCTCTTAGAACTGCTTTTGCTGCATCCCATAGGTTTAGGATCATCGTGTTTTCATTGTCATTTGTCTCTAGGTATTTTTTGATTTCCTCTTTGATTTCTTCAGTGATCTCTTGGTTATTTAGTAACGTATTGTTTAGCTTCCATGTGTTTGTGCTTTTTACGTTTTTTTCCCTGTAATTGATTTCTAATCTCATAGCGTTGTGGTCAGAAAAGATGCTTGATATGATTTCAATTTTCTTAAATTTACTGTGGCTTGATTTGTGACCCACGATGTGATCTATCCTGGAGAATGTTCTGTGCGCACTTGAGAAGAAAGTGTAATCTGCTGTTTTTGGATGGAATGTCCTATAAATATCAATTAAATCTAACTGGTCTATTGTGTCATTTAAAGCTTCTGTTTCCTTATTTATTTTTATTTTGGATGATCTGTCCATTGGTGTAAGTGAGGTGTTAAAGTCCCCCACTATTATTGTGTTACTGTCGATTTCCTCTTTTATAGCTGTTAGCAGTTGCCTTATGTATTGAGGTGCTCCTATGTTGGGTGCATATATATTTATAATTGTTATATCTTCTTCTTGGATTGATCCCTTGATCATTATGTAGTGTCCTTCCTTGTCTCTTGTAACCTTCTTTATTTTAAAGTCTATTTTATCTGATATGAGTATAGCTACTCCAGCTTTCTTTTGATATCCATGTGCATGGAATATCTTTTTCCATCCCCTCACTTTCAGTCTGTATGTGTCCCTAGGTCTAAAGTGGGTCTCCTGTAGACAGCATATATATGGGTCTTGTTTTTGTATCCATTCAGCAAGCCTGTGTCTTTTGGTTGGGGCATTTAATCCATTCACGTTTAAGGTAATTATCGATATGTATGTTCCTATGACCATTTTCTTAATTGTTTTGGGTTTGTTTTTGTAGGTCCTTTTCTTCTCTTGTGTTTCCCACTTAGAGAAGTTCCTTTAGCATTTGTTGTAGAGCTGGTTTGGTGGTGCTGAATTCTCTTAGCTTTTGCTTGTCTGTAAAGCTTTTGATTTCTCCATCAAATCTAAATGAGATCCTTGTGGGGTAGAGTAATCTTGGTTGTAGATTCTTCCCTTTCATCACTTTAAGTATATCATGCCACTCCCTTCTGGCTTGTAGAGTTTCTGCTGTGAAATCAGCTGTTAACCTTATGGGAGTTCCCTTGTATGTTATTTGTCGTTTTTCCCTTGCTGCTTTCAATAATTTTTCTTTGTCTTTAATTTTTGCCAGTTTGATTACTATGTGTCTCGGTGTGTTTCTCCTTGGGTTTATCCTGTATGGGACTCTCTGCACTTCCTGGACTTGGATGGCTATTTCCTTTCCCATGTTAGGGAAGTTTTCGACTATAATCTCTTCAAATATTTTCTCTGGTCCTTTCTCTCTCTCTCTTCTCATTCTGGGACCCCTATAATGAGAATGTCATTGTGTTTAATGTTGTCCCAGAGGTCTCTTAGGCTGTCTTCATTTCTTTTCATTCTTTTTTCTTTAATCTGTTCCGCAGCAGTGAATTCCACCATTCTGTCTTCCAGGTCACTTATCCGTTCTTCTGCCTCAGTTATTCTGCTATTGATTCCTTCTAGTGTATTTTTCATTTCAGTTATTGTATTGTTCATCTCTGTTTGTTTGTTCTTTAATTCCTCTAGGTCTTTGTTAAACATCTCTTGCATCTTCTCCATCTTTGCCTCCATTCTTTTTCCGAGGTCCTGGATCATCTTCACTATCATTATTCTGAATTCTCTTTCTGGAAGATTGCCTGTCTCCATTTCATTTAGTTGTTTTTCTCGGGTTTTATCTTTTTCCTTCATCTGGTACGTAGCCCTCTGCCTTTTCATCTTGTCTGTCTTTCTGTGAATGTGGTTTTTGTTCCACAGGCTGCAGGATTATAGTTCTTCTTGCTTCTGCTGTCTGCCCTCTGGTGGATGAGGCTATCTAAGAGGCTTGATGGGAGGGACTGGTGATGGGTAGAGCTGACTGTTGCTCTGGTGGGCAGAGCTCAGTAAAACTTTAATCCACTTGACTGTTGATGGGTGGGGCTGGGTTCCCTCCCTGTTGGTTGTTTGGCCTGAGGCAACCCAACACTGGAGCCTACCGGGGCTCTTTGGTGGGGCTAATGTTAGACTCTGGGAAGGCTCACACCAAGGAGCACTTCCCAGAACTTCTGCTGCCAGTGTCCTTGTCCCCATGGTGAAACAGAGCCACCCCCCACCTCTGCAGGAGTCCCTCCAACACTAGCAGGTAGGTCTGGTTCAGTCTCCCCCCGGGGTCACTGCTTCTTCCCCTGTGTCCCAACGTGCACACTACTTTGTGTGTGTCCTCCAAGGGTGGAGTCTCTGTTTCCCCCAGTCCTGTTGAAGTCCTGCAATCAGTTCCCACTAGGCTTCAAAGTCTGATTCTCTAGGAATTCCTCCTCCCGTTGCTGGACCCCCAGGTTGGGAAGCCTGACGTGGGGCTCAGAACCTTCACTCCAGTGGGTGGACTTCTGTGGTGTAAGTGTTTGCCAGTCTGTTAGTCACCCACCCACCAGTTATGGGATTTGATTTTACTGTGGTTGCACCCCTCCTACCGTCTCATTGTGGCTTCTCCTTTGTCTTTGGATGTGGGGTATCTTTTTTGGTGAGTTCCAGTGTCTTCCTGCCGATGATTGTCCAGCAGCTAGTTGTGATTCTGGTGTTCTCGCAAGAGGGAGTGAGAACATGTCCTTCTACTCCGCCATCTTGGTTCCTCCTCCTGTGCACCTATTTTTATTTGCCATTTAGTAGTGGACTCAAATGCTAGAATATCTTGAAATTTTCTCTTGCTTAATGATGCCTCACTGTATTGTCATAAAGCTATTCTTAAAATAATTTTAATCGGCTGCAAGAAACCCAGCACTTTAATATAATGTAAATGTCTTTTAATGTATTTGTCTGTTGTTTCTCTCTTTTTATTGAGCCATGAGCTTCTTGAGGTCAGTGGCCATAGTTCACATCTATTCTATATTCCCCACAGCTTTCAGTCAGAGTAGTAAATAGTTAATATATAATACAGGCTGATTATCTTATTGACCAATTACATATAAATTAAATTAAGCCACTAGCAGTAATGTTGCTGATTAATGATAGGATAAAGTCTGAAGTTTTATATTTACTGCAAATTTATTTTAATCCTCATTCAGGCACCCCAGTGACTGAAACATAACTGCACCCCAAACACAAATGGACCTGCAAAGACACCTCTGTCCATTTTAATTGATATTTTTGACAATCGCATTCTCTGCTTAACACCTTTTTTCTACTCCATTGATTTTTGCCCCTTCTGTCCAATCAGTTGTACAAACATGAACACATGAATGTTTACATATCAACCTACATGTCATCATTGCAAAACATGCAAGAATGTAATAACAGTCTAGAATTTTTTTTCATATTCCCCCGAAGTCCATAGTTTAAGGTTCATTCTTAGTGTTGTACATCGTATGGGTCTGTACAAGTATAACATACAACCATAATTATAACATCATACAGAGTATTTCACTGCCCTAAAAATCCTCTGTGCTCTGCTTATTCATCCCTCCCTCCCCGCAACTCCTGGCAACCACTGATCTCTTACTGTCGCCATAGTTTTGCCTTTTCCAGAGTGTCCTATACTGGGAATCATATAATATGTAGCCTTTCCAGATTAGCTTCTTTGACTTGGTAAAAATGCATTTAAGGTTCTTCTGAGTCTTTTCATGGCTTGATAGCTCATTTCTTCTTATCACTGAATAACATTGCCTTGATATTCTACAGTTTATCAGTTCATCAGGACATCTTTGTTGCTTCCAGGTTTTGGCAATTATGAATAAAACTGCTATAAGCATCCGTATGCAGATTTTTATGTGGGCCTTAGTTTTCAATTCCTTTGGGTAAATACCAATGAGTATCATTGCTGGATTGTATGGTAAGAGTATGTTTAGTTTTGTAAGAAACTGCCAAACTGTCTTCCAAAGTAGCTGTACCATCTTGCATTCCCACCAGCAGTGAATGAGAACCCCTAGGAGTCCCCCATCCCTCCCCACCAAGAATTAAATCTGCAGCCCTCCAGGACTGTTTGACCAAACTTGCTCTAACAGAAAATGTTTAGGGCAGTGAAACTACTCTGCTACTACAGTGGTGGGTACATGTCATCATACATTGGTCACAGCCCATAGAATGTGCAACACCAAGAGTGAACACTAAGATAAACTATAGACTTTGGGTGATAATGATGCGTCAGTGTAGGGTCATCGATTGTAACGAATGTCCTGCTCTGTGGGGAATGTTAATAATGGAGGAGGCTGTGGGGCAGGAGTATACGGGAACTCTCTCCACCTGCCTCTCAATTTTGCTATGATCCTAAAACTGCTCTAATAGCTAAAATTAAAAACACAAATACAAAAAAACATCCTATATGTGGAAAACCAAACACCTCAGGAATGAAGTAAAGGTATATTTTTAAAATTAATTTTTATTAGAGTATAGTTGACTTACAATGTTGTGTTAGTTTCAGGTGTACAGCAAAGTGAATCAGTTATACAAATACATACATCCACTCTTTTTTAGATTCTTTTCCCATATAGGTCATTACAGAGTATTGAGTGGAGTTCCCTGTGCTATATAGTAGGTCCTTATTAGTTATCCATTTTATATATAATAGTGTGTATATGTCAGTCCCAACCTCCCAATTTATCCCTACTCCCTTCCTTTCACCCTTGGTAACCATAAGTTTGTTTTCTACATCTGTGACTCTATTTCTGTTTTGTAAATAGGTTCATATGTACCACATTTTTAGATTCCACATATAAGTGATATCATATGATATTTGTCTTTCTCTGTCTGACTTACTTCACTCAGTATGACAGTCTCTAGGTCCATCCATGTTGCTGAAATGGCATTATTTCATTCTTTTTTATGGCTGAGTAATATTCCATTGTATATATGTACGACATCTTCTCTATCCATTCCTCTGTTGATGGACATTTAGGTTGCTTCCATTTCCTGGCTATTATAAATAGTGCTGCAGTGAACATTGTGGTGCCTGTATCCTTTTGAATTATGGCTTTCTCTGGATATATGCCCAGGAGTGGGATTGCTGGATCATATGGTAGCTCTATTTTTAGTTTTTTGAGTAACCTCCATACTGTTCTCCATAGTGGCTGTATCAATTTACATTCCCACCAACAGTGCAAGAGGGTTCCCTTTTCTCCACACTCTCTCCAGCATTTATTGTTTGTAGACTTTTTGATGATGGCCATTCTGACCGGTGTGAGGTGATACCTCTTTGTAGTTTTGATTTACATTTCTCTAATAATTAGTGATGTTGAGCATCATGTCATGTGCCTCTTGGCCATCTGTACGTCTTCTTTAGAGAAATGTCTGTTTAGATCTTCCACCCATTTTTTTATCGTGTTGCTTGTTTTTTTTGATATTGAGCTGCATGAGCTGTTTGTATATTTTGGAGGTTAATCCCTTGTTGGTCGTTCTTTCTCCAGCGATAGAAAGCAGCAGCGTGAGTAAAGGCTTGAAGGGCAGAAGGGTTCCAGTGTGCAGCGGGGATTATGAACCCAGCCGACTGGCTGGAGCAGAGGGTTTTGATTAGGGGACGAGGGGGAAAGCACATTTGGAATGCGTGGTCCTGCCATTTCAGCACTGATCTGCCCCAGTGGGATCAGATGGTGGTATTCATAGCCCCGGACTGTCTTGTTAGAGCCCTGGCTCTGGGATCTGTGGCGTGGAGGTACTTTCTCGATGTAGCTATTTGTACTGAGCCTGTCACTAGCTCAGCAGGAGGTAAAAATTACTTGACAGTCTCTCCTGGCTCTCACCCATCCAAAGCGTGAGGGAGAGTAGGGGTGTCAGAGAGGATGGGCATTAGGGAGAGAGAGTCCTTAAGAGCTGAAGCATTCAGTGAGGGAAAGTGAAGGGTATTGAGAGGCTTACCCACATTCTGGGGCACCCGTGCCAGGCAAGCAGCCCCACCCCACCGTGGGGTCCCTGTGCCCTCCACCCCCCCCCCATAGTTGACCTTTAATCCAAAGTGTTTGGTTCCATATGGAAATCTCTCTCTCCTCTCTCTCTCTTTCAATTTCTCTCTATCTCATTTTTTGCACACACACACACACACACACACACACACACAATTATTATCAAAAAACACTTTGGAATTTAAACTCTCAGCTAAGGATCCTTTTCCTAAACAAAAAGCTACAATTTAATACATTTCTATTGGTTCCCTATTACATAGCAAACGGGAACCACTCGCCGTATGCAGTACAATCATTTAAGCCCATTTGACTTCTAAAGGCGAGGGCGATAACATTTTGGATTTCATTTTTGTTTGTCCTATAAGAGTATTGAGTTTTGGCCAAAACCCCAGGCCCTGGATGAATGTGCTTCAGACCTCACTTTTTGTCAGGAGGCCAAGTGGACTTGGGAGAGAGGGTGGAGCTGTCTGTTCAGACATGATTTTTAGTTTTACCCTTTGCCTCTGGAGCCAGGGCCCTGGCCCGCATCCAGCGCACGAAGAGAAGATTATGGTATTTTCTAGGTAATTTTAAGGAGCACAAACCCAAAGTAAAGTCAGGTGGTTTCAAGTCTGCACTGAATTTTTCATGTTAAGGATTTGTCCTGATTCGGGTTTTCAGCAGAGCTGTATTTTAAATGATGAAGGGAACTGTATTCTTCTGGAGACAGGCATGTTTTGGTTGTTTGCTAATGACCTCTGGTTTTGCTTATGGGGAGTTTTGTTAACAAATGGAAATGTAGCAAAATAAAACACTCTCTTTCGTACTTTCTTTTTTGGCTTCCTTTTCCTTCTTTCTTAAACAATGGGAACGCTTGCAATAAGCTGTCAAAACCAGGCTATAGATATTAGTTATTGTAGCATCATTAATACTGTGTAAAAATAAATTAGTCACTTTGGCAATCAAACACATTCTTGTGATCTCCTGTCGGTGCTTTTAAACAGAGCCTTCCCCTGCTGTTTGATAGATCCTATTGTTAAGAGAAGGGGCTGTAGAGATGTATTCAAAAATTCTTTGAAATTTCTCCAGCCTCAGGAACCCATTCAGCAGGAATTAGCCTTTAAGGAGGCTGATAAGGAGAGCTCGGCAGGGGCCTGCCTGCTCTGGAGGTGAAAGGTTGACCCCAGGCCCTGGGTAAGAGGGCTCCGCTTTTGGACCCATGTTGTGCTCAGCTACCCTGCCTGCTTGCCTCGCCTTTACCTGCCCTCTCACCCCATCCCCACCTCACCCTCCAGCTACCTTTTCTAAAAGAAAGGGACTTCAAGACGGAGCCTGCAGAGGGTGACAAAATTAAACCAAAATAAACTCTTATCTGAAGCACGGCAGACTTTGTTTCAGGGGAGAAAACAGCTCTCTATCCAGGCAAAAGTGACTGACTGAATCAGACAGAATTGTCATTTCTGGTTCACGTTCAGTTGGGTCCCTGCAATGGTTGGGCGCGTTGGTATCGAGGCAGCATCGAGTTTTCCACTCTGTGTCCTCACTTGTCCCAGTTGTCTCAACAACATTGCAGAACTAGAGGTGTGAAGTAAAGTGAAGTTGAAAATTAAAAAGAGGCTCTGCTGCCTCCAGAGAGGCTTTATATTCACCACAGGCCCTTTCCAGTAGAAGACACAGTAAACACAGGGTGAGCTGCCATCATTGACTGCAAAGAAAACAGCATTCTGCCTTGCACTCTTGGGGGCAATTCCACAAATGCAGAATCATAGGGTAAATGTGCCCATGTGGGTGTGCATTAGAAGCCAAGGAAAAAAAGAGAGCCTTCCTTCTCTTTTCCTTTGAGAGCTATATTAGTTTGCTAGGGCTGCCATAACAAAGTATCATAGATGGGGTGGTTTCAACAACAGAAATTTATTTCCTCACCGTTCTGGAGACTAGAAGTCCAAGATCAAGGTATTGACAGGGTTGATTTCTTCTGAGGCTTCTCTCCTTGGCTTGCAGATGGCCGTGTTCGCCTGATGTTTTCCCTCTGTGCATATTTGTATCCGAATCTCCTCTTCTTAAAAGGACACCAGTCATATTGGGTTAGAGTCCACCCATATGACCTCATTTAACCTGAATAACCTCTTTAAGGAGGCTATATCAAAATAGTCACATTCTGATGTACTGGGGGTTAGAACTTCAATGTATGACTTTTGGGGCCAACACAATTCAGCCTATAACAAAAACTAAGGTTATTTCATTATCACAGTTGACCCTTGGTTATGGACAAACAAGTTAACGATAATGAGCTTTTCTTGAGGTTCTTTCACACATACCCCACCCCTAGTGCCTGAAGGGCTCCAGTCCCTCCAAGGCTGGCTCCCAGGGGCAGCAAAGCCCTGAAGGACCCGTGGATGTTGAGGGAAAGTTGCAGGAACAGTTGATGCATTATGGTTAATGTGAGAAGTAAGTTTGTTTGTTTGTTTTTGGTTTTTTTGGTTTTTTTTTTTTTGGTTCCTACAGGACTTTAATACATTTAATTTCCAATTGCTGGCATTTGTGAATGTGATTTTTGCATGAAAATCATGGACTTACATTAAGAGATTCATTTTAAATGCCTGGATTTATAGCATAGAAACTTCTTCCACAGTTCAGAAGTAACATCAGAAGTAGTTATCTCTGCAGTTTTTTTAAATTAATTTTTATTGGAGTATAGTTGATTTACAATGTTGTGTTAGGTTTTGCTGTACAGCAAAGTGAATAAGTTATACATATATCCACTCTTTTTTAGATTCTCTTCCCATATGGTCATTACAGAGTATTGAGTAGAGTTCCCTGTGCTATACAGTAGGTCCTTATTAGTTATCTATTTTATATATAGTAGTGTGTATATGTCAATCCCAATCTCCCAGTTTATCCCTAGCCCCCCCCTTTTCCCCCTTGGTAACCCTAAGTTTGTTTGCTACATCTATGACTCTATTTCTGTTTTTTAAATAAGTTCATTTGTACCCCTTTTTTAGATTCCACATATAAGTGATATCATATGATATTTGTCTTTCTCTGTCTGACTGACTTCACTCAGTATGACAATCTCTAGGTCCATCCATGTTGCTGAAATGGCATTATTCCATTCTTTTTTATGGCTGAGTAATATTCCGTTGTATTCCATTGTATATATGTACCACATCTTCTTTATCCATTCCTCTGTCAGTGGACATTTAGGTTGCTTCCATGTCTTGACTATTGTAAATAGTGCTGCAGTGAACATTGGGGTGCATGTATCCTTTCGAATTATGGTTTTCTCTGGATATATGCCCAGGAGTGGGATTGCTGGATCATATGGTAGCTCTATAGAGAAGTAAGTTTGTTGATGCTGAATCCAAAGACCTATTTCATCATTATCACCATGTTCAGAATACGTTTATTAACTGGTGCAGGATATCGAGTCGCAGTGTGGTGCTGATTTGGATTCAGGCTTCTTTATGGTCAGTACAGCATTCTCTTGTTTTCAGGCATCACTCTTCTTCTCCAGACAAATAAACATGTAAGAATATTCCATGAAAAAGTATGTTGATCTCCTTCTCAAATCAATATCTCTCTCTTTCTCTTCCTCTTTTCCTCTCTCTCTCACACACACACACAAACACAAACACACACACCAATTGAAATGTATGTGTTAAAAAGAATCTCAGGTACATACTAATATTTTACATCCCAGGATAAGTTTTTTTTGTTTTTAATGAGATAAAATTCATCAGACATTCAATTCCCAATACCCTGTTCCTATAATACACAGGAAGGCCTGACTAGATTTCCTACTGTCCAAGCCTAATTTTTTATTACTCTTTTTCATATCACCTTCCTCCAGGAAAACAGTCCCCTAAGTCTGGTTCGTTGCCCATGGTTTACAAACATGCTGAAACCTTTGCCATGACTGGGTAGTCTTCATCAGAGATTACATTTAAGGTAGCAGAGTGGGGGGAAAGGTTCAAACCAAGGTAGCATGCTAGAGTAAGAGATAGCCTAAGCAGGATGCTGAATCAAAAACCCATCAGGAAAAGTGGAGGTTCAGCCCTGGGGAGACTAAGAAAGAATCATAAGCCCAAAGAATCAGGGGAAAGTTCAAGGCTCTGCTCAGAGGTGTCAGGCAGAGATGGGACTGCACCCAGATGCTACCTGCTTCAGCATCTACTTTCAATGCACCTTGTCTGCCTCAAGATGCAGTGTTTGCCAGGCTCAATGCCAAGTGTGAGATATAAAGCCACATAAGAGATTGTCCAAAATGTCAAGGATGTTACATCAAAATGACAAGTGGGTGGTCTTAAGAAATAAAGAAGGCAGACCTAGATACAAACACCAGTAATATTAGGATCCTCTTAGAGATTTGTGGTTTGTGATTGGATGGGTTGGCTTAAAGTATCACAGGCATGTCCGAAAATTTTTCTTTTTAAAAATAGTTAATTAATTAATTTAAATTTGGCTGCGTTGGGTCTGCATTGCTGTGTGCAGGCTTTCTCTAGTTGCAGCGAGCGGGGCCTACTCTTCGTTGTAGTGCGTGGGCTTCTCACTTAGGTGGATTCTCTTCTTGCAGAGCACGGGCTCTAGGTGCGTGGGCTTCAGTAGTTGTGGCTCACGGGCTCAGTAGTTGTGGCGTGCAGGCTCAGTAGTTGTGGCACACAGGCTTAGTTGCTCCACGGCACGTGGGATCTTCCCGGACCAGGGCTCGAACCCGTGTCCCCTGCATTGGCAGGTGGATTCTTAACCACTCTGCTACCAGGGAAGTCCCGGCATGTCCGAAAATTTGGATTAGCTTGCCAAACCATTTGAAGAGCCAACATGCGTCCAGACCAACCACTGCCATATTTCCCAGCCACTCCTCAACCTACCCTCTTAGCCTTTTGACACTTCTCTCTCCAAGACCATTGGTGAACCCCTAATACCAAGTGTGCTGGCTTCTTTTTAGTACTCATCTTGTATCATACTGTCTGCTACTTATTCTTGCAGCACTCTCTCCTCTCCCTCAGCACCTCTCGTGAATGATTCTTTGGCACAGGCTTCAAGCTTGCCCCTCTTTCAATTCCAGACCTACATTTCGACTGCCGGCTTAACCTGAGTGTCATCTCCAGAGACTCAAATGTACCATGTTTAAAATACAAATCAGATCTTCCTCCCCTACTCTGCTGCTGCTTCTATTTTCTATCATAGAAAAGCTGAAAACCCTTGCATGAATGTTAGACATCTCTGAACCTGTGTAGCACATAGCACAATGCTCTGCGCATTTATCAGTACATATTTAATAAATGAGTAGCTTATTGCATTAAAAAGTCTTAACTCTGTACTCAAGACCATTCATAACATGTCCTTACCTCCGACTCTATCCAAACCAAAATTATTTCCTATTATTCCTTAGGACAAATCCTCAGAGTCCGCTGGGCTATCCCCACTTCTCACCTTCCACCTGGGAATTCCATGCTGATGTACACAGCCAGGTCTTTGTATGCTTTGCTTCTCCCCCACCCCTCCCCACTGACTGGCTTCCTTACTATCTGTCAAAGTCTATGCATCTTTCAAGGCTGGTCCCATCACCTGTCCTAGATAATACCTTCCTTGACCACATCAGACTAAGGTAACCACCAACATGCCATCCCCCCAGTCTCCGAATTCCTCTGGCACCTAACATCTGTACCACAGAATTTAGCACCTGGCTACCTACTTGTTCGCTTTCTTTGGTATAAACAAACCAGAAAGCCAGTCTCTTTTCCAGGGATTCACAGACATGGTAAATTTCTCCTTGAGTTTTTCCCAAGAATGTGTCTTTGAGGAGGAATTTATATTCTTTCTTTCTTCATATGGGGAAATCTGCGTACCTCCTTGGGACACGATGTGTTTTCCCCTTTGTCTTAGTTATCAGGAAATTTAGAGCTGATTCATTACCAGATTGTAATCATCAGGATCCTAGTATTAGCTATCTATTCTATCTGCCTCTGTTGTGTGTTTATTCTTAATTTTGCAGTATATTTAACTTGTAAGACAACATCAGTCCTTTTGGAACAAAACGAGAAAATAGGCTCCCAAGCAAACAATTTCTTCTCTTATTATTTCATAATTTTCATTCTCCTACCTGGATTTCAAGTCCTTATGAACAGTCAGATCTTGTATTTCTATTGATTTCCCAAAGTAGGAGGCATATGGTAGGTCCTCAATAAATCATTGTTGATGAATCAATACTTTTGGATATCCTAAGTGAAATAATGTACTTTGTTAAGGTAGGGTAGATTATTTTAAACTGTGTTGGAAGCACGTCCTAAAAATTACGTAATTCTAACCAAGGGCCCTGAGTATATCTATTTCTGCTAGCATTTTGTTAAATGTTTAAAATATCAGAAGAAGGAAAGAAAACACAATAAAAATCAAAAGTTAAAGATTTGGCTATTACAGTATCTAAGCATAACACTTAACACAAGCAAGAAGATTAATGAAATCAATAGTTTACTGCCATTAACACTGACCGATGACAGAGTGCATTTTTTACCACAAGCCCAAAGCCCTGCTAGCTGCCTCTGGTAAACAAGACATTCAGGTGGTGTCTGACTTATTTTTTCTTCCCTTATCCTCATTTTCACTCCCCCTTCCTGACATAAGGTAGCAAACATTAAAATCGGCTTTCAATAAAACTACCTGTGCCAGTCATCAGATTCTTTTCTTTCCTTTTTTTTTTTTTTGGCGGGGGCTGGGGGGGAAGAAGGGGGTTCCTTTTTTAAGCTCACCCAGGGAGAATACTTTAACTTTGAAAGAAACCACAAGAATGTAATCATCAAGTCACAGCCAGACTTAGCCTGTGTTCATACTTCCTGTCCTTTTACCCCTGCCCCAACCTGAGCCGCCCCCCCACCTGCTACCCCGCCAAACATTCACCCACCAACACATAACTATAGCTGTTAAATATTTATACAGCCATGTGTGAATAATCCATATAAGTGCAAAAGCTTTTTAGACTTAAAATTCACCCAGCTGACTGGGCTTTATTGTTGTGCGAGAAGGGCTTGCTGAATCCTTTCTTTTGCTCTTTTAACCAGAGCGGAAATGTTTGCCTTTTCATTTCACGGATATGCTGCGTGAGTTGCCTTTCCCAGCCTTCTCCTTCTAAGCACTAATGTTTGAAGAGAGAATGAGAATAACAAATAACAGATACAACTGTCTACACAGTTAGGAGATTCAAAGATACCTCCACCCCCGCCTCCTGATCTAACCCGCATGTCATGTCTGATGTTGGAAGATAAATTAAAACTCATCTCTGTTCCCCAAAGTAGCTGTGTTTGGATCAGACCAATGTAGGTCCATCTTGGGCAGCCTCATATGACCTCTTAGCCTTGCAAATCATCCAGGGTTCATAATTAATACTAGGTTATTTTCCCATGCCCATCTTTAGTATCCTGAATCACCTTACCTCATGCTTAGCTGGTGTTTTCATTTTGAATAGAAGTTAATTTCAATTTGGTTTAGGCAAAATAAAATAAGGTAAGCAAATCTGGTGCAAAGCAGGAAGCATATCAAATGTATTCCACGTCTGAACTGAATGTTTTGAACTTCTGCTATGTGGGATTCTCTGTGCCAGTTCTCTCCACCGTTAAAATAAACACAACTGTCAGCTATCCTACTCCTGAATATAATATAAAAGATACATTGCATTTAACACCAGGAGACACAGGGGTGCAGACCCACAAAAAACTTGCCTTGACCCTTTGAAAATGTGCCCTTCACATGTATGTAGGACACATATATAACAATTGAATGTATACGATATACATTCAGTTGTTGAGCAAGTAGAATGAAATATTTAATTACTTAGACAATTTTACCATTAGATTTTAAACCTGGGTATTTGGGTATGTGACTTCTTGAAAAGAAATGAAATTTGTACAGCAGGTTCTTATTAGTATCCATTTTATACATATTAGTGTATATAAAATTCAAAAATTCAAAAAAGAAATGAAATTTGTCTAAATGTTATATTTACTAAATGTAGTGCGACCACTAATGTCAGATTAGCTCTGAGAACTGGCAAGTGTTTACCCGGGGAATTTAGACATAAGTTATGAAGGGAGAATCAAGGTGTAATCCATGGATCTAGGTTTATAACTTTATCTTTTAAAATTTTTAAGAATTATATGTTTGTAAATTTATATATTTACATATATATGTATATATAAAATTTATAAATATATATTAAATATAAATTTATTTACAATGGGGAGAGAGTTTATAAGCCAGATGCTAGAGTGGATGGAGGTGGACAGTTTAAGGACCAGAGTGGAAATATTCTGCCACTTAATCTACCCACTAATAAAATGCAGTTGTGCAGTTTAACCCGCAATAGGAACAAATAAATAAACAAAGCTGCTTAAGCCTGCAAAATATGTCTATACTGGCTCCGCCTTCTAACTTTTCAAGGCATGGCTACAACCACACTTCTAGCTGCTTCTAGGTCCAGCCCTAGGGCATCCCTCTACACCGGCTAATCCTTCACACCAGTCTCCATCCCTTCCCGCCTGCCTCCTAATACACTCTCTCATCCACCTGAACATTATCTTCATGTCGAATGTTTCTTTCTCTAACTAATGTCATGTTGCATATGAAACCACTCGGCCGTGGTAGGAGTAGAATTAGGGCAGCAGTAACCAAAGAGGGGCTCTTCTGAACTTGCTTGCTTCCTTCTACAGCCACAGAGTCTGTCAGAGAGAGACGGTCAGTCCAGAGGATGGCCACCCACATGGTACCAATGAGCCAACCGTCGAGTGACCGTCTCTGCCCTGCCTCGACTCAAATAAGCCCAGAGGCAGAACTTACCAAAAGAGCCCTAGCAGCTGAGGTGAATGCAAACAGCTCAATTCAGAAGAGCACCCCTGCTTGCTGAGTGTCTTCACAAGGATTCTGTACAGATTTGTTTCACTAAAATGCCTGTTTTAAAGGAGAACCTTTAGGTGGAGCTGATATGCATAAAACTCGTGCCAGTGTGGGGAAATACTCCTTTTATGAATGAGGGAGGCAAAGCTGGTAGCTTTTTCCGTGGCTTTAAACACTCAAATACTAGTCAGAACCTGTGAATATGTATACATTCTTTTATATGGATAATTATCCTCTTTATTGGTGGCGCCTCCTGGATTAGAAGGATTCTTCCATGCAAATAAGCCGTAGAGGAAGGTAGTGCAGCAAAGAACACCTTTTATGTGGCTTCAGTACTTATTTAGCAAAACTTCTACATTTATAGAGAGGCAAATGCTAAATTCCTGGATTTCTATAAGCTTCTTTGTAATTCTTTTAACTAATTCAAGTTAAAGTCCTTAAATGTATTTTTGGTTAATGCACACAAACAACAAACAGACCCACTGTACATCTTCTGTTAAGAATAGCTCACCCAAAGTGTTTATGCCTGATTTTGAATTTCTGACCATGGTAGAAGCAGGTAAAGATATAATTCGGGTATCATGAGTACTGTTACAATATTAGCCACAGAAATTAAGATAAATACAGGATACTTTGTGCTTTAGAAAGACACTACATTAAGTTGCAAATAATGTTTTCCAGCCATAGTACCAAATTCGCAACGCTTCTTTTGGGCCAAGCAAGTTGGTGGTTTGGTTTGGTTTGGTTTGTGAGTTTGGGTTTGTTTGTTTGTTTAAGCACTTTCTTTTTATGGTAGAAGCATCCATTTTTGTGTGTGCTTGAAGTTTGGGGGTCCTTTGGTGGTTTTTTAAAAAGTGATATTGTGGTCTCACATTTTAATGTTTCCTGGAAGAACTAGCTGGCTATTTATTTTAATTACTTCACAGGAACCCACATGACAATTTTTGAAGGACATTTTCTTATTACTCATTGTTTAGTATTTTGGTCATCATTTTTCCCCCAACAAGATATAGTTTTCAAGGTAAGATTCCATTTGTTTTCCTTTTATTTCAGAATAAAAATATAGAAATTCTACTGTTAGTCGTCCACCCCGACCTGACCTACCCATGTAACACCCCCTTCCCCACTCCCTCCTCACCAAAAGAAAGGTTCATGGTTTGGGTAGACATTTCTAAGTTGGCTTTGAGAGCTAATCATTTACAGGCAAATGCAACCTCAAGAACCACAGTGTTTGGAGGTATTAGGAGGCATTTTAACACAAATCTTCCTATTCACCAACCTTCAAAAAACTAAAGCCCATTAGGATGCCTTGAGCTGCCTGATAGGAGGAAAATAAATCATATAGAGGAAAATAAAACAAACACTATATTCCCTGGATGTGACTTTGGTACATTTCTAACGTCAGAAATAGAAATTCACCTCTCATGAAATCATTTTACAGTTAACTGATTGGAAAAACACGCAGCTCTATTCATTGTCAGAAGTATACTTGTAAAATCAAAGCTCAATCCAGAGATCGTCTTTATTGTAAAATGCTGATGGATGTTGTAACTGTTCGTTTTTGAACAGAGTTCACTACCTGCCTCTCTTATGTAAATTTAATATTCTTTATCCCTTCTCTGGTCAAATAGGAGGTCTTTTATTACTTTTATTATTTCATTTTTTCTCACTGAAAACTACCCTCGTACATCTTTGTGTATTTTGGTGAAATACAAAGTAAAAAAGAGTCACTATGATATGAATTCCACAGAACATCAAGGAAGATGGCTTTAATTATAATACTTAGTTTTGAATAACTCTTTGTTAAACTTTCACATGCTTTATTCCACTCAGCCCTTACCACAGAACAGAGTCATAGAATCACAAAGCCAGTGGGAACCCTTGAGGTCAATTGCTCTAGCTTTCCATCTTACAGATGAAAAATAAACTGCAGATCCAAGAATGTTAAGTTAAATTTCCCAAGGTCTGTAGTTTTTCCACTTTCTCCTACTTCCTTTCCTATTCCATACTCCCTGCGTTATCCCCATCTATCAGATGAGTCCCTCACCCAAAGTCGTATAGACATTCAGTGAACTTGAACCCGGATCTTTGCCTCTTAGCATCATTTTATTCTGCTCTCCAATGCCTGGCCTGCTTTAATCTCTGCTGGCTAAAGGCCTATTTCCATCCTGTTTCCTGGTTTTCAGGAGAGAAAGACTTCTGTTAGTGTCACAAGGTGCTAAGGATGCCTGGAATTGTATGGGTGACATCTTCAGGATTATTAATAACCGATTCAGGAAATGAAACACTGTGCATGTGATATTTTTGAACTCTTTCTACAAGTTACACAGTGTGTGCTTAGTAAGTATTGGTTGAATTGACGGGGACAGCAAAGTGGAGAGGTAACAGATCTTTTGCTCTTTCTGTAAAGACCGAAGACCTTCACTGTGTTTCATAGAGGACCACACGGTTCCAGCGTATAGAGGATGTGCTTAACAGCTAGAAATACCAGAGAACCAAATCCAACACCGCCACTTACAACCTTCGTGGCCTTGGGAAAGTTACTAACTTTCCTGAACTATAATTTTCTCTTCTGTAAACACTGTCTACCTTACAGAGATTTTATGCGGATTAAATTAGACAATGTGTGTATAGAGTCAGGCACACGCAAGCACCCAATAATGTACCCTTTCCTGCCCTCCAAGTCTGTCTGGGAGGTGACTGGTAGCCTGATTCTCCGCTCTGTCTGAGAATCAGGGCATTAAAATCACACTGGTCGGTGTCTGGATATTTTAACATTTTGGCACAGTTCTGGAAACCCGTCTAAAACACAGGGCGTCACAGCTTTATTTCATTGGCATGTGTCACACATGCCGTAGGCTGCGTTACAAGGCAGTTTTCCTTTTTGTTCTCTAACAGGTCTCTGATACCAATCAGGGCATCAGAAAAGAGAACACGCAAGTGAAGGGGTTTGTGTCTAGTGAAATTTGATTGTCTTAAAAAACGCTTTCTACAGTAACACATAGTGGAATGATATTTAATTTACTAAATGGCCTTGAGTATTTTGTAGGGTTAATATTTAAAATCACCAAGCTTCTGTATCTTTAATATATATAAATGATATTATAGTATCCTCCTCAAAAATCATTGGTCACATTTGCCCCTACACTCTCCACCTTTTCAAAACTTGTAGTGTTCTAAAATCGGTGATAGTGCAATAGCAAGCTATAACAACTTTGTAGATACAAACATATGTTTCAAAATTCAAAAACAGAATCTTTAGACCCTAATGCTTTTGATATATTTTGTTAATATTTCATGATATATATGTAAATTATGAAATGTTTTATATTAAGTGTTTGAGACAAATTTTCAATGAGGTTTTCAGCTTACCCTTTGAGTCCCAAATAAGATAGAATGGAAGACTCCTCTATTGAAAAAACTGCACTTAATATTCGGAATAGCACTGCTTACTATTGTAAGAGTGGCATTAGCCTATGCCCATAGCATGTGCCGTTCTAAACGTGAGAACTGTTGGTTCATAGATGTCGGTCCCCTTGGCACCCTAAAAATGCCTTCAATCTCGACCAAGACTTCTTCATCCTGTGAATTTATCAAAGTTAGAACAAAGCCTTTGAAAATATAAATCCTTCTCCCTGCCCCAAACATGCACAATCTGTAGCTTAGAATTACTTGCACAGTGACTTCAGTCTTGGAGGTGGGAGGTGATAAGGAAGCTGAAGAAAACCTAGGGAATAATAGCATTTCAATACAATACTGTTAAACACAAGAAAATTGGTTTTTGGTAAGATGAACAAAGCAGTTATTTCCAGATGTTTAAAAAGTAAAATCTCCAGGATATACTAGAGTTTTGACCAAGTTTCTTCAAAAGGAAGACACCAAAAGAAAAAAAGAAAGAAACAACACTAGAGATTAGCAGCAGAATTTGAGAGAATTAACATATCGAATAATATCAGCTCCTTAGAAGATGACTGTTTAAAGCTAGATGGTTTTCTAATTGATCAAAGCAAGGACTGAAGATGAGTTATGTGTTTATTGAATGTATGTGTGCATCTATGTCTAGACCTCTCTATACTCAGTTATACTATCAGCTGGGTTATTAAGAGAAGATACTGAGAAGTGACTTTTTAAAGCATGTGTAAGTCTTTTCTACTCTTTGATTTTAAGAAAAATGTGTTACTCATATTCTCTAACAAATAGTGACTAGCTAGCTACAAAATCAAGAATTTGGGGCAGGAATAATCTTCTACGAAGACTTAGAATTTAATATTCACAAGTAGTCAGTGAAAGAGCAGCTACTCCACCCTGCCTTTTTTTTATATTAATAAGAAAAAAAGATGATATAATCATATTAATTTAAGGTCATTGGGTATTCAGATTTGCTGAAGAAGGTAGTTTGAATCACCTCGTCCAAACAGTGAGAGGAAGAAAAAAAGCTGCATAAATAGCAAATAGGCAGATAATCTTAGCTCCAAATTACAGTGCACATAGGGGATATAATAAACTTTTTGGCATAAAAGAGGTATAGGGTATTAAAATACAAAACTATAAGGCTAAATGTCCATTTAATTCTTTTTGAGATCTCAATGTCACATGCTCTTTTTAGGTACTACTTAGATTAAAAATAAGACCACACACACCACCCGCCCCACACATACAATGTCCCATCTAAAATCTTCCGTTGCTTTAATAGTCTTAGAGTTGTGTTCACATCTCAGCAACGCCAAAGCAAGATAATTTCTGGAAAGAGAAATCACGTATAGTCACTACCTTAACAAATTTTTGCATTCGGTTTAGGCTGTGGGAGTTTTATTGTCTTCCCATGATTTTTCTCACCTTGATTTCAGCACACGCATTTTGTGAATTTTATTTGCACTCACAGTGCATTTGGGGAGTTTGCTCCAATATTTGGAGCTGATTCCCCGCAGAGATACATTCTTTGAACATTTTCTGCAGAAAGTATTTGATTGTTCATATTGTATGTTACTGTTTTTTGATCTTATTACTCTGGCCTGTACAGGCATTCAGCTGAACCCATGAAAGGAGTACAGACAGCTGACTGGATGAAGAAGACATTGGGGGAAAAAACTCCCATTGTTTAGATTTCTGTCAGAGGATATAAGAATGCTTAATTTCTTTTATCTCTAGGGCTTTCATTATCATTTAAATTTCATTTTACATTAATTGATCAGGGATTAGTAAAGCCATTATGCAGAAATTAGAATAAGACACGCCAGATGGAATGAATAATTCATGAAGTCCAATTACGTTTTATTTCTGGTGTACTTTCAAACTTGCCTCTGACTTCTGTGCTATTTTGATGTGACAATATTCACAGGAAATCAAGAGTGCCATTTTAATTTATTGTATCCCTCCGAAGGGGAAGCATTTGTATGCAGTAGGGGTATGCTAGTGCATTTTCCCCCAGAACACCGATTTCAGGGCTCTTAGACATACTGGGTAATCTAGAAAACGTGGTTCGCCTCCTACGAAGGTTCAGGGGCATTGCATTGAGCCTCGCCAGTCCACCTGATTTGGGTGAACTGACCCTGGAGAGAGAGACCAGAGACTCAGAACCGCGAGATTTTTCACCTCCCAGAAGAGCTACAAATCCCTTTAAAATATGTATGCCCATCCCCGCCGCAGAGGAGCCATTAAAGTATAAATTTGGCCTCGAGTTGGATTGGAAGCAGAGTTGCAGCTACAGAAAACGACCGCGAGGTGGCAGGCGTTGCCTTCAATGCGAAGGGTTCTGGGTCGCCGGGACCGCCGGGGCTTCCAGAGCCTTCCCGGCGGGTCTGATCCCGGCAGGCAGAGCACGCCTGGGTTCGGGCCCTGAGCGACTCGCAGAGCGTAGCCGGGCGAGAACTCCGAGCTCCTGGGCAGCCCCGGCCACCTGTCTGGAATGTCTCGCACGACTGTGTCTGAAACCGCCTCCCCCAGCCCGTCCCAGCCCCCAGCCCCTTAAGAGTCCCTCCCCGCCTCCCCCGCCCCCCTCCCCCCACCGTATTTACTTATGCCAGTGGACAGTTCTAGTAACATTAAAGCTGTGGTCCACCTTCTCGAGGACTTTCATCTCGGGAAGTTTTATGACACTTTGTGAAAGTGCAAAGTTTTTAATTAGGCTCGCTAGACAGCCCGAGGCAGCCGCAGCGCCACAAAGTCTTCACAGTCTCTCTGCTTTACAGCACAACAAGCCGCTCTACTCCTTTGAAGACAATGCAGACTATGTGTACGATGTCATGTGGTCCCCCGTGCATCCCGCGCTCTTTGCCTGCGTGGACGGGATGGGGCGCTTGGACCTCTGGAACCTCAACAATGACACCGAGGTGAGCGGCGGCGCAGGCGCCGGGCCGGCCGGGCGGGCTGGGAGGGGGGCGCCGTCGGCCTCTCTCCGTCTCCCCCTCTCTCTGAAATGGCCTTTTTTGGACAGACCCTCCAATTGCAGCTTGGTTGCCGACCCCCCATTCTCCGCTGCTGTGCAGGGTATTGGCAGATGCGTTGGCCCCAAATCATTTAATCTCACTTCATCCCTAAACCGTGGCGGAATCTTGGACAATTGACGACCCTTCTCTGCAAAGAGCAAAACCATACGTGTTCACGCCTTTTACTGCGGGAAAGGACACTCGGGCATATTTCAGGGTGTTGAAATAACTCTATTGGCAAACACTTGGAAAAGTAAGCTTTTGTAGACTTTTGACTTGAGATTGGGCTTTTTAAAAGGGCTATTTGCCAGTGTTTGCTACTTGCACAATTTCTGTTTTAAATCCATAAAAGATGATTCTCTTGACTGTTTATGTTTAGATCTATTCTCCATTTGAAATTTACAAGGTGAATAATCCTTGTCTAAGATACCGAACTCACAGATAGACTTTTATAAGTTTCTAACTCTGAACATGTATGTTAAACTCAGTATTTTTTTTTAATGAGATTTTAACATGTCACATTTAGAGTCCTTCACAAGTGAAAAATTTTTTCAAAAAGCAATTAACAATAAGGAAATAGTCTTTTTAAAAATTTTGCTATATATATTAATGTTTTAAAAATTATGCCACGTATATTTTTCCTTTTTTACACTTTCTCAAAATTATTGAGGTGCTAATTCAGGTAGCAGAGTTTTTGGTTGGGTTTTTTTTAAAAAAACGTGAATATTAAATGTCCTTCAGTTTAATACAATAAAATGGTCTCGTCGTCATCTCCTGGTCTGTGATTCAGGGCAGCTCTCCATCAATAAGAATGGACAGGTAAGAAGAGCAAGTGCTGAAAACTACATGTCAAGTGGAGAACGAGAGAGGGGTCTTTTGAAGTGTTCTGAGCAGGAAACAGCTCGGCCTTTTTAATTAGGAAGCCTACAGCTGGAGGATATGAGGAGGGACGGGCTCCCCTAGTATTTTTTCTGGGAGGGGGCAGGGAAATATCCTTCAGGTGTTATTATTGAGTCACTGTACCTTGCAAGATTATATACACCTAAAACCACTGCCAAATAGTTGTCTTTTTAAAAAACTTTCCATTTACGTCTATTTTTTCCTTTTGGCTACCAGAAGTGTATGACAAGGACAAGAGTTATGTAATGAAGCATCTTTGGAAATAAAGGGCACGAATACGTGCAGTGCCCATCATTTCAGATGTTGAAATGTTTATAACATTATTGCTTTTATAGAAAGGTGTTATTACTCTACGATGTAATGGTTTCCCAAAGTCTTTCATCACCGTTGATTAAAATCATATTGTTTCTATCTGCTAGAATAAACTCAATTCACTCTAAACAACCAAAAACACATTTTCCAGATTGATTTAGGAGACCCAGTCAGAAATCAGATTTAGAAGTGAGTTCAGGTGATACTCAACTATGATGTAATGGAGTGTTCTACCAACTACAGTGTTCTACAGTAATTCCTCTGTAACGCTTCTCGTTTAGTTTTGTGTTTTAATCAGCTTTTTAGGTAAAACAAAATTAATATCTCAGCATTGCCAAACGTGATTTTTTTCCCTTCCCTCGCTCTAGGTATCAAGAGACAACCACATAAGTGTTTTATTGCTAACCATTTAAAAAAATTGTTACTTGGCATGCAGATCATTTAGTTTTGCGGTGATCGTAGTGCTGCTTTCACAATAATAGTAGATACGTTGAGTGTGATTCAAATCCACTAATGAACTGAACACTTTTTAAAACCCTCATTTTTGCCTTCTATCAAGTTGAATAAGATTTTTCAAATATTTGTCCGATTAGGAATTAGATTTGTTTAAAAAAAAACAACAAACAAACCTGAAGTCTCAGTGTTTCTTTGTCCTTGTTCAAAATACTGTGCTTTTAAACCAAGTTATTCCGACTGCTCCTATGCAAGGATAGTTCATATTCACCTACTTCAGTGTCACTGACCTCTACACAATGTAGTAAATTATGTGTATACATCCTGTCTTTGCAATTAAAATGATTGAGTCTTTAAAAAAATATGAAAATATATATGAAACTGAGATACAAGAGTAAGAAAGCCAGAGACAATATATGGATTATTTTCATTATAGATTCATCAAATTCTGAAAGCTCATTACTAGTCAAACTAATAAAATATATTTTTGTCATTTTCTTCATGCATTTGATAATTATTTTAGCACATGTTATAGGTTGTGATAGCCTTTTTCTTTTTTAACCACTTATAATATCTATGAAAAGAAGATATTTTTAAATGGTTAAAATATTAATTATTCCAGTTTGCTACTTTACTTAATTCCAAATAAAATTCTTTAAAATGTTTTAGGCATAATTTAAAATGTATCCAAAAAATCACTTTCTTTTGAGTGATTATTTATTATATTTATATTAAGATTAAATACTTTTTATTCAATTTTTGAGATTCTTCACAGATAAAATCTGATATTAACTAGCGTTAGAGAAAGTAGGATCCTGTGTGATCTCTCTAAATTATGGAGTTAAAAGTTAACTCTGAAACTCTATAGCTGAATCGCAGATTTCTTTGCTGAGTAGCACACTAATAATAAAGTGCATTGACAGAATTATGGCCCAAACTAAATTCACATTGTTTTGGCCTTTAAAAAGTTTGGTTAAAAATTCAGTCTCCAGCACTGCACAGCGGGTCCCTTTATTGTAGAAATTGTGTATTAAAAAAAATAAATAAATGAGCTGCGGACTTTTACATTTTTGCTCTCAATTGGCATACAGTGATTTAAGTAGGTAAAAGAATTTTTATTGATTTCAAGATTAAGTTTAAACATAGATTCTTACATATGATGGAGTTTTTATTGCTATTTTAAAGATAGGTATTGGGTCAGTAATGTCATATAAACAGATGGTTTCAATTCCCTGAATAGCAGAATGCCAGGGGAGCTACGGCACAGTACATGTGGTGTTTCCATCCTAATAGGACATGTTTATTAGACACAGGTCTTAAAACAGTGGCATAAGATGATGTTGGTGGCCCTCTTCACTATATATTTTTTTCCTTTTTTGTTTTAACATTTACCTTTTCTCGTTTTTAATGGGCTGTTGTCATTTCCTATTCAACTTTCTTGTAGAAGGCTTGGAGATCTGATCTTTCTATCAGTTATAAACTTCCAACCTTCAAGATGAGTGTTTACACCACTGATGATGAAAAGAGGGGTAGACCCACGAAAATTCTTTTTCCAAATATTAAGGTTCTTGTAACAAATACTGCAGGTTCCATTTCAGCACCTCTGGTTCACTTTAATAATGATTAATATTGTAATTATCAACATTGTCAGATTTCAGGTGTTTATTAAAGGAGATGTAAGGCCTTTTCTACAAGTAAGTGCTACATTCTATCAGGATATCACCCTGAGGACATTTTCAGAGTTATGGAGAACTTCCTACACCTTGGTATTGCTAGGAGGAAGAAAAAGGGGGGCGGGGGGAGAAAAGAAAAAAGAAAGGAGAACTTGCAGTTTTGAAGTTTTTCACCTGCTTACTTTTTCTTCTTCTGAGGATCCCCTCTCTGATAAGGTTTTGAGGGGTCAATACATTTCTTTCCCCTGAAGACCCTTAATATGACGTTTATTCCACCATATACCCCATTCCCCCTTTTACAGTGTCCTTAATCTTGGTAAATCCTGAAATCTCCCCCTCCATTGATCCATAAATCATGACCTGATCAAGAAGTATCCCATTTAGCTGCTGTGTTTGTATGTTGTTTGTGCACCCTGCATAATCCGAAGAAATATTTGTCACTCACTGCCCATTGACTGTGGAAAAAGACTCTCCCTCTTTTCCTTTTTTGTTGAAGTGTCTCTTCTCTCTACTCTTTAATTCAGTGGAGCATATGATTTAAGAACAGTGAATCCTTTTCACCCCTGCACAAGGGATATATAGTACTTAATGCACACGCAGGCAGTGGTGACTCATCCAGTTAAACGTATCGTTGTGAATTCGTATATTTAAATTCATATTCAGAGATTCTTTGTTGTAACCCCTTTGGCAGGTTCCAACAGCAAGTGTGGCCATTGAGGGGGCATCTGCCCTAAACCGTGTTCGTTGGGCTCAAGGTGGCAAAGAAGTTGCCGTTGGGGACTCAGAAGGCCGTATTTGGATCTATGACGTCGGAGAGGTACATGTTATTTGGTTTGGGTGTTTTGATTTTGTTTTTGTTGTTCAGTTTTTTGTTGTTTTGTTTGTGCTTGTATATCTGGTTTGAAGACCTAGTGAAATTACTGACAGCACCTTGTGGGCCCTGAGAGCCCTCTCGAGTGCGTTTGCACATTTCCATTGACTTCAGTGGGAGTTTAGTGAGACTTCCTCAGGGCCTAATTTGGTCTTCCGTCTCCACGCACAGGACCCTGCGTTAGATAATGATCGGGCTTCTTTCAGAGTGCTGTAGAATTCCCAGCTATCCTGTGATGAAGCGTGGCACTTCCCCCCAGTTTCATGAAAATGAAAAGTTTGCCAAATTCATCATGCAAACATTGAATTTGGAATTTGTTGTTTACTTTGAAAAGTCAAGCTTTAGTTGGTGTGTTCAATTAAAAGGTATATACTATTACTCTTTAATTAAAAGTAGCCAATTAAAAAAGCTGAGGCGAATCAGAACTTCGTATCGTTTTCAGGATATTCAAAGTTATTATATGCAGTGTATACTTCTCTGGTTTATCCTGTTATATGACATGTAAAGTCATTCTGAATATCATGGCACGTATCAAAAGAAAAAACTACATCTTTTTTTTCATATAAATCTCCTTGAATATTCATACTATACTTAATGTTACATTATCAGTCAATTTTACAGAAGCATATCTGTTTGTTTTTACTGTATGAGAAAGTATTGACGAAAACCTTCATTTCTGATGAGGTTAAAGAGTTTTTTTCTTAAAGACAAAGAAAATATTGAACTTCCAAGCAAAACAAAATAAGAGTGTTGTGTAAATTGTTTTCGTGTAATATGAATCTAACATTTGCATTCTGGGGGAAAATAGACTGCATTTGTATATATAATGTCCTAGACCTAGGGAGTGCTCTTTGAGTGCCTGGTGGACGGGCATAGCTGATCACACTGAGAAGGGTTCTTTATGGTTTCATCAATGAGCTTTCTATAATTGTGGCAATCCTAGATGGTTTGCTCTACGATGGATCTTTTGATAATGATATATGGTAGAGTTGGTTGTGTTGAAACAAGCTGGTTGGTGTGTGTGTGTGTGTATGTGTGTGTTTTAATTCGGCCAGAGACAGGAACTAAATGACTTCAGAGATGGGAGTTTTCTGTTTGGGGATGTACAACTCTAAGGAGAAGAGCTAGAAGAATCTCTTGTTTTCACTGCATGCTGTCTATTTCATTAGACGCCACTCCCCCCCCCCGCCCCTCAACTACTCCTGATGTCATAAGCTGAGTCATTCTAACAGTGACAAAGACTCTGTTAATATTCATCCCCAGTGGTGAAGATGCAAATGGTCCAGTGACTATTGACGTAGTTTGGAGTCTTTGAGAAAGAGAATACCCTCTGAATTAAAAATATTGCCAATATTTTTAAAGCAATATTTTCTTCAATGAATATTTAAAATCAGTGCATCTTTTTCATGGTCTTCATCATCATAAAACCAAGCAACAAAAACACGTATTCTACATTGGTTCATTTATTAAAAAATTTAAAAGGTAGCAAAGAAGGAGAATATAAAGAAACAAAAGGTTTCTCTCCTCCTTTCCTTTATTTAGAACAAGTACAATGGTAGGAGAGAAAATAGGTGTGGAGACATGCTCAGAGACGAAATGGTAGAAAATAGATGAAATTTAAAAACTCTTTTCTCCACTTCCCTTGCTTATACATAACATCCCTTAATTCTCTTAAGATTATATGCAACATTAATTGTTTTATCCAAGAGGGCTGAAAAGCAGAATAGTCTAACAATCTGGTTTATTTAAAGTAAGGCATTTTGAAAAATCTGTATGTTGACCACAAATAATTTGTGGTCATATATTCATATATATGTAATATACATTCACACACACCACCTCTAGGCAGTAAGAAAATACAACATAACATATATGCAGAATTTTCTGCAATAAAGTGATTTTATAGCCATTGGACAACATTACTTGAATATGACTCATATTTGGGGAGTATGTATGATTTTGTAAAAGTTGCTTTGGCTGATATATGGCTGCTGAAACTTCTTCCTAGGTTGTTGTCATCATTTCTAAGTTGTAAAGTGTTGTCATACTCATATTTCTCCTATCATACCAGCAGATCAGGCTGTTTTTCATTTTTGTATTATTACCCTTACTTTTCTAAGGGACATTACAGACTATGGAAATGTCTGCAACTCTAGGCCAGGCCAGTCTCACCTATTGTCTGGAGTCTAGACAGGCTATAGAAAAAATCTCTGTGACATATAATAGGCCAAACAATTTGTAGGGTTGTTTATCCCTACAAATTCACTACCAGAAAAAAAAAGGGGGGGGATATACTCTTTTATTAAGAGTAGGTAATATTATAATCTTCTAGCCCTTTTCTGAACGACCAAAAATCAGGATAAGCTATACATTTGAACAGTTCTTTCTGTATTGTTTGATCCTAAAAAGTAACCTATAGCTCAGAAAAACTCAGACTTTACAAGATAATTTTGTTGTAAGTATAGTTTTTCTCTTAAATTTGTAAATACCTTACAAAAATACTTACATGTATTTTGGGGGAGAAATAAAGGGGTGCTTTTCTGTTTCTCTTTGCTTGCCTCTATAGCCTGTTCTAAGTCTCTGAAGACCAACTCTGTAGAGGTTCCACGTCCCAAAAGGAAAGACAACTCCTCCAGCTGAGTTTAGCTGAAGCCCACTTTGGAGAGATGGTAGCTCATAGGCAAAAGCTGCCATAACTGTAATTACTATTGTCTCGTTCACCAACTTAGACCTGACAGAGCACAGCTGTCCTTAGAGGAGAAGGGCACCCCGTAAACAGTGCTTCCCCAGCCTTCCTAATCACCTGCACTGCAGAAAGCCAGGCAGAGCGCCTTTAGGGCAACCTGGCCCATCTAGAATTTGAGGTCAAATCCAACACTGGTGCACAGCTGACGAGAGCGAAGGGGTTTAAGCAGGAAGTGATTTTAAAAGGAAAAAATACAGAGAAAGAGAAAAAATATGTCACTGAGGATCAGATTGCCAGGAGACAGTGCTACCATTATCTGTATTCAAAATTGGTCCTCCACTCCCCATTAAAACGAGCCCATCACCAGGGTCACGCTGGCCTTTGGATAGAAAACCTCGCTTTGCAGAACCCTCTAGGAAGAAGATGGAACACTTTTAGATAAGCCGTACAATACAATCTGTATAAGGAAGTAAATGGTAGTTTTTAGAGGACACTTTGTTGCTCCATTTTCCTTGGGACCTCAGTACACAGAACTGGTGTCTGTCTACCGGAGGACATCTCACGTTCATGCTCCCATGGTTTACTTGACCGAGACCTCTGTTTGGCTGAGGAGAAGGGAGGAGGGGGCAGCAGGCTATCTCTCGTAAGGTCCTGTTTCAGAGCGAGGCTGGCTTCGTGGTTGTGCCACCTGTGCCGTCTCGCAGGGCCCCGCGCACAGGAGCCCTGAGCTTGGTTTAATGCTCTGTTGTCATTGTCTTCCAGTTGTTAAGACATTTTTCAACAAGGTGCTCCGTGTTTCCATTTTGCACTGGGCCCCTCAAATTCTGTATCCCCTCCTGTCCACAAGAGTACTGCTTTCAATACCACTCACAATGCAGATCAGAAATTAAAAATTTTGGCCTTGACCTAGACCATTAGGAAGAAGGAGAAATCTTTATAGAGATAGGGTTAATTGTAGTACATGCCATATGATATTATTATTACCTATTCCTTAAGACTATTTAAAAATGTTGGACGAGAATAGCAATGACATTATATTCTAAATATCATGATATTTGGATATTTGGTGGATATTCTAATGTAGCTCCCCACAACCCTCTTTGGATCACATCATATTTTAACTGAAAGTATATCATACTTTAGAGTTTTGGGAAGGATCTCTATGATGCCTACTTCAGGTGGAGTCGAGAGGAGCAGCCTTTCTCTGTCCACCTCGTGGTCAAGAACCTCCTGATAAGGTTCTGTGACTTCTGTGACTGCCAGTGGAGAGAGCTCCATTCAAGTCCAGGTAGACGCGCCTTCCTGGGAGACCTCACGCTCAGCCAGAAGGGCGCTGCAGCAAGGGACTCTGGTGTCACAGTCGTTAACAGTCGTCTGCCTCATCTCCTGTCCCAGCTGAGGCTGCAGCTGCTGCAGCGGGTCCCAGCACAGTGCCATGCCCTCCTCTCTTACGTACAGTTGTCCTCCATGACTTCTAACATGATGGCCGAGAGCAGTGGCTCGAATCCAGATTTACTGATGCAATTTATTATGAACTTCTGAAGGGGTAAACAGAGGATTGTGTATGAGCTCACTGAAATCACCAGATTGAGTTTGTCCATCCTTTTTTTTTTTTTCTTTCTGGTACATTTAAATAGCAAAGGCATGAGTAATATCTCAAGGTCTACGACTAAGGAAGTAAAATATAAAACAGAAGTGTTCTCAGGTAGGCCACATGATGCTTTGTTTATATAGCATACGTTTTTGGTTGTCTGATTTGAGCATTGTATCTGGAAAATATACTGTACACGTTTATTTTCACAGATAGGGGTCTATTTTCTTTGCAGAGCAGGTGCTTAACTCCCATTAGCATAAATGGAAGTTATGTGAATTCAGTGAAAGAGAAGACCCCTTTTATTATTTGGCTATAATTTTTATTCTATTCATGCATCTTAACAGTTACTTAAATAGACAGTGGTTGCATGCACCATTTAAATTTTCTAAGATCTAAATTTAAAAATGAGCCTAGCTCTTGAATAAGTTTCCAGGATTTTGCTCCCCAAACTGTGGGATGCGATCTGTTTGTTTTGGAGCTGTATGATCCCATTAAATTAATTGAAAGATGGGTAAGATAACAAGTCATAAATTAACTACAAATATAACCTGAAAATGTTGAGTGTATTCTTCTTCAGAATACACTCACAGAGACCTGTTAATCATTGTTGGATTTTTTAAAATGATGTGTGAACACACATATTCTTAAGAATTAAAAATAAAAATTACTCACTGCTGTGGCTCTTTACCGAATAGCAAGCTTTTCTATCTATATATATCCATACGGAGCTGATTTTAACAGCACATGGGCCAGTGAGGATAGAATTATTCACGTGTCCTGATGATTGATAGTCAGCCTAGCTACCTGTCTGTCTGTCTTGCAGATGTGTTTTATAGAAAGCCCGTTGCCATTGTTAATGCTTCATTGCTGTCACACAGATGCAGCTGTCATAAATATCCCCTAACAACTATGTTTGCTGCTTATCTGAATTAGTTAGAATGCTGTTTGCAGCACCAGTTGTGAAAGAAGCAGTTTATCTTCCACCTCCTATTATTTCTTTTTCCATTAACCTCTTCTAGAGAAGATTGTTTTCAGTTGTGATAGATACTCATAAGTTTCAAATCCCTGATTATGTTTCTACAGTAGTCAAATGATAAAATTCCAAAATCGTTTCAGCTTAAAGTAGAATCTGAAAAATAAAATGGCAACTTAAAAACTGTAATTTGGGAGATGAATAAATCTTTTCGTCCCAGCTTTATTTGCTTGGTATCCCATTCACTAATTACCTAAGGAAATGTGTATTAATCTTTAAAGTTTAACCCTGAGCTTTGGCAACATTTCATATAGCTTGTTTGATATGACTCTTTGGGGCCAAAAGAATGGCAGTCATTTTATTACAAATTTTAATAAATACAATACATTTGTCAATGTGTTAAAAAGGCCTTGAAAAATTTTTAGAAAGGAAAAAGGCAGGAGAATATGAGAGATCAAATGCAACTGCTAAAACCGTAAGCATGAATTTAAATGGTCATTCTTTTAAAAGATTTATTTATTTATTTATTTATTTTTGGCTGCATCGGATCTTAGTTGCTAAATGTTTATTTGAATATATTTTAAGGCTGAAATTAAAAATTAGAATGAAAAGTTTACTTGGATTCCCAATAGGAAAAATGACTTATGCAATATACTTTGGAATGATGGTCAAGGTATAATGTATGAGGACTATTAAAATGTGCCTCAAACCATTCTCATAGCCAGCTAGAATAAGAATAAAAGGAAAGCGATTCCATGAGCCATTTTCCTTGCAGCTTAAATAGCAGTTCTACATAGGAGCACCTGATAAACTGGAAGTACTGGGAGTCAAAAAGGGTTTGAGCAACACAAAATAAATAACAATACATGTATGGTTTTTAAGCGGATTACACTTGAGGCAATAATTGTTCGTTTTGTGGAACGATTTCATGTTTTCCAGTAGGACAGTGCCTACATCAGTTTTCCACAGGAATTTGTGCCCTGAATATAAATAATCCTCCTCCGTGGGGAAGGGGGGAATGCAGAACACAAAATAAGAAGTTAAACTGAAATTTGGGGGTTGATTCAAATAAGAGTTCCTTAATGAAAAAGAACTGCACTCGAAATCAGTCGATTTAATTATTGTGCTCTACGAAGGCCATTATCCCCTGCTGATGACGAGCCTGATAGCATAGCTAAGCTCTGGCAGCCTCCAGAAGAGAAGGGCAGAGCTAGGCTCAGCTTACCAGAGTCCAGTCATAATCACCCAAAACACTTGTGTTTCTCATTAAGTGAGTGTGGCCATAAGTTGCTAGACTCTTGAAGGTCTTTTAAGTACTAGCTTATTCTTCAGTGGATAAACGATATTTTTATCTTTTGCTGATACTAAACACTTCTTTTGGTTTTTCCCTCCATGGAAAAGACTTTGGCATAAACTATTCTGTGATGCCAAAATCCAGATAAAAACTGAAAATCCAGATACTTGGTTCTGCCAGTAATATCTAGATATTTGATGACACAGAAGCAAAACATTTGGGATTTTTCAACTGGACTTTTCAGTTTTTAACCTGAATTTTTATTATCATAGCCACAAACCTGTGCAGTTAAGTCAAAAGCACAAAGGCATGTATTTGTATGGGCAGATTTGGGGTGCTAATAAATATAATTATATAAAATAAGCTACTTTGAAATAATCATTTCCTTGTCATAATAAATTATATGTATTTGAAATAAAATAATCTGATTAAAATAGACGATTATAATTTTAGTATTAACTTGATTTCTTCTAGGAAAAGTGTTGTAAAAAGAAAAGGAAAAGTGCTATTCCAATTAATGTTATAATTATTTATCTTATAGTGAATGTAGTCACAGTGGCTTTTATTTTGATAATTACATATGTAAAAGACCATGATTAAACTAATTATTATATAAATAGTGTGCTTATTCAGGTAGCATTCGTGTATAAAAATGGATTTAAATATATTTTCAAGCCACTTTTTTTCTGAATTGATAATACTTAATGACTTTTATATATTATGGAGTAGTTGATTAAATGAAAACACTAATAATATCTAATTTAAAAAAAAACCAAATTAATGTGTGCAGAGTAATCTGCAATATTCAATGAAATTAATATATTCCCATTTTGGTGATAAATGGTCTTTGAATATAAACCTTCTGAAACAAGTATCAGTTTGTATGATTAATCATCTTTATGATTCTTTTGTGGTTTCAAACTGTCATCTTCAATAGCAGTTTGGATTTTGAAGCAGTCATTAATTATAGTGTTAATTTTTTTTTATGTCTAACAAAATTGTGTTTAGTTTTAGAATTTCAAAACTGCTAAATTTTATCTTGAAAAATTACTGCTTGGAACAGTAGCCTCAAATCACAGCTTAGACCAGCCGAGCATGAAGCTGCTTCAGCCATATGTGAGTCTAGATTAACACTGGCCTGTATAGAAATGAAGAGTTATTTGTTTCTTCTGCGAGTATGTGTGTTACTATTGGTATATCTAAAATAGAATATGAAATCAAATATCTGCCTATACATGTCAATGTATAAATATTTATATGCCATATAGGCTGGACTTACAAAGGGAGGAAGTGAATGAATCATTATATTCTACTTTCAAGGAAGGTTTGCATGAATTTTTGAGAATGTCAGCTATCAGAACATCTTTTCCATTTTAAAACATGAATTATTTATCAATCATTTAGGGAATATCAAAGCTTAACATTGTAGAAGAAAGTTTGCACTCTTACTTTTTAGGCTGGCAGATAAAACTGATCAGTGGTCCATTCCCTAAGATCTTTGTCCTCATGGCCAGCCAATACTTTCTCAACATTTTGACTGGATCTTCTATTTTTATTTGTCTTGGCATTAAGGACCCTTAGGTAAAAAGTGAACATCTTCTAGTATCCTAAAAACTAGGCACCCTTTGACTTAGGGGAAAAAATCAGTTTGGCAGCCCTCCTTTGGCTAATCACATTCCTCAGTAGAGTTTTTCTGATCTTTAGAGTGCCACATCCACAGAAACATAGGTACCTGCCAGTTGTCTATTGGAACAGGATAACCTGGCCTAGCACAGTGCCTGGCACATAACAGGAACTCAGTAAATAATTCGGTGAATGAATGTTTCACATGTGAAAGTTGAAGGTTAAGGAAAAGCTTCATGGTGTGAAGTGTTCAGAGGGCAGCCTCCACTGTGGCTATAGATGAATGGACAGGAAAAATAATCGTTTAACTATATTTGCGTGGTAAAAGATACATAGAAAATATATTTAGAAAAGGGTGCTTGTCGTTCCTTTCTGGTCTCTATCCCAGTCACTCTCCCCTCCTTTGCTTTTAAAAGTGAGCAGTTGGTCACTAGAGGTAACAAAAGAGGAACAGTTTATTCAAATAGTTGTCAAACCACTGGAAAAATGCTTTTTCATTGTGCTTTTTTTGGACACTATAAATATGGTAAATCATGAACTACATTATAAAAATACCTCTTTTATGCCCAAACATTCAGTAGGAGGGAATTACATTTCTTTTATTACCTTGGTAACTGCTTTTAAGATGTTTAGCAATAAGCTTTCTTTTTGTCAAAACTGCTTAGATGCAGTGGTTGCTAGAAATTTACTAGAAAACCTATAGTTAATATCAGAAAGAGAAAGGATATATGTTTAGTCAGCTGGTATGAGAGATCAGTTTGTGTAGCATATGCTTTTTCATTCCCCTGTCAGTTTCTTGATCTTTTGAGTTATGGACAAAGAATGGTAGTGAAGTTTAAAAAGTTTATGTTCCATTGTTGCCCATCAGCCAATGCTTTTAGCAATTTTTTCCATCTTTTGGACAGAGAAATAGATTGTTCTAAATAATAGAAAAATAATGCTTAAGACATTTCTAAAGAAAAGAGAGTGACAAGATTTTAATACAGATGTGAACAAGGTCATCTTTAAGCCATAGTGAATTAACTCTTTTTCAGCTGTGTGGTTTTTTTCCCCCCTCAGGTAAAAACTTCAGAATTTTGTCATGCTTCCCATGATGCTAAATTTTAACATGAGGAATAGTTCTAACGTTCACTTTTTAAGAATAATGTTTAAAATTATTTCCTTCAATGTTTGCTGGC
Organism: Balaenoptera acutorostrata; assembly: GCF_949987535.1. NCBI lineage: Eukaryota > Metazoa > Chordata > Mammalia > Artiodactyla > Balaenopteridae > Balaenoptera > Balaenoptera acutorostrata. The sequence continues at coordinate 61,081,889 of NC_080070.1, forward strand.
TTATTGAAATTGATATAGACTCATATTTGTTGGTTTACTTTTGACTTTTATGTCCTAACTTTATTTTTTTCCTTAATTGGGTGGTAATGGATTTTTTAAAAGTATTGTTCTAACAAACATGCTATAAAAGTCAACCACTCATTTAAAGATACTAGGAAGAGAACTTTAGCAGAAAGATCTCAAGCTTCATGGGTGGATAGAGGGTTCCCTTAGATGGGATTTTCAGATAAAAGAAATTCTTTCTTAACCAAAAAATAATCATATCATCAGACTACCATAGGTTAGCATGATGCTAAATATCACAGAAATTTTGACCTACTGACTGGTAACAGCAGATGCTACAGAACGGAGACTAATGTAACTTCTACTTTCTGGACTTCTCTAAAACTGCTCTAAATACTAAGTTACCACACAGTATATCTTTTCGTGGTGGAGCACTGTAGTATACTTAATGCGCTCTGTCTACTGCATTCTGGCTTGGAATTTTGGTTCGTGGTTTCCATCCATTGTTACCAGTGATGCTAGACTCTCCCAAGAGTTAAATACAGCGGAGCTTGGTCTCGTTCTGTTCTGGCGGCTGTTTCATTGCTTATTACCTCCCGCTTTGCTTCCCTCTGTGTGTGTGGCAAAGGGAAGTGTCCTAAAAAATATAGGCTTCCTCTGAACACAAATGTGTGTTTGTACACCAGTAAGTATGCAATCTGCTGAATTGGGGTGCCATTGACAGGTGTACTTTTTAAAAAGCTTTTAGAGCTTAGAAGGGTTTAGCAGTTGTTCGGTGGAAACCCATGTTCACGTCCACGGTTTCTTTAAATGCGTTAGCAACAAGAACAACAAAATCAGTGTGCATTAAAGTGAAAAGGTAATTCGTAAGATATCGTTTTAAAGAAAACGTTCGTTTTTAGGTTAATACAGGAGCTGAATTGTGTATCTCTTTGGAATCCATGGTTAACATAATTGTCTCAGACTTTTTTTTTTTTAATGACTCCATTTAATTGAAAGATTACAAAGATGCTGCTGAACCGCACATCCTGGAACATTCATCCTGAAACCGGGAGTCCTCCTCATTTTAATTTGTTTGGTTTCTCAGATACGTTAAGCAGGGCACACTGAAATTACAGAATGCTTTTCTGTCTTAATTATCCAAGATATTTTTAAAAAGTAACCTGCTTTTATACTAGGCAATGCCTGAGACACTTTTAACATAAAAAATACAGCATTGGGCTGGTAGGAGTTACTGCAGATAATGCAGCTATTTAAAATCAGCTGCTAGGTACTATAAACCCTTTAAAATTACTAACAAATGAGGGAGGCTTGACTGAGGACTGTTTAGAATGGTTAGCCATGTGCTTATAAAAAGGGACACATGAATGATATTTGTGTGCTTAACCCTGGTTATAAAAAGTCATTTGATTTTTATAACAGCATGTTCAGTGGTTACAAGGCCTTACAACTTGAGCTAAAAATGCAGACTCCCCCCATAGAAAGTGCCATAAAAAGGAAATAGCTTGGGCTTCCCTGGTGGCGCAGTGATTGAGACTCTGCCTGCCAATGCAGGGGACACGGGTCCGAGCCCTGGTCCGGGAAGATCCCACATACCGCGGAGCAACTAAGCCTGTGCGCCACAACTACTGAGCCTGCACCCTAGAGCCTAGAGCCTGCAAGCCACAACTACTGAGCCCACGTGCCACAATTACTGAAGCCCGTGCACCTACAGTCCATGCTCCACAACAAGAGAAGCCACCACAATGAGAAGCCTGTGCACCACGATCAAGTGTAGCCCCTGCTGGCTACAACTAGAGAAAGCCCGTACACAGCAATGAAGACCCAACACAGCCAAAAATAAGTAAATAAATAAATTTATAAAAAAAAATTTTTTTTTTTAAAAATAGCTTGATAAAGCTGTACTGGTCATATTTGAAAAATGAAAAAGATGCATGTGTATGTGTGTATGTGTATATTTACAAGGAGTAATTAATTATACTTGAAATTTGATTTTTAAATTAACAAAACGTCCTCTGACAGGATTTTTCTTGTGATCTGAAAGACCCCTTTCCCCACACCCAGTTCGTGAAACTTAGTCATACATGTAATAATAGCTATCTAGGAAATGATTTGTATGGGTTTTTAAGAAAGCAAATATGATCAAATCTAAGGTGTACTTCTAAAAAATGCAGTGCTCTATGTAGGTGAAAAGAAGAAAATGGAAGAAAGAAAAGAGGGAAGGAAGTGAAAAGAAAAAAATTGGAGGAGAGGGAATTAACATTAAGAAGGAAAAATATAGGGCAAACAACATCATTTATCTGGGGTTTATAATGTGCCAAAAACACTGAGCTTAAGCTTTTTATATCTGGGGGGAGATCTTGTTTAATATTCACAATGGTCCTAGGAGTTAGTGGCAAAATTCCTTTTTCTCACAAATGAAGTGAAGATCTGAGATGTTAAAACATACATTTCCTAAGGACACCCAGGAAATTACTGGCAGAGCTGTGAAAGAAACCATATCTGGGTGCTGTCTGAGGTGGAAAAAAGTCAATCCTGGCTCCATTCTCAAGACACCCAGTGGTGAGCCTAATTAGTTATTTGGGGATGGGGTAGGGCAGGATCTTGGGGCATCCTCCATTCCATTCAGGCAGGGGGAGGGGGGGAGACCCATGACACAGCCTCAGAACTAGGGGGCTGAAGGGGGAGGATGAAAATGATCAATTTTCATGAATTTTTCCACTACTTTTGCAATTTTGCTTTGTATTTCTGACCTTTACATCTTCCAGGAATCTTAGAAGATTAAAAATGTTTAGAATCTTTTAGCAGGTGACTCAAAACACATTACCTGCCTGCCATTGTGCCGTGGTGTGCTGGCATTTCCTAAAGGGGTGAGGCTCCTGGTTGCCCACACTGACATGTGGTAAGTTACATGGTCCTGAGCAAATCATTCAGCTCCCTGTCCTTCTGTTTCCTGCCTGTCAAAGAGAGGTCTGCTCCTTAATGTCCTCACATAGCAAAATCAGAATTAATTCTTAAAGAAAGCAAAACCACAGAAATGATACAGAATTGATATGTATGCCACTCACATATGTGATTTTTAGGAACATGTTCAATCTGAGTAACTGTTCAAAGAACAAGAATGCATGACTATTCTGTGTTGAACTCATAGTAGTACTTTCTTCACTTAGATTACCTTTCTCATCCTCTCCACATCTCTTTTGATAAATGGGTCAGACACCATCATCCCCATTTTACAATTGAGGCAGTGAGAGGTTAAGTGCCTGACCATGGCCAGTAACCAAGATGAAAGCAGGACTTAAGTTTCCTGTCCAAATCTAAGGTTCATTTTACCTCCTCCTCAGGGCCAAATTACTGCTTCAGAAACTACCTTTGGCCTTAGTTCCCCCGGCTGTAAATATATGGTCATATCATATCTATAAGAGGCACTTACTTCACTAGAATCCGTGCGCTGGCAAGCCAGTCTCCTCCCTGAGAAGCACGCTTCACGCTCCGTTCTCCCTCCGGCACCTTCATCTCTCTCAGTTAAGGCCTGGACAGGGTCAGGGCGGTGGCGTCCCCGGTTTTGGAGCTGTGCTCTGGACTAAGATTCGCAGTGCAAGGGGCGAACGTCCTGGTGTCGTTGTTGTTGTTTAGGTTCTAATACATCCCCTCTCCAGTCCCGGTTACTGTACTCAGTAGATTTAGATGGCATGGACTTGAAATAAAGCACCTTTGTGTTTAAAAAAAAAAAAAAAAAAGGGCACTTACTCTTAGAGCTAAGATTTTGTTATCTCAGGAATCAGCTCCCTGAGTGCTTTTGGCACAAAAATGCTTTATACATTTAGCAAAAAGTTAGAATTTCTAACAGTCATCCAGTTGCAAAGGTGGGTGGTAAACTGGCGAGTGGTGAACCCTGGATGAAGCAGTAGAAGAATCTGAGTCATCTCTGACCTAGGATGTGGACGTTGGTGGATGAATCTGAAGGCAGAAAATGTTTCCAGATCCACTTTGATTCAGGACAATACTGGTCAAATTTTTCGGGCCCTTTTTTATGGTAGTCCCTTGATATAATTATGGGCTATTTCCTTCAGAGTGCTTCTCAAATATGTTTTTTAATTAATTGAAATTATTCATCACCATTAGAAACTTGTGATTATTCTTCCTATCAGAAATGTAAATTGTTTGAAAATTATTCTAAACTTATTTTCAGGGGGAAAAAAATCCATAGTGATGGTCTAGAATTAGCCTTAATGCCTTGATAGAAACCTGAAGAGATGCTGAAGCCATGCCATTAACATGCCATTTGCTTCCCTGCTACTCGCTTGACACACAACACATACCAGGAAATGTTGCAGTTATCACTGTACAAAGGTAAATTTTAGGTGACTCACTTTGTGAATATCAGTAAAGTTTAAAAAAAAAAAACTATGCCAGTTCCACACATTTTGACCTAAGAAAACACAATAATATTTATAGTCATCATATGCCAAAATGATTCATCACTGTATCTTTAGTCCTACCATAGTGCCTGCCATATAATTGGTACTCAGTCCATGATGACTAAATCAGTATTGAATAGATATATATATGCTAGTTAGAAGGGCATGACAGCAGTCTTTTTCTTAGTCAAAGAAACATGAGCAGAGTTTTTTTATCCTACTTACTGATTAAGGTAAGATTGGATTAAAAGTCTCCTAGAGAAAGTTTCAGATGCACTTATGCTCATGAACTTCTTTTCTAGACATTTCTAATCAGAGAGAACCAGGTGAGAAGAGTCAGGAACTGCCAAGGGTAAGAAGGACACAGTTCTGTCCAAACAGATGCTGTTTACAGCCAAAGATGTAAAATGAAAAGAGTGGTGGTCTTGTTTGTTAGGACACCTGTTTGGTCTTACCTACAAGTAATTCAGATGCCAAAAATTATTACTTTGGGTGTGGAAACAGCCTGTGAATACACATTCACACATTCAAGCTAAGATTATACTTAAAGTGCTTCCTGATGGTGATATTTAACTCTAAAAATGGGGCAGTGTGCACCTCACCTTCTAACATTACGATGATCTTGGATTGTTTTTATAGTCAGCTAGATGAAAAAGTGTGATAGGATGAGGTAGATAAATTTAAGTTTCTAGAAGCAATTGTGTTCTCATCCTGTTCTAATCAAGAATTTTGTGTGTGTGAACCAAAGCAAACTAACTTTTCTGTGAAGTTTATGGTATTCTAGAGAGGAAAATGCTTGGCAGAGCAATTAAAAAAAAACTTCTAATATTTTCCCAACCTAAATGAAACTTTCACAGATCAAAAAGACAAGATATGTTAGAATACTGTGAAACATTTTGTGACGGTGAATCTGTATTTTTAAGGACAAATATAGTACTATTATTTCCATCACCATGGAAAAGGTCAAATGTATTACAGTAGTTCCACAGTAGGGTATATTTTTATCAGAAACTTTTAAATTTGATAAAATTCATTCTTAGATTAATATACAGAAATCTGTTGCATTTCTTTACACTAACAATGAAATATCAGAAGGAGAAAGTAAAAATCCCATTTAAAATAGCATCAAAAATATAAAATACCTACCAGGAATTCCCTGGTGGTCCAGTGGTTAGGACTCTGTGCTTTCACTGCTGAGGGCCTGGGTTCAGTCCCTGGTCAGGGAACTAAGGTCCCGCAAACTGTGGGGTGCAGCCAAAAAAAAAGTATATATATATATATATATAAATATATTTATATAACATAAATATATATATAAAATACCTAGGGATAAACTTAACCAAGGAGGTGAAACACGTATATGCTGAAACCTATAAAACACTGATAAAGGAAACTGAAGATGATTCAAAGAAATGGAAAGATATCCATGCTCTTGGATTAGAATTAATATTGTTAAAATGGCCATACTATCCAAAGCAATCTACAGCTTTAATGCAATCCCTATCAAAATACCCATGACATTTTTCACAGAACTAGAACAAATCCTAAAATTTACATGGACCCACAAAAGACCCAGAATTGCCAAAGCAATCCTGAGGAAAAAGAACAAAGCAGGAGACATAACCCTTCCAGACTTCAGACTGTACTACATAGCAATAGTAATCAAAACAGCATGGTATTGGCACAAAAAACAGGCATAGATTAATGGAACAGAATAGAGAGCCTAGAAATAAACTCATACACCTACAGTCAATTAATCTATGACAAAGGAGCCAAGAATATACAATGGAGAAAAGACAGTCTCTTCAACAAGTGGGGCTGAGAAAGCTGGACAACATGTAAATCAATGAAATTACAATATCCCTCATACCATACACAAAAATAAACTCAAAATGGTTTAAAGAACTAAATATAAGACATGACACCATAAAACTCCTAGAAGAGAGCGTAGGCAAAACATTCTCTGACATAAATCATAGCAATATTTTCTTAGATCAATCCCCCAAGGCAAAAGAAATAAAAGCAAAAATAAACAAATGGGACCTAATCAGACCTAAACTTCTATAACAGCAAAGGAAACCATCAACAAAATGAAAACACAGCCTATGGAATGGGAGAAAATATTTACAAATGCTGCAACTGACAGGGGGTTAATCAAAAACATACAAATGGCTCATACAAGTCAGTATCAAAAAAACCAAACAACCCAATCAAAGAAATGGGCAGAAGACCTAAATAGACATTTCTCCAAAGAAGACATAGAGATGGCCATCAGGCACATGAAAAGATGTTCAAAATCCATAACTATTAGAAAAATGCAAATCAAAACCACAACTTGGTATTATCTCACACTGGTCTGAATGGCCATCATCAAAAAGTCAAAAAATACTAAATGCTGGGAGAGGGTGTAGAGAAAAGGGAACCCTCCTACACTGTTGGAATGTAAATTGGTGCAGCAACTATGGAAAACAGTATGGAGGTTCCTGAAAAAAACTAAAAATAGAGCTACCATATGATCCAGCAATCCCACACAGCAATCCATATACCCAGCAATCCTGGGTATATATCTGGAAAAGATGAAAACTCTAATTGGAAAAGATACATGTACCCCAATGTTCATTGCAGCACTATTTACAATAGCCAAGACATGGAAGCAACCTAAATGTCCACTGACAGATGAGCAGATAAAGAAAATGTGGTATAGATACACAGTGGAATATTACTCAGCCATAAAAAATAACGAAATAATGCCATTTGCAGCAATATGGACAGACCTAGACATTATTATACTAAGTGGAGTAAGCCAGAGAAAGATAAATATCATATAATATCACTTATATGTGGAATCTAAAAAATGATACAAACAGATGTAGATACAAAACAGAAACAGACTGGCATAGAAAACAAACGTACAGTTACCAAAAGGGAAGATGGGGGTGGGAAGAGATACATTAGGAGTATGGGATTAACAGACAGAAAGTACTATATGTAAACTAGATAAGCAACAAAGATTTACTGAATAGCACAGGGAACTATATTCAATACTTTCTAGTAATATAAAATGGAAAATAATCTGAAATATATATAATTGAATCACTTTGCTGCACACCTGAAACTAACAATTTTTAACTCAACTATACTTCAATTTTTTTTTAAAAACCCTCAAAGATTTTACTTACAAAACCCTTTAAATTTAATGTTTTATTAATGGAAAATATTAAAATTACTACTTTGATTTCTTTAACAAATAAAGGAATGAGACTTCCAAAAAATTTGTCTTTGAAAAGTTAGATGTGCAACTTTACATATATCACCAGTGATACTCAGTTCCGTCCCAGACTGTATCTGGACACATATTCAATCCTTAATGTTTCATAATCTTTATTAGAGTTGTTTCTTAAGTCTTGCCATTACCACTACATGAAACTATGTAAACACATTGACCTGTTTTCTTGTTTTAGTATATAGTTTCTATACATTGCTAGCAATAAAACATTACATATGGTATCATATAGTAACTTAAATTTGTGCCATTTTAACCAATAATAAGTATAGTGTTACGTTTAGAAGCCAAACCCCTAGAGTATGTCACTTTTACTAGTGAGACCTGCTTTTTTCCAATATTTAATGTTACATGAAGTTACGAGGCATTTTAGATTTAACTTGATTCTCACCTTATATGAGAAAAAGTTATAAATATGTTATCATGATTCGCTGTTGTATCTTCTTGGGCTTTTTGTTTTGTTTTTGTGGTTCTTTCTGGGAGGGCTTGGTCAGGAGCTGGAGAAAAGAAAGAGTGGACCTATTCTTTCATATAAATATGTTGCCAACCTTTTCCTGCTCATACTTTTTGTTAGCTTTTTGTATAATTTATTTTGAGGACTTCATTTCCCCAGTGCAGTATTTTGTAAAATTGAAGAGAAAAATGAAGAATAGTGGAACATAGGAAAAGAACTCAAAGTAGAGAAAATGAACTGAGCAAAGGGGTAACAGTGCCATTCAAGACTGTTGTGAACTTGTGTCACTGTCTAAAAAGGAATTTGGATTCATTTCAATAACTAGGGAAGTATTTAACCATTCAGAACTCACTCATATGACCAAATGAGAGTTCTTGTTAGTACTCTGTTTCTCCAAATAAGAAATAACAAAGAAGTACCAAAAAAAAGTTGTTAAAAGAAAAAAAAACTTACCTCTCCCATCTGTATATCATTTCCAGAATTAAATCCTTGAAACATTTAACCTCAGGACAGAACACTAATTGAAGGATGGTACTTTGTAGGATGATGATGCCACCCTCCAGTAAGTTGTCTTGGATAGATCGTATCTGAGAATATCGTCAACTGTAATAAAAATTTAAAGTTCTAGGGGCTTACCTGGTGGCACAGTGGTTGGGAATCCACCTGTCAATGCAGGGGACACGGGTTCAAGCCCTGGCCCGGGAGGATCCCACATGCTGCAGAACAACTAAGCCTGTGCACCTCAACTACTGAGCCTGTGCTCTAAAGCCTGCGAACCATAACTACTGAGCCCGCGCCACTGCTGAGGCCCACGTGCCTGGGGCCTGTGCTCCACAATGGGAGAAGCCACTGCAACGAGAAGCCCGCGCACCACATAAAGAGTAGCCCCCGCTCACCACAACTAGAGAAAGCCCGCACACAGCAGCAAAGACCCAATGAAGCCAGAAATAAATAAAATTAAATTTTAAAAAGTCCTAAATGTCTGGCTTGACATAGTAAGAAATTTTTCAGCTGTAAAAGTGATCTCAAAGTTTAGATTTATTTGCTTCTTTTTTATTTTGGAAAATGTATATTGACTGGGATGATTGTGTGTTATTAATGTTTATGGAATATATGAATAGCATGTGTAGCACTAGTATCTGTAGATGGATTACATCATCTTACAGGGTAATCTTCCAAGAAAATGGCTCTACAGTCGAAACAAATTTTATTATATGAAAACCATTCAGACTTGTACTTGATCCTGCTTCTCATCTTCAAATAATTCTCTTTTTTATTCCAAACACTTGCATGATACCTTTAAACAATTTATTTTTAGATGCCATGTAGAGAAATCATTATCCTTTAAATCACCTAAAAAAAATTCATACATGCAATTTGTGTCAGGTGGGGTTAATTTTCTTCTTACTGAATTGTGGACAGGAGAAGATATTTTGGGGAAATTTTATAATCCCTCTTTTTGGTGATTCAGTATAGCATACTGGCTAAGCATGTAATTACTAGAACCAGATGACATTGGCACTGATATTTGCTGGCTATGCAACCTTGGCAAGATGAGTTAATCTTTCTGTGCCTCAGTTTCTCCTTTTGTAACATGGAAATGCTAATATTATCCTACATAGGATTGCTGTGAGGAATAAGTAGAATACATGTAAAGTACTTAGAGCAGAACTCTTGGTAAATCTTAGTTACTATTATTCATTGGCATCATCATATACAATTTTGCTGGAAAAGCCAAAATGTCATATTATTAGTAGTAAGATTTCTTTGAATATGTAAGTTATACTCTTGTCATATATATATTGGCACGTTAGCAACACTTTTTAAAAAAGGATCAATAGCATTGACTTAGGAAGACAATACCAGCGTTATTTCAAATTCCTAGTAATGCAGTTTTTATTTGTTGTGTTCGCTGTAATTCTGGTCTTCTTACTGCAAGTGCTTTAACTTGGATACTGTATGAACTGTATAGTTTACATAAGTTTTTAATGTTTTATAAATCCCACGTGCGATTTTGCTTTTGAGAGTAACATTATTCTCTTAAATTATCAGTTTAAGAGCAACACTTCAGAGATCTAACTGATTCAAGGAAGACTATCTGATTTTCTTTACATTCCAAGGGAATCATCTGTTTCAAGAGGAACAGTCATGCAGGCTTCAAGGCTTTCAGCATGAAAGATATCTTGTTCATCATTTTCCGTTAATTTGTTTTGCAGCTTGCAGTTCCCCACAACGATGAGTGGACCCGATTTGCCAGGACCCTCGTGGAGATTCGTGCGAACAGAGCTGACAGTGAGGAGGAAGGCACCGTTGAGTTATCCGCCTAGTGGAAATGAGCCGTCCCCACCTTGACCTTCTAGAGCTCAGCATCTGCAGTCATCAAGTCCGCTTGTATTCAGTGTCCATTAAGTATCAGTATTGCCGTGACCGTTCGGGTGCCATGTTGTGGCAGCTTTGCTCCAAGTATTCCAAATGTATACTGTCCACTGACCTGAAATTCACCAGGGCGTTTCTGTCTTTATATTTCTGTCTCAGAAATGGGGGTGGGGAGGTGGGAGCCTTTTTGGGTTGAGTTGTTGCCTTTTAACTACTTAGTAGCTGTATTTAATAGCTGGAAACCTCTGGTTAAATTTGTGCTTACACGCACTTCTGGCATAGTCCTATTAAATCCATATGAAGCCAGATATGATTAGGCGCAGATGTGGTGTCATGCTATGGTACGGGGCCAAAGACTTGAGATGTGGCGTTTTACACAGTGACTCACGTTATGAATGGATTTACTAGAAGAACATTGCTGCTCCTTATTTATTGTGGTGTGCTGCATGGAACATATTTATTTGAAAGCATTAAAATAAACGATCCTAGAGCATGTGCAAAATGAGAGGACTGCATTGTCTCTCTGTTGCTGTTGAGGTTACATTAAGTTCCAAATAACAATTACAGTATGCCGGTTCCACTGAGGACATGAAATCTTTAGAGGTTTGTTGCAGTGAATGGAATGAATTTTGATGCCTATTATTTCTAGGTACTTTAACAATATTTCAAATATAGTTGATCACTGATACTTGTCATTCAAGCGAACCCAGTCTGACAAAAGTCTGTGGTTCCTAAATATGACACCAGTATTGCCAATAAAATGTTCCAAACCAGGTCTGCTCCAGTGTGAATAAATCCTTTGCTTGGGAACTGCCTGATTAAAATTCTGCTATGGCAGGGGGTAGGGGAGATACATTTGGGCCATGTTAAAGATTGACAATGAATTTATAGGCAGCCAACCTGGCTGGACTTAAACCAAGACTCTGGTTTTATTTTTATGAAGGAACGTGTGTGCTATTTCTGGAAAGCGCTTTCTTGTCTCCTTCGCCAGAGCCACTCTTACCCAAAGACTATTTCAAGTGTTGGGAGTAGGAAGAACAGGTTAAGATGAACAAATACCAACTGTTCCACACATTTCATTATTTTTTCATTTATACCAGAAAATTATGTTTATTACTGTTGGACTAGGAAATACGTCTAAACAAACTTTATAGGATTTTGTTTTTTCAAAAGGTCATTTCATGCCTAGAGAGAATGAAAATAAATAGTGGCTGAGTCATGAAAAACATTTGAAGACAGTCTTTGGCTTTTTAGGAAGAGAATTTCCATGGTGCTTTGTTGGTAGGGATTCCTTGAACTGTGAGAGATTTCTTTTAATTTTGAAATAATGATATGCTTTTCTCTATACAGTGTATTACTATTGAAACTCTTTAAAAACATATTAAATTTTTAAAGCTAAAATATGAGTATCTAAAATAGGTTTAAAAGCAACCCAATGAGACAAAAGACCTGTACCCTGAAAACTATAAGACACTGATTAAAGAAATCTAAGAAGACACAAACAGATGGAGAGATATACCATGTTCTTGGATTGGAAGAATCAGTATTGTCAAAATGACTATGCTGCCCAAGGCAATCTACAGATTCAGTGCAATCCCTATCAAATTACCAATGGCATTTTTCACAGAAATAGAACAAAAAAATTTTTAATTTGTATGGAGACACAAAGGACCCCCAATAGCCAAAATAATCTTGAGAAAGAAAAACGGAGCTGGAGGAATCAGGGTCCCTGACTTCACACTATACTACAAAGCTACAGTCATCAAAACAGTATGGTACTGGCACAAAAACAGAAATATAGATCAGTGGAACAGTATAAAAGCCAAGAAATAAACCCATGCACCTATGGTCAATTAATATACAACAAAAGAGGCAAGAACATACAATGGAGAAAAGACAGTCTCTTCAATAAGCAGTGCTGGGAAAACTGGACAGCTACATGTAAAAGAATGAAATTAGAACATTCTCTAACAGCATACACAAAAATAAAGTCAATGTGGATCAAAGACCTAAATGTGAGGCCAGACACTGTAAAACTCTCAGAGGAAAACATAGGCAGAACACTCTTTGACATAAATTGCAGCAACATCCTTTTGGATGCACCTCCTAAAGTAATGAAAACCAAAAATAAACAAATAGGACCTAATTAAACTTAAAAGCTTCTGCACAGCAAAGGAAACCATAAACCAAATGAAAAGACAGCCTACAGACTAGGAGAAAATATTTGCAAATGACGTGACTGACAAGGATTAGTCTCCAGAATTTACAAACAGCTCATGCAGCTCTATGTCAAAAGAACAACCCAATCAAAAAATGGGCAGAAGATCTAAATAGACATTTCTCCAAAGAAGACATACAGATGGTCTAAAAACACATGAGGGACTTCCCTGGTGGTCCAGTGGTAAAGAATCCACCTTCCAATGCAGGGGATGTGGGTTCGATCCCTGCTCAGGTAACTAAGATCCCACATGCTGTGGGGCAACTAAGCCTGCACACCGCAACTACTGAGCCTGTGCGCTCTAGAGCCCGTGCACCACAACTAGAGAGCACACATGCTGCAACTACTGAGCCCATGCTCTGGAACCCACATGCCACAACTAGAGAGAAGCCCAGACACCACAACAAAGAGCCTGCCCGCCTCAATGAAAGATCCCACATGCCACAATGAAGATCCCGCGTGCTGCAACTAAGACCCAATGCAGCCAAAAAAAAAAAAAAAAAAACCAAACAAAAAAAACAAATGGCTAATCTTAAAAAAAGAAAAGCAAGTGAAAAATGCTCAACATTAATTATTAGAGAAATGCAAATCAAAACTACAATGAAGTATCACCTCACAGCAGTCAGAATGGCCATCATCAAAAAGTCTACAAGCAATAAATGCTGGAAAGGGTGTTGAGAAAAGGGAACCCTCCTACACTGTTGGTGGGAATGTAAACTGGTACAACCATTATGGAGTACAGTATGAAGGTTCTTTAAAAAACTAAAAATAGAGCTACCATATGATCCAGCAATCCCACACCTGGGCATATATCCAGAGAAAAACATGGTTCGAAAAGATACATGCACCCCGATGTTCGTTGCAGCACTATTTACAATAGCCAGGATATGGAAGCAACCTAAATGTCCAGCAACAGAGAAACAGATAAAGAAGATGTACATATATAGAGTGGAATATTACTCAGCCATTAAAAAGAATGAAATAATTGCCATTTGCAGCAACATGGATGGACCTAGAGATTGTCATACTGAGTGAAGTCAGACAGAGAAAGACAAATATCATATCGCTTTTATAGTGGAATCTAAAAAAAAGGGATAAATGAACCTATTTACAAAACAGAAATAGAGTCACAGATGTCTAAAACAAACTTACGGTTACCAGGGGGTAAGATGGCGGGAGAGATAGATTGAGATTGACATATACACACAACTGTATAAAACAGATAACTAATAAGGACCTACTGTATAGCACAGGGAACTCTACTCAATACTCTATAATGACCTATATGGAAATAGAATCTAAAAAAGAGTGGATATATGTATAAGTGATTCACTTTGCTGTACACCTGAAACTAACAACATTGTAAATCAACTATACTCCAATAAAAAAAAAAAAAAAAAGAGCTACCATATGATCCTGCAATCCCCTCCTGGGCATAACTCCAGAGAAAACCATAATCCAAAAAGGTACATGCACCTCAATGTTCATTGCAGCACTATTTACAATAGCCAAGACATGGAAACAACCTAAATGCCCATCGACAGAGGAATGGATAAAGAAGATGTGGTACATATATACAATGGAATATTACTCAGCCACAAAAAAGAATGAAATAATGCCATTTGCAGCAACATGGATGGACCTAGAGATTATCATATTAAGTGAAGTAAGTCAGACAAAGACAACTATATTGTATCTCTCATACGTGGAATCTAACTTTTTAAAAAAATGACACAAATGAATTTATTTACAAAACGGAAACAGACTTATGGTTATTAAAGGGGAAACGTGGTGGGGAAGGGATAAATCAGGAGTGTGGGATGAACATACACACACTACTACATATAAGATAGATAACCAACAAGGACCTACTGTACAGCACAGAGAACTCTACTCAATATTCTGTGATAACGTATATGAGAAAAGAATCTAAAAAAGAATGAATATATGTATATGTATAACTGAATCACTTCGCTGTACAGCAGAAGCTAATACAACATTGTAAATCAACTATACTCCAATAAAATTTTTTTAAAAAGCAATCCAATGAAAAGTACTGGGGAAAAAATTTTCTCAAACGTATGCTAAAGAACCTTAGAACAAATCAATAAGCCATGAGCTGTTATAGACCAAAGTCTGAATGATTCAATGAGTGAGGACTATGAAAAGTGCTAAGGCCAGTCGCTTGTAGTAGGCACATGAAGAATTATAAGAGCTTGTATATGGGTATATCCCACCATGATAGCTAGTCTTCAAGATAGTCTCCCACTTCTTGTGTGGCGTTTTCCCATCATGAATCTGGGATGACCTTGTGTAATGATAGAATATGGGGGAAGTGATGCTATGTGGGGTTCCGGACAAGGTTATATGAAGACATAGCTTCCTTCTGGGTCTCTTGGCATACTCACTCTTAATTCCCCAAGCTATTGTGTAAGAAGGGCAACTACCCTAAGACCTCTAGGCTGTACAAAGGCGTAAGCTCATCACAGAGTGGCCATGTGGATATAGAGAAAGATATCCAGCCAGCCCACAGCCATTCAAGTTCTCCCAGCTGATGTCCCAGATGGAATGTGGTAGCCATGACAATTTGCCTCTAAGATCTCTTGTTGCCAAGAACATAATTGACTGACAGCTCCAGCTGCTTTGCTCTAAAATCCACCAGCACGTTTGACCAATGTCATGCTTCTCAGCCAAGCCTGAGCATACCAGGGATAGTAAGGCAGGCCTGTTCCTGGGAGATGTAAAAGTTATCTGAGGAGAACTCGAGGAGTTCTCAAGGACTCCCTGCCAGCATTGCTGAAACTTTCTCGGAACTGTACTTCAGTCTAAGACTAATCTTTCCTTTCCTTTCCCTTCCCTTCCTTTCCTTTCCTCCCTCCCTTCTTTCCGTCTCTCCTTCTTAGGGTCAGATTGACATCGCTCTCTGATGGCTCTCCCAGCATAACCTGGCTGGGGACATGTGACCTGATTAGGGAGTAAAGAGACTATACACCAAAAGAGTTACAAGAATTAGCATGTGCCATTAGGGGCCAGGGGAGTAGCACTGGGGTTGGATTTTGAGGAGTCTGATTAAGGGGGTCAGAATGTAAGACCAGATAGGTAAGAATTTATTGACTTTGAGACACTCTTTTGGAATATGTGATTTTATACTCTGGCAAGGACCCCAAGGCATAGGATGGCTGTTACAGTGGCTCTTAGAAGTCTGAAAAAGCTGTAGCCTACACTTAATGAAATGAAAGTGTTTGAATTGCCCTGATTGATAGTACAGATCGGAATAAAGAGGTTGAGGAAAGTGGAGAGATTAGAATGGATATATTATATATAAGGCTAGAAGACACATCCAAGAGTTAGGGTGCCTAAGAACGCCCAGAGTACACGCCCTTTCCCAAAGCCATTAGCAAGGAGCTAGCGAGAGTGGCATAAGCATCTCTAGGAATTTTAGTGGTGGCCAGGCCAGAGCTGATAGTAGGAGAGACAGTCACAGAGCAGGGCTTTTTAACATTTGTAGGAATGATGAGACCTCGAAGTAACAATGGCTAGGTGGTGTCAGTTAACCACAGTAGCCAGAAAGTCACATTTACCTTAATGGTCTGTCTAGGGACCCACTACTCCATTTCACTGAGTTTGTCCTTATATAATACCACATTGTCTTGATTGCTATAGCTTTTACTGAGTCTTGAAATCAGGTAGTGTATGTCCTCCAGCTTTGTTATTCATTGTGAAAGATTGTTTTAGCTTTTCTAGGCCTTTTGTGTTTCCACATGAATTTTAGAATCAAATTCTTAAAAGAAAACCATACTGCTTGGATTGCTGTTGGGATTTCATTAATCTATATATCAACTTGAGAGAGTAGACATCTTAACAATTTTGAATCTTCTAATATGTGAGCAAAGTGTATCTTCCTATTTATTGAGCCTTCTTTAATCTACCTAATATTTTCAGTGTATAGGTTGTTTATCTCTTTTTGTAGATTCCTAGATATTTCAATTTTTCATTGTATTATAAATGTTATTTTTAAATTTTATTTTTCAAATTATTTTTGCTAGTTTTCAGAATTAAAATTTGTTTGTGTATATTGACCTCATATTTTGCAACCTTGATAAATATACTTATTACTTCTAGTAGATTTTGTAATCGATTGGTGATTACGTACATAGTCATGCTATATGAGAATAATGAAGACTTTACTTCTTTCTTTCCAATCTTTATTTTTAATTTTTTCCCCTACAGCACTACCTCAGAGTGTCAGCTCAGTGTTGTACTGAAGAAATAAGAACAGACATCTTTACCTCTTTCCTAATATTAGTATCAAAAAGTTTCAATGTTTCACTTTTGTCAGATGAAGGAAATTCCATTTTATTGTTAGATTGTTAAGAAGCTTTATCATGAACAGGTACTAAATTTTTTCATATGCTTCTGTTCTACATCCATCGATATGGTCTTTTTTTTTTTTTTTTTTCATTTAAAGGATTTTCCCATAATTATTCCTTAGAGATACTGGTCTGTAATTTTCTGTTCTTGTAATGTCTTTGTCAGGTTTTTGGAACATGATTATGCTCATATGATGAGTTGAGAAGTGTTCCAAGCTCCTCTCTTTTGTGAAAGAGTATAATATTTTAATGTTTGGTAGAATTCACTAGTGAAACCATCTAGCCCCAGAGTTTTATTTGTGGGAAGGTTTTTGGTAACAAATTTATTTATTGAATAGAATAGGGCTATTTAGATTTTCTGCTTTTTTGGTTCTATTTTGGTAAGTTGTATTTTTCAAGAAATGTGTCCATTTCATCTAATTTCTCAGATGTATTAACATAAAGTTGTTCATACTATCCCTCTTATTAGCTTTTCATGAATATAGAATCATGGTGATGTCCCCTTTTTACTTCTTGATATATTGGTAATTTGTCTTTTTTACAACAGTCTTGCCAGTTATCAGTATTATTCATTGTTCAAAGAACCAGCTTTTGGAGTTGCTGATTTTCTCTAGTGTCTGTCCACTTTTTCTTCTTTCTATTTTGGATTGAATTTGCTCTTCTTTTTTCTTATTTCCTAAAGTAGAAGCTTAGATCATGGTTGTAAAACACTTCTTTTCTTCTAATTTAGGCCTTTAAAGTTATAAAAATCCCTCTAAGTCCTGCCTTTACTGTGTTCCAGAAACTTTGATATGTTATGTTTTCGTTATCATTCTGTTCAAAATATTTTCTAATTTCCATTGTGGTATTATTTGACTCATGAGTTATTTTTTTAGAAGTGTGTTTAATTTCCAAATATTTGGAAAACTTTCCAGATATCTTTGTTTTCATTTCTAGTTTGATTCTGCTTGGTAAGAAAACATACAGAGTAAGAAATACTCTGTATTTCAAATCCTTTGAAATTTATTAAGATTTATTTTATGGCCTAGGATATGGTCAAACTTGGTCAATGTTCCATGTACACCTAAAAAAATGTGAATTCTTTGTATGTTGGGTATGTGGTTCTAAAAATGTCAAATAGATTAAACTGGCTGAGAGTATTGTTTCAATCTTCTATAATCTTACTGTTTTCTATGTGTTCTATCAGTGACCAAGAAGGAGATATTAAAATATCCACTTATGGTTTTGAATTTGTCTACTTGTTCTTTAGTTCTCTCCATTTTTATTTTTGCATTTTGAAGCTCTGTTACTAGGTACATACATATTAAGTTTATTATATCTTCTTAATAAACTGACCCTTTTATTATTATGAAATTTCCCTCTAGTGTTTCATTTCAGCCCGAAGGGCGCCCTTTAGCATTTGTTGTAGGGCAGATCTGCTAGGACAAACTTTCAGCTTTTGCTTATCTGGGAAAGTCTTAATTTCTCCTTTATCTCTGAAGAATGATTTTGTCAGAAGTTGAATTTTTCATTGACAATTTTTTTTTTTTTTTCTCAGCAGTTTGAGTATCTCATCCCACTGCCTTTTGGTCTCTATGTTTCCAGATACAGTGAGTTGCTTCTTTCTTGTAACTTTTAAGATTCCTTCATCAGCTTCAGATTTTGACAGTTTGATTATGATGTGTTTAGGTGTGGATCTCTAAGTTTTTCCTACTTGGATTTCATGGAACTTCTTGAAGGGATAGATTAATGTTTTTCATCAAATTTGGGAAAATTTTAGCCATTATTTCTTCAAGCATTCTTTTTACTCTTTCTCTGTCTCCTCCTTCTAGAACTCCCATTGTGTGTATGTTGGCATGCATGATGGTGTCCCACAGGTCTCTTAAATTTTCTGTCCTTTTTCTTTTTGTTCTTTGGACTGCATACTTTCAATTGGTTTTTCATGTTTTCTTCTGCCTTCTTCTGCCTATTCAAATCTGCTATTGAGCTCCCTAGTGAAATTTTCATTTCAGTTATTGTGCTTTTTGACTCCAAAATGTCTACATGGCTTCTTTTTATAATATCTATCTATTGATATCGTCTATTTTGTGAGACATCATTTTCATACTTTCCTTTCATTCTTTTTTTTAATTTTTAAAAAAAAATTTAATTTATTATTATTATTATTTTTTAAATATTTATTTATTTGGCATCGGGTCTTAGTTGTGGCACACAGGATCTTCACTGCGGCATACGGGATCTTTCGTTGTGGTGCATGGGCTTCTCTCTAGTTGTGGCGCACAGGCTCCAGAGCACGCGGGCTCAGTAGTTGCAGCATGTAGGCTTAGTTGCCCCGCAGCATGTGGGATCTTAGTTCCCCAACCAGGGATCGAACCCACGTCCCCTGCATTGGAAAGCGGATTCTTAACCACTGGACAACCAGGGAAGTCCCCTCCTTTCGTTCTTTAGACATGGTTTCCTTTAATTCATTGAGTATATTTATAATAGCTGATTTAAAGTCTTTGTCTAGAAAAATCCAGTATCTGGGCTTTCTCAGGCAGTTTCTATTGACTTTTTTCCATTGTATATGCCATACTTTGTTATTTTTTTGCATGTGTACTTTTTTGTTGTTGAAAACTTAATATTGTATATATATATCCAGTAATTATAATACTGTAATGTGCAACTCTGGAAATCAGATTTTTTCCCTCCCCAGGATTTGTTGTTGTTGCTGCTTATTGTAATTGTTGTTTATTTGCCAAATTTTCTGAACTAATTCTGTGCAGTCTGTATTCTGTTATGTGCAGCCCCTGAAGTCTCTGTTAATTTAATGTTTAGCTAATGATTGGCTCCTTACATGCCTGGAGCCAAAAAACTCTTCTAGTCTATGGCAAAGGACTCTATATGTCTCTCTGTGTTGAGGTGCATCTTCACCTATCAGCCAGGCAGTTTACAATTCTGCATTGGCCTTCACTTCCTGTTTCTACAGAGCCTCAATGTCAACAGGAGGTGAGATCTTAGGGCCTTCTCAGGACTTTCCTGAGCATGTGCACAGTTCTGAGTATGTGTGTGTGTGTGTTTGTCCAGATTCCCAGGGGTATGTCAGAGTTATTCATAGCCCTCAAAGATCTCATTCCCTAGCCTGTCCTCTCAAGTTTTTTGTTAGTTTATTGTTTGTCTTAACTGTTATTTATTATCTCAGCCAGCAGCAACTAGGATATTAGCCTGTGAATGTTTTTGACAAATACCCCCGCACCAGGAAGCAGCCTTAGTACTACACCAGTTCCAAGTTAGGTGCAATAAAGACACGTATTTTGTCTACCTGGGAGGAACCAGACAGGTCAGAACAAATAATTAGAATCCTTTGTGAATGAAGTACTTTCTGCTTCCTGTAGTACTGGGAATGTGAGCTGTTATTTTCAGAGCTGCTGCTGGACTACAGAGGGGGGATGGGACTAGAGTAAGTTAAAATGACACAAAGTTCATGATTCTTTCAGAGAATCCGCATTGTTCTTCAGTCAGTGTTCCCTTAGTTGATCCAAGTCTTTGGTTAATTTCCAGAGTTCAAGAACAAGAGTTGATTTTGAGTTTCAGCCCGTTTTTTATTACTTTTATGGAAGGGCAGAATTTGGAGTTTTTTACTTTGCCATTTTGGCTGATGTCATTCCCACCCTTTTACTTTTAATCTGTTTAAGTCTTTATATTTCAAGTGTGTTTCTTGTAAACAGCTTAAAGTTGGGTCCTTTTTTTTTTTAATACAGTCTAATGGTCTCTGCCTTTTAATTAGGGGATTTAGTCCATGTATAATTGATGTAATTTTTGGCATGGCTGATTTTTTATTTTGTATTAGTAATTGTTTTTTTATTGATCCCATTCATTCTTTGTTCTTCTATTCTTCCCCTCTGTCTTCTTTTTGATGGTCCAAATAATTCTTAGTATTGCATTACAGTTCATCTATTGACCTTTATTCTTTTTAGTGATTTCACAAGAATGCAGTATGCATGTTTAACTAATAACAGACTACCTTCAAATGATGTAACAGAATAATCCATTTACCTTCTCTCTGTCCTTTGTTCCTGTGTTGTCATGTATTTTACTTCTGTATTTACTATAAATCCCACAATACACTATTATTTTTGCTTCAGTGAATAGTCTTTTATGAATTAAAAGTATTTATAAAATAAAGATAATTCTAAAAGGTTTTAAAAACTACTTACTTTCACATTTTTCTTTTCTGGTTCTCTTCATTTCTTTCTGGAGATCTGGGCTTTCCATTTCGTGTCATCTCTCTTCAGACAATGAAATTCTTTTGGCATATCCAGTAGTAAGATTCTGCAAGAGAATAATTTCAGTTTTTGTGTGTCTAAATATGTCTTTATTTTGCCTTTATTTATGAAGGTTTTTTTTTTTTGGACATAGAATTCCAATTTGACAGTGCTTTCTTCATTAAGAATGTTTTCTAAAATCTTGACTCATCTAAAATATTTTTGCCTAATCCAAGGTCATAAAGATTTTCTCTTATGTTTTCTTATGAAATATTTTAGTTTTAACTCATATTTATGTGTATAATGCATCTTTAATTAATTTTGTGTATGGTGTGGTTGTGGGCTAAGGTTAATTTTTATGTATATGCATAATTAATTTTCCAGCAACATTTGTAGAAAAGACTATTATTTCCCCATTTTTTTTAATATTTAAAATGTTATTTTCAGATACTGTTGGTAGTATATAGAAATATAGTGGATTTTTTTATACTGACTTTGTATCTTGTGGTGTTGCTAAATTCATTTACTAGTTCTAATAAATGTTTTGTAGATTTCTTAAAATGTTCTTCATATGCAGTTGAATACTGTTCTACTTCTTTTTCCCCAGTGTAGTTTTTTTTTTTTAATTTATTTATTTATTTATTTATTTATTTATTTATTTATTTATTTATTTTTAAAGTTTTACTTGATTTTATTTATTTATTTATTTTATTTTTGGCTGTGTTGGGTCTTCGGTTCGTGCGAGGGCTTTCTCCAGTTGCGGCAAGCGGGGGCCACTCTTCATCGCGGTGCGGGGACCGCTCTTCATCGCGGTGCCCGGGCCTTTCTCTATCGCGGCCCCTCCCGTCGCGGGGCACAGGCTCCAGACGCGCAGGCTCAGCAATTGTGGCTCACGGGCCCAGCTGCTCCGTGGCATGTGGGATCTTCCCAGACCAGGGCTCGAACCCGTGTCCCCTGCATTAGCAGGCAGATTCTCAACCACTGCGCCACCAGGGAAGCCCCCCAGTGTAATTTTTAATTTATTTTTTTCTTATCGTGTTGCACTGGCTAGGGCATTGAATCATTCACATAAAGTATCATATTAGCTATAGCTTTTTTTTTTTTGTAGATGCCCTTTATCAGATTACATTTCTTTTTATTTCTGGCTTGTGAGTTTTTTTTTTTTTAAAATGGGTGTTGAATTTTGCCAAATTCTTTTTCTGAATCTAATTTAAATAATCATGATTTTTCTTTTTAATCAGTATAGTACATTATTTTTGAGTGTTATACCTAACTTACATCCTGGTGATGAACCCTTTTTGGTCATAAGGGATTGTCCCTTTTATGTGCATCTAGGCTTGGATTTTTCTTCGGGACAAGATTTTTTAACTAAGAATTTGATTACTGAAATAGAGGTAGTAACAATATCTCTTTTTCAGTGACTTTGCTAGTATATATCTTTCAAGAAATCTAGTTCATCTATGTAGTTTAATTTATTGGCATAAATTTGTTCATAGCATTCCCTTTTTATCACATTAGTTGTTATTTTTGTTGTTATTTTGTTTTGTTTTGTTTTTTCTGATCAGTCTGATTAGTGGTTTCTAAATTTTGGGATTTTTTTAAAGAAACATATTTTCGTCTTACTGTTCTTTTCTATTGTTTTCCTGTCTTCTATCTCATTGATTTCTGCTTTTTATTATCTTCTGCATCTTTGGGATTTAATTTGCTCTTCTTTTTCTTGTTTTAAGGTAGAAAATGAGATAATTGTTTGAGACCTCTCATCTTTTCTAATGTAAGCATTTAATAGTATATATTTCCCTCTAAGCACTGTTTTAAATGCATTGTAAAATTTTTGATATGTTGTGTTCTTCTTTTCATTTAGTTTAAAATATTTCCTAATTATCCTTGTGATTTCTTCTTAGACTCAAGTGTTGTTAGGAACTATATGATTTATTTTTCAGATATATGGGGAATTTCCAAGTATCTTTTTTTAATAATTAATTAATTAATTAATTTTTATTTTGGCTGTGATGGGTCTTCGTTGCTGTGCATGGGCTCTTCTCTAGTTGCAGCAAGCGGGGGCTACTCTTCGTTGTGGTGCACAGGCTTCTCATTGCGGTGGCTTCTCTTGTTGCAGAGCACAGGCTCTAGGCATGTGGGCTTCAGTAGTTGTGGCTCGTGGGCTCTAGAGCACAGGCTCAGTAGTTGTGGCGCACGGGCTTAGTTGCTCCGCGACATGTGGGATCTTCCTGGACCAGGGATCAAACACGTGTCCCCTGCATTGGCAAGTGGATTCTTAACCACTACGCCAGCAGGGAAGCCCCTCCAAGTATCTTTTAGTTATTCATTTCCAATTTGATTCTGTCATGGCCAGAGAATGTAATGTGTGTGATTTCAATCCTCTTAAGTTTATTGAAACTTGTTTTATGGCCCAGATTATAGTTAATCTTGGTAAAATATATCATGTACTTAAGAAGAATGTATATTCTGCTGATGTTGAGTGGAGTGTTCTATAAATATGAATAAGGTCAATTATTTGATAAATTTGTTCAGGTCTTCTATATACTGTAGATTTTCTACCTGTTATATCAAGAGAAGTGTGTTGAAATTTGGAAGTATAATTGTGTATTTCTTCTATTCTTTAATTTTGTTAGTTTTTATTTCATGTATCTGAAGCACTGTTATTAGGTACATATACATTTAGGATTTTGTGTCTCTGTGATAAATTGACATCTTTATCAGTATGAAATGTTCTTCTTTATCCCTACTACTAGTTCTCTTTCTAAAATATACTTTGGCTGATATCAACATAGCCTACTCTAGCTTTTTTGAAATTTGTGATTACATGGCATATCTTTTTCTGTCAAGTTACTTTCCATCTATCTGTGTTTTTAAAGTGAGTTTCTTTAGATAGCATATAGTTGGGCCTTGCTTTTTTTTTCCCCTCAAATCTGATCTCTACCTTTTAATTGGAGTGTTTAGGCCATTTGCATTTAATGTAATTATGAATATGGTTAGGTTTAAATCTACCATCTTGCTCTTTTTTATTTACTCCGTTTTTTAATTTCTTTTTTCTTCTTTTCCTGTCTTCTTTTGGATTTTTCTTTTTTTAAGGTTTCCACTAATGTCTTATTAACTAAATCTGTTTGGTTTTCATTTTCTAGTGTGCTCTGGGGTTTACAACATACGTCTTTTACTTACTACATTTTACCTTCAGATAATAGTATACTACTTCATGTATAGTAGTAGTACAACTTTTTGACAGTGTATTTTCATTTTCCTTTCTTCTTTTTTGTGCTGTTATTGTACATTTTACTGCTATGTATGCTATAAACCTCACAATACATCATTATTGATTTTGCTTTAAAGACTCAAATATCTTTTAAAAAAATTAAAAATAAGAAAAAAAGTTAATTATCCATTTATTATCAATTCTGGAACTCTTCACTTATTTGTATAGATCTAAATTTCCATCTGATATCACTTTTGTTCTGCCTGATGACCTATCATTAACATCTCCTTTAGTGCAATTCTAGCTGCCCTGTGAATTCTCTTACTTGTTGTCTACCTTATTTTGCCTTTGTTTTCAAAAGATATTTTCACTGGGTGTAGATTTCTTGGTTGGCCTTGTTTTTTTAAATACCTTAAAGATGTTACTCTGTGGCTTTCTGCCTTAAATAGTTTCCAAGTAGAAATCTTCTCTTATTATCATCCTTCCTTGTAAGTTATGGGATGTTTTCCTCTGGCAACTTTTAAGATTTTCTATTTATCATTTGTTTTCACCATCTTCATCATGATATACATTTCTGTTGGTTGATTTTTTCACTTTTTTATGGTTTATATTTTCCTTATTATGATGGGTGATTTTTAAATTAAATTTGTTATAGTGGGTTGTGGGCTTTTTTTGTTATATTGTTTGAAATAGTATCAAATTGTGTTCTGACAAGCAGTTAAATTACTTGGAATCAGATCTTTGTGAGGTCTGCTTTTAAGCTTTGTTAAGGGCAAAGCCGCCTTCATCGTAGTTCTTATTTAGCGCTATTCATAATATGACATTTTTCTGAGGATTCTACCTGATGTTCTATGTATTATGGAGGAATTTCTACTCCTGCTGGCAGGAACACAAACTCTTTCTCCTCTGTGAACTCCAGAATTTTTCTGCTTCTTCCTTTCCAGTGGTTCTTTCCCAAGTTTGGTATCGTTTCCTCCCACAAATGCATAGATCAGTACTCAAAGATTGGGGAACTCTCTACAAAACTCCAGAGCTCTCAGAGCAGCTCCCTCCTGTTTGGTAGTTTGTCTTAAAATTCTAGCTATCTTGGCCCCCTGATTTCTGAGCTCCAGCTTTTCAATTCGGGGAGATGGCTGGGCCCTGTCTGGGTTCCCCTTCTCTGCACAGTGGCTGGAACCTGCCCCCAGGCAGTAAGCTGGTGCAATGATAGGTCTCACCTTGTTTGTTTCCTTTCCCGCCTCAGAGTTCACAGTCCTATTTTGCCTAATATTTAATGTTTTAGAACTACTGTGTCATATGTTTCACCCAGTTTTCTAGTTTTCCCTACTATTCCATCATGGCCAGAAGCAGAAATCTCCCAAACGTATAATTTTTAAGGTAGAAAAAAGTAAACTAGAGTTTACTGTCTATAGAGGTTAAAGCATTTAATAATTACTTCAGGGTCCTGAAAATAATGATTATTTTGAAATTTATTGTTAGACAGCTTTGATAAAAGATAGTAGTTATCCTTTATAACCAACTCATGTCAAATGCCATTATAATTTGTAATAACTTAGCCAGATATGTGTGGTGTTAGAAGGGTTGGTTATTAAGCCAATCAAGACACTTTCTAAATGGAGTAAAAGGAAAAAATGCCACACTTAATTTCAAGTCCCAGAAAAGGACAGAAATGATGGTTTCTCTACTTTCACTCTCAGACAGGCAAACTATTTAAAAAAAGAAAGAAGTCACTTACTTTATAAGTAGTGGTCACAGGTAACTTCAAGTTCTAGGTCAAGTGTGAACTGCTTCTTTAGTTCAGAAGGTGATACATACACTGCATAGTGAGGCTGGACAAAGGCTGAGACCGAAAGTGTGGAGAAATCTCTGCTTTCACTGTAATAAAATTCAACAAACATTGGCAATCGCTTCACTTCTGTTTTCAGAAGAAAAAAGAATGCCTGTTTCAATTTCCGTCATCCTTGATCTTTCTTATTTCTGATGTTACTCTAACAGAGTGTAAGCTTTTTATAACACTGGAGCTGGCCCAAATGAAGAGGTCATCAGAAAAAGCAGCCTCTTACATGGAGTGGCTAATTCTCCATAAATTCTCAAACTGATAAAGCATATCTGTATACTTAGAACTTACACAGGTAAATTCAGCTTCAAAACAGAAATTCACATTTTGAAATATATCACTCTTTTGAAAAAGGAATATGACATTTTAATACACATATACATACATACACACACGTATATGTATTTATATATGTGTTTATATGCATATGTATTTATATATGTGTGTGTGTGTGTGTATATATATATATATATATGTATGTATTTTTATCCCTTTTGCCGAGGAAAAACTATAAATATTTGGTGTGGGTTAGTCAGTAATATGCTTTCATTTATTTAAGAATGGGTGAGGGGGCAGCAAAACGCAGTGGTAGATATCCGCCTTTAACTTTAGGGATAACAGGTAACTTGTTGGGAATAGAGTAAGACTTTTCCACCATTAGGCGTGATGGAGATTTTATGTCCAAAAGTAATTCCAGCAAATCCCACATTCTGTAAACTGTCTCCATTCCCTCCAGACACACTTTGAGGCCAAGTACCCATAGATATTTACTTTTAAGTTGGTTTTCCATTATTTCCAACTTTTGTTGAAGAACGGCATTTTCTAATTATAGTAGAGATTTTTAAGATGGTCCAATTCAGTTCACGTCATATCATATTGCACTGTAACAGTTTGTAAATTTATCTCTGCTTTTTCCACATTACCTTCCAATTTTAAACCCGTGGGGCAAATGCTTCAAGTTTACCTTAATTCTCTCTTTACTGACTTTAATAGGCTGTAAAATAGTTTAAGATGAACCTCAAAAGGCTTGTCAGGATTCACCAGGTCCTCAGGCTCTGGAATTCTCTGAGATAGCAAATGCACTTACTACGGTAAATAATCTGAGATCACCCTTCCCTTCTCCTCTAAGCTAGGAATGATACATCTGATACTGAGAACCAGGGGACAATAAGAAATTCTAGGCATAGACTATCATAAAAACTTCCTGTACTGAGTTTTGTTGAGAAATCCTCATATGGAACAGGGCTTGGGGGGCCATCAGACCTGGATTCAAATCTTAGCATCCTTATTTGCTAGCTGAGACCATGAGCACGATACTTAACCTCTCTTGAGCCTTGGTTTCCTCATTTGTGACACAGGGAAAAGAACAGTACCTACTTCAAGGGACGCGTGAAGGATTTAATGAGAGCATGCCTGGCATGTAATACTCATATTTAGTGAGTTCTTCCTGGCCAAAGAACTCCAGGGGTGGGGCAGGATTACTTGTTCCCCTCTCATTTGAAAGCAGCCCAATAAGACACCAGAGCAAGAGCTTGGCTAAGTAGCAAAGGATGGAGGAGGGGGTGATGGGAGGTAAGGAGCTTGTTATAATCAGTCTTCTTTCATTAAGTTGTGTTTCCCTTTCTCCATTCTGTAGGACAGACGGATAGCATATACAGCGTGCTCCCCCAAGCCTGCTCCGAGAGCTTAGTCCATTTTTAAATCCGCTTAAGAACTGCTCACAGCAAAATCAAGCATCTTCCAAAGGGGCAGGAGCCCCGTCCAATGGAATCAACTCAGCGGTGGGCACCAGAGCCCTGGTGGCCAGACCAGTGTGCAAGGGGTGTGTCTGGGCCCTCGAAGGAGCAAACCTCAGACAGACACAATTAGCGTGTCTTCTTAACTCTCCTTCTAAAGTTATTCGAGGGGACGGTGGTTTTGCCTTGAGCAAAACCCCCTTAACAGCCGGGAATCTAAAAACAAACAACATTATTTTATTAGGTTACCCCAGCAGATGAAAGCAGAGTGTTCCATTTGGACTCTTTTTGGAGTCAATTAATGCATTAGCTAAAAACAAACCCTTCTGAAAGAGAGTTCCCGTTGTCCTCGGCAGCTTCTAAAGGAAAGCTCGCCCCCGTGCTCCTAAGGACACAAACGTCAAGAGAGTGAAGAACAGAGAATGAGTTCTAAATAATTAACACTTATTGATAAAAACTGTTTTCTAATGATATAGCTCAACCCTAATGTAACACTAATCTCAAAGGATATGATTTTTTAACTCTTTATTTTTAACCATGACCAGGAAATTTAAATATCATATAGTTCATATGAAAGTTCCTGACTCAAAGTAACCAACTAATTAAAATCAGTTTAAATAAATAGCTGTAGTTGCTTTAATAAAAGAAGTACTTACGAATTCTAAAGTAACTGAACAATACATAAGACTATGATTGTTTTCAGTTATGGTTTTAACTCCAGCCATTAAAACCACTACTGAAAAGGCCTATAAAATAGGAAAATAATAGAGATTACTCATTGGCAAAAAAAAAAACCATTTCTCAAAAATCCATCCATCCATCCATCCATCCATCCATCCATCCATCCAAATAATAAGAGTCTACTAAAAGTTCCAGGCACTATGGAACTAGCATCAAAGCATAGTCCCTTCCCTCATGGAGCCCAATCTGGGCTTTCAAGCTGAAGACTGCCACTGTTTTAAAAGATAGAAGTGGCAATGCTTTTTGCTGCCTCAGACCTTAAAATGAAACCATTAAACACCCCCCTCCCCCCACCGTGGTCCTCATAACATCAAAAACAGAACACTTTGGTGAGGGTTGGGTTATTCCCAAAAGGTAAAACAAAAGGCACGCCTCCTTTGTGGGCAGTACCATTTGTGGAAAGAACATTTCACCGCTCTTACCAGGGAACGTGTCTTCTAAAAATCTTCGGAAAAATCCACATCCTGAAAGCGTCTGATTACCCTGAATTTAAAATGGGATTTTGCTCAGTGGCAAAGACACAAATTCATCCCCACAAGGATGGCCTCTGCGGTAAAAAGCACATGATGACTCTTAGGGTTTATCTAGAAGGTTGATAAATGGGGCCACGAGACAGGATTCACCAAATTCCATTACTGGAGATCTCCCTGCCTCTACCTGGAGAATTCCAACGTGCCTTGCCGAATACCTAGCCAGGGGAGGTTACAAAGTTTCAAGCACAATTTGTTCCCGGTTTTTATTCCCTGCTCACTGAGTTATGTGCTGTTAAACATTTCCAGAAGACTGTCAAAATGTAAGCATCCTGAGGTTTACATAGGCCACACCATTAAATAACATATAAGCACAAAATTTTAAACATTGTTTTCCAGCAATGGTAAATATTTTAGCTAAGTAAAAACTGAAGCTTGAAATGCAATAAGCACTTAAATGACTCCTCTCTGTGCCAGAATTCTTATTTTCCCCTGTGCAACCCCGGCTGCTTGGGATTAAGGCGACCCCAGGGAGCACAGCGAATGGCTGTGGGTTATGAGGTGTAGCATGAGCTTGGCGACAGCATGCCACCCAGCCTCAAGAAACCCAGCCACGACTGGAACCCAAGAATCAGTGTGTTCATTCTGTGGTCAGCTCCACATTTTTTCCCCTCCTAGAAAAAAAAAAAAAGCTGCTACAAAAGTCAGGCCTCTTCCCCACCCCCCAAGCAGTCACCAGGGTGGACCAAGGGCAGAGGGAGACACTCCAGCGCTGGCAGGGCATGGGGGGAGGCTGGTCCCCATGGGTGGGAGTCACGCAGCTTTCAGTTCCTCAGCATCGAGGAAAAGGAGCAGCTGCAAACGGCACCCACAGCACTGCCGACGTATTGTGCTGTCACTTCAGGAAGAAGAAAAACCCAGAACAAATTTGACGTGGTTTTCACCACACGGTGATTGCAGTTCTATTCAAGGATGTCACAGTCACACCACCCACTGAGCACAACTCAGATGGAAATTAGGCCTCCTTCAAAGTGTCTCAGGTCACTGCCTATCCCTGAACAGATGAAGCCGAGGATTTTTAAAGAAACACAGCCCTGTGGCCCTATCTCCTTTGGCTTCCTGGTACCTCGGGTTTCTCACTTACTAAAGAGAATCGCCCTCAGCTACAGGTACGTCTAAGGGAAGCCAAGACACTCTCCCAACAAATGCAGCAGCTCTTAAAGAAGCAAGCAGGGCAATGCACCATGTCTTGAGATTTGGGTCAGTGTTTATACCATGAAAATTTGATCTTCTATAAAATTTCAAGCACGTGAAGAAAAGGAATGCAGTGATTTACACCCGGGGACTTTTCTCCACATTCAAAATACCAAAGCTTGAGTGCTTTGTTATTGTAACACCACCTAAATTTCTAAGACATATTTGGAGTCTTGTGACTGGTCTTTGAGATTAAAATATAAATACCACTTGTCACTTTGAGCAGGGATTAGGGGTGAGTTCAGGGAGACGGAGGGGTTTCTCTTTGGTGTTTGCCAAACCAAAACCATGAGGGAGCCATGTATTTATTTGTCCTATCTCTGGTGAGAATAACAAAGCTTTTGTTCACTGAAAAAAACAAAACAAAACAGACTCATGGATGGTGTCTGCATTTTCCAATTTTGAACAATAACTTTGAATGCCAACCTGCTGACCTACAGCAAGACAAGAGACTGAAAGATGGCTGTGCAATCTGGAGGTGAATTTCGGAGAAACAGAAAGTTCAAACTCACTGCTGATAAGTTACTCAGCAGCCTCCTCAGGAGCATGATTGCAGCCTAAGAAGAAGAGCCCTAAGTTCTGTTCAAGAATAACACCTTTCCACTGGTCATTACAGTGTTGGCCAAATATTACCGAAGGTCAGACACAGTGGTATATGGTTTTGGTATGAGGAAGAGTCAGAGAAAATTAGAAAATACCATTGCCATTTCATACCAGTTTTCAAGCCCAACTGCCAGTGAAGCTTTATATCAATTCTCATGATAAGAAACTGCCAAAAGCACCGAGAATGACTAGAACAAGTGTCAGTTTGCTAGGTTCCTCGCTCATCTGGGGTTAAATGTAGTTTCTCTTATTCACGCCGAACACGGGCATACTGAAGACAAGGGTACACGTCACCTTGAAAGACGAGGACATATCCGTGCCAATACGAACAAATCGCCCTCAACATGAAACACAGAGAGTCCAATGATGACAATTATTGCGGTCGTTCGCCACATGACATAACAAGAGCAAACAATTCAGTAGCTTTAAAAATAGTTTATTTCCTTCTTCACAAACACATGAGCCTTCTGACCATTGTGCAAGGCACCACAAATGAAATAAAAACTTGTATTGCAATGTATTTTTCTTCCATGATTCAAGATAAAATGGATTTTAAAAGCAGATGGATGCCAATTACGGGGGATTGGGAGGCGGCGAGGGTAGGTACCAGTAACAGGCAGGCACGCGTTTTTCTACAGTGTTTATTGAAATAGGCAGCAATCAGCACATGTGCCTCATATGAGCAGTCACCCAGAATCAGGAGAGATGCTGCGTATCCTGGTTTCTCCATCTACAGAGAACAGTGCCAACAGTACTCTCGCTAAAGCACAAAAGACTTCTCCCTAGTAGTCTTAGTACCAGTAACAGAATATGATTATTAAACATCTTCAATGTGGTTTTCATTACAAAAAAACATGTTTCACATAAAAGCTTCATAATATAATCCAGAGACAGAATTAGTGCATGCTTAAAATCTGAAGCCAGGCTGGCTATTTCTGATAATGTTTTCATTTCTTCCAGTATTTTTTACTTTCATAAATATGCACCCAGTCTCCTACCAGGTTAAACAGACACAGAACACTTTTGCTCTGAGCACCATGATCCCCTCTCAATCGCCTCTTCGGGACTATAATCCTAATCCTAAGGAGAATGGTTCTAATTTGTTTTCAGACTTGCTTCTTCCTCCAAATCAGGTTAGTGTTGACCAAATCCCAGCAAATGTCAGACACAAAGGTTTGTGAGCAGAGGCCCAAAGAATAATTATGAAAAATTTCACAATGATCTAGGTTAAGAAACCACACAGAAAATAAATGATTTCACCTTATAAAAAGCCTCGACTTGAATTTAAACAGGAGATGGAAGTGAAAGGAATGAAGTGTTGCTTCAGTCCAAGATGGGGCATTCTTTATTGCAGTAACAACAAAGCCATAGCAATAGCCCAGGGACGGTCCTCCTACGGGCCTCTACCAATGGCTTGTGAGGTAGATACTGACGGCTTGAAGAGAGGTAGGTAAAGCCCAAATTTGTTTTCAATCCCTGCAAACGTCGCAACTGCCAGTTTGTAGCCCCCAACGTGATCGGGATTGGGAGCAGGCAGTGTGATCCTGGATTTAGGAACTGGCTCTGATCCCATGGGCTTCCTAAAAGGAGAGAAAATAGAGCGAGAATCTGAGTTTTTGTTTTGTTTTGTTTTTTAACTTGGTAAAAACAACGTTCAGAAACTGCTAACGTCTGGATCAGAGAGGAATTGTGGAATTCTAGTTAGCTGTATATTCCCTTTTGAAATGAGTTTGATAACATGACTTCAGGATTTTCCTACATCTTTTCTACTTCATCATAGGGACTAAATTGACATACCTTTCTCAATGACAACAGAGTATTAGAAGCAGCTGAAATTTAGCAGGATACTTACACTCCTCCAAAATCAACGTAGAACCATCGCTGCAGCAATTCATAGGTCAGCAAAGTTACACCAAACTGGGGGGAGGAACGAAACACACGAGCTTTGAAAAAAAAAAAAAGAAATAACAGATTCAATTAGATTTTAAAAATTCACCTGACACCAAAGGTTTAGTTAAGAGCAAATTATTTCCATACCTCCAGCTCCTTTCCACAAAGCTTTTGGGCCTTCTTCCCGAAGGATCTTCCTAAAGCAGTCTATCACTCCGCTGTAAGTGGTCTGGCCGGCCCGGGCGGCCACCTGTAATCGTGTCTTGATAACATCAGCGGGGGTCACTAGAGATGCCGCAGGCATACCTGCAGGAAAGACAACACCTTCGCAGTCCGGTCACATTCTCACTATATAAAAAGAACTGTGCTTTGAACTGCCGGCCGTGGAAAGAAAGTTAAGAATCGGATGAAATCAAATGCCTCTTTGCTGTCCCCTCTGGGAAGCACAGCTGTGACTCTCGTCCGCAGTGATGGAGGCTCCAACACACCTAGAGGAGCAACACGCCTCTGTCTCCAGATCACCAGCCTCTGCTTGTTGCGCTTATATTCTTAAATAGTTTTAAGGAATTATCAAGACGATGACTTCGAGTGGCTGAGAACAAACGGAGAAAGATTTTGTTTGTTTTTTCTTTTGCTTTCCCGTGGAAATCAGAGTTACTAGGTCTGATTTTTCAGAGGTGAAGCTTGTTATCCGTTTCCTCTTCCTGCTTTTCTGACAGTCACCGGAGGTGCCTTCTCACACACACTCAACCACCCCCCCCCACCTTCCAAACCCTAACCTCTTCATTTACATCAGAAAAAGACTTTACTGACAGCTAAACAAACACTGTGTGTGTGTGTGTGTGTGTGTGTGTGTGTGTGTGTGTGTGTGTGTGGAGTGACCTGAAGGGGAGGCCCCCACAGATAACACTTCAGGATTCCTCTTTCCTATGACTGACATCTCCAGAAAAAATATGACAGAAAGCTTAGAATTTATATTGGCTGATAATCAATGAAAAAGAAACAACAACAACAACAACAAAAAAAACCCTCCCAAAATTACCAATGGGAAATTTTTCTACAGTCATTTTATCCAAACTGGGGCAGCCCATGTTTAGATATTTTAAAAGCGAGACTGTACTCAGAAGACACTGTCTCTTATGGTTTTATTACTTTTCCATTATGAACCTATTCCAAACCAAACTGGTCAAATGCAGATGCATAAATCTCCTTTGCTTTTTTTAAGGCTTAATAATTCTGTAAGAATTTCTGTCCAAACCAACGTGGTCTGGCTCACAACTCCATCTCATCCTTCTAACAGACAGCTTTAAAGTTACAGTGTGTGCGTATGTGCCCGGGGGAAATCTGCAGAGTACACGTTTGCATTTATATCACTAAGCTGTATCTTTTCCTCTTCCATCTACACTAAGCTCCTCAAACATTCATCCTAACAGTTTTTATAAAATGCATCACGTTTTTGCATGTGAGAAAGCTCACTTTATATCCAGTGCTTCACTGGATAAGTCATACTGAATTTCCTATTAGCTTAGAGGAATTATTTCAACTTTGAGCCAGGAATTTATCCTCCAACATAATGGAAGGAAACATGAAAAATGCTTAGAAACCCACTGTGTTCACACCACCAATTTTGTTTCACTTCCTGGTTTAGAAAGAGTTTAGCAAGGCTGTCTGCTTTAGACACGCAATAAAATCCTCCCTATAACCATGGGCAGGCATGTCAGAGTGTGAATGTGAAAGACATACAAGCAATAAAATGGGTAAAAAGTTTCCTTCAGTTAGGGCAGTTTTCATAAATAGCTACTTGTTATGAAAAAAGAGAGAAGTATTGGGGAGGGCAGGGAGGAAAGACATTGATCAGTGGAATAAAAATGCCAAGAGAAACGTGTAAGATGTTTAGCAAGTTGTCTGGTAAAAAGTGATTGGTGTGTGTGTTGGCGGGGGCGGGGTACTGGAAACATGGCGGCCTGCACATGACTCTCATCCTCTCCGCCCCCAGCTCCCATCTCTCCCAGGAGGACAGCTGCCAGGGCCTCGGAGGGACTGTGGATATCCCTGTGGACAGGGGATTTCTGGTGTGGAGATTTGCTAAATTCACCTGGAGAATAGCATCAGCCTGCTCCAGAGCAAGGCCAGGAAGGCAGCATCTACCAGGAAGAGCTTGGCCACCGGAGATGTGTTGATTTGGGGGGTCAGGGATGGCAAAGACTCTGAGCCAATTTGCCTGGTCTCTCCCGGCTTGCAAAAGGGTAAAGACAACGCTGAGCAAGAGGTCAAGTCTTGGGACTTCCCTGGTGGTGCAGTGGTTAAGATTCCGTGCTCCCAACGCAGGGGTCCCGGGTTTGACTCCCGGTCAGGGAACTAGATCCCACATGCATGCCGCAACTAAGAGTTCGCATGCCACAAATAAGGAGCCCACGTACCACAACTAAGACCCAGTGCAACCAAATAAAAACAACAACAACAACAACAACAAAAAGAGGTCAAGTTTTCTCTCTTCCCAAAGATGGGAGAGCAAGAGAAGGCTAGGCAACAGGGAGGCAGCTTTTAGGTTCCTCAACAGGAAGGGGACCGTTGCCCAGCTGGTGCTTCAGTGATGAGACAAATGGTGAGACCTTGGGGCCACCTGCTACCTGTGTGACTGGGACAACTTGGGTGTTCTCCAGTCAATAAAAAAATTATAACGCTTTAAGGGGGTGCCCAGCAGCTAGAGAGTAGAAGGTCATTTACAACAAAAAGAAAGCATGATTGGCAAAACACAGCTTTGGTACAAGGATATATTGTATAACACAGGGAATACAGCCAATATTTTACAATAACTACAAATGGAATATAACCTTTAAAAATTGTGAATCACTATGCTGTACAACCAAAACTTATATATAATATTGTACCTCCACTGTACCTCAAAAAAAAAAAAAAAAAAAAAAAAAAAGAAAACCCAGCAAAGACCAATAAACAGATATCATATGACAAAAAATACAACTTTGGGGTAAGTCAGCCTTAATTTTCACAAATATCCCATTAGTATTTGTAAAAAAAAAAAATGTGCTTCTCTGTTTATGGGACACAGAGTTAATATCTATGTATTTTGGATCAAGGTTAAGTTTGCCAGAATCCCTTTGCACCCTTATCTATATTACCTACTTGATGTATCAGTTTCTAAGAAAAGTGTAATGATTTTCATTTAGAAAGAGAAAATACCACATTCTCATACTTTTAACTTGAGGTTTTATAAGATGATATTATGTTGATAATACAGAGAGGCTTCTTAGTGAACTTTATCTTTTCCAAGTGTAAAATATGCCTCTGTGCTTCTGAATGCTATTTTTAAACTCCTGAATTCCATTTAGTTTGACATTAATATTGCTACACTTGCTTATTGTTGGTATTTGCCTGGTACATATTTTTCAATCCATTCTCTTTCCATCTTTCTATGTCACCGTTTTCTCGAATTTCAGGTGACTAGATTTTCTTTCACAACTTGGCTAAAAGTGTTTGTTTTGACTAGGGGCACTGAACGCATTCAGTTGTGGCTTGTAGACTGATTTCTGCCATCCTGGGTTAGTTACGGTCTTTATTTTCTCTGCTTCTAGGTGTTTCCCTTTTGATTTCCACCCTTTCCTGACTAATTCAATTTGTCTAAATATCATAAGCGTTTGTTACACAGGTGTGAGTTACAGTGTGTGCAACGAATGAGCACTGACATCTCTGCAAGCTGAGGAGGTGGTGCCCCCTCCCTTTGTCTCCCTTTCTACTACCTGCCTCCCAACGACGCTTCTTGTACAAAAACACATAAGCCAAGGCTAGCAGTCATTCAGACCGACTCTCGGGTTTAACTTTTATCTGCTCTGTTTCATATAGCCCACACTGTCCTCTTTCTTAAGTTCACTTTTCACCTTGCCTCCGAGAGGTCTGTGAGGGGTACCTGTGAGTCCTGGCTGGGAGGGACTACCCTGGTTTGGCCCCTGCTCCTGAAGGCAAGCGTGCCTGCTGGCAACGTAACTGCAGATCAAGACCTGCTCTCCTCAGCATTTTGATGGAAGCCAGCACCGCAGACAAGAAGCCAATCTTCCATTACTGATTGGTTTTCTGTCCTCTTTTCCTTATTGCTTCTCCCTGGATAACTCCTATTAAACAGATGTTAGACGTCTCAGATTCATCCTACGTATCTCTTAAATTTTCTGTTATTTTTCATCTCTGTATTTGTGATCCATATTCTAGAGTTTTTTGTTTGTTTTTTCCCATGACTTTACTTTCCATGTGTCAAATTTGGTGTGTGTTTTTTTTTATGGATTTCTAATTTTGGCAATCTTTTTATTAACTTTCAAGAAAGCCTCCTTACTGAGTGTTTCTTTCAAATCTGAGGACCCTAATTATAGTTCTTAAAAGTTCTCCTCTGTTCCCTGAATTGCCTGTTTTCTCTGTAATTCTTCTGTTTACTTACCTTATTGCTCCTTGTTGTCTGAGGGGACCCCTGGCTGTCTACTGACATTCAAGTTCAAAGGACAGGCTGATTTGTGCTGTGGACAGCTTCCACCACACTCTGGGCCAGCCTCACCCACAGGCCTCTCTCCTGAATGGAGAGAGTTTGTGAAATGGGTGAGGCCCGTAACTGCATGCCGGTGCTAAGATAGGCTGGCAGGGCAGGGACCTTCCAAATCCTGCAATGCGGGGTGCTTCACTCTGGAGGTAGAAGGAATTATTTCCTACCCCTCTTTGGAAGAGCTGCTATTAGTTCTTTTTTTTTCCCCCCTGCATCTGTGGTAAAGGTCTGGAATTACCGTTAAGCCTTGCCCTGCTTTCTTTCAGTTCTTTACAACTGCCCTCTCCAGGCAAGTGTTTCCTTCCTTTAGAATACAGCTCTGGGCTTTTAGCCTCGATTCAAATGTTGCCTGAAGTTCCATATAAAAAGGAGAAGAAAGAGGAGCAAACCGACCTTCCTGCAGTACATGCAGTTCCTTAACTCTTGTTAATGATTTACCCTAAAACCTCCCCCAACGCTCAAGGCATTTTATCTATTGTTCACTCCGAGGTTAAAATTATCTGGTTTTGCTCTTACATTAATAAAAGTCGTTTCTCCTGCCGGTGTTTTGGGCTGTGGCATTTTTCACTTGTTTCAGGTTTTGGTTCCTATCTTCTGAAGGCTGGTGCTAATAAGGAGTTTTTTAACATGTATTTTCTAACATTTTAAGGTATTTGGGAGGAGAGACGGATCAACATGCTCAGTCCATTACCTTGATCCAACCTCTCCATTACTCTTTTTTTTTTTTTTAAGGATCTAAGAATTGCTTTTAAATTATCTTAAGTTTTATGTCCACATAATTAAAAAATTGTTACATTTTATATAATTATGTGCCAATGGTACTTTTCTCCCAACTTAATTCTTCTAATACATTTGTAAAAGCATCATGATCAGTCACACACATAACTCTTCCATATCTGTGTTTTGAACAGCTTTTAAAGATATTCCTGAATTACTACTTAGTCTAAAGCTAATTAATTCAAAGACAAGATCACAAGACCATCACTGCAGTCTGATTTGTTCCTCTACCTCTCCACTCTGACAAGATCATCTGGGATGAGCGGTCAGTCTATAACATTTGAGAAGTATTCGATAGCCTTCATTTGATATTATCCCTAAACCATACTGAAATGCCTTTCATTAATCAAAAAAGTAACACTTAATTAGATGAGTCAGAATTTGGTCCCTTAATTTCAGGCCCCTTGCTTCAACCCTCACCTTCTGACACATGAGGCACTTTGGCTGATGAACATAAATTCAAATATCTGTTGGTCTTAACTCGATCCTGTGAATTAATGGAGACGTTCCCAGTATCTAAAGATCTTCCCAGTTTATTACTAGATATGTAGACCTAAACAAATTTAATATTCTCCACGTTTTAAGATACTAACAACCACCTGTTAAAAAGCTGTATATTACTAAAGCAATCTAACTTTAAATCAAATCAAATTTTTGGAGAAAGTAAGGTAATACTTGCTGAATAACTGAAATTCCTGTCAAAACATAAAAGATAAAATCATGTTCACTGAACCCAGATCCATCTTATGTATAATAGTATTGTTCAACAAAAAATATACGTATCCTGTGTAAGAGATAAATTGAAATATAAAATATAAAAATTATATTTTATATTAAAATGTGTATTTTATATAACATATAAAAAATAGTATTAAGACATTTCTTATAATAAATAAGTTAGTGGTCAATTACTATTCCTCATAGCTTATTTTGAGATCAGCTTTTCTCCTTTCTCTTAATGAAAACAAAGATCACTCTGGCCCTAGGACCTACTTCCTGGGCTTCTGTGCATACCCACCCCATGACTGTGTCCTCTCCTGAGGAAATGCCTTTCTTCCCCTGGTATCCACAAGAGGAACATGGGGGTCTGATCTGGCTTGCAGCCAACAGCCCACACACGTGTGGTGCATTTTGTGCTCACTGCCCTTCTTGATGGTGTTGCACTGGGCACACTTCTGACCACAGTCTTCTTGCCCTTTCCATACCGAATTCAGCTCCCTGGCCGAGCACGCCTGCAAGGCTCTACCCTCAGCAGAGGGTGGCCCTGCTTCCTCCCAGGACATCAGTTAACTGCTTATCACTGGATATAGATTTTGTGTTTATCTTACTAAAAAAAAAAAAACATTACTAATCTTCCTTATTAACTCTGATACATTTTTAGGCATTTTAATTTGGATTTTCAGGTAAACAATCATTTTCAAATAATGATAGATTCATTTCTTCTTTTCTAATATTTATGCCTCTTACTTCCTTTTCATATTTACCACATTGACTGGAACCTCCAAATAAGGCTAAAAAACTGGATAACAGAAACATCCCTAACTTTAATGAGAATGGAGGTTATGACAGTTGCCATTGGCTTCTGATATCTGTTATGAAACTAAGAAAGTAGCTTAGTTCTCATTACATAGTTTATACAGGTTTGTGGAAGATAAAGACCATCAAGCTTTGTGGCTTATCTGTCCTTTCAAGAAAAAACCAATGACAAAGTCTGTCTTACATTATCCTGCCTTACAGGGAAGGGGAAGATGGACAATAAAATGAAAGTAAACGTTCTATAGTCAGCGTGGCAGTTCGCTCCCAAATGGGCCTCAGTGATCTTCACCTCCTGGTGTTCACACCTCTCCATCGTCTTCGTGCACGTTACGGAGGGCTGATCAGTAGGGCTAATAGGACGGTGTGGAAATGAAGGAGTGCGACTTACAAGCCTTGGTCATAAAGACACTGCAGCTTCTATTTGCTCCCTCTTCTTCTCTCCCTCCTCCCCCAACTTCTCCTGCCCTGTCCCTCCCTCTCCCTCCTCCCGCTCTCTCTGGTCTTGCTCTGGGGGAAGCCAGCTGCTGTGTCACGAGGACATGCAAGGACCTACGGAGAGCCCCTGTGGCAAGGAACTGACGGTCCTGCCACTGCCGTGCATCCTGCCAATGCCGGGCGTCCTGCCAATGCCGTGCGTGCGACTGAGCCGTCTTGAAAGTGCGTCCTCCGACCCCAGTCGGGCCTTCCAGAGCCCTGGCTGACGTCTTGATTGCAACCTCATGACAGACTCGAGCTACAGGTCCCCAGATAAGCTGCTCCCAACCCACAGAAACTGGGATAATAAACATTTGTTGTTTGAAACTGCTAAGTTTGGGGTAACCTATTATGTGGCAACAAATAACTAATACAGAAGGTATGTGGAAAACAACTCTGAAAGACAACAGGATGGCTAGAGGGCTGAAATAATAGCAGAATGGGGATGTAAAGCAGTTCAAACTTTCAAGAAGGACATGGCAATGCGTTAAAAACAATCATAATTTTTTTTTTTTTTTAAACCAGCAAACTCACTTAAGAGAATTTATTTCTCCCAAGAAAACAATCCAAAATAGGGGGAAGAGCCTTATGCACAAAGATGTTTTTTAACAATACCATGTATTTAAATTTTTTTTTGAAAAAAAATTTTGTTATCTAAGATTGAAGATGATACAAGTATGCAGCAATTAAAAATTTTGTTTACAAAGTTTTAAATGACATTAGAAAATTAATATTATTATTGAACATTTAAAAATACTTTTTATGTGCCGGGTGCTTTCCTGGATCTTTATATCCATTAATTCACTTAATCCTCATAATAATCTTACGAGACTAAGACTATTCTTATTTCCATATAGAGGTGGAGAAACAAGCCGAGTCATTCGGGTCATACAATTCTCAGCAGGGAAACTGGAATTTGAACCCGGATGGTCTGACCCCACAGCACATGCCATGAACCATTTTGCTGTGATGGTGAACAATGCTTCCGAAACGATACTAAGTGAAAACCACATACCTATAATGTGATCACAGTTCTGTTAAAAACCATCCAAGGGGGGAAGAAATTAGCAAAAATATTAAATGGTGATTATCTTAGAGTCATGGAATAATGGATACTGTTATCTTATTTACGTGTTCCGATACTTCCCAAATATTTTACAATGGTCAATATTTTCATAATCCTACAAAAAATGGAAGACAATAAACTTTAAAAGAGAAAAAAAATCCACTCGTAATTTCTACAGTTCTGGCAGCACGGATCACCCAGGAAAACTTGTACCCAGAAACAAAAATTATGTCTGGGTAGCTATCTTCTCCAAGGGAAGAGTTAAAGGCAATATTTTTGTGGTTCAAAGAAAACAAAGCTTGGAGAATGTCCTAGACTTTGATCTGAGCTCTAATACTTATCTTCTGATTTCGCAATTGATTTTTGGAGTGATTTACAGACAGATTCTCTTGGATTCAACATAATGATGGCTAACATGTACTGAGTATTTACTCTCTGCCAGGCTACAAGCTAAGTCCTCCACATGGGTGCTCTCACTAGAGCCTCATAACCACTCTCTCCAGTCAGTGCAATTACCATCTCCCTTTATGGCTGAGGAAACCAAGCCTGGGGAGCTTAAGTAACTTGCCCGAGGTCACATACTACTAAGTGGTATGTTACTTCTCCCCAGTAGGTCCTACCTTATTTCAAGTAAATAACTGGAAATAAATTGTATTATACCCTTTCGGTTCAAAAGATATTATCGTTTATACATCTGTAAATGACATATAAAGGAAATGGTGAGTGAGTCAACGGCTAAACTGGGATTAAAAAAGGGAATTCTATGGCTGAGTCTTGAGATCATGCTTTTCTGATTTAGGTAGAGTGGTCTCACTGCTACTCATACAACGAGGCTCCCTGAGCAGCCAGGAGAGGACAGCCCTGCCTCATACACCAACATCACCACCTCTGAAGAAAAGGGATTAACCAAGAATTACAGAGGAGCTCCATGGGTTCCCGCCTCCAGGGCTCCCCAGGCTACAGGCAGGACACGGGGCTCACAAAACAGCAAACAACTTCTCAAAGCAGGGGGTAGTTCTCAAGAGACTCAAGCCACATGTCTGAAGAGAACAACACCTGTATCAAAATTGTTTGGACCCAGGCACCCCATGACTGCCTTAGGGTCTGTTAACTCATTAAGTGTTTGTCATCACCTGGAGAGCTAATCCAGATTGTTCTAGCCTTTAGGGTCTCTAAACAAGGAGAAGCATCAAAGAATGAACTCATTCCTGCTGGGGCTATAATCAAATTTCCTCTAAGGATTTACACTGGGAATGTAGAAGCCAACGTCTGCATCTATTTTCTTCTGTTGATACTTTCACTGTAGCACTATAGAAGACAGTCATTTCTCTC
This sequence comes from Balaenoptera acutorostrata, assembly GCF_949987535.1. Taxonomy (NCBI): domain Eukaryota; kingdom Metazoa; phylum Chordata; class Mammalia; order Artiodactyla; family Balaenopteridae; genus Balaenoptera; species Balaenoptera acutorostrata. The sequence continues at coordinate 61,124,707 of NC_080070.1, forward strand.
CGAGATTCAATACACACACACCCCACACCCCCCACCCCCCCCGTCCCAATCTTACAACCTTACACAGCTAGCAGGAATCAGGTATCTAATAGACCCAAGCTGTTTCTAGTTCTATTCCATTTCTTTTCTCTCAATGACAATAACTACTGCTTAAATTCTGGACAAGTTTTATGTACTATTTTGGTTAGACACCTTTAAGGCATAAGTATTAACATTTTTAAAAACTTCTGACTGAACAGTTCTTGTTCTTACACCATGAAGTGAAACTATGAAATGACATGGAACCTGAATTGGAATCCAACAATACTACAAATGCACCAATTGTTAACGAGCTTTTTTTGGAGTTGAGAAATTAAGCTTGTCTAATAGTCTAACCCGCCAGAAGTAAGATTCATTTCTTTCCCTTTCATTACAGTAGCTCTTCAAAGCAATCTAAAGTCATCTCACATGTACCCTGTCGAGAACTATAAGCAAAAATTCCAGTGCAGTGGCACGGTGGGAACAGAGCTCTGAGGACACTCACCGGCTATAGCGCCAGCTAAGAGCAGGCTTCCGGGGCTAACCTGCCCATCTTCATTTGCAAGGGAAGCCTTCACATGAGCATAGCATGGGAAGTAGATGGCCGAGAAAGGAATGTCCCGCAGAAAGCATGCTTTGGCACCCTGTACGTTTGAAAAGGAAGAAAAACCACATGAAACACATATCCCATTGAGAAGATCAAGCTTCTTTGGAACTTCCCTCAGAACAAAATATTCCTGGAGAAGACCAAATTTGTACTTACAAGTTGAAAGGGGAACAGAAAAAAATATATATATAACCCAAATTCTGCAAGTAATAAATCAGAATCTTGTATTTTAAAATAAAACATTTTACTGTGTGGTATAAGCGCGAGCGGAGAGTTCTTGTTTATTCTAATGGTAAGATTTCGATGAAAACATATTCGGAGGTCTGCCTGCCACATCCTTTTAAATCCCTAATTGACGGCAGGTCACTGGCATTTCAAGGAGGATCTGTTCTCATTAGATGGGCAGCAACAACCAAGATACCTCTGTATTTACACACTAGAAAGTGGACAAATTATAAAGGTGGTAGGGGAAGGGGTTTATTTTTCATATTGTTTGAGACTCTGATGAAAATGTTGGACTCTTTCCCAGAAAAAATTACACATATGTAAAAAATTAGACACCTTTTCAAGGGGTTCATGGATTCCCCCAATTTATTCATATACTTAGCCCGACTGCCCCAGGGTTTATGAAACATTGATAAATGCCTGTCCTAAAGCCTTAAAATGTTTATAATAATTCCTATATATTCAAGAGCTCTGTGTAGAACAATTAGCAACTAAGGCAAAGTCTTCACCAAATAATTTCTGGTGCCAAAATAATGCCATGGGGAGGCCTTGAAAATTGATGCATGCCCAGAAATACGATATAAAATTCTAATGAAAACCACAAGACATATACTGTGTTTTAGGTAGGCTAAACCTACCTACCTTCAGAAGCCCCCCTTTTCAATACTTAATGATTTAATACCATTTCTTTCACAGATTTCTAATGCCTAAAAATTTTCATCAAATTTAGAGATTCTTCAAGGAAAATAATGAATCCATCCAGATTCCACAGATCTAGCCAAGCCCAGTGACATTTATTGAGGTCTAGTGATGTTGGCTCTCGGGTATTTGCCTGATGCCAGCCTCTAATCTGTCAAAGTTCCTTAACACTACACATCTGTTACTGCAGCCTTTGCTTTTCTGACACCCGCATTACACTCCTGACTCACACTGAGCTTGTGGGTAATAAAGCCCTTAGTCTTTTTCATATGAACCGCTATTAACCTAGGTCTACTGTAACTTAATTAGTTGTCCTAAACAAGTAACATAAGCAGGGCTTTGTGTTTAATCCTATTAAACTTCATCCTAGTTTGGCCCATCCTTCCAACCAGAACAAATGCTTGGAATCTGGATTCTGTCATGTCGGCTATTCTTCAATCAACTCACCCATGGATGTGTTAAGCTGCCTCTGGCCACTCTGAGTACAGATCCCCCATCATCACGTATGGCCAATCAGCCCACACTTCTGTTAACACCCAAACTGTTAAATGCGTTACTGAAAAGAAGAACTACAAAATTCACCACACCCAAATTCCTCATTTTATACATGTGCAAATTGATGCCCAGGACAGTTAACCTATCAATCGCACGTTTATTAAGAGCCTTGCTGTTGGCTTGCTTAAGGGACCTCCTTGGAGGCAGTGCCAGAGACAGGTCCAAAACTCAGGACACTCAAGTTTTTTCCACCTCTCCCAGTTTTTTCAAGGGGAAAAAGTACAGTATAACACCAGTATCCATGTAGCGTCCAATCCTTTCCTGATGATTAGTTTTTCAAAAAGTTATAATCCAGGGAGTTACTGTGTAAGGGCAATACTATCACTCATTTATTTGTCTATTTTCACTTCCTTTTCCTTATTTTGCCTACAAACCTTCCCATAAGTTCTGTTCGCTATTTGCTCACATGCAGAGTCTGTCCAGGAGACATTCAAATTAAATACCAAATGACCAACTCATATTAAGATCAGTTAAATCTTCTTCATGTCTGGCTCCTTCAATATAGTAAAAAAAAAAATTGCCATATTACTGACTTACTAAACAAATCACTTTGGAGTAATTTTTAGGATGATAAAATTCCTCCTCACACAAATCTTGCTTTTTACTAAATCTATTAGTTTTTACTATGGACCTCATCTCCCAAATTTCTGCATCAATAGAATTTCAGTCTATACGCTCTGCTCATTTTTTTTTTTTCTTTTTTTGCTGGTAATATTTTCCCTTTAACATGTTTTTCCCCCCTGATTAGAAAATATTAAGTGCCTATCACAGACAAAATAGGAAAGTATTAAAAACTTAAAGTGCCCTTAATTTTCACCAGCAAGAGATAAACACTGCACCCACCATATATGTTTTGGAGCATCACCTTCCACAGTAATATTATCAACCGTTCCACAGTCGGGGTCATGCTTCTGTGGTTCAGTTATGCTTTTCTCCCCCTTAAATTCATGCTATCCAGTTTTTTGGTTTTCTTTTTTGTGGGAGAGGGAGGGGGCGGTACGGTCTAACATCTCCTCAGCCATACTGCCTAAATTTCTTTTCTATATGCTGTTTTAAAAACTCCACCATCATCATGGTCTTGGCTGTCCTGTGGATTAGGCCCGGTATTGTCACCCTTGTCAAAGCTTTGCAATGACTTCACTTTCCCATTTTCCTCTCCTGGTCGGCCTGATTCCTCTCAGGTAAAGCTACTCAATGCCCCATTCATCTGATCAATCAAGGCACACCTATCACTCTACATCGTCTTTGATGACTGCTAAGCTAGGCACATCAACCTCTTAGCTACCTCCTCTTCATTCATTTAAACCCAAACACCACCCTTTCCAAGTAAGTAGAAGATAGACAAGGAGTAGATTCCACACGGCTCCACACTGTCTACACTTTCTCAATGCTGTGTATCTGCCTACGTCAGTGTTGCCTATTTCAGAGTGTAAGCAACCAGGAGCCAGAAACTACTGTCTGATTTAATTTAGAAAACAACAAAATTTTGGGCTGTTAGGGCCTAAGACATGTTCCTGGTGACACTGATTTGGCTTTGCCAACTCCCACAGAAAACACCACAACTAAAGAGAGAAATGAGAGGCCTGGGATACACTGATACGTGACCTGAAATTAGAAACATCCCTGTGACACAAGAAGAGTAAGGCCAAGTGAAGAAGCAGCTGAGTTCTCCCAAGAAGGAACTCTGCTTTCCTGAAATTGTGACAGTAAATCATGTATCAGTGTGAGAATAGAGCCTAATAAGAGGTGTGACATGCTTTAAGAGATGTTTGAAAACAGTTCCAGATGACTAAGAAGAAAAATGACTTGATCAAAACACAGATGAACAAACAAACAAAGAAAGACCACATCTAAGGAAAAGGCAGAGCTACACTGTGAAACACTAAAGGAAAAATGGTCGGAAGTATGCTGTATTTTTCCTACCAGGGATCAGACAATGTGCTTAAATAATTTACGCATGCTGGAGCCAAGGTGAGACTCTGTAAGACGTTTCAGGTTTTTGATTATCTGAAAAGCAGGAAGGAAAGGGAAAGTGAAGGAAGAAAGATACCCTGTGGAATGGCCACTATGTCTGCTCCACAGAGGCAGGACCATCTAGCCAGCAGGTGAAAACATTTAGAAACTCTCATTTCCACTGAGCAAGGTATGAAGCAGCCCTAGGACCTGAGAGAGGTACCCTCCCCTCTATGGCTGTGTGGCTGTGTAATGAAAGAGCACTGGGGGAAACTGAGCTCTGAACCTTCCTCTCCTGTCAAAACGGCCAAAGGTTGCCTTCTTCGGGGCAGGGAGGGGGACAGGGGTTTAGGAATACACAAGGAAATAATTATTAAAGTCCCATGTAAAGTATCGAGTCCAGGACAAGTGTGAGGGCCGGTGGGGATGAGGAGGTCTGTGGTCCCTGCCTCCTCTCCCGGAGCCTGCATCCTCCCACAGCCCAGCACCTGCTCAGGCATCTCCCGGCAGCACATCACTTCTCCTGAGTCATGAGGTGTCTCTCACCTCTCTCACACCCCAGGCATCAAAGCCCAGTTCCCAAGGAAAGCTAACTTTGCAAAGGGTTGAAGAAAAAGGCACAGCCTTATTAAATTTCCCTGGTCTCCTCCCCACCCCTCCTCCCCCACCCGCCGACTTCCTCCAGGCCTAAGGCACAAAGGCAGGTGCCAGTTTGGCACAATGAAAAGGGAGACAGGATGTGAGAAAGGCATTTAAAGTTCCAACAGTGAGAATGTTCCCCAGATTCCTTGATAAATCCTTCACTTCTCAGTGAACACCCATCCTCCAGTCCTACATCAAAACGTAAACCTGTTTGACTTGAATTCTACTTGCCCCATGTACCATTTTTACTAAGTGATCAGCCATTATGAACAGGCAACTTTATAATAAAGGGAAACATTCCATGCTGCCCAAGAGCCTGCGTCAGCAACACAAAAAGAAGTACTTTGGCCATTAAAAAATTAATAAATGACAAAGTGTGTACCACCTAAAATAAATCTTTAAATGTTCCTCCCCTTAAGAAAATCCCCACATTTCCCTGCTCTAGGCAGCCCTGCCCTTGGACGTTCCCTGGTTGGCCCTGAAGTTCCTTTGTACACACAGTAAAATCACTTGGGGGAAATTAATAAATGAAAAATGCAATCACCTGATCTCTTACTCTTCGTTAAAGCACTCTTTCTCCAAAAAGGGGAAATTATTATTATTATTTTTTTCCTTTTTAATAAAAGGCCCACTAATAACAGACAGGAACAATAAAAGGCATCTCAGGGGAGACCTATATGTGAATAAACTAGAATCAAAACTCAGATCTAGTTTAATTATCAACTCTGGCTCCGTTCCAATTCCATATCCCTCCAAAGTCTCTCCGTCACCATTCTAGTTAAGGTCTAGGAACTTCATTTAACTTCAGTGGTCCATGATGCACAGAGGCCAATTAGACAGCTTTAGAGACGCTGGCCACGGTATCGCCATGGCAAAGGAAATATCTGTTTTACTTCTCATGCTTTTTTGGATGTGGACACTATGGTGAAAGCCCAAAGGAGCTTTAATCAATTCTTAAGTTGCTGGAATCATCCACCCAAGCTTACTCCAGCAGCTCTGTCTCGCATGAAATTGTCAAAAGATAAAACACAACAGGATTTCTATCTTACACACATACGCTGCTATCTCCAGTGTCTTTTTCCTTCTTTTAAAGCTCTTCATCTTGGATGGTATCACACCCGCCCAATCAATCTGAGCGAAAAAAACCATCCTGAAGGATGGTGGTTGATAAAGAAGTCAGGGCCAGGGCAGGTCTTTTCACATGCTAATTCCTGCTTACTCTAGCTGTACCTGCAAATACAGCTTGAAACAGACTATTTCTAATACAGGGGAAGGTAATTACACTCACAAAGGCACCTCTGTGTCAGGGCTGGGCACCAGGAGCCAGCAGGTCTGGGAGACAGAGGCTTAACAGAGACTCCTGCAGTGAATGCACATTGTCTAGCATGGGGGAAAATGCCAGACCGGGGGGGACCCTGCAGCATTCAAGACAACAGTGGTGCACCTTGTCTGGGAAGGTTATTTAATGCTTCTGGCACCTGTAGTCAGAGCCACCCCTCTTTTCCTACCTTACAGGTTTAGAATTTATTTGGCATGTATAATTGTATATTTTGATCCTGGAGCTACAAACAATGGGCAGCATGTCATGTCTTGATCCCTTAGCATTCCTCTTGGCTTCTCCCAAGCGAGTTAACCCTTGTATACACAGCCTGGCAGCACCTCTCCTGCCCGGTCAAGGGACAGTTAGGGATTTGAACAGGGTGCATTTCAGTATCTTGCTGAGAAACATTACTGGTGCCAAGCTCCGTTATGTTGTGTCACTGGCGTTAAAGCCAAATCAACCAGTCAGCAATTGGAGACTCCATATAAGTGACACTGAAATTACTTCAATTTGAATATAAAATATCAATGCCTACTACTTTCTTTCTTCAGTCCAGGGACTTTTAGGTTATTGGTGTCTCCTTAATTTCATTGCAATTCTAACAAAAGCACCTTGGTAACTCAAGGTTTTTTGTTAGGAGATGCCACTCGTGTGCCAGGTCTAATTCTCTACTGTTCTACTATTACATGTTGCTTTGCCATCAGTGATGCTCATCATTTAGATGGACTGGAAATCCAATAAGTGGCTCAGAGTTTTATTACATGGAATTTTGGTCTCTGAGAAGCTCTGTCCCCTTCACAAAGCTATTCTGTAAAATACGTCCCATCTTTTCAATTTTTCTTTTCTTTCCCTTCTTGCTTTCTCCCCAGCTTCTCCCTGCTACCTATTTGCAAGTTGCATGGTTTGTTTCTAGTCCCAAGGTTTAGAGCCTGAAATTTTTACTATAAATACTTAACTTACAGTCTGTTATCTCTACCTTCCTCTTATATAATACTTGCACATTAGACTACTTAAATTATAAGCAACCCCTCCATCTTATCATTGTTATGGACTTTAATTCTAGCTCAGATAACACTAAGCATTGTAATTACCATCATACATGCATACATATATATGTATGCATACACACACACACACACACACACACACACACACACACACATTTAAATTCAGACAATGTTATTTAGACTAAATATTTACCACTTTTCTTTGCTCTTCATCCCCTGTTCCACCTCCAAACTACCATCTGGAATCACTTTCCTCCTACTTGAAGTACATTCTAGAATTTCCTTTGGTACGGTTCTACCAGTGATATGCTTTCTGAGTTTTGCTAGTCTAAAAATTGTCTTTATTTTACCCTTGTTCCTGGAAGACATTTTTACAGGGTATAGAATTCTATGTTGAAAGGTTTTTTCCTCTACACACTGAAGATACCATTCAAATGACTTCTGGCTTCCAATGTTCCTGTTTCTAAGCTAGCCATCAGTTCAACTGTTCCCCTTTAAAGACAATCTGCTTTTCTCTCTAGCCACTTAAGAGCTTCTCTTCAGCTTCAGTGTTCAGCAGTCTCATTCTGATTGTCTAGTCTGGATTAATTTTATTTATCCTGCTTGGGATTTGCTGTACTTCTTGAATCTATGGATTGATAGCTTTCAATGGTTCTGGAGAATTTTCAGCCATCATTTCCCCTTTCCTCCTGGTTTTCTTTTATACCCATTAGACCTCCTCACACTTTCCTGTGTCTTCACTCTCTGTCTCTCTGAGTAATTCTCTCTTCAGCTGTGTTTAATCTGCTGTTAAAGCAAGAATTTTGAAATGCTGAATTTTAAATTTCAATCATCATAAATATGTTCACCTTTTTAATTTTTAAAGCAAAAACATTCACTTTATAGCTATAATTTTTAAATTTTAAATCTTTGGAGGTTTCAAATGCTGTCAGTTGTTTTTGCCATCTCTTTTTAAAGTGCCTTGTTTCCTTGTGTGATTTGAGACTTTTGTTTATGAGCTGCCCATTTTCCTTGGAACATTATCTATGAAATTCTTTAACATCTGGGCTGAAGGTGGGTTCCTCTTAACGAAACTTGTGTTTGCTTCTGCCAGGTAGCTGGAGGCACTATCAATTCAAGATTATTTAAAATATCCCAGTTTGAGAGTTTTCATATCACTCAAGAAATATAAATTCAGTCTGCAAACCTATGTGAGACAAGCTTGGAGTTCCTGATTCTTAGGGGTGGGTTTTCCCCTCCCCCTTCTCTCTCCCTCCACTCAGAAACAAAGCAATTTTCGTTGCTGTCCAGATAGTATGAGGGAGCATTAAAAAAAAATTTTTTTATTGAACTATATTTCATTTACAATATTGTATTAGTTTCAGTTGTACAGCAAAATGATTCAGTTTTTTAATATATATATACACACACATACACACACACACACATATGTGTCAAAATGTATCATCTTAAATATGGATCTATATCTGAATCAACAGCAGGATACTGCAGGAGCAAGAATACAGACTTTGGAGTCAGAGACCTGGGCTCAGATCACCACTCTGCCACTTAGCTACCTGATGTTGGGCGAAGTTCTTAAAATCTCTGTACCTCAAGTTCCTCTCCAAAAAAAGTGAGTAATATTTGTACTGACATCAGAATTAAATTTAAATTCAGTGATTAATATAAAGTACCTAGTATAATACCTAGCACAAGGATCTTCAATAAAAAGTGATGATATAAAGACAATTACTATTATCAACGAAAAGCACACCGTCCTGTCGGAGGGGAAAACAGAATTAGCTGATATAGTCTTTAAACAACTGGCAGCTGGAATGTGACTCCTATATGGTTTCATACCTGAATCACAGGAGAGCTCTACATTTATCAGGCTAAGGGCAAATCTTTTATTTGGCAGAGGACCTAATCCTATCAAGTAAGCTTAAACTAGTTTGCTAAATTGATCATACCCCACATGGGACTCTGGCTGCCACAAGACATATCTCCTTAATTTTATAGTAGATGCACATTTCTCAAATTAGCCATCTTTTAAATACAGAACTCGGTCACAATTAGAAACCAGAGAAATATAAGGACAGATTAGTAGAAATCTATCTATCACTTCTGGAAAATATATTCAGAGCCCTCTATGAACAGTGGACTAGTAGTAGCACCACTTTCAATACTTCTAAATATAAAGAACATCACATTATATTCCAAAGGTTGAGCTAAAATAAAAAAGAGCTGTTGAGGGCTTCTCTGGTGGCGCAGTGGTTAAGAATCCGCCTGCCAATGCAGGGGATAGGGCTTCGAGCCCTGGTCCGGGAGGATCCCGCATGCCGCGGAGCAACTGGGCCCGTGAGCCACAACTACTGAGTCTGCACTCTAGAGCCCGCAAGCCACAACTACTGAAGCCCGCAAGCCTAGAGCCCGTGCTCCGCAAGGACAAGCCACCGCAATGAGAAGCCTGCACACTGCGAACTCGCCGCAACTAGAGAAAGCCCGTGTGCAGCAATGAAGACCCAATGAAGCCAAAAATAAATAAATAAATAAATAAAATAAATTTATTAAAAAAAAAAAAAAAGAGCCGTTGAAACCAGTCCTGCAGGCACTTAGCAGAAAACAAAACAACAACAACAAAACAAAACACTAACTGGATAAAAATGTTTGCCTCTAGGTTACCCACAGCATGAGGCTAGGAGACTAATGTTTTATTATTACATACTTTTTTATATCTGAATTTTCGTGTTTTAAAAACTATACTACCTCTTAAAATTAATTTCTGAAAGAACTTTATGGCACTAGAATTATTCTCTCACCTCCCTTAATACCGATCACTTTGAAGGCAATGAGGCCATACTCGTCTCTGTAACTCAGCACACCTCATATTGTTAATCCTCAACAAATATTTGGTGAGTGAATGGGAGAATGATAAAACATTAACCATTTTTTAATATTTTAAAGAATATTTTCTAGCCCCCTTCAGCACACTCCATTCCTTCCAGCACTGTTCAATAAAAATAATATTTTTCAGGATGTCTCCTTTTATTTGCTGTTCCAAATGTAGGTATCATTATTATCCTCTTTTACTGATAATGCATTTGAAACACAGGGACAGAAAGGTTTTTTTAAGTCTTTTTTTTTTCCAGTTTGTTTCCTTTTAATGCAAACTTCTAAGCAGAATAGGGACAGTATTACATCATTTCCAATATTAGTCGCAAGTTCACACCGTGTTAGATACAAAACCTGGCCCCTTGAGGTACTTGATACCCTCTCACTAATTTCTAAAATAACTGTCTTTTAATAAGACAAAATGCCCCAAATGTTCACTTTACAGCAGATATTTATGACAAAGTTATCAGGAAGGCACAAAGTTATTTTTCAAAGAACACAAATAGCTATCATTTGGGTAGCAGCTTGGCTCATTGTCAGGTTATGCGGCTCTCTGCAGGGCACGTGGGGTTTGCACTGCTATGCTGGTTAATGCAAGAGTTAAGGAAACAGAAGGGCCCTCTTGCCTCGCAATGGATAAAATCACTTTAATTTCTATAATTTAAAGAGTTGATATCAGATCTAAGGTAACATGTGCTTATCCTAAAAAACAAAACAAAGCAAAATTGAGCCATTCTAACTAACATTTTTAAAAAGTATTGGGTACTAAAAGGAATGAGGAAAAAATGATCATATAACTACCCTGACCTAAGCTATCACACATTCATGCTGTTTGGTGTCCTCTCAATTCTTTCAATCTCCATTTTCCTAGCACGCTCGCATCAACAATGACCCCAAAACTGCCAACTGCTCCATATCCGTGTGTAGCATAGAACCTTGTCTTTGAACTTCCCTGAATTATCTATCAGACATATGCTCTCTCTCATCTGGCTCAAGATATCTCTAGGTGATAACTCATGTTTCAAAGAGAGATTGCATTGAGTTTCAAACCCAGCCTCCCACTTCCTTACAAGGTATATGACCTTAGAAAAATTACCTAAACCCATCAAGCCTTCCTTTCCTCAACTGTTAACTTGGAGCTGAAAAAAAACAAAAACAAAAACTATCTGCATCATAGGCTGTAGTAGGGATTAAATGATGTAAAGTGTATACAGCTCTAAACATGGGGCCTAGCACAAAGCGAGCCCTCGTCAAACATTAGCTCTAACGAGCTTACGCGCACATGTGAACACACACACACGCTTTTAATCCTGGACCCTGCCTCTGTCCCTCCTGAAAGTCCTACCACAATGTCTGCTCTTGCTATATCTTCAGATGTTTCAAATCCTTCCATTTTCAGTGTCTCATTTTTCTGTCTACAGACAGGCATGGTTCTTCCAACAAATTAAAACAAACCACAAATCTCTCAACCTCTTCTCCCCTGTAACGTTATCCCTCGCCTCTACTTTTTCTTCCAGTTGCTGTATGCTTTCACTTTTGTTTCTTTCACAGTAAGATCTTTAGGTTGAAAGGTCTGTATCTGCTAATATTTTCTCAACCAGGTTTCTACCTCTACCATTCTCCTTAAATTGACTTCTTAAGGATAACCAGTGGCCTCCGTCTTTAAATTCAAAGGCCTTTTCTTGGACTTCAGTCCCCTTGGTCTGCAGCACTTGATATCAACTCAACTTCTTCCTCTTCTGCTTACATCTCATCTCTCTACCAGCTCCCACAGCACTGTTTCTTCTGGTTCTCCACCTGACAGCTGCTTCTGCTATTTTCTCCCCCATACTCACTTACTCCTGCCACCCTAATGAGGGTAGTTTCTGAGTTCCATCATTGGTGTCCCATCGGCTTGGGGATCTTACCCACTCCCATAGCTTCATGCATGTGGACGACCCTTAAAAGACCATCTAAAGTTCCCATCCCTCTGACAAGGCTCTAGTCCTACATTCAACAGGGTAGAGTAAGAAGAACACCAGACAGGGAGTCAGGAGACAGTCTCAGGCCTAGCCGTGCCCCCCCTACCAATCACCTAGCTGATTCTCCTAAGATTTCTGGGCTTCGATTCCTCAATTATAAAGGTAACACCAGACAGAAGGTCTTTTAAGGTTTCTTGCAGCTTCTCAAATATTATGAAATCATAAAACTTACAGTATCACTGTCCATCCAGGTGCTCAGGCCAGAAATCTGGGCTGATTTAATCTTCCTTTACTTTTCACCTTTCATCACTTTCCAAGACTTTGTGAGTCTAACTCTCACACATCCTTTAAATATATCCCCCCACTGCCTCTCCCCACCATGACGCCCTAGTTGAGGTCATGGTCATCCCTCCTCCCTGCCATCCCCAGCCTGTATCTTCCTAACTGGCCTCCCAGCCTTCTGTCTTGCTTTCCCATGTGGCACTCCCCACACTGACGCTGAATTACCCCTCCTTAAACACAAACCCTATCATGCCATTTGTCTTTGCCTTCTACCTGGTTAACTATGACTCATCTTTTAATGTCATCTCCCCTTCCAAAGCCCCCTGGCTTTCTTGCTATGTCAGCTCCATCTCTCTTAGAACTCTGTGCGCAGCACTCTGACAGCCCTTCTCAACCACATGTGCTGTATTCCAAGGGTCTCTTTACGTGTCTGACCGCCCCCATGAGCTGGGAAACTCTTTATAAAAACATGCGCTATAATTCATTTTCATTTTCCCAGTGCCCACGGCAGAGCTTGCCAGGTGAATAAATGGAGGCCTCGGAACCTGGGAAAGCGATCTTTCATCTAATTGGCTGTTTCCTTTACGTGTGACCTCCCCAGTATCCTGGTCTTCTGTGGTCATTACTTGTCAACTTATTCTCTCTCCATGCTTTCATATCATTGCTAGTAACTTGGAAACACTTGGCTTTTGCTTAGCATTTATTTGCTCAACAAATATTTATCAAATGTCTACTTATGTGCCAGAAGCTGTTACAAGCAGCACTGAGCAAGCTAGGTCTTTGGTATCACAGTTCACTCTGGATGAGGGTGAGAGAGAGACAGACGGAACTATCAGATGGTGATGGGTGCTACGTAGAGACCTGGAAGAGGGGGATGTGACAGCGAGTGACCTGGTGTCCTTCTCAACAGGCATCTGCTGAGCTAAGATGTGAGGGGAAGAGCCTTCAGTCAACTGAAAATGAGGGGATGAGCCTGGAGTATCTGAAAAGGAAAGGTGGCCAGCATAGCTCGCAGAGTAGGCGGGCGGTGCAGAATGGAGGGTGGAGAGGACGGGGCCAGCAGGGATGGAGCTGGGGTTCTAGTCTAAGTGCAGTAGGTTCTAGTCTAACTGCTAGACAGTTTTTCACCAGAGACACAGTTTCTGTAGGGCACACTAGCTTCTTATTTCCTCTGGTTTCTACTCAAATATCATCTCCTCAGAGAGGCCTTCCCTGGCCACCCTATTAAAAAGGCAACATCCCAATTCCACCCAGCCTCGGCCCTTCTCCATCCCCTCACCCCGCCTCCTTCTTCTTCAAGGTCCTTAGCTCCACCTGATGGCATATATTTGGTTTCTTGACGGCTGACTTCTACCCACCGAAATGAGCAGTGGCTTGGCTTTGCACAGTGACATTCTAAATGGCGAGACCAGTGCCAGGCACACAGTCAGACCTCAAGGGACGGGTGTCGAGTGAATGAATTAACCTGACTTACATTTTAACTAGATCACTCTGGCTGCTGTGGGGACTACGGTTTTGACGGAGTCAAGAGTCAAAATAGAGAAACCCATGAGGAGGCTTTCACAGAGGTCTGGGTGAAAGGGAAAGGTGGATGAATCAGAAGAGAACTGCCACTCGGGTGGTTGTAAAACCATGTAGTGTCCCTTGGTGTTAGAAAATCAGCATGGCACGATGTCCTCAAAGCCATGACTAAACAATTGTTTTCTTCATATGGGGCCATGAGCTCATAACAGCAGGTATTTTTAAAAGCTGCTATCTTGAGAAATTATTCTTACGTACTTGTATGCTACCAAGATAAAAGTGGTAAACTGACGAAATCTGACAAAATCTACTAACACTAAAAAAATGCACATGCCCCTTGACCTAACAAGTTCATTGCTAAGAATTCATTGTATATCCTCACAAAAGTATGTCACACTATATGCAGGGATGTTCACCCTGTCATTGTAATGTCCCCAAACTAGAAACAACTTAAATACCCATCAATAGGAAACTGCTTTAAAAAAAAAAAAAAAAAAAGAAAAAGAAACTTAAAAGAAACTTATATACAGTTATTAAATAAAATGAGAAAAGAGAATTAAGATATATTGTGTGTTTAGGAGGATTCTGTTTTTGTTAAAACACAGAGATACACCATTGATGTGATAGAGAAATCAATTTTTGATAGAGAAAAGGGAGAGAGGGAGGAGAGAAATAAATACAGATTTAAATAGAAAGGTTTTCTTTTCTTAAAGATATATAAAAAACATAAGCAGTGGCAATCCTTTAAAGAGAGAATAGGGTGGTAAGGGGTAAAGAGAAAATTTTACTTTCTTAAAGACATTTCTGAATTATTTCATTTTTTGGAAACATAAACTTGTATTTTACTTTAAAAGACCAAACAATATCCCTTTGAGATAACTAGCAGAATAATCAAGAACATATGTCATCACTTGCTTTCTGATATTATGAACAGTAGCGCCAATGATTCACTTGTATACACACGATGAATGAACACACATACACAACACGCATGTATGTGGATGAAAAATACAACTGGATGTGAAGCCTGTGGATATGGAGGGCCAACTGTATTCATCGTACTACGCCATTTTATAGAAGGGACTTGAGCATCTGTCCCCCACAGGTACCAAGGGATGACTTTCTCTGTCAAATGCAGTGGGACAGAGGCCTTTGATTAGAAAACAGTAGACAGAGCTCCTATTCCTTGGTGACTTTCCATGCTTTAGATGGACATGTTTAATTTGTGATTATACAATCTGAAAACAATTTTCAACAAAGCTTGATGGATCTTTGCTATTATTGCTTCACTGACCATTTTTTGTTCTCAAAAATAGCCATGAACTACTCCATTGCTTCATAAGCATGCATCTTTTAGTCTATCTGAGCTGTGCTGCCATTTAATGTTAAATAAGTTCTATTCCATTCAGAAGGTGTAATCTTTCTCCTTATTAAAGCTCTGTTGGCTCCTAAGGAAAAGGTACCATTCAAAAGTAGATGTGTATCACTTTCTTAGATAAGAATTTATTTTACTTATACTCTAGGGGCTTATGTAATAAAACAAAAGTTACCTAGTGAAAGGGAAATACCACCTCACATATTCTTAAGAAAAGTAGTACCTGTTGCAGATTTTAAAAAACTACATTATATTCAAACAGCTCTTTCAAAGGCAATTAATTATCCTGCCTTTACTTCAATCACCTACCAACTCTAGGCTATAACAATGTCTCTATAATGGGGGGTACTTTGTTTACAGAGTTCGCTCTCTCTGCTCTAAACTATTTCTAACTTTAGGAATGTGAAATGTTTACCACGTCCACTGTTTTTTTTTCAGTTGTAAATGTATTTCTAAAGCAAGTATTCTAATTACCTTTTACTGGGAAGTTGCAGAATAGTTGGGTATTTTGCAAGTCAATTTAGGAGAAAAACAGAAAGCCTGGTTAAGTCCAATTAAGTGAGGTTAAGCACTGCAGGTCTAAACACACAGACAGACCCTACACTCAACCCCTCCTGGGTCCCGCATTGTCATGTTAACAACAGCAAACAAAAGGTCCAAGGGAGGGAAAATGAAGATTACCTGTCCCACCTTAAACTAGGATAGAAGTTCTCTTTTTCAAGACCCACCCAGAGGGACACATACCAGATTTAAAAGTATTAGTCACCACAGGTCATTTGCATTTTTCTACCCAACCAAGACTAGAAACAGAGAAAAGCTTTATCACTGAAGAGCGCTCTCTGGGGGAAAAAAAAAACAAAAAACGTAGTAAACTACATAGCAAGGTTAAAGCTGTGATGCCCCTAAAAGGTGGGATCTAGAACCACTAGAGTGATTTCTGACCATGGAGGGGTGGGGCAAGGTAGGTGGGGCAAGGTAGGTGAGCCTGGAGAAAGGAAACTCACAAGAAACCTGAGGTTAGAAGGTGGGATAAAACAAATGAGGATAAGCTACAAAACCTGAGGTTGGAAGGTGGGATAAAACAAATGAGGATAAGCTAGGGTGGTAATACAAGACCAATCAGACTGAGTGGAGAGGGGCACTCTGCTGAATCAAGTCCAGCCTCGCAGGTCTCAGGGAGTTTAGCTGATGATACCAAATGGCCAGCAGAACGGAGGAGACTGCCTGCCAGGTCACTCTCTCGCAATGCAATCAAGTTTCCAGAAGCTCAAAGCTCAAATTGTTAGTGACTTCACTCGGTAATTACCAATACACCAAAAGCAGTGTTTTGAAAGGCAGCACCCAGGCCTGTGGAATGCCTCTGAACTAGATTAAACCACCAGGCTAGTAATTAAACTAACTTTATATGGGAGAGGTCTCTTGCTCAAACTTGAGCAATCCTGCTCATTTCAGGAAAGCCATTTTAGTACAAAAGTGGAAACAAGAAACTTCTGAGCCTCAATTTCAGCTCAGATACCACCGTTGGCAGCTCTATTCTCCTAACTACAAAATTAGGAGACCAACTACTTCCAAGGGGTGTTAAAGGGGATCAAGATTATGAAACACTGTGAAGATGAAAAGGACTAAAACTCAGTCTTGTTTCATTTGCAGGTAGTTTAACAGTCTCTGTTTGTGTGTCAGCAAACAAGTTTTTACCATTTTATCCATCTAGACATTTTGATAGCAGTCAGTGCCATAGTACCTAAGTGCTTTTTACCAGACAACCCACTGAAAGACTGCTTGGCAGCCTGTCAAACTGACATGCTGCTACATCGTGTGATAGTCTGCAAGAGACTAAAAATTCAGAACAGAAGATGATTTTTCTTCAAATTGATGAATGCTATGCCTCATGACAATACTGTTTATCTCTTACAGCTGGATAACAATTTGGTAAATGAAACAGCTATCACATTGTGTTCCACTGCACAATCACCTTGAGCATTTTAAGTGCTACTTAAAAAAAATCAGTATGTCTATTCCTAAACACTACAAGATGCCTAAATATAAGGCAAGGTTCCCCCAAAAAACTAACCCCAGAAAAGAGGGTGTCACATAATATTTGATCCTCACAAAGTCTCAGATCTTGGGGTACTCTTCCAACCACTTGACCTTGAGAAGTACAGAGCTCTATTTGGGGAAGGCAGATTTACCTGAAACAACCTCAGTTATTACTAACACTGTATGTTTACCAAGGTCACCTAAAAAACTGAGTTAAAAAGAAAAGGGTAAAAAAGTATTCCTGGGGAATACTTTTACAAATGCTGTGCTGAATGTCAGAGCAAGGCATTTAAAGTTCACTCTAAAAAGCAATATGTTACATGTGGGACCATTAAATATCCATTCAGGATAAATTGGGAATAGAAAAGAAAGAAAGCAACTGTCGTAATGTTATGTGTCTGTGGGACAAAATTTCTAGGGACAATATTGCACAGAGTCCAAAAGTGACTTCTTCTTGCCAGCTTGGAACGAAAATGAAGACGATGGACTTTGCAAAACCATGTGAATGGCTGATTTAAAATGTGGATTAAGTGGTGATCAAGACACTGATTCAAAATTCATATGAGAAAGTTGAATAAAATATTTCTTGATATGTGTGTATAGAAAAAAGCAATATTAATTTTAGGTAATGTGATTTTATATATCTATGTGTAAATAAATGAAAACCAACATTTTAAGTAGTTGTTTGACTTACCTTCCTATATCCCTAAAGGTTTACTTATTCATGTTGGCCATGAAACATTTGTTTTAATCTTCTCATTGAAAAACGGTGAACACCTTATGTCTGATGAAGCCTTACAACAGGGCATATACGAAGCTAATTCTAGTTCATTACAACTTCTTTGGTAAAAGAGTGTAAATAACACATTTCAAGAATTTTCTAAAATTTGGTTTTGCGATCATTCTGAAAAACTATTTTCTAAATGATAAATGGTTAAGATGCAAAATAATTATGACAAGGCACGCATAGGGATACGTTTGGAATGTACAGGATCAGAACATAAATTCCTGAGCTGGTATGGGCTTCGCACGCGTGGGTAAACTGAGCTCAGCCCGTCTCCCGAAAGATGGTGCCCTGTGATCCTGGCAGCTATCCTTCATAGACAACAGCACTGAGAATTCGGTTTTTGTATCAGTAACAGATCCAAACAAAACTCCACCCAGTGCTGTGGCAAAGAGCTGTGCACTGAACAGTGTCTGTGGGGGTCATGACATCATACTCATCCTCGGTTTATGTTTTCTAAGGACAGTTATTTGGCAGATGGCAGGAAAGGACAGCTCCTTCTAACTGGCATGAAGGTACCCTATGAGCTCCAGCAGGAGATCTTCTCTAGGTATGGAAATGTGAGGAATCAATTTCATGCCTATGAGCAGTTACTAGTTTAGGAGACGAGCATATACTCAAATAAATGACTGAAAAGAGTTACCTTGTAGATCCCAAAGAAGCCCAGGTCCCTTAGGACAGACAGAGCACTGACTCGGGGACCAGTGGTGATCTCTCCAGCTACCTGCAAACGGATCTTGACAATTTCCAAAGGATTTGTGAAAATCACCTGGGAGGCTCCTGCCTAAAAGGGAGAAAAAGAAAACATTTAGTATAAATCGGGGTGGTTCAGAGTGATTCTCCTCAAAGGAGCTCAGAATGTTCTATTCTCAATAGACTGTAATTTCAATCCTTGTCCCATCAATTAAAACAGCGATTATGAGTTTGAATCAAATTATAGTTACTGCCTGGGAGGACTTGGGTCAGGCTCTATTTCCTTCATGTGGAGGGTGAAAGAGAGCAAAGACCAGAGACTTGGCCCAACACAGAGAGGCTTCTGTTGGCCTCACCCAAGTCCTCACACTAAAATGACAAACATTCCTTGAAGCACAATCAACTGCCGCCACAGGACTCAAAGCCAAGCACACAAAGGCAGCCATAAAATGAAAGTCAAGTGGTATCCAAATAAAGAGACACGAATCTGCCTGTCAGAACAGGAGGGGGGCAGAGAGGACACAGGCTCTCGCATGATGTACTTCATAATTCTGTCAATATTTCAACAATTGCCAGAGGACATGCAAACTTAGATGAAAGCTATTTTTTCTTCTCTTAAAAAATCAGATCGCTCATCAAACACCATTTTATGGACTTATGTATTATATTTACGTATTACCTGTGTATAGAATTGCTCTTTTCATACAAGATAAATGTCAAAGTAGTAAAAATATGCATTAAATCAATTACAACCCAAACTTTGAACAATGTGTGTTCATTCCAGCAAATGGCTGGGTGCCTCACCTCTAAGATCATCAGTGGAAATCTCTAAAGTGCACACTATAAGGGGAATTTTAAGCTAGCTATTTTGAAGCTAAGCCTATATTTATTATAAGCAATTACATTCTTACTATACTTCAACTTGTTATTCCTTGTCTCAAATATATTTTTATATCATCCAAACTAAGGCTGACATAGAATGTAGTTCAGAATCTTCATTATACAGCGACGTCACCGAACCAGACCACAGACATGGTGCTGACATTTACAGCTTAGCAGATGCTATCATGGTAACATGCACAATTTGGGTCAACATCATACCAAACTACTTCTTGCCAGATCCTCTGATCCTATCAACCAACGTGCGTGCCTTCACAAAATGGCTTGTGCTAATCAAAACCAGCTGTAAGGATGGTCTTTAAAGTACTGTTTAATACCTGGAAATAAAAATTAGAAACATAAACATGCACTGGCAAGGGATAGATTAAATGCATTTGAGTATGTTCCTGAAATGAGATATTATGCTGCCAATTAAAATAAGGTGGGAAATGTTCAATACACATTGTGAAGTAAAAACCCTCAGATGCGTAAATGCACGTACGCCTCTCCCCCTGCTATCCCTGACCATCATGTAGAAGAGAGATGCCAGTGTAGTGCTTTTGAGGTGGTAGGGTTACAGATTTCTTTTCTGCTGTGTTTTTTGTTTCTTCTGCATAGATCATGTGTTACTTCTACAAAGAAGTTATGTAGCAGTATTCATTTTTATCTAATATGAGAAGCAGTGTTAACCAAGAAAAAAGAAAAATGTTCATCCTTTAACTCAATCAAATCGTTTTTCCATTTTTACCAACTTGATACCTTAGTCAAGACACATTTGTTCCTAAAAACAGACTAGGATTTTCCCTCTCTCCACACATTCAAACTATGGAGAAGGCAGTATTCCCCTGTGTTTAGACTGCCACAGACTCCCTCTCTGTACTTGCTTAAATCATGTTTCACCCATCACCTTCATCTCTCCTGAGTGACTCTACAGAAGTGGTAGAAAAAACCTTGGTTGTATTCATGAGAAGGCCCACAAAAGGCCCTTCTAAAGTGGGAGGGAGAGGCTGGTGTGTTCTTCTGGTCCACACGAAGCCATTCTGCTTCCACTGCTCCCAGGGCTCAGAAGAGCCATGCTTTGCTCCCAGGCTGCTGTGACCCGCAGGCAGGTGGGAAGACCAACCCCTGCCAGTCTACAGCCCTTGAGTATTTTGTGAGTTGGCACCTGCATCTTTCCAAGCGACACGGAGGGGATTGCTGATGGGAGGCATAATGAAGAGATGAAAAGGACCTGGCCTAGTAACAGCACTGAGGGTACAGTAAGGATTATGTCTGTGCTTCTGGACCTGAGTTCTCATGTTGCGAAAATGAATACAATTTTAAAAATTGTTTCATGGGGCAGAAGTGCTGGGAAAGATTCGTTGAGTTGGAATTAACCTGAGGCTGACTTTTAAAAGCTCAAAAGTGGGTAAGACCGTGTCTACCACGGGTAGAATGGCGAGCAGTCAGCGTACATATACATGGATCTTCTTGAAGATCAGAAGGAACGCGACGCACACTCACCAAGTGCTGCCAACAGCGGCTAAGGGGCAGTTGAGTATCACGTGTGACAACTGATCCTCAGTCACTACTGGTCGTACCATCTCACTTGTTACGAGGATCAAAGAGATGGCGAATGTACAGCAGGCCAGCATGGTGCTCAAACAGTGACTCCAAACACACTGGTTTCCTCTCCTCTAGCTCCCAAACTGATGGCTCTCCTCCCTGGTGGCATGTTACCAGAGCTTTTCAAACATAGTGACTTCTAGATCTTACTCCTGATAAGTTAAATAAGATTTCTACACTTGCCCCTTCCTATGTGACTAAAACGTGTGGTGAGAGTTGAGAATCATTTTACTTCACTACATCATCTCTAGGCTGCCTTTCAACTCTGAGAGGCTGCTTAAAATGGCTTAAAGCTGTGATTTCTAATTCCAGTTTTCTACATTCTTTCAGAGAGTAACATTCATACGTTTTACATCCGATCTCATAACAAACCTTTTATACATCTCCAAGTGGTAACATTATTAAAGGGTATGATTGTTAGGTATAGAATTGCTATCTTATTCATTATCTGATATCATAACTAATACCCACAAAAGTTAATATTATATACAATAAAATAAGAAATTATACTCAACTCCCTTGACTCCAAGCCAATTGATAGATACCAATCTTTTAGCATCGCACCGTGAAGTCTAATCACTAAGGATGATCCAAAAGTTCCCTTCAGAGAGCTGCAGGGAACAGAGGCAGTGGGAAGAAAGAGTGCAGTGATACTAAGAAAAAAATAATGTCATACTAGTTACCTCTGGTGGGCTCAGAAAGAAAGAACCTACAGACTCAAAGTGGCACATTGTAGAGGGGCTGAAGCTGAATCGGCTCTTTGGAGTCAAGCTGGAAGGAAATGAGAGACTCCAAGGCACCAAGAGAAGATGCTTATCATCAGATGCACGATGTCTGGGCACCATCACGACTGGATTGCTGAGCAGTGCACTACTGCTCCTCTTCAGCCTCCTGGTCTATTATCCATTCACAGTACCTTACCCACGTCCCTCCTCTGCAGAGATCAAAGAGAGCCGAATCTGCAGACAGTGGACAGGAACACCTATTGTGCACGTGATGTCTCTGTGTCCCTCATCACTTGAAGGCTCTGGCTGTGTGAAGACACTGCGTTTTGTATGTGGGCAATTTTGTCACAAATCATTTCCCTGTGACTTTCTGGAGTCTGTGACAAGTAGGCCAGGTGACGATTTTCCGTATTGGAACTGGCTCCGTGTGGCATATTATGTTTACAGTGGGGAGACTGACTTGTCTTCAGGTTTCTCAGTATCGTCTTTGTGACTGAAATCTTAGTTGCTATCCAGTATATGTATCCATCTAAAGAGAAACACATATACCTATTGCAGGCTCACTTCTCCTACTTGATCGTTCATTCATATATTTATCCACCAAATATTTATAAGCAATCATGTTCAAAGTTTGTCCTAGCAACAATAAAGACACAAGATGAGTGAGAAAGCATTCCTGTTCTCAAGGAGTTTGAAATAGGAGTAGAGATAATAAATATTCCTTAAGCATCCATCATAGGCTATTAGGGTGTTGCTTTGCATGTATACATATCTTCAGGCTACTCAAAACATATGTTTTTCCAGATTTTACATATGAGGAAATTGAGGCACAGAAAGATTAAAGCAACTATTACGGGCTGCACTGTGTTCCACTGAAATTCATATATTGAAGTCTTAGCCCTCAGTACCTCAGAATGTGACTGTATTTGAAGATAGGATCTTTTAAGAGGTAATTAAGGTAAAATGAAATCCTATGAATAAGCCCTAATCCAACGTGACTGCTGTCCTTACAACAAGAGGAAACCGAGATATACAGAGAAAGGACCATGTGAGGCAGAGTAAGAAGGCGGCCATCTTCAAGCCAAGAAAAGGAGTCTCAGAAGAAACCAACCCTGCTGACACCTTGGTCTTCGACTTCCAGCCTCCAGAAATGTGAGAAAATAAATTTATGTTGTCACCCAGTCTGTGGTATTCTGCTATGGCAGCTCTAGCAAACTAATACAGCAACTTACCCTTAGGGTTACACAAGCAGCAAGCAGAGGAAAGACTGAGTCCAAGAAATAGACTCCTTATGAATACAAAAAATGGCACGTGAGAAAAGATAAATGAGATAAAAGCTAAAGTCCAGACACATTGCCATGGCAATTCAAAGGAGGGAGAGATTTCTGCTGACTTGGATAATCTGGGGAGGTGGTAAAACACATAAGATAATGCATCAACTGGTGACTGAAGTGCAAGTAGCATTTAGGTAATCCAGGCAAAGAATGACACAAAGCGACAGTGACAAGACCTTGCTACACTTAGAGGGTAAAGAGACCCAGCACATCTGTCCAAAGAGATTTTAATTAGAATGATAATTATGATGAGATCAACATTATCGTCCCGTAGCATTTACTGAGTACTTACTATGTACCAGGCATCGTGCTAAGAGCTTTGTAAGAATTTTCTCTTTCGGTCCTCATAATGTCATAAGGTAGGTAATAATATTATTCCAGTTTTATAAGTGAGCAACCAAGGCTGAAAAGAGGTTACGTAACTTGCCTGAGGTCACACAGCTAGGAAGGTGGAGTCTGGATTCAAAGCTAGACCTGCTGGACGCCAGAGCCTGAGCATTTATTTCCACTGCTTATCATGGCAGCATGGAAGAATCATTGCTTCAGATGGCCTGGAAGGGGTATGAAAGAGGATGGTGAAAAATAAGACTACTGGGTCCAAATTATGGAAGGCCTAGAATGCTACACTCGGGAATGGGGCTGCCTTCTGGGGAAGTGCCTTTGTGTGTGCCTGTGGTGGGAAGAGAGCTGGCAAATGACGCTTAGGAGCTGGAGAGTGCTGTGACTAGTATCTGTGTCTCAGAAAGATGACCGGGCAGCAGAGGGGAGAGTTTATTAGGAGGGAGAGCCCTGGGGCAGGGGTAAAAATTAGGGCTTTAGCAGACTAGGTGAGAGCGGAAAAAAGGCCAGAATTAGAACAATTACATTGGTAATGAAGTAGGGGGTGGGCGGATGCAACAGAGATCAGCAGGGCTTGGATGCTGAAAGTGGGGCAAAAGGAGTGGGTAGGGTTGAAGAAAGGAACAGAGTTTTTGCATATATGTAAAAGGGGGGAACAAAAGAACCTAAAGAGATGACATACCCAGAAGGCAATAGAAGGGTGAGTTGGGAATTAAGGACAGAGACACAGATGAGGGCGTCACCCCACATATGTGCTAACTGAAGGCAGGAGCTTACATGGGGTGGGAGGAAGATGAAACACCAAGAGTGGAGACCTAAGAAGTGATGACAATCTTCTGCTATACACCACAGTGCACACTGATGCAGGCTCAGAAGTCAAGAAAGGGGCTTCCCAAAGGGAGAAGAAGGCCAACAGTGGCTGCTGACACAAGGAGGAGGAGGTGAAGTCCAGCGCATGGGGTGATCTGTGATTGGGGATGGGATGCTGAAGAATTAGAGAGCTCCTGTAAGCTACCTTTCTCAAGGGAAGTGGAAAAGAGAGAATGGCAGTCATTTATGGAAGCAAGCAAAGTAGAATGAAAATTTAGGGAATTAAGGAGAAAAGATCTAGGGAGAGTGAAAAGATAAACAGAACTGGGGATAATTGTGTTTCACTTAAGCAAAGCAGCACAAGTTCTGAGTGGAGGAGGAGGAAGAGTGGAAGATAGTTTTGTAAAGCTGGCAGATTTGCTTTAATGACACATACAGAGTTGTGGGATGATTTTGTTTCAGAGCAGAAACTGACTATTAGTCTTAGTCTTACTATACAGGCTTCAAAGGTAAAGAAAATAGAATCAAATGGATCAGGATTTGGCATTAGGAACCACAACTAAAGTTCTGAAGCATAAACCAAATCAACAACAAAAGAGCCCTCAGAAGCAACAGTGAAATTATACTCTGGCTCTCAAGTAGAAGTTATGGTGAAGTCAGTCTGATTTGCAACACAGACGAGAGGATGAAGCAGCTAATGACGTCTAAGGATGAGCCCAATGCAATTGCTCATGCCTTCTATCCCTCAACTCGAAACAGGCTGTTAGATGCAGCACGCAGCCAGTGTTTAAACACTGCGTAGGGCTGTTTATCTGTGCCCGCCCCAGGGTACCCAGAGCCATGGGCAGCTCCACAGTGGTTCTCTAGGTTCTCTATTAAGAGCTGACTGTATGCACAGGACTGTAGGTGAGGAAAGATTCAGTTTGGCGCTATGTGGACTCTTACCCAGGCTATTATCAGGTACTGAACAAGAATATTTTATTGCCTACTTGTATTGAATACCTGCATCAGTGTGACAAAAAATTCTGTAGCATTAAAAAAAAAAAAAACAGAGCCCGACATTCAAAAACATTATATATCTTTAGAGGAGAAATGTGAAACTGCTACACCAAAAAAAAATCTTACACATTAACTTTTTTCTTTTTTAACAAGTGGCATTAACAAGAAATAACCTAACATGAAATGTACAGAACTGAAATGAAGAAAAATATAGACTTTTAAAATACAAAGGGCATACAGATTGAATACTAGTGAAACAAGTATTGTTCTTAAACTGGGAGACTCAATGTTATAAAGGTGTCATTTGGCCTGTAAATTAATTTTAAATGCAAATGTAAAAAATGTCAATTTCCTATAAATGAATGTAATAGTCCAAGGTTGTAAAGGTGTCAATTTTTTCATAAACTAATTTAAAATTCAGAGCAGTCTTCCTAAATAAAATCCCAGCCAGGTTTCATGAAGATGTTTGAAGATAGGAATATTCTGAACAAAAAGTCACGTGGAGAATCCTGTGCCGCATTAACGCACATTTATAGTGTCGGTAACTTTTAAAATTTAGCCAAGACTAGATAAATGAAAAGATCCAGATATGCAAATGCTTCAGAGACACTGAAGTCCATCAAGAAATATGTAAGAGAGGTTTTCTCCCAGGTACAGTATCATTGATTTTCATCAGATGCATCAAGTTTTTCTCTGTAGATTAGTCAATAAATCATGAGGAAGCCCGGCCAATAGGAGGTAAAATCCCCCAATCATGCCAAATCTGAATCCTTGAGGAATATTTCAGACTCAGAAATGCATAACTAGTGACCTATTTTCAATTTTATTCAAACGGGCTTAGAAAATAATTACACTAGTGTGGGTTTTACCTAAATATAGCACAGTGGTTCAGCATAGGAGCAAGTGAATCAGAGAAACCTGGATTTTAATTCAGGCTTCATAATTTCCTTGTATGTGACCTTGGACAAATTCTTCAAACTTACTAAGACTTAGATTCTTTATTTATACCAAAGAGATGAAAGCATTTCACAGACTCATTGTGAGGACTAAATAAAGTAGCATGCACCACAGCTAGCACAGTGCCTGACACAGAGCAGCTGCTTGAGAAATGGGGGGCACTGCTGCGAGTCAGCGTGGCCCATGGCTGACAGCCTAGGCTCTGACAAACTTCTTAACCTACACACTCCAAACTTATTTCACCTGTAAAATGGGCACAGGGACATTAATGCTCTTCATGCTTTCAACGTGCCAACTCCAGGGGCAGGTATATAGGAGAGAACAAAACCCTCAGAGAGCCCATATTCTAGCTGTTATTTATAGGATTATGTGAGGAGTAAACGGAAACAAGTGTATAAAGCACTGATTCCAGTGCCTAGCACACCACAGTGCTCAACCAGTGGTACTGATTACCATTAATAAATACATGACAAAACTCTGTTTAGGTGAATTTAGTTTAGCAAACTCCTTCAAAGCCAGGACAATTGAGTTTTCAAATTTTTCTTTCCCTAGAAACTTGCAAATTAAACTTTCTTTCTGAGGAAAGCACAGTCACACTGAAGACTGGTAGGAAGCAGCTATATCAGGTAAAAAAGGAAAAAAAAGGAAGAAAAGAACTCACGTGGGACTTTTCTGGTGGCGCAGTGGTTAAGAATCCGCCCGCCAA
Organism: Balaenoptera acutorostrata; assembly: GCF_949987535.1. Taxonomy (NCBI): domain Eukaryota; kingdom Metazoa; phylum Chordata; class Mammalia; order Artiodactyla; family Balaenopteridae; genus Balaenoptera; species Balaenoptera acutorostrata. The sequence continues at coordinate 61,151,612 of NC_080070.1, forward strand.
TGCAGGCGATAAGGGTTCGAGCCCGGGAAGATCCCACATGCCGCGGAGCAACTAAGCCCATGCACCACAACTACTGAACCTGTGCTCTAGAGCCCACAAGCCACAACTGCTGAGCCCACATGCCACAAATACTGAAGCCTGCGCACCTAGAGCCCGCGCTCCACAACAAAGACAATCCACTGCAATGAGAAGCCCGTGCACCGCAACAAAGAGTAGTCTCTGCTCGCTGCAACTAGAGAAAGCCCGTGTGCAGCAATAAAGACCCAACACAGCCCAAAATAAATAAATTAATTAATTAAAAAAAAAAGAACTCCTGTGAGTGATGGGTGATGTCACAGAGCTCTACATAACCAGATGGTTTTTATTTAATTTAAATTCATTCAATTTTATTTAATTAAATTCAAGATGACATTCAATAAATTGTGGGTATTTTAAATTCTGAAATTTTGTTACTGAGAAATGGTTAATAATCATGTCCCGGTAAAAATGACAATGGCCAGATAGATAACCCACATAATTTACAACACCATGTTTGTGGACTGATCTCTGTTCCATTTAGGTGTGAGCTGCCCTCAACACTGGCAAGCCACTTTGGAAATGTGCACTGCTGGTCACGAAAGGGACCAAGAGAGACTAGATAGGGTATAGTATAGAAGATTCCCCACTGCTGAAAATGACGCACTGTGCACTCCTTCTAATCAGGTAATACGACTGCTAGAAGGAAAAGGTAACACAATCACCCTTAATGTTCCAGATCAAGTCCTAATATTTGGACTTTAAAACTATCCCAAGTGGATGCTAGACACCTCGTCTTGCCACCAGTACAAATGAAAGTGCACATCTCCATATGACAGTTCTAGCTGCGTGAGTCCTGTCTAAAGTCCACGACCTTCATAAATTCACCTTTGCATCCAGGAGGGCTGAGAGCAACCAGAAAGGGAAGCAGGGCTGTGGAAGCTACAACTATGTCAGCATGAAGCCCGAGCACCAAGCTTCTCAGGTGAATGGCACTCTACCAACACAAAGCATCACTCTTTCCAAATGCTCGAATTTTTCACATGATACGGTCCTCAGGGCTTGAAGTAAAATACAGGTTTTTTTCTTCTAATACCCCCTCTTTCTGAAATGGGCTAGACAGATAGTCTGCAAAGAACCTGAAATGTGGCTTCTATCATAGCTTTTGCTCAGTGCCCAGGTGCTTCTGTAAGCTTGATTTTTTCTTCTCTATCTCCCACTTTTGTCACCCAAATTCCTTTTGCCATATTATGTAATGATTAACTTCATCGTTAACACTTCTGATTCTGCATAGTTAACTTTACTGAGGGAAGTGATACTTACTTCTTTCTTAAAAGTAGAATTTCAAGAAATCAAATATTTAGAAAGGCAACATAATCCAGAATCTTAATGTACTGCCCAATTTCTCTAAGTATTCCAAGAACAGTGATCTTCCCAAAAATGATCTTAACATACTTTAGGTCCAATGATTGTGAACAAGTAAGTTTTAAAGTTACATGGGATTAGGGAATTCCCCGGCGGTCCAGTGGTTAGGAGTCTGCGCTTTCACTGCTGGGGCCAGGTTCAATCCCTGGCTGGGGAACTAAGATCCACAAGCCACGTGGCATGGCCCCCCACCAAAAAAAAAGAAAAGTTACATGGAAATTAAAAATGACTTGCCAAGGCCGTCTGCTCACTATTACAATCACAGGACATATCAGCAGCCTAAATACATTATCTAAAAGATCAGTTCAGGAGCCCCAGTTCATATTTCCCTATAATCCATTTTTTCTCACCTGTTATGAACTAAACAAGCCTTTCTCTAATGCTTCTTTACTAACCAAGATACTATCCTCGAACATTCTTTCTCGGGACTTGGTTGTGGGGGGGGGTGGGGGCGTCGAGTCAAAAGAACTCAAAAGATGAAAAAGCCCTTATGACTCCTGCTCCTGTCCTCACCATTCTAGGCAACAGTCTTGAGAATATGCAGAGAATATTAAGTCTTGCATGTAACACCAGCAACAAAAAATCGATTCTGTCATCAATCTGCTGTCCACAGAAAACGTAGCAGTGTATTTTTTTTTAAAAATAGTGTTATTCCTGCTATATTTTAAACTAAAAGCATTAACTATAACTGTAATTTAATCACCTCCCTTTAATTTGAATTCACATGGTAGATACTTATAGCTACTTAAAAAATTAAGTGGCAAAATGTATACGAAGAATATGTATCTTGATATTCTAATTATGCTCAATTGAATGTACTTAGATTTAAAGTGCTTTTCACAAGTGACATGTGCTAAGAATATCTAATTGCACAATGACATTCTAAAATGTGTGCTTAAATGTGTCAAAAATAGATTAATATGAAGATATGGAATTTAAGTTTTTTTAAACTAAAACCCAAGTACATTATTTTGATTATTTTGATACAAATAAAATTGTAACTACAAAAAAAGGTCTACACTAGTAAATGCCTAATGACATACAATACATATAAAATGAATACTCAAGTGATAATGGAATGTGATATTTGAATAAATTGGAAAACAAAGATTTCTTAAGAAATCTAAGCTTCAACATATTTTCCATTTACTCTCTACTCCAGTGTTAAATGGAGACATGAAAATAATTTGTACGCAGTGCGGGTATTATCACGGTATATAAAGATCACATGTACAAAACAGATATTCCGCAAATAACAGTGGGTGAATTAAATTAAAACACAGCGCCCAATAGCACTCAGCTGCTGTTCACAAATACTGAAGACAGGAAGGCGCTCAGCAACCTCACAGAGAAGCCGGCAAATGTGAGGGGCATGAGGCCAAGACGCCACTCACTCTATCAAGCTCTGAAGGGAAAGTGTCAGACCCAGTGCCCTCATGAGGGGTCATCACCCTGCTTCAGTCAAGAACTTGAGTCCTTATTGCAGTTGAGAAAAGAATCTTTATCTTAACCCCTAGTGTTATGGGCTGAATTGTGTCCCTCCAAAATTGATATGCTGAAGACCTAACTCTGATGTGACTATATTTGGAGACAGGGCCTTTAAAGACGTAATTAAGGTAAAATGAGGTCATATGGGTGTGCCCTAATTCAACATGACTGGAGTCCTTAGAACAAGAAGAGATCAGGATAAAGATAACACACAGACTGAGGGGTGACCATGTGAGGACACAGTGAGAAAATGGCCACCTGCAAGCAAAGGAGGGAGGCTTCAGAAGAAAATCAAACCTGCAGACACCCTGATCTTGGACTTCCTGCTTCTATAAGTGTGAGAAAAAAAATTTCTGTTGTTTAAGCCATGCAGCCCGGGGCATTTTGCTATGGCAGCCCTAGAAAACTAATACAGCTAGTTAAACTGACTAAATGCACGCCTCTAAACACAAAGCAGTATGGGATTTTCTCCTTTGATTTGATGTGTAAATTAAGCTCTTAAGTAAAAAAAATCTGTGATTTGACTGTTAAGAACTTTGAAAATAGATTCGCACCACTTAACTGTTTTTGAGACAGATACCAAATTGAAATTTCCTATTCTTAATTTCTTAACTACATGGTAAGACAGAAAAAAAGGGTACTCTGTTTACGTGTTTTACAAATACTAAGTTTCAAATTTTCAACTTCACAGGGTTTTAACAGGCCTATAGAAGCCTGGCCAAGAAACCAAAGTGGAATCTGTTCGGCTGACATTAAAAAGTAGTTAAGTTACAGAGCTGTCAAATACGTTCACATTTGGGCTCTGCCTGTTATATATGTCTATTTTGACTACTACTACCAGAATGTCTTAATGATTTACAGACCTTCAATGTCTAAAGTATCTTAACTGTATGAAAGCTGTGACCCAATCTTTGTTCATATCTTCATATCGTAACAAATCCCTCCCCTATTTATTAGAAAACCAGAAGGATGGTTCAGCGTTTGAACTGTGTTGAGCCAAATAGCTCTGAGACCTTCACAAAGAAGGGGAAGGGAGGAAAACAGAAGAGAGACATCTGGCTGGCTGAGTGTCTATCACGAGATGGAATTGCTTCTAGTAAGATGACATTTCTGAGCCACCAAAGGCAGCCGTTAGCCAGGTAGGCCAGTGCTATGAACCCTTACTGCCATCAGATACCTTTTATTTTTGCTCCAAGTTCAAGTAAAAGTAAGGAGAAAGAACTTTTCATAGAAGCAGGCAGGCCACAGAGTTCTTATCACAGCCCAGTGCCTTAGTCCTATCCCCCAGAAGACTTACTGGGCAAATTGTGATGGAGCAAAATTATTTTCATAATCCTCCAAAATCCAGAGTTTAATTAAGGTTCACTCTCGGAGTTGCATCTTCTATGGGTTTAGAAAAATGTTTAACAACATATTACCATCATTATAATATCATACAGAGTATTTTCACTGCCCTAAAAATCCTCTGTGCTCTGCCTATTCATCCCTCCCTCCCCCGCAACTCCTGGCAACAACTGATCCTTCTGCTGTCTCCATAGTTTTGCCTTTTCCAGAATGTCCTATAGTTCGAACCATACAGTTTGCAGCAGCTGTAAAGGTTTTTGCTGAAAACATAAGTTTTCAACTCCTTTGGGTAAATACCAAGGAATGCAATTATTGGATCTTACTATGAGAGTATGTTTAGTTTTGTAAGAAACTTCCAAACTGCCTTCCAAAGTGGCTGCAGCATTTTGCATTCCTGCCAGCAACAAATGAGAGTTCCCGTTGCTCCACATCCTCACCAGCCTTTGATACCGTCAGTGCTCTGGATCTCACCCATTCTAAAACGTGTATAGTGGTATCTCACTGTTGTTAGTCTTTTTTTTAAAGCCACTCTTTTGTATGATTCCTTCATGATTCTGACATAATTTCACATGTTAACCATTCGATAAAATCTTTTCTACTAAGAACATAAGCAATAATGAGTAAGTTATACCAAGTGCCCCAAGTTGTTTATCTTCATCCTGTTCTTAAGGTTCTGCATATATTTGTGTGTTAGTTTATTTACCATTCTTAGAAATGAAGCCAAATAAAATAAATAGAAGCTTTATGGCTCCTTTCCTGAGTGACCAATGAAAACATTACTTGCGAAACATCCTGGGTATGTACATATGTAGGCATGTTACAGCTATTCCCTAAGGTCCATCAATTCCTGTGCCCTGCTCCAATCCCTGGAGGCACTGTGTCTTCATTGCCCATCTGTAACGAAGGTAACAGCAACAGAGTGTATCAAATGACTACCCTATGTTTACTGCCCTCATCACCAACACCTTCTAGTCAAGCATTTATTCATTCCACAACTATTTTTAAGCCTCTCCCATGTGTCAGGCACAAGGCTAGATACAGAGCATAACAGTGAGACAGGGGTCCTGTCCTGCACATTTATAGATGTCTCAGTTCTGTCAACATTTACCCAAGGTCCCCAGGAGACAATTAGCTGTCAGCACAGTTATAAAAGAAAAGCTCAAGTGGCAAAGCAGGACCACATTTGACAAAGACAACAGGTCATACATAATACCTGATATAGTCTCTAAGCCTTGCAGTCAGTAGAGCTGGAAGTCAGGGATAAAGCGTAAGTACAGATTAAAAAAACTTATGCTATGAGAATTGAAGAATTATGGGCAGTTTCTTTTGCTTTGTTTTTTACCCTAGCTTTAATATGGTTATTTTTTTTCTTAATAATCACCATTATAACATATGTTGAAAGACAGAAAATGTTTATGATATGATCTTGACTAAAATATGTACGTTTGGGGACTTCCCTGATGGCGCAGTGGTTAAGACTCCACGCTCCCAATGCAGGGGACCCGGGTTTGATCCCTGGCCAGGGAACTAGATCCCACATGCATGCTGCAACGAAGAGTTTGCATGCTGCAACTAAGGAGCCGGCAAGCTGCAACTAAGAAGCCCACGAACCACAACTAAGGAACTCATGTGCCACAACTAAGGAGCCGGTGAGCCATAACTAAGGAGCCGGTGAGCCATAACTTAGGAGCCCACGAGCCACAGCTAAGACCCGGTGCAACCAAATAAATAAATAAATATTAAATAAATAAATAAAATAAAATATGTATGTTTGGTACTATTTTCATTTGTAAAAATACAGAAATGAATGAAAAGTATTTTAAATAATGTAAAGCTTATGAAACAAGGATAATTTAATTCACTAGAATCTTGTTAGAAGTCATCTACTAAACTATAAATTACCACTGGGGGGGGGGAAAACCTTACAATATGGTCTTACATTTTGGGGGATATGCAAAAAAATCTCCCAGAGATACTCCAAATAATAATAACAAAATTTGAAAACAATGTAACTAACCATTAGATTTTCATTAAACTACAAATAAATTATAATAATGTTAAGCATTAAAAAAATAATAACCTTATTTCCATAGCATCATTATAACATAATAAATCATGGCTACTTGACACGTTACACAGCAGCAACCTCACAGAAATTCAACTTAATGACTGAGCCTCATATCATTCTATATTTATTAAGTAGGATATGTGCACAGAGACTTGCACAGAGAAATTAAAATTCTGCCCTAAGAAAACTACACCATGAGGCCATATCTCCACAGAAAACCCTGGGAAGAGAAAGATCACAAAAGTACGACTTAAATCCACTTGAGGCACTCTGACTCACCCGCTCTGATTGCCAGAGCATATGTGTTCATTACAGGAGGAAATTTTCTTCCTGGTTTGATATGACTGGGTTTGAAATCTCAAGTGATTTCAAGCTCAGACATAAGGAATAAGGTTTTGGGTATACTTTATAACAAAAGTACCTAAACTACTATTCACAGGATACTTACAGAATTCAAGCTAAAACCAAAATGGTACAAGAAGGGTTTGAACACATTTATAAATAGTTGAAACAAATGGATTTGTTAAGCAAAGTTATTAAAATCTGGGTGGGTCATGACTACGGCTCTACAACCGGGCACACAAAGATGAGGATTGCCAATCAAATTTCCTCTCAAAAATTAAATGAAAAACAAAACAAAATTGAGCAATTAGCTAGGGCTGAGGATGAAAAGAAGCTGAAGATCATACTGTAGGGTGAGAGCCCAGTTGGCCAGCAAAAACATGACGGGAATTCTTGAGGAAGTGAACACCATGAGGATGAGAAGAGATGGATCAGCGAAGTAAAAAGATGCACAGAACACTGACGACACCAAATGCTGGCAAGGATGTGGGGCAACAGAACCCTCGTTCCTTGCTGGTAGGGATGCAAAACGGTACAGCCACTTCGGAAGACAGCTTGGAGGTTTCTTATAAAACTAAACATAGGGCTTCCCTGGTGGCGCAGTGGTTGAGAATCTGCCTGCTAATGCAGGGGACACGGGTTCGAGCCCTGGCCTGGGAAGATCCCACATGCCGCAGAGCGGCTGGGCCCGTGAGCCACAACTGCTGAGCCTGCGCGTCTGGAGCCTGTGCTCCGCAACGAGAGAGGCCCGCGCATCGCAATGAAGAGTGGCCCCCGCTTGCCACAACTGGAGAAAGCCCTCGCACAGAAACGAAGACCCAACACAGCCAAAATCAATCAATCAATCAATCAATCAAACATACGCATCTGATTCAAGATCCTCATTAAAAAAAAAAAAAAAAAAAAAAAAAAAAAACTAAACATACTCTTACTGTAAGATCCAACAATTGCACTCCTTGGTATTTACCCAAAGGAGTTGAAAACTTACGTTTTCAACAAAAACCTGGCACAAGGATGTTTATGGCAGTTTTATTTACAAGTGCCAAAACTTGGAAGAAACCAAGATGTCCTTCAGTAGGTGAACAGATAAATAAACTGGTACGCTCAAAGGAATATTACCGAGTGCTGAAAAGAAATGAGCTATGAAGCCATGAAAAGACATGGAGGAACCTTAAATGAACATTACTAAGTGAAAGGAGTCAATCTGGAAGGACTACAAAACTGTATGGTTCCAACCATAAGACATTCTGTAAAAAGTAAAACTATGAAGACAGTACAAAGATCAACGGTTGCTAGGGGTGGGGCAGGGAGGCAGAGCACAGAGGATTTTCAGGGCAGTGAGAACACTCTGCATGATATTATCATGATGGATATATGTCATACATTTGTCCAAGCCTGTAGAATGCATGACACCATGAATGGACCCTAAGGTAAACTATGGACTTTGAATGACTAACGTGCCAATGTAGATTCACCAACTGTAACAAATGTACCACTCTGGTGGGGATGCTGGTAATGGGGAGTCTATGCATGTGGGGGGGTGGGCAGGGAGTATATGGGAAATCTCTGTATCTTTCTCTGAAAATTGTGAATCTAAACCTGCTCTTAAAAAAGTAAAGTCTTAAAAAAATATGCAGAGAGATGCAAAGTCCCTGTGAGAGAGACCAAGAAGGCCCAGAGAAAATAGAGAAAGTTGCCAGTGCACAGAGCTGCCTCAATTCTCAAGCGCCTTCGATTTCATTTCATGTACACCCTTCAGGAAGACTTTCATTTAGTTATTGCTTTTTTTTAGTGAGTTTCTGTTCCCTTCAACCAAGAGCAATGTGGGACAGGAATGGGTTCTAGAATCAGCAACAGGTCCTTGGAGAAGACATGTGAATAACTATGAAATCTTCATAAAGTGGAGGGCAACGAGGATGTTCCCATCCTACAACACTGCTTACTGAACCTTCCAGTGGTAGTTTAAAGATTCTTGGCTACTCTTCTCATTGAGAAGTAGAGTCTAATTTCTCTCCTCTTGAATCCGGGCTGGGCTAAGTGGCTTGTCTGACCAGTAGAATGCAGAAGAAGCGCTACTGAAAGCTAGGTCATAAGAAGTTTTGCAGTTTCTGCCCAGGACTCTTAGAATGCCTGCTTTTGGGAAGCTTTCTCTTAGAATCAAGTTGCCAAGGTTTGAAAAGTTCAAGGTATGTAACAGAGGAACGTAGTAGGTGCTCTGGACCACAGCCCCAGCTGCTCCCAGGCAACAGTGAGCATCACTGCCAGCCCAAGTGTGAGCCATCCTGGACATCTATTCCAGTGGAACCTTCAGATGATTCCAGCCCCAGCTGCTGTCTGCCTATCACCACATGGAGATCACAAAGGAGAACTGCCCAGGTGAACCCAGTCAGCCCACAGAACCAGGAGAGATAATAATAAATTGCTGTTTGAAGCCACTAAGTTGTACGATGACTTGTTATACAACAATAGATAACTAGAACACCTCTCCTCCTCAGTGATAGAGAAACACTGAAATCATTCCCATTAGGAAGAAGAGGAGGAGCGGGGACAGTAGGGCAGGTAGGGAGCGTGTGTACTGGCAGTGGGGAGGGTCACAATTTTAAATTTACTCAGTATTCGTCATGAGTTTAAATGGTAGGATTGAAGAAATGACTTTAGCGAAGAAACTCCAAGTTACATAAAACTTGGTTAAATAAATATACCATTCCAACTATATTTATATAAAATCGTATAAATCCACACATCTATAAGACATACTCACTGTATGCCAGCACATTACAGCATTTGAAAATAATATTCCCATTTACTATCCTTTTCTTCCAAGCAAGGCACTAGTAAGAAAAAAATGCAAAGGCATCAGTATGGGAATCATTGGGTCTATGTTCCTGTAGCACTGGGTCAGAATGAAGCATCCAAAAGCAAACATTCATCTTGCTTAGGGATACACTCAGATGTCACAAAAAGTATAAAAAACAGGCATGGGAATGAAAAACACCAATTTCAGGATAGTTTTATCTCTTGGGAGATGAGGGAGAAAAAACTATTGGGACAGGTAAATACAAGAGGGCCTCTGGCTGCATTTGTCAAGTTTGACATCTTAAGCTAAGTGGCAGGCACATGGGTGTTTGTGTCTTTTTCTTTTTCAAAAATCATAAAAATTAACTGCAATTGAACGTAATGCAAAAAAAAAAAGATGAGTTATAAAAACGTTCCTTAAAAATGGTATCTGATACATGGCTGTACAAACAAGCAAAAAATACCATGTATATGAGAATCACCACAATAATGGGAACATAGGCCACAATATTAGGGTCACACTTACTTGCAGGTGAGAGCAATTAAGATTGCTCTTCATGCCATGTTTTTCCATGGTGATATTCTCACCAATCCCTTTCAGAACCAGTGATGTGAGCATGTCAATTATTTTTCCCACTTAAAATGAATATAAGCTCCCATAAGCATTAGATATATTTACACATATACCCACACCCAAATGCACACGTATGTATCTCGATGGTAAAATTACCAATGGCATTTTTCACAGAACTAGAACAAAAAATCTTAAAATTTGTATGGTGACACAAAGGACTCCGAATAGCCACAGCAATCTTGAGAAAGAAAAACGGAGCTGGAGGAATCAGGCTACCAGGCTTCAGATTAAACTACAAAGCTACAGTCATCAAAACAGTATGGTACTGGCACAAAAACAGAAATATAGATCAATGGAACAGGACAGAAAACTCAGAAATAAACTCACACACCTATGATCAATTTATCTATGACAAAGGTGGCAAGACTGTACAACGGAGAAAAGACAGTCTCTTCAATAAATAGTGCTGGGAAAACTGGACAGCTACATGTAAAAACATGAAATTAGAACATTCTTTAACACCATACACAAAAAATAAACTCAATATGGATTAAAGACCTAAATTTAAGACCAGATACTATAAAACTCTTAGAGGAAAACACAGGCAGAACACTGACATAAATTACAGCAGTATCTTTTTCGATACGCCTCCTAGAGTAATGGAAATAAAAACAAAAATAAACAAATGGGACCTAATTAAACCCAAAAGCTTTTGCACAGCAAAGGAAACCATAAACAAAACGAAAAGACAATCCACAGAATGGGTGAAAATATTTGCAAACAATGCAACTGACAAGGGATTAATCTCCAAAATTTACAAACAGCTCATGTGGCTCAATATCAAAAAAACAAACAACTCAATCAAAAAATGGGCAGAAGATCTAAATAGACATTTCTCCAGAGAAGACATACAGATGGCCAAGAGGCACATAAAAAGATGCTCAACACTGCTAATTAGTAGAGAAATGCAAATCAAAACTACAATGAAATTATCACCTCACACTAGTCAGAATGGCCATCATCACAAAACCTACAGACAATAAATGCCAGAGAGAGTGTGGAGAAGAGGGAACCTTCCTACACTGTTGGTGGGAATGTAAATTGGTACAGCAACTATGGAGAACAGTATGGAGGTTCCTTAAAAAACTAAAAACAGAGCTACCATATGATCTAGCAATCCCACTCCTGGGCATATATCTGGAGAAAAACACAGTTCGAAAAGATACATGCACCACAATGTTCACTGCAGCGCTGTTTACAATAGCCAAGACATGGAAGCAACCTAAATGTCCATCAACAGACGAATGGATAAAGAAGATGTGCTACATATATACAATGGAATATTAGTCATTAAAAAGAATGAAATAATGCCATTTGCAGCAACAGGGATGGACCTAGAGATAATCACACTAAGTGAAGTAAGTCAGACAGAGAAAGACAAATATCATAGGATATCACTTATGTGTGGAATCTAAAAAAAAAAAAAAAAAAAAAAGATACAAACGAACTTATTCACAAAACAGAAACAGACTCACAGACTTAGAGAAGGAACTTATGGTTACCAGGGGGGGAGGAACAGATTGGGAATTGGGGATTGACATGTACACACTACTATATTTAAAATAGGTAACCAACAAGGACCTACTGTATAGCACAGGAAACTGTGCTTGATACTCTATAATAACCTAAAGGGGAAAAGAATCTGAAAAAGAATAGATACATGTATATGTATAACTGAATCACTTTGCTGTATACCCGAAACTAACACAACATTGTAGATCAACTATACTCCAACATAAAATAAACATAAAAAAGAAAGAAAAATACAGTGGATCCATTATCAAAGGACTATTGTTCAGGAAGCATGTTCACTTGTGTTTCCAAAAATTATTACAGAATACTATTAATTTTTATTGGTATGCAAATAATTTTTACTAAATACAAGCTTTATAAGACAGAGGTTTATCCCTTTTTGACATATTTTTCCACCCAGTGAATATCATTTCTTTTCTTTTCATTTCAATGTAGATTTTCATGCCAAATAAATTAATCATATTTATATCGTCCCTGAAACCAGTCATGGCGCCATTTGTATTTCCTTATCTGACAACCTTAAGATCAAAGGATCAAAAACTAAAGATCCCAGTGCCCCCAGGAGTTCAACCCTCTATTCCACTAGAGGCATAGAAGACTTACTTTGTAGAATTTAAGGACTGTAGCCTACAGACCACATGGTATTACATATGTTATTTTTTCTTAAAGTAGCAGCAACACTGCAATCACAACAACATACTCAGAGGTAACATGTCAGGTTTAAAGTCACTGGGAACCTAACTGGAGATGGGTAGTGGTGACAGGCCCTCTGTCCTCTGCCCCATTTACTGGGAGCCTCCACCGTTGCTGACAGTGACTACTCTAAGTCACATCTCCCTCCAGGGCTGAGCTCCTGACCCAGGAAAGGAAAGAAAGGATGGAAAAAACAGAAGGTATATATATATATATATATATATCTTGTGCAGGGACACCTGAGGCTCCAGGTCTTTGTCAAAGACCTAAACTCCTACAACTTGTCAAAACTGTTGTCAAACAAGTTGTCAAAACTCCTACAACTCCTAGTCTAATTCAGAAAGTAGAAAACCAACTTATGCAGAAAACACAAACCACAAGACACCTTTCAGAATTAGAGTTTATAAACCCCAGTCTTGGCACCTAGTGTAGCCTTGAGCTGTGCTGAATATATCACTACTGTTAAGTGTCAATCTACAAAAATGCTCAGAAAACTGGTCAAATTTTTAATAGTGCTCTAAACTAGTGCAAAAAGTGAGTTTAATGCTAGATTCATCCTTTTACATACACCAATGAAACAGAAGAGTATTCTTTAATCTCTTCAGTCACAGATTTCATTATATCAAAAATTAATGAATGAGATCAATTTTATTCTTTTTCCTCCAACATTTTCCTTCAAATTTACTATGATTCTTGTTGTTTTTCTAAAATAAATAAATAAATAAATAAATAAATAATAAAACAGGCCTTAGTTTAGCTAGGAGACGATTTAGCTAGGACCTCCTTGCATCTTTTCCCTGTTTTTGTAGAAAACAGATTATAAAATAAACAAAAAAAGCCATCTTCAAAGAAATCAGCAGTTGAGGTTATAAGTGCAAAAGTCAGCCATATTCCTAATCCTCGGTGATAATAAAGTAAGGTGAGCTCCCTGGGGACTTAAAAGATAATGCCTGGCAATGCTTGGGTGAATTAAGGGGAACTGCCCATGCAACACTACCTTTTAACCCCTCTGTAGTCCTAACTGGGCAGTGAGGCAGAGGCACTCACAAGGGCTCTCTAAGGAGGTGTGTGACTGGCTCTGAACGGCAGGGACAACTCCGCCAGAGCCTGCAGAGAAAGATGCTGCTACTGCTTTAAAAACACGTGCTGAACTGGAACCAGTCATCCCACTACTCAGAGATCTAAAGGACCTGGGTTGTTTGCCACCAACAGGATTGCTTACCTGAAAAATAAACTCTTACTTCTCAAAGCAATGACTCGGGGGGAGGGAGGAGTAGGGGGGAGTCAAAACAGAAGACTTGAAACACTGAGGACCACTGTCTCCCCACCTTTGAGATGAAGGATGGCAAACCTCATGTCACAGATATTTTAAGTAGCTGTAAAGCCCCAGTGGCTCCAATTTTAAGCCTGTGTTTAGATCAGGTTTGAAAAGGGCTGCACCACTTTGCAAGAACTAGGCACCGCGTCTGATGCCAATCGGTGCTTTGTGTTTGAAATGGGCGACCACGTACGAGAAAACAAGACCACCTACAGCAGACGATACGTGCCACGACCGATCTCCTTGGCACCCAGGCCTGTGTGCGGGCAAAATGCTTTCATTAAAAAGAAAATAAGCCTCAAGATTATTGCCAGAATCTTGAGTAGTATCACATAGTTTTCCATTTTAAATTCTTACAGAGATATGTAATCATGTCTTTTCAGCAAGTTTAAAACCTGACTTCTAAAAAAAAACCAAACAAACCCACCTGACCTACTGAAATGCCCTGCTCTCTCGGGACCCTTGTAATAGCCTCAAGGATGGACTAGGTATAGCCCATGGTTATGCCTGTTGAAAATTAGAAAATCTAGTTATTCAACTGGAAACTACAGTTGTTTTAAAGGACGAGTACTTACTGGCAAGAGCCATTTCTGCAACTCCTAATATTCTTTTTGATTATTATTGTGTGCCCTTTTTATTTAGGACATTAAAGGCTCCTTTTTTCCATCCTGAATGCTCCTAAAGTTACAGGACAAGAGGATCTTACCTGGCCGTCTCTGACAGGTCAGTGATCAAACAGAAAGAGTCAGGCTGTAGCCAAATTCCGTCCATCTCTTAAGAATTCCCAGGAGCTAGGACTCTGTAGCTCCTGCTACATTCAGGGAACCCCATTCAATATTAGGACAATAAGCCCTCTCCAGACAAAGGTTTAATATTCTCGGGTGTTTTCCCAACTTCTAAACTCAATGACTTTTCAAGAAAAGATCATTTTATGAACACCATTTCCTGCACAGAACAAGCGAATTAAAAAAAAAAAAAAAAAAAGTGACCTTATCTTTTGTACAAGAAACACAGGTGTAGATGGAAAATATACCAATATTTATTGCCCTAGTGATCAAAGACCGTTTTTTTAACCAACCTTATCTTTAAATAGCACCAGTCTTTGTATAAGAGTTTTACTTACTTAAGGTATTTACATTCACATGAACAAACCTGTACATGAAATAAAACAAGACATGATGTTTTGCTGAGCTCAAGAACAAGAGGCAGGTTGTTCATGCATATAAAGAAATACTCGTTCCAAGCATTTTTGACAATGCAGAGCGCACTCAGCTAGTCACCTCCCACATCCTTCCCCTGGAAGCACTGGGAAACTTGAAGAGTTGCTGGCATTTGTGAAGTAAAGCAAAGCAGAGAGCTATGGCTGCTGACTTCAAACTACAAATTTCAGTGCCTGACCCAGCAGAGGGTGCCGTGAGGAAAGAATGTACGAAAAATACACTCTAGAAAAGGTTAGCAAAGATCTGTTCAAAGGCCAAACACTTCTGCCACAAATGACTTCTCCTGCAGAACCAACTGCAAGCAATGGCATGACTTAACAGGCAGTAAGACCAGAGACGTTTACCCTTCCACCTCAGGAGTGGTCCGCCTGTCTAGGAAAAGCCGAGGTCCCCTAGTAGACTCTGCCCTTGAACGGGACCTGTGGTGAACAGAAGCCTTAGTCCACACTTGTGTAGCACGGTCGTGATATGTACGTGAAACAAGACTTTTCAATGTAGAGATCCGCAAAAGGTACTTACACAGCCTCCAGCAAGAATTTCTGCTGCGAGTGGGACTAAGCCATCTCTGCGTGTAAATTTATCCCTCACAAAATCATTCACCTTGAAGAAAAATATTTATAGAAGATGATGAAAAATATAGAGAAAGCCATTAAACACATATAAATATACAACTGTAAATAAATGTTATTTTTCTCTGTCACTGTACTGGAGTAATCATAAACTGAATAAATGAAGTATCTTAAGAGTTTGCTCTTAATAGCATATACATAGTTTTTGAAAGGTAAAATATATAAATATGTATTCCTGATATTTCACGGAGAAAACAATTAAGAGAGGTGGCTTACAAGCTTAGTTCAAATATGTCCTGCAATTACAACAGCATAAAAAGAGAGACATATTAACAATAGAGACAAAATTAAAACATACATTTTATAACTTAAAAACTGTTTTATAGGATTTGATTAAAAAATCACTTTCAAGTCTTCTAACAAGATTTAATCTAAAACAGCATCATCGAGACAAATTTGGCTGAGCAGATCTTTTAGCTTAGTAGAAATTCAGTATTTAAAAAATTTCTCAAGGATTCTCAGAGAACATCAAGAGCATTAATTAATTAATTAAGTATAACATTCTCAAAATGGTATGTACTACAAGCAATTTTAAGGATCAGTCAGAAGATTAGCTGTCTCAAGGTCACAAAATAAGATGGTAAAAGAAGAATTTCAGCACCAATGCTACACAGCCCAATCCAAAAGTAAAGTTTAACTTTCTGGGGCTTTATGACCTTGGTGATGAAAATGCAATTATTTATCCATTGCACAAATACATACTGAATACTTACCACCTGTCAGACAGGAGTCAGGCACTGGAGAACCAATCTGATGGAGGATCAACTTAAACTAGAACTCAGACCCCTCAACATGTCACTTTGGCAAATGTGTACAGAATACACCCCGAACATGAATTCTGTAAATAGCATGTGTACTTGAACAATACGCTTTGGAGTCAGAAAAATCTGGTTTTGAATTCTAGTCTTCCTACTAATGACCTGTGCAAACACAGGTAAATACTTAATCCCCGTGGGCCTCACTTTCCTGACTCGTAAACTGGGGGTCACACCTTGCTTGAGATTAAAACAGTAACAGATAATACATGGAAAGCACCTACGATGGTAGGTACTGAAGGAAATTTAGCTGCTGTTGCTGCCACTACTATAATGATGCTGACAATGATGACGGTGGGGGCAACCACCAAAAACCTTGTTCAAGTATATTACCACATTCCCAGATGTTCGCTGTTAAATGGGGAATAATAAAAAGCTATGTGTGGTGAGCACCTCTATGTTCAAATCCGTTAGCGCCTCTGAGGAAACACAGACCTGCTGTTTCACATAAGAATCTCTGCTAGGGCTTCCCTGGTGGCACAGCGGTTGACAATCTGCCTGCCAATGCAGGGGACACGGGTTCGAGCCCTGGTCTGGGAAGATCCCACATGCTGCGGAGCGACTAGGCCCGTGAGCCACAATTGCTGAGCCTGCGCGTCTGGAGCCTGTGCTCCGCAACAAGAGAGGCCGTGACAGTGAGAGGCCCGCGCACCGTGGTGAAGAGTGGCCCCCGCTTGCCGCAACTAGAGGAAGCCCTCGCACAGAAACGAAGACCCAACACAGCCATAAATAAATAAATAAACAAATACTTTAAAAACGAGGAAAAAAAAAAAAAAAGAATCTCTGCTAGATTCCTGAGTATGTGCAAACTCCCTTCATCTGAAGCATCGAATCAAAAGACTTACTGTAAGTTTTATGGCCTTCTCTGGGGCGACTCCCAATAACTGTGGCAACAGACCTGAAAAACAACAAAAGTAGAAGCATATTAAATAAATTAACATTAACTGAACACATCAACAGCTCTAAAGAGGGGGATCACAATGTAAACACCGGGGCAATCTTCGCTGCCATTTTCTGCTCTTACCTTGAAGGAGAGGACTTGAAATGGAATGTTTAGGTACTAATGTCTAAGAACCACATCAGGCCTGAGTAAATTCCCCCCCACATTCTGGATCGTTCGCACACTGGGTAAATCAACAGTATTAGTGATACAGGAAATCTCATTATTCCACAGATTTGCTTTTTTCCCTCCCGCCTCTTAAATCAGTGGACTTTAGTGAAAATATTCTTTTTCTCTAACACCTTTCTCAGCTCCTCACCCCCCCCCACCACTGCCCACGGTTCAGCCATTCATACATTTAGCAACTATGACTCTGTGACAAGCTCAAGACAAACGAGGCTCCCTCTGACTGGTCTCAGATGGAAGGAGGGGAGAGGCCTTGCTGAAAAAGTTGGGGAAACATGCACTGCATTTCGGGAAGGGGAACAGACGGGGCAAAGACAGCAGAGTGGGAACAAGCCTGGTGTGCTCAAAATTGAGGGAGAGTGTCAGTACATTGCCTCACAGGAGGCAGGCACAGGGAGAGGCACGGGTGGGGCCCGATGCCACGCTGCAGACCAGGACCCCGAAGCCCGATATACTCCAAGTTAGGTAAGAAGCGTTTCCATTAGGAGGAGAGTGATGTGTTACTTCATATTTTCAAAAGACCACTCTGGATGTGGTGCAGAAAACAGGGCATAGTGATGGGGTGTGTTTGTGTGTGTGTGTGTGTGTGTGTGGTGTGCGTGTGGGGTATGGGGTGTGGGGTGTGTGTGTGTAACTGGCTCCGACTGCTAGAGCTCAGTTTTTAGCACTAACACCTGGTACACATGAAGATGGCAGAGCTCAGTTTTGGACACGATAGGTGGAGTGGAAATTAAGAATCAGGGCACAAGGAGGAGGTGTGGTCTTTGACAGGAAAGGGCCACTTCTAGGAAAGGCAGTTATGACAGTAGTGGACCTACATATTTGAACTAAAAAAAAAAAAGTTACCTTTTTCATCTGTTCTTTCTAAGAAAATCAAATCAAAGACAGATGCCTTTCCTTGGAAACACTCAGTAAGCTAACCCCAAGGATCAGAATATATTGTTGCCGTGTCATGCTGCTGTCCTTGGGAGGGTCTTCATGGTGTTATCCGTCACCAGTAAGTACACTTTCCTAATTCGCTATATTAAAAGGTCTACCCTCAGCCTCTTCGGAGAGACCAGCCCTGCCCACATCATCTTCTTAAAGAAACAGCCTACAGCCAAAAGTCACTAGCTCGAGGGATGTGTGCATCCAGCTTGCAGATGTGTTTTGCTGAGTAGCACAGGTCTTAAACATAATTTGAGATGATAAAGATAGATAGATAGATGGCTGAATGGATGACTAGATTGATCAACTGATTGATTAATGGGTCTGACAGCTCTGGGCCTCCTTCTGACATCACAGCAATCTATCTCCAGCTGGGCGAGGCTCTGCCCTTTAGACAGGACCCAAGCATCAATTCAGCAAGGTCCCCGCCACGCCCTAATGCCAGCATGGCAATAAGGACAAGTACCAACTATCGTTCATCATTTCTTGCTCTGTTGATATCCTCACAATAGAGAAATATCTCTCTGGGCTTATGGCTTTACAAAAAGGGAGAAACTAAACAGACCAAGACAGCTTCATGTTTTAGGCAGAAGTGGAGAAAGCTCATTTCATTGTAAAACTAAATGAGAAGGATGCTGATGCTAATCAGAATTTCCTCTAGAAACAGCCAACATATTGTTTAGTATGTGTCAGGCAACCTTTTAAGCACTTTACTAACTCATTTAATCCTTAAAACCACCCTGTAGAGTGGAAACTGAGGCATATAGAGATTAAGTCGTTTGTTCTCAGTTACCCAGATGATAAGTAGTGAGAGTGGGATTCAAATATAAGCCATCCTCCTCAAGAGTCTCTGCCTTTAGACAACACCCAACTCTGTCCTCTGCCTGACAGGCAAATGTGTGCTTGCCTTTCACATCCAGCCTCATTTGTTCACTGATATAACGAAGCTGCCTGGATCCTATAAACAGTTGGGTTTGCAACGTCTTCTCTAGGCGGCCATATTTTGAGCCTGTTTCATCCCCAAGGGCAAGACACCTAAAAGATGTACAGCCAATGAGTTCAGCAACCTGGGCCCTGTGACCTGGCACCAAGAGTAGAGCTACTCAGTCAGGATCCTTCTCCCAGGAGCGTGACAGAGTTCTCAAAGGCGATGAGCCAGTCAGCACAAAGGCACAAACTGAGAAGGTGCCAGATGGGGCGGGGAAAGTGGCCAGTTGAAGACATGTGTGTGATAATGCCACAAGGAAGTAGCAACTATGATACGAAAAGGAAGAAGACTGGCAGGAGAAAATGCGTAGCGAATAGAATGGAGACACCCGAGAGAGAGAAAACACACAGCCCGTGAAAGGTGCACAGGCGGGAGGGACGGCCTTGACCATCTTCCGGTCCCACTGAGGCCAGATTCCAGTGAAACTCCTGCCCTGGGATCCCTATGAGATCTCGGATTTCCTTCTCTCTCATGTGAACTCTTACCAAAAGTTCCCCTATGCTTCTGCTAGCTTGAGTACGGGCTATACTCTTTTTAATCTAAATGAACCGAAACAGCACAGAAAATGTGAATATGGAACCATCTGGGCAAAGCAAACGCCTCTTATTCAAAGTAAGAATTCTCTCCTCCTAAACTGTGCACACTGATTAATCCTTTACTTATACCATGAGATAACATCTATGAGGAGAAAGGCTTTATTATTACTTTATGAAAGTACGACATTAATTTCTACCAGTAAAATTCAGGGATAACCTGGTTAAACTACATCTTAACATTTACAATTTCCATTCTACTCTCTGCATTCAGGTCAAGCACCAAAGTGTTTAGTTAAATATTTACTTGCTAGATGTATTATTCTCGTCATTAAATTGCAGACCAAGCCATGGATGGGCTGATAGCACTGTGATTTAAATGATGATCTCTTGTCTCTTTAACTACCCTGTGATGGTCTTTTTAAATGATTACTAAAAAACAGCCCACAGAGCCAAATGACTACAGCGTTAGATACAATCACTTCAGCCAGCCTTTTAAGCTATCGAGATTTGTATTTCTCACTATAAATTTAGTAATGCACTGTGAACAGCAGAGAGCAAAACAATAGAGAAAACCCTGCTTTGAAGACTATATATAGGGCAGCAAATATTTATTTGTTCAGCAAACATTTACCAAATGCTTTCTGTGCCTGCTACTGGAAGAAACTGGGATGAACATAGTAAGATCTGTGGCATCCCCTGGAGCCAGTGTCAGTTTAGAAGAAAAGGGAGCCCTAGGTGTCTCTGTGTGCCAGAAAGGAGACACACCACCTAAAAACAGAGTGCTGAGTATCACAGCCCCGGGGCACCAAAGTACTATGGGAACACAGTGGAGAGAACCAGTTATTCTGCCTGCAGGAGGGAGAAAAGCATCAAAGAAGAGGAGATACTTAACTTGATTCTTTAAGGATAAGCAGAGGTTCACTGGAGAAGAGAGACATGAGTAGAACAGAGGGCAAGGTGATCCAGGCAGAGAGGACAGAGCGTAAAAAGGCACCAAAATCTCTCAAGACCACGGCACAGCCAGGGTGAGGGCGAGATCACTGGAGGCTGTGGTGAGATCACAGACATTGTAATAAACAATGGTAGCAGCGATAAGGACAACAGCCAGTACATGCCAGGCACTTCTCTATGCGCTTTATGTGAATCAACACATTTAATCTACACCACAAGTAGTCAATAACAATAACTCAGCACATGTTATTTTTATCCCATCAACAGATGAGGAACTGAGGCAGACTTCTTGGAGCCCGCCCAAGGTGGCTCAGCTGTTAGGTGGGGCAGTGGGGTTCAACCCTAGGTGGTCTGGCTCTAAGGGGGTGCTCCTAGCCGGTATACTGCGCTGCTTCTCCCCAGGCCACACTAAGGGGGTTGGAAAAAATTCTGTAGACACATGGGGTGGCTTTTAAAGAGTCAAGTTCAAAAAGTAAAAAGTTCTGGAGGCAGGTGAAGGACAGATGGTAAGGGCAGAGAACCAAGGCACGAAGAGTAATTAGGAGGTTAAAGTAATTTAATCTAAGGCCCTGAGTTCCACTGTATTAAATGAGTAACTTCAACCCAGTAAGAACAAAACCAAAGTACAAATCCATTCCTAAGACCTGGGCCAGATGCTGGCACTCAGTGAGGTACTGGCTAAGTACCATTCTTGTGGTGACAACCCTGGCAAACTAGGGAACAAAGGGTAGCTGTGGATGACAATCTGAGAGCTAGTAGAGATGTGGGCCTTGACACCATTAGTCGTGGGCAAATGCCCGTTGGGAGGGGAGGGGCCCTGACCTGCAGGACAAGGAAAGTCAGAGAGGTGGGAATTTCAATAAATCTCCCGGTTCCTTGACCTCAGAGGGAGGAAGGGTAGTGTGGCTCAGTAATGCCTAAAACAGCCAGTCTGGTGAAGGCACTTCAACGCCGTCACACTGGAGTTTAAAGCACATGTATGTTTGACATCTGGGTAACTCAGCAGAAAAATTAGGCTTCTAATACAAGATGTTTCTGTTGGATTCTGGAAATTCATTTTAACCATTAGAAACAGAGAATGGATGTGTGTGCTGTTTCTAACTTGTCAAAACAGCAGTCTGTTTTCCAACTGCCTCAAATGAAATTTATTAGTGTGGTTAGTTTTCTAATCTTCTCATTTTAGTTCAGCTCCATCAGCACATATGGCAATGGTTCCTTGGCAAACTTCACCAGAAGGCTGCTAATGCGAGAAAAGAGTTACAGGGTACAATATTAATACAGTATTTTGTCTTGAGATTTCATGGGGTTGAGATATAAATCACACTATCCCCTCTGATTCCCATCCTTCATGCAACCCAATGAGAAAGAACTGAGCTGGAGGTGTGGGAACTAAGCCCATACCACGAACCTCCACTGTAGGCTTCACACAGAACCCCCAAAAGGAAGTTCCCGAGAGCAGTGTGCTGGTCAGAGGGCCACTAAGCTGTAGTCTTGCTCAAAAAAGTTTTTAGAAATATAATTCTAGAATCTCAGAGTTAGAAGGGACTACGAAAGAAACTCATTAATAATGCTGGCCTAATTAAGGCTATTTGTTTCCAATGGCTCTGCAGCAAAATGAATGGCTTGGAGCATGGGCCATGCAGGTAGACAGACCTGGGCGGGAATCCTAGGTCTGCACCTCTTTTGTGCTGAGTGATCTTGGGGACACTATTCTTTGAACTCTAAGTTCCTCATTAGTAAACCAAGGATGCTAATTACGACTCACTGGTTTATTATGATAATGATATGAGTAAATGTATACAAACAGCCAGACACTGTTCACAACCTATATTACGTATTCAAAAAAGGCGATGAAAGTTTCCTTCTACCTATTTGCTCAAGGCATATTCTTGATTATCCTCTTGCTTACAAGAGGCAATTCATCCTGAATAATGCTCACAGCCCGGAATTAGGCGCCTATGGGAGTACAGGAATTAGGGAAGTAGGTTAGGCGTACAATGCCGCTCCCCATGGCATCGTGCCCATCCTTAGGAGAGCTGTCACCAAGCAGCGAGGGCACACGCGGTCTGACAGTGTCTAGCAGCACCACTTACTTTAGGCAAAGATAAGGAAGCAGCACAGACGTAACACCACATCTTCAACTACGTTTTTAAGCTAAAATAAAATGTTTCAGTTAAGAACTAAAACAGTTCTCAACCTCGGATGATAGGCAACTTTTTACCACGTCATTTCTCCTGAGGAGAAGAGCCGGGCGACTAAGAGCGTGGAGTCTGGAGCCAGGCTGCTGGGTTTGAATTCTGACTGTTATTTAGTAGCTGTGTGATTGTGGTTAAGTTACCCAACCTCTCTGTACCTCAGTTTCCACATCTGTAAAATGGGGATAAACACAGTACCATGTGCATGGGGTAGTTTCGAAGATGAAACAAGTTAATATACACAAAACCCTCAGAAGAGTGCCAAGCACATAGTAAGTGCTACAGAGGTGTTCTTTTGTTGTTCTTCACCTCCATCAGCATCACTATCCTCTCCCTCTTCCATGGAGACTGGGCTCTAGAGAGGCTAAGCAGCTTCTCCCGAGCCCCTCACTATGTGGTGACCGAGCTGTGGCGCTGAGTTGAATTCGGGTCCATGATGCCTCCCAAAGCAGGGCTCTTCGGCCCCGGGATGCTCAGCTTCTCCCTGTGCACTCTAGTGGATTTATGGCTCCAACAAAGGCACTTTTTTCCAGCCCAGAATGTTCTGAAACTTTTCTCTGGGTGCCGGCTCACGCTGGGCTAGCAGGCTGCAGGGCTGGGCCCTTTCCCACAGTAAGAGGAGGGCGGCTATGTGGTGGGCACCCGCATCTGCCTCCACGCCTCCCTCTCCAGGGAATACGAAGCTCTCACCGGAGAAGGCGCTGACCTGCAGAGCTGAGCTGCGGACTATAACCTGGCGGGCAAGTGGGAGTCAGGGCTCAACCGGGGAACGAGGCTCAGAGAAAGCAGCGGGTCAGGAGCCGGGCTGAGGGTCCACGAACAACTGTAACCGCCGTGCGGCAGCTGTCCCGACAGGCCACACTGGACAAGACACGGAGGAGCACAGATGACGTCGGGCCACAGCAAGGGAGAGACCCGTCATGAAAGCAGCATTTCTGTCTCAGGTCAGACAGAAGACAAGCTCAAGAGTGGCCAGCCCGGCCCTGAGAAAGGTAGCTTAAAGCACGTAAGACAGCGTCCAAGGCATCCAAGGCAGAGACAGGCAGTAGAGCTTGGTAGGGGATATTAATGCATAAAATACTCCTGTTGCTGTAGCTGAAACCACATCTAGCACTCTTCTATGTTATCGAGTTTCAACCCAGAGGCGACCCCTCCGATGTTAAATTCTTAGCCTCCTGACCTCGCCACGGAGGCCCCTACGCTTGTCCCCATCTTCCCAGAGAGCCCTCCTTGCTTTCAACATCAGATTAACCTTTATTCTGGAGCTATCAGCACTCTGTGTGCCCTGCCTCACAGCTTTTCTTCCTGCTCCTATTTCCATGGCCTTCTCTCTTCACTTGTTCAAGCTTTCTTCTCCCCCCCCCCCCACCCCTCCCCTGTGTCTGTCTGCTTTTGACTCATACAGCCCCCAGGCATGAGGCATGCCCCTCCTCTCCCAACTACACTATCCCCTTTCATGGCCCTCGTTACTATCCAGTTTTCCACCAGCTCTCAGGATATCACTCCAAGCTGAGTGTACAGTGGAGCTGGGGGCATGGCAGATATTAAGATTTAAATGCTTGTTTATCTGGGTTAAATATTTTTGCTCAACATGTCAAGAACCGTCTATTATTTTAGCTATGGCTCAGGATGCCTTTGGGAGACTGATTGTTAAAGCATGACGGAATGATACTGTCATGGTCTAGAAAAACCTTGGTTCCTGTGACTCCTCCCCTATTTGGAGGATTTCTAGAAGTGAAGATCATTGGGAAGAAGAATCATACCCTCTCCTCCTTCAGTTTTTCACTCTAGTATATGGCAACTTTCAGGGTCCTGGTTATCTTCTCTTCTATCTAAATTTCCTCGCTGCTGAGATTTAATCTATTTCCCTTGTCTCAGTCTCAGCATTGGCAGTAGCTGGTAATAAATTATCATTCTTGAGGCCTAGAACTAATTCGTTCACTAATTAATCTTCTCTTCTCCAGGTTATGGCTAGTTCCATCTTTCCCAATTTTCTAAGCTCATCATTGTTCTCATCCGGCCCTCTCAAGCCTCTGACGATACTCCCACCCACTTCAGTTCCAAGTTTGTGTCACCTTAGTCTCCCCTTTTAATGCTTTGTGCTCACGGTAGATTTCTGGAGATTTGATTACCCAACTCAGGAACTGTCCAAGTCTTTTGTTCATTTTCACTTGATTTCCTATACCCAAATATCTGCTTTTTGATCTACTCACAACTTAACACCCTAAATGAAAATGTGCAGAAATTGGCCAAGAAAATAAGACTCAAACCAAACCATTTTTCACTCATTAGAAGCTTTGGTGGACATGAATGGACATCATGACTCAGTGCAGTGTACGGATTCACTGTGGTTTGTGCCAAGATGCATGGCTTCTTAAGTTATGCAAAACAGACTTGTACAACCTCCAACTGCTTTATTTTGGTGATAGAATTTTTATCTACAAGAATTAAGCAAGAAGGAATCTCACTGTGGATCCACATAATTTGGATACTGCCTTCCATAGACCCATTAACCACCCAAGAGACCTAGCTTAAACTAGCTATCTGACAAAACTTCCTGAGATATCACAATATCCTCTAGATGTCACCTTGAGAACATTCCAGGATGGAAGACGACTGCTTTTGCACCACGCAGACAACCCGAAATAGACACATTTAAAACTCTGCAAGCCTGGTCAATGGGCTGATTAAAAAAAAAAAATTTTTTTTTTTTTTTTTTCCGCCAACTGCCTCAAAGACTAAGTAGTACTCCAAATTAAGTTTAATTCACAAAGTGATCTAATTTCCCTTTCTGGCAGGTTTTCTTTTTTTCCCATGAACAGAAATAAAAACTAAAACCTTCCTTTAGGAAGTATTTCTCCTGAATCCATCTTTCTCCCCATGGTCCTCCCTCCCCATAACATTTTCCAATTTCTAAGGGTACTCATCTCATTACCTGAAGCATCTGAGAGAGGAGAGTGTAGCAAAAAATCAGAGGCAGAAATTAGTTATTCCTGGGACGTTAAGAGCATTTAATTATGGATGATTACCCAATCAATTGTTTCTTTTTGATATGCCAAGTCTACAGCTAGCCAATAACTGACTCGTTTGGTCATGTAGTTCATTCAAACCAAATGAGCTGTCAGGTAATTCATTAAGGATTTTAAACACTTGAGTGCATTAAATCAATCTGGAGACTGGGGAGGAAATAGAGGAAGACTTTTACAAGTGACTTCAGGGAGATCTGGATTTTCTTGGGTGTTATTTCCTGTGATACAGATAGACTTAGCCTAAAGGGTCTGGATTTCAAAAATTACAGAAAAACCTAGGAAAATCAATAATTTTCTTGTAAAGAAAGTAGTCTGCATTATAGAGAAGGGTTGCAGAGTCAGTCTCATAGGATTTCTAAGGGGATCATTTCTAACAACCAAACTTACCCCCGAAGATAAGAGGCTCTGAGAGACAAAGAAGCAGGGAGCTGCACAGAAACATGGAGAGAAGACCTCACCAACTCACAACACAAAAATTCCCAGGACTCAGCATCAACTGAAGACAGTGCTAACAATCCCTATAGCTGTGTTATCAGCTGCCTTTTGACGACGGGGCCGTGATTCAAGCGTGGTCCCTGCTTATGATGGGATAACTTCCAGGACCGCCCACGGATGCTGGCAACTGCCAGAGAAAGGACAGAGGAAAACAACTCGCGCCGAATGAGTTCTTCAAAAAGAGCCTTTGGGCTTCCCTGGTGGCGCAGTGGTTGAGAATTTGCCTGCCAATGCAGGGGACACGGGTTCGAGCCCTGGTCTGGGAAGATCCCACATGCCGCGGAGCAACTGGGCCCGTGAGCCACAACTACTGAGCCTGAGCGTCTGGAGCCTCTGCTCCGCAACAAGAGAGGCCGCAATAGTGAGAGGCCCGTGCACCGCGATGAAGAGTGGCCCCCGCTTGCCACAACTAGAGAAAGCCCTCGCACAGGAACAAAGACCCAACACAGCCCAAAATAAAAATAATAAATAAACAATAAATAAAAAATAAAAAATTAAAAAAAAAAAAAAAGAGCCTTCGCTCTCAGACCTCCACAGGGAACTATTTCTAAATACAAAACCGCTTCCTTTAGAGTTCCGTATTCTTGTTGTAAGAAGGAAAAAAAGAGAAGAAGAGCGATGTTACATTAACCTTGTAATAAGGATGCATGCTGCAAGCACCTTCTTTCAGGGCCAACTGCCAACTTTTCCTCCAAATATAGCTTTAAAATAGGGGAGAGAACTTACTTATGCAACATTCCCAAGTTACACTCTTCGGGAAATATTAGCAATTATATATGTCTTGATGCAGAAAAATTACACGTTAAGCAAAATTCCATAATAGGAAAAAACAGGCTCAATATTTTGAAACATGTTTATAAATTAGAGATGTACTCTGTCACCTTCTCAAGTATTGCTAGGTAGAGTGTGAACAGCAGCAATTCTAAATTCTCAAAATTTAAATTTAACTGTTTTCCCCTGGAATATTAAACTTTTAAACAAAATTACATTTAGTAAGAAATTTACAGTCAAAGAATCACATGTTGGGTGGTTTACATCTTGACTTTCTACACGAAGGTTAGAATACTGATTCTCAGAAACAGTTGGGGTCTTTTTTGTTCCTATTATAATTTTTTGCTGGTAATTTAGTTTCCCGTTTTCATCTGATCCCTCTCTTGTCCAATGATAAGCATTTACAAATATACAGTTACGCACAATTATTAATCAATGATTATGTGCAAGGCACTAAAGGGAATTAGTCCCCAACCAATCAAGAATAGGAATAATTCATTTATGAAGCAAGACTATATACCATTTTTTCCAAAACCTAAACTGCCAATCACCTCTTTGCTCTCAAGATGCAAATTACGAAACAGAAACTAAACAAAGCTTTGGAGTACATCTTTTGTTCTAAAATTGTCTACCAGAAGAGATAAGAAGTCAGGGAGAAATGAACACAGGTGACTCCTAGCACTAATCACCTTATATTCACACTCTACTTATCATGCTCTGACAAGAGAACCCCTTAGGGATCAGGCACCCAAAACAGGTTAGATAAACGGCTCTTTCTAAACCAGGAGAAGGATGAGGAGCTGCCTCTTTGGTGTTCAAAGGGAGCCTCCATGTCTGTCTAACAGGCCGGCTTACTCCCCTTCCCTGAGGAGTTAAAACCAGTTCCGCCAGTCTCACCGATATAACTGAAACAGCATGAGGTTTATGGGATGGCCCAGAGTAGCTCAGTACTCAGGTACGCTTTAAGCTCTTTTGTCCATGGGGTCAAAAGGATAGGTTGAGGAAGGAATTCCAGATGCAACCAAGAATCAAGACCCGCCAGGTGTGGTCAAAGAGGAAAGAGAAGGGACTCAAAATTCAAACAAACCAGGTCAACACAAGCACATTAAAGGCATTCAGCAGGACAAAAATTATTTCTCACAATTCTAAAGGCACCCTTGACGTTTAATCCAACACCAAGGGAAGCCCATAAAAGTAGTTTGTGAAGCAATGCCAAGGCTGAGACATTTGTCCGGTTCGAGGCTCAAAGCTCTCCCCACAGAAGACAACCCACATGAACAGGTAGTAGTAGCCTTTGCCTGAATCACTGCAAAGCAGCAACTGTGACATTAACCTTGTACTACTCGGGAGACATTTCGGGAGACATTTCATTTGCGAGGTTTGTTGTCACCAAGAGGGAAAAGTATTTCAAATGAAAGGCAGTGACCCTGTAAGGGTCATCATCAATCACCTGGGGTCAAAGACCTTCCCAATTGTGAGAAGAGGCAGGGGGTGAGGGAAAGAGGGCAGAGGAAAGATCAAAAGGCCTTTGATGGAGGTTATCTCCCTACACAAAAGAACCTGCGAAATGGAGCTTCTCTGGAGTTTGAAACCTCCTCATTGCTAAGGTGAGAGATTTCAAGAGGGGTCTTTGTTGTTGTTTTATTTTTAACTTGGGTGCTTAAGAGGAAGACTAGAGTCAGCAGATGGCAGAAGAGGCCTACAGGCACAGGCTTACATGGCTGCCGGCTTCAAGGTCTGTCTCTGCAGAGTACTAAATACTATCTCCTGGTAGGGAAAGGGAGGGAAGACCCCGTCTGCTTTGCAGTCGCCAAATGGCAAAGTGGCTCAGCTGGAGCTGCCTCACGATACTGGATTTTAGCTGATGCAAATACAGTTACTTCTCTTTGTAGAAGGCAATCACAGAGGGAGTGGCCGGGAAGTTGTCATGTCCTTTAGGCCAGTGCCAGTGGTCAAGCAGTCAGGGTCTGTGGGATCCTTTCCATTTGTGATGACATACTTCTTGCTACTGTGCTTGTTGATTAATGAGCCTTAGATGATTACAGAAGCAGCTGGATAGAGAAGGTATGTGAATCAACTCCACTGGGTACAGAGTCAGAGGAAGGGAAAGGGGCAACCTTAACTCAGAAAGAGACAGTCAAGGAACGAGCGCTGCACTGAATCCCTGGGTACTCGCTTGATAGGCATTTTTGTGGAATATTCAAGGAGAATCATTAGTCCCAAGTAGGCTCTGTCCTGTCCCCCAGCTGCCTTTCCCTGTTAGGTGGTGAGTCGAGTTAGTTCAAGAACACAAACAATACAAGCCTTTTAAAAACTCACTAGACATGTTTATGAAAATAATTATTTTTAAGAAATAAAACATATGGCAGAGCAATATAAATGGCTTTCAGATTATGGGCTGTTTTGATTAGCCATGCCCTAGATGCCTCCAGCCTACACCCATTAGCATGGATAATTGAGAATCTGCTGTATTTCCATTTTAACACAGTCTCTCTAATACATTTCAGGCATTCAGATGGAAAAACCAAACCTCTGACTACTATTTCCTCTTTCATGAATGTAGCACATGGCACTAACCTCTATACAGTCCAAAGAAGCCTTCATAGCGTAGCACTTTCTTAAAACAGTCCAAGCTGTTTTTATACATAAGTTCTCCCACGAAAGAGCCAGTGGATCGCTGGTTCTGCATTCGAGTTTTTACCAGATCGATAGGGTACACAGCAGTGGCTCCAACAGCTAAAATCAAAGAATAACAATATTTCAGAAGAAATTAAGGTCAGAGGAAAGGGGGAGGTGGTGAACATCAAAGAGAAGATGGATGCAAGAAAAAACAAATTTTGTATATACAAGTTTTAAAACTCTCTACACCCTTAATAAATAACTGTGGCGTTTCATTCAAGTGTCTCCTGATAAGAGGATATCACAGACAGTTCAAATTTAAAAAAGCACATCACTACAGCCTAACCTCATTATTAACCTGTCTCTAGAAAGCCTATCTGCAGATAAATAAGAGAAAAAAAGTCACTTCTAAGTCCCTGATCAGATGTAGGTATGAGGAAAAAGTTCCCTTTGTTATTATCCTATCACACAGATACAGACTGGTAACTAGCTCAGGGAAAGACCAGAGGAGGCTTTGTCCTTCAATATTTCAAGGTGGAAAATCAGAGGAAAAAGAGGAATAACAAAAATGAAAAATTTGCACTCATCCATGACTCACCTCCAGCAACAGAACCCAGACCAAACCTGTAGGCCGACTCTGCGATTTGTAGGAGAATTGGTCGAGATGTATCGACTGAGGCCTTCTTCTTTGCACGCACAGGAATTGCAGAGTGAGAAAACAGGAGACAGAAAGGAAGACAGAACAAAAATGAGCACATGCTATTTTTTAAAAGTTACAACTAGGTTCTAAACTCATGATACAACTAAAATGTCAAAGAGGAAGGTATGATTAGATTTTGTAAGTTCTTATTAATAAAAAGTAATTATTGCTATTAATTTTTAAAATCAAGTTTGAATATAATGAAAGCCGTTATGTGCCCCCCAAAATGTTATGAATATGAACCCATTTTCAAATGTTCAATTCTCATTAGTGATCAAAGAGATACAAATTTAAAAACATTAATGAGACATCATTCTTCAACAATCAAATTGTCAAATTGATAGGTTTTGGGGTTTTTTGTTTGTTTGTTTAATGGCAATATCCAACCTGGCAAGAGATGATAAAAAAAAAACAGAGCTTCTCAAATCTGCCATTTAATCAAGCATAAACTGAAGGGAAACTTGGCAATACGCACCCAAACCCTTAAAATGTACATGAACTTCGGCCCTGCAATTCTACTTATAAAAAGTTAGGCTAGAAAATAATCATATATATAAACAAGGATCAAGCTACAAGAATATTAAAAAGTACTGTTTTAAGAGCAAAAACTCTAAGGATACCTAAATGTCCAATAATGGAGGACTGGTTAAAAATAATGCTATAGCTTTAAAACAAAATTGTATGTCATTAAAAAGCAATATTGTAAAAGATATTTGATGCTCAGAAAAAGTGTTCATAAGGTATTATAAAGCAAAAACAGGCTAAAAAGAATATGGTGAGTAGACAGGTATTCATGGTATGATTTTCTTTACCTTTTAAAATGTTTGAAATGTTTCATGATAATCTTTTAAAACCAATGTTAAAGACTGTGTGTGAATATGCGATTTTTAAAAAAATTATTTGGGTATGTATATGCATAACACTAACATTTTGGCTATCTCATCCCCCAGAGATATCCAAATGTTTACAGTGGCTACAACTAGGTGGTTGTACTACAGGTGATTTGATACTTTCTCCCCTTTTTTGTCCATCTTTTCTAAATTCATACTTCAGGCCAGTCAGTTGTTGTATTATGGTTGTTCTTTTGACCTATTATTCTTACGGTGTTTTTGATGCCAGAACATTTCAGAGTATTTCAATTCTCTGTCTACATAAATAAAATAGTAATTTTATGTCACACAGAGCTGTCACATGAGGGTGGCATATAGCTGGTGCTTAATAAATACCTGTTGAATGAATAAATACATTCAGTAACATTTGTTTTTTCAAAAGCCACGATAATTAAGATCGGTGAACAATGAAAATAATGACCAATACCAGCTATCAACCCACTGAATTTTAGTTGCTGTCAATGTAGCACAATTCTAATACAATGAGATAATTTGGAATCTCCTTCAAAGTTATTTAACTGAAAACAGCTTTACATAGAAATATGCATCTTTAAGAAAGTAAAACATCTCTTCTGCAGATTCCACGGGGTGCATCCAACGCTATCTCCGTATAGATGGATGATTTCCATCTATATCTGTTAACTATAGTAACTTCATTTTGACAGATGCATCCGTTAGAAAGGCACTGTTTTATTTACACGGATATAAATATGCAGTACTCAGAAAGGTGCTGGCATCAAAACAATGAGTGAAAATACTTTGAAAATAATAGGTTGGTGGGGAGAGGAACCTACCACTATCACTAACTCATCCAAAGACAAAATAAATGAAATCCCAGACTTTCATTTAACTTTTCTAAAGCTAGAAATGTGGCGTGCTCACAAAACGACACAAGGCAGACGACTCCTCCTGCACTCCTCTGTGGAGGAGAAATGCTAGCACCTAGCCTGCCAGGTAGATGACCTCCATTGCTTGAGTCTGTCGATGTTGTCAGGCCCACTGGGGTTCACATAGTAAAGAATATTCCAGGCAAGGCCCCAGTGAATTGCTCTAAAGCAGCAGCCAATCATTTCCTGCTGTAAATCTCATCAATCTCGTCTAACCCTTTCATGGCCAGGATCCACAAGCACCCATCATCTGAAACTCTCAAAAGCTGCGGAGTGCATAGAGGAAAACTTGTGGGATACCACTGCCAGCTCAAGAACAGGAGGAATCTTTAAAAAAAAAAAAAAAAAAATTCTCTGCTTTTTCT
Organism: Balaenoptera acutorostrata; assembly: GCF_949987535.1. Classification (NCBI taxonomy): domain Eukaryota; kingdom Metazoa; phylum Chordata; class Mammalia; order Artiodactyla; family Balaenopteridae; genus Balaenoptera; species Balaenoptera acutorostrata. The sequence continues at coordinate 61,184,411 of NC_080070.1, forward strand.
TAATCCCCAAATTTCTACAGGAGCTAGTAGCACAGAGACGAAGAGATAATCATCTGGTAAGCAGTGTTTAAAAATCAAAGCAGAGGAGAGCGGAGCTGCTTCCACCTCTGCACGTGATTATACAGTTCTCTCTCCTGCACTCGGGGAAATCGGCTTCCTCTTTTAACAGCAGCCAGCTGGTTTTCCAGAGGTGCCTAGTTAGGGTTTACTGAGCTCACACCCACCGTTCTGAGTTACACGCTGCACACAAAACCTGCCGCTGCCATCGGGTGGGAAAGAGCTGAAAGGAGGGCGTCCTGGCCCGAGGCCTGCCCGTCCTAAAAATGCAGCCCGCATCAACCCATTGTGGTCAAACTGGCGTCTCTGTACAGACCCGGAGCTCCCAGCCAAAAACTGTTAAGTCTCACAGGATTCGGAGATGGCTTTGCCTTAAAGGAGGTATTTTTCTAAAACGACGCTCGTCTGTGAGTGGATTTATTTTACAAACACCATGTAAGCACAGCACATGCTCTGGAGGCTTTTATTCTCTAACCCTGACCTATAGAAAGCCGAGTAAGAGTTAAATGTAAGAGGTCCCAGGTCTTCGGTTTCTGACTTCCACAAATTCAAGAGGTTGGTTTCTGTTAACCATAAAATAAAATGTAGCATTCCTCAAATTGTTTCCACATAACTTATGAGTCCTTTCACAAAGAAAATAGGTCTAAAAGCCTTCAAACTATGACTCCAGACTAAACAAAATTATCTCATTTTGATATTCAGAAAACCGGCAGGCATGGCAGTTGGGCGATGCCCTGATGAAGTGCCTCTCTGTGGGGCAGAGCCCAGCTTTCATTTCGCAACACGACGCTGGGACGGTGACACCAAAACGGGACTCCGGCCCCACCTCTCCTAGCACAAGATTGAGGGAAGAAGGAAAGATCTTCTGCCTCTTTTGGGAGGGTTAGGCTTCTAAGGCGGTTAAGAAATCACCCCATCTTTCACAGGAAAAGCAAATGCCAATTATCTGTTTCTCAGAACATCTCTAAGCAATTTCTCTTTCCAGCCTTTTGAAATGGTCTGGATTTTTGGTGCAAAGCAAAGAAATGGTAGGTCAGAGACCAGTGTCGAAAAGGCAATTGCACGTGAAAAGGGGTTGGGTGACCCTATCAAAGAAACACCAGGAAGCAAGTGTGCTCCCTTTTACCCACCTGCCTCTGGGCCTCGGCCAAGTTGAAGGGCAGAGTTCCCTCTTCCAGAGGAGCGATCCGTTCAATGTCGGCTAAGGTCATACGTCTAGAGGGAAAAGCAAGCACAAGCAACAACAAAATACAAATTTATTAAAATTTACATTATGGAATTTTAAAACGTTTCTTTTCTTGTTTCCCGTATTTCAGAGTCATCTTTAATATGGCTTCTTCTTCTCCAGGTTTGCTGCCATCCTCCTACCCCACCTCCTAACCTCCCTTTATTAAGCTAATTAAAAAAAAAAAAGAGCAACTTACCCCCGTGGCTCATATAAATCTGCTAACTGAAACAAGATGTCAACTTCCATGGGTGTAACCTGACCAAATTTCTGAGCTGCCAGAACAAACTCCTCTGTATGGAAAAAGAGTTAAAAGGGAAAGATTCAAGAAGGAATAGCCACTAAATGCAGCATTAACTCAAGGCACAGGAATGAGCGAACATCACCAAACTTTATTATTAACAGTCATAGAATTCAAGTCAATCCAAATAGGGTAAGAATTTTTGCAGTTCTTTCATTTATCTGGAAAGAGTGTGCAGAATAGTTTCTCTAATACTGACTCTAAAAGCTTGGTGTCATCCAAAGGCTTTGAATAAATGACACAGGAAGCCATTCAAATTGCAAGTCAGGGAAAACCAGGAAGGAGATATGAAACTCAATATGCATAGGTCCCAGGACGTAATATTAATGAAGCTGTGGAATTCCGAAGGGAATTCTCTGTTTTAAAAAAAAAAAAAAACCATTAAAATGCCGGTATCTTGATCAGAGATCGTCAATCAACACACACCGTCAGCAGTGTAAGTTTATGGAATTCCTTGTGTACTTCTGAAGGTCACTTTAGAGGATGCCAATTTAGCTCAGGTTTTAGTAAGACTTGAAAACATTTAAGGAACTTTACATGATTCCCTCATTCAAAGACTGTCTTGGGTTTATTTAAAATGTGCTGAAGATTGTTTTGTCTGATCTAAGGGTGGAGAACACACATGTACTATGTGTCAGTGGGACAGAAAACTTTAAAACGTAAACTCCTAGTTGCCTTCTTTACCCTAATAATAACTCACCAAGATAGTTGCAGGCAAGAGTTCAGATTCTCACTCACCCTTTGTCACCTCTACATCTTTCCTGTTGCCAGCCAGAGTGCTGTAGATCTTTCTAATGAGTTCCATGTTGTTAAGCAGTGAATTAAATCCATTAAAATAGGAGAAACTAACTTGATGGGACGTGGTACCTCCAGCAGCCTCAAATAAGTTGAAAATAAGAGGAGGGAGAAGAAAAATAAACAAAGCATTTATAGAATGAAGACGATTCAGAAGTATGTACATCAAATGCTAGTTTTGGAAGTAATCAAGAAAGCATGTATAGAAAGAAATGTTTATAAGCATTTTTCTTTCACATTAAAAAAAAGCTATAAATGATTTTTAGAAGTAACTGCAACTAATCATGACCAGAACTTGTACTCTCCACAAAGTCCTAGAAAACTAAATACATGTGTAGGATTATAACAACAGGACCAGTAGTAATTTACAGAGTTCAAATTTCAATTGGAAATGTTTCATAAGTTTGTTTATTTCATCTAATGAGCAATTCTTAAAAGCTGAGATATGCAAAACTCTATTATACACATGCATACATGTGTATACTTATACATGCAAAACCCTATTATACCAACACAAACATACTATGAAAAGTGGTCAGTCTAACATTAATATCATCATTTGTCATGTTACTTATAAGTAGTAATAAATCAGCATTTAAGTACAGACTTTATATTGGTAGGATTTCTAGCAAACAAGCATATTATGGTAAAATTATGAGATGTCATACGCTTTGATGGGGGTTAAGACTGGTCAGAATTCTGATAATCAGAATTTGTAAGAAACCATATTTCTTCATGCGGACAAGGAAAACAGACAGCATGTCCATTATGAATGGAACTTCAGTTTGAGGTTTCAAATATTTTACCTTCCCTAACAAGGCAAAATATTTTTATTAGGAAAGCACTTCTTTATAAGGTAACGACCACATAAATCTTCACTTACTACTCGTTTGAAATAGCTGATGTGAGAGTTGGGATAGCGAAGGGGGGCCAAGAAAAGGAGCGAGATTAACACAGTGCTGGAGTGGAAAAGGCCTTGTCAGATCACCGCATCTCCAAAGAGAGGGACCAGAAAAAAAAAAAAGAGGAAAAATGAAAAGCTCCCCTGAGTTCTTCCTTATGGTAAGCATTGTGGGAAACTCGGGTGATGGTGAAAACACCCAAAAAGTCCTCTCCCTGGGATTAACAAAGGAAGAGTTACCATTGCATAAGGGTCCCAAATCTGGGGGATCATCACAATTACCTAGGAAGCCTCAGAAATTAGATTATAGGACCTTACCACCTGTGGATGGTGAATGGGTAGGCCTGGAAGAGACCTCAGAATCTGCACTTTTAATAACTATCCCTGATGATTCTTAAGCTCCGTGACCAAGGCTTGGGAACCACCACCACGGAATGTTCCAGGACACCCTCAGGGTCCATGAGGGAGGAGAGTGGCTGGACATCCACTAGGAGGGAAGCTCCATGACACAGGACAGCAAGGCTCCGCCCACTGCATGTGCCAGTGTCGCCTCCACACACATGCTGAATGAATGAGTGAATCCAAGGGTTAGGGTTCCTGTTCTGCTGACTCCTCAAATACATCTATGCGCACTACTTGTTTAGAAAAACCACTTTGCCGTGGAGAACAGGTAAAAGCAAAGATCAGCATTTGACATACCTCAAAATATAAAGCAAATTAATGTGCGATTATATGTCTGTTTTTCCTTTTTAAAAAAGCCAGGTAATACATTTCTTTAAGATAGTCCGTATCATCCAGGTAACAAGTTAACCTACCCACTAAAACTGGCAAAGCACTCTCTGTAAGTTTGGTAATGGATGCAATATCACTAAGAAAATAAAAAAATGTTAGTGTTTAAACAGAAGAAACTCTACACAATCTGTAAGACTTGTTCTTACAATCCCTTATTTACTGAGCTTACACCAGGTAGAATAAGCTATTTCATTATGGCAAGTTACAACCTAGGAGGAGGGATAAATTGGGAGATTGGAATTGACATATACACGCTACTATATATAAAATAGATAAGTAATAAGGACCTACTGTATAACACACGGAACTCTACTCAGTACTTTGTGATGACCTATATGGGCAAAGAATCTAAAAAAGAGTGGATATATGTATAACTGATTCACTTTGCTGTACACCTGAAACTAACACAACATTGTAAATTAACTATACTCTAATAGAAATTAAAAAACAACTTACAGCTACTAGACATTCTTCTACAAAAGGTGTCAAGACATGAGGGCGGATGGTGACCATGATGTCTCGGAAGTCAATGGCTGTGACTTTTCCGGTCCTGGCATTGTCCCTTTGAACAAAGGCTTGCTTCGCATGCTCCAACTGTATTTCCTGCAAACAAAGAAGGTGAAATACTTCATTTATGTTTCCCATTTACTACAAATGACTGCTCAATTTCAAATCGGGGTGAAGAAATATATACATTAAATCTTGATTTACTAAGCCCCACACCTGTTCAATAGCACTCCCAAGTTACCTCCTTCCAAAGACAGAACTTTGTTCAGACTGGTGAACATGTCTTGAGAACGTACACTCCTTAAATTTCTTACCCAAAGAGACCAAATCACTTCCATGTTCTGCTCTAGTCCAAAGACACAAGGAAAATAAAAACTAGAATGAAGCTTGGTAGGCTCCAAGATCTGAACAAACCCTGCTTAGGGGATGCAGATGATCAAAGGAAAAACACCTACAGGGACATGAACCTCTCTCCAAGGAACAGAGAAAAATTTTTAACGGTAACTTGGTTCACAAACACGTGATGTAACAGCAGATTGAAAAGGGTGGTTCTGCTCAGGAATATGCTGTTCCTCTACACTATTGGTATTTGGGGTAGGTTAAGCCTTTGTTATGGGGGCTGTCCTATGCATCCCTACCCTCTTCCCACTGGATGCTGGTGGCCCCTTTTCCCCAAGGCCATGGCAATCAAAAATGTCTCCAGAGAGGACCATATGTCCCAACTGAGGACCAACACTCTAGAATTAGGAACTGGATGGTACGTGCATCAGAGGTGGCAAAACCGTGGCAGTGCCACTGGATATACGTTTTAATTCATATGATCTAAGGACAGGAAGCCCAACCTTAGATTTCTATTGCTATTCTCAGGGGATAAGTGTATCAAAAAATAAAACACGGTCTCCCGTCAAAAGCCATCATGTGCTGTGTAGGAGAAGCATGCCTTCTGCAGAGAGTATTATATTCTCTTCCTCAAGACACTCTGTCCATTTCCCAAATGGGCCCTTAGAGTGAGATCTAATCTCTGTGAAATTAAAAGGCATCCCGGATGTGGCTTTCAAGGACTTTAAATTATTTAAATTTAAAAAAGTTCTATTAGATGATACTGAGGAATTAACTTTTTTTTTTTTAACTTTGGTGAGATAATGACTTACAGTTTTATGAAAACTAACTGTCCTCATGAAGTAGTGCAAACTAAAGCGTGGGAGGAATGACATGAATCTGAAAATGCCTTGAAGTATCCTATCTCCCTTCTCCTCCCACAGAAAGGTGGGGAGATAAAGGAAGACTGATAAAATATTGATAATTGAAGCTGTATAGTGGGAACACGGTGGCCCATCATATCTTTATTCTTACTTTTATGGAGTTTGAAAGTGTCTACAATAACACATTTTTAAAGACAAAACAATAATAAGCATCAGAGTTCTTATCCGATTCAAAAGCCTCTTCTCGGTTATAGCACCTGCCAGTGTTGATCCAGCCCATCCCTCCTGGAACTCTCGTCTGGGACCCTAATCTTTCTAGTGCTTCTTCCACTCGCTCCTTAAATAGGAGGCACCTGTCAGCCCTCTGTCCTCAGGTCTTCTCACTCAACGCTCCTAGGCAAAGACCTCCCCTCCCTAGGTCTTCTTCTAAGATTTCTCATAAGGCTTGACTCCCAGATCCAAGTCTCTCACTCCTATCTGCTGCGCCAGAATTTCTAACTGCTTAGCGAATATACTCATGGGGGTATCTTGTAAAGGCCATAAAATTACACGTCGCTAAATCCACGACTATATGTCTCCCACCGAGCCCTCAAACCTGGTCCTTCTCCCGTGTTCAAAGCTTAATTATTAGCATGTTGTTTTCCTGGTCACTTACCCTAGAAACCTGTCATTGTCAATTCTTCCAGCTTCCTTTCCCCCAGAGTAAACCAGTTACTACATTAAGCCACTTGGACCTTTGAAAGTTCACTCAAATGCATCTTTTCCTTTTTACTCCTGACCACTGGTTCAAGGCCTCCTCAGACCACAGCTGAATGGTCACCATGGGCCCAACTGTCAGTCTGGCACTCCTCTCTGACCTCTGCATCCACCTTGCACACATCGACAGCTGCCTTTCAGCATCTCAAACCTGACTTCAATCACCCTCAGCTGAAACCTTTCGTCGTAAAGATCTCCAAAGCAAGGCTCTCCAGACCCTTCAAGGAGTTACTCTCAGCCTGGTCTCTGGCACCCCATGCCCAGCCTGGCCAGACCTTCCACACATCCGGGCCTTTGTCCACACTCTTCCCTCCACCTGGCGGAGATTATAGCCTCCTGCTCTAGCTCCTGAAATCCTACCACTTGGTGGCTCAAATGCCACCACTTAGGTAAATATAACCAGGCCTCCTAACTGAAAATAACTGATCATGTGGCCTCCTGCTTGAACCTCAATTATAAGACTTGTCTGACTCCATCCTACATTATAATCAGTTATTTACATTCTTGTCTTTCCCCCGCCTTGCCAGGAAAAAGAGACTGTGTCCTCTTCATCCTACTTATGGTGCAGGCAGAATGCTTTAGATATAGCAGGTACTCAATAAACCATGGACATAATCCTCAGTGACAGGTACTGTATAGAACCAACTGAGTGAACAAATGACAATGTATTGAACGAAAAGGGGTCCTCTGTACAAGTGTCTCCAATTTAAAAGGAAGGATGAAACCAACTGTTAAACACCCTGTAGCGAAAAATGACCACAGTATGTATTCAATTGAAAGTAAATGAACACAGTCTTCCTTGAATTGCTAGACCCACGGCTAAAGCTATCGTAAGCCAAGATTACTCTCAACAATACCAGAAAGTGCGTTCAGTTATTTACCACTCCCCTAGTTTATAACTAAAATAGTCTCGGGGCTCCTCAGATCATTATATCAAAAGCAGCATCGGTTTCCCTGGTCACTCCAACTCCTCAGAGAGCAGGAAGCCGGAACACTAAGACCAATCCACCCAGAATGTCTAACTGGGAAACAGACACCCAAATGGGGGTTGATGCTCCCGCTGCAGGACAGGGGGTGCGTCTGTAATGAGGACAAACGGCCTCACTACGCATTTCTGTGCACGCTTAAACATTCAGTAGCGGGAATCCCGCAATCACGGTACAAGAAAGCACTTTTAACCCTAACAAAGAACAACTTGAGAACACATTTCCAACAGTTCTTAAAGACTGGGGACACTAATTTCCATGAAAAACAAAGTAGATCCAGGTAGTTCTCTAATAGTAGAGTAAAAACGTTCAGTTACGTGTTTCCCCAAACTTAAAAGTAGCTTACTGAAGATGGGGGTTGCCTTCTGAAGAACATCTGTTTATTATGTCATGACTGTTTCTTCTTCTGGGTGAGGAAATGAAAACTATTACCTCAAATGATAAAACAGCCACGGTAACAGCATTTTGTAAGCATACATTACCTGCCAGTGTTCTCAAGTGCTCTGTAGTGATAAACTGATTTAATGCTCACAGCACCCCAATGAGGTAGGAACTATTATTAACCCCACTGTAGCAGTTGAGGAAACGAACATCTCACTGACAGGAAGCAGCAAAGCTGGAATTCAAACCCAGGCAGTCCCGCTGCACTGACCTTGTTCCTAATACCTCACTATACTGCACGGGAAGCCTGGATAATGCTGCTGTCAGGAATTTGATTAAAAATCTTATTTGACACTTAGGAGTCTTCATAGCTATGAAAAGATAAACAGTCAATTTGCTTTTAAAGTATTCCAATGCTCTAGATTTTTCTGTAGCCTATTTTCACGAGAAAACAATAAAATTCCCAAAACTTTTTCATTAAGGCAAAAAAGTCTTTGATGCGCTCTCAAACACCAGGACTGTCCTCCTAACAACAGCAGAGACTATGGAGGAGAGAAACCAAATCTAAAGGGCCTTCCCCCTCAAGAGACTGAGGAGGAGAAAGACCAATAAGGAGGCCTGGGGGAGCTCACACACAGGTTCTCTATAAATACTTAATTCAAGAATGAATGACCTTTGAAACAAATAGCCAGGCTCACTACTCATGGCAGACTGACTTAACATCAGAGCTCTCCACTGGCACCTCTACAGCTGTTTAAGGAAAACCTAACCCTATTCAGGGCTACTAAGACGGTGAAGCATCCTAGATCTGAGTCCAGAGGGGTAAAGCTGGGACGGCGAGCTTTTGGCATGCATGGTGTATAGAGCATGGGTAGTTACCGTTCATTTCCAAAACGAAAGGGACCAGAATTGATAAACTCGTCCTTCGTGCGTGGGAGAGGAGAACAATGGGAGAAGCAATAGTTACATTCAAACATTTAAAGGTTTAAAGGACTATCAGGTTAAAAAAGAAGTTAGACTGGTTCTCTGCATTTCTTAAAGAAAAAAAAAATCAATGGAGAGAAGATAGAGGGATCAGGTTTTAGCACAAAACACAGAAGTATTTAACCTGACTATTCAGCAATGAAATGGGCTACCTTGCAAAGTAGGGGGTTCCCAGTCACTGGAAATACCTGTTCAACTACTGGCTGAGAAACATATGTCAAGGAATTTTATTTATTTATTTTTTCATATTTTATTTTATTTCATTTTATACAGGGGGTTGTGGAAGCAATCTGTTATAATGACAAATCTGAAGTTTGGGACCGGAATGGGCAGAGCTCAAGTATCAGTCATGGCGCGCCTAGCTGGGAGGGCATAGGGAAGTGTGTTTATATCTCAGAGCCTCAGCAACACCTGACTGCACCGGGTGGTAAAAACTAGATGTCACGTGCGACCAGCACTTAATAAAAAGTAGCTTTGATTTTGGTCAAGGTGAATGGTTTAAAAACCTCTAAAGTCCGTTCCAATGTAAGTTCTTGGAGTCTTGAAAAAAAATCACCTAGTAAGTAAGGAACAGGGTTCTGCTAAGTCATTCTGAACCAACAACAGGAACAGAGCAATGAAGACCAGTTAGGGTGGAGGATACCAGTGACAGCTGAGTGCCTGAACACTTCTCCAGGCCATGGGCTCCGCCAAGAACTTCAAAGACAGGACTTCATTCAAGCCTCACAATAGTCCTGTGAAGTGGTAACACCTTCATCTCCCAGAGGCACCCGAAGCTTAGGGAGGTTAAGTAATTAGTCCAATGTCACACAGCTAGGAGGTGGGAGAGCTGATATCTCTACCAAAGTACTGTCGGATTCCAAACCTGAGAAATCCAACCATTAACTTACGCTGCCTTGGGTAAAACCATAAGTAAGGGGATCATAAGTGATCTGGACAGATAACTGGAAAAGAGATTTTAAGAAAAGTTTGGGTGGTGATTTATATATAAAAATGGAACAAGAGTTTCTTAAAGAATTCTCACCTTGGATGATGGAGAGATAGGAGAATCGACCACAAAAGAAAATACGTAAGGGGAAAGAGATGAGGTAGTTAGTTGACCACGGGGAGAAACTTGGAGTGAGATGAGCTTTGCCTCCAGCTACAAACAAAAGAAAGCCAGAGGTACAGGTCGAAATGTAAATCTGAGAAATGCAGACAACAGGATTTTAGGGGGGAAAAAAAAAACCCAAAAGGCTAACATTTACTGTTGTTGAGCGCAGGCTATGCTCCAGGGACAGCGGCATTTTCCTGCTTCATCTTTCAATAACCTTATGAGGTGGGATTACCCACCACCTCCATTTTGTAGATGGAAAAATTAGGTAAAGAGCAGCTGAGGGTCGCGTGACGCTAAGGATGAAACTGGATATGCAGCCGGGAGGTCTGGCTCCAGAGCCATATCCTTATCCTACGTGGGCTGCCCGTTCCTTTCAGGGGAAGGCCGACCAAAAACCAGAAGGAAAAAAAAAAAAAAAGTTGTAAAAATGGATGAGATCATCTTACAATGCATAGAAAGAGCAGGCAGATGACAAAAATGGAAGCAATACCTAAATAAGTGAGTAGAGACAATAAAATCGACGGCCTGAGACCCTGTGGAAAACCCAGAGAGCTGGGATGAAGGCATGGCTCTCCCGAGAGAGCTCTTATCAGTAACAGGCCACAGGGCGCTTCCTAAACGCTGCTGATGGAGCCAGGAAGGACTGTAAAGAGAAAGGGCCCTCCTTCACCTAAGGCCAGAAGTTCGCAGAGCAAGGAGCTGGACGGCCACCTCTAAGGAAGTCCTGCTCCAGCACGTGAAAGGAGGCCCAGTTTCTCTCTACGTTTGCCAGTGAACTGTTTTCTGTTCCCTCTATTCCGGTACGTGATGATTAATGGACTAGGCTTCTACTGTAGCAGTTTCCAACTACTTTAACACACCCATTCAGAATGCTGCAGGAGGGGAAAAAAAAAAAATCAAACTCTTCAGAATTGCTAACTGTACAGAAATACACATATATAGGGGTTACACCACTTTTGGTTTAACATTCATGCTTCTAAGAGTTCCAGGCCTGTCATTTCCTTAATAATCTCCAATTTTCAAGTGGGTATATTTTGAATGCAAAAATTCTCTCCACCTCTATTCAGACGTGCAAGTTTGTGCTTCAACCTGAAAACAATTTATCAGGAACCAAAAAAAAAAAAAAAAAAGACCAATAGACCCTCAAAACAAGCAGCAGATCCAGATGATTTATATTAGACTTATAAAGCCAAGGACACCAAAAAACACCCGACTACTTTGCATTTTTGTGTTTTGTACAGTTTTGAAATTAAAAAATATATATCTAAAACTTTAATAACAACGGGTTATCAACAAAGATATAATTTAAAAGAATTCCATTTTAGGGGTGGTGGTAGAAGAATTCTGGGGAAAATGCAGGTAATTATTTATGAAAATGAGGAATAAAAATGTATAAAGAAGGTTTGCTTATAAAATATGGTATTATATTTAGCCCTGTTTCAAATAAATTCTATATTACATCAAGTATCAGGACCTCTACTATTTAATATATAAGTATCACTTTCATAATCCTATGCTAATTTGGAGGAAAAAATTCTAGTTAAAATAAAGATCCACATATTTTTAAACTGAGTGAAAAACGGAACTTGGCAATGGAATAGGTAGAGAGATAAGTAGTTCCCATTCTCAACATTTTTCTGTGCTCCCCACATTCAGCCTATGCAGTCAGACTTCCAGAGTTCAGCGTGAAATTTCATCCCCAATTCACTGGGTGGGGTCTCTAATTAAAAGGGTCTTTAGTAACACTACACACACAGCAACACCTTGGCAACAACCAAGTACAGAGCTTTTCCATCTCAATTTCCTTGCTCTTCTGATTCAATGTTAAACTTCACAGTGGGTAACAGCTATATGGTGTGTTCATTTTTACCAGGATGTTACTGTAAAAGCCTGCACAACAGGCTATTCAACAAAACAGCAAGCTGATGAACACCACGGACACAACAGCACAATGAATTCTGATTTCCTTTGCCCAGAGAGCAGAAAGTGCAGTGCGAATGAAATGAATCCTGCGTCTAATTCTCCAAGTGACCAGGCTATTCCCCCATCTCTGGTCACTCGGTGCCAAATTAGCAGTGGTTTCCATTTGGACACAAAACACAATCTCATCTCTTGGAGAAGCTGAGGGCAAAACAACATTAGCTACCTTTACTCATTATTTCATTTTGGAACATCAAGTGGTGCTGTATTTATGAAGCAGTACCAAAGCTGTATCACAGACCCCATCTGGTCCAACTTAAAATCAACATAAAAATCACGCCCATGTTAAGAATGCAAATATAATCATGGTCTCTGGATACTAAAGATCCAGGGTCTAGATATTTTAACTAATACAGATGGCAAGTAGGGGGACCCAGGGGGGGGCACAAATGGCTTGGGTTACTCAATCCTAAGCAAGGACTTTGTTAGTGGTCCACTGACCTGTATAAACAATTGTGGCTTCAGCAAGTTCTACTACAAAGGATTGTTTTTTGTTAACACCTGAAATGCTCTTTCAACTCCAAAGCTTGAGAATTTGATGTTGCCATGGTTGAAGGTTATGTTTTCTTTTGTTTGGTGGTGATGTTGGGCTGGCAGGGGGAACAATTTCTTTTTTAACAACACAGCCTTTTGTGCTGAAAGTTTTGCCTTAAACCAGGATACCTTGACATACATAGTTGCAACCCTATGACTCAGAACAGCTGACTAGGAGCAGCAAATCTCTGGCCTCCAGAGGGACACGTGGTAACCACCAGCACCTGGGGCTGCTGACTTCCAGAACTCTGCTCTCTAGGGCACAGAACCTGAAAACCAAAATGTCCATTTCACACAAAAGACTTGGGTTGGTCTGTATGCCATGTTGACCCATAAGCCAAAATACTGGTTGGTTTGATTTAACAAAAAGAACCAAAACTGTTCAGTTGCCTTATTTGCATGAATATGCTTTGGCATCCAACAGGGCTCTCTTGGGGCTCACATGATCTGATGACAAGGGTCCTAACAAATATGAATGGCTGGTCGGGACACCAGACACAGCTCTGAGTCCCAGGTTCTACTCCTAGCTCTACCAACTATGATTCACCTCTCTGGGTCTCACCATCCATCTCCTGACAAAAGGAGGACCTGAATAAAGTTATGGTAAAACACTCACACCCTTGTGATGAGGGCTTTCTGTTGGGTCAGGCAACTTCAGTCTTAAACTCTATTTGATGAGAAGATATTAGAGAGGATTTTTAGCCCAACTCCCTCCCAAGCCAGCTATCCCATTTCTTGGCTAACTAATGGAATCCCACCTTCAAAATCTGGCCTCGCAACAATTTAGAGCACTGCTGATTTCTGCATGACTCTTCTTCCTACAGTAATAGGAGGAAGGCCTCTGGAAACAGAAGAAATTTCCTGGCTCCATGAAATGAAGAAGAGAATTTTCTTGGAAAAATGCTCAAGTCTGTGGGGCCATAGGTAGGGCTCCTATGGGATCCTAACCCCAAGGAACTGAGGTGATGAGGTGGAAACAACCCAGCCACACACGTCAATGGTGATTACATGCAAAGCACTCCTCACAGGCCTTCACCAACATGTCCTCCGTCCCATCCCCCTGTGCTCCCGATCTCGGTAAATCACCACCATCCTCCCACTTGCCCAAGCCTAAAATCCAGGAGTGAACCATGAGTACTGCATATCCTTTACCGTCCCCATCCTAACAGATCACCAAGCCTGGTCAGGCCCATCTCTTGAACTTTTCTTGAACCCATTTTCTTCAGTTCATCACCATCACCATCCAACCCAGGCCACAGTCATTTCTCTCTTGGATTGGAAAATGGCCAGATGGTCTCCCTCTCCCAGTCAGACCCCTCTCCATTTGACTGTCCACACAACAGCCAGAGCAGTCCTTCTGAAACACCAATCTGATCATGTTTGCCTCTCCTAGCTCCCCATCAGCCTTAGGATGAGACCTGAGCACCAGATTCTGTGCTTTTAAACAGTCAGGGTTTTGTCATCTAGACCAATGTTTCTCAGCGTGTGGCCCTCGGACCATCTGGAACATCACAATTCAGGATGCTTGTCTGAAAGGCAATCTCTTAGGCCCTATCCAGACCTACTGAATCAGACCCTTGGTGGGGACAGAGGCCCAGGGCACCGCCTTTTAAAATAATCACTTCAGAAAGATTTTACACAAAATTTGAAAACACTGCTAGAGATTTAGGAAAATTAAAACCAACTTCTGTTCCACCTGTCTCATCTTGGACAAAAACTCCTCCAAGCTTCTACGTGCTCATCTTTCATATAGAAACAACAGCAACTGCTTAACACCTAAGGCAACTGTAAAGACCAACACAAGCCAAAGCACTTTCTAAGCTGGAAAATGCTACAGGAGAGGTAGTTAACAGCAACAGTTTTCTAGTTAACAAGCGTATCGCACTGGGTAGTAATCTGAGACTTTTCTATCCTGAGACCAGAGCCGTTAGAAACTCCTATGTGTAGATGATTTTTAAACTGTAATAATTATATGTGAAATATATACCCATGATTATAAACCATTATCAAGAAGTAACTGGAGGGGAATTCCCTGGCGGTCCAGTGGTTAGGACTCCACGCTTTCACCGCCAGGGTCTGGATTGGATCTCCGGTTGGGGAGCTAAGATCCTGCAAGCCGCACGGTGTGACCAAAAAAAAAAAAAAAGTAACTGGAAACAACCGTAACACGTACCCCTACTACGGCTTTTTTATAATCATATCTGGCAATTAATGGCAGGGATCAGGAATGCTAAATGTCCAGTAATGCATGACTGTACACCCCCATTCAGAAACATGGCCCCTTCCAGGAACAGAAACTAACTTCATAGCCATGGCCCTGGAGACAACATAGTGGAGTATAGTGGTAATGGCATCATATTTTTTAATCCCTCACATGTCTGTGATCTTATGGAAGAAGTTAAGCTCTAGAACAGCAGGTCTGTACTCTTTTGGGATACTCTTTTGGGACCCTATTGAAAGCCATGAGCATTTCCCCATAAAATTACCTGTAAATGCAAAATTTTACCCTAGAGTCTGTTTATTCTTTTGTATAAAATAGGGAATAATTATAATTACCTCTCAGGGTATTGGGGGATGCTAGCATCAGAAACAGGATATTTAAAACTACTTTGTAAATTATAAAGGTCGTTGCTATTATTACTTCTTTTTTTGAGAGTCAGTACCGACTCTACAGAATAATTTGGCAGAAAAACTTAAGAGGCCTTTCTTTCCCTCTGTGCTCACAATTGCCTACGACTCCCATCCAATAAGAAAAAGGTAATGGATCTGAACAGACACATCTCCAAAGAAAACATACAAGTGGCAACAAGCATGTGAAAAGATGCTCAACATCATCAGTCATTAGGGAAATGCAAATCAAAATCACAAATGAGATACTGCTAAGAGACTCTAAAGTAAAAGGCCTCAGACTCTTCATCTGTAAAATGGGTCTGTTAACTAGACCTTATAGTAGTACCTGGCCCTTTAATTTTGTACTTTGGACGGCTGCTCTAACCACACTTTGAATGTTGGTTTCGGGTTTACACCTGCCATAAGGGTTTATGCTACAAACCCTTAAGGATTTTTGTTATAAAAGAGCATCCTCATAGGGTATACATTTTATATCTGTTTGCAGTTGTGCCTTTTGAGCTGTCAGGCGACTAAACATAGGAACACCCGCCCAGACTTGTACATTTTAAGTATTTCAAAAGTTGCTACCTCTGCACCTCTGAGCCTTTTGCACAAGGCCTCTCGACAAATCCTGCATCCTCAGCAAACATTTGATGAATTGGGTGGCTTGCCTCATGCGAGTAACAATCACAAAAATACTTCAAGACAGGGTAGAGAGTTCTATGTTAATATCATTTATGAACAGGAGTTCCATCAGGTATAGAATAGGAAAATTTCTCAGAACTGCTTTCTAAATATACTGTTTTCAGTACATTAAAATCCATTTTTCAGCTAGTAACCATAAAATGAGAGCTTTGCCCTAAGAGCTGAGAGTACAGATATGTTGGAAAGGCTTATAGACTATTTTAAAATACACGCACATACACTGCAACATATAAAACTATATTCACATTCACAGGTACACGCCATCGCTCATGCAGTTAAGTGGAGACGATAGAACCCGGCACAAAAAAGATAGCAGCAGTGGATGCAACAGTATTAAGGCTGGGGGAAACCGGACTGCGACTCCACTCCCTTCTGAAGTCCTTCCCTACCAAGACTCTAGAAGGGAGGCTTTGCATCCCTGCTACTTGCTTCAACACTGTCATTTAGATACACAGTATAAACAAGGCAAATTTAGCTCCAAGTATATCAAACTGATTCACCACTTTATGAATTTTATAACCAAAGCACAGAAAACAACATTCCAGCTCGGCATCCAATCGATGCCCACGACCGGCACCAACCCCCTCAGACAGTACCCAGACGAACATGTGAACATGTGGCGTCCTCACAGCCACATGGTGGCTTATAACAAACTCACACCAGCTTCCGTATAGTAAAATATTTTTTAGGGCTTCCCTGGTGGCGCAGTGGTTAAGCATCCGCCTGCCAATGCAGGGGACACGGGTTCGAGCCCTGGTCCGGGAAGATCCCACGTGCCGCAGAGCAGCTAAGCCCGTGCGCCACGACTGCTGAAGCCTGCGCTCTGGGGCCCGCGAGCCACAACTACTGAGGCCGCGTGCTGCAACTACTGAAGCCGGCGCGCCTAGAGCCCGTGCTCCGCAGCAAGAGAAGCCACCGCAATGAGAAGCCCGCACGCTGCGACGAAAAGTAGCCCCTGCTCGCTGCAACTAGAGAAAATCCTGTGCGCAGCCACAAAGACCCAACGCAGCCAAATAAATAAATAATTAAAAATAAAATAAAATAAAATATTTTTTAAATGAAGGGGAAAAAAACTGACCTTGCAGAGAATTGCACTGCTCACCAGGCACAAACACGTGCACATACATAAGCACAGGTTAACACAAGAGTGTGAGGCTGATACCTTCTAGGCCCTTCAGTGGGACTGACCGGTGTTTTCGACAACAGGCTCCTTGAGGTCACGAGCACCGTGAAGTTGACCCTACGGCTGGCTGCTCCTCCTCCTCCTCAGGTGACAGGCAAGTGGCATGCACGGTGGCAGTTCTTTCACGAACTTGGCGCCAGACAGGGAGCTGGTGTCTGTGTTTCTGAGCCGTGCCCCACAGCAGAAAGGCGGGCACATGCTTGATAAAGCAAGAGCCCCAAACATAGGAGATTACGTTTACTTACATCTTTAAGAAGGTCCCTGTATCCAGAAAAGAGCCCCAAAGAACAAAGTATTTGAAGTTGAGGTCTGAGGCTCTACCTTCATTCAGAAGAGACTTCAAAGGAAGCAAAGGAAGCATTTGAATGGGGGCAGTGGGACAGTGACCCAATGGTAGACACCAAAACTGGCATTTCATCGGCATTCATAGCAAGTCTACCATGATACATCCATTAATTCCTTTATATCTGGGCCTGGAGTGGGACACAACAGCAAAGTCCTAATTACCTACCAAGACCATTTTAATCTAGTAAAAGTTTAGCACTTGCATTCTGGCTACAAAGTCAAAATCGTCCCACGCAGGACACTGAGGGATGAGTGTATTCACCAGTATAGATCGGAGTCCAATACAAGTGAATGCCCCACAAGCTGCAGCTGGAAACCTAATCAGTAATCCCTGAGTCATCTCATCTTTGCCTCTGGCTTGTCCATATCTTGAGGAAGGCCTAGAAGCAGCTGAGTGGATTACAGCTGACTCAATTCGGCATAACTGATATTTGCTTAAAGGGAAACCCGATCATCCTTACTACTGCTAACATCACATTAAGACTAAAAGTTAATTAGGCTGTGTTCCATAAAGTCAATTGGAGGCATTTGTCTCAATAGCATTATTGTAATTATTCCTCATCAAAATGGTTACCACCTCCTACTGCGCCCGATGTCTTGTATAAACAACAGCACAAACCTAACAACTCACATTCCATTCTTCACCTGAGTTATTTAAGCAGGTTTATGTTTATATAGAACTGCAAATGGGAATTCATAGACATTAACACATTTTAAAATAAATACAAAGGCATGTTTAAGACATCTTGTTTTTTAAGTTTTCAAAGACTGGGAAAATAAAAGCAAACTACAAAGCGTGACAAATTTTAGATATCATAATGATACCAGTGAAAGTCAAAAAGAGAAGCACCTATTAAAGTCAACCTATTACATACACTGTGCCTAAGAATGGAGACCACAAAATGCTGAGTGAAAAGCACACGGCACGGTGCACATGTGCCCCTGTACCCTCCACCTCCACCGCCCCACAGCTGTGCTTCCAACCACTCCTCAGAAGACTCTGGCAAGGTCACAGGCACACGAAGGAAGCAGGGCCACCAAGATACCCACTGCTGATGTTACTAACAACAAAGAAGAGAAGGTGTTTAGGGTAGGCGGATTGGGGAGGGCGGGGCCAAAATAGGCAAAGGAGATTAAGAGCTATAAACCTACAGTAATAAAACAAAGAAGCCACGAGGATGTCATACACAACGTTAGGAATATGGTCAATACTGTAATAACTTTGTATGGGGACAGATGGTTACCAGACTTATCATGGTGAACATGTCAGAATGCATGCAAATGTCAAACCACTATAGAGTACACCTAAAACTAACATAATATTGTATATCAACTACATTTCAATTTTTAAAAAAAAGAAGAAAAAGATGGTTTCCTTGGCAAATTTTTCCTCAAGACCCACGACTTACACACAGCAAACTAATTCCCTTAAACAAGTCTTTAAAATATTATATTTAATAAAATAAAATTGTTAGAGAAACCAAACAAACGCATAAAAATCTGAAAGAAAGAGTGGTTTATCACACAGACCTATACATTATCTAGATATTGATCTCTAGTGACTAAACAATATCCAAATCAACACAGTCTTAAAATTATGCTTCAGGAGGAAAACTAAACTGTGATCGTATTTGGTTACTAGCCTTCTGTTAGTATCATCAGTGGCCTAGTGAAATTATCACGAAGCAGGGAGTGAAGAGAGGAAGTCAGGAGGGACTGGGCCAGGGGCGTCCCAGAAATGCAGATAACTCCCACAGAGCTGAACCCCGGATACGGACAGCTAAGTGCTCTGAACAGTGATTCTCAAACTTGGCAACACAACAGAAGTGCCTGAAAAGCTTTAAATACCCCAAGGCCCAAGCAGTCCCTCCCTGCCCTCCATCACACACACATACAAAATCTAATCTCTAGAGGTGGGGGACCCAAACAACAATAGTTTTTAAAAATCCCCAGGTGATTCCAATATGCAGTCAAGGTCTAGATCCAGTGTCTTGTCTATAAAAAGGCCTCAGGTGAAATGATTCTATGGTTAGATGCTGATGATGACACCTGGCCATTTCCCAAGGGAAAACAAAATATTGGTAACTACTGGTGGAACCAGTCATAAGCCAAGAGTTCAGGTTCTGATTTTGCCCCTCCTGATTTATGTGACCTTTCAGCAAATCACTTGATTTCCTGGGTCCTCAATGTGTATTCCATTTAAGTAGGAACGGGTTCTGCAGAGTAAGAGTCTATTTAATCCTATAGTTTCTACATACTAATAAAGAAATACTTCCAAATGGATGGTTTGGCCAGGGTTAGCAAATGTGCATCAGGATCCTAGTTTTACTTATTCACTCTTTTTTAACTTTTTATAAGGGCTAGACCCACCAGTAAAAACTGAGTGAATTCCGCATATGTCAGGTGTCTTTTTCTTTCTTTTCCAAAGTGTAGTTGCACAAATTCTGAATCCCAGTTAAATGGAATATGTTGATGAATTGTGGTCTGTTCAAAAACTTGCTTAAGGTCCTCTGAAAAGAGAAAAGAAAGGTTGATTAAAACAAAGCAAATCGGGTTCTTCCTTATAAAACCTGTTACTAAATGGATATTGCTACTTTCTTTGTAGAAAAAGTAACTCAACTTTAAAAACACAGATTATAAAATCATGGCAGAAATAGAACTGGGAGTCTCATGAAGTCAAAGTTAATAATGCCATCCAATAAAATAAAAGGAAAAAATCAAGAAGTCACACACACACAAAAGGCCCTAAAAGGTAGTCACAAAACAAAGTAATAAGCTAAATCTCATATCATCATCTGTTTTGTTTCAACAAATATTATTTTCTAGGCACAGGGGATATAATTCAATCTTTAGTGGCAGGAAACATACTTATACATACAGAAACACATAGAACACTATACAAGTCTTAAATATACTCCTCTTTAACAAGCTATTAAAATGTTTTTGAGGATTTAGAAATCAGTTAGATATAAATCTTGAAGCATATATTCAACAGCACTAAGACTCTATTTAAGCTTTAAAAAGTTCCACTGTTCATCAGGCCACACTTAAAAGGTAATGGGAAGAAGAGCCAACAGCCCAAACCTTTAACTTTATCCTGCACACTCTGGCTTGACAGAAGTTCTCAAATGGTCCAAATAATCCCATTTTAAGATGGGCTACCAAATGTACTGTAGTATTGATTCTTCCCCTCTTTTTAGCCTCTACCACAAAACTGTAAGAGGACTGAGAGAGAACAGAAAACAACAATATGAAAAACCTTACTTTTCTAAAGCTTCACGTTTTTATTTACTAGTCTCCCCGCCTCCCAACATGAGTGTATGTTTGGAGGGTAAAGGAACACAAGTTATATTAATGAATTTGTCCTGGCCTTCACATCTTTAAATAATCTACCAAACCTGCTCACTTTTATGAGCAAACTGCCTGCTACCTTGTTTTTTTCCCTTTGCAACTATTTAAAAAAAGAAGTAAATTCTTTAATTCTCTAAAGGGTGCCAAAAAACCTTGGCACGTGTTTCCACTGTTTCCCCCAAATTTCCTACTTCCATCCACCCTTACACTCGCAAGTTTTTATTCCATGCTTTTAAAGTTTCCAGAAATTTTAAAAGTCTTGCCATGAAGAAACAGTAGTGCTGCCATCAGTATAAGATTGGGTGTGTATCTGCACGGAGAAGGCAGTAAAAATCAGAATTATGCCAGGCATAAATTTTATAAAAGATGGCAGAAAACCTCAGGCTGGCCCTGATAAGGACAATAAAATAAGAAGTTTTTAAGTGTAACCCTCAATTTCTTTGAATTTATTCTGTCTTCTCCACTTTTAGGAAAAAAGAGAAAAAAAAAAGAAGAGAAAAAAGAGAAAGGACATAAGAAAAATGAAGTGACTCAAGAATTGAGGATCTGAGTGGGGGGTGATGAATGAAATGAACTAAGTAGGAGGAGACTCTGCAAGTTTCCTTTTGGCTCTAAAACCTCTGAGAAGGAATTACCGAACTGAAAGTCAAATTACTTGGGTTCAAATTCTACTACTAACAGTAGCTAAAATTTCTTAGGCATTTACCATGTGCCAGGTATTATTCTAGTGGCTATATGTGATAGAATAGATATTAACCTAGATAATCTGTAGCTCCTTTCCCATTCTAAATTTCTATGCCTCTGTATGAAACAGGCCCAGGATAGACTCAAGGAAGGCCCACAATCTTCTAATCAATCTTCTAATCAAGACCAATAAATGATCTAATGAGAAACGATGTTCAAATGACAAAGATGTGACCAAAAGAAAAAAAAACACACAATTTTTTACTCTATAAAAAAATGTTTATATACTATAATAAAATTTTAGAGAAATATACAAGCAAAAATGACTTTGTGGCCATTTTTCTGCCAAGCTGGTGAAATAAAGATTCCTCTCTGCCAAGCATTCTGGTAAAATAACTTTTCAATGCAATAATCATGGGATAGCTGTCAAAAACGAGGTCCTTCCTTTTCTTGACCTCTCCTTCAACGTCCTATAGAAAGTAACAGAAGGTATTAACCCAATATTGGAGACATGGGTGGATGGAAGGCTAAGTAAAAGTCATAAAGAAATGATGACTCTGGAGAACAAAAAGTCCAACACTGGAAATCTTGATGAAGTTAGTGATAGAGCTGGAAAGACAGAAGTTCATGATGAAAGTTTGGTATGTTGTAATAGAAGAATTCAGAGGTGACAGGACATGAGATCTACGTGCTGTGTTGCGTTTGTATGTTGAAGTCATAGCCCCTAGGACCTCAAATATGACTATATTTTGGAGATAAGTTATTCAAAGAGATAAGTTAAAATGAGGTCATTGGGGCGGGGTGGCCTAATGTCATATGATTGCCATGCTTATAAGAAAAGTAGATTAGGACACAGACATGCACAGAGGAAGACCATGTGAAGACACAAGGAGAAGACTGTCATTTACAAGCCAAGGAGAGAGGCCTCAAAAGACACCAATCCCGCCAACACCTTGATCTTGGACTTCCCGCCTCCAGAACTGTAAGAAAATTCATTTCTGTCGTTTAAGCCACCCAGTCTGTGGCACTTTGTTATGGCAACCCCAGCAAACTATTACAATGAGCAACAGGAACTCCCACAGCAGTGATGAGGAAGTTACCCAAAAAGACCCTCCATATCTCCTGCTACCACCATAAGCAAGATGAGAGACATTTACAAAAGCAGGCATGTGATAAAAAGGGTGTGTCAGCTGGATATTCAAATCAATTAAATGTAGTAAAAATGTGTTTTAGGCTAAATATATGCAAATTACATGTATTAATACAAAGAAAAGTAACAGAAGGTATTAACCCAATATTGGCATATAAAGCTAAGGCATTTATTATCCATTTTAATATTTATATGGTATAAAACTATAAATATACATAATAAATTTAGGTTACTCAAAACTTAGTAAATGAATTTAAAATGTGACTGACTCTAACCAACAATCTTATTTTTCCTATAATTAACTATCATTCACTGCTTGCTAGAGCTCTGACTTGAATTCAAAACTGTGAACTTTGAACCTTAAGTCTAGAGCTTTCTCCACTATTCCATGAGAGCTTGTCTGTCTCTCTTATGCAAATGCCTGCCTGAAGTATTGAAATCTAGTCCCCCTGAAGTATAAAGCTATATGTGATCTCTAAAACATGTTTCAACTCTACAAACTGTCAGTCCTACAGACCTGCACTACTGATGTGTTTTTAAAAAGATATCTCTACATAGTATTGTATAGGTATGGAGATAGGTCTGCGTGAGTATACACGTTAATTATACATCTTTTCTTTCTACATAGATTATTAGCACCTTGAGAACAAAGGCCATATTTTTCACATCTGCTTCTCCCCTTGTGCCTGCACAATGGTGGGCATAGAGCAACTATTCACTAAGTTGTGGCTGAACTTAAATGAGGAAGAAAAGGTTTACAATAGTGCAACAGGTTCAGGACAGTGGTATTAACCCTTTGAGGCACTACAGTTTCCACCCTACTGAAAAGCCATTACAACAATCATTTCCTAAGATTTTAGTCAAGTGCAAAGAATTGTCAGTCTTCCTTATTAAAATCTCCAGCCCCAGGCCTAGGCTGATTCAAGTGAACTGAAGAACCTGCATTTTAATTAGCATCCCAGGTTTTTCTAATTCAAGGGTCCAGAACCTCATTTTGAAAAACGTTGTCCCAAAGGGTTATAGAAGGGTTTTTAAACTCCCCATTGAAACAGACAAAAAAATATGAAAGGAAGGAGGTAGGAAAGATTCTCCAGAATAGCTAACGTAATGCAGTAAGTGTACACACAGGCCACTTGTAGACCCAAAGGGACATGCAGGTTGTACAATCCAGTGACTGACATTCACTTCATGGCCTATGTGACCAGTGCTCCCTGGAGTTGGACAGTTTACAAACTACACGACCCTGAGAATGGGGTCCATTTTCAGTTCTCAGCTGTTCTAACACACTGGTCACTGTAAGAATGCCAGTCCTTAGTTAGCCAGCACATCTGGGAGCACTGTATCAGGTCCTGCGGGAAGTAGAAGGGCAGGAGAAGACACGGTGCTGAATCCAAGTCTAATCCACAAGAAATAACTAAACAACACATCCAAACAGTATACTGGATTAAGTGCTAAACAGCAACAGTCCTCTTGGCAAGGAAACAGAAGTTTAAGGAAGGATGCATTTACAACAGTGGGAGAAAAAAAAGCTTTCTGGAGAAGGTAAAACTTGATCTGGGTCCTAAAGGCCGTGGAGGATTTATTCAGATGAATCTGTGAGGGAGTTTTTCAGTAAAGACCAACAGCATGAAGAAGGGTTCATTTCTTTTGAAGTGAATTAAGGGTCCAATCAAAACATATTGGACCAAAGCCACTGAGACAGGACAGATCCTGGTCTAGGCACTTACAGATGTTGGCATCACCTGCCAGCAGCAAATATTATTTTCAAACCCTAAGGACTTGATGCTACATTTGTGGTGAAGAAAATGTTGCTACGGGAAGAACAGTTGGTCATGGAATTCTGCAGAAAAAAAAAGACCTGGAGTTTTTTACCACTTGATACAATCTTTACAAAATTTATTTTTCACTCTCCTAACTTACCTAACAGAGGCTTGTGTACTCAAATATCATTAAGATTACCAAGTCATTGTAATTGAACAAATCAAATGATACGAGCATTATTATTATGGATAAAGAGGAAAACTACCAATATTTCTATAGTCATTTTCAAGGCTAATAAACTCTTTTAAGAAATTAAAATATTAAATTTTGTCACTCTGGAAAACCCACATTTTTTCTCTGAAAATATTTTAGAGATTCATAAGTCTTTGAATACTTCATCTTGCTCCAAGAAGTCATTGTGGGGCACTGATTTTCTGAAATGCTTGGCCTCAACATTTTCCTGTACGTTCATGAAAACAAACATCTCTAAGCCCAATAGTCACAATGGGTTCTGGAACTTTCCCCCTCACTTTGGAAGACACTGTAATATCATCTCAGGTTAATATTCTCTTCTCCTTTTAGGAGGCTCAAATAGCTTTCTCACTTAACATTTGATTGTTTTAAGATTTCTCCATGCCTTGGTGAGACATTGAGAGGTAAGAGTACTCCTTCCATCATATAGCTGGAAAATCAGAAACTAAAAACCAAAGTGATTTTCAAAACTGCTCTGTACTCTCGCTTTCATGGAAAATTCCATGAGCTTTACCATAAAAGACTCTAGGAGTCGATCTTAGGGTCATCCTATCACTAAACCTTTACCATTCCCTGAGCTTTCCAAACTTAACTTCCTAACTTGCAGTACTGGAGAGGAAAGAGAAAAATGTTTTACACTTTTTGGTCCCTTGGTTCCGTGAAATAAATAAATTAATAAATTAATAAATATGACTATAATTCATAACGCACCTGCTGATGGCTTTCAAATAAGCATCACTTGGCAGATTTATTACTAACTTAAAAAAATTAGAAGGTCTCTTCTAGTCTAAAGCACAAGGTCTTAAAATCTTACCCCCAGGTTGAGGTCATATAGGCAAAGAAGCAAAACTGAATTAGCAATGAAATATAAATGAAGCACTAGATATATATTTTGGATATTTAAAATCATAGTTTTCTTAGCTCAGCCACTCCTCCTGAAAGTAAAAACAAATTAGAGTGCTTATCTCAAAGTATAATCATTGTTATTTCAATATGTGCCAAACAAACTATGTTTGGAAGGTCTATAGTTCCCATAATATCACCAAATAATGGTGATAGTATTTAAAGCAAGACTTCACCAAATAAGCTCAAAAAACCTTTGGGTTTATTTTTGGGGACTTTGCTTTCTCCACAAATGTTTCTAGGCTGAAAGTCTGCTGCACTTTTTTTTTTAAGATTATAAAAAGATAATTACAAAGTGGTAATCATTTCTTACCTAAATATAGCCTCAAAAAGTCAACTTATTTCCCCCAATAAGTTTCCCAGGCTACACAGTATGGTTGTAGTGGAAAGACTTGTGATTTTTAAAAGCTGGGTCATAGATGACATGATCTTGTGTATTCAAGGTCCTAAGGAATCCACTTAAAAACCATTAGAACTAATAAGTCCAGCACTGTTGAAGGATACAAGATCAATATACAAAAATCAACTGTATCTCTACATACTGGAAATAAGCAACCCAAAAATGAAATTAAGAAAGCAATTCAATTTACAATAGCCTCAAAAAGAATAAAATACTTAGGAAAAAATTTAACAAAAGACATGCAAAACCTGTACTCTAAAAACTATAAAACACTGTTGAAAGAAATTAAAGAAGATTTAAATAAATGCAAAGACATTCCATGTTCATAGATGGGAGGTCTTAATACTGTTAAGATGGTAATACTCCCCAAAGTGATACACAGATTCAGTGTAATCCCTATCAAAATTCCAGGTGGTGTCTTTGCAGAAATTGACAAGCAGACGCTAAAATTCATATGGAAATTCTAGGGACCCAGAATAACCAAACCAATCTCGAGAAAGAAGAACAAAGTTGAATTTCAAATTTACCTCAAAGCTACAGTAATCAAGACTGTGTGGTACTGGCATAGAGATAGACATATAAGACAAATGGAATAGAACTGAGAGTCAAGAAATAAACCCTTACATTTATGGTCAGTTAATTTTCAACAAGGGTGACAATTCAATAGGGAAAGATTAGTCTTTTCAAGAAATGGTGCTGGGACAACCATGCAAAAGAAGTAAGGTGGGACCCTACCTCACACCACATACAAAAACTAACTCAAAAATGGAGCAAAGATCTAAATATAAGAGCTAAAACTGAAGCTTTTAAAGGAAAACGTAGGCATAAATCTTTACGACTCTGGATTGGAAAATAGTTTCTTAGATATAGTATCAAAAACACAAGCAACCAAGGACAATAATATATAAATTGGACATCTTCAAAACTGAAAACTTTTGTACTCCAAAGGATACCATCGACAAAGTGAAAAGACAGACTACAGAATGGGAGAAAATTTTTGCGAATCACATATCTGGTAAAGAACTCTAGAATAGATAAAGAACTGTTGCAACTCAATAATAAAAAGACAATTCATCTAATGTTTAAAATGGGCAAAGGATTTGAACAGACATTTTTCCAAAGACAAAATGGCCAATAAGCACATGACAAGATGTTCTAATCATTAGCCTTTAAGGAAATGCAAATCAAACGAGATATCACAATGAGATACCAGTTTACCCCCACAAGTAGCAAGTGTTGGTGAGGATGTGAAGAAATCTGAAACCCTCATACACTGCTTGTGGGAATGTAAAAATGGTGCAGTCACTTTGGAAGAGTTTGGTAGCTCTTCAAAAAGTTAAACATAGTTACCATGTGACCCAGCAATTCCACTCCTAGGTATATATCCAAGAGAAATGAAAACATATGTTCACATAAAAACTTGTACACAAATGTTCATAGCAGCATTATTCACAATAGCCAAAAAGTGGAAACAACCAGAATATCCATTAACTGAAGGATGGATAAACAATATGTGGTATATCTATAACAATGTGACATCCTCAATAAAAGGAATACAGTACTATTACATGCTACAACATGGATGAACCTTGAAAACATTATACTAAGAAGCTAGTCATGAAAGACCATGGTGTTGTATGATGTTGTATGACGTACCATGTTGTATGATGAATCATACAATCATGTTGTATGATTCCATGTATATGAAATGTCCAGAATAGGCAAATCCAGAGAGACAGAAAGTAGATTAGTGGTTGTTTAGGACTGGAGGGGCTGGGGAAAATGGGAGTGGGGAGTGAGGATTGCTAAGGTATGGGGTTTCTTGTTGGGGTGATGAAAATATTCTAAAACTGATGATGGTTGCACAAATATGTGAACAGATGAAAAACCATTGCATCATACACTTTAAATGGGTGCATTATATCTAAATAAAGCTGTGTTTTAAAAAAAAACCTGGAACCCTCAAATCTGCTTCCTACTAATGAGTGATATTAGGCAAATTACTTACTCTGACTCCATTCTCTCAATGTGTAAAATGGGAGTAAAATAACTCGAGGGTTGTAGCCAAGTGTGCCCAGTACAATGTTCTAAACATAGTAGGTGACCATTAAAATGGTAAAATTCCAAAATCTAAAGTCTTAATTATAATGAAGATTGTTATCTGGGCACCAAATATTTACAAAAGATACAAAAAAAAAAAAAATCAGGCACAGTGTGATTGGAAATATCATAGTTTATACATGTCTCAAAAAGCAATAATTTTCCTCAAATACTTAAAATCATCCTCTTTTAGCTCATATATTAAAATTTTGAATGAAAAGTGATAAAAAACTAAGTAATTTTCCATTATGTTTCTGAAAGTACGAAATTAAGAAAGATTAAGAACCACCACTCTTTGCTTTGAAGATCTTTCAGATACTAGAAATATTTAATTGGCAAATTACTTGCACATGCCATTAAGTGGTTAGACTGAATTTGTTTTTACAAATTCTATGGCCTCTTATTCCTTAACCTCCACCACACTATAATCTGAAATCATTGAGGTCTTCACTTATGCAAATTTTTACTTTCTATGTTTTTGTTTCCATACAGAATAACTAAATTAATGCACTTTAATTTCCAAAAGATTCACTCTTTGAAGCTGCAAATCAAGGAAAACAAGTTTCCCATTAAAATAAAAAAGGTTCATCAAGCTACATTATTTCAAACACTGAACCACAATTTCTCTCTCATGGATCCTAAAAATTTCATTAATACAATAAACACAAAAAGGATGTTTCAGTTAAACCCGAAAGTAATCCATCCCTCTCAGAGGCAAAGGGAGAGTTGCTAACAGTGCCCTTTACTTCTCGGCAGCTTCACTGGGGTGCTTTTTCTAATGTGGGCTAAATCCTCAAAGAAAGTTGTGGTTTCGTTCGAAGGGAAATAATATTTCACCCTGCTGATATGGTTAACAACAGCTTATATGGCCATCATCTTTTAAGCAGGGAGCACAAGACAAATTGTTGAATTCGGAAGTTAAATAGCATAATGGAGTAAGTGGATACAGACCTATCTCTACTGCCACATGCGCCAATATCAAGGTTTGCCATTTCAAACCCTTTTGACAAGTGCCTTTTTCTATTAATCACAGTTAAGGGTCTGAAGAGGAAAGAAGTATTCTGGCTACAATTCAGACTTGCTCAAGGAAGTTCTAGGGGGAAAATGGGTGCCATTAAAACAGAGTAAGTACAGAATAAGTACTTCACACACTCAGCTCTTCTCATTAAACTGAGATCTCTATAAGCCCCTGTAAACTTTGTATTATTATTACTATCATTCTGAACATGCGGGTGCAGTGGTGATAAGTATCTTTCAAAAAATGAGCACACACGCAGACAAAGCGCTTGCGTACACACACACAGTCAAGCTGCGCTGAATATTATTTCGAAGTCACGTACGGTGTTGGTACATGTAGAAATTAGGGCTAACTTAAACCTCTTCCAGTTCTGTACATAGAGAGGGATGGGACTACCCTGATATGAGGTCACGTGGCATTCTAGAACAGAGTGTCACCCGTCTAGTAGTGCTGGAAGACAAAGTTGTGGTTCCTACGAAACCAGTCACCGTCCCCTCTCTGTGCCTGTTTCCACATCCATGAAATAAAGCCATAAATGACACCAGCCGTTGTTCAACTGCAGTGTGAAACGCGTTCCCTTGGAGAGCTTGTTCAAAACACATTCCCAAGCCCCACGCCCAAATACTCTGAGTCAGCAGATTTGCGATGGACCCAGGGAGCCCGCAGTTGTCATGAACACCCCCCCCCCCACGCTATTACAACGAGAACTCCTGCTCTGCCTTATTGATAAGAATCCTTCCTATTCTAAAGCCTAATGAATCTATAAATCCTCAAGATCAATTCACTATTTAAGTCATCATAGTGAATGCTGGTTCACAATGAAAAATGTTAAAGGCTACCAGCTATTTAGCATTCGATATTAATCTTCTATCACATGCACTATCTAAATCAAACAGCAAGAGAGGCCAACTGAGATGTTTTCAATCTATCTGCCAGAAAAAAGTTATTTTCAATTGGACAGAATAAATCATTAGCAGTCTTTCATAAAATCAAAAGTAGGTCAGTTAAAATGGTGTTTGGAGGTCTACAGCAGACTGTGGTCACTCTCCAGATGTGTAAGCTTGCTTTAATCATCTGTTGTGTTAATTATTGTTAACTTTCCTTACCACTAGAGAGGAACACACCAAAAGACTCCAACTCTTTGGAATTTTTAAAGCAGTACAAAGAATCCTAATTCATTCCCTAAATGCAAGTATAATATCTCTATTGTTTAAAACACCAATTTCCTAAGCTAGTTTCCTTAGACGGATGTTATCAAAAATAATTTTCTTGCAAAAGCATTAACATACATTTAACTCTACTTAAATGCTCAAGAGCAAATGTACTCCAAATGTACACCCACAGTGATCCCTTATTAGTATTAAACTGTTTTATTTCAATTAAAATGTCTAACTATCCACCCCCAACATATACCTAAACTGTAATTTTCTCTGAGAACTTCCAATACATTCTTGATTTTGTTTCCTTTATCAACCTATCAGAGCAAAAACAGCCTTGCAACTGTTGGAAGAAATCAGTCATTAGCAGCAAGATTACAGCAAATTTTCCAATTTAGAAAAACAATATTTTTATCTCCTCTTATACTGAAAGAATAATGGTATAATTTTACTATTTTTAAGTGAGCAGTACAGTTTAAAATAGTCAAATTCTCCCAGTGCTTCAAGTTTTAGGATTTACCGTTAGCTTTCTGTTCTCCACACCTTCTTTCCTATTCACAAGTTCTCTTCTCCCTTCACACACACACACACACACACACACACACACACACACACACACACACCCACCCACCCCCCAGGTGCAGACATCCCCTGATTCGGCCTTGCCATACCGAGTCTTCTAAAGAACGCTTAACCTTCAGGCGGTAGTTAACTAAGGAGTGGCTTCACGTGGTTATTGTGATTTTCTCTCCAATTGACATTCCTCCACCTTCTCAACAGGCCTTTTTTCCCCCCTCCCTATTTTTTTTTTTTTTTAAAGATTTTATTTTTTTATTGATTAATTGATTGATTGATTGATTGCTATGTTGGGTCTTCGTTTCTGTGCTAGGGCTTTCTCCAGTTGTGGCAAGCGGGGGCCACTCTTCATCACGGTGCGCGGGCCTCTCACTACCGCGGCCTCTCCTGTTGCGGAGCACAGGCTCCAGACGCGCATGCTCAGTAATTGTGGCTCACGGGCCCAGCCGCTCCGCGGCATGTGGGATCTTCCCAGACCAGGGCTCGAACCCATGTCCCCTGCATTAGCAGGCAGATTCTCAACCACTGCGCCACCAGGGAAGCCCCCCCCTCCCTATTTTTAAAATGGGGTGATGAAGTAGCAAAAAGTACAATATTTTAGCCATTTGAGCATAGATGATTCTCAAATTATCCCACCAACTGGAAGTGCTCTCTGATACCACTATCTTTCAAAATTGAAGCCATTATGGTCAATCGTGCAAATCCGTACTTAGCTTTTCGTAAGTAGTGGATTTTTGACCCAATGAACTGGAACAGCTTCTGCACAGTCTCTAGGATCTCATACAAGACACTCGGTCCCTGGGCACGCCACAATCCTCATCAATGTTGAGATTATTTCCTCTCAAAACTCACACTGCTCTTATTCAATATTCTCATTCTCTACTGGAATGTGTCTTAAGAAAATATACATGGGTTCCCCAAAAATATGAAATAAAATCTACTACGGGGTAATAACGTCCTCTCGCCAAAATAACCTGTTGTTTTTGTGAAACATCAAAATCAGAATGAATATTAACAAAGAACTTTGCTCAAATAATTGGTCCTTCTGACTCTCAGAACCATTTTCCCCTCAGTTATCGTTTTGAATATTTCATTTTCCAAGTGTCTTTACAAAGGTAATAATAAATGACCTTCTTTGCAGTGAGCTTTAAAAAATTATGGCTAAAGTTTTGTCCTCTTCTAGTCCAACACCTGCATTCCTCTAGTTTTTTACATTTATTATTAAATTTGAGTGTCTACCTTCAAAACTTATCTGCGTACTTTTAGCTCTCATCATTTTCTGCAACTTGAATCAGAATGACTGAAGCGGGTTGTTTCCACATAGTTCCTCGTGTCATCTAGCCTGTTCGTTTTCCCAGAGCATTCCAATTCACTTTCATCACAGCAGGTGTTCCTGCACAAAATCCAACTGTGAACCCAGGAAGGGCCCCTCCAAACACCAACATACACGTCAAAGAATTAACTAGAGAAGGACATTAGAAATCGCTTCATTAGTTCTGTGGATTCTATTTACGTCTCACACACGAAAGAAAGGTAGGTTCTGTTCAAACAGTTTGACAAAGTTAATTTACTTTTTCTGCAGGACTTCTCAGAGCCTTCGTAGACTAAAACTTTGGAGCCTTACGACTGTCTAATAGGAGAATCCTCTCTTACACAACGTTAACAGGAGACACCACTTTAAAGTATCCAAACTCACAGTATCACTCAATAGTTAAGATTAAAGGACAAGAGGGCACAGCAGCTTATAATACGAAATCAATACTGTGCTCGTTTCTTCTGGATTCCAGGCCAACTGACAGAGCTGAAGCAGCAAGACAGCCAAGTCTCCCAGTGTAGCTCAGGGCAAAGACTATTTTACAATTGAAGTTTTTAAACAGCAATGCTGGAAAAGTCTTAAATAAGATACACGTCTACTCATTCAGCTGTCCCTCTTTAAAAAGCAGTTCCTATCTTTTGGCAGGACTCCTTTCAGACTTGCTAAAGGCAAATGCTCATTTAGACAAAACACAACTAACAACTGTGGCCATTCATGGACTTCCTAACACTTATCTAGAACCAGAGAGTTGAGAATCCCTGTTGCTAAAGTTCAATGAAAAACTGCAGGCGGACACACACACACACACACACACACACCACCACCACGGTAATGAAACTGGGTGCATACTAAGAATGGAAATTTTACAACTGCATATAAAACATTTCATGAAATTTTGTTTAAGAGTAATGAAAGAGATAAGTCAAAGGAAAAGAAAAACATGTGATGGCATTAAGCAAATAAAAATTTTACATTTCAACTTGAGGAAGTATTCCGGTATACAACATACTCTGAATTTTCAGAAGGTCAATTGTGACTTACACTAGACAAAGGTAAGATTCAGGTCCTCCACTACTACTGAGTTAGGCTATTACTGGAGCCTACTGCAGATACAACTACTGAAGAAATATTCATAAACAGGAATAGTTAATGTTAAATTAGCATCATGAAAAAACCAATCACTGGTGAGCGCACTAAATATATCAGATTAACAGTTTCACTAAATACACACACACACACACACACACACACACACATTCTTAAAATTCCTAACAATAATGCTTTGCTTTCCCAGCATCAACAAATAAGAAACTTGGGAAAATGAAAGTGTTGGAAAACCACCCTGTACCAACTTGCTCAGAGGGCAAGTAAGTACTTTAAAACCCTGACTTTCAGTTCTTCCACTCACAAAATGGGAGTGATCATCCACTTGCCTGTTTCACAGCGGTATGGGGAGCTTACACGAGGATCACAGACATGTCTGCCTCCGGCTTTGCCCCACTCCAACCAATGCAACAAAACCCACCTTTTCCAAGCATCATTCGGATCCTGTCCCTGTCCTCTCAACAACCCTGCAGGACTCCCAATTGCCTCTCCTATCAAATTAAAACTCCTGCTTAGAGGGCTGTGGTGGGTGCACCATCACATGGGGCCCTGGCTCCCAGCACCCACATTTCAATCAAGGGTCTCCTCTACTATCCTCAATCTGCACAAAGGCCAACTCTCCTTCCCCTCCCACCACTCTGTAATTCCCCCTACACTCAAAATTCTGCTCACATCAAAAGATAAAGCCTCCTGGGTAAAGCCCACGACAAGTGCATTTCAACAAATTCCTTGGACGTCTCTGTAACCGAGGCAACTTTCTACATGTACTGAGAACTCTAATCCAGGTACATTCTTCCTTATAATTACCTTCCAGTACGGTCATATAAACAAAATCTTAATTCATTCGTGTATTGTTCTTTACTTCTTCATGAAAAATTATTAAATCCCTCTAACGTCTGATACAGACTGAAACCACAAAGGATGAATCGGCACCTACCTAGATTACAAAGGCAGGCCGTCCTCACAGAGCACAGTCATCACCAGAGGGAGGCAGTGTGGCACAGTGAGTAACGCTTGGCCGTCCTCTCGCTGCTACCTTGGCTCCACTACAGGCAACTCCAGGACCACAGACAAGTTACTTAACCTCCCCAAGGCCATTTCCTCATCAGAAAAATGAGGATTATAATAGTACAGACCTCCTAGGTTCTGAGGGTTAAATAATCAATTACATATAAAGCACTTAGCTCAAGGCGAGTTCATAGTAAGTGATCAATAAATTTCAAGATTAAAATGACAGTTATATCCCTTCTCTCAAGAGATTATGTAAAACCACATGTCATTGGAACAGAACAAACTCAGTAGCTACTACTGGGTCTCTCTTCTTTCCTTTGATCTCCTTTTTACCACAGTCAGTCAGGAGCCAAGTCATATAGGATTCATCCTCTAGAACGCCCTGGTGGGGGGTCCAGTCCAGGCCTGCATTACCCCTGCCTAGACTGTCGAAGCACCTCTCAAGTGACCATCACCTCCAGACCCTGTAGCTCCATCTCCTCCTGCAATACACAGCCTGTATCACGTCACCTTGGTGCAAAGACTCCTCCAGGTCTGCTTGGATAGCTTCTAACCCTCCTCTCTACCTAGCCTGCTTTACCTTGTAGATAGAGAATATATCGTATGATGTCATGTTCTATTTGCTTACTGTCTCTCTCCCTAAAACATCTGATCAGGATTTTTTAGTCTTGCCACTGCTGTATCTCCAGTCCTACAACATAGTAAGCATTCAACAGACACCCCTATCTTTACTTATTCCTCTAACTCACTCATCCAGTTAAATGGCTTCAAACACTATCTATTTGCTGCTAACTACCAAATTTCTATCTCCCAAATTCCACACTCAGATATCTAAGTGCCTGTTTGACATCTTCACTTAAATATCCAAAGGCATAAACTAACACATCCAAAAGTGAGCTCCTGTTCTTTCTCCCACCATCCCCAAGCCTGCAGCCCTCCAAGTTATCAGGTGATAACTCCACCCTTCCAGTTGATCTGGCCAGAGTTTAGAATCTTTCTTGCCTCTTCTCTCTTTCACAGGCCACATCCAACCTATCAGAGAACCCTATTGATTCTCTCTTCAATATATCCCTAACTTCACTCCCGCCCAAGCCACCATGATGCCTCATTTGAATTACTGCAATAGCTTCCTAACTGTTCTCTCTCTTCCTGCTCTTGCCCTTCTATAAATTTATTCTCAACCAACAGCCAGAATGATGCTAAAATATAAACCAGATCATGACACTCTCCTGCTAAAAAAAAAAAAAAACAAAAAAAAAACCTGCAATGGTTTCCCAGTTCACTTACCATCAAAGTCAAGTCCTAACCTTGGCCTACAGGGCCTTCCTTGATCAGATCCATTACTTCTCTGAGTTCCCCTCCTACCAGGACCCCCTGCCTCACTCAATTCACATGAGTCCTCCTTGCTGTTCCTCAAATGTGCCAAGAACATTCCAGCCTTCCAACCTGGGCAAAGGCTATTCCTTTCACTGGGACAGTCTCTTCCCCTCCTTCTTCCTTATTCTATATGATCAATTGCCTTACTTCTTTCAAATTTGTGTTCAAAAGTCACTTTCTCAATGAAGCTAACCAAACCATATTAGACACAAAGAAGAGAACCTTCTTTGTTTCATAGCTCATTACAAATACCCAAATATCACCACAACTTACCCATTCTACTGTCTTAATCCCCAGTCTTATCATCAACTTGTGTATGCTCCTGTTAATACTCTGGTGGAAGGGTCAGCAAACTATGTTCCACTGGCCACCAGCTGTCTTTGCAAATTAAGTTTTATTGGAACATAGCCACATGCATCCATAGGAATAGCAGAGTTGAGTAGTTGTGACAGAGATCCTATGGCCCACAAAGCCCAAAATATTTACTCTTTGGCACTTTACAGAAGAAGTTTGCTGTCCCTGATCTAGAGCCCGTGCTCCGCAACAAGAGAAGCCAACTCGTCGAGAAGCCCGCGCACCTCAACGAAGAGTAGCCCTGCTTGCCGCAACTAGAGAAAGCCCATGCACAGCAACGAAGACCCAACACAGCCAAAAATAAAAAAATAAAGAAATAAATCTATTTATTAAAAAAAAAAAGTACTACCAATAAAAGAAAATGCTGATAATTTGTACTACATTAAAATTAAGAACTTATGTTCCTCAGGACTCCATGAAGTGAGTAAAAGTGCAAGTCACAGAGTAAAAACATCAGGAAATATATAACCCACAAAGCCCCTGTATCTAGAAAACAGACACATACTAAAAAGGATACTCAAATGGCCAATAAACAGTTTTTTAAAAGTTGTACAACCCGTAAGTAATGAGAAAAACGCAAATTAAAGCCACAGCGTGAGATATCACTAAAATGAAAGTAACTGATAACAGCAAGTGTTTGCAAAGAAGTAAAATAACTAGAACTCTCATACACTGATGGTATGAATGTAAACTGGTACAACCACTTCGGAAAACTGTTTGGTAAGATCTACGGAAAGCTAAATATATACATTTTCTAAGACCCAGCAATTCTTTTTTTTTTCTTAATTTATTTTATTTATTTTTGGCTGTGTTGGGTCTTTGTTGCTGTGCACATGGGCTTTCTCTAGTTGCAGCGAGCGGGGGCTACTCTTCCTTGTGGTGCGCAGGCTTCTCATTGTGGTGGCTTCTCTTGTTGTGGAGCACGGGCTCTAGGCATGTGGGCTTCAGTAGTTGAAGCACACTGGCTCAGCAGTTGTGGCTCACGGGCTCTAGAGCGCAGGCTCACTAGTTGTGGCACATGGGCTTAGTTGCTCCACGTCATGTGGGATCTTCCCGGACCAGGGCTCAAACCCATGTCCCCTGCATTGGCAGGTGGATTCTTAACCACTTCGTCACCAGGGAAGCTCTCTACGACCCAGCAATTCTACTCCTATAAATGCCTACACATATGCACACCCCAAAATACATAAAAGAATGTTCAAAGCGTATTTGTAGCAATCAAAACTGGAAATGTGCAAATGTCTATCAACTGTAGAATGAGGAAACGTATTAGGGTAAAGTTATGCAATGGAATACTACACAGCAAAGAAAAAGAACAAAATAAAAATACACATAGCAAAAACATGGATGAATCTCACAAATAAAATTTGAGCAAAAGAAGTGAGAATGAAAGAATAAATCCTGTATCACTCCATTTTTTTTTTAAAGAGCTATTTTTTTTTAATTAATTAATTTTTTTTTTTGGTTGTGTTGGGTCTTCGTTTCTGTGCGAGGGCTTTCTCTAGTTGTGGCAAGCGAGGGCCATGCTTCATCGTGGTGCGCGGGCCTCTCACTATCGTGGCCTCTCTTGTTGTGGAGCACAGGCTCCAGACGCGCAGGCTCAGTAGTTGTGGCTCACGGGCCTAGTTGCTCCGCGGCATGTGGGATCTTCCCAGACCAGGGCTCGAACCCGTGTCCCCTGCATTAGCAGGCAGATTCTCAACCACTGCACCACCAGGGAAGCCCACTCCATTTTTATTAAGTTTAAAAGCAAGCAAAATCAATTGGTGGTGATAAATATCCCTTGCTACCATTGGAACAGTAACTGGGAAGAGACCTACTGAGTGTTGGTACCATTCTCTTTCTGATCTGGATGGTGGTAAAACAAGTATGTACACTGTGCAAAGTCATCAAAATGTACACTTAGGATTCGTGCATCCTTCTGCATGTATGCTCTACTTCAATAAAGTACACTTGAAAAAATTAAGAGTAAAAAATCACTATCATATAAAATAGGCTAAAAATGCAAATGAAAAGATTTAGAACAAAATACTTTTTTCTCCAATCACACAGAATTGCAAATTGTTAAGTAGAATTTTCTACTTATTCTGATATCATGTTATACACCTGTTGGCATCATAAAATGCACTTACAAATATCGGGTATCAAAATAAGAAAACATGGTGAGAACAAGAATAGTGGAGATAAGTTTTCCCTCAAAGGAAACAGGAGAACATAATGAACTAGATATCAAAGAAACAAAATTGGCCTCATCAAGATCTTTTCATTGTAGCAAACACAGGGAGTGATCTGGACATGAAAATATGGTAAACATAAACAAGGCCTCAGAGAACACGGGGCAAGGCTTCACTGAAATGCGACACTGAAACGCTCCATCTGATTTTTGTTTAGTGTGTTATCAGAATCAGCATTAGTGGGAGCATTAACACTACCGGCTTGTTGACAAATACTGGTGCTTACTGAGCTTAGACCTAGAAGCCCTGCTTCAAATGAGCTCTTCTGTGGAAACCTAATATGTAAACAGATAAAGAGTGTAACTGCTCTCCTCTGGATGAAATGCAAAGCTGGGAGACATGGGGGATCTGAGGCCCCTTGCCAGCCTTCCCTGCAACCCATGGGAAGGCCCCAGATGACCCACTGTTTAGTGCAAAAGCAGTGCTCACCCCGTGACCACAGCTGACCATGCCAACCTGGGAGGTTAAAAAAGGAGCCCTTCCTCTCTCGCCACTCCATGCCTACTCCTCCCAAAGATGCACACTCAGGAGGGCAACCTTCTGATATACAAAAGGGTCTCTCTTGAGTGAAGGATTTACAGGGAGCTGAGGAGGCAATCAGAGCAAGGAGTGCCACTGTGTGTCTCTCAAACAGCTTCATATGGACAAACAGCCAGGGCACAGATCTGGATTCCCTTATAATACTGTGGGCTATGAGACCAGGATTGACTAGGTAAGTCCACTTTTCTGCCCAACTCCATTTTTTAAAAAATTTCTTCAACCCCATTACAAGTTGCCTGAAAAACGTACCTATCTGTTAGCTTCTTCTAAAGGTACCTGCTGACAAAACACTCCTAAGGCTGCCACACCTCCTGTATGATTGTGTTCACTTGGCAAAAGCCTGCTGTATACAGCACTCACCTCCACTGAATGACTCTACCCGACCTCATGAAAAATGTTAAGTCAGCTATTATTTTGCAATATGATGGTCATTTGAGTATCTTCTTTGTACTACGCATAGCTCTTTCAGTTTAATCCTAAATGGGGATTAATAGCTCAGAAAAGCCCAGGCTACATTTTATTACACCCACAGGGTGAGGACGCCATTGGCTCATCATAAACAGATACAGGACATACCCTGTTTGTGTTTTGTGAGACAGGCAGATTCTGGAACAAATTACCTGCAGAAGGCAGGGTAGCGGGAGATGGGCTATGCACTCTTCCACCACAGTCATAAGCAACTGAGGAGAGAAGCAGAACTGTAGCCCCCTGGAAGCCCCAGTTTCTTAAGCACTCTCGTATGTCTTCAGAGATGGGACATTGTTCAACACAGCACAGATAGTAAGCAAAATTCCCAGCTACCTGGCCAGTGGTTAAACTGCAAGTTAAAATAAAGGGCTTCTCAAGGATCAAAAAAAAAGAAGAAGAAGAAAAAGATAAATCCTCCTTTGTTCTCTCACATTATTTCTTTTAGTAATATTATTTTTATAAAGGCCTTTGTTTTCCACATGGCCCGTTTATGTGCAATAGTCCTGGAGGGTAGGTTATTACCCTGATTTTGTAGATAAGGAAAATAAGGCTCAGAAATCGGAAATGACTTGTCCATCAACAAACAGCTAGTGAGAAGCAGAAACAGTTGTCATGCCACGTTCTTTCTACAATTCACAGATGACTCCCATCTCCCACATTCTGCTGCTTTACCTGTTCTTTTCTCCTAATCACACTAACACACACACAGCCCTCCCAGCGCTGGCAAAGCCTCTTGCTTCTTTCCTCCGCCAGGCCAGTGGTGTGCTGGTGGCAACATCAGCCCCGCCACTTCATGCCCATGGACGGAAGACTGATCGGAGTCGGGAAAACGCCGGAAGTCCGTTCCTCAGCCCCCCATCTCCAATCCAGCTCTCTTCCAGCCCTCCCTCCAGATTTGCTGCAGAAAGGAGGAAGACGAGAGAGCGAGTACACCTGTGCTGAACTCATGCAAACTTACAGGCTCCCCTGGTTGTTCACCCCGAGGAAACATAATCATAACGTTCTCATCAAACTGACTTCCACTGGGTAAATCAACACCGCCATGAGCTAGCTGCTCATTTATCATTTGGAGATTTTAATGGGAACATTTTTATTGGTGTTCCATTGAAAAGTTGTGGCTAGAGGAACTGGGTGATGGAAGAGGAAAAAAACTAAAATTATTCTAGGGATTTTTAAATATTAAATAATCCTCATGAAGTGTTAACAGAAAGCATCTGAGCTTCCAGAGTACATGAAACAAAACCAGGTAAATGTATGTGCTTTTCCCTCTGCCCTGGCTGATCTAGCCTTAAATAACTGTCATGTCAAATGAACGTGGAGGAATGGGTTGGGGAGGAGGAAGGCTGCCTTACCTATACTTCATGTAGTTTTTATCTTCATTTCTGATAAGGAAAATAAAGACCTGAAAGGATAATTAACTTGACTCAGAGACAAAAGTGGCAGAGCTGGGAGGAGCTAAGTCTCTCCAATTCCAGAACCATCCAGAACAGATGGTGCTCTATTACACCAACTGTATTTCCCCCATCTGTACATTCCTCACGACGTACAAGTAAGACAAGACCAAGAAGTCTGAATAAATTAGAGACAAGGAACAAAGACATTTAAAATGGGTGCATTACCCATTTCCCCTGAATGCACAATCTGTGTGCCCCAAAAGGGCTCCAAAATTCTCCACGGCAATGCTTCCTACACCAGGTTCACATGCACAGACAACATATGCTGGACACTGCACAGTCCGAGGGAAATGTGGTGTCTTCTGCACAATGTATCTTCAGTAACCAGTTTATTTTTAAAAAAGAATGTACCACTGCCCCACCACGTCCTGGTTTTCCCTTTCTCCTAATGCTTAGGAGACTTCAGGGTTTTCTGCAGCTTGGCAGCTGAGCCCCATGAAGATGGTGCTGCTCCCCAAATAAAGGCGGGGGCAGCACAGCAGACACTGCCAGCCCAGCCAGAGGGGAACGTGTTATTTAGAAGAATAGGGTTCTCCACGTACCGCTCCAAATTACCATCTCGCGCGCTGCCTCTGGACTCAAGCTGCTCCATGAGGACAAGGTAAGGACACAAGGTACTGGGAACATGAATCCCTTCTGTTCTCAGGCACTTTATTAACATCTTCATTCTAACCGTGGAAAGCACTACTGACTGTGAAGGGAATGAAGTGCACAGTCAAATCCTGTCTGCCTCTCACCTTCTACGACCCTGTGACTCAGTTGTGCTCCACCCTCCCTCGCCTTACAACTAAAACAGAGCATCAAAACTACTAAGCCAGAAACTTAATTTTTCACGAAGGGAGACATTTTTTTCAAGAACTGGAGCCTCAAAACACTGAGATATCTTTGTTAAAAGGGACAGGCTAACTTCTTAAAACCATTTCCATACACTTCATTCTTGGGGAAAAAACCCAAACCGCTCACACAGGTCTGCACTTCCTTAGGTGTGCACACACTCACGCCCCTTACCAAAAGTAACTTCTCCTTTGCCAGCTTTGTCAAACAGCTGGAAGGCCACCACGAACAAAGCATCTGGGGCACACAGGACAGATTCAAATGCCACAAATTCTTGAAAGGATATTAATCTGCAACACAAAACAAGCACAAAGCATAAAGTCAGTAGCTTGTGGAAGGCAAAAGCATACACAAATATACACTAAGGGAAAAAATAAAACGTCACTGTCAAAAGATAAAATTCAAACCTAAAAACATGTATAAACACTTAGCATTTCCTTTTACATAGAGTGGACTGAAATAACACACAGAATCTAAAAGACACAACAGATTTGAGGATATGGTGACACATTAAATGCATTACAATTTCAAATGTAACTTTTATCCAACATATCACTTTTGTTTCAGGCATGTTGTTAGATTCTAAAAATAAAGCTTAGACACTTTAGATTAATATATGGTTGTTAACAACAAAATAGACCAGCTCAGTCATTCATTAATACCTTCCTACACCATGTAAAAATGGTTCACAAAGATTCATTCATTACTGATATCCATTGACCACATGAGGATTGAACTGGAGGATGAT
This sequence comes from Balaenoptera acutorostrata, assembly GCF_949987535.1. NCBI lineage: Eukaryota > Metazoa > Chordata > Mammalia > Artiodactyla > Balaenopteridae > Balaenoptera > Balaenoptera acutorostrata. Next base: position 61,226,542 of record NC_080070.1, read on the forward strand.
ATTGGGGCGGGGGATAGAATACAGATAAACTGACCATGAAATGTGACCCCAAGGCACTTTTAGTCTGGTAAGACAGATAACACTAGTCTAGAATACTATACAGGAAAGACAAATCATAAGACAGGAACCAAGATGATGATAACAGAATTTTGGTAGGAAACCAATGAAAGCTTTCTGGCAGAGATGGAATGTGAGCTGGGTCTCGAAAAATTAGTGAATTCAGGTATGCAGTAATGGGCATAGAAAGGGGGTCACCTTAGGCAGGGAAAATGCCTGCAGAAAGGCAGGTGCAAGAAAGCTAGGGAGTGTGCAAGAAAATGTGAGAAACTAATTTTATCTGGACAGAAAAGTACATAAGAGAACACTGTGAAATGAGATCAGAGGTTCAGAGATGCAAGTTTCTGAGCAAGGTCATGATATGATCACATCTATCCATTAGCAGGAACAGAACAGGCCACATATGCTTTGACTTCCAAGGAGTAAATAAATCCACAAAGGCTGTCTTAGAACTAAGTTTTTTCCCACTATTTTGTATTTTAAATGTACAAATATTTCAATGATACATTGGGATAGTCCAAGTCTCGAGGATATAGAAGAAGAAAACAGACGTGCTTTCCCATGTTTCACAGAACACTTAATTACCTCTAAAATCTTATAGAGAGAACACATTTTTATACAAAGTAAGTGCTACAATGTTAACTTAGCTATTTCCCAGAATGTCACCTGATTATAATAATGCCACAAAGAAAGGAAAACTCTGGTGTGTTCATTACACTGTCTCTATGTCATTCACCATCCAAAAACACATCCTTCCGAACGCAGGGGAACATTCAGGAACAGCGCGTATTACAGAAGAACACTTGCCCAGAACATTTTCTCCTCGACTACAGAGTCTGTCTCACTGAGAATCTTGTGTGTGTGAGCAGGACCAGGGGCAGGTGGGGATGGCAAGGGAAACACATTTGAGTGGAAGGTTCCCGGCTGGCCTCAAAGAGCTGACAGCCTGCTGGGGGAAGAAGAGGTAGTCATGTGCATATAACCCCGCCAGAACGCGAGCTGAGTATCAAAAGTAAAAGAAGAAATAAAGCATCAAGGGGCAGAGAGGAGAAGTGATTTATTCTGCCTTAAGAAATAAATAAATAAATAATAAATTAAGGAATAAATTTAAGGAAATTAAGGAATGCTCCATGAAGCTGTGGCATTCAAAGAAAAAATTTTAAAGCTGAAAAGATCTTAGAGATCATCTCCTTCCACCTCCTCATTTTACTTTTGAGAAAACTATTAGAAGTTACAGCTTGTGCACGGTGAAACAATTGGCTTCTGGCATTTTGGCCTGAAAACCAAGTGTCCTGGTTCCCATTTGACTGAGACAGAATTCCAATCGGTAGGGAGGATGGAGAGAAGAGAGAAGGGTAGGGGGAGGACGATCTACACCGAGGAAAGAACTAAGTACAGAGGGGTGTGCTGTATTTAGAGAAGGACAAAGGTGTTACTGACCCTGCATCTAATGGTCCTGCCGAGTAAAAGAGTGGTTGAGCTATCATGCCAGCCACCTGTAAAGGCCTTTAAAGGCCAGTTACAGAATCCTGACCTTTTTTTTTTGCAGGCAGTGAGAAGTCACTGGAGGTTTTTAGGGTTAATAAATAGCAGGTTCATATCTTTATTTTAGAAAAGGAACTGCTGTGGAAGATGAATTTAACAGAGGAAAGACGAGATGTGGGGAGACAGCCTGACAGCTAGAGACAGCAGGGGTCTAAACCAGAGCTGAAGCACTAAGATTGGAGAAAGGGGAAAAGTGGAGAAATACAACTGAGGCAGGAATGACAAAACGTGGTAGCCATTGGAGGTCAGAGGCTGAGAGCCACAAAAGAGTTACTCCAAGACTTCTAACTTAGATAACTGAGTGGGATGATGACACCACCACCAAAGATAAAGAATAAAAAAGGAAAAGGAGGGAATTGTGAGAGAGTAAGACCAATTCTAACTGTGTTAAATTGGAGATACCCGTGGAACAGTGAACTATGGTATCCAGCAGGAAACCAAAAGGACTAGTGTGGACCTCAGGAGAAAGGTGAATATGGGTTGAACTATGTCCCCCAAAAATTCACGCTGAAGTCCTAACCTCAGAATGCAATTGTTGCAAATGTAATTGGTTAAGATGAGGTCCTACTGGAGTAGGGTGGGCACCGAATCCAAAATGACTAGAGTCCTTATAAAAAGGGGAAATCTGGACCCAGACATGCACACGGGGAGAGTGCCACATGAAGATGAAGGCAGAGATCAGGGTGATGCTTCTACAAACCCAGGAATGCCAAAGATTGCCAGCAAACCACCCGAATGAAGCTAGGGGAGAAGCATGGAACAGGCCCTCAGAAGGAAGCAACCTTGCTAACACCTTGGTCTCAGCCTCTGAAACTGTGAGACAATAAAATTCTTTTCTTTTTTTTTTTCTTTGAGCCACCTAGTTTGTGGTGCTTTGTTATGACAGCCCTAGCAAACTAATATTAATACATAGGCCAAGACTGGAAACACAGAACTAGGAGTTTTTAAACAAAGGCTACTTAAAGCTGTGAATGAAACTGCCCAGAAGCATTTCACTTAGGGATGCATACTCGCCCAGCTCCAGACCACTGAAGCAGCAGCACAGAGGAGAAATGTGTTTCTGATTGGCTCCTTTCTTCTCGCCACCACTCCTCACACCCCAGGACCTCCTCAAGGCAGCACCAGCAACCATACAGTCACACACTGATCGGCTGAACTTGCTGGCAGTTTGTCGAGGCAAAAAAAAAATCACATTCGATATATTATCTCTGCACAGACGGTGGGTGAGTTAAGACGAATCGCACAGTGTTATGTAGAAACAGGACATTTCTTAAATTTAAAGATCTGAATTAAGAAAGGCTTAAATACCAGGAAAAGAGAATCTCATCTCTCTCAAAATGGTATGAGAGGGCTTCCCTGGTGGCGCAGTGGTTGAGAATCTGCCTGCCAATGCGGGGGACACGGGTTCGAACCCTGGTCTGGGAAGATCCCACATGCCACGGAGCAACTGGGCCCGTGAGCCACAATTACTGAGCCTGCGCGTCTGGAGCCTGTGCTCCGCAACAAGAGAGGCCGCGATGGTGAGAGGCCCGCGCACCGCGATGAAGAGTGGTCCCCACTTGCCGCAACTAGAGAAAGCCCTCACACAGAAACAAAGACTCAACACAGTCATAAATAAATAAATAAATAAATAAATAAAAGAACGTGGATTTCTTTAAAAAAAAAAAAAAAAATGGTATGAGAAACCTGAAGGCCATCTATATGGGTGAACAAATCCTCCTCTGGCAATGTCAGTGTCGTTTCATAACCATAACTGGCCAATGAATGCTCTGGTATTTTAGGCATGTTACAGATACCAAAAAAGTACGTAATTTGGTAATCCTGTTAGATACAAGTATTATACATCTATGTAGGAGGTATATAGATAAACTATGAAATCATAATGTTTTACTGTTCATCAAGATCATTTTGGATTTTCAAGGTTATCTGACTAAAAGGCTATCAGAATAATTATATAGTACTATATTCATTTACAGCGTGATATTTAAAAACATTTATATATGTATATATATTTTTTTGTGTAAACAGTATTCCAGTCTTGCTTTACAGATTTAATGGGTATTAGCGTAAGTTACAACAAAGGATACAAGCTTAATCAAGTTCAGACCTGGCTGGTGAGCTCACTTAGTTCCTTTTCCGCCCTCAACTTCCCAAACCTCTTTGACAATGTTAGATGTCCTCTAAAATAAATCACACAACTGTGATGAGCTCTGCAACTAGCATCTAACAGGAACAGTCACGATATGACACTAATGCTCACCTGCAGCAACTAACAGTGCGATACGGGTCAGCTGACATGGAAGCAAACACAGAAGTCACATTTTCACAGGCCTACACCACTCAAGATTAGGGGACATACTGGCACAAAAACAGAAATATAGATCAATGGAACAGGATAGAAAGCCCAGAGATAAACCCATGCACATATGGTCACTTTATTTTTGATAAAGGAGGCAAGAATATACAATGGAGAAAAGACAGCCTCTTCAATAAGTGGTGCTGGGAAAACTGGACAGCTACATGTAAAAGAATGAAATTAGAACACTCCCTAACACCATACACAAAAATAAACTCAAAATGGATTAAAGACCTAAATGTAAGGCCAGACACTATAAAACTCTTAGAGGAAAACATAGGCAGAACACTCTATGACATAAATCACAGCAAGATCCTTTTTGACCCACCTCCTAGAGAAATGGAAATAAAAACAAAAATAAACAAATTGGACCTAATGAAACTTAAAAGCTTTTGCACAGCAAAGGAAACCATAAACAAGACAAAAAGACAACCCTCAGAGTGGGAGAAAATATTTGCAAACGAAGCATCTGACAAAGGATTAAACTCCAAAATTTACAAGCAGCTCATGCAGCTCAATATCAAAAACACAAACAACCCAATCCAAAAATGGGCAGAAGACCTAAATAGACATTTCTCCAAAGAAAACATACAGATTGCCAACAAACACATGAAAGGATGCTCAACATCACTAATCACTGGAGAAATGCAAAGAAAAACTACAATGAGGTATCCTCTCACACCAGTCAGAATGGCCATCATCAAAAAATCTACAAACAATAAATGCTGGAGACGGTGTGGAGAAAAGGGAACCCTCTTGCACTGTTGGTGGGAATGTAAATTGATACAGCCACTATGGAGAACAGTATGGAGGTTCCTTAAAAAACTAAAAATAGAATTACCATACGACCCAGCAATCCCACTACTGGGCATATACCCTGAGAAAACCATAATTCAAAAAGAGTCAGGTACCACAATGTTCATTGCAGCACTATTTACAATAGCCAGGACGTGGAAGCAACCTAAGTGTCCATCGACAGATGAATGGATAAAGAAGATGTGGCACATATATGCAATGGAATATTACTCAGCCATCAAAAGAAACGAAATTGAGTTATTTGTAGTGAGGTGGATGGACCTAGAGTCTGTCATACAGAGTGAAGTAAGTCAGAAAGAGAAAAACAAATACCGTATGCTAACACATATATATGGAGTCTAAAAAAAAAAAAGACTCTGAAGAACCTAGGGGCAGGACAGGAATAAAGACGCAGACACAGAGAATGGACTTGAGGACATGGGGAGGGGGAAGGGTAAGCTGGGATGAAGTGAGAGAGTGGCATGGACATATATACACTGCCAAGTGTAAAATAGATAGCTAGTGGGAAGCAGCCGCATAGCACAGGGAGATCAGCTCAGTGCTCTGTGACCACCTAGAGGGGTGGGATAGGGAGGGTGGGAGGGAGACGCAAGAGGGAGAAGATATGGGGATATATGTATATGTATAGCTGATTCACTTTGTTATAAAACAGAAACTAACACACCATTGTAAAGCAATTATACTCCAATAAAGATGTTAAAAAAAAAAAGTACATCTATGAGAAAGTGCACAAACCAGCGGAAAAAAAAAAAAGATTAGGGGAGAGTAGGTTTCCAACTACTCTATTTCATGGTTCTGACACGAGCAGAGATTTTTTTAAGCAAGTCATTTTTGTTCTCCAAACCACCACAGCTACTGTTCTTCTGAAAGGCATTTATAACAGTAGCTACGTTACAAGTCCTTTAAAGTCTCGGTAAAACAGCTAAAGCACCACATACTGCAATCACATACTGAGCCAGGAGGAAAGGATTAAAAGTGGAGTGCCTCTGGACATTATGCTTAGGATGATGTAAGATTACATGTCTACTATAGACAGAGGAAGATACTAGAAGGATACGTACCAAAATGATGTCAGTGCTTCTTTACAGTAGCATAACTGTAGGCTTCCTTCCCCACCCTTCTCAACTTTGCAAGAAAGAGCTCTCGGCCTGGAAAGACTTATAGTAGAGAATATAGATGGAAAATTATGATATTATAGAAAAAATGGTAGGTAATATAAGAGAACTGGAGATAAATTACTCCACAAATTCAGAGGAGGGAAAGATTATTGTTATATTGAGAAAAAGGAGGAGATGGAGAAAGTCTGTGAAATTAGGAACACATGACATCAGAGGGAAGATGTGACCATGTGGTCATGTAACATCAGTCTTGTAAAAGAGGGGAGATGATCACGTAGAGATGGCAGGTGGGGAAAGGAAAGGCCATAGACTCCAATTCAGCGCCTGCACTATGTGCTGAGCGCAGGCCAGTGCCGGGAACACATAGATGAAAAGTGCAATTTCTGGGGCTTCCCTGATGGCGCAGTGGTTGAGAATCTGCCTGCCGATGCAGGGGACGCGGGTTCGAGCCCTGGTCTGGGAAGATCCCGCATGCCGCGGAGCAACTGGGCCCGTGAGCCACAACTACTGAGCCTGCGCGTCTGGAGCCTGTGCTCTACAACAAGGGAGGCCACGATAGTGAGAGGCCCGCGCACCGCGATGAAGCGTGGCCCCCGCTTGCCACAACTGGAGAAAGCCCTCGCACAGAAAACAAAAACGAAAACCCAACAAAGCCAAAAATAAAAATAAATAAATAAATAATAATTAAAAAAAAAAAAAAAAAAAAGGTACAATTTCTGCCCCAAACAACTGGAGGTCTGGGGGGGTAGACGGTGAGCCAGGAACCAAGGAAGGAAGGCTGGAGATGAAGAGCCACAAGAAGTGCAAGTGTGCTGGAAGGAGGGCAAGCACAAAGGAAGGTATGGAGTTCATAACGGCACATAAAATCTGGAACTTTTAGTGACATGATGAATTTGTGCCTCAGACCCTTAAATCTGGCAGAGGAGAGTTAAATGAACTGGAGGGAGAAGAGCCTGGAGTTGGGGAGATTGTTGGTTGAATCCAGGGAAGAATCATGAAGATCTGAAGGAGAAAGAAAGGCTCCTTACGACAAGGGGATAGAAGTTTATGGCACTACACTCTCCGGAGGACAATCCAACAATACACCAAGAGTCTTGATAATGCCCACACTCCTTGACACCACAATCCCACTTCCAGGAATTTACCTTAAAACATAATCAATGAATGTGCGCAAACTTTTATCTACAGGAATGCTCAAGCAGCATTGTTGATAACAGTGAAAAAAGTGAAAACAACCTCAATATGCAACAGTTCATGACTGATTAAATAAAGGACCATTCATACACTGAGAACTATCCAACCACTACAAACTGCAATAAACAAATGCATGTTATTAAGTACAAAATCAGTTACACAAATGTATGTAGAAAACAAGCCCATTCTGTTAAAAATGGACAAAAATGGTATCTTATACACACACAAAAAGAGTCTGAAGGATGAACACCAAAGTGTTAGTCATGGGTGTATCTCCAGGTAGTTAAAATATTAGAAATTTAAGGTTTTTTATTTTTGCTTGTCCATATTTTCTAATCTTTTCAATAACATACATATTGAATTATCTGTGTAGTAAGAAAGAGAATAAAAATTTCTATGAAACAGAACAGCAAGGACCTAAATTTGGGTAGTGGCAGAAGGACTGAATAAAATGGGTAGGGGTGGGGAGAGCTGAAAAAAGAAGCAAACAATTGAAAGAGTCACACTAACTCTGGCCATCCAAGGTGGATAAGCTCCAGTTCTCTTCCTCCCTGCTGTTGCTTACTCTCGCTCAGCAATGGCTTGTACCCTGTGTGGTCCCTCTCATCTCCCGCCTGGCTCCTATCTCCAGGCCAACTCTGTGGCTATGAAAGTTTAAGCAACTGCACATAAAGAGCTGATCTGTTTAGACTTTAGGAAGTTTGGTAATAGACAATGCACCATATCAAAATCCAATTTCCACTTTTACTTAAGGTTCCTAACCACAAGAGTGCTTCACAAAAATAACTTCTCCTTATTACCTTCTTCCGTGTGCTACAACAGAAGCCAAACAACTGTCCAGGATTAATGGCAGAGATAAAAGTAAAATCTAACGCCAAAAACTGGGTTCCAACCACCAGACCACCCAGGTTCAAGTATCTGTGAATGTCAAGAGAAAAAACCAAAAAAAAAAACAAAAACAGAACTGGGCTCTCCTGTGATGGCCAGTTTATCAAAAGAGTTTTGGCCTCCATGACTTTAACATCTTTAATAGCTTTGGGGGTTTTCCAGTTCTTTTTATCTCCCTCCCAAATGCCCTGGAAATATACATTGTTCAGGCCCCCAAACATATACGCACCCCGCACTTATCATATGCCAGGCAATGCCCTAGGCACTAAGGGTACTATGAAAATGAATAAGATTGACAGAATCCATGTCCTCAAGGAGTTCCATTCCAGTGGAGAAGGCAGGCAATGAGCTCAAACATACCTACATAAAGATGAGATGGTTCTAGATCAGATAACTGCTGTGTAGAGGACAAAACTGAGAAATACATTAAGATAGTGCTTCTTAGCCCCAGCGAGCCTATTTAATGGGTATAAGGAGGGATCAGAGCAACCATCCGTTTTTTTGTTGTTGTTGTTGTTGTTTTTTAACTTCCCACCCAGCCAAGCTAGAGAATGATGGGGATAGGTGGTGAGGAAATGCCTCTTGGGGGGTGGCATTAGGATCTGAATGATGAAAAGGAGGAAGCACGGGAAGATCTGGAGCAAGGGTATTCTGGTGGAAGAAACCTCAGTGTGAGGGCTGGACCTACGACCAGCCAACCTTGCCAAGTTCCATGGCACAGGGAGACACCTGAGTGGCTGGAGAGTAGAGGGGTGGGGGGCAGGGAGAGAGATGGGGATGAAGGAGGGTGCAGGGCATACAGGCTGTGTGGATTTCATTCCAAGCACACATGGGAAACAGCCATGTTGGAGGGTTTTATGCAGGGGGGTGACGTGAGCTCCTAGAAAGAACACTCAGGACACCCTGCAGCACGAGTCCAGTTAGAAGTGGCTGCAGTGGGCGGGACCGGGGTCATAGCAGGAGAGAGAAAAACAGAAGTGATCAAATCCAGGATACGCTCTCTAGACAGAGCTGGGGGGCTTGTCCTAGAAGTCAAACCACACAGCTTTTAAAGCCCAGGAGCAAGTCAGGTGTGCCCTGGGGATGCCCGGTGGCCTGCAGCCGCCAGAGAAGCACAGACTCTGAGGCCCCGAAGTTACTGAGGTTACAAAACCGCTACTTAGGCAGATGATGAAAGAGGTCATAAATAAAGATTTTGTTTAATATTCCAGTTGATGGTCAGTGAGCAAACAAACTAAGCCTCAACGGCCCTAATTATGTAAATTTAACGCAACTGTTCTTAACACGCTCTAGAAAGAGACAATGAGTTATTACCTCATTTTATACTCTAAAAACCATCAGTTATAAGGTAGAAAGAGGCTCGAGCTGTAGTTTTCCCTTGCCTAACTGGCAGCATGATCTTACTGGGCAAGTTGGAACAGACCCCCTTTCCTGATGTCTTACAGGTGCTCTCTCCAGTGCTTTTCACGCTACAATCCCATTTTCTTCCATCTTCAGTCAGAGGGAGGATCCGTGTCCACCCTGGCTCCGGCACCGGCTTGGCATTCCCGGGAGTGCATCTGTTCTGAGGCCAGCTGGGCTCCTCAGCCCTACCATGCATTCAGGTTCAAATCTCACTGCAGCGTTTGCCAAGGGGCTATTTAAATTCATTGGCTCCAATGAAATCCGACAGATTGAATATTGTTCAAACAAGCAGGCTACTGCCTGGCTTTAAAAACCTATTAAAGATTTTATTAGCAATTTTACTGTATTGTTATCATGAATTTAGCTTATAAATACCACCTCTGCATATATCACTGCCCGCATATTGCCAAAAGATGATAAATATATAGGCTCTCGTAATTACGAGCTTAACTCGTTGAGTGATATGCCCATGCTTCCAGATCTACCTGTCTGGCCACTGCTTTGCAGTTCATTTCAAACAGTACTCGAGCTGCCCAAGGCAGACTGTGCCAACTGCTGGGGTTTATACAGGGTGTTCTTCTACCTCTAACACTTTCTTCCTTATCAGCGGGATCAAACATGTCGAGCAAGTATGATCCATCCCCGCTCTGCTTCACTTTTGCCAATAGTTCATTCAATTACACACTGAAAAGTGTCTTTCACCTACACATGCTGTACACCCCACTGCTTCTTTCCTTCCCTGTTAAATAATACCGCCCAATAACTTCAGGAGAATCTGTCCCTGTGTCCAGCCACCTCCCCCAACCTCCCATCTTTTAACCTTGAGTTATAAAAAAGCTTTAATCATGAACAATCCCCACAAGAGTGAGGCTGCATCAAGGAAAGGAACCACCACAGGCTTTTTAAAACTAGAGACAAATCATATTCTCTATCTCCATGAGACTCTATCCTGTTATTTCTTAAATCTATCATTATTAAAAAAAAAAACTAAAAAAAGCTATCTTATCATATTACATTGTTCCTATTCTGAATAATTACCAATATTGAGTTCAGTAATATGTACCACAGATACTCTTTATTACACCATGGGGTAAACAGCATTTTGAGATCTATCCAAAGACTTGGGTTTTTGTTAATAGAAAAGTGTACTCTGTTGGTAGGAATGTAAATTGGTGCAGCCACTGTGGAAAACAGTACGGAGGTTTCTCAAAAAACTAAAAATAGAACTACCATGTGGCCCAGCAATTCCACTCCTGGGTATATATCTGAAGAAAAAGAAAACACTAATTCAAAAAGTTACATGCACCCCAATGTTCATAGCAGCATTATTTACAATTGCCAAGATATGGAAGCAACCTAAGTGTCCATCAACAGATGAATGGATAAAGAAGAGGTGAGATACACACACACACACAAATATACATACACAGTGAAATACTACTCAGCCATAAAAAAGAATGAAATTTTGCCATTTGCAGCAACATGGATGGACTTGGAGGGTATTATGTTAAGTGAAATAAATCAGACAAATAAAGACAAATACTGTATGATACCACTTATATGTGGAATATAAAAAATACAACAAACTAGTGAATATAACAAAAAAGAAGTAGACTCAACAGATATAGACAACAAACCAGTGGTTACCACTGGGGAGAAGGAAGGGGTGAGAGGCAATATAGGGGTAGGGGATTAAGAGGTACAAATTATCATGTAAAAATTAAGCTACACAGATATACTATACAACACAAGGAATATAGCCAATATTTTATAATAACTATAAAAATAAAATGCGTACAAAGTTACTAAAAACACTACGAGCAACTCATTTTAAATTGGGGATTGCCTTTAATGGGGGAAAAAGTTGAAAAGGAGAAAGACCAGTGGTGAAAAAAGGGAAGAGTAGTTATAAACCATACTGGAAAATCCACTTGGGTAAGCAAAGTAGATTTTTTTTTTTTTTTTAATCTAGGTTTCCTAGATCTTCCCTTATTCTTTCAAGGCTGGATGAGAAGGCTTTCAACATTATTAAAATGGCAAATGCCAAAAAATAAAAATAAATTTTTAAAAAAGGGACTTCCCTGGTAGTCCCGTGGTTAAGACTCCATGCTTCCAGTGCCAGGGGGCATGGGTTTGATCCCTGGTCGGGGAACTAACATCCCACATGCTGCGCGGAGCAGCCAAAAACAAATAAATAAATAAAAATGAAAATAAATAAAATGGCAAATGAAGAAGGATAACGGGGAGATAAACTGCAGATAAGCCCGATAAATCAGTAACTGAAAAGCCAGCAGGCAAGTAAATTTGTTAACTAGCATTTTTTAAAGACCACTGTACACTGGCCTATCACTGCATAAAGTAGCAGGTTAGCTGTTAGATTGCCACTGGAAACCAGTTATATACTTTAAATGCTTCCAGTAGAGTACATGCTGCCAAACCCTTTGCATATCTGACTTCAGTCTCCAGTTTGATTAGTTTAGAGCTGAAAAACACAAAAGCGCCCTGCACTCCAGAGACTATGTGAGTACCTATGGCACAGTAGACAACTCAAGGAACAATCTTCACATGCCCATACTATCTATGGGTGTTCTTTGCCCAAATAACATTTTAAAACACCAAAAATTGATTGAGTTAAATCATTTTGTAATCGGAACACAATGCTTAATGCGTTTTTCTGAAACTCTGAAGCAAGGTGACGATGATTAAAATGATATTCAGAAACAAGTCAGAAGCATCTAAATAAGCACAGACACACAAAAAGTGACAAGAGCAAATGTGCTACTGTCTTGCATCTGCCAATGCAGTAACTGTCCAGCTAGGCACTCTGACTGAAAAGTAGTAAACTAAATTTTAAAAAAATACATGAAATCAAGTTTAACTGATTGCCCTTTGAAAAAACATTATCAGTTACTCAAGTATTTTAACATTTTCTTTCACTTATAAAACTTACATTATGGATACACGCAAAAACCTTTTTTGATATGATCAGAACATAAGCCTTTAGCAAAGCAAAAATTCAATGACTGAAATAGCCTTTATCATATTTTTTTAAATAAAATTATTCATGGTGTGGGCAAGAAGAAATAGAAGTACATAGGCTTGAGCCAGAATATCACACGCACACAAAAAAAGCCAACATTAATATCTGCTGTGCCAGCTGAATTCAAATTAACCCAATTTTACATGTTAATTAAACCAGCTATTTTCTTTTTATTGTATTTTTGCTTCTTAAATAGTAGAGTCTACAAGTGGTTCCCAACAGACTTGTTCCAATAACAATGACGTATTCATTTACTTCTATTATGACCATACAATACAGTAACTGAGCAGTAATTTTTCACAGTCAATTACATGTGTGGTTCTTTATGCTTAAAGATGCTGAAATAATGTGTACTACAGAGCCATATGTCTGAATCTCTAGTCTGCCTGAGGCAGTTGCCTGGGTAACACATTTTCTCTTTGGCTTAGCATAACCCTTCGTTGAATATCATTAGGTGTCATTAAATAGCAAACATTAACATGAACTTCAATACACTACTTAGAGTAATTTTACACATGTAAACAAGTGCTCCATCATTTATAAGAAGCTTAAAATAGATTATGATTTTCTGTATTTAAGACCATGAAAAAGAAATCTTAAAAGTGCCCACGTGTTGATTCCAAATTGAATTTGCAGAAATTTCTCTTATATTAACAAGAGAACTCAGACCAAGTTTCAGGGGCAACACTTCTCATCTATACGGTCATAATATTTCAGTGCAAGCAAAGAAGGATTAGGTTCTTAAATTTTACTTTAAATTTACTCAAAGTTGTAAAATAACTGCATCAATTCCATCTCAGACCATCAAATACTTTTACTCTCATTTCTAACAAGGAGAGAGAAAGCACTCAAGTTCAGTAACAAAATTAATTTAAAGAATAAGATCCTTAAAAATCAAGGCACATAGTAAGAAAAAAAAGTATGGGATAAATCATGCACTATCTAAAATATTTTAAATTTAAAAACTTAATGAGGTGTTCTATAGTTTAGAAACGGTAATACGCAGTTTATACAGGATGTTCTAGAGCAACGCCTGCATTAAGAATGGCAGCTGTCCCCAATAATCTCCATCAGCCCTCCATCCCATGCCACCCCAAATAAGCATCCTTGTCTAAGAAGAACAATGTACTTGGCTCCACAAACATAGTCTTAACACTTGGAGCCTCCCCCTCCCCACCCACATTCCCAAGCAGATTATCGCTCCTAAACCATGGAATTATGACTTTCTGAGACACATCATAACTCCATGTAAGCCTAATCTCTCAGCCTGTAAACAATAACAACTTGTCCTCTATCACCTGCATCCCAAAGGGGCTCTAAATTTGCAATGTTAATTTTAAAGGACACATGCAAAAAGAAAACGAATCATCAAATGGCAGGGCCATCTCTAACGTGCTTTCTCACCTTTCCCAGAAAAGGAGAAAGGCGGGCTCCAAAACGCTGGAAGTGGGGCTGGGGGTACTGATCAAGTAAGGTTCAGGAGGCAGCCCCAAAGCTGTCCTCAGTCAACCTAAGAGTACAGAGACAGCTCGGCCAAGAACAAATAAGTTCTTGGTTGTGAGCCTTGAGGTACCAGAAATAACTATGATGATGAACTGGGATCTTTTTTCTCCTTCCCACATCTGTTTCCTAATTCAAAATAAGGAAGAAATGGCCACACAAAATGGAATGACTTAGCCTCAGGTGCCATGCTTCCACCTCCCACTGCTCCACAAATGCTCACATAACTGAATAAAACCCCAATCACCATGTTCAGTCCAGGGGCTGAGATGTGGTTGGCAAGGAAAAAGTTATTTGATATTAAATGTATACCCCATTTTGGTTTCAACATTCTGCTCTGAAATGAGGTAAATCATGAGAAACAAATTGATGGCACAGATAAATCTTAAGGCAAAACATGTTCAAGATATACTGGGATCAGTATAGATTCAGTCACATCTCTGATGCCTCTGTAACAATTCATGTTCTAAATGATTATCTAAGACAGTCTAGGATTTCAAATAAAACTTAAAAATTAAAACTAAATTGTATAAACTGTCATTGCTGAGAAAAGTAGCCTAAAAACTTAAGAAACATTACTAATGAGAATTGAAACAAAAAAGTGATTTCTGCTTACAATATTCTGATTAAGTAGTATTTCTGGATTTTACCCAATACCTACAATAAACAGAATGCTATTTCCACCCCTATCCTTGATACAGATTAATTTAAATTTTACTACATGAACATAATTCACTTAAGAACTGGCACAAGATCTGGTAGAGAAAAATGTAAGTTTTTCATATTTAATTATGTTTTGCTATACAAATAATCACTAACAAAACACAATAAATACACCTATTAACACAGGCCACCCATGAACACAGATTCTCATTAAAATAACCAAAAGCATTTCTATAGCTATGTAAGTCTGCTCTACTTAGGTTTATAGTTTATTTTACTGTCTGGAAGAACCTATATAAATTCCAAAAAAAAGGCAAGAAAATAAAGATTTTCTGTCCAATATGTTTCCATACTATCTCTGCATTCATTAGCAAGTCCTATTTCTAAAGATCTCATAATAATATCAAGTTTTTTTTAAGCAGGCAATTACAACACAGAATAGCAACTGTAAGAAAAAATAATAATCAAAATTAGAAACTGTTGGGAGTACTTTTATATTTTTGCAAAAGCAAATTGAGCTACAAGACTTTTGAGACTCTTTTGCTTTTTCTAGGTACAATTACTGCTAATTGTGGAAAAGCAACATCAATGGTTTAATGCTTTTTCCTTAAGTTGGTAACTTTTACTTCCTGATTTAAATTAAAAAAAAAAAAAAAAAAACTGGGCTTCCCTGGTGGCGCAGTGGTTGAGAATCTGCCTGCTAATGCAGGAGACACGGGTTCGAGCCCTGGTCTGGGAGGATCCCACATGCCGCGGAGCGGCTGGGCCCGTGAGCCACGGCTGCTGAGCCGGCGCTTCTGGAGCCTGTGCCCCGCGACGGGAGGGGCCGCGATAGTGAAAGGCCCGCGCACCGCGATGAAGAGCGGTCCCCGCACCGCGATGAAGAGTGGCCCCCACTTGCCGCAACTGGAGAAAGCCCTCGCACGAACCAAAGACCCAGCACAGCCAAAAATAAATAAATAAATAAATAAATAAATAAAATTAAAAAAAAAAAAAAAAAAAAACTCTAGAAGAAAGCACTAATCAGGAAATCATAAAGCCACAAAAAGAGGTTTTCCATGTTCAGCAAATCCCAGGTACTTTCAAGGGAGGTTTTCCCTAGATGGAAATGCAAACCCTTAGTGAATTGCAAAAATTATATTCTAAGTTAATAACTGGAAGAACGGTGTGAACTAAAATCTATGAAAAGAGAAGAGACGTGGCCGCATTTATTCGACTCTGCTGAAGAAAGCTGTAACTCACCAGCCCATAAGCAGGGAAGAGAGAGGCAGAGCCAAATGGTCCCCAGCTAGCCAACTCCTCGGCCTTCATAGGGTGCTGAAGGGGAGGGGAAGGAGTCTCAAAAGGGTCAAGAACCTAATCATATGGGTGGTTTTCTCAATACAAAGAATCGCTCACAGTAATTTTACAAAAACAAGAATAACCCCAGACTACTATGGTACCAGCCTATTTGGAGAGGATAAAAGTGAAACAGGATAAGAAAAAAGATGAGCTAAAAGTTTCAGCACCTGTCACAGAGAGAGACTGCATAAAATGTCATAGAGTTCCTAGGAAAAAATGAAAACCAGGGGTTTTAATATGTTGAATTTCAATATGGAACCAGAAGAGAGCCTGAGAATCCCATCCCCTCATCAGCTTCATAATAATACCTCCCACACTCATAGCACTTTATGTGTCCAATCCATTCAAATTCATTCAATAAATACAGACAGAGTGCTCCTGTGTGCCAGCCACACCGTCTAGGATCTGCAGATTCAGCAGTGAGCCAAACAGACAAAAATCCCTGCCTTCCTGGAGCTTCAGCCAAGTGTGTGTGAGAAGGCAGAGGGGGAGACAATAAACCAATTAATAAAATCCTTATGTGACAAGATAACCACTGTGAGATACACTGCCCTATAAGGAGAAAGGCATGTTGGGGGGTACAATTTAAAACAGCATGTTCAGGGGAAGCCTCCCTGAGAAGGTGTCATCAGCACGAAGACCTACTTCTTGGGGGAAGAGGAAGTGCGCAGGCATTGAGGTGAGACTGAGCATGGTGTGTTCACGGTGCAGCAAGAAGGCCACTGCGGCTGGAACAGACTAACTGGGGAGAGGAATTGTAGGAGATGAAGTAGAAGGGTAAGGGAAGGAGAGAGTGGGCACTGTAAGGCCTTGCTGGCCACAGTAAGGACTTTGGCTTTTACTTGTAGTGACATGGGGAGCCATAAAGGAGTGTGAGCCAGAGAGCAACGTGACCCAACTTAGGTCTTAACAGGATCACTCCGGCTGCTGTGTTGAACAGACTACAGGGGAGCAAGAACAGACGCGGGGAGACTTGTTAAGAGGCCATTACAATAATCTCAGTGAGAGATGGTCATGCCTCTCAGCAAAGGTGGTAAGAAGTGGTCACATTCTGGATACAGAGTAACATAATGCTACAAATGGAATCAAAAGAACTAAATCATGTAAAATGAAGAGTCACTTTATTGGGAGTTCAATTATTCACCAGGAATGAATCTATAGAACTAGCCACCTGGGGGCCATGTGCCAATCACCAGCTGTGCTGAGCCTGAATTTGCACCGTTACAGGGTGAATTAGTGACACTTTTAATATTTTCCCTTTTTTTTCTTTTTGCTCATTTAATATAGTTTTCTTTTTGAAAATGTACATTTAGATGAACTTGCAGAGAAAATTCAAATGAAGCAGGGACTTCCCCGGTGGTCCAGTGGTAAAGAATCCACCTTCCAATGCAGGGGACGTGGGTTCGATCCCTGGTTGGGGAACTAAGATCCCACATGCCACGAGCCACAACTAACTGAGCCCACGTGCCTCAACTAGAGAGCCTGCAGGCCGCAACTACTGAGCCCAAGCGCTCTGAACCCTGCACGCGACAACTAGAGAGAAGCCTGTATGCCACAACGAAGAGCCCACGCCGCAACGAAAAGATCCCAAGTGCCGCAACTAAGACCTGATGCAGCCAAAAAATTAAAGAAAATAAATAAATAAATAATTTTAAAAATAAATAAATAAAAATAAAATGAAGCAGAACTACAGTGGTATGTACATTTGCTATCCTGCTTCCCCTTTTAATTCATCTTTACCAGCAGCTGGTTCATTGCCAAATTCTCTGGTGTAGGTTGAACATGGACTCTATGTTAGAAATCAATCTGATGAGTCTTCTACTAAGCATCTCTTGGTGGACTCCCGGATGGGAACTGGTTACCACAAAGGCCAAGGAATGATTAGATGCTTGAAATTTTCAGGCCATCCCCTATTCTCTAGAAAGGGGAAAAGATAGTATAGCCATTTTCACAATGTTGATTCTTCCTATCCAAGAACATGGTATATCTCTCCATCTGTTTGTGTTGTCTTTGATTTCTTTCATCAGCATCTTATAGTTTTCTAAGTACAGGTCTTTTGCCTCTTTAGGTAGGTTTATTCCTAGTTATTTTATTCTTTTGGTTGCAAGGGTAAATGGGACTGTTTCCTTGATCTCTCTTTGTGATCTTTCGTTGTTAGTGTACAGCTACATGTGAAAGAATGAAATTAGAATACTCCCTAACACCACACAAAAAAGTAAACTCAAAATGGATTAAAGACCTAAATGTAAGGCCGCACACTATAATGCTCTTAGAGGAAAACATAGGCAGAACACTCTTTGAGATAAATTGCAGCAAGATCTTTTTTGACCCACCTGCTAGAGTAATGAAAATAAAAACAAAAATAAACAAATGGGACCTAATGGAACTTCAAAGCAGGGCTTCCCTGGTGGCTCAGTGGTTAAGAATCTGCCTACCAATGCAGGGGACACAGGTTCGAGACCTGGTACAGGAAGATCCCACATGCCGCAAAGCAACTAAGCCTGTGAGTCACAACTACTGAGCCTGCACTCTAGAGCCCGTGAGCCACAACTACTGAGCCTGCATGCTACAACTACTGAAGCCCACATGCCTAGACCCCGTGCGCTGCAACGAGAAGCCACCACAGTGAGAACCCTGCACACCACAACGAAGAGAGTAGCCCCCGTTCGCCGCAACTAGAGAAAGCCCACACGCAGCAACGAAGACCCAATGCAGCCAAAAATAAATAAATTAAATAAATTTATTTTTTAAAAAAAGAAACTTAAAAGCTTTTGCATAGCAAAGGACCATAAACAAGAAGAAAAGACAACCCTCAGAATGGGAGAAAATACTGCAAATGAAGCAACTAACAAGGGATTAATCTTCCAAAATATACAAACAGCTCATGCAGCTCAATAACAAAAAAAAAAACCCAATCAGAAAATGGGTGGAAGACCTAAATACACATATCTTCAAAGAAGACATGCAGATGGCCAACAAACACATGAAAAGATGATTAACATCACTAAGTATTAGAGAAATGCAAATCAAAACTACAATGAGGTATTATCTCACACCACTCAGAATGGGCATCATCAAAAAATCTACAAACAATAAATGCTGGAGAGGGTGTGGAGAAAAGGGAACCCTCTTACACTGTTGCTGGGAATGTAAATTGATGCAGCCACTGTGGAGAACAGTACGGCAGTTCCTTAAAAAACTAAAAATAGAACTACCATATGACCCAACAATCTCACTCCTGGGCATATACCCAAAGAAAACCATAATCTGAAAAGATACATGCACCCCAATTTTCACTGCAGCACTATTTACAATAGCCAGGACACGGAAGCAACCTAAATGTCCATCAACAGAGGAATGGATAAAGAAGATGTAGTACATATATATCATGGAATATCACTCAGCCATAAAAAGAAACGAAACTGGGTCATTTGTAGAGACGTGGATGGACCTAGAGACTGTCATACAGAGTGAAGTCAGAAAGAGAAAAACAAATATCGTATATTAACGCATATATGTGAAATTTAGAAATATGGTATAGATGAACTTATTTGCAAAGCAGAAATAGAGACACAGACATAGAGGATAAATGTATGGATACCAAGGGGGGAAATGGGGGCGGTGGGATGGATTGGGAGATTGAGATTGACATATATACACTACTATGTATAAAATAGATAACTAATGAGAACAGACTGTATAGCACAGGGAACTCTACTCAATGCTTTGTGGTGACCTAAATGGGAAGGAAATCCAAGGAAAAGGGGATATATGTATACGTGTGGCTGATTCACTTTGCTGTAGAGCAGAAACTAATGCAACACTGTAAAGCAACTATACTCCAATTTAAAAAGGGGGGAGGGGTTAGAAATGCAGTTAAATAACTGATCATGAGGCCTCCATAAAGATTTCAAAACTACATACAGGGTTCAGGCAGCTTCCAGGTTGGTGAGCACATGACAGGGCTGGGAGGATGGTGTGCCTAGGGAGGGCATGGAAGTTTTCAGATTCAGAATGAACTACACTACTGGCTTTCCTGGGTCTCCAGCTTGTACATGGTGGACAGTGAGAGGTCTCAGCCTCCATAATTGCATGAGGCAATTCCTCCAAATAAATCTCTCCCTCTCTCCCCACCCCCAACTCCCCTCCCTTTCCTCCTCATCCCTCTATACACTTGACCCTTCAACAACATGGGTTGAGAGGAGCCTAAACCAAGATGGCAGAGTAGAAGGACGTGTTCTCACTCCCTCTTGCGAGAACACCAGAATCACAACTAACTGCTGAACAATAATCGAAAGGAAGACACTGGAACTCACCAAAAAAGATACCCCACATCCAAAGACAAACAAGAAACCACAATGAGACGGTAGGAGGAGCACAATCACAATAAAATCAAATCCCATAACTACTGGTGGGTGACTCACAAACTGGAGAACACATATACCACAGAAGTCCACCCACTGGAGTGAAGGTTCTGAGCCCCACGTCAGGCTTCCAAACCTGGGGGTCTGGGAACGGGAGGAGGAATTCCTAGAGAATCAGACTTTGAAGGCTAGTGGGACTTGACTGCAGGACTCTGACAGGACTGGGGGAAACAGAGACTCCACTCTTAGAAGGCACACACAAAGTAGTGTGCGCATCAGGACCCAAGGGAAAGAGCAGTGACCCCAGGGGAGACTGAACCAGACCTACCTGCTAGTGTTGGAGGGTGTCCTGCAGAAGAGGTGGGTGGCTATGGATCACTGTGAGGACAAGGACACTGGCATCAGAAGTTCTGGGAAGTACTCCTTGGCGTGAGCCCTCCCAGAGTCTGCCATTAGCCCCACCAAAGAGCCTGCAGGCTCCAGTGTTGGGTCGCCTCAGGCCAAACAACCAACAGGGAGGGAACCCAGCCCCACCCATCAGCAGTCCAGTGGAATAAAGTTTTACTGAGCTCTGCCCACCAGAGCAACAGCCAGGTCTACCCACCACCAGTCCCTCCCATCAGGAAACTTCCACAAGCCTCTTAGATAGCTTCATGCACAAAAGGGCAGACAGCAGAAGCAAGAGGAACTACAATCCTGCAGCCTGTGGAACAAAAACCACATTCACAGAAAAATAGACAAGATGAAAAGGCAGAGGGCTACGTACCAGATGAAGGAACAAGATAAAACCCCAGAAAAACAACTAAATGAAGTGGAGATAGACAACCTTCCAGGAAAGAATTCAGAATAATGATAGTGAAGATGATCCAGGACCTCGGAAAAAGAATGGAGGCAAAGATTGAGAAGATGCAAGAAATGTTTAACAATGACCTAGAAGAATTAAAGAACAAACAAACAGAGATGAACAATACAATAACTGAAATGAAAACTACACTAGAAGGAATCAATAGCAGAATAACTGAGGCAGAAGAACGGATAAGTGACCTGGAAGACAGAATGGTGGAATTCACTGCTGCTGAACATAATAAAGAAAAAACAATGAAAAGAAATGAAGACAGCCTAAGAGACCTCTGGGACAAGATTAAATGCAACAACATTTGCATTATAGGGGTCCTAGAAGGAGAAGAGAAAGGACCTGAGAAAATATTTGAAGAGATTATAGTCGAAAACTTCCCTAACATGGGAAAGGAAATAGCCACCCAAGTCCAGGAAGTGCAGAGAGCCCCATACAGGATAAATCCAAAGAGAAACATGCCGAGACACATAATAATCAAATTGGCAAAAATTAAAGACAAAGAAAAATTATTGAAAGCAGCAAGGGAAAAACGACAAATAACATACAAGGGAACTCCCATAAGGTTAACAGCTGATTTCTCAGCAGAAACTCTACAAGCCAGAAGGAAGTGGCATGATATACTTAAAGTGATGAAAGGGAAGAACCTACAACCAAGATTACTCTACCTGGCAAGGATCTCATTCAGATTCGATGGAGAAATCAAACGCTTTACAGACAAGCAAAAGCTAAGAGAATTCAGCAACACCAAACCAGCTCTACAGCAAATGCTAAAGGAACTTCTCTAAGTGGGAAACACAAGAGAAGAAAAGGATCTACAAAAACAAACCCAAAACAATTTAAAAAATGGTCATAGGAACATACATATTGATAATTACCTTAAACATGAATGGATTAAATGCTCCAACCAAAAGACACAGGCTTGCTGAATGGATACAAAAACAAGATCCAGGGGCTTCCCTGGTGGCACAGTGGTTGAGAATCTGCCTGCCAATGCAGGGGACACGGGTTTGAGCCCTGGTCTGGGAAGATCCCACAAGCCTCGGAGCAAGTGGGCCCGTGAGCCACAATTACTGAGCCTGCACATCTGGAGCCTGTGCTCCACAACAAGTGAGGCCGTGATAGTGAGAGGCCCGCGCACCGCGATGAAGAGTGGCCCCCGCTTGCCACAACTGGAGAAAGCCCTCGCACAGAAACGAAGACTCAACACAGCCATAAATAAATAAATTAAAAAAAAAAAAAAAAAACAAGATCCATATATATGCTGTCAACAAGAGGCCCATACTTCAGACCTAGGGACACATACAGACTGAAAGTGAGGGGATGGAAAAAGATATTCCATGCAAATGGAAATCAAAAGAAAGCTGGAGTAGCAATACTTATACCAGATAAAATAGACTATAAATAAAGAATGTTACAAGAGACAAGGAAGGACACTACATAATGATCAAGGGATCAAACCAAGAAGAAGATATAACAATTATAAATATATATGCACCCAACATAGGAGCACCTCAACACATAAGGCAACTGCTAACAGCAATAAAAGAGGAAATCAACAGTAACATAGTTAATAGTGGGGGACTTTAACACCTCACTTACACCAATGGACAGGTCATCCAAAATGAAAATAAATAAGGAAACAGAAGCTTTAAATGACACAATAGACCAGATAGATTTAATCGATATTTATAGGACATTCCATCCAAAAACAGCAGTTTACACTTTCTTTTCAAGTGCGCAGGGAACACTCTCCAGGATAGATCACATCTTGGGTCACAAATCAAGCCTCAGTAAATTTAAGAAAACTGAAATCATATCAAGCATCTTTTCTGGCCACAACGCTATGAGATTAGAAATGAATTACAGGGGGAAAAACGTAAAAAACACAAACACATGGAGGCCAAACAATACGTTACTAAATAACCAAGAGATCACTGAAGAAATCAAAGAGGAAATCAAAAAATACCTAGAGACAAATGACAATGAAAACACGACGATCCAAAACCTATGGGATGCAGCAAAAGCAGTTCTAAGAGGGAAGTTTATAGCTGTGCAAGCCTACCTCAAGAAACAAGAAAAATCTCAAATAAACAATCTAACCTTACATCTAAAGGAATCAGAGAAAGAAGAACAAACAAAACCCAAAGTTAGCAGAAGGAAAAAAATCATAAAGATCAGAGCAGAAATAAATGAAATAGAAACAAAGAAAACAATAGCAAAGATCAATAAAACTAAAAGCTGGTTCTTTGAGAAGATAAACAAAATTGACAAACCATTAGCCAGACTCATCAAGAAAAAGAGGGAGAGGACTCAAATCAATAAAATTAGAAATGAAAAAGGAGAAGTTACAACAGACACCACAGAAATATGAAGCATCTTAAGAAACTACTACAAGCAACTCTATGCCAATAAAATGGAAAACCTGGAAGAAATGGACAAATTTTTAGAAAGGTATAACCTTCCAAGACTGAACCAGGAAGAAATAGAAAATATGAACAGACCAACCACAAGTAATGAAATTGAAACTGTGATTAAAAATCTTCCAACAAACAAAAGTCCAGGACCAGATGGCTTCACAGGTGAATTCTATCAAACATTTAGAGAAGAGCTAACACCCATCCTTCTCAAACTCTTCCAAAAAACTGCAGAGGAAGGAACGTTCCCAAACTCATTCTATGAGGCCACCATCACCCTGATACCAAAACCAGACAAAAATGTCACAAAAAAAGAAAAATAGGGATCAATATCACTAATGGACATAGATGCAAAAATTGTCAACAAAACTACTAGCAAACAGAATCCAGCAGCACATTAAAAGGATCATACACCATGATCAGGTGGGGTTTATCCCAGGAATGCAAGGATTCTTCATTATATGCAAATCAATCAATGTGATAAACCACAGTAACAAACTGAAGGAGAAAAACAATATGATCATCTCAATAGATGCAGAAAAAGCTTTCGACACAATTCAACACCCATTTATGATAAAAACCCTCCAGAAAGTAGGCATAGAGGGAACTTACCTCAACATAATAAAGGCCATATATGACAAACCCACAGCCAACATCATTCTCAATGGTGAAAAACTGAAACCATTTCCACTAAGATCAGGAACAAGACATGGTTGCCCACTCCCACCACTAATATTCAACATAATTTTGGAAGTTCTAGCCATGGCAATCAGAGAAGAAAAAGAAATAAAAGGAATACAAATTGGAAAAGAAGAAGTAAAACGGTAACTGTTTGCAAATGACATGATACTACACATAGAGAATCCTAAAGATGGCACCAGTAAACTACTACAGCTAATCAATGAATTTGGTAAAGTTGCAGGATACAAAATTAATGCACAGAAATCTCTTGCATTCCTATATACTAATGATGAAAACTCTGAATGAGAAATTAAGGAAACACTCCCATTTTCCACTGCAACAAAAAGAATAAAATACCTAGGAATAAACCTACCTAGGGAGACAAAAGACCTGTATGCAGAAAACTATAAGACACTGATGAAAGAAATTAAAGATGATACCAACAGATGGAGAGATATACCATGTTCTTGGATTGGAAGAACCAACATTGTGAAAATGGCTATACTACCCAAAGCAATCTACAGATTCAATGCAATCCCTATCAAATTACCAATGGCATTTTTTACAGAACTAGAACAAAAAACCTTTAAAATTTGTATGGAGACACAAAAGACCCCGAATAGCCAAAGCAGTCTTGAGGGAAAAAAGCGGAGCCGGAGGAATCAGACTCCCTGACTTCAGGCTATACTACAAAGCTACAATAATCAAGACAATATGGTACTGGCACAAAAACAGAAACATAGATCAATGGAACAAGATAGAAAGCCCTGAGATAAACCCATGCACCTATGGTCACCTAATCTGTAACAAAGGAGGCAAGGATATACAATGGAGAAAAGACAGCCTCTTCAATATGTGGTGCCAGGAAAACTGGACAGCTACATGTAAAAGAATGAAATTAGGACACCACCTAACACCATACACAAAAATAAACTCAAAATATATTATAGACTAAATGTAAGACCGGACACCATAAAACTCTTAGAGGAAAACATAGGAAGAACACTCTTTGACATAAATCACAGCAAGATCTTTTTTGATCCACCTCCTAGAGTAATGGAAATAAAAACAAAAATAAACAACTGGGACCTAATGAAACTTCAAAGCTTTTGCACAGCAAAGGAAACCATAAACAAGACGAAAAGACAACCCTCAGAATGGGAGAAAATATTTGCAAACGAATCAATGGACAAAGGATTCATCTCCAAAATATATAAACAGCTCATGCAGCTCAATAACAAAAAAACAAACAACCCAATCCAAAAATGGGCAGAAGACCTAAATAGACATTTCTCCAAAGAAGACATACAGATGGCCAAGAAGCACATTAAAGCTGCTCAACATCACTAATTATTAAAGAAATGCAAATCAATAATACAATGAGGTATCACCTCACACCAGTTAGAATGGGCATCATCAGAAAATCTACAAACAACAAATGCTGGAGAGGGTGTGGAGAAAAGGGAACCAACCCTCTTGCACTCTTGGTGGGAATGTAAATTCATACAGCCACTATGGAGAATAGTATGGAGGTTCCTTAAAAAACTAAAAATAGAACTACCATATGATCCAGCAATCCCACTACTGGGCATATATGCAGAGAAAACCATAATTTGAAAAGACACATGCACCCCAATGTTCATTGCAGCACTATTTACAATGGCCAGGTCATGGAAGCAACCTAAATGCCCATCGACAGACGAATGGATAAAGAAGATGTGGTAAATATATACAATGGAATATTACTCAGCCATAAAAAAGAATGAAATTGGGTCATTTGTTGAGACATGGATGGATCTAGAGACTGTGATACAGAGTGAAGTAAGTCAGAAAGAGAAAAACAAATATCGTATATTAATGCATATATGTGCAACCTAGAAAAATGGTACAGGTGAACCGGTTTGCAGGGCAGAAATTGAGACACAGATGTAGAGAACAAACGTATGGACACCAAGAGGGGAAAGCAGCGGGGGGGTGGTGGTGGTGGTGTGATGAATTGGGCGATTGGGATTGACATGTATACACTGATGTGTATAAAACTGATGACTAATAAGAACCTGCTGTATAAAAAAATAAATAAAATAAAATTCAAATATTAAAAAAAAGAAACAATGTAAAACTCAATTTAAAATTTGAGTGGAATAGCAGAAAAAATTGGCTTTTTAAAAAATTTGATTTTTGTATTTGGTTTGTATTAGAAATCTATGACTATTCCCACTGCCACCCTTAAGTAAAATAAATCACCCTTTAATAAAATAAATCTCAAAAAAAAAAAAAGAACACTTAACATGAGATCTATCCTCTGGAAAAAAATTTTAAGTACACAATACATCATTGTTAACTATGAGCACAAGGATGTACAGCATATCTCTAGAACTTATTCATCTTCCAATACTGTATCTTCAAGACATTTAACTAATTTAAATCATTCTAAACCCACCACTTTTGGTGGGACTTCTGTCCATTTTTAACTAAGATCTACATTATGACTGTGTACAATGTGGCAGTTTATCAGGGCCACTTGCTGAATTATTAAAAGTTTCCTTTGTTTCAGAAGGAAATAGTGCCAATTGAGTAAATTATTGATTCCCCCTTTTTTATTTAGCCACTTGTAGACTATATGAAGAACCCATAAAACCAATAAAACTTTGATCAATTACTTGGAATTTAGCAAATTTAACAATACACTTGAATAAAAGCCAAGGCCTTTTTACATTTTATCTAATTTTGAAGCTACCTTCTTTTAGCATCCATTCATAAAACTCTCTTCACTCCTATTAATGAATATTTTTCATTTAGAAGGTTACGTTTGAAGGGGTGTAAACTTTTATAGCTAACATGTGAAACCAATACAAAAAAGATTTCCTGTGAAGTAAATAGGAATTGTTTAGATCAAGATTACAACATTTAGACCAAATTTTTACAATGTAAAATGTTGATATTTATTTCTTGAATAGTCTCTAAAAAGTATCTCATTATGTTATAAAAAATAATTTTTCTTTTCAACCCAATAAACTTCTGCAAACCTGCTAGTATCAGGATTCAAAAATCCAATTTTTTTACAAAAGAAAAATCAGTTTAGTTTTTTGAATAACACAGTGAAATGGTGGGGGGCCTTGACAGTGAAAAATTTCCCTACAAATTTCACAGATGCAAGGATTTTAGATAATCTAGATAAATTGAGATGTCCATTCACTTGACTAATAATTTTAGTCAATACATTACAATTTTCTACTGTTTTCTACTCTTACAATCTATGTAATGGTATAAGGTAACTGGGAAAAGTTCTCTTTCCATTTATTATAGTTTTTCAAATTTTTTTTTCTCCGGAATTTTTGGTGTATATATGACAGCTGCTAAATGTGACAATCTGTTACTGCCTGAAAGTAACGAATTTGGAGAGACTTTTATTTGGAAAAAAAAAAAAAAAAAAACATGGGTTGAACTGCTAGGATCCACTTATACATAGTTCCCCCAGCCCAATAGTAAATACTACAGTACTACATGATCCAAGATTGATTTAATCCAAGTGTGCAGAACTGCAGATATGGAAGAACCGCAGGTACAGAGGGCCAACCATAAGTTATACTCAAATTTTCGACTGTTAGGAGGGTCAGTGCCCATAACCCCTGTGTTGTTCAAAGGTCAGCTGTAGATACGCTTTATTAATTCTGTTTCTTTGGAGAACCCTGACTAAAACACACACACATGCACATATACTATATACACTGTAGCATATACAGTAGTAAAGAACTCAAATACTACAGTATACATACAGTATAGAGAGAGTTTACATGGCTGGTTTTGGGTATGAATGGGGAGAGAAATATGAACATGAATATACATGCATACCAATTTATTTATATTTGGGGGAGAAACACCCTGTGGAGGAAAAATACAAAAACTAAAAGAAAAAAGAGTGAGCTATAAGGGGGAGGGTGGAGACAGGGGGAAGAAGACAGGCATCTCCAGCCAGACTTCTCTGAGTATACCTTGCCTCTATTATATAGTTTTGACTTAGGAGACATTTGTTTTATATACACAACAATTAAATTAGATCTAAAAGAAAAAAAAGCAGTCCCTAAAAATTGAAAACAAACTGAAATGAATGAACCTAACCATACATCAAGTTGGTGGCAAAACCACACAGAGAAATGAATTATTTCAAATAACCTTAGAACACAGTATTTTCACTGTATATACTTAGTGGTATGAAGTCTAAGCACAAATAGAGTTGAAAAGAAATCTTAAGCTTCCTTCAGTATCTAACTGTTAGCATCAATACTGGTGTTTTTATTTTGAATATATCCTACATATTGCAAATATGTAATCCTGTGATGTTGCTGGTAATCAAGATTTTCAGTGAAAGAAGAGAGAAATATTTTTAAAAATCAGAGAACTAAAAATATTTTCACTTTAATTTTGTCCATTTAACTTTGAAATACCAGTATAAACTGAATACTTTTTCCTCCTTCTATCCACTGAAAAAGGCCTCAAAGCAAGTCTCTATATACAGCTGCCCATGAAAAAGAATACAGCTCCATGGATGTGTGGCTGAGTCCAGGTCTGGAGCAGGAAATACAGAATAACATCCTGCTTTGCCACAAAGCAAGGAAATACTCCAGTATTGATGGAGCCTATCGAAAAGGACAAAGGAGAAAATATAAAAAGGTTCCCACTGGCCAAAGATGAGATACATACAATTGACTAAAACATGCCAAATACAACCCAACACAGGAGCACCGCAATATATATGGCAAACGTTAACAGACATAAAAGGAGAATTCAACAGTAACACAATAATAGTGGGGGACTTTAACACCTCACTTACATCAATGGACAGATCATCCAGACAAAAAATCTATTCGGAAACACAGGCCTTAAATGACACATTGGACCAGATGCACTTAACTGATATTTACAGAGCATTCCATCCAAAAGCAGCAGAATACATAGTCTCGTCAAGTGTGCATGGAACATTCTCCAGGATGAATCACATGCTGGGCCACAAAGCAAGCCTCGGTAAATTTTTGAAAACTAAAATCATATCAAGCATCTTTTCTGAACACAATGCTATGAAGCTAGAAACAGGATTAAAAAAACTGTAGAGAAACACAAACACATGGAGGCTAAACAGTATGCTACTAAACAACCAACGGATCACTGAAGAAATGAAAGAGGAAGTCAGAACGTACCTAGAGACAACTGAAAATGAAAAGACGACAAACTGAAACCTATGGGATGTAGCAAAAGCAGGTCTGAGAGGGAAATTTATAGTGATGTAAGCTTATCTCAGGAAATAAGAAAAATCTCAAATAAACTAACTTAAGTCTAAAGCAACTAGAGAAAGAAGAACAAACAGAGCCCAAACTTAGTTTGTTTCTTAGGAAAGAAATCATAAAGATCAGAGCAAAAATAAATGAAATAGGGACTAAAAAAACAATAGCAAAGATCAATGAAACTAAAAGCTGGTTCTTTGAAAAGATAAACAAAATTGATAAACCTTTAGTCAGACTCATCAAGAAAAAAAGGGAGAGGGCCCACATGAATAAAATCAGAAATGAAAAAGAAGTTACAACCAAAACCACAGAAATGCAAAGAATCATAAGAGACTACTGCAAGCAACTATATACCAATAACATGGACAACCTGGAAGAAATGGACAAATTCTTAGAAAGGTACAATCTCCCACGACTGAATCCAGGAAGAAATGGAAAATATGAACAGACCAATTACCAGTACTGAGACTGTATCAGTAATTCTGTAACTCCCCAAAAGCAAAAGTCCAGGACCAAATGGCTTCACAGGTGATTTCTACCAAAAATTTAGAGAAAAGTTAACACCTATCCTTCTGAAACTATTCCAAAAAACTGCAGAGGAAGGAACACTTCTGAACTCATTCTATGTGGCCACCATCACCCTGATACCAAAACCAGACAAAGATATCACACAAAAAAAGATTATAGGCTAATATCACTGATGAACATAGACACAAAAATCCTCAACAAAATCCTAGCAAACCAACTCCAACAATACATTAAAAGGATCATACACCTTGATCAAGTGGGATTTATCCCAGGATGCAAGGATTTTTCAATATCTACAAATCAATCTGATAAACCACATTAACAAATTGAGGAATAAAACCCATATGATCATCTCAGTAGATGGAGAAAGAAGCTTTTGATAAAATTCAACATCCATTTATGATAAAAAATCTTCATAAAGTGGACACAGAGGAAACATACTTCAACATAATAAAGGCCATATGTGACAAACATCAGCTAACATCATTCTCAACTGTGAAAAGGTGAAAGCGTTTCCTCTAAGATCAGGAACAAGACAAGGATGTCCACTCTTGCCACTATTATTCAACATAGTTTTGGAAGTCCTAGCCACAGCAATCAGAGAAGAAAAGGAAATAAAACGAATCCAAATTGGAAAAGAAGAAGTAAAACTGTCACTGTTTGCAGATGACATGATACTATACATAGAGAATCCTAAAGATGCCACCAGAAAACTACTAGAGCTCATCAATGAATTCGGTAAAGTTGGATACAAAATTAATACACAGAAATCTGTTGCATTTCTATACACTAACAATGAAAGATCAGAAAGAGAAATTAAAGAAACAATCCCACTTACCATCGCATCAAAAAGAATATAATCCCTAGGAATAAACCTACCTAAGGAGGCAAAAGAACTATACTCTGAAAACTGTAAGAGGCTGATGAAAGCAATTGAGGACAACACAAACAGATGAAAAGATACATCGTGTTCTTGGATTGGAATAATCAGTATTGTTACGATGACCACACTACCCTAGGCAATCTACAGATTCAATGCAATCTCTACCAAATTACCAATGGCATTTTTCACATAACTAGAGCAAAAAATTTTAAAACTTGTATGGAAACAAAAGACCCTGAATAGCCAAAACAATCTTGAGAAAGAAGAATGGAGCTGGAGGAATCAGGCTCCCTGACTTCAGACTATACTACAAAGCTACAGTGATCAAAACAGTATGGTACTGTCACAAAAACAGACATATAGATAACAGAACAGGATAGAAAGCCTAGGAATAAACCCACACACTTATGATCAATTACTCTACAATGAAGGAGGCAAGAATATATAGTGGAGAAAAGACAGTCTCTTCAACAAGTGGTGCTGGGAAAACTGGACAGCTACATGTAAAAAAATGAAATTAGAACATTCTCTAACACCATATACAAAAATAAGCTCAAAATGGATTAAAGACCTAAATGTAAAACCATATACTATAAAACTCTTAGAGCAGGGGTCCCCAACAGTTGAGCCGCAAAGCAGGATGTGAACGGCAGGCGAGAGACTGAATCTTCATCTGCCCCTCCCCATCGCTCTCATTACCATCTGAACCATACCCTCACCCCCCACCCCAGTCTGTGGAAAAACTGTCTACCACGAAACCAGTCCCTGGTGCCAAAAAGGTTGGGGGCCACTGTCCTAGAGGAAAACACAGGCAGAACACTCTTTGACATAAATCACAGCAGTATCTTTCTGGACCCACCTCCTAGAGTAATGGGAAAAAAACCCCAAAAATAAACAAATGGGACCTAATTAAACTTAAAAGCTTTTGCACAGCAAAGGAAGCCATAAACAAAATGAAAAGACAACCTACAGTCTGGGAGAAAATATTTCCAAAAAATGCTACTGACAAGGGTTTAATTGCCAAAATATACAAACAGCTCATATAGTTTAATATCAAAACAACAACAACAAAAAGCCCAATTAAAAAATAGGCAGAAGACCTAAATAGACATTTCTCCAAAGAAAACATACAGATGGCCAACAGGCACATGAAAAGATGCTCAATATCACTAATTATTAGAAAAATGCAAATCAAAACTACAGTGAGGTACCACCTCATACCAGTCAGAATGGCCATCATTAAAAAGTGTACAAATAATAAATGCTGGGGAGGGTATGGAGAAAAAGGAACCCTTCTACACTGTTTGTGTGAATGTAAATTAGTGCAGTCACTATGGAGAATAGTATGGAGGTTCCTTAAAAAACTAAAAATAGAGTTACCATATGATCCAGCAATCCCACTCCTGGGCATATATCTGGAGAAAACTCTAATTCAAAAAGATACATGCACCTCAATGTTCACTATTGTAAATAGCAGCACTATTTACAATAGCCAAGGTGTGGAGGCAACCTAAATGTCCATCGACACATGAATGGATAAAGAAGATGTGGTGTACATATACAATGGAATATTACTCAGCCATTAAAAAGAATAAAATAATGCCATTTACAGCAACATGGATGGACCCAGAGATTATCATATTAAGTGAAGTAAGTCAGAGAAAGACAAATACCATATGAAATCACTTATTTGTGGAATGTAAAAAAATGATACAAATGAACTTATTTACAAAATAGAAACAGACTCTCAGACATAGAAAACTTATGGTTACCAAAGGGGATAGTGGGAGGGTGGGGAAAGAGATAAATTAGGAGTTTGTGATCAACATATACACACTACTAAACATAAAACAGTTAAACAATAAGTTCCCACAGTACAGCACAGGGAACTATACTCAATATCTTGTAATACCCTATAATGGAAAAGAATCTAAAATATATATATATGTATACCTGAATCGCTTTGCTGTACACTTCAAATACAACATAGTAAATTAACTATACCTCAAGTTTTAAAAAACACCAAATGCATAAAAGCCCTTTGAGTTCATAATACTCAGTATAAAAAAGGCCCCCATTCCCACAAAAAAAATAACACACAACTCCTTGAACCTTCAGAAGTTATTACAACATCAACTCCTGATGCTGAAAATTGGCTCAGGTGAAGGAAGTAATTTGGTTGACTCCCATTTCTAACCCAGACCTCTCCCCTAATATTAATCCAGATCTCAACATCTATCAGTCTGTCTCCAATTACATGTTTAATAGGCATCTGAATATTATCATGTCCTAAAAGAACGCTTAGTTTTGCTTCCAAACCTATTCCTCCCTCAGAATCCCCTCAGTCACTTAGATTGCTCTTTCCTATATCTCATATCCAATCTATCAAGAAAATCCCAAATCCAATCACTTTTATCATCTCCACAACTAGCCCTCTAGTCCTACTATCTTTTTTCTTTCTTCCACTCTTGCCCACTTCATTCTATTCTTTGCAAATCAGCTAGGGAGATCCTTTCAAACTGTTATTCTGATCATGTCAGTCCAGAGCTCAAAACTCTCTCGTGACTTCTACCTACACTTGAAATAAAATACTACAGTACCTTTATAATCTGGCTCCTGGATACCTTTCTGATTTCTTCCACTTTCCTGCTCATTACCAGCCTCTAATCAAACTGGTTTCCTTGCTTCATCTCAAAGATATCAAGCACACTCTCATCTCAGGCTCTCTGCATCTGTCATTCCCTCTACCCAGAAAGCTCAACTCGTAGATTCTCACGTGGCTCACTCTCACTGAGGTCTCTGCCTACATGTCGCTTCCAAGAGGTCTTCCCGACCACCCTATCGACTGTAGTACCCCAGAGCCCGTGGCCACTCACCATCTCCTTCCCTTGCGTAAACAGATACAGCCACCTGCCTCTCTATCACATGTCTATTGGTTTACACTGTCTATTTGCTATATAAGAGGGCAACGTTTATCTGTTTTGTTTAGAACAGTGCCTGGCACATAGTTGGCGTCAATAAATATTTGTTGAATGAATTAATAAAATCTGAAATTGACATATATTTTTAAAGTATCAAGGTTCTCTCAGGTATAGAACACAAGCCCACACTATCATATATCCTTTATTACAGAGACTCTATAATAAATAATATAAATAAATAATATAATAAAGTTTCTCTAGAATTTCTATGAAAGTTAAACAGTTATCTTCTTTCACCTCTTGCTTTTCCAGACTGAAGATCCCCAAATCTCTACACCAGATTGCTATGGCAGCTTTACCCTCCAAAACCTTCATTAAAGTCTGAGAATCTCATTCTGTTTATTAGGAAGTGACTCACTGACAATTATGCCACAATCAAAGGGAAAGTTAACAGGCACTATCTCCTCACATTTCACTTCAGGAACTCCTCACAGCTTAATGCAAGACTTTTAATTTAAGCAACTGCCACATCCTGTGCCAATGACACTGACATTTGTAGAGAAATACGTTTGCAAGTAGCCAGGAAACAGAGCTTACATTTGATTTCCTTTCCTTTAAAACCTTAGATTTGAATTTTAAACACCTATGGTACAGGTAAAGCAAAACCAGACAACCAAACAAGGCAAGGGGGAGGGAAGGAACAGTATTTGCTCTTCAAACATTTTCTGAGCATCCTGACATGCTGGGAAGAAGGGTTGGTATTTTCAGTTGGCCCAATAAAGGTGAGCCTTCTGAGAATACGGTGTGCAATGGTACCTTCAAGGTTCAGTCCGTGAGGAGTAAAAGGGGAAGAGTATACCAAAAAGTATTCCTGGCCTAAAAAATAAAAATGTGAGGAATGTGAGGACAGTTTTCCCCAAGTTTGTGGGTGTGGATGATAGCTGGGATAGCTCTCATGAAGGTTTTAGGTCCACCTTAAGTTGGTCAAATAATCAGTCTTAGGGACTAAGAATTTTGCAAAGGGCATCACAACTACTAAGCAAAGACATATGCAAAGTTCTCATTCAAAGCTCCATTTTTAATATTCTTCTCTAAACACACAAAGTTCCAGAGCAGATTGGGCACAAACCAAAGAGAACTGGGTCCAAATTCTAGTTCCAGCACTAGATATATGACTTCAAGAAAACTATTTAAACTTTATGATTCTGCACCTCTCTCTGTAACGTTAGGGTTGGCAGAGGTAAAAGTACCTATTTTAAGGACTTGTTATGAGGATTAAATAAGAGAAAGGGTGGAAATTGTTACACCAGATCTGGAACCCTATATGTGCTCAGTAACTCTTTGCTTCTTTCATCCTTTAATCTAACCATCTAGGATAAAAACATCAGCAGAGCTCTAATCCCACAGAATATTTTTGCTTTAAAAATTCTTCAAGTAATAAGATTGCCCCTCCCCAAGCTTCCTTGCCTCTCTGCAAAGATCCCTTATCTCCCAGCAGGCACAATCTGTAGTTCATCAGGACTAATCTCACTGTGCCCTTTATCCTGTACATGTCGACAGCAGCCTGCCAGCAGCCCCAGATTCCCAGCTTACCCTTTAACACCCACATCTAATCCCCACAGGGACTCTGCACTTTCCCTATTCTGTCACCCACCATCTCCCAGAAACCACCCCCCCCCAAATGTGCCCCCTAGAATTCACAGCACATGGTGAGCAAAATCTCATCCTCAATCCCATCTCTAAAGGGAATTCCTTTCAGAGGAGTCCTCTAAATATCCCTTCACCTATTTGCTGTAACCAATTTGAGGCCCATGCTTCTGAAGCAGCAAGGGGCTTTCCTCTGCAGTCCTGGGTTGCATCAAGCTTATAAGCAGGGGAGGTGTACTTCTTCCTTCCCATTGCCTCTCCCAGACCATCCCCCAATCCTTCCTTCCTAACCCCCAGTTTAAATACTCCCACCATATAACTAGCACTCAGCACCCCGACTTGTTTCTATCACCTAATAACTCCAGATTCACATCTCCTCCCCACCATGTTTTAACTCCTGATTCACTGACATGCTCTCCAACCCAACTCCTACCTTAATTCTCAATATTTTCAATAATTTCAAACACCCAGGCCTCCCCATTACTTGAACTTGCCTCTTCCAATGATCTTTTCTCCATCCATTCTTGGTCACTCAGTCCCACGGTCAAACTCTAGACTTCTGCCATCACCAGTAACTGCAATACCTCCTTATTCTCAATTTCATGCATCTCACTTTTTGGCCACTACCTTCTAGTCTTCCTGCTCACTCCCTTCTATACCCCAACTTCAACAATCTTCAATCTCACTGAAATCAACAGTTCATTGAGCCTACCACCTTCTCATTGCCTGCTATTCCAATGTCCTTTCTTTGCCCCTTATCCAGATTAAATCTATAGTCAAGCATTGTAATTGCTCCCCTGCATGCCCTTACCTACTCTGGGTTAATCAATGGCCAAGCCCTCAACCTTAGTCATAGCCAACACTTCCTGCTCCATGACAGCAGATAAGCAGCTGGCCTCAGTAGCTAGAAAACAAACAGCCACACTAACTGGTCTCGCTTTGAATTTCATGACCACAAGCCCTCAGGTGGGACCTCAAGTGGGTCCAACCCAGCAGCCATGCTGTGTTCCTTTATCCATTCACTTCTAAATGAATATTTAGTATATTCTCCTCTCTCCTCAAACTGCCAATACCTCACCGGCATCCTCCCTCTCATCTATCTCCCAGAGAAAAACCAAGGAGATCAGAAGAAAACTTCCCCCAAATCCCACCACCACATCGATACAACACCTCTGGCCCATATAGTACCTTATCTTCCATTTTTCTAGCTCAGTATTTTTCAAACTTTCAAGTCTCAGGACCCCTTTACGTGTTTATGAATTATTGAGGATCCCAAAGGGCTTTTATTTATGTGGTTTGTATCTATCGTATTTACTGTGTGAGAAATTAAAACTGATAAATTCTTAAAACATTAATTCGTTAAAAAGTGAATAAGCCTATTACATGGTAATATAAATAACATATTTATATGAAAAATTACTATTTTCTAAAACAAAAAAATGTAGTGAGAAAAAAGCAGTATTATGTCTTTGCAAATCTCTTAAATATCGGACTTCATGGAAGACAGCTGCATTCAATCTGCTGTAATATGTTTTTCTGGTTGAAGGATATGAAGGATTTCAGCCTCATACAGATTCACAGTTAGAAAAGGAAGGAGCATTTTAATAGCCTTTTTAGATACTTGTGGATATTCTATGATACAACACCAAATCCCAACAAGGGATAGTTTCTTAAAGATTCGCTACAATGTGGAATCTGAAACTGTTTCAATGAACTTTTCCCACCTGGTTACATTAAAATCCATGGGTCTATCTTGCACTTTGAATAGACCTTTGACTCATACATGATTCTCTAACACCATGTACTGGTCAACTGGAAAAGATGTTTCCCTAAGTTATGCAGATCTTCCAAACGTTGGCACATTGCATTACACTATATTAAAAAACCACATTATTACTATCACCACTAATTACATCAGAAAAGGCTGTATCAGAAGGCTGTCACGTGAACATTTTAATTCTCTCAAAAAGTGTGTTCCATTTAAGAAATGACTAGCTCAGTGAGCACCTGAGTTGCTTTTCCTTTGACAACCATCACAGGAGAGTAACCAGCAGTCTTCATGGATGCTTCCCATTTAGTCACTCAGAATTTGTAAGTGACATGTATTCAAGGGTGAGATTTAATAAAAAGTCAGTAATTTTTACTGCTTCTTCAAGGACACTCTGAAACAGAATTGGCATCATCGTTACTACCATGATTGTGAACACGTGCGGGTGAAGCATACGATGACCGCTCATACTGCCGGGCTTGGGGTCGCTGCTGAATTGGTGCTAACCAGCAGTTCTATAAACCGTGGCTTTTAAGACCATCAGTTCAAATACAACAGGACAAAAAAAGGCAGATGATGTCTTAGTATTTTTCTGTAAACAGTATGGACCTCACAGACTCCTTAGAAAGGTCTCCGAGACCCCCGGGGGTCTACTGACCACACTCTGAGAGCAGCTGTTGTAGATGAACTTTCCATGTTACCACAAGAGGCCACCTCCCTCTCGGAATGTATCAGAATTTCCTCCTTTTCTCTCCTACACTGTCAATCCTCCACTCTCTGCAGTCATTCCCATCAGCATGCATTACACTGCCCTCTACCCATTTTAAAAAGACCCTCCCTTTCACCTCCAGCTATGGCCCATTTCTCACCTCCCCCTGAAAGCAAAACTCTCCAAATGAGGGCCTGGCTTGGTAAGTAGAAGGGGGAAGAGAAGGAGGGCTATCCTTACATATGAATGAGGAGTGAAATCAGCACCTACTCACTAATCAATGCTTTCAGGAATTAAGAAGAAAAATAAACCCAGGCACCTGACACTCCTAAAGGTTTTCTAATATACCAGCGACATAATAGAAACCTTTTTAAGAATTCTTTTTAATTTACTCTGCACAGACAGCGTCTAGCCGCCACATTGCATGCACCCCCCCTATGATTTCAGACATCAAATATTAACACAAAGTGAGTAATGCAAAAAGAAAGGGGGTTAATCAGACACTTTGAGAGAAAGAAAAAAATGACACTGATTCAACGAGAGCTGCTAATGAGGCTTTTTGTTTTGGTAGATTAATTTGGGAGTCTGATGACTAAGAAGAAAATTTAAGCTTCTCAGGTGACTGCTGTTGATTAGTACCAATTTTTTTTTTAATTAAAGAAATGCCTTTGCTTAATTCTACGGTTTATGAATTTCAGGCGTTTATCTGAAATCTGTGTCCACCCGAGTAGTGTAGAAAACTTTCCTCATTAGCAAACTGAAAGACCTCCTCTTATTGATTCTGGACTGTATTTGACAGATGATGAGCATTTCAGACTGTGAACTGCTGATGTAAATACATTACCCTAATACTCTTTAACCATTGCCAATTGTAAACCTCATTAACTCCCAGCATGCGGCCAAGGCCTGGATTTCATCGCGACAGCCTCGCAAAGTGAAAACAGGTATATGAAAATGCTTTTATCATCAACAACATTATTATATCCTCCTTCACCTTGTGAAGTATTTAAAGGAGCTCTTTTTTTCCTTCTCAGAAGGATAAACAGCGAAAATAGGAAAGGCAGAGAACACAGGAAAGGCAGAGAACACACTTTATATAGCCACACATTTTAAAACCTGAGATTTTTTTTAATCTTTTCTTCTTTGACACCCTTATGCCTCATGCCTCAAAATGGGAATTGTCCCAGGATTGATTCTCTGTACTCTGAAGAGAAAAGACTTATTTGTGGATGACGATTACATTATCATTTTGATTCAATGAGGAATAGGGGCTGACAAGGTGTTAAGTTGGATGCGTCAGCTTGTCACTAAGATATCAGGATTTCGCTTTTGTGTATGAAATTTATTGAAATTTTTCATAATTAAAATGTCCGAGAAAAAGAACAAAGAAATCAGGGATTTCTGAAATTCCCTTTTTCAAAAGAAGAACCAACTTTTGTTCTTGCGTGGAGTGCAAAGAGGTTCCACCCTTGAGATGGAAAATAGCAATCCTAGCAAACAAATTAGACACCAGAGCTGCCCAGGGCCCACCCCACACAGA
This sequence comes from Balaenoptera acutorostrata, assembly GCF_949987535.1. Taxonomy (NCBI): domain Eukaryota; kingdom Metazoa; phylum Chordata; class Mammalia; order Artiodactyla; family Balaenopteridae; genus Balaenoptera; species Balaenoptera acutorostrata. The sequence continues at coordinate 61,266,054 of NC_080070.1, forward strand.
CAGGGGTCGGACCTGTTAACAGGCAGAGAGCATCTTGAGCCCAAGAGGCCAGGGAGCCAATACCTCCGGCTGATTCAGGCCATGCTTAGTCTTCCCAAGTGAGGCCAGGTACTAGTCAAATAGCTTTTGAGCCCCAGCCTCTCTAATGAGACTTCAGTTAATGAACAACAACTAGAAACATATTGGCAAAGCTCAAAGGGACACACACACACAATTTATTCTTCCCTTGCTCTTAGTAGATAGCTATGTGAACGATGTATTAAAATTGCAGTTAAAAAAGCTTCATTCCCATTTTAAACAAAAACATAATGACAACCAAACGTAAAAGATATCTCAAAAATTATACACACAAACCCAACAACAAGGGGAGAATACACACTGTCTCGCTAAGGTAAGAGGGTCTGAGTGGGAGGAGCTCTGAGAAACCCACTTCCTCCCCTTCTCTCCCTCCTCCGAGGCGCGGAAAACCCTCCTCACCCAGAGGTCCACCTACAAAAGGCTTCCAGGCCCGGGCACCCTCCAGGAACTTCACAAACTGATTAAACTCATCATTAAATCTATTAAAACAGTGGAATGCAGGGAAATCTAAACACAACAGGCTATTAGAAGGGAGAGTGAGAACTGGTGAAATCAAAGAATATTAACAGCAAGGATCATGTTTAACAGAGGCAGATCATGCCAATCCCCAGACTCACACGATCCTTTGATGGCTCTCCATTGCTCTTACGACAAAGACCCCCAATCCTTAATATGAAGGACAAGTTCCCACACAGTCTGGCCACGGCCTACCACCAACCCCCGCCCCCCCCGTGCCCTGCACTTTCCATGCTCCAGGCCTGCCAGCCTCTGCACTTCAGAATGTGACTTTGCAGCCACTGTTCTCCCTGTCTACAATGTTGTCCTCTGTCCCCCCACCTCTTGGCACCTTCCCAACTCCCATGGCTCAAATGTCACTCAGTGGAAGTCTTTCCTGACCTCCCGGTTGGCATGAAGCCCCCTTTGCTATCTCTCACACCATGTCTCTCCTACATAGCACCCATCACAACATCAGTTCACATTTATCTGTGATTCTCTGATGAACACCTGTCTGTCCCACTAAATTAGAAGCACCAAGCAGGCAAGCACTCTTTTTCCCACTCAACATGGTATCCTGCACATACAGAACAGTGCCAGGCACAGAGATGAGGTTCTCAAATAGCTGCTGGATGACTGAGTGGACAGGCCTCCACAAGATGCTCCCAGCGTGGAAGGCTGACCAAGCCACAGCCTCATGAGTCATTAAATTAGCGTCAAGAGGGCTCCAGAAAAACAAGGTCCCTTTGCCAACAAGCCCGTAAGTTCATGCAGTGCACAGGTGTTTAACTTCCACACTAAAGCTCAGCCCAACCCTAAACAGAGCTGAAGTCTTCCGGAAAGGGCCATGCCCTCAAGGAGACAGTCTACAGCAGGGGTCTCTGCCTGGAAAATGCCTGGTTCTAGCCAAAAGCTACTATTGAAAAAAAATGCTCCCTTTCGGTATTAGGCTGGCTGGTCTCTGTCCCCCCAAAATTCTTCGCAACTACAGGCCTTCTCATTTCCCAAAGAAGATATCTATGTGAGGGTACTCAATTCCTAGGGCTGCTACAATCACTGACCACAAAGTGGGCGGCTCAGCACAGCAGGAATTCGTCCTATCACAGTTCTGGGGACCAGACATCTGAAATCAAGGTGTCAGCAGAGCCACGCTCCGTCCAAAGGGAGATTCTTTAGGGAAGAATCATTCCTTGCCTCTTCCAGCTTCTGGTGGCCCCAGGTGTTCCCTGGTTCGGGACCCCATCACTCTAATCTCTGCCTCTGTGGTCACAATGCCTCCTGCCCCTGCCAGTGTTGTGTCCTAATCTCTTCATCTCAAGATCCTCAATTTAACCACATCTGCAAAGACACTTTTTCCACAAGGTCACATTTCCAAATTCCAGGGATTATGATATCTTGGTATCTTCAGGTGGCCATAATTGAGCCTCCAACAATGAGTAACCTAGAATTTGAACCAGAGCTTCCATTTCCCAACACTCCTGGGCTTTCATAACATAAGGGGGGCAAAAACTTCTCAGTACATTTACCTAAGTTTAGTCAACAAACTGATGCAAAACAGAGGGCAGATATTGGACTAGACACTGGAGATAGTAAAATATGCAGGACCTGGACCTTGGACTCAAGAAACCACAGCTGGGGGACCAGTACTTAACTAAAAATGAGTATTTCAAGTCACCATGACATCTGGGCCAGCACAGCTGTCATTATTTTTAAATCCTGAAGTTGTCAATTTACAAATAGATTTTTAAATTTTAATAAAGTTATGCACTAAAATCCCTCTGGCCAGTCAAGCTAGGTGATCACACCCCAAGAGAGCCTGACCAGATTAATGGCACGGCCTCCAGCACTTCCTCATTGTTTGTTCAGCGTGTGCGTTGTGCTTTTGTGGGCCATTGTGTGGCTTCTGTCATGTAATTTTTTCAAGGAACAGTAGTTGATTTGGGAGGATGTTGTGTGACTTGCGGAAAGGGAAAGGAAGGGGAAATGAGGACATTCACCATTTTACACTGAGAAAAGATGTATGATTATATCTATTTTTGAAGTAAATACTGTGGAGCTGTGTGTCAGGGTTAGGGAAAATAGCACAGGAACATCTGCATGGGTCTTAAACAGTGGTCCTATGCTACTAACTCGGTCAGCTTAAATACCGGAGACAAGTTCTTCAATTTCTCAGTCCTTTTGGCAAGAATTATCACAATACATATGATGAGCTATAAAATATTTCTACCCTTAGACCCAGGAATCCCTCTCTTAGTTCTTTCTAAGGAAGTAATTAAACAGAAGGTAAAAATGGCATATACATGAAGATATTCACTCTAATACCATCTATTATAGAAAAGTAGAAACTGAAATAACTCTATAAGGGCATGATTTCATAAAGTATGGTATATTAATCTGTTAGAAAATGATGAAGTTATTTACACTGTTCATATGAACAGCATATGGAAAAATGAAAATTGATACAGTCGAAAAGATTATAAAAGAGGATTACAATTAAAATGAATTCAAATTACGAAAAACATTGATGCAGGTTAACAAATTATGGAAGATACTAAAAAATTCAAAATATTTGTGGCAAGCTGAGAAGGTTGTGTGTGATGGTTTTCCCTTTTCCCTGAGCTATGCACTGTCAATACTTCAAAAAAAAAAAAAAAAAAGAAAGAAAAGTTAGTCATAGGGCAAAGGATTGAGACCATTTAAGATTTTCTCTGTCACAGTAAAATGTTAAGATTTCAGATAACAAAAAATCAGAAAGAAAATGTCAAGTTAAAGAGGATTGTGAGATTATGAGAGAAGAGGCAGCTCAGAACAGTGGAAAGGCCTAGGACTAGAGCCAGACAAGCCTGGGCACCTTTTGGTAGCAAACTGCTTGATCCCTCAGTTCTCATCTGGGAAATCAGGAAAAGAAAGCCAACGTTTCAGATTTATTATAAACTCTTGAAAAAACATACATGTTATGTTACTTTATATATATTAAATGCATGTTACATTGTTGATGTCTAATGAATTTAAGCCTCTATTTCTGAAGACTATATGTAAAAAGAAATAGGAAAAGCATGTGTGTTAATGGGGGTGGGATGGAAAGGAAGCAAAATACATTACAAGATACTACAATTATACAAAATTAATGCATCTAGGAACCAAAATGTTCACGGAAAGAAAGAGGTACAAAATGGAAGAGAAGGAAAACTCCTGTAATGTTAAATTTAAATAGGAAATATCATTATGAACTTTTTAAAAGTATATTTTCCAGCTCTTTCCACTGAAAAGTTACCCTGGTAACAATGAGACAGTGCCTAGGTCCTTGTTTCCAAGCACCAGTCCCAAACAAAAGGAACCAGGACTTCTTTGAGAAAAGAGTACTTTCCTGGTCAGAAGCAGGACAAATCCAAAGCGAGCCTGGAACATCTTATTTACCAAAAGCAAAGAGCACTCAAAGGCTGAGGGTACAAGCCAGGTTAAAGGGACTCCCAGTGACCTCACTGGGACAATCTGAACAACTCAGAGAACACAGTAATAGATTATAATGCACTGAATTTAAAATAAAGAATTCCATGAGTTTATAATGACATAAAAAATTAAGAGAAAGAAAAGGGAGTGGAGGGAAGAAAGCTTTTCTTTACCGAAGAATGGTAGACAATAAATAGAGGACAAATAAAGAGTTAGAAAAATCACTACTTTTCAAACATCAATGTAATAACTGACTCAGAAAAGGATCACCATGGATGCCGAAACGACTGGGTGAAAGGCTGCTTGGGAAACAGGATACCCATGGTGTCATCAATGCCGGGACGAGGTACCTCCTGAGCAGATACAATAGGTAGTACAATCTCTCCTAACCTGCACCCCAAAATCTATCATGAATCCAAGTCATGAGGAAACAATCAGACAAGTCCAGAATGCAGGACCTTCAATGAAATAACTGGGCCTGGGTTTTAACTCAATTTCATGAAAGAACAATGAAAGGCAAGGCTCTGTTCTAGATTAAAAGATATACAACAACTAAATGTAATACAAGAACTTTGATTAGATCCTGGATTTAAAAAACAAAAGGCAATGAGCCATTTGAGGTGGGGAGTGAGGGGAGAGATCTGGTACATTTTTAAATAGACTGGATATTATATATTTCACATCATTGTTAATCCTCCTAAGTATGATAATGGTAAGAAGAATGTTCTTATTCTTAGAAGATAAACACTGAAGTATCCTGATGCCGGCAATTTATAGTTAAATGGTCCAGCCAAAAGAGGAAATGTGTGTGCATGTGCAGAAAGTGTATGTGTTAAAAAAAAAAAAAAAAAAAAAAAGGCACACCGGTGTTAAAAATGTTAAGTCAATCTAGATGAAAGGTATCTATTGGGCATTCACTGAATTCTTTCAATTTCCTGTAGCTTAAAGAATTTAACTATCAAATAAGAAAAAAATGATCTTAAACATTGAGTCTGATAATTCATATTGCATGTGAGCTTGGTCACACTTCTTCTGAATCTTGTAAGCACAGAGGATGTGTAAGCAACCAAATTTTCCTCAAAAAAAAAAAAAATGTTTGCTAGAATAAATCTATGTTCTGTCTAGCTTTAGCCTGAATGGACTACTGTGAAATATACCTCTGCCTCACCCTGCACCTCCCCAGAGAGGTCCTGTGAGGGAAGGAAGACCTGCTCATATATGACATTTTCCTATCAAGCAAAGAATCCCACCTTGGGGAGGTAGAAAACAGAAGTAACCCAAGTAACTGCTACTGGAACAAACAGAGACAGTATAATCCAGCAATCTGCCAGCATATTACAAGACGTATAACTGCCAATTTCCTCCCCACTCCCTTCCCATCTGCAAGACTTTCACTTTAGAGGAGGTTACTTCCATGCATGATGGAACAACAGGTGCATAAGCAAGAAAAGGAAGGTGCTGGTAAAACTGAGAGCATTCGCACTGCAGCACTGGAGTTTACTTTGGTTGCATCTCAAACCCATGCATGTGGGAAAATCAGACACAGGACCGACAGAGAACGTTCAGAGCTAAAGAACACCACCCCAGAATGGCAGGTGGCTAATCTATCAAAGGGGGTGCTGGCACATGGCAAGGCCAGACGGCTGGATCTTCTGCAGTTTATACAGAGAAAGCTACTTCTTATATATTATACTTGGTTATTAGGGGACACTGGCGGTCATATTACCAATATTTCGGAGCCCAAAATTCTGCATTTAATGGTAAAAGCCAACTGCATTCTTACACAACTTAGGAATGACTCATTTTTAAAAATGTAAACAGAAAAGACTGGTAAGGGAAAAAAAATCCAAAGGCATTTTGCAAAGTGTCCTATTTAATTTTAGATGGTCCAGTGTCTCTCTTCCAGCTTGGGCAGAATGCCCTTCTTGGGGATTTGGAATCATTATTCTGTCTGTTAGATTTAGAACATTTAATCATATGTGACATTTAAAAGTTACTTGAGCAGAGAGAAAGACTGTAGAAAAGTTATGTTCACAGAGCTACGTTTTACATTTACTCACAATTTTTACAGTGGCCTTCAAAAGTACCAATGTACTACATACACTTGAGTACATCTTCACACCATTCAACTACACGAGTTGTGAAACTATAAATAGTTGTTTAAACTATGTCAAGAAATACACATATAGAATCCCCAACTGTGATAAGAACACTGAAGGAAATGTTAAGGGTATTATTTCTAAAATAACGTATTAATTGTAATAGGGAGAGAAAATGCTCTTAAGAGATGGGAAGGTAAACACTGACTTCCTAATCATTAAAGCAACAGAAAGCTGTTTCAAACAGAAAACAATTAAACGAGATAATTAAGAATAAACATACCCATCTTTGGTCTGATCCACCACACCACTTAAAAGTTCCACAGTCTTTGGATTAGGCTGGCTTCCTCCAAAAATATTCAAATATCGAATGACGAAGTCATTGGGAGACATGAAAAATTCACCATTTTTTTCAACGTTTGCATACTGTTTAAAAAAAGAGAGAAAATATATTTTGTTCTCAAAAGTATATAACCAATATGTGAAAAAGCTGAGAATATTCAATGGATAAAATATGAGACATGACAATATACTCTTCGCAAGGACAGTTATTTCCCATCGCTCCAAATAAAAAGCAAAACCCCATTAAGTTTGCCGAGTTTTATTTTTATACCAGCGGTTCTCAGCTGCAGGCAGCTTAGCCTGACTGTCCAGCTTACAAACACCAATGTCCCCAATAGCCAAGCACAATGCACAAGGACTAGCCTTCTCTGTACGTTACCTGACTTTCTGGGGTGCAGTTCTCTAGCTCTGAGCTGCCTCTGTTTTCACGTTTCCCCACAGGGGACATCTGGCAGTGTCTGGTGACAATCCTGATTGTCATAACTTGGGGGGAGAGGCAGAAGCAGAAACTGGCATCTACTTGGTACAGGCCAGGGATGCCGCTAAATACCCACGACGCACAGGACGACCCTCCACCCCAATAACAGAGACACCCAGCCAACTGGCGACAGCGCTGAGCTTGAGAAACCCAGGTTTACAGAAATCTGGAAGGACAAATTTTGTCTTGTTCTTTAGCAAGAACACGTAGCTTTAAAAAAAAAAAAAAAAAAAAAAGTAGAATTCTGAAATCATGAATGAAAACAATCCAATTCTTTTGCCCCCTTTCCTGTTTCAAAGGCAACAATGTTAAAAAAAAAAAAAAAAAAAAAAAAAAAAGGATGACAAACAGGATAAGCTGGAGAGCAAACTGTTCACAGCAGGGCTGCTGTGAGATTTTATGGAAGCAGGTAGGAAATGCTGCTGTGGTTAGTGTCCTCTCCATCTAGAGCAGAAATGGTCAACAAGAATAAGGTGGCGGGATTTCCCTGGTGGTCCAGTGGTTAAGACTCCACACTTCCACTGCAGGGGGCACAGTTTCAATCTCCGGTCAGGGAAGTTCCACGTGCCGCGCAGTGTGGCCAAAAAAAAAAGAGAATAAGGTGGCACGTGATGCTTTTTCACAGCGTTCCCCCAGGTCTTGCCTGCAAGACGATCCAGTTCACATAAGTGGAATCTGCTCATTTCTGTTCTGTGGAGGACCGGAGGCTGTGGGAAATGCTGAGAAACAACACGGACATCACACATATTCCTATGGGGCAGGAGAGGGCCTCTTGATCCTTGGGATCAAACAGTGATTTGCGGGGTGGAGAGATGAGGACCATGAACTACAAGAAGAGAGCTAGTTGGGTGACAGGAGCCACAGTGATGGGAGAGCACAGTGAACAGAGGCGCAATGATAGCATCTCTGTTCCCTCTGTAACTGCAGTTAATCCCAATTAAAACTGTTTTAAAAAGTCACTTGTCGGGGCTTCCTTGGTGGTGCAGTGGTTAAGAATCCGCCTGCCAATGCAGGGGACACGGGTTCGATCCCTGGTCCGGGAAGACCCCACATGCAACGGAGCAACTAGGCCCGTGAGCCACAACTACTGAGCCTGAGCTCTAGAGCCTGAGAGCCACAATTACTGAGCCCATGTGCCACAACTGCTGAAGCCCACATGCCTAGAGCCCATGCTCCACAAGAAGAGAAGCCACCGCAATGAGAAGCCCGCGTGCCACAACTAGAGAAAACCCACGCACAGCAACGAAGACCCAACGCAGCCAAAAATAAACAAATTTTAAAAAATTAATTAATTAAAAAAAAAAAGTCACTTGTCATTTCTACATTTCAGTCATTCCAGTGTGGGATAAGCTCTTGGTTAGATACTCAGTTACGGGCTTTAGAGTCTGTCGGGCCTGGGCTGCAGAGAGCTCTGCTTCTGCCTCTGCATCTAACCACCTGTAGGGCCTCAGGTAAGTAACTAAAGCTTTCTGGGCCTCCGGCTCCTCACCTGTAAAATGGGGATAACAACACTACCTGCTCTTAAGGTTGATACTAGAAATAAATGAACAATCATGTAACACACTTAGCACAATGCCCTATACACAACAGGTATTTTATATATGTTCTAGATTATTGGTTTTTGTTTAACATTTTTTAGCACAGTACAAAAGAAAAGCTCAAAGATGGCCCACTAATCTTACTATTCTTCAGTTAGCAATGAATTTGGCTTTTTGCAAATGTAGAAGGATTATACTTTGATTTTCCCAACTGAGGCAAAACAAGACTGAAATATAAAGGAAATGTCACTGTTAATTACAGCAATCCTATGATTTAGAATTATACCTATCTTTGCTTATAGTAGCGAATAATTCATTTATTTAAAAACACAGTTTAACTCTTCTCCCATCAGTAGACATTAGATTATTACTGGATTATCTCCAGTTCGGGGTATTTTTTTTAAAAAGCTAAGGTAACCAGCTTTGTATGTAACATTTGTCCAAATTCCTGGCAACTTTCTAAGGCTAGACTCTGGGAAGAGAAATTGTTGAGTCAAAGGAGAGCATCCTTAAGGCTCTTGAAAGTTATTAACACACTGCTCTCCAGAAAGATTGTATCAATTACAGTCTCACCAACAGTGTGAGAACATAGCCTTTTCCCCCTCTGTCTATCATACTTGTTGTAAATATTATTCGCGTTTAATATTTTTATATAATTGAGTCTGTAGATTTTTATCTCCTTTGCAATCTCCTCCATTACTTCTAAGTTTAGAAACTAGTTCTTCCTCATCTCAAGACTAAATATTCACCCACGTTTTCTCTTAGCTTTTCTTGAATACGTTTATCTTTTACCTTTAAGTTTCAGTACATTATTGGTACTTTGTTTTTCTATGTGGTCTGAAGAAAGGATCCTCCACCTTGAGTCTTTTCTACTTACTCTCTTGGTTGTCCTAGGATCATACATCAAATCATTCTCTCTTCCCCCATTTAGGATGTAATGTTTACCACATACTAAATTATCATATGGTCACCAGGGAAAGGCTTGGCAAGCAAGTCCATCTTCAGTACCACTTCTGATCAGTCATCAATGGCTTCCTAAGGTCAAGATGTACTCTGACCAAACTCCATGGGAGAATGCCAGGATGGGATGACAGCTCCTGTCATCACTGAAGCAGGAAATGTTTCAGGTCTATCCTAGGCATTGACCTGTCTACTCTTGCAAGATTACATGCATCTTAATTGCTATAACTAGAGGGAAAGCTCTGCCAGGACAGGACTTTTTTCCTTTCTCACTGCTATATCCTTAAGTTCCAGACTGTTGCCTGGCAGATAGTGAAACATGTTCAATAAATATCTGCCGAATGAATGTGAACTTAATTACAAAACAGAAATAGAGTCATGGATGTAGAAAACAAACTTATGATTACCAACGGGCGAATGGGGGGAGGGATAAATTGGGAGACTGGGATTGACATGTACACACTATTATATATAAAACAGATGACTAATAAGGACCTACTGTATAGCACAGGGAACTCTACTCAGTACTCTGTAATGACCCACATGGGAAAAGAATCTAAAAAAAGAGTGGATATATGTATATGTATAACTGATTCACTTTGCTGTACACCTGCAACTAACACAACATTGTAAATCAACTATACTCCAATAAAAATAAAACAAAACATTGCATTACTTTTCTCTTGCAAGTCTTCTTGGCCATAATCACTCTTTGATTTTCCCCAAATGATCTTTAGAATCACTGTCAAGCTACCAACCCCTTAAAAAATTCCACCGAAACCGGAAAATAAAACTACAGTGCGATACCACTACTCATACACAAGATAATTAAAAAGAAATAACCAATGTTTGCAAAATGTGAAGCAAATGCAACTGGTGAAGCATTTTAGAAAACTGCTTGGCAATATCTACTATAACTGAACATACACGTAAGCAGAGACCCAGCAATTTCACACCAAAAAACAAAAAAAACCCATGCTTTTAGCATTTTAATGTCCACAGCAATATTATTTTGGTAAGTATGTTATTTGTCATTTTGTTACATGTTTTCTGGTTGTTTTGTATTATAGTTGTTCTCTGTTCTTTTCTTCTTCTTTTAGTCTTGTCCCTTGTTGTTTGATGATTTTCTGTAGTGATATATTTCTGTTCCCTTCTCTCTAGTTTTTGCATATCTACTGTAGGTTTTTTGATTTGTGGTTACCATGGAGTTCATATATGTTGACCTATATCTACTTGTTTTCAACTGATTAAGTCATGTAAGTTCAAACACATTCTAAAAGATCTACATTTTCTATTCCTCCCTGCCACATTTTGTTTTTGAGGTCATATTTTACATCTTCATGACTATCTCTTAACTGTTTATTGTAGTTTAGTTAATTTTACAATTTTTGGCTTCTAGCCTTTATACTAGCTTATTTAAGTGGCTGATCTACAGCCTTTACTATATACTTGCCTTTACCAGTGGGATTTTTCCCTTCCTATAATTTCTTATTGGAGCTTTTTCTTTTTCACTTAAAGGAGACCCTTTAATGCTTCTTGTAAGGTCAGCTTAGTACTGATGAACTCTTTTCGTTTTTGCTTGTCCAAGCAGCTCTTTATTTCTCCTTCAATTTTGAATGATAATCTTGCAGGGTAGAGTATCCCAGGTTGTAAGTTCTTCCCTTTAGGCACTTTAAATATATCATGCCACTCCCTTCTGGCCTGCAAAGTTTCTGCAGAAAAATCAGCTGACAGCCTTATGGCGGTCCCCTTGTATGTGACTTTGTTTTTCTCTTGCTGCGTTTAAAATTCTCTATCTTTACCTTTTGCCATTTTAAGTATATGTCTTGGTGTGGGTCTTTTTGGGTTCATCTTGTTTGGAACCCTCTGTGCTTCCTGTACCTGGATATCTGGGAAGTTTTCAGCCATAATTTCATCAAATACCCTCTCTACTCCTTTCTCTTTTCTCCTTCTGGGACCCCTAAAATGCAAATGTTAGTACACCTGATGTTGTCCCAGAAGTTCCTTAAACTATCCTCACTTTTTACAATGTTTTACTTTTTGCTCTTCTTATTGGGCAATTTCCATTACTCTATCTTCCAGATCACTTATATGTTCTATATCACCTCATCTCTTGTTAATTCCCTCCAGTGCATTTTTTTTTTCATTTCAGTTATTGTATTCTCCAGTGCTGGCTGGTTCTTTTTTTATATTTTCTAGTTCTTTATTAAAATTCTCACTGTGTTCATCTATTCTTTTCCCCAGTTCAGTTAAGATTCTTAGTACTAATGCTTTGAACACTTTATCAAGTAAATTACTTAACTTTTCATTAGTCTTTTCTCCAGGTTTTTTTTTCCTTGTTCTTTCATTTGAAACATTTTCCTCTGTCTTCTCATTTTGTTTAACTTTCTCTGTCTCTATGAAATTAGGTGAAACAATTACCTCTCCTGGCCTTGAAGGCATGTCCTTGGAGCATCCATATGCAGTCTGCACGTGCCCGGTGGCTTTGGTGGGAGAGATAGACTTGATGTGAGCATGGGCTGCGTCTTCTCCAGGGTGTACTGGCAGCTACCGCCTTGGTAGGTGGGGGAGCTGGAGTTGTAGGGGTTACAGCCAGAGCCATGTGCAAGCCAGGGCTTCTCTGCTCAGTGGCCATCACAGCTCTATTGGGGTTGGGAGCTGGGTTTCTCTTGGGTATGACAGCAGTCTCTGCCTTGGTTTGGGACATGGTCAGGGCCTGAGGGCTTTAGGGCTGCATTTCTGTGCGGGTTTCACTTTTTCCCCCATGTGTGTACCTTGGTTAGAGGCTGGATCAGGGCCAGAGGGGTTGGATCGGGACCACAGCGCTAAGCTGGTCCCACCCCACAGCAGCACTATTTTGAATAGTGAAGAAATGGAAAATAACTCAAATGTCAACAGTAGAATGTTTAAATGAACTGTGGTATATTCACACAATGGAATAAACTAATACCAACTACACACGACAACATGGATGAATCTTACAAATAAAGCAAGAGTGAAAGAAACTAGACACAAGAATACATATTGTATTATTCTATTCATATAAAGTTGAAAACCAGGCGAACTAATATATGGTGACAGAAGTCAGACAACTAGTTACTCTTGGAAGGAGCGGGTATTAACTAGAAAGGGCATCAGAGGGCTTCGGAGGTGCTGGGCACATGGGTGTACTCACTTTGCGAACATTCATGGAGCTGTACATTTATGATCTGTGCACTTCATTTAACGCTCAGTAAATAGTTTACATTGGGCTTCCCTGGTGGCGCAGTGGTTGAGAGTCTGCCTGCCAATGAAGGGGACACGGGTTCGAGCCCTGGTCTGGGAAGATCCCACATGCCGCAGAGCAACTAGGCCCGTGAGCCACAACTACTGAGCCTGCGCGTCTGGAGCCTGTGCTCGGCAACGAGAGGCCGCGATAGTGAGAGGCCTGCACACCGCGATGAAGAGTGGCCCCCGCTTGTCGCAACTAGAGAAAGCCCTCGCACAGAAACGAAGACCCAACACAGCCAAAAATAAATTAATTAAAATAAATTAAAAAAAAATACCTTGGCTAGTTTAACAAACCACAGTACCAATTACCTGGCAATTCATATCTTTAAAAAAAAAATAGTTTACATTTAAAAATCTCAGATATTTTATCTGCCTCATTTTTTTAGAGGTGATAAATCATCTCCTAAATGTAAGAACATGTTACTTTGGACACAAAGAACACAGTTTTCTGCAGTTTTAAAAACCAGCTCAGCACCAAGGCTGGGGTGGTCTGCCTGTGATTAAAGTAAACATGTCAAAGGTTTTCCTTAGACTGATGGACAGAGGGTCCCTGTCTGGGGAGTGGACTATACCTTGCAGCTACCACATCTTTGAAATGTCATTTAATCCTTCTTCGGTAATACATTTTACAAATGACCTGAAGCTTCTCTCCCTTACAATTTTTGGACGTTTTAATATGATTAAACATATATACTTATAAAATGGGAAGGCTTTTAGGATTCCTTGCACAACCTAGTATAATACTAATTGTGATGGTTAATTTTATGTGTCAACTTGGCCAACAGGTGCCCAGATTAATCATTGTTTCTGGGTGTGTCTGTGAAGGTGTTTCTGGATGAGACTGGCATTTCAATCTGTGGCCTCAGTAAAGTGGATTTTCCTCCCCAATACGGATGGGCTTCATCCAATCCATTGGGGACCGAATAGAATAAAAGGTGGAGGAAAGAAAAATTCACACCTTTCTTCCTTCCCCACTGCTTGAGCTGGGACCTATCTTCTCTGGCCCTCAGGCTGGGATTTACATCATCAGCTCCCCTGGTTCTCAGGCCTTCAGACTGGGACTGAATTACAACACAGGTTTTCCTGGGTCTCCAGCCTGCAGACAGTATATCACGGGACTTCTCAGCCTCTACAATGGATGGTGTGAGCCAATTCCTCATAATAAATCTCATTAGATAGATAAATAGCTAGAGCTAGAGAGGGAGATATCTCCTACTGGTTGTTTCTCTGGAGAGCCCTGACTAATAAACCAGCTGTCAACATGAAGACTAATAAACCAGCTGTCAACATGAAGACCACCACACCCAATGAATACAGTAGCAAAGGAAAGGAATGTGTCACTACACTGTATGCTCAGAGGCCAGGGGGCCTAACTGGCCTGTTCACCACTGGTGGAACAAAATAGTCTATCAACTGTGAATACACCAGAACTATAATCATCCAGCCACCCATTTTTGCCACAAATCATTCACATCTGAGGGCTGAAGGGCAAATCCTCCTTGACTGTTTTCCAGCCGCTGAGAAATGCTGTGCACACCTCATCACTACGTCTGACCATTCTTCACCCTGATTCCCTGTTATAGGGGTGGAATAAAGTATAATTAAGAATTTCCATATGGATCAAGTATTTTATGTTATTAAGGAATTACTATTAATTTTATTAAGTGCACAGTGATATATATTATGGCCATGAGGGAAACTGTTATTATTTGGAGCTGTATGCCAACGTATTTCGGCTGAATCATGGTGACAGCTAACTTACACTGAAATATGTCATTAAATATATATATGTGAAACTATATGACAAATATTAATTTAAATTAAGTGGTGGTTATGTGGGTGTTTACTGTACTACTCTATTTTCTGTATATTTGTAAATTATAACAAAAAATTTTAAATACAATTATCACAAAGTTAATACAGAAAAATATATTACTGTTGATAAAAATTTAAAAGAAGATAAAATTTTTCAACTAACAAGTTGGCAGAAAGGTTTTTTTATTGCTGCTGCTGAATTTTTTTCAATAATCTGAGTTGACGTCGTAATGTGGAGAAATGAAAACTTCCATACTCCCAAAAACGTGTACTGACACAATCTTCTTGAAAGGCAGTGTGCCAAGAACCAAAAGCCTTAAAGTGTTGTAAACCCACTCTTTAATCCAAAGATGCCACTTCTATGAATTTATCCTAAGAAAATGCTAGCTATATGCAAAAATGTAGTTTTAAGGGTATTCATTACAGTGTTGTTATAATAGCAGAGCAGAGAAGACAACTAAACATCCAATAATAGGGAGTGGCTAGATAAATTATGGTAAAACAGCCATATACAGTAATATGATAGCAATAAAAATAATGCAGAAATGCTTTCAATTATCGGAAAAGGTATTCATAACATCTTAGGTGAGGGAAAAAATGGATACAAAACAGTATTTTTCCTCCTGTTAAGGAAAATAATTATATTCATACACAGAGACAAAGAAACAGGGAGAGGGAAATGGATACATGTATATATAAACATATAGACATAAATATATATGGATTACAAGTTACATTTCTTTATATACAACTGCCTTTTAAATTCTCAAAAAATAGGAACTGCTTTACCATAAGAAAAAAGTTTTTCAAAGAAGGAATTATTTTTTCCAATTTTGCCTACAAACATTTTTTAAAGTATATATTATGCTTTTGTTGACAAAGAATACAAGATCAGTCATTTCAATCAAATGGTCCTTCAAAATGTCTTTAACTTGCCCATTCTCCATTCTCCCTGCTACCAAAACCCTCATCAAGTTATTAGGGTCTCACATCAGAATTACATCCATAGCTGCCTAACCCATGGTCTTGCTGCACCAATCAAATCTCAGACCCACACTCCATGTCGCTGGATAACTCAGAAAACCTTCAATGGCTTCCTATTGCTTAGCAGAAATAGCAAACTCCCAATTCTCTTTCTAATTTTGTCACCCACACTGTAATACTTGGCAGACTCCTTGGCACAGAGTTGAATTTAAATAAACATTTGAAGAATGAGCAGGAATCCTTCAATCTGGAGGCTGTTTGCTCCCAAACCCACCTCCAGGCCTTCCCTCCAATGTAGTCCTGTTTCCCAGAAGCCTCAGCTGCCCTCCTCAGTGCCTTCCAGCTCCCACGCGATCCCGGGGCTCCTCAAGTTCCCTCTCCAAGGAGCTTTCTCTGACCTCTCCCCGCCACAGGGACTGCTCCCTCCTCCCATTTCCTGTGGCATTTGCTTTAACCACACAAGTGACCCTTGACTGTGCTGACTTAAGATTTTTTTTACCTTCTGCATGCCTGTAAATCTGGTCTCCTTTTTCTGCACATCCCACTCACTGCAAATTTCCATGGGGTTTTATTTAAACTGTAAGCACTCAAATACACACCTGTTTAACATGAAGCAGCACGGAAAGTGTTAGGCAGAGGAAAACCCCATGTCAACGTTTAGGTTAGAAACAAAACTGACTACACCTAGACCTCAACTTCTACATCCAGACAAAACATTACCCGCCACATATCACTAGAAAAGCCTGCATAAAGACATTCAAACACCTTAGGCTGGGGATGCTTTATGCCAAGTTCCACCTTGCCTACCATTCTAGTACCATTGCCTAAGACCCTATGCTGCAGGCCACTGCCACACCTGGCGCTCTTAGAGCTCTTTGCTTTGGTCATGCTATTTCCTTTGCCTGGAACGGTCTTCCTTTGCTCCACAACCCTCCTCCAGCTTCTCCATCTGATAAATAACAGCTCAAATATCACCACCTGCCGCAACTTTTAATGACCCTCTCTAGGAAGATGTAATTAGCCCCACATCATCTCCCTGCTAATTAATGCTATATAACGCAGATCAACCATATTATTTTTTTACACTTCAACACACACACAGTGAGAGAGTTAAGGGCAGGAGCCATGATTTATGCATCTTTATATCCCCAACACCTGACACTGTACTTAACATACAGTAAGCAGCTTCAAAAAATGAAGTGGAATTGATTTTAACTCTTTTCAAAAAACTAAAATAAGCCAGAATTGGGCCCATTTTAGCCCTCCAGGACCCCTCTCTCCTTATCTGTTTTGGTTCTGCTAGCTCTCTCTGTTCTTCACAGCTGCCACTCCCCTGTTACCAGCACATCTGGTCCAAAGGGTGCAGTGAAGCTTCTCTCCACCTCCCCTAAGCTACAGAAGAATCATCTAACTAGTTTAGCAGAGAGAAGGCTGGGATATTTATAAATAAGGAAAGTCAGGAAAGAGTCATAGAAAGTCAGCAAAGCAGTCAGGTTTACAGCATGCTCACTGCTGATCCAAGCTTAACTGAAAAGCCCAGCCCCAGCAGAGACACGCCTGGTCCAGCCCCCAGGCGCCTCGCTCCCTATTCTTCCCCCGTAACAGCGTCTGCGGCAGAGAGTAAACAAGAGATCCTCAGCATGCGGAGCCAAGGTGGATTTGTGTTGGTACCACACTACCCAAGCCTGATGAGATCACCCGAACCTCTGCCAGATCCACAATCCCTTCCAGAAACTGCTGACCACTGTTTTCTTCGGGGACAGTTGCCCCACATCATCCTCTCGGACTCTAAGTCATATCAACTCTCACTCAAAAGCCACGTAGTCCCAGCCACGCCAAGGGAAGACAGCACTCCCCTATCTGGTCCCAAAGATTCCAGCCCAGCCTTCAGGCCCACTGACACAGAAGTCCCACAGGTGGCTCTCCAGAACTCTGTATGGACTGCCACCCTCCTTGGGTCTACCTGACCAACCTCATTTGTCTCCAGTAAAGACGTGCCTGCTACTGAGATGTAGCAGCTGGAAAAGATACGTTGTTCCAAAGCAGAATCTGAACCCAGCCTCACCAGCCACCACGTGCCATCAAAAGGTGGGCACGGCTTTTACATGGAGCCTTTGCACTGGATCACATCAAAAGCAGTAAGTATCCAAGATGCACCACCTACTGAGACACTCTAAGTTGTTCCCATTTCCTGTGAGAAGGATGCCCACAGCTATTGCTGGTTTAGAAAACGGAAGTACACAGATCCTGAGTTCAAGGAATGATTATGACTTGGCCAGCTGGAGTTAACAAGTTTTATGCATCTCTCTAGGTTCTTTAGCAACCCACTCACGTGCTCTTCTGCAAGTGGTCTTCCAGAATTACATCATAAGAGTAGACCTTAAATACACACCTTTAAAATGTCTATGGTTCACTCATACACACCTCAGCCCAATCATGGGGGGCCCAACGTGCACAGCAACAAACACTAGTCTAGGTGAGAAAGAAATGTGTTTCTGTTTTCTGGACTTTCACTATCCAGAATTCTTTTCCACCTTAGAATCTCTACACTGTATTGACCTTTCTGGGCAAAAAACAAATTTATAAAGAATGCTGCTTTCTTATATATAATACAATCCACCTTACAAATTTTTTTTCTCATATTTTGCTCATATTTTTAACCATTTTCTCTTGGAGTCTGTCTCTTTTTTTGAATTATTTAATTTCAAGCATTTACTGAATCAATATCTTATGCATATCACGTGCATATCTAATGCATATCACTTTCAAATAAGTTTTTCATTGAATCTTTACAAATTTTTATGACATTATGAAAATGTTCATATATCAATATATACAAAGTAGACTGAATAGTATAATAAACCCAATATTCCATTTCCCAATTGCAAAAATTATCCTCATACTGCCCACTTACTTCTCCTACACCTCACGAAAACTGGGTTATTTAAAAGCAAATCTCAGATATCATAATCTCATCTGTAAATACTTCATTGTCCATCTCTAAAAGAAAAAGACTCTATAGTTCCCATATTCGGAATACCATTACCTGGCCTAAAAAATCAATTAGTAACAATTCTTTAATATCAAATAATCCTATCAGTATTCAAATTCCTTGGTTCCTCAATTTTTTAATAGTGACACAGTTTGATGAGGAAAGTGATGCTCACAGAATTAATAACTTCCTAAGCCATATATGTGATACACAGCAGTATAATAAGTTTCTCACTTGAAGGCTTGATCCTCTTTATATATAGCACAGCTACCTTTTCACCATGTTTCGAAAAGGTCCACATATATATATATTTTTTAATTTTCTTTACAAAAGCGGCTTTTTCTTTCTTTTTTTAGTACTTCATTGCCAGTTAAATAACCTTAAAAGTGGTCCAGTGTTTGGGACCTGAGGTAGGCTTTTATTAGAGTATTAATCACTCAGTGCCTAATATCACAAAGTAGGTGCAAGCATAAGAAACTAAGGAAATAAACTTGTGTGGTGTCTGTTGGGATATAGTATCTACTATGACTCATACTGGGGCCTCCTCAAGGGCACCACAGTTGAAGTCAAATGATATGATGAAGATGATGATGATGACAGCAATAACAATCTCTAAGGAGAGACAAGGCTAGTCCCCTTTGGATGAAAGAAGGATTACTAAGATGTTTACAAAGAGCTTTAAACTTCTTAGGAGGAAAAGCATTAGTATCATCAAACTGCACAAGTCAATCCTGGAAAGGTAAATGGGTTGTGAGACTACATCCCCCGGCAACTCTGTTTCAATACCTAATACCATGTGAGACAAAAGAAAGCAAAATATAAACCATGCGGCCATCACAAACAGTCGCCTACAAGGATCTGTCTGATACATTTAAAAAAATAGATATAACTGTAAAGGATCTCTTTTATAAGTCTTAAGATACTTTGGGGGATTTTTTAAAAATATAACAATGAAATTAAGAGCTGCTCAAAAATAATCTTCAAAGTTACAGAACACAAATCAAACAAAAAACAAAACAGATTCCTTTATACTGACCTTCAAAAATATTGTTCTAAGTTCGGCTGGATCTGCTCTCTTGGTTAAAGCCACCTATAAATAAACATAAAAATGTTTATATTATTAGAACAAAGCTGAGAAATCAAGCTAGCAGACTGAAAGAAAATAAACTCCAGGTTAGAAATCAGTGGATTTCATTTTTACACTTAAGGCACTAAATTTCCCCAGTGCATAAACTACTCTCTGGATTTTAAATTAGACTCCTTATGTGGCTTCTAGAATGATAACATTCCGTGCAAGAAACCAGTAAAGCTCCTAATATGTAGTGTTTAATATATACCATTTTTTCCCCAAAATGAATAAGAAAAAAAGAAAAGTTGAAACAGATTTGTAACCACCTGGCATTTTAAACTACACTCCAGAGTGACCCACACCTTTCATGGGCGAATATTAAAGTACAACTTGTTCGTTAACTATGCAAGAGAACACAGTTCTTAGAGAAGTTAGTGAGTAAGGCAAACAATATTAACAGAAGGGAATTACTTCCCACAGTTCCACAATGCACAGGTGTGAATGCCCAGCTATCTGGTCACGCCAAGCAGTCTCCTCCTCTCTCCGACTTTTAAGAAACCAGAAGTCTCCAATTATACAGCATTGAGAAATATAACCATTGTTTTGTAATAACTTTAAATGGAGTATAATCTATAAAAAATATTGAATAGCAATGTTGTACACCTGAAACTAATAATGTAAATCAACTATACTTCAACGAAAAAAAAAATCCTGTCTCCATTTGTATGACTACTATTTACCACATTCTAGAATACAAGGGGCTATGGTTACCTTTCAGAGCAAAGTTTGACAGATTAGCTCAGAATAGGTGTTGTGCTTAATTCTCCAGCCCACAAAGTCCAAAAACATCATTGGGGAAAAAGAAGACAAACTTGAACATGGCTGCCCCAGGCCAACACAAAAGAGTCCTTATGTGGAACCAAACAGTAGGCTTATTCAGCGTCCCATCACCCCATCCTGCTGGCAAAAACCGTCAGGAGACTGAATTCTCACCAAGCACAGCGTCACCCCATGATACAGCCAAGGAGGGGTTCCTGGAACCACCCCCCAATACTGGAGCCATGTCGCTTATCCATGAGGAGGCTTATGCAAATTGTTCTAAATCCTTTCTGTGTGTTTGCAAAGGCTCTTCTGAGATCTTTGGACAATGGGTTCTCTGTCTCGAAATATGTAACTGCCTGAGCTTCTTGGCCTGCCACTGTCAGGAATAATTTTATTAACTAATCACTGGAATAGGAGAGGTAGTTTTCCTGAAACCAGTTAGTTGGTCACCTTGTTTCCCAAAGCAAGACTGATAACTCTTAACTTCAGCTGACTACTTGTAACCACCAATGCTATTTTTATTTGCTATTTGTAATCTCGTTAAAATCCTCAATTAGTGAGCGTTCTTTGCTGTTCAATTAACGAGAAGAAAACAGGCTGCTAACCAACCTAAGATTGATGACAGTGCTAAGAGTCTCAGAAGATTCCCTCCCTTTGGGTCTATATTCTGAGAAAGGTGGGGTAGGACGAACACTATTGGAGAAGATGAGCCAGCATGAAATGCCTCTATCCTCTCCTTCAAAAGCAAAGAAATTCCCTTCGAGTTCTACATCTCAAGACCGAAACATTTTTTTAAAAGGCATATGGTGACCCTCAGCACTTAATTGGGTTTCTTTTTAAAAGCAAAGGTAAGTTTCCACAAAGTGAACTATTCTTGCTCCATGTGAATAACACATCCTTTAAAATCAAATTAATTCACTATGCCACACACTTCATAAAGCCTTCCCTGGGCAACGCAGTTTCAGAGTGAACTTCTCCCGCCCTAAATTCCCACAGCGTTCTTCTACTTACTAATCCCAAAATGCACCACCAGGACTACACCTCTGTGAGAGAAAGAAAGCTTTCACTCTGTAACTCTCCCAGGGTGGAGGGCACAGGAGAAAACAATCCATAGAGTGGCCCAGCACTTTTAAGTCAGGTCACCTAATGTGCACAGAACACTTCATAGTTATAGTAAAGTTACAGTTAGACATGCCAGCGTTCTGAAGGTGTACTGAGATGGAGTCTACCTGGTGGCAAAACCAGGAGCTAGCAAGTTCTGTGAGCCGGAAAAAGGGAGCCAAGAAATGCAGCCTCCCTTTTTAAGCCAACTCAGAACACCTGCTCGGCAAGCGCAAGTTGCATCACCTGACAATCCTTAGTTCATTGGGCTTCTTGGAAGATTCATCAAACTCTAGATTTTTTCCAAAAGGCTGACTTCCATTGTTTTATATACATGTATATATTTCTCATATACTAATAGCATGTAAATATTTACAGATACTATTCTTACAATCTAATTGCCTGATTTGCTTTATCATTACTCTTCTGAATTTGCATTTATAAGAATAGATGCCACCATTAAAACAAAATTTTTATATCAAGAGATTTAAATAAAGTAATTTTCAAACATAGTTAGGGAGTAAATCACCAAGAAGAAAAAGGATTCTTGGCAGATGACTATGAATTATCACCATTCGCTACTTAATTCAATAGAGAATTTTATACACAAGCACATAACATTCACACCAAGTGGAGGTTAAGGGAGAAGGGGGGTAGAACTGGAAAAACTACGCATTATATTTTTTTCCATAAACTGGGAAAAGTTAACCTTTGTTTAAAGACAGTATAGAAATTTCAGGTCAATTCCCCAAATCTATGTTCCACGGGGCAGAATTTGAGGATCACTGAATATGTAAAATTTTTGATAAGACAAACATTATAAATAACAGCAACAGCATTTGCAAAACACATAAACTAGCTAGGTACATCCCAAATACAAAAATAAAAACAGCCAAAAATAACATAACTTCAATGACTGGTTTAAAAGGGGGGCAGTGGGAAGTACGGCAAGGAAAACCAGAAAGATAAAGTGTGAATTCTGTGCTCTGCAAGTGACCCTTGACTGATACAATCAATAACTCTAAAAGAAATTCCCCCAAAACACAGTTACCATTAACTGGAGAAGAAAAAAGAAAGAGGGGTCTCATCACATTTAAGAAAAATAATTTTTCATTGACTTCACTGAGTCACTCATTCCTCATCCTACAGTTTCCCTACATTCTAATAAATGAAAAGCAGATCCGAGCTTCAAGATGGCGGAAGAGTAAGACGCGGAGATCACCTTCCTGCCCACAAATACACCTACATGTGGAACAACTCCTACAGAACACCTACTGAACTCTGGCAGAAGACCTCAGACCTCCCAAAAGGGAGGAAACTCCCCACTTACCTGGGTAGGGCGAAAGAAAAAAGAAATAACAGAGACAAAAGAACAGGGACGGGACCTGCGCCAGTGGGAGGGAGCTGTGAAGGAGAAAAGGTTTCCACACACTAGGAAGCCCCTTCGCGGGCGGAGACTGTGGGGGGCGGAGGGGGGGAGCTTCAGAGCCACGGAGGAGAGCGCAGCCACAGGGGTGCGGAGAGCAAAGCGGAGAGATTCCCGCACGGAGGCTCGGCGCCGAGCAGCACTCACCAGCCCGAGAGGCTTGTCTGCTTCCCCGCCGGGGCGGGCGGGGCTGGGAGCTGAGGCTCGGGCTGCGGTCGGATCGCAGGGAGAGGACTGGGGCTGGCGGTGTGAACACAGCCTGAAGGGGTTAGCGCACCACAGCTAGCCGGGAGGGAGTCCGGGAAAAGGTCTGGAGCTGCCGAAGAGGCAAGAGACTTTTTCTTGCCTCTTTGTTTTGCGGTGAGCATGGAGAGGGGATTAAGAGTGCCGCCTAAACAAGCTCCAGAGTCGGGCACGAGCTGCAGCTATTAGCACGGACCCCAGAGACGGGCATGAGACGCTAAGGCTGCTGCTGCCGCCACCAAGAAGCCTGTGTGCGAGCACAGGTCACTCTCCACACCTCCCCTCCGGGGAGCCTGTGCAGCCCGCCACTGCCAGGGTCCCGTGATCCAGGGACAACTTCCCCGGGAGAACACAGGGTGCGCCTAAGGGTGGTGCAACGTCACACTGGCCTCTGCCGCCCCAAGCTCACCCCGAATCCGTACCCCTCCCTCCCCCCGGCCTGAGTGAGCCAGAGCCCCTGAATCAGCTGCTCCTTTAACCCCATCCTGTCTGAGCGAAGAACAGACGCCCTCAGGCGACTTACAGGCAGAGGCAGGGCCAAATCCAAAGCTGAACCCCAGGAGCTGTGCGAACAAAGAAGAGAAAGGGAAATCTCTCCCAGCAGCCTCAGGAGCAGCGGCTTAAATCTCCACAATCAACTTGATGTACCTGCATCTGTGGAATACCTAAATAGGCAACGAATCATCCCTAATTGAGGAGGTAGACTTTGGGAGCAACGATATATATATTTTTTCTTTTTTCTCTTTTTGTGAGTGTGCATGTGTATGCTTCTGTGTGTGATTCTATCTGTATAGCTTTGCTTTTACCATTTGTCCTAGGGTTCTGTCTGTCCATCTTTCTGGTTTTTCTTGGTATTTTTAGTATAGCTTTTAGCGCTTGTTATCATTGGTGGATTTGTATTTTGGTTTGCTTGCTCTCTTCTTTCATTCTTTTCTTTTATTACTTTAAAATTGTTTTTTAATTTTTAATAATTATCTTTTATTTTAATAACTTTATTTTTTCTTTCTTTTCTTTTTTCTCCCTTTTATTCTGAGCCGTGTAGATGACAGGGTCTTGGTGCTCCAGCCGGGCATCAGGCCTGTGCGTCTGAGGTGGGAGAACCGAGTTCAGGACATTGGTCCACCACAGACCACCCAGCTCCATGTAATATCAAATGGCAAAAATCTCCCAGAGATCTCCATCTCAACGCCAACACCCAGCTCCACTCAACACCCAGCAAGCTACAGTGCAGGATACCCTATGCCAAACAACCAGCAAGACAGAAACACAACCCCACCCATTAGCAGAGAGGCTACCTAAAATCATAATAAGGTCACAGACACCCCAAAACACACCACCAGACACGGACCTGCCCACCAGAAACACAAGATCCAGCCTCAGCCACCAGAACACAGGCACTAGTCCCCTCCACCAGAAAGCCTACACAACCCATTGAACCAACCTTAGCCACTGGGGGCAGACACCAAAAACAATGGGAACTACGAACCTACAGCCTGTGAAAAGAAGACCCCCAAAGAGAGTAAGCTAAGCAAAATGAGAAGACAGAGAAACACACAGCAGATGAAGGAGCAAGGTAAAAACCCACCAGACCTAACAAATGAAGAGGAGATAGGCAGTCTACCTGAAAAAGAATTCAGAATAATGATAGTAAAGATGATCTAAAATCTTGGAAACAGAATGGAGAAAATACAAGAAACGTTTAACAAGGAACTAGAAGAACTAAAGAGCAGACAAAAAATGATGAACAACACAATAAATGAAATTAAAAATTCTTTAGAAGGAATCAACAGCAGAATAACTGAGGCAGAAGAACAGATCAGTGACCTGGAAGATAAAATACTGGAAATAACTACTGCAGAGCAGAATAAAGAAAAAAGAATGAAAAGAATTGAGGACAGTCTCAGAGAGCTCTGGGACAACATTAAACGTACCAACATTCGAATTATAGGAGTCCCAGAAGAAGAAGAGAGAAAGAAAGGGACTGAGAAAATATTTGAAGAGATTATAGTTGAAAATTTCCCTAATATGGGAAAGGAAATAGTTAACTCCAGGAAGTGCAGAGAGTCCCACACAGGATAAATCCAAGGAGAAACATGCCAAGACACATATTAATCAAATTATCAAAAATCAAATACAAAGAAAAAATATTAAAAGCAGCAAGGGAAAAACAACAAATAACATATAAGGGAATCCCCATAAGGTTAGCAGCTGATCTTTCAGCAGAAACTCTGCAAGCCAGAAAGGAGTGGCAGGACATATTTAAAGTGATGAAAGGGAAAAACCTACAACCAAGATTACTCTACCCAGCAAGGATCTAATTCAGATTCGACAGAGAAATTAAAACCTTTACAGACAAGCAAAAGCTAAGAGAACACACCACCACCAAACGAGCTTTACAACAAATGCTAAAGGAACTTCTCTAGGCAGGAAACACAAGAGAAGGAAAAGACCTACAAAATAAAAGCCAAAACAATTAAGAAAATGGTAATAGGAACATACATATAGATAATTACCTTAAATGTAAACGGATTAAATGCTCCAACCAAAAGACACAGATTGGCTGAATGGATACAAAAACAAGACCCATCTCTATGCTGTCTACAAGAGACCCACTTCAGACCTAGGGACACATACAGACTGAAAGTGAGGGGATGGAAAAAGATATTCCATGCAAATGGAAATCAAAAGAAAGCTGGAGTAGCAATTCTCATATCAGACAAGACAGACTTTAAAATAAAGACTATTACAAGAGACACAGAAGGATACTACATAATGATCAAGGGATCAATGCAAGAAGAAGATGTAACAATTGTAAATATTTAGGCACCCAACATAGGAGCACCTCAATACATAAGGCAAATGCTAACAGCCATAAAAGGGGAAATCGACAGTAACACAATCATAGTAGGGGATTTTTTTAAAATTAATTAATTTATTTATTTTTGGCTGTGTTGGGTCTTCGTTTCTGTGTGAGGGATTTCTCTAGTTGCGGCGAGCGGGGGCCACTCTTCATCGCAGTGCGCGGGCCTCTCACTGTCGCGGCCTCTCTTGTTGCGCAGCACAGGCTCCAAACGCGCAGGATCAGTAGTTGTTGCTCCGGGCCTAGTTGCTCCATGGCATGTGGGATCTTCCCAGACCAGGGCTCGAACCCGTGTCCCCTGCATTGGCAGGCAGATTCTCAACCCATAGTAGGGGATTTTAACACCCCACTTTCACCAATGGACAGATCATCCAAAAAGAAAATAAATAAGGAAACACAAGCTCTAAATGATACATTAAAGAAGATGGACTTAATTGATATTTATAGGACATTCCATCCAAAAACAACAGAATACACTTTCTTCTCAAGTGCTCATGGAACATTCTCCAGGATAGATCATATCGTGGGTCACAAATCAAGCCTTGGTAAATTTAAGAAAACTGAAATCATATCAGGTATGTTTTTCAACCACAACACTATGAGACTAGATATAAATTACAGGAAAAATTCTGTAAAAAATACAAACACATGTAGGCTAAACAACACATTACTTAATAACCAAGACATCACTGAAGAAATCAAAGAGGAAATCAAAAAATACCTAGAAACAAGTGACAATGAAAACATGACGACCCAAAACCTATGGGATGCAGCAAAAGCAGTTCTAAGAGGGAAGTTTATAGCAATACAATCCTACCTTAAGACACAAGAGACACCTCAAATAAACAACCTAACCTTATACTTAAAGCAATTAGAGAAAGAAGAACAAAAAAACCCCCCAAAGTTAGCAGAAGGAAAGAATCATAAAGATCACATCAGAAATAAATGAAAAAGAAATGAAGGAAACCATAGCAAAGATCAATAAAACTAAAAGCTGGCTCTTTTGAGAAGATAAACAAAATTGATAAACCATTAGGCAGACTCATCAAGAAAAAAAGGGAGAAGACTCAAATCAATAGAATTAGAAATGAAAAAGAAGTAACAACTGACACTACAGAAATACAAAGGATCATGAGAGATTACTACAAGCAACTCTATGACAATAAAATGGACAACCTGGAAGAAATGGACAAATTCTTAGAAAAGCACAACCTTCCAAGACTGAACCAGGAAGAAAAAAAAATATAAACAGACCAATCACAAGCACTGAAATTGAAAATAAAAATCATCCAACAAACAAAAGCCCAGGACCAGAAGGCTTCACAGGCGAATTCTATCAAACATTTAGAGAAGAGCTAACACCTATCCTTCTCAAACTCTTCCAAAATATAGCAGAGGGAGGAACACTCCCAAACTCATTCTACGAGGCCACCATTACCCTGATACCAAAACCAGACAAAGATGTCACAAAGAAAGAAAACTACAGGCCAATATCACTGATGAACATAGATGCAAAAATCCTCAACAAAATACTAGCAAACAGAATCCAACAGCACATTAAAAGGATCATACACCATGATCAAGTGGGGTTTATCCCAGGAATGCAAGGATTCTTCAATATATGCAAATCAATCAGGGGCTTCCCTGGTGGCGCAGTGGTTGAGAGTCTGCCTGCCAATGCAGCGGACACGGGTTCGAGCCCTGGTCTGGGAAGATCCCACATGCCGCGGAGCAACTAGGCCCGTGAGCCACAACTACTGAGCCTGCGCGTCTGGAGCCTGTGCTCCGCAACGAGAGAGGCCACGACAGTGAGAGGCCCGCGCACCGCGATGAAGAGTGGCCCCCGCTTGCCACAACTAGAGAAAGCCCTTGCACAGAAACGAAGACCCAACACAGCCATAAATAAATAAATAAATAAATAAATAAATAAATAAATAAAGGAGTTCCTTTTAAAAATATATATATATGCAAATCAATCAATGTGATACACCATATTAACAAACTGAAGAATAAAAACAATATGATCATCTCAATAGATGCAGAAAAAGCTTTCAACAAAATTCAACACCCATTTATGATAAAAACCCTCCAGAAAGTAGGCATAGAGGGAACTTACCTCAACAAATAAAGGCCATATATGACAAACCCACAGCCAACATTGTCCTCAGTGGTGAAAAACTGAAACCATTTCCACTAAGATCAGGAGCAAGACAAGGTTGCCCATTCTCACCACTATTATTCAATACTGTTTTGGAAGTTTTAGCCACAGCAATCAGAGAAGAAAAAGAAATAAAAGGAATCCAAGTTGGAAAAGAAGACGTAAAGCTGTCACTGTTTGCAGATGACATGATATTATACATAGAGAATCCTAAAGATGCTACCAGAAAACTACTAGAGCTACTCAATGAAGTTGGTAAAGTAGCAGGATACAAAATTAATGCACAGAAATCTCTTGCATTCCTATACACTAATGATGAAAAATCTAAAAGTGAAATTAAGGAAACACTCCCATTTACCACTGCAACAAAAGGAATAAAATACCTAGGAATAAACCTACCTAAGGAGACAAAAGAGCTGTATGCAGAAAACTATAAGACACTGATGAAAGAAATTAAAGATGATACCAACAGATGGAGAGATATACCATGTTCTTGGATTGTAAGAATCAACATTGTGAAAATGACTCTACTACCCAAAGCAATCTACAGATTCAATGCAATAACTATCAAACTACCACTGGCATTTTTCACAGAACTAGAACAAAAAATTTCACAATTTGTATGGAAACACAAAAGACCCCGAATAGCCAAAGCAATCTTGAGAAAGAAAAATGGAGCTGGAGGAATGAGGCTCCCTGACTTCAGACTATACTACAAAGCTACAGTAATCAAGACAGTATGGTACTGGCACAAAAACAGAAATATAGATAAATGGAACAGGATGATAGAAAGCCCAGAGATAAACCCATGCACATATGATCACCTTATTTTTGATAAAGGAGACAAGAATATACAATGGAGAAAATACAGCCTCTTCAATAAGTGGTGCTAGGAAAACTGGACAGCTACATGTAAAAGAATGAAATTAGAACACTTCCTAACACCATACACAAAAATAAAGTCAAAATGGATTAAAGACCTAAATGTAAGGCCAGACACTATCAAACTCTTAGAGGAAAACATAGGCAGAACACTCTATGACATAAATCACAGCAAGATCCTTTCTCACCCAC
The DNA here is from genome assembly GCF_949987535.1 of Balaenoptera acutorostrata. Classification (NCBI taxonomy): domain Eukaryota; kingdom Metazoa; phylum Chordata; class Mammalia; order Artiodactyla; family Balaenopteridae; genus Balaenoptera; species Balaenoptera acutorostrata. The sequence goes on from NC_080070.1 coordinate 61,295,308, forward strand.
CTCCTAGAGAAATAGAAATAAAAACAAAGTAAACAAATGGGGCCTAATGAAACTTAAAAGCTTTTGCACAGCAAAGGAAACCATAAACAAGACAAAAAGACAACCCTTAGAATGGTAGAAAATATTTGCAAACGAAGCAACTGACAAAGGATTAATCTCCAAAATTTACAAGCAGCTCATACAGCTCAATATTAAAAAAACAAACAACCCAATCCAAAAATGGGCAGAAGACCTAAATAGACATTTCTCCAAAGAAGACATACAGGTTGCCAATAAACACATGAAAGAATGCCCAACATCATTAATCATTAGAGAAATGCAAATCAAAACTACAATGAGGTATCACCTCACACCAGTCAGAATGGCCATCATCAAAAAATCTACAAACAACAAATGCTGGAGAGAGTGTAGAGAAAAGGGAACCCTCTTGCACTCTTGGTGGGAATGTAAATTGATACAGTCACTATGGAGAACAGTATGGTGGTTCCTTAAAAAACTAAAAATAGAACTACCATACGACCCAGCAATCCCGCTACTGGGCATATACCCTGAGTAAACCGTAATTCAAAAAGAGTCATGTACCACAATGTTCATTTCAGCTATATTTACAATAGCCGGGACGTGGAAGCAAGCTAAGTGTCCATCGACAGATAAATGGATAAAGAAGATGTGGCACATATATACAATGGAATATTACTCAGCCATAAAAAGAAACGAAATTGACTTATTTTTAGTCAGGTGGATGGAGCTAGAGTCTGTCATACAGAGTGAAGTAAGTCAGAAAGAGAAAAACAAATACAGCAGGCTAACACATATATATGGAATCTAAAAAAAAAAAAAAAAATGCTCATGAAGAACCTAAGGGCAGGATGGGAATAAAGACGCAGTCCTACTAGAGAATGGACTTGAGGACCCGGGGAGGGGGAAGGGTAAGCTGGGACAAAGTGAGAGAGTGGCATGTACATATATACACTACCTAATGTAAAACCGATAGCTAGTGGGAAGCAGCCGCATAGCACAGGGAGATCAGCTCGGTGCTTTGTGACCACCTAGAAGGGTGGGATAGGGAGGGAGATGCAAGAGAGAAGAGATGTGGGGATATATGTATACATATAGCTGATTCGCTTTGTTATAAAGCAGAAACTAACACACCATTGTAAAGCAATTATACTCCAATAAAGATGTTAAAAAATAAATAAATGAAGAGCAGTCATTATAAAAAAGTTACTGAAATATAAATTAATATACAGACAAGATGCCATGTTAAGCATTCTTCAAACCACAACCTTACTGTGTAATCAACTCTCAAATGTTCATCTCACTCAACAGTTGACTTATAAAGCACCAGACACACCACAAATGTTAACCTGCTGAGTAATTATGCAAGTGGGTAATTTCAGGGATGTTGGCGATATTTATCAGAAGGATTCAGTAGCTTGTGAAATGTGTTGTAGACAAACATTAAACAGTAATAAAGCCATCACCATTAAAATTCTGTATGAAGAAGAGTACAGCAGTTAAATGAACAGTGGTGTTTTAGCTGTGGGTTCTGTTAGGCCAAAATAACTTTAAATGCTCTAATTTTAGATTTTATTATTATTGTTATTAAGCTAAAGCTAACATTCCAGTAAATGTTCCCAAGACTAAAATTTGACAAGAGACAGTATAAGTCTTTTCTGAAATAGACATTTGTCTGTTTATATTTTCAACTCCTTATGGTGAAAGAGATGCTTGCTCACCCTGTCATAAGCAAACATCACCACGTTTAACGATTTGGGTTCCAATGTATTGCTAACTTGGTGATCTTGGACAAGTCAGTTAACATCTCCAAGTTTTAGTTTCCTCATCTATAAAAAGGGCAAAATGACAAAATCTACTTATCTGTTTCATAAAGTTATCTTAAGGATTCATTAGAATGAAGAAAAAGTGCTCTGTGAATCCTAAAATGATACATAAGGTTGGTAGTGATTAATAGCTACTCTTAAAAAATGTAAGCTGTAAACACAAGTTATATATTTCTAATCCCAAATACGAAAGGAAGATGAGGAGGTAGGTCCAACATGTATCCAACTTAGAAATAAGCAATAAAAGGTAACAGGCTAAGGAGAAAAACAGTATATTAAAATTCTATTAGATGATCACAGTCATGTTGGGAAGCCTGGAGAATCAGCTTAAGGCTAAGGCACCACCAGTGATGCCCAAAACTATCCCAGAATCACCTGGTGAGAAATGCACCTCAGATCCCACAACAAAAGCAGGTTGCCTGGGCTGCGTATCATGTCAGCCAAAATGGAAACTTCACACACAAGCTGCTTCCTTGTGTTGCCATCTTCCAAATCAAAGTCACACATGAGCGTCCAATTGGCAAAACTAGATCACATGCTTGTGCCCTGGCTGCAGGGAAAGATGGGAACTGAGTTCTGACTCATATGTTCTAGCAGGCAGGCCTTGTAATGTGGGGATTTTCTCCAATACAGGAAAGGTAGTCAAAAGATGATGGGGAGACTTCTGGTTTCCAGTTCAGCATGTAAGGGGCTTAGAAGTTGCCAGTCTGTCCTAAAAATAAGTAAAAAGCTTAAAAAATGAAAAATCAACTACTCTCCCCAGATCCATCAGAGGAGTGATGTCACCAAGCAAACCACTGTCCCCCAAAATGGAGAAACAGAAAGGCAGAACCAGAGGATCACAATGACCAATTGCTGGAGGCTCAGTGTGGACAAGAAAAGACTTAAAAAACTCTAGGTGGGGGCTTCCCTGGTGGCGCAGTGGTTGAGAATCTGCCTGCTAATGCAGGGGACACGGGTTCGAGCCCTGGTCTGGGAAGATCCCACATGCCACGGAGCAGCTGGGCCCGTGAGCCACAATTGCTGAGCCTGCGCGTCTGGAGCCTGTGCCCCGCGACGGGAGGGGCCGCGATAGAGAAAGGCCCGCGCACCGCGATGAAGGGCGGTCCCCGCACCGCGATGAAGAGTGGCCCCCGCTTGCCGCAACTGGAGAAAGCCCTCGCACGAACCGAAGACCCAACACAGCCAAAAATAAATAAATAAATAAATAAATAAGAAAATCTTTAAAAAAAAAAAAAAAAACTCTAGGTGGACCTAGACATAGTGGATTCCCCACACTTTTGTGAATGTTACCTCTTAAGGAAAAGGAACCAAGTTGAAATGCATCAGAGCATTCTGTTCTTTATAAGAAGGTCTGCCTCAGAAGAAATTATTTCAGAGGAGTCTAACCTGCTGGGGTTAATACCAGAGCCAGCTGACCAGAGGGAAGGCAAATACCCAACTCCAGCCACCTCCAGCCATCCCCTCCCACCCGAGGGGAAGAAAAAATTGAGAAACACTTGTGAAGTACACTGTCCAGGGGCACAGGCTCTCTAATGGACTGAGACCTAGTCATAGGACTAGGAACACTTCCTTTCCCTCTACACCCTATGCCCACATTACCAAAGGACTAGTTATAGCAGTTCCTTTTATCCAGTGCATCATGTGTGGCTACCAAGAAAACATTACAAAGCATACCAAAAGGCAAAAACACACAATTTGAAGAGACAGAGCAAGCATCAAAACCAGACTCAAATATGTCTGGAATATTGAGATTATCAGACTAGGAATTTAAAACAACTATGATCAATATGCTAAGGGCTCTGATGGATAAGGTAGACAACATGCAAGAAGAGATCAGCAATGTAAGCAGAAAAATGGAAATTCTAAGGAAGAACTAAAAAAGAATGCTAGAGATCAAAAATACTGTAACAGTGATGAAGAATGCCTTTGCTGGGCTTATTAGTAGACTGGATACAACAAGGAGAAAATCTCTGAGTCTGATGATATTTCAATAGAAATCTCCAAAACTGAAAAGCAAAGAGAAAAAAAACTGAAAGTAAACAAATAAACAAAAAACAAAAAACAGAACAATATCCAAGACCGTGGGACAACTACAAAAAGTGTAATATACATGTAATGGGAATACCAGAAGAAGAAAGGACCAGAAGGAATATTTGAAATAATAATGATTCAGAATTTCCACCCAATCAATGTCAGATACCAAACCACAGATACACAAAGATCAGATACACCAATAAAGATAATCAAAATCACTTTAAACATCAACGTACCAATTAATTAAAAGACAGAGATTGTTAGAATGCATCAAAAAATAAGACCCAACTATATGCCATCTACAAAAAAAATTTTTTTAAATAAAGACACATATAGATCAAAATAAATAACAGAGAAAGATACACCATGCACACACTAATCAAAAGAGAGCAGAGGAGTTATATTACTTTCAGACAGAGCCCATTTTAAAGCAAGGAACGTTAACAGGGATAAACAGGGATATTATATAATGATAAAGGGGTCAATTCTCCAAAAAGACATAATTATCCTCAATCTAACAGAATAGAAAGCCTAGAAATAGACCTTCATAAATATAGTCAACTGATCTCTGACAAAGGATCAAAGATAGTCTCTTCAACAAATGGTACTGTACATCGATATGCAAAAAATGATTCTAGACACAGACCTTATACCGTTAACAAAAATTAACTCAAAATGGATCACAGACCTAAATGTAAAACTCTTAGAAGACAACAAAGGAGAAAACTTAGATGGCCTTGGGGTTTGATGATGATTTTTTGGATATAACACCAAAGGCATGATCCATGATAGGCTGGACTTCATTAAAATAGACATTTCCACTCTGTGAAAGACACTGTCAAGAGAATGTAAAGATAAGCCAACACTTGGATAAAGTATTTGCACAAGAATAGCCAATAAATGACTGTTACCCAAGATATACAAAGAACCAGTGTCCCTGGTGGCACAGTGGTTGAGAGTCTGCCTGCTAATGCGGGGGACACGGGTTCGAGCCCTGGTCTGGGAGGATCCCACATGCCGTGGAGCGACTGGGCCCGTGAGCCACAACTACTGAGCCTGCACATCTGGAGCCTGTGCTCCGCAACAAGAGAGACCACGATAGTTAGAGGCCCGCGCACCGCGATGAAGAGTGGCCCCCGCTCGCCACAACTAGAGAAAGCCCTAGCACAGAAACGAAGACCCAACATAGCAATCAATCAATCAATCAATCTTTAAAAAAAAAAGAAAACAAACAACCCAATTAAGATTAAAATATGGGCCAAAGACCTTAACAGACACCTCACCAAAGAAGTTACAGATAGCAAATAAGCATATGAAAAGATGCTCCACATCTTCAGTCATCAGGAAAATACAAATTAAAACAACAATGAAATACCACTACATACCCACTAGAATGGCCAAAATCCAGAACACTGACAATATCACTGAGACTGCAAAATGGCAGAGCCATTTTGGAAGACAAATTGGAGGTTTCTTACAAAACTAAACATATTCTTACCATATGATCCAGCATTCATGCTGCTTAGTATTCACCCAAAGGTGTTGAAAACTATCTCCACACAAAATCCTGGATGGATGGATGTTTACAGCAGCTCTATTCGTAACTGTCAAAAGCTGGAAGCAACCAAGATGTCTTTCAGTCAGTGAGTAGATAAACTGTGGTATACCCAGACAATGGAATATTATTAAGCACTAAAAAATGAGCTATCAACCCATGACAAGACATGAAGGAAACTTAAATGCATATTACTAAGTGAAAGAAGCCAATCTGAAAAGGCTACATACTGTATGATTCCAACTACATGACATTCTGAAACAGGAAAAACTATGGAGACAGTAGAAAGATCAGTAGTTGCCAGGGGTTGGCAAATAGGGAAGGAAAACAGGCAGAGCACAGACTTCTGGAGCAGTGAAAAGACTCTGTATGAAACCATAATGATGGATACATATCACTATAAAATGTGTTCACAGACTGTTCAACATCAAGAGTCAACTTTAATGTAAACCACGGACTTTGGGTGATAATGATATGTCACTGTAGGTTCATCAATTGTAACAAATGCACCATTCTGATGGGGGGGAATGATGATAATGTGGGAGAGGTTATGCATGTGCGGGGGGCGGCCAGGAGGAGTACAGGAAATCTCTGAACCTTTCTTTAAATTTTGCTATGAACCTAAAACCACTCCAAAACAATAATAATAAAGTGTATTTTTAAGAAAGATCATGGGTAGCCAGGACCATCAAGATGAAACTAAGCAGGCAGAGTCACTAGGCACAGATCTGTATAATCTCCCTTTCTTTGAATCCTTGAAGTAGGTTGGATTCTTTTCCTTTGTAGTTAAGAAAACTGCAGGTCAAAGAGCTGATGGGCCCCAGGCCCCATGCCTTTCCCCCAGGGCCACAACCTAATACAGTCAAGTTGCCTTAGACCAGGGCTTCTCAACCTTGGCCGTACTGTTTGGGGTCAGATCATTCTTTGTTATAGAGGGCTGTCGGGTGCATCGCAGGATGTTTAGCAACATCCCTGGTCTGTAATCACTAGATGCCAGTAGCAACCCCTTCTCCCAGATGCGACAACCAACAGTGTCTCCAGATATTACCAAATCTCCCCTGGGGGGCAAAACTACCCTGCCCCCAGTGGGGAACCACTGCCTGAGACAGCGCCGCTCTACTTGCTCATTCATGCAACACGATCGCCTATGGGAAGCCTACCATGTACCAGGCACTGAGAGGACAACGCCAAATAACCAGAGACCCTGCCCCCTGAGGGGGAATGACAGACTTATCAACGAGTGGTTGGTACAAAGTGTGTGATGCTATATGCTATCACAAATCAGAGTGGTAACCCTGGTAACTCTTGGAGTCAGGGGTGGCAGAGGTCAGGTCTTGGAGCTGGGTTATTTATTACCGATTACAGCAGTTCACACTGACCAGTTAACTTTTACTGGGCCCTTAACTCTATGCTAGGCATGTGCTAAAGGCTTTATGCCTGATCTCACTTAAACGTTACTAAAACTATTCAAGGTGAAAAGTCATTAACATCCCAGTCTCCAGATGAGGAAGTTGCGGCACGTGAGACACTTAGTCTTCAATGAGTAGTAGTAAATCATAGAGCCAAAAGTGACCCTAGAGCCCAGGTCATCTTCATTCTAATTATACTACCTGGAGGATGTGCCAGGAATTTGGCAATCAAAGACGTGGACTTTAAGCTGTCCTTATGAATGGTGCTACTGGACAACATTACAGGTGAAAGCCGCTTAAAAAAGGCTTTCTGATTCGGCATTATCATACATAAATACCCGTGGTTCAGTGGAAGCCAGATTTACCTAATGGAGAATATTATTCTCACTATTACGTGCTGAACTCAGTCTCAATTTTTTTTTAAAGCATCAAGGTTACAGTGTAATTAGCAACCAGCTGCAATTGTAATTACCACTCCCAATATAATTTGTTACATATTAGCCAGTGTCAAATTACTACTGCTCCTTAAATGAATAAAAACTGATTGTGCTGTTCTGAAGACTGGGGTGTATGTTCCTGATGGGGAACAAAGGAATATAAAAAGTATATGACATATTTATAAAGTGCTGAAAGGTTCTACTTAGGAGATCACAAGTTGCTGGAGCCCAGATAATGCCACAGAACGGTAAAATGGCTGAGAGAGAATAGCTAACTTAATAAACGCAGAGAAGAGAGAGCAGCAAATCAAAGGACAACAGAGGGCTTCCCTGGTGGCGCAGTGGTTGAGAATCTGCCTGCCAATGCAGGGGACACGGGTTCGAGCCCTGGTCTGGGAAGATCCCACATGCCGCGGAGCAGCTAGGCCCGTGAGCCACAACTACTGAGCCTGCACATCTGGAGCCTGTGCTCCACAACAAGAGAGGCCGCGATAGTGAGAGGCCCGCGCACCGCGATGAAGAGTGGCCCCTGCTTGCCGCAACTAGAGAAAGCCCTGGCACAGAAATGAAGACCCAACACAGCCAAAAATAAAAAATATAAATAAAATAAAAATTAAGAGCTTTGAGATATTAAAAAAAAAAAAAGGACAACAGAAAGTTGCTTTCACTAAATAATACCTTACCTGTTCAAAATTCTGCTGTGCATCAACATCATATAATTGAAGAATAGTCAAGAACCCAGGAGGAAGTTAAAAGAAAATGAACAGGGCTTCCCTGGTGGCGCAGTGGTTGAGAATCTGCCTGCTAATGCAGGGGACACGGGTTCGAGCCCTGGTCTGGGAAGATCCCACATGCCACGGAGCAGCTGGGCCCGTGAGCCACAATTGCTGAGCCTGCGCGTCTGGAGCCTGTGCCCCGCGACGGGAGGGGCCGCGATAGAGAAAGGCCCGCGCACCGCGATGAAGAGCGGTCCCCGCACCGCGATGAAGAGTGGCCCCCGCTTGCCGCAACTGGAGAAAGCCCTCGCACGAACCGAAGACCCAACACAGCCAAAAATAAATAAATAAATAAATAAATAAATAAATAAGAAAATCCTTTAAAAAAAAAAAAAAAGAAAATGAACAGTAGCCCTCTGCACAGCCAGGATCCTCGTCCCAAAGACTGGGGACAACTTCACTAGAGCAACCCCTCCTCTTTCCTCTCCCACGATTTTCAACATGACTCTGAGCAAGTGCCCTGGTTCCAAACCCCTCTGGAAGCCCACACTTCTGTAAAGCTTACTATGTCCAGGCCTGGCTCTGAGCTTTAGAAACATGAGCACATTGACCCTCCCAATAACCCAGGAAGTAAAAACAACCATGCCCTCTTTACAGATGAGGAAACTGAGGTACAGAGAGGTAGAGTAACTTGCCCAGAGCCATAATTTGAACAGAGTCCATGATTTTAATCATATGTGATAATGACTTTCAGAAGGAAAAAAGAGAGAACAGGAGATTAAGAAAGCAGAGAACCTGGAGATTAAAGAAAATTAGGTCACATCAACCAATTGCAATGCCTGGGCCTTATTTAGATGACAATTCAAAAAACAATTTTAAAAAATTGTAAGACAATAGGGGAAATATGTAAAATGTGTACAGAATAGATATTTGATCATATTGAGGAAGCACTAAAAGTTTTTTAGATGTGACAATGATATTTTGGTTGTGCATTTTTAAAATCTTGTTTAGATATACACAGTGATATTTACAGATATGATGTTGGGGATCTGCTATGAAAAACTCAGAGGGATAAGAGGACAAGAGAGGGTGTAGTATAAATTAAACAACATCTGCCATAAACTGGTAATTACTGAAACTGGCTAGAAAGGGACATGGGAGTTTGTTACACTGTTCTAATTTTTTATGGAAAATTTCCATAATGAGAAGTTTAAAAAATGCTACTATTTTTTTAAGGCTTAAGTCAAATGCCAATTCCTCCTGGAAGATTTTCCAGATTCTCTAACCAGATTTCCCTCATAGAATGCTATTTACACCTACTTTTATGGACTTTGCAAATGGACGTCTGAATTCTGACTCTATTGCTAACCAGCAATATGACTTCCTACTTTCTCACCTGTTACAGAGAGAGAGTGAGTGAGAATCAGGACTGAATGAAAGTAGCATACGCTGGGACAGAATCTAGCAGTGCCTTACTTGCCAGTTTGTTGTATCCTTTCCATATTCATAGCGGCCCAGCTGACTGAGTCATCAGTGGACAGCTGAGCCCTACGGGAAGGCTCTCTTGGCTTTCTGAACTAATCAGAGTTCCTCTTAAGAATCTGAGCCAGCAGAGGGTCTGGGCTGAGGGTCTGGCAGCAGGTCATGCTGGCTGATGAAATGGCACTAGTGAAGGTTCATGACCTCCTGGGATTGAACAACAACAACAAAAATTAAACTGGTTTTCTACCTTTCATCTGACATCAAACATGAGTGGTTTCTTATGTAATACTAAGCAGGAAAGCTGTGTTTAAACATGATAGGCAACCCAGAATGCAGAAACCATACAGGAAAAGATTAATAAATATGTAACATAAAAAGTTTTAAAAATCAAAAGTGTGTATGAACCCATTAAACATCAAACAACTGCAAAAAATAAACATATAAATAATGTGTAACAGGACAAAAGGCCAAGGTTCTTAATTTAAAAGCGCTCTTAGAACAAGTCAATATGAGAAGGCAAATAACCCAATGGAAAGCTGGGCAAAGGTCAAGACCAGGCTCTTCTTAAACCTCTGGTGGACACCAAAATGGGCTAACAAAAACCTCCAAGAAGCACCATAAGGAAACCAGGAGCTGAGCTTTTACTTTGGAACTGAGATTCCCATCTCAGTTCACAATGGAAAGAAAATGGAATCTTGAAACACAGAGTCAACAGCAACCTGCAATAAAATAAGTTCGTGAAGACTCACAAGGAATGAAAGTCCTTGCCAGTGGGCCTGGCAGAGTCAGATAAGAGACCGGATATATCACCAGCCTTTCCTGTCAAGCCACCTGGAGGGCCCAGTATGCTATTGGGACCAGCTGGTCTGAAACAGCAGACATACTGTTTGCACCTGCTGGGAATGTCTCGCTATAACACAGCTGGACCTTCTAAGTCAAAAGGAAGCACATTTCTCCAGGAGCCTCCTTCTGAAGCAGCTTCTCTGTAGTCATGGAGATTCATCTACCTTGAACAGCCCAATCCCTGCCGAGGTTTACTCCGCAGCTATGATTCTCCATCGTGCGCTCTCCTGGAGGTTACCCATGCACAACTCCTCAAGTATTCCAAATTATTATTTTTTTTAGTTTAGTGAGGGATGGAGGGGCTTGAGAAAATGGTTTACTAGAAAAAGAGAAGTTTCCAACAAACCACACGCATGCAGCAGAAAATCTCCGTCTTCCTTTCACTTTGCCATGGGTGGGTCCCCCAAGTAAAAGAACAATTCAACAAACAGTGTCTGAATGTTATGTAACAGGTACTTTGAGGTCCCTGTCATCAGTTTAAAATCTAGTGGAAAACATAAAATACAAGAAACAGCAAGGACCATTTTCCTTCAGAACATCAATATCACTATCTCACCCAAGACAATTTAAAAATGATTTAATATCTGTTATGGGCTGAACTGTGTCCCCACAAAATTCGTATGTTGAAGCCCTAACCCCCCAGTACCTCAGAATGAATCTGTATTTGGAGATAGGATATATAAAGTAGTTATTAAGGTAAAATGAGTTCATTAAGGTGGGCCTTAATCCATTAAGACTGGTGTCCTTATAAGAGGAGGAAATTAGGACACAGACACAGAGGGAAGACCACGTAAAGACACAAGGAGACAAAGGCCATCTATGAGCCAAGGAGAGAGGCCTCAGAAGAAACCAGCCTTCTCAACACCTTGATCTTGGACTTTTAGCCTCTAGATTTGTGTGAAAATAAATTTCTGTTGTTTAGGCCACTCATTCTGTGGTACTTTGTTACGGCAGCCCTAGCCAACTATTACAGTATAATTTAATATAAACTCCTTATTCAAGTTGCTCCAACAGGGCCATTGTTTTATTTATTTTGGATCCACGTTCAAGCACTGCATTTGGTTGTCATGTCTCTTCGGGAGCCTCCTTTAATCTAGCCTTTTCATTCATAACATTGGCATTTTTAAAGTCAGACCAGAGGTCTTACAGAACGTCCTATTTTCTGGATTTGTCTAATTGTTTCCTCATGATTAGATTCAGATTCAACATTTTTGGCAAGAAATCTCTAAAGGTCACGCTGTATGCTTCTCATCGCATCACACCAGTGGGTGCGCCATGCTCGCTTTTCCCTCTTTCTGATGATGTTAAATTGGATCACAGATTCAGGCCGAGCCCTCCCTTATAACGGTACTTTTTCCCCTTTGTAGTTAGTAATTTATAGGGAGATACTTTGAGACAGGGAGAATCCCAACAATCTTTTACTGAAGGTTTTAGCATCCACTGAGGACACGTGCCTGAATCAATTACCTGCAGGTTGCCAAATAATGTGTCTTCTTTTTCTAATTCTATCATACCTTCTACTTGATTAGTTGGCATTCTTCAGTAAATAAGAATTTCACCTCCCCACCTCCATCTCACTTTGAGTCTTTTTGGGGAAGAACAATAGTCATGGAATGATTAAATTTTTTTTTTTAATTCAGTATGTTACAATCCAGTTTCAATTGATTTGTTTTTATTGTGATAAAACACATAAAATTTAACATTTTAACCATTTTTAAGTGTACAATTCAATGGCACTGAGGACATTCACAATGTTGTACAACCATGAGCACTATCCATTGCATCATCCCAAACACAAACTCTGTACCCATTAATTAATATCCAATTGATTTTAATAGCCACTATTTGTTGTAACTGTGATACACACTCATTGTAATATATATGTATATATATATATATATATATATGTGTGTGTGTGTATACACACAGGCACACGTGTGTGTTTTTAAAGGATGAACATCACAATGCACCACAAAGAACAACTGTGAATATGAAAACTTAGCCAACTAAAATAAACCATTACGCAAAATGCTGGTGGAGCAGGAAGGCAACATCCAAACCCACTCACCAAACATAACAACGTAGGAAACAACCAGGAATTACGTGCCTCCTGATGGGCGTATCCAGTACCAAGGATCCAGTAACCTGAGAGAGGCAGCCAGCAACCACCTAGGAAGTATTCTAGCCAAAAACAAAAAATAAAAATAAATAAAACCTTAAACTTGATCAAGCATCCAGACCTAACTATCAATTGTCAGGAAACACTAGGGACAGACGAACATCAGGGGGGTGCAATCAGCAAATCCCAAATTGTGGGAAACTACAGGAAAGATGTACCCAATTCACTCATCAAATAAACTGCAAGGAAACACAAAAAAAGATGGGTAGTCAAACCTAGACATTAACAAGAGTTAAAAGACGTATCGACCAAATGCCAGGCGCAGACTGTGTCTGAATCTTGATTAGAACAAACCAACTATAAAAACTAGGACATGGGATTTAACATCCTTACAGATACTTCAAGGGATGAGGAAATAAAACTAAGACCGCTTTCCCTAAAACTGAAGGAAAGAACTAAAAAAACAAACAAAATCTGCCCACCAATATAGAGGAATGACAAGAAACATTCTGCCTCTGACTGAGCTCTAAGTTAAACAAACAAACAGGCTCCCTTTTTTCCTGCTACACTGTTGCCATAGCTTTACGGCACAGAATCCGAACAGGGGTTGGACATGTCACATTTACAAACCCCTGTGAAGGATATGAGAAGGGAATGGGCATGAGGTAATACTGGAAAAGTGAGACAACAGCCAAGACCAAGGAGGCATAAACTGACTAATGAGATTAAATATTATTCTTAATAATATTAGGCATAATGACGCCACACTGTGCAGCGAGGTAAATTAAAGAGGGCAATGTAGTACAGTGGTTATGTTCCTGGACTCTGCAGCCTGTGTTCCAGTCATAGCTCTGCCACCTGAAGGCTGTGTGACCTTGGGCAAGTCATGTAATCTCTCTGTGCCTCAAGAGACTTAACCACTCTGTACAGATGAGTTTCCCCATCTGTATAATGGAGACAATAATAGCGCTTACATGCCGTGGGATTGTTGTGAAGATTAAATTACTTCACACACAGAGTGCCTAGAACAGTATCTGGCTTGTGTCAGCTGCTGTTGTCACTGTTACTTGCATAACCTTTCTGAACCTTAAGTTTCTCTGTCAAATGAGGTTATGACACCCTCCCTGCTATCTTGTAGATGATTATAAAGATCAAATAATGAAGCTTGGGTCTTCACATTATCTGGTCATTTTAATCTCTGTAGACTGTGAGTTCCTGAAAACAAGTCCAATAGCTTACTCGTTTGGGGAAGCCCAGCACTCAGTATAGGAGCTGGCATATAGTTGGAATCAATAACACACTTGAATGCACTTTTTAAAAACTGTTAAGTGCTGTGCTCATGAACAAAGGACTGCTCTTAACAGGGACACAAGGACCAATCTTACAAGCTTCCTTTGACAGTTCTGGGCAGAATGGAGAAGAAAGTGCAGAGAAGAGACCAAAGGCAAAACCAGCTTGGAGCTATGGCAATGCTGGACCTAAAAAGGAATGAGGACCTGAACATAAATGGAGGAGATGGGACACACCTGCTCCAGGGAATGGGAAGGGTTTGACTGACCCATCTCTTTGCCCATATCCAAGTTCCTGCCAATGGTGTCTCTCCTGGTTGCCCACACAAGTACTCAGCGAACTAACCAGAAACTTTAACTAGTAGGAAAGTTAAACTGCAGCTAAAAGTAAGGAATGACCAAGAAGATGAATTCAATTCTAGTAAATAGAGTTTGGAATATCTTTGAGACAAACCAGTTGAGATTTCCAACAAAAAGTCAAAAATGCAAGGCCAGTGCTTGAGAGAGCTGCCCCATGGGGAGTACCATGGAGTATCACCTGTCAGAAGGAAAAGGATCTCAGGCAAGAGGCCTGGGGAACACCAACATTTCAGGGGAGACCAGAAGGACAAAAAGAAGCCGGCCAAGGAGAATAAGTGTGAGTTAAGGGACCAAGCAGGAGAGGGTACATCATGAAAGCTGACAGAAGGCGCTCCAGGAAGGAAGGAGTGGGACACGGGGTCCTGTGAGGCCAGAGCTAAGGAGGACAGGCCAACAGTTTTAAAACAGAGGTCACTGGTGACCCAAAGGAGAGAATGTCAAAAAACAGAATAGGCATAAGTTCATTTTCAGGAATTTTAAGTACAGGTGGGTAGTAAAGAAATGGAGAAGAGTACAACCCTTAAATAATAATTCAGAGACGCCATCCAAAATAATACCCTGGCCCCAATGGAATCAAAATTAACCCAAAGAATCCTAAAATTTATACTGGGTTTTATCACTATGTATTTAATTCTGCGAAAAGTTGGACTGACTTACAACCAAATCAAAAAGTACTGTACCCATAGTTTAGAAAGGCAGCTACATTTAATTACACAGTAATGAGAGTTCCAGACCAATATTCTTTAAACTTTAATGTGTACACAACCCCCTGGGGATCCATTTAAAATGCAGATTCTGATGCAACAGAATATTTGGGATGAGTCCACAGATGCTGCAATTCTAACAGTCTCCGGAGTAAAACCAATGCTCCTGGTCCTTGGACCATAAACTTCTAATAGCAAGGCTCCAGGAAGGGACCACTCAGAGAATCTGATTACTGAAGCAGCCAGACTGGCTAGCCATTATGGTGACTATTTAGTAGATCACGAGCTTAAGAAAAGCACACCATCTTTTGTTCAGGTAGGTCAAATAATACCTACGTCCCTAGTTTTCAGTTAGGTAGAAATGTCCCACAGTCTCCAACAGACATCACTTGACAGTCCCTAGAGCACTTCATAATCCCCAAAGTGCTTTGCCAGGTTATACTTCATTTGCTTGTCACAGACGTCACAGATGGGCCCTGTGTGCTGCAGGGGGATACTGAGCATGCAGAGAAGGCAGACTTGTCCACGTCCTCACCATCAGTGGAAGCACTGGACCTGTAATCTAGGTTCTCCTGCCTTCTAGTCCGGGGCTCTTTCACTAAACCAGAGCTACTAATCTAAAATTAAAAAAAAAAAAAAGTTCTTGAAGCGTTTTCCCACATGAGGAAGTGGCACTGACTGAGCAGCTGGGTGTCGTCTACATCTCAGAGTCCAACTGTGGCTGGGATCAGACAGACACAAGTCATGTCCAACTCAGAAAAACCACTAAATGTGCACCCAGGTCTAAAAACCTGTTCAAATCAGGCTTATGACGAGGTTCAGGACATGCCACCCCAAAATGCGGCACCTTGGCATATTCAATATCTTAAGCTGAAGGAGTTTAAGAAAACAGCAGAAACAGGAAGGTCACTCTGACCATCCCCACACACAACCCCAACCTTCTTTCCTGAAACAGGTCATAAACTCCCCTACAAAGGGTACCGTCCCTGTTCCAGGAGGAGGGGAGACAATCTCATCACCAAAGATGGGGAAGTTGGGGCCGAAAAACCTGCACACACAAACCTTGTTAAACCCACCCTTATCTTCCTAGTTACTTCTTCACCATTTACTACCCTAGCCCAAACCCCTTTGTCTTGTCAATTCTTTACAAATTTATTTTTCACTGTCCAAAAGGTTTTAAAGCTTTCTGCTGTGGTCACTTTCATTGTCTTGTGAAGGTTCTCATGAACACATAAAAATTCAGCAAAATTTGTATACTCTTCTTTTGTTAATCTGTCTTTGTCATTTTAATTTTCAGACCCAGCCAGGGACCCTAAGAGACTTGCGGGAAACTTTTTCCTCCCCTACACTTACTTAGACAATTTTCTTGCAAATTTTACTGTCTTATGTCTTATGCAAAAGACATTTTACCATAAAACAGTGTGTATATTGAAATATCTGACTTTCATATCAAGTCAACAGTTTTCATGGAAAACATGTGGAAACTGGGACTACATGTGGAAATCAAGACAAAGCTACCAACTTAATAACAGCCATTAAATAGAGTGGTTTATTTACGTTGAATTGCTAAGAATTTCAACACTGCCAATTTTGCTATGTTGTCAGCACCTAAAGTCAAAAGAAATCACCAGGCCTATATTCACTCATGCAACTACACAGCAAATTTCCAAAGGAAATGGTGAGTACGAGTACTCTATCTTTTAAACGTTTCCAACCAACAAACCAGACCACCACTCTACAAATCAGCCACTGGGAATAATTCTGAGCTAAGAGACCAGAGCCACCATTGATGGGGCTGACTTGACCTAACAAGAGGGTCTGGTTAAATAGGCCATGAAAAAAAGGGTTTGCTCCGTTGCTATTAAGTACTTTGCCAAGAGAATTACATCACTGTGACAAGGGCACAGCCCAAGCAGAAGAACCACATCAGCAGATTCACACAAAGGGATCCAAGAAAACATGGTGGGAAAGATAAGTGCTTATGAAGCAGCAAATGATGAGCAGGGTGAGTAGGAATGGACCATGCTCAGCAGAGCTAATCCTCACAGAGAGTGGAGAACACAGGAAGGAATGCCTCCATCTAAGAACGCAACAGAAGCAGAGGCTGGGGCTTCCCTGGTGGCGCAGTGGTTGAGAATCTGCCTGCCAATGCAGGGGACACGGGTTCGAGCCCTGGTCTGGGAAGATCCCACATGCTGCGGATCAACTAGGCCCGTGAGCCACAATTACTGAGCCTGCACGTCTGGAGCCTGTGCTCCGCAACAAGAGAGGCTGCGATAGTGAGAGGCCCGCGCACCGCAATGAAGAGTGGCCCCCGCTTGCCACAACTAAAAGAAAGCCCTCGCACAGAAACGAAGACACAACACAGCCATAAATAAATAAATTAATTAATTAAAAAAAAAAAAAGAATCCACCTGCCAATGCAGGAGACACGGGTTCGAGCCCTAGTCCGGGAAGATCCCACATGCCGCGGAGCAACTAAGCCCATGCACCACAACTACTGAGCCTGCGCTCTAGAGCCCACGAGCCACAACTACTGAGCCCACGCGCCACAACTACTGAAGCCCGCGCACCTAGAGCCCGTGCTCCGCAAAAAGAGAAGCCACTGCAATGAGAAGCCCGCGCACCGCAACGAAGAATAGCCCCTGCTCGCCGCAACTAGAGAAAGCCCGCATGCAGCAACGAAGACCCAAACGCAGCCAAAAATAAATAAATAAAAAAAAATTTTTTTTTAAAAGAAATTTTTTTTTCATTTTTAATGTTTCCGTTAAAAACATTTTTAATGTTTCCATTAAAAAAAAAAAAGCAGAGGCCAGTCATAGGACAAAAGATAAAAGAGGCGGAAGGAGTCAGAGTTCCTCCAGCAATTATAAAAGAACTCCATATCCAAGAAGACCTGATCCCTGATTTTCTTACCCTACAGGGCTTTCAACCCTTCCCATCCCTCTCTCCACTCCCAGTTCTCTATTTGCTAAACAACACTTGTAAAGCCCTGTGACCCAACTGGGGAACATTGACAACACATGGGCACCCAACTAGGTTAGCCAGGGAAAAGGCTGCAAGACCAGGGTAACCTTGCTCTTTGCAACACTTCCCCCCTCAAGCACCTACACGGATACAGAAAACCACTGAGACTTACAGGAGACAAAAGGAGCTTTCAATCAATTTGGTGATAAAACCCATATTCTAGGATAACTACAAAACTATATAAACTTGATGCCTAAGCACGAAGGTGAAACGGGGCAGAAGGACTGAAAAGAAATTGTCAAGAAAGAAGAGAACTTGTAGGGACCCCTGTGTATCCTTCCTTTGAATTGACACGCCAGGGACTTGCATTTATCTCACTGCATTCCTTCCTTATTCCAAGAAGGAATCATCAGAGGATGAGCTGAAGCAAAGAGCACGAAAACCGCCTAGAAGAGCGGCTGGCAGCCTCAGAAGCAGATTTGATTCACTTGGGGAGCTTTCAGAAACCTTGAGGCTCAGGCCACACCTAAGTCCAACTGAATCAGAACCTCTGGGTGAGACCCAGGCATCAGCACTTTTATACCAGTCCAGAGGACTATAATGTGCTGATAACCCCTGGATTACAATAGTGCAAAAAGCAAAAGGGTTTCAAGGGAACTTGGACCAATTACAAACTTTTCCGGGACTCCATTTCTTCACCTGGTAAAAGGGAACAGGATTAACGAGGGGAGGAGTGAGGAACATTGTGTTATGTAAACCCCAAGGCCTATCCAGCACCATCAATTTAAGAAACCTGAAATCCAAACATCAGTGGAAGCACAGAAACTTACCAGCATCGTGGCTGCATAAAAACAACTCAAACATTCTTTCCTTCCTGTCCAGTACAAAAAACTGATCTGTTTTATTATACTATTATTATACCACCAAATACCTAGCAGTTTTTACCATATGGGAGAGAAAACCTTCAACCTGAAGAATATCCTTAATAAACTCAATCACATTTTATCCACAGTAACAAACCTCTGAAGAGGGTATTATTATTGATGAGAAGCATGAAAAACATGGAGGTTAAATATATAGCCCAAGTCCTAATTAGTGAACACGGGGTTAAAATTTTTACAAAGGTAAATGACAGTGATGATAGTTGCACAACTCTGTGAATATACAAAAAACCACTGACGTGTACACTTTCAATGGGTGACTTATATGGCATATGACCTATATCTCAATAAAGTTGTTTAAAAAAAAAGTATATGACAATTTCTGGCCTGTGCAATCTGGTTCAAAAACCACTTAACAATGAAGCATATACTGAGTGCCAAAGCATTCTACAGATACAAACTACTGGACTGGAATGGTCAGGAAATACACATGCCCATAACTGATAACATGTGAACTCTCACATGCACCTCTGCAAATGGAACTTCTTTTTAAGGCCTGGGCAGGTGAGGCAGAGACTCTGAGCACAGACTGGCAGGGTTCAAATCCAAGCTGTATTGCTTATTCTCCGTATAACCGTGAGGAAATTACTTAACCTCTCCTGACCTCAGTTTTCTCACCTGTAAAATGAGGACAAAAATAGACCACACCTACTTTGGGTATTATGAAAAATAAAGGAGTTATTATTTGTAAAGCACTTGGGAAAAGGGCCTGGCACACAGTAAGCACTGTGTAAGTGGTTCTCAAAAATAAAAGTCTGGTCTACAGTTACAAGACCTAAATAAAAGTCTTAAATAAGAGGCATCTAATTTCCCCTCCCAAGCCATCTCCCCCTTCTCCCATAAACTCTACTCTCCATTATGCTAAACTACCAGGCAAACAATATGGTGGACAGGGTAAGAGCACAGACCCTGAAGCCACACTGGCTGATTTGAAACCCAGCTTCTTCACTTTTTAATTATCAGATCTTAGGCCACTTACATCACCCCTTGGTGTCTCAGTCTTCATCTATAAACCAGAAATGACAGTATGTAACTCATAGGACTGTTAGGGGCATTAAGCCAGTTAATATGAAAAGCATCTAGAACTGAATCTCACGTCTAGTAAACAATAAGCGTTGGCTACTCTCCTATTTATTTTATTACCTGCTATCCCCTAAAAGCAGCAGGTGCTCTCACCTCTCTTTCTTTCATCTGCTGTTTCCTGTCACTGGAATGGTCTTTTCCTCTTCCTCTGACTATTCCTTTTGAAATACCACTACCTTTCAGACGTTCCCTCCCCTCCCCTGACAGAAACGGGCTCCTTCCCTGATGCTCCCATAAGCCCTTGTTATGGCACTAACCCTACTTGGGGCACTTCCATGAGAGGATTTAGCCTGTGGTATGGTTGTGGTTTTCTTGAGGGTCCAAACGGAGTCCGGTTCATTTTCATATCCTTAGTTTAGTCCCGTTTGCAACATTAGAAAGAACACAATACACACAATTCTAAATGAGTCAACGATCATGGCAACAACTCAGCCAACAATGGAATAGCAATACTAAGTGTACTAGCACTACAGACCAAATTTTCATGATTATGAACGCTTTAGCTTGTCTCCAAATGTTCTTCTTTTAGTTCTAGGCTAATTTCACCCAAATTATTGGAGTCCAGTTTTATACCTGAACATCTCTCACACCTGAACTCCAGTGAGCAATCTCTAACTTTTAACAGTTCCTCCTAGTTTAATTTCGTCATTCTTAATGGATAAACTCAACCAGTGACAAAAAGGGAATGTTGACTACAACTACAAGAAAAGGATAACCTCTCTAATACTACTTTTTAAAAATGAATTTTTTATGGAAATATATAAAATAGAATTTTAAAAACTCATTTTCATTTCAATACATGTAGAGCAGTGCTTGGAAGTTTTTTAAAGAAATACTCATCTACCATCTATCAAGGGAACCCATAAGGATTATTCCTACAAAAGGCGGCAGCAAGAGAATGGAAGTTTTCTGAGTTCATCTCAAAATACCAAGTTTCAGATCAATGTTACTTCATGAAAAAACAAATACCGCTTGCATTAAGTAGTAACCATCATGCAGAAATCAAAATAAAAGCAAACCAAAGAACAGATTCTCAGCCTTCTTATTTATACTATTTAAAGGAAGAGGGACATGAAAAATTAGTTACGTTTGAATAAATAAAAGGGAATTCCCTGGAGGTCCAGTGGTTAGGACTCTGCGCTTTCACTGCCGAGGGCCTGGGTTCAATCCCTGATCAGGGAACTAAGATTCCGCAAGCCACACAGTGTGGCCAAAAAAAAAGAATAAATAAAAGACCAGTTTCTGATTCTGGGACTCCAGAATCTTAGACACTCCACTGAGATGGGATTCTCTTCTAGTTAGGCTCCTCAAGTTTTACGAGGGGATGTCAATCCTACCCCCATATAAGATTGCTAAGCCTATGGCTCTGTGTTCAATATGGAATATCTGTGCTCCAGGAAAAAGCAAAGAGCATGGCCTTTAATTGGGGCTGCCCAGCACTGCCTAATAGAGGACAGAATCACCTCACCCTAATAAGAGTCCAAAGGCAACTAAATAAGGGGTATTCTTGGACTAAGGTGGACCAGCACAGCTCATTTGGGGACCTACATTTACTGCCCTTGAGCTAAAATGAGAAACACTATAAGAAATGGCCTTATGGAATCCACAAACATACATTTGTGGTCATGACGTAGTTTTGAATGCAGTTTGCTCACTGCATATAAAAAGAGATGGGGAGAAACTGCCCTCAGATAGCAGAAAAAGGAGACCTCTCTCCCATGTAACTGACCTCACGGATCACTTCCTCTTTGCTTTGGCTGCTAGAAAATTCAGTCACCTCTAGCAAGTACATACATCCTTATTTTCCAGTAACCTTAGTCCTGGCTTCATCTTATTTTCCGTTTATCCTGTTTTTCTCATCTACTTTGACTTGATTTTGATATGTCTTGCTGGTTTATAAATATATGTATATATGACATGAGCCATCAGAAATCCTGAAAAGAGGCAAGTTTAAATGAATAAATAAACAAAAACACAAGTTCTCAAAGAGTAAAAATGAAATGTTTCATTTTCCCTGACTCTCACTACTTGGCTAAAATTCAACTGCACTTATTGATATGAAGTGACAGTTTAATAAAAATACAACCCAAAAGTTAAACCTCCCTCCATGTCATTTATTTTATTTCAAACTAGTTAATCAGTCTTATACTCCATTTACATGCATACTCCTCAATGTAAGTTCCTCACTTTATCTCCAAATTAAGTAAAATTATTAAACTCATCTACAGACATAAAAATGACAGTAAAGTATGGGTATCTACTCCCACCTACTCTCCTGGAAGAAGTCACCTTGAGGGAACATAATTCATGCCTTGTACTCTGATTGCATGCAAATTTAATGCAAAGAAAAGGTCAAGGGCTATTGGGTTTGAAAGGGCTAATGTACGTTCCAAAAATGAATCCCAGTGATCCTCAGAGAATCTAACTACAACAGTTATATACATACCCATGTGTCTGCACATGCATACCCAGAGCACACTCCTTAGGATGGAACTCAGAGTCATTAAGGAAAAGAGAAAGGCCACTTAGGCCACATAATCTAGGAACACCGAAAAGCCTGCAGATTTCAGGAAGCTTAGAGAAACTTAAGTCATAGAACAGCATTTAAATATATCTGTCTGCTTACAATTTCCATTGCAAATGTGATTAGTTTGCTGGAATAAATAGGAATATGATGTGTTGGCCACGTTTTCCTCTTGAGGGTTATCACAGAGTTTTGATTAAGGACAAATGTTTGAAATGTTGGGTATATTTAAGTTCACTGCACTTAAAATGAGCTAAGAAGTTGTACAGGCTTGATTAAAGGGCTGCCTTCGTGAACTTAAAATTAAAAGCAATAAATTCCAATGATTCAAGTGATTGGGACTAAATATGGTATTCTGCCAGAAAAGTTGAAATGGAGTCCAAAGAAACTGAAATGGTGTCCAGGTTTCAAGAAATGGTAAAAGGGTAAAGGTCAAGCTGTCGGAGCTGCCTTTCCTCTGGGTTAGTGAATGAGTCACCTTACGCAGAATTCCTTTTAAGTAGAACTTCACAGGAGTTACAGGCTCCCAAGACAATCTGTTTTGTCATTTCTAAAAAGAAGCCTCTCAAACGCTTCGAGGCCGGTATGTAAGTGTTGTCAGATGCGGAGAGAAGGACGAGAAGCGGGGGGCCTGGGGGGATGGGGGTGCTTTGGAGTTTTTACGCACACACACGCAGGCCAACTCTCTCAAGCAGTCTCCAAAACGGAAGTCAAGGTGACTTCCCCACCCGTGGGAGGGCGGAGCCTCTGAAACCTACTGGGATTAGGCTTCTGCGCGGAGTGTGCCCCAGGGAAGCAACTCGGGTCAGCAACTACCAGGGTCAGGAGCAGTTGTGCGCTGGGGTGGCAGAGCGGACGTGCAGACCCCGAGCCCTCCCCGCCCCGGGACGCAATCGTGCCCGCTCCTCCTCACCGGCTTTGGCTCAGCCCGCCAGGCGCAGGCCAGGCACTGACTCCCCGTCCGGGCCAAGTGGGAGGGTCCAGCCAGCAAAGTTTCTGCTGCAAGGTCGGGCCCTGGTCCCCGTTCTTCTCACCGGCCGTCTGTGCTGCCCGGGAGGGGCGGGCACCTCCCTCCTCCCTCTGCTGCAAGGTGGAACAGCTGCCCCGCGCCCCTTTCTATCTGCTTTCCCGGTTGCACCAGCCCGGCGCGTGAACGCCCGGGCCCCTCGCGCCCCCCGGGGCAGCCGGCCAACGGGCCGACGCTTACCTTGGCGGCCGCCATGCTTTGCACCGGGCGCGGGCGGCTGCGGGACGCTCTCACCGGCTCGCTGGCGCTGCGGGTCTGGGCCGCTCACTTCCCGTCCCGACGGCGGCGGGAGCGGCGATACAGCCTGGCAGCGTGCGCGCCCGGCCTGCCTCCCCACGCCCTCCAGCCGGCGCGGGTCATGCGGGCGCCGCCAGCCCATTGGCTGGGCCCGGCTAGGGCCGCCGGGGCGCGCGTGATCCCGATGGCCTCTGCCCTTCTGCCGGGGCGGGCCCGGGTCTGGGGGCGGTGGACCGGACCAGCGCACGTGACCCCGGCTCCGCTGTCCAGCAGCGGCGACCTCTAAAGCGGGGCCGAGGGCCGGTGGCGGGGTGCAAGCCTGTCTCTTGGGATCAGGTGGCCTCACGAGGGAAGCTGTTGGCTTCGGCTCCTTCTCGGGGCTGCTCCAGGGCCCTCGAGACCCACAGGCGGGGCACACAGCCTGGGGAAGTTGAGAACTACACTTGGTGCCGTGTGTAGCCAGGTGTTCCCTTTCAGAGGGGCTCCTCTCCGTTATAAGGAGTCCCGAAGCATTGACTAGTCGATCGGAAATAGCAAAATAAATGCCTCTGGCAAGTCTACTTTTAGGTCAGATCTGGCAAACTCGAAGTACCAAACAGCTGTATGTAGTGCAGAACATGGAGCTACTTCATTTCAGCCCTGCATAGTAGGGCGGTAGAAGTCAAAGACACACGCCCCAAAATAGGCCCTACTAAAATAAACAGGTCAAAATTTTAATGGAAAAATCGAATGTATAATCCCCAGAGGTCTTCTTCCTCTTTATAAGAATTTCATTCATTTGTCCCTGCTACCAAAATTTATAATTAAGGCAGTGGTGGTCAGTGAAAGGGGCTTTAAATGTTTTGTGGATTATGGATATAACCTATCAACAAAAGTGTTTATTACTAATCATTTTAATTAATTAACACTGACTGAGTGCCTACTATATGCCAGGCACTGCGTTAGGAGTTGGAACCCCAGAATGACTTGAGAGATGGTCCCAGCCCTTAAAGAGCTAGTGGGAAAGCAAGCACACAAACAGTTAATGTCCATATAAACTGTTACGGCGACAACCTTTTCCCAGGGCGCTATGGGCACGCTGAGGACTGGGGAAGCCTCTTAGAGGACATGATGCCTAAGTTGTGGATGTGCATCAGTCCAGCGAAGTGGAGGGGAACGGCTTTCCAGCCAGAGAAAATAAGGAGAAGCAGGAGGTCCAGAAACTGCTGAGGAAACACAACAAGTTATGAAAGTGATTGGTCATGAAAGGTAACAGGCTGTGGAACTGGTGGAAGTAGAGTCTGAGCAGGCAGGTTGGGACCATGTCTTGGAGGATGTTGGGTGCCATGTTGAAGGGTGTGCACCTTAACTGAAGGGCTTTAAGGGAGGTGGTGTGGCCAGGGTTACAGTATAGCTGGATCCCTCTGCTTCCAGTGTAGAGGATGGGGTAAGACCAAACTATTGGAATATTCGGATAAAACAGGCTGAGGGCCTGAAACCAGAGATGGGATAGGGCTAGAGGAAAACATAGGAGGTAAAATTAGTCAGCGTGGTGCCTGATTATATGTGGGGGTGGGAGAGAGAAAGGAATTCACCCAGTCTTGCACAGTGGCCTCCGGTGTAGATGTTAGAAAGACTCCAGCCGTCAGTAATACAGGAGGAGTGTTTTGAAGTGTGTGCCTCTTCTCTGTAAGGAGAGTGTATGTGAAATATACAAATGATGTTGTAAAAGCCAAAGAAAGAAGCATTTCAAAAAGGAGTGATTTATTAACATACTCTCAAGAAGTCTAACAAAGACCCAAAAGCCTCGAATGTGTTCATAGGCAGCAGAGAAAGACCATGAAAGGAGTGAAAGAATAAAGACAAAAGCAAAAACAGGAGAACTGATAAAGAAAAGGATAGCGCGGGACAAGTCTAAAGGTCACTTACAGGGTAGCCCTGGCTGCTGTAAAGGATTTTAAAAGGTGCAGAGAAAATACAACCTCATGTAACCAAGATCACATCGAATACTGCAGATCTATTCAGGGTATCACTGAAGCTCTCCTTTTATAATATAAATGAACTTAAAAAAATTTTAATGTTGATAACATATACATGACATAAAATCTACTATCTTAACCAGTTTTAAGTGTACAGTTCAGTAGTGTTAAGCACATTCACATTGTAGCACAGCCAATCTCGAAAACTCTTTTCATTTTGCAAAACTAACACTTTAAGCCTATTAAACAACCACTGTCATTCCTCCCTCGCCCCAGCCCCTGGCAACCACCATTTTAGTTTCTGTCTCTGTAAATTTGACTACTCTGGGTACCTCATAAAAATGGAATCATATAGTATTTGTCTTTTTGTGACTGGCTTATTTCATTTAGCATAGTGTCCTCAAGGTTCATCTGTTTTTTAGCATGTGTCAGAATTGCAAGACTCTTAAAGACTGAATAATATTCCCTTAACTTCTAAAGAATAAAATAGAAAAAGAATCAAGAATCTGTAGATGTTTTCTAGAAATCTTGGAAAATTCAGGAAATCATAGCAATGACAGAAAATCACTCACATTTCTTCCACCAGTTAGCTACTGTTAACATTTTACTGTTGTTTTCTTCAAGTCTTGATGTCTTTATGTGTGTATGTAGAGAGAGTCATATTTGAATTTAAATACAAGGAATCACATTCTGTATGTACGTTTTTTATGGCTGCTTCAACAAAGTGACCACACACTTGGTGGCTTACAAAAACAGAAATTTATTCTCTTCCAATTATGGAGGTCAGAATTTCAGAGTGAGTCTTAAGAGGCTAAAACCAAGGTGTCAGCAGGGCTGTGCTCTGTCCAGAAGGTTTAGGGGAGTATCTGTTTCTTTGCCTTTTCCAGGGGCTCATGGCCCCCTCCTCCATCTTCAAGGCCAGCATACATAACATCTTCTCTCTCTGACTCTGCTTCCCTCACATTGCCTCTTCTGTCTGTGATAGCCCTCTGCCTCCCTCTCATAAGGACACTTATGACGGCATTTAGGGTCCACCCAGATAAGCCAGGATAATCTCTCCACCTCCATATCCTTAACATATTCACATCTGCAAAAAAGTTTCTGCCATATAAGGTAACATTCATAGGCTCTAGGGATTAGGATGTGGACATCTGGGGGGAGCCATTAGTCCACCCACCAAACCTACCACACTATGGATGCAAATGTAACCACATATGAATAAAAGTGTATTTCAACTTACATTTGGAGTCAGACTCAGTTAATTAAGCTTTCTTCTTCCTTCTAGAATTCCTCAAAATGTGAAATTTTTGAAAAGTTAAACTGTCACAAGCCCTGAAATAGGAAGGATGCTCCTTGACTTCCACATGACCTATAAACAATGTGAAACATCATCTGAAAGAATAAAGTATAAGTTGGCTGGGCACCTGCTACTTTGTCTTGCCCTGACAGGCTTAGGTGCCCTCCTGATAAGTGACTTGTGTCATACTTGTCCCTCCTGTCTGTCCCCAGACCACCCTCTTCCCTACCATTTAAAAGTAGCTGGCACTGAATTTTGACTGAAGGGGCCATGTTATGGGTTGTGTCCCCCCCAAACACATCCCCATGACCTCAGAATGTGATTTATTTGGAGATTGAAGATGTAACTAGTTAAGATGAGGTCATACTGGAGTAGAATGGACCCTTAATCCACTGACTGGTGTCCCTATAAGAAGACACAGAAACACACCAGGAGAAGCCATGCTATAAAGGCAGTGATTAGAGTGACACAGCTGCAAACCAAAGGACACCAAGGGTCAACAGCTACCACCAGAAGCTAAGAATGATTCTTAACCACTGCGCCACCATGGAAGTCCCAACAAGAGAAGCCACCACAATGAGAAGCCCACACACCGCAACAAAGAGTAGCTCCCGCTCACCGCAACTAGAGAGAAAGCTCGTGCACAGCAACAAAGACCCAATGCAGCCTAAAAAAAAAAAAAATTTAATGGGCTTCCCTGGTGGCGCAGTGGTTAAGAATACGCCTGCTAATGCAGGGGACACCAGTTTGAACCCTGGTCTGGGAAGAGCCCACATACCGTGGCGCAGCTAGGCCTGGGCACCACAGCTACTGAGCCTGCGCTCTAGAGCCCGCGAGCCACAACTACTGAAGCCCGTGTGCCTAGAGCCCATGCTCCGCAAAAAGAAAAGCCACTGCAATGAGAAGACTGTGCACCACAACAAAGAGTAGCCCCTACTCCCCACAACTAGAGAAAGTCAGTGCGGAGCAATGAAGACCCAACACAGCCCAAAATAAATAAATATATTTATTTATTTATTTATAAAAAAATAAACAGTTGTTAATCAGAGAAGGGAGGGAATGCAGAAACAAGGGAGGAGCAGTCAAGAAACAATAGTACAGCTTTGGAACACAGTCCTGGTTCCTCCTGAAAGAATATACATAATATCTTTGAGTTCTCCTGTAGGAACTAAGACCCCCACCCAGGTGGAAGATGGTAACTTCAGGCTCAGCACAAGATTCCTGGAGCACCTCCCTGTTACCTCACCACCAACCAGTCAGAAGAAAGTCACACACCCTGCAGCCCTCACCCCAAATTTGCCTTTAAAACTTCTCCCACAAAACCATCAGGGAGTTAGGGGTTTTTGAGCGTGAGCCACCCATTCTCCTTGCTTGGCCCTGCAATAAACCTTTCTCTGCTCCAAACAACAATGTTTTGGTTTGTTTGGCCTCACTGTGCATCAGGCACATGAACTTGTAGTCAGTAACAGTATTAGTCTCCTATTGCTGCTATAATAAGTTACCACAAATTTAGTGTTTAAACAACAAGGTCTTACTGTATAGCACAGAGAACTATATTCAGTATTCTATGATAAACCATAATGGAAAAGAATATTTTAAAAAAAGAATGTATATATATATACATATGTATAACTGAATCACTTTGCTGTACAGGAGTAATTAACACAACATTGTAAATAAACAAAACTCAATTTTAAAAAAACCACAACAAGGGGCTTCCCTGGTGGCGCAGTGGTTAACAACCTGCCTGCCAATGCAGGGGACACGGGTTCGAGCCCTGGTCTGGGAGGATCCCACATGCCGCGGAGCGACTAGGCCCGTGAGCCACAATTACTGAGCCTGTGCGTCTGGAGCTTGGGCTCCGCAGCCAGAGAGGCCACGATAGTGAGAGGCCCGCGCACCACGATGAAGAGTGGCCCCCGCTTGCCACAACTAGAGAAAGCCCTCGCACAGAAACGAAGACCCAACACAGCCATAAATAAATAAATAAAAATAATTCCTTACTATAAAAAAAAACACAACAACATAAATTTATTATCTTACAGTTCTATATTTCAGAAGCCCAAAAAGGGTAAAATAAAGGTATCAGCAGGGCTGTGTTGCTTTCTGGAGACTATAGGAGAGAATCCATTTCCTTGCTGCTTCAGCTTCTAGAAGCCACCTACGTTCCTTGGCTGATGACCTTCCTTCACCATCTGCAAAACCGACAACAGCAGGTCCAACTCTTCTTGAAACCGTGCAACTCAGATTGAGACCTGAACCCAGGGCTGGGACTCGAATCCAGCCAAAACCCAGATTGGGACTTGAACCCATGGGCCAGGACTTGAACCCAGCCAGAACCCAGATTGGGACTTGAACCACAGTCTTTTAACTGAGATCACACACCTGGTCTCAGGACTTAATGAAGCTCAGTTTCTTTCTTTCTTTTTTTTTAATTTTTATTTATGTATGTATGTATGTATTTATTTATTTATTTATTCTTGGCTGCGTTGGGTCTTCATTGCTGCATGCGGGCTTTCTCTAGTTGTAGGCAGCAGGGGCTACTCTTCGTTGAGGTGCATGGGCTTCTCGTGGTGGTTTCTCTTGTCGTGGAACACGGGCTCTAGGCATGTGGACTTCAGTAGTTGCAGCATGCGGGCTCAGTAGTTGTGGCATGTGGGCCCTAGAGCGTGTGGGCTTCAGTAGTTGCAGCACACGGGCTCAGTAGTTGTGGCACATGGGCCCTAGAGCGCAGGCTCAGTAGTTGTGGTGCACGGGCTTAGTTGCTCTGCGGCATGTGGGATCTTCCCAGACCAAGGATTGAACCCACGTCCCTTGCATTGGCAGGCAGATTCTTAACCACTGGACCACCAGGGAAGTCCATGAAGCTCAGGTTCTTGATGTCTCGTCATAGAAGGAATTCAGTGAGGGACAAATTGATAGGTAAGAAGTGGATTTATTTAGAGAGAAACACACTCCACAGACAGAGTGTGGGCCATCTCAGAAGGCGAGAGCGGCCCCAGGGTACAGGGCTGTCAGTTTTTATAGGGGTGGGTAATTTCATAGGCTAATGAATGAGAGGAGTATTCCAGTTATTTTGGGGAAGGGGCAGAGATTTCCAGAAATTGGGCCACCGCCCACTTTTTGATCTTTGATGGTCAGCCTCAAAACTGTCATGGCACTGGTGGGTGTGTCATTTAGATGCTAATGTATTACAATGAGTGTATAATGAGGCTCAAGGTTTGGAGGAATTCAAATTTGGAATTCAAATTTTCCGCCATTTTGGATCTAGTTAGTTTTAACCAGTTTTAGTCATGTCTTATGGCTATGTCATTCTTTTTTTTTTTTTTGGCTGCATTGGGTCTTCATTGCTCTGCGCAGGCTTTCTCTAGTTGCAGTGAGCAAGGGCTACTCTTTGTTGTGGTGCATGGGCTTCTCATTGCGGTGGCTTCTCTTGTTGCGGAGCATGGGCTCTAGGCACACGGGCTTCAGTAGTTGTGGCGTGCGGGCTCAGTAGTTCTGGCACATGGGCTTAGTTGCTGCGCAGCATGTGGGATCTTCCCGGACCAGGGATCGAACCCATGTCCCCTGCACTGGCAGGCAGATTCTTAACCATTGCACCACCATGGAAGTCCCTATGTCATTCTTTTAAAAGTTGTGCCCTGCCCCCTTCCCTCCTGTTTCATTCTCATATCACATCACCCTGATTTCCTCTTCTGCTTGGCTCTTTTACATTTAAGGGCCCTTGTAATTACATCAGGTTTACCCAGATAATCCAGGATAACCTTACAATGTTAAGGTCAATTAATTAGTTTGTTGAGGCTGCCATAACAAAATACCACAGATTGGGTGGCTTAAACAACAGAAACTTATTTTCTCACAGTTCTGGAGGCTAGAAGTCTGAGATCAAGGTATCAGCAGGGTTCATTTCTTCCGAGGCATCTTTCCTTGGCTGTAGATGGCCATCTTCTGCCTATGTGTTCATATGGTCTTCCCTGTGTGCATATCTGTGTCCTAATCTTCTCTTCTTATAAGGACACCAGTCATATTGGATTAGGGCCCACCCTAATGACCTCACTTAACCTTAATTACCAATTTAAATGCCACATTTAGCCTCAGAATGTGGCTATTTCCAAATATAGCCACATTCTGAGGCACTAGAGGTTAGTATTTCAACATATGACTTTTGAGGGGGAGACAATTTAGCCCATAGCAATTAGCAACTTTAATTCCGTCTGCTACCTTAAGTCTCTTTTGCCATGTAATGTAACATATTCACAGGTTCTGGGGATAGAGACGTGAACATCTTTGGGGAGCCATGATTCTGCCTAACACACCTTGTTCTGATAATGCTCTCACTGGTGTAGCAAATCTAGAGAAATGAGAGTTCTTAGAGTAGAATATTTGGTACCTTTTACCGTAGTCCCACACAATCCCAGTAAAGCA
The DNA here is from genome assembly GCF_949987535.1 of Balaenoptera acutorostrata. Lineage (NCBI taxonomy): Eukaryota > Metazoa > Chordata > Mammalia > Artiodactyla > Balaenopteridae > Balaenoptera > Balaenoptera acutorostrata. Next base: position 61,326,562 of record NC_080070.1, read on the forward strand.
AAACTGACTACTCGGGGGGAATTACATCAAAAGTCTTTAAAGAGGATGAGCCCAGTTTCTATGGCCCAGAAGCAGAAAACCTCAGGGTCTTGCACCAAGTCCAAGTCTGTGTTTGTGAATCTGGCTGAGGTTCTCTGGGCCCAGCAATCCACTCAAAGTAGTGGCGAATCAAGCTTAGGCCGCCTTGGCCCCTCAGTGTACTCAGGAGGGACATATCAAAAGAGGCAGGTGCTTCAGTCCGCCAGTGTCTGACCAGCAGGAAGGAGCAACAGCCAGCGATTCATACAATGAGTTCTTCGGGCCTGGCCACCTGCAGCATTGCTTCCAGTGCAGCAGTTTCTTTTGCAAGAATTCCTGAAACTATCAAGAGCTCTATAATCTTTGAAGAAATAGATGCTCAGTAAGACAATCTTACCAAAACTGGTTTAATGAGACCTATGTTTTTATTTAAAAAAATAAAGCAACAGCAGTAACAGTAAAACTCTATACAGACGTTATTTCTCTTTTGTATTCTTCTTTACAGCTAATCACAATGTAAAAAAAGTTGGAGTATGTAGATTCTACCACTGGCTCTTATTATTATTTCCTTATCAATCTATCTCTCTGTTTGTCTAACTAGCTTCAGCTAGCATGGTGAGTTAGAAATCAGACAGATGGGGCTTCCCTGGTGGTGCAGTGGATAAGAATCCGCCTGCCAGTGCAGGGGACATGGGTTTGAGCCCTAGTCTGGGAAGATCCCACATGCCACGGAGCAACTAAGCCCGTGCACCACAACTACTGAGCCTGCACTCTAGAGCCCGTGAGCCACAACTACTGAGCCCGCATGCCACAACTACTGAAGCCTGTGTTCCGCAACAAGAGAAGCCACCATAATGAGAGCCCGCGCACTGCAACAAAGAGTAGTGTCCGCTTGCCACAACTAGAGAAAGCCCGCGTGCAGCAACGAAGACCCAACGCAGCCAAAAATAAATAAATAAATAAATTTATTTAAAAAAATAAAAAGAAATCAGACAGACTATTTGAGTCCCAGCTCTGCCACTTATGACCGTGCAACACTTGGTCAGTTATCAACCTCTCTGAGCCTCAGTCTCCTGATCTGTAAAAGAGAAATAAAAACGCCCATTTTGCAAGGTTGCTAAGATATTGAATTGAATGTATATAAATCATATGGCACATAGGAATATGTTACAAATAATAATAATGATAGAATGAGAGGGTCAGAGCAGCTGTCCTCTGAGATTCCTTCTAGCTCCGGTATTCTATAATTCTATTGTATGTTACTCCTTCTAAGAGCCTTCTATCACACAAATGAAGACTATTTATGCCTAGGCTCACTGTCTCAGAACCTTTTAAAGGTAGGGAAGTATAGAGGTGGGGGAAGAGAGGGAGGTAAATCAATTTACAAAGATTGGAAAATCTACTTTCGAAGCTGGAGATTGAAACTCCAATGAGGCAGAGAACATGAAAGCACTTGAGTATTTAAGAACAACCTATTAGTGTTAGTTCTCATTTTCCAATTTGAAGAGATTGGATCAAATCGTTCATGTCTGAACTTGTTTGTCAGTTGGACACAATCACAAGTCCAGTTTCAGGGCCACTAGCCTTTGTGGTGCTTTATCTTCTTTCCTGCCACTACCGCCTGAATCCATTAGGGATCCACCGCTAGAAATAGAGGCCCTCACATTCAGCCCCCAAGGACTCTTTCAGGTGGCAGAGATAATTCTCTTAAGGTCATAATGCAGCAAAGAAAATCTTTAAACATCAACATTTAAAATTAAAATGAAACTCACCATGTATCAAGAGGCAGGAGAATCCAATTCTAACTGAATGTCTAGCTTTTCTGTGTAAGACTCCATGTAACATGCCCCCCCCCTTCCTCTTAGGTCTTCCCATCCCTCACTTCCTGACTGCCATTGGTTCCTCTACAGGCTGTTTTCTTGCCCCAGGGCCTCTGCACTTGCTGTTCCCTCTGTCTGGAGCTCTGCCAGCCCTTCTTCCAGACCCTCTTTCTCATCCCTCAGGTCCTCAGGGACCTGCCCTGACCTCCCTTCTGAAGCAGGAAACTCCTTGTTATTCTCTATCTCTGCATCCTGTTTCTGGCCCTTTTGGCACTTATCATGATGAGTAATTATTTGTTTGTTTGTTTTCTTAGCTTTGGTGTGAAAAGATGACTTGGGAAAGGGAAACTGACCTAGATGGGGCAGGTAAATGGCCTATAGTTCTGGGGTAGATCCTGGAATTTCTGCTAGTAAGTGACCTTATTCATTAGCTCTATCAACATTGTGCAAACAAGTGACCTGAGGCCTGATGTAATGGACTGAGGGTCAGGAGATCTGTAGTTCCAATCCAATTCTGCCACTTAGCAGCCGTGGCACCGTGGGCAAATCACTTCTCCTCTCCAGGACTCAGTTGCTTCACCAATGAAATGAGCGCACTTGATTTTGAAGAGGCTCAATCAATTAACATTCTCCTTGTCCTGATTTGCTTAGACAGTCAGCCAGCTATCCAATCTCAGGCATGAGGTAGAAGAAGAGGGATCTTCTTACTCTGGAGAGGGTGGGATGGGTGGTATCGATTAAGGACAGTGATGGCCTCTGTACTTAAGTTCCAGAGTGCCCTTTAATAAGGGAACAGACCTCCACTTGATCCAGTCCCCACCCTGGCAAGTTTCATAGGTCAGATAGGTGACTGCCTATTCTGGGTGGCAGAACCACAAAAGGCCCCAATTTCCCTCGGGGTGTGTGTCACAATCTGTGACAGGAAATTTCCTCTAAAGCCCCAGGTTAATTGTAGATAGTTGTCCTAGTGGAGCCGGTCCCAAAAGCTACCATGAGGCATTGCACTTTCGGAAGCCCCAGGCTAAGGGACATGGGACAGAAGTTGTAGAGAGAAAAGATCTCTCCAGATCTTTGCTGTCCAATAGTATAACCACAAGCCATATATGGCTACTGAGCATTTGAGACATGGCTGGTGTGAATTGAGATGTACTGAAAATCTAAAATACACAGTGGATTGCAGAGATTTTAGTATGGAAAAGCAGATATAAAATGTCTCATTAAATAATTTTTAAATGTATGACATGTTGAAATAGTAATAATTTAGACATGGGTTAAATAAAATATATTCTTAAGATTCATATGTTTCTTTTAATATCTTTAATGTGGCTAACAGAAAAATTTTAATTAGTTAGGGGCTTGCATTATACTGCTCTTGAATCGTGCTGTTCTAGAGCTAGAGTTACGTGTGTGTGTGTGTGTGGAGAGAGAGAGAGAGAAAGTGGAGGAGTTGATGCAGCAAAGATTGATGGAGGAGATGGGAGTGAGTCACAAAGACATTTTTTAAAAAATTTATTTATTTATTTATTTATTTATTTATGGCTGTGTTGGGTCTTCATTTCTGTGCGAGGGCTCTCTCTAGTTGTGGCAAGCGGGGTCCGCTCTTCATCGCGGTGCGCTGGCCTCTCACTATCACGGCCTCTCCTGTTGCGGAGCACAGGCTCCAGACGCGCAGGCTCAGTAGTTGTGGCTCACGGGCCCAGTTGCTCCGCGGCATGCGGGATCTTCCCAGACCAGGGCTCGAACCCGTGTCCCCTGCATTGGCAGGCAGATTCTCAACCACTGCGCCACCAGGGAAATCCCTACAAAGACATTTTTGCCTAGTATATCCCCAATGTGCACTCATTTGCACCATTAGACAGCCAGCTTAGAAAAATCTGGCAATGCCAGGGCACAGGCTGGAGTTCCCAGGGGTAGGAATTCTAGGGATTTTCCATATATATGACTTCACATGAGGCTAGGGTATGATGAGTTGGGTAGGAGGGGCAGGACGGAGTAGGAGGCCAAGGAATCAGTTAGATGGCGTTACTCCACCCCACCCCTAAAAACTGCACTGCCCAGGGCACTTCACACTGTGAGGAGGGTTACAAATGGAAAGGAGAAAGGCTAAAATGAGCCCCATGGTGGATTAAACAAAGATTGAACTTTAGTGTAAGTTATTTATCCCAGAATAAGATTTTGATTTTGATTCTATTGTGTAAGGGAAATTAAAAAAAGTATTTGATTAGACTATAAGGGATTTTTGACAACATAGAAGACAACAAAGAAAAAAAAATCATCCATATTCCCCTAACCCAGTTTTAACTAATTTAATATTTTAAAGTAATTTTCTTCCCATCATTTTCTTTGTATGCATGAGTGTGTGTTATAACGATGTGTTATGTTACTGGGGTAACATAATTTGTGTATCTTACTCTCTCACTTAACAATATGTCATAAAAACTTTATCATGCTATGAAGTATTCTCGAAAAACATAATTATGAATGGCTCCCTAATATTATATCATAAGAATTTACCAGCATCTCAACCACTCTCTAATGGGTGGGTGTTTTAAGTCATTCATCACTTTTATCTAGCATAAGTAGAATGCGATAAATACATTTGTACATCAAATTTTTAAGTTTCTAAGGAAAATTGAAGAAGTTTATAAAAGCCATTATGGAGAATGCAAAGGAAGAAAATGAGAGTTAGTCTTTTTTTTTTTTTCAATGGAGGGCGTCAGTGAATCAACTTTGTAAGTTCTTTTCCTACTCTGAACTTTTATGGCTGACTCTTTAGAAAAATATTCCTCTATTTTTTTCATTCTTTGGGCTTTTTTTTTGTCAAAGACAATATAGACAAGTATTTCTTATTTTCTATACTGTGGATGATTTAGAACGTACTTTGACTATTTGGCTTTCCACGTCTCTTTCAGAAATATCTTTCCTTTCTACTGCCTGCAGATCAGTTCTTGGTGTCCTAAATTTCATTTTAGAAGGACTGGAACACACAAAGGCAAAATTTTAAAGTACATTAAAACTGAAAATGACTCATGTTAAATAATAGACATGGCGAAATCTAGTGTTAAGAACTGTTAAATGTCTGAGATTTTAGTCTGCTTGCAAGCTAGCAAGTTTCGTGGATGCTGGCAGAAGACATGAGACTCCTGGGTCAGAGACAAAGAACAGATTATTACTCACAGTAAAGCAACAGCCGGAATATCAGCTTTGGATTCCCTAAACCCAAACTCCCACAGGGCAATGCAAAGAGGCCACATGATACCTGCACAAGCACAGGGTTGCATTACAGGAGGGGAACCCTAGTTAGGGAAACTGACTCTTTTTATAAGGGACAGTAAGTATGCTGTTCTGTGTCCAGGAGCTTCCAAGGCCCTTTGTTATACAAATGTCCTGATAAGATAATTTGGAGCAAGGCCATCAGAGCCTCTGCTCATAAGATGTGCAAAAATGCAAGAGACCTGTGGAGAATTTTCTTTAATATGAGCATGAAGATGGTATTAGGAACTAGAGTGTATGTGTACATTTAATTCATGGGACTGTTGTTATTTTCTTCAGGACCAAGCTGAGGTCTCTTTTTGTCTGGCACAATCTACTTTCTTTCCATATTCCTTAGCCACAGAAGTGAATGCCTTTGCAGCTTATGCAGAGATTTCTCAGTAGGGCCATCTGCTTGCATCTGGACACAATAGTTGTGGTGTCCACGTCCATGAGTGCAGTTAGGGCAAACCATCCCAGCTCTGCTAACAGGACTTCAAGAGTTTGTGAAACATATTAAGGGGCCCACTCTCTGCCTCCTAGAGAACAGAGTGGTCTAGCACCCCAGAACCCCCTTAGGATCCTTACAATTACCTACATCCTGTGGATATGGCTGAAATGATCACCAGAAACAGTCTAAAAGGAGGTCTCACCAAAAAGAAGATTTTGTTCCCTAAGGGGAAACTCTTCGTAACATTGGCATGAATAAGTTATGAAAAGCCTTCACAACTGAGAGAGACATAATCATCATTCATGTATAGCAGATTTGTTTATTCTGGAAAGATTCATTTCAGTTGATTAATTATCAGTATCTGGTGGGGGTAACAAGGCTGCTCTGATGAGAGAATTATTGAAGTACATGCTTAGAATATTTATCACTGAGCACATATTGTATAAACAGCATATTTATCATTTTCTTTCTGGATGGGCCTATTCCTCCCCAAAATACATCAAACAGTACTGCCATGCTGTTGGCACTTTGCCCTCCAGATATAGACCCTATTCTTTCTGGAGAAATTTATTGTTTTTATATATAATACCAACTTTTTCCTTCTATTTATTGGACATGATAGTAAGATTATTTGTTGATTCCCTGCTATATGTCAAACACTGAGATAGATGCTTTAGAAATGTTTTTTCCTTTAATCTCCAGCACCCTTGTGGCTGATATTATTATTATCTCCTTACCATAACTTAAGAAAGTAAGGTTTAAAGAGACTAGGTCACCTGCCTAATATCATTTGGTTTATGTGTAGCCAGGCTGGGATTCAAACTGCTCTCTCTCTGCTTCCTGACTTGGGGCTCTTAACTACCAAGTCGGGCTGTTCTCCCACCTGGTTCTTAGGCAAGACGACTCTACTGGGAGTCCGAAGGCCTGGGCTGTGATCCCAGGTCCAATAATGTTATCTTTGTGACATTTTTACCCTCTTTAGGTCCCAGATTCCCTACAGTCTTGTCTCATCTCATTTACCTCTGTAGCTTCGACGTCTGATTCTCAAATCTTTACCTCTTTCTTTATCTCTCTTCCTGAGCCTCAGACTCATAATAATTACTTACGTATTTGCCTTCTGGTCACTAATACTGTAATATGTCCAAATTGGACACTACCCCAACCAATTCCTCCCCTCTGATCTCTGCCTCAATGAACGGCACCAGCAGCCACCTTACTCCCCAAGCCAGAAAAATGGAGGCCATCCGTGACTCCTCTCCTTCCCTCACCCTCTGCACCTGTTCAGCCACGTAGGTTCAAGTGCTGTAGATTCCTTCATGTAATTACCTCTGCTCTCTACACCACCACTGTGGTAGTGAGAGCAAGACCACCTCTTCCAGGGAATTTCTACACAATCTCTTACCTGGGCTCCCTGCCTCCAACTTCAGTCTCCTCCACACTCTTCTCCACCCCGTGCCCAAAGGGAAACCTAAAAATCCAAACCTCATCAGGCCACTCCTTTACTCAGAATCTTTTAATAGTTCCCCAGTGTCCTCAAATAAATTCCTAGGAACTTAACGCGGCTTACTGGCTCCTGTCTACCACTTCAGCCTCATCTTTTGCCACTTTCCTTACTGCAACCTCTGCTTTAGTCAAGCTGAACTAATTTCAGTTTCTTAAACTCTTCCCCCACTCTCTTGCCTTGGTTCTTACCACGGGGAAGATGTTCTTCACACCACGGGGAAGATGTTCCTCTATTCTTACTACTCTTTCACTTTCTTCTAAAATGATTGCCTTCTAATGCCACATGGAAAGGAGATAGTAGAGTTTCAGAATCTAGTCCCATTTGGGACTACCCTTTGCTTCTTGCTTTCCTCACATGATGGCTTAATTTGCAGTATTGATAACACCAACCCTGCTCAAAGGAACCAAGTCCTTTATTTTCCCTCTCTACTGAACATCTGAAATATTTGAAAATATAATTGGATCGTAACAAACATATAAAGTAGCACTGAACATTTAAATAAGCAGTTTCCCCACAGGAAAAAAATTGATCTCTGATTGATTATGTTGACTGATGATTTATGGTTGGGGCGTAGTAGGCTCAGCAGTTGCCAGCAGGCCTAAGTCGCCAAGGATTCATGATATCAAGTGTTACAATAACCTTGACACCCATGTACATATTAAATCTGAGGCTACTATTTGCTTATTGCTATTAAACCTAGACATTTATCATGCTCTTAAAACTTGTCAGAGACTCTCAGACATCATGAGTCTTGATGTAGCCACGTGGAGCTATATGAAGCCCCATTGTTTATGGACCACTTTCTTTTCCATTTTCTCCCTCTTGTGACTTTTTCCATCCTTTTTTCAGCATCAGAAAAATGTATTCAAAAAATTATAAACAGCAGTTGGTAATCAGTGCATAGCAGCTTCTGTGTATAATACAATCATTAGGTGTACATTAGACATTTGGCATAATCAGAACACTGTCACTGTAACAGAACTCTGTCAAAGTACTAATGCCTCCCACATTGAAAATACAGAGATCAATTTTGCAACCCTTATGAACGGGGAACAGTATAACAGCTGCATGATATTTCTCTAGGACAAAGTTTAACTGATTTTGCTTATCAAATTCTAAAGGAAGACAGTATACATGCAAATGGGTTAATACCAATTTCTCTTACATGGTGTTAATATCCTTTAATCTCCTCCTTATTGAAACTGTATTCTTGATGCCTTTAAGCTAAATTTAAGCATGATTTAATATCATATCCATAGCTGGTACTAGAGCATTAGTGAAAGAAATTTTATATTGTTGGGTATTGAGCATGTCCCAATTAAAACTAAAATTTGTTACTTAAATGAAATATCCGGGAAACACAAATCTATAGAGACAAAAGTACATTAGTGGTTGCCTAGGGCTAGGGGTGGAAACAGGGAGCTACTAAAAATGGGCAGGATGTATCTTTCGGGGGTAATGGAAATGTTCTAAAATTGGATTTTAGTAATGGTTGTATGACTCTGTAAATTACTAAAAATCACTGACTTGTATATTTTAAATGAGCTAATTTTATGGTACATAAATTATAGCTCAATAAAGCTTCCTTTTTAAAAAACCAACTATACTATAGTGAACATCCTTATACTCATATCTTTGTGGTCCCGTGTAAGTATTTTCATAGAACTAATTCGGAGATGTGTAATTGGTGGACCAAAGGGATGCTTATTTAAATTTTTCATAGAAACTATCAAATTGTCATTTTTTAAAAATTTATGGGCTTCTCTGGTGGCACAGTGGTTGGGAATCTGCCTGCCAACTCAGGGGACGCGGGTTCAAGCCCTGGTCCAGGAAGATCCCACATGCTGCGGAGCAACTAAGCCCATGCGCCACAACTACTGAGCCCGTGTGCCACAGCTACTGAAGCCTGTGCACCTAGAGCCCGTGCTCCGCAACAAGAGAAGCCCCTGCAATGAGAAGCCCGGGCACCGCAACCAAGAGAAGCCCCCGCTCGCCGCAACTAGAGAAAGCCCGAGCGCAGCAACGAAGACCCAACACAGCCAAAAATAAATAAATAAATTTATGTTTAAAAAAAAAAAAGAAAGAAAAAGAAAAAAATTTTTATTTATTTATTTATGGCTGTGTTGGGTCTTCGCTGCTGTGCACGGGCTTTCTCTAGTTGCAGCGAGCTGGGGCTACCCTTCGTTGCGGTACCCAGGCTTCTCATTGCGGTGGCTTCTCTTGTTGCGGGGCAGGGGGTTTAGGCGCGCGGGCTTCGTAGTCGTGGCTTGCAGGCTCTAGAGCGCAGGGTCAGTAGTTGTGGTGCACAGGCTTAGTTGCTCCATGACACGTGGGATCTTCCCGGACCAGAACCCGTGTCCCCTGCGTTGGCAGGCAGATTTCTAACCACTGTGCCACCAGGGAAGTCCCCTCATTGACTTATATATTCTATGTTTATGCATATTAATTTTTTCCTATTATATTCTGAAAATATTTTTCTAGTCCAGTGGTTGACAAACTATAGCCCACATGCCAAATCCAAACCACTCTTTGTTTTGAATTTTTTATGTTTAACCTTTTATTTTGAAATAATGATAGGTTCATTTTAATGTGAAATTGCAAAGATAGTACAGAAAGATGTCATGTACCCTTCACCCAGTTTCCCCCAATGGTTACATGTTACATAATTATAGTCTAATATCAAAGCCAGGAAATTAATATTGGCACAATGTGTGTGTGTGTGTATGTCTACACCATTTTATCACATGCCTACCTAGATTCATGTAGTTACCACTTCAAGAAAGACAGAACTATTTCATTATCACAGAAATCTCCCTCATGCCACCCCTTTGTAGTCACAACCATGTCCCTATCTCCAAACAACGTTTAACCCCTAACCACTAATGTGTCTCTATCTCTATAATTTTGTCATTTTGAGAATGTTATATAAATGGAATCATACGGTCTGTGACCTTTGAGATTGACTGTTTCACTCAGCATAATGCCCTTGAGATCCATCCAAGTTGTCGCGTGTATCAAGAGTTTGTTTTTTTTATTGCTGAGCTATAGTCCACTATAGGGATGCACCCATTATCTGTTTTTAAACGGCTGACAAGCTCAAAATAATTTTTACATTTTAAAATGGTTTTTAAAAAAATCAAAAGATGAATAATATTTCGTGACGTGAAAATCATATGAAAGGCAAAATAACAGTGTTCACAAATAATATTTTATTGGAACACAGCCACACCCATTCGCTTTTGTATTGTCTAATTTATGGCTGGTTTCATGTCACAATGGCAGAGTTGAGTAGTCGTGACAGTGACCACTGTCACGATGAGGGTATAAAACCATAGAGAGGGAGGGCCCTGCCTTGACTTCTCCCAGGCAAGTCTCACCCACCTTGCTGCCCTGGCTGCTTGGTTTGTTGGACTTCTTCCCATTGTTCAGTGGAATTTCCATTTACTTAAAACCTTATTTTCCTTTGCTAAGTGAGAGATCTTGAGCATCTTAAATCTCTACCTTAAATGATTTCCATTGCAGCGTTATTTCCCTTTACATAAAGGATACAGAACTTATTGTGGAAAGGCATAATTCTGGCATTTCAGGGCTCTATTCTTGCAGGAATAGCTTAACCAAAAGCCTAAAGCGACTACGGCGCAGCACTGCAGAGAGGCAGTATAGTATAGTGAAGTCGTGGATCTTAGGAAGGTTATTTGACCCGTATGAATCTCAGCTTCATAACTGTAAAATGAGAATCATCGTAACTACCTATGTTCCACAGTATCTTTTGCCTTTTCTCTCATGTAAATGAATTTCCGCTTTTTAGCCTGGCCTGAGACTGCCCATAATGAAGTCTATATTACACAGGTAGATTTAGCCATGAGGCTAATCTTTGGCAAACAGGCTGTGAGCAGAACAGATGTATGCAAGGGGTGGGAATGTAGATGGGGTGGACAGCCATTTTGGACCGTGGATGAAAGTAACACCCTAGAGATGGCTGAGCAACAAGTAGAAAGTGTCTGGGTCCCTGGAACAGAACCATCATACCAGTGCTGGAGCACCTACTTCTGGACTCTGACATCGAAAAAAGAGAAATATCTACTTTATTTATCTCCCTGTAATTTTGACCCTTTATTACATGAGTCTGGACCTTTCATCTAAACTGCCCAGCCTCTCACTGTTGTTGTGAGAAAAATTCTTTTTAATTAAAGCAGATACATAGAATGAACTCTATAAATATGACCTTCCTTTCCTTCTGTCTTCATTACTCATTTCTGTATTTGCCACAAAATAATGTACAGAGCTATACACACAAAAAGCTTTCAATACATAGTTATGATGAATTGAACTGAATTTAGTTGCCTGAGATAGGAACAGATTCCAGTCTTCACACACACTTACACACTTGGCAAAATATATACCACGGTTTATATTTCTAAATGAGAGAGGCTGACATTCATTCACCCGCCTCCACTGGAAGATCCCCACTGTTAAACAGCCTGAATTCTTTTGCAAGCGTTTGAAGTTGGTTTCCATTGCCTTCTGAGAGACCAGGAATTACATACCACCTACTGCGCCTACTGAGGTTCCACGTGGGTCTCAGCAGGCGAGCCAGAAAGGCCGACTGGAGAGTCACTGTGTTCTCCGGGGGCGGCTGTGCCACGGTTAACAGTAGCCCCCGGCCACTGCCCATCATAAATTACGAGAGCTCTTCAAGGGGTCTATCCTTCCAAGCATGAATCCACAGACTACTCTCCTCAAATTTCCCACCTCCCCAAAAGGAAAATGACCCTATTATAGATTTCTGGGTAGCTGCCAAAATAAATGGGGGAGAGATGCCATATTTACTGAGACCCTTCACTCAGTGGGAAGGTTGGATTTTCTGAAAGACTCCAGCATATGAGGAGATTACAGATGAAAACTCCCATTGCACAGCTCTGGCTTTAGGACTGGGACTGCTACCTGATTTCTTCATATTTGGGAAACAAATGAAAGGAGATACATCTGTCCCCACGTGTAATAACAGCATTTAAACTCTCTAAGAATCAAAGGATTTGATCATTCTTTTTCCCCTCAGTTTTATTAAGAAATAACTGACATACATCACTGTATAACTTTAAGGCATACAGCATGATCATTTTGATTTACATATATTGTGAAATGATTATAGTAGGTTTAATTAACATCTATCATCTCATATAGATACAATAAAAAGAAAAGAAAAAATTTTTCTTCTTGTGATGAGAACTCAAGATCTACTCTCTTAACAACTTTCCTATGTTCATACAGCAGTGTTAAGTATATTTATCATGTTGTACATCACATTCCTAGTACTTGTTTATATTATAACTGGAAGTTTGTACCTTTTGACCACCTTCCTTCAATTCCCCCTCCCTGACCCTCACCTCTGATAACGACAAATCTGATTTCTTTTTCTCTGAGTTTGGTGTGAGTTTTTCTTGTTTGTTCATTTTTGCTTGTTTGTTTTGTTTTATTTAGATTCCACATGTAGGTAAGATCATACAGTATTTGTCTTTTTCTGTCTGACTTATTCCACTTAGCATAATGCCCTCAAGGTCGATCCATGTTGTCACAAATGGCAGGATTGCCTCTCTCTTTATGGTTGAATAATATTCCATTGTGTGTGTGTGTGTGTGTGTATGTACACACACTACAATTTCTTTATCCATTCATCCATCAATGGACACTTAGGTTGTTTCCACATCTTGGCTATTGTAAATAATGCTGCTATGAATATGGGGATGCAGATATCTCTTCATGTTAGTGTTTTCATTTCCTTTGAATATATTCCCAGAGCTGGAATTGCTGGCTCATAGGGCAGATCTATATTTAATTTTTTGAGGAAACTCCATACTGCTTCCCTAGTGGCTGTACAAATTACAATCCCACCAACAGTGCACAATGGTTCCCTTTTCTCCACATCCACACCAGCATTTGTTATCTCATCTCTTTGATGATGGCCATTCTAACAGGCATGAGGTGATATCTCATTGTGGTTTTAACTTGCATTTCCCTAATGACAAATGATGTTGAGCATCTTTTGATGTATCTGTTGGTCATTTATATATCTTCTTTGGAGAAATGTCTATTCAAATCCGTTGCCCATTTTTTAATTGGATTATTTGATTTTTTGCCATTGAGATGTGAATTCTTTATATATTTTGGATATTGACCCCTTATCAGACACATGGTTTACAAATATTTTTTCCCATTTCATAGGTTGTTTTTTCACTTTGTTGATGGTTTCTTTTGCTGTGCAGAAACTTTTTAGTTTCATGTAGTTCCATCTATTTATTTTTTATTTTGTTGCTTGTGCTTTATGTGTGATTTCCAAAAAAATCATTACCAAGACCCATGTCAAGGAGATTTTTCCTATGTTTTCTTCGAGGAGTTTCATGGTCTCAGGTCTTACATCTATGTCTTTAATCCACTTGAGTTAATTTTTGTGAGTGGCGTAAGACAGGGGTCAAGTTTCATTCTTTTACATGTGAATATCCAATTTTCCCAGCATCATGTTTTGAAGAGACTGTCTTTCTTCCATTCAGTATTTTGGCTTCCTTGTCAAATATTAGTTGACCATATATGCTTGGGTTTATTTCTGGGCTCTTGATTCTGTTCCATAGGTCTATTTGTCTGTTGATCATTCCTAATTATTCCTTTCATTAGCTGGTGAGAATTCAGAATATGAGATTGAGTATTTTTGTGTGTTGGGTTAGATGGAAGAGAAATAAAACAAAGCATTTTTATGTGTTAAAGAGAAAATTTTGCATATATGTTTAACTGCACAGTTTAACCTTTGAGAGGTAGAATCAGCTGCCTTTCTAATCAGCTTGGCAGTGAGGTGTTGGAAAGAAAACAGTGAAAGTTATATTGAGAAAGGTCCAGTAGAAAATGAACAATGAGGGATTTTATACTGATATACAGCATAAAAAAAAGAACATAGGCAAACAAAATTGCCCTAACAAATATAGCTCATCCATCTTGACCACAAAGAAAGAATCATTGTGTCTTATATTTCTGCCTTCTTATGGTACCCTCCCCAAACCACATTTGTGTTTTTAGTTGGAGAGTCTCCTAACTAACCTCCAAAACCCTTTTTCTGGCTGGAGTCCATCTCTTGAAGGAAAATAGGCAAAGGGAAACTCTAACTGACAGAATCTGGTTTGGCAAATCATTTCAGCACTGAGCAGAAATTATGGATTTGGGAGTGGGGAAAGGAGTGGGGAGATGTGGGAAGGAAGGAGAGCTCTTCAAAATAAGATAACTCAGCTCTAGAGGATCCTGATGAGGAAATGTTGAGAAACCATCTAGTTCCGTAAAAATTGCTCTTGAATATTGAGAAATGAATCAGACTTTTAAGTTATGATTTATTGAGCTATTATTTTATGCCAGGCATTACACTAAAGACTCTTGTATACATTTTCTCATTTATAATAATTATCGCAACAACCCATGGCATGGATCTCATCATCCCCATTTTACTAACAAGGATATCAGGCTGGAGAAATTAAGTACCCCAGGTCACCCTGGGGAAAGAAGTGACAGGATTCTCAACTAAATGCCTTGAGTCTAAAGGCACTGCTCTTCACCACTATGCCCCATCATGCCTTTCTTTTAAACCACAGACTTCTAAAACATTGCTATTCTATTTGCATTTTAATTGCTCAAACAAATCCTACATCACTATTACCTTGTTACTTCATGTGATTGGATTGATATCTCCTGGGTATCAGGAGCTGTTTATACCTCTCTTCATCCAGATGCTTCCCATGTCCCTGGACACAGTAGATTCCTAAGAACACATCAGAATGAATACCATGTTCCTGTTCTCTGGTGTTAGTAAGTAATGTCAAACAATTTTGACAACATCATTAGTAATTCTTTGACTCAGTGGGCTCAGTCTGAGGGCTACCCCTCCTCACCTTGTGGAGTTTATATTCCTGAGGGAGTGGAGTGGAGTGGAAACAACTAACAAACCAATCAACTGAACAACAAAGTTTCAGCTAGAGAGAAGTATGAGAAGGAAATAACGTAAGTGACTTGGTGTATTAGTTTCTTACTGTTGCTATAACAAATTACCACACATTTAGTAACATAAAACACCACAAAGTTATCATCACTCAGTTCTGGAGTTCAGAAGAGCCCAAATTGGATCTTGCTGGGCTAAAATCAAGGTATTGACAGGACTGTGTTCCTTCTGGAGGCTCCAGCGGAGAATCTGTTTCTTTGCCTTTTCCAGCTTCTAGAGGCCATCTGTGTTCCTTGGCTCATAGTTCCTTTTTCTAATATTTTTAAAACCAGCAGCACAGCAGCTTCAAATCTCCTCCCTGACTCTCACTCTCCTACCTCCACTTATAAGGACTTTATGATTATCCTGGATAATCCAGGATAATCGCTCCATCTCCTTAATTTAATCACATCTGCAAATTCCTTTTTGCCATGTAAGATAACATATTCATGGGTTTCAGGGATTTGGATGAGGACATGTTTGGGCAGCCATTATTCTGCCTACCATACTTGGTGAGGAGTTTCATAGTTGAGATGGACAGGACAGATGTCAACTTGGAGGCAAATATTAACTCTTCTATTTTGGATTTTTTTTTAAAGGCACAGATTCTTTCTTCTTTTTTTTTTTTTATTTACTTTTGGCTGTGTTGGGTCTTCGTTTTCTGTGCAAGGGCTTTCTCTAGTTGCGGTAAGCGGCGGGGGCCGCTCTTCATCGCGGTGCGCGGGCCTCTCACTGTCGCGGCCTCTCGTTGCGCAGCACAGGCTCCAGACGCGCAGGCTCAGTAATTGTGGCTCACGGGCCTAGTTGCTCCGCGGCATGTGGGATCTTCCCAGACCAGGGCTCGAACCCATGTGCCCTGCATTGGCAGGCAGACTCTCAACCACTGTAAAGGCACAGATTCTTAATTTATTTATTTATTTATTTATTTACTTTTGGCTGTGTTGGGTCTTCGTTTCTGTGCGAGGGCTTTCTCTAGTTGCAGCAAGCGGGGGCCGCTCTTCATCGCGGTGCGCGGGCCTCTCACTATCACGACCTCTCTTGTTGCGGAGCACAGGCTCCAGACGCACAGGCTCAGTAGTTGTGGCTCACGGGCCTAGTTGCTCCGCGGCATGTGGGATCTTCCCAGACCAGGGCTCGAACCCGTGTCTCCTGCATTGGCAGGCAGATTCTCAACCACTGCGCCGCCAGGGAAGCCCCTCTATTTTGGATTTTAATTAGCTACAGGACTCCCACTAAGACAGATCTTTAAAGATCTTTCATGACTTTTTTTTCCTGGTCTGGTGAGAGACAACACAGATGTTTTTGGTCAATGACCGTAACTGTGAAAAGGATGAAGAATAGGTATGGAATACTTAAGGATGAGAAACAAGGCCAGCAATTCATTGGAAGACTTATTAAACGTTGTCGGTACATATTCTTATAAACTTCTGCCAACTCCCTACATATCCTCATTTTCATGAAAATAAATAAAATGAATTCCCCACAATCTTTAAAGGAATATGTATAGTACTCTTTCACCTCTTCTTAGTCTAGCAAAAGTCTGAGTGATGAAACTATTCAGTAGGGGATCCAGAATTGAATTCTGGCAGCTCAGCTCTATAGCCTGCATCTCTAATCACAAAGTTATTCATTTTTATTATTGTTGTTGCTGTTCTGTATTTCATGCACCATTTGGACCATCCCATTTAATTGCATGATTTCAACTAATATGTGTGTCTAAAGATGATGGGCCTGAAGAAGGGGGAGACAGTTACAAAAAGCTTCCAGCAAAAAGTGAGCCCAGACTCATGTCCTAAAGAATGAGGAGGGATGAGGTCAGGGAAGAGGAGATACAGGGCATTTCAGGAAGAGTGTTTAGATGACTCAAAGACCTGTTGGCTTCCATGAATTAGTTCCCTTCCTGCCACAATTGTGCCTGATCAAATGCTTCATTTACAAACCATAATCATAAACTTTCATTGACAAGCACTTTATTCACCAGAATTCCAAGGGGAGTTGGGACTGGGAGGTTGGCTGGGCCAGGCTGGTCCACTAGAGAGATACAATTGAAGCCTAGAATTTGACTGCACTTCTGAGTGTAGGCACACATCTGCAGTGTCACAGGGTGGGGACACACATTTTTGGAAGTCAGTGAAATGTGAAAGAGGAGGACAGTGGAAGGCTTGGCAATGCCCAGTGAAGGTGCTTCCACCACTCTTCAAGCCTTTACTCAAGTTACTCAATTCTAAACCATGAATGTGCCGGGATTCCTCATAAAAGGCAGCAGAGCAACTCTAGGCAGCAACAAGGTGGCTCTTGATGGAGGAGCAGAGAAAAACAGGATCTGAAGGTCGGGAATTAGCAGAAGTCATGGGGAAGCTTGGATTTTCAGAAGCCAGAAAATTGTGGGTACAGAATAATTTACCTAAACATTTGAAGTCCTAAATAACAGTTGCTTTGTCAATGATTGGTGATAATTCTGCTTCCTGCCACAGTGAGATCCTAGGCAAAAGGCAAAAACTGACAAATTCTAGTTTTTCTTATTTTTATATTTGCAGCAGGAGAAATGCTCTGCTTCTCTCTTTCAAAACCACTCCCTTCTTATTGGGTCACAAATTCTAACAGTGATATTTGGCTTTCAAATTTTAATAGTATCATTTATTAACCACCTTAAATTAAATATTAAATTAGAAAAGCAATCATCATTTTAAAAATTCAAAGGGGAAAGAAAGTTTTGGAGAGAAAATTACAATTGGACTCTTCAGAGGTAATCACTGTTTAGATTACTTTTGTATCTTTTCAGACATTAACTGAGCATAACTAGCGTGTGTGTGTGTGTGTGTGTGTGTGTGTGTGTGTGTGTATCTGTGTGATGTTTCTTTAACCAAAGGGGTTCAAGTCAAGGATCTACAATTTCCTGTGTCACCTAACAACATTTCCATGTAAATTCAGACATTTACACATTCCTCATTATTTTTTATTTTGTTGTTGTTGTGAAATTTGCCACATATATAAAAGAATATATAGAATGTATGTGAAAGAAAAATTGTCCCAAAACTGATCTGGGAAAGAAGCTTTTTGCATGAAGTGATTAAAAGCATATCCCAGGGATATTTTTAACTTTCTAGTTTGAAAACATTTCAAACTTAAAAAGTTGCAAGAATAATACAGAAATACCCCTTACCCAGATTAACCAACTTTTAACATTTTGTCACTTTTGTTTTTCATTTTCTCTCTCTCCATTCTATATATAATTACTTTTAATGATTGTTACTCTGATGTGCCTTAGTGCTATTTCCTAAATCAAGGATATTCTCATAGACATCCATGCACAATTATCAAATTCAGGGCATTTAGTATTAATAACATATTAAAAATACATATTCAAATATATAGTCCATATTTCATTTTTGTCCCTATTATGTCCTTCAGAGCAGCCCCTTTTCTCCAATAGCAGTCCAGGGTCACATATCATATTTATTTGTCATGTCTGTTTATTCTCCTTTAATCTAGAACAGTTTCTAAACCTTTCTTTGTTTTCATGAAGAATATGGAGAACATTAGGCAATTATTTTATGAATATTCCTCAGTTTGGGATTTTTAGTTTTAGAAGCCAAGTTAAAAGTTTAGCAAGGGACACATATTTGGGACCTGAATAATTAGAAAGAGGGAGAAATGGGGAGTTGGATCACCAAGGACGAATTTCATGGAGTCCAAAATATATTATAGGCTCTGTCCATATACCTACCCATTACATTGACCTCAACAACTATGCCATTTAATAACAAAGAGGAAGCTAACATTTATTGAGTGCCTACTGTTTGTTAGGAACAGTGATAGGAGTTTTATTTCCATTATTCGTCATAGCAACAGAATGAGATAGCTAGTACTGCTTCTACCTTATAGTCGCAGGAACCTGGGATTGAAACGTTTAGATGACTTTTCCAGATCACACGGCCAATAAGTGGTGAAGCTGGTCCTCAAATCCATATTTCCATCTTTCATTCTTCCATTATACCATGGCCTCTACACTTGATCTTAGTCAGAAGGTCAAGAAGTGATACCATAGTCTCTAAAATGCTTTTCTTCTGGCATAACTGTTATGGATCGTTAATCCCTGGAACAGACACTATCCATTTTTTTCTGAGAAATAACTGGCCTCAAGCACAATCATTCTCAGCTGCATTTGACTTACCACCAACTGATCATGTCCTCTTTCTTGAAACTTGTTTTTCACTTGGTTTCCAGGAATGTGCTGTCCCTTGGTTTTCCCCATTTCCCTGTATGTAGATGGGACCCAGGGCTCTCCCTGGGTCTCTGCTCTTACCTAGTGTCACTTGCTCCTTGTTGCTCCTACCTGGCCTCTTGGATTTACATGTCATCTCTGTGCTCCCAACTCCCCAACTTTTTATCTCTAGCTCATACTACTCCCTTGAACTCCCAACGAGTATATTCAAGTGTCAAATCAACATTTCTACTTTGGTAGAGGATAGGCACCTCAGACTTAGCATGGCAAAAAATGAGCTCTCAATTCTGTCTACCTCAAATCTTCTTTTCCCATAGTGTTCCTTATTTTAGGAAATGACAACTCCAATTTTCTAGTTGCTCAATTGGAAACTTTGAGTCACTGTCGACTCTCTCTTAAAACCTTCACTCAATCCATAAGCAAATCCTGTTTGCCCCACCTTCAAAATATACCCAGAGGTTATCTGCTTCTCACTACCTTCATTCCTGCCATCCTGGTTCAAGCCACCAACACCACTTGCGGAGGTCTTGCAGCGGTCCTCAGTCTGTCTCCCCCTGCCTGTTTTTGCTTGCCTTTAATCTATCCTTACCGCAACAGCCAAAGTGATCCGAAAACATAGGTCAGATCACATTCCTTTCCTGCTGATGGCATCTCCTACTCTTCTCCCTGTTGCTCATGGTCTTCCAGACACTCTGGCTACCTTGCTGTTTCTAGAACATGCTAAGCACAGTCCTGCGCTGTGCCTTTGTACTTGCTGCTCTCTCGACCTGGATTTCTCTCCCTCCAGAAACCCATTGGCTCACTACCTCACCTCTTTCAGGTCGCCTTCTCAGTCACACCTTCCATGAATACCCTTATCCAAAATGCCCTTACCCCAAGTACTCCATTCTCCTTTCCTGCTTAATTTTTCTTCTAATCATTTAGCACCATTTAACATATTCTATTAAACTCATCTTTTTGGGGGGTGTCTGTCTCTCCCTCTAAAATGGAAGGTCCTTGAAGGCAAGAATTTTTATCCGTTTTGTTCAGTGCTATATTCCCAGTCCCACTACAAAGTGCCATATGCTAGGCACACTGTAGTGCTCAATAAATATCTGTTAGATAAGAATGAATGAATGCCTGAAGGAATTCTTTTTTTTTTTAACAAAAAACAACGAATTTATTTTTGAAATTAAAAAAAAATGATTGTTAGGTCCACATGAAAGAATGAAATACTTGTGACATGGACAATTGAAAATGTATATTAATGAAGGGTAATGGGCACCACCAGTCACTAAAATGTATTGTGAAGCTACAATTACCAAAGCAATGATGGCACAAGAATAAACAGTCAATGAAGAAGAACAGAAACCCCAAACACAGCCCCTGTTACATATAAAACTTGAGTTTTTATAAAGTTCTGATTTCCAATCAATGGCAAAAGTTTGAATTAGTCACTAAATGATACTAGGACAATTGCTTAATAACTTAGAACAAAAGGTATTTCCCTATTTCATACCCCTATGCCAAAATAGATTTCAGATGCATTAAAGAATTAACATGTTTTTCAAAATCCACAAAAGAAATGTAAGTAAATATAGTAAACATGCATCTGACATCAGAGTCGAAAAGACTCTTTTTTTTTTTTTAACATCTTTATTGGAGTATGAATGAATTCTTTAGCTTACTCACAGATTGATTTTTTTTTTTTAAAGGGTGTTCATTTGTTGGGAGAGTTTCCAAGTATCTGTCCATCCAAGTATCCAGCTTAAGAAAGTTTAAATTTCTTTCCTTTTTTGAATAGGTTGGGAATCATATATAGCTATAGATGAATTATATAATTTCTGATTATAAAAATAACAATTATTGTAGGAAATGTGCAAAGTGCAGAAAAGGAAAATGAAATTAACTTGTAATCCACCCACCCAGAGACTGGTAACATTTTGGTAAACTTCTTTCCAGACACATTTAATTTCAGTGATATTTTATTTTCAAGTTTCCTTATACCCATGACAAGAAATGGAACAAACAAACCGAGGAACTCAAAGCTGACTGTGGTTTCATGCTTCTAGCAAAACGCCATCCTCACAGTTCATTAAGAGCCACAAGCACTTCCATGGAATTTTTGGGTGCTACTATTTTCCTTTTCCAAGAAAGCATGCTATTATTTGGATATTTAGGTTACCCAAACTTCCACTGAAGGATCTTCCTTCTAAAGTAACCTCAGAATTCCCAGAAAACTAAATGTTTGGAATTTTGGAAATTCAGGTTGATTAATATTACGACCAACTCATTGGACTAAAGGCCAGAAGCCTGGGATTCTAGAACCGGTTCTACAACTTTCTGGCTGTGAGGCTTTGGGTAAGTCACCCACTCTTAGCTACAGATTTTAAATTAGAAAATGGAGATAATAATATCTGTGTCACATTTTACAGTAAGAATCAGCTACAGTAATGGAGACATATTTTTAAACCTGAAAAGGGCCACAGAAGTTTAAGGGATTATAATTGTAATTAAAATGTGGTAGATCTTGGGGCAAAAACGACATAATGAGCCAGAGATTCCACCACTCCTAACAAGCCCAGGGGAGAAAACTAATCAGTCCTAGCAAGATTTCCCATTCTTGCTCTAATGCTTTTCTAATCAAGTGTATGTTCTTTTCCCACCAGAACATGGACTCCTGAAAGAGAGAAACTTTCCCTCTCATTCATTGGTGTATCCCTGTTATTTATCACAGTGATTCTCAACATAAAAGATTTTTTAAATGTCAATTAAGAAAATAATACACCACAGTAAACTTATTAGATAGTGTTGTGAGTGTTTTTACATATATTAATACAGACACAGCAAAATATAGTAGAAAGTAACCTAGGTTGAGAGCCAGGAAAACTGTGTCCTAGTTCAGCCTGTTGGTAACCAAATATGAATTGGCCATGTCAGTTTCCTCAGCTGCTGGTGTATCTGCTGGTGGATGGGGAGATACCTAATGTCTCTCTCAGCTCCAAAATTCCATGAACTTTGACCCTTGCAATGATAAATGTAGTCTTTGGTGAAACTACTCTTTGAGAAGAGGAATTGAGTAAATCATTAGCCTAATCTATACTTGCCTTAAAAAAACAAGGTCAGTTCTCTGTTCTGTGGGTTAGTGTTTGGAATTTGTTAAATCATTAACAGTAGGTTGTTTACTGTTTAGAATTTAACAATACTTTTTGATGTTCCCTAATTATCATGCATGTTTTAAAATGAGTTCTGAACCATTTCTCTGCCTAATTAACCCTCATTGAAAATTTGTTGAATTTTAAAGAAACATTTGATTTGCAAAAACAATTCATCAACCAAGTAACCTTCAGTATTTCACACACAAAAAAGCACAAAACATTTTTAAAAACAATAAGGTAATGTGAATGAGAGATGAGCCTTGAACGAAATATGGGGAACATTTGGAAAACATCATTTTTTCAAACTACTCTCTTTTTTCCTCACAAATTCCTGCTGGTGGCATTTATTCTGTTATTTTCAGTGGTCATTTATTCTCTTATTTGAAAGTCTATGAAATATCTGTAACCCCGCAAAATTAAGGAAATCACTTTGGATTATTTCTCATTACATCATATTATCAACAAGTATTTCTTGAGCCTTAGTCAGAAGACCAGATACTGTGGCTTTAAAACTACACTACACTTTAGATAACAGAACAAATATTTTTAACTAATTTGTTTAAAAATTTAAATAATTTTTAACTAATTATTTTTAAAGCAAATTGAAATCTAGGATTGTTAACTTATGAAAACTACTCAGTATCATTATATTATCTACCTAATGTTACAAATAAATAAATTGAGCAGGAGCAATATCTGACAAGGAGGTAACATACATAGTAAATGATTAATGTCTGGACAAGAATAAATATTTTAGCCAAGTAAAACAAAAGAACCAAAATTAGCTGAGTTGTCAAAAAGCATGGGAAACTTGGTTAAAGTAATATTTGTTGCCTTTCTTAGGCAATATCCAATTACATTCAGATCATTGCTTACCCTAGGTTAAAATTTTACATATTTTTACCTTTTCTCTGTTTCTACTGAGAACATGTAAGTGGACATTTTTATAAATAAAAGGCCTAAGAATGTATTTTGTCCCATTCAGTTGGTACCCTTTTCATTTTGTTGATAGTTTCCTTTGCTGTGCAAAAGCTTTTTAGTTTGATGTAGTCTCATTTGTTTTAGTTTTGCTTTTGTTTCCCTTACCTGAGGAGACATATCCAAAAAAAATATTACTAAGACTAATGTCAAAGAGCTTACTGCCTATGTTTTCTTCTAGGAGTTTTATGGTTTCAGGTCTTACATTTAAGTCTTTATGCCATTTTGAATTTATTTTTGTGCATGGTGTGAAAAAGTAGTCTAGTTTCATTCTTTTGCATATAGCTGTCCAGTTTTCCCAACACCATTTATTGAAGAGTCTGTCCTTTCCCCATTGTATATTCTTGCCTCCTTTGTCATAGATTAATTGCCCATGTAAGTATGGGTTCATTTCTGGGCTCTCTATTCTGTTCCATGGATCTATGTGTCTGTTTTTATGCCAGTACTATACTGTTTTGATAATTGCAGCTTTGTAATATAGTTTGAAATCAAGGAGCATGATACCTCCAGCTTTTTTCTTCTTTCTCAAAATTGTTTTGGCTATTCAAGGTCTTTTGTGTTTCCATATAAATTTTAGAATTATTTGTTCTACTTCTGTGAAGAATGCCACTGATATTTTGATAGGGATTGTACTGAATCTGTAGATTGCCTTGGGTAGTATAATCATTTTAACAATATTAATTCTTCCAATCCAGGAACATGGTATATCTTTCCATCTGTTTGTGTCATCTTCAGTTTCTTTCACCAGTGTCTTACAGTTTTCTGAGTACGTGTCTTTTACCTTCTCAGTTGGACTTATTTATTTATTTATTTATATTATTTATTCCTAGGTATTTTATTCTTTTTGATGAGATTGTGAATGGGATTGTTTTCTTTTTTAATCTTTTTAATAGCTCACTGTTAGTGTATAGAAATGCAAAATGATATATCCAATAAGGGGTTAATATCCAAAATATACAAAGAACTCATACAACTTAACATCAACAAACAAACAAACAAACAAAAAACCCCAAACAACCCAATTAAAAAATGGGCAAAAGACCTGAATAGACATTTTTCCAAAGAAGACATACAGATGGTCAACAGGCACATGAAAGGATGTTCAACATCATTAATCATCAGGGAAATACAAATTAAAACCACAATGAGATATCACCTCACATCTGTCAGAATGTCTATTACCCAAAAGACAACAAATAACAAGTTTTGGCAAGGATGTGGAGGAAAGGGTACACTTGCACACTGTTGGTGGCAATGTAAATTGGTGCAGCCACTCTGGAAAACAGTATGGAAATTCCTCAAAAAATTAAAAATAGAACTACCATATGTCCCAGGAATTACACTCCTAGGCATTTATCCAAACAAAATGAAAACACTATATAAGAAAGATACATGCACCCCAATGTTTTTAGCAGCATTATTTACAATAGACAAGATATGGAAACAACATAAGTGCCCACCAATAAATGAATGGATAAAGAAGATGTGGTATATATATATACACAATGGACTATTACTCAGCCATAAAAAATAATGGAATCTTGCCATTTGAGACCTCATGGATGGACCTAGAGGGTATTCTGCTAAATGAAATAAGTCAGACAGAGAAAGACAAATACTGTATGATTTCACTTATATGTGGAGTCTAAAAGACAAAACAAGTGAACAAATATAACTGAACAGAAACAGAGTCACAGATACAGAGAACAAACAGGCAGTTGCCAGAGGGGAGGGGAGTAGGAAGAGGAGAGAAATAGGTGAGGGAGATTAAGATGTACAAACTTCCAGTTACAAAATAAATGAGTCATAGGGATGAAATGTACATTGTGGGAAATATAGTCAATAACTATGTAATATGTTTGTATGGTGACATATTATAACTAGACTTACCATGGTGATCATTTTGAAATGTATAGACATATCAAATCACTATGTTGTATACCAGGAACTAACAGAGTATTGTATAATAAAAAAGAAATGGTAATAGAGAAATCATGGCAGAAACAGAGGAAATTAAAAGAAAAATAAGAGAACACTCAGCTCTGTGAAAATATATTTGCAAATTTGGATGAACAGAATAACTTTCATTTAGGAAAATATAATAGCAAACTGATCAGAAGATATAGAAAAACTTAAAAAAAAAAAATGATGTCCTTAGAAGAAATAGAGAAAATCAACAAAGAAAAACTCCAGGGCCATTTGACTCTATGGAAAGTTATACCAAAACTTTAAAGGAAATACAATAACAGTGCTATTTAGATAGCCACAACATTAAGGAAAAAAAAAGCTCTATTCCAAATTATTTTTACGAAGTGATACTGATTCCAAAATCTGACAGATTATATAAAAAAAGGCCTATTGACCAATTTCACTTATAAATATTGTACTAAACTCTAAAATAAACTCTAGCAACAAAATTTAAGATTAAAACATCATTAACGAGGGGAGTTTACTTCATGAATCAATAACATTTATATTTTAAGAAACTATTAAATTGAAAGAACTAATTAGAAATATCACATGATCATCTCCATAAATGTTCAACAGGTACCTGACAGAATCCAGCAATGATTTTTGACAAAAACATTCAACTAAATAAGAATAGATGACTATTTCCTTAACATGATATAAATATATATTTGAGCCCAAAAGCCAGCACCACAATTAAGGGGAAACACTGCAGCCATGCTACTCAAGTTAGGAAGAACTGACTTTAAAACGTCAGCTCTAGGGCTTCCCTGGTGGCGCAGTGGTTGAGAATCTGCCCCCCAATGCAGGGGACACGGGTTCGAGCCCTGGTCTGGGAGGATCCCACATGCCGCGGAGCAACTGGGCCCATGAGCCACAGCTGCTGAGCCTGCGCGTCTGGAGCCTGTGCTCCGCAACAGGAGAGGCCGAGACAGTGAGAGGCCCGCGCACCGCGATGAAGAGTGGCCCCGCCTCGCCGCGACTAGAGAAAGCCCTCGCACAGAAACGAAGACCCAACACAGCTAAAAATAAATAAATAAATAAATTTTAAAAAGTCAGCTCTGCATCACCATTTTAGGGTAACCTTGTAATGGAGGTAATAGTACAATCAAATAAGGAGGTGCAAAATTTGGAAAGAGAGATAAAATATCCATCAACACAAGAAGTGATAAATAAATCTTGGAGTATCTGTACAAATGAATACTAATCGAGCAGTGAAAATGAATGGATTACTGCTGTACCTATCTTTATGGCTGAATCTCAAAAACATAAAGTTGTAAGCAGCAACAACAAATACACAGAAGAATGACTATGGTATGAGTCTGCTTATATAAATATCAAAATAGACAAAACTATAGTGTTAGGCAGCAAAATTATATAATACAGCAAAGGAATACTTAGCACAAAATTCAGCATAGTGGTTACTTTCAGGGGAGGTGATTTAGATGGGGGCACACAGGGATCTTCTAGGGGTACTGATAATATCCTATTTCTTAAGCTGGGTGGTTGATGCACAGGTTTTCATTTGTTATCCTTAAGCTCTATGTTCATCATACATGCTTTATATTTGATATTCACAATAAAACTAAACTTAATTTTTGATATTTTTGCTTGTAATTAAAATAGAACTTATATTGATTATGGGTGTACTTCTTGTTTTAGTATTTTGACATTTAAGAATGTCAAAATTATGAGGAAATCAATACATGTGTACCATAGATTAGCAAAGAGAATTTAGCTGTGAAAATAATTGTGATGGCTATCTCAGATTTCCAAGAGCTGAGTCACCAGCAGGGGAAAGGAAGATAGAAAAAAGCTAAATAGGAATATTAAAGATGAAACAAGCAGGATAACAATACTCTTGCCGGAGAATAAAAATCAGTGAAGTTACTGAGAATTATAGATTTGTTGCCTTTATTTATGTTTTTAAACTTTTTTCCCCTCTAACTTTTTCATTCGTGAATATTTTAATATGTATATCTGAGAAATAAGAACTCTTTTTAAAAAAAATACCAATAATACACCTAAAACATTAACCATAATTCATCCAGTCAATAGTCAAATTTCTAAACATCATAAATGTAATACATACTTAAAAATGCAGTTAAATAAGAATCCAAGTAAAAATTTACAATTGCAATTGGTTGGTATATCTTTTAACCTGTACGTTCCCCTTCATCTTTATTTAAATTGCAATTGATTTAAGAAACAGGGTTTTTTCCTTTACTTACCCACAGTCTGGTTTTGTTGATAGCATCTCCATGATATTATTTGACATGTTCCTCTGTCATTTGTAGCTCCTGTAAATTAGTATGTTGATCTAGAGAGGTTCTTCTCAAAGGGTGGTCTTGGACCACAGCCTCAGCTTTACCCAGTGACTGTTAGAACTGCAAATTATTGAACTTTACCCCAGGCCTACAGAATCAGAAACCCTGGGCTTTCAATCCCACAATCAGTGGTTAACAAGCGTTTCAGGTGATTCTGATTCTGCTGATGTTTTAGACCAGCTGAACTAGAGGGTTAGTTTCAGGTTTGATATTTTTTGTCAAAGCCACTTTATAATTGTGGTGTGTTCTTTTAAAAGGCGTATAATATCTGATTGTTTTTCCTTTTATGACCATTGATGCTCAATGCTTACATATATGAGTATATTAAAGATTACAAAACGGAGACAGTCTAATTCTATCATTCCTTCATTTATTACCTGAAAGCTTTCTAAAGAGAAATAGCGTTCATCTGTGATTTAGTAACCCAGTGTCTTTAAACAATTTCAAATCCACTGAATTTGAAAGAGCTGAAAGAATAGTACAATATATTCTTTACCTGGATTCACTAATTCTTAATATTTTACAACATTTGCTTTTACCTCTCTCTCTCTCCACACACACACACACACACACACACACACACACACGTCTGTATATACACTTGAAAGCAACTTGCAGACATGACCCTTTACCCCTAAACACTTCAACATGTATTTCTTAAGAATGTATTTCTTAAGAATGTATTTCTTATTTCTTCTACAAAACCACCCAAGATATTTAATAACGATCTATCTAATATAGAATCCATATTCAAATTTCTCCAGTTGTTTACAAAATAATCTTTATTGTAGTTATTTTTGATCCAGGATCCAGTCAATGATTATGCATTTACATATGGTTGCCATGTCACTTTAGTTTCCTTTAATCTAGAATAGTCCCGTCTCCTGTTTGTCTTTTATGGCATTAACTTTTTTTTAAGGGTCAGAGCCAATTCTTTTAGAGAATGTCCTGTAATCTAGATTTGGTTTTTTTCTTGTGTATATGTTCAGGGTAAACATTTTGGTGAGAATACTATGTAGGTTGTATTATGTACTTCGAATAGCATCCCATCAATAGTAACATCATGACGATTTGTCCCATTACTAGGGATGCTACATTTGACCACTTTGTTAAGGGGTAACTGCTAGATTTTTCTATTTTAAAAGAAGGAAACTTCGGTTTATGATTTAATTTAAATAATTATATTTAACTTAATTAACAGCATATAATGACAATACTTAAAGTGACATTATTATCATAAAATGGATTTAAAATCTAGCCTATAACTTTCCAAAGAGCATTAATGTACAG
Source organism: Balaenoptera acutorostrata (assembly GCF_949987535.1). Classification (NCBI taxonomy): domain Eukaryota; kingdom Metazoa; phylum Chordata; class Mammalia; order Artiodactyla; family Balaenopteridae; genus Balaenoptera; species Balaenoptera acutorostrata. The sequence continues at coordinate 61,355,543 of NC_080070.1, forward strand.
AATACAGCCTACTCTATTTTTCTAAGCATCATGAAAATTCAATCAGATCTTTTCTTGGCAGAAATTCCTCAGCTGAAATTTTTGTTCTTGTTCTTTTCTATCCACTAAATATATATTTAATAATGTGAATGTTTACAGTCTGTTTTCTAAAAAATAATTACAAAAAGATTAAATTATTTCAGACTCTCAAGGGAAAGGAGAAAAAAATTTTACTTACAGTCACAGAATATATATATATATATATGGTAAATTTTCAGCCTTTAGAGGAAATAACTTCTCTCTTCTTGAATTCTCAGTATTCAAAACCAAAATTCTTTCCTTCACTCTGTATATGTTTCAGGTAATTTTTGTTATGACTAGTAAGGAGGACTAGTGTCGTGTATATTGTAATTCATACAGTGAAATGATTCCCTTATTCAACAAAGGAGCTTTGGAAAACTTCCCTGTTCTTGCATTACTTTGATGTTTGAGGGCCACATCATTTAATTAATCACATCATTTCAGATGTAAGTTTGTTTTGATTTCCAATTCTGCCTCACATTCTCCTTAGTTATTTTTCTATACTCATCTTTCCCTTTTCAGTCCTTCCTTGAGCATTCTGCATGTGTGTACACACGCTAGTGCACATGTGGGCACAGGCTACAGAAGAAGAGAGTGACTGCTTTCCAACTGAATTACCTGACAAGAATATCTTGCATTGGGCTTCCCTGGTGGTGCAGTGGTTAAGAATCCGCCTGCCAATGCAGGGGACCTGGGTTTGAGCCCTTGTCTGGGAAGATCCCACATGCCACGGAGCAACTAAGCCCGTGAGCCACAACTACTGAGACTGCATGCTGCAACTACTGAAGCCTGGGTGCCTAGGGCCTGTGCTCCGCAACAAGAGAAGCCACAGCAATGAGAAGCCTGCGCACCGCAACGAAGAGTAGCCCCTGCTCTCCACAACTAGAGAAAGCCTGCACGCAGCAACGAAGACCCAACCCAGCCAAAAATAAATAAATTTTAAAAAAAGAATATTTTGCATTGATTATGTATTCATATATTTGATAACCTTAGTTTGCAACTATTTCTGTTAATATTGGATACACTACAAGATTTCAGGCTGCATCATCACTGTCTTTAATAATACAAACTAGGGGACTTCCCTGGTGGTCCAGTGGGTAAGACTCCGCGCTCCCAATGCAGGGGGCCCAGGTTCTATCTGTGGTCAGGGAATTAGATCCCCCATGCGTGCCGCAACTAAGAGTCCGCATGCCGCAACTAAAGATCATGCACGCTGCAACAAAGATCCTGTGTGCTGCAACTAAGACCCAGCACAGCCAAAATAAATAAATAAATAAATACACATTTTAAAAAAGATTAAAAGCTACACTGGTATAATTAACTTTCACGAACTTAATAGAAGCAGGGATTACACGTGTAACTAACCTTGTCTCGCACTTTTGTGTCATGGGAAGGCCTTGGTTACAGCTGAACGCCTTCAAAGCCCAACACAGCACCCACATTTTCTAATTATCCACATTTTCCCCAGGCTCTTATGATATCTCCCTTTTCTGTTCTCTACCTCACTGTAGTCTATACCACCCCATCCTGTGGTCTTTTGGGTTTCTTGCAAGTTTGTAGACTGGCATTTGAGATTAGAAGCAAAATTATTTTTTATTTAAAGATACCAGGCCAGTCATTTCAAGTAGAGTGTATTATTTGGCTTGCAATACTATTTTTCATGCCCCATCACACTTCTCTACATGGCAATGGAGAAAGGAAATGTAGCAGGAACCAATCTGGGCCAAAACTACTGTGGGAGGGCCGTGGGAGGGCGGAGAAGCAGTTCGCTGGGACTTAGCACCAAGTGCCGTTGGCTGTCTGACACAGGCAAGCAGGGGTCCCCAGACTTTATCTGATCTCAGGGGTCTGTGAGAATGGGACCTTGCTCATCTGGGAATCTCAACACCTTGGCACTCAGTCCATAGCAGGCTTCTGACGCCCCAAGACCACCTCATTCTCAGAAGCCTCTCCCTCAGATTCCACAGGGTGGCTGCCTTCCGCTCCTCCAGCAGACCTTGCGGTGGTCTTGAGCTGCATAAAGCTCCAGAGTGTTTGCTCAGCTGCTGTGGGTCTACTTGCCTAAGAGATCTAGGCCAGCAGGGAAACCATACGGCAGTTGTATCCAATAAAATATCTTGGCTCTCCATGGCAGTAAACAAACTTGTATTCTATCAATGTGAATAGCATAACTTTTTAAATTTTCTGGGTTTTGGGTAAATATGCTCATTTATAAGCTGATTTATTTTCTTGACTTTCTATTTATCCCTATTTATCTTGACTATCTATTTATCAAAGATGAATGCTGATCATCTTTCAAGTCATTCTTTAAAAGGGAGCCAGAGACCATTAGAAGTATTTATTCTTAGTATTCTTTCAAATTTTTTTCGTTAAATGTCTTTCACAATGCACTACAAAAATACAAACAGTCACCACTGTCTCCTGGCATTTGCCAACACATCGCTGTCTTTTTATTTTTCCTTTCTGGTCAATTTAAAGTCACTACTTATGAGAAAAAAAGGACTTTATTTTTGTTCAGAAGGAAAATTCAGTGTCAACGAAAATGAAACACAAAGGAACTCACTCCTTTGTTTATATTTTGACGTTTAGTTCCTTCTATAGAAAGGACAGCCTGACATTGGCATATTAACATGATTGTAAAAAAAGATGTTAAAAAACACAGACTTTATTACCAATTTTGACTTTTTTATTGAACAGAAGAAGAATCATACATATAATAAAGAAGAATTGTATATATAATAAATAAGCCTCCAGATTCATTTATTAGGTTGTCAATGGAGCTAATAAAAACGGAAATTCTCTGTTTTATCAACAGTTTGCCCACTACACCTGAAGCGTTAAATTAGTCACTATGCCATGATTTTTTTTTTTAAAAAGAGGCAAATTTTAGGGACTTCTCTGGTGGCGCAATGGTTGAGAATCCGCCTGCCAATGCAGGGGACACAGGTTCGAGCCCTGGTCCGGGAAGATCCCACATGCTGCGGAACAACTAAGTCCGTGCGCCACAACTACTGAGACTGTGCTCTAGAGCCTGTGAGCCACAACTACTGAGCCCGTGTGCCACAACTACTGAAGCCCGTGTGCCTAGAGCCCGAGCTCTGCAACAAGAGAAGCCACCACAATGAGAAGCCCACGCACCACAACGAAGAGTAGCCCCCGCTCACCGCAACTAGAGAAAGCCCGTGCGCAGCAACGAAGACCCAATGCAGCCAAAAATAAATAAATAAATAAATTTAAAAATAAAAAGAGGCAAAGTTTAGGTGGAGATAGGTAGATTTATGGGTCACATTTTAAACTACAAAGTGATAAAATTATCAGTTTGCAGTCTATTTTTAAGGTCATAAATGGAATTTAGGGTGTTACTTGGAGGCAAATACTGAAGACAGCTGAGCCACTGTTAGCCTGGGTTTCTGAATGATCATCATGTAAGCAGATTCACCAACTGGCAATACTTACTTCAGGCTGGTACGTGATCGAGAAGGCAATTTGTTTCTTTAAGCCACTAATTCTTTTTTTTGTGTGTGTGTGGGGGTGTCTCTTTGATGCAGAAATTTAGCCTTACTCTCACTAACATAAATGTGTATATGTGCGTACACTATGCAGGACACAAAGCAACTGAATAATAGCACTCCAAGCTCTTCAGGCATAAAATATGACAGGCATATTTAATGTTATTAAATAGGAAGTATGGTGCTATCCATGCTTTTGCATATTGAAGGAATCTCAAGTAGAAAGTAATTCCTCCACAACAAATGTGAGTTTAGACCTTCCTGTCCCATTGATGGGTAGTGAAGATGATAATCCTGATGAGACTGAAGACTCGGACAGCTCAGGCTAGACATACTGAAACCTGCAGCAGAACTGTGTGACCGGTAGTAATTGGCCTGAAGAACCATTCTGAGTGTCACAAGATTCTGAAAGTGGGGGAAGTAAAAACAGTTATGAGAACACACTGTGAGGTATATATTTTCTAGTTCAGTAAATTTATATAGTTCTCTTTGCAGAATGTGAGTTTGGTCATTGTTCAAAAATCAAAAATCATTTTTTGTCTTCTTATCGCTTTAAGATATAGGTATGTGTGCGTATGTATATATATCGTATCTTTGGCTCCTGAATTACTCTATTTCATTAAGGGTGTGATGCCAAGTGAAGGTGAGAAAAACAGCAGCATCTCTTATAAATTTCTCTTTTTAACCTGATTTATTTCATCTGAAGCATAGTACAGATAACCCCAGAATTATTGCTCTTTTAGGTGCAGACAGGACTAGATTATCTGGGGCACTCCCCTCCTCCCTTTTCAATTTCTAGATAAAGTAGCTCAGGCAGAAAGAGAGGGGGGCAATTTGCCCAAGTCTCCCAGTGTCCGAGGGCAGAGCAGAGGCAAAATAAGCCTCAGCGTGTGTTACCCAGTTGGATCTATGCACAGATAAAATAGGTATAACAATGTGGGCCAATGTGGTATAACATTAAATGATCTTGAAGAGCCAATATTCTCCCACCATTTTGCCAGGATAGCTGAAGTATCTGATCCTAATGAAAGATATGGGCACCACCCAAGATATCACATTAAACAGAAACCTGCTGATGACACACTGATACACATTAAGGATTTCAGGTTAGCTTTGTAATGCTGAGAAAGAATAGTACATGGAAACAAAAGTTTTGATGGTGACGCGGCAATGCTAAGAAGTGTTGTGTCTGGAATAAGGATGGAAGTATCTTCAAAACTAATTATGTCAAATGTACAAGGTTTTGGGAGGCCCTGTACCCCTGGAAGTTGGGGGCTCCCCAAAAGTCTTGATAAAAGGAGACTGGAATGGCAGCATGCCAATTATATAGTTTTGCTTAGGGACAGACTTTTATATAACCAAAAGACTCTTATACAACCAAAAGTTAGTATAAATGTATTTTCTGCATTTCTCGTTGGACTTAACATGAAGGGAGGGGATGAGGTTAACCATGGTTTATGGCAGTAGTGAATTCAATTTACTCACTGATGTAGGACTTAGGAGTTTATGAAGGTTTTAACATGGTATCTTAAATAATCCTTTCAATAACCTCTGAAGGAAGCATTGTAATTATAAGTGTGTTGCATTGATTCATTTATTTACTAAACTAATATTTTTTGAACACCTATCAGTGTGCCAGGCAGAGATGCCACAATGAACAAAAGAGACAAATATCTGCCTTTAGGAACCACAGACAGGTATGGAGACACTCTTGTTTATAACTTTGGGAGCATTCAGCTACCTGCAACTCAAAAAATGTCAAGACATTTGCAAACAGAGCTTGGTAGGAATGACTTCCTTTTAGAGGACTATCTGGAGACTAGCGGAGAGCGTACACCATTTAAGTGATCTGGAAAGCTTCAAAGTTAGAGGAAGTGGATGTGGGAAATGCCAGCGAGGCTGAGGTCTTGAATTCAATTCTGTCCAAACTAAGATTATTACCCTTGAAACAGATTTGTTGCAATATGGTTTAATTCATATGCCAGTACTAATAATCTCTGATAGCTCCCTATTTCTGTTTTATTATTATTACCAAACTTATGTTACCATTCAGGAGCTAGTGTTACACCATAGGATCATTTGTAAAGCCAAACTGAAGGTCTTCAGACACACGAGACCTAGGAATGTGAAAAGCCAACTCCAGTCTCCTGGAACTAAATAAACCCACAGCTGAGCTCAGATTTGCAAAACCAAAGCAAGCAGAGCAGACAGCCCAGATTGGAGTAGGCCAAACACATTTCCCAGACCTGCAAAGCAACCAGCCATCATCCACCAGCAGAGAGAGGCTTTGGTTAAACGGGATGCGAACAAACACTCAGTAGCTCCTCAGCCCAGCCAGCCCTAAACAAAAAATCTTCATGTCTAACTACATGACGTTCCTGTGTGACCTATTAACTGAACAAGATGCTATTACTTTAATAATAGAGCTTAACAACAGCAGGCTTCAGTTTCCACCAAGACTCAAGTCACTCCTGGTAGTTGAAATTAGACTTAACTGCAGTACCTGCGAAGCCTGAAAGAGTTAATGTCACTGCCTCAGTGACAGGGATTGACAAGTGCCCCCTGGGCACATACTAACATTTTATCAAAGTGTAAACTAAGCTGGACAGTTGTGAGTGTTGGCTTTGAGTCGTATTTCTCCTTGCCTTTTTCCTTCATTCCCCTCATTTGGCTCAAGGGTGTGTGTGTGTGTGTGTCTGTGTGTGTGTGTGTTGCACGTGCCATGGACTCCTTTGCAGTCCAGTGAAGCATATGGAACTCTTCTCAGAATAATCTTTTTAAATATATAAAATAAAACAGCATGGTAAAGGTAACCAAATATGATGAAATACAGTTATCAAAATATTTAAATAAAAGCAAATTCGGGGCTTCCCTGGTGGCGCAGTGGTTGAGAATCTGCCTGCTAATTCAGGGGACACGGGTTCGAGCCCTGGTCTGGGAAGATCCCACATGCCGCGGAGCGGCTGGGCCCGTGAGCCACGGCTACTGAGCCTGCGCGTCTGGAGCCTGTGCCCTGCAGCGGGAGGGGCCGCGATAGTGAAAGGCCCGCGCACCGCGATGAAGAGCGGTCCCCGCACCGCGATGAAGAGTGGCCCCCACTTGCCGTAACCAGAGAAAAGCCCTCGCACGAACTGAAGACCCAACACAGCCAAAAATAAATAAATAAATAAATAAAGTAGCTATAAAATTAAAAAAAAAAAAAAAAAAGAAGCAAATTCGTGAAATGGTATTATATGTGCTTCTTTATTAATACATTAAACAACTAGATCTAGGATGGATCTACAAATTGCCATAATTTCAAGGTAGTGGTGAGCATAGAAGATATTTTGAAATGTTGCAACACTGTAATGTAACATAAAAGTGTTTGTAATTTCCATGGGTAATAGCTACAGGCATTCCTAATACTACTGTGGTTTGTCGCTGATATTCATAAATAAGGAGTTGCTAAATTTCTATTAGAGGTTAGTAAAAACTAAAGCATATAATTTATATTCTATTATTTAATATAAAGATATTTAAAAGATATGTAATTGTGTTATATAAATAAAAATGGAGATAAATTTTTTTCCACATTCAGGCTCCTGGCCTCCTGAATTCTATCCTGGACTCCAGGTTAAGAACTGCTGGTTAATCAGTCAAAAACTTTCTTCATCTTAGACTAGAGGTTGCAAACTAGTAGCCTATGGGCCATATCTGGTCCACGGATGTATTTTATAAGAGTCGCAGTGTAAAATTTTCTGGTATTTTATATATAACTATCCAAATCTGCAGCTTCCCTTGAAAAACTAGAGTATGTGACAATACTGAGTTAAATACTACATGGCTGTTCAGCTGACCTTGTGATGCGGGGATTATCCTGGATTATCTGGGTGGGCCCAACATAATCACGTGCCCTTAAATTCTGAAGAGGGAGGCAGAATATAGAGAACCAGCAATGTGGGAATGACTATGCCTGACATTTCTGGCTTTGAACTTGGAGGAATAGGGCCACAAGCCAAGGAATATGGGTGACCTCTAGAATCTAGAAAAGGCAAGGAAACAGACTCTCCCCTAGAGCCTCCAGAATGAACCAGCCCTGCTGATATTTTGATTCTAACTTAGTGACACCCATTTCAGACTTCTGACTCTCAGAACTGTAAGACAATAAAATTGTGATGTTTTAAGCTACTAAGTTTTGGTAATGTATTACAGGAGCAATTGGAAACTAGTGCAAGTGCCTAAGAAACATGTTGAAGTTATCTATTTAGGTCATTCTTCACCACAAGATTGTAAGCTTCTTGTGGTAAATCACTAAGTCTTATTCAATTAAAAAATTAGTACCTACAAAGTGCTTAGTACAAAAGAAGCAGTCAAAAATTACTTGTGGAATTCAGCTGAATGAATATTTCATGTGTCATATTGATCTGCATGATGATTAGTTGATTGATGGTGGTTTACCACTATTTGTTTTTTGCTTTCAGACAATATAATTATAATCACAATCAGGCAGTTTTAGAGACAGAAGGGACTTCAAAATATAGAGTCCTTTTAAAAATCCAACAAACTACTTTATGTGATACTTCTCTCTAAAAGTAACCTGATTTTCAATATTACTTTGTAGCACTCACTGCTTCATTTGTTGACTATTTTATTTGGTAAAGGATTATTTCTTATCAACAGCCAAACTTTGCTTTGTTTTCACTCTTTTCAAGGTCCTAGTTAAGCTATGTTAATCTTAGTTTAGTTAAGCTAAGCCCTCCGGAGCAACCAAGAATAATGTGAATCTTGCTTGTATATGATAGCCTTTCAACATGTGAAAGTAGCTATCATGAAGACTCCTATCATTACCCTTACACCTGCATACATTTTGTTTTATAATTTGGACAAATAATCCAAATGTCTTTACATTTTTCTCATGGGAGCCCCTTTCCATTATGCCCATTCTCATCTGGACACAGTTTCTTGATTAATGATCCTCTTAAAACCCAGTGCCTAATATGAAACACAGTTTCCAGATGTTGTCTAAATAGTGCAATGGCAAACCCTGTTATCTCCCTTGATTTGTCCATGATGCTATGTAGCCTGTATTACTTTTGTAAGGAGAGGAAAGCAGCCTATTAATTCATATTTGGCTTATCGTCAACTAAATTCTAATTTTTTTTTCATATGTTAAATTGGGCTTTCTCAGTCCTACCGTTGTAACATTGATTATTTGAGCCCAAGAGCACAAAATTCATCCATCCCTTTTCAATATTATTGTATTTGTATTTTTACTTTCTTTCAGCCTAACGAACTAATTTAGAATTGTGATTCTGTCATGTAAAGTATCAACAGTTTCCTCTCAATTAAATTCAACAAACATTTATTGAGCAGTTACTAAGTGCTTAGCATTGCACTAAATGTATTTGGTCATCTGCAAAATTAACAGCGTATGCTACTATCCAAGCGATTATGAATTTGATGAACAGGAGGCGGTTAAGAATAGAGCCCTTCTTACAAAATGTCAGTGGTTCATTAATCAACATCCTCTGGGTATTGTCAGATTTGAATCATTCTAACCACATAACCTTATCCAGTCCCCATTTCTTCACCTTGTTCCTTAACCTGAAACTTTGCCAGATACCTTTTTGAAAGCCAGATGCTCTATATTGCTCTTATTCAATATATGATGTCATATGTTTCAACAAGGAAATGCATTTAAATATGGTACTTTCATGCATCAGAGCACCCAGCCCTGAGTGACGTATAGTAGATCAGAGGCAGCTTCTCTCCCTCGCTTTCTACTCCTTCCTTAGATAAGTTACAAACAAACAGAAGAATAGGAAATGAGGTCTGAAGATATCAGGAAATAAAATCTTATTTGCCTGGAAAGCCCATGTTTCCTTTCAAAGAAGAGAGAGTTTGGAGCTGGAGAGACTGACAACAGAAATAAAGTGGTTGTGAGCCTGCGCGTCTGGAGCCTGTACTCCGCAACAAGAGAGGCCGCGACAGTGAGAGGCCCGCGCACCGCGATGAAGAGTGGCCCCCGCCTGCCACAACTAGAGAAAGCCCTCGCACAGAAACGAAGATCCAACACAACCATAAATAAATAAATTTTTTAAAAAAATGAAATAAAGTGGTTGATAGAAAGGGATATCTAAGTGGGATTTCTGTAAAAGATATGTGAAGAAGTAGGCTTGCTAGTTTCGGTTTGTAATTTTCCAAGCAACCCCAAAGGGTTTGGCCAGAGATGGCTGCAGAGGGCAGCGCAGCATGGAGGGCCTTGTATGGAGTTGTCTTAGCAACGAAACCCTTTTGCTGCCTGACTCAGCGAGGCAGGAAAGTGAGAGCAGCTTTGAGGAATGTGCTGAACTTTGCAAGAGGTTGGTTTCCCACTCTCAGGAAAGTTAAATTAAAATTTCCTCAGTGCATGTGATATTCTTATTCCTAAGCCTTTTGGTTTAAAAAATTGGCTTGAGCAGTGTTCTGACAAACAAGGGGTGGTGAGGGACCTTAATGACATAACCAGACGGTTCACAGTAAGTGCTTTCTCCAGCTCTGAAACCAGTCTTAGTTACTATGCCATGTTACGAGCCCACCCTGCCCCGGCTACCCAGCTATAGTGGAATATTGACTGGGTGCTAGGTCTTCAGCCCACCTACCACTCATTTCTTTCTTCCAACTGCCAGTGTGACTTTTCTAAAGTGAAAGCCTGCTCCTGGTTCAAAATGCTTTGATGACTCCCATTGTCTTTAGAATAAGAGCTAAACTTTTTAAGATGGCACTTAAGGCCTTAGAACATGTCGCTCATACCTCATCTATGGTCACTACCCCCCTTTAGCCTTCCTCTACTACTGTATTGTAAATATGCCTCTAGTTTGTAATAATGATTTCAGAAGACAAACAAAGCCCCTATTTAAATGCCTAGAGAGCTGCATAGGATTCATAAAGTTTCTATCCATCATAGTAATTTATGCTAATGAAACGTTCATTAGATACCCACAGTTAATTGGCTGGGTCAGAGTGCTTCTGTAGCTATGTCTATGGAGGGCAAGTGATTCACAAGCTCCATGCTTGCTGTCCATGAGCATTACAAATAGAACCAGGAGCTTGATTTCACTTCCATCTTCTCCAGCTCCTGGCCCATCATTCAAAACCATGCTTAAATGTGCATTTTCCACAGAGCCTTCCATGTTCCTTTCAGCGAGAACTACCCCTTCAATCATTAATGTTTACTTTAACTTATCCATATTTTTATGTAGGAAAACTGGGCAAGTTTTTGGTTCCTCTAATTCACTTATTAAAAAGAGGATTCCTTAAGGAAAGCGTTCGTCTTAGCACTTTGCATTTAACCCAGGTTATATTGGATTAACAAAAATATCATTTACCTTTAACCAGGAGCTCTATATCTTCTATAAAATAGTTTGTTTAGGATGTTACAGCTTCCACTGACTTTGGTTAGGACTGTGATCTATACGTATGGTGCACATAGACCAACTTTTTCTCTTTTTTAAAAAACAATCTACCTCTGCTTATTTGTCTCTATTCTCATTCCAGCCACACCCAACTATTTTGCCTACCTTCAGTTCCATGCCTTTCTTTATGCAGTTTTCTCTCTTGGAATGCTCTTCTTTCCTGCATCTCTGTCAAATTCCTACCTAGCTTCAAGGTTAAATGCCATCTTCTATGAAGCCATCCTGGTTTACTGATCTGAGTATGATCTCCCTTTCTTGACCTCCCTCCTCCTGCCCCCAGTGTCATTTGTTTATACTGCTCCAGGGTACATGCCTATTCCTGTTATTGGTTTTCATTATTTCTGTGTGACTTTTCCTTCCAACTAAATTGGAATTTCCTTCAAAGCAGGGTCTCATCTTATTTATTGTATCCATTATATGGCTCCTAAAACAGAGCCTGGTGCAGAGTAGGTGACTGACAAATATTTGTTGAATGAATAAAAAAAAAAAAAATGACAGGTGTTCAAAAAGCATCTGTTGAATTGAACTAATCACATAGATTTCCAGCCACTGAATGACCTGGATATTTGTTGAGACTTCACTGAATCCACATAAGAGCTGCAAGTTGTGATCAATTCCTTGAGATCTTTCTTCTCTTGAGATGGTCAGTCCTCAACAAGAAGAATGAATGACGATAACTTTGGGGGCAGCAAGCAGAGCATTAGACTTGGAAGACAGTATACCTCTCTACCATTTCCTCCCAGATTACTCCTGAGGGCATGGGCGAGCTAGTTTACTTGATGGTCTAGGGAGAGTGGACACTTCCATGTATCTCTTACTGAGAGGAGACAGTCATTTTCTTTTAACCTTCCCAACTCCCCTTTTCAGGCTGGAGCTTAGCCACAGCAGGGTCCTCGCACAATAATCCATCCTTAGATTTTTAGGAGAGGGTGTGGTCAGAAACTTCCACTTTCTTTGGTTTGGCCATAAAAAAATCATGAACTAATATTATAGAGAGGGAAGATGAGTGAGAAAATAATCATATGAGCAAGATGGAATAATTAGAAAATTTGTCAGCAATATCATTGTGAACTGGATCATTATAGAGATGGAGGATCTCACATTTATCTCATTTGAACAAAAACTCTTCTTTGCCTCAGGACCAGAATGGCTGTACTTATAGAATGAACACTTGGCTTGAATTGCAAACTAAGTTAAAGATGATTCTAGCAGTACTTTCCACTGTCTCTTTACTTTTTCAATCTACTAAGTTTCCATATCAGAAATATATACCCTATATATTAAAGAAGCAAAGACAGGACTTCCCTGGTGGCGCAGTGGTTAATAATCCGCCTGCCAATGAAGGGGACATGGGTTTGAGCCCTGGTCCGGGAAGATCCCACATGCCGTGGAGCAACTAAGCCTGTGTGCCACAACTACTGAGCCTGTACTCTAGAGCCCGTGTGCCACAACTACTGAGCTCTCGTGCCACAACTACTGAAGCCTGTGTGCCTAGAGCCCGTGCTCTGCAACAAGAGAAGCCACCGCAGTGAGAAGCCCGTGCACCACAACGAAGAATAGCCCCCGCTCACTGCAAGTAGAGAAAGCCCGCGTGCAGCAAAGAAGACCCAACGCAGCCAAAAATTAATTAATTAATTGATTAATTTAAAAAAGAAAAAAGAAGCAAAGACAACATTCTTGGTGCTGTCTTCTTTCTTCACCTGTGAGGGTTACACATGTGTGTTCACTTAGTGATTCTTCATCAACCTGTACACCTAGGATTTATTCACTTTTCTTTATGCATGTTATATTTCAATAATGAGGTTTATTAGAAAAACTAAATGGAGGACTGAACAGCAGAAAAGAAAAACTAAAGAGCTAAATAATAAGCTAAAAACTGGGTCAACTGTCCTTACAGAAGAGAGCATAAACAACAAATAGGTTAAAATGTTCAAGAGAAGTTGGGAGACTTGGATGAGATATCTGCAAATTCTAAAGCCTGTTTAATGATGCATGGTTCCCCTGGGCCAGTCTGAAGGAATAAAATAGAGCTAATGAAGGAAATCTTCAAGTAAATGACAAATAAATAACACCTGAAAAAAAAGAGCTCTCAGATTGAAAGATAACACCGTGTGCCAAACAGGATGAACAACCGCACAAATTCACACAAAATTATGACATTTTCTTACTTAAAAGATTTTAAAAAGTTGCAAAAGCTCCTCCAGAGAATCAAAACAGATAACCCACAGATTTCTCATCTGCAGTACTGGGTAAGAGAAGACACTGAAGCAAAATCATCAGAGAATTGAAGGAAAAGAAGTTTTGACTCTAAAATTAAGATTTAACCATAGTTGGTAAGCGTTTCAAGTATTCAAGGTATAAGGCATATCAATAGCCTACTGAAAAGAGCTTTCTCTCTTGCTGGTAGAGCCCCCTTTTTTTTTTTTTACTGAAGTGTACATTCTTCCTCCATGTGATTCAGGGATGAGGCAAGACAAATTCTCTCACCCTGTTCCCTTAGGTAACCGAGCAAAAAGCTAGCTCAGTGAGGAGAACTCTGAGATCTCTAGCTGACACCAGAACTGGAAAGAAAACTCCTCCAGGCGGCTGCTGTCCTGCTTCCACATATTCTCACCATCAGGACCAGTGCTCTGACTGAAAACTGTTGCTATAGGATTGGTTAAGTATTCCTGCCCTCGCTTCTTTATACATGCTAAACCAGCACAGGCACCAGCTCTCTGACCCAGGGCACTACCCATGGTGCATCCTGCTTTGCCTGGTTCAAGAACTCTCTTATGGGGACTAAGTGCATTCTGGAAAGTTCTTCCTGTAAGTGTTGTACAAAAACCAAGTGTTATCTATGTCCCAAGTTGATAGTGTTGTTTACCCTACCTTCTGGCCTGACAAAGGGTAAATTTTAATTAGTCTATACCAATCATAGTAATCCCATTTCCCTTGACAGTGGTTAGTACATATAGAAAGGGCTGGGTGACTCAGTCCTGGCCAATAAGATGTGAGGATAAATCTGCCAGGGGCCTTATATGAAAGGTCTCTTTTCCTTTCAAGAGATCATAGGGAAAAGAGGCAGAGTGCCCTTCCCTTGGACATTGTCATGTTTGCCAGTGATTCCTGGGATTGTGGCAGCCATTGCCAAGAAGGGTGTCAACCTCAGAGCAGAATAGAAAGGTGGAGGATGGCAGAGTGGGATGGCGAGAAGAAACTTTCCTTTATGTGATGTCTTTGCTTGTGAAGCTGCACTTATCTCAGGACCTGGTGGTAAGTGAGATAATTGAATTCCTTTATGTTTTTAAACAATACGAGTAGGGATTTTTGTTACTTGCAGCCAAAAATTTCCTAATTGAAACATAGAATTCAAGAAATTTACCATTTACAGATCCTCTCAGAGACAGTTTATACCAGGAAGAAGAAACATGAAGTCAGGAAGAAGCAATGAGATACAATTGCAATGATGAGCAGGGAAATGTGTGAAATTTAATGCAAAGCAAAAATAAGAATGAATATAAAACAAACTTTGTGAGCATTTAATTATAATATCCTGTAGAATTAAATAAGTGGTAAACAGGTTTTAGACGATGTGCTATGTGAGAAATAGGGGGATTGTTTTGGAAGTTTAAAGAAAGCTTCATAGAGGCTACAGCACGCAAACTAGGCCTTGAAGTCTTGTGGGATTTTAGGACAGGAGAAGGCTGAAGAGCAGTCAGGGCTTTAGGAACAGGGTGAAATGCATGGGAAGTTGGGGCCTCAGTGAATGGTGAACAGAGTAATGGCCGTTCTGAGAAGTTTCAAGTCCAGAGTATTCTTCTGCCCACAATATGCTTCAGAAATAAAAAAGAAAATATTATCACTCCTCTGTTACCAAAATGTAGGCCATACATATCTTTCAGTGTGGCAATTCTGTTTTCTGTGTATCCAGAAAAAATAACAATGGTGAAAAGGGTCAAAGGAAGGGCACCTTAAACCATCTGAAGGGCAGAGGCACTTCTGGGGATATGATGATAGACTAGAAAATGAGGGGTTTTCCGACTGTACTGACAGCATGAAAAGCAAGAAAGCTTTTGGAGAGATTTGCAAAATTTCAAATGAGTATGGAAAGAGTAAATATGACATAGTTCACCAAAGAGTTTTTTATTTTAATGGACTTAGTGAAATAATCCCTGAAAATCCTACCGAATTAAATGTAAAAAATTAAAGACAAAAACAAATAAGCAACCCAAAATCTATGTTATTTTCCCAGTTCTGCTACTTATTAGCTGTGTAACTTTGGCAAATCAATTAATCTGTACCTCAGTGACCTCAGTGATAAGATGCTATCTCCCTGATCTACTTTACAGGATTATCTTGAGGATCTGAGCAGACAACATAAGTGATTGGCGATGGAGAAAAATTTTAGATTCTGTGGAGGCATAGAAGGAATCTGGCTCTTTTAGAACATATTTTTGAAATGTGGCAAGATTGTTTGAGAGATGCCCAGGGCTGTCCTGTTGGAGAGTGGAAAGTACAGTTTCCAGGGTGACTGTAGCACAGAATGCAGGAAGCCACCAAGTTTGGTTCAGACAAACTACTAGTGTGGGCACGGAACCAAGTTGGAGGTAGGATTGGGGACACATATAGAAAGGAATTCTTAGAGTTTTTAATAGTATGGGAGCTATGCCAAGACTTGCAGCTTCGGTCTGGAGTCTGCAATTAAGGGTGAACTTAGAAGGGAAAATGAAATGGAGGAAAGAGCCTGAACCTTTTTTGAAGCTGTAACGACATAATTTGCATGTTCAACCCCAGAGCTTCCACCATGCCACAGTAAAATTGTTTATGTACTTTCCTACATTTATGAAGCTTGGCAAAGGTGGTGGTGGACAGAGCGTCTAAAGAGAAAGGCAAAGGGTAAGCTCTCAGGCCCATGGCATGGGCAAGGACATGAGAAAATCACTCCAAAAACGGCAACTACCCAAATAGCCTCCCTGCCGAATTTGTCCCTGGAGCATTTCTCTCTCCAGACCCCACTCTGGAAATGGGGCATGTAAACATACTTGGGAATTCTTAGAGGCACTTAAAATTATCTGCTGGCTTCCCACCTCTAAAAAGACTAGACCAGTTATACTTCTACCTCCGGGTTATTTTTTTTAAATTGAGGGTATTTTGATTGTCACACTGATTGGGGGCCATTCATATTTACTGGGCAAATGTTAGCGATGTCAATGTTATGCAAGTTTGGGGCAGTCCTGCACAAAGAATTGTTCTGCATTCCATATATGACTTTCGTATGTCCAGCTGGACAGTCATGAATGTGGACAAACTTATGCATTATTTGAACTGAAAATCTAACTCCATTTTACATACAAGCACAATATATTTATTACAGCTTTAATATATCCTAAACTTTCTAAGAATAAAACTTTATACTCTGTCCAGAAGTTTTTTCTAAGTTGTTCATTGATTTGGAAATTTGCATAACTGTTGGAAAATTGCAACATTACTCAAGGGATTTAGTTGTCTATATAACACATTTGTCTTCATTTGTATCTGTAGTTGTTGAATTCAAGAGTGACTCTCCCTCTAAATGCCAGCTTCTGACTACTTTATTATGTCTTTCAATGTAGTTATTCCCAAGCAAATTGGGAAACATATTACTGGAATATATATCATTTTATTAGAAATTATTGTTCTTTTATTTCTAATTTATATCATGCTTAAGGCATTGTCTTGATTTTTTTAAAAAAAGTAATAGGTGTATATAGGTTATATTGCCTATGAATTTCATTTTACGATTTTAAAGGGGGATTGACAAAATATTTGTAAAAGGTGGCATTTGTCCCATTGGGATTGAGAAACACTAGACATTTTTATCACTAGGTGATTAAAAAAGGGAGGAGTCATGAATGTGGGTTGTGTAAAATGCCCATTGCCTACACATTGTACCCCTCCTCAGTTTAACTGAAGGAAAATTACAAGTATTCAGGTCAAGGAGGGTCAAAAAATGTGCTTTTGGGGTTGACCGTTAAGTGCCTCAGTGTCAGATTTTTCAGTCGTTTGGTTTTAAGAGAGGAGTTTGTCAGTTCACAATACCAGAAGATCTGAAAGCAAAATAAAAACAAAATCCAGAACCTCTTAGGCTTCTCAGTCAACAAGGAAAGACTTGCAAGCGCTCAGAAGACTGTAAGTAAAGCAAAGCCCTTATAAGATCAAAGACCTCTGCTTTCCTTTATGGAGCATTAACAAGCTCCAGAGAACAAGGGCTGCAAATAAGAAGAAAATAGATCAAAATTCTGACTCTTTACAGGTGAAAGTTTGCTTTTTTTAGAAATGACATTTTGATACATGCTACAATATGGATGGACCTAGAAAACATTATGCTTGGTGAAATAAATCAGACACAGAACAAATATTGTATGATTCCAACTTATATGAGATACCTACAATACACAGATTCATAGAGAAAGAAAGAATAGAGGTGTTACCAGGGGCATTGGGCTAGTTAAATAATAACTAGGAGCAGAGATTTTTTTTTTCTTTTCTGGCTGTGCCACGCGGCTTGTGAGATCTTAGTTTCTGACCAGGGATGAAATCTGGGCCTACAGCAGTGAAAGCACTGAGTCTTAACAACTGGACCGCCAGGGAATTCCCGGAGCATAGATTTTTTTTATTGGAGATGGTAAAAAAAATTTTGGGTATAGATAGTGGTGATGGTTATACAACATTGTGAATGAATTTAATGCCACTGAATTGTACACTTATGAATGGCTAAAGTGATGAATACTATGTTATATATATTTTTTTACCACAGTAAAAAAATAAAATCAAAAAACAAAGTTTGCCTTTTTTAAAAAAAGTTCGACCTCCAAATATAGTTCTATTCCTACAGTTTGTAGATTTTTAAATCCCATGCCTTCCCACTCACAGCTTTTCTTTCCAACTCTGTAATATTAAGCCATAAACACCATTTTATTGGGGGGCTGGGGGAAGAAAAAGAACAAGTTCTGTGAAAGAAACTTCCACATTTTTCTTTACTCTCACATCTTCAAATGCCGCTTTTAAAATAAAGGAGAAAAGATGACTGTTTGACATATATGGGAGATCTATCGTGCTCCAAATAAATTTTAATGAATGCAAAAGGCCTTAAACTCCTTTTCTTGGGCTGTCTTGCCTGCTACTCCCTTTGAAAGCAGTTTAATTTCTCTGAGCAGAGGCCGGGGCCTGTGCTTGCTGACACACTCATACACACGACCGTTTGCTTACAGCAGAAAAAAAGGGGGTATAAAAAAATAAAGTAATCTGCTCCAATATCTAATTTGGGGGTTTGGTTTCGTTTTCTAGCTAATTTTTTTTAACTGAAAGCAGTTTCTAAAAATTATTATTTTTCCAGATAGTTTTTCTCATGATCTTTTATCGTAAGAGCAGATTTCCACCCTGTGGACAGAGAATCAAGAAGACACAAGCCTAAACAGGGCCCATAAGTTCTTCTATCACATTTGGAAGGTGGAGGGCCAGGCTGATTTGTCCTCCCCACTCTCCCCTCGTGGGGCTTCAGTCTCTCTAGGCCCGTCTATGACTTAAGTCAGGCTTCCATGGGCCATGGTATATTTTTAAGTCCCTTATTTTCTTTTTTTTTTTTGTTTTTGTTTTTGTTTTTGTTTTTTTATAGCTACTTTATTTATTTATTTATGGCTGTGTTGGGTCTTCGGTTCGTGCGAGGGCTTTCTCTAGTTGCGGCAAGTGGGGGCCACTCTTCATCGCGGTGCGGGGACCGCTCTTCATCGCGGCGCGCGGGCCTCTCACTATCGCGGCCCCTCCCGTTGCGGGGCACAGGCTCCAGACGCGCAGGCTCAGTAGTTGTGGCTCACGGGCCCAGCCGCTCCGCGGCATGTGGGATCTTCCCAGACCAGGGCTCGAACCCGTGTCCCCTGCATTAGCAGGCAGACTCTCAACCACTGCGCCACCAGGGAAGCCCAGTCCCTTATTTTCTGATTGAGAGGCTGCTTTAAATACCTATCTGCATAGTTTTGTTACCCTGTAAATGAGAAATCTCTATCTATATATCTAAATGCATATCTCTATATCTCTGTCTATATAAATATATACATAATATTAGCCAGAGATGTAAAACCTCTTTGTTCCAGCAGTCGAGCCGCCAGGTGGACCATTAAATCTACATGGATAGGCAGACAGGCTTCGGCTGAGCACTGCACAGAATCCCCGACCTGGGCGTTTCTATCACAGGTCAGAGGCCAACTGAAGCAATATCAGCCTCTAGATCACCTGGGTAGAGCAATAGAAACTTCAAAAAAAGCCTGCCTTCTTGGCGACATCAAAGTTTTTTTTTTTTCCTTTTTTAATTTTGTGGGTAAGGCAAATAATAGAGTCTTTGTGCTTTATCAGAAAAGTTAATGAAGTTTACTTCTTTAGAACTTGGAGTGAATAGTAAACAAAATTATGTTGTCACTCTCCCTGGAGTACATCCCAGTGCTGTCACATTAAGCAAACTTATTTCTTCTCATGGGACCACAGTGCCTGATGGCTTGTGCAGAAAGAGCTAGAGAATAGGAGGATATGATGCATTTGGAGCCATGTGTGAAGGGAATGACAAGCAGATCAGCTTTTTAAGTGTTTACAATTTTAAGACCTTTAGGGAGACTGACTTTGGGCCACCCTGTGTGTCTGTGGGGACTTTGTTCTGAAATGTAGTGAGATAGCCTCAGTCCTCAAGTCTCTCGCAGTCAGAGGACAGGCGGCTGGGCGCCGAGGAAGGTGCGGCACTTCACTAGGGGACAGCACTGCATTTTGAGGAGACTTCAGGGAATGTCACCGGACCACGGGCTGCTTGGCCTGGACTAGACAGGTTTAACGAAGGCAAGGGAGGAGAAAGAGGAGCCTAGACAGCACCATAACGACACACCTCTCTCCTCCCCGATGGCATTTCTCTCTGCTCCACGCTGCTGCTGACAGCCTCTGGAGCAAAGTCGTGGCAGAGCATGATGACTAGCTGCCAACAGAAGGAGAGGGCACGGAGCAGGCTGGTCAAAAACCCTAACCCAGAGTTTGGAAAGTTGTCTCCCAAATGGCAACAGGTCTTTGGGAGTAAACAATTTAGTTCATTTCGAGGAAGAAATAATTTATGATTAAACATGACAGCGTATAAAACGCTGGGAGAAACAATTTTATGGGCTGCAAGAAAAAGAGAGAGCGTTTACCCCTGCTCAGAGTGTTAAAAACCTTTCTCCCCCCTGTGGTCTTTGGCAGCAGATGGTACTCACTGGCAGGAGACCTGGTATTGCTTTTCCCTAGTCCCTAGTAAAGTTGCTCTGGACTCTGGCTGGCGCCCTTTTGGATCGTCACCACTGACTACATTTCAAGTGGCATGTGGGGTGTAGCTGGTGGGAGAACTGGGTTCTCTTGTGGTCAAGGAGCATTTAAAAGAGCAGGAGAGGGCTTCCCTGGTGGCGCAGTGGTTAAGAATCCACCTAACAATGCAGGGGACAAGGGTTCGAGCCCTGGTCCGGGAAGATCCCACATGCTGCGAAGCAACTAAGCCCGTGTGCCACAACTACTGAAGCCCGCGCTCTAGAGTCCGTGCTCTGCAACGAGAGAAGCCACCGCCATGTGAAGCCTGTGCATCGCAACGAAGAGTAGCCCCCGCGAACCGCAACTAGAGAAAGCCCGCGCGCAGCAACGAAGACCCAATGCAGCCAAAGATGAAAAAAAAAGAGCAGGAGAAGGAACAGCCACGTCAAGGCCTGGCTTGTCCATGGGACCTGCTTTTGCCAGGAACCACGGGACGCCCGACCCCAGTACAAGGAAGGCCACATGGAGAAGCTGGCAAAGGAACTGGCCATCGGCAGGGCAAAGGAAGCAGCTTCTGTGGGTTTTCGAAGCAGCCACACTGCCAGTGTTACACAATGTGATACGATGGGGGGGGGGGGGGGGCGCGGAAAGTGGTCTTTCTTGCTTTTCCAAATTAAGATAGCCTTTCCTTGAAAAATTAATAAAGAATAAGTTTTTTAGAGTGAAAAATGATCTGGAGCCATTTGCCCATTAGCCGATGAAATAAATGGCATATGAATGTTCGAAAGGGAAATGGATAAACTGCAGTTTCACTCAGCTCCCTCCAAACGCTGAGACAGACAAGCTTGTTTCATCCTGGTCAGGAGCATGTGGTTTGATGGTCAGAGGACGGGCAAGGGAGTCAGAAAGTCTGGGTTGCATTCCCAGCTTTGCCGCTGACTCACTGGGTAACCTTGACCAATGGTTGCACCCTCTGTGTCCCCATCCAGAAAATGGGGATTTAATGACAGCCCCCAGAAAGGAATGTTTGAGCAGTTTCTAGGCACATGGGGTTAGATATTTTGAGGTCCCAGGCAGGCGAAGATGGCAAGATATCCAAACTTAATTTTCTTGCACAGGGAATCATGGTTGAGAGCTTTTAGAAACAATTGGGGGTGAGAACACGATAAATCCCCATAACTGTCAGAGGTAACCTTTGATATATGGCTTTAAAAACTCTCAAATCTTTAAAGCCACCCCGTCACCTTCCAAGGTTTCATGCTATTGGACTCTGTGAATTTATCTGAAAACAATTTAAAATTAAATTCCATGGCACTGAGTCATCTCCTGCCAGCCACTAAATACTAAGATGAAAATCTCTTGTGACATTTAACACAATGGCTGTTCAGAGGTCTTGCATTAGATATTTTAAAGACTTTCATATTTTGGTTTGCTGCCTTCCATAGGAATCTTAATAGTTTGAAACACTGCTAATTATTTTCAGCCAGAATATGAATACCTCAGATTTGGGACAAAGACACTCCTCTTTCACTGGCTCTGTTCTTTGCTTGTCCTATAGAGATTCTTTCTTGTGAGGAGCCTAACTGGTGCTGTGAAAATAGTAACTAAAAGAACAAGTGTCAGGGATCCTGCATTCTTGTCCTGGCATTTCTATTCTGGTGAATAAGTAACTTAGTCCATCTAGGCATCAGTTTCCCTGTTTGTAGTATGAGGGTGTGTCTCAAAGCTTTCTGTTTTTGCTGTTGCCATAGACCCCTTCTTTCAAAAGAAGCATTATGCATCATTCTAGGATTAAAAAGATGGAAAAGAGGGACCTCCGCCCTTCTCTGCTCTGCTGACAAGCCCAGGTCAGCAACTTTATGAAACCCAGCATGAATACCACTGGCTAGAGTCCTTCAAGTCGTTTTCATATATGAGAATCTGTGGGTGAGAAGAGACAGGAGGAATTGGGTATGTTTACAGCCAATCAATGCACGTTAGTAACAACTGCTGAATCCAAAGATGCCTATTTTTGGTTTTGGTCCAGTCATTAAAAATAGAAGGCTTTCTACAGATTTAATGTGATCGCTATCAAATTATCTATGACATTTTTCACAGAACTAGAACAAATAATCCTAAAATTTATATGGAACCACAAAAGACCCAGAATTGCCAAAGCAATACTAAGGAAAACAGAACAAAGCTGGAGGCATAACCCTCCCAGACTTCAGACAATACTGCAAAGCTAAAGTAATCAATGTAGCATGGTATGAGCACAAAAATAGACATATAGATCAATGGAACAGAAAAGAGAGCCCAGAAATAAACCCACACACCTACAGTCAATTAGTCTTCGAAAAAGGAGGCAAGAATATACAATGGAGAAAAGACAGTCTCTTCAGCAAGGGTTGTTGGGAAAGCTGGACAGCCTCATGTAAATCCATGAAATTAGAACACTCACTTACACCACACACAAAAATAAACTCAAAATGGTTTAAAGGCCTAAATATAAAATATGACACCATAAAACTACAAGAGAACATATGCAAAACATTCTCTGACATAAATCGTAGCAGTGTTTTCTTAGATCCGTCTCCCAAGGCAAAAGAAATAAAAGCAAAAATAAACAAATGGGACCTAACCAAACTTAAAAGCTTTTGCACAACAGAGGAAACCACAAACAAAATGAAAAGAAAACCTATGGACTGGGAGAAAGTATTTGTAAATGATGCAACTGATAAGGGGTTGATTTCCAAAATATACAAATAGCTTATACAACTTAATGTCATAAAACCAAACAACCCAATCAAAAATGGGCAGAAGATCTACATAGACATTTCTCCAAAGAAGACATAAAGATAGCCAACAGGCACATGGAAAGATGATCAGCATTGCTAATTATTAGAGAAATCCAAATCAAAACCACAATGCAGTATCACCTCACACTGGTCAGAATGGCCATCATCAGAAAGTCTACAAATAATGAACGCTGGAGAGGGTGTGGAGAAAAGAGAACCCTCTTACACTGTTGGTGGGAATATAAATTGCTGCAGCTGCTATAGAAAACAGTATGGAGATTCCTTAAAAAACTAAAAATAGAGTTACCATATGATCTAGCAATCCCACTCCTGGGCATATATCTGGAAAAGAAGAAAACTAATTCAAAAAGATACATGCACCCCAATGTTCATAGCGGCACTATTTACAATAGCCAGGACATGGAAGCAACATAAATGTCCATCAACAGATGAATGGATAAAGAAGATGTGGTACATATATACAATGGAATATTACTCAGCCATAAAAAATAATGAAATAATGCCATTTGCAGCAACATGGATGGACCTAGAGGTTATCAGACTAAGTGAAGTAAGTCAGACAAAGACAAATATTATATGATATCACTTATATGTGGAATCTAAAAAATAATACCAATGAATTTATTTACAAAACAGAAACAGACTCACAGACATAGAAAACAAATGTATGGTTACCAAAGGGAAAAGGGGGGAGGGATAAATTAGGAGTATGGGATTAATAGATACACACTACTATATATAAAATAAACAACAACATCCTACTGTATAGTACAGGGAACTATATTAAGTATCTTATAATAATCTATAATGGAAAATAATCTGAAAAAATATGTATATATAACTGAATCACTTTGCTGTACACCTGAAACTAACACAGTATTGTAAATCAACTATACTTCAATAAAAAAAAGAAACTACTTCAGATAAAACAAAGTAAGCTGAAATTTTAAAAAGAAGGTTTTAAAAGTTTGGATGAAAGCCACTTTGTAGTGCCCTTTTTGATATGCCCATGACCTATACTCACATAAAGTACATGTAGTTACTCTCATTTAACTATAATGCCCCATTCTTTAATTACTCCTGATGAATAAAATTCACTGTATTTTGTGCCTAGAAGTTTTTCCTGACTTGAGTGGTTTCCTTTAAAGAAACAAAACCCTCATAAAATATTTTCTGTTAAGAGCTTCTTTTTCCTCCAAAGTGAAAATAGCTTTACAAACTATTGAAGATATACATGCTTACTTTCATAGTTTTTAAAGATATTTTTAAAAAAAATTATACAGCATATAAAGTAGAAGAATAAATTTACCTGTGATCCCAGGTACAACTGCTGGTGTACGACATCAGGTACAATTGCTGTTAACATTTCCACATATTTCTTTGAAGTCTTTTTCTGTGCACACACTCTGCTACATATCATGTAAAACATGTTTTGAGAAAAGCAAAAAAATAACCTCATACATTTATTTATGCAACTATAGATATCCTGAATACATACATATCCTGAAAAAAAATACATAGACATACACACACATATACATATTTCACTGTCTATAGAGATAGATTTCATCATCTTCTGTGGTTATACAGTATTTCAATTCATGAATGTATCATCAGTTTTTTTCACTGAAGGACATTTAATTTTTCCAATATTAGCCTTTATAAACAATAGTGTGATGAACATTTTTGTACATATATTTTTGTGTAGTGCCCAATTATTTCTATTGAATATATTTCTTAAAGTGGAACTCAAACTGTACACACATGTGTAGTTTTAGTATTGGCTATGAGAAAAGTTGGTACAACGTATAGTAGTAAAATGTGGCATCTGGTATGGAAATACTGAAAGGTTTGGATTTTATTAGAAAAAAGAATGACATTGTTTCTTGGAAATGCTTTTTTTATTGACTTTAAAATGCTTGGTCTTTGTTGATTAAGGACCAAACTGAATGCTCTGAAACGGGTAATAACTGACCAGAAAAGTTCACTTAAGAAAAATGGTTACACAACCATATGATTGGGTCCCCAGCTGGAATACTTAGTGGATTTCTAAGGCTCACAACTATTTTGAAACTTAAGGAATACAAATACCTTATCCTTGTTCATTGAGAATAATTCCCTCCCTTCATTCTTTTATTTTTTAAATATTCACATGACCTATATTTTCAAATGATGATTAGATGCAGACAAAAAAAGGGTTAAATTGATGGATAACGGGGAAAATGTTTAATCCAGAAGCAATTATACCACAACATGTCCCTCTCTTAAGTAATTTTAGAGATTACTAATCTCAATGACTTGCCCCTGAAGGATGAAACTAAATTGTTTGAGACCATCACTTTGATATTATTGAATGAGTTGAGGAAGAAGTACTATTATTTTTGTGTTAAGAATTCATCTACTGTGCTGTACAATGATGGCCTGTCACTCTTGACAACATAGAAAAGAGATCCACTTTGATCTCTAGAAAGTTAAAGCTGCAGGCAGGAATCAGTGTGGATGACAGACTTCCTGTTCCAGACTCTCAAACACAGAAACTCCAGGACAGGAGGAAAACCTATCCTATAACAAATGGGAGAGTTACCTTCAACAGAAACTGCCCTTCTATGTAATAAACACCTTTCAAAATATGTAGACAACTGGAGAATCTTATTTCTACCAACACTACTGCCATCATCTCAAAATTCCACATCTTTTTCAGACATTAGAAATATAAATCAACTGGCTTAATTTGAAACCTGTGACTCCTTTTTTAAAATTAATTTTTATTGGAGTATAGTTGATTTACAATGTTTTGTTAGTTTCTGCTGTACAGCAAAGTGAATCAGTTATACATATACATATAGCCACTCTTTTTTAGATTCTTTTCCCATATAGGTCGTTACAGAGTATTGAGTAGAGTTCCCTGTGCTATACAGTAGGTCCTTATTAGTTATCTATTTTATATATAATAGTGTGTATATGTCAATCCCAACCTCCCAACTTATCCCCCTCTCCTTTCCCCCTTGGTAACAATAAGTTTGTTTTCTACAACTGTGACTATATCTCTGTTTTGTAAATAAGTTCATTTGTACCATTTTTTAAGATTCCACATATAAGTGATATATGATATTTGTCTTTGTCTGACTTACTTCACTCAGTATGACAATCTCTAGGTCCATCTATGTCACTGCAAATGGCATTATTTCATTCTTTTTTTATGGCTGAGTATTCCATTGTATATATGTACCACATCTTCTTTATCCATTCATCTGTCGAAGGACATTTAGGTTGCTTCCATGTTTTGGCTATGGTAAACAGTGTTGCAATGAACATTGGGATGCAGGTATCTTTTCAAATTATGAAACCCGTGACTCTTAATGAGACAAGTTAGTGAAAGGATTAATTAACAGCTGTCCACAAATATTCAAAGCACCCATCAGTCTCTTCTGAATAAATGGAAAGGACAACAGATAAAGCCTAAGAAGGTGCTTTGTGACTAGAATTTGCCATACTACTGTGATTATTATTAACACATTTAAAGAAAAGTTGAAGAGACAATGGCTAATTTGAACCAACCTATTAATCTAGAATTACTTATGATGGAAAAGAAATTTTTATAAATGGAATTAGACACAGGCTTCAAGAATACAAGTGCTATAACAAAGAAGAGGCTAACTGATTGTTTCTCTCCATCTTTATTCTACCTCTTCTCAGTCCCCTTCCCCCTCTAGAATACAGGTTTAAGTTTAATCTAGAACTTTAAATTAGATGTTAGAAATATTTTTTGATGATGCATATATTTTAACTACTGCAATGGGACTATAAAACAACATATAAAATCAATTTCCCTAGAAAATGTTTAATAATAAGGTTGCTATTATTGGTCTGGGTTGATTTGACTCTTAGAGAGACATAAAAAGAGGGGATCCTGAAAACTTTTTAGTTCCTTGAGTCTGTGCCATACTTTGGACTCTGTCCCATCTGAGTCTTAGGAAGTCCTGGGCAATTAACCTTTATGATTCTGCAAATAATCTCTATTTGGGAGAAAGTTTATTCTAATAATGAGTGGATATGGCTCAGATATTTATTTCCCTTCATTTTCCCAACATCTACAGAGAGGTATTCTGCCTCAGTATTAACATTATTTATTTTCTCTTCCTGATGATATCATTGTGGCCTACTTGATTTTAAAGATTTGATTATACATTTTTACACACACATTCATTAATAATGGAAAATAAAAAAAGATACATTCATACCAAGTAATTCTGCCTAAGGAAATTTGAGCTTTTTTGTGTGTTTCAACCTGTTGACCAGAGCTGGCCATTTGCATGAACTAAAAAGGCAGCCACTGACTACAATGATTGGTTGAGGGACATAGATCCAACACGTTATAGCCTTATCCTCCCTGTATTTGTCAAATTGCCTGAAGATCTTAACATTAGGATAATTCTTGAATGGCCTTAAGGACCCAAGAGTTTGAATTTACGTGGAAGAAGAAATATACTACTTGGTTAATATAGCAGCCTGGTTAATTTATATGGTCATCCCAATATTCCACTAGGCAGAGAACAGATCTCAGAGGGAAAATGAAGGCAAAGACAAGAATTGAAAGGAAGTTGATAGTGTAAGTGTGGGAACAGAGGTTCCTGCCCAGGCCCAATCCTGGATGCCCACAGAAAGGCTTGATGTTAGGTCTTACTTGGCCCTACTGCCTAGCAAAGAGTCTGGTGCTGAATGAATAAATAAAGGAATGAATATGTGGGTGTCAAGGTGAGAGGGTGTTTAATAAGTGTTGATGGTGGAGGTGGCCTCATAAAAATGAGAGTACGTAGATGGTGGTGGTATGGATATATAGGGAATAAATTTAATTTTTTTAAGGGTGCCTCTCAAGATCCGGAATTTGTTTTGGGAACAGTCCCCCATAGCAGTTGCCTCTTGTGGGATTTTCTGAGGGTAGAAGTGGCAGGGTCCTCTTTTATGGCCTCTCTTTCTGTATACTAGCCCACAGTGTCAGCCATATTTTCCTCAGGGCCATTGCACAGACCACCACCAAGGAACTCAGTCCTCTGTCCAGTATACCTTGCTGATGGGGACATCAATCTTCCTCATAGTTGTTCCTCCCAGGTTTTCATAATAAAAATGTTCTCAGCTATTTGGGCAAGGACTTTTTTTTCCCAGACTAGATGCAAAAATACCTCTTTGCACTGGGCCTATCTCATATGTCTTTTCAAAGCAGCATGGGGGCAAAAAAAGACTTAGAAGATATTCACAGTTTTTCACAGTAAACTCAAACCTTTCTGATGTGGGTTCCTGACATCTTTGGCTGAACTGAGCAGCTGGGGGGCGAGGAGGAGGTAATGGTGGTCAAGTAACTTCCAGCACTCAACCACCATCCTGTTTGGGTTGAGGGCCTCAAGTAACACACTTGGTGGGAGGCCTGGGCTGAGCAGGATGAGTCTTCCTCCCAGGGAGCCAAGGAGAACACAAGATCATTGTCAATAAGGTTCAGGAGCTGCTGCAGAAGGCTTGGGCCGTGGCTGTCCCCAAATACCCACTGCCAGGGAGTCCACAGAGCAGCACTGGCTGTGACCTCAAAGGGATGGAGGAAACTGCCATGCTGGTCTGGGGTCAAACTGTGTGTGGTGACAGGGAAAGGAATGTGGACTTTGGCTGAGTGAAGAGAGGAAATATGGGAACCTAGGAGAAGAGCCACCTGAATTTGTTGAAGATTTACCACCAGCCAGGGAGGGTAATGTTTCTTGACCCTCAAGATGTGGTTTAGGAAGCCCCAATCTATTAGCTGCTTTGAGAAGTCTCACTCTCTATTGGGTACCATCTCAACAAACAACATGAGCTCTTTAGTGGGGGAGAGAACTAATTGTTGGGTCCATTCCATGGAGAGTCAAGGTACATCAAAGGAAGAAGTCATTTCATAAGCACACAGATTTGTCCTTGACTTGGATTGTTGTAAAACTAATTTGCAACTAGAAATTACAGAAAACTCTCAAAGGGGGAAATTACTTAGTAAAGTCTTAATTACAGCTGTGAATGGTGGAATCCAGCAGGTTGGATTAGGAACAGGAATATCTGGGATGGAGCCCATTGTCTTCCATTTTCTAGTTGTGATGGATTTGAGTAAGTCACAAAACCTGAGTTTCAGTTTCATTCCTATAAAATGAGGATAATCATTCCTTTCCTATGTCTCTCACAGTGTTGTTGTGAAGGCCATAGGTGGAAAACATTCTTTCAATTCTAAAGTTCCATACAAGTGCAAAGATTTATATTTGCTAGAGATCAGATACCTTTCCTCCCATTTCCTAAACGCCACTCTGCCACTGCACAGAATACAAAAGGTTGACTCACAGTAAATATTAAAACAAAGAAACAAAAAAAAATCATGCAGCTATAGAGCAAATATTGTGATGGAATGATCTCACATTGCAACAACCAATGGGATAGTCCTAGTCCTATACAGTTGGAGTTCCAAAGCCCAGCTAGTTGCATGTTATTGTCAAGGCCTGCATTCAGAAAACTTCAACATTTACCTTTATTTTATTTCATTTTTTTATAACTTAACCCACTGCTTCTTAGCTGATTAGCACAGACATAAACCAGAAAAGACTGCTCTGTGACCTCAGAAGTTTGAACAAATAATACTCCATCCAGGTTGTAATTACACAAGAGATATAACAAAGACAAATGTGGACCATTTGTAATAACCTCTGAATGTTGATATGAAACTGTTCACGTCCAGCTGATTTCTGTAGAGAGTAAAATAAAAAGGAATCAAAATATTATGTACTAGTAATATGAGGTAAGACTCTAAGAAGTATAATTCAACTTCTATTACTGATGGAAATGCTCTAGGAATAGAAAAAAAAACAGAGAAAACTGCATTGTTAAAGACCTTAAGTCCTTCAGAGCTGCCTTAAATCCTTTTTATAACAAGACAGGACATAAACCAATGCAGATAGACACACATTAAAATATGTCCAGAATTCTTCCCTGCACATATTTTTAGTCTATTTCTACCTGGCCAAAAGGAATACAGAATTAGAAAAAGTGGCTGGTGAAATAAATCTCCACAAGGAAACCAAATAATCATTTAGTCCAATAACTGAAGACAAACATTAAAAGAAGGTGCTTTTTTGGTTTGTTATTGTACCTCTATTGCTCTTCACTGCCCCCCCCACCATAATAGTAGTTTTAGGGGCTTATCTTCTACTTCTCTTTGTTTTACACGTCACTGTCATACTCTGCATAACTGAAATGGCCACTGGGACTGGGAATGCAGGGGAATTCTGACATGAAATCTATAAGAACTATTTATACACCTCTTAATCACCCAATTTAATTGAACTTTCAAATAAATGTCTAGGATTAGGGGAGGAGTTACTTAAATTTAGACTCAGCAGCATGATGAACTATATTATGCAGTCATTTAAATAAATGAAAAATATTTATAATATAATGTAAGGGAGAGTTAGTATAATTCAAAATATGATTGCACATTATCTGAAATCTATGTACATGCAGAAGGTAAACTGTAGTAACATATGGGGATTGTGGTCATGTGCTTGCTGATAACATTACCTTTAATACTATTTTGGAATTGCATTTAAAAACATTAATGTTGCTTTTTTTTCAGTCTGAAAAATGGTTGTTCAGCTGCCATTTTGATCCCCATAAAAAAGAAGAATCCAGGACCTCTTCAACATTCAATTTAGTGTAGATTTTTTATTTTCTAATACACTCTGAAAGATATTGTATTCACGCTGTTTAATGTTTTTCTCTGAATGATATCCAAACTTCTTTTTTTTTTTTTTTTTTTTTTTTAAAGGGAAGAGATTTTTGTTTTTTTTTTTTGTTGTTTTTTTTTTTGTTTTTTTTTGCTTTTTTTTTTAATGAGGATCTTGAATCAGATGCGTATGTTTTGATTGATTGGTTGATTGATTGATTTTGGCTGTGTTGCGTCTTCGTTTCTGTGCGAGGGCTTTCTCCAGTTGTGGCAAGCGGGGGCCACTCTTCATCGCGATGCGCGGGCCTCTCTCGTTGCGGAGCACAGGCTCCAAACGCGCAGGCTCAGCAGTTGTGGCTCACGGGCCCAGCCGCTCCGCGGCATGTGGGATCTTCCCAGGCCAGGGCTCGAACCCGTGTCCCCTGCATTAGCAGGCAGACTCTCAACCACTGCGCCACCAGGGAAGCCCCAAACTTCTATTTCTGCCCTCACAAGTGCAATATTGCCTGAATTTTTTTTTGGCTGCGTTGGGTCTTCGTTGCTGCACACGGGCTTTCTCTAGTTGTGGCGAGCAGGAGCTACTCTTCGTTTCGCTGCGCAGTCTTCTCAATGCGGTAGCTTCTCCTGTTGCGGAGTGTGGGCTCTAGGCGTGCCAGCTTCAGTAGTTGCAGCACGCAGGCTCAGTAGTTGTGACATGTGGGCTTTAGGGCACGCGAACTTCAGTAGTTGTGGCTCAAGGGCTCTAGAACGCAGGCTCAGTAGTTGTGGCACACAGGCTTAGTTGCTCTGCAGCATGTGGGATCTTCCCGGACCAGGGATCGAACCCATGTCCACTGCATTGGCAGGCGGATTCTTAACCATTCTGCCACCAGGTAAGTCCTGCCTGAATTTAACAACTATTTTTTTTTAACAACTATTTAATCTATTTCTCTTGAATAAATACTTTTCTTTACTAAGCTCTTAAGAGGTACATATGTAATAAGTTTTTTGGTAATATGCACCATGATATCTTTCCATTTCATTTAAAATTGATTTTTAAAAATTAATTGGCATTTCTAAAACACTATGGAAAGTGCTGATGAAGAGAGAAACCGGTGAAAGAAACTGATAAATTGCTCTTATGTTCCTGAAAATCCTGCAGTTTCAGATTCAGTCAAAATGTAGTGAGAGCCTATGTACCATAACAGGCACCACACTTGACCCACTGAATGACTTTTCACTCAACTTCCCAGACTCTATGCCATCGGATTATTTGCTCCATTCTACAAATGGGCACACTGAGGTTCAGAGAGGTTCAGTCATTGACAAAAGTCACAGAGCTGGTGAGAGGCTGGATTTTAACTCCAGTCTTCTGATTTCAGATCTAGGGCTCTTTTGACCAGAGCTTGCTCTAATATATTGAATTTGATAAATTCATCGTTTTTACATAGATAGGTTTTTTTTTTTTGGTTTTTCTTTTAAATTCAAGTAATAGTCCACAAAATAATCACATCTCAAAGTGAATAAATATAAAACTACATATGAGAAAGGCATATTTCTATTAAAAAATAGAAGGTAGGACTAGAAAAATGAGGTAGCTAAGATGGTAATATAATCACAAAGAACTCTGATAAAACTATTTGATTCTTAAATCAAGGTATGCCCAAGTGAGTGTAACGTTACCTGACCCACAGGTTGTAGATTAGTTTCTACCTGGCCAACATAAGTCTGGGCATGATTTCTTAGCTCTGCTAGTTATTGTAGGACTCCAGGCTGACAGATTTAAAATAGGGATCTCCTGTCTAAGTAGGGAAAATGGTACTGCGCAAAGGAGTGAGATGAGTGCCTTCTCGCTAGATGGGGCTTCTTGGAGCCATGAGGACTGGGCTGTTAGTTCAGTGGCCTAGTGCTTTGGACAGGCATGAGAACAGGAGGAGGATTCAAGGAACCAAACCAATCCAGTAAAAACAGGAAGTAAAATATTAGTATGAGATGGTAGATAAAAAAATAATATACCCCAGAGGACCAGTGGGTAGGACAACTGGGTTTTAGTCCTGGGCCTTTCACTAAGGAGGTGGGTAAGTTTGGATAAATTACATGACCATTTTGGACTTCTATTTTTCATATGTAAAATGATGAAATTGAATTACATGATCTACTATCTCTCCCAACTCCCATCTCTCTCCTTATGTTGTATTTTGCCAGGAATTCCTAATTGGCCAGTAGATCCAAAGATTCAGGACTGAGGGAAATCTAAAACCTTTGCTCACTGGGGCATTTCAAGACTCTGGGGAAAAGCATCTCTGCTTCAAATACTGATAGGCAATTTTTCTTTACTCATGATGATCCTGGTTTGATTGGATGATCAGTAACATTTTGAGAGAATTGGAAATTTTATAAACTTTTCCTCAAGATGGGCTCAAGAAATGCTTAAAATAAACAAATATCATGGAGCTGGAGAAATAAAAAGGACAACTAGTAAAAAGAGACCTTCTGTAGATAAGACTGGACTCAAGTCAGGCAGAAGTCCTTGGAAGAAGATATAGGGGTGAGTGGAAACCAGAGAAGTATTCATTCATTTATTCAACAAACTGGATACTTACCAAATTCAAGACTCTGTGCTGGTTAGTTAAGACATAATATTCGATTACAGATACTGTTTTCAAGGACTTTTATGTTCAGAGGTGACATAAACATATACATAAATAGCAGTAATACAGGGTAGAAAACATTGTTCCACTAGAAATAGAAGTAAAGATAAAAGTGCCACTATGATCACAATGATGAAGGCACAACACCTTCTGATGATCAAAGATGTCAGGAAATGGCATTTGAACCAAAAGTGCAATAAAAGCTCACTGAAAGGAATCTAGGTAAAGGAGGTGAAAGACAGATGCAACTATAAACCATAGAGAGTAAATGTACTAATTCTGGGCCACTTACAACTGATTAGGATCCAACCCAGGGCAGGAACCCTCTGATCTCCCTGGCACCTTGGATCCAGCCTGCCATCCTTGGATCCTGAACTGTACTGTGAATGGAAGCAGAGCTTCTGTTTGTTTGCTGTTTTGTTTTGTTTTTTAAAATTAATTTATTTTTATTTTTGGCTGCCTTGGGTCTTTATTGCTGCGTGCAGGCTTTTCTCTAGTTGCAGCGAGCGGGGGCTACTCTTCCTTGCGGTGTGCGGGTTTCTCATTGGGTGGCTTCTCTTGTTACAGAGCTTGGGATCTAGGCGCGTGAGCTTCAGTAGTTGTGGCACTCGGGCTCAGTAGTTGTGGCTCACAGGTTCTAGAGCGCAGGCTCAGTAGTTGTGGTGCACGGGCTTAGTTGCTCTGCGGCATGCGGGATCTTCCCGGGCCAGGGCTCGAACCTGTGTCCCGGGCATTGGCAGGCAGATTCTTAACCACTGTGCCACCAGGGAAGCCCAGAGCTTCTGTTTTGAGATCATCTGGCTATTCTGATCATGTGAGCATACTACAGTTTTAGGAAAGAAAGTTATTAATGTTTGCAATGATGTATTGAAGTGGTTAAAAGTTTAGAGTTGTCAGATTCTAACATACCTCAGGATTAGGTTTGAAGGAAGGCTTCCTTTTTTCCAGTTGTCTAAAGATGGAGCCAGATGCAGGGTGATTTAGTAGTAAGAGCCCAGGACTCAGAGCCAAGTCCCAGCTCCAGACCTCACTCAGGGTAAGACTTGATCATGTCACTTATCACTTTGAGCCTTAGCTTCATTATCTGTAAATGGGGTTTATAGAACTGCTCTGCCTACCTTACTAGATTCTTATAAGAACCAAATTAAATAAGGTTTTAAGTTAGTACTTTCGTCTTCCTTAATAGCAGGCATGTGTCGTGTGCATCTTTATCTCTTTAACCCCTAACCCTTAACGTTGCATATACCAGACCCTTGACCAATTACGTTCCATTGTGTTGTGTTGCCCTTTAAATAAACCACATCAGGCCCCTGCTATGCCCTTGCTTGGGAGTGTGGATTTGACTGTCCCAGTGGCTATTTATCCCTTTGGTCCATCACACCTGATCAAGGTGATCTTCTCTGATGAAATACAGTGTAGTCTTCCATTATATCATGCTGTTTTCCTGTGGTCACCATTCATCAACACAGTGTCATTTGTCATATAAAAGGATTTGCTATTCAAGAGCCTGGGGTCTGTTCTGTGTTAGCTAACAGTTATCCACCATTGGACGGCTAACAATACCACTCAGCGGGAAATCATGCTTTAAATGATTTGTTTTATTTTAGTCATGTCATCCTGTGTAGCTCTGCATTGCTTTATCTGGGCTATGGAAATAGTTTCGAGTATGAGTGGTCAGAATCAAGCAGTGTTCTCTCACTTCATCGAATGTGGCACATACTCTCTCCGGAAAATCCTATGGACATTTTGCAGACCTGCTTATCTCAGGAAGACTGAAGTTTTTAGAAGGCTGCTCTTCCTATTTAGGGGTAAGTGGCAAGGGGAGGAAATGTTCGCTACTGTTTGGGTTGTGTTTTCTTAGCTTGGCAAAGGATTAGAACTTAACGGGATTGATTAATGACTCACACACGGGAGACAAGGTCCAGTAGTTTGGGCTGAATGAGGCTGACTGCCTGTTTTGCTTTTCATTCTCCCAGGACCTTTAGCAACTGTAAAGTATCTATTTCCCCAGTTTACTCTTGGGGGTAGATTAGACCGAGAAGAAATGTATTTTGAGTAGACCTCAATGTACCTTATCTGCAGCTCTCTGGGGAATGTCACCCCCAAGAGAATGATATGTCTGATTTCATAGAGACAGTGGGGTTGAGCACTTAAACTCTTTTGAAATGGCTTTCCGAAATTATCTCATTTGATTTTATGAGATTTGCTTCCAGAACTTTTCACTTGGGAAGGCTAGACTATCAGACTGACTTGGTGGAGAAGTCAGCACCTTAGCAAGAAGATAAGACTCAGGATGTAAGTGCCCAGAAGTCTGGTACCACTCACCAGCCTGGCATGCCCTATTATAGTGGCTAGGCGTGTTTCTGCCCACCTTTCCACAGTCCCTTCCCAGCTGAAGTGCAAGTCCCTTAAGAGTAGAAACCAGATCTTACCCATATTTTGGTTCATCTGTTGATAGTGTTTCAATGTGTTAGCTGCTGCTGCTAATGAGTGTTTTCCTTATTAATGTATACATGTATGCAACAAATAATTGGACGTATTCTAGGCAATAAGGCTACGGATGTGAGCCAAACCAAGCTCCCTACCTTCATGGAGCTTGCTTTCTAATGGTGGAGAAAGCCTTCCATGAACAATCAAATTAATATTCAATCTTGTATCAGGATGCTATGAGTGTGATAAAAAAAAATGAAGCAGATTAAAGGCATAGAGAGTCACCAGGAATACTGTTTTAGATCAGGCAGCCAGGAAAGGTCATTCAGAGGAAGTGACATTTGAGCTGAGCAGGGGCCTGAATGGAGAAAGGAAGGGAGCCGTGTTGATGTGTATCTAGGAAAAGTGCTTTCCATATAGAGGGACAGAGCAAGTACAAAGGTGGTATAGGACTGTGGTTAAGAAAATGGTCTCTGGAGTTTGGTTGACTAGGTTCAAATTCTGGCTCCTCCACTTATATCTCTGC
The DNA here is from genome assembly GCF_949987535.1 of Balaenoptera acutorostrata. Lineage (NCBI taxonomy): Eukaryota > Metazoa > Chordata > Mammalia > Artiodactyla > Balaenopteridae > Balaenoptera > Balaenoptera acutorostrata. The sequence continues at coordinate 61,391,925 of NC_080070.1, forward strand.
ATGAAATAATTATGATGACAATTGTTGGTGTTCTTTTAAGTACTCACCACACATCAGTTACAATGCTAAACCTTTTACATAAGCTTCCCTGTTGAATTCTCACATCAACCCCACAAAGTCAGTACTATTATGGATCCTATTCTACCAACAAAGAAATGAGGCAAAAAGAGGTTACAATAGTGGAACCAGGATTCAATCCCTGCAGTTTGACTGGAGAGACAGTAGTTTTAAAACAAAATAAAATGTGGGATGAGCGTAGCCAGATGTGGGAAAATTGGGACACTTGCCCTTTGTAATGTCTCTCTCTCCTGCCAGTGACCTCTTTTCTTCCAACACTGCCTTGGGCCTTCTGAACTGGTTTGGGAGTGGTGTACCCATACGCATTACCACCTCTTTTTCTGGACTTTTCCACACAGAAATTATTCCTGGTTCCCACACCTTGGGGAACAGCCATCCTGGTCTTAGTATAAACTGTCAAACTAAGTTCAGCACAAGTGCCAGTGGGAATTGTGATTTAGCAGAAATAGCAGGAAATGATAAGTCTTGGCTTTGCAAGTAACCAGCTGTGTGACCTAGGTCAAGCAATTGGATCTCTGAGCCTCAGTTTCCTCCTACATAAAATGAATTGCTACTATTTCTACTCTCTTCTCACCTAATATTAAATATTATTTCTCCTGTAGAAATCAAATGAGGTCACACATGGTAAAGTAAAATGTAAAATAAAATGTAAGCTTTATTCGAGGACAGCATATTGTTATACATATGCAAACACATCCTGTGATGTTTAATTTCTTGATTATTAGAATATGTTACTGGGACAAACTTCTGGCCTTTTTTCATATTTCTGTTTCTGATGTCATACTTTACTACTCCTTCCAATTCTTCAAATTTCATTGCTCAGAACAATGAAAACTGGACTTTCACCAACAATTTACTTTAAAATGTTCGCTTCTTTAAAAACTAAAAATTAGAGCAGTTTGTACCTTTTGGAATTGAAGCTATTTGACTGTAATTTCAAACATGTGTATCTATTTTGTTGCACAGAAAAATCTCTGTTAACCAGAATGCTAAGAGAATTAAGAGGCTTTAAATAACTTATTCTTGGTTAACTAAAAGGCAAAAATGCATTAGAAACCCCTTTCTTTTTTTATACTGTAGACAATATTTTTGAAATACATCATTTACTTCTCTGATTTAGGAAGTAGAGCCCAATGAGGATAACCAAATCTCTGTGTGTATATGTGTGTGTGCTTGCGTGCGTGTGAAGGCAGGGGGTGGGGAGAGAGAGAGAGATTATTATTATATTTTGGAGAACAGAATTGACACTTTGAACTTCTCTGTTCAGTGTACAACACTATATATACAGTCACAGGCAACATAAGAAATTGAATTAACGAAGAAATAACCTTTAGAACATCACTTAGAATAATGAAGACTCATTACAAATTAAAAAGACATTAATAATAAAATCTACATAGTGGTTAAGGGCTTAGGCTCTATGCCAGTCCACTTGGGTTGGAATCCTGGCTTGGTTACTTAGTAGCTCTGTGGCCCTGGATAAGTTACTTAACTTCTCTGGGTCCCTAATGTTCTCATCTGTAAAATTAGGATAATAATAATAATACCTACTTCATAGAGTTATTCAAGTAAAGGCAGTACCTGATGCATGGTAAGTGCCCTATAAAGGTTAGAATTATTTCTGTGTTGGTGGTGATGAGCACTTAACTATGTCTTTAACATACTAATCCACAACAACTCTGTGAAGCAGGTACTATTATTATTTTTATTTTACAGATGAGAAAATTAAATAGACAAAATGAGTAACTTGCCTAAGGCCACTTAGCTAGCACCACTGTGGCTGAGAACCCATCCCACACCTGTCTGGCTCCAAATCCATGGTCCTAACCTCCATCCTTAGCCAGTTTGGTCACATATTTCCTGATCTCAACCCTTCTTATCACCTATCCTATTTTTCATTATTTACCTTTGTTCTCAGGGTTAGAATAAACAAAGCATTTATGAAATGGAATGGCACTGAAAAATCAAAATTGAGATCTGATAGTTTGACTCCATTTAATGAGGTTTTGGGGCATTATTTGTTAGTGAACATGGTCCTTTAAATAAATCACATATTGGGAGTGGCCTTGAATAAATTATTTTAAAATTAATATTTCTTTTGCATCAAACCTACTAAAGTCATCACAAGATTCACCTAGAGCAATTTTATTCTGTTTGGCTTTGGGATGCTTGGAAAATTTTTTTCAGTTAATGTTCTGTCTTAGAATGTATTCTTCCAGAGGTCCAGGTTAAACTCTCAATGGTGCCTAGAACACCCACTTGGGTGCATATTTACATTATTTGACATGGGCAATGGATTGCTTGACAGATGTAGCCTGTGAAGATGTGAGGATGGGGTGAAGAAAGGTATGCATGATCAAGCCTGTCTTTTCCAGTAACAGTAATGGGTCATGGCTGCATTTTGAAGGGAAAGGGAAAATTACTTTTCCAACCCAGAGTATAAAACTATGACTCATGCTGGAATTGTTCCAGAATGTTGGTCAAATTATCCAGATTGACAACTAAAGCTTAAAGATCTTGGGAAGACAACGTAGAGGCTGAAATGCAGGGACAGACACATGGGAAGCTTAGATTCATTGGAAAAACATGAACTGGTTTGAGAAAAAGAATAAGAAAAGCAGAGTGTATAACATTAAAAAAAAAAAATCAAAGAAATGCCTTTAAAATAACTTTCCTGATCTCCTTAGATAATCCTAGGAACTCCAAACTCCCTACCCAGCAAATTAATGGGATATCCAAAGAAAACCAATCCCTCCTTGTAAACAAAGTGGAAATTTCCTTCTTTCCAAAAGGGCCCCAGTCCCAGCCATAGAGGAAGCAAGGAGACGAAAACACATTTCTGCCTGAAATGACCTCCTATTTTAAGAAAAAACAACAGCCTCAAAAGAAGGAAAGGAAAAACAAAGTTCCACCCAGAAGGAAATTGTATGTAAACAGCCCAAAGGGAGACCAAGACTGAGAGGGCTGGAATACTGAAATAAGCAAGGAGCAAACGCCTCTGACATTGTCATTAGCCTCTGACAATATCAGAATCTGAGCTTTGAGACAACTGCTTTGTGATTGAAAAAAAAGGGTTGGGGTAAGGGAGGATCCGGACAAAAGCAAGCTCGTTGAGAGGTCCCTTCTGAAGCCGTGGAAAGTTTGATCTTTGAAGTCTGTCTATTTTTTCAGGACTCTGCTAGTGTGTAACCTGGGGGAGCTCAGCAACCACAAAGCGCTGGCTATAATTTTCTGCAATTTGTCACATGCCCTCTTCAAGCCCTGGTGAGATGGTTTTCTTTTGTTTTTAAGCTGTGAATGGTAGCAAGGTAATTCAGGCAAGATAAGAGCAAACTGGAATCCTCCTTGAGTTCATCTAAGCCTGGAAGCTACGCTAGGCCACTGGTGTATTTTAATTTTATTTTTTTCTGCATATGTATTTGGTTTGGCCCACACAGCACTCATTTTTCCCTCTCTTTCTGGATCCAACATTCAAAAATCAAGAGATTCCAAGTCAAAACTGGATTTCTATTTACTCTTGAAACATCTGGTGACACGGGTCCCAGATTCCTGTGGGGTAACATCTGGAGCTGAATACCTGCTGCCCCTGCTCGCATGGAGAGCCTCCACAGGACATCCTGATAGTCCCCACTGTGCTGGCTCTACTCAGTTCTGTCACCTGTTTGCCCCACCCACGGAAACTTGTGTTGGGTTCTAAACTTATCCATAGACACTTTTAGGAGTATCCGCAGTCTAATCCAGGACTGCAGCAGCCTGCTGAGAAGGATTCTAAGGCCGGCTGGGCTTGGCACAGGAGTTATGATTAGTTGTTGATATTCTCTTTGGCCACAGAGGGAGTGGGTGGCAGCACAGATGCCATGTATTTGTCCTCTCTGATTAGCTGCATCTCTGCTTTAAGCCTGTATCTTGCCTTTAAATAGGACCCAGGCTGCTTCTCAGTGCACTCTCTCCGTAAACATTCTTGAAACCCAGTAGTGTTCATCTCATCTCAAAACCTCTAAACAAAACCTTATGGAATCTCATTGACTCTCTTGAAATCTCATTATTCCCACCTCCTTTCATAGGCCCTCAGCCACTTTACAAGTAGCTCCTGGTATAGTTCAAACAGAGCTCCAAATAAGTGAAAGAGAAAGCACTGATAACTTGTTTTAAGGTGATATGTGCTATGGCTTCTATTTATCTAACTGCCTATCTAACTGCCTATCTATCTATCTATCTACCCATCCATTTAGACTCCTAGCTGCCTGCCATAGGAGTCTGGCCTGCAGGTATTCTCTCTTCTTCTCTAAGTGGCTTTTCACATCCTCACCATGGCTCTCTATCTACTGTCCCTTGGCCAACCTCTATAATTAATGGAGGCCAGTACCTAACCAACCCTTTCACACAAAATGGCCCACTAGAAGTCCAGGGGTGGGAATCTTGGTGAGCTGCTTTTAAAAGACCTCTGACCCTTAAATGAAACCTCTTTGGTGCTTTTATGGATTCTGTTGTTGGACCCACAAAGACCCTTAAGAATAATGCCTGGAGCCAGCTGGTCCCTGCCATCATTGAAACCCAAAGGGAGGAGCCCCACAGGCGAGGAACTGCTCCCTAGATGTCTTGAAGTTGCTTGTATTTCAAAAGAATTCAGCTTACCACCACTGTGGCTTTTAGCCTCTCTAATAAAGCAGGTTTTAAAAAGCTAAAAACGTAATCTGCCTTTTAAATCTGCTCTTCCTGCTGAGTCTAAATGGGGTTGCAGCAAAATGCCTGGCCAGCATTAGAGTTCTCTGAAGCCAATCAACTGAAATAGGCTTGCTTGGGGGATTTGAAATATATTTGAAAACACTGCAGGGGTGGCGCAAAATAACTGAACAAAGGTGAATTACATGAAAGGAAGAAGCAGGTGGAGGTTTATAAAACTAAAGAATCACTTGTATATTTTGGAAACATCAGTAATTGAGACAGGGATGCTGACCTTAGAAGTTCATCTATCTGATCATAAAAATGGTTTTCATTTGGCATTAAAAAAAGATTGTGATAATGAACAAGGCTTCAAATACACAGCCCGGAATAGCCAAGGCTGTGTAAAATCCTTGAAGAAATACCTTTGTATCCAAAGAGAAGCTGAGGCTAAAACAGGTCACAGGCAAGGACGGGCATTACTGTGATGTTTTCTCAGCAGCTTTGAGTAGGGCAGCATCAGACATTTTCTTCATCCTATTGAAAATGTGGAGTTCCCTGAGAGTTGATTTTTTGGTAACACAAACTCTAGTTTGCTCTTGTATCCCATGGAAAAAAGAAAATCAAGGTAAGAATTGCCATGGCAAAATCACTATAGATAAACTGTATTTTTTTGTGAAGACAAAATTAAGATTGTGGCATGTGACCCATTGTACTCAATAATTTCCTGAAAGGTAACGTACCTATGGATCAAAGTCATTTAGAATAAAGATGACTTATAGAGTAATAAATGTAAATTATGGGTTATCTAACAACATGCAAATTTTCTGATAGGGCAAATTTGGGTGACTGCCCCCCCCCCGCCCCCCCGCTGCCCCCTGCCAAGGGACATCTCTCTAAGGCCTTAAGAGAGGCACGAGACCAGTTTTCCAGTAAATTTGCAGGTTGGATGACATGAGTTGTCTTACAATTTTACTTGGCCAAAGTGAGTTCTATACTTAAGGAAGAGGATAATTTAGCAGTGCAAAATACTCTGAAAATAATACATTTCTCTGCAAGAGGGTCTTTAATGTTGCTTTTCCTATATTTTCCTATACTTTGACTCTGTATGGAATATATAGAGAGTGGACAAAGTTGCCAGAAGTTCTTGTTCACTTTGTTGGATGATGGTATGGGGGTACAAACTTGAAAATGCAACTTTTGCCAGCACACAATTGCTTATTACCCTTTGAAGGCCAACATGTGTGCTGAAAGAAATGCCTCAGAACACTTGAGAAGGTGGATGCATATGAGTAAATTGCAAGGGTTTGAAGCATTGGTTTGGATAAGAATGGAAAAATTCAGTTGCTTAGCCAAGGCAGTTCCAAACAACTTTGATCTGGATATCTCAGGAGAAAGAGCTTGTGCCGTCCCAGCATTTTCTGGTTTTGGCTGGGAAAGTATATAGTAAAGAAATAAATACAAAATAAAACCCAAAGTTTTTAATGGGTTTTTAGAACTTCCACTTCTGGCTACAAATGGGAGACAAAAGGCAAATAGATATTGTTTTAAAAATGCTAAGCCAGGCCTTTTCTAACCTCAAGAAAACATTGGGGTTTGATTAGGTTCAGATTTGGGGCAAGTTTCAGGACAGTGTTTGTTCTAGCAACTTCCTCCCCATCTCTGTGGAAAGTGTTGGTCCATTGTGGTTCTGGAAGCCATGCTCTGAAGGCTCTAGGCTGGGGCATCATGAGACAGGCTCCAAAATCTGTCATTTGTGCCTCTGCCCACGCTTCCTTCAGTGTGTTCCCTGGAGCCAGGCCTCCCCAACTGTATGAGCCTTTTCATGACTAAGCATAGCCCAGACCTCTTCTTGTCTCAGTGCTTTATGGTAGAATCTCTCTGTTTACCTCCCATCTCCAGGCATCTCTTGTGTTCATCCATCCCTGGCGCCTCAGATGAGCATTTGTTCCATTTCTGCCTTCAGCTGAACTTCATTTCACTTCTCTATCTAAGCTGCCCTTTGGATTCAGGGATATTTCTTATGTTAAGTCAGCAGGTACTTTTGGTTGCATTATTCATTTAGCTCTGGAAATCCACTTCTATCTGGGAGATATTTTCTAGAAGGAAAGATAGTGATGTCTCCTGTGAAATAAAAGGAGGACAGAGAGGAAATTAATACTTTGTGAGAGTCAAAAATGCTCCAGGCTTGGTCTAGAAGTTTAATCAAGGATCTCATTTAATCTTGATATCAATATAATATATAACATATTGCTGTAAATATCAAAAGGGATAATTCATGTAAGATACTTAGCACACAGCCTGGCACATACTAAGGAGTCAATAAATTTGAGTTATAATGATTATTTCTTAACTTTTTTCCTAGAAAGGAAGGGACTCATTAATCTGTTCATTTCAGTCAGGATCTCCTACAATGGCTTGCTATTTATAGGGCTCCATAAATGTTTGCTGAACATGACTGAGTGAATGGACTCTTGCCAGAAGTATCTTGCTACTATTGCTGACTTTCTGGTTAACTAGATATAATTTGCCAGATTAATTTATTCCCCTTTATAAAACCAAAGTTTTGAAGAAGAATCTGACATCAAAATGGTTGAGATAAGACAAAAATTTCCCCCTTATTTCATCTTTGTTTATTTTTCTTCACCTTATGTTATTATCCCTGAATTCTAATGAGCCATATACTTCTTATGCTTGGATGAAATATAAATACACTACTTAGATATAACTGTTTGATAAACCCAACCAGGGAATGCAATGTTTTGCAGACACAGAGACTAGGTTGAAATCAAGCCATGGGAATAAAAAAGTAAGAGTGTGAGAAAATAGAATATTGCCTGAAAAACATTATGATTGAGGAAGCCAATACAGGCAAATACTGCAGGAACAGCAAGGATTTGGAATATATTTTTTTAGCTGTAAGTGGGGCAACATAGAATAATGGAAAAGCTCAAATCTCTAGCACTTACCCCAAATCTTATCCAGTTTTCTCATCTGTGAAGTGAAAAAGTCATGTAGGTGAACTTCATAACTTCCTAACCCTAATATCGTGTGATTTTATTTAATAATAATAATCTACAGGGGCTTCCGTGGTGGCGCAGCGGTTGAGAATCTGCCTGCCAATGCAGGGGACACAGGTTCGAGCCCTGGTCTGGGAAGATCCCACGTGCCACGGAGCAGCTGGGCCCGTGAGCCACAATTACTGAGCCTGCGCGTCTGGAGCCTGTGCTCCACAACAAGAGAGGCCGCGATAGTGAGAGGCCCGCGCACCGCGATGAAGAGTGGCCCCCGCTTGCCACAACTAGAGAAAACCCTCGCACAGAAACGAAGACCCAACACAGCCATAAATAAATAAATAAATACTTTAAAAAATAATGACTCCCTTCTTAAAAAAAGAAAAAATAATAATAATAATTTACATGTATAGATTTTTCACCCTTTGAAAACTCTTTTACATTGTCCTATTAAATATAGGGCTACTACACTAGTAGGTGCACATAAATTATTTGAGAAAGAAGAAATACAAAGGCCCAAATCTATATATTACTATAAAAAATGTGATGCACCTAAATCTGTTGAATAACTTGTCAATTACAATGTCAAAAATAAATTTAACGTATTATTTAGCCACCCAGGATGTTAGAATGGAAGACGCTCAGAAACCATGGAGTCACCTTCTTCATCATAGATGATGAAAAGTAAAAGAACAGGCTCAAGGTCACTTGGCTTCTGGTTGAGATCTCTGAACTCCCAATAGGCTATTCTCTACTCAACATCAATGTCACTGAATTGATTGCTAAATTGATTATACCAACAGTCCCATGTAACTCAGACAGTCTTCTGAGCAAAATAGAGACACATAAGTAGTGAAAGATATTAAAAGTCAGAGAAGGAAGAAATTTTGCTAGAAAAATGTCTGAGAAACTTAAGTGATTTCTGCTTAGTATCATTTTATCTTACAAGGATTTTGGCTCATTTGTCACCTACAATCAAGGAAAAAGATCTAGTCTCTATGTTATTTTTGCTTCTTTTTTCCTTCAAACCTACCGTGGGAATGTTTAGTGTTTGCATCTTTACCTATATTCTCCTGAACATATGTGGTGTCTCACTTTGTAAAACCAATAACAGAATTCTATATCTCCTAATAAATTAAATGTTAAATATAGAAGGTTTTTTTTTAAAACTAATGTTATACCAGTTTTGAATTTATCCTCAAGAGTGGAATGCCAGGGATCAGAACTTTTTAATCCTTAATTTATTTTTGTGCTACAAAACTAACATAGTTTTATGTAATGACATCTAAAGTTTGAATGGCACATTAGCATAATTTTCAAGATTTCAACATGAACATCTATTTTATATTTTTTAAGAAAGACTGCAAAATTACTTCTCTTTTTGGGTATGATAAATTTCTATTGCAGCATGGAATTTCTGTTAAAAAATCTTTTGTAGAATTCATATGCTAAATATCAAACTAGGTAAGTGTCAAACTTTGTAGAAATATAAGGAAATTAGTGCTTTCAATTTTATTAGCACATAGAAGCAGGAATCCTGTGGCACACATTTGAATACTAAAAAATTTACAGTGGTGTTAAAGTAAGAGGCATTTATCAAAACTCTGGGATATACAAACCGTTAGGCTAGGAACTTGAGCTACTTCTTCCCCTTAAAAGCTTATCATCTAATATAGATCAAGGGTCAAAAACATTTTCTGTAAAGGGGCAGATGGTAAATATTTTTGGCTTTGCAGGCCATATAATCTCTGTTGTCAACTACTGTAGAATGAAAGTAGCCATTGACAATACACAAAAGATGAGAGTCACCATGTTCTAATAAAACTTTATAAATGGACACATATTTGAATTTCGTATTTTATTTTCATGTGTTACAAAATATTATTCTTGCTTTGATTTTTTTCAACCGTTTACAAATGTGAAAACTATTCTTAGTTTGTGGGCCACACAAAAATAGGCAGTGGGCCAAATTCTGCCTGTGGGCCATAGTTTACTGAGCCCTGTAGTAGATGTGTATACAAAATAAAATAGAACACAGGGACTAGTGTGCTATGATGGAGGAAACATATGCTATGGGACTACAAAATGGGACATATTAATTAGAAAAGACTGTAATTCTAACATTTTTATGGAAATAATCATTTTGCTTTCATATTTCTTTGAAATGAGATTTACATAAGGTAAAATTAACTTCTTAGAAATTAACAATTGAATGGCATTTAGAATATCCACAGTGTTGTGCAATTGCCACCTTTATATAGTTCCAAAATTTCTTCACCCCAAAAGGAATCCCTGTCCCCATTAAGCAGCTGCTCCTCATTCCTCTCTTCTCCCAGCCCCTGGCAACCACCAATCTCCTCTCTGTCTCTATGGATTTACCTGTTCTGGATATTTCATATACATGGAATCATACAATATGTGATCTTTTGTGTCTGGCTTCTTTTACTTAGCCTTTCTAGGTTTATCCACATTGTAGCATGCATATATCAGTACTTCATTTTTTATGGCTGAATGATATTCCATTGCCTGTATGTATCATGACTTGTTTATCCATTCATCAGTTGATGGATATTTGGGCTGTTTCCACATTTTAGTTAGTTTGAATAATGCTGCTATGAACAAGTTTGTACATGTATTTGTTTGAGTACCTAATTTCAATTTTTTTGGGTATTTACCCAGGAGTAGAATTGATTGATCATACAGTAATTCTATGTTTAACTTTATGAGTTAAACTTTATCATCAAATTGTTTTCCACAGCAGTTGAACCATTTTATATCACCCCCAGCAAGGTACATCCTCACTAACACTTGTTATTTTTTTTTTTTTAAACAAGACATTTTTTATTTATTTATTTGTTTATTATTTTTGTCTGTATTGGGTCTTCGGTTCGTGCGAGGGCTCTCTCCAGTTGCGGCAAGCGGGGGCCACTCTTCATCGCGGTGCGGGGACCGCTCTTCATCGCGGTGCGCGGGCCTTTCTCTATCGCGGCCCCTCCCGTTGCGGGGCACAGGCTCCAGACGCGCAGGCTCAGCAATTGTGGCTCACGGGCCCAGTTGCTCCGTGGCATGTGGGATCTTCCCAGACCAGGGCTCGAACCCGTGTCCCCTGCATTAGCAGGCAGATTCTCAACCACTGCGCCACCAGGGAAGCCCCACTAACACTTGTTATTTCTGTTTTTTTTAAATTATAGCCATCCTAGTGGCTGTGAAGCAGTATCTCATTACAGTTTTGACTTGCATTTCTCTAACGATTAATGATGTTGATCATCTTTTCATGTGCTTATTGGCCATTTGTATATCTTCTTTGGAGTAATGTCTGTTAATGTCAATTGTTAATGCCCATTTAAAAATTGAATTGTTTATCTTTTTGTTGTTGAGTTGTAAGAGTTCTTTATATATTCTGGATATTAGACCCTTATCAGATATATGGTTTGCAAATATCTTCTCCCATTCTATAGGTTGTCTTTTCATTTTCTTGATAATATCCTTTGATACACAAAGGTCTTTAATTTTGATGAAGTCCAATTTTTCATATCTTTCAAACTTAGGTGCATCCTACTGTTCAAACCTCCAATTTTTATAGCTTATATTATTAATAAAAATCATAAAAACCAAATTACTAAATTTTATATCCTTATCTAATTAGCATCTAAGAGAACATCAATGGCATCACAATAACTAATATTTATTGGCCATTTGCTATATGCCAGGCTCTGTGCTAAGTACTTGATACACATTATCTTATTTAATTCTCACAGCACCAACCACTAGGCATGGAGAAGTCAAGTGTCCTGGGCAAGGTCACACAGTTATTGCATGGAAAAGGCAGCATCGAACCCAGGCAGTTTGGTTTTACCACCTCATAACATTTTCAAAAAAATTTTTGAATGTCCATTTGCATATGAAGAAGAGGCTAATGTTATCATTATGTCTTTGGTTGACATGTAGGGGAATAGGAAATTGAGTTTGGCATTTCAAAAACATCTGATCAAGGGAGGACCAAATTGTACCAGATCTCTCAGGTAATTTGATAGTAAGAAAAAGCTCTGATTATGTCATTTCTTTGTGTTCAAATTGTTTCCATAAAGAGATAATGTCTTCTGAATAATAAACAAACAAAAACCAGGATTAATGAAATATAGTATGTGGCAGTGCTTTCAAATATGTTATTTTGTTAGAACTCTGATAAGTAAGTATTGATATTTCAATTTTGCTAAAGAACCAGTTTTTAAAATGTTAGATTTGTCCACGAGGCCCATCTCTCCAAACTATTCAGCATAGTCACAGGTTTCTGTGATCTCAAAGGATCATTGTATCTTTATATCCTCTACTCCCATTAGCATGAGTCAAGGAAGACTAGACTTTCTCTTATGCTCCCATGGCTTTGTTTTCTGTGTCTCTTCTGTGGGCAGCTGTCATTCTCATGTGTCTACCTATTCTTCAATGCCTAAGTGAAACATCAGTTCTTCCTTCAGGTCTTCTCTGATCCTCCCAACAAGAATTCTCTTTCTCTCTTCTGAGACTTCATGACATGCTCTGTCTTTAGACTCCTATTACTGACTGCATTTGTATGATCAGAGGTGGATTTTCTCTCTTCTACTGGACCAAAGTCTCCTAAATTCTGAATCTTATTTTAACCCCATTTGTGCCGTTCTCAACATCTGATCCAGTGTCTTGCCTTTAATGGTTCACTAGAAATAAGAAGTACCTCATCAACTGGAGCCAGGTCCTAGCCTAAACATTGGAATTCAGTTCTCATTAGTAAGAGCTATCATCAGTGAAGTTTAAGAGAATGATTGTTATAACTGAGTACAGGGTATTTTGAAAACGTTTGTATTAAAATACTGGAGATTCCAGACTTCAGACAATACTACAAAGCTACAGTAATTAAAACAGCATGGTATTGGCACAAAAACAGACATATGGATCAATGGAACACAATAGAGAGCACACCTACGGTCAGTTAATCTTCAACAAAGGAGACAAGAATATACAATAGGGAAAAGATAGTCTCTTCAGCAAGTGGTGTTGGGAAAGCTTGACAGCTGCATGTAAATCAATGAAGTTAGAACATACCCTAAAACCATATGCAAAAATAAACTCAAAAATGGCTTAAAGACTTAAATATAAGACATGACACCATAAAACTAGAAGAGAACATAGGCAAAACATTCTCTGACATAAATTGTACCAATGTTTTCTTAGCTCAGTCTCCCAAGGCAATAGAAATAAAAACAAAAAGAAACAAATGCAATCTGATCAAATTTATAAACTTTTGTGCAGTAAAGGAAACCATAAACAAAATGAAAAGACAACCTATAGACTGGGAGAAAATATTTGCAAATGATATGACCAACAAGGGCTTAATTTCCAAAATAAATTGTACAAACAGCTCATACAACTCAATAACAACAACAAAACCCAATCAAAAATAAGCAGAAGACCTAAATAGACATTTCTCCAAAGAAGACATACAGATGGCCAATAGACACATGACAAGATGCTCATCACCGCTAATTATTAAAGAAATGTAAATCAAAACTACAATGAGGTATCACCTCACACCAGTCAGAATGGCCATCATTAAAAAGTCTACAAATAACAAACGCTGGAGAGGGTGTGAGGAAAAGGGAACCCTCCTACACTGTTGGTAGGAATGGAAATTGCTATAGCCACTATGGAAAACAGTATGGAGGTTCCTCAAAAAACTAAAAATAGAGTTGCCATATGATCTAGCAATCCTACTGCTGGGCATATAGCTGGAAAAAACTATAATTCAAAAAGATATAGGTACCTTTATGTTCATAGCAGCACTATTTACAATAGCCAAAACATGGAAGCAACCTACATGTCCATCGACAGATGAATGGATAAAGAAGATGTGATATATGTATGTGTGTGTGTGTGTGTGTGTGTGTATATATATATATATATATATATATAATGGAATATTACTCAGCCATAAAAAAGAATAAATGTCATTTGCAACTAATGGATGGACCTAGAGATTGTCAGACTGAGTGAAGTAAGTCAGAAAGAGAAAGACAAATACCATATGATATCACTTATACGTGAAATCTAAAATACAACACAAGTGAACTTATCTACGAAATAGAAACAGACTCACAGACATAGACAACAGATTTGTGGATGCCAAGGGGGAGGGGGTTGGGAGAGGGATGGATTGGCAGTTTGGATTAGCAGATGCAAACTATTATATATAGAATGGATAAACAACAAGGTCCTACTGTATAGCACAGGGACCTATATTCAGTATCCTATAATAAATCATAATGGAAAAGGATATGAAAAAGAATATATATATATGTATAACTGAATACTTTTCTGTACAACAGAAATTAACACAACATTGTAAATCAACTATACTTCAATAAAATAAAAAATATTCGGTATTCATTCATTCAGTCACTCAACTATTTGTTGAATAAACTATTTGTTGAATATGAATAAAACAGCAAATTCCTATTTAATGAAGCTTACAATCGTGTGTGTGTGTGTGTGTGTGTGAGAGAGAGAGAGAGAGAGAGAGAGAGAGAGAGAGAGAGCGCTAACATAAAAAAATAAACATATGTCAGTTAGTAGTAAGTGCTTGAATATAAAGAAAACCAGGTGCAGGATTAGAGAATGATGTTGGGAACTGGGTGATGGGGAGTCTGGTCAGGAAAGCCCTTTTTGATAAGAAGACATTTGAGGAGGACTATAAAGGAAGTAAGGGACTTAACTGTGGATACCTGGGGAAGGACATTTCAGGCAGAGGAAGAGTTCAAGGACTTGAGGCAGAAAGCTGGTTGTGCTAGAGTGGTGGGAGATGAGGTCAGAAAGGTAGGGGGAGGCCATGCTGTGAGGGTCTTGTAGGTCGTGGTAAGGAGTCTGGAGATAACCACAAATGAGCAGGAAAACTAGGGGGTGGTTTTGAACAGAAGAGTGACATGATTTACCTGATGTTAAAGGATCATATAGGCTGCTGTGTCTGATTTCTTCATTGACTGTGTCTCCTCAGTGGCAGGGGATGCCTTGCTTATCTTTTTGTCCCCAGTCACTAGTACAATCAGAGCCCTATTTAGTATCCATTAAATAAGTGCTCACTGGATAAACGTTTACAAGAAATACTGACTGTTGGAAGGGCTGTGAAAAGAACTTAAAATAGAAAAGTTTCCTGAGTTATCACAACTCCAATAATACAATTTACTTCAGCAAAACATTCTAAGGCCTTTTGTATTTATTTATTCAGTGGAGAGTTGTTTTTCTTTTTCTCAATATTAATGCCCAAACTAAGGCTTTTCCTGCAAGAGCTGAGAAAGTTACAGCTTTTCTTCATAAGAGTCTTACACAATTATAATGCTACACAAGTTTTGAATACTGGGCCAAGGGAAATACACTGGGTTCTAATCTTGGCTCTGTAATTCATTAGCTGTGGGACCTTTGAATGTGAAATAGTCACACATGCATTTGTTTGTGAAGCACCTATTTGTTGAGCACCCGCTCACTGTCCTTGAAGTAAAGACGCTCACAGTCTGAGCAAGACAGATGTAAACAAAGATAAAGAACCCAGGGCAGTGAGCTGGCTGTGGTGGAGGTATGCATGGAGTGCTTTGAGATTCACCATCTCACCTCAAGTTCACCAGGAAGCTAAGAGAGAAGGGAATCCAAGGCAGGGGCATGTGCAGGGAATTGAAAGGCATTTGGGAGGGGGCTGGAATAGAGTAGCAGAGGATATGTTACTTTTCTCTGCCAGCATCTCTTGGGGAAGTCACACCTTACCCATTCCAAGTGGGCTTTGTGTGTTTTTTTGTCACTGTGCCAGGTTCGTGTGTTGTCACTGTGCCAGGCTTGCTGGCCACAGGATTGGACAGGTCATCTAGGATGACCATTCACAGTGACTTAGCCTCCTGGACCCAGGCAATTTTCCCCTCAGTTTTATTGAGAAATAATTGACTTATACCACTGTATACATTTAGGGCATATAGCGTGATGGTTTGATTCACAGATATTGTGAAATGATTACCACAATAGGTCAGCTTACATCCATCTTCTCATATAGATACAATAAAAAGAAGAAAAGATAAAAGGAAAAAAATGTTCTCCTTGTGATAAGAACTTGTAGGATTTACTCTCTAACAACTTTCCTATATATCACAGAGCAGCCTTAGCTATTGTCATCATGTTGTACACGACATCCCTAGTACTTCTTTAACTTATAACCGGAAATTTGTACTTTTTGACCACCTTCCTCCAATTTCCCCTGCTCCCACCCTCTGCCTCTGTAACCACAAATCTGATCTCTTTTCTATAAATTTGGTGTGGGTTTTTTTGTTTGTTTGCTTTGGTTTTTTGTTTAGTTTCCTTTTTAGATTCCACATATAAGTGAGATCATATAGTATTTATCTTTCTCTGTCTGACTTATTTCACTTAGCATAATGCCTTCAAGATCCATCCATATTGTCATTTTTTTTTATAGCTGAATAATATTCCATTGTATGTATATACACCAACTTCTTTACCCATTTATCCGTCAATGGACACTTAGGTTGTTTCCATGTCTTGGCTATTGCAAGCGATGCTGCTATGAACATGGGGGTGCAGATATCTTTTCAAGTTAGTGTTTTCATTTCCTTCGGCTATATTCCCAGAACTGGAGTTGCCGGATCACACGGTGGTTCTATTTTTAATTTTTTTAGAATACTTCGTACCGTTTTCCATAGTGGCTGCACCAAGATACATTCCCATCAACAGTGCACAAGAGTTCCCTTTTCTCAACATTCATGCCAGCATCTGTTATCTCTTGTCTTTTTGATGATGGCCATTCTAACAGGAGTGAGGTTGTTATCTTATTATGGCTTTAATTTGCATTTCCCTAATGACTAGTGATGTTAAGCATCTTTTCAATTATCTGTGGGCCTTTTGTATATCTTTTTTGGAGAAATGTCTATTCAGGTCCCTTGTCCATTTTAAAAATTGGGTTATTTGGTTTTTTGTTGTTGTTATTGAGCTGAATGAGTTTTTTTTTTTTTAAGATTTTTTTGATGTGGAACATTTTTAAAGTCTTTACTGAATTTGTTACAATATTGTTTCATTTTATGTTTTGGTTTTTTGGCCCTGAGGCATGTGGGATCTTAGCTCCCCAATCAGGGATTGAACCCACACCCCCTGCATTGGAAGGCAAAGTCTTAACCACTGACTGGACCACCAGGGAAGTCCCTGAATGAGTTCTTTATATATTTTTGATATTAACCCCTTATCAGATATATGGTTTGCAAATATTTTTTCCCATCTGTACGTTTTCTTTTCACTTTGTTGACGGCTTCTTTTGCTGGGCAGAAGCTTTTTAATCTGATGTAGTCCCATCTGTTTATTTTTTTATTTTGTTGCTTGTGCTTTATGTGTCAGATCCAAAAAATTATTACCAAGACACATGTCAAGGAGCTTTAGTTCCATGTTTCCTTCTAGGTCTTTCATGGTTGTAGGTCTTACATTTAAGTCTTTAATCCATTTTGGGTTAATTTTTATGAGTGGTATAAGATAGGGGTCAAGTTTCATTCTTTCACATATGGATATTCAATTATCCTGGCACTATTATTGAAAAGACTGTCTTTTCTCCATTGCGTATTCCTGGCTCCTTTGTCAAATATTAGTTGACCATACAGTCAACTTGGGTTTATTTCTAGGCTCTCGATTCTGTTCTATTGGTCTATTGACCTGTTTTTTATGCCAGTATGATATTGTTTTGATGACTATAACTTTAGAGTATAGTTTGAAAGCAGGAAGTGTGGTGCCTCCTGCTTTGTTCTTCCTTCTCAGGATTTCTTGGTTATTTGGAGTCTTTTGTGGTTCCATATAAATTTTTGGAGTTTTTTTTTTTTTTTCTACTTCTATAAACAATACCAACTGAAGTCTTGATAGTGATTGCATTGATGGCTTCTGGTAGTATTGATATTTTAACAACATTCATTCTTCCAATCCATGAACATGAAATGCCTTTCCATTTATTTGTGTCTTCTTTAATTTCTTTCATTAATGTCTTGTAGTTTTCAGAGTAGAGATCTTTCATCTTCTTATTTAAATTTATTCCTAAGTATTTTATTGTTTTTGATGCTACTGTAAACAAAATTTCTTTCTTTTTTTTTTTTTTTCAGAAAATTTGTTGTCAGGTGTAATAGTCCTGTGAAATTCACTTAAGGACACTGGGGGAGAGTATCTCTTCCTTCTGATGAAGAGTTGTAAGAATGTGAGTTTGGGTGTGACTATGGTTGTGTTTTCGTCCGAAAGGTGAGAACTTGTTGGAGAATTAATCCATAGCACTGAAGGAAGGAAGTTTAAGAAATAGGGATGGATATTTATATCTCTGTCTATCTGTGCGTGTGTCTGTATGTTTTATCTATTATCTATCCATCCAGAGAGAGAGAGAGAAAGGACAGAGAGAGAGAGAAAATGACATAAGTTGAGCTTCTGGGTCCAGCCAAGATGAAATCATCCATGTCTGCAGGTTTCCTAGTTGTATGAATCAATAAAAGTCCCCTTTTTATTCTTGATAGCTTAAATTATATATCTGTTACTTGTAGCTAAAAGACTTTTGATGAAAACCGCAGTGGAAGAAGACAAGACTACAAAATTACCTTCAGTTTTCTAATTTAAAAAACTTGGGACATTGGTTGGTATCTGACAAAAGCAGTCTATTGTCAGGACACCACTGTCCTGAGTTAATAACTGGGACAGTGTTCTCACTGAAGACACCTCTGGGGTCTATATTCATTCTTTTTCAGATTTTGGCTTATTTCTGCAATCCTTTCCATGTCCCCTTTCTCCTTTGCTTATGCATAATTTTTATTTCCTCTGCTTGCACATAGTCTTCAGTATACGTAAGGTTGCCCCAAATACAAGTACATCAGCAACTTTAATATGTCCATCTGACTTCCTCTCTACTCTTCATTTAAATAAAACATTATCAAGCCCCCATTATGTGCCAGGTACTGTTCCATGTGCTAGGCATACAGTGATAAACAATATAGGCAAGGTCCTTGCCCTAATGAAATGTACTTTTTGATGAGAGAAAAGGTCTATAAGCAAGCAAAACCACTAATAAATAAGATAGATTGTGATAAGGCCTATGATGGGAAATAATAGGAACTGAATAGAGAATAAATGGGGGTGGAAATCACTTCTGATGGATGATCAGTGAAGGCCTTCCCTGTAAAGGTGACATTTAAATTAAAAATGATTTCAAAATAAGCATTGCAAAGAGTTGAAGGCAGAATATTCCAGCTAGAGGGACTAGCAAGTGCAAAGTCCCTGAGACACAGAGAGCTTGATGGGCTCCAAGTACTAACAGAAGGTCAGTGTGGCTAAAGGGATTGGTATAAGTCAGGTTGGAGAGAGATGCAAATTTGAGATCACGCAAAGCCTTGGAAATCAGTACAATGAGCTCTTTTTTTTTTTACTTTAATAAACAGAATTATTATTTGTAGTATTTAAACACACAGTCTTCCATGGTAATGTTAAAGTTACCATTTTCTTCAATGCCCCTCAAAATAACAACTCTGCCTTCCTAAGTAAATCTTGGAGGGGAAAGTCAGTGAAAGTGATCTGCTCATGACTGTGTCCCATGTCTCTCTATCTCTCTCTTTTTTTTTTTTTTAACATCTTTAGTGGAGTATAATTGCTTTACAATGGTGTGTTAGTTTCTGCTGTATAACAAAGTGAATCAGCTATACATATACATATATCCCCATATCCCCTCCTTCCTGTGTCTCCCTCCCACCCTCCCTATCCCACCCCTCTAGGTAGACACAAAGCACCGAGTTGATCTCCCTGTACTATGCAGCTGCTTCCCACTAGCTATCTATTTTACATTTGGTAGTGTATATATGTCCATACCACTCTCTCACTTAACCCCAGCTTAACTTTCCCCCTCCCCGTGTCCTCAAGTCCATTCTCTATGTCTGCGTCTTTATTCCTCTCCCGCCCCTAGGTTCTTCAGAACCATTTTTTTTTAAATTTCATATATATGTGTTAGCATATGGTGTTTCTTTTTCTCTTTCTGACTTACTTCACTCTGTATGACAGACTCTAGGTCCACCCACCTCACTACAAATAAGTCAATTTCGTTTCTTTTTATGGCTGAGTAATATTCCATTGTATATATGTGCCACATATTCTTTATCCATTCATCTGTCAATGGACACTTAGGTTGCTTCCATGTCCTGGCTATTGTAAATAGAGCTGCAATGAATATTGTGGAACATGACTCTTTTTAAATTATGGTTTTCTCAGGGTATATGCCCAGTAGTGCGATTGCTGGGTCGTATGGTAGTTCTATTTTTAGTTTTTTAAGGAACCTCCATACTGTTCTTCATAGTGGCTGTATCAATTTACATTCCCACCAACAGTGCAAGAGGGTTCCCTTTTCTCCACACCCTCTCCAGCATTTATTGTTTGTAGATTTTTTGATGATGGCCATTCTGACCAGTGTGAGGTGATACCTTATTGTAGTTTTGATTTGCATTTCTCTAATGATTAGTGATGTTGAACATCCTTTCATGTGTTTGTTGGCAATCTGTATATCTTCTTTGGAGAAATGTCTATTTAGGTCTTCTGCCCATTTTTGGATTGGGTTGTTTGTTTGATATTGAGCTTCATGAGCTGCTTGTAAATTTTGGAGATTAATCCTTTGTCAGTTGCTTTGTTTGCAAATATTTTCTCCCACTCTGAGGGTTGTCTTTTCATCTTGTTTATGGTTTCCTTTGCTGTGCAAAAGCTTTTAAGTTTCATTAGGTCCCATTTGTTTATTTTTGTTTTTATTTCCGTTTCTCTAGGAGGTGGGTCAAAAAGGATCTTGATGTGATTTATGTCATAGAGTGTTCTGCCTGTTTTCCTCTAAGATTTTTATAGTGTCTGGCCTTACATTTAGGTCTTTAATCCATTTAGAGTTTATTTTTGTGTATGGTGTTAGGGAGTGTTCTAATTTCATTCTTTTACATGTAGCTGTCCAGTTTTCTCAGCACCACTTATTGAGGAGGCTGTCTTTTCTCCATTGGATATTCTTGCCTCCTTTATCAAAGATAAGGTGACCATATGTGCGCGGGTTTATCTCTGGGCTTTCTATCCTGTTCCATTGATCTATATTTCTGTTTCTGTGCCAGTACCATACTGTCTTGATTACTGTAGCTTTGTAGTATAGTCTGAAGTCAGGGAGCCTGATTCCTCCAGCTTCGTTTTTCTTTCTCAAGATTGCTTTGGCTATTCAGGGTCTTTTATGTTTCCATACGAATTGTGCAATTTTTTGTTCTAGTTCTGTGAAAAATGCTATTGGTATTTGATAGGGATTGCATTGACTGTGTGGATTGCTTTGGGTAGTATAGTCATTTTCACAATGTTGATTCTTCCAATCCAAGAACATGGTATATCTCTCCATCTGTTGGTATTGTCTTTAATTTCTTTCATCAGTGTCATAGTTTTCTGCATACAGGTCTTTTGTCTCCTTAGGTAGATTTATTCCTAGGTATTTTATTCTTTTTGTTGCAGTGGTAAATGGGAGTGTTTCCTGAATTTCTCTTTCAGATTTTTCATTATTAGTGTATAGGAATGCAAGAGATTTCTGTGCATTAGTTTTGTATCCTACAACTTTACCAAATTCATTGATTAGCTCTAGTAGTTTTCTGGTAGCATCTTTAGGATTCTCTATGTATAGTATCATGTCATCTGCAAACAGTGACAGTTTTACTTCTTCTTTTTCAATTTGTATTCCTTTAATTTCTTTTTCTTCTCTGATTGCCATGGCTAAAACTTCCAAAACTATGTTGAATAACAGTGGTGAGAGTGGGCAACCATGTCTTGTTCCTGATCTTAGTGGAAATGGTTTCAGTTTTTCCCCATTGAGAATGATGTTGGCTGTGGGTTTGTCATATATGGCCTTTATTATGTTGAGGTAAGTTCCTTCTATGCCTAATTTCTGGAGGGTTTTTATCATAAACGGGTATTGAATTTTGTCAAAAGTTTTTCTGCATCTATTGAGATGTTCATATGGTTTTTCTCCTTCAATTTGTTAATATGGTTTATCACATTGATTGATTTGCGTATACTGAAGAATCCTTGCATTCCTGGGATAAACCCCACTTGATCATGGTGTATGATCCTTTTAATGTGCTGTTGGATTCTGTTTGCTAGTATTTTGAGGATTTTTGCATCTACGTCCATTACTGTTATGGGCCTGTACTTTTCTTTCTTTGTGACATCTTTCTCTGGTTTTGGTATCAGGGTGATGGTGGCCTCATAGAATGAGTTGGGGAGTGTTCCTCCCTCTGCTATACTTTGGAAGAGTTTGAGAAGGATAGGAGTTAGCTCTTCTCTAAATGTTTGATAGAATTCACCTGTGAAGCCATCTGGTCCTGGGCTTTTGTTTGTTGGAAGATTTTTAATCACAGTTTCAATTTCAGTGCTTGTGATTGGTCTGTTTATATTTTCTATTTGTTCCTGGTTCAGTCTCGGAAAGTTGTGCTTTTCTAAGAATTTGCCCATTTCTTCCCGGGCAAGGTTGTCCACTTTATTGGCATATAGTTGTTTGTAGTAATCTCTCATGATCCTTTGTATTTCTACAGTGTCAGTTGTTACTTCTTCTTTTTCAGTTCTAATTCTATTGATTTGAGTCTTCTCCCTTTTTTTCTTGATGAGTCTGGCTAATGGTTTATCAATTTTGTTTAACTTCTCAAAGAACCAGCTTTTCGTTTTTTTGATCTTTGCTATTGTTTCCTTCATTTCTTTTTCATTTATTTCTGATCTCATCTTTATGATTTCTTTCCTTCTGCTAACTTTGGGGGTTTTTTGTTCTTCTTTCTCTAATTGCTTTAGGTGTAAGGTTAGGTTGTTTATTTGAGATGTTTCTTGTTTCTTGAGGTAGGATTGTATTGCTATAAACTTCTCTCTTAGAACTGGTTTTGCTGCATCCTATAGGTTTTGGGTCATCGTGTTTTCATTGTCATTTGTTTCTAGGTATTGTTTGATTTCCTCTTTGATTTCTTCAGTGATCTCTTGGTTATTAAGTAGTGTATTGTTTAGTCTCCATGTGTTTGTATTTTTTACAGATTTATTCCTGGAATTGATATCTAGTCTCATAGCCTTGTTGTCAGAAAAGATACTTGATATGATTTCAATTTTCTTAAATTTACCAAGGCTTGATTTGTAACCCAAGACGTGATCTATCCTGGAGAATGTTCCTTGAGCACTTGAGAAGAAAGTGTATTCTGTTGTTTTTGGATGGAATGTCCTATAAATATCAATTAAGTCCATCTTGTTTAATGCATCATTTAAAGGTTGTGTTTCCTTATTTATTTTCATTTTGGATGATCTGTCCATTGGTGAAAGTGGGGTGTTAAAAGTCCCCTACTATTACTGTGTTACTGTCGATTTCCCCTTTTATGGCTCTTAGCATTTGCCTTATGTATTGAGGTGCTCCTATGTTGGGTGCATAAATATTTACAATTGTTATATCTTCTTCCTGGATTGATCCCTTGATCATTATGTAGTGTCCTTCTTTGTCTCTTGCAGTAGTCTTTATTTTAAAGTCTATTTTGTCTGATATGAGAATTGCTACTCCAGCTTTCTTTTTATTTCCATTTGCATGGAATATCTTTTTCCATCCCCTCACTTTCAGTCTGTATGAGGACAATGAGCTCTTGACTCTGAAGAACCTCTGAAAAATTTTAAGCATATAAATGATATGATTTATTTACATTTTATAAAGTTCACAATGGCTATCATGTGGAGAATGGATTACAATGGGGCAAGAATGGAAGCAGGCCGACCACCTTTGAGGATACTGAAAAGTTAGGCAAGAGATGACGGTAGCTTGGGCCAGAGGGTGGGCAGTAGAGTTGAAAAGAAGCAGATAGACTAAAGCTATCAATAGAACTGGCAGAGCTGGTTGAGAGATTGGATGGAGGGAAAAGGAGGACTCAAGGATGACTCCTAGGGTTTTGGCTGAACACACAAGTGGATGGAAGTGCTCTTTACTGAGATGGACAAGACAGAGAAAGGGGCAATTTGAGAAAATGTCTCAATAGATCTATTTTAGGAATGTTGAGACTCAGTATGAGCTGTATAATGAGGTCTGTATTTGACAAATTACCTTACCTCTGTTGAGAGATACATCCAATTGGCCCAGTTCATGTTTTAGAGTCTGGTCACACTAGGTCATTCATTGTCTAGCTTATGGTCTGATTTCCTTCCATTAAGTGCTTCCACCTTTCCAATCAGGTGAGGCTTTGGAGGGATGTAGGTTCATGTAATCCAATTGATAGTTCTGGTAAACACACCCATTCACACTGATAAAAATTTCTGCCTATTCTACCTCACAGGGTTATTATGGGGGTTAAATGGGGGATTTGGTAGGTAAAAGCACTTTGTAAACTCTAAAGGTAATGAATTTAAAGGACTTTGAAAGCTGTTTAATTTACCAAAGCTACACATTTATACCAATTTTACTAAATCAGTTGAGAAATTATAATAAAGTTTTATTTAACCAGACTGGTTATTGCCAAATGCCCACAAAAATGTAGCAAAAACTCACCTACTTTTGTGCATAGTGTAACGTAATTTAGCACAAAGGCTACATTGGGTCCGTACAGCTCTGAATAACAACTTGAGAAGAATTACTTCATATTTATTGAGGAGTAAGTCACTTCTAACACTCTTGCCAGCCTGGTGTTGTGTTGGTACAAGGCCTATTTATTGTTGGTACTCTAACATCCTGGCAAAAGTGAGAGTAGTTGCTTAAAACAAGAATAAGGAGTTGTTCCACCACTTGTCCCTCCCCTTTCAGACCACTATCCTGGAATTCAGCCTTCCTTGCTGCTAATCTGTGGCCTGAATTCCCTTAGGTCCAACCTTCTCTCCAGGGCTGGCTTCATGGGCATGTGACCTGTGCCACTGCACATGGCCCTGTGCCCAAAAGCGCCCTACACTTGTTTTATTTCTCTGCTGTCTCTGTTTTGAAATTCTTAATTTTATTTTTGAACTTGTGTTTCATGCAGGAAGTCTGATGGGACAATAAAGCATGCATTTGAGCAGAGGGGGTATGTGCAGTGTAAGTCCCACCCTTCCTAGCTGTCCCATTTGTAAGCAGTGTTCACAATGCCCCGTGGGCAAGGAACTCTGGTGTACTCATGCAGCATGGGAGTTCAGCAAAACTCAAAGCAAGTATAAGGTAAGTGTGTTACATCAAGGACTGAGCGGCAGGGCTTGTGGGTGGGGTGGTATGCTAACAGCTCCCCAAACCACACTTTCTGTTTAAAAGAGAACTTGTGTCATACACAAGAAGAAGGCAGCAGTGTTGTTCTAAGAAACAAAAACAACCTGGGAAGCCCATCATATCTTCTCTTCCTCATATTACCCCTCTGTGTCAATGACTTATGCTGAACATGATGGCACAGAAGGAAAGGGAAAGATGGGGCAACCCAGAGTTCCTTTTCCTTTCAGTCTTATCAGTAAGCTGAAGGTAGAGTATGTCAGTAGAATATGTGCATATCAAGAAGTAAAATAAAATAATTGAGACAGTTCTGTTCAGGATTTTCACTATTCTGGTAAGAACAACATACCTATGCCTATATGAGTTACTTTAACAGATTTAACAATATTTTATAATTAGGATGGTCCCTTTTAAATTAGTGACTACTTTGAAGTGACTTCAAATAAGTATATTCTCTTATGGAATCAAAATGGTCCTTCACAAATTCTAAAGACACTGTTAATTTGCTTTATAGATTCTTTGTTTATTGACAATTTGAAGTTGTAAATCACCTTATTTTTAAATTAATGAGGTTTAATTTCAATTTTACTATACTCAATTTCTTAATGAATCACCAAAATGGAATCATATAAAAAAACCTACATCTATAACATCTGTTGGAAGGAAGAGTCCTTCCCTACTCCAGTGGAGGGAATTCTACTTGGGAAACGCACCTGTATTCCTGCCCCCTCCTAGCTCCCTTGAGGAGTGACTTAATCTTATTCCTGAGTTTGGAAAGTGAAGTTGGACATGTAAAGCTTACTCTTTCCTCTCTAACATGCAGCCACCAGCAGAAGCACATCTTTGGCTCAGCTCCTTGGTTTATGCCAGCAGTTTTCCCAGGTGATGTGGTCCAGACACCGGGTGGGTAAGTTTTTCTAATTCTGGGTTTTAGTTCTATTAGGAAGCCTGCCTGTCTGTGATAGAAGCCATACTCCTACAACAACCACGTTCTCTAATATGATGTTTTAAACAGTATTAAATTTTGTTAATTCTTTAAAATATTGAGGTAATTTCCCTTGAAAGTGTAGTAAAATCTGAATTGAATTCTATCAATTTAAAATAAAGGTAATATTAGTTCTAATCCACCTTACCCTTTTGACTTATTTCTTATTTGGTTCAGAACTCAGGAGGGGAAGAGAGAGTACTATTTATTGGGCATCTTGAATTCCAACAAGGTCCATACTGTTACCTCTAATATTGGTGACAACTTCAGGAAAACTACAAGATGAGATAGGATTAGTTGCCTTCATTTTTGTTTCCACTTTCATGTTCCTTTTATATCCTTTGTAGTTGGTATAATGGCTTAAGCTTAGAAGAGTTTTGCACAATGCTCCCAAGGAGAAAAATAAAGATGAAGTAAGTGAAGCTCTGAAACATGCCATGGGGTAGACAGACCAGGGCCTGTGACTGGACTTCTGAGAGGAAAGGCTTGCACTTTCCTGTCCCAACCTTTTGTAGGAATGAGGAGACCAGAAATAGCAAATTGGTTCCGTGAAATATCTCCGCCTCAGACTTGGTCTCAGTCTCAGTCAGATTCAGCCACTGTCTAGAGGTGGAGGGAATGTTCTACACAGAATTTACACTGAAAATGGAAGGTCCAATATTAGAACAATCATATTATCTTAGCTTAAATTTACTCTTTGGCAAAGTCAAGCTTGTCAAGTAGTCCTAAGATATTTTCTAAGATCTATTATGAAAAGTAATCCTCATTCTAGCCTCATTCATCTCCCCTGCAACACAAAAAGCTACAAATGAATCACCTAATTCCATTACTTTTTAGACAGTCTCTATCAGTAAACATGGAAATAAGAATAAATTCCAGAATTATCCTCCTTCATCCCATTAAATCACACTTTCAAACAAAACTGATTTGGCTTTTAAAAGTCTTTGAATTTAAAATTTCACAACCAACTTTTCTTTGGCAGAGAAAGCTCTGTAAGGACTAATGAGCTCCAGACAGCTTTGGGGGTGGTCAGCGGGTGCTCCATGGATTCTGTAAAGTCCCACCTTGGGTTTCCTCTTTTAATGATGTCCAAAATAGACCCATTCATCTATTTTTAAACTTTCTAAAATTAGCAACAGAAAAACAGAGTAGCAAGCCAGAGCCATAGGCTACTTCATTACCTCAGTTATTAGCCTGACAAAATAAATGACTTTCCATTAAACTGCAGTGACAGCAAAGGAGGAAGGTTTAGAGGTCAATAGCTCCTGTGATACACATCCCTAAATGTAGCAGTTCTCTAGGGACTGTTGGAATTAACTGCTGACAAGCTAATTGCTCTTATTACCTAATTAACCAAGTCTTGCTTCATTAGTAGCTTGTCGCAATTGGACAACATTTTCAAGGATATAAAGATCTACCCAATAGTAATTAGTAAACAACTGAAATGAAACCAGCCTCCACTTGTTGACAAGATTAATTGAATAATTATTGTTTCATTGAGGAGAAAAAGAGCAAGGAAATGTAGCTAGGGAAACTGCGCCAGTCTTTCCTTGGGCACAATTTCCTCGGAGACACATGAAAGCTTTCTATTAAGAAGTGCTGCTGAATCTGATCTACCCAAAGAATCCCAACATGGAATGTAATATTGAATTTGTTATGATTTATTGGGTTTTAACTATTTTTTCAATAAAGGGTACTTTTTCATATATACACTTAACATCTGTATATATCATTTAAAACACTAACCATATGGATAGATTTTAAACAGGTATCTAACAGATGCTCTACACAAATATAACTTTGCAAAAACTAATTGATGCAGTGAAGCAAATTGTACACTGAAACAACTTTTGGCAAATATTTCAGAACAGTGTGTTTGGTTTAGTTTGACTTAACAGCTGTGATTTTTTAAATTGTTCAACTGATTCTTGAGTACCGAGTGCAAAAGACAAAAATTTACAACAAACTTCCATGAAAATTCTTTTTTTGTGTGGCATAATTAAGCACTTGTGTGGATCTTAAAGTCTGAAAATTGGTGACTGTGGACGGTCCATGATTTCTTTGTACTTGAGCCTGTTTTTTTCTTGTCAAAAATGATTTCAAGCACACAGCTCAAACTGTCGGTAAAAAAGAGCCCTGGCTGTCTCAGACAGGATAGTTCTCTCTGGAGACTTGATAGACTGTTAGTAAAAACCCATTTTAAAAGGTCTGGAAATTTGCCGACCCCTGTATCAGTGGGAAATAAGATCTCCCGGATGACTACGGGGATGTCTACCTGTCTTACTACAGGAGGAAGAGGGGAATCTAACACTTTCTTCCAAAATAGGCTGACATTACTGGCAAGCTTGAAAGCCGAGGGGAAGCTCTGAGCAGGGAATCTAGAATTTGGGTGTTCAACCACCTCCAAGTGACAACTTTATGAAGCTTACCTAAGGGGAATTTACTTTATCCCAACAAGTTATACTAAGGCAAGGAAATGGTGACAATGTTAATCTGAACAGTGGCAGCAGCCATTTAATAAGCAACTGGTAGTGCTAAGGACTGTACATGCATTATTGCATTGAATCCATGCAAGAATCCTGCAAGTTTTCTCTTCTCCCCAGTTTGTAAATGAGGAAACTGAGGTCAGAAAAGCCAGGTATCCTTTAAAAAGTCAAACAGCTGCTGAATGGAGGAAGTAGGAATTGTTTGGTGAGAATGTCAGCCAAAAGACAATCTATGAGAATCAAGGTTATATAGAATATAGATGACCTAGAATCAAACAGTATGATTTGGGGAGAAGAAAAAAAATCAAGGGGGCAGGGAGGGATAAATAAGGAGTTTGGGATTAGCAGATACAAACTACTATATATAAAATAGATGAACACAGGACTTCCCTGGTGGCACAGTGGTTAAGAATCCACCTGTCAATGCAGGGGACAGAAGTTCGATCCCTGGTCGGGGAAGATCCCACATGCTGCGGAGCAACTAAGCCCATGCGCCACAACTACTGAGCCTGTGTTCTAGAGCCTGTGAACCACAACTACTAAGCCCACATGCTGCAACTACTGAAGCCCACATGCTCTAGGACCCGCGTGCCACAACTACTGAGCCCGTGTGCTGCAGCTACTGAAGCCCACGTGCCTAGAGCCCGTGTTTTGCAACAAGAGAAGCCACCGCATTGAGAAGCCAGCACACCGCAATGAAGCGTAGCTCTGGCTCGCCGCAACTAGAGAAAGCCTGCACGTAACCAAAAATAAATAAAATAAATAAAATAAAATAAAATAAAATAGATGAACAACAAGGTCCTACTGTATAGCACAGGGAACTATATTCAATATCTTGTAGTAACTTATAATGGAAAAGAATATGAAAAAGAATATATATATAAAACTGAATCACTTTGCTGTGTACCAGAAACTAACACAACATATAAAATGTTTTTTATAAACATTTTTTAAAATGTATTTATTTATTTTTAAATTTTTTAATTTAATTTTTTTTTTATACAGCAGGTTCTTATTAGTCATCAATTTTATACACATCAGTGTGTACACGGCAATCCCAATCACCCAATTCAGCACACCACCATCCCCACCCCCCCACGGCTTTCCCCCCTTGGTGTCCATATGTTTGTTCTCTACATCTGTGTCTCAACTTCTGCCCTGCAAGCCAGTGTACCATTTTTCTAGGTTCCACATACATGCGTCAATATATGATATTTGTTTTTCTCTTTCTGACTTACTTCACTCTGTATGACAGTCTCTAGATCCAACCACATCTCAACAAATGACCCAATTTCGTTCCTTTTTATGGCTGAGTAATATTCCATTGTGTATATGTACCACAACTTCTTTATCCATTTGTCTGTCGATGGGCATTTCGGTGGCTTCCATGACCTGGCTATTGTAAATAGTGCTGCAATGAACACTGGGGTGCATGTGTCTTTTTTTTTTATTTTAACATCTTTATTGGAGTATAATTGCTTTACAATGGTGTGTTAGTTTCTGCTTTATAACAAAGTGAATCAGTTATACATATACATATGTTCCCATATCTCTTCCCTTTTGCGCCTCCCTCGCTCCCACCCTCCCTATCCCACCCCTCTAGGTGGTCACAAGCACCAAGCTGATCTCCCTGTACTATGCGGCTGCTTCCCACTAGCTATCTATTTTACATTTGGTAGTGTATATATGTCCATGCCACTCTCTCACTTTGTCACAGCTTACCCTTCCCCCTCCCCATATCCTCAAGTACATCCTCTAGTAGGTCTGTGTCTTTATTCCTGTCTTGCCCCTAGGCTCTTCATGACTTTTTTTTTTTTTCTTAGATTCCATATATATGTGTTAGCATACGGTATTTGTTTTTCTCTTTCTGACTTACTTCACTCTGTATGACAGACTCTAGGTCCACCCACCTCACTACAAATAAGTCAATTTCGTTTCTTTTTATGGCTGAGTAATATTCCATTGTATATATGTGCCACATATTCTTTATCCATTCATCTGTTGATGGACATGTAGGTTACTTCCATGTCCTGGCTATTGTAAATAGAGCTGCAATGAACATTGTGGAACATGACTCTTTTTGAATTATGGTTTTCTCAGGGTATATGCCCAGTAGTGGGATTGCTGGGTTGTATGGTAGTCCTATTTTTAGTTTTTAAGGAACCTCCATACTGTTCTCCATAGTGGCGGCATCAATTTACATTCCCACCAACAGTGCAAGAGGGTTCCCTTTTCTCCACACCCTCTCCAGCATTTATTGTTTGTAGAGTTTTTGATGATGGCCATTCTGACCGGTGTGAGATGATATCTCATTGTAGTTTTGATTTGCATTTCTCTAATGATTAATGATGTTGAGCATTCTTTCATGTGTTTGTTGGCAATCTGTATATCTTCTTTGGGGAATGTCTATTTAGGTCTTCTGCCATTTTTGGATTGGGTTGTTTGTTTTTTAGATATTGAGCTTCATGAGCTGCTTGTAAAGTTTGGAGATTAATCCTTTGTCAGTTGCTTTGTTTGCAAATATTTTCTACCATTCTGAGGGCTGTCTTTTCGTCTTGTTTATGGTTTCCTTTGCAGTGCAAAAGCTTTTAAGTTTCATTAGGTCCCATTGGTTTATTTTTGTTTTTATTTCCATTTCTCTAGGAGGTGGGTCAAAAAGGATCTTGCTGTGATTTATGTCATAGAGTGTTCTGCCTATGCTTTCCTCTAAGAGTTTGATAGTGTCTGGCCTTACATTTAGGTCTTTAATCCATTTTGAGTTTATTTTTGTGTATGGTGTTAGGGAGTGTTCTAATTTCATACTTTTACATGTAGCTGTCCAGTTTTCCCAGCACCACTTACTGAAGAGGCTGTCTTTTCTCCACTGTATATTCTTGCCTCCTTTATCAAAGATAAGGTGACCATATGTGCGTGGGTTTATCTCTGGGCTTTCTATCCTGTTCCATTATAAACATTTTATATGTTTATATATATACAACAAACAAAATCAACTATATTTCAATTAAAAAAAATCAGTTCATCTGGGCTAGTGCATTGCAATTCACATCTCATTGAGAAGCTATGTTGGTCATGGGCCCAGGGCTTAAATTTGTGCTCACTAGGAACTGAGAAGTGCTTGGGATATCTTTTCTTTGTCTACACTAATCTCCATTCTCAGATGGAAGAGCCTGCCCGGCTTCTACATTAAGAGCAGCAATGGCAGTGGTTCAAGGCAGCCTCACAGACAAGTAGAAGCTGAATTTCAGTAGACGGAGCCCCAACTGTTAGAGCAAAGCTTAAAAGGGGTGAGGGACAGAAAAAATTGTTGCTGGCAGGAAAGTCCATGTGCTGGAGAGGAAAGAACAATAGACTGGGAATCAGGATACCTGGGTTCATCCTGGCCTTGCCCCTCTGACTAACCCTGGGGAAATCATTTCAGAGCCATGTGATTCTCAGCCCAGGTGGAACCAGATGACTCTCTCTCAGTAGCTGATTTTAGTCAACACAAGTATGGGAGGGCAACAGGCACTTAGCTGAGGAAGTTAAAGGACTACCATGCAGAGGTCAATCCTACACAGTAAAGACTGCTTTTGTCCCCAAATGCCAATAACATCTTCACTGAGAAACACTGAGCCCAACCTCCAGTTTCTCCATTTGTACATGGAGGGAGTGGCATTTCCATCTTGAAGTCCTTACTAAGAAAGGCAGGTCAACGCAGCAGGTGGGCTTCTGGTGGGGCTTTGCGCCATGACCAGAGTACATCCAAGTGGCTCTGTTTTACATCTTGGGTTTCGGGGTGAGCCTTCATTTGAGGAAAGGATTCTTTGATTTAAAAAAAGTTTGAAAATCAGTGGATTAGAAGACCATTAAGCTGCTTTCTATTGTGGGTATTTGTGAGTAGAGGAAACTTGAGGCCGAAAATGAGAAATAGGAGTTCTAATGGGAAAAGGAGTCAAGCCTGATAAGATCTGGGAGAACAAATGACCTGGCCCAGCTGCACACTGAGTCTTTGATTGGCTGACAACCCCATGGGTCACAGCCTTAGCGTGGTTTGACATCACCCTTTCAAATGCAGATACAATCTCACTGGATTAGTGGCTAGAACTGGAAGATCCTCCCTCTCCTCATTGTAATAGGATTCGGAGAAATTCTTGTTATAAGTGCACCTCTGTTACAAAAAGTTTTATGCAAATCAAAATTTAAAAGTTGAAATTCATGTTCAGTGCAAAGTAGGAGCTTGCAGTAATTCTCCCCTGGAAAGTGGAGAATCTTTCTTTAGTGCATGTAATTACCTGCTAGCTGCTTTATCTATTTATATTGTATTTCCTTAAAGTGGTGGATGGTCATGTTACTTATGAAAGCCCACGCATTGCTGGGTTGCCCTTCGAATAGTTCATTCCAAACAGACTATCTAAAGGGGAATATGTCTTTTATTTTTCCTCAGAAACACTTCAGAAAAGAGAACTAAGAAAATGGAAAGTGACCTTGAAAATGGATAAATGTAAGAAATGAGTGAAAATTTTTTATTATCTACAAGACGATATCTTTCTCTCTCTCTCTGTCTCTCTTTTTTCCTTTCTTGTGGTAATTCTTCTCAGTAATAGGATATGAATTATCAAAATATCATATAAAATTGATCATATGTTCTGTCTCTTGCAGCTCTCCAACAGAACCGAGGAAACTAATTCCATTTAGAGGCTGGAGTGTTATACTAGCAGTCATTGTTTGTAGGTGAAAGTTTAAAAGACCACACTGCACAGAATAATGTAAATAAAGAAACAGACATAAATAGAAAACGCCCATCTATGCAAGCACAGGAAAGTATTAAGGGTTTGGTGTCTCTCAGAGCACTCTGTATATGGTGCTCCGTGAGGAACTGTAGGGCAGGTGAAAAGTTACATGCTGTCCTTGTTTATGATCCTACTAGGGAAACAAGATGTAGCCACATAGGAGAGATAAGAAACACCACAAGGTGGGGTATTATCATTCAGTACATTTATTGAATACCTCCTAGGGGCAGCATGATATGCTTGGAAGTAAGAAGTAGTACTACCAACGTGGCTTAGAGGCACCCATGGCAGGATTTGAGTTTGGTCATGCTGGTCACATGGTGAGGATGTGGTTGTACCTCAGAGAGCAAGCTGCAGGTAATAGAAGAGGCAGTTACATGCTGGGCTCTGCTCCCTCGCTCCTATCTGGAAAGTTCCTTCCATCATTCACATCCTTCCTCAACCCTACATTTGTTGATACAAGAAGACAAGAAATGCATGTGGGAGAGGGACCAAGTTCCAAGTGTCTAGGATGACTGCTAGTGTTCTTCATGTCCCCCAGGTTTCCAAGACTTCCACAGGGAGGGAATGTTGAGTATGACACAAAGCCTCTGCATGGCCAAGCCTGTGCAGTCTGCCCTATTGTTCTCAGCTTTGGACAAACTCAAGTTCTTTTGGCTTGTGAGCTGATTGCAGCATGGCCACCCCAGGGGCATGTGTTAGAGCCTGTTAGTTTGTCCCTGGTTGCCTCATCAACTACCCAGTGTTTGACCCTTTTGGGACCTAACACAGGTGCTCTGAGAAGTTGAATTTTGCACTGATATTCTTGTTCTTTATACAGAGAGCAGAGAGGCACACAAGTCTTTCCTCTGTCCTGGAAAGACTTGAAATAAGACAGAGTCAATAGTTGCATTTTCAGGGAAACCCATACAGTATAACCTCCCCAGGCTCCCAGAAGGGCAATCTCCCTTATCAGCTCAGTAAGCCCAAGATTGTGTGTTCCAGCATTAGAGCTTTTTCCATTTAACTTACGACTCTACTCTTGGTCAAAATGAAGAAGCTTTAGGAAGTGGTTACAAATCTTACAAAAAGAAATAACATGTGAAGACTTGGCTTTACTGTGAGACTGTATTTATCAGTTATTCATACCTTAGCAAGAACTATTTACTCTTTCCTCTTAGAGCAGGTTTCCCGTCCACCCTTTCTCTCATACACACACACGCACATGTACACACACACACACACACTTTAGTTTGGCTGATGGGGTACTCATTGCATGGTTACCAACTCTTCTCACGACCACCTTCACCTCCTGAATCCAAATGAGACATTCCCTGTGCATTCTTTCTGTCAGGACAGGAGGGACAAAGCCAAAAAGCACAGGATAACCTTGGCCTGTGAGACTTGTTGAAGTTGCCTTCGTACTTTCCAGCTGCAGAATATGTCTGCTTGGTTCCTAAGATGCTGAATGAGCTGGAAATCACAAAGAGAAGTCTAAGGATTGGGAACTCCAAATGGACATTTTGACTTCTGCAGTGTTTTCCAAGATATGTTTTATTTGTGTGACATTGTTCAGAAAATTATATTTCTGTTGACAATTGCATGGAAATATTTGTAAAATTTAACAATGAAATTGATTGGTTTTAATGGCATACACACCCCCATGTCCCTGGGAGCCTGTTCTCTCAGCAAAAGTATTGTTGAAACATGGGGCATGTTTCCAAAAGGAGTGCTAGACAGTGCTAGAACTTGCAACAGAAGCTAGATAGATCAAACTAGTGTGTGTTAATGGTTAATTTGCCTCTCAGCGCGTGCACGCACACGCACACACACACACACACACACACACACCTTTATGTATTGGGTTAATTTACTTATAGCACCTTAGCTAGATCTTGCTTTTTCATCAGATTCTTGCTGTAACTGCTAGCTGGGTTCCCAGGACCTGTGGGAGTCCCATTAGCTGCCTTTACATAGCTTCCACACAGCAGGCCAATCTATTATTTTATCAGCATCATTCAACCTCACAAAAAGATCTGTTTCTATGTGGGCAGATACTCTAAGTGCTGATTTCAGACCAAGGCCTGCTGCTCTGTTAGAGTTTTCTCTCCATACGCCTGAATGCAGAGCCCCAGAAATTAGGAGGTGAATGGAAATGCAAACACACCTCAGCTCCAGCAGATGAAATAACTGCTTCACAACTTTCATTTGCACAGAGGTCAAAAACAAAGAGTGAAAGTGGGCCCTCAGTGAAGAAATATAAGTGTGTTATAAAATATGCTTTTGCTATAATAGGAGGAACAACCTGGATTGACACAAGCAGATTTTGTCCTCACTGATCTTTTTTTTTAAAATTCACATTTATCATCTGGCAGAGAGCAGCATGCACTTGGTTATGTCATGCTTTCCGATTGATTTCTAACTTTTGAATAGATTTTAATTAAAAATTTTTTTTCGTGGATTCTTGACTTCTTTGCTTGGTGACCACTCTTTGATAGAACTTATAATTAGGTAACTATGGATTCTAATAACTTGAGCTCACAGAATAGATGTTGACTGTATACGTTCTTAATTGTTTGAATATGCTTCCCTCTATCCAGATCAGCTTAACCTGTTGCTGAAGGGCCCTGGGGTGGGGATTAGGGAGGTGAGGGGGTGGGGAGTGAGAAGGCTAGCAGCCTTCAGCTTTTTCCTCATTCTAGCACCCCGAAGTGGAAGGAGCTGTGGGTTTAGGAGGGCGAGTTCACTTCCTAACAAGCCCAGATGTCTCCAACTGTTTGCAGATTTCTTTCTTTAGAATGTGGATACTTGATGCTTCTTTATTCTGGCCAATTTAAGGGCAAAAATATGAGGTCACCTTTTCATGTTGCAAAATTATTTGGGAATCTTTTCATTTCTCTATTTTAAAAAATCAGAACATTTTAAATAGCATTAAATATACTCGTTCCTGAGAGTTTTGCTAGAAATTGCTTTTAACAGTTTTTGGTATGGTGCTTTTTATGGGAGAAAGTCTTATTCTTGGTCCTCTTTTTCAACTTCCTTCTATAGTTAAGCTATTAATTTATTAATATTCTTCATCCCCTCTAAACTTTTTCTTTTTCTTGAGGTATAGGTCACATATAGAAAAGTGCAGGGCTTCCCTGGTGGCGCAGTGGTTGAGAATCTGTCTGCCAATGCAGGGGACACGGGTTCGAGCCCTGGTCTGGGAAGATCCCACATGCCGCGGAGCAATTAGGCCCGTGAGCCACAATTACTGAGCCTGCGCATCTGGAGCTTGTGCTCCGCAACAAGAGAGGCTGCGATAGTGAGAGGCCCGCGCACTGCGATGAAGAGTGGCCCCCACTTGCCACAACTAGAGAAAGCCCTTGCACAGAAACGAAGACCCAACACAGCCAAAAATAAATAAATAAATAAATAAAAAATAAAAATAAAGGAATTCCTTTAAAAAAAAAATAAAGAAAAGTGCAAAGATCTTAAGCATACAGGGTGATGACTTTTACATATGTATAAACACAGGGAAGCACCACAGAGAACAAGAAACAGATATTTCCAGCACGCCAGTAGGCTTCCTCATTCCTCTCTCTAAAGTAACCATTATTCTAATCACTATCATATATCAATATATCTGTTTTGTTTGTTCTCAAACTTTTATAGATGGAATCATCCAGCATGTGCTCATTTGTGTCTGGCTTCTTTTGCTCATTAGGTTTCTGAGATTCATCTATTGGCATGTAAAAAGTTGTTTGCAAATATATAAAGAGTTACTGAATATATTATCTTTCTATCAAATCTGAGGAAAATAGTTGAGCAGAGACTGTAACCAAAATGGAATTAATCAGAAGAGAGGATTCAAGATAAGAAAAGATGAAGAGGACATAGGGAGGGGCAAAGGAGGATAAAGTATTTTCCCATCTATCTAACTGTATAATCATTATACATAATGCAAGGGATAAGACAACGATCCTGGAATAGAGGACATGTACTGCAAAATATAATGCTAGTCTGGAACTAAACAAAGTACTAAATCTCTGTACAACCTAGGCAGAAACAGGAGGAAAGGAAGAGAAAAAAAAACATGGTAAAGACTCATTTGGGAGGGGGAAAATAGTGTCAAAAGAAAATGTATTCTAATGAGCATTTCTTTAAAGAAAGGAGTAAAGAAATTAAAGACCTATGCCTTGTTGGTGAGAAAACAGTTGGTATCTACTTTTGTGTAATAGTTGAGTAAAAGGTGCTTGCTTATGACCTCCAGGAAAGGGAAAGTGAATATTTATGAATTGAAAAATTACAATGGCATTTTTATTTATTTATTTTTATATTATTTTTAAAATATTTATTTATTTATCTATTTATTTATTTTTTGGCTAAGTCCGGTCTTAGTTGTGGCACACGGGATCTTTCCTTGCAGCATGCAAGCTTCTCTCTAGTTGTGGCATGCAGGCTCCAGAGCGCATGGGCTCTGTAACTGTGGCTCATGGGCTCCAGAGCGTGTGGGCTCTGTAGTTGTGGTGCACGGGCTTAGTTGCTCCACAGCATGTGGGATCTTAGTTCCTCGACCAGGGATCAAACCCATGTTGGAAGGTGGATTCTTAACCACTGGACCACCAGGGAAGTCCCTAATGGCATTTTTAAATAACAGGAGATTGTGGAGGGAGGGAATAATTAAACAATAGAAAAAATCCAAAGACCAAAAAAAGTACAAATAAATAAAATAAAATGAAACAAATAAAATCAAGAATATGAGCTTTATGTAAATAGACTGAATTCTCCATTTAAAAGCAGGCTAATTGGATGTACTATTTACAAAAAATATCCAAAGAAAGTGACAGACTTCTGGTCCTAGTCAAGATGGAGTAAGCCTACCACAGTCTATCTCTTCCACTGATTCCAACTGAAAATCTGAATAGACTACAAAAAGCAATGAAGCAACTATCTGAAAAATTTGAGAAGTAACAATAGCAAACTTATGGGGAGGAAAATGAAGAATGACCAGTAAGGGTGAGTTTCCTGATATCTCCCCCCTCAACAAAATATTAACAAATAGAATCCAGCAACATATAAAAAGGATGTCACAATAAAGTGGGATTCATCTTGGGAGGGAAAGGCTAGTTCAACATTTCACAATCAATCAATGTAATTCACCATATTAACAGACTAAAGAAGTAAAACTGCATCATCGTCTCAAGAGATGCAGAAAAGGCCTTTGACAAAATTGAACATCCATTCATGATTAAAAAAAGGAAAACTCTCAGCAAAATGAGAATAGAAGGAAATGTCCTTAACCTCATAAAGAACAAGATATAAGTTTATTAAAATTCATTTAAAAAGAAATGGGAAATTTTAATGGAACAATTACATTAAAAGAAACTGAGAAGGTGACTAAATAGCACCCATTGACAAGATAATGGTTAAATTGTACTTAATTTTCTCAAGCTATTTAAAGGATTTTAGACCAGTATTTCTCAGTCCTAAAGACTCACTAGAATCACCTGTGGAGCTGTTTTTTAAAAATTTAATTTAATTAAAAATACTGTTTTCTGGTGAGTCCCAGACTACTTGAATCAGAATCTCTAAGAGACAGGCCTGAACATTAATATTTCTCTAAAGCTCCCCAGGTAATTCTAATGTGCAAACTAGGTTTGCCAACCATTGTTCCTGTCTACTGACAAAGATGACAAATATAGTTCCCAAATCATTTTATAAAACCAGCTACAATTTGATACCTCAAACCAATAAAGAAAGATAGAGACTAGTTGTTTATGGATATAGAAGAAAAAATTAAAATAAAATATTGAGATATAGGATCCAGTAATATATCAAAAGATACATTAACTTTGTTGGTGTAAATGAACCATTTGTTGATGTAATTAATTATATTAACTTAATCAAGGTAGAAAGACTATATTATCATATATATAAAGAAATTTGACATATTATCATATATAAAGAAATTTGATAATAAAGAACTCTGAATAAGCAGTCATTCTAAATAAAAAATTCTAAGATAGCAAGAGAAAAAATTATTTTTGTGTTATAAAAAACATTTACCAAAATCACTTAGATGGTGAAACATAGAGCCCATTTCAATTAAAACCAGTAAATAATGCAAGCTACTATCATTATTATTCAATATTGTCTTGAATATTCTATAGCAGTATTGCTCAATTTTTACTGTGTACATGAGTCACCTGGGGATCTTTAAAATGCAGCTTATGATTTAGTAGGTCTAGGTATGGGGCTGAGATTCTTCATCTTTAATAAGCTCCCAGATGATGCCAATACTGTTGATTCCACACTTTCAGTAGCCAGATTATCAAATGCAATAAGACAAGAACATTGAATAATCAGTATAAATATTAGAAAAGGAAAATAAACTAGCTTTTTTTGCCAATTCTTTGAATTTATGTTTAGAAAATCCAAGAGACTATAGTAAAAATGCTAGTAAAATTTAACAAGATGCCTGAATATTTGATAAATACAAAAAAATAGCGTTTTTTCTGTGCTAGCAGTAAGCACCTAGAAATAGAAATGGGAAATATATCTCATTCTCAATGGAAACAATTAAAAATATCTGGGAATAAACTTAACAAGAATTGCACAAGACCCAATAAAGAAAACCTTATTGAATGACAAAAAAAGTAGATCTGTAGGTGTCAGGTTTAGAGTAGGAAGAAAATAGTAGGTTTTAAACATGTTGAGTGTGTGGTGCTGGTGGAATATTTGAGATATCAAGAGATATCAGATATTGAGATATCAGAGATATCAGAGATATCAGATATCTAATATCTTGATATTAGAGATATAAAGTTGGCAGTGTGATATATGAGTCTTGTCTAAGAGACATGGATGGAGATGAAGGTTTGGGGGTTGTTAGCACTGTAGATCAGGAAAACCGGAAAGGTCCATCAATAGGTTTCAGGGTGTCCATGAACCTCCTAAAATGGTTTGGAAAAATTTCTGCTTGTGCACATGTTTTTAGGGACAAGGCCCAGAATTTTCACCAGATTCTCAAGTGGACTGATAACAAATTTAAAGACTGCTGATATTGATGGTGGTTGAGGTTATAGGAATGGGTGAAATTAATCAGCAAAAATATGTAGAGTGAGAACATAACCAAGGATGAAGCCTTATAGTAGAACAACACTTGTAGGGCAGGTAGAGGAAGATACTGAGGAATGGACAGGTATGTATTAGGAAAACCAGGAGAGTGTGATGTTATAAAAATTAATAGAGGACTTCCCTGGTGGCACAGTGGTTAAGAATCCACCTGCCAATGCAGGAGACATGGGTTCGAGCCCTGGTCCGGGAAGATCCCACATGCCGTGGAGCAACAAAGCCAGTGCGCCATAACTACTGAGCCTGTGCTCTAGAGCCTGTGAGCCACAACTACTGAGCCCGTGTGTCACAACTACTGAGCCTGCACTCTAGAGCCTGTGCTCCGCAACAAGAGAAGCCACTACGATGAGAAGCCCATGCACCGCAATGAAGAGTAGCCCCCACTCTCCGCAACTAGAGAAAGCCCGTGCACAGCAACCAAGACCCAGTGCAGCCAAAACTAAATAAATTAAAAAAAAATTAATAGAAGAAAGTGTTCCAAGAAGGAGAAAGAGGTTCACAGAAATCAAGTAAGTTAAGAACAGAACCCCATCCACTGAATAGCAACAAGGAGGTCATTGGTAACTGGTAAGAGTAGTTGCAGTGGGTTGGTTAGAAAACTTAGCTGGAAGCCAAAGCATAAGTTTAAGGATCAGCCTCAGGAGGGGAAACTCTTCCACTGAGACAGAAAGAAGAAAAAGACAAGGGTAGATTTAGTTAGTCTTGTAGATCTGAGAGTGGGAAGCTAAAGAAATTCTCATAGGATTGTCTCTTCATTCTTCCTAAAGTAGGAGGTGAGGTCATGTCTTAAGAGCGAGATAGGAGGTTTGAGGCATGCTGCCTGAGAAGAATGACGAAGTTTTAAAATTATTACTGATATTTGATAAGAGGAGATTGCTGACTAGGAATATATGGTTTACAGGCAGTGCTAAAAACCAAGTGAAAATCAAAGATCTAGAATATGAAGGGATACCAATATGCACTGTCAACTTACATTTTCCAATACTGCCTGGTAGATCATAGAAGTTAAAGGTGGGGTTTCCTAGGATAGTGTGATGGGAGGATGTGGGGCAAGGTTGTTGAGAAGAGTATTATGAGAGGGGTGACATGATAGATCATGAGGTGTAGACTAAGTAAAAAATAAGTAGAGGGCTTCCCTGGTGGCACAGTGGTTGAGAATCTGCCTGCCAATGCAGGGGACACGGGTTCAAGCCCTGGTCTGGGAAGATCCCACATGCCGCGGAGCAACTAGGCCCGTGAGCCACAACTACTGAGCCTGCGCGTCTGGAGCCTGTGCTCCACAACAGGAGAGGCCGCGATAGTGAGAGGCCCGCGCACCGCGATGAAGAGTGGCCCCCGCTTGCCACAACTAGAGAAAGCCCTCGCACAGAAACGAAGACCCAACACAGCCAAAAATAAATAATAAATAAATAATAAATAAATTTTAAAAAAAATAAGTAGAGACAGGAGAGAATTGAAGTCCAAGGACAGGCATAGCAGGAATGAGGGACTTTAAAGAGCTGAAAGTAACTACTATACATGGATTTTAATTGGGATCTCTGGAAGAGACTTGGGGTAGAGAGAACCATTAGGATACAGAGGCCAAAAGCTTTGATTAAGACCATAACCAGGTGGGTGGTTAGTGGTTGATGGTTTAGGAGGAATTGATGATATGTTAAACAACATGAATCTCAAATGACAAACATATCTTTTAAACTTAAGGACAGGGAAATAATGGTTTGAAAAATGCATTGGTGAGTGAAAAGAATGCAAAACCCATGCCTTAGAGCTATGTAATATGGTATTTGGGAGAGAGCTATGGAATATGGCATATGGGAATATGGCCCTTGAAAGGGCCACCGAAGAAGTAGTGGTCTTGGGAGATGCACCAAATTTTAGTAAGGCAAGGAAGTATAGGAAGTGTTCTGTGTAGCAGCCGAGGGTAGAAGGGAGTCTGTTTACTCTGGAATAAGGTACATAGGGTTTTGCAGTGGGATGGTTTGGAAGGAAAGGAGGATAGAGGTTGGGTCAGAAGAGAAGAAGCACAGAGCACGAAGGAGTGAGCTGACTGGATAGCTGTCTGGATGTGTGTACATTTTGGGGTGGTGACCAGGGATGGTAGGAATAATAGGCACAGAATATTTTGGCCTCCACAGACCTGACAGAGTCTGCTTTAGAGTTGTATCAGACATGAGTTGCTTTTTTGGGGGGGGGGGTATTTTTTTTTAATTTTATTAAAAAAATTTTTTATACAGCAGGTTCTTATTAGGTATCTATTTTATACATATTAGTGTATATAGGTCAATCCCAATCTCCCAATTCATCCTCCCCCACCGCTTTACCCTCTTGGTGTCCATGTTTGTTCTCTACATCTCTGTCTCTATTTCTGCCTTGCAAACTGGTTCATCTGTACCATTTTTCTAGATTCCATATATATGTGTTAACATACGATATTTGTTTTTCTCTTTCTGATTTATTTCACTCTGTATGACAGTCTCTAGGTCCATCCACATCTCTACAAATGACCCAATTTCATTCCTTTTTATGGCTGAGTAATATTCCATTGTATATATGTACCACATCTTCTTTATCCATTAGTCTGTCGATGGGCATTTAGGTTGTTTCCATGACCTGGCTATTGTAAAGAGTGCTGCAATGAACAGTGGGGTGCATGTGTCTTTTTGAATTATGGTTTTCTCTGGGTATATGCCCAGTAGTGGGATTGCTGGGTCATATGGTAATTCTATTTTTAGTTTTTTAAGGAACCTCCATACTGTTCTCCATAGTGGCTGTATCAATTTACATTCCCACCAAGAGTGCAAGAGGGATTGACATGGTCTGCTTTTTAAGATAATTTTTCTCTGACAGACTGTAGCTTGTTTTGTAGATCTTGAATCATTGTATACTTGCCTAGTATTTTCTTTAAATTATAAAGATGTCCTTTTAAGGCTGCCAGTTAACAGATTTTGACTAAGGACTCAAATTCTGAGTGTGAGATACAGGAATTTATAAAGTGATAATCAGACTGGGGATCTGACCTCATGGAGCCTATCGACTATATTCTACATGG
This sequence comes from Balaenoptera acutorostrata, assembly GCF_949987535.1. NCBI lineage: Eukaryota > Metazoa > Chordata > Mammalia > Artiodactyla > Balaenopteridae > Balaenoptera > Balaenoptera acutorostrata. The sequence goes on from NC_080070.1 coordinate 61,435,320, forward strand.
GAATCTGTCACTAAATGTGTTAAATCCTATAGGACTTTCCTACAATACATATTATGGAAGTGTATCATATGGTACTCAGCCTTGTGTGGGATGGGGAATGGTCTCCTCTAGCTTATGTAAAACAGGTGGTATAAAGAAGCAAGAAGAATATTTGTTCTTTAGACAGACTGACCTGAGGCCCAATTTATTACTCCATCATTATTTCTATGTAAACCTGAATAGGTTTTATTAAACTCTGAGGAAAGTCTTTTCATTTCTATATTGAAGATAGGTTGTATCTTGCAGCATAGCAGTGAGTGCTAAGCAAGTTAATGTAAATATAGCAATAGGTATAGTAGTTAGCACATGGTAAATAATCTAAAGGTTAGTTCTCTCTTTTCCTAGAGAACTTCCGATAGGTACTTCATCAAATACTACTAAAGTTATAAATAAAGAAATGTATCCTATTATTATGCAAACTATCTCTTTGATATTATTATATTTAGCTTAGGAAATAATCTTACCCATTTAATTGACTGAATTTTTAAACTAAATTAAGCATATGGTGGAACATTATCTGATGAAGTTGGACTGGGAAATTAAAAAAAAATTTGTATGACTGCTACTGTTTTTCCTTTATAATATGAAAATCTTAGTAAAAAAAATCTTTGTTTAGGATTGCCATGGGATTTGTTTCTACTTTTCACTTAAACTCTGTTGATTTGAGGGACCTTTAAGATGGAGGAGGAGTAAGACTTGGAGATCACCTTCCTCCCCACAAATACATCAAAAATACACCTACATGTGGAACAACTCCTACAGGACACCTACTGAACGCTGGCAGAAGACCTCAGATCCCAAAAGGCAAGAAACTCCCCACATACCTGGGTAGGGCAAAAGAAAAAAGAAAAATCACAGACAAAAGAATAGGGACAGGACTTGCCCCTCTGAGAGGGAGTTGTGAAGGAGGAAACATTTCCACATGCTAGGAAGCCCCTTCACTGGTGGAGACGGGGGGTGGCGGGGGGAAGATTCAGAGCCACGGAGAAGAGCGCAGCAACAGGGGTGCAGAGGGCAAAGTGGAGAGAATCCCACACAGAGGATTGGAGCCGACCAGCACTCACCAGCCTGAGAGGCTTGTCTGCTCACCCGCTGGGACGGGTTGGGGCTGGGAGCTGAGGCTTGGGTTTCAGAGGTCAGATCCCAGGGAGAGGACTGGGGTTGGCTGTGTGAACACAGCCTGAAGGGGGTTAGTGCGCCACAGCTAGCCAGAGGGAGTCCAGGAAAAAGTCTGGAATTGCCTGAGAGGCAAGAGACCATTGGTTGTGGGCGCTTGAGGAGAGGGGATTCAGAGCACCACCTAAACAAGCTCCAGAGATGGGCACAAGCCACGGATATCAGCACGGACACCAGAGACGGGCATGAAACACTAACGCTGCTGCTGCAGCCACCAAGAAACCTGTGTTCAAGTACAGGTCACTATCCACACCTCCCCTTCTGAAAGCCCATGCAGCCCGCCACTGCCAGGGTCCCGTGATCCAAGGACAACTTCCACAGGAGAACACATGGTGCACCTCAGGCTGTTGCAATGTCACGCCGGCCTCTGCCGTTGAAGGCTCGCCCCACATTCCGTGCCCCTCCCTCACCTCCGGCATGAGTGAGCCAGAGCCCCCTAATCAGCTGCTACTTTAACCCCATCCTGTCTGGGCGGGAAACAGATGCCCTCAGGCGACCTACTCGCAGAGGTGGGGCCAAATCCAAGGCTGAACACCAGGAGCTGTGCGAATAAAGAAGAGAAAGGGAAATTTCTCCCAGCAGCCTCAGGAGCAGCAGATTAAATCTCCACAATCAACTTGGTACACCCTGCATCTGTGGAATACCTGAATAGACAATGAATCATCCCAAAACTGAGGTGGTGGACTTTGGGAGCAACTGTACACTTGGGGTTTGCTTTCTGCATCTAACTTGTTTCTGGTTTTATGTTTATCTTAGTTTAGCATTTACAGTTTATTATCACTGGTAGATTTGTTTATTGATTTGGTTGCTCTCTTCCTTTTGTTTCTATATATATATATATTTTCCTTTTTCTCTTTTTGTGAGTGTGTATGTGTATACCTCTTAGTGTGATTTTGTCTGTATATCTTTACTTTTACCATTTGTCCTAGGGATCTGTATGTCTGTTTTTCGGGGGTTTTTTTAGTATAGTTTTTAGCCCTTGTTATCATTGGTGGATTTGTTTTTTGGTTTGGTTGCTCTCTTCTTTCTTTCTTTTTTTTATCATTTTTTAAATTTTAATAATTTATTTTTTATTTTAAAAACTTTATTTATTTTGTTTTTCTCCCTTTTCTTCTGAGCCGTGTGGCTGACAGGGTCTTGGTGCTCCAGCCAGGTGTCAGGCCTGAGCCTCTGAGGTGGGAGAGCCAAGATCAGGACATTGGTCCACCAGAGACCTCCTGGCCCCATGTAATATCAAACAGCAAAAGCTCTCCCAGAGATCACCATCTCAATGCTAAGACCCAGTTCCACTCAACAACCAGCAAGCTATGGTGCTGGACACCTTATGCCAAACAACTAGCAAGACAGGAACACAACCCCACCCATTAGCAGAGAGGCTGCCTAAAATCATAATAAGGTCACAAACACCCCAAAACACACCAGCGGACATGGTCCTGCCCACCAGAAAGACAAGATCCAGCCTCATCCACCAGAACACAGGCACCAGTCCCCTCCACCAGGAAGTCTACACAACCCACTAAACCAACCTTACTGACTAGGGGCAGACACCAAAAACAATGGGAACTATGAACCTACAGCCTGTGAAAAGAAGACCCCAAACACAGTAAGTTAAGCAAAATGAGAAGACAGAGAAATACACAGCAGATGAGGGAGCAAGGTAAAAACCCACCAGACCAAACAAATAAAGAGGAAATAGGCAGTCTACCTGAAAAAGAATTCATAGTAATGATAGTAAAGATTATCCAAAATCTTCAAAATAGAATGGAGAAAATAAAAGAAAGAGTTAACAACCTAGAAGAACTAAAGAGCAAGCAAACAATGATGAACAACACAATAAATGAAATTAAACATTCTCTAGAAGGAATCAATAGCAGAATAACTGAGGTAGAAGAATAGATAAGTGACCTAGAGGATAAAATAGTGGAAATAACTACTGCACAGCAGAATAAAGAAAAAAGAATGAAAAGAATTGAGGACAGTCTCAGAGATCTCTGGGACAATATTAAATGCATCAACATTCAATGCATCAACATTCAAATTATAGGGGTCCCAGAAGAAGAAGAGGGGAAAAAAAGGGACTGAGAAAATATTTGAAGAGATTATAGTTGAAAACTTCCCTAATATGGGAAACGAAATAGTCAATCAAGTCCAGGAAGCGCAGAGAGTCCAATACAGGATAAATACAAGGAGAAACATGCCAAGACACATATTAACCAAACTATAAAAATTAAATACAAAGAAAAAATACCAAAAGCAGCAAGGGAAAAGCAACTATTAACATACAAGGGAATCCCCATAAGGTTAACAGCTGATCTTTCAGCAGAAACTCTGCAAGCCAGAACGGAGTGGCAGGACATATTTAAAGTGAAGAAAGGGAAAAACCTACAACCAAGATTACTCTACCCAGCAAGGATCTCATTCAGATTCGATGGAGAAATTAAAACGTTTACAGACAAGCAAAGCTAAGAGAATTCAGCACCAGCAAACCAGTTTTACAACAAATGCTAAAGGAACTTCTCTAGGCACGAAACACAAGAGAAGGAAAAGGCCTACAAAAACAAACCCAAAACAATTAAGAAAATGGTAATAGGAATATTCATATCAAAAAGTACCTTAAATGTAAGTGGATTAAATGCTCCAACCAAAAGACATAGACTGGCTGAATGGATACAGAAACAAGACCCATCTATATGCTGTCTACAAGAGACCCACTTCAGACCTAGGAACACATACTGATTGAAAGTGAGGGGATGGAAAAAGATATTCCATGCAAAGGGATATCAAAAGAAAGCTGGAGTAGCAATTCTCATATCAGACAAAATAGACTTTAAAATAAAGACTCTTACAAGAGACAAAGCAGGACACTACATAATGATCAAGAGATCAATCCAGGAAGAAGATATAACAATTGTAAATATTTACACACCCAACATAGGAGCACCTCAATACATAAGGCAAATGCTAACAGCCATAAAACGGGAAATCGACAGTAACACAATCATAGTAGGGAACTTTAACACACCACTTTCACCAGTGGACAGATCATCCAAAATGAAAATAAATAAGGAAACACAAGCTTTAAATGACACATTAAACAAGATGGACTTAACTGATATTTATAGGACATTCCATCCAAAAACAACAGAATACACTTTCTTCTCAAGTGCTCATGCAATAATCTCCAGGATAGATCATATCTTAGGTCACAAATCAAGCCTTGGTAAATTTAAGAAAACTGAAATCATATCAAGGATCTTTTCCAACCACAAGGCTGAGACTAGATATCAATTACAAGAAAAAATCTATAAAAAATACAAACACGTGGAGGCTAAGCAATACACTACTAAATAACCAAGAATCACTGAAGAAATCAAAAAATACCTAGAAACAAATGACAATAAAAACACGACAGCCCAAAACCTATGGAATGCAGCAAAAGAAGTTCTAAGAGGGAAGTTTATAGCAATACAATCCTACCTCAAGAAACAAGAAACTTCTCAAATGAACAACCTAACCTTACACCTAAAGCAATTAGAGAAAGAAAAACAAAAAATCCCCAAAGTTAGCAGAAGGAAAGAAATCATAAAAATCAGATCAGAAATAAATGAAAAAGAAATGAAGGAAACAATAGCTAAGATCAATAAAGCTAAAGGCTGGTTCTTTGAGAGATAAACAAAATTGATAAACCATTAGCCAGACTCATCAAGAAAAAAAGGGGGAAGACTCAATTCAGTAGAATTAGAAATGAAAAAGGAGAAGTAGCACCTGACACTGCAGAAATACAAAGGATCACGAGAGATTACTACAAGCAACTATATGCCAGTAAAATGGACAACCTGGAAGAAATGGACAAATTCTTAGAAAAGCACAACCTCCTGAGACTGAACCAGGAACAAATAGAAAATATAAACAGACCAATCACAAGCACTGAAATTGAAACTGTGATTAAAAATCTTCCAACAAACAAAAGCCCAGGACCAGATGGCTTCACAGCCGAATTCTATCAAACATTTAGAGAAGAGCTAACACCTATCCTTCTCAAACTCTTCCAAAATATAGCAGAGGGAGGAACACTCCCAAACTCATTCTATGAGGCCACTATCACCCTGATACCAAAACCAGACAAAAATGTCACAAAAAAAGAAAAATAGGGACCAATATCACTAATGGACATAGATGCAAAAATCATCAACAAAACTACTAGCAAACAGAATCCAACAGCACATTAAAAGGATCATACACCATGATCAAGAGGGGTTTATCCCAGGAATGCAATGATTCTTCATTATATGCAAGTCAATCAATGTGATAAACCATAGTAACAAACTGAAGGAGAAAAACAATATGATCATCTCAATAGATGCAGAAAAAGCTTTCAACAAAATTCAACACCAATTTATGATAAAAATCCTCCAGAAAGTAGGCATAAAGGGAACTTACCTCAACATAATAAAGGCCATATATGACAAACCCACAGCCAATATCATTCTCAGTGGTGAAAAACTGAAACCATTTCCACTCAGATCAGGAATAAGACAAGGTTGCCCACTCTCACCACTATTAATCAACATAGTTTTGGAAGTTTTAGCCACAGCAATCAGTGATGAAAAGAACTGAAAGGAATGCAAATTGGAAAAGAAGAAGTAAAACTGTCACTGTTTGCAGATGACATGATACTATACATAGAGAATCCTAAAGATGGTACCAGAAAACTACTAGTGGTAATCAATGAATTTGGTAAAGTAGCAGGATACAAAATTAATGCACAGAAATATCTTGCATTCCTATACACTCATGATGAAAAATCTGAAAAAGAAATTCAGGAAACACTCCCATTTACCACTGCAACAAAATGCATAAAATACCTAGGAATAAACCTACCTAGGGAGACAAAAGACCTGTATGCAGAAAACTATAAGACTGATGAAAGAAATTAAAGATGATACAAACAGATGGAGCGACATACCATGTTCTTGGATTGGAAGAACCAACATTGTGAAAATGACTATACTACCCAAAAGCAATCTACAGAATCAATGCAAGCCCTATCAAACTACCAATGGCATTTTTCACAGAACTAGAACAAAAAATTGCACAATTTGTATGGAGACATAAAAGACCCTGAACAGCCAAAGCAATCTTGAGAAAGAAAAATGGAGTAGGAGGAATCAGGCTCCCAGACTTCAGATTATACTACAAAGCTACAATAATCAAAACAGTATGGTACTGGCACAAAAACAGAAATATAGATCAATGGAACAGGATAGAAAGCCCAGAGATAAACCCACGCACATATGGTCACCTTATTTTTGATAAAGGAGGCAAGAACATCCAATGGAGAAAAGACAGCCTCTTCAATAAGTGGCACTGGGGAAACTGGACAGCTACATGTAAAAGAATGAAATTAGAACACTCTCTAATAACACCATACACAAAAATAAACTCAATATGGATTAAAGACCTAAATGTAAGGCCAGACACTACCAAACTCTTAGAGGAAAACATAGGCAGCACACTCTATGACATAAATCACAGCAAAATTCTTTTTGACCCACTTCCTAGAGAAATGGAAATAAAAACAAAAGTAAACAAATAGGACCTAATGAAACTTAAAAGCTTTTGCACAGCAAAGGAAACCATAAAGAAGATGAAAAGACAACCCTCAGAATGGGTGAAAAGATTTGCAAACAAACAACTGACACAGGATTAATCTCCAAAATATACAAGCAGCTCATGCAGCTCAAAATCAAACAAACAAACAACCCAATCCAAAAATGGCAGAAGACCTAAATAGACATTTCTCCAAAGAAGATATACAGATTGCCAACAAACACATGAAAGGATGCTCAACATCACTAATCATTAGAGAAATGCAAGTCAAAACTACAATGAGGTATCACCTCACACCAGTCAGAATGGCCATTATCAAAAAATCTACAAACAGTAAATGCTGGAGAGGGTGTGAAGAAAAGGGAACCCTCTTGCACTGTTGGTGGGAATGTAAATTGATGCAGCCACTATGGAGAACAGTATGGAGGTTCCTTAAAATACTAAAAATAGAACTACCATATGACCCAGCAATTCCACTACTGGCCATATACCCTGAGAAAACCATAATTCAAAAAGAGTCATGTTCCACAACGTTCATTGCAGCTCTATTTACAATAGCCAGGACATGGAAGCTACCTAAGTGTCCATCGACAGATGAATGGATAAAGAAGATGTGACACATATATGCAATGGAATATTACTCAGCCATAAAAAGAAACGAAAAAAAAAAAAAAGAAACGAAACTGAGTTATTTGAGTGAGGTGGATGGACCTAGAGACTGCCATACAGAGTGAAGTAAGTGAGAAAGAGAAAAAGAAATACCGTATGCTAACACATATATATGGAATCAAAAACAAAAAAAGGTTCTGAAGAACCTAGGGGCCGGACAGGAATAAAGACACAGACGTAGAAAATGGACTTGAGGACACGGGGAGGGGGAAGGGTAAGCTGTGACAAAGTGAGAGAGTGGCATGGACATATATACACTACCAAATGTAAAATAGATAGCTAGTGGGAAGCAGCAGCATAGCACAGGGAGATCAGCTCGGTGCTTTGTGTCCACCTAGAGGGGTGGGATAGGGAGGGTGAGAGGGAGAAGCAAGAGAGAGGAGATGTGGGGATATATGTATACATATAGCTGATTCACTTTGTTATACACAAGCAACTAATACAACATTGTAAAGAAATTATACTCCAGTAAAGGTGTTTAAAAAAAAAAAAACTCTGTTCATTTTGCCTATATCCATATGTATCTCATTAGTGACACATGTAAGTGTAAAGATGACCCAACATTTACCAGTAGTTGCATTTGAAAGCTTCCAATGTTTTCCAAGGGAAAGTCAGACAACCATTGTTATTCAGCACCCAGTGTAAGTCAAGAACACCAAAGTAAGTGTTAGAAGACAAAGTTATTCCCTTCAGTATTTCACCATCTTAAACCTTAGGCTAAACAAAACCCCCATCGAAACAGTAGATCAATTCGTTTTTCTTGAGTACAAAGTAATATTAGTGGTCCTGGAAGTGGCCCCCAGTTAAAATAGCAAATAGAAGGAATCATGGGAACATGTGACAGAGTTCCTTATTCAGAAATGCTATAAAGGAATATGACAAAATTTCTAATAACTCTCCAGGCTTTGTTGCTGTGTTCCCTAAGTTATTGTGGGGAGGGCACATGTAAATTGGCCCTTCATAGAGGACTTAAATAGGATTGTAGCTGCAGGCAGCGCCTAGGCATTCTCTATCCAACATCTATCTCCTATCCCTTCCTGATAGAACTCGATTTTGAAAGTTTATCCTTTGACCCTCAGCTCCAGAGAAAGGTTCTGTTTTGTCTAAGCCAATCAATATTTGACAGTTCCCTAATGACCGACGAAGGGGTACATGGCTTCACTTGGCTCAAACAGACTGTGGCTGTGTTCTGTGCTTGGAGAGAGGTTTTCTATCTGTTCTTGATTTAAACAATGGAGCATATGGCATGTTACTCCAGAAGGTATCCAGTGTGAATGAGGGGAACCAGCCTAAGATGAGACCAGGGCTGAGGATTGCAGAACACAGAGAAGGAAGGAAGACGGGTCCTTGATGAGCTGCTGTTCATGTTGTCCTGGGGCCTGCCCCACTTTTGAATTTCCAGTTATATGAAATCATTAGCCAGGGTGAGTGGGAATCAGATATGTTTCATACACAGATTATATTAACTACCACATTGACTCAATATCCATGGCACAGCTTTATAGACATTTGGCTGGAGAATATGATTGAGAGCGTAGGCATGTAGCTATTGGAGTTTCATGGGAAAACCATGGGCCTTGAAAGGGGACAGACCTGAGTTCCAATGTTGGCTCCTCTATTTACTTGTTGTAAGGTCTTGGGCCGGTAGCCTATCTCTTTGCTTCAGGTGACTCACATGTAAACAGTAAATTATACTATATCTATCTGATAGAATTTTAAGGATTAAAATGTCAGTGAGATAAAATTACATAGTGACTGGCACATAGTGAATGGGCAAAAAATGGTAGCTAGTAGCTAGTATTAGCTACTTAAAGAAATGTTTTTTGACCCAAGTCTCATTTCTTCCATCCTTCCTATAAAACTTTGAAGAAGTATTGCCTAAAATCGTTCTTCACTTCCTCAAGTTCAAGTCTATTTGCAGCCTTCTATAATCAGGTTTTAGTCTCCCTATCAAGGTCATCAAATCCACTGAATTCTTCAGGTAGTCATCTTCCTCTTCATTTCAGTTGCACTTGACTCAATTGACTAATCCTTCCTTTTCATAGTACTTTATTTTCTTGGCTACCAGAACACCATCCTTTCCTGAATTTCCCCCTGCTTTGTTCATTGATTGCACCTTTGCTGGCTTTTCCTCCTCCATTTTCCTCTAAATTTGGGGATATTCCCAAGCTCAGTCCTGGCCCTCTCTTCCTCCCTCTCTGATCTCCCTATGTGACAATTCAGCCCCCAAGGATTTATCTACCATTGGTTTGCTGATGACCTTCACATTCACACCTCTAACCCAAATCTTGCCCCTGAACTCCAGGTCATATATGCAGCTTCCTGCTTGACATCTCCGCTGGGATGTCTATTTTTCTCTGTTCTCATGTAACCACCCTAGCGCAGCCGTCATTCATCTTACCTCCGCTATCATAATAGCCTCTTAATTAGTGTCTCCATTACAATTCCGGCCACTCCCTACACCACCTCTCTCCATTTTCTACCCAGCAGCCAGAATGATGAAAAAAAAATGCAATTCAGAACATATCCCTTACCTGCTTAAAATCCTCCAATGCTTCCCCGTAGCTCTTGCGATAAAATTCCAAACCCTAGCAAGGCCCACAAGGCTGGGCCACTGACTTTCTCTCGACTCACCTCGTACCCCTCTCCCGCTTCACCACGCTCCAGCCACTGTGGTCTTCTCTTGTCCTCAAACGGGCCCAGCTTAGGCCACTGCATTTGCTTTTCTCACTTTCTGGATTGTCCTTCCAATAGCTGACTTCTCGTCATTTAATCCATTCAGTCTCCAGCGCAAAGATTACTTTTTCAAAGGGACTTTTCCAAAGGAACCCCATAGTCACTGTCTATCACTTTATCCTGCTTCATATTTTTCACAGCACTCATTATGCTCTAAAATCATCTTGTCATCTGTCTCCCTCATTACAGTGTAAATTGCTGTAGAGCTGAAATCATATCTTTCTTATTCACCACTCTATTTCTCTCACCTAGAATAGTGCTCAGTACCTACTAGGTGCTCAAAAGTTTTTACTGAATGAATAAAGGAATGAATGAGTAATAATAGCGTTTAACTAACATTGAACCGCATTTGGTATTTTGTGGAGTCCTTTCACTTTCATTACCTGGCATCATCCCCAGGATAAAATGTGAGGTAGGTATTTTTGTTAAATTCATTTACAGATGAACTGAGTAATTTGGTGCCCTTTTACCTACACATCTAAAAGAGAATAGGTTGCATTTTTTTAAGTCTTCAAAGAAGAAAGCCAAGGAACCTTAGTAAAATAATTTAATAGGCTAAGCTAACCATCTGTGAACTTCTGCTTTTTGTTCTTAACCAAATGTTAGAAATTGAACTACATGTGTTTCTAGCCTGAACACTACAAACCATTCAAACAAAATTCTCCCTATTATTTCTGGGTCCAGATGCAAAAGGTCCATGGTAGTCAATGCTCTGTAATTAAATGAGATTTCAGGCTGAGCTTCTAATCCCCTGAGACACAGAATGTGCAGCTGTACTAATAACTCGGCCTATTATATGGAAACCCAGCCAGGCCCTTATTTCTTTATGTATGTACACACATATACACACACTCACACACAGACATTCACATTTATATTTTTAAAGCCAACAACAATCTAAACACAAGGTTCTCATTCTGTCTTTAAATATGGGAAATAATATTAGATTAAGTTAATGTAATCACTAACATCATGTTCTGAAAATTGAAAACTAATGCAGCTTTGTTCCACACCCCCAAACTGCTCAAGAAATCAGAATTTCCAGAATACCCAGACCCATACTTTTCAATGATAAAATATATGTACCACACTTGGAGTAAGGTACATAATTTAATATTTTATTGTGTTTGATTTACAGGCTTCCTCAGTCCTTATTAAATTTAAGTTTTCACAATTGAGGAAAAGCCTTAAAGAAAACATATTTTGTGGTTAAAGATGTATCCCACATGTGCTGGGCTGGCAATTTAAAAGGCCTGTTAACTCTTCTCTGAGGCTTCACAGTGCTGCTAAAAATTCTGATCGCAAAGCTCAGGTGAGCAGGGCTGAAGCAGAAAGGGTCAGTGTTCAGATTCCAGGCTAAAAGCAATGCTTATTTCTTTGAGGTCTGATGTTACATCAATATCTACCCCAGAACAAAATCTGGTATGCAAAGCTTTGGAAAATTATATGAAAGTGTGTCTTTTATCTTTTTTTTTTTTTTTTAAGAAATTTTAAGGGGATAGGGAGAATGATTTGTTTCTGACAACTTTGGCAAGGCTTTCGCTAAGCACACTTTCAGAGCAGCAATTCCCTAGCTGACAAAGACCTGGACGTGACCTCAAATATCTGCAGCTTGAAAAATGTTACACGGAGCCACAGATGACTTCAGTCAGGAATTCCAGGTCCTGATGAACAGGTACCTCTGGACTTTGAACTGTCAGTGCCGCTTCCTGAAAGCACTGCCTGCTCCAGGGCCTCTGGCCACTGAAAAAGATCCAAGCTATGGAACTGACATCACCGAAGAATAAAAATACCCTTTTGGTTTTTCCAAACAAACAGTCCCTGCTAATCTTAATCCAACTCCAATGCCACCTAACCTTGAAGATGTTTCCAAGCCTCTTATCCCTAAGGAACTATGCTCTCATGCCTCTCTTGCATCTTTGCATTTCTACTGTGTCAGTGATCATATTCTGTCCTACCCCCTATTCCTCACAACAGGGAACTGGAGGCTTTGCCCTCTACTTTATATCCTCTGTCTCATCTCAGAGTCACCTTTGATTCTTTCTTCTCCCACACTGACTCCATCTCATCAATCATTAACGCTTCCTGATTCTCTTTTCTCAGTATCTCCTGAAAACATTCACTTCTTTACAGTCCCACTGTCCTATCTGAGTCTGAGCTACCTCCAGGTCTTGTTTTATCATCATAACACTCTAAAACGTTTTCCTGACTCAAGTCTTACCCCCAGTCTGCCTCCTCTTGCCCATTTATTTCTTGCTCTGTAGCCAGAGAGATGTTTTTCTAAAATGCCTATTTATCTGATCATCTCATTCCCTTGCTTAAAATTTTAGTATCATCCCATTGCCCTGGGGCTGAGATCTAAACTCCTTACCATCCCTTCTAACTCTTGTACTATACACTCCAGAGATACTTAACTCCTATTAGTTCCTCCTTTGAAGCCTGTTGGGCCCTTTCTTGCCTCTGAGCCTTTGCCTATGCTGTTCCCCAGTACTCTCCCTATCACTTCACCTGGCTAATTCCTACTCATGCTTGTGTTCTCACGTTAGATACAACTTCTACCTGGACACCATCCTTGACCTCTATTTCATCTTGTTCTTTTCTAACACAGCATTTTGTCTTCCCCTAGCGCAGCACTTAGACTTTATTATTCTTTTTATATTTATTTATTTTTTCCCCTCTAGACTAGAAGCTCCCCAAGCACAGAAAGTATATGTACTTTGCTCTTATATCTTCACCACCTAGCTCAGTGCCTGGCACACAGAAAGGCATTTAATAACCATTCAATGAAATATTAACCTTTATCCTTCCACACAATTTGACTCGGTGCCTTGTACATAATGGATGCTCAATAGCAATTTGATGAATCAGATCAAATTGACACATTGCTCAAATTATCTGATAGAAAATGCAGGTTGTTGAGACACAGTAACACAATTAGCTGGTTTAGGAACTATTAAAAGGTTATTTGCTGAAAAATGGATTGGACTCTGCTGATCAATGACATTTGACCACTAAGATGACCAGAATAAGCAGACCATGATATGGTTGCTGAAATCATCTGGCAGATATTGGTGTTTGATTTTTACTGTCTGTTTTGCAACTCCATCTATTGCCTAGAAATTGGCCACTATAGGGATTGGTAGGAATTAAAAATGACCGTAATCCTGATTATAATACCTACTAATAGGCATTTACCATGTCCTTTACATGCATCAACTCAATTAATCCTCACAATAATTCTGTAAAGTAGAAACTGTTATTATTCTACTTTACAGATGAAATAACTGAGGCTGAAAAAAGTTCAATAACTTTCTTAAAGTCACACAGCTGGAGAGTGGTAGAGACAGAATATGAACCTCAGAAGTCTTATTTTGGATTCCATGCTTTAAAATATTATGCTGTATTGCCACTACTCTTTGCTTCAATAACTAACTAGGGACATAGATTTGGGGATATATGAATTTATGGGCTGTGCAAAAGCCTTAGGAGTCTTTTGTGTGGGCAGCATGCATAATGCTTAGGAAACAAGGTCAGCCTCTTGTCATACCTGCTGGTCTTGATTTTAATAAAGCTTTGCAAGCTAGCTGTAAGAGAAATGGGAGCAATTTGGAAATAAATTACTTCCATTATGCTGCAGGATCTCCTATATACTGTGGCACTTAGGAATTATTCACAGATGTATGTTTACAGTTTAAAAATCAACTACACTGTGCTCAATTATATGGGGGAAAAACTCTAGTAAACAGTTTTTAATTGGATTGAAATTAAGATAAATTTAGGATAATGAAGGAAAATGTCTTAACAGCAAGATTTATAGACTGTGTGCAAAACTCCCATTGGAAGTGAAGGAAGTCCAGTATTTTGAAATGTAAAATTTACATTCACTTGAGGAAAAAAGATTACGTGTACAATCTATTTCCACGTAGTCATGAAATTCTTTCAAAACAATCTAGGTTACACGTGGGTCCTTCAACAGACATACATGAGCATTTGCTGGGTATGAAGTCCTATGCTAGGTACCATGGGAGACAGAAAATTCTCTGAAATCTACAGATTTTACACAAGTTACAGATTTCAAGTAATTTAAAATCTACTTAGTTTTAAGACCTCTGTTAAAGGGAATACATGGTATAGGCATAAATATTCATAAAATGAGAGAACTAAGTTATTAATTGTTCTTTTGGAAGAAATGCTGCCTTTGGTAAAAGAGGAAACGAGATCCTAGAAGCATACACATCCTGAAAGAAGAGAAAGACATGGGATTTATTTTTTTCCTCCTTTAATTCTAGGGTTTAAATGTAATAAAATGTATATGGAACATCCTATATGAAGTTTAAAAAACTAGGTTCTTTGAAAGCATTAGTAATATGGGGTGGCTTTTGAAGGATGGCACTAAGTCTACATTTAAAATCATATAAATGACTTGGGATAAATCATGGTATATTCTAAACCCATGCTATTCAAAGTGTGGTCTGTGAATAAGCAGCATCAGCATCACTTAAAAGCTTGTTAGAAATGCAGATTCTCAGGCCCACCCCAGACCTACTGAATCAGAATCTGCATTTTAACAAGACCCCAAGTGAATTTATATGCACATTAATGTTTAGAAGCATTGGTCTAAATAAAAAATCTGTGGCACAGAAAATGTTGCATCTTTGCTCTTTTTGCAATAATCATGTGTCATCATATCTTCTCTTTTTTCTCTATTCCCATCTGCAAACCATCTCCTCCCGATAAACTGATTTTTATCACCATCTCCTAACCAAAACTTAAGATTTTCTGTCTCTACTGCTTTTCACAAGAACTGCTCTTTACCTGAATGCTTTCTGTTTTCCTTTACACTTAAGCCATCTAGGACTATTTGCATTTCCAGAATATGCTGGGTTCTTTCACAATTTCTGCCCAGATTTCCCTCCCTATCCTTATTTTGACCCACTTGGGCTTCAGGACTCTGTGAAGACTTTTATGTACCCTTCTTACTCTATTCTAAATCTTTTTTCACTTTATTCTCCTAGTACTTGATAATATTTCTATGTGATAACACTAATCGCATTGCAATGTATTGTTAACATGTTCTCTTTCAGTACACTCTAAGTGTCTCAAGGGAAGAAATGTTTTAGCTGCTTTTGTAGCCTGGGTGCTTAAAAAATGTTTGCTGAATGAGTGCTTTATTTGTAAATTAAAAATTATGCTGCCTATTCTGTCAAACACTGGTCAGTGAACTAACTATAAATATTAAGAAGAAAAGGATCCAAGTCTAGGATCTCTAAAATGTTATCAACAATGCTTACACACACACACACACACACACACACACACACAATTTGACCCTAATTTATTGATTTATAATACGCGATACAGTTTCTACAGGAAAAGTATTTGACTAATGTCAGATGATCTCACATTTGACAGGTACAAGTCAGATAATGCTAAAATGCATCAGGAGTAGCATAACATGGGTAAATTGTAAGATGACTTCCTACAGTCTCTATCATGGGAGTCCATGACACTATCATAGTTTGTGATCTTAAATCAAGTTGGATCTCTTTTTGTATTGTAATTTCTCCATCTGTAAACTGCTTGTTACCCATCTATGGGAAAAAGGACAGTATGGGTATTAACTTCTGATGACACCCTAGAAATATGTTCAAGTTGCTATTGCAGACTTTTCTGGAATATTTTTCAACTTTGGGACACCTAGACTGAAGGGCAAGATAATTTTTGCCAAGTCTTACTAGGGATTTCTGGTTAGATTTTTTTTTCTCAATTGATGCGAGCACTGGTCGATTTTTATAGGATATTGTTGCTTTAGGAAGATATGGAAGATTTAAAAATAGACTTAGCTTATAGTAATCAAAACAGTATGGTACTGGCACAAAAACAGACACATAGATCAATGGAAGAGAACAGGCAGCCCAGAAATAAATCTATACACTTATGGTCAATTCATCTATGACAAAGGAGGCAAGAATATACAATAAAGAAAAGACAGTCTTTTCCATAAGTGATACCAGGAAAACTGGATAGCTACATGTAAAAGAATGAAATTAGAACATTCTCTAACACTATATACAAAAAATAAACTCAAAATGGATTAAAGACCTAAATGTAAGACTGGAAGCCATAAAGCTCCTAGAAAAAAAACATAGGCAGAACACTCTTTGACATAAATCATAGCAATATTTTTTTGGATCTGTCTCCTAAAGCAAAGGAAATAAAAGCAAAAATAAACAAATGGGGACTAATTAAACTTAAAAGCTTTTGCACAGCAAAGGATGCTATTGACAAAACAAAAAGACATCCTACTTAGTGGGAGAAAATATTTGCAAATGTTATGACCGATAAGGGGCTAATATCCAAAATATATAAACAGCTCATAAAGACATTTCTCCAAAGGGACATGCAGATGGCCAACATCACTAGTCATCAGGGAAATGCAAATCAAAACCACAAAGAGATATCACCTCACACCTGTCAGAATGGCTATCACCAAAAAGAACACAAATAACAAATGTTGGTGAGGATGTGGAGAAAAGAGAACATTTGTACACTGTTGGTGGGAATGTAAATTGGTGCATCCACTGTGGAAAACAGTATGAAGGTTTCTCAAAAAACTAAAAATAGAGTTACCATATGACCCCACACTGGGTATATATCCAAAAAACCCAAAAACACTAATTCAAAAAGATTCATGCACCTCAATGTTCATACCAAAATTATTTACAATTACCAATATATGGAAGCAACCTAAGTGTCCATCAACAGATGAATGGACAAAGAAGAGGTAGTGTATATATACAATGGAATACTACTCAGCCATAAGAAAGAATGAAATTTTGCCATTTACAACAATACAGATGGACTTGGAGGGTATTATACTAAGTGAAATAAGTCAGACAGAGAAAGACAAATACTGTATGATATCACTTATATGTGGAATCTAAAAATATAACAAACTAGTGAATATAACAAAACAGAAACAGACTCACAGGTATAGAGAACAAACTAGTGGTTACCTTGGGGAGACAGAAGGGGGGAGGGGCAACATAGAGGTAGGGGATTAAAAGGTACAAACTATTATGTGTAAAATAAATTATAAGGATATACTGTACAGCACAGGGAACATAGCCAATATTTTATAATAACTATAAATGGAGTATAACATTTTTTTAAACATCTTTATTGGAGTATAATTGCTTTACAATGCTGTGTTAGTTTCTGCTTTATAACAAAGTGAATCAGCTATACATATACATATATCCCCATATCTCCTCCCTCTTGCATCTCCCTCCTACCCTCCCTATCCCACCCCTCTAGGTGGTCACAAAGCACCGAGCTGATCTCCCTGTGCTATGTGGCTGCTTCCCACTAGTTACCTATTTTACATTTGGTAGTGTATATATGTCCATGCCACTCTCTCACTTCTCCCCAGCTTACCCTTCCCCTGCCCTGTGTCCTCAAGTCCATTCTCTACGTCTGTGTCTTTATTCCTGTCTTGCCCCTAGGTTCTTCAGAACCATTTTTTTTTTTTAGATTCCATATATATGTGTTAGCATATAGTATTTGTTTTTCTCTTTCTGACTTACTTCACTCTGTATGACAGACTCTAGGTCCATTCACCTCACTACAAATAACTCAATTTCGTTTCCTTTTATGGCTGAGTAATATTCCATTGTATATATGTGCCACATCTTCTTTATCCATTCATCTGTCGATGGACGCTTAGGTTGCTTCCATGTCCTGGCTATTGTAAATAGAGCTGCAATGAACATTGTGGTACATGACTCTTTTTGAATTATGGTTTTCTCAGGGTATATGCCCAGTTGTGCGATTGCTGGGTCATATGGTAGTACTATTTTTAGTTTTTTAAGGAACCTCCATACTGTTCTCCATAGTGGCTGTATCAGTTTACATTCCCACCAACAGTACAAGGGGGCTCCCTTTTCTCCACACCCTCACCAGCATTTACTGTTTATAGATTTTTTGATGATGGCCATTCTGACCGGTGTGAGGTGATACGTCATTGTAGTTTTGATTTGCATTTCTCTAATGATTAGTGATGTTGAGCATCCTTTCATGTGTTTGTTGGCAATCTGTATATCTTCTTTGGAGAAATGTCTATTTAGGTCTTCTGCCCATTTTTGGACTGGGTTGTTTGTTTTTTTGATATTTGGAGTATAACCTTTAAAAAGTTTGAATCACTATATTGTACACCTGTAGCTTATTACAATATTGTAAATCAATTAAACTTTAATTAAAAAAGACTAATAATAATAAAAAAAATTAAACTTGGCTTGAAGTAGAATGCAGTTTAGGGAGGTAGAAACTGGACTCAACATTTTCTGTAATATTGTTTGGATTAGAGAAAGCTATGAAGATTAGATTACCATTCAGATTTTGGATGTTGGGTTAGAATTCCAAGATGTTCATGTATTTTAAAAAATTGAGATATAAATGACATTCAACATTATATTAGTTTCAAGTGTACAACATAGTGATTCAATATTTGTCTATATTGTGAAATGATCACTACAATAAGCCTAAAATGTCCATGTATTTTTTTCTCTTTTTTTAAGTTAATTTTTATTGGAGTATAGTTGATTTATGATGTTGTGTTAGTTTCTGCTGTATAGCAAACTGAATCAGTTATACATATACATATATCCACTCTTTTTTAGATTCTTTTCCCATATAGGTCATTACAGAGTATTGAGTAGAGTTCCCTGTGCTATACAGTAGGTTCTTATTAGTTATCTATTTTTTATATATTGTATATATGTCAATCCCAATCTCCCAATTTATCCTCCCCCCCTTGGTAACCATAAGTTTGTTCTCTACATCTGTGCCTCTATTTCTGTTTTGTAAATAAGTTCATTCATACCATTTTTTTAGATTCCACATATAAGTGATATCATATGATATTTGTCTTTCTCTGTCTCACTTACTTCACTCAGTATGACAGTCTCTAGGTCCATCCATGTTGCTGCAAATGGCATTATTTTGTTCTTTTTTACGGCTGAGTAATAGTCCATTGTATATACGTACCATATCTTCTTTATCCATTCATTGTCGACAAAATGTCCATGTATTTTTAAGCAACCAAAATTAAGGGGAAAACAGATCATTTAAAAATATCTGTATGAACAGAAGTTTAATATTTTTATTTGCATGAAATAAAGATCTTCAAAAGATATAGGGACAAAAGACAACTAGATAACTCAGTATAAGATAGCAAATGTCTTTGTCCATTCAGGCTGCTATAACAAAATACCACAGACTGGGGTGGCTTATAAACAACAGAAATTTACTTCTTACAGTTTTAGTGTCTGGAAGACCAAGATGAGGGTGCCAGTATGGTTGGATTACAGTGAAGGTCCTCTCCAGGGATGAAGACCATTGACTTCTTGCTGTGTCCTCACATAGTGAAAGGGGTTAGGGAGCTCTGTGGGGGTCTCTTTTACAAGAGCACTAATCCTACTCACAAGGGGTCCCATCCTCATGACCTAAGCACCATCTAAAGGCCCTGTCTCCTAGTATCATTACACTGGGCATTAGGATTTCAAAATATGAATTTGGGGGAGACACAAACATTCAGATCATAGCAGCAAACAAACAGTAGAGGAACAGTACAGATAATAACTCTTGGTTTCTGTTTCTGATAAAATGGCAGATGTAGGTATCTTTAAAAGTTATGATAAGAATGACTAAAAATGCTGGAGACAATATTAAAAAGAAAATAATTTTAAATGCATAGCTCAACTCGCAAAACCATAAAGAAAATCCTTAGAGAAAAGCAGAAGTCCAGAGAAGTGAGGGAACATTGGTGTAGGTAGTTGCCTGGGGGGGTGGGGTCAGAACTTAGGTTTCCAAAGGCTGGAATGAGGGACAAGTGACAAAGTCAAGGGCACACCCAAGGTGGGAGGTATGATCAGATATCAACTGTATAAAGCCTGGACCTCCTAATATTGGTTGAAAAGGAGGAAAAAACACCCCTTAGAGAAAGAAAGTGAGTAAACTTGCTCGTCTTTCTCTCTGTTCTAGGTAGAGGTGATAAAATATGTTTTCTAAAAATTCATAACCAGAAGGTTGCCCTCAAGTGGATTTGGAAACGTTACTTGCACTGTTCAAGTTGAGAAATTAGTTTAAAATGGTTCACTTGTGAAGGTGCCTCTAGGGACACAGCAGAAGTCAATGTGTATTCTGAAGGAACTCATCTTAAACCTAGGCCTCAAAGAATTACCATTCCAAGGAACATGAGCTCACATGTAAGATTCAAAAATATATGAGGATATAAGTCACCATTAGAAAGTTAGCAGAAACAACAAAGACTACAGATATTAAAACTACTGGATAAATGCATAAAATATTTGTATGAAATACATGTAAATAAATGAAAGAGCCTATTAAAACTATGGTCCAAAACACAAGAGACTATTAAAAGTACCAAGCTGATTTTAAAAAGAACAAATACAATTTATAGAAACTAAAAATACAATAATTAAATTAGATACACAATGGAATAACCACTAGATAGGGAAAAAATGAAGGGAAAATTATTAAACAGAAACACCAACTGAAAAGACTATCAGAACACATATTGGATATAGATTAAAAATATGAAAACTTTGATGCATTGAGTAAGAAGTGCAGACACACATCTACTGGATGCTTCAGGCAGAGGGTGGAGAAGCAGCAACATCTGAAGTGACAACATCTGAGAATCTTCCAGAATTGTGGGATAACAGGTCACATAAAATATGAGTTAAAATAAATCCCAAGCAGTATAAATAAAAAGTTCTACTTTTAGACACATTTTAGAAAAACCAAAGGCAAGAGAAGATCTTAAAAGCAGAGAGAGGAGATAAATCAGAAAGGCTACACAGTGTAATGGTCAAGAATGTAGACTCTGGAGCCAGACTGCCTGGGTTCAAAGCTAGGTTCTATAGATGATGAGCTGTTTGCCTCGTTTCCTCATCTGTAAAGTGTTAGGACCTTCCTCACAGTAGAGGAAGTGGTAGATGAATTTAAGTGTACATAAATATAGCTGAAAATAGTCTTTGGCACATTGTAACACTATAAGCTTTAGCTATTATTTTTTTAATTCTTATTAATTACTTATACAGAAAAGACATCTCAAGAACGAGACCAGAAGAGAATGAAATATTATCTAAAAATTTCTGAAAGAAAATAATTATAACTAGTAAAATTAACTTTCAAGAAGTAAAATTACCTTTTAAGAAGTAAGTCAAAATTATCTTTCAAGAAGAAAATAAATGCATACCCAGTAAAATCATCTTGAATTAAAGTCACTTTTAGGGCTTCCCTGGTGGCGCAGTGGTTGAGAATCTGCCTGCTAATGCAGGGGACACGGGTTCGAGCCCTGGTCTGGGAGGATACCACATGCCGCAGAGCAACTAGGCCCGTGAGCCACAACTACTGAGCCTGCGCGTCTGGAGCCTGTGCTCCGCAACAAGAGAGGCCGCGACAGTGAGAGGCCCGTGCACCGCGATGAAGAGTGGCCCCCGCTTGCCGCAACTAGAGAAAGCCCTAGCACAGGAATGAAGACCCAACATAGCAATCAATCAATAAATAAATCTTTAAAAAAAAAAGTCACCTTTAAACCAAAAAATGAGTTCATCACCAACATCTTAGTAAAGAAACTTCTAGAAAAGTTACATCAGGAAGAAAGAATATGGTCCCATAGGAAAGGCTGAAATGTGAGAAGAAATTGTAAATAAAGAAAATGCAAACATGCCAATAAATTAAAAAAAATCAACTGCATAAAATAATGATAAATGTTTAACATGTAGAGCTAAAGAAATAAGGTAATACAGAGCAATAGCATAGCTTTTGTCTGTGGGGTGGTGATAATCAGGAAGGGAAGCATTATAAGGATCTTCTATTCTAAAAGAACATAAAGATATTAGGTAACTTTGACTTAACATTCATGTTAATATTTACAGGAAAATCATTAAAAGAATAGGAATAGAATATATAATTTTCATACTAATGGAAAAAATAAAATGAAAAGAAGATTGAATTCAGGCAGGAAAGGAGAAAACAATAACAGAAAAAGGACAAATAAACCCAAATGATAAGATGGAAAAAATGAGAAGATAGTCTAAATATATCACAGTTCAAAATAAGTGTAAACTGGTTAGGCTCTCCAGTTAAGAGGTAATGATCATCATACTGAATTTAAAAATGAAATCCAGTTCAGTGATGCTTTCCCAAAAGGCACAGCTAAAACACAGAAACATTTCATCAGAAATGTTGAAAGTTAAAGGAGAGAAAAATATATACCAAGCAAATACTATTTAAGAGAAAGCTAGTGTCATGATATTAATATCAGACATGATAGACTTTAAAGAGAAGGTAAAAAGTATTACTAGAGATAAACTACATGATGATTAGTGATTTAATCTACTAGGAAGCTCTACCCCTTCCAGATAGATAATGACTACTGATTAGTGATTATTAATGATAATTACATAACGATTAGTGATTAATTCACTAGAAAAGCTCTCTCTCTCTCTATATATATATACCTAGAAACATACATTCGTTTTGTTGAAAGGAACTTTTTATAAAACTAAAAGTGGAAACTGTTAAATTCACTTCCATAGTGAGAGATTTAATAGATGTACCCATTTCACCAACTGATAAATCAAAAGACAAAAAAATTACAAAGTATATAGAAGAATTGAACAACACAACAAACTTGATAGAATGAACTTATATAGAACACTTTGCTCAACAATTGGCAAATACATGGTCTTTCCAAGCTCACAGAAATTAATAAGCAATGACCACATGCTAGGACAGGGAGGACTGGTATCCCACATGCCGCATTCTTTGATCACAATACAATTAAGTTAGAAATCGATATCAAAAAGATAAAGTGCGTACTTGAAAGTTAAAAAGCACCTCAAATAATTTAGGTATCATAAAATTAATATAATGGAAACTAATAGATACTTGGAACTGAATACTTAAAAATACTAAATATCAAAACTTGCAGAAAAGCTGTACTTAGAGGGAATTCCCTAAGTACAAGAATTTCCTAAGTGCTCATATTGACAAAAGCTAAAGATTAATGAACTAATCATCAAACTAGAGAGATTAAAAAGTAGAATAGTGAAATAAAAAAGAAAATAGATGGAAGGAAATAATAAAGATAGGATGAAAATTAAGAAAATAGAAAAAAGTCAACAATGTCAAGTTTGGTTCCATGAGGAAACTTTGAAATTGAACAACAGTGTGGCTGGGTTTATCAAGAAACAAAATAAGAGACAGATCAATAATATAAGGAATGAAAAAGGGGACATAACTGGAGACAGTGTTAGAGGCACTTAGAGGAGGCTACACAGCATTTTGACTCAGAGAATAGGCTGAGGGATCAAAGAGATTTGGCAATGTGATCTTGGGCCAATCTCCTGAGCCCAGTGACTCATAATGATAGATTATGAAGATAAATAAAATAGAAAAGTATTAAAACTTGGCATATAAAAGCACAGTGAAAATTAGCTATACATTTTATTGTTTTTTTTCTTTTTATCATTGGAATCCTGGAGCAGTACCACTGGGAAACTTTACTGGTTTGGATGTATAAATAGGGTGTCAACAGAAAGAAGTAGGGCTGCACAGGCAAGGGAGGACATTTCAAAGTGGAAACAGGATGAATATGTGAGCAAAGGCAGAGAAAGGGATGCACAGGGCCAGAGTAAGCCTTACATGTGGAAAAATCACAGTGTCAAATGCGTTTTATAACATTGGAAACTCAGGACACTCACAGAAAACTATTTGTATTTCTTGGTAACACTGCCTGAGAAAACATATCATCAAAAATGGGCTTGCCTACACCTTACCTCCATAACCCGTCACTTTTTTCCCTGTACACTCCCCAAGCACACTCACTAGTGTAAGCTTCTGGAGCTGGGGACAACAGCTCCAGGAGGATTAGATTTAAACAGTAACACAAGGAAGAGAATCCTGTGAATTCCCTGGCTGTCCAGTGGTTAGGACTCTGCACTTTCACTGCCAAGGGTGTGGGTTTGATCCCTGGTCTGGGAACTAAGATCCCGCAAGCCACATGGGGGCGCAAAAAAAAAAAATTATAATACTAAATTAATAGACTCAATGGGCTGAGGCATACAGAGATTGTTAAAGCCCCCTCTCCGCCTTCAAACTGAATTGCACCTTAACTAGTCCATCTAGATGAGAACCACACTTCTAAAGAAATGTGGTTCCAGCAAAGGAAACCATAAACAAAAGCAAAAGACAACCCACAGAATGGGAGAAAATATTTGCAAACAATGTGACCGATAAAAGATTAGTCTCCACTAATATGTGTAAAATAGATAACTAATAAGAACCTGCTGTATAAAAAATAAATTAAATTAAATTTTAAAAAAAGATTAGTCTCCAAAATTTACAAACAGCTCATGTGGCTCACTATCAAAAAAACAAACAACCCAATCAAAAAGTGGGAAGGAGACCTAAATAGACATTTCTCCAAAGAAGACATACAGAGGGCCAAGAGGTACATGAAAAGATGCTCAACATTGCTAATTATTAGAGAAATGCAAATCAAAACTACAATGAGATATCACCTCACACCAGTCGGAATGGCCACCATCAAAAAGTACACAAACGGGCTTCCCTGGTGGCGCAGTGGTTGAGAATCTGCCTGCCAATGCAGGGGACACGGGTTCGAGCCCTGGTCTGGGAAGATCCCACATGCCACGGAGCAGCTGGGCCCGTGAGCCACAACTACTGAGCCTGTGCGTCTGGAGCCTGTGCCCCGCAACGGGAGGGGCCGCAATAGTGAAAGGCCCGCGCACCGCGATGAAGAGCGGTCCCCACACCGCGATGAAGAGTGGCCCCCACTTGCCGCAACTAGAGAAAGCCCTCGCACGAACCGAAGACCCAACACAGCCAAAAATAAATAAATAAATAAATAAAGTAGCTATAAAATTAAAAAAAAAAAAAAAAAAAAAAAAGCTACTCTTTAAAAAAAAAAAAAAAAAAAAAAAAAAAAAAAAAAAAGTACACAAACAATAAATGTTGGAAAGGGTGTGGAGAAAAGGGAACCCTCCTACACTTTTGGTGGGAATATAAATTGGTACAACCATTATGGAGAACAGTACAGAGGTTCCTTAAAAAACTAAAAATAGAGCTACCATATGATCCAGCAATCTCACTCCTGGGCATATATCCAGAGAAAACCATGGTTTGAAAAGATACATGCACCCTGATGTTCATTGCAGCACTATTTACAATAGCCAGGACATAGAAGCAACCTAAATGTCCATCAACAGAGGAATGGTTAAAGAAGATGTGGTACATATATACAATGGAACATTACTCAGCCATAAAAAGGAACGAAACTGGGTCACTTGAAGAGATGTGGATGGACCTAGAGACTGTCATACAGAGTGAAGTAAGTCAGAAAGAGAAGAACAAATATCATATACTAATGCATATATGTGGAATCTAGAAAAATGGTATAGATGAACTTATTTGCAAAGCAGAAATAGAGACACAGACATAGAGAACAAACGTATGGATACCAAGGGGGGAAAGGGGAGGTGGGATGGATTGAGAGATTAGGATGGATGTATATACACTACTATGTATAAAATAGATAACTAATGAGAACAGACTGTGCTATACAATCTGGAACCCCGGGGAGTCCAGAGAATCCAACTTTCCTGTCAAGGGAGACATTTCCTGGCAGCATGATCCCAGAAGAAGATACAGGGACTTCCCTGGCGGTCCAGTGGTTAAGACTCCACACATCTACTGCAGGGGGCATGGGTTCGATCCCTGGTCAGGGAAGATCCTGCATGCCGTGCAGCCAAAAAAAAAAAAAGATTCTACCAGAAGAAGATACAAATCCATGGGTCTAGATCTGGCTTCAGCAGTGAGCGTGCTACTCGGATAAGCTCCAAGAAAGGAGGGGTAAAAGGCTGGAGAAGCCGAGCTAGCTTCATCTTGGGGTTTCCCTGCTTAGTAGCTTTCCTCACCAGGACCATACAGCATTCTCCACAGGCCGCTTCTCCTTCTGAGTCCCAGGGCTGGAGATTCCCCTGAATAGACACATCCCAAGCCCGAGCTGCTCAGGCCTCTGTCATTATGTAATCCAGGGAGCCCTCAGACAGCTGGAGCCTGGTGTTTTGAGGGATGGCTGGGAGATTTGCCCCTGCTGGTCCTGGCAGCCTTTATGGCTGGAGATTGCAGTGCAATGCAAAGGGACCCATTTGACAGTGTTTGCACCTTATCATTTCCAAAGAATCTCTGCTCTTGAGACAGTCGGTGCTCTCAGCTGTCTGTCAAGTTCAAGTACTTTTTATCTTAAACATATCTGAGTGTTGGTGCTAGAGAAACAACTAAAGAAGCTCATCACAAGAGACATTATGTGTGGGGTTCAATATCCCCCATTTCCCTATCTCTATGCTGTTCCTTCTTACCATGTCAGTCTGGGGACATAATCGACCCTCTCCCTGTGGATTTGGGTCCTAAGGCACTTTATAATTCTGGTCTGGAGCTGCTGGGCAGTCTCTTTTGTGAAACCACCATTTCACGGTGAATCAGTCACTCCCTCCAGGCCACCTTCCTTCTGTTCTGCGACAGGTCAGGGATACTGCCATTTGGGGACAATCCACCATGGCTTTAATCTACATTTTATCTGGCACGGGAGAGCAGATGGACAGTCCATCAACCATAGGCCCAAGGGGATTATTGAAGCTAGCACTTCTGATCGGATTTTAGTTCTTTATTACAAACTGGTAAATAAAATATATTTTATCCTCCTATCTTGACAAATACACTCTCATAATGACAAAAACCAAATATATGTGTAAAGCTATGGTTTTAATGTGTCTGAGGTCTAGCAAAATGTCAGACTACTAAATTTCATTATTATTGCACATATCTGACTCATCTGTTAATGGGCTGGTGATAGTTGAGTAGTGATAAAGATTTTATATAACTTATGTATTTGTTTCATAAAATTAATTTTTCTTGCCTTACTTCTGCAAAATCACTGATTTTGTCATTATATTCAAGATGTTTACATAATTTATTTTCAACTCATAGTAATCATCTGAAGGGTTTCAAAAGTTATAATTATTTCAAAGTATACAAAAATCAAACAGATTTATGAGAACATATAAATTAAGTATAGAAGTTATTTTATATGTTTCCAAAAGTTTTCTTTTAAAATATGCAAAATTACCTAATAACTTTAAACGATTAAAATACAAATTATAATTAATAAATGCCAAAATTTCATTAGGTATATTTATATTGTAATTAAATCTCATTTATTTTTATAAAGATAAAACCATTCAAAATTTAAACATTCTATGTTCGTCAGGTTGCCAATATAAAGAATTGCTGCCATGATACATGAATGCAAATTTAAAAGTAATATGAAATGTTAAAATCACAAAATGCTCATAAGCCACCATTTGCAACTTTTGTGAAATATTGTGCTAATTGAATTGAATACCATGGGAACCAGGGATTAGAACAAGAGAAGAAAGAAAGAAGATTCTTGACGTTACTGAGAAATGATACTTTGTTATGAAAGAATCTCTTGCATTCATGTTATCTTAAAGGAGGAATTTGACAAGTTTGACTTTTCTCTTAACCCAATGCTCTTTTCCCTCACATCGTCCAAGCATTCCAAAGCCATGTCATCATCATAACCCACGATCTTTCACAGCTTTCAAATCCTGTCACCTTTTCTTTTGAGCATATAGGGCAAGAGATGTGGAAATGCATTTCCCTAGGGCCTGAACAGTGTGGTCAGGAAGGTGGGTGTTAAGAGCTATGAGCTGTGCTGCGCCAGTCTGAGCCGCAGATCCTGAGCGACAGAGGCACCCATGTTTTTGTCTTTTTAATTTTTATTGGAGGTTAGTTGATTTACAATGTTGTGTTAGTTTCAGGTGTACAGCAAAGTGAATCAGTTATACATATACATATATCCACTCTTTTTTTTAGAATCTTTTCCCATGTAGGCCATTATAGAGTCTTGAGTAGAGTTCCCTGTGCTATACAGTAGGTTCTTACTAGTCATCTATTTTACCCATGTGTTTTTAATAAATTTATCTGTGTGTGATTGTGGTATGTGGACCACTCTAAAATACCTCTTACTTAGGTCTAAAGGAGGTTCTGTATGTATCAGCCATAATCAGACTCGCCCAGGAGAACCTACTGCTAACATTTTGGAGTATTTCCTTCCAGCTATTTTCTATAACCTGTTTTCACATAAGAGAATATGCCTTATATACAGTCTTATATCCTGCTTTGTTGATAAAACAAAAGTTACCAGTCTAACTTCTGCATTCTTTAAATACTACAAAGGCACATATTGCCCAGTCATGGAAGTTCACACCCTCGGAGTTGGAGGAAGGACCATCCTGTTCTCATTATGGTGAGTACAGCAGAAATAAGACCCCATTTGAAGAAATTAAATAAATAAAAATTCAGAAATATGTCCAAAGCACAGTGTTAGATGCAGCAGAGGGCATTCAAAGAAGTATAAGACAGAGTTTCCATTTTCATGAGGGCTAGCTTACAAACCAGTTGCCTGGCTTTGTTCTCAGCACAAAGATGACTGAAGACTAAACTCTCAGCAAGAGGGATTAACAGATCATTGAAATGGACTAGCCTGTTCTGCCAAACAACAGGCTAATCTTTTTTTTTTTTTTTTTTTACAGGCTAATCTTTAGCACAAATTTACAGTGGAAAGCTGGGCCTTTTAGAGGTAATATAGTCCCAGACACTGCTTAGGAGGATGCCATGGCTCTGTCAGTTTCCCTTGTACTAGTACGAGGAGCTACTATTTACTGGGGATATCATAGACTACATACTTTATACCTATTATTTCATTTAAAATTTAACCTTGAAATGTGAATTTCAAATTTCATTTGAATTTGATATTTCATTTGAATTGATGTTTGAATATTTCTTATACTACTTATACTTTAAAAATTACTCCCCAATATTTAAAGTAAAGATTTTATATTTTTAGGACAATTTTAGATTCAGAGCAAAATGGAGCAGAAGGTACAGAGCTATTCCATACACCCACTTCTCCCAGACATGAACAATCTCCCCCATTATCAACATCCCCCACCAGAGTGGTATAGTTATTACAACTCATGAACCTACATTGGCACATTATAATTACCCAAAGTCCATTGTTTACTTTAGGGTTACCTCATGGTGGTGTGTATTCAATGGGTTTAGGCAAGTATATAATGACATGTATCCATCATTATGGTATCATGCAGAGTAGTTTCACTACCCTAAAAATTCTCTGTGCTCTACC
Organism: Balaenoptera acutorostrata; assembly: GCF_949987535.1. Lineage (NCBI taxonomy): Eukaryota > Metazoa > Chordata > Mammalia > Artiodactyla > Balaenopteridae > Balaenoptera > Balaenoptera acutorostrata. The sequence continues at coordinate 61,464,892 of NC_080070.1, forward strand.
TATTTATCCTTCCTACTGGCCAAGCTCTGGCAACCATTTAACTTATTCACTCCATAGTTCGGCCTTTTCTAGAATGTCATACAGTTGGAACCATATAGTATGTTGCCTTTTTGGACTGGCTTCTTTCATTTCGTAATATGAATTTAATTTTCCTCCATGTCTTTTCATGGCTTGACAGCTCATGTCTTCTTAGCACTCAATAATAATCCATTGTCTGAATGTACTGTAGTTTGTTTATCCAATAATCTACTGAAGGACATCTTGGTCAGTTCCAAGTTTTGGCAATTATGAATAAAGCTGCTATAAACATTCTTATGCAGGTTTTTTTTTTTTTTTTGTGGACATACGTTTTCAACTCCTTTGGGTAAATACCGAGGAGACAATTGCTGGATCATATGATAAGGGTATGTTTAGTTTTGTAAGAAACTGTCGATGTATCTTCCAAAATAGCTGTACCATTTTGCATTCCCAGCAATGAATGAAAGCTCCTGTTGCTCCACATCCCCACCAGCTTTTGGTGTTGCCAGTGTTCTGGATTTTGGCCATTCTAATTGGTGTGTAGCGGTATCTCATTGTTTTAATTTGTATTTCTCTGATGACATATGATGTGGAGTACCTTTTCTTATGCTTATCTGCTATCTATATATATTCTTTGTTAAGGTGTCTGTTAGGGTCTTTGGTCCATTTTTTAAATTGGGTTGTTTGTTTTCTTATTGGATTTTAAGAGTTCTTTGTATATTTTGGATAATAGTCATTTATTAGATATGTTTTCTACAAATATTTTCTCCCAGTCTGTGTCTTGTCTACTCGTTCTCTTAACATTGTTGTTCCCAGAGCAGAAGTTTTTAATTTTAGTGAAGTCCAGCTTATCAATCCTTTCATTCATGGATTGAACCTTTGGTGTTATATCTGAAAAGTCATCACCAAACTCTAGGTCATTAGATTTTCTCCTGTGTTATCTTCCAGGAGTTTTATATTTTTGTGTTTTACACTTAGGTCTGAGTTCCATTTTGAATTAATTTTTGTAAAGTGTGTAAAGTCTGTATGTATATTTATTATTTTGCAAGTGGTTGTCCAGTTGTTCAGGCGCCACTTGTTAAAAGACTATCTTTGCTCCATGTATTCCCTGTGTTCATTTGTCAAAGACCAGTTGACCCACAATCAGTTGTTATTCCTATTAAGACTGACAAAACATGTATTAAGTGCCTAATTGTATATAGCATTGTCGTGAGTGCTGTCAAAGTGTCAGGCTTATGCACTATGCCATGTTCAGCACAAATAAGCTTTGAGGCCCTCCAAGTGCAAAGGAAAAGAAATGTCTTGCTAGCTTTGAACATCTGTCACCAAATTATTCCCAAGGCAGGATCATTGTTTGCTTACCTCTAGGCATAACTTAAAAAAATCAGAATGACTGGTGTTACTCTATTACCCACTGTGTTAGTTAACAATTATTACTGTAACAAATTATCATAAGCTAGTGGCTTAATGCAACACAAATTTACTCTCTCACAGTTCTGTACACAGTAGTCTAAAATAAAGGTGTCAGCCCGGTTGTGTTTCATCTCAAGGCTTCAGGGGAGAAATTGTTTCTGTGGCTTTTTCAGCTTCTAGAGGCCCCTTCAACATACCTCTCTGACCTCTTGCTTCTGTCTTCGCAGCTCCTCCTCCTCTCACCCTCCTGCCTCCCTCTTATAAAGGCCCTTGTGTGGTGAGAGGACCAGCCAGGCAGCCCAGCTTCTCACAGGCTTTCATGTATCTCAGCCCACAGGCACCCAGCCCGTGCCCGACCTGCCACCAAGATGCCCAAGAGGAAGGTCAGCTCCACTGAAGGGGCAGCGAAGGAGGAGCACAAGTGGAAATCAGCAAAGTTGTCAGCTAAACCTGTTCCTGCAAAAGCAGAAACATAGCCCCAAAAAGGCAACAGGAAAGGATAAATCTTTAGACAAAAAAGTGTAAGCAAAAGGGAAGAGAAGAGCAAAGGGAAAACAGAAGGAAGTGGCTAACCAAGAAGCTAAAGAGGAATTATCCATCTCATCCGTAACTTAATCGCATCGGCAAAAGCTCTTTTACCATATAAGGTAATGTAGTCACAGTTCCTGGGGATTAGGACATGAACATTTTGGGGGGAGAGCATTATTCAGCCTACCACACCCACCAAAGTTTTCCAGATATGTGATAAGCTGCAGAACATTTTACCCTAAAAAATCATTATACATGGGCCAGGGAAGCATTGCAAGAAAGGAAAATATCAGACAGAAAAGTCACAGATGAGAATGTCATAATGTTGTTTGTCTCTAGTTTCAGTGTGTGGTGTCAAGGACTTGAGGAGTTAATTTTTTTCTTACTTGCCTTTCCTTCTGGGGCTGTTGCTCACTTGCTCTCAGATCCATGTTCACTCAGTGGTGGCTCTGGAGTTGGGCAGATCCAAGTATATGTGCTGCTTTATAAAGGCCAGATGCTTATTTTTATGGTCCCTGAGTCCTCCGGGCTGCCCAGCTGGGTGCCTTATGCCTGGCCCTCTCCCTTTTTATATCATCCTTGCCCTTCCTTTTCCTCCCTGTATAGCAGACATCACACAAATATCAGAGTCCCATGAAAGAAGTTAAAGGCACTGGGGACTTCCCTGGTGGCACATTGGATAAGACTCCATGTTCTTAATGCAGGGGGCCTGGGTTCGATCCCTGGTCAGGAAACTAGATCCCACATGCATGCCACAACTAAGAGTTCGCATGCCACAACTAAGGAGCCCGTGAGCCGCAACTAAGACCTGGCACAACCAAATAAATAAAATCTTAAACAACAACAACAACAACAACAACAAAGTCATTAAAATAAAAAAAGTTAAAGGCATTATCCCAGATCTCTCAGGCTGGCAGAAGGGAAGAAGGTAGACACCTGACTTCCACCTGACCTGTGTTCTATCACTGAATTTTAAGTTACCACCTTGAGTGATGGGGAGAACCAGCTGCAGTAGCATGAAGAGGATGGGGCTGCTTTCTTCTCAGATTGTAGACCCCTCTCCCTCACTTTTAGGCCCCTTATATATTATTCCACACCCTGGTCACTAGCTATACAGGCCAGGTGTCATTTATTCTTGTCTCCAGCACAAGGGAACAGAAGTTAGCCCTTGGTACATAATAGCCTCTGAAATAGAAAGCTACGGATGAGGCAACCTGTAAATCCAAACTTCCTTGGGATGGGTGTGTAGCTGCTAGAGGAGATTTTCTGGTTACTCGAGTTAGACTTGTTCACACACCAAATATCCCCATGAAGAGTTCCCCTCCAGTGGCCCCTGGGAAGGGAAGCCCCCTGAAAAGTACTGAATGCATGCCTGCCCTCTGCTCTTGGGACCCTATTCACACCATTCAATAGTTGGAATTTAGGGAATTCCATGATGGTCCAGTGGTTAGGGCTCAGCGCTTTCACTGCTGGGCCGGGTTCAATCCCTGTTCAGGGAACTGAGATCCCGCAAGCTGCGTGATGCAGCCAAAACAACAACAACAATGACAACAAACAAAACAAAACAAAAACCAAGATCATCCTTATAAAAAAAAATAGTTGGAATTTAGCCAAGATGCCAGCAGGGCCTTTGACATGTGTATGCAACTATTTGAGAGAACTTTGGAGCTGGAAGGGTCAGAGCCAGATAACCTGCAGGTGCACAACCACAGGGCCCGGACTAGGATGAGGTGGGTGAGGCCTGTGGGGTACTTGCCTTGGGCACAAAATTTAAGTGGGTGCCAATCACTCCTCAAGTAATAAAAAAATAACATTTTGATGATGTATTTTTAAAAAACAAAATTAATACTAAAACCCTCAAGATGAACAAAGCATCAAAATTTTAAATAAAGATGGGATCAGCAATGATGTTGTTGCTATACTATATTAGAGATTGAGGTCAAAGGAAAATTTGGTAACATGGATCCTGTATTTATTGAAAATTTTGATGTTTTGTTTATCATGGATATTTTTGCATTAATTCTTAGTTTTAAAAAATATTTCATTAAAATATTATTTATCTTGATTACAGAGTTGTTTTGTGCCCCTTTAAATTTTGCACCCTCACTGTCATCACCCTGGTCCCAGCCCTGTAATATTTACAGCAGTTTGGAGGTTTTAACTCTTTTGAGCCTTGTGATTACCCTATAAGATGGGCAAGGCAAGTATTATTATCTGCATTTGACAGTGAAGAAACCAAGTTGCAAAACAAGTGACAAGGACTGCTCAGGACTACATGGTACATGTTAGACAAGAGATTAAAATTCAGGCCTGTTGACTTTGAATCCAGGGCTTTCTCTATGACAGATATCTCAATATGCAATGTACCAAAATATCAGCTATGAAAATTGTTAAAATCCAGGTTCCTGAGTTCCCAACCACAGAGACTCTGATTCTGAAGCTCTGGGGTAGAACACAACAATCTGCATTTTTTGATACCCACACAAATTGATTTTGATGTCAGTGAGTCATGAACCACTGTTTGGGCAGCTCTGTCAGGACTCCAGGCAGATGCCGCAGATGCCCCAGACTATGACTGCACAGTCACCACTACAAGAACTTGAAGTTCTTTTTTTTTTTAATTAAAAAAATTTTTTTTATTTTGGCTGCGTTGGGTCTTTGTTGCTGCACGTGGGCTTTCTCTAGTTGCAGCAAGTGGGGGCTACTCTTCGTTGCAGCACACGGGTTTCTCATTGTGGTGGCTTCTCTTGTTGCGGAGCATGGGCTCTAGGCATGCCGGCTTCAGTAGTTGTGGTGTGCAGGCTCAGTAATTATGGCTTGTGGGCTCTAGAGCGCAGGCTCAGTAGTTGTGGTACATGGGCTTAGTTGCTCTGCAGCATGTGGGATCTTCCCAGACCAGGGATTGAACCCTTGTCCCCTGCATTGGCAGGCGGATTCTTAACCACTGTACCACCAGGGGAGTCCCAAGAACTTGAAGTTCTGATCGTTAACATTTCTGCTTGTAAAAAGATACATGCAACCAAGTTGGATTCATTTCAGGGTCACAAGGATGGTTCAACATATGAAGATCGATCAATGTGAGATACCACATCAATAAAAGAAAAGACAAAAGCCACATGATCATCTCAGTAGATGCAGAAAAAGCATTCAATAAAATTCAACATCCATTCATGATAAAAACCCTTATGAAAATGTGTATAGAGGGAACATATCTCAACATAATAAGAGCTATTTATGACAAACTCACAGCCAATATAATACTTAATGGTGAAAAGCTGAAAACCTTCAGTTAAAAGCCTTCAACTAAAATCTGGAACAAGACAAGGATGCCCACTCTCACTGGTTCTATTCAACATAGTATTGGAATTCCTAGCCACAGCAATCAGACAAGAAAAAGAAATAAAATGTATTCAAATTGGTAGGAAAGAGGTAAAATTGTCATTATATGCAGATGACATGATCACTGGGAACCATGGTCACTCCTGCTCTGTGGCTGATATTGGTAGCCCCTGCCCTTCCTTGTTCCTAGCTGTTTCTATTATGTCTCAAGTTTGCCAATCTCTGGGTGGTGTGAAACCAAAGCAGGTCCTTCATGCCATGTATCAAAAGACTGGGCAAGCTGGTTGCTCACTGTGCTCTGCCTTTCCCAGGGCGGGGAACTCTTTCTAGCTGGGGAATTCCTTCTGGGTGCTGAGCAGTGCTGGCCTGAGGAATGGGATAATGAAAGGAAAATGAAGCTGTCTTCCTTTTTTGTGAGGTTATTCTCAGGTTTTTTTGTTCCACTGTTTTGCTAAATTTCTTAAGTGGTCTCCTGAACTCTCCTAGAGCTGTTTTGTTTGTGGATAGCTGTCTAATTGTTGATCTTTTGAGCGATGGCGGCTGGGGTCTCCTACTCTGCTATTTTTGGCTCACATGCAATCTTAAGGAAGAGTTTGGGTGGCTTAATATCAACAACATTATAAGGATAGCTCCCCAAACTTGAAAACAGTTTGCCTTCAAAAGTTGAACTTGGAAGATGATTGTTTGGACACACCTTTACTTCGAAGCAATGCCTGGTGTTGAGGTTCTCAGATGCACTGTCTTAGTGCCACCCATGACAACATACAAATACTCTTCCCGTATTTTCTAAAATATTCCTGCCTACTGCTTTTCTCCATTCCCATTTGTTGATAATCTTCCATTGCTCTGTAGCCTCCCTTACCAACAAGAGCAGCAGTTCTCAAACATTAGTGGCATCACAATCACCTGGAAAGCTTGAAAAGCTACAAATTGCTGGACTTCACCCCCAGAATCTGCTAGGGCTGTGTGGGATCAGAGAATTTGCATTTCTGTTAAGTTCCCAGTTGGTGCTGCTGCTGCTTCTTTAAAAATCACCAAACCAGAATGATGGTTCTCAAACATGGAATCACCTCAGGAGCTTTTATAAAAGTACTGATGCCCAAGGTCACCAATTAAGCTAGACTCTTTGGAGATGAGGGCTTGCATTAGATTCCTAGGGTTACTGTAACAAATTACCACAAACTGAGTGGTTTAAAACCACAGAAATGAATTATTTCACAGTTCTAGAGGCCAGATGTCCCAAATGAGGGGTTGGCAGGGCCATGATCCCTCAAAGGATTTAGGGAGGGAGCTTCTCCTAGCTTCTGGTCATTGCCAGCAATCCTTGGCACTTCTTGACTCGTAGATGCATCACTCCAATCTCTGCCTTCACTTTCACAAGGCCTTCTCCCCCTGTGTGTCTGAGTGTATATATGTCTGTGTGTCCTCTCCTCTTCCTATAAAGAAACCAGTGATTGCATTTGGGGCCCACCCTAATCCAGTATAACCTCATCTTGAATTGCATCTTAATTATATCTGCAAAGACCTTATTTCAAGCAACGCCACTTTCTGAGGTTCCAAGTGGACGTGAATTTGGGGGAGGGGGAACACTGTTCAATACTGGGCCCTCATTTCAGATCCCTGAAGGCAAGATCCATATAATATAGAACTTCCATAAAGAGTCTAGCACAGAATATGATGCCAAAAAAAAATTCCTGAATGGATGAGCCTGTGTGTTTTCTTCTTCTAATCCACAGTCATCACAGCACAACAGATACAACACTCTTAATTTATCTTAAAAGCTTGTTGAAACTAACTGCAGATTCCAAGGACTTTAAAGTATTTATCTGTATGACTAATTCAGTTTTAAATTAAAGACGCTTTTCCTTAAGCAACAGAAGATACTGAAGGTACTTCTTTGTAGAAAGAATGGTATGTTATTCTTCTGTGCATTTTATAGGGAACATACCTATAAAGAGCCTAGATTACACACTTTTGAAAGCTTTTAATGGTAAGACACAATGTTTTTGAACTTTCCATTATGAACTAGAAATAATATTTTCACATGAAACAAAAATGCTAAATTACCAAACTGCCTCCCTTGGGTTTTGAATTTTGTACAATCGAAATGATTGTTTCCATGAGTTAAGACCATGGGGGTGTCTCTTTAGAATGCCTGTGATGCAAAGCAGGAGACAAGTTACCTGTCATCTGAATTCATCATTGGAGGCTGTTATTCACAGGGTTGGCATGGGGACTGACGAACAACCAGGCAACAAAGCTAAGCAAAATATGGTCACATGTTGGGAAAAGAGTTGTGTATTCTAAGGGCAGGTGGAAATCAGGGAGTGACTAAGTTTTGTATTGGATGAAGTGGCAACTGAGGCTCACAGTCAGAGTTGTCCTAATAGCTCTCAGTTTACATTGGCTCTGTTATGTTGATATCAGTTATGGGGGCTTAATGGGGTTCTATGAACTCTACACTGTGACCCCCTTGGAGCAGCAGTGCATATACTGGGACATGTACTGACTGAGAATTGGAGCCCTGGATTCCTGTCTCAGATCTACCACAAATAATCTCTAAAGCTCTTTGCAGTTTTTAAATATGTTGATGTGTGGGATGCAGTATAATTAATAACATATCTGAGCTTGTGTATCCTGCTTTGCATTGCTGTGTCTGCATGATGCAGGTATCTTAAAAGAAGGCGATGAGGAGATTTGGTCACTCGTTTATTTTTGTAAGTATTTTTCCATTAGGGTTTTGACGCCCTTTATGATAGAAAATTACTTCTTGCATAAACCAGGAACGTGACAATGCTTAGAAATTTTGAGAATATCCAAGTGCTTTTTTAATGTTTATGATGTTTTAAAAAATCTTTATGGGGCTTCCCTGGTGGCGCAGTGGTTGAGAGTCTGCCTACCAATGCAGGGGACGCGGGTTCGAGCCCTGGTCTGGGAGGATCCCACATGCCGCGGAGCAGCTAGGCCCGTGAGCCACAATTTACTGAGCCTGCGTGTCTGGAGCCTGTGCTCCGCAACAAGAGAGGCCACGACACTGAGAGGCCCGCGCACCGCAATGAAGAGTGGCCCCCACTTGCCGCAACTAGAGAAAGCCCTCGCACAGAAACGAAGACCCAACACAGCCATAAATAAATAAATAAATAAACCCAAAAGTTAAAAAAAAAAAACTTTATGGTCACACACTCAATAGTTATAATAATTTTCCATTTTCTTTTTTAACCAGTGGTAGTGACAGCTCTCCAACAGTACATTGTCTTACATCTCCCTTGAACCATTTTCTCTGCTAGTAAACTCCACTGAGAGAGACTGAATCATCTATCCATTTCTAAGCAGACTCTCTCAGTTTTCTGAGAACTTGGAAGTTCTACCTTATTTCCTGCGCCTTAATACTTTGTTTAGTTATAAAGATTCTTTAAGGTAAAAATCAAACACAATCATGATGCTTGATGTTTCTGGGATTTGGGCAGTAGACCTATGCTGCAGGGGTAGTTGCCAGTCAGAGGCGGCCTCATGTTTACTGGTACATTTTGTGTATTTTCAGTCTTTGCTTCAGGGAGGGCGTACCCTTCCTGCACAAGCCTGGCACTTCCTTGCTCACTGACAACCACCCTATGTCATCTTTGAAGTTATTCTCTGTTTGTCTGGAAAGATGTCCATTAATACACCCGAAGTCTAATTCTTCTGAGGGAAAAATTTCAAACTGTAGAGTGGTTTTTTAACTGAAAAGGAAAATAATATTATGGAACACCTCCTAAGTGCTGAAGAGATTTACATACATTATTTCTTTTAATCTTCATTATTGTTCCCATTTTACAGATGAGGAAAGGAGGCACACAACTAGTTCAGTGGCAGAGTCTAAATTTGAACCCAGGCATATAGTCTTCTTACTTCCTGGAACACTTCTTTCATTAGCTCTCAGGGTTTGCATATTCTTTCTTTAAGATACTGATTTTTAAAAATTGTGGTAACCTATACATAACATAAATTTTACCTTTTTAACAATTTTCAATGTACAGTTCAATTGCACTAAGTACATTCAAATCATTGTGGAACCATCACACCGTCTATCATGAAACTTTTTCATCGTCCCAAACTGAAACTCTATACCCATTAAATAATAACTCTCCATTCCCCTCTCCAACCAGCCCCTGATAACCACTATTTCACTTTTTTAATCTATGAATTTAACTATTCTAGGTACCTAATCTAAGTGAAATCATGCAATATTTGTCCTTTTGTATCTGGCTTATTTCACGTAGTATAATGTCTTCAAGTTTCATTCATGTTGTAGCACACATCAGAATTTCCTTCCTTTTTAAGGCTGAATAATATTCCATTGTGTGCATGTCATCTTGGTCTCTTTGCCATTGATCTCCTCCTATATTTAGTCTGTTATTACCATTGTTCATTTCTTCAACGTGTCCGCAGATTGGGTTCCTTTCATTAATCTGCCATTACTTTCACTCAGGTCTGATCACTGTGGATTACTCCAATAGCTGCCTGATAGAGCTTCATGCTTCCAGACCATTCCCCCACTAACCCTCCAACGTCACTGTGAGAGTGGTATTCCTAAAAAACCAATTTCATTATGTCACTGCTGAAGATCCTACAGTGGCATTAAATTTGGGCTGCTTTGTCTGTTTTAAAAGCAGTAAATTACCTGATTTCCTCTTATCTATGTGACCTTATTTTGTGCTTCTTCCCTGCATTCTTCTCTGCTCAAGGGCTCTCATCAGTGCTAGCCTCACAGCAAGCCCACTTTTACCACTCTTTTAAAATCAAACTTTCTTTTTGTTTTATATTTTATGTCAGTTGGTATAATTGTACATGCTCGGGCTTCCCTGGTGGCGCAGTGGTTGAGAGTCTGCCTGCCAATGCAGGGGACATGGGTTCGAGCCCTGGTCTGGGAGGATCCCACATGCCGCAGAGCGGCTAGGCCCGTAAGCCACAGTTACTGAGCCTGCACATCTGGAGCCTGTGCTCCACAACTGGAGAGGCCGCGATGGTGAGAGGCCCGCACACCGCGATGAAGAGTGGCCCCCGCTTGCCGCAACTAGAGAAAAGCCCATACACAGAAACGAAGACCCAGCACAGCCAAAAGTAAATAAATAAATTAAATTAAATAAAATAAATAAATAAATAAATAAATAATTGTACATGCTCAATGATCATATATTTGTTTGCTATATTATGTGACTGATATGCTATTTAAAAGGGACACTATGCCATTTGAGTTGCTTTTCAGTTAAGATGTTTTTAGTGTTGTCAGGAAGTAGAGCTTCTGTTTTAATGTGGGGTAGGGTGGGGTCAGTTAAAAAAAGGTGGTGCTACCTCACAGGAAATAGGAAAGTGTCTACCAGGACCCTGTGAGTGCTTCTAAATATGTGTCGACAGTTCTGCTAGAATCTGGAACTAGATCTGTTTAATTACCTATGCATCTATTTGTTTGCAATTCATTCGTTCATTTACAATTCCGCTTTTACAAGGCCAAGAAGAAATATGAATAAATTAATTTGGCAATGATTAAAAAAAATGTTAGCCTTACAAGGCATGCTCTTTCTCCAATCTATGCCACTGATTTTCATTCATCTAATCCCTTACAAAGCCATTTCCTATTGCACTTCAAAGCATATATGGTCTCCATTTATTTCCTATGTTTATTAGTTTTTGCCTCCCCCCTTCCCCCGACCCAAACCACATGCTAAGCTTCTTGAATACAGGATCTTTGTCTTGTCATTTTGTGAGAATCCTATGGTTTAGGGCAGATAAGTGCTTGCTAGTTTATGAAATAAGACAATGTAACAGGAACACACAAATTTCAAAATGTGCAGATAGATTCTTATCAGAGCCCTTAGGAAGAAAATGCTTTGCACCCAGGAAGAACTCTCTTACAGAAGAGATTCTGTAAGAATCTTACCAGAATAGCAAGAGTGGAGCTATTTAAATAGTTCCTTATGCATCTTTTACATTGTGGTGTGCAAACTCAGGCCAGTGAATTTTCAGGGCAAAATGCGACCCAGGTGAGTCTGTTTCTCATTTTAAATAATTCTCAAAATATGTGATATACTCAATAAGTGTTCCCTCTTCTCCTAGGGGTCCAGATGATGTCCAAACCCTAGATACACACTGGTCTACGATATGTGAACTATTCCTACTATTACTAAGTTTAGGAGTTATTTTCAAAACCGGCTTTTAAGTCCAGTTAATAAACAAATTTTCCCCTTTAGGAGGGCTTAACAGGGACAGTTTCACACCTTATAATAGTTACATAAATGGATAATTTTACACTATGTTGGGAATGCAAATCATATTGCTGTAAGCAAATGTGACATCCAGAAGGTTAACCCAGCATCTGGTATGCCCTCCTCTTGCATTAGGACATGAGTGTTAGAACTGCAACATTAACTAATGTATGTTTCAGAACAGAATATATGTCAGAGAAGGTCAGATAAACAAGAACTAGAGTAAATAAGAGAGAGATAGACATAGAGAGGTAGGGAGATGGACAGAGAGAGAGAGAGTGAGAGAAAACAGAGAATACAACATTGGAAGAAAATTGCAGTGATATCTCAGGCCATAGAAATGTTGAGAAATTTTATAGATAAGTACATAAATTAAAGGCAGCCAAGATTTTTTGGTTATGAATAATGAATAAATAAAATCATACAGTCAAATTAGCTCATTTCCCTCTCCTATTTATAGACATTTATTTAAATAGGTTTTTCACAAATAAATACCAAATTCAGAGCTAACATGGCCAAGTGCATCCCTACTTTCTGTTCTCTTCGTTTTCACTAACTTTAGGTGAGTTAAACAGGCATGTAGGGACTTTATTTGCAGCAACATGGACAGACCTAGAGATTATCATACTGAGTGAAGTAAGTAAGACAGAGAAAGAGAAATCACTTATATGCGGAATCTAAAAGAAACGATACTAATGAACTTATTTACAAAACAGAAACAGACTCACAGACTTAGAGAACAAACCTATGGTTACCAGGAGGTTAGGATGGGGGGAAGGGATAGTTAGGGAGTTGGTGATTGACATGTACACACTGCTATATTTAAAATGGATAAGCAACAAGGACCTACTGTATAGCACAGGGAACTCTGCTCAGTATTATGTAACAACATAAATGGGAAAAGAATTTGAAAAAGAATAGATACATGTATATGTATAACTGAATCACTTTGCTGTACACCTGAAACTGTCACAACATTGTTAATCAAATATACTACAATATAAAATAAAAAGTTTAATAAAAACCCTGATATTCTTCTAATTCCTGCTAAAGCAATGTGGAAGAGAGGCATATTAAAAAAGTGTTTAGAGGACTCCTGATAGTAAAGCGCTATTCTACTCAATGTTGTAATAACAAAAGTTAAAACTTAAAAATATTCAAATTGCACAAATATTTAATTAGCAATGTCACATCACTGTTGGCATCAGAAAGCCCTGAATAAACTATTGTTGTGGGTTTGCTGATAGACAGCTTGTCAGGAAATGATCAGTATTGGCAATGATTTGGGGCTAATTTCATGGATGTTTTCCAGTTTCCGTGATCTTCCTTTTCCCTTTTCCAAACAAAAGTGCTTCTGAAAATTTCTGTTTAACATCTTTCACTTTGAATAAAGAAAACACAAAACATTCCCCTTGCAGCTGGTATTGGTGAAATTACTTCTCTGGAGGGGCCAGCAGAGGAGGGGTCTTGTTTGAGAAGCACCAGGCAGAAGGTTGCATTCTGTATCAGAGCCCACACTCAGACTTGCAACTTGAGATCTGTCCCTCACCCCCCCTCCTACCTAAAGACACACACACACACACACACACACACACACACACACACACACACACACACACACACACACACACACACACCATCTAAATGAACACAGATGGCTGGCACCCAGAGTAGGCATCTAGGAAAACAGCCCCAGGCCTCTCTGGTTGCTGTCATTTCATTCTACAAGTAAAGAGCCTTCAAGATGCCTGTGTTGTTTCTTAATCTGAGATCACTCCCGTTTGGCTGTTTATCCACTTCCAGTTGGGAAATGTATGAGAAGCATCAGAAAGATACCCAGAGATTGATTTGACTAAGATAAAACATTCCTTTAAACTCACTGGTTGTATAGTATTATATTTAATGAAAGCCATATTATGATAAAATCTGTATCATTTTCTAACAGGCAGGTTTTTTTTACTCCAGAGCTGTATAACATCACCTGATCTATTTGTTTCTCCATGTGAAATAAATTAATTTTTCAAATGTAATATAAAAGAGGATAAAGTCAAATTTCACAAATGCAAAAAACAATCTAAATCTTTATATCCCCCCCCAAATCAAATGGAACATATGTTTTCCCCCATTTTTTTCTGTATAAAGTATGCAAACAATTACCTGGATTTGGAGGGCATAATTATGAAGGGGTTGATATCTAAAAGGTTATTATTGATTTATAGAGTTCTCTAGTTTAATCGAAGACAGATTTAGGAATAAGGAAAAAAAATACTGTTTTCCCCAGGAACAATAAATGTCTCAAAGGGGAAATGTAAGATTTAAGACTAATTTTTATAAGACACATCTACTACAGTTTGTGGATATGGGAGGTGTTTCTCATTTGAACAACTTCTATGTAATGAACATTTTGTAGAGCTGTCTCACTCATTGTAGCATATTTTATATGCTTCAAACTGTAGTGATTAAATTCCTAGGGTACTTTTTGTTAAGTCTAAATTCCTCATTTCCCATTATGGATTTATAATCCTCGGTCTGCAGATTAAATACATACAAGTGTAAAATATTTATTTAAACAATAAATTTAGTTTAATTCACTCCCCATAATGTGTGAATGTTCTTTCTCTATGTCTCCAGCGCATGTGCACACACCCATACCCACACACACCGCAAGTTCATTCATCTAATGTTGGATAATGTGATACTGCTTAATATTAGTGTGTGGTTGTGTAATAAAAATTAAACCTTGCATGGGGAGGATTCCCATACTTTAGTTTTATATGTATGTTTAATTATTATCATAATCTATTTATATAAGAGCAATCTAATCTTCATATGGTATCAATATTCAGAGTAAAACCAAGTTTTTTAAGAAATCAAATTTTCTTCTTTTAGGGAAAAATTTAATTTATCAAGTCACTCACAAAAGGCTTAATCATACCTTAAACCAGATTTTAGATTATATAAAAGCTTCCTATTTTGTGGCTTTTACGTAAAGATCGGGCCATCGCCAATAATCCAAAAGCCGAATGTTATAAAAAGTGAAAAAGAAAAACAAGATGTTGCAGACCTATATTTGTGCTGTGTATTTAATAACACCCTGTAACCACATACATAAACTTGTCCATTTGCTACTCCTTGTAAACTGACTTCTACCTGAGGACTGTTTTATTCCTAAACTGGCATTTGCCGAGATGGTAATAGCCAAGGATTTCTGGCCAAGATAGAGTAAAAAGGCGTGGATTTACCTCACACCTCAAGCAAATTGAAAACTGGGCAAAATATGTGAAACAATTTTCTGACATTGGACGACAGGCAGCACAGGACAGTTATCCCAGAGAGAGGAGAGGAGAAGAGAGAGGGGAGGGGAGGGGAGGGGAGGGGAGGGGAGGGGAGGGGAGGGGAGGGGAGGAGAGGGGAGGAGAGGGGAGGGGAGGGGAGGGGAAGGGAGGGAGCTCTGGAGATCTGCAAAGGGGTCCCCATGAGTCTTTGGTTGAGAATTGATTTGTGCATGTGTAAGAGTAAATTGCCTGGCACCAAGGAAAGAACCGCTGTAAAGGAGTAGGGAGCCCAATAGTGATGGGAATAGTTGTGTTCCCACCAGCCAAGTAGAAGGAACTCATAACATAGGAGATAGAATCCTTAGAAAGATATTGCCTCGGTAGAGGCTAAATTAGCTGTAGACCAAAGTCTCATTGAACCACCCTAACAAAGTTTAAAAGCAAGCTTTGAAAAGACCCAACCTATTCCAAGTAACTTAGCTGCATGCCAGTTTGAAATCTAAAACTAATTAAGGAATACAACATGCAGCAATCAGAGACAAAATTTGCAATGCTCAGCATGTAATAAAAATTTACCAGGTGTGCAATAAAGCAGGAAAATATGAACCATGACTAGGAAAAAAATCAATTAGTAGAAACAAACTTGGAAATGACAAAGATGATGGAACTAGCAGACAAGGATTTTTACAAATATTATATTCTCCATATGCTCAAGAATTTGGAGGAAAACATAAGCATGATGAGGACAGAAATAGAAGGTATAAAAAAAGACCAAATAGAGCTTCTAGATATGAAAATACAACATCTATAATGAAAAGTAATAATAGCTAAAACTTAGTGAGCATTTACTAGATGCCAGACACTGGGCTGAGTATTTCACATGCATTCTCACATTTAACTTTAGCCTCACTTCTATAAAGCAGGTGTTAAAGATGAGGAAACTGAGGATTAGAAAAGATAAATAATTGTACATGATCATAGAGCTGAAATTTGAAACCATGCAGTCTACTTCCAAGACTCATGCTTTTAAGCAACATTCCATATTGTTTATAGCACTGTTTGTAATAAAATATAATTCAGTTTAAAGAATGAACCTCATCTGTGGAAGTTCACTGAAATTAAAGGATCTCATTAAACATGACATTTTGGGGTGTGTGTGTGTGTGTGTGTGTGTGTGCATGGGTGCACACATGCCTACATGATCTAGGTGTAAATTTGTTGGAGATCAGATAGATTTTTCTGACAGTGGTATGAGATTTGAGATGGAGAATGACTGAATTTATTTATATCCTGCCATTTTCTCAAAAAGATAAGATAGAGATGAGTTGAATGGAACTTGCAACTTAATAGTAGAACAAAATGATGTTAAGATTATTCACAGCTCTTTTTCTTGCTGTTAAAGTATTCTACAATTGGTACTTCAATTAAAGTGTGACAGTAATAAAAAGATGAATATAATGATATTAGGTGAAATTTATTAAATGACTGTCATGTATCTTGCTCTGTGCTAAAGTACATGTATTACCACATTTAATCCTTACAACAACACTTTGAGGTAGATTCTACTCTTATTTATAGAGTTGAGGAGCAGAGAGAGGTTACCTGACTTGCCCAAGGTTACACGACAAAGGTCATGCGAAGTATTTCTTGTATAGAATCATCTATGTAAGGGAGTTTAATAAGTTTCTGTTCCATTACAAATTTTTGTATAAGACATTTACTTTAATGTTTTCCCTATAATATGATTTTATATAAAGACTATTTAATAAGCTAGCCCTAACTATAATCAATACACTATCCAACTGATAAAGAATGAAAGCATATAGATTTTTAAAAAGTCTTAATATACTGGTATGAATGCCATCAATTAAGTAATCATATTTATTCTCAAAAGTATATTAACTTAAATACACAGGTCAATCTATCATAAGATAAAAATGGTTTGGCTCCACAATTCCTGGAGTCCATAGTTATGTCAAGGAATTATTTTTTCCCTGAATAATGCCCACATACTTAATTAACCCTAATGTCTTTATACCAAGACTATTAGGCAACAGAGACAATTTGACACTTTTTCACTCCTTGCAAGTAGGAAAGTCCACTTGAATGTCATGTCACAGAAGAAGTAAGTCTGTAATAAAATCAGAACTGAGATTCTCATAAATGAGTCTCACTCTAATACCTCAGCCCTTTGTATAAGCCACTTTCCACTCACAGGAGGTGAGTAGCCCTTTGCTGGGTTGGCATGACTCACAGTGTTCAGAAGGGAACTGAGTGAGGGCTTCTTCTATACCTTGCACAATTCAATTTAATTCCACTTTAACAAGCGTTTACTGAGCACCTACAAAGTTCCAGATGCTATTCTAGTTTTCTAATCCAGATATCTACTCAACAAATAAACAAACCAGGCTATAATGCCTACTTTAGTTCCAACTCTACTCCGGAAAACCAGTCAAATGAATAGTCATGAGGTGTGGAGTAGAAAAAACAACCATTTGATCTGATTTTAGCATTGACTTGTACACTAGATGCATTCCTGTTGAGTCGATCAGGAACCAATTCCCACAAATTTGATTTCATGGGCTAGAAATTTTTTTTTTAATTGAGGATCTTAACATAGATCAAGCAGAAGAAAAACCAAAGAGCAAATCACCATCAACTATCACCATCAACAAACACACACAAGAAAGGATGTTAGTAACATCAAACAAGTAGTAAGGACATAATCTTTTGTCCATATCAGAATAAAGGGTAGTTATTTAAATTGAATAAATTTAGCTCTGTGAAAGAAAATTCACTACATTTTCCCTGTTCTCATTTTAACGTGGGCCAGTGAAAACCTTGTCAGACTGGCACCTCTTTGAAAATAGGAGTTTAAGAAGCATTTCTGTGGGTGCATTTTAATATCAGTGTTATGAACAACATTTTTTTTTTTAAATGTCTCATTTATTTATTTATTTATTTATTTATGGTTGTGTTGGGTCTTTGTTTCTGTGCGAGGGCTTCCTCTAGTTGTGGCAAGCGGGGGCCACTCTTCATCGCGGTGCACGGGCCTCTCACTATCGCGGCCTCTCCTGTTGCGGAGCACAGGCTCCAGACACGCAGGCTCAGTAATTGTGGCTCACGGGCCTAGTTGCTCCGCGGCATGTGGGATCTTCCCAGACCAGGGCTCGAACCCATGTCCCCTGCATTGGCAGGCAGATTCTCAACCACTGCGCCACCAGGGAAGCCCATGAACAACATTTTAATAAGAAAAGAGACGTGCAGCCACACACCAGAGGGCAGTCTTGAAGGACACACAGTGTTGCCCCTTTGGTGGTGTTACTAAAGGCAGGTGGCTGTCACGACCAGATGGGTCCTCTTTGGAAATGAAGATCAGCAACATATAGAAGTGCTATGATTTCATTATTCACTACCTGTGTTATTCGTGAGGTTAAAAGGTAGGTAAATATGGGTATATTTCTACCTCATTAGTATAACTACCAAATTATAAAGTCCATACGGACTTCACTCCCACCAGTGATAAATGGCTTTTTGCTGCAGAATTTCCTCATATCCCCCCAAACATTTTCCTGGACTGGAGATTAGATTTTTATCTTGGCTCCCAGTTTGCACTCGTTCCAGCTCCCTGCCAGGCCTGGATTGCATTTGGCTGGGGCCCTGACAACTAACTCTTACTGTCTTCTCCTCAATGTCTTCATCTTGCTCCTGTTCCCCTTACCGCGGGTTTATAGCCAACTGCAACTGGATGGTGTGAAAGAACAGTCTGCCTCTTACTATGGAACTCAAAGAACCAAGATACTATCAACTGACCTTTACATATTACTGCTGCCTCAAAACTATTGCCATGGTGCTCCTACTCTGAGATCAGACTTCTTGAGTGTCATTGCAAGTTGGAATCAGACCTGAGGTCACTATTACTCCTATGCACATCCTAAGTTTAAGAACTGGCCGAGATCCTCAGGTACTTGGTAAAGCCAATTTGTCCCCTCTAGCCCTGATTTAGACCTTTCTCTCTCCTTTCTTGCCATAGAAGTCCGGCATGCCTGACAGTTATGACAACATCTGAGTTGACATATGGCCACTTCTTTATATGGAAAGAAATAGTCAGCACAGGTCTTGAGATGTCTCCTCACTAGTCATTTAGCAATATTAACTCCTAGTCAATAGGGAGCAGGTCTGAGCAAAGTTTGATGGGCTAGCTTTCTTCAACTCTCTGATTAGGGCATCTTAGTAGTATATAGACCTTTCACGGAAAGAATCATTGTTTTAGATTAACCTTTAGTTTGAGGTTAATGAGGATCATTCCATAAAGTCCTTGAATTCAATGATGACAAGCGCACTCCCATTGTTCGAAAAGACTAAAAACCATCCAAACATGGTAGACATTGAGCTGTCACTGAACTATTTTAACTAAAATTGATAAGTACATAGTAAATGCTCAATGAGTGTAAATTATATTATTACTATTATAATTTTGTGTGTGTGTCAAACATTGTACTAAGGGCCTTACATGGATTATTTCATTTAATCCTAAGAAATGCTCCCTCCAACAAGTACTGTTACTTCCAGTTTAAAGTCAACTTAGAGAGACTAAGAACTTCTCAGTGTCAGTGGTAGAACCATAATTCAAACCCCTGATTCCAATGCCTATGCTCTAAGCCATGTACAATATTGCATCTCTATCACAAAGAAAATTTTCCTTGAAATGGCTTTAAAAAGTAAATGTAGATTTTTTTTTAACAAGGCTTTTATTCTCTTGCTGTGAATAAGTAGAGGCAGTTTAGAATACTGGTTAAGTCTGCAGATCCTAAAGTGAGACAGCCTGGGTTTGAATCCAGGCTCTGTCACTTACTACTTATGTGACTGAGCAAATGGCTTAAATTCCCTGTGCCTCAGTTTTCTATGTGTAAAAATGGATCATAGATTTGTGAGATCCATTTAATATGTAAAATTAATTAACACATGTAAATACACATAAACCCAAAACATGTAAACATATATAACACGTGTAAAATGTTTAGAATAATACCTGGCTTACAGCAAATATTCAAAAAAACACCAGCTACTATTATTTGAGTTATATCAAATATCCTGATATGTTTTCCACTCCCGTATTTTCCAATGAAATAATGAATTCCAGGTCAACAGAAAAGTTCTCTAACCAATGATTCATGCTCAAATTCATTGGCATGCTGTAGTCATTCATGCCACACATGTTTGAGTGCCTTCTATGTGTAAGACATTGTGCCTAGCACTGCCACCATGTTCCAAGTTAGGGGCCAAATGAATGTGGACTAGCTATATTACTTCACCATAAGAGATATTCTACAGTAGGTGTTTCAATCTGATTCAGCCCTAGAAATGGCTTGGATTTCTCGGTTTCTCTATGGTTTCCTATATTTATTAGGCCAATCTAAGACCCAGCAGAGGTAATTCCATTAAATAACAGATTGGCAAATTCTTCCAATACCCAAGCATTGATCAAATGCTGAATTAAATAACCCAGAATAACCATCAGTAGAATATGTTGATCATTATTTCTCTACTAGAAGCATAAGATTATCATTAGAAAAGCAGGGTCCCCCAAATGGCTATGATCAATTCACTTATTAAAAACGTGCCTAATAACAAGAGAAATAAAAGCAAAAATAAACAAAGGGGACCTAATTACACTTAAAAGCTTTTGCACAGCAAAGGTAACCATAAACAATACGAAAAGACAACCTATGGACTCGGAGAAAATATTTGCAAATGATGTGACTGACAAGGGCTTAATTTCCAAAACATACAAACAGCTCATACAATTCAGTAACAACAGCAAAAAAATAACCCAATAGAAAAATGGGCAGAAGACTTTACAGACATTTCTCCAAAGAAGACATATAGATGGCAATAGGTACATGAAAAGATGCTCATCATTGCTAATTTTTAGAGAAATGCAAATCAAAACTACAATGAGGTACCACCTCACACCAGTCAGAACGGCCATCATTAAAAAGTCTACAAATAATAAATGCTGGAGAGGGTGTGGAGAAAAGGGAACCCTCTTACACTGTTGGTGGGAATATAAATTGGTGCAGCCCACTATGGAAACCAGTATGGAGGTTCCTCAAAAAACTAAAAATAGAGTTGCCATATCCAGCAATCCCACTCCTGGGCATATATCTGGAGTAAACTCTAACTCAAAAAGAGACATGCACCCCAATGCTCATAGCAGCACTATTTACAATAGCCAAGACATGGAAGCAACCTAAATGGCCATCAACAGATGAATGGATAAAGAAGATGTGGCATAAACATATAATGGAATATTACACAGCCATAAAAAAGAATGAAATAATGCCATTTGCAACAACATGGGTGGACCTAGAGATTATCATACTAAGCGAAGTAAGTCAGAAAGAGAAAGACAAATACCATATGATATCACTTATATGTGGAATCTAAAATACTATGTAAACGAACTTGTCTACGAAACAGAAACAGACTCACAGACATAGAGAACAGACTTGTGGCTGCCAAGGAGGGGTGGGGGAGGGAAGGATTGCGAGTTTGGGATTAGCAGATACAAACTATTATATATATAGGATGGATAAACAACAAGGTCCTACTCTATAGCACAGGGAACTATAATCAATATCCTGTGATAAACCATAATGGAAAAGAATATGATATAATTGAATCACTTTGTTGTACAGTAGAAATTAACACAACATTGTAAATCAACTATACTTCAATAAAATTTTTTAAAAATGCCTAATAAGTGAACTTTTTGATCCCAATTATAACTTCCAAGGACTTATCGATCTATGTGCTGTTCTGCCTTCTCATTGGTCCAGAACAACGAGCATTTGGTGCCTAAGTGAGCTCTGGATCTCTGTGTCCACTGAATGTTACAGCACAGACTTGAAAGTGAAAACCTGCTTGCTGTTTGGAAAGCATATTCATGCTGGTTGCCCATATCACTACTGCCACTCTTTTCCCAATAGACAAAAGGCCCTAGTTACCTTTTGTAGGAGAAAAAGGACTAGTCTAGGGAGACTCACCACTTTTGTTTTCATCTTGGAAAAAGTATATCACTGGTTGCATGAATCATTGAGACAAATAAATCACTGAGATAGCCTAGCCAATGTAAATCTCCCTGGAGGTTTCTACTTCATTTTCTCTTAGGTTTCTGGTGTGCTGAAATAATGCAGTGTTTCCTAAACTTTTAGCATCATTTTTTTAGTGTCAGAAGGACCCTTAATGACTAGGGTCTTCAAGAACATTAGAAAATTCCAGGGCCAACAGCTATTCTGAAAGTGCTTACCTCAAAATTCCCTTAAATGAGAACTGCTACTGTGACAGCTGCATGAACACCGACAATGGTTATTGATAAGCTTGCACTGGGTCAGGGTTCACCATGATGTTTTCTTTTGCAAGACGACTAAGGTGGGAATTGACCATTAATACTGCCTGTGGGTACTGCCCAAGTATCTAATTCACAAGGTTTCTGCAATGCCCGCAACTGCCCACTTCCTGTTGAGTTTGCCATGGAGCCCACTGGTATATGCTTGCAGTTTTTTTCATTTCCCCTCTTAGGGTGTCCACATTAAGGATTGTTATGTCTTCTTGGAGAATTGACATCTTTATCATTATGTAATGACCCTCTTCTACTCTGATAACTTTTTTTGCCTAAGGTCTTCTCTGTCTGAAATTAATTTAGCTACTCTTGCTTTCTTCTGATTAGTGTTAGCATGGTATATCTTTTTCTGTCCATTTACTTTTAATATATATATGTCTTCATATTTAAAGTGGGTTTCTAATAGAAAATGTATGTTTCAATCTTGTTTTTTTTGATCCACTTTGACTATCTTTGTGTTTTGATTGGTGTAATTAGACCATTGATGTTCAAGCTGATTACTGATATAGTTCAATTAGTATCTACCATATTTGTTACTGTGTTCATTAGTTGCCCTTTTTCTTTGTTATATTGTCTTTTACTTCTTCCTGCCTCTTTTGGTTTTGTGTGTGTGTGTGACAGCAACATTTTTGTTTTATTGAATTTTATTTTTATTGGAGTATAGTTGATTTACAATGTTGTGTTAGTTTCAGGTGTACAGCAAAGTGAATCTGTTACACATATATCCACTCTTTTTTAGGTTCTATTCCCATATAGGCCATTACAGAGTATTGAGTAGAGTTCCCCGTGCTATACAGTAGGTCCTTATTAGTTACCTATTTTATGCCTCTTGTTTTTTTAATTGAGACTTTACGTGATGCTATTTACTTTCCTTTCTTAGCATAACAGTTGTACTTCTTTTTAACTTTTTAAATTGGTCACCCTAGAGTTTCAATATACTTTCACAACTAATCCAAGTCCACTTTCAAATAACATGCTACCACTTCAGAGGTAGTGTGAGTACCATAAAATAACAAAATAATCCTAACTCCTTTCTCCTATCCCTTATATCATTTGTCTCTTATTTCACATACATCAGCATACATATAAACATAACAATCAAATACATAGTTGCTATTATTATTTTGAACAAATTATTAGATTAATTAGGAATAAGAAAAATAAAATTTTTATTTTAACCTTCACTTATGTCTTTTTTATGCAGTCCTTTCTTTATGCAGATCTGAGGGTTTTTTTTTTACCCATATCTAGTTTTTACCTATACCTATTTCCCTCTCTCTAAAGAACTTCTTTTAACATTTCTTGATAGCTAGGCAGGTCTACTGGCAACAAATTCCCTAAACTTTTGTTTGTCTGAGAAAGTCTTAATTTCTCCTTCAGTTTTGAAGGATAATTTCTCAGGGTACAAAATTCTAGGTTGTTGGGTATTTTTCTTTCAACATTGTAAATATTTCACTCCATTCTCTTCTTGCTTTCATGGTTCCTGAAGAGAAGTGAGATATAATTCTTATCTTTGCTCCTCTATAAGTAAGGTGCTTTTTCCTCTGGCCTCTTTCAAAATTTTTTATCTTTGATTTTCTGTAATTTGAAAATGATATGCAGAGATGTAGTATTTTGTCATTTATCCTGTTCGGTATTCTCTGAGCTTCCTGGATATGCAGTTTGGTGTTTAACATTAATTTGGGGGAAATTCTCAGTCATTATTGTTTCAAATATTTCTTCTTTTCTATTTTCTCTTTTTTCTCATTCTGCTATTCCCATTATGTGTATGTTACACCTTTTTGTGGTTGTCCCACAATTCTTGGCTATTCTGTTCTGGGTTTTCAGTCTTTTTTTCTCTTTGCTTTTCAGGTTTGGAGGATTCTATTGACCTGTACTCAAGCTCAGAGATTCTCTTCTCAGCTATGTCCAGTCCACTAATAAGCCCATCAAAGATATTCTTCATTACTGTTATAGTGTTTTTGATCTTTTGCAGTTCTTATACATTCCATCTCTTCCTTACATCATTCATCTGTTCTTGCATGAAATCTATTTTATCCATTAGAGCTCTTAGCATATTCATCATAGATGTTTTAAATTCCCAGTCCGATAATTCCAAACTTTCTGCCATAACTGAGTCTGGTTTTGATGCTTCCTATGTCTCTTCAAACTGTGTTTTTTTGTTTTTTGTTTTTCGTTTTTGTATGTCTTGTAATTTTCCCTTGATAGCCAGACATGTTATACTGGGTAAAAGGAATTGTTGTGAATAAGACTTCAGTAATGTGAGATGTGGGGGGAGGGGAGGTTTCTCCAGCCCTATGACTATTAGGTCTCAGTATTTTCGTGAGCCTGTGCCTCTGGATTGTGAACTCTACATGTTTCTTAGTTCTCTCCCTCCCTTTAGGTGGGAGAGGATGGCCAGCATGGGCTGGAGTCGAGTACTTCCCTTCTCCTACATGGAAGACTAGTATTTCCCTTCCCCCATGTTGAAATCTAGATCCAGCTGGTGTTGGGTATTTCCATTTCCCCAGGTAGGCTAGTCACTGATAAAACCCTAGCATATTAGGCTCTGGTTAAATAGTTTCTACTGTGGGCAGACCTTGTTAAGATGAGGAGAATGCTCTGGCATATTACAAAACGCTTCCTTTTCCTCTCCCCCTGCTGGAAACTTGAGGGGATTTTTCTCCAAAATTCCCTGTGTGGACCTGATAAAGTTCCTGGGGGTAAAACTCATAAAATTATGGGGGCTCCCCTATGACTGGGCCCCCATGGAATTTAACTCTCAGAGTTGTTCACACTGAGCCTCCAGCAATTCATCAATTACAGTATAGGTTTCCCTACTCTGGCCCTGGTTTCTGTAGAGGTTGCTACTTCTGGGATTCTTCCATAAGTTGGGATTCTCTGTATTTGCCTGTTGGTTTCTCCAATTTTGGTTTGCCCTGTGACTTCACTTCTCTGATGAATCTAAGAAGAGTTATTGATTTTTCAGTTTGCTTAGCTTTTGACTTATTTGTTGTTAGGAAGGGGTGGCAACTTACAAGCTTTCTTGCATGCCAGACTAGAAGTCTGCCATGGTGTATTCTAGAAGAGTATTTTATGGTGGTATGTGGAACTCAAGATGGTGTAGATATGAAAAAGAGGGTGGCTTCATCACTTAGGCCATGTACGCATGAGTGGGGTCTCTACAATCAGAAAATGAATGAAAGAAAAGCAGAAGAGAAAAGGAACAAGATTAGAAATAAGAGATGGAGAGGTGCTTCGGATTGGAAAAATGAATATTAAGGGAGAATCAACATTATCTGTAACTTTAAAAAAATAATAAAATGTGTTATGTATTATTTATATAATACAAAGTTAATACAATTTAGTAAGAAATAGGGAAGGTGAGGAAAGAGAAAAGAAGTAGAAGGAAAAGGAAGAGAGGCAGTTGTATTAAAACTGAACATTGTAAAACACTTTTGGTGGCAGGGTCAGGGTGGGAAACAGTTTGGGGTCAATAAGAACAGTGCAATTACAAAATACTCCATTCACGCATACATGGCCTAAGTGATGAAGCCAGGAATAAAGCCCAGATTTCCTGATTCCTGGCCCTGGGCCTTATGTATTAAATCATGTTGCCTCTGCTGTCAGATAATCATCTTGCATCTGGAACATAAATAAAGCCAATTCAAATATGCATCTTGATCTTATCATGTGGTTAGCAATCCATGCTGTTATTATTGTCAATAGGACTGCATCCCATTAATACCAGTTCACTTTTTTGGCAATAAATCTACTGGCATAAAGTGCATAAATACAACATAGAATGTGGTCACAGGAAATCATCCTCATTCCAAATACCACAAGACATGAGAGGAAGCTCCCAGGTAGTGCTACTGTGGAGAAACTTCAGGAAGTCAAAGGGAAAAATGGAAAATTTAAGATTTGTTCAGCTTTGGTAACTCTAAATCAGGTGGGATTTTTTTAAGTGTAATGATTTGACTAGAAGTCTATTTTTTTAATTAAATGCCTATCTTTACTATAAGAGGTAATCTTTTACTATCTTCAGTGTGCAAGTGAAGTCCACACAATCCCCAGTTATATTGCTTAGAGTTCCATTTCACATTAATGGGTACTATATGCCACATACACTGGAGAACAGATGATCAGAATTTGTTATTTGATGGATCATGAGTGATCAGCATCAATGCAAGTTTTGACATGAAATAATAAACTCTATGGCTTGTGTTTCCCCTCCAAACACTTTGGCTCTGCGTTTAAAATGCTAGATTGTCTTAAAAACCTAAATTAAAATTTGTATACCCATGTTTATAGCAGCATTATTTACAAGAGCAACCCAGTGTCCATGTCGGATGAATGCGTAAACCAAATGTGGTATATACATAAAACGAAACTTTACTGAGCCTTAAGAAGCAAGGAAATTCTGACACATGCTCCACGAATGAACCTTGAAGATATTATGTTAAGTGAAATAAGCCAGTCACAAAAGTATGAATATTATATGATTCCACTTACATGAGGTACCTGGAGTAATCAGATTCATAGAGAGAAGATAGAATGGTGTTTTCCAGGGAGTTGGGAAGAGGAGACTGGGGAGTTATTGTTTAATGGGTACAGAGTTTCAGTGGGGAAAGATGAAAAACGAGATGGATGACGGTAATGGTTGCACAACAATGTGAATGTACTTAATGCCACTAAACTGTACACTTAAAAATGGTTAAAATGGTAAATTTTGTGTTATGGATACATTACTGCAATTAAAAAAAAACCCTAAAGTACATTTTATCAATCGTTTTTAATTTAAATATATAAGCTCTTCAGTTGGCCACAGGAAATTTGCTTTAGCTGTTTATCATATTGATATTCATATTACAAATAGTTTCTCAATGGCCACATAGCCTTTGAAGTTTTTTGCTTATGCAAAGGAAACCAGTACTTTAATAAACCTCAAAAGAGAAGCTGGGAGTTGAGTCAGAATTCAAATGATATAATCTGGACCACCACATAGCATGCCAATATCAAGGAAGGTGAAATTACTATGATGTAATTTTATAACATAAGGTCTGTTTCTGAGGTTCTTGCCTGGAAATGATATTTTTAAAGTCCCAGTGGGAAGTTTTGGAAGTGGTCATTGCAAATAGATAGGGTATTTCATCTTCTGGCTCTGGCTAAAAACATCTTGACCTCTTCCCCTCAATGCTCCTTTGAGATGTTTTCTGAATTAAGGAGAGTATTGTTTGGATGAATTTATGTCCTAAAAGCTGATTAGCCAGAAGTAGCTGGATGAGCTAAAAGGGCTCTCAGTTCACAAATCATGCGAAGATTACCTCTGCTTAGGAGCGCCTGTAGCCATTGGAGCCACCATCAGTCTGGGCTACATATAGACTGAGGAAGACTGACATTATCCTGTGTTTTTGATTCAAGCAAGTGTTCTTGGTAGAGTTTGCTGCCTGAGAGTGTTATGTGAGAAGGAGCTGAAGATCAACACCTCAGGAATTAGAAAACAAGTAGAATCATAGTTCTTAGAACTTAACTGATCTCAAGGAATAATCTGGTGAGGTGAGGCCCTGACTTCACAGATTCATTCAGTCAGTCAGTTGTTTGATTATTATTAATCACCTTCTGTGTACTGGGCACTGTGCTGGTCCAGCCTAGTGGGGAGACAGTGGTTATAATAAAGACGATATAACCAGTTTAAGAGATGTGTAACATTTTATAAGAATTCAAAGAGAGATCATTTTTGATTGGGGAATTATGAAAGGGCTTCAGGGAAAGGGCCATTGCAATTAGGAGAGAGTGTGAGAAGACTACCCCCAGGAAATCCAATAAGGAAGAATACATGGTGTTCATCCAAGTTGTCTGAGGAATGTACCTATGAAATGAAGTAGACAGTAAATCTGGAAGAGGCAGTATGGCTAGAAAGTTAGGTTGGGGACATAGAATTGAAAACTTTTCAGGAATGTACAGAGTTTGTGAAAAGAGGAGTGATTAGAGCCGAAGGTGTAGCCAGGTTCTTGTATCAGGGAGCAAACCTCGAAAAGGTTGTAAATGGATGGTGGCATGGAGAGTTAGTTCATAAAATGGACATTACCCTTTTTTCTTAAATTAATTTTTATTGGAGTATTGTTGCTTTATAATGTTAAATTAGATTCTGCTGTACAGCAAACTGAATCAGTTATACATATACATATACCCCCACTTTTTTGGATTTCCTTCCCATTTAGGTCACCACAGAGCATTGAGTAGCGTTCCCTGTGCTATACAGTCTGTTCTCATTAGTTATCTATTTTATACATAGTATTAATTGTGTATATATGTCAATCCCAATCTCCCAATTCATCCTACCCCCCTTTCCTCCTTGGTATGCGTATGTTTGTTCTCTACATCTGTGTCTCTATTTCTGCTTTGCAAATAAGAGCATCTATACCATTTTTCTAGATTCCACATATATGCGTTAATATATGATATTTGTGTATCTCTTTCTGGCTTATTTCACTCTGTATGACAGCATCCACATCTCTACAAATGACCCAATTTCATTCCTTTTCATGGCTGAGTAATATTCCTTTATATACATGTACCACATCTTCTTTATCCATTCCTCTGTTGATGGACATTTAGGTTGCTTCCACGTTCTGGCTATTGTAAATAGTGCTGCAATGAACACTGGGGTGCATGTGTATTTTTGAATTATGGTTTTCTCTGGGTATATGCCCAGTAGTGAGATTGCTGGGGGACATTACTCTTTTGATTCCCTCCTTTCTGTGTCTCAGTATGACCAATGATGTGAGAATCACATGTTGAACAGACTGACCCTTGCTTTCACAAAACAAGTCTTTCCTCTAAAACAGGGCTTCCCCCCAACTTTTTTAATGCATCACCCAGGGACCTTGTTAAAATTCAGATTCTGATTCAATAGTCTGGGGCAAGGCCCAAGAGTCTGCATTTCTGGAAAGCTACCAGGTGCTGCTGCTGTGGCTCATTGGTGAACACACTGAGTAACCAGGCTTTAAAATCATATCATCAGAATCAAGTTCTCAGCAACCATCTCAGCCTAATACTCCCTTATAAATTGTTGAAAAGACACAAGTTTTGGAGATTGTGTTCATGGGGCACACATTCATTGCTCCTACATACACAACTGCTCCCTCTCCTCATTCCCAACTCAGGATCACTATTGATTAGTGTGTTCTGTTGCAGGAAAATGAATTGGGCTTTGGTAGAAGGGATTAGAGTAGGAAGGGCCTGACCGTAGGGGCTACTACTGTCCAGGTAAGAGGTGACACCTGGATACCCTCGATGAGGGATTGCAGAAACACTTATAACATGGGATACTTGGAAGAGGTGAGATTCACCTGACTTATGGTATGATCCATCTGAGATTTATAACAATTTTAAATATCAAATTAGCTAGCACACATGAACTACTATGCTAATGAGCCCTCACCACCTGCCTCGTTCCAACTCAGCCTGCAGGTAGCCTGTGAGCAGGCTTGGATCAATTAGTCAATGTAATTGAAGCCAAATATAATTATAAATTTGGGCTGTTTGAGTTTAATTTCACTAAATCACATTACAAAACTGGGGCATTATGAAGGATTACTGAGAAAAGGGAAACAGGCTTGAGTAAAGCTTTCCTAGGAGCTATAATACATGTATTATTTCTTGACCTGATACCCTTAAAAGAAGTGCAGATGCTCTAAATCCCCCCATTATTATTGATAAAAATCCCTGTGTCCTGCACACTTAGGTGTTTGTGGTCAAGCAGTTGCTAGTGAAAAAGCATAAATGGGCTGTTACACCTGACGAAATGGGCAGCTGGTGGGTAGAAAGGGCGGGAGAGAGTCAGAGAGGGTGTCCAGATTTTGATATTGACTCACCAGGAGCCATTAACAAAAATATAGAAGGAAGGCGAAGAAGTCAGAATGGGAGTGACGAGCATAAGCTGAATTTTCCTAATTGCTTTCATTACATAAGCAGCACTATGGATCGAATTGTGTCTATGCCTGACCCCACAAAAAAGACGCTGAAGTCCTAACTCCCAGTAACTGTGAATGTGAACTTATTTGGAAATAGGGTCTTTGCAGGTGATCAAATTAAGATAAGGTCATTAGCGTGGGCCCTAATCCAATATGGTTTTCTCCCTATAAAAAGGGGAAATTTGTATACAGAGAGAGACAGACACACATAGAGAAAAGGTGATGTGAAGACACAGGGAGAGAGCCACCGACGAGCCAAGGAATGCCTACGGTTACCAAAAGACAGGAGAGAGGCAAGGAACAGATGCTCCCTCACAGCTGTTAGAAGAAACCGACCATGCCAACACCTTGATTTTGAGTTTCTAGCCTCCAGAACTGTGAGAAAATGATTTGTTGTTGTTGTCGTCACTGTTTACTCTTTTTTTAACAACTTTATTGGAGTATAATTGCTTTACAATGGTGTGTTAGTTTCTGCTTTATAACAAAGTGAATCAGCTCTACATATACATATATCCCCATATCCCCTCCCTCTTGTGTCTCACTCCCAACCTCCCTATCCCACCCCTCTAGGTGGTCAAAAACCACCGAGTTGATCTCCCTGTGCTATGAGGCTGCTTCCCACTATCTATTTTACATTTGGTAGTGTATATATGTCCATGCCACTCTCTCACGTCATGCCAGCTTACCCTTCCCCCTTCCCATGTCCTCAAGTTCACTCTCTATGTCTGCATCTTTATTCCTGTCCTGCCCCTAGGTTCTTCAGAAACAATTTTTTTTTTTTTTAGATTCCATATATATGTGTTAGCATATGGTATTTATTTTTCTCTTCCTGACTTACTTCACTCTGTATGACAGACTCTAGGTCCATTCACCTCACTACAAATAACTCAATTTCGTTTCTTTTTATGGCTGAGTAATATTCCATTGTATATATGTGCCACATCTTCTTTATCCATTGATCTATTGATGGACACTTAGGTTGCTTCCATGTCCTGGCTATTGTAAATAGAGCTGCAATGAACATTGTGGTACATGACTCTTTCTGAATTATGGTTTTCTCAGGGTATATGCCCAGTAGTGGGATTGCTGGGTCGTATGGTAGTTCTATTTTTAGATTTTAAGGAACCTCCATACTGTTCTCCATAGTGGCGGCATCAATTTACATTCCCACCAACAGTGCAAGAGGGTTCCCTTTTCTCCACACATTTATTGTTTGGAGATGATAATAAATGCTTCTCTCCAGCATTTATTGTTTGTAGATTTTTTTTTTTTTTTTTTTTTTAAATATTTATTTATTTATTTATGGCTGTGTTGGGTCTCCGTTTCTGTGCGAGGGCTTTCCCCAGTTGCGGCAAGCGGGGGCCACTCCTCATCGCGGTGCGCGGGCCTCTCACTATCGCGGCCTCTCTTGTTGCGGAGCACAGGCTCCAGACGCGCAGGCTCAGCAATTGTGGCTCACGGGCCTAGTCACTCCGCGGCATGTGGGATCCTCCCAGACCAGGGCTCGAACCCGCGTCCCCTGCATTGGCAGGCAGACTCTCAACCACTGCGCCACCAGGGAAGCCCCTGTTTGTAGATTTTTTGATGATGGCCATTCTGACTGGGGTGAAGTTATACTCACTGTAGTTTTGATTTGCATTTCTCTAATGATTAGTGATGTTGAGCATTCTTTCATGTGTTTGTTGGCAATCTGTATATCTTCTTTGGAGAAATGCCTATTTAGGTCTTCTGCCCATTTTTGGATTGGGTTGTTTGTTTTTTTGTTATTGAGCTGCATGAGTTGCTTGTAAATTTTGGAGATTAATCCTTTGTCAGTTGCTTCATTTGCAAATATTTTCTCCCATTTTGAGGGTTGTCTTTTCGTCTTGTTTATGGTCTCCTTTGCTATGGAAAAGCTTTGAAGTTTCATTAGGTCGCATTTGTTTATTTTTGTTTTTATTCCCATTACTCTAGGAGGTGGATCAAAAAAGATCTTGCTGTGATTTATGTCAAAGAGTGTTCTGCCTATGTTTTCCTCTAAGAGGTTTATAGTGTCTGGTCTTACATTTAGGCCTCTAATCCATTTTGAGTTTATTTTTGTGTATGCTGTTAGGAAGTGTTCTAATTTCGTTCTTTTACATGTAGCTGTCCAGTTTCCCCAGCACCACTTATTGAAGAGACTGTCTTTTCTCCATTGTATATCCCTGCCTCCTTTGTCATAGATCAGTTGACAATAGGTACGTCGGTTTATCTCTGGGCTTTCTATCTTGTTCCATTGATCTATGTTTCTGTTTTTGTGCCAGTACCATATTGTCTTGATTACTGTAGCTTTATAGTATAGTCTGAAGTCAGGGAGTCTGATTCCGCCAGCTCCGTTTTTTTCCCTCAAGACTGCTTTGGCCCTTTGGGGTCTTTTGTGTCTCCATAAAAATTTTAAGGTTTTTTGTTCTAGCTCCGTAAAAAATGCCATTGGTAATTTGATAGGGATTGCATTGAATCTGTAGATTGCTTTGGGTAGTATAGTCATTTTCACAATATTGATTCTTCCAATCCAAGAACATGGTATATCTCTCCATCTGTTGGTATCATCTTTAATTTCTTTCATCAGTGTCTTATAGTTTTCTGCATACAGCTCTTTTGTCTCCTTAGGTGGGTTTATTCCTAGGTATTTTATTCTTTTTGTTGCAATGGTAAATGGGAGTGTTTCCTTAATTTCTCTTTCAGATTTTTATCATTAGTGTATAGGAATGCAAGAGATTTCTGTGCATTAATTTTCTATCCTGCAACTTTACCAAATTCATTGATTAGCTCTAGTAGTTTTCTGGTGGCATTTTTAGGATTCTCTATGCATAGTATCATGTCATCTGCAAACAGTGACCGTTTTACTTCTTCTTTTCCAATTTGTATTCTTTTTATTTCTTTTTCTTCTCTGATTGCCATGGCTAGGACTTCCAAAACTATGTTGAATAATAGTGGTGAGAGTGGACATCCTTGTCTTGTTCCTGATCTTAGAGGAAATGTTTTCAGGTTTTCATCATTGAGAATGATGTTTGCTGGGGGTTTGTTGTATATGGCCTTTATTATGTTGAGGTAGGTTCCCTCTATGCACACCCTCTGGAGAGTTTTTATCATAAATGGGTGTTGAATTTTGTCAAAAGCTTTTTCTGCATCTATTGAGATGATCATATGGTTTTTATTCTTCCATTTGTTAATATGGTGTATGACATTGATTGATTTGCGTATATTGTAGAATCCTTGCATCCCTGGGATAAATCCCACCTGATCATCGTGTATGATCCTTTTAATGTGTTGTTGGATTCTGTTTGCTAGTATTTTGTTGAGGATTTTTGCATCTATATTCATCAGTGATATTGGTCTGTAATTTTCTTTTTTTGTAGTATCATTGTCTCGTTTTGGTATCAGGGTGATGGTGGCCTCATAGAATGAGTTTGGGAGTGTTCCTTCCTTGCAATTTTTTGGAAGAGTTTGAGAAGGATGGGTGTTAGCTCTTCTCTAAATGTTTGATAGAATTCACCTGTGAAGCCATCTGGTCCTGGACTTTTGTTTGTTGGAAGATTTTTAATCACAGTTTCAATTTCATTACTTGTGGTTGGTCTGTTCATATTTTCTGTTTCTTCCTGATTCAGTCTTGGAAGGTTATACCTTTCTAAGAATTTGTCCATTTCTTCCAGGTTGTCCATTTAATTGGCATAGTGTTGCTTGTAGTAGTCTTCTAGGATGCTTTGTATCTCTGCAGTGTCTATTGTAACTTCTCCTTTTTCATTTCTACTTTTATTGATTTGAGTCCTCTCCCTCCTTTTCTTGATGAGTCTGGCTAATGGTTTGTCAATTTTGTTTACCTTCTCAAAGAACCAGCTTTTAGTTTTATTGATCTTTGCTATTGTTTTCTTTGTTTCTATTTCATTTATTTCTGCTCTGATCTTTATGATTTCTTTCTTTCTGCTAACTTTGGGTTTTGTTTGTTCTTCTTTCTCTAGTTCCTTCAGGTGTAAGGTTAGATTGTTTATTTGAGGTTTTTCTTGTTTGTTGATGTAGGCTTGTATAGCTATAAACTTCCCTCTTAGAACTGCTTTTGCTGCATCCCATAGGTTTTGGATCCTCGTGTTTTCATTGTCATTTGTCTCTAGGTATTTTTTGATTTCCTCTTTGATTTCTTCAGTGATCTCTTGGTTATTTAGTAATGTATTGTTTAGCCTCCATGTGTTTGTGTTTTTTACCTTTTTTTCCCTGTAATTGATTTCTAATCTCATAGCATTGTGGTCAGAAAAGATGCTTGATATGATTTCAATTTTCTTAAATTTACTGAGGCTTGATTTGTGATCCAAGATGTGATCTATCCTGGAGAATGTTCCATGCGCACTTGAGAAGAAAGGGTAATCTGCTGTTTTTGGACGGAATGTCCTATAAATATCAATTAAATCTCTCTGGTGTATTGTGTCATTTAAAGCTTCTGTTTCCTTATTTATTTTCATTTTGGATGATCTGTCCGTTGGTGAAAGTGGGGTGTTAATGTCCCCTACTATCATTGTGTTACTGTTGATTTCCCCTTTTATGGCTGTTAGCATTTGTCTTATGTGTTATGGTGCTCCTATGCTGGGTACATAAATATTTACAATTATTATATCTTCTTCTTGGATTGATCTCTTGATCATTATGTAGTGTCCTTCTTTGTCTCTTGCAATAGTCTTTATTTTAAAATCTATTTTGTCTGATGTGAGAATTGCTACTCCAGCTTTCTTTTGATTTCCATTGGCATGGAATATCTTTTTCTATCCCCTCACTTTCAGTCTGTATGTGTCCCTAGGTCTGAAGTGGGTCTCTTGTAGACAGCATATATATAGGTCTTGTTTTTTTATCCATTCATCCAGTCTATGTCTTTGGGTGGGAGCTTTAATCCATTTACATTTAAGGTAATTATTGATATGTATGTTCCTATTACCATTTTCTTAATTGTTTTGGGTTTGTATTGTAGGTCTTTTCCTTCTCTTGTGTTTCCTGCCTAGAGAAGTTCCTTTAGCATTTGTTGTAATGCTGGTTTGGTGGTGCTTAATTCTCTTAGCTTTTGCTTGTAAGTAAAGGTTTTAATTTCTCCATCAAATCTGAATGAGATCCTTGCTGGGCAGAGTAATCTTGGTTGTAGGTTTTCCCTTTCATCACTTTAAATATGTCCTGCCACTCCCTTCTGGCTTGCAGAGTTTCTGCTGAAAGATCAGCTGTTAACCTTATGGGGATTCCCTTGTATGTTATTTGTTGTTTTTCCCTTGCTTCTTTTAATATTTTTTCTGTGTATTTAATTTCTGATATTTTGATTAATATGTGTCTTGGCGTGTTTCTCCTTGGAGTTAACCTGTATGGGACTCTCTGTGCTTCCTGGACTTGATTGACTATTTCGTTTCCCATATTAGGGAAGTTTTCAACTATAATCTCTTCAAATATTTTCTCAGTCCCTTTGTTTTTCTCTTCTTCTTCTGGGACCCCTATAATTCGAATGTTGGTGCGTTTAATGTTGTCCCAGAGGTCTCTAAGACTATCCTCAATTCTTTTCATTCTTTTTCCTTTATTGTGCTCTGCCGTAGTTATTTCCACTATTTTATCTTCCAGGTCACTTATCCGTTCTTCTGCCTCAGTTATTCTGCTATTGATTCCTTCTAGAGAATTTTTAATGTCACTTATTGTGTTGTTCATCATTGTTTGTTTGCTCTCTGGTTGTTTTAGGTCCTTGTTAAACGTTTCTTGTATTTTCTCCATTCTATTTCCACGATTTTGGATCTTCTTTACTATCATTACTATGAATTCTTTTTCAGGTAGACTGCCTATTTCCTCTTCATTTGTTTGGTCTGGTGGGTTTTTACCTTGCTCCTTCATCTGCTGTGTGTTTCTCTGTCTTCTCATTTTGCTTAACTTACTCTGTTTGGGGGTCTCCTTTTCACAGGCTGTTGGTTTGTAGTTCACGTTGCTTTTGGTGTTTGCCTCCAGTGGCTAAGTTTGGTTCAGTGAGTTGTGTAGGCTTCCTGGTGGAGGGGACTGGTGCCTGTGTTCTGGTGGATGAGGCTGGATCTTGTCTTTCTTGCGGGCAGGACTGCGTCCGATGGTGTGTTTTGGGGTGTCTGTGAACTTATTATGATTTTAGGCAGCCTCTCTGCTAATGGGTGTGGTTGTGTTCCTGTCTTGCTAGTTGTTTGGCACAGGGTGTCCAGCACTGTAGCTTGCTGGTTGTTGTGTGGATTTGGGTCTTAGCGTTGAGATGGAGATCTCTGGGAGAGCTTTTGCCATTTGATATTATGTGGAGTTGGGAGGTCTCTGGTGAACCAACGTTATGAACTCAGCTCTCCCACCTCAGAGGCACAGGCCTGACACCCGGCTGGAGCACCAAGATCGTGTCAGCCACACAGCTCAGAAGAAAAGGGGGGAGAAAAGAAAGAAATAAATAAAATAAAAAGAAATAAAGTTATTAAAATAAAAAAAATTATTAAAAATAAAAAAATTAAAAAGTAATAAAAAAAAGAAAAAAGAAAGAGAGCAACCAAACCAAAAAACAAATCCACCAATGATAACACACTCTAAAAACTATACTAAAACAAACAAACAATAAAAAAACGGACAGACTGAACCCTAGGACAAATGGTAAAAGCAAAGCTATACAGACAAAATCACACAAAGAAGCATACACATACACACGTACAAAAAGAGAAAAAGGAAAAATATATATATATCTATATATAAAAAAAAGACAGAGCAACTAAATCAATAAACAATTCTACCAATGATAATAAACTCTAAATACTAAACTAAGATAAACATAAAACCAGAAACTGGTCAGTTCCATACAGCAAACCCCAAGTCTACAGTTGCTCCCAAAGTCCACTGCCTCAATTTTCGGGTGATTCATTGTCTATTAAGGAGTTCCACAAATGCAAGGTACATCAAGTTGATCGTGGAGATTTAATCCGCTGCTCCTGAGGCTGCTGGGAAAATTTTCCCTTTCTCTTCTTTGTTCACACAGGTCCTGTGGTTCAGCTTTGGATTGGCCCAGTCTCTGCATGTAGGTCACCTGAGGGCATCCGTTCCCTGCCCAGACTGGTCAAGGTGAAAGTAGCAGCTGATTAGGGGGCTCTGGCTCACTCATGCTGGAGGGGAGGGAGGGGTATGAAATGCGAGGCGAGCATGCGGTGGCAGAGGCCTGCATGACGTTGCAACAGCGTGAGGCGCACCGTGTGTTCTCCCAGGGAAGCACGGGACCCTGGCAGTGGTCGGCTGCACAGGCTTCCGGGAGGTGATGTGTGGATAGTGACCTGTGCTTGCACACAGGCTTCTTGGTGGCTGCAGAAGCAGCCTTAGCATTTCATGCCCGTCTCTGGGGTCTGCGCTGACAGCCGTGGCTCGTGCCTGTCTCTGGAGTTCGTTTAGGCGGTGCTCTTAATCCCCTCTACTCACGCGCCGGCAACCAATGGTCTCTTGCCTCTTTGGCAGCTCCAGACCTTTTCCTGGACTCCCTCCCAGCTAGCTGTGGCGCACTAGCCCCCTTCAGGCTGTATTCATGCAGCCAGCCCCAGTCCACTCCCTGGGATCCGACTGAAGCCGGAGCCTCAGCTCCCAGCCCCCGCCCATCCCGGTGGGTGAGCAGACAAGCCTCTCGGGCTTGTGAGGGCTGGTCGGCACCGATCCTCTGTGTGGGAATCTCTCCGCTTTGCCCTCCGCACCCTTGTTGCTGCGCTCTCCTCCACGGCTCCAAAGCTTCACCCCTGCCACCCCCCGTCTCCACCAGTGAAGGGGTTTCCTAGTGTGTGGAAACCTTTCCTCCTTCACAGCTCCCTCCCACTGGTACGGGTCCCATCCCTGTTCTTTTGTCTCTGTTTTTTCTTTTTTCTTTTGCCCTACCCAGGTACGTGGGGGAGTTTCTTGTCTTTTGGGAAGTCTGAGGTTTTCTGCCAGTGTTCAGTAGGTGTTCTGTAGGAGTTGTTCCACATGTAGACGTATTTCTGATGTATTTGTGGGGAGGAAGGTGATCTCCACGTCTTACTCCTCCACCATCTTGAAGGTCTCCCGACAATGATTTTCTGTTGTTTACTACATGCAGTTAGTTATGGCAGCCCCAGGAAACTCATACAAGCATTATATGTAACTATACAAAAAAATCCAACACTAGTGAAGTATGAAGTACAGAAATAAAAGGGAAACTCTTGTCCTTATCAGATAGTCTGAAGGGGTTGGTATTTCAGGACATTTTTCTATGTACCTAAAAATATGTTTGTTGTAAAAATGAGATTACACCACAAATATTATTCTTTAACTTTTTTTTTTTTCATCCAGTAAATATATTGTGGACATTCTCCCACAGCAGTCCATATAGGTCTGCTCCTTCATTTTAATGGCTACATGAATTTCATTTTATGGATGTATCATGTGATTTACCATACACATTTAGTGGAAGTGGAAACAATTCTGCAATTAATATATTTATTCAAATATCCCTATACTCTTCTGAGAGTGTTGTTCCAGGATGGATTATAGAAGTAGAATTGCCAAGTCAAATGTTCTTGTGCTTAAGAGCTTGATAAGAATTGTCAAATGCTCTTTAAAATTTTGCAAATACCCTCCAGTTGTGGTATGAGATTGCCCTTTCTCCACACTCTTTTCCACATATATAATATCAATTTCTTTAAATTTTTGCCAACCTAAAAGAAAGAGAATCTCATTATTTTTAACACTATATGTCCATGGTCACTAGTAAGATTGAGAAACTTTTCATATTTTTGGCCATTTGAAGTTCTTATTTTGAGAACTGCCTACTCATGTCTTACTAGCTTTCTTTTTTTCTACTGATTAAGTATTTTTATGTTTGGGATAGTAACAAATAGTCAAGATGAATATTTTCTCCCCTATCTATTAATTTTAGTCTATTAAATATATGGCAAGGTATTTTCTCCCATCATAATGTTTTGTGAACTTTTGTAATAGTGTCTTCTGCCTCTAGTACATTTAATTTGAGAGTAGTCACATCTGTTAATCTTTTAATTTGTGATATTTACATTTTATGTCATAGGCTTTAAACAGATACATATAGAGGCAAAGGCATACTTGCATACTTCTTAATGTGTAACTACTTGTTCTATATTTAAGGAACTGAAGGCATTAGACCAGGTGGTACAGGGACAATTATCATGTAGAATGGTGTTAGAAATTAGAGAAAATGTAGTATAGGGTAGTGCCAGAATGTTGATTTCTCTGGTTGAGGCAAATCACAGTTTACCTAATCTGTATAGTGTATATTAATAATCCATTCTCTAATGTCATTGGATACATGTATTGAAGATATGTACTAAGAGGAAGTTACCCCATATTCCCCTTACTCAAATGAGGGGCTGGGAGGAACGGATTTACTACTACCTAATGTCACCAGTTAGCAACAGGCATAACGTTTATATCAGCCTGTATAGTAAACTGGAATCTTATAAACTAAAATATGTAAGTAAAATCCATGTACATATTAAAATGAGAGTGATAGAATGATGAGTACAACAAAAGTGCAATGTTATTAAGTCAAGAACAAAAGAGTTAAAGTTAGCAGCCAGTGCCACAATGTCTGTGGCAGCTGCAGACACAACAAAGTGACTGCTAGTGTGAACATCTGGCTCACTGTCCGTACCTCTAGTTACTGGAATTGAGATATCACTGCTGCCAGTCAGACACAACCAAGTTCCTCTGCTCTCAATTTATATTCATCATGCAACCTTCAGCTCCTAATTTTGTTTTCTAAGTAGATTGCCCTACTGGGAAGGCAGTGCTCAAATTAACCAGTATCAATATTCTGATTAGCTTGGCAGATATGTGTCTCTTTGTGAATTATTCAGTCCTTTAGTAAAGGAGGTGATGTGTTGCATCATCTTTTTTTTTTTTTCCTCTGCAAATTTTTCCCATAGTGACTGGTTCATTTGGTAGGGAGAAATTTACAAGGTAATTCATGCAATGTCCCGTATGGTCCATTATGTGCCTCTATCACCTATTATTCTGTCCTTATGCTAACAAACATTGAATGGCTTTTCTTTTTCTTACTTTTACACAGCATTCTGTGTAACACATATGTGCTGGAGATTATTGTGAAAGAAAGTAGAGAAGAGAGAGAAGGGTCATGCAGGGCAGAAGAGATGAAGCACTTCATAGTTTATCAAGATGTGAAAACTTGCACCTAGTTTTTTATGTACTGGAAATACATAAATAATAATTCTTGGTCTCGTGATTGGGGGCCCCATAAGCAGTTTTACCAAGGCCTAAGAAAATGTGGCTCAATAAAAAATTCCTACATCTGCAGAACTGAGATACCTTCTGGTCCTTTGATACCCCTCATAAATGCCCTACTTCACCCCAAAGGTACTGTGACTAATTGGCCTGGTAAATAATACATGTGAATATTCACAAGTGGAGGCAAATCAGTGATTTGAGGTTATTTGATGCACAGAAACAAGTGATTGGTGAAGACTGTAATGTGAACAATCTTGAAGGCTGAGAAAGGGAGGTAAGATGCACAGAGGAAGGACATTTCATTGTTTCAACAAAAAATTTTTGAGCACTTACTATGTGCCAGGTACTGCTTTAGGCATTTGGGATACAACAACGAGCAATAAAAATCTAACTTCTTCCCCTCTTAGAACTTAATTCTGGCAAAAGAGACAGACAATAAACAACCGACATACTAAATAAGTAGACTATATGAGGCGATACATGCTATGCAAAAAAAATTGTAGAGCAAGGTAAGTGGGATCAGGAGTGTCGAGTGGGGGTGGGTGGGTTGAGATTTTTAAGTAGGCTGGTGGTGGGGAAGAGGAGCCCACTAAGAAGACACACTGGAATGAACACTTGATGGAGGTGAGAAAGGGAGACTTTTGGGTATGTGGAGGCAGAACATTCCAGGCCGGAGAGCCACAAGTTCAAGACTGCTGCATAGCTGTGAGTATGAAAGTGTTAAAAACAAACAAACTGTTCTGCAAAAATCCCCAGTCTCCCTGTGCTGGCCGAAAAGGTAAAGGTATACACTTATCCACCCAAGCAATGCACAGTTATTCCTAGAGTTTTATATCACATGCAGAGACTAAAAAGAGCAAGGGTATTCGGTGACTGATAGTGAAGAGGATCACCTGACAGTTGTGTACTTGCAGGGAAAGAAGACAGGTGGCCATGGAGGGGCCTCTTGATGGACTTTTAATGAGCAATTTGGCTTTTATCTTATGGAAAGTGAAACCCACTCCAGTCCAGTATGGTCTGCCAAGAAGATCCTGCTAGAAAGCATTTTGATGGATTGCTGGGGGTGAAGTTTTAGGTAGCCAAAAGGAAGATGTTATAATCACCCTAGTTGAGAGGACCACAGTGGAAGTGGAGGTCATGGATGAATACATGATGCCAGAGGATGCCATGGGTCACTCACATCACCTGTTATTTTGCAGCCTGAGATAAGACTTTGGCAGGGGACTGGGTGGAATGACAAGGTCCCCAGACCACACCTGCTCTGCCACATCCTTCTGTGATTTCTGGCTAGTTACAGAATCAGCGGGGCTCAGTTTCTGCATCTGTAGAATTGGGAAATAACACCTGGTCCACCTACTCCACAGGGCTTTTGTGAGACTCAAACGAGGTAACAGAGAAAACTGTCCTGTAAGTAATCAAATGCTCTCCAAACAGAAGATATTATTATTCTCAAGGCTTTTATTCTCATCAAATTCCTGATATAACATTTGATTCCCTTTAGTTCACACCTGGAAATAATCTGCATTTTCAGAATGAAAGTAACCTCAGTCCTGCTGGTTTACTGTCCAATCCACAAAAGCTGGTAATGGCCAAAGGGTAGGGAGAAGGTTCAGAAGAAAATCTAGTACCACCGTATAGGTTAAGAAGCAGCATAGGAAGAAAATCCATGCACTACCTCTTTTTCTTCTAGAACAGAAATAAAAAGGTGCCATGTCTTTGTTTGGGGGAAATCTTCCAGCATCTGCTCCCAGATTTTAATTTTTCTGTGGCTCAGGAGAAGACAGAGGCTGCTAGGCTGGGTTCACCTTTGCCCTGGCTCTCATCTTCTGGGTTCTTATCAGATGTGAGCTTGGCCAAGTGATCTCGGCTGCAGGCTTGCCTTTCTCCTGCACTGCTGATTTTCCTGTTTGCCCATAATTCTCAGGGTCAGACCTTCCCATGCAGTGCTGAAGCTGACAAATCTAATCTCTCAAGCAAGCAGGTTATTTTGCTACAAAACCTCACAAAGAATGGGGAGGGACATTTCTCTTGGCTTGAAATTTTAAGCTACTTTGAGTCCAAACTCACAGAGCGTCTCTATGATTTTCTTCGAGGGGGCCTAAGGGCAAAAAAGAAGGGCTTTCTGTCTCTTATTGAATATCCCCATTTCTGGCCTCAGTCAGACCACTCAAAAAACACTCCCTCCAACTTTTATCAGCTTAAACCTGGCACAGACATGTGGTGTGTGAAAGGATGTAGGTTGTTATTCAGTGCCTCTGGCATATCATGTTAAGATGAAAAACATAAGTTTGCTACTTTAAGGGGAACTGTCAGTCCAAGGTCATCATTCCCCAGCAGGCCACAGAAAGAGCCACACCACAAATAATGTTCTGGGTGTGGGACAAGCGTCTGGTTAGTGTCTCCATTTGGGAGAAGCAAAGAGAACAGCATTTCCTCCAAATACCAGATCAATCATTTAGGGGCAATTCATCTTCTACTAAAATGATCTCAAGTTCACGACTAATAAGACCACAGATGCCTTTTTATGGTTGAGTTACCCACACACAACTCGGCACCATATTCTAGGTCAGGTCACAACTGCGTAATAGGCCTCAAACTTGGCAATTTTATGTTTTTCTGTCTTCTTCTTGCCCAACCCACACTGAATTACACACTGACCAAAGCTCCCCTGGAGTCACATGGAATGAGGATTTGGCTCTAAATCTCCAAATTTGCAGCCCAAAATGGAGGCCTCCCTGGGCCAACTAAGCTTTTCCATTTCACTTCCAGAGGGCTGCCATGCTCTTTCCAGAGCCCTACACAGAATTCACTAGGCTGCATTTTCCTGTTGATGGTCCAGGCTATGCATGTATAGATAGGGGAATCACAGATGGCCCTTAAACTATAAAGTTACCCCCAAATTCAAGAGAAAAATGAGACTCATTTGTTTACAGAATGAACTTGAACTGCAAGGAGCACAGAGGGAAACAGATCTTAGGAAGAGAGAAGGAAAAGAGTAAATAAAATTTTGTCTTTGTTTCCCCTCTTTTCAAAATCAATTTTGCCAAATTGTTAATTATCCTTGAAAGGATGTGAAGTGCAGTAAGGAGGAAGTCAATGTTAGCATTTCAGATATCCTGGCATATGTCACGTGCGGTCTCTGGGACATCCAAGATGACATGGACTGACACGTCGCTCCAAGCACTGCTCTACATTACAATTATATTTGTGTAATTGATCCATTCCTGGCATGTAAAGCCCTGACCTCTGGGTGCTGAGGGATTAAAATATCAGTCACAGGGTTTAAACTGTTGTCCTTATGTAGGTGGATGTTAACTTCTATTTGGCTGTGTCCCTGGACTTTTAGTTTGCTTAAACAATGTAACACTCAAGTCAAATAGTGGTCTGAGGACTCATTGGGGTTCACTGCTTTCCTTCCTGCCTCCTGATTTGTATCTCATATTTCTATATTACACCATTAGCACTCCACCCTGGGACAACTACTATAGCCATGTACACATGCAGAGCTGAGCTCAGTGTCTCGTACAAAAAGATGCTGAGTGAATGACACTGAGATGCTTACACCCTTCTTCTTGGGCCCCATCTTTATCAAGAATCCATCCTGCATGTTCCCACTAGATTTCTTTTGCTTAAAAGTCTGTAATGATGTACAGTGGCTTAGCTTTGTGTTATTTGCCTAAGGATAGCTTCATTCAAATCTTTGACCAAAATAATGAATAAGAAGACGTCACAGAGCTCTGTGA
Organism: Balaenoptera acutorostrata; assembly: GCF_949987535.1. NCBI lineage: Eukaryota > Metazoa > Chordata > Mammalia > Artiodactyla > Balaenopteridae > Balaenoptera > Balaenoptera acutorostrata. The sequence continues at coordinate 61,509,052 of NC_080070.1, forward strand.
TGTTTCACTACAGATGTTCTAATTTCCACCTAAACATGTAGATCCAGCCTCTGTGGTTTGTTTGTTTATAAGAATCTCAATCAAAATTAATTCAATGTGAATTTATTGATATTCAGAAACTTGAATAAAAGAGGAAAACATTGTTCCAACCTTCAAAGAACTTCCAATCAGATGAGGGCATGTGTGTGTGTATCAGATGGAGGCGGGGGTAAGGGATGGGGGAGTTGGGGAGGTGAGGGGCAGGGGAAGTGTTTGGATGAGTATATAAATAGCCACAGTTTACCAAAGAAGTGCAAAGTGCCTCAGGGTTCAAGAGAGGAGAAAGGTTACATTTGATTGAGGAAGTTCAGAGCAGCTTTATGAAGCAACATATGCCTGCTTCCCACATCACTTCTGATCATCATTCCCATGACTTTCCTCCACAATTTTTTTTTGGAGATTCTGGCCAACAGCTTATTTCAGCCTTTCCCTTTCCTGACCACAGCACCCACCTGGCCATTCTTCCACCTTCAGCACTTAGCAGATCTTCTCTCTCTTTTGCCAGCTATCCTCCTCAAAAACTCTAACAATCATGTTGTTAACATTGTAGTATGCTACTATCCACTCCAAACTCATTTACCCACTTAAAGAGTCATACCTTAGCCTTCATCACCACTTGAAATTGTTCCACTCCAATAATGCAGACTTTGAAATTTCTCTGTTGTATGATGCCTCTCACCCCTCTTCCATTTCTCTTATCATTTTACATTTAACAAAATTTTTTCTTGTCCACACTGTCATCTTCATTCTGTCCCTTTATCCTTCACCATCTTCTATAACCTCCACCCCAATTTTGTCCTTAGTTATTTTCTTCCTTAGCCTGGAGTTTCTGGTTAGCCTATTAAACAATGCATGTTCTTGCCAGGTAGAATCCCTTGACCTGCTGCCGTTATATCTCTGTCAAACTTCAACTGCCTTGCTTCAGTGAGGGCTTCATAGCTACACTTCCAATCCTTTTATTCATCTCTTGAAGACTTGGTGAAACATTTCCAATATCTATGTTTCGGATCTTTACTCCTCTCCTCAAAATTCCCAATATCACCTTTAAGAAAGAATCTTTCCTCTCAACTCATTGAAAAGATGTAGACCAAAGCTGTTCAATAGAATCTCCTATGCTGATATAAATATTCTATATTTGCACTATCCAATATGGTAGCTACTGAGCATGTACAGCTATTGAACACTGAAAATGTGGCTAGTGAGACTGAGGTACTGAATTTTAAATTTTATTTAATTTTAATTAAAATTTAAATAGCAACATGTAGCTAGTGGCTACACTATTGGACACCATAGAGACCAGCATTGTCCAACAGAAATATAATAGTTTCATAAATAATTTCAAATTGTCTAGTAGCTACATTAAAAAAGTAAAAAAAGTAGAAATTAATTTTATATAACTAATAATATTATTTTCATATAATTAATGTATTTTATTCAACCAAATACTTGAAAATCTTATCATTTTAATATGTAATCAATATAAAATTATTAATGAGATATTTTAATATTGAAACCAAGTTTTCTATATCTGACATATATTTTATGCTTCTAGCACATCTCAATTCTGACACTAAATTTTCATGGAAAATATTTGATCTGTATTAGCTTTCATAAAATTTACAGTTGAAAACATAGATTCACATACCAAGTTGTTCCAAACATACTTAAAAGTTTTCCATTAACTTAATCAAGTATCAGCTTTTTGTTTGCAATTTCAATTAATTAAAATTAGATAAAATTAAAAATTTATTTCCTCAGTCACATTGGCTACATTTCAAGTGCTCAATTGCCAAATGTGGCTAGTGGCTGCCATATAGGATAGTGCAGAAAGGATGGTTTGATGTTCTCTCCAGTCTTAAGTCTCTCAATATCTTGGGTCTTGCTCTTCCTTCACTAGGTTGTCTAAGGAGGTCACATCTTGCTTAAGCACCCTCATCCCCGCTGCTTCTCTAAACCTTCCCTACCAACCTCAGGATTTTATTTAAATTTACTAATCCCCATGGCCCCCTTCTTATTCCCATCAATGATTCCTCCTTGTCATGATTCCTTCTCCTTTTTGTACCAGTGGCTCTACAGGCCAACAGCATCAGCATCATCTGGAAACTTGTTAGAAGTGTAATTCTCAGCTTCACCCTACACTTACTGAGTGAGAAACTCTATGGGTGGGGCCTGGCTGTCTGTGTTTTCACAAGCCCTCTAGGTCAGGGGTCCCCAGTCCCTGGGCCGCACAGCAGGAGGTGAGCGGCAGGCGAGTGAGCAAAGCTTCATCTGCCTCTCCCTATCACTCCCCATTGCTGGCATTACCACCTGAACCATCCCTCCCCCCGCTCCCCATCCATGGAAAAATTATCTTCCACGAAACAGGTCCCTGGTGCCAGAAAGGTTGGGGACCACTGCTCTAAGGAATCCTGATCCATGCTACGGTTTGAGAACCACTGGTTTATAGAAAAGTGTACTTGAAAGACACACTAAAACTAATAAAAGTGTATAGAGTGGTGGCAGGAGACAAAGTGGATGGAAAGAAGGCTAGAAGTGAGTTTTTTTTAATATTGTTATGATTGTGGAATCATTTAAATGTTCAACTAAAATTTTCTTAAAAAGAGGAGAATATTTACAATATACTGACGGGCTCTTCCCAACCCCCATTTTGTTCCATTTGGTTTTCGGTGGGGCTTGGACTTTAGTAAATTTTAAAAGCTCTCCAGGTGATTCTATAAAATACACAATTCAATACTTTTTTAGTATTCTTACAGAGTTGAGCAAACATCACCTCAATCAATTTTATAACACTATCATCACCACAAAAAGAAACCCCATACCTACTAGCAGTCACTCCAACTGCCCACCAAACTCCCTCCAGACTTTTATTATTTCTTAGATTTCTCGAACTTAGATTATTTCTTATTTTGTAACAAGCAGTTTAAGAAATAATGCCATTATCCTTGATATATTTACGTAAAATATATTTTTCAGACATTCACATTAATTTTGGCAATAATAAAATAAGTCTCTGGGTCATAGTTACTTCCCTAGGCCTAAAACTTTTTAAAATATGTAGAGTATGTGAAGGTTTTGCAAACAATAGTCAAAGCTGCTTTTAACTTGGAGATGAACTGGATCCTCACTGAAGAGAGAAAAGGATCTCCTTATTCCCAACTACTAGTAATAGGTCCAAATTTACACAGAAGTAAGTGAGGGAATGCTGAATGAAAGGCCTCCGCCCAAACCAAAAAAAAAAAGGGGGGGAAAAAATGGAGTCCAGAAACTTTCTTTGACTCAGACTATGCTGGGTATCCTAGAAAAGGGCAGAGGAAAGCCACTAGGACAAACAAAAGACTGGAATATTTAACTCAGCCTTGACGGGAACTTTCCAAACAGCGCCTTCCTTGATCTCCTAGGGCCAGAGGATGGTAAGATGGTTTGTGGGCTCTGGCTGGTGCCACAGGGATGAGAGGTTGCACATGAGCTCCCACCCTCCCCACTCGTCTCTGAGGATGGCTTTGTTCTCCCCAGCCCTCGGGGCTTGTGTTCTGCGGGAGGCTAGGACAGTTTTTGTTATCGACTAGACATATCAGTTTCAATGACAATCATCCTCCTAAAACGTGCACACACACACACACACACACACACACACACACACGTTATTTCTCTTGATTTCCTCCCTAGCTCTGAAAACGTAAGTTTTAAAGAGAAAGGAAAAAAGATAAGGGTGAGAGAAGAAAAAAACTATATCATCTGGGAAGTTCAGTGATGACCCTAGAACCATCTCTTAACCCATGCCAGGGAGTTTGCTTCCAAAACTATATGTACATAAAGAAATATATTTCCTCAGAGCACGCACCAGGAAGGTTAACGCAGGCTGTGGCATAAAGAATCTTGAGAGGAAAGATATAATAGATATCTTGGGAGGGAAGGGAAATACCACATGCAATGAAATGAAATGAGAAAGGAGGGTGGTAGAGGGAAAAGGAAAAAAATCCCTAGCTAATAACATGTTCTTTCCTTCCTTCTTAACACAATGACACACATGACTTAATGAAGCCAGTGAGTTCTGAGACTGATGTAAAAGTTCCAAAAAAAATACTCCTCAGCAAAGGCCCCTGGGTAAATGGTGTCATTTCTAATTTCTCCAGTTCCCGTGATTTAGAGCAGACCCAGGATCTGAAATTCACACCAGCTCTTGGTGCACCAGGGTCCGGGGCAACCAGGGCCCAGGCCTGGGGAGCAGCAACACAGACTTCCTATGTGATTTCACCACCGCAGCCCTGCTTTGTCTCACATTTAAAATAATTTGCCAGGTAAAAATAAACTTCTCAGAATCACAGAGTGAAAAATGTACTTAACAATTCAATCCCTGTAAGTTTGGGATTGACAGAGAAAGTGCAGCCGAGGCTAATTAAATTACCCAACATGTATTTGAATGGTGGTTTCACTGGTGAGTTTATTAATTCACATCGTTATCATTGTTATTATTACTGCAACTCTGTAAATTATGCTTTTCATGAGATAGTGAAATGTGCAAGTGAAACGTGCAGGCTCTTAGCTCTCAGACATACCCTGCTTAGCTGTTGGTTTCTCTCCTGAGTACCATTCTTAGAAAGCAAACTTCATTTGTCATAAGTCCCATGTCCCCAGATGGCATGGTCTGAGTTATTTTTGTGTATTACTTTTTGGAAATAATTAAAATCTACCAGTACTTTTCATTTTCCCTCAGCTTTTTCCAGTAATTCTCACGATAGAAATAAGTATGGTTCATGACGCCAGCTCCTTGCAGGGTAATTTCCCTACACTTAGCTGATTTGCAAAACTCAGACTCCAGGTTTAAATCCAGTGGAATCAGAACTGCTCTTTACTTCTTAGGGACAATTTATGGTACACATATAGGAGTTTTTGCAGTCCATGTCATTAAAGATTAATTGCCAATTGTATATATGCTCATTTGCCCCCAAATTTGGGGCAAATTTGAGAAGACTTAACTGAAATGAGCAAAATTTAGCTATAAAATATATTAGGCAAGCATGCCAAGTCTTCTTGATTCAAGAAGCGTCTTGCCTTGTGAAAGATGATTCCTAACTCTGGGATAAAACAATTTTGACTCCTAGGTCATGCTCCTCAAAGTGTGGTCTCTGGACCAACAGCACGGGCATCACCTGGGAGCTTGTTAGGAATGCAGAATCTCAAACCAATCCCAGACCTACTGCAGTTATCAACACCCCCAGCTGATTCACACGCACGTTGAAGTTTGAGGAGTGCTCCTAGAGTATGGAGGAATAGAGAGATAAGTCTTCTCATCCCACCCCTCCCCACCAGCAGCATCCTGCCACTATGATTTCCTACAGCAACTCTTGAAATATACTACATTGACAAACTTAGAAATTATACTCTTAATATATATTCCCATAATGAAGAAATTAATGCAATCTACCCAGTAGCTATCTCAAAAAATAAACAACATAAATGAAACACCTATTGTCAAGATGGTCTAACCTGCAACTCATGCTGGTTTGGAGGAAAAAATGAAGTGTGTTGTATGATCATTAGATAACTGACCTCATACCCTATAATTCAATCACCTTTAACTCCATGCCCTAGAGATTGCTAATGTTACATAATGAAAAAGTCATCAGGATATAGATGCCTGCAAGACACCACTTCCCCCCAAAAAACTTTTATAGAAAAAAAAGAATAAAAGATTGCATTAAATAAACATTAAAAAGTTTATTCAAATATTTAACATATTAATTTGCAAAGTGAAAAGGCTAATTTCAAATCTACTTTCTTCCCTACCATTAAGGCTTCCTTGAATTTCATACCATGACAAAAGTAGCTTATTCCAGGATCCACTTCTACTGATAACACCATTGTATATTTATTTGGTGAATCACAGTTACAAAGAACTTTTGCATATAACAATGACATTTCTCTTTTAATTTTCATCTCAAATTAAGAAAAATTGATTTTCTCTCCCTCACTCATAAAAATATTCATGGCAAATAATTAGGTATTTCAATAATCATAAGTATGATAAAATGCTTTGCATTGGAAAGAACTCACTGTAGTTCTTGGCAAAAAAAAAAAAAATTCTAGTTCTTGGAGGAAGGTTCTCACTTAGAATTATTTTCAGCACAGAAAAGTAGCATGTCTAAAAAGGACCATCACTTTACAGAAATAGTTTTCCGGGTGTTTTATACTAACTTCAACCATCTTCAGGGAGATACAAATAAAATGTTTTTCATGTATAGTAACTGTGATCCTCTTCTAAAAACAAATACACACTTTGAGTTTAAAAAATTCCTTGGTGATATGAACAGGAAGAGCTTTCACCATGGTACTAATGCATTCTGAATTATTGCGGAAGAGCTCTGGGAATCCCTAGCTCCTAGCATAAAAATAGTTGTTCTGCTCCTCCCTGAAACACTTTGCAGAAGACAGTACTTTACTAAAGCAAAAATTCTCTACTGAGATTCATGGATATCTGTGGACAGTATGTTTTGGTTTGTTTTAGAATTGTTTCTAAGATGGTTGCTCTTCATGGCTCCAGCTGATGTTACAGATGCAGCATGGCAATGGGGAAGACCAAGTTCAGGGTGGGGTTATTCTCTGGGCTCACAGCTGAGGAAGAACAAAACTGTGAGGAAAGGCTCTGCAAGACCAAATTTGTCTGGATGGAGAGAAACAACCTGGAAAGGAGGGAAGGGGAGCATAGGGGTAGGGTGACAGTGGGTGGATGGAGGTGGAAGGGAGGCAGAAGGGAGGAAATTAGCAACAACTTAAGGGAATATGGGGAAGAGTTGCTGCTCTGGTTGGGGTTAGGGTAGGCTATAAAACAGTGCCCAGGAAGTATCAGAGCTTGTCCACATCTACCACAGGTGAAGGCATCATGGAGGTCTCAACTAGGGAACTTGGGAACTAAATCTAGGTCAAGGACTGCTGAATGGAATCAGAATGAGAGTCACCATCTCAGGGGCGGGTTCTGAGAAGTCTGTCCAAGGAAACATGGTAGGGAGATAAGAGATTTCCCTAGTTGGGGATGGGTTGGAATAAAAAGGATGACAAGCCCCAGAAGGTTGCTCAGGAGTTATAAGACATCAGGGTCTTAACTGAGGGACAAACATCCCATTCTCAGTGACCCCTTTTCTCCAGTGGCCAAAAGCCAGAAAACAATTCAGTGTAGCGCTCTTGAGCAGGCACCACCCTCTTGAATTCCACCAGAACTCCTAATGGAGCTGGAGAAATATTGGCCCATTATAGACCCTGCAGAACACCTAAGAGTAGATTTGAAAAAGCTAAACTGGACTGGGGGTGGGCAGCAGCAGATGCAAAGAGGTGAGGCTATGTAAACTTAAAAGAACAATCCATGTGGCGTAGAGTAGGGTAAAAAGATTCCTAGTCCTGCTAAGCTGAGCTGGGTCTTAAGGAATGTGATAATCATGGGAAGAAGGAAAAAGGAACATTTATTTAGCACACAGATTGTTCTTAGGCACCATGATAGACGCCCACAACAAGCAAAACTGTTGCAATATTCCTGATCTGTACCATAGAACTTAGCTGTGAGGGTAGGGAGAAAGACTATCTTCTAGAGATTTTAGTACCTTAGAGCTAAAAGACATGTTGGAGATATTATTGTGGATAAAATGGTCATAAGGGATAAAAAGATAACCAAGTAATACAACATGAAAGCATCTTGAAAATTATAAATATGGGATACATATATGAAAATTTATCCTGTGATAGGAAAAAAAGAAGTGAAGATTTTTTTGTGTGAGATCCAGTCTAATGGCTTTGCATTCAAAATGCATAATAATTGTTCATATGTCGATCAATCCTTGAAACAAAACTTCCTGAGAGTTGAAATAAGAATACATGACAAGGATCAGAACTCGCAGATACTCGGTGTTAAAGAAATTTTAACATTTACCCTATTATTACTGTTAGTTAATATGGCAAGAATCTAGACATTTCAGCATTTCTATGTGCATTTCTAGAAAATATTATGAATGGCAATCCTATACTTTCTGTGTCTGTAAGAATCAAGGTACTATTTAATTCCCAATATTTTTATTACTTTGGATTTTTATCTCTATTAAGTGTTTTTACAGATCTAATTGAAATGCCATCCTCTCCTCTGTGAGGACTTGGTTACTTCTGGGAAGTTAGCCTCCCCTTTCTCAGGGTCCCATGGCCTCTGTTCAGCCCTCTCTTGGAGCACTGTAAGTTATTTACCCACTATGTGCATCACCCATTAGGTTTTGAGCAGCCTGATACAGGGACTATGTTAATATATCCTTAGAGCCTGGCAGTATGTGGCACACACTATGTAGTCAATAAATATTTGTTAAATAAGTAAATAAAAAAGCAAGTTGAGAGTGTAAGATGTGCATGCTAATTGAAACCAACTGCATAGACTCAAGGCCTGAATCAATTGGAAAGTTTTGAATATCATGAAGATTGGGAAAGATATTTTCATGGGTAACTCCCTCCTCCTGCAAGTGTTTGTTAAGTGTCATCATCTTGCTCTCTTGACCACCCCCACTAAAATTGAGCTCCCCACCCCAGCCCTGCACTCCCATTCTGCTCTTACCCTGTTCTATTTTTCCAACAGTATTTATTAGGTTTGCTCATTGTTTTTCTTCCTCAGTGGAATATAAAGCTATGAGAGCAAGAGGGTTTTTTTTTTCTGTTTTGTTCACTTCTACATCCTGAATGCCTATAACTGGAGCGGAAGCATAAGTAGATGCTCAATGCATATTTGTTGAATAAATGTATTAATGAATAAAAACCTGGTCAAAAGCATTTGCTTTTTGTTTTGTTGACTGGGAAAGTAGACTCAAAGATTTAGATAAGTTTATAGACTTGCATATTTATGGGTTACAAAAAGATGGATAGGATTATCTTATGACCTTCAAGGTGGGCATCAAGTGTCAGAATATATGATGCATCTCTCATGAGGCATTACAAGTCTAATGCAGTGTATTTTGATAAAGATGTTTCATAGGACAGAGCCAGTTCTAATTACGCTTTAAACAAACAATAATAGTTACTTCTGATGAACAATTTTTAGGCTGAAACCCTCGGGTGCCACATTTTCTCTTGTAAGGGTGTTTTTGCACCAACCATTTTAGCCAAAGGCTTTTACAAAAGTACAACATAAATCATTATTTAGTATTTGTTGTTTTACAGCCATTATTGAGGCCAAATCCATCAAGACGAAGAGAAAGAATGTGCATTTATACCACTTAACGTTTTGTGGAATTTTGGTAAAGAAGTCCGCTTTGTCAAAAATAATTTCCATGTCTCTGAGCCAATTCCACAGACACACACTCCTTTCTCTTATCTCATCATCACTATATATGCGAGTTCCCTACCACAGAGCATGGTGCTAGCCACTAAGAATGTCGAAAGCGATCAATCGTGGTCTCTGCTCCACCCTGTTGGGGAGATAGGAACTACCCATAAACAGCACTGGGGAGTCAGGTTGAGGGTCATAGGAGTAGTGCGGACAAAAGAGCCATAGAATTTCAGGGGAAGAAGTGAGAATGAGAGTTGTGGAGGTTATGTTGGAGGAGTTAAAATTTGATATAAATTTTGAAAGAATTTTACAAAATGAAGATGAAAGAGTTTTTCTTCTAAGCCAGCTGCATCTTCTAACTGGTCTTCTGGTTTACGGGCGGTAAAATCTTCAGTCTCAATGCTTCTTGATTTTTTTCCCTACAAAATAGCTGTGAGTACACTCCGCCTCCAACGTGCTGACTCCCTGAATTGTTTTACATGATACAAATTTCTAATTTAGGAAAGTTGGAATTTCTTCTCATGTTAACTAAGTATGCTGATCATATCATTTTAATCAAAAATAGAATTTTAAGGCAAAACTAGTTTGTTTTCAGTGGCTTCCATGTGACCATCCAAATGTGAGAGGATTTTATTCTCCCAAATACAGACTAAAGCATATTTTAAAGGATAATTCATTAGTATTTAAGAAATCTTTTCTAGGATGAGCCCCAAATTTTGTTTTTACTCGTTTTTTCAAATAAACTCATTTTTTGGTTGTTTTTTTTTTTTTTTTTTTTTTTGCATAGTAAAGGTGGTATGAGTAAAATATAAAAATACAGAAATGCTTTAAAAGTCTTTGATCCCACTTCATACTCACTGCTAATATTTTGGTAAGAGTAACCAGCATTCAGTTATTGAATGTATGCTTGGACCCCAAATAACACTTAAGTCTGTCTTCATGGGAGCATTACAAAGTAAGCATTAATGTTTACTTTGAGAATTTGAGTGCTGCTCCCCAGCTTTTCTTTCTTAATCCCTCAGATGAAATATTTCTTAACCTTCTTTATAGAGGAGCATTTAAAAATGGTGCATGTTCATTGTTGCGAGCATTCCCGACTGGTGAATAGATAAATGGATCATCCCGTTGTCCTTGCACCTGCTTGAGACGGTCCTAACGTGCTTTGCCAGAGTGTAGTGGATGCATCTGCTTTACAAGTTAACCGGCAGAATTTGTTTATAAACCCACTGAAGAGCTAAATGAAGCAAACTGCATTATCGTGGTTGCTAATTACATTTCATCTCAGCGGAAAGCTTATTACAGATACAGCCTGAAAACCTGACTTTTTAATTTTGTTTACATCCACTTCTACTTCTACTTCAGACCCTGGAAGATGGTTTTTTTTTTCCCCCCCTAAAACTGAGAAGGAGAACTAAAGCAGTTAACTGAAGCAGGCTGTGGTTATTGATTAATATCTCCTCAACCATGTTTGTTAATAAGAAAAGGTCTTTACGACTGGTAGAGATTGGTATTACTATTTGTATTAATGGACTCCTCAGACATCCAGAATGTATGGATGTCTTTCACTTTCCTTTAACTCACCAGTTCCTGAGCAAAGGTTATGTTTCTTATAGATGCAGCAACATGACCGTAAGGGCAAAACACACTGATACCCCCAAACCACAGATATCTGAACAAGCCACATTCTTAACACTGTGATGTCAGCTGAGATGTGCTCTCCTCCTTTTTCATCAAAATGAAGTTATGCCCAACATTTCATTAACTGATAGCTTGCTGAGTATTCAGGAATGGCAGGACCTGTGCTGGTCTCAGCTCCATTGCTGGTTGATCCTTCCCATATTTCCCCTAAAAAGCAGTTTCTCCCTCCACCATCTCCATCAATCTACAAAAGTGAAAGATTATCATTACCCACTACCTTCTAGAAAAGTCACCTACAAAATCACCGTACTGTACAGTGACCCTGAATCTCTAGGCTATTTAGAGTACTATAGGCATAACTCCTTTAATTGCGCTTCACTTTATTGTGCTTCACAGATAATTGTGGGGTTTTTTTGTTTTGTTTGTTTGTTTTTATAAATTAAAGGTTTGTGGCAACCTTGCATCGAGTGTCTGTTGGCACCACTTTTTCCAACAGCATTTGCTCACTCTGTGTCTCTGTGTCACATTTTGGTAATTCTCACAATATTTCAAACGTTTTCATTATTTTTATATTTGTTATGGTGATCTTTGATGTTGCCATTGCAAAGGCTCAGAATGGTTAGCATTTTTTAGCAATAAAGTATTTTTTAATTAAGGTATAGACATAATGCAATTGCACACTTAATGGACTCTAGTATGATATAAATACAACTTTCATAAGTACTGGGAAACCAAAAAATGCATGTGAGTTGCTTTATTGTAATATTCACTTTATTGCAGTGGTCTGAAACCAAATCTGCAATTGTCTCAGAGGTATACCTGTACACTCATTTACAGTTTTCTCTCTGATAAAATTAGAATCCCCCATATTTGTGTATTATGGTTACTTCCTCCTTGGCTTCTCCATTCTATGATGCCTATAGCAGCTACCTAAGAAGATTATCATATCCGTACAATGGTGACAGACACATCAGGCATTGAATTTTGGGGACATGAATGACAAAGGTCTTCTTATTTTCTTCATATATCTCCCTAGACAGCAATTTAAAAAGTCTGTGGGGTTCACTTCAAGAGGCCCATGGGGTCAAAACTATTTTCATAAAAATACTAAGGCATCTTCTGCCTTTTTTACATTGCTGACCTTTGAACTGATGGTGCAAAAGCAATGGTGGGTATAAGTGCCAGTGCCTTAGTCCAAATAGAAGCAGTGGCACCAAATTGCTAGTAGTCGTATTTTTCTTTACCATGCACTTGCAGGAAAAAAAAGCCAGTGTCACTTAAGAATGTCTTTGATGAAGTAGTAAAAATCATTTTATTAGATCTCAACCTTTGAATATGCTTCTTTTCTTTCTTTATTTATGGCTGCATTGGGTCTTTGTTGCTGCGCTCAGGCTTTCTCTAGTTGCGGCGAGCAGGGGCTACTCTTTGTTGTGATGCACAGGCTTCTCATTGCGGTGGCTTCTCTTGTTGTGGAGCACGGGCTCTAGGTATACGGGCTTCAGTAGTTGTGGCACGCGGGCTCAGTAGTTGTAGCTTGTGGCCTCTAGAGCGCAGGCTCAGTAGTTGTGGTGCATGGGCTTCATTGTTCCGTGGCGTGTGGGATCTTCCCGGACCAGGGCTCGAACCTGTGTCCCCTGCATTGGCAGGCAGATTCTTAACCACTGTGCCACCAGGGAAGTCCTGAATATGCTTCTTTTCAGTGTGACAAAATGGTAAGTATATATAAAGCTCTTTTTGCTGCATAGTGAAGTACAACATGCATCTGTGAAGATATCTGAGTTGAGAGCTAAACTAGCTGGGGTTTTTTTTTTCATAGAATGCCACTTTTGCTTGAAAGAATGACTGACAAACCATGCTTATTCAGACTTGGGTATTTGGCAGACATTTTGTCAAAAATGAACAAAGTGAGCTTGTCACTTCAAGGAAAACTACTGACAGTATTTGTTGCCAACAATAAAATTTGAGCTATTGAGCAAAAATTAGAATTTTGGAAATTTGTATCTGCCACTGTGAGCTTGACAGCTTCCCAATACTTAAAGGCTTTTTGGATAAGACTGGCATGATATTAACGAATGTGATTTGTTGATACTGTATTATAAAATGTATCAACATTCAGAAACTCTGTATAACTCAGTAAAGCAACATTTTCCAAATGACCAATGCATGATGTTACAAAATAAGACATGAGTAAAAGATCCATTCGAAGTATAAATATCTAAGTCCATCTGAATTAATATGTTGTTTAAGGCTAAAGTTTCCTTATTGATTTTCTGTCTGATGATCTATCCATTGATGCAAGTGTGGTATTAGAGTCCCCTACTACTATTGTATTATTGTTTATTTCTCCCTTTAGTCTGTTAATATTTGCCTTATATATTTAGGTGCTCCTATGTTGAGTCCATGAATATTTACAAATGTTAAATCTTCTTGTTAGGTTAACGCCTTTATCAGTATGTAATGTCCTTCTTTGTCTCTTATTACAGTCTTTGTTTTAAAGTCTATTTTGTCTGAAAAAAGTATAGCCACTCCAGCTTTCTTTCAGTTTCTATCTGCATGGAACATCTTTTTTCATCCCTTTATTTCAGTCTGTGAGCGTCCTTACATCTAAAGTGAGTCCCTTGTAGGCAGCACATAGATGGTTTTTTTAAAATCCATTCATATGTTGATTGATTGTAGAATTTAGTCCATTTACATTTAAAGTAATTGTTGACAGGTATGTGCTTATTGACATTTTGTTGTTTTCTGGCTATTTTTGTAGTTCCTCTCCATTTCTTTTTTCTTCTCTTGCTCTCTTTCTTTGTGATTTGATGACTTTCTTCAGTGGTATGCTTATATTCTTTTCTCTTTATCTTTTGTGACTTTAATATAGGTTTTTGCTTTGTGGTTATCATGAGGCTTACATATAACGATTATTATCTATAAGAGTCTATTTTAAGTCGATAACAACTTAAGTTTGATCCCATTGTTAAGCTCAATATTATTATTCTCTCTCTTCTTTTATGTTTCTGATGTCACATTTTACATTTTTTAATCTTGTGTATCCCTTAACTAATTATTGTAATCATAATTATTTTTTACTAATTTTGTCTTTTAACTTTCATACTACATTTATAAATGATTAATCCACTACCTTTACTATATATTTACCTTTCCAGTAAGATTTATTCTTCTTATGTGTTCCTTTAACTAACTAGTGCCCCTTCTTTTCAGCTTAAAGAAGTCCCTTTAACATTTCTTGTAAAGCCAATTTAGTGGTGATGAACTCTAGCTTTTGCCTGTCTGGAAACATTTTTATCTCCCCTTTATTTCTGAATGATAACTTTGCCAAGTAGTATATTCTTGGTTGGCATTTTTTTTTTCTTTCAGCATTTTGAATATATTGTGCTACTTTCTTCTGGTCTGCAAAGTTTCTGCTGAAAATCTGCTGATAGTTCTATGTGGGTTCCTTTGTATATTAAGAAGTTGTTTTGCTGCTTTTAATACTCTCTCCTGGTCTTTAAATTTTGACATTTTAATTATAACATGCCTTAGTGTGGGTCTGTTTGGGTCCATCTTATTTGGAACTCTCTGGGATTCCTGGATCTGGGTGTCTGTTTCCTTCCTCAGGTTAGGGAAGTTTTTAGCCATTATTTCTTCAAATAAGACTTCTGCCCGTTTCTCTCACTCTCTCTTTCTCTTCTCCTCTAGAGCCCTCTGATGTGAATGTTAGTTCATTTGATGTTGTCCCATAACTATCGTACCCTATCTTCACTTTTCTTCATTACTTTATCTTTGTGCTCTTCTGATTAGGTGAGTTCCACTGGCTTGTATTCGAGTTGACTGGTCCTTTCTTCTGCTTCATCTAGTCTGCTGTTGAACCCTTCTACAGTAGTGTATTTTTCAGTTGAGTTATTGTATTCTTCAGTTCTGTGACTTCTGTGTTGTACTTTCTTATATTTTCCATTGCTCTGTTAAAGTTCTCATTGTGTTTAACCTTTCTTCTCCCCAGTTTGGTGAACGTCTTAATGACCATTACTTTTAACTTTTATCAATTACTTATCTCCATTTCATTAAGGATTTCTTTCTGAGATTGTGTGTTTTCTTTCATTAGGAACATATTCCTCTGTTTCTTGCTTGACTCTCTGAGTTGGTTTCTATACAGTAGATGAAACAACAACCTCTCCTAGTCTTGAAGGAATGGCTCCGTGTAGGAGATAAAACTTGTCTTCCAACCCTGCCTTAGCTCTTGGTTGTCTCTCAAACCTTTGTACTTGTCCAAGCAGGCTATTATATTTTAAATAGCTCCCAATAGTTGAGGATGTGCCAAGACCTGTTAGTGTCCCAAAGAGGAGGATCTCAGCACCTAGATTCAGGCTGACTAGAAGCTAAACCTTTAGGCATCAGCTTTTAAAAGTATGCAAATATATATAGTTCTGTGGCACCACAAGCATAAGCCCCACTGGCCACCAGCACCAGATAATATGCAAGTATCTCCTGGGTTGCAGTCAGAGATCAGGGCTCCAGACAAGTGTATAAGTTCTTTTCTGGGTGATACCAGTGAGCTGGAGCAAGACAGAGGGAGAGTGCCCAGGTGATGTCTATAGTCTATATTCCTTGAGAGCAGCTCTGGAAGAGCTACCCCTCAGGCCAAGGCTCCAGGACAAGCAAAGAGGCCTCCTTCACAGAAAGACTGGCGAATGTGCCCCAGTCTACTATTTGTGCAGTGCCCTAGGGTGGTAGCCTGCAAAGAACCATCTTTCATATTGCCACAGTCCTGTGGAACCCAAGAATGCAAGCCCTCCCCAACCCCCAGCCACCAGAGCCAGGTGATCAAGGGACATTCCCTGGGCAGCAGCCACAAAAACCAGGATACCAGATATAAAAACCAAGGCCCCAGACACATGTAAATCTCCTCTGCAGGAGACACTGGTGCTCTGGAGTGTGGCAGAGGGTGAGTGCAAATATAATGCACACCTTCCAAGATCTCTGGTAATGATTAGTAAACCCCAAGATGTGTATTTAATTAGAAGCCTGTCCCTCAGGCCACAGTCATG
This sequence comes from Balaenoptera acutorostrata, assembly GCF_949987535.1. Classification (NCBI taxonomy): domain Eukaryota; kingdom Metazoa; phylum Chordata; class Mammalia; order Artiodactyla; family Balaenopteridae; genus Balaenoptera; species Balaenoptera acutorostrata. The sequence goes on from NC_080070.1 coordinate 61,525,051, forward strand.
ATAATTAGCTAATATGCCTCCTTCATAGAAAAAGCAAGCTCCTGGGTCTGCTGTCTCTTGCGGTGCCCTGGGGGTGGTAGCTGTTTAATAACTCTTTCTCCTTTGGTTATAGTCCTGTGGGACCCATGAACAGAAGCCCCACTGGCCACCAGAGCCAGGCAAGGTAGAGGTGTCTCCTGGCAGCAGTCACAAAATTTGGAGCACCAGCCAGGGGTAAGAGCTCTTTTCAGGGTGATACCAATTATTACAGTCCCATGGGACCAGGAATGCAAGATCCCCTGGCCTCCAGAGCCAGGAGATCAAGAGGCATCCCTTAGGTGGCAGCCACAAAAATCAGATGTGTAAGAGTAGATACTGGAGCATGGCAAAGGGAGAGTGCAAAGATGGTGCTCATCAGATATTTACAAAACATTCCATCCAAAAGCAACAGAATACACAGTCTCCTCAAGTGCACATGGAACATTTTCCAAAATACATCATATGTTAGGTCACAAAACAAGTCTTAATAAACTTAAGAGGAGTGAAATTATATACAATCAACTTTTATAACCACAGTGGTAAGACACTAGAAATTAATTACACAAAGAAAACTGGAAAATTCACAAATTATCTGGAGATTAAACAACATACTACTGAACAACCAATAAATCAAAGAAGAAATCTAAAGAGAAATAAAAAAGTACCTTGAGACAGAAGAAAATGGAAATGTAACATAACAAAATTTATGGGATATAGCAATAGCAGCTCTAAGAGGGAAGTTCATAGTGCTAAATGCCTATCTCAAGAAACAAGAAAAGTCTCAAACAACCTAACTTTATACCTCAAAGGACTAAAAAGAGAACAAACAAAACCCAAATTTAGTAGAAGGAAGGAAATAACAAATATTAGAGCAGAAATAAACAAAATTGAGACTAAGGAGAAAATAGAAAAGATCAATGTAAGAAAACAACTCCATTTACAATTGCATCAAAGAGAACAAAATACCTAGGAATGTATTTAAACAAGAGGTGAAAGACCTATACATTGAAAACTGCAAGACATTAACTAAAGAAATTAAAGAAGACAGATAAATGGAAATATATTCCATGTTTATGAATTCAGAGAATTAATACTGTTAAAAATGTCCATACTACCCAAAGCAATATACAGATACAATGCAATCTCTATCAAAATTCCAATGGCATTTTTCACAGAAATAAAACAAAAATCCTAAAATTTGTATGAAACCATAAAAGACCCCATATAACCAAAGCAATCTTGAGAAAGAAGGACAAAGATGGAGGCATCACATTTCCTGATTTCAAACTATATTACAAAGCTATAGTAATTAAAACAGTGATATTAGCATTAAAAAAGATACGTAAATCAATGAAACTGAATGGAGAGCTCAGAAATAAACCCACACATATATGGTCAGTTAATTTATGACAAAGGAGTCAAAAATATACAATGGGGGAAAGGACAGTCTCTTCAATAAATGATGTCAGGAAAATTGGACACCCACATGCAAAAGAATGAAACTGGTTTACTATCTTACTCCATACACAGAAATTAACTCAAAATGGATTAAAGGCTTGAATGTAAGACATGAATCCATAAAACTTCTAGTAGAAAATATAGGTAGTAAGCTCCTTGACATAGGTCTTGACAATGACTTTTTGAATCTGACACCAAAAGCAAAATCAACAAAAGCAAAAATAAACAAGTGGGACTGCATCAAACTAAAAAGTTTCTGCACAGTGAAGGAAATCATCACCAGAATGAAAAGGCAACCTACTGAATGGGAGAAAATGTTTGCAAGTCATATATCTGATAAGGGGCTAATACCCAAATATATAAATAATTCATACAATAGCAAAAAAAAAAAAAACCCAAACAATGTGATTAAAAAGGTCAGAAGATCTAAATAGGCTCCTCAAAAAATTAAAAATAGAACTACCTTATAATCCAGCAATTCCACTTCCTGGTATTTATCCAAAGACAACTAATTCAAAAAATATATTTACAATAGCCAAGGTATGGAAACAAGCTAAATGTCCATCACCAGATGAATGGTTAAAGAAAATGAAGTATATTTATATATATATACACACATATATATACCATGTATTTATATATATACATATATGTGTGCGTGTGTGTATACACACACACACACACACACACACACAATGGAATACTACTCAGTCATAAAAAAAGAATGAAATGTTGCCATTTGCAACAATATGGATGGACTTGGAAGGTATTATGCTTAATGAAATAAGTCAGACAGAGAAAGACAAATACTGTATGATATCACTTATATGTGGAATCTAAAAATTACAACTAACTAGTGAATATAACAGAAAAGAAATAAACTAACATATATAGAGAGCAAACTAGTGCTTACCACTGGGGAGAGGGAAGGAGGGAGGGGCAAGATAAGGGTAGGAGATTAAGAAGTACAAAGTACTATGTATAAAATAAATAAGCTACAAAGATATATTGTACAGCACAGAGAATATAGCCAATATTTTATAACTATAAATGGAGTATAATCTTTAAAAATTGTGAATCACTATGTTATACACCTGAAACTTATATAATATTGTACATCAACTATACCTCAATTTAAAAAAATGATATATACAACAATGTGCAGCATTCTTTACAATAGCCAAGATATGGAAACAACCTAAGTGCTGTTTATGGATACAGAAATTGTGATATATATAGATATATAGATATAGATACACACACATATATATATACATATACACACACACATATATATACAATGTAATATTATTCAGCCGTAAAAAAGAATGAAATCTTGCCATTTGCAACAACATGGATGGACCTCGAGGACATTATGCTAAGTGAAATAAGTCAGACAGAGAAAGTCCGATCTCATATATGTGAAATCGAAATATGTGTGGGTGTGTGTGGGGGGGGGCATAACCAACCTCACAGATACAGAGAACAGATTAGATTGGTAGTTGCCAAAGGTGGGGAGTGGGGGGTGGGAGAAATGTGTGAATTTTTTTTCAGTTTAGATAAATTGAATTAAAAAACCACATACACCTACAATGTCACCAGAAATGTACAAGTATACACATGTATTTGAGGTCATATTTCAAACATATTAGGATGGGTACCTATAAGAAGAAAGGAATGGAAGTAGCAATAAGGAAGAAAAGAAGAAAAAAACTACCATGAAATCAAAAAAGAAAAGGCAAGGCAAGGATTGATAACAATATTCTGGAAATTCAGTAGTAACATAAATTTAATTCTTTCTACCGGATGGCCGGAAAAGAGAGGGAAAATGAAAACTACTACCCCCACATAAATTTCTGAAATTAATTTAATCCCAATTAGGAGTCTGATTTTCTTAAAATAAATCAAATTTTAAATTTAATCTTGAAGCATAAATAGGTAAGAATAAGCATAAAAATCTTCCATAAATAGTGAAAAAAATTTATACTGCCAATCATTAAACCAAAAAAGGAAAAGACACATAAGTCTACAAGAATTAATAGAAGACAGTATGGGTTGCAAAATATTGATAGAAATATAGACAGGGAAACAAAGTTCAGAATTGGACCAGAGACTATACTAAATTTCAGAGTATGGAGAAGTTAGCCTTCCTTCTGTCAAAAACCATGTCCTTTACCTATTGTCTCAGAGCCATACACTTCCATTTCATTCTCTGACTTGAAACATGTCCATGATACAATAAGTCAAAAATCTGAGTTGCAGATCAACTCAAATGAATACTTTATTTCTATGATCATTTTTAAAAATAAAAAATAACCCAGAAGGATTTCATCCCCACTTCCCCTCGCAAAAAAAAACAGAAAGAACTACATGCACAAGAATTGAGCAGAACTGTTGTTCTGAGGGAAAACTGTGAGCACCCCCACTCCAAAGTGAAAATCTAAATTTACGCTACTTATTCAATACTTTTCTGACAGCTATGACTATTCACAGAATAAGGAGAGTCTTTGTGTTTCCAGATGATTCACTCGCTTTTCTCAAATAGAGTTGTCCTGGATTACAGTGGAATTCGGCTTATAAAAATTAAAACACTCCACCCTCTGAAGGTTAAGTGCCTCACTCCTTAAGTGTGGGCTGTGCAAAGTGACTCCCTTCCAAAGAGTACAGTATGGGGAAGGGTAGGGGGAATGACTTTACAGTAGAGAAACCTGGCAAATTATGAGAGAAACATCAATATATCCCAAATGAGAATCATTCTACAAAATTCCTCAAAACTATCAAGGTCATAAAAATATGAAAAGTCTGAGAAACTGCTTAGCCAAGAGGAGCCTATGAAAAACATTACAGCTAAATGTAATGTAGCATTCCCAGTGGGATCCTGGAATAGAAAAACGGACATTAGGTAAAAACTAAGGAAATTTTAATAAAATATGGTATTTAGGTAGTAATAGTGTATCAATGCTGGTTCATTATTTGCAATAAATGTACCATACTAACAAATGATGTTATTAATAGAAGAAACTGGGTTTGTTTGGTTTTGGTTTTTTTAAAGTACAAAATAGACTAACTGGTTTTAACTTATTAGTATGGTATGAAGAGCAGGGAAAGTTCATTGATATAATTTCAGATTCCACATTGCAATTATCCTTTAAGAAACTGTTGCTTGTTGAGTTTTGGAGTAGTATCAAAGAATAATCACAACTACTGTAAAAGGCTATTAAAATATTCCTCCCTTTTCCAACTACATACATACCTGTTGAAGCTGGATTTTCTTCATACACTTTAATCACAATATACAACAACAGACTGAATGCAGAAACAGATATGAGAAACTTAATACAAGTTGTCTTAGCCAGATATTGAAGATTACAAAAACAAAAACAATGCCACTCTTTTCATTAAGTTTTACTGTTTTTGAAAATATCATTACTTAGTATTAAAATATGTTACATTAACAAGTCATGGGACTCATCATATCCTCAAGGTATCTATGGTATTATTAGGTATATAAAATGTATGCCCTGAATTATGGAAATATAATTAAAGACAGAATTACCAGCAAGTAAATGAGGAAGAGAAGAAACGATCTATAATTGATATTTTACATAGAAATAGAAGTCGCTATGAAGACTTGCAAATAATTTGTAAATAATGATGTGTTAAAAATCTCATAGAGTTTTCAGGGATTTACTAAAGAAGACCTTTCCACATGTGTAGTACATGTTTTGGAAATAAAACTTATGTTCACAGTATGACTTCACCAACTAATAGGTCTTTGACGTTGATTACATTACTTAAGTTTCTAAGCCTATTACTTCATTTTTAAAATGGACATATCATAGTACTCAAAATCTTAGAGTTTTATGTATATTAAAAGAAATACTTAATACAATGAACATTTATTGAATGTCTACTATATGCAAAACACTCTTTTGAGAGCTATGTAAAACACCACCACCAGTAAGGTTAAATCCTGCCCTCATGGAGAGAATATTCCAGTGGGAACGTCATTAACTTATCCATTCATTTAACAAACATTCATTAAATGCATATCATGTTTCAAGAGAGGCCCGCACACCGCGATGAAGAGTGGACCCCGCTTGCCGCAACTAGAGAAAGCCCTCGCACAGAAACGAAGACCCAACACAGCTAAAAATAAATAAATTAAAATAAATTTAAAAAAAAAAAGAAAAAAAAAAGCAAGTCATGGGGTTATCATTGTTATTTAAGAATAAATTAATAAATAATTATTTTAAAAATTGTAATTTCTAATATGTAGATACCAATAGATAAAACTCATATAAACAAAATTTCTTTGGAGTTACAAATAACGTTTAAAAGTGCAAAGGGGACAAAAATTTGAGGACTTCTGCTTTATATCACACCATGGTTTGGATAGAAAATAATGACTATTGTCTAACTTATGTTCTCACATCAAGACAGCCATCTGCACACAAATGTTTTGTATTTGCATGTGTGGCAAAAAATAGACTAAATTTCAAAAATTTTATTATGTACCTTAAAAAGTGATCTATGTAAAGTTGAATTTGTGAAATCCTCTGTTGTATAACCCAGGAATATGTGTCCTAGACCACTGAAGTTTTTAGTATATTAAAAATAATCATTCTTATAAACAAAAATCCTTTATTTAAGGAAGGCAGATATAGCTAACTTCAGGTCTCTCTTCTTATATATGAATTTAATGCTATAAATTGTCCTCTAAGCCCTGCATTTGTTGTATACCACAAATTTTGATACCATATTTTCATTTTTATTTAATTCAAAATATTAAGAAATTTTTCTCTTGTGACTTCTTTTACCCATGTATTATTTAGAGGTGTATTATTAATTTTCCAAATATTTAGGAATATTTACTAGCTATCTTTCTACTATTGATTTCTAGTTTAATTCTACTGTGATCTGAGAACATACTTTTTATGATTTCTGTACTTTTAGTTCTTTTAGGCTCCAAAATCTTGAGCCATGTGATTTTGAGAAGAATATGTATTCTGCTGCTGTGGGATGGAATATTCTATATATGTTAATGAGATCAAGTTGACTGATCATGTTGTTCAAGTCATTTAATCCTTGTTTGTTTTCTTCCTGCTTGATTCATCAATTACTGACAGAGCGGCATTAAAGTCTCCACGCGTTAATAGTGGATTTGTCTACTTCTCCTTGAACTTCTGAGTTTTTGCCTCATGTATTTTGATGCTCTTTTGTTAGGTACATACACATTAAGGATTAAATCTTCTTGGAGAATTGCCCCTTTATCATTATGTAATACCTTTCTTTATCTCTGATAACTTTCCTTGTTCTGAAGTCAGCTTTGTCTGAAACTAAAATAACTACTCCAGCTTTCTTTGGATTAGTGTAAGTATGGCATATGTTTTTCCATCCCTTTACTTTAAACCCATTTGGGTCTTTCTATTTAAAGTGGATTTCTTGTAGACACTATAGTTGGGTCCTATTTTTTTTTTTTTTTTTAGCCACTCTGACAATCTCTGTCTTATAATTGGTGTATTTAGACAAGTCACATTTAAAGTGACTATTGATATACTTGGATTAATATCTACTACATTTGTAACTTTTAGATTAATTGCATTTTTTGTTTATTGTCCCCTTTTTCTGCCTTCCCTGATTTTAATTGAGAATTTTATATCATTCCATTTTTTTTCATCTATTAGAATATCAATTTTACTTCTTTTGGTGGTTGCCCTAGAATTTATAACAGACATTTTTAACAACATAAGTCCACCTTCAAATAACACTACTACTAACATTTAGTACTGGTGTCTTATCACAGACTATTACCAATTTCTCTCTACTGTCCCTTGTGGCATTGCTGCCATTCATTTCTCCTATCCATGTGCTACAATCACCTAATACATTGTTACCATAGTTGCTTTTAAAAATTGGTTATCTTTTAGATCAATATTGAATAAGAGAAATAAAAGATTTTATTCTGCCTTCATTTATTCCTTCTTGGACGTTCTTCCTTTCTTTATATACATCCAAGTTTCTGATCTGTATCAGTTTCTTTTTTCCTGACCTGAAGAACTCCTTTTAACATTTCTTGCAGGGTGGATCTACTGGTGATTAATTCTTTCAATTTTTGTATGAGAAAGTCTTTTTATTTCTCCTGCATTTTTTGAAGGATAATTTTACTGGATACAGAATTCTAGGTTGGTGTGGTTTTCCTTCTAGCACTTTAAATATTTAACTCCACTTTCTTCTTGCTTGCATGGTTTTTGATGAGAAGTATGCTATAATTCTTATTCTTATTCCTTTATAGGTAAGGTGCCCCTCCCCCACCCTTTGACTTGTTTCAAAGGTTTCTCTGTTAAGGCATAATTCAGAGATACTGTGGGTTCAGTTCAAGACCACCACAATAAAGCAAATATCACAAAAAAGTAAGTCACATGATTTTTTTGGTTTCCCAGTACATATGAAAGTTATGTTTCCACTATACTGTAGTCTACTAAGTCTGCAAATAGCATTATGGCTAAAATAATGTACATACCTTAGTTAAAAAATACTTTGTTGCTAAAAATGTTAATTGTCATCTGAGCCTTCAGTGAGTGGTAACCTTTTTGCTGGTAGAGGGTTTGAAATATTGCAAGAATTAGCAAAATGTGATGCAAAGACACAAACTGAGCGATGCTATTGGAAAAATGGTTCTGATAGATTTGCTTGATGCAGGGTTGCCACAAACCTTCAGTTTGTAAAAAATGCAATATCTGTGAAGTTCAATAAAGCAAAGAGCAATAAAACGTAGTATGCCTGTACAGTGTTCTTGATTTCTAGCATTTCCTTTTGATTCTTTCTTAGACTTTCCATCTCCCTGTTTATATTACCCAAATATTCTTACATGTTATCTGCTTTTTCCATTAGAACTCTTAGCATATTAATCACATTCATTTTGAGATCCCTGTCTGATAATTCCAAAAGCTGCGTCATCTCTGACTCTGATTTTGATGCTGATTTTTGTCTCTTCAGATTGTGTTTTTCTCCTCACCTTTTAGGATGCTTTGTACATTTTTGTTGAAAGTCAGACATATTATATTGAATAATAGAAACTGAGGTAATTTAGCCTTTAGTGTGAAGCTTTATGTTAATCTGGTTAAAAGTTAGACTGTGTTTAATGTTTTCTATAGTTATAGGTGAAAGAGGTTTCACCTTCCTCTAGTGTTCTTGGCTTTGTCCCTCCTCTTGACTTTGGGCTTCCCTAACTATTCCTCCTTGGAAAGCATCTGTGTCTTGCAGCTCTTTCAGCTGTAATCTACTATTATCCTGCAGTCCTGTTCTTTTGGTGCCAAAGTATGGAAGAGGGTGAACATTCTAAAGAGGGACTGGAGTGGGAGAAATGTCCTTCCCTTAGCTGGGATAAAGCCCTGATAAAGTTCTTACCCCTGGAGAGTAGGACTTTACTATGGAGAACACTCTGGTCATATTTCACAATGATTAGTCTTCCCTTTCTCTTGCCAGAACTGTGAAGGATCTTTCTCAGATTTTCAGTGTGAGAACCTGGTGGCATTCCTGGAAGTAAAACCCATGGAAGTGTGGGAATTTCCTTAAAACTATTACATATGATTGTGACTTCCTTCTTGCTAGCAGACTCTCTCTTTTACTTCCTTTCATGAAGCAAGCTATCATGTTGGAGACTTCCATCTGGCAAGGCACTGAAGGTGACCTCTAGCCCTCAAGGAACTGAATCCTATCAACAATCAAGTGAGTGAGCTTAGAGGTTGATCCTTCCCCAGTTGAAATTTCAGATGAGATCACATACTCTGGGTCAACAACCTAATTGCTGGCTTTAGAAAGAACATGAAGCAGAGGACCCAGCTAAGCCATGGTTCATTTCTGATACATAGAAACAATAAACTAATACTTGTTTGCTGTTTTAAGTGACTTTTTGGGTAATTTGCTATGCAAAATAGGTAACTAATACATTATTACCAGAAATAACAGGTTGGACAAAAATCCATTTACATGTTTAATTTTAAAATGAATATATTCATTCAACAAGCTTTTTTTTTCTCCTACATTATGCCATATATATACACCCAAAGGTTACAGACCGGAAAGAAATGATCCAAAAGCCAAAATGTGGCCAGTAGGCTTCTGAATGGTGAGAGATTATGGGCAATTTATATATTTGTTTTGTTTACTTGTTTAGGCCAATTTCTAAAATTCACAAAACGTGTCACTTTTATAATAAATTTTTAAGTTTCTAAGTGACAACTGCATTTTACGTTTATTTTCTATCAATGTGAATTTGAAATTTTTCTTAATTTTCTTTTGCCATTCTTGCCTAAATATAATGTTTTATGCATCACAGCATGAACTCAGCAAAATCATTTATTCCTGGCTCCCATATTATGGATGTATTAGTTTTAAACCATTACAGTGAAGTGAGAAGCTCTTATGTTTTCAAAGAACTTTAGGAAACACAATCCTCAAATCACCTTTGCTAGCCTGTCCCTTTATTTCATAATTTGTACAAATAATCCATATGTTTAACATAAACACCTCAGTTCCAAATAAACCTAATTTTTTCTCTTTTTTTGGTTTTCATCATCTCCACCAATAACAGAGAATCATGACACATTCAGTTACAGTATTGAGCACCTACTATGCTTCTGCCTCTGTAAAATTTATTAACATCTGCCCTTTTTTCATAGGATTTTTATAAGGATCAGATGAGTATAATGGAAATATAAAGCACTACAGAGAAACAAGGCATTGTTTAAATAAAATGTCTTCATTTTCTCACTATAGATACTCAATAAATTCTTTAAAAATAGTATTTTTTATTTAACAAAGTATCCTTATTGCATCCCCAGTGTATAAAGTAGGACAAGATGGTAGCGCGGAATTGCAAATGCACTTGAAATTAAGAGAGCAGCAACTTAAAACAATCTTGTGTATATATAGACTGCTATATAAAAACCTCATGGTAACTGCAAATCAAAAATCTACAATAGATACACACACACACATACAAAAAGGAATCCAAACACAACACTAAAGATAGTCATCAAATCACAAGAAAAGAGAACAAAAGAGGAAGAGAAGAAAAAAGACCTACAACAACAAATCCAAAACAATTAACAAAATGGCAATAAAACATACATATCAGTAATTACCTTAAATGTAAATGGATTAAATGCTCCAACCAAAAGAAATAGACTGGCTGAATGGATATAAAAACAAGACACATATATATGCTGTCTACAAGAGACCCACTTCAGATCTAGGGACACATACAGTCTGAAACTGAGGGGATGGAAAAAGGTATTCCATGCAAATGGAAATTAAAAGCAAGCTGGAGAATCAATACTCATATCAGACAAAATATACTTTAAAATAAAGACTATTACAAGAGACAAAGAAGGACACTACATAATGATCAAGGGATCAATCCAACAAGAAGATATAACACTTGTAAATATATTTGTACCCAACATAGGAGCACCTCAATATATAACACAATAATAGAGGGGGATTTTAACACCCCACTTACATCAATGGACAGATCATCCAGAAAGAAAATCAATAAGGAAACACAGGGCTTAAATGACACATTAGCCCAGATGGACTTAATTGATATTTATAGAGCATTCCATCCAAAAGCAGCATAATACACATTCTTCTCAGGTGCACATGGAATATTCTCCAGGGTAGATCACATGCTGGGCCATAAAGCCAGCCTTGGTTGGGAGTATGGCTCAGGGGAAGAGGATTCGACTGCAAGCCTTGGTAAACTTAAGAAAACTAAAATCATTTCAAGCATTTTTTCCAACCACAATGCTATGAGATTAGAAATCAATGACAAGAAAAAAACTGTAAAAAACACAAACACGTGGAGGCTAAATAATATGCTACTAAACAACTAATGGATCACTGAAGAAATCAAAGAGGAAATTAAAAAATACCCAGAGACAAATGACAATGAAAACACGATGATCCAAAACCTGTGGGATGCAGCAAAAGCAGTTTTAAGAGAGAAGTTTATAGCAATAAAATCTTACCTCAGGAAACAAGAAAAATCACAAATAAACAACCTAAACTTACACCTAAAGCAACTAGAGAAAGAAGGACAGACAAAACCCAAAGTTAGTAGAAGGAGAGAAATCATAAAGATCAAAGCAGAAGTAAATGAAATAGAGACAAGGAAAACAATAGCAAGATCAATGAAACTAAAAGCTGGTTCTTTGACAAGATAAACAAAATTGATAAACCTTTAGCCAGAATCATTAAGAAAAAAAGGGAGAGGGCTCAAATCAATATAATTAGAAATGAAAAAGGAGAAGTTACAACGGACACCACAGAAATACAAAGGATCATAAAAGACTACTATGAGCAACTATATGCCAATAAAATGGACAACCTAGAAGAAACGGACAAATTCTTAGAAAGGTACAATCTCCAAAGACTGAACCAGGAAGAAATAGGAAATATGAACAGACCAATCACAAGCACTGAAATTGAAACTGTGATTTTAAAACTCCCAACTAACAAAAGTCCGAGACCAGATGGCCTCACAGGCGAATTCTATGAAACATTTAGAGAGGAGTTAACACCTATCCTTCTAAAACTAGTTCAAAAAATTGCAGAGGAAGTAACACTCCCAAACTCATTCTATGAGACCACCATCACCCTGATACCAAAACCAGACAAAGATACCACCAAAAAAGAAAAAGAAAGAAAGATAGAGAGGAAGGAAGAAAGAAAGAAAAGAGAGAAAAAGAAAATTACAGGCCAATATCACTGATGAACATGACACAAAAATCCTCAACAAAATACTAGCAAACTGAATCCAAAAATACATTAAAAGAACCGTACACCATGATCAAGTGGTATTTATCTGAGGGATACAAGGATCCTTCAATATCTGTGAATCAATCACTGTGATACACCTCATTAACAAATTGAAGAATAAAAACCATATGATCGTCTCAATAGATGCAGAAAAACTTTGACAAAATTCAACATCCATTTATGATAAAAAACACTCCAGAAAGTGGGCATAGAGGGAACATACCTCAACATAATAAAGGCCATATATGACAAACCCCCAGCTAACATCATACGCAATAGCTGAAAAGCTGAAAGCATTTCCTCTAAGATCAGGAACAAGACAAGGATGTCCACTCTCACCATTTATATTCAACAGAGTTTTGGAAGCCCTAGCTGAAGCAATCAGAAAAGAAAAAGAAACGAAAGGAATCCAAATTAGAAAAGAATAAGTAAAACTGTAACGGTTTGCAAACATAGAAAATCCTAAAGATGCTACCAGAAAACTACTAGAGCTCATCAATGAATCTGGTAAAGTTGTAGGATACAAAATTAACACAGGGAAATCTGTTGCATTTTTATACACTAACAACAAAAGCTCAGAAAGAGAAATCAAGGAAACAATCCCATTTACCATCACATCAAAAAGAATAAAATACCTAGGAATAAACCTACCTAAGGAGGCAAAAGACCTGTACTTCGAAAACTGAGTACAGCAAAGACAGCGATGAAAGAAATTGAAGATGACACCAAAAGATGGAAGGATATACCATGTTCTTGGATTGGAAGAATCAATATTGTCAAAATAACTACACTACCCAAGGTAATCTACAGATTCAGTGTAATCCCTATCAAATTTTAAAATTTGTATGGAAACACAAAAGACCCTGAACAGCCAAAGCAATAATGAGAAAGAAAAACAGAGCTGGAGGAATCAGGCTCCCTGACTTCAGACTATACTACAAAGCTATAGTCATTAAAACAGTACGGTACTGGCTCAAAGACAGACTTATAAATCAATGGAACAGGATAGAAAATCCAGAAATAAACTCTTACACCTATGGTCAATTAATCTATGACAAAAGAGGCAAGCACATACAATGGAGAAAAGACAGTCTCTTCAATAAGTGGTGCTGGGAAAACTGGACAGCTACATGTAAAAGAATGAAATTAGAACATTCTCTAACACCATACAAAAAAATAAACTCAAAATGGATTAAAGACCTAAATGTAAGACCAGATACTATAAAACTCTTAGAGGAAAACATAGGCAGAACACTCTTTGGCATAAATCACAGCAGTATCTTTTTGGATCCACCTCCTAGAGTAATGAAAATAAAAACAAAAATAAACAAATGGGACCTAATCAAATTCAAAAGCTTTTGCACATCAAAGGAAACTATAAACAATACGAAAAGACAACACACAGAATGGGAGAAAATATTTGCAAATGATCCAACCAACAAGGCATTAATCTCGAAAATAAACAGTGCATGCAGTTCAATATCAAAAAAACAAACAACCCAATCAAAAAATGGGCAGAAGATCTAAATAGACATTTCTCAAAAAGAAGACATGCAGATGGCCATAAAGCACATGAGAAATGCTCGACATCACTAATTATTAGAGAAATGTAAATCAAAACTACAGTGAGGTATCACCTCACACCAGTCAGAATGGCCATCATCAAAAAGTCTACAAACAACAAACGCTGGAAAGGGTGTGGAGAAAAGGGAACCCTCCTACACTGTTGGTGGGAATGTAAATTGGTACAGCCACTATGGAGAACATTATAGAGGTTCCTTAAAAAACTGAAAATAGAGTTACTGTATGATCCAGCAATCCCACTCCCGGGTATACATCTGGAGAACCATACTTCAAAAAGATACATGCACACCAAAGTTCATTGCAGCACTATTTACAATAGCCAAGACAAAGAAGCAACTTACGTGTCCAACGACAGAAGAATGGATAAAGAAGATGTGGTACATATATACAATGGAATATTAGTCAGCCATAAAAAGAATGAAACAATGCAATTTGCAGCAACATGGATGGACCTAGAGATTATCATATAAAGTGAAGTAAGCCAGACAAAGACAAACATCATATGATATCACTTATATGTGGAGTCTAAAAAATGATACAAGTGAACTTATTTACAAAACAGAAACAGACTCACAGATTTAGAAAACCAACTTATGGTTACCAAAAGGGAAAGGTGGGGAGGGGGGATAAATTAGGAGGTTGTAATTAACATATACACATACTACTATATATAAAATAGTATTAATGAAATTAATGAAATTTTGAAGGCTTGCTCATGATCCTTTACCCTTGACTACTTCTGTATAAAGTCCTAATTACTCAACCTCACCAAAGGGGTTTTCAAGACCTGAATTTCACAGATGGGACAAAACTACCTATTAGTCCTGTTAGTGACATGGGCTACTTGCTTGACAAAGAGGGAACATAAATTTCCTTCTATTTCTTATTCCGGAATCTGCGCAATCAAGATCTTGGTATTTCCAGGTCTCAGTATTTCCCACCTACCAGATGCTTAATAAATTTTCTATGTCACATTTATTTTATAGTCTATATGGACTATTGCCATGGAAGGCAAACATTCCACTTGGGATAGTAAACATTTTGTTTTTGTTTTTTTCTCTTTCCCAATGTACCACTCTCTTCCTTTTCTTGCCCTGTTCAGCTTCATTCTATCTTTCTTAACTATTACTCATACTTCATATGTATTTGAAAGTAAACTCACTTTGGGGAAATTTTATTTGGTTTCTTTATTCTTTTCTCAGATCTTTTTCTTCTTTTTTTTTTCCGCTGCATTGGGTCTTGGTTGCTGCACGCAAGCTTTCTCTAGTTGCGGTGAGCAGGGACTACTCCGTTGTGGTGCGCGGGCTTCTCATTGCAGTGGCTTCTCCTGTTGCAGAGCATGGGGTCTAGGCACGCAGGCTTCAGTAGTTGCAGCACTCGAACTCAGTAACTGTGGCATGCGGGCCCTAGAGCATGTGGGCTTCAGTTGTTGTGGCGCATGGGCTCTAGGGCACGCGGGCTTCAGTAGTTGTGGTGCACAGGCTCGGTAGTTGTGGGTCATGGGCCCTAGAACGCAGGCTCAGTAGTTGTGGTGCAAGGGCTTAGTTGCTCTGTGGCACATGGGATCTTCCTGGACCAGGGATCGAACCTGTGTCCCCTGCATCGGCAGGCAGATTCTTAACCACTGTGCCACCAGGGAATTCCCCTTTCTCAGATTTTTAATGATTTACTTTAAAAATATTTAAGGCATCATAATAAAAATAAATACATAAACACCAATAACACAGAGTAAAACAAGGGCCAAATAATGAAGATGAAGTGCTAAAAATGCTTCAGTTAAACAAGAAAACCTTGGAGAAATGAAATTAATGTGATTGAGCAGAGAATTTAGCTGAGTTTCAAGGCAGCCAAATTAAAAAAGACACTGCGTTAGATACTTTGCATTGGCTAACAAAGGAAACACATAAGTTTTATTTTCTAACGTGAGGCTGACCTAGATGTCGCTGTGGCCTATAGCATGGCATAAAATTATTCCTCTAGATGGCTGATCGCCATGGAGTTACTCTAGGACTTTATAAATTGATTTAAACATGCACTGAGTTGCTGCTTCACGCCAGGCACTGTGGTAGGTTGGGGATGTACTGAAGCAGAAAAAACCTGCCTCCAAGGTCCTCCAGAAACTTATTCTAGAAAAGGAATGGCACGTATTAATAACAATAGTAGTAGTAGTAAGATAGTGCAACAGTTGAAGCTTTTACGAGATAGATAAATATACAAAGGTGGAGTTTAATTTATTTAGGTGGGTGAGGGAAGAGGAGTGGGGGGATAGGAAAGGGGGTATGTCTCAGCAAGAACGTCCCAGATGAGGTGATTTCCTGAGGAAAGACTTTCCAGGCAGAGGAAACAGCATTGAGAAGCCATAAGGACTGAAACGCAAGATAATTTGTGGGGCAGTCTGCAGGCCTTCACTGCCAAAGCATAAAGGACCTGGGCAATGGGGGAAAGGGGAGGCCTGGACCAATCCTGCACCATGCTCAGGAGCTTGGAAGTTTCCTTTTGGTGATGAGGGGCCAAGGAGGACTTTTTTTTTAAGCCAGGAAGACACATGGCCAGACTTGCTTTTGGGAAGACTGTTTTGGTGGCATAGTGGAGGATAGAGGCAGGGAAATGGGATAGAAGGATCTCATAACTCACCTAGGGCAGTGACGGCAGGAACAGATTAGAGAGGATAGATTTCAAAAACTCTGCTGAGCAGGCTGTGTGGTTAGGCTCACCCTCGGCTCCACCCCAAGCCCCGTGTTAGCCTTAGTATTGCTTGTGTCTGTTTCATAAGTTACCATGGGGTCATTCTCTTGTAGGACCTTCGCTGGTCCCACCAGCATCTCTGGGATGGAGGAGAGTTAGGAAGTGGATATAGCCCTTTCTAGACTCTTCAACTTATGGCATTTTATTAATGATCCAAAAGGAAATCTGACTCCCAGATCCTGGGGTGGCAGAGGTGCTATTCTTTTATTGAACTGATATTTCAAAAATTTAGTGCAATGTTTTCTAATTTTCTTACTAATTTTATTTAAAGAATAGTAACAATTCATATTTTTTGAGAACGATTGAATGAAGGAAATCACAAGCTGCTCAGAGTCCCTGATGCTTTGGAAGTAGCAGTTCCTAAAGCTGAAGTAGTAAAACTCAACAGCTTGCTAAAATATTGTCATACGAGGCAAAAAAAATTTAAGACTGAGGAATTAGTGTGCTGCCAGCAATAAAAGACTATTTGTTAGCACTTGGCTGGAACCAAGTTTCGTTATTCCTAACAAGAAGCTGATAACATGATTTCTGAAAGATTTTCAGTGCTTGGCACATACATTCACTCCTTAGTGTTTTATACTGATACTTAAATGCTAAATATTTCCAGAAAATCTAGGTTTCTTAACCATTTATCTTAGTTACTTTAGAGCCATGCATACAGCCCTGAACTTTCCCTATTCAATACTTACATGTTCCAAAGGCTAGCCACACTTGGCCCATGAGATAAATGCAAACAATAGGATGAATGTTTCTATTCTCTGCTCTAAATCCTATAGCTTAATACCTGGACTCTGCAACAACTGATAAAACTGAAAAGAGATCTGGGATCCAAATTGTCATGCTTACGTTTCAATGATTGGTCTAGCAATGTTATGGACTAATGAGGCACTTCAGCCTAACAGATCCTCTTCCTGCCTCCTTCAGAAATGGCCCCTGAAGAATGAGACCTGAGAATCTAATTAGCTTGCACATTTGTGCTTTATCCTTTGAATCAGCCGGTAGGATAAGCAGCTGCTCGGCAGACTTCTCTGTCTCTCTGAGAAGCAGCTTGCTCTGGCTTCTCTAGCAGGGGGTTTCTCCTTAGCCAAGCCTGTCAATCACGTTGAACCTGAGAGTGACCAATGAGGCAAATTCAGATAAGGAAGATCCTACAAACGTCAAGATTCATTGTACCTACTGCTAAATGTAGGGATTCGGCAATGAATAAGATGGTAAATAAAATGAATAAGATGGCAAAATGGGTGAAGGTGGTCAAAGGGTACAAATTTTCAGTTATAAGATAAATAAGTTCTGGGGATATAATGTACAGTATGGTGATTATAGTTAACAATTGTGTATTGTACATTTGAAAGTTGCTAAGAGCGTAGAACTTAAAAGTTCTCATCACAAGAAAAAAAATTGTTAACTATATGTGGTGATGGATGCTAACTAAACTTATCGTGGTGGTCACTTTACAATATATACATATATCAAATCATTATGTCAATTAAAAAATAAAGACGAGAAGTTTGGATGTGGCAATGGGAGATGAAGGGAAATGTTTTACAGGTCAGAGAATATCAGTGGGAGAGGTTATCTAGTCAATCGTAAGCTTCTTAAGGGCACAGTACTACATTTCACTCATCTTTATCTCCCCTATAGGGCCTATTTCAGTGCTTTGCAAATTAAAAAGAGAAAAAAAAGATGAGTAAAATATTTCCTGTCTTCAAGGAACTCGCTATTTGAGGGGAAGCAAATAAGAAAACAATTGCAATACAAATTATAAATGCTACACACAGGTTCCTCATCTAGAACTGAATACACACCGCTCACACTCTCAAACCAATTATCACATTCCTCCCTTTGCTTACACAAGCATCTCTAGAACTTGTGAAGTAATATGACCTTTGAAAAATATTTATGTAGTTCTCTACCAACTTTCACATGAAGAAAATGCTGATCATTTTTAGTACCCACCTCTTATGTGCTGACAAAAGCCAGCAGATTTCTCTGAAGTGTTTCTCGATTTATGTTTAGGTTTGACTAATTAACTGAGCAGGAGAAAGAAGGATTAGTCACTATATAGTTTTACAACTCATCAGCAACTCCAGGTCTCCATTAGTGAAAGCTGGAACATTCCACAGACACGATCCTCACGAAGACATTGAACAGATTTTGTTCTGTGACTTGTTTCAGAATGAAATTCTACCTTCCCTTCTTTGCTAATAAATGTGGTTCAACACAATTTCAATATTTTAAAACATCAGATTAGGGTGTGACCTGTTGTTTAAGGATAAACTGCCATACCCCAGTCCAAAGCACATTTCCCCAGGGCTCACAACCCTCTACCTCGTTGGTCAGAAGCCAAGGAGTTTATTTGCTATCACCAGTAACCAGCTACCCATCATGAGGGAACATCCTTTTCATTGTCCCTGGCATGAAGTATATATGTACTGTGTGGGGAAGCTGCAAATTCTCTAAAGCCAATTGCAGTGGAGGAGGCAGAAATGTGAGTTTAGTCTGCAGGAACTGATGAAGTCTTTTCTGATCATCTGGTTTTTAATGAGACAGCAATTACTGCATATAGCTGTGAGGGAAGCCAGGGAAGACACCACAACTCACTAACGGTTGAATGTTTAAGCTGAGCCACACAGTCACATGCATTTTAGAATTGAGGTTTCTTACATCTCTATGTTAATTCCTTGATTGACAGTCCAGAAGAGATCAAGGAATCCTGTCAGCAAAACTGATTCCTTAGAACTGCTTAAGCTAAAGACAGTATTTTATGTATGAATAGGGGCTTGGAGACGTGGTTATGCTTTCGCTCATCCGCTAAGACTCCTAGGGATGAATAGTATTGTGGTCAATTTAGTCCCATGCCACTCACGGTTCCAAGGAAAAAACATAGCGTTTTCACATTTGAAAAGTGGCATATGTTTTCGCAGTAATTACATCTTATATGTTTACTATTCAAAACTGCAGGTGTGAGTTTTTGAACAGTGGCCAATGACAATGTGCCTGACTGGCAGCAGTTCCTAAGTGAGTCATGCTTCACTGTCTGTCGGTTTTTATAACTGTTTTCACTACTAATTTAGTTCTGTGATGCAGTGTGCAATTAGTTCTATTATGGAAGCAGCTGTCTTCAGTTTTACAATGACGCTTTCCCCTTTGGCTTGCACAGAGCATGTTGTGGTTCTGCTGATGCGATGATGGGAGTTGTAAAGTGGTACCTAGATGAGCCACAGTGGGCCCGGATCTTCCACACACATAGGATTCTTGCTTACTCACTGCTACTCTAATGCTGTTTCTCACAGCTCAGTTAAAAAGGGGGTTGCAAAGGAAGTTGTTCCTTGCAAGACATGTTCTGTGGAGATTGGTGAGCAGTCCCCAATTGTATGCCCTCCAATCCTGTTGTTTATAAAAATTCTATTTGTAAGTGACATATTAGGTCAAAGTTGAGAACAAGAAAGTTGTATTTGGTTCACTTTCTAACATTGAGCTGTGGTTTTAAAGAACCAAGATGAAGCCTGAATGGAGCAAATGCCATTATATGAACAACATAAGAATTAGACTTAATGTTTATAGCTAGATGGGATGGGATAATATTCTATGGCTTCTACTGCTCTTTGGAAAAGAATCCTATCATCTCAAGAGTTTTTGTGTTTTTAATTTGCAGTCCTAGGTCCCTTTTGACACCTAAAATTCTCCAGGAAACCTAGAGCAATGCTCATTATGAGTCTATCTGCACTAAGTAGGGTCCATAGTTTGAGCATTCCCTTCCAAGTATAATTCCAAGCATAATTCCCTAGTATATCTTTAGAACCTTGCTACTCAAAGTACGGTTCGCAAACTGGGAGTATTAGCATCATCTGGAAGTCTATTAGAAACACAGGGCCTCCAGCCTCAATCCAGACCTACTAAGTCAGAATCTGCACTTTAACAAGATCCTCAGGCAATCTGTATGCACATTAAGGTTTGAGAAACTCTACTTTAGAACTTTGTTATTTGACTGCTACTTGTTACTGATTGCTAATGAGTATGACTGAATTTTATTGAATTCAGAACACTTATGATCAACTGAAATATCTGCTTCTTTTATTTGTTTATATTTTTAATTGACCACACCTCCCTCTCTAAAACATAAGTTCTTTGAGCACAAGTACTTTCTCTGTTTTATTATAGTATCTGCAGCAAGTGGAATAGTGCTCCCACATATTAACATTCAACAAATATTTGTTGAATTAAACAAATAAACAAATGACCCATTGTAGATAAAATGTGTGCAGTAATAGAGGCCTGGCAGATCAAGTTCCATAATCCCATGGTATTGCCTCAGAACCTCAGCAGGTCATGCCTGGGGCAGGCAGGTAAGAGGGAAATTGAGACGTAGTTTAGGAGTTCAGAGATCATACTGCTTTGATAGCCCCAGAGGAAACCTTGGCTGTCTAGAAAAGGATTGGTGGCTCCAACTTTCTTCCTTTGATTTATTGAGAACGGCAGTTATCAGTCTTGCTGCAAGATGTCATGCATTCCAGTTGAACCAAAACAGTCCTTGAAAATACTACTCCACATGGACTGCTGGAAAAGCAACCAGTAAGGTCCAGGAGCCTGAGGCTTGGTAGGCTGACCAACTTGTTCTCGTTTTCCTTGAACTGTTCTGGCTTCAGAACTGAAAATCCCATGTCTCAGAAAACCCCTCAGTCCCAGGCAAACTGGGACCACTGGTCACCCTACTTGACTTTGCTGGAGTGCCATATCTACTGAGAGTCTCTGTAAAAGGGTCAAGGACTTGGAGCCTCTGACAGATACTTAGATTTTTAGGGCACATTTGTGATCTAACCAAGAATGTCCAACAGCAAAAACTTACCTAGAGGCAGATCGCTTAAGTCCAGCCATGGGATGGTGGCTTAAATCCCACTAATTTCACAAAGGAATCCTTTATTTTTGTCTTTTTTATAAATATGGAAAAGGGACAGACCTGTTTTCTCAAAACAGGATGGCTCACTTAAAAGCACCATCTTAGAAATCTTAGTTTTTTTCATCAGATGCTGACCCAAAGTTGCTAATATTTGAATTTCTTGGAGGTACATGGTCCCAGGACCAGAGCAAAACCTTTCCAGAAATATTTTCACACATTAAAGACACAGGGGTTATTTTCCTAAATTAAATTCATTTCCAGATATAATTTTTATGACTGCCATTTCCAAATATGCTCATTTAGTTCTTTCTACCTAAAAAAAAAAAGAAAAAAAGAAAAAGATAGATGGGATGGGATGGGGTTGGACTGTGGTGTTATAAATCCAGGACCAGACAATTTCAATGTAAAGTGCTATAATTCAATTGGAATGCTTTTACATACACACAGCATTATTCACCTATGTAACTAAATAATATTACCTAATGATTTAATCTATAAATGGTCTGAGCTTCACATTTTTGTCATGAAGCTGTTGCCATGGTGGCCAGCGGTCACCATTCAAAAAACACAAGACTGTTCAAAGCTAGACTTTCTTGAATTCAAAAATAGGTTTTTATCAACATCTAGGGTTTAAATATTTTAATTTATTCCTTAAAACAAGTCCAGCAAGATATTATATAAGGTTTGTGAAACATATAGAGAAAAAAATCATTTAAAACAACAACTGTTCTGTTACAACTGTTGTGAGATAGTGGTTATTTTATATATTCCCAACACTCTGCTTTAAAATACCATTGTCTCATGACTTTATATAGAAAACACTGAACATGATATATGGTTCTATAATTGAAAAAGGCTAAATAAAGCTATTCCCCAGACTCATGTTTAATTGTTTAATATACCTGAGTGACTTTAGAATAGCTAAGTACTATATTACAGAGCACTTGATCATGACAAATGCAATTACCAACTGAAGTGCATTAGTATTTTCTGAACTGCATTTATTACTTTGATTGCAAAACAGTTTATGATTCCATTCACAAAGCATGATTTTATTCTTGTTCACTCACTCATCTGTTGGACACTCGTAGACTGTTTGCTTGTGATTATAGCACTATTCTTAACTGTGATGTTGCAACATACTGGTATGTCAGGCTTGATTATGAAGTGTGTTGAAAGAAGTTGGTACAAATTATAGGAAAGGGGTCCAAAGTTTACAAACTATTTACTTTTTTAAATAAATTAGAGTAGCTCTAGACTATCCAAGTCATTTTATCATGCTGTGCTTTCTTAAGAGAGAGAAAAGGAATGGGTTTTGAGCTAGTAGGGCAGGACTGGCCATAGCTTACTCTACATTTTTGTACAGCAGTCTGGGGAGTGTGACACATGGGAAGGTAGTTGAAAGAAACTGGGTAGGAAAAACTGTTAAGAATTACTGGCCTACAATGTCAAAAAGAAAGAATTATGAAGCAGAAAAATTAGGGTGTTGTATGTAAAATCTAATTTATTCCTGCACTGAAGTTCAATGGAAAAAAGAAACTCTTGCTCCAATGTTCATTCAGAAATAGTTAAGGATTTATCAGACACTGTGTGTGACAATTCAGGTCCTATAAGAAGCATTCACCTTAAGAGAGGCATAGTTACTCCTGCTGTTTACCTGTGCTTCCTTGAATTTCTTCACTTTGACATTCAGAGCACCATTGTTACTGTTGTTTTTAGTTTAAATAAATTGAAAAAATTTTTAAAGAAGGAGCATTCACCAAGATGGAATAGACATGCAAGAGATTTATTGGGGGAAATAGTTATAAAGTATAAAGGGTAAGGGAGTAGGAATAGCTAGGGAGAGCCTTCAGAACAATGCAGGTCTGACACACGTGAAAGGAGAGAAGGAAACATGATTAGGTGTAAAGGTCTCTGACCACACTGCAACCATGAGAAAGTTTTAGCCAAGTCAATCGGGAGTCCCTGAGTGTAGTGGGTTGAATGGTGCCCCCTCCCCACCCCAGAAGATATGTCTGCCTGGAAACTGTAAATGTGACCTTATTTAGAAAAGGGGTCTTTGCAAATATAATTAAGGATACCAAGATGAGATAATTCTAGACTATCCATGTAGTCCCTAGATCAAATGACAAGTGTCCTAATAAGAAGAGAAGACACAGATACACAGAGAAGAAGG
The DNA here is from genome assembly GCF_949987535.1 of Balaenoptera acutorostrata. NCBI lineage: Eukaryota > Metazoa > Chordata > Mammalia > Artiodactyla > Balaenopteridae > Balaenoptera > Balaenoptera acutorostrata. The sequence goes on from NC_080070.1 coordinate 61,548,753, forward strand.
TCATGTGAAAATAGAGGCACATACTGGAAATATATAGCTACAAGCCAAGGAACACAAAGATTGCCAGCAGCTACAGAAAGCTAGGAAAGAAGAATGAAATGGATTCTCCCTCAGAACCTCTGGAAGGAACCAACCCTGCCAACACCTTGATTTCAGACATTGGGCCCCCAAACTGTGAGATAATATATTTCTGTTGTTTTAAGCCATCCAATTTGCAGTAAGTTGTTATGGCAGCCACAGGAAACTAGAATACTAAGTCAAAGTTGCTCATTAGAGAGGGCCTGCATCCCACGGGAATGGGCCAGCACAGCACTCTGTCATGTCATTAGCTGGGAGCAGGCCCAGGAAAAGCATGGCCTCACTATGAATGCAGCAATAAATCCAAAGGAGTGGCAGCTGGGGCTATCATTTAACTATGCTTCTTGAAGAAGATCTGGGTGATGCAGCTCCATGACTACCATGTTATGAAATATCAAAGAAACAAAGAATAGAGAATACAGTCTTTGCCTTCCAGAAGTTTCATTGGTCAACCAATGGATGTTGCACACATGGAAATACAAGCATAAATATAACAAAGCAGGATTACTTTATGTAGACATTCTGAGGGAATCCAAAACCATGAAACAGTCAGCCTAGAATGAGGTGAATCTGGGAAGGCTCCCTAAATGAAGAAAGTGGTGCACTCAGATCAACAAATGGGAAGTAGGACAAATGGAATGAGTGCAGGCATAAAGCAGAGGGCCAGCAGTAAGGATATAGATGAAAGCGAAGAGCTTGCCCTAGTTGTTTCTTGAAAAACTGTCTACAAAGAAAGAGGTCAAGGAGGAAGAGATTTCACAAGGTAGGGAGTAGAACTGAAGGGGAAAGTGGACAGAAACATAAAGAGACAAGAAGGCTTTCTTGAACCCTACATTTATTTATTGTATTAAAAAAAAAAAAACATTTCCCAGGTAACTTCAGACCTAGACCAGAATCCACACAGCAAGAATCCTGGAAGCCCTAGTCTTCTGGAATGACAAAGATTTAATCAGGATCCAAAAGAAATTATTACATTTATTAAAAAATAAATAAGGAGCATGGTATTTAGAGCTGGTAGACCTTGCAACCCTATTTATTGAATAATATTGGGTAAGCCACTTAAATTCTGAGGTAGATTTTCATGTGTTAAACAGAGATAATAAAATCTTTAAGTCAGAGTTATTGAGAGGATTAAATGAACCAGAGTATGTTAATGCACATGCATGCTTGATGGTGAACCATGCTATCATCTAAATTTGAGTTAAATACACTTAGGTATCCATAATCCCATCACTCAAAAACAATTACTATTAACTTTTTAGTATATAAATCCTTCCATATTTTTTCAATTTGTATGTGGAGATATATATTGACATATTTTTCCTGCCTGTATTACCACTTACCCATACCCACTACACAAATGAATTATTCAGAACATGTTTTTCCCCCTATATAATGTACTGGGGACATTCTTTTGTGTTAGTAATTAAAGATCTATAGCATTTTTATTGGCCAAATATGGTAGAGATTACTAGAGCTCACCCAAGTCTTGTTTTCGTCTTCTTCTGGGTACCCGGAAAAATACACATCCCAGCTGCCTTGAAGTTAGGCAGAGCCATAGAACTAGTTCTGGCCAATGAGCTCTAGTGGAAATGATGTATGTCACTTATAGGCTGAGGCAGTGACGAACCTTTGCATTGCTCTCCAGCACTCCCACAGTGGCAATTCAAAGAAATGATGGAGCTATAGAATGGAGATAGCCCAAAAAAGAAAGCTGCCTTTACTCTCAATGGATTTTGTGTGAGCAAGGAAAAAAATTAGATGTAAAGCTTCCATGATTTCAGAATTTGCTTGGTATAGCAACATAGTCTAGCTCATCCTAGACTAATGGGTAATATTCCATTACCTATTTCTATGTGTGGACACATAGGCTGTTTCAAATTCCTCATTATTATAAGCATTCTACAGTGAATATTTATATATAATTATATATATATAAATATAATTTTTTATAAATTTACCTGATTGTATCCTTAGAACAAACTCCTAGAAATAGGATTTCTGGGTCAAAAGGTATGTATGCTTTAACTTTTGATAGGTATGGACCAACTGCTCCCTCACAGAGGTTTTACCCAAATTGTAAAGGCTTATACATGTTTGACAAAACTATGTATTATCAACCAAACTTTATAGAAATAGAAAATATGAACAGACCAATCACAAGTAATGAAATTGAAACTGTAATTAAAAATCTTCCAACAAACAAAAGTCCAGGACCAGATGGCTTCACAGGCGAATTCTATCAAACATTTAGAGAAGAGCTAACACCCATCCTTCTCAAACTCTTCTAAAAAATTGCAGAGGAAGGAACACTCCCAAACTCATTCTATGAGGCCACCATCACCCTGATACCAAAACCAGACAAAGATACTGCAAAAAAAGAAAATTACAGACCAATATCACTGATGAATATAGATGCAAAACTCCTCAACAAAATACTAGCAAACAGAATCCAACAACACATTAAAAGGATCATACACCACGATCAAGTGGGATTTATCCCAGGGATGCAAGGATTCTTCAATATATGCAAATCAATCAATGTGATACACCATATTAACAAATTGAAGAATAAAAACCATATGATCATCTCAGTAGATGCAGAAAAAGATTTTGAAAAAATTCAACATCCATTTATGATAAAAACTCTCCAGAGGGTGCGCATAGAGGGAACCTACCTCAACATAATAAAGGCCATATACGACAAACCCACAGCAAACATCATTCTCAATGGTGAAAAACTGAAAGCATTCACTCTAAGATCAGGAACGAGACAAGGATGTCCACTCTCACCACTATTATTCAACATAGCTTTGGAAGTCCTAGCCATGGCAATCAGAGAAGAAAAAGAAATAAAAGGAATACAAATTGGAAAAGAAGAAGTAAAACTGTCACTGTTTGCAGATGACATGATACTCTACATAGAGAATCCTAAAGATGCCACCAGAAAACTACTAGAGCTAATCAATGAATTTGGTAAAGTTGCAGGATACAAAATGAATGCACAGAAATCTCTTGCATTCCTATACACTAATGATGAAAAATCTGAAAGAGAAATTATGGAAACACTCCCATTTACCATTGTAACAAAAAGAATAAAATACCTAGGAATAAACCTACCTAGGGAGACAAAAGACCTGTATGCAGAAGACTTTAAGACACTGATGAAAGAAATTAAAGATGATACCAACAGATGGAGAGATATACCATGTTCTTGGATTGGAACAATCAATATTGTGAAAATGACTATACTACCCAAAGCAATCTACAGATTCAATGCAATCCCTATCAAATTACCAATGGCATTTTTTACAGAACTAGAACAAATCATCTTAAAATTTGTATGGAGACAAAGACCCCGAATAGCCAAAGCAGTCTTGAGGGAAAAAAATGGAGCTGGAGGAATCAGACTCCCTGACTTCAGACTATACTACAAAGCTACAGTAATCAAGACAATATGGTACTGGCACAAAAACAGAAACACAGATCAATGGAATAAGATAGAAAGCCCAGAGATAAACCCACGCACCTATGGTCAACTAATCTATGACAAAGGAGGCAAAGATATACAATGGAGAAAAGACAGTCTCTTCAATAAGTGGTGCTGGGAAAACTGGACAGCTACATGTAAAAGAATGAAATTAGAACACTCCTTAACACCATACACAAAAATAAACTCAAAATGGATTAGAGACCTAAATGTAAGACCGGACACTATAAAACTCTTAGAGGAAAACATAGGAAGAACACTCTTTGACATAAATCACAGCAAGATCTTTTTTGATCCACCTCCTAGAGTAATGGAAATAAAAACAAAAATAAACAAATGGGACCTAATGAAACTTCAAAGCTTTTGCACAGCAAAGGAAACCATAAACAAGACAAAAAGACAACACTCAGAATGGGAGAAAATATTTGCAAACGAATCAACGGACAAAGGATTAATCTCCAAAATATACAAACAGCTCATTCAGCTCAATATTAAAGAAACAAACAACCCAATCCAAAAATGGGCAGAAGACCTAAATAGACATTTCTCCGAAGAAGACATACAGATGGCCGAGAAGCACATGTAAAGCTCCTCAACATCACTAATTATTAGAGAAATGCAAATCAAAACTACAATGAGGGGCTTCCCTGGTGGCGCAGTGGTTGAGAATCTGCCTGCCAATGCAGGGGACACGGGTTCGAGCCCTGGTCTGGGAAGATCCCACATGCCACGGAGCGACTAGGCCCGTGAGCCACAATTACTGAGCCTGCGCATCTGGAGTCTGTGCTCTGCAGCAAGAGAGGCCACGATAGTGAGAGGCCCAGGCACCGCGATGAAGAGTGGCCCCCACTTGCCGCAACTAGAGAAAGCCCTCGCGCAGAAACGAAGATCCAACACAGCCATAAATAAATAAATAAATAAATAAAATTTAAAAAACAAAAACAAAAACAAAAAACTACAATGAGGTATCACCTCACACCAGTTAGAATGGGCATCATCAGAAAATCTACAAACAACAAATGCTGGAGAGGGTGTGGAGAAAAGGGAACCTTCTTGCACTGTTGGTGGGAATGTAAATTGATACAGCCACTATGGAGAACGATATGGAGGTTCCTTAAAAAACTAAAAATAGAATTACCATATGATCCAGCAATCCCACTACTGGGCATATACCCAGAGAAAATCATAATTCAAAAAGACACATGCACCCCAATGTTCACTGCAGCACTGTTTACAATAGCCAGGTCATGGAAGCAACCTAAATGCCCATCGACAGACGAATGGATAAAGAAGATGTGGTACATATATAGGATGCAATATTACTCAGCCATAAAAAAGGAACAAAATTGAGTCATTTGTTGAGACGTGGATGGATCTAGAGACTGTCATACAGAGTGAAGTAAGTCAGAAAGAGAAAAACAAATATCGTATATTAACGCATGTATGTGGAACCTAGAAGAATGGTACAGATGAACTGGTTGGCAGGGCAGAAGTTGAGACACAGATGTAGAGAGCAGGCATATGGACACCAAGGGGGGAAAACTGCGGTGGGGTGGGGATGGTGGTGTGCTGAATTGGGCGATTGGGATTGACATGTATATACTGATGTGTATAAAATTGATGACTGATTACTAAAAAAAAAAAAATTAATATCTTTGCTAACGAGGTTCAATTTTTTTCATATATTTATTGGTCATTTACATTTCTTTAATAAAGTACAATTAATATTTTATAGTATATTTTTTCATTTGGCTGTTTGTTTTATAGTATTAATCACCCTTGACATGTCAAGAATATCAACTGTCTGCTATATGTTCCAAATATGTTCTTTGTTGTTTGTCTTTTAATCTTAATTTTAATGTTTTGCCATATGGGCATCTTTACTTTTTACACAGGTAAAATTAAGAGTTTCCTTTATGGTTACTGATTTGGGTGTCTTTTTTTTTGTTTTTTTTTTGGGTGTCTTGATTAGCTTTCTAATCCTTTCTATCTCAGGTTTAAAAAATACTCACCTATATTTTATTCAAATACATACAGGATTTTATTTTTCATAGTCAAATTATTAACCCATCTGGCGATTGTATGATAGGGCTCCTATATCACATATTAAATAATCTATCATTTTCCATTTGATTTGAAATAACACCCTATCATATAAAAATTCCTACATATTTTAATATGTTTATGTACTTCTTATTTAATTGATCTACCAGTCTATTCCTAAGCCAGTATATGCTATTTTATTTATTATAGGTTTAAAATTTACTAAACTTAGTGCAAATTTTCCTCCCAATTACTCTTTTTAAAAAAATTAGAACTTTCATAGCTGTATTTCTACATTAATTCGTCAAGATAAATTAGAATAAATTTGTAAAGTTCCGTACAACAAATTATTTATTATGCAAATGAAATCTTCTGCAGAACTGCTCGGGTTGAAGCAATGGAGATGGGGGTGGGGGGTGCTAAAGTCCCATCTGCTTGTCCACCACTGGATTCCTGCTGCAACTTCCGAGGAGCAATTTGAGAAATCACTGCTCTGGGGATTCCTCCTGCACTAAAGGTCATCCTGTCCCATCAGAAAATGTTATGGGCAACCAAAAACAGAGGAGACTCATGGTCTTGTCTTCAATACTGATGGCCTTGGTACCCTCACAAAATAGCCGAGGCTCCCACACCTTTGGATGCCTATAGCCTTCTGCTGCTTCTTACTGCAGTTGCTTTGGCTGCAGGTGCTCATCCATCATGAGTTGATCTCCTCTATCCTTTTATCTGCTTTTCAGCTGCCCTAAATAATATCTTTATTGCCCCAATATTTGAACATCTGTTCCACATTTAAGATTTTCACTTAACGGTAGCTTTGGAATCATTTAAGTAACTAACCATTTCCATACTCAGCTGTAGGGAATATAAAATGTGAAACATTAAAAATGTGCTGTAGATGGAGAAGTGACAAGTATGTGGAGACTCACTCTCCCTGAATAAAAGGAGAAAGCTCTGTGATGTTCTGATTTTCTCAAGTTACATTTATGCCTTCAGCACCTGAGTTTGAAAAGTAAGGAATCTATCCTTCTAACTATGTCTGGTACATCTGTATTATTACTCACTAAAAAAGATAGGACATTTACCACTGGTTTCTTTTTACATCTATAGCATGGAATCACTATTTAGTGAACACGTTCTAGTCCTGGTAATGATCAAATGTAAATCCAAGTCATTAATTATGACTCATATGCACCACATGTAATTCCTTTAGTCAAATTAAAGTTTCAAGAAAGTTGAATGGAAAGCCATCTTTCCCTTGTTGTGATGAATTTGAAATACATACAGTACAAATTAAAGATCACATTAATTTGTTAAAGCAAGGCAATGGAACATATCTTAGTGGAACAAATTTATTGGAATTTGTTAGAAGTAATTTAGAAGGCCTCCAATTCATTAATTCATTCATCATTCATTAATTTATTCATTCATTTTTATTGAATGTCTAACAGAGAGTATCATTCTATATGCTAAGGATACAGTGTCCAGAATATATAGCAGGGGGAATGTTCATACTATAATGGAGCTAATAGTTTAGTCAGAGAAATTTTTTTTAATTGATAAATAAGCAATAAATAAGAAAAATATCACAGACAATGATAAGTGCTATAACTAAAATTAAAATAGACTAGTGTAATAGACGTTGCCTCCTTTGAATTGGTTGGTCATGGGAACTTCTCTTTGAACATGACTTTAAGAAAGACACCCATATGAATATCAAGGAAAGAATCTTACAGGTAGATAGAAAAACAGGAACAAAGCCACAGGGTCAGGAGAATTTTGGTGAGTTTTGTAAGGCCACTGTGACTGGAATATAGTGAACAAGAGTGACCATAGTACAAGATGAGTTTCAATAGGTAGGGGCCAGATTACAGAGGGCTTTGCAAACTGGGTTAAAGTGTTTGAATTTTATCCAACATATGAAGGGAAGCCATTGAAAGATTATAAGCAGATGAGTGAAATGTTCTGATTTACACTTATAGTTCTCTGGCTGCTAAATAGATAATTGATTAAGTGAGGCAAGATTGAAATGATGGAGTAGTAAAGGGAGAACATGATGATGCTGGGGAGAGGGAAAAGTTGTTGGAAGGATGCTCCTGAGTAGACAAGAGGTGAAATGAAAAAGGATGGCATTAGAACATACTGTTCATTCATGACAGGAAGAAAAACAGACTAGTCTAGATTCAAATAGGTGAATAGAGTGACATTGGAAGAGTTTGGAAAATTGCCTGGAAGAATTGTTCTGATTGCTTCTATTTTTTCAGTGAAATAGGAAGAAAGGTCAGCACTAAGAGTAAGGATAGGGAAGGATGTGCTGGAAGTACGAAAAAGGGGAGAAAATGTAAAAAAGCAATATAGAAGAATGGGAGCATAAATGGTCATGGGGAGTGCAATATGATTGTCAGACAGCACCACAAAAATCCTCTTCATGTTAATGGTCATAAATTTGAAATGAGACCAGTCAATATGGATGTGCTTTTCTCCAGTCAAATTCAGCTATACAGTGGTACGTGGAGAATACAGAAAAATTGTAATTTACCAAGATTGATATTTGTCAAAGCCAGTGAAGAACAAGGGTGTTGACGATTTATGTAAGAGGGTGTTTTAATATTAGACTATGGAATATAAATTGGGTAAGGGTAGGAGTGAGGAAACAGTGGAAGCGTGGGCATAAGAGACAGTGAAAACGTTGTATGATAGCTTGTAGATCCCAGAGGAATAGAAGAATTACTAGTATTAGAATTCTAGAGGGAGTAAGCTAGAAAGATAGGTGATGGACAGAACAGAACTGCTGAAATTGAGGTTATGGAGTAATTTCAGTTATTGGTAGTGACAAGGACTAAATATAACTATGGGAGTGACTGACTGAAGTAGAGGAAAAAAGAAGAGGAGAGTAAGGGACTGAGAGCCCAGGTACTAGAAGGATCTTCTAACTGGATATTAATGGTGCCAAGAATTATGACAGGAGTAATGGGACAGCATAAACAGCTCTAATAAAACATAGTAAAGAAAAACAATGAAAATGAAAATAAAAAGACTGATAAGGAGGCAGAGAATGGAGATTGAGCATATATATGTATAGTTGATGTTTTTGATAGAGAACAACTGTAATTAAAACAGAAGAATTAAGTAAAAATATAATGGAATTGAACTTTCATTTCCAGAAATATGGCAGATTAGACCTCAAGAGGGGCAACTACAAGGCTGGGGAAAGTTTTTCCAAAATGCTTCTGAATCAGTTATTGAGCTAACATGAAAATAAGGAATCTATATATTCCCAAAGCAAATGAAAGCAGGAACTCTTGGAGATGAATGAATTTCAAAGTTGCCTCTTCCTTGAGGAATCCTGACATGCCCTGGATACCTTGTGCCTCCACTTTGTTGGGTATAAGGGATGCAGGAGATGAAAGCAAAGACCTGAGGCCAGCCCTAAGTGGGAGATCCACTTGGGGATCTCCACAAAAAGATGCTCTCTTAAGGCCATACTCTCAATACAAGGGTACCTGACAAACAAAATCCACACATACAGGGCAAGAAAATATGCCTGTCTTGCGTCTGGCATTAGGTGGAAAGAAACAAAAATAATCCCTCTTGAGAATTCCTAGCCATAAGTCAGTCTTTACTTTGAGTTTTATTATGAATTCATGTTACAAGAAGGTGTATGATCCAAATGAAAAACATACAAATTACATGAAATAACAACAAACAAATTAATCCCCAAATCCACAAACAACAACCAAAGCTAAGAAGTTAAATTTAAGGAGGTTATATCAGAAAATACTGAAAGGATAATATATATGGTGATTCTTTTTTTCATCCTTATTCCTGATTGTATTTTTCAAATTTTACAATAGAGGCTGCACTTAAACTGTAAACGTAACATATTTATTGATTTAAAAGTTAAAAATAGGGCCTGGTGGCGCAGTGATTGAGAATCTGCCTGCCAATGCCGGGGACACAGGTTCGAGCCCTGGTCTGGGAAGATCCCACATGCCGTGGAGCAACTAGGCCCGTGAGCCACAACTACTGAGCCTGCGCATATGGAGCCTGTGCTCCCAACAAGAGAGGCCACGATAGTGAGAGGCCCGGGCACCGCGATGAAGAGTGGCCCCCACTTGCCGCAACTAGAGAAAGCCCTCGCACAGAAACGAAGACCCAACACAGCCATAAATAAATAAATAAATAAATAAATAAATAAATAAATAAATAAAATGCTACTTAGATTATTAAAAAAAATTAAAAATATAAACAAAAAAAGATTACTGATAATTTCACTACTTAGATAATTATTTTGAATTTTGATATATATTTTTACAAACAGATACAAATTAAACGAAACAAAAACTAGTCCTCTCTCCCTTACAAATTCAGTTAGAAAACAATCCAGGAATCCTGATCAGAGTAGGAGGTTTTACTTGGTGGCCTTTAGGGTTTCAGTCAAACCTATTATCCTAGGATATTATACTTTAAAAAAAAACCCTTTCTGCTCAAAGATAAACTTGATTTTTAAGAATGTCATTTCAAACATGAAAAGTGCCCAGAGTGGGCTAATGGTTTTGGCTTTTGGTTGGGAAAGTGAATTTACAAGTAAAGAGTTAGGTACTTTGTGCCTAAAACTTTTTAACCTTTACTTGTGGGTTGAAAGATTGGAAGGCATTTGCCCTATAAATTGTAATAGCCCCAAGGAAGCCATTATACTTTAAAGGTCAATGCTCTGTGAAACACATTTTAGTAAGTGGAGTTCGTGATTAAAAAGAGAAGAAGAAGAAAGAAAGAAAAGAAGTAAATTTTCCCAGTTCAATCCATACAGGGGTGCTCTATAATGTTCCAAAGATAAATTCCTTCAGAGTCCCTTAGCTCATTTAGCTAAATAGGACACCTTGATGCGTTTTCACTCTCAATCTAGGTTTTGCAATTTAATAGTCTAAAGTTTGAGTAATGATTACACACACACACACACACACACACACACACACACACAGAGCACTAATTTTGTCAATGAAGAAAAGGCTTAAAAAGGCTTTAAAAAGAAGGCTTCAAAAATCCCAGATCTATTAGATGCTTGTTAAAAATGAAGATGTCACAAGTTGTTTCATATCTCTATTAAGTAAAATTATAAAAGAAAATAGTGAAAAGAGAGTAAAAACATCAACCTCCCAACAAACGTTCACATGGTTCTCCCTTAAGAGATAGCCCATGTACACAGTATCCTTGTCACGTTGGATAAGTTGAGAAAAGTTTAGAAATAATAATGCAAATTAATGTCAGCAGTATACCTGTGTGCTTTAGTCGAAATCATGTTGCCCTGGGCTTGAATGAAACATCTGCTATTTTTAAAATGTGTGACATTAATTAATCTACTTAATTTCTCTGGCTTCAACTTATTTTGAGGTAATTATATTACTCTTTAAAAGTAATACACATGTGGTTAAAAATTTAAACATACAATATAGTGTGCTATAAAAAAGTATATGTTCATCTCACCTTGGCCCCTGGTTACCCTCCATAGAGGCAAATACTCTTAATATCTTGAGATGATTCACTCCAGAGAGATCATATATGGATACAAGCATACATGCACACATATTTTAGTATATCTCAATCTGTTAGGTTTAAATGATATATTATTTTAATAAACATTTCTTTAATGACTGACAAGACTGAACATATCTTCATTTAATTAAAAGCTGTTTTGAATTTACTTTTCTATAAACTGGCTACTAATGTCCTCTCCTCATTTTCCTCCTGGTTTTTACATATATTTTCTAATTGATTCCTAAGAACACTTAATATATCTAAAAACATAGCCCTTTATTATATACCATATGTTTTAGTATGTTACAAATATTCTTTCCAGCTTGTCGTTGATTTTATTTACAAAAGTCTAAGGCAGGAATGTTTAATTTTTATGTAGACATATTTATCATCTTTTATGGCTTCAGCTTTTGTGTCATATTTAAAAAGGTTCTTCTCATTCCAAGATTAATTTTTAAATTCTCATATCATTTCTTTTAGTACGTTTAGAGTTTCCTTTCGTAAAGTTAAATCTGTGATCCTATTGGATTTCATTTTGGTATAAAGCCTGAGGTAGGAATTAATTTATTATTTTCCAGAAAGCCAGGCAATTGTTCATCATTAGTTATTGAATAAATCATTTTTTGCAGGAGGGGGATGAATTTGAAATGCTTCTTTTATAACAAGCCACATTACCATGAGGCTTTTGGTATGTATCTCAACTCTTCATTTGTTCCATTGATGTTCTATTTTTATGCACCAGTAAAAATTTGTTTCAATTAATGTAGCATTATATTTTAATACCTTGTAGAACTAACTTCACCTCAGAAATCTTCTATTTCTAAATTGTTGTCTATTCATAAAATTATTTGTGTGTTAGTTTCACTGTGATAAAATTAATGTAAAAATTAATAAATGGAGATTTGCCACCTTTAAAATATTAAGACTTCCTATCAAAAAAGTATATAATTATATTTGTTCAATTCCTATTTTGTCTCTCTGTATTCTTTTAAACATATCTGTATCCTTTATATATATCTTGACCATTTCTTAAGTTTGTTATCACATTTTATCATTTTGTTCCCATAACAAATGCTACTTTTATTATTTTATATTTTAAAGTAACTTCTACTTCTTCTTCTACTTGTAAGAAAATATCTGGTTTGTGTGTATTAATGCTATAGCCAGCTCTTTTACTTATTGTTGGTAATTGAGCCCCTAAGCATGCGAAAATATATCCCTAGAAAATATATCCCTATATATCCCTTGTGGCAAACAAGCGATCATGAATGTGTTTCTAGTACAGAACAATTAAAAATGTTGGATACAATCTTTAGCCCTTAAGTGAATAACTAAACTGGCAAGAAATTGAGCCCCTAAGCATGCGAAAATATATCCCTAGAGAGTAAACATAGTACTGTCATTGTCAGCAACTTCAGGAGCATCCAATATTTGCTGATGGCCTGGAGTTTAATGGGTCACTTCTGGTTAGGGGATTGAAGGCTAAGGAAGATTTTGGCTGAGAGACTCCTGCATGAATCCAGAACCTCCCAAAGTGACTCTTTCAATAAAAGGGTAAAGATATTATTATTATATTATAATATTATTGATTATAATTTATTAATTAATAATGTATTAATTAATTGACACACAAAACAACCAGCAGTGGAGAAGAAATGTTTAGCTATCTTAGACTTGGTTCTAGGTAGAGGGGTTTGGGAAAATTTTTCCCTGAGAATTCAAAATCATAAGCAAGTCTTTACAAGGGTTTGGGGATGGATTTCAAAGAATTCAGTGACCTGAAAAACCCAGAGCTAAGAATTTAATTTGAACTAGTCCTGGCTAGGCAATGCCCCTAGGTGACTGTCAGAAACAAAAATAAATCATACATAATGGAGAACACTTTAAACTTGAGCCTCAAAAAATTCCTACAAAAAAAAAAAATTCCTACAGCCAAAATTCCAAAGAACATGGGTTAATGAAAAATATATTAAGTGAGGAAATAAACCACCATGAGCAAGAGTCAACAGAATGTAAAAAAAAAACACCCCACTATACATTAAGCCCACTAAGACCACTGGACTAGAAATTATTACATACAGGATATAAAATAGGTACACTTGAAATCCTTAAAGAAATACAAGACTCAAGTACAACTAAGAAACAAAAGGCTATGAAAAATGACCAGGGAAGATAAAAAATGTACCAAAGAGCTTTTAGAAATCAAATTAGAAACTCAGCAGACTAAATAATAGATTGGACTCTAACAGCTGATTGAAAATAGTGAAGATAAAATCAGTGAACACAAAGGGCAGAGTAAAGAGGTCTAATAAAAGTCTAATCAGACTTCCTGAGGGAGATAACAATTAGGGAAAGACAATATTCAAAATGACATTGGCAATTGGGAGATTGGGTTTGACATATACACGCTACTATATATAAAATAGATAACTAATAAGCATCTGTTGTATAGCACAGGGAATTCTACTCAATACTCTATATAATGGCCTATATGGGAAAAGAATCTAAAAAAAAGAGTGGATATATGTATATGTATAACTGAATCACTTTGCTGTACACCTGAAACTAACACAACATTGTAAATCAACTATACTCCAATAAATTTTTTTTTAAAAATGGCATTGGCTGAGAATTTTGCAGAATGATGAAAACACAAACCCTCAGATTCACAATCCCAATGAAATTCAAATAAGTTAAAGAAAAAAAGACACCTAAATACACAGTGAAACTGTAGATTGCCAAGACAAAGAGAAGTTCTTAAAAGGAGCTAGAGATTAAAAACAACAACAACAACAGCAACAAAAACAGATAACTTAAGTGGAATGACAATTTGATTGAGACCATCAGAAGATGGGGATAATATCTTCAAAATGCTAAGAGAAAACAATTGTCAACCTAGAGTCATACAGTCAGTGAAATATCTTCCAATGTGAAATTAGCACATTTCTCACAAACTAAAAGATCTCTCTTCTAAAGAAATTTCTAAAAACTTTGACACACACACACACACACACACAAGATTCCAAAAGGAAGGGCTAAGATGCAGGAAAGAATGCTAAGAAGAGACATTGGTAAACATGTAGGAAAATCTGTACTGAGAACAATCATGTCCTGGTTGTGGTGTTAAAAATAGAAATTTTTTTCATAGAGCATTTTAGAAGACTATCATATTTTATGAGACACACTCTGGGAAATGCTACTGATTAATGGCAGGTGGTGTGCCAGAACCAGCCTCTTTGCTGATGTGGTTAGTGAGTACAGGTGCCCACCCACTTATTCTGAAGTACTCATTTTATGGATAAAATTATTGGTTATAATAGTGCTCATCAGTCTGGAGATCAATTTGTTGAACTATGAATGCCATGGGTATGCCTTATAAAAAGCTAGGAGTCACAGCCATGCAAAACTATGAGAATTAGTCTCTTAAATCTTGACATATTTGTATTAAGGGCCAGAGAAGAACATGGCAATGAATATAGTATAAAACCAGTTATATCATCATTGAACTTTTACATCCTTAACTACCATGATGAAATTCTAAGGTTCCTGTTTTTTAAAACATAAGAAAAATCATTATAATACCATCATGAGATCATTTCTAACCCAGTGCTGTCAGTCATTACTACCAGTTGAAATATAGTTATGCCTTTCAGCTGTTGCTTAGTAATGATATTAAGTCTGAATTTTCTTGCAAAAGCAATTTATTCATGTCACCACTTACTGCTGTAAGCTTGTTTATGGCTTTTTAAAATGGGATCTGTTTCACCATTTGGTTCTTTCTTCAGCACATTTTGCTTTTTGTAAAACACATACATTTCCACAATGCAATCACAAAAGATGACAAAGGAGAAGAACTGAACTACAATGTAAAGTAACTTCCCAAAGTATTTACATATGATGACCAGATTTACAAAGAGGGAAGGGGAAGCACATTGAAACCATAGAAGAAATGTTCAGAAACCTATAAAAATCCTGAATTATGATATCAAAACCCTCAAGTAACTACTTTTTGCTCTTGCCTACTTCCAGTTGTGAAAGTTGAAATATAATTACTAACGTTAATCAACACTTATGCTAAAGTAAACTTTTTATTTTGCCTCTTGAAAAGGAAAAATCAGGTAAAATAAAATCTCAAGTTCTGTATCTTGATTGTGGAGGTGAATGTGATAAAATGACAGAGAACTATACACACCCTTTATACCAATTTCAGTTCCCTGCTTTTGATATTTTAGTACTGTTACCTAAAATGTAACCAGTGGGGGAAATTGATGAAGGGTATACAGGATTCCTCTGTATCATCCCTGAAACTTCCTGTGTATCTATAATTATTTCTAAATAAAAAAGCTTTTTTTAAAATCTATTTCCTCACCTCTCAATTTTAAAAAGGATGAAGACAGGGATTTTTCTTCAATTCTGGGGAAAACGCAGTGCAGGCTTGGCCTTCTGTTCTCCATTCTGAGGGTTCACCTCCTCTCCCAGGTGTCTCATCTTTCCTTCAAAATGCCAACTGCCAGTGTAAGAAGCACTCTTCCCACCTGAGCTCACAGACACAAATCCCAGAGCCCATATACGTCTCAGCAAAGCAGATACTGAAAGCTTGTGAATGAGTAATGTAAAGGGCTAAGAAAACCAACTTATCTCATTTATATTGCCTGTCAGTTCATCCTTGCCACAATTAAATAACCTGCTACTGCCCATCAAATCATTAACCCCTTTATGCATGTAATCTCACTAAATCCTCTCTACTCACCATGGGACTGATAAGATCATACTTATTTACATTTGGCCATAGGCCCAGGCACCATGTTGCTTGGCCAGAGATTCAGAATTCATTTAGGCTCTAATCTCCAAAAAACATTTGAGTAGCCAGATAAAAATTGTGCTTAGAGAACTCACAAAGGAGGAGATGTGAGCACAGGATCTATAATATTAAGATTTTTCATTTCCTGAAGGAAATAATGCCATTTGCAGCAACACGGATGGACCTAGACATTATCATACTAAGTGAAGTCAGAAAGAGAAAGACAAATACCATATGATATCACTTATATGTAGAATCTAAAAAATTATATAAATGAACTTATTTACAAAACAGAAACAAACTCACAGACATAGAAAACAAACTTATGATGTGACACGTTTTTAATGAAAAATATCATAATTATTAAATGTACATAGTTACATAGTTTAAAATGTGAAATAGAGTATATGTATACCTGATTCACTTTGCTGTACACCTGAAACTAACACAACATTATAAATCAACTATACTCCAAAAAAGAATTTTTTTTAATGAAAAAAAAAAAAAAAAGAAAACAAACTTATCGTTACCAAAGGGGAAAGGGGTGGGGGGACGGATAAATTAGGAGTTTGGGATTAACAGATACATACTACTATATATAAAATAAATAAACAACAAAGTCCTATTGTATAGAACAGGGAACCATATTCAATATCATGTAATAACCTATAATGGAAAAGAATCTGAATCACTTTGCTGCACACCTGAAACTAACACAACATTGTATATCAACTAAACTTCAAAAAAAGATTTTTTTTGTTTCCCATTGCTGGGCATTAAGTTATGTATTTTACAAGGAATATCTCATCTGATTCCCCCAATAACCTATGACATAAGCCCTTTTATCATTGTTAGTTCTTTCCTCTTTAACAGAGAAGGAAACTGAGGCTTAAAGTAGTCAAGGACCCTGCTGAGGCAAGTAGAAGACCTAGGATTTGAATCCAGGGGTTCTCAATTCATAGCTCTGCTCTTAATGACCTTGTAATTTGGTCAACACTAAGAGCATCGTGGATGTGATAAAGCAACATTTTCGGTATCATCGGTATAGATATTACCCAGACCTAAGTTTCCAAATAACTAATAACCACAGAATACGAGTTCATTACTTCATCCACTCATACAATAGAGAATGTTACCAGATGGTCTGAAAAAATAATTCCATAGTTATATGTTTTATTAATATCACATATTAATGCTAATATTGTTTATTAATATTTATCTATATTAAACATGCATACATCTCCTTACAAAATTAAAAAGTTTTTAAACAATAGGACCACTTAGAAATTGCAATATTCCATTATGTGTTGTAGATCTTCAAGATGGGAGTATATATATTTCTCGAGCATATTTAACCATGGAAAATTCCCCACCCCCTTCCATGGCACATCTTTTACACTTTTGGACACTAATTTCCATAGAACTCAGCTGGAGAAATATATCCTTCCTCTATTCTGGATTATGCTTTTGTTCTCTCTCCCCAGAGAAGTCTTGATTTTGTGCCATCACTGCTTCTGATTCATTACTACCCTTGCATTCTACTGTCTTCTTTGAGTTTTTCTTTCTTTTTATTTCTTATTCCTTTTTTCTCCCTTTTTGGGAATCTCCCTGATTCTCAGCTTTGGCAAGAGTGGGTTTGACTCCTCAGCCTCAGTGAGCACGGAGTGTGCACCTCGCTTCTGGCTGGTCCAGACAGCAGATCTGTTCTTACACTGCAACTGGGACTCTTTCTGGCTATCTTTTCTATTGTTTTAGAACAAAGACCTTCTTTTTCTTTCCCTCCCCCCCCAGAAAAATGACATTCTGAACTGTTCTAAAGCAACTGATGTTATTTTACTGGTATTGATAAAACAAGAGAACTGGATAGTGTATGGTAAATTGACAGATCCTTTACTTATATTAGACTATATATAATACATATTTACTTATATTAGAACCTTGCATGATAAATTTGACGTTTTCCTACAGACACTGAAGAGACAGTAAACATGTAACACTGAACACTGTGGAAAGCTAGATAAAAAAGCTAGAGAAAACTTTTATACCAGAAGATCCAGTGCCTGTATTTTGTCATGTGAACTAAGAAGTTCACCCCTTAAAGCACCAAAAAGAAGCACTTGTAACTGCCTTACATTTCATCAAGCCGATTAAAAAGAAAGGCATTTCATTTTGGGAACTTCAGATTATAATAGCAGCATTAGGTTTAACAAGATAGGTGTATTATGTGATAATAAAAGTCCATTTTCTTGTAATAATAAAAGTACCAAACTTTCTCTTCTTTCCATTTTGAACTCTATTTATTTTAAGAGTAAGGAAGAAAAGAAAAGTGGGAATTATTAATAGCAGACTGAAGCTAATGATAATATAAGCAAAAAAAAAATAAATTTAATTTTAAGATTCAGAATGTATTTCAATTCATACAGAGTGGATAATAGCATACATTAGAAACCCTGAAATATATAAAATTCTAACATTAATCAAAATTATTTGTAGCGCATTTCTTAACTTTATTAATGAATATTTTTAATTGGCCTTTAGTATAGAATTTGTGATGAAAGAAATTATAAGAAAATCATGAAACACATTCAATTGATTTTGTGACTATTTTGTTAAAATCATGAGCCATTAAAAATAAAAATTAGAACATTCTGTTACTGTAATCATGATTTTGAAAAGAAATTGTCTTTAGTACATTTTGCTTGGAATCTGAAAGTTATCTGAAGCATTTGTTCCCTAATGTTTTGCTTATGACAGTTCAATTTAAAGCAGAGAGTTCCTTCTTCCTTGAAATGAACTAATTTTAATGACTACTCTTCCTCCATTTGCTATTCTTGTAAGGCTTCACCAGTTTTAAGTGACTGCTGATGACTTGGGTAATGGAAAGTGTTGTAGAGGGTAGTGAACAAAAACAACAAAGGCTAATTAAGGCAGAAAACAATGGAGTTTCATATTTATAAACATAGAAATTTTATATTTTACTAGAATGTGAAAAAAGGCATGAAAGCCCCATTCAGGTTAATATTTCTTGTCAATAGCATCTTATTTTTACCTATTATTTAAATTGATCTTCTCATATTTCCCAAATACCAAAATTGAAATATAATTCATTCCTTTGCTTCCCAATAAAATGTGATTCATAGAAAACACACATACATAAATCAATTTTGCCTTTACTCAACTCTAGGATTGCCAGATAAAATAAAGGCCACTTGGTTAAATTTGAGTTTCAGATAGACAAGTAATTTTTAAAGTATAATTATATCCCAAATATTGCATGGGACATACTTACACTAAAAACTAATTAATTATTTATCTGAAATTCAGATTCAACTAGGCATGTTGTATTTTTATTTACTAAATTTGGCTCTAGTTGACTCCTTTATTGCTTTTATTTCTACAAATCATAGAAAACTCCACAAAGTAGCACTCTTTTTTGTTACATAAAAATCCAGATATAGGAAACTAGTTTCATATACAGAATATGCAGAAGGAAACACATACAGGGGTCCAAAATTGCAGGAATTTTTAGCTATTTCTAATTGGGTCATGAAAGATAGTAGAATTCTAGAAAACAAAAAGACATTGCTTCAAACAATCAGGCTGCAATAATTAATAAAAGTTTAGTACCTTCATTCTAATTTAAATTAGAGTGCCTGAGAAAACTAGCACATAATTTGTCAAGATCTAAGGCAATTACTTAAAGAGAGGAGCAGGTGTAATTGAGCATGCAATCTTGTCATCTTGTCATTCCAAGAGCAAGTAGTTTCTGCCATTGAGGAAGTGTGACTTTGCCAAAAGCATTTGTTGAAACCCTATTTGTGGATGCTCTGGGGAAGGAGGATAGTGTCAGAGGAAGGGTCCAGATTGCAAACATAGGAATGTGGCCTCCAAGGTCAATTAATATTAGAAAGTACCCTGGCCAGGGCTGAAAAGTAATACTTCACTTGATGAAACTCAGGAGTTAAAAGATAGAAGACACATTACTTGTTTAGAGAAGTGAACAAGATTTTTAAAAATAGATGGCAATACTTGGCAATTTAACTGTAACTACTTATCAGGTGTTCTTGTTAAGTCTACCATATCCTCAGTTGTTTTTCATGGGTTTTTATCTTAATTTTCTTTTTAACTATACAAGATTTACAAAATTAAGCTATTTGATAGGACTACAGCATTTATTTTGCATGATTTCCTTTTTGCTCATTTCTTAACACAAACAGCAAATACCTTTAACACCACCTAAATAGAGTTACCTATATTTCACGATAAAAGACTTTCAATTAACTTCTGAAGTTTAAAGTAATGAACTGTCAACTATCAGAATAGTGAACTCTGAACCTCGAGCAAACTGAAGATCAAGTTAGCACATCAGCCTCCATCTAACAGAATTCAAAATGCTTTCCTGGAGTTAATATATGCATTACATATTTTCAAGGAGAATAAAATGACAGGTTCTACCAAGGTTGCCTTAACCAGACTACTGAAAAAAGTTATTTAGCAAGAATATAACTCAAAACATGCACGCATACAAAACTGATAATTTCACTGGATGGGATTTCATTGGATGGATGATTTCACCTCAAAATGCTGATGTTGAGGTCAGTTTTGCTCAACACTGTCCTCACCTCAAATAACTTGAGTCCTTAAACAATTTACAGCTCCTTACATGGGGTCTTTCTTGGGGTTTCTCCTTTCCCCTTTAAATGCACTTTTTAAAAATTATACCATTACATTTATTTTTAAATTTTTTTTTCAACATTTGAAATTTAATTAATGTAATCCACTGTATTAACAGTCTGAAGAAGAAAAGTTGTATAATCATATCAATTTACACAGAAAAAGCATTTCACAAAATGTCATTTAAATGTATTTTAATTCAAATCCTTCCTTCACTGAAATAGCATGAAAGGAACCTCCCGGCCGTGGTGAAGATTTTTTTCCTTTCAAGACAACAGGCATTTGCTAAGTTTCAAGGAAGCACCTGTACTAATTGTATTTCCTGCTCATATGCTGCTTTTGTTTGCAATAAAAGAATTCATCTCAGGTGAGTTAACCTTGCTTTTTAGAGAGGGCATCTGCAGTTATCTTGGTGCGGATTGTAAATCAAAACATGTTGAGCCTTTAAAGAGGGAAATAAAGAGGTGCTGACAAGAGGGGATGCCAGTAGGATTAGGTGACTTTCTCACCACTTGTATTATCAGGACAGAGAACAACTGAGTCACATTAAATTACAGGGGGGAGAAAGAGTACCAGAAATTCCACAGATGGGAGGTTGACTGGCATCTTCAGTAAGCCTGGGAAGAGGAGGGGTCTGCGAGGCCTGAAAACCCTCCTTAGCCTCAGGCTTCTATAATTGACCAAGATTTTTTAGCTTGTGATTTGATCCAGCCATACTCTGTTAGAGGCACTTGCCCCCAACTGAGACCAAGGCTGGAGTGAATAAGAATTAGGTGACTCACTGGTATGTACAATACATGTGTTCACATCTATTAGGATAAATGACACATCTCTCACTTTAAGCACTGGCAGCTAAAATTGTCATATTCTGAAAATGACAACTGTTATTTATTTATTGAGAATATTTATACAGGTTCTTCCTGGGCACAGAAAATGCATTTTTCAGCAGCACCATGACACTGGGCTGTCACGTGTCTAGAGCAGAACGTAGAAAACCATTAGCACCAGCGGAGACAAAGCACATTACTTGGAGCAGCAATCTGTAGGAGTGTAGATTTAGAAGGCTGAATGCGGCAGGTTTTTAAGTGAGGTCCAAGTCATTATCTTAACAGGGTTTCAAGCTACTCTGAAGAAAAAAGGATTGTTTTTTCCACACAGTATGGTTTCATTAATTGCCAAAGGGCCAGTTTTGAGGCATTGAATAATTTGGTCAAAGGGTTCACTTTATACAGCTCAGGGAGCATGTTGGTCAGCTGGCGAAAGAGAGATGGAGAAAGATTCAGGAGCGGAGGCAATGTTTTTCATCTCATCTCATCATGGTGTGTATTTCACACATCACAGTCCTTGGGTAGGCTCTTTTTTGAACCTCCCATAGTAGGTCAGGCTCTTTTCTGCTCTTTGCTATAATTTTCCCAGTATTAAAAGAAGCACACTTTCTTAAAATGGTGTTTCTACAAGCATAGGCCCCAGTTGAAATTGCTCATTCCTGGGTCCCATCCCAGATCTACTTAATCAGAATGTCTGAGAGTGGGGTCTTGGAATCTGCATTTTTACCGAGTTTCCTCAGGTGTTTCTTTTACATACCAAAGATTGAGAACTTGTAAGGATCTTGGAAGAATAGAGTAAGGTTATGGACACAAATGTGTTCTGAGCTTCGTAGATTCTAAGTGGTGGCGCACACTGCATTTACAACAATAAATATTGCTTGATGGCAACTCAGATTCACCCATTTTACCTACACACACGCCAAATTTCTAAAAGGTCACTGTACTTTCCTATATTATAAGTGTGAAGGAATAAGCATAACATTTTCCAGATAATACTTTAAGTATAATACATACACATTTTAGAAAAATTCAATTAAACATAAAACATTTCTCTTACAGCCCCCCTTGGACTAGTTTTTTTGTACATTGGCCTTTCCCCAATCAAAGGAATGGAATTTGCAGATCCCATAGTGTGCCGTATGGGAGACTGACTTATCTCATATTGCTACAGTAAGTCCTAGAGAATAATCCTTCTTAGAAATAGGTTAATGTCTCTTGGAAATGGAGTTTTAGCATGAATATTGAACTGCATGTATAAATTTAAGTTCAGGCCATCATTTTATTTGAAAGGACTAAAATCCAATGTCAAAGTGCTATTTTTTCTTTTTTCCACTAAAAATATGTTTTTCTTATTATCAAAATAAAAGATCCTTATCAGCAAAAAATTTTAATGATACAAATAAGTATTTTTTAACAAAAACAAAAATCTTACAATCATACCTGCCCAAGGACAACTACTGTCAACACCTTAGTACATGTACATCCATATCTACATATGTAAATAGACTCCTTTTTTAAAAGTAAAACTGGGATTTTACCATGCATATTATATCTTGTTTGTTTCATGCAAAAATATATTGCAACCAACTTTCAAATCAATAAATATACTGTTATGGAACATTTTTAGATGTTGCATGCATCTGTTGTGTGGATACGTAATAATGTATTTAACCAACCCCTGACTTTTAAATATTTGGGTTATTTCCAATTTTGCTATTATAATCAGTGAGATAACGTTGTCAATCAAAAAGAATTTGCTGAATGGTCTATCTCTTATGTGAAAAGGATTCACAAAACTGTAACAACCAAATGCTATTAGAAGAAGGTTATAAATGCCCTCATGGATCCTGACATCAGGCTGAAAGGGGGGCAGTCCCCAAGAATCATTCCTTCTCATTTCCCTGCCTTCAAACCAAGAGCTCCTTTGCACTCCATTCCCCATCCCTTGTCCTCTGAGAATTCTGGGGATATGAGAGACACCACCCCCCCTTTCTTCCCCAATATTAGCTTGAAGCTTTAGCTATGTATTTAGCTATATACTGCATTGAGCAGAGAAGCACTGAGGAACAAGGCACGACCTATCCCCAAATGGCACATTGTGTCACACCTATTGGGTCATTGCCCAGAGGTCCAAAGGCAGATTTTTCATGACTTTAATGAAGCTTAAGTTTCAGTGGCCTCTTATTTGCACAGCACCTTCCAAAGAGTTTGCTTTTTAAAATTTGCAAAATTATTCTAACATGGAGAAACAAATTTGGAAAGATGTTTTGGGATGCTTCAATAAAACAAATGAAAATTTACCTACAGCATCCTCCTGATTTGAATGTTTATGAAGGGTACCATTTTTGTCCTTTGTAAATGTATTTAAAAACTAAAAGGAAGGGGCTTCCCTGGTGGCGCAGTGGTTGAGAATCTGCCTGCCAATGCAGGGGACACGGGTTCGAGCCCTGGTCTGGGAAGACCCCACATGCCGCGGAGCAACTAGGCCCGTGAGCCACAACTAATGAGCCTGCGCGTCTGGAGCCTGTGCTCCGCAACAAGAGAGGCCACGACAGTGAGAGGCCCGCGCACCGTGATGAAGAGTGGCCCCCACTCGCTGCAACTAGAGAAAGCCCTCGCACAGAAACAAAGACCCAACACACCCAAAAATAAATAAATAAATAAATTTATTAAAAAAAAAAAACTAAAAGGAAATTTAGGAAAAAAATTAATGGAATATGAAGTTAAAAACAATAAAGATGAGTGATGAAATCAATAGAAATTCTGATACAAAGAGCAATGTGAAAAAAAACTTTGAGATTAAAACAAAAGCAGTAATTGATTAAGAAAGGGATATATTTCAATGGTGTCATGTAAAACAAGCTAGTTAATGAGTATATTTCAGTTCGAAGTGTATTTAAGATTAGTCATTGCAAAATAAAACTTGAAATACCCTGAAACCTTATAACTCATGTATAAAAAAGTTTAATGTTTTCCCAAATTTAATAAGGATTCTAAAAATTTACAACATTACCAATATCAAGATGAGAAGCTGAAAGAAACTTAAACTATTAGTAATAAAAGCTTTTTCAATCAATGTCGCTAGAGGAAAGACTGAATTTCTTTTCTCTCTATAAAACAATTATAAAACCATTGGCATATGAAGAGGCAAAGAGTTTGCCTCTACCCCCACCCCTACCCCTGCCAAAAGTAAGAAAAAAGTTCAGAGGAGAGTCAGGCAGCTGATTTTAAGGTCTTTGCTGGTGTTTTAGATTTTGTGATGTTTGTAGATTTGTCAGCTTCTTAACCTTTGTAATTTCTCATTCCAAATATTCATTTTTGTAACTAATTTTATATTCAGAAACTTTTTCATTCTTTTTGCTAAAGAGGGCCTCCTCCATATTTGTATGAGCTTCAGACCCTACGTACCTGGATTCAACCCTGATGTTGTCCAAACTCATAAAGCTCAGTTGCATCAACATTCGTTTACACCAAGAAGCTGTCTGTGGCCAACAAAGAGGTGTGTAGCCCAGTTGAAGATCAAAGAATGAGGAAAGCATTGCAGCCTTTGGAGGGATGGGGGTGGTGGGGTGGGTGGTGTTGGGAAGGAGCCATGCAGAAAATGTGCACAGGACACAATGGACTTGAGAATCTCTTTGTAAACAGGTAAAGTAACTTTCCTAAGCAGCATGTTAGGTCCCTAAGTGGTGCTTAAACATATCACAAAGGTAGCAGATGAAGGATCAGATTGTTAAGGAACAACTTGCTTGTAAAACCCAAAGAGCAGTGGTTGATCTGATAACTCCAGGATTCTTAATAGCTCAACACAAATAAACCACTTGTAAATGCCCCTGGGCTGGCCTGCCTCACAACCCTTTTCACATGGCAGTAATATACGGCCAGTAATTACCATAATGAGCCACCAGAAGGCATCTATTTGTTAGCCCTGGAAGAGCTTGCATCTGGCTTTTAGGTGTGAAGCTAGGAGAGGCAAATGACAAGGAGCATTTGAATATACATTTCCTCGGGCAACTACTTATTTGAACAGCTGCTTAGGAGGTACACAGCAACATTAAGAGTTAGTCCAATTCAGGAGGCTGTGTGCATCTTGATTTCTATTTTTTTTCTTTGAAGTACAGGACCAGCCTATTTTCTCCCTGGGTAATAATTTCTCCAAATTAAAAGTAGTTACCCAACTTAAAACCTGTGACAAGTCTATTGTGTTGACCTCTGCAGCTGGGAGAGGGCGGAGGTTGCCAGGGAAATGGGCTCTAGAGATGAAACATGGATCACGCTCAGAAGTCACATGCCAAATTGTTTGGTTTTAGATTAAGCTTCACAGGAAAAATGATCAGAGCTTTCTTTCTCTATTTTTCTGTTTTTGTCAAAACAAAGAATGTATAACAAAGGCAACATTTTTAGCCATCTGCTGAAAATGCAAGAATATTTTCATCAAAATAACAAATTGGTAGTTTGTTGTGTTAGCTTGTACATTTAATAATTCCAATGATATGCATTCCCCAGATACCAGATAGAGGCAAGTTTGCCATCTGAAGAAAAGAATCTAAGTACATGAGAAATGAGCTTAAAATGACACTGGAGCTAGTGCCTCAACTGGAGAATGGAGAATGTTTTGGGGGAGTCTGTGAATCTTTGTAATTGTACAGCCATGAATCAAAACAGATGTGTGCTCTTCTTTACCACTGAACACACCGTCACAGAGCTGGATTGTTCAGTGCCTTAACATCTCTATTTATGAAAAGATATTAGAAAGGCTGTATATTTCACGAGCTATTGGAAAGATATGTGAAATAATGCCTCTAAAATGCTCACGAACATAAAACAAAGGTCACAAATATTTCTTATTGACCTAAGGTTTACCTCAGATAAAGAGATTTATATAGAACCTGGAAGAGGCATATCAGAGTTTTGCCTTGACATTCATGGATCACTGAGCAGTTCCAAATGCTTCTAAGAAGATTATCGGGTGGTTGTGTTTTCTGAAGTTTCCTGATCTCTCCTTTACCTAGGGGTCAAACTGCAGGCATTTGGTAGTTTACCTTGAGATATTAGCAAGACACAAGATGACAGAGCCCAAAAATAAAATATAGGTCAGTAATATAGACTTCCCCTATAGATTCATCACCTTTGAACTACTGCATTTTGTTTCTTTTTTCTTTTTTTGGTATAATAAAGGACTGTAGAATTATATGTATATAGCTAATACAGTCACATAGTTCAAGGATCTAACAGTATAAAAGCTGTCTATAGTAAAATATCTCCTCATCCCTAGTCCCAATCAGCCCAGTTACCCTCTGCCCAGTCTTCCTGCCCCAAATAACCAGTTATTAATTCCTTGTGTATTCTTCCTGTGCTTCTTTTTTATATCTGAGTAAATACATACATACATATTGTTCTCACCTGTTTTTATGCAAAAGTAATACACTCTGCATACTGTTCTGTATCTTACTTTTTTACCTAATACTATATCCTGGAGACTTTTTTTTTTAATATCTCAGTACATGGTTTCCTCATTCCTTTTTACAGCTGCATAATATCTCATTGTTTTAACGGATTATAATTTATTTAATCCGAACTGCAGCATTTTAAAGTTCTGGTCGCTCTTAGAAACATCCGAAAAAATATGATCTGGCAAGCTCCATGTACTTTCATTTGTATTAAACTTTGAATTAAATTTGTATTTGCCTGTAGCCTGAATTTTTAAGACTCCAGAAAACATAGTGAGCCTGTGGAATCAGGGATAATCTGAAAGAATAACCTGATTTATGAGTTTGAGTTAAATAAAATACATGGAATTAGAACACAGAGTCAACTAAAAACATTTAAGATGTTACTAGTTCTCAGTAGGCTTTTGTCTTGGGTTGCCTATATTATATGGAGTGTTTGTCATGCCCACCTTATTTTCTTTAAATATTGTATAAACATCCAGACTTACTTTGATTTTTTTCCAAACATGGGAACAGCTGCCCTACAGGGCTTTGTCTTTCAGACCACAGAACTCGTGTTTCTTTAAGGTCTTTCTACCTCTCTGATCCTACTTTTACATTTAATTAAGGTAATCCTTCAATCTACATCCTCTTCCAGACCCCATTCTCCTTTCTTTCTAAGTTGTTATCCATGTTCCACCTGAAGCAGGAGATCATATTGCAGTTTTGGTCCTAAGCTCATTAAAGAAGAATGCATCTGGCATTTCTCTGGGAGGGAAATGGGCTTTCAAGTTCTAATTGGAAAGATCTGAAGAGTGTAGAACTACCATGTCTTTCTGACCATGGGCCCCAGACCACTGAGTTTATATGTTCACTATGTAGAAAATGTAGGGTCTATGATCCTACAGTTGTGTTTGCCTGTTAAAAAAAATTAGAGTTTTTCTTTTTTAAACCTCCATCCTGATGTGGGCAAAATTGTGTAGGCATGTGTGGTCTCTAATTGAGATTAATATAATTTGTCTCTCTTTAAAGAAATCGTATGAGGTTTGTGGATAACCCTGGAGTATTAGAAAAGTTCAAACAAGGAGGACTACAACCAAGAGTGAAGCTATGCCATCAGAGAGCAAGAAAAACAGAAAAGGAAGGAAGGAAAAAAGGAAGGGAGGGAGGAAGGAAAGGAGGAAGGAATGAATCTCTTAGAACTGAGGTTGCTGCCTTTGTCTTTGCCTCCCATCAAGATGAAAGATTTAGAGCTTTATCAGGGGTAGAGAGCTAAAACATAGCACTTGGTTTTGCCTGAAGGAAAAAGCTAATGAGTAATGTTCTCTTTTTCACAAAGGTATTGGTGGCTCAAAGCCTTTCCACTGAAGAAATTGAAAGGAAAGAGGACTAGCAAAAAAATTTAAAAATAAAACCCAGAGTAATAACAGTTTCCTACCCACACACTTACCTAAACACATGGAGGTCACTCCAACACTCCCTTAGGTGTCCATACGCCTGTCTGCTTCTTGTGTCATCCCCAAGGATGTGTAATAAATATTTGCGGATGTTATTGATAGCAGGTGATATTATTTCCCCACTTGGCTGTACACATGACATGATAATCTTATCTTTGTATGTATTATAAGTATTAAGTTAAATTTCTTACAATGCTTCCTTTCCCAGGCCCCCTTTAAAAAATTGACATGTATTTTGCTCGTACAAGACTTTCAAAAAGAACAAGAGGACCAGCAGATTCCCTTCCTGCCCTTCTGACCCACACCCATCCTGAGGTCAGCCCCCTGGCCTGTCTTTATATAGTCACTGGAAAATAGGTGCCAGATCCCCTTCTCTCAGTTTAAACCCTGGCTCTGCATGTATTTATTTTCACCTGTTGAGAATGTAGTTCCACTAAAGTACTGAACCAACATACAGATCCCTATTGAAATAATCATAAAAGGATTTATTTCCCTAAGAACTTGTTAGCTTATCTAAACATCTGCTACTCAAAAGTGATTACTTGGGAATTTCCAGGTCACAAAGGAACATGCAAGTCTGTTGCTACTGGATGCATTTAGACAAAAACCAGTAACCAAACATTTTGAGATGAGGCAGAGAATGTTTTAAAAATTAGTCCATGTTTAAGGAACTCAAAAAATGTGACTTTATATACTTTTAAATGCCATTCCTGCTTTTGTTTTATTTTAATCAATCTATGTAATTGGCTTTTCTGCTGAAGTCTTAGGTAGCAAATATACAGACACCATGAAAGTCTTTGAAAGTAAAGACCAAAAGATTAACTCTCGAGTAGCAGTATCAACAATTTTTTTTAAGTGCGAGAGAGAAACACAGAATAAAAAAATATGTTTTGCAGAGAAGTGTTTAAGGAGAGACTTCAAAATCTAGGAAGTACAGTATGCACAGTAGGTTGAAAAAAATCATAATATTTTGAAAATAATATGTTCAAAAAGGGTAAGGGTAATGTGATTTAAGTGAAGGGGAGGAACCAAATTCCCTAAAATGGTTATAGCAAACATTTGGCTTGGGAGAAGGCAAGGAAGCAATCATCAATCAACTACCTACTATATGCCAAGCGTTTGGCATTTATTATCCTGTTTAATGCTCAGACAAATAAGATGACTCCCATTTGACAGACAAGGAATCAACAACTCAGTGAGAGTAAGGTGCCCAAGGTAAGTGGCATAGCCAGGATTTAACTCCATCTGCTCGGGAGCTCGCTGTGCCATGTCACATCTGTTTTCCCATAACTATTGTAACACAAGACTTAAAGCAACAGTGATGTCCTTTTGCCATGTGAGTGTTATGGCTCCTGGTGATTTGTTCTGGCCTCAACTACTCCAGGAGGTAGGTAGGCAGGTATCACAGTGGGTATGTAGCATTCTTCCTGGAATTTTCCACAGGCCCTTTGTCTGCAGGTTGGAGCCTGCAGTGCTGTCCCCTGGATTACAGCAACTTGGAGAGAGCAGGGAAGAAATAGGAAGTAGAGAGGAAGCTAAGGATATGCCTAGAACCAACACCCTCCATACACAGTGTTGTTTACTATCTGCCTTTGATAATTTGGAATAGAAGACATGCTTATGTAGACTGGCTAGACCAGGGGCATAAGGGAAAGAGAGATGTAGGGGTTACATTGCTTCTCATAACCAGAGGCCACCAAAAGGTTGACTATGGGCTTGGCCTGTGGGTTGTTTTATCTAGCCCACACACAATATTTGTTTAAGTAGTTGCCAACATTTAAAAATTCATTCCACATATATCTATTGGGCATGTGCCTGGCACTGTTTTAGAAGCTTAAGATTCATCAAAGACTCAAACAGACAAAG
Source organism: Balaenoptera acutorostrata (assembly GCF_949987535.1). NCBI lineage: Eukaryota > Metazoa > Chordata > Mammalia > Artiodactyla > Balaenopteridae > Balaenoptera > Balaenoptera acutorostrata. Next base: position 61,578,947 of record NC_080070.1, read on the forward strand.
CTGCCCTCGTGGAACTTCTATTCTAGCAGGCAGACACAAACAATAAATAATGAACATAATAAATGATTCACATATAGTATATTAGGAAGTGAGAGCTAAGGAAAAAAAGTAAATTAAGATAATGGGGGTTTAGAAGAAAGGTGGGGTGGGTGGGTGGAGGCCTAACTGAGAAAGTGGCATTTGAACAAACACTTGCAGGAAGTGACAGAGCCTTAAAAAGGAAGGAAATTCTGACACATGCTACAACATGGATGAACTCTGAGGATATTATGCTGAGTGAAATAAGCCAATCACAGAAAGAATGTATGATTCTGCTTATATGAGGTACCTAGAGTAGTCAAATTCATAGAGACAAAGTAGAATGATGGTTTTCAGGGACTTAGGGGAAGGGAGAATAGGGAGTTGTTATTTAATGGGTATATAGTTTACTTGAAAGATGAAAAAGTTCTGGAGATGGATTGCACAACAATGTGAATGTACTTAGCACTACTGAACTCTACACTTAAAAACAGTTCAGATGATAAACTTATGTGTATTTTACCATAATTTAAAAAAATTTAAAAAGCAACTGAGTCTGAAAAAAGTAAGGTTCATAGTTACAGAAAAGCAGAAGACATTGAAATAAAAAGTGTGCTGGAGAGGGTGTGGAGGAAAGGGAACCCTCTTGCACTGTTGGTGGGAATGTAAATTGATACAGCCACTGTGGAGAACAGTATGAAGGTTCCTCAAGAAACTAAAAATAGAACTACCATATGACCTAGCAATCCCACTACTGGGCATATACCCTGAGAAAACCATAATTCAAAAAGACACATGCACCCCAATGTTCGTTGCAGCACTATTTACAATAGCCAGGACATGGAAACAATCTAAATGTCCATCAACAGATGAATGGATAAAGAAGATGTGGCACATATATACAATGGAATATTACTCAGCCATAAAAAGAAATGAAATGGAGGTATTTGTAGTGAGGTGGATGGACCTAGAGTCTGTCATACAGAGTGTAGTAAGTCAGAAAGAGAAAAACAAATACAGTATGCTAACACATATATATGGAATCTAAGGAAAAAAAAAAAGGTTATGAAGAACCTAGTGGCAAGATGGGAATAAAGACACAGACCTACTAGAGAATGGACTTGAGGATATGGGGAGGGGGAGGGGTAAGATGTGACAGGGTGAGAGAGTGGCATGGACATATGTACACTACCAAATGTAAAATAGATAGCTAGTGGGAAGCAGCCGCATAGCACAGAGATCAGCTCAGTGCTTTGTGACCACCTAGAGGGGTGGGCAAGGGAGGGTGGGAGGGAGGCAGATGCAAGAGGGAAGAGATATGGGAACATATGTATATGTATAACTGATTCACTTTGTTATAAAGCAGAAACTAACACAACACTGTAAAGCAATTATACTCCAATAAAGATGTTTAAAAAAAAAAAAGATGTGGCACATATATACAACAGAATATTACTCAGCCATAAAAAGGAACGAAGTTGGGTCATTTGTAGATATGTGGATGGACCTAGAGTCTGTCATACAGAGTGAAGTAAGTCAGAAAGAGAAAGACAAATATTGTATATTAACGCATATATGTGGAATCTAGAAAAATGGTACAGATGAACCTATTTGCAGGGCAGGAATAGAGATGCAGATGTAAAGAATGGACATGTGAACGCAGAGGGGGAAGGGGAGGGTGGGATGAATTGGGAGATTAGGTGTGACATAAATACACTACCATGTGTAAAATAGATAGCTGGTGGGAACCTGCTGTATAGCTCAGGGAGCTCAGCTCGGTGCTCTGTGATGACCTAGATGGGTGGGATGGTGCGGGGTGGAAGGTCCAGGAGGGAGGGGGTATATGTATACATAAAGCTGCTTCACTTCATTGTGCAGCAGAAACTAGCACAATATCACAAAGCAATTACACTCCAATTAAAAAATATATATATAGATATAGATATTTAGATACAAAAAAAAATAAAATAACTGTGAGGTTTCTGGCCTGAGAATGACATTGCCCTTAGCTATATGGAGAAAGCAGAGCTGGCTTCACAGGAAAGATCAGGAGTTCAGTTTTCTCCATTATGTTGGCGGTATCTATTAGATATTCCAATGGAGATGTCAAAGAGACAGGTGGATATGCAAGTCAGAGTTCAAGGAAGCAATCTGAGCTGAAGACAAAAATTTGGAAGCCATTGGCAAAAGGTGGTTTTAAAGACATGAGCCTGAATGATGTTGCAAGAGTGGGTGGAGAAAATACGAGAACCAAAACCTCTAATGTTAGGAAATTTGGAAAATGGAGAAATGTTTCAAAAATATACAGATTTCTGTCTTCTTGTGAAAATGGGATAATGTGGCAACTCTGAACCCACATTTCTGCATGTCATCAATCAGCTGAAGCAGAATAATTGTTGAACATTCTCCTCTACCCTCCCCTAGCCCCATCCATATGCTCTCCAGTGCACCAATATCTCTACCAGGCTGGTTTCATTCATTCATATCACCTGCCTGGACTCTGGGGCACATGAGTTTGCCAATCCTAGTACAGATTTATACATACTGATAGTACTAATGTTTCTACCTCTCGCCTAAGGGTAATAACCCCTACCTTGAACCAGTCTAGCTTTTTCCCTAATTGTATTTGGGAGATCCAGCCAGAATCTTCATGGAGAAGATGTCTGGTCCATTGGTAAATCTGAGTCTGACATACTTACCTAGAGAAATAAGGAGAAAGATGGTCTGAGAATGATATACAAATATGAATGTATTAGTGAGTTTTTCAACCTTTTTTCCATTCAAGAACTTAAAGTACTACCTCAATCTTGGTCAGCTTTGAAATAGAAGCAAAGATCTTAGAAATGATAAAATGCAGGGTCATGTATAGGTAAAGAAGAGGAAAAGAAATCAAGAGGAGAACGATGGATTGAGAAATAATCAGGATGGATATCCAGTTAAATCCGAAAAGTTGAGGCCCTAGGAATCAAGCATGATTACTTTGCTTTCATAGCAGCATAAAAGTATGTATTAATTGGAAAATAAAAAAATAATACATTTAGTTTTTAACCGGACAATTCACTTGGAAAGTGGCTTCATGTGTGGAGGAAATAGGAAATTGTGAATGAGCCATAACTACAAAGAAATATGCTTGGCTCTAAGGCTTTGAGTAAGAAATCCTTTTCTCCTTTGAGATTTCAAATACACACCTCTGCACTGAGATTCTGTGTTCACTGGTCTCAAAGGCAATCTTAAGATCTAAATGGGAGATTAGTTGGCCAGTCAACAAACACACTGAATGTCTATGATCTGCTTCTGCAGGCTGGTTGAAAAGAAAAAGAAGAATTGCAGTTGAGGCTTATGATCATTCTCAAGATTGACCCATGGAATGGTAGTGAGCTTTGGAGGAGAATGTGGCAGCCTCCTAACACATTACTATCTGATCTTTGAAAGAGAAGTGGTCATCATATTTTGGGCATCTCCCCACTATGCCCTCTCTCCCTGAGAAAATACCATCTCAAATGCATGTACATAAAAAGGTGTTTAATATTTTCTAAGGGGTGCCAGATCCCTTTGTTTTCCTCATTTTGGGGTTTTATTTTGTTTGCCACTCCTGTCTTCCTTGGGAACTGATATCTTGAGCAATTGGTAAATGGTTCCTATAGCAACAGTCACCAAGTGAAATCTCTCCCAACAGCTCTCCTCCCTCCCTCTAATCCTACCTCAGGAGTTTGTGTTTTTTTAATCTTTTCAGTTTTTTATACCAACATGTTTAAGTAAGTAGGGAGATTTTAAAATCTATTCACCAAACTTATATTTCTCACATTTAATAGGCACTGAAATTTACAGAACAATTTTTTAATACAGCAAAGCCTCAGGCCCACTCAGGTACCATCAATTTTGTATTTGTGGCTACACATGAAATTGTAGAACTTGATAATGAAATTAAAAATTTGTTAAAGAAAAGTTCTTTTAAATAGATTTAATTTTGATTATGAAATATTCAATAGATGACAAATGGGGTTTAAAAACCAAGATATGAACAAATACCCATTTCACTTAGCAAAGAAGTAAAGCAGCAGGAGGATGCCCAGCACGAACACATGCATGAGAAAGCCACCAGGATCAGGTCTACTGACTGTTCAACACTTTTTATCACCAGCAATGGGAGTGGCCAGCTGCAGGAAGACCCTTAAAGATCTTTAAAATATTCTTTCTGTAGCTATTATGACGTGCAATAGTAACATGAGACTTTTTATACTAGATTATGCCTGACTTCCACACATTTCTCTGATTTGTCTGGAACAGTGTTTCTTAGGCAGAGTTTGGGGACATTATGGCTGTCCCCAGTTCATCAGCATCTACAGGTTGATACCCTCCAATTTCCCCAATGTCCATTCATGTTATATCAACAGTTGAGTTTAATTCAATATACATCAGAGGTCATCTAGTAGGTATTCAATAGTTAAGATCATAAACTCTGGTGCCAGACTGGCTGGAATAAAATCCCAGCTTTGCCACTATGAGACCTTAGGCAAATTACTTTACCTCCCATATGTGAATTAGGAATAATCATCATATTTTTCTTACAGTATTATTATGAGGATTAAATAAGTTAATATCTGTAAATTACATATCATTTATTAATTTATTGGTTTTAATAATAACCCCATTCAACATTTGCCCTTTATGTTACAATCCTACTTTAAAATAAAATTAACCGACGTAGGTGACCATCAGTTCCTCCAGTTATCCTGATTGCTCTTCTATCTTCAGTTCTACATAGTCATTCACGAGGTGCAGAGACCAGAATTAAATTCAAATGAACTATGGTGTTTTGGCTTTTTTTTCCAAAGTAAGTATGTACCAGGAAAACTGTAATGGCTGGTTTTATGTGTAAACTTGACAGCACCAAGGGATGCCAAGTTAGCTGGTTAAACATTCTTTCTGGGTATGTCTCTGAAGATGTTTCCAGAAGTGATCAGCATTTGAGCTGGTGGACTGAGTAAAGCAAATGGCCCTCCCCAATGTGAGTGGGCATCATCCAAAACATTGAGGGACTCAACAGAATAAAAAGGTGGAGGAAGGTGGAATTCATTCTGTGCCTGACTGCTGAAATGAGACGTAAATCTTCTATGATCTACTGGGACATACATCTTCCATGAGCCCTCTGTGCTCCTGTTTCTCAGGCCTTCAGACATGGACTGGGATCTGTACCACCAGCTCTCTGCCCCTCAGGCCTCTGAACTACACCACTGGCTTTGCTATGTATCTAGCTTGCAGATGGCAGACTATAGGACTTCACAACCTCCATAATCATATGAGCCAATACCTTATAATAAATCTCTTCAGGTAGACAGATACGTAGGTAAGTATATAGATAAATAGACAGATAGATAGACAGACATATAGATATATCCTATTTGCTCTATTTCTATGGAGACCCTGACTAATATAAAAAACAACAATGGAAAACAACAGTAAGATCACACAGAATCCTGGATTTGCAAATCTTAGTCTGTTGACACAAAAGTAACTCTACTTTCTACACTGGAAATTAGATAGCAATGCTTGGGGAGTTGGCCAGGAGTTCCCCTCAGACCTCACCATGTCAGAGTTGAATGGTAAACAAAGGCTCTCCAGATACAGGCCAAGGTACATTTGAGTTAGGACTGTTTCCAAACTGGGTAAACTATTCAGTCCTTTCCAGAATCTACTTCCAAGCCTCTTTACCAGTCAAATTGATTTGCACTGAGTTTTATGCAAGATGGGATAGGGGACTTTTTTCCTCTTGAAATACATTACCTACTGATATCTGGGATTTCTTTGACTGCAATAAATAGAAACCTACTCAAGCCAACTTTAAGTAAGGAAGATTTATACATGGCATAAGGGCAAAAAAAAAAAAATGTGGACAGTAAATGCTGCTCAGACTCTAGTTAGCTGTAGCCAGAAGGATTACAGGTCTAACTTACTCAGAGCAGCTGAGCCTACCATAGCAGGAGCTGTGGAAGCCCTTCCTGCAGAGCCGGTACCCTAACTGTGTCACCTGTACTGCTTTTCTGGTAAGAAGAAACAAGCCCACATACATAGACAACAGATTAGAATGGAGGGCACAGGAAGCAGAGAGAAAATTGTGACACAACCATTACAAAAGGATTTCTTTATTTTCCACAGACATTTTTCACCCAAGTCCTGCCTGAGATGTATAATTAAAATAATGTGGGACTTATTTCTTTCACTGCATTGATGTTGCAGAGTGACCCCTGGGCATAAAGTAGGTTGCATTCAACAACTCTTTGGATTCTCTGCTGGTTCAGATCTGATAGTTAGAAATCATTATCTTATAGGTACATTTGTACCATTTTCCCATAATGTGTTATCATCTTACATCAGTCTACATGGAGCTTATTTGCCATTTTTCTACACACTCATATGGCCAAGTTATTTCCTTTTACAGTTTATTCTTATTGCCTCAGTATGTCACTACACAGACAGCTCTGCAGAAAATTTTATTCTAGCAGACATTTTTTCAAATCACTTATAACAGTATTAAGTAAGATTGATCCAGCACTAATTCCTGGTGTTTACATATTTCCATACATAAAAGTCTTCTTTCCCTCAGCCCCTCCCTTTTCTTTCCCTGTCTCCCTTTATCAGCAAATATTTATTAAGTACCCATTATGTGCCAGAAATTGTTCAAATGCTCAGGATACCTCAGGGAACCAAACAGATAAAAAATCTTGGCTCTCATAGAGCTTACTTACTGGTGTGGAAAGATAACCTATAACAAATAATGAATAAATGAATGCTATGTCATGTTGCTACAATGATAGGCACTATTTTTCCCTTCACTTAGTTTCACAATTTGAATTATTTCTTCAGTGATAAAGTATTTTCCTCAAACCCACAGTATCTATCTCAAATTGGAAGAGAATCACTTTTCTATCTTTTACATTTCATTTTTGAAAGAGTTAGAATAATGAATCACCAAGAAGGAAATAGAATGTTCACTCTTTTTCAGGAGAAGATGTTTAGGGTAAAAGGAGTTCATTTAACAAACATTTGTGGATTATCTATGAAACATATAAAAGAAGAATTTATAGCCCTGCCCTTAAAGATTTTATAATTTAATTGAAAAGAGTAACAAGCAACCAGGTAATAAGAGATGTCAGCAGCCCCCACCTCATATATTTACAGTGGGATTTTGGCCTTGAAATTTGTTGCTGAGTCCCTGATCTAAATCTCTATCTTGTGTTTCAGTCTATTTCATGGGCACATGCCCTTTTTATCTATTTAGCAAACAGTTATTGAGCATCTACTTGGATCAGTCATCATGTCAGGTGCTGGGGATATTAAAATAATAAAGAAATTGCCTCTGCCCTTGAGGGGCTCATAGTCTAGTAAGGAGATGTACCCATAAAGGTCATGAATGAGCAAGGTCAACACGCTAACAATGGTATGTGTGGGGCACTATGGGAAAGAAAGACGATGAAGCCACTACCATCGTCTGGAAGGGAAGAGGTCATAGGAGAGAATTCAGAGTATATAACTAGATAATTCTCAAAGGATGAATAAGAATTCACTAGGTGGGTGAGGAGGGAAGGACGTGTCAAACTGAGCAAAGTACGTTAGCAAAGAAATGAAGATTTGTGAAAGAGCTCTTGCCAACAGCCCAACGGAGAGACTGGAGGTTCTAACTCCAGTTCTTAAACTCCAGAATTTGAGCGTGTTGGCTGGGACTTCGCTTCTGAACATTGCTACCATCCCCATTTGTTGGCACAAGGCACTACTTCTACTATGTTTTTAATTCTTTTGAAGACTTTCAATCCTTTTACATTTTAAAAATAGTTTTACTGAGATAATTTTCATATCATAATGGTCACCCCATTTAAAGTGTGCAATGCAATGGTTCTTAGAATATTTAGAGTTATGCAACCATTACCATAATTTAATTTTAGAACATCTTCATCATTCCAAAAAGAAGCTTTATACTCCCTAAGAGTAACTCCCCATCTCCTTCCCACATACACAGCCTGAGACAACCACTAATTGACTTTCTGTCTCTAAAGATTTGGACTTTTTATGTACAGGGAATCATACCATATGTAGACTGGCTCCTTTCACTTAAAATGTTTTCAAAGTTTTTCCATGTTATAGCATGTATCAATACCTCATTCCTTTTTACTGCAGAATAATATTCTATTGTATTAATATAACACATTCGTTCATCCATTCATCAGTTTCTATTGATGGGTTGTTTCTACTTTTCACCTATTGTGAATAGCGCTACTATGAACACTGGTGTACAAGTGTTTGTGCATTTTCACTTCCCTTGGGTATATACATAGGAGTAGAATTGCTGGTTCATATGACAACTCTGTTTAACTTTTTGGGAAACTGCCCAAGTACCAAAGTGGCCACACCATTTTACATTTCTATTAGCAATATATGAGGGTTCCTTTTCTGTACATCCTTGTCAGCACTTGTTATTGTTTTTTTTTTTTTAATATAGCCATCTTAGTGAGTGTAAAGTGGCATACAATTGTTTCTATTCACATTTCCTTAATGGCTAATGAATTACAAAATTACAACATCATGGCATTAATGATATAGCATTTAATTCAAATACCTGTACAAATGTAACTGATAGCAGAGGATGGAGCTGGGGGATCTTCTTGGAAAAGGAGACTCAAAGCCTTATAAATAAAGCAGGAGGGTGGTGTAGGGAGAAAGGATAGAGGCAGAAAGCAGTAAGATGTGTAAGGAAACAATAAGGGGGCTTTAATAGTGAGAAATGAGATTTGAAAGTATGGTTGAAATCTGTTATTTTGTCTTTTGAGAAACAAAATCCTCCACCCTTCTCTTGGGAATTGTTTCTCTTCCCACCCCCCAATTCCAACCACGTGGTTCAGATAGGAGAATCCATGTTTTAATGTGACTTCACCCTCATTCCTGACTAAAGCAGATTGGTCTAGACGTGATCACCTGCCCCAAGCTGGACCAGTTAAAGACTTTTTCCCAGTAATTATGAACATGAGAAAGAAAAAAACCATGTCAATCCCTTCCCATTATGGTAACCATAAGTTATAAATTCCAGCAGCCTTTGATAATCAGGTATTCTACTATGTGGAGGAGAACTGTCTGCTGTGAAGGTGAATAATATGGATACCAAAGATAAGCTAGATAAGAAAGAGAGGAGGCAAAGTCCTGGTTGTGTTCAAATCTCTGGCTTAAATATTCTCGAGATCCAGCTACTTTCAGTGACAAGGTTTTTGCTTTTAACATGAAAGATCAAGTGGGGACATCCCTGGTGACCCAGTGGTTAAGATTCCTCTCTTCCACTGCAGGGGGCGTGGGCTCAATCCCTGGTCAGGGAACTAAGATCCCGCAGGCCATGGGGCGCAGTCAAAAAAAAAAGAAAGAAAGATCTAGTGAATTCCTAAAATTAATTTATGCCATAAACCTTGCAAAAACTGTGTGTCTCATCTTCTTCCAACGTAGGATTAGGCATTTCAAGAGTCTTGGTCAATGTCTCACATAATTTAGAGAGGTTGCCAGAGTCTGCAATCCTTTAAACTAGGCTGGGAAATCCTAAGATGTATACAGCACTGCTGTTGCCTTAGGTTGCTTATCATCTGAGGAGGAAGAGACAAAATAGGTAACAAGGACTAGCAAGTCATCTACAACAATCATCATGGAATATGAGCCAAAACCAAATGAGTCATAGAGACCAGAAGTGCTGCTTGGAGTTCAGAAGAGGGAGAAAGAGTTGGGAGCTATAGTGGGCAGTTAAAGGAAGATTCACAGAGGAATAAAGTGGGTCTGGAAATTGAGTAGGATTCAGATAACCACAGAGAAAGAAAATGAGAGGCCAGAGAGATGAGTTCAGTGAGTACTGTATTTTGAGGATTTTACTTGTTTATTCTCATAAGAGCTTTTGGGTCAGCCTAACCTACAAAGCAATCACAGATTCCCCTGTTTCATCAATTTCCTCCCATTCTACTCTTGAACAACTCTTATCAAGTGTGGAGCTTTTCCATCCAGTGCTAGCTAACCCCAACTCTATTTCAACATAAATTACTATCTTGTTTACACCACTGGGTTCCTAAGTTGATTAGACATACTACCTACAGGTCAATTTATGACTCAGAGTCTTCATTAGATTTTTTCAAATACAGCCATCCATCCCTATCTGCTGTGTATAAATTCCAAGACCCCCAGGTGATGCTTGAAACCACAGATAGTATCAAACTCTATACACATGTTTTTTCCTATAAATACATAATTTGATAAAGTTTAACTTATGAATTAGGCAGAGTAAGATATTGACAAAATAACTAATAATAAAATAGAACAATTATAACAATATAATGTAATAAAAGTTATGTGAATTTAGTCTCTCTCAGAATATCTCATTGCATAAATTTAATGCCTATTCCATCTTAACTAAGCATTTATTGTGCACTGTGGCCATAATTTTTGCAGTTTGAGGTGAGATGGCAAAACTAGCATGAATTTCTTTTTCCTTCTCCACAATTTCAAGGATAGAAGATTCTTTTTTTTAAAAAACTTTTTACTTTATATTGGAGTATAGTTGATTAACAGTGTTGTGTTAGTGTCAGGTGCACAGCAAAGTGATTCTGTTTTACATGTATCTATTCTTTTTCAAATTCTTTTCCCATTTAGGTTGTTACATAATATTGAGCAGAGTTCCCTGTGCTATACAGTAGGTCCTTGTTGGTTATCCATTTTAAATATAGCAGTGTGCACATGTCAGTCCCAAACTCCCTATCTTACCATAGATCTCAGCAACCTCAGCATACAATTTTTTGAATTTCCTTATTAAGTCGAGAACTTTCACCTTTTCATTTAAAGGAAGCAGTTTATGGCTTTTCTCTGGCATATCTGAATTGCCAGCGTCACTACTCTTGTGTTTGGGGTCCATTATAAAGTAAAATATGTTACCTGAACACAAGCACTGCGACAGTCGATCTGATAACCAAGGCAGCTACTAAGTGACTAAAAGAAAGGATGCAAGGGACAAAGGGATGATTCACAACCCGGGTGGGACAGAGCAGGACAGTGCAAAATTTTCATCATGCTACTCCGAACAGCACACAAGTTAAAACTTATGAATTGCCCCCAAACCAGAGAACAAGGGCACAAGTTATAAATCTCCAAGTTGGGAGGAATATTAGTTACCATCAAGTGAGAGGTGCCCAAACCTGGTTGCACATCACAATAACCTGGGTTAGTTAAAAAAAATTACAAATTCCCAGATCCATCTCCAGACTTACAGAAACAGAATCTTTGGAGTTTGGGGCTGGGGACTATGGAGCTGTGGGGAGCAGCGACGAGGATATAGTCTTTTTAACTTAAAAAATTGAATTGTTTTTAAATAAAGTACAGAAAATAATATAAAAAAACACGTGTACTGAAAACTAAAATGGGCAAATGTTAACCTTTGATCATGGTTGTATAGAGAAAAAGTTGTACTTTAATAGAAAACTGTGCATTGTCTAGACTCTAGAGGAGAACTCTCAGGGTTATCACATTCTGATTCTACGGAAGTTGATGTACAACTTCAGCTTCAGCTGATGTACAAGCTGATGTATACGGTAGATAACTGATAGCAGTGCAAAACAGTTCTTGTCTATAGACATACAAATTCTGTCTCTTCTCTTACCCTGGAAAAACAATTCCTTATACATTTCAATATTCCTGATCTATAAATCTGTCTGTTCATGGATTCTCTTTTGAACACACTGCAACACCTGCCTAGTACCCTCGTTAAGTTAAAGAAAATCTATAACATGTATTGATTTTATAATTTTTTGAAAATTATCTTTTAACAGTTTCTTCTAATCTTTTTTTAAAAGTTAATTAATCCTTACATAAATTTAATATATACTAGATTTTCCCTTTTGGTCTCATTTTATTTCTCTCCTCCTCTCCTCAGAGGCAACTACTATCAAGAATTTCGTGTGGATCCAAGTCATGTCTTTATACAATTCTTAAATATATACATGTTCAAAAATAATGTATGGTGATAATTAATTTTAAAAACATAGTCTATATATCTGCAATTTTTTTATCTGCAACTCTTTAACTTAACAATAATTACTTGAGATCTCTTCATGTTGATATGTGTAATCAATGCCTTTAATGGCTAGCGGTGTACTTGGTTTTTTTACTTCTTTTGAGATTAACTTGATATTTGTTTTTCTAGAAAAATATTCATTTTCTTCCCAATTTTCTGGCCTCAAGTTTTTCAGTTTTCTGTACTCATTTTTTCTTTATATTTATTATGCCCACATTTTTCATTCCTTAAAGTGTTTATTTTTGTCTTTTCTTTGTTTTCTTCACTTTTTTCTTTGTTTGCCTAGAAATACATACTTGATTATGCTAATTGTTTCTATAATTTTTGTTGCTGTTGACTTGCTTTTTAAAGTTATTAACTTCTGTTATTATCTTGATTATTTCCTTCCTTCTACTCTTTCCTGTTTATACACTGTATATTAATTATGCCCTCATGTTCTGAAATGTACTGAAATGTTCAATTCTAATGTTTTGCAATTTTTTTGTTTTGATTTCTTAACCCCTTGCATTCTTTAAGAGTTTATTTTTTTAGTTTTCAAATATATGAGTTGGGTTTTGTACTATTTTGTATTAGAGTTCTAGTTTAATTGCATTGCTGTTAGGAAATATGACCTACATAAGATATTGATCTTTGGAATGCTTAAGACTTATGAGTTTTAAGCACTTTTTATAAATGTTCCATTTGGTAAAAAGAATATATATTCTATACGGACAAAAGAGTAGGCAGAAATTTTTTGTTTGCTTGGTACATTTGAGACAGAGGTAGTAAAATCTCCCACTATGGTTATACATTCATTTTTGTAATTTTGTCCGTTTTTCTGGGCTATGTTGTTAAGTGTATATGCTTTCATGATTATTTTATCTATTGATGTACTGTTGTTTTTTCTCATTATATAATGTTCCTCTTTATTTTAATTAATATTATTACAGGGTTTAGCGCTTTTTCCTTAAATTCCATTGTGCCTAATATTATTGTTTCTCTACTAGCTAGCTTTCTTTTGTTTAGTATTTGAATACTTCTTTCTATGTTTTTATTTTCAATCTGTCTATGTCATTTTATTTTAAGTGTGACTTTTACAAACAGAATATAACTGGCTTTTTGAAAAATCCAATCATATGGTCCTTCTTTTTAGATGCATTTAATCCATTTACATTCACTGTAACTAATATATTCAGACTTACACCAATTCATCTTGTGGTTTCTTCTATTATGTTTTTGTCTTTGTATCTCATTTCTTACCTTCTGTGGTATTTGTAAATATTCTTTATTTTACTTTTTAACTCTGCTGGTTTTGAAGTTGTAGATTGTATTTCTATTATTTTAGTGATTACTCTTAAATTTTTCTAATGACTATAAATATATAGCATCTCTATTCTCCTCTATCAAACTATGCATTAAATATCCCTTTTCCTTACCCCTCAGACTGTCCATCTTCCTTGTTACTCTTGCTGGACCAGGGGTCAGCAAACTACAGATGACAGGCCAAATCCTACCTGCCACCTGATTTTGAATAGCTCATGAGCTAAGAATGGTTTTCACATTTTAAAATGTTTTCTTAAAAAATCAAAAGAAGAATAATAGTTCATGATATCAACATTATATAAAATTCAAACTTCAGTGTCCATAATAAAGATGTATTGAAACACAGCCACTCTCACTTGTTTACATATTACCTATGGCTGCTATCCTGATACAATGGCAGAGTTGAGTAGTTACAACAAAGACCATATGTCCCACAAAGTCTAAAATATTCATTATATGGCTTTTTATAGAAAGTTTTCAGACCCCTAGTCTAGACATTACAGTGTCATTTTACTTTTAAGCTTTTACCTTAACAAATATAAAGCAAAAATTATGGTGGTTGCTCTCTTTTACAGATTAGAGTTAATAATATTTAAAATATATTTTATCAATATATGTGTTTCCCACTGTTTCTCGTATCACATTATATCTTATTCCTTCTAAGTCTACTTTTCTTTCTGCCAAAAAAAAAAAAAAATGTACACTCTCTTACCAAGAGTCTTCTGGATGGTAAATCTGTTAGTTTTGTTTTGTTTTTTTAATAAATTTATTTATTTATTTATTTATTTTTGGCTGTGTTGGGTCTTCGTTTCTGTGCAAGGGCTTTCTCCAGTTGCGGCAAGTGGGGGCCACTCTTCATCGCGGTGCGTGGGCCTCTCACTGTCACGGCCTCTCTTGTTGCAGAGCACAAGCTCCAGATACTTGTAGTTGTGGCTCACGGGCCCAGCTGCTCCGCGGCATATGGGATCTTCCCAGACCAGGGCTCGAACCCGTATCCCCTGCATTGGCAGGCAGATTCTCAACCACTGCGCCACCAGGGAAGCCCAATTCTGTTAGTTTTTGCATTTCTGAAAATGTCTTTAGTTTGTTTTCACTCCTGAAAGCAAATTCAGCTGGATATATAATTTTAGGTTAGTAGTTATTTTCCCTTAGCACTTTGACGGTATTACTCCATTGAATTCAAGTATTTATTGTTCTCATGAGAAATCTGCTTTTTGTCTAATTGCCTTTCTTTGAAGTTTTTAAATATTCTTTTTACATTGTTAGCTTTTCAGTTTTTTTCTTAAAATCCTTGAGGTTTTGATATTTCAGTATAGTAAAAACAAGTTGGTTTTTTTTTCTTTTACCTCTTTCAGCATTTGGTGTGCACTTTTAATCTGAAGACTCACTCTTTTGTCACTGTTAGAACACTTTTACCTGTGATATTTCAAATATTATTTCTCCACCATTCTCTTTTCTCTCTCCCTGAGACACCTATTATATATATGTTGAAATCTTTCAGTGCTTCTTTGTCTCTTAATGTCTTTTTCATGTTTTTCATCTTTTTTATTTCTCTGTGTTCAACTCTAGGTGATTTTCTCTATACTATTTTTCAATTCCATAATTCTTTTTTTAACTAAGTCCAGTTCAGAAATCACTCTGCTTAGTAAGATTTTTATTCCAATAACTATATTCTGCATTTCCAGAATTTCTAATTGGTTTTTGGCTCATATCAACCTATTTTATTTTCATAATTCTCTCTCTGGATAAAATTCTTTTCTGTGTCTATTTGAGATCTTAAATATACTTATTTTAAAGTCACATTGAGATTACTCTATTGTTTATATTTTGTCATGTGTGAATTTATTATTTACCTCCTCTGTGTTTTGTTTTGGTTTCATTCTTGATGTTAAATTTACTAATGTGCTCTGAAAATTTAATTTGTATGTTCACTTTGAATGGAAAGTATTTTCATTGTTTCATGTTCCTGGTCTGTGGTCTGTGGTCTGACTTTGTAACGTGTAGTTTTCCTACTAAAGTTCTCCAGAAGCAGAACTAGGTCTTAAACAAACAGCTTGGAGCTCCAGTTTCAAGATGAACTGTGAATATCAAGATCCATTCACTCAGACAGCAGGGAGTTCTGTCCAGACCCTGAACTTTCTGAATGACATTTTCTGTTTCTTCTTGCCATAGCTTATACCTTATGCAAGCTATAGCCATAGACAGCAGTGTCAGTTTTCTCACCCTTTTCTTCCCACCTTCTCTGCCTAGCTCCTGGTTTCAGGCAATGAGTCCAGCTCAGGTCTCTCACCATGCATGGGGAGCTTTGGGTTCTCTACAATCTCATGGTTACAGAATTTTGTCTGTCTCCTTCTGCATAGAGGACCTAGTATATGTGTTTCAGCTCAGAAATGGAACAGCTGTAGGCATCTGTTCCATTTCTGGTCCACAGAGATATTCAACTTGACTTTTACACAAATATATGGTATATATACACACACACACACACACAAACACACACACAACTGCTTTGTTTGGAAAGGAAGAGCGTTTAAAGTATAAGCTCAAAATTTAATTGTTCTTTCTTATAAGCCTATATGACTCTGACCTCTAACACAAAGGTCAGTAAACTATATAGCCCATGGACCAAATTTGGCCTGCTGGTGTTTCCATAAATAAAGCTTTATTGGAACACAGCTACATCCATTCCTTTTCATATTGCATATGGCTACTTTCACTACAAAGGCACAGTTGAGTAATTGTGACAGAGACCATACAGCCTGAAAAGCCTAGAATTTTTACAGAAAAAGATTGCTGACCCTGCTGTGACAATAGAGAGCCTCTTCCCTTCTTTATCTAATCTTCCTCATATGGCTTTAATTACCAGGTATATGATGACAACTCCCTGAACTTAAGTCTTGTTTGCTTAGCTGAATATCTCAGTTTGGAGACATATAATAGGCATCTAAACTTAACATGTTCAAAATCAAATCCCTGACATTTCCTCGGTACCCTCCCTCCCCTATATGAAAGACTTTCTTGAAGTAGTCTATTCCATGCCAGCAAATGAAAATTTAATCCTTCCCTTTGCTCAAGTCAAAAATTTTAGAAACATCTTTAACTTCTCTTTCTCTCACATTCCACGTCTTTTCTACCAACCCCCCCCCCCACAAAAAAATGCACTGAGAATCCATGAGTAAGTAATGGAATATGACCAGTTCCCTCCTCAGGGGATTACTTGTCTCAGTTGTGAACCAGGTACCAGGAGAAGTAAGCCAGCATATGTTGAAGTCAATCTCACTGGGAAGTTTGATATAGAATCTTTTCCATAACTCAGGCTCAGGCAGTCTCCCTGTTGAAGTTTTCTTATCTTTATGAGAAAAGGAAATATGCTAGGCTTCTGGTAAAGGCCTTTGGATTAAACTCTCAGAAAGAAACTGGCCTCACCTAATAAACTCACCAGAACATAAAAGGACATGGAAGAGAATAATAAAACTAATGTGCTAATCAGTTCAATAAATGCGCGAAGCAGACCTTAAATCAAATAATAGACAGGAAAGGATGCCTTATTTTAGAGCCCTGAGACACACAGTGATGAGAAAACACTTCCTCAGCTTTGAATTGCTGCAGGGAAAATATTGGGTCGGCCCAAAATTTCGTTCGGGCTTTTCCGTAAGATTCTTACCGAAAAACCCGAACGAACTTTTGGGCCAACACAATAGTCATCGGTTTAGAAGTAACCTGATCACCAAGAGACACCGGTGGCAATTTCTAAACAGAAGGTATCATTTTCCTTTCTGTCTTCTTCCAGAGTTAATGGAAGCTCTCATATGCCAAGAGGGTACCTTTGGCTTCCTTCCCACTAGCTGCATGAGCAATGTGAAGCCTGCCTCCTTGGTACTAGCAATTCTTCTCTCCAGTCCTCCAGTTCTAGGTATCTAGCCATAGGCCAAACTAGAAAGTAGGTGAACATTTTCTCTGTCAAACATCCATCAGCCTCAAATACCCCTTGACCACCTGATCAGTGGGAAAGCCATGTTTATAAAACCAACTGTGTTAGCAACATAATTCAGTTTCCTATCTAGGAATGTGGCATTTTCAAAGGGAATAAACAACATTTACATAATTGTAAGTATCTCAGATGGTGGAATTCCAGCCTCAGTGTGCCCTATGTGGAATACAAGTATACAAGTGCTTTGGGGTCAGTGCAGTCTTGAAATTCTGAAAATGAAACTTCCTACTTCTCTAGGCTGCCACAAATCAATTCCAGTTTAGTGGGAAAGAACCCCTGTTCCACCTTTTCTCCAGGAGGAGCATCAAACTCTAACATCTTTCTACATAAGAAAGGAGAGGTGTGAGCCCACTGAGGAAGCCCCAGGAAGGTGCAGCTGGTGGAACACACCTCCCTACTCTGTCATTACCTCCAATCAGCTCTGCCCACAGGCAGGTGCTACAAACAGAGTGGGATCCGAGGGGACCCTGAGAAAACCTTTGCCCACCAGCATTGTTAACCTGTTAAAGTCTCTCATTCTAGCAATCAGACAAATCCAGAATGTGAGTCATTATAAAGACTCTTGGATAAGTCAGTGCTGTGGAAAAGGGGGGAAGTGAAGAGAGCAATTTTCTAGATTAAAACAGATTTATAAGGAACAATAACCAAATATAATGTATGATCCTTCACTGGACCCTGTTTGAACAAACCAGCTCTAAAATATCTCTGGAGAACAATTAGGAAAATTTGAATATGAGCTGTATATTAAATGATATTAAGGAATTAGTGTGAATTTTGTTAGGTGTGATAATTATATTGTGGCTATGTAGGAGAATATCCTTAATTTTTTGGTGATGCATACAAATTATTAAGGGGTTATACTAGGTCCTAGGGCTGCCATAACAAATCATCACAAACTTGGTGGCTTAAAACAACAGACATTTATTCTATCAGTTATAGAGGCCAGAAGTCTGAAATTAAGGTGTTGGTAGGGCCATGCTCTCTTTGATGGCTCTAGGGGAGAATCCTTCCTTGCTTCTTCCAACTTCAGGTAGCTGGAAGCATACATGACTCCCATTTCTGCCTCCCATCTTCTCATCTGTATGTGCCTTTATCTCTACTGTCTCTGTCAAATCTCCCTCTGATTTTCTCTTATAAAGACATTTGTCATTGGATGTAGGGGCCCTAGGATAATTCAGGATGATCTCCTCATCTCAAGATCCTTAAGTTAATTACATCTGTAAAGACCCTTTTCCCAAATAAGGTAACATTCAATCTTTTACCATATAAGGTAATATTTACAGGTTCTGGGGATTAGGATGTGGACACACCTTTTTGGCACCACCATTCAACCCACTTCATCCCCTTCACAGGGATGAAGTATTTTCAGAAATTTATTTTAAAATGATTCAATAAAAATAAATGTGAATGAAATAAATAAGACAAAAGGCTAATGATTGATAAATCTAGGTGGTAGATATATATGAGTTCATTGTACTATTTCTTCTAATTTTTGTATGTTTAAAATTTTCATAATAAACCAAATTAAAATTCCTTATTTTGTCAAAAGATCCTCAGTTAGGGAGTTATTTCAGTATAGGAGATAGGAGTGTGGGCTCTGGGGTCACAATGCCTGGCCTTGAATCCTGCCAGACTTGACAGTGACAAGCTGTGGGATCATGTGTCAGTTACTTAGTTTTTCCATCTATAAAATGGAGATAATAATAATACTAACTTCAGACAATTGTTGTGAGAATTAAAAGAAAGAGTGTTCATGAGGTACCTGGCAAAAACACAGGTCTGACAAATACTAGCTATTTCATTATTATGTTGACTATTGTGGGATTTCGACCTTTAAAATTCCTCTGCTAAAATATGATTATCCCTGTCTGGGATGCAGGGAGGGGAATTTACACCTCAACCTAGTATCAACTACAGAAAGATTCTTAGCAGGTTAGAAGGGTCACTGTTAGCTAAGAGAAACACTGTTAGGAAGGAGACACAGGGGGCTACAGTGTGTGTGTGTGTGTGTGTGTGTGTGTGTGTGTCAGTGGGGAGCAGGAAGGGATACAGGGAGTAAGATACTTGCACAGGGGCAGAGGACAGGCCTGGGGGAAGAATGAGGCAGTGACTGTGGAGGCAGGGAAATTCTGAAAACAAGGACAGCTCTTGTACACTTTTAGGCAACTTCCTAACAGCCATTGCCCAGGGCCTGATTCTTAGCCTTGATGCTGAAGGAGTTACTGCAAATTCCCAAAATACTTAGTATATCTAGGAAGCTGCTTCAATGCTAAGTGACTATGACTCAACCAAAGTGGAACTGTTATTTCTCAGGACTCAATCTACGCTAACACACTTATTTAAGACCAACTCCCTCTGCCTTATGAGGAGGTTGCTACTTGTGGAGAGTTGGAGGAGGCTCAGGTGTGATCATGTAATTAGGAAAACCCATTGTTTCAAATGGGAGTGGAGCTTGCCCCACTCAGGTGGAGTGCTGAGGCTGCCACTTTCTCCTCCCACATCTCAGGGTGTTGGCGCATCTCCAGGCAATTCGCACCTCACATTCAGGGTGTCATTTCATTTTTAGCTCAAGAGCATGAAGACTTTTGCCTCCCTCACTTCTCACTTAGCATCATACTTTCCCTCAACCTCTTGCAGTCACCAAATACGTGCAAGACCTTGTATTAGGAACAAGAGAAATGAAGGAACTACACCAAAAACTTAAAGATGAAACAAGCAAGAGCAACAGGGATGAAATGCCAAGGAGACATGCAGCTCCCTAAAAAGGTCCAGATGCTTTTTTGAAACAAATCTTTGGAACCACTCCATTGTGTTTTCACTTTCTACTCCCCACTAAATAAATTAAAATGATTAACAAAATAACAAGTCTCAAAGTTTAGGTTCTAAGATGCAAGGCTGAAACCCTTGTATAAAGAGTGCCACTAAAACTTTCATGTGACAAAAATCATCCACAGATATGGTAGACCTGAGACCCAACATTACTAACAAGCTCCCAGGTGATGCCAACGCTTTTGGACCACAAGTCACACTTTGAGTTGCAACGGTATAGAGCACTGGTTCTCAAATTTGGCTACACTTTGGACTTAACTGCGGAGTATAAAATAAGACTGATGGCCCAGAGATTCTTATTTTTTCTTGAGTGTGATCTGGACATTTGAATTTTTTAAAGTTCCCCAGTGTTTCTAGCCTTCAGCAAAGTTTGAGAACCAGTGGTATAAAGGTTGTTGATTTTCTTGAGGTCATGGAGGGCCAGACTCAAAGTGCTTTGTTCAATACCAAGTGACTCTACTGGCTGAATGTTAGCATTTTCTGGAGAGCTTTTAAATAACACTGCTTGGGACCCACACCTGGAAGTCCAGATCTAATTGGTATAAGGAAGGGCCCAGACATCAGAATATTTCAAATCTCAGCTGATTCTTATACACACCCAGGTTAAGAATCCCTATCATAGATGTAGGAAGAAGGAACTAGAAAACATCTTTAATTGTTATAGAAGGAGTAGACATAGTTTAGAGGGAGAATATATGTCAGTTATGAATATACATACACATATAGTACAGCAACTACTTGCTTTGTTATTTTGTAATAATAAATCTAACTTTTTGGTAGATAATAGCGAGGTTAGAGAAGCATTAAGCATGGGTTTAGATTAGTACATCAATATTTAAACCCTCCTTTAATCTGCTTATTTGCAGAGTTAAAAACAGCACAATGTTTTACACATAGTGGGTACAAAGTCAATATTTAATGGCCTATTAAAATATAGGCAATATTATAACATTTTCTTGGGTGGATTCCATACCAAAACAATAAAAGTTAGCAGCAATAAGGATACATTACACTACAAAGCTATGAGGGAAAATCTCAAGACAGGCCAGGAAATATTAAATGACACTGGAGGCTGCAAAACTGGGTTTTGATCAGTATCCGCATCCAAACTGGCAGAGCTCATCATAGGGATGAACTGTGGATATGAGGTTTGGATAGGAGACATTACAGCCTCTGGCGTAAGTGCACTTTGAATACATGTGGAAAAGACATATCCTGCACTTGGCTCTAAAACATGGACAGGAATTAGTGTAGGCAGAATTCCTATGTAAACCAGTTTGTAATCATGATCATTACATAATTAAGACCATAAGTACCAACCTCTAATGAGGAGAAAGCTTAAAACATTCACCATGCAGTTACCCGACTTGGGACAGGTGAACTACAACAGAAGGTAGATGTCAGGGGAATTTGTAAGAAATCCTGGAGACTATTTCTAAACAGCCTTAGTGTATGTCCCCCAAATAAGCATGCCTTAGTTGAAGAAGGTAAACACTAGTACAGAAATACTGTTCATTTAACTGGCAAAGCAAATGAGGACAATAGAGAGGACAACATGGAGCTTGACTCCATGAGAAAATAGTGGCTTGATGGAATTAAAGATGAATACAAAAAGGTATGAGCAGAGATGCTCACTTAAGCATTATCAATAATGTCAATAAATTAGAAACCTAGATGTCCAACAATAGGCTATTTGGTTAATTTTGCTGTTGTTTTGCTTTCTTTTTCCCCTCAGCTTCATTGAGGTATAATTGACAAATAAAATTTTATATATTTAAAATGTACAACATGATTTGATATACATACACATTGAAAAAGATTACCATAATCAAGTTAATTAACATATTCATCAGAGATTTGGTTTCTTAAATTAGGGAGTAGTGTACCCTATGCAATCATTAATAATCATAATGTAGTAGAATATTTATTACTATGAGAAAATATTAATGATGAATTGTTGAATAAAAAGGAGATATAAACATATGTACAATATGATCCTAGTTGTGCTAATATACAGAAAAGTAGTCAGGAAGATAGAAATCAGTTAATAGTAAATGGGGAGAGTATAGATGATTCTATGTCTCTTCACTGGAGCTTTTCTATATTTTCTGAGTTTATCACATGTGCATTTATTTTGTAATTAGAAAAAATATATTGTTTAAAATGCAAATGAAGAGAAAAGTGGAGCAGGTCAAATGTAAAGAATGAGAAACTCTAAATAAGAATTCATGGAGCATCTTACGTGTTTCTCCAACCAGAAGAAGTTCTCTTTTGCCCTTTAAGGGAGAGGTATTTGTGGCACCATCTGAGAATGATCAGAGTTAGGGGAATGCTCAAAGAATAAAGGTTAGGTACCAATTAAGTATGAATTCTTGGGCTTTGGCCTTCTCTGAAAGGTGCTAACATAGTCTTGATCACAAATCATCTGGAAGTAGGTAGATCAGAGAAATGTGGCTAAGTAGGACTCATTAAAAACTGAGTGTAGAAACAATGCCATGTGAGAAAATTTAAAATTAGCAAATGATGAGGTGACCAGGCCAGACACCAAGTGCAGGCAGTGTCTTTGGAGCCCTATATCGAGTGCACGGGACAAAAATCTCTGGAATTAACCAAGCCCCCATAGCAACTGTTGCCATGGGCTCTCCTGACCTAAACTGGACAGCCCCCGACTCCATATTAGGTAAAATATTCAGCAGGTATCAACCACGTAGCATCCTGACCAATCACCTAACGCCATCCTGCCAGCAGGAATCTTCTTTGTCTTGAGGCTATAAAAGTTGGCTACTAGCCCACAAAGGGGGTCGGCTCTCCCTGGTCTATCAGGAAGTCGGCCCGCTGTATTTGCAGCACCTCTCACTAACTCTGCTCCTTGTTCTCAGTAAACTCACTCTCATCTAAAATACTTTGTGTCTGGAAATTCTTCTTCCAACCCACACACGGATCACAACAGTGTCTGCTAATTTACTTTTCATTCGTAGCTGTTAGCTGTGGTCTCTGTGACCGGTTTGCTAGAGAAGTAAGTTGATGAGCTTGCCATTCTCCTTGGAAGCTCAGGGAGGACGAGGGTAGAGGAAAAGGAAGGCTATTGACTTGAAGCAAGTCTGAATAAAACCAGCAAACAGAGACAGCCAGAGGTACACATCAGGAGTCAGAGTAAGAATTAGTTAAGTGTGATAAGAGAGAAGGAGATGATAGCCAGAGAAAGGAAGGGAGCACTCAGTTCAAACAGGGGCCATAAGCCCATGCCCAGCTGGTTCACAGGCGGAACTAGACTGAGGGCAGCCATAAGAGAGGCTTTCATTTCATCTTATGCAGAAGCACATTATCCAGCACTTGAACTGAGAATGAACTGGGCTGCTAATTATGCTTTGCTAAGAACCCAACATCCTGAAATTAAACAGAAAATACAATCAAGCACATAACTCACTGGCATCAAAATAAAGTTAAATAAAGGGAAATATAAGCTGAAAAATGGGACTTGCCAGCAATGAGAAGGACCTCAAAAGAAAATAATTTATTTAATGAAAGTTCTAAGGACATAAACATACTAAAAGCACCCAGATGACACCTTGCTTGTGTTGGCTTTAGGTTGTGAATTGAAGAAGATCACGAAAGCTTGGGACACACTGTTCAATAGTTTGAGAGCTGAGGGCTTCCCTGGTGGCGCAGTGGTTGGGCCACGGGTTCAAGCCCTGGTCTGGGAGGATCCCACATGCCGTGGAGCAACTGAGACTGTGCGCCACGGCTGCTGAGCCTGCGCTCTAGAGCCCGTGAGCCACAGCTACTGAGGCCCGTGTGCCTGGAGCCCGTGCTCCGCAGCGGGAGGGGCCACCGCAATGAGAAGCCCGGGCACCACACCGAGGAGTGGCCCCCACTCGCTGCAACTAGAGAAAGCCCAAGCACAGCAACAAAGACCCAGCGCAGCAACGAAGACCCAAGGCAGCCAAAAATAAATAAATAAAATAAATAAATTTTTAAAAAAATTAGTTTGAGAGCTGAAATGAGAACTGTGCTCTATTTTTGATCAGGGACAAGGGAAACGTGTGCCAAACTCTGCGTGAGGGTGAAGAACATACTGAGACAGCCAGAAAAGACACGTGAGTAATGCCACTTACATTTTAAAATCTTTTTCTATGTCTAAGTACACCCTGGCGAACTCATGGTTTCCTGATAGAAGCAGTCCAGTCATACCCTCTCCACATCAGATCGTTTTCTCTGTGGCACTTGCCTAGGGACTGTGGAGAGCCAGGGACGGTAGCTAACAATAGTCTTAGACTCATTGCTTCTGAGTCACAAATGAGTAGAATTTTGAATCATCTCTTGCTTACATACTTTTTTTCACTTTACTCCTCCTTCCCACCCAGAGAGTACTTGTCTCGATTGCAAGGAGGCACCTCCATCCTCTGCTGAGTCAGATGCAAAAATCCAGATCCTTCTCATCTTTGTAACAAGCAGTACTAGGTGGACTTTAAGGTGAATAATGGACTAGTCCAGCAAATCACAACCCACAGCAATCACAGCTACCATATGAAACAGAGAGGAGCGGTGTCTCCACCCAACTCCAGTTCTGAAATCTCCGTTGTGTGGCCTCTTTCACTAACCACATTTCTTTAAGCTTAATCAGAGCTAACCCTTCTCTAATTAGACTCGGACAAGCTACTTGAGCACTGGAAACAAGATCCAGAAAAAATCCAGGGCCATTTGTGAACAGCTGATTATGATCTGTGGTGACTGGAGACACATGTGTGTGCACACACTTTAGAGATCCTGGGTTATACATGCTACTTGCTTATTCTCTATTGAATTCATGAACAAACATTCCTGAGGGGAAAGAAGGGGAGCTTTTTGGGTTTCTCCCCTGTTACTAACTGCTCTGACAAGCTCTTTGGGTAACTGCTGGTTGGTTACCATGTCCTGTGAATTTCTCCCACAGAGTTACTCAGTGAGGTACAAATTCTGCCTTCCCACTGCAGTGATGTTGCTCATAATGATCCAGTCACCATGATCTTCCCTTTATCAAGTCCTTCCATTTTCAGAGTTTTACTGGATGATCAGTGACCAGGAGTTATAACTGCCTAGATAAAGAAATCATAGCGGACTTTTATCATATTGAGAATGAAAAGCCAGTCTTCACCTACCATTGCCACAAAGAGAAACATATGTATATGCTCAAAAGGAAAGACAGAGCTTGATGGTTGCACTTAATCACTTTCCGTAATTCCAAGTTATAAGCCCTTCTTTTGACTTCTCTTAGGTGTTTGTGTTCCACTTAGGACACTCACCTCGCTTACACTTTTGTATCATAACTCTTAAGGTTCTTATAATTCACACCTTTCTAGACGGTAGGCTCGTAATGCAATGCTAATAGTCTGCTGAATTGACTTGATTTAATTTGGTTTGGAACCTAGTAGCCTGCTAGAAGTGGTTGGTTTTCATGAAAAGACATTAATTCTTTGACTAAAAAAGAGTATATACTATGAAAACATTAAAATTAAAAATGTATAACTACAAAAGGAAAACACCCATTATACTAACACTTAGAGAGATGACATTATCTTTTTGAAGTTTACTTTCTTTTTATCTAAAACACTGAAATAAAACCATTTATTTTTTTCCCAAATAAGTAAGAAATAATATCAAGATCATTTATGAAATAATCATTGTTCTTCCAACTGATTTGAACTGCCATCATATTGAAATGCCACTTTACTTATATTGAAAAAGTTGTCAAAAGTAGCAGTCTCCACTTCCTCACCTCTCATTCTAATAGGAATCCCATATTCACCAACCTCACCAAGATTATCTTTCCAAGCTAATCAATGACCTCCATTTTGTTCTCATCTTACTTGAACTCCCAGCCATACTTATCACATTTGACTACCCTCCCTGATGTGCTTTCTTCTCTCAGCTTCAATGCCTGCCTGGTTTTTCTCCAGCCTCCCTGGCTACGTCTTCCCTGTTTCCATTGCTGCCTTACTCCTCTTCTGCCTACCTCCAAATATCAGAGTGTACAGGGCTCCTTTCTGGGCCTCCTTGCTTCTCTAACACGCTCACGTGTGGCCTGGCTTTAAATATCATCAGTAGACTAATTATTGCCCAAGTGGTTACCTTGAGCCCAACTTCTCATCAGAAAACCAGATTTGTACATTCCACTGCCTACTTGTTATCTCCTCACAATGTCTAACAACATCTAAAACTTGATATATTTGAAACCCTCAATTCCCTATACTAACCTCAATCCTGGTCTTCCTTCAGTCTTCCTAATATCATTTATCCAGTTCTTTTGGCCCATAACTAGGAACAACCTCTGATTCCTTTCTTTTCTTCAGTGTCCCAGTCCAGTGCTTTTGACTCTTCCACCAAAGCATATTCCAAACCTATCCACTTCTTTCCAATTCCACTACTACCCCATTAATCCAGCCATCTTTCTCTCTCCTGACTACTCAGACAGGCTCCTAACTGGTCACCTGCTTCCCTGATGGTCTCTTTGCATCTACAAATAGAAACCAGAGTGATCTTTATAAATGACTATATCAAACTATGTCACTCCTCTGCCTAAAAATCTCCCAGTGTTTTCATATTATACTTAAAAAATAAAATTCAAACTCCTTATCTTGGGTGCAAAGTGCTACGAGACCTAGCTCCTGCAGAGGTCACCTTGTATTATTGCCTCCTTGTCTACTCTTCTTCACCCAAACTGGCCTTCGTTCTGTTTACTGAACATACTAAACCTGATACCTTTGAGTGGCACATGATATTTCCTTACTTTAAAAGGTTCTTTCCCCTGAATTACACACAGCTCATTCCTTCTAGTAATTCATTTATCAGCTTAAATGTTCCCTCAAGTCACTATTACCACCCTACTTGAATTATCTTTATTTGTCTTATTTATTTTGGTATATTTGCACGTTGCTTATCTCTCCCACCAGAATGCAAAGAGAAACAGAATCTTGTGTACCATATTCACCATTGTATCCTCAATGACTAGAGCTTAGGACATTATTTTTGAATGAATGAATGCACCATAAATTAGCATTTTACCTATACTTAAGTATGTTTCTGGGTTTTCTTTTCTTTTCTAACCTATTCTTCTACCAAACAAGCAAACAAAGCCAAACAGAAAGAAAACACACTATTTAAATTGCTACAGCTATCATATACATTTTAATATCTGATAGGGATAGTGAAAGTTCTCCTTCATTACTCTCATTATTATAGACTTTCCTGGCTAGCATCACCTGTTTACTCTCCAAATGATCTGGGAACATAGTATATATTTCTGTATTCAGTTTTCATGGTTTTCAGCAAAAAGATTCTGTATTTCTTAAGTCTTAGCTAGTCTATACTTTTCTTGCTATTGTGAACAGCATATTCCCTACACCAGGAGAGGTCATGCATTTAGGTAACTGCCTAGCCTTTAAAGGCATTTGAGTTTGTACCTCCTGATATACAGGAAAGTTGATATTTTTCTGTATTTATTTTCTCTATATTATTTGTACTGGACTCTTTCATTGGCTTTAGTACATCTTTAACTAATTCCCTTTAGTTTTCTGGGTAGAATATTATATCATCTGCAAATAACAATAATTTGTTTTTCCCCTTTCCAAAAGTTAAACTCTTTTATTCCCTCTCCCACCCCTTGTCTGGTTGCATTCAGTAGAACTACCATAACAATATTAAATAATGATGGGAATCTTTGCCTTGTACATGACTTTAGAGTGAATGGCTCTAGTCTCCCTATTAATTATATTCTTAGACACTGATTTCAGATAGATTTTCTTTCTTTTTTTGAAGGATTTAATTTGATTTATTTTAGCTCAAATTGCTCAAAAATATAGTGGAAACAACAGTCATTTTAAATAACAAAATATATAAGTTTAGATACTGTAAGTGACAGTTTATTTGCAATTACATGCAAGATGTTGAAACATTATGCATTATACAGTTAAAATTTAATCATTAAAATCAATTTCATCATGCTAACACTTGAATAGGGAAACGGCATTTCTCAAAAACTTGTCCTTTCTACATAAACATTAAAGTAAACAAATTATGAGTTATAGGCTGGAGGAGAAAGCCTATTCTATAACTTATTCCACATAAGTATTATTGGGCAAATGGAAGACCAGAGAGGGAATGCGACTTTTCTAATATCACACATGGATTTCACACCAAAGTGAAAACAGGATGGGAATATCAAAATTTGTAGCCCATATTTTTATCTCAACCTTAAAAATGATTACTCTATGTAGAGCCCCAGACCACACATAATCCACGGGAGTGATGTTACCCTGCATTGGTTTTATTTGATTGATGAGATATAGACTAAACGCTATGCAGTAATAAGAATACGTCCTAAAACCCCATTAAGTAAATACCTAGAGTAATAATTCAACAACTAAATGTACAAAACAATCTGCAAGGTGCCTTGAAAGATAAAATTATGACTAACAACATGTTTCTATGTTTTCAAATATAAGCATCTCGCATCAATCAAAAGTACGTATTATCACATATTTGTGAACTATCAAATATCAGATAGATTTTCTTTATCACATAAAGAAAAACATAACTGTCTCCTGGGTTAAAGCGCTTTCTTTTTAAGTCAGGAATGGATTCTGAATGTTATCACATACCTTTCTACAACTATTGAGATGTGTGCTTTGGTTTTTTCCAATAATCTACTGACAATAAAAGGCCATACAGTAGTAAGGGTGTGACTCTGCAGCCAGACCACCTGGTTTTGAGCCTGGCTCTGCCCTTACTCATTGTGTGACTTCGGTTAAGTCACTTACTCTTCCTGTACTTTAATTTCCTCATCTGTAAAAGGGATACAGTAATGGAACACACCTCATTTATTTTTGTGAGAATTGAGTTAATACATGAGCAGATCTTAGAATATAACCAGTCCTAAGGAAGTGTTTTCAGTTGCTTTTTAATCCTGAAAGTAACCCTACTTTGTCATGCCCTCTTCATATACTGCTGAGTTTTCTCAGCTGTATTTAGAAGTGGGAATGATGTTGAGGTTTTCTTCCATTATTCAAATTTTGTCAGGTTTAGTATCAAAACTCTATGGTCTTTATAAAATGAATTTTAAGTTTCCCATCTTTCCCCTATGCTCTGGAACAATTAAAAAGAACTGTCTTCCTTAAAGTTTTGAAAGAGCTCATTCAAAACTTCCAAGACCAGCCTTTCTGAGGTAACATTTTAAAAACTTAAAATTTGTTTCTATAGTTATCAAGCTTTCTACTTCTTCTTAATTTTTATACTATGCTTTCCCGAAAAAATTTATCAATATTTTAATGTAGTGTTCTCTCTTTCCTTAAAAATAAATCTACTTTATATCCACCATCATATTTCCTTTATTATTCATAACTTTGGCTATTTTATTCTATTTTTTCCTTGATTAAGCTAGCTAGAGATTATTTGTTTTTTCCCCTCAACCAACCAGTTCTCAGGTTCATTTTTATCCTACCATCTTTCTATTTTCTAGTATATCAATTTTGCTTTAACCTTTTAGTATTCCTGTCTTCTGCTTTTCTTAGGGTTGCTTTGTTGCACTTTTTCTAACTTCTTGAGTTGAACGCTTAAATTATTAATTGTTTGTTCTTTAATAATGAAAGTACCGAATGCTATGGATTTTTCTGAGTGCAGAAGAATGTTTCTTTACTTTTATCTTCTCCAGTTTTTTATAGATGTATTATGTTTTAAATTCAACATGTACCTATATAAAGCCATTCTATATTTCTCTTCTTGTCTGATTAAAAAGTAAAGTGCATCTTTAAAAACACACACACAAGCAAAGAATTTAGAATGCCTCCTACACCTACCTTTATTCACTTTCTGTTTTTGCTAACGTTATTTGGAGTTGTAGGCACAGATCATTCTCTTAAATGTTCCGGTTTTGCATTACATATTTTCTATTTTCAGTGATCACTATAAAGCCTTTTATAATAAAACTTCCCCGTTCTTTTTTTTTTTTTGAAACATCTTTATTGGAGTATAACTGCTTTACAATGTTCTGTTAGTTTCTGTGGTATAACAAAGTGAATCAGCTATACATATACATATATCCCAGTATCCCCTCCCTCCTGCATCTCCCTCCCACCCTCCCTATCCCACCCCTCTAGGTGGTCACAAAGCACCAAGCAGATCTCCCTGTGCTATGTGGTTGCTTTCCAATAGCTATCTATTTTACAGGTGGTAGTGTATATGTGTCCATGCCACTCTCTCACTTCGTCCCAGCTTACCCTTCCCCTTCCCCATGTCCTCAAGTCCATTCTCTACGTCTGCGTCTTTATTGCTGTCCTGCCCCTAGGTTCATCAGAACTTTTTTTTTTTTCCATTCCATATATATATGTTAGCATACGGTATTTGTTTTTCTCTTTCTGACTTACTTCACTCTGTATGACAGACTCTAGGTGCATCCACCTCACTACAAGTAACTCCATTTCATTTCTGTTTATTGCTGAGTAATATTCCATTGGATATATGAGGCACATCTTCTTTATCCATTCATCTGTCGATGGACAGTTAGGTTGCTTCCATGTCCTGGCTATCGTAAATAGTGCTGCAATGAACACCGTGTTACATGACTCTTTTTGAATTATGGTTTTCTCAGGGTATATGCCCAGTAGTGGGATTGCTGGGTCATATGGTAGTTCTATTTTTAGTTTTTTAAGGAACCTCCATACTGTTCTCCATAGTGGCTGTATCAATTTACATTCCCACAAATAGTGCAAAACTGTTCCCTTTTCTCCACACCCTCTCCAGCATTTATTGTTTGTAGATTTTTTTGATGATGGCCATTCTGACCAGTGTGAGGTGATACCACATTGTACTTTTGATTTGCATTTCTCCAATGAGTAGTGATGTTGAGCATCCTTTCATGTGTTTATTGGCAATCTGTATATCTTCTTTAGAGAAATGTCTGTTTAGGTCTTCTGCCCACTTTTGGATTGGGCTGTTTGTTTTTTTTGTTATTGAGCTGCATGAGCTGCTTGTAAATTTTGTAGATTAATCCTTTGTCAGTTGCTTCGTTTGCAAATATTTTCTCCCATTCTGAGGGTTCTCTTTTCATCTTGTGTATGGTTTCCTTTGCTGTGCAAAAGCTTTTACATTTCATTAGGTCCCATATGTTTATTTTTGTTTTTATTTCCATTTTGCTAGAAGGTGGGTCAAAAAGGATCTTGCTGTGATTTGTGTCATAGAGTGTTCTGCCTATGTTTTCCTCTAAGAGTTTGATAGTCTCTGACCTTACATTTAGGTCTTTAAACCACTTTGAGTTTATTTTTGTGTATGGTGTTAGGGAGTGTTCTAATTTCATTCTTTTACATGTAGCTGTCCAGTTTTCCCAGCACCACTTATTGAAGAGGCTGTCTTTTCTCCATTGCATATTCTGGAGAATTGTATATTCTCCATTGTATATTGTATATATGTGTGTGGGTTTTTCTCTGGGCTTTCTATCCTGTCCCATTGATCTATGTTTCTATTTTTGTGCCAGTACCATACTGTCTTGATTACTGTAGCTTTGTAGTATAGTCCAAAGTCCAAGAGCCTGATTCCTCCAGCTCTGTTTTACTTTCTCAAGATTGTTGGCTATTTGGGGTCTTTTGTGTTTCCATACAAATTGTGAAATTTTTTGTTCTAGTACTGTGAAAAATACCATTGGTAGTTTGATAAGGATTGCATTGAATATGTAGATTGCTTTGGGTAGTATAGTCATTTTCACAATGTTGATTCTTCCAATCCAAGAACATGGTATACCTCTCCATCTGTCTGTATGATCTTTAATTTCTTTCATCAGTGTCTTATAGTTTTCTGCATACAGGTCTTTTGTCTCTTTACGTAGGTTTATTCCTAAGTATTTTATTCTATTTGTTGCAATGGTAAATGGGAGTGTTCCCTTAATTTCTCTTTCAGATTTTTCATTGTTAGTGTATAGGAATGAAAGAGATGTCTGTGCATTAATTTTGTATCCTGCTACTTTACCAAATTCATTGATTAGCTCTAGTAGTTTTCTGGTAGCATCTTTATGATTCTCTATGTTTAGTATCATGTCATCTGCAAACAGTGACAGTTTTACCTCTTCTTTTCCAATTTGAATTCTTTTTATTTCATTTTCTTCTCTGATTGACATGGCTAAAACTTCTAAAACTATGTTGAATAATAGTGGTGAGAATGGGCAACCGTGTCTTGTTCCTGATCTTAGAAGAAGCGGTTTCAGTTTTTCACCACTGAGAACGATGTTGGCTGTGGGTTTGTTATATATGGCCTTTATTATGTTGAGGTAACTTCCCTCTATGCCTACATTCTGGAGAGTTTTTATCATAAATGGGTGTTGAATTTTGTCAAAAGCTTTTTCTGCATCTATTGAGATGATCATTCTGTTTTTATCCTTCAGTTTGTTAATATGGTGTATCACATTGATTGATTTAGGTATACTGAAGAATCCTTGCATTCCTGGGGAAAACCCCACTTGATTATGGTGTATGATCCTTTTAATGTGCTGTTGGATTCTGTTTGCTAGTATTTTGTTAAGTATTTTTGCATTTATGATCATCAGTGATATTGGACTGTAGTTTTCTTTTTTTGTGACATCTTTGTCTGGTTTTGGTATCAGGGTGATGGTAGCCTTGTAGAATGAGTTTGGGAGTGTTCCTCCCTCTGTTATAGTTTGGAAGAGCTTGACAAGGATAGGTGTTAGCTCTTCGCTAAATATTTGATATAATCCACCTGTGGTCCTGGGCTTTTGTTTGTTGGAAGATTTTAAATCACAGTTTCAATTTCAGTGCTTGTGATTGGTCTGTTTATATTATCTGTTTCTTCCTGGTTCAGTCTCACAAAGTCATGCTTTTCTAAGGATTTGTCCATTTCTTCTAGGTTGTCCATTTTATTGTCATAGAGTTGCTTGTAGTAATCTCTCATGATCCTTTGTATTTCTGCAGGGTGAGTTGTTACTTCTCCTTTTTTATTTCTAATTCTGTTGATTTGAGTCTTCTCCCTTTTTTTCTTGATGAGTCTGGCTAACGGTTTATCAATTTTCTTTATCTTCTCAAAGAACCAGCTTTTAGTTTTATTGGTCTTTGCTATCGTTTCCTTCATTTCTTTTTCATTTATTTCTGATCTGATCTTTATGATGTCTTTCCTTCTGCTAACTTTGGGGTTTTTTGTTCTTCTTTCTCTAATTGCTTTAGGTTGTTTATTTGAGATGTTTCTTGTTTCCTGAGGTAGGATTGTATTGCTATAAACTTCCCTCTTAGAACTGCTATTGCTGCATCCCATAGGTTTTGGGTCATCGTGTTTTCATTGTCATTTGTTTCTACTTATTTTTTGATTTCCTCTTTGATTTCTTCAGTGATCTCTTCGTTATTTAGTACCGTACTGTTTAGCCTCCAGTGTTTGTATTTCTTACAGCTTTTTTCCGGTAACTGATATCTAGTCTCATAGTGTTGTGGTCAGAAAAGATACTTGATACGATTTCAATTTTCTTAAATTTATCAAGGCTTGATTTGTGACCCAAGATATGATCTATCCTGGAGAATGTTCCATGAGCACCTGAGAAGAAAGTGTATTCAGTTGTTTTTGGATGGAATGTCCTATAAATATCAATTAAGTCCATCTTGTCTAATATGTCCTTTAAAGCTTGTGTTTCCTTGTTTATTTTCATTTTGCATGCTCTGTCCATTGGTGAAAGTAGCCTGTTAAAGTCCCCTACTATTACTGTGTTACCGTTGATTTCCCCTTTTTCGGCTGTTAGCATTTGCCTTATGTATTGAGGTGATCCTATGTTGGGTGCATAAATATTTACAATTGTTATATCTTCTTCTTGGATTGATCCCTTGATCATTATTTAGTGTTCTTCTTTGTCTCTTGTAATAGTCTTTATTTTAAAATCTATTTTGTCTGATGTGAGAATTGCTACTCCAGCTTTCTTTTGATTTCCATTGGCATGGAATATCTTTTTCCATCCCCTCACTTTCAGTCTGTATGTGTCCCTAGGTCTGAAGTGGGTGTCTTGTAGACAGCATATAGATGGGTCTTGTTTTGTATCCATTCAGCCATTCTATGTCTTTTGGTTGGAGCATTTAATTCACTTACATTTAAAGTAATTATCGATATGTATGTTCCTATTACCATTTTCTTAATTGTTTTGGGTTTGTTATTGTAGGTCTTTTCCTTCTCTTGTGTTTCCTGCCTAGAGAAGTTCCTTTAGCATTTGTTGTAAAGCTGGTTTGGTGGTGCTGAATTATCTTAACTTTTGCTGGTCTGTAAAGGTTTCAATTTCTCCATCGAATCTGAATGAGATCCTGGCTGGGCAGAGTAATCATGGTTGTAGGTTTTCCCTTTCATCACTTTAAATATGTCCTGCCACTCCGTTCTGGCTTGCAGAGTTTCTGCTGAAAGATCAGCCGTTAACCTTATGGGGATTCTCTTGTATGTTATTTGTTGCTTTCCCTTGCTGCTTTTCATACTTTTTCTCTGTATTTAATTTTTGATTGTTTTATTAATATGTGTCTTGGCATGTTTCTCCTTGGATTTATCCTTTATGGGACTCTCTGTGCTTCCTGGATTTGATTGACTATTTCCTTTCCCATGTTAGGGAAGTTTTCAACTATAATCTCTTCAAATATTTTCTCAGATGCTTTCTTTTTCTCTTCTTCTTCTGGGACCCCTATAATTTGAATGTTGGTGCATTTAATGTTGTCCCAGAGGCCTCTGAGACTGTCCTCAATTCTTTTCATTCTTTTTTTTTTATTCTGCTGTGTGGTAGGTATTTCCACTATTTTATCTTCCAGGTCACTTATCCGTTCTTCCACCTCAGTTATTCTGCTATTGATTCCTTCTAGAGAATTTTTAATTTCATTTATTGTGTCGTTCATCATTGTTTGTTTACTCTTTAGTTCTTCCAGGTCCTTGTTAAACATTTCTTGTATTTTCTCTATTCTATTATCAAGATTCTGGATCATCTTTACTATCATTACTCTGAATTCTTTTTCAGGCAGGTAGACTGTCTATTTCCTCTTCATTTGTTTGGTCTGGTGGGTTTTTACCTTGCTCCTTCATCTGCTGCATATTTCTCTGTCTTCTCACTTTGTTTAACTTACTGTGCTTGGGGTGTCCTTCTCCTAGGCTGCAGGTTCATCGTTCCTGTTGTTTTTGGTGTCTGCCCCCAGTGGGTGAGGTTGGTTTAGTGGCTTGTGTAGGCTTCTTGATGGAGGGGACTTGTGCTTGTGTTCTGGTGGGTGGGGCTGGATCTTGTCTTTCTGGTGGGCCAGGCCATGTCTGGTGGTGTGTTTTGGGGTATCTGTGAACTTAGTATGATTTTAGGCAGCGTCTCTGTTAACGGGTGGAGTTAGTGTTCCTGTCTTGCTAGCTGTTTGGCATGGGGCGTCAAGCACTCGTGCTTGCTGGCCGTTGGGTGGAGCTGGGTCTTAGCATTGAGATGGAGATCTCTGGGAGAGCTCTCGCTGATTGATGTTACATGTGGCTGGGAGGTCTCTGGTGGTCCAGTGTCCTGAATTTGGGTCTCCCACCTTGGAGGCTCACACCTGACA
The DNA here is from genome assembly GCF_949987535.1 of Balaenoptera acutorostrata. NCBI lineage: Eukaryota > Metazoa > Chordata > Mammalia > Artiodactyla > Balaenopteridae > Balaenoptera > Balaenoptera acutorostrata. The sequence goes on from NC_080070.1 coordinate 61,614,726, forward strand.
CCAGGCCAGAGCATCAAGACCCTGTCAGCCACAGGGCTCAGAAGAAAAGGCAGAAAAAAAAAGAAAGAAAAATAAATAAAAAAGTAAAATTATTAAAATACAAAAAAATAATAAAAAAGAGAGCAACCAAACCAATAAACAAATCCACCAATGATAACAAGCGCTAAAAACTAAACTGAGATAAACATAAAAATCAGAAACAAATCAGTCGCAGAGAGCAAACCCCAAGTCTACAGTTGCTCCCAAAGTCCACCGTCTCAATTTTGGGATGATTCATTTTCTATTCAGGTATTCCACAGATGCAGGGTACATCAAGTTGATTGTGGGGGTTTAATCCGCTGCTCCTGAGGCTGCATGGAGAGATTTTCCTTTCTCTTCTTTGTTTGCACAGCTCCTGGGTTCAGCTTTTTTTTGGCCCCACCTCTGCATGTAGGTCACCCTCAGGTGTCTGTTCCCCGCCCAGACATAAGGGGGTTAAAGCAGCTGCTGATTAGGGTGCTCTTGCTCACTCAGGCGAGGGGGAGGGAGGGGTACAGTCATCGTAATTGGAATGCGGGGCCAGCCTGTGGTGGAAGAGGCCGGCGTGATGTTGCAACAGCCTCAGGTGCACCGTGTGTTCTCCCAGGGAAGTTGTCCCTGGGTCACAGGATCCTGGCAGTGGCAGGCTGCAAAGGCTCTGGTTGGGGGGGTTGTGTGTGTGTGGATAGTGACCTGTGTTTGCACACAGGATTCTTGGTGGCAGCAGCAGCAGCAGCGTTAGCATTTCATGCCCATCTCTGGGGTCCGAGCTGATAGCTATGGCTCATGCCCGCCTCTGGAGCTTGCTTAGGCGGTGCTCTGCCTTCTGTGGGCACATGCAGAAGGAATCCCCTCTCCTCGCATACCCGAAAACAATGGTCTCTTGCCTCTTATGCAAGCCGAGACATTTTCCCAGACTCCCTCCCAGCTAGCTGTGGTGCACTAGCCCCCTCAGGCTGTCTTCACACAGCCAACCCCAGTCCTCTCCCTGGGATCTGACCTCTGAAGCCCGAGCTTCAGCTCCCAGCCCCACCCGCCCCGGCGGGTGAGCAGACAACTCTCTCAGGCTGGTGAGTGCTGGTCAGCACCAATCCTCTGTGGGGGAATCTCTCCACTTTGCCCTCTGCACCCCTGTTGCTGCACTCTCCTCCATGGCTCTGAAGCTTCCCCTCCGCCCACCCCTGCCTCCACCAGTGAAGGGGCTTCCTAGTGTGTGGAAACTTTTCCTCCTTCACAGCTCCCTCCCAGAGGTGCAGGTCCCATCCCTATTCTTTTGTCTCTGTGTTTTCTTTTTTCTTTTGCCCTACCCAGGTATGTGGGGATTTTCTTGCCTTTTGGAAGTCTCAGGTCTTCTGCCAGCATTCAGTAGGTGTTCTGTAGCAGTTGTTCCACATGTAGATGTATTTTTGATGTATTTGTGGGCAGGAAGGTGATCTCCATGTCTTACTCCTCTGCCATCTTGAAGGTCCCTCTCAAAACTTCCCCATTCTTGAGCTCAGTTCTTATTTTTATTATGGTTTAAGTAGATCTTTGAAGATTGTTTTTACAAAGTTCATGGATGGTATATTTTCTAAGTTCTTCAATATGCAAAAAAGTCCTTCTGTTTCCTTCATATGGGAAAGACAGCCTTGATAGGAGTAAGAATATAAGTCAAAATCTCTTAACTTCAAAACTCTAAATTTGCACTGTCCAATATATAAGTGCTAATCATACACAGCTACTTCAATTTAAATTAATTAAAATTAAATAAAATGAAAAATTCAGATCACCAGTCACATTTCAAAGGCTCAAATACCTACATGTGGCTAGTGGCTACCATACTGTATAGCACATATATAGAACATTTCTGTCATCACAGAAAGTTCTATAGGACAGCACTAAGGTAAATATTGATCTACTAACTTCCAGAGTTCAGAGAAGAAGGTTGAAGACACTGTCTTTTATTCCTTTATAGGATAAAATTTTTCTACCTGAAGTTTATAGAATTTTAAAATTTCTGTTTGTAATTATGTAGATTTCAGTTTAGGATATCAATCTACATATTCCAAGTAGTCTCATCTCAGGAAAACTTTCTTCAGTTATGTTTTTTAAAATTGCTATTTTTCCTCCAGCTATTCTAGCTTCTTCCTTGGTTTGGGCTTCTGTTTTCTGTCCTCTTTTTTTCTCATAAAATTTTCACCTTTGCCTCTTATTTTATCTTTCCAGGAAAGGTTCTCAAGTTAGTCCTTCATATCACTGAATTTATTTCCTATGTGCCAAATTATGCTTTTTTCTGTAATATGGATTTTAGTCCCACTATTATATTTTTAGTTCTTATAATTCCTTCTTATCAGATCTGTCTATTTCTTCATCTTATCCTGCTGTCTTTTTTTCTTAATCTGTTTTTTTCTTTATTACTTTTACTTCCAGTTTCATAGAGGCTATGTTTTCTTGATTTTAACTGGAAATTCCAAACAATTTTCTGAACTTCTTTCCAGGATCATACAGTTGGTCTTTTTCAGTGATAAGCTGTTTCTGTTTTTCCAAGTCTTCAGCATGACATTTTCTTTCCCTTATTTTGTACTGTTTTTCCATGGGCTCTCATTTGTTTGTTTGGTTTTTTCTTTAGTTATTCTTAAGTAAGGTAAGAACAACAAAGAGTTTGTATTTGACAATAAAGGACTGCCTTTTGCTCACCTCTTTTTCCTTGTTAACTGCATATATCTAAATCTCCAGCTGGAAGCTTGGGTGACGATGTTCACTGTCCCATGCTCAATCCCAAGTTTTAACAGTCTCTGTCCCTACCCCCAACACTTTGTGGTGACTCCACCTCCTAGGATGTAATAAACCACTGGCCACAACCCCTACTGGCCCATGGTTTCCTGGGGCTTGCTCCTCGACATGACACCGAAGGTTGGAAAGCAGCTTGGACAATGCTCAGGAAGACTCCAGAAACAGCAACCGTGTGATGGAGATTTCTGGCTGGAGCCAATTCTGTTTCTCTGGGTTATGGTCCCTGTCTCATGAGGGAAAGCTTGACAATGTTACCAATCAAGGAGAGGGTTAGATTGTCTTGACCAAGCTCTATCAGCGTGGTAGATTCCAGAGACTGCACCCAGATTCTCAGTAGACTTTCTGCAAGGCTTGGTTTTCAATCTTGCTATTTTTATATTTTTTGTGTCTTCATAGGCATTCAAGGGGGAAGTGGGAAGAGGCTACCACTAGGCAGCCTGTTCAATTCCATTTTTAACTGGATACCAACAATTTTTATACACATTTTTATCTTCTATTGCTTTTTTTCAATTATAAAAGAAGTATGTTTCTACCATAGAAAATATAGTTAGATTGAAACAAAAATGTAATCATATATGATCCTACCACCCAAAGATAACTACTATTAAGGCTTCCTGCTACATATTCTTTCTGTTTTTCTTAATGCTATCTTTATTTTATCATATAAGTGTTAGAATATAAGAGAATTGTTCCTGTGTTCAAAAATAGGAAACAGGATTTTGACATTCATTCAATGATCAATAAATTGATTGATCTCTATTCTCTTATTATTTCTTAAACTTTGTCAGAACCATGTTAGATGGAGAGGATGCAGAGACTGAAAATGTGAGAGGTTTTGCCCTGAGTGCATTGAAGGTCTGGCAGGGAAGATGGACAGGTCAATGAGTAAATACTGTACAGTGGAATATCTGTGCTACTCTAGGGGCAGGCACAGAGAACACTGAGAACAGTAAAGAGCACCCCCAGACAGAGAAGGTCTGGGAAGTATTCCCAAGGAGGGGAAACTTGTACTGTGTTTTTAAGAATGATTAAGTGCCCTTTAGGTGGACAAGTTGGGTGCTGGAGCCAGAGTGGGAAGGTAGTACATTCGAAGAGAAGAGAACAGCTTGTACAAAGCATGAAAGAGAGACCACAGTGTGCACTGTGAATGATTTGACATGACTTGAGAGGTTAAGTTTATACGCCATACACAGAAGTTTGGTTTTCAATATTTAGGCCACGTGGAGACATTGAATGAGCTTAAGAGGAGTAACCTCAGATGTGCATTTCATATGGCCTACTCTGGATGGTTGGATGGATTAGAGGCCGGTAGGAATGAGAGGCTAGTAGGGGGACTAGGGAGCTGCTTCAGTAGTTCAAGTGTAACGTGATGAAAGTCTGGACTCAGGGAGTAGAGGTAGCATCTTTTCAGGCTAGTAGAATGCCATCTTTCATGGGTAGAAATGATGATACACCTATCTTCCACAAAAAGAAAATATATTCTGAGAATATTTAATCATGTATGGTTTCTTTCACACATTAGAATGTTTTACTGATTCATAATCTTTTGTCCATTCTTCACTGTCCCAGGAATATATCCCTCCCTATATATTTGATGATGCCTCTTCCTTACAATGTATGTCCTTCTCCATGGTCTAGACCAGGGGTCAGTAAACTACAGCCTGCATGCAAAATCTGGCCTGCTGTCTCTTTTTTGTAGTTTTGATAGAACACAGCCCAGCCCACTCATTTACCTATTTGTCTCTGGCTGCTTTTGTACTACAATGGCAGAGTTGAATAGCTGCAACAGAGACCATAAGTGGCCCACAAGGCACAAAATATTTACTATCTGGCCTTTACAGAAAAAAGCTTGCTTACCTTTCATCTACTCTAGACTTATCCAAATCCTGCTCATCCCTAAAAGCTCAGTTCAAAGTTCCTCTTGAGTCCTCAGACCATAATGGTCTTTCTCTTTCCTCTGAATTAGTAACTGTTTCTGCCTGAGGCACACGTTATTTTAGTTCTCTTACAATATATTGTCTTTGTGTTTCTTCTCTTCCTATAAGCATAGATTTTTTTTTTTACACCAATTACAAATGTAAACTTTTTTGAAAAGAGGGACTATATATGCAAAGTACTTGCTGGCTGTTTACAATATTCAAGGCACAATTCTAGGTACTGTGGGGAATGCCTCTAGATTCCTCACTGCCATTGTCTGCCCACTCCTACCCCAACCCCTACTGCCAGCCTTACCCCAAATGATATGGGCAACACTACTTTAGGATACTTCCAAACAAAGGCAGATACACTTAGGAGATGGCTCTGTGGATTAATGATGCAATTGGAGCCATCTAAGAACCTCACAATTTACCTCTTCTTTTTGTTAACTGCTTCTGAAAAGGTGAATTAGCAGATATCTGAAAAGGCTAGTGCTCACTGCATTATTACTCTCCAAAAATTAATTGCCTAGGTCAATTCTCCAACCTTCACTGGCATTGAAGGAACTTCCTTTCCTTTCAAGTAGTAGCTGGATGTTGACAAAAGCCACATATTAAGCATTGGGAAAAGCTGGAAAAGTGTACAAATCCTCTCAGCATATGTGTTTTAGGCTGTACATATGGAGACGTTTACAAAAAAGTCACATATTTCAACCTCTTGTGTGCTCTCCAGCTTCCTCCCCTAATTATTTGTTTCCATGCTCTCTCAGTCAAGTTTCCTTATGGACTAAATGGCAAACTCTGCTAGGAGTGTGAGGTACTATCACTCCACCCTCCCCTTATTTGTGAGACAGTTTTGCATATTAGTAAAGAATGCAGGGTGGAGCCAAGCCAAGTTCTAAATCCCAGATCATCTGCTCACTAACTTGCCCAGGTTCCTTAACTTCTCTTAGTTTCTCATCTGAAAAATGGGGATAGTAACAGTACTATCTCAGAAGGTGGAAGTCAGTTTCCATGAGATAATACACGTCAGGTTCTTAGACTAAGGCCTGGAACACTCTAAACAATCCATCAATATTACTTATTATTATTTTTGTTGTTATTATGTTATGAGACAAGTACTTTTTTTCCTAGAAAATATATTCAGTGACTATTTAGTTATGTATGATTTCTGCCAGACACAGGTTTGATGGACTACTTGAAATAATGCTAGTGATCCAGGACCCTAAATTTCTCAGCAGTGAGACCATGACACTTTTTTCTTTTGGAGGATGCGCTAGAAAATAGGAAATAAGAGCTCTAACTTTGAAATCAGTTGAATACAAAAGCCTCTTGTAAGGACTGTAACCACTATTTTATTTTAAATAATAGAAAAAAATTAAAAACAAGGAAAAATAACCTTCCAGTACTGACATCACATCCCTTGAACACATTGTAATTGTTTTCCTTTTCTTTTGAATAAAATCACAAGTATTATGTTAATACATCCAAAGACAACCTGGAATGTGTGATCCGTGAGGGAATGGAATTGCAAATGTTTGATCAGGATAGCAGGAAGCACACATTCTGCCACTCCACTCCCGAAATAGAAAACCTATTTAGCACTTTGTAAAACACACTAAATGAAGTTTGCTCTCTCCTGCAGATAGAGATTTTACTTCATTTTGTGCCAGCAAAATTTTAGAAAATTGCATGAGGAGAGAGCAATTTTTGGCACTTTGGCTGGGAGTACAAAATGTTAGCAAATGGGGCTGAAAGGATCTTAAGTGTAATGTTGGAATAATATTCACACAGCACTGGCTGCATCTTTATTTTTAACCTATTTACATATTCACAGGAAAGAATGCTTAGCAGTTATTTGTTTAAAGGGGCCTATTTAAGGTGAAAATGACATTCACAATTTTTGAATGCATTACTCAAGAATGCTGCTGTGCATAACAATTCATAAAGAAAAATATCATTTTAGCTATCATAGAAGAATGTGGAAGGATATAGGTGGAAGAATATTGGACAACAGTTTTAGCTCTGGACCCAGAAAGAAGGAAAAAGGGAAGGAAGCGAGAACCACATCCTGAAAACTTCCACAGAGCAAGTGGACACTGAGAGACCCACTAAAAAAGCTGAACAAGACTGACAGAATTTCCAGAGTTCTAACATGGCTCTCTTAATTTATGACCACTTGCTTAGTATAGAAGTCTCTCAAAAAGAGAAGCATGTTGTTCATCTGCATAAAAAACATATCATTCCATTCATAGTATACTTAACAGCTATATTCTTTGTCCATAGCACAACAGTAGAAACTGTGGCATATATGTAGAAGTCTCTATATATTTCTTGCTCACAAAGAACTTAAAATCAAGTTAGAGAGAGAACGTGTTCATGAAACACTGCATAGATGTTTAGGAGGCATAAAAAGTGCCAACCTCTGGCACAGACTGGCTTCTCCAGAAGCAGATGCTGAGATTTTGGAATCTATACTTGTAAAAAGAAGTTAAGGGAGTAGGGCTGAGCAGAGGTCAAATTGCAGTTTTTTGGCAGGTCAATTTTTTTGCAGACCACTGCAGGTCGAACTGCAATTCAGGCCTGACAAAGCCGTGGCCCACCCAGCGGGGGGCGCTGAAACACATATTGGCCATCAAAGCTGTCTCACATTGGGCCAAAATGGGGAGCCTTTTTACCCCTGCCTGGATCAGTCATTGGATGTGGACAATTCTGAGGAGGGTGTGACCTGAGGTGGACAATTGAGATGGACCCTTCAGGAGCTGAGAACTGAAGTCTCTGCTGATGACCCTCCTAGATGTTAGTAAGCAGCACATGCTGGAAAGAAGCTCTGGATGGAGCAGCTCCATATCTACCACAATTCATTTGTAAGGCTCTTTGAGAACTTCTAATTAAAGTATCTATTAATGGAGGTAAATGGAAATTCAGCAGAAAGAGCTAGCAATGGACTCCTATGGAGTTAACTATATACAGCTTGACTACTACATGTCTTCAGATAGGTTAGTATGGAGATAGCTCATAAACTAATGTGTTTTTATTCAAGCTAGAGGTTAGAAAACTAAGATAATTTTTTTGAGTTATGACAAGATATTCAGATGAAAATATTCCTCCAGACTATGAAAAAGTCTCAAAATCATCAACAAAAGATCTCCTACTCAATGTTAGCTGCTTGGTTGTATAAGGAAAAATATCACAAGCCAAAGCTGGGATTGAAAGGTCTGTGTTTTCCTTCTGAGGAAAGAGTCCACCAAATCTCCACAATCAATGATCTTGCTGGCCTTTAGTGAAAAATACAGTTGGTCCAGTGTCGCGAGAGCAGTTAGCCTGATCCTTTGTCACTTTCAGATGGCCAGTCTTGACCAACTATGAAGAAGGCCAAGTTGGTGGCATAGAAATGCCCGTATCCCTTTCAACTGCACCGGCTCATCAATAAGCTGCTACTCCCAACCCTGCATGAAGCCATCATACGCAGAGCATGTATGTGCATGTCAGACAGCAGCAGGGCTTCTGTCAATCACTCTGTGCCATGTATTCCAGGGTGCCATTTGGCCCCAGTGTTCATTCCTCAAGAAGAGTCAAGATTCGATCAAAATTGTACCAAGCACTAGTCCCATGGCCTCTCACACACTGCCTCCTTTCATTCCACCAGCACTCTGTGTAGTAAATAGTATTACTATTTCCACTTTTTTTCCAAACTGAGAATGAGAGAGGTCTGGAGATCTAAAATTAAAAGTATTATATATATTTTGGTAAACAGCTGTTCAATGTGAACATAGATCTGTGACTCCAAATCTATCCTTCCCATTGTTAATCAGATCCATCCTCCTAACTGTCCATCAGTACATCCTGTGTGCTTTCTATAGCTCACCAGTTCTATGAAATATTAATAACGTTTCCCCCCAAAAGATTCTGTGGTCAAACAAATTTGGAAATCACTAAGCTAAACAAAATTAAACAGAGTATTTTTTTTTTAAACACAAGGAAGTCTCAGAACATGTTTGTGCTAATGTGCATTGTGAATCTATAAACAGCTCAAAGGCAGAGGTTTCCATAACTGACTTGACCACAAAAATCTTTTTTCCTATGGGCATCTTGCAAAAAACTAAGGGTCCATGGCACAAATGATGGGAAACTGCTGCACAATCCTCCTTTAACCAGATGTCAGAAAGTCCTCTTTGGCCTGGCATGTTACACTATTGCCAAGTTGATGAGAAGACAGGTTTTCATCACTGACAGGCAATGGTTCCCAGCCTCCCGGGAATGCTCTCCAGGCAGTGGGGGAGACACCTTGCCAGCAGGTCCTTCCTCTGACTCAGTCTTACTAAGCCAATGCTAGGAGGCAAAGCCATTTGGGAAGACTGAGTTCTGGTAGCTTTAACATGAAAGAATAGAAAGATTTAAAAATCTGAGGAAAGATTAATAATAACAACAATATTGTAGGGTTGTTCTGTCTCTGAAAGGCATTACTTAGAATTCCAATGAGAACCAGTAACTTCTAAATGAAAAAAGCAAATGGAAGAACTTACACCACTCACACACTCAGAGCTACAGATAAGATCCAATATTCTCACCATGTAAAAAACTGGCATGACAGCTACAACCATTTCAAAATACATAAATTTCTCTGTTTTTTAGGCAGTGACTTTTTTGGTATAAGGTTAGTCTCATCCATGGAATTTGATAGCAGCCGCTTCCCAGAGTTAGTCTGGCAGTCAGTTTGCCTGTGGTGTGTTCAGGTGTGAGGGTCTGGGATTTATGTTTCCATTTGACTGTTGCCTTTGGACTTCTGTGCCTCTGGTTTACTAGGACTCAGAGGAAACCAGTTACTCATGGAGAAAAATGAAGGGTGGGTGGGATGAATAACAACGAAGTCAGGAATCTAAGATGCCACAGTCTCCAGGTCTTCCAAAAGAACAGCTTCAAACAGCATGTGGGTGGCAAGTCAAGGATTGGTTTTTATTAGTATTGCCATAAATTTCCCAAACCTCGTAGGAAATGTCACCTCTGTAGCCAGAGTGTTAATAGATTAGGGATTAAGAGAACTTAAAATTCCATACTGAAAAAGGTGTTAAGCTCTTCCTTTAAGATTCCTATTTAAAATATTATTTATATATGTAAATGAATTCCTATCTTATAAAAGTAGCAGATGATATTTTTCAAAGATAAACTATTATTACTTAAAATAAGTATAATATCAAATGTAATTTGATATTTACATACTAATTAAATATCATAACTACATACTAATTACATACTATCAAATGTAATTCATGTTAGGTGGACATGAGAGAAAGAACCACAGATACTGTCAAGAACCAGGTCATGGTGGATGCCAAGGTATCTGCTCATGGACAAGGGCACTTGTGATCATCAAGACTGAAAAAGAAGCTTCAACCTACAGGGATGACCAAGAACAAGATGACAAAAGGGTTTTAGGATGCAAAAAGATAAGGTCAAAAGTTTTACCAAACTCAGAGCCTGGGAAGAGGCTGAAAATTACTTTATCTAGGAAACTTCAGAGCAGGGCAGAGGGGCCTCATGTTTGAATATTTAACATATTTCTACTTTTTATTTTATTTCATATCTCTTCCTATCTCTTTTTTTTCATCGGTTTTGAACAGCATATAAAATTGACATAATAAACTTGTCTGAAAAGACAGAATATCTCTCTTAATCTGCAGGTTTGGTTTCAATGCAATTGAATAATGAATAACTTTGTGGTAAAATGCATACTCAAGTCAAATAAGCTTTTAATGTTAAAATAATATTTCTTACTGTATTATTTACTGGCTATTTGTATTTCTTATGGGTGAATTTCCTGTTCATGTCTGTTGCCCATTTGTTATATGAGAGCATTTGTATATTTCTTGTTAATTTTTATGAGCTAATTCTATTTTAAGGTTAAAAATCCTTTGCATTTATATATGTTGCATATATTTTGGTAAACTAGTTTGGGCATGTTGCAGACATGATGAAATACCTTCTTTTTTGCTAAAAATGGAGGAAAATCACAAAAAAATAATCAACAACACAAAAAGAAGAGGGAAGATTTTATATTTAATTGGCCATTTCAAGGTATATGCTGCATAAACAATCCAATCCATTATTTGGGTTATTTCAATTTTCATGGTAATCAAATACCATTTTTTTAACACGTTGTAAGCATAAAGATTTTCCCAGTGAAATTTAAACTACCTTAGAAAAACTTTCTTTTTCATCTTCAGTTGTATTTCCCAAAAGAGGAAAGTGTAGTTTTTTTCCTCTTTGTACTCCAATTGTTTGAGAGGTGAAATAAAAAGCTAACTGTATGAACACACACATACTCATACAGATGATCATTCAAGCATTCATTGAAAAAAGAACAGAACAAATATGTTTCTCCTTTTCTCTTTTTATTTCCACTCTTTCTGTAGTTTTGACAGCACCATTAGTGTTGACCTAAAAGCACGATCCAGGCGGATTTTCTAGCAGCTAGAGTACCATGGTTTTGGAGATAACTCAATTCTAATAACAATAATGATAGAAACGGCTAGTGTGCCAAGCATTGGGCTGCATGCTTTCTGTGCCTTATCTGACTTAATACAACTCTTTGGTGGTGGGTATTGTGATTAGCTCCACTTTACACATGAACAAATGAAGGCACCAGAGGCTTAAAGAGCCATCTGACCAAAGTCACGTGGCTTGTAAATGGCAGGGCCATGATTCCCATGCAGGGCTCAATGGCTCCAGACCCATGTGCTGACCATTTAAACACACTGCCTCTCAAAACACAGAACAAAACAATAAAGGGAATTATGATCATGTTTGGCTTTTTAACACAGGAGGCAGATTCCTAACAGAAAAAAAGGAGGAATTTTGACTGCTTTCTAAATCTGACTTACTTAACAAAGTAAGCACCTAAGTATCAGGGTCTATAGAAATGATTATCTGGCCCCTGAGTTCAGATTTTAACAGCGGAGACAGATACACAAACAAATAAATGTAATTTATTTTGCCAGGGAGGATAGCTTCACAGGGGAGGTGACATTTCAGTTAAAGATGGGAGGAGATGTAGAAGGGCAGTGACTCTTGTGACCAGGATCTAGAAGTGGGAACAAGAATGGCGTCAGGAGGGAGTGTAGTGTTCACCCTAGAAAGGAGTCATCATAGCATTGATACCAGCCCATATGGACTGAGTACGTGTTATGGGCCAGGTACTGTGCTAAGCATTCACTTTCTCATTTATTCCTCCCCATAACTTATAAAATCAATAGCATTATTACCTCTGCATTACAGATGAGGACACTGAGACAGGTTACATAACCTTTCCGAGGTCAACATGCCAGACAAGACAGGAACCCAGGCCACCTTCCTCCTTCCTCCTACCCGTTATACAATATAGTCTCCTCTTTCTCTTCTGAAACAGGAAAGAATGAAGGAGTAGTGGGAAAAGACAGAGGATATGTTTGTGGGGAGAAATTACACTTAATGTTGTCTGTTTCTCTACAAAGTTGCCCCAAATGAGGGAGTATGATTGGGTGGGAGACTTGAAGAGAATTGTAAACCTTCACATCTAGCTAGGAGCTGATTAGAGAAGAGTAAATGGTTTACAGAGAACCATGAGAGTGCAGTTGAGGAAGAAAGCCCTGCATTTGTAATTGAACACATCAGTATCGTCACTCAGTATTGTGCAAACAATGGCAACTGGCCAAGAAGTACTCATACCAGTGTTCACTGAGGAAAATTCACAGAGACAGAAGACATAGGTCCCCACCTCACATTTAATTCTACAGCATCATAGAGAGACCTAGCCAGGCCAGGTTTCAGATTCGAGGAGAGGGATCTGAACTTCGGGCTGTGAAGCTTTTAAGCTACTTCATTAGAAAGCATCATCCCTCCTTTGACATAATGAAGGGCAAGGATACAAAACCTACATAGTATAATGGAATCTTGGCATAAGCCTGTACTGTCAGGTCAGGGTTCATGACTGAGGGTCACTGGCTTCTTCCCTGGTATGATCAGAGGTTGAGGTATACACTTTGAGTTACAGCGATACAAGTGGCAAGTTATGTGGAGCATTCACCATGTCAGTGTTCTGGTTATAAAGCACCATGCCTTCCCCCGGCAGGACAGGGAGAAGCTAGGCTCCATGCCTCGTAGTTGACCAGAAATGATTCATTGCTCTAAGCGCTAGAGCCTAGTCTCTTTCCCTGGAGCTTTTCAGGAGGCCAACTCCTTTTCAGGGAGGCCAGCCAGCAGGGGGTCAATCCTGGACAAGTTAGCCCTTACCTTTTATTCAAATTTCTCCCTCAGTCTTGTTGACAGAAAAAATAGAGAGGTATCTAGTACCAATAGACTCCCATTTTCATTGTCATGTGGTTGTACAAAAACTGCAGCTTATATTCACTTACATTCATCAACTGTTGGTACCATCTGTTATTTTATTTCATGTTTTGAACAGCTTTATAGAACTATATTTGACACATAATCAACTGCCAATATTTAAACTGTATCATCTAAAAGGGTTTGACATATGTCCACACCTATGAAACTAATACTGGATAATGAACAAGTTCAACCCCCTCAGAAGTGTTCTCAAGACGCTTGGTAACCCAGTCCATCCTTCATCTCAACAGATTTGGTCCTTTCCTCCTTTTTGTTTTATTACTTAGGTGCCTGTGGCTTTGAATAAGTTATTCAGCTTCCATTTTATCATCTCCTTAATAAATATAAAGCTACCTTCAAAACCAGAATATTTTGAGGGATAGTGATTATAAAACAAAGGACTAGAGATACAATTGTTATTATAATACTAGTGGAAAGTAAAAATGGAACTGGCTATATATTAATTAGCCATTAATCTTGATGACAGAAACTTTGGGCCAGATTCCCACACTGATTCTACACAGCCTTTAATGGACTCATTCAGTAAGGAAACTTGCTATGCAGGGTACTTCCAGCTCCCTGTCCTTTTGCTCCCCATCTCAAGTCTCCTTTCTTCCTTAGGCTCAGATTAGACCTCTCTCAGAGACAAGGTCTGGCCCTTGGATAGAAGCATATAAAGTCTCCCTCCACCCAAATTCAGAGCTCAAAATCAAATTCCATTCTTGCTGGTGGTGTTAGCATCTGCTACACATACAAGATGCAGCCAAATTTCTCTGGTCTCGGTTCTGGCCTTAGGTTGCCCAAACCCACTCGTCCCCAGTCTCTTAGCCAGAGTCCCCCATTCCTACAGCCTTAGCATTCTTAGTCCCCCATTCCTTAGCATTCTTCCCTCGCAGCTTGGCTCATCTCCCCAAGTTTGACCCTCTTGTCTGATCATCACTGCTTCGCTGAATTCTGTCCTGCAGCCTCTGATGTACTAAACACATCAACCCCCACCCCATCGTGGCCTCCCTGGCCCACCTGATCTGTCACCAACCATCAAATCCCAGCATGACAGTTTAATCCCCATGTCCATCCTCCCCTGGCCTAATTAATTTTGCATTTAAGCAGCTTCCATGATAAATTATACTTTTTTTTCTTTAGTCCTTAAGAGTCAGTGTAGACCTAGTAAAATAAAAGTAAGATTCTTTCATCTACATGCAGGATCAGTGTTAAGAAATCTACCTTGCACATCAAAAAATCATCTATATTTATTTAGTTAGTAATGCAAGATCAAGTGGGAAAAATAACATCTGAGTCCCATAAAATCTCTAAGTGAGAAAGGGTTGAATAAGAATGCCACACTCTAGCACTTTTAACATGTGTGCTCTTCAACTACTGGGGCTGATGTAGCTCAACTGAAGAGTGCACATGTTAAAAATATATAAAATATAAAAAGAAATTTTAAAAATACATGTAAGTTGGGCTTATTTATAATTTGAGCCAATTTATAAATTGGGCAGTAGCTGTTACTATAAAAATATGCAATCTACAATATTAAATTGTGATTACAACAGGAATATTGTCTTTAAGCCCTGAAAACTATGAAACATCTGTTATTCATCTCCACAGAGACAAGAAATTTAAACAGCAGCAAGAAAATTTAAGTTGGATGAGTGGGAGAACATGGAAGAACAGTGAGAATGGTTAAACCAAGGAGCAAGTTAGGGCAGCCTTTCTATCTTACCAATGACATGGACATTTTTTCTTAGATGATTTTAGAAATGCCATTTATAGACTTGAGGCTATCTTAGCACTATGGAGATGATTCTAATTTGGGGATGGCTTACACCTGTAGGGGGAGTATTTCAAATGGAAATTTCCACTGCAGACAGAGATGCATGCTTAAGAATAGAGTACCTACAGAGATGAATGAACGTCATAAAACTAAATCTCGGACATCTTTCAATTTGTGACTCTAAAATTCAGCATCTTTATCAGGACTTGATGCCACTCTTTCAGATTTTTGGTTTAGACTATTTCCACCCTAAATAGAAGAGGATTAAAATCTAGGAAAAGGAGAACCACCTCTTGTGACTCCAAAGGTATTCTGAGCAGGGTGGCTGCTCCCAGCTTCACCTCTCACTGGTGAAATCAAACAGAAGGAATTGCAAATTCTTTAGGGCCACCTCTAGTGGGTTTTCTCAGTTGGCTGGAAAACCTCAAAGGTAAGGATTTAATTAGGAATTTAACATTGGCTTCGAAAAAGAAGTCACAATCTCTAAGTACTTCACACAGGGGAGAAGTCGAACCACTCACAAAAGAGTTTCCTGCTGAAAATTCTTTAGTAGTAAGGAGTGTGTCTCGCTAATTGGGGTGATGGCCAAGAGGACGGTAGTAGCCAGCCCTTTGCCCAGGGTGGCTGCCTCCATTGGCAATGTGCCCTTTTTGTCCACTCTGAAAGGCACCCAGTGGGGAGGCCTGAGGAGCTACTGGTAGCCTTTGTGGAGAGGGCAGGTCTGGGCAGGCCTTGGGCCAGCAGGGCTGAGCAGCCACCTGCTGACAGGGCCTTTCTTCCTCATGAAGGAGTCCAGGGGATTCCATTAGAGAAAGTGTTGCTTCAAGCAAGCCGTGGCCACCTTTAATGATTTCCAGGGAAGGAAATTAGTCTCCCAAATCAATTATGACACTCAATTAGGTTATTTAGGCTGATGAATCCCAAGTGAAATCAGAGGATGGGACGTGTGATTCAATGGCCTGCATCTCTCCTGGCTTCAGGGCCCAAGGGTTACCATGTTAGTATTTTGCTAATATTCCCTTTGTACCCTTGTAGTGCAAAGCTTGGTGCCAGCCCAGTCCTGGGCACAGTATTAGTGCCCAACAAAAAATGGCTGAGTGTAAATCTTCCTGCCTCTCTTTTCTCTGGATTTGGTCAGTATCTAAGCACCCATTCTGGTGATCAGGAATGCTTGGTGTATATATTTTATATAATGAAAGTATGCTGAACATCTCTAATGTACAGTGTTTTCATTTCTTTACTGATTAAATGCTTAAATCACATGGTACCAATTCATTAGTAAAAATGTCCAAATAATTTGTTTTTATATGAACACATGCCCCCCTTAAGAAAGTGTGTAGGTAAAAAGAAACGAAGGTTAAATCCATACACAGGAACTATGCAATTCCTAGGAGACAGGGCCCATAACTTGTCCCCATGTTAGAAGGTGAGCCACAAAAGGTGGCAGAGTCTCTGTGTGCAAGTGTTGTTGAAGAGACCGGCCTGTCATCAAGCCATCTTTCTCTATGCACAACATGAGGATTTCCCTGTTGTTCTGTAGCCCTTTTGGGCTCCTTCCCTGTGCCTCTGACCCTAACCCTGCACCTAGCCACCACAGGTCTTACCATTTCAGGGGTGCTGCGATTGGTTAAAGCAGTGGTCCCCAACCTTTTTGGCACCAGGGACAGGTTTCGTGGAAGACAATTTTTCCACGGATCTTGGTGGGGGGATGGTTTTGGGATGGTTCAAGCACATTACATTTATTGTGTACTTTATTTCTATTATTATTACATTGTAATATATAATTATACAACTCACCATAATGCTGACAGGAGGCAGAGCTCAGGTGGTAATGCGAGCGATGGGGAGTGGCTGTAAATACAAATGAAACTTCTCTCGCTCGCCCGCTGCTCACCTCCTGCTGTGCGGCTCAGTTCCTAACAGGCCACGGATCACTATCGGTCCATGGCCCAGGGGTTGGGGACCCCTGGTTTAAAGACACCCAGCTAAGGACGCAACAAGTGACCAAAACCTACCCTGAGCCTTGCTCCCCAGGCCATGCTCTCTGCTCACTAAATCAAATGCCCTACACCTGCCTAAAGGGGGCACTTTTTTCTAATTTGCACAAAGGCACTAACCCACCCAGCCGAGGTCCTGCAGGCGTGCTTAGTTGCATTATTGTGGTTGTCTCTAAACTCCTTCTAACAATACAGCAACTTCATTGAAAGTCTTGTGAAAGTCTTGGTAGATGTCTGTGCCTGCAGAGCTGTATTGCACCAAACCCCAGAAAGAGATAAAAGAGACTTAGAGAAAGTCAATATCTAAAATAAAGTCTCAGAATTTTCCAGAATTGAGGAAATATGCATTCACAGACACAGGAATGTGCCTGTGCCAAACGACACAGAACGACATGTGCCAAAAAATAAATAAATAAACAGAAATTCCTATCTGAATACATTTTAGTGAAACTACAGAACACCAAAGACAAAGGGAAAACCTTAAAAGCAACAGGAAAAAATGATCCACAAATTACAGGTAGATTCTCCAGCACAATAAGGAAAGCCAGAAAACAGTGAAATAATATTTTCAAAGTGCTGACAAAAATAACTGCCAACTTATATCCTCAGAACAATTGTCTTTCAAGCATAAAGGCAAAACAAAGACATTTTTGGCAAACAAAAGTTGAAATCAACATTTTAAATCAACTATATTCCCTGAAACTAGCACAACATTTTAAATCAACTATACCCCTATAAAACTAAAATATTTTTTAAAATAATAAAAATAAACCTACTTATATCCTGAAACTTGCCCCCCCCCCAAAATTGAAATCATCAGTAAAAGATCTTTACTAAAGGAATATCCAAAGGTGATTATCAGGAAGATGGAAAATGATCCCAAGAAAGAAAATATGAGAGACACAAGAAGAAAAGTAAAACTATTTGTATAAAATAGTAATAATTCAAATTTGATGTCTTAAAAGAAGACAGAAACACTAAAGATGAGTGAGAGAGTGATTAGAATTAAAATATATTAAGGATAGATGTATTCTTCAAGAGAGAGACTAAGGCACTGATTACTGACTTCTTTAAGCTTATTTCCAAATTTCAAGGGTGATCACTAAAACAACAGAATTACAATGAAAAACTTTCAAATAAATAGAGGAAAGAAAATGGAATGAAAAAACAAAATATTCCATCAACCCCCAAAAGGCAGGAAGATAATTGGAGGAAGCAAAGAAAATGTGAATCAAATAGAAGGAACAAAGTATGATGGTTAAAAAAAAAAAAAAAAAGCCCAAATATATCAGTAATCACAGTAAGCATAACTGTATTACACTTGCCAGTTAAAAATAAAAGTATCAGACTGGATGAAAGGTAAAATCCAACTATATATATTGTTTATAAGTAGTATACCAAAAACATACCTAAGGACATGAAATAGTGGAAAATAAAAGGACAGGAAAAACCAGCCATGCAAATACTAATCAAAATAGAGTTGGGTTAGCTATAATAATACAGATGAGATAGACTTTGAGACAAAAAACCATTCCTATGGATAGAGAATGCCCCAATATAACAACAAAAGTTTCAACTCCCCAGGAAGATATAACAATTCTAAAATTGCATATAATGAAAAAATAGTTTCAAATGATATAAATCAAAAGTTGATAGAAGCATAGAGAGAAATGGACAAGTCCTTTCTCATAGTGGGAGATTTCAACACACCTCCTTCAATTATGAATAGGTCAAAGAGATTAAGAAAACAAAACACTAGTAGAAATATAGTGGCATTTTATTGTGCAATAATTTTATTTTTAAAAACCAGAAATATAAATAACTGCTACTCTGAAGATAAGGACTCAATCTAATCCCAGTAAAAAAGCAAAGGAGCCTTATGCTTTATTTAAGCTGAGAAGCCTCATGATTGTTGTATGTATAATTTCCAGTAGGCATTGTGAAAATTTTTAATTGTTTAGAGATCTTCTACATTACTAACTCAATTTCATCCACTACTCTAGTGAAACCCACACACTTCCAATGTATTAACATAGAAGATTTGAACAGCATAATTCATAAATTCAATTTAATTAACATATAGACAAATCTGTACCCAACAATTTAAGATTACACATTCTTCTGAAGAACTCATGGAATATTTATGAAAATTGACCAAGAGTAGGCCATAGAGCAATTCTCAGGAAATATCTAACAAATGGTATCTGACCACAACATAATTAAGTTTAAAATAATATTATATAAAAGTCAATTACATGTTTATGTAGGAAAATGTAATTACAAAAAAAAGGAACCTAGGAATACTAGCAGCAAATACTTATATGTTTTTATTATTTCCCAGACCTGTTCCTATATGTTTTGCATATTAATTCATTTACTATTTATAATAGCCCTTTGAAGTGAGCATAATTATATCCCCATTTTAAAGATGAAGAAACTAAGGCACACTGAGTTTACATAAGTTTGCATTACACAGCTGGCAAATGACAGAATTCAAATCCAGGCAGTCTGGTGCTAGATTCTAAACTCTACAGCTCTGTTCTTCACTGCTTCTCAAAAGACATGCAAGATCTTTCTGGGTAAATCCATAAAGTTTTATTGAAAGATATTCAGACCTAATAAGTAAAAGTATATACCACATTTCTGATTAGAAAGACCCCCAATCATTAAGATATCAATTCGTCCTCAAAATTGTTCCCTAAATTCAATGCAATTTCAATCAAAATCTCAACAAGTTGTTTCTAGGAATTCAAAAAAGTGATGCTAAAATTCATGTGAAAAGAACCAAGAGTCAATAATGCTAAGACATTCCTAGAGAAGAAGAGTAAGATGAGATGACTTGCCCCACCAGATATAAAGACTTTCTGTATACTTTATTAATTAGGGTGGTATGGAGCTGGCATAGAAATAGATAAATTTGACCAAAGTGAACTTAATTTCTGCTAAACCTTGCTTCTACCACCTGGCTATAAAGAGCTTTCAACCTGTGGAACAATTGCTCCCTCAAATTAAGGAATGAATTTGGTAAATCACTTTTACTTTTATCCTCACAGGTGATCACAGACACTAATTTTGCAATTCTAATTAAGTCTATTGATATAATTAGTGTAGTCAGTTCTAATTTAGAAGAATATGGAACACCAAGACTCTTTTACAGAGCGGGCCATACAATTTTTTTTGGCCAAATCAGGACACCTTTGAGAACGAGAGGGAGCCCTATTTATAATTAAGTTATACCTGTCAAACCAGGATAGACACCCTACTTTCACTCTATTCTTTGCCCTTTTAACAACTAGTTTGTTCTATCAGTTACACCAACTATTTCTAAGCCAACCGATACTTTTAAAAAATTATTGGTCATAGAGTGACTTAAGGATCATGACATATATCTTTTTACAACAAGCCCACCTTGACCAATAAACGAACTTGACACTCACAGTTTGAGCAGTGGATAGGATACACAGTGATATTTGAGACAATCATTCAGCAACCTCTTTACTGGTTTCCAGTCTGCTCCTGATTCAACCCAGTTTCCATTCACTTTTCCCTCATTTACAGTCCTACACCTGCTCAGTAGACTCAGCATTTGCATGTGGGCTCTCAATTCTGAAACTCTCAGTGCCCCTGTAGGCATTGGCCTCCAAACTTCCCACTGGCTGTCCCCACAATCCTCTACCCCAGAAAGGCAACTCTACACTATTCCCCACCCACCCATCGCTGGGAGCCAGTCCCAGACCCAGGCCTCTCGTTGGACTGCCCCCTGGCGTACCAGAACCCAGGGATGGGTTTCAGACACAACTTGGTCACAGACACTGCCAATCCACAACACAAGGAACTCCCAAAGGGGGAAAAACATATGTATGTTGGTGGGGTTTCTGGGCAGGGGAGCAATGCTTGATGATCTGTTTTAGAGGTATATACGCATCCTTAAAACATGTCCCTGGTTTCTCATTCTTGTTCACTGTTCAAATTAATAGCTAAACTGGAAACCTAATAAAATAAAGGAAACGTAGAAACTTTGAACTCCTGAGAGAGTAAATATGAAAAGTTACTTCCCTATTTATAAATAGGAAAACACTCTTTTTATGTTTAATATTTAGCTTAGCCATAGTTATTTTTACTAAGGAATTTCTCCAATGCTTTTTACTAGATTAAGGAAGAGAACTACTTTTCACCTAAACAAGAGAAAAATATCATTCAGCATTTACATGTTGGTGCCCAACTTTGGCTGTACAATGCAATCACATAGGGAGTTTTGAAAACAAAAAAACAAAAAAAAACTGATGTCTGGATCCCATGCCTAGAGATTCTGATTCAAGTGATCTGGAATGTCAGAGGGCAGAGAGCAGAAGCAAGAAGAACTACAATCCTGCAGCCTGTGAAACAAAAACCACATTCACAGAAAAATAGACAAGATGAAAAGGCAGAGGGCTATGTACCAGATGAAGGAACAAGATAAAACCCCAGAAAAACAACTAAATGAAGTGGAGATAGGCAACCTTCCAGAAAAAGAATTCAGAATAATGATAGTGAAGATGATCCAGGACCTCAGAAAAAGAATGGAGGCAAAGATTGAGAAGATGCAAGAAATGTTCAGCAAAGACCTAGAACAATTAAAGAACAAACAAACAGAGATGAACAATACAATAACTGAAATGAAAACTACACTAGAAGGAATCAATAGCAGAATAACTGAGGCAGAAGAACGGGTAAGTGACCTGGAAGACAGAATGGTGGAATTCACTGCCACAGAAGAGAATGAAGAAAAAAGAATGAAAAGAAATGAAGACAGCCTAAGAGACCTCTGGGACAACATTAAACGCAACAACATTCGCATTATAGGGGTCCCAGAAGGAGAAGAGAGAGAGAAAGGACCAGAGAAAATATTTGAAGAGATTATAGTCGAAAACTTCCCTAAAACGGGAAAGGAAATACCCACACAAGTCCAGGAAGCACAGAGAGTCCCATACAGGATAAACCCAAGGAGAAACATGCCGAAACACATAGTAATCAAATTGGCAAAAATTAAAGACAAAGAAAAATTATTGAAAGCAGCAAGGGAAAAACGACAAATAACATACAAGGGAACTCCCATAAGGATAACAGCTGATTTCTCAGCAGAAACTCTACAAGCCAGAAAGGAGTGGCATGAAACACTTAAAGTGATGAAAGGGAAGAACCTACAACCAAGATTACTCTACCCCGCAAGGATCTCATTCAGATTCGATGCAGAAATCAAAAGTTTTACAGACAAGCAAAAGCTAAGAGAATTCAGCACCACCAAACCAACTCTACAACAAATGCTAAAGGAACTTCTCTAAGTGGGAAACACAAGAGAAGAAAAGGACCGACAAAAACAAACCCAAAACAATTAGAAAATGGTCATAGGAACATACATATCGATAATTATCTTAAATGTAAATGGATTAAATGCTCCAACCAAAAGACACAGGCTTGCTGAATGGATACAAAAACAAGACCCATATATATGCTGTCTACAAGGGACCCACTTCAGACCTAGGGACACATACAGACTGAAAGTGAGGGGATGGAAAAAGATATTCCCTGCAAATGGAAATCAAAGAAAGCTGGAGTAGCTATACTCATATCAGATAAAATAGACTTTAAAATAAAGAATGTTACAAGAGACAAGGAAGGACACTACATAATGATCAAGGGATCAATCCAAGAAGAAGATATAACAATTATAAATATATATGCACCCAACGTAGGAGCACCTCAATACATAAGGCTAGTACTAACAGCTATAAAAGAGGAAATCAACAGTAACACAATAATAGTGGGGAATTTAACACCTCACTTACACCAATGGACAGATCATCCAAAATGACAATAAATAAGGAAACAGAAGCTTTAAATGACACAATACACCAGAGAGATTTAATTGATATTTATAGGACATTCCATCCAGAAACAGCAGATTACACTTTCTTCTCAAGTGCGCAGGGAACATTCTCCAGGATAGATCATATCCTGGGTCACAAATCAAGCCTCAGTATATTTAAGAAAACTGAAATCATATCAAGCATCTTTTCTGACCACAGTGCTACGAGATTAGAAATCAATTACAGGGAAAAAAACGTAAAAAACACAAACACATGGAGGCTAAACAATACGTTACTAAATAACCAAGAGATCATTGAAGAAATCAAAGAGGAAATCAAAAAATACCTAGAGACAAATGACTATGAAAACACGACAATCCAAAACCTATGGGATGCAGCAAAAGCAGTTCTAAGAGGGAAGTTAATAGTTATACAAGCCTACCTCAAGAAACAAGAAAAATCTCAAATAAACAATCTAACCTTACACCTGAAGGAACTAGAGAAAGAAGAACAAACAAAGCCCAAAGTTAGTAGAAGGAAAGAAATCATAAAGATCAGAGCAGAAATAAATGAAATAGAAACAAAGAAAACAATAGCAAAGATCAATAAAACCAAAAGCTGGTTCTTTGAGAAGATAAACAAAATTGATAAACCATTAGCCACACTCATCAAGAAAAAGAGGGAGAGGACTCAAATCAATAAAATAAGAAATGAAAAAGAAGTTACAACAGACACCGAGAAATACAAAGCATCCTAAGAGACTACTACAAGCAATGCTATGCCAATAAAATGGACAACCTGGAGGAAATGGACACATTCTTAGAAAAGCACAACCTCCCGAGACTGAACCAGGAAGAAATAGAAAATATGAACAGACCAATCACAAGTAATGAAATTGAAACTGTGATTAAAAATCTTCCAACAAACAAAAGTCCAGGACCAGATGGCTTCACAGGTGAATTCTATCAAACATTTAGAGAAGAGCTAACACCCATCCTTCTCAAACTCTTCCAAAAAATTGCAGAGGGAGCAACACTCCCAAACTCATTCTATGAGGCCACCATCACCCTGATACCAAAGCCAGACAAAGATACTACAAAAAAAAGAAAATTACAGACCAATATCACTGATGAATATAGATGCAAAATTCCTCAACAAAATACTAGCAAACAGAATCCAACAACACATTAAAAAGATCATACACCATGATCAAGTGGAATTTATCACAGGGATGCAAGGATTCTTCAATATATGCAAACCAAGCAATGTGTTACACCATATTAACAAATTGAAGAATAAAAACCATATGATCATCTCATTAGATGCAGAAAAAGATTTTGACAAAATTCAATACCCATTTATGATAAAAACTCTCCAGAAAGTGGGCATAGAGGGAACCTACCTCAACATATTAAAGGCCATATATGACAAACCCACAGCAAACATCATTCTCAATGGTGAAAAACTGAAACCATTTCCTCTAAGATGAGGAACAAGACAAGGATGTCCACTCTCACCACTATTATTCAACATAGTTTTGGAAGCCCTAGCCATGGCAATCAGAGAAGAAAAAGAAATAAAAGGAATACAAATTGGAAAAGAAGAAGTAAAATGGTCACTGTTTGCAGATGACATGATACTCTACATAGAGAATCCTAAAGATGCCACCAGTAAACTACTAGAGCTAATCAATGAATTTGGTAAAGTTGCAGGATACAAAATGAATGCACAGAAATCTCTTGCATTCCTATACACTAATGATGAAAAATCTGAAAGGGAAATTAAGGAAACACTCCCATTTACCATTGCAACAAAAAGAATAAAATACCTAGGAATAAACCTACCTAGGGAGACAAAAGACCTGTATGCAGAAGACTATAAGACACTGATGAAAGAAATTAAAGATGATACCAACAGATGGAGAGATATACCATGTTCTTGGATTGGAACAATCAATATTGTGAAAATGACTATACTACCCAAAGCAATCTACAGAGTCAATGCAATCCCTATCAAATTACCAATGGCATTTTTTACAGAACTAGAGCAAAAAATCTTAAAATTTGTGGAGACACAAAAGACCCCGAATAGCCAAAGCAGTCTTGAGGGAAAAAAACGGAGCTGGAGGAATCAGACTCCCTGACTTCAGACTATACTACAAAGCTACAGTAATCAAGACAATATGGTACTGGCACAAAAACAGAAACATAGATCAATGGAACAAGATAGAAAGCCCAGAGATAAACCCACGCACCTATGGTCAACTAATCTATGACAAAGGAGGCAAGGATATACAATGGAGAAAAGACAGTCTCTTCAATAAGTGGTGCTGGGAAAACTGGACAGCTACATGTAAAAGAATGAAAGTAGAAGACTCCCTAACACCATACACAAAAATAAATTCAAAGTGGATTAAAGACCTAAATGTAAGACCGGACACTATAAAACTCTTAGAGGAAAACATAGGAAGAACACTCTTTGACATAAATCACAGCAAGATCTTTTTTGATCCACCTCCTAGAGTAATGGAAATAAAAACAAAAATAATCAAATCGGACCTAATGAAACTTCAAAGCTTTTGCACAGCAAAGGAAACCATAAACAAGACAAAAAGACAACCTTCAGAATGGGAGAAAATATTTGCAAACGAATCAGCAGACAAAGGATTAATCTCCAAAATATATAAACAGCTCATGTAGCTCAATATTAAAAAAAACAAACAACCCAATCCATAAATGGGCAGAAGACCTAAATAGACATTTCTCCAAAGAAGACATACAGATGGCCTTGAAAAGCACATGAAAAGCTGCTCAACATCACTAATTATTAGAGAAATGCAAATCAAAACTACAATGAGGTATTACCTCACCCCCATTAGAATGGGCATCATCAGAAAATCTACAAACAACAAATGTTGGAGAGAGTGTGGAGAAAAGGGAACCCTCTTGCACTGTTGGTGGGAATGTAAATTGATACAGCCACTATGGAGAACAGTATGGAGGTTCCTTAAAAAACTAAAAATAGAATTACTATAAGATCCAGCAATCCCACAATTGGGCATATACCCAGAGGAAACCATAATTCAAAAAGACACATGCACCGCAATGTTCATTGCAGCACTATTTACAATAGCCAGGTCATGGAAGCAACCTAAATGCCCATCGACAGATGAATGGATAAAGAAGATGTGGTACATATATACAATGGAATATTACTCAGCCATAATAAGGAACGAAATTGGGTCATTTGTTGAGACGTGGATGGATCTAGAGACTGTCATACAGAGTGAAGTAAGTCAGAAAGAGAACAAATATCGTATATTAATGCATATATGTGGAACCTAGAAAAATGGTACAGATGAACTGGTTTTCAGGGCAGAAAGTGAGACACAGATGTAGAGAACAAACGTATGGACACCAGGGGGGAAAGCAGCAGGGGGTTGGGGGTGGTGGTGTGATGAATTTGGGTGATTGGGATTGACATGTATACACATGTGTATGTACACACATACACACAATTTGATGTGCATAAAATTGATGACTAATAAGAAGCTGCTGTATAAAAAAATAAATAAAATGAAAGCAAAAAAAAAAAAAAAAGTGATCTGGAATGTGCCCAGCCATCAGGGGTTTCACAGCCCTATGGGTGTTTCTAAAGTAATTAATGTAATAAATGTAATGTAATGTTGAGGCCTGCTGACAACCTGTCAAAGGCTAAACGTGTATACAAGACTTTATTGACTCTTCACAACAATCCTGTAAGCTGCCAGCCCTGCAGCTGAGGAAACTGGGGCTCAGAGAGGTTAAGTAAATTACTCATGACCACACAGCCAGTAAGTGTCTGAAACAAGATTTGAAATTAAATCTGTATGACTTCAAAGTCCATGCACATAACCATTAATAAGTGAGGAAAAGCTGTCATTATGGGGAAAGGCACTTACATATGGATAAGGACCTGCTTAGCAACTTCAATTTCCTACTCTAGAGCCATTTCATTCCTACCTGAAAACACAGCCAAGACCTAATCTCTAGAATCAGTCTTGTTCTTAAAAGACACATTAAGAGTTTGCCCACTGTATCCATCAGCCTTGCCTCCTAGATCTGATAACTAGGCTCTCACCTTATGCCTATGGACTGAAGTACTGACATGTCCCCTACTGCAGTAAGGATGAGCATAAAGCATGCACAGTGGTATTGGAGTCCTGGGTTCAAATCCCTTCTCTGTCTTACTGTATCCTTGTGACTTTGGACAAGTCAGTTAACCCTGCCGAGTCTCAATTCCACATTTACAGAATATAAAAAATAAAACCTATATTGCAGGGCCATAGTTAGGAATGAACAAGATAACAAATATA
This sequence comes from Balaenoptera acutorostrata, assembly GCF_949987535.1. Taxonomy (NCBI): domain Eukaryota; kingdom Metazoa; phylum Chordata; class Mammalia; order Artiodactyla; family Balaenopteridae; genus Balaenoptera; species Balaenoptera acutorostrata. Next base: position 61,641,770 of record NC_080070.1, read on the forward strand.
AAAAGCTAGCATAACACCCATCCCATAGAAGGTCAATAAAGAGTAGATGTCATATAGTTATTATTAATATTACTATGATGATTATTATTACCTGGTATACCATTCCAGCGGAGTATATTGCTTTATTCTTTCAAAAATAACTTGAATGTTGACATTGAAACCCACTCTTTGAGCCTCAACCCCAAAGATGAACAGCTCAACCTCCTTGATGCCTGAGGCTTGCCTTCCAGAACTTCAGCCTGGTACCCACGGTCAGAACCTACTTCTGCTGCTTCTCCTGGAGACACTGAAGATTTTCTCAATGCAAAGTGTATGCCCATTCAGTTCCCTGCAAATCACCCACCTCAGGGCCGTTCCAGATCGCTGTGTGGTCCCAAGAAGTGTGCTCTCTCAGTTTCCACGTCTCCAATCCTCTCCTCTCTGGCCCATCTTGTTACATCCATGGCAACCCATGTTATGACTTCTGCCAAATAAAAAGCATAATGTTAACACATTGATTTGTGCATCATAAACTCAACACAATTGGTTTAAAAACTTGGGCCCATGGCTTCCCTGGTGGCGCAGTGGTTGGGAATCTGCCTGCCAATGCAGGGGACACGGGTTCGAGCCCTGGTCTGGGAGGATCCCACATGCCGCGGAGCGGCTGGGCCCGTGAGCCACAACTGCTGAGCCTGCGCGTCTGCAGCCTGTGCTCCGCAACAGGAGAGCCTGCGATAGTGAGAGGCCCGCGCACCGCGATGAAGAGTGGTCCCCACTTGCCACAACTAGAGAAAGCCCTCGCACAGAAACGAAGACCCAACACAGCCATAAATAAATAAATAAATAAATAAATAAAAATTTAAAAAAAAAAAAAAACTTGGGCCCGAGGGTGAGGTAAACCTTCCCAGTTTCCTGAAAGGGACCCTAGCCTAACCCTAAACCACAAATGTGGTGGGGCCCAAACCCGCATTTATTCCAATCATTTCATAAGCAACATAGATAAAAAGGCATAATTCCCTTGAAAGATTTTCAAGGTCCTCCTTTAAGTGTGTTTCCCTCACTACTGTGGTTCTAAACTATGGCCACCGCCTCAAGACCAAATTACAGCTTTTGGCAGATGGTTTTAGTCTGGTGGTTACAGCAATGAATGTGGAGTCAGGAATCTTGGAGTCTCAGCCTTGTGGGTAACCACAAGCAAGATAGCTGCCCTTGTCTCAGTTTTTCTGTCAGTTAAATGGGGTAAATTTTTCTTTCTTCCAACTACTTCAAAGGCAAAGGTTATGACAATTAATTACCCTATGGCCCACTAAACCTGGAACTTTCCGTGCAGTAACGAAGCTACTGTCAGCTTTTTCCTTCAAAGTCTAGTAATTTAATCCTAAAATACTGTATGTTTTGAGTGTCCAAGTGTTACACCTGGAGGTTCATTTGGAGGCATTTATATCTAGGGTTACTGAGCCATGTACCCCATTGCCCTAATACTGGCTGATGGAGGCAGAATCATGTTCTAAAACATTAAACCAAAAAGCCTGGATTTAGCTCAAGGGGACAGCATTGCTAAATCACACAGGTGGCTTTTTTTTTAACCTCAAGTGCCCTGGCTTCCCCATAACATAAGCATCTGATACTGTTTGAAAAATACTCTGTAGAATAGTTGGTATTCACAGGCAAACAAGGTCTGGTGAAAAGTTTCCCAACTCTGCTTCCTGCCCTTGTGTGACACAAACATACTTCTTTATTTGCCATGTTTCTATTACTTTTAGTTCTAAAGGGATCCTTTTTCCCATAATCCATATTTTAACGATATTTTAACACTGAGAAATTCTATTATCCCCTTGCATACAACCATTAACAGACCTCTGGAGGTGAGAACCTATCTACAGATACTACTTTTAGAGTGTCTTTGAGAGAGAAATAACTTTAAGCTTGAGTTTTTATGGTTGATAAAAGTGATAGCCATTGGGAAAGGAAAAAAATTATGTTATTTTTAAAAGAACTTAAATTATTATTTACATTACTGATTTTTCTCTTTAATATTGTCTTGTATGCATGTCACTTCTGAATAAAAATGTAAACTTTGACAGTTTAGCAGAATATTGAAGTGTCACTACATAATGTTGATTATGAATACAGTTCATTCTGTTTTCTGGAATGGTTAGCTGACATATGAAATAGAAAGAAAAAACTCATCACACTCATTCTCTCTTGGTGTTAATAAATAAAAATTAATTATAGTACTGGGAATTTGAGCCAATAATAGTCCAGAAATTTAAATAGTATGTTTCATTATTAATGTTTATATATATATATATTTAAGACATATATATGTCTTAAAAAGGACTCAAAAAAAAGTTCTATATTGCATATACATTAGGTATGGGAGATTAATTCACTTTGAACCCATATAGTGTAATGGAAAGATTATTCATTAATTAGAATTCCAGATTTCCAGGTTCTGGTTCAAGTCTGTATGACTTCAAAGTCTCTTCTTTGTTCTGCCACTAACTCTCCTTGTGACTTAGAGGGAATCCCTTTATATTTTTGGAATCTAGTTTCCTGACAGTTACGGGTTGAATTGTGTCTCCCCAACCAACCCACCCTACAAACATAAAAAGATATTTTGAAATCCTAACCCGCAGTACCTCAGAATGTGAACTTATTTGGAAATAGGGCCCTTGCAAATGAGATTAGTTAAGAAGTATAACTCCAGAAGTCATACTGGAGTAGGGTATGATCCAATATGACTGGTGTCCTTATTAGAAGACAGTCATTGAAGACAGACACGCAGGGAGAACGTCATGCAACGACAAAGGCAGAGACTGGATTTATGTAGTTGCAAGCCAAGGAACACCAAACTGTGAGCAAACCATTAGAAGCTAGAAAGAGGAAAGGAAGTATTCCCCTACAGGTTTCAGAGAGAGCATGGCCTGCCCACACCTTGATTTGAGACTTCTAGTCTCCACAACTGTGCGACAATAAATTTCTATTGTTTGAGACACCCAGTTTGTGGTACTTTGTTATGGCAGCCTTAGCAAATGAAAATACAATCTTTAAATTGAGAAGACTGGATTCTGAAAGATTTATCCATAAATATATTTTTATTATTTGAAGTCAGAGGTCAACATACTTTTTTCTGTGAAGGGCCAGATAATACATATTTTAGGCCTTGCAGGTCATGCAGTCTCTATAACAAGCACTCAACTCTGCTGATGGAAAGCTGTTGTAGACAATATGTAAATAAATGCGAGTGGCTGTGTTCCAATAAAACTTTATTTATAGTCACTGAAATTTGAATTTCATATAATTTTCCTAAGTCACAAAATATTATTCTTTAAAAAAAATTTTTCCCTACCATTTAAAAATGTACAAACCATTCTTAGCTCTCAGACCACACAAAAACAGACAGGGGACTGGATTTGGTCTGCAGGCTGCAGTTTGCTGAATCCCGTTCCAAGTTGTTGACATTAGTACAATGGACTTGGTAGAAAGCGTGATAGAAAAGCAATATGCAGCCTTTACCCAAGACACATAAGCTAAGCAGTGGATGACTTTCTGCAGATAATAATAATTGTATTCATGGAGCTATATCTCTCTATGTATAATAAAAACAGTTTTTATAAAACCACCTGAGAATCACATTTAAAAATAGAGTAGTAGGTTTTTTAAAAACTGCATTTCATTACTTTATCTCTTTACTTTAGTGGTCAAAGTTAAATAGAATAAATATTAAAAATGAAAACTATTATCATTTATTGAGCACTTACAGAGTGTCAAGCTCTCTGGTAAATGCTGTATACAATTATCTCATTAATCATACAATAACCCCATAAGTTACATAGTCCTATATCCCCTTTACAGATGAGGCTTAGAAAGATTAAGCAATGCACCTGAGGCCACACAGCTAGTACTTAACTGAGCCCAGAATAAATCAGGTGATTCTGACTCCAAGGTTCATAAATAAAGCCACTTTATATACTGTTGTTAATTTCTTATACTGTTTAATTTCAAATGTTCAATTTCCAAACAAATGTGGTAATTTACTATAATTAATTGTATTATTATTATAATTAATAACAAAACCTACAATTTTTTTAATAATAAATAAAAATCAATTAATAATCAAATATACAATTCACCATAGAATGGATAGAACAGAAAGAACAAAAAAATGGAAGAAAATTATATTTTATTTTCCTCTTTAAGTTAGATCAAATATAACATTTGATTTCTTTGACTCAAATACTGGAATTACTAATGGGTCCAGCCTTAGTCTTAAACTATTTAGCTCTGGAGAAAAAATTGAAAACAATGTAAAACTGGATACTGTTTTATGATATACTCTTTTATTACCAACTCATCAAAGAGAAGGTGGAAAAAAACCCAAACCAACCTGTTGATAGCATATGTGATTAAGTTCCTCATTCAAGTATATTGACAGATGGCAGAAAAGAGACAAAAGGATAGAGATGCCAGGGAGATGGAGGATGTTGTAACCAAATACAAAATCATCTGGATCCTTTATGACCTAGGTCCCTTTGCAACCTAGCGTTTGTGTTTAAGTTAAAACCTTTTGTTTCATCACCTGACAGATCACAGACCGAATTTCCAACCTGAAGTATTCTTCTGGCAAGCATGGGGCACCGAAGTATTCTTTGAGGAAATTATACACTTCATCTATATAAAGGTTAAGTCAATGAAATTATTAAGTGGTAGAACAGGATTTAAAAGCTTAACCTCCAAGAATGCCATCATGCCTGGCACACAGAGAGCTTACAATATGCCAAATATGAAACGTCCACAGAATGCAAACCCAGCAATCTGCTTTGTGTTACTTTCTAATAAATGTCAATGAGCAAAGTGTTTATAACTTGAAAAAGGAGGAGGTTGGGGGGGATCCAGTAGCTTGCCACATGGAAGTATATCTCCTTGTCGATTCCAGGAAAATGTCAAATCAGTACAACTGTTCCAAGACTCTTGGTCTTCACTTCTGCATTGATTAAACTGCACGTGCTATGTTTTTGGCAAAATGAGCTGCATTCATAATGGTTGATATCCAATGGTTCAATAAGAATAGCAGGCCTCACAGATTTCAGTGAATATAATATAGTCATTTTGCAGTTGTGCAAATTAAGACACATGGAATAAACAACTTGCTTCAAAACAAGTTAGAATTAGAAGTCAGCAATACGATTCAAGTCTAGCTTCAGTGTCTTCTATTTACCTTCTCTGGGATGGCTGGAGCTTAATTTTGGTTCCCTTGTTTCAATGCTGGCTATATAGAATCAGTTCTCACTTCCAAAGCTGAAATGAATGAATTATGGAACTCTCACTACATCTTATGACCAGCTTTTGCCCATTTAATTTGGCTCAACTGACATTATTAAGGACTTTACTAGATCTAAAGGTGAAAAGGCTGAATACAGACAGACCCCACCCATGAGGACTTGAGATTCTAATGAAGGGAGGGGAAAAAACCCTCAAAGCAGATAATTTCAATTAAATGAAGCTAAAAAATAAGATAAAGGAATTGAGTGCAATGGGAAGCTGGAGGAGGGGCACTGAGCCCAACGTGGGAGTCCAAAAAAGGCTTCCAAGAGGGGATAGTGCCCTAAAATGAATCCTAAATGGTAATCAGGATTTAGCCAACTGAAGAAAGGAGGAAGGGCATCCCAGCTTGGGAAACTGCATGAGTAAAGCCAAGAGGCAGGAAACATCATAGAATATGCTGGGAAAACATGCTATGGGGATACAGAGCAGAATTAACCTGAAAATTGTAATTCATGCCTTCCTAAATGGAAAAAATTAACTAGCTGGACAATATTGTTAAAAGCTTTAAATTCACAGTGTGCACTGTAATTGGGAAACTTATTGTTACTATATGATGCCCATATCAGGAGGGAGAATTTGGTCCTAGAGCTATCTTCTATAAAAATGGATTTACTTTTAGAAAACCAAAATATTCCGTTTCTCTCCTGGTTGGTTACACAGCTCACACCGGTCCTCAGGTCAGTGCCCTCATTGAGTGAAAGCTTGCTGTGACTCCAGGTAAGACAAATAGAAACCCAATGGCTTCTCAAGTATAATTCCCTGAAAATTATTTACTGAATATCCTGCACACCAGCGTTTCTTCCCAGGGCTTCTAGGCAGTACTTTGCACTTCTATCCCAGAGTCACTTGCTATAAGGAAAGAAAAATGGTGGACAGGAAACCAAGAATGGTACCCTCTCTGCCTCAAGGTCACAGTTGGGTGCCAAGTTATGGAATTTGTCAGGCAATTACTCAAAGGTTTGGAGGGGAAAACCTCCATTATTAAGAGAACCTCAGACCCACCTAGGTTTTAGCCTTGAGGGGAGACACTCTAGGTGGGAAAAGGCAGTTGTTCAAGAACCTCCAGCTTCCTCCCATTGAATTTTTGTCCCCTTCATTTCTATGCTTTGATGATGGGTACTACCACCCCCTGGGTGGTGCCTCTATGACTTGGGCACTAGAGCAGTACAGGGTACCTTTGGTTCTCCAACTACAACAGGATGAAGTTTCCGAAAACACTCAGTATGAAAGAACAACAGTAGAAGGACAATATCTAGTTAAGCTAAAAAAGTAATGGCTTCTCACTATCCAAAATTCATTCCTTAGGATAAACACTAACTCCAAAAGATAATACAACTTCATTAGCACCTTACACTCATTCCTTTCTCCTGTCCTCCGTCCTGTGCCTGAGAGATGCAATAACACTTTCTCGTCTACAGGGTCAGACATCTGGTCACCAAGGCCCTTTCTGGCCAAGACCAAGAAAACATTTTCAGTCTGCATTAGAGTTAGTAGTTAAATAGGCCCTGAGTCAGACTGCCTGGGTTTGAACACCAGCTCCATCACTTACCAGCTATATGACCTTAAGTAAATTACTTAGCCTCTTTTTGTCTGTTTCCTCATCTGTAGAATGGAATAACAGTACTTAGAATTAAATGAGAAAATGCATATGCTACATTTGTCACACATAGCATAAGATTAATAATTATTAGTAGTTATCTCTTTCCCATCTAGGACTCTAAAATTTGGAAGCCATATTATTATATAAAAGACATGATGTTGCACTGAACTCTGGTAACTGAAACAATAAATGGTGTCGCTCTTCAACTGTGCAACTTCTACATAACTACAGTAGGTGGCATGATCTCTTACGACTCAATAGTACTGCAGTATACTAACCATAATATTACCTCAAAACTTTCCTCCAGGTTGCTCTCTCTGCCTGGAATGTTCTAGCTCCTGACTCACTCCCACAGACTCTGAGGTGGATGTGACTCGTGCTCAACAATGCACAGCTCTCTACTCCTTCCTGAGCATACCAGCTCTTTGCACTTACGTAGGGCCGTGAACTCAGATTGGGTCAATGGTCTGTTAACAGTGGAGAAAAGCACTGCATAACCTCCCCCCTTTTGGTGAGGACGTGGCACCCGTGTGTCAAGATCGGAGTCCATGTGATGGACCTGACTCACCAAGTGTATAGCTGTCTCACAGAACATACTTCATGTAAGCAAGAAATAAACTTTTATGTGTTAAGCTATGATGATTTGCTACCTTAGCTTAAGCCTGGCCCATCCTGAATAATACACACCACTTACATCCCACCCCCACACCAACCTTACGTCCCCCACCCTTGACTCCCACCTCCCCATCCACCTAATAGGTTCCTTGTCAATCTTCAGATCATGACTTATCTGTTCCTCAGAGAAGCCTAATAGTCATCCTTTCTTAAGTAGGTACCACCCTTACTATTCTTAATATTGAGCCCTGTTTTTCTTTAATATTATTTCCCTCATAATTTGTAATAATTACACATTTGTCCACTTGTTTTTTCCTTGTCTCCACCACTAGACTATAAGATACACAAGAAATCTATAAGAACATTTAGGTTATACTTTCCAATAAAACAGAAAAATAAACTAAGGCTTAGAACATCATTAGGTCTTAGAACAGTGTTTGTATTTTTTAAATTTTTATTTATTTATTTATTTATTGTATTTTTTAAAAAAATAAGTGAACATCTATCCATCAAAAGAAGTATATATAAAGTAGCAGGAAGTTTGTTGTTTCATAATATGGACAATGGCATTGGAAGAAAGACAAATTCCACTGGACTACGTGCTGGGCCAGAAATTTGTACAAGACTTGACTACAAAAAAGTTCTGTACACGGAAGAAACTCAAGGGCATGAAAACATTCACAGCTAAGAGGAAAATCAGCAGTGTCACGGGTAAGAACCGAAAACCAGAATCGCTGTTATGCTCTCTCCCATTCTAGTAACCCTGTCCAAAAGCACCAGGAGGGAGGAGCCGGGAAGGGTCACATGGAAGGCTCTGGATCTTATAAGAGCCTAGTGACACAGCACCTCACCCCACCCCCAGCAGATCATATTGTTGATTATAACAAGCACTTCTTTGCTATCTCTGAGTATGGCAGAAAGAAAGGAAAGAAAGGGTAGAAAGAGTAGAAAAAAAAGAAAGAACATGAAGAAAGGGAGAAAGAAAGAAAGGAGGGAGGGAGGAAGGGATGGAGAAAGGAAGGAAAAAAGAGAAAGAGAAAGAAAAGAAAAAGTAAAAAATAAATGCATTTCTATCTGTAAGAAAGGAGATAATAGAAATTTGGGACCTTTCTTCTTTCTCAAAGAAAACTGTCTTCTGCCCTATGGGGCAGACTACAAAGAACCAAGAGGAATCATGAATTCACAACATTACTTTTTGAGTATTTCACTACACATTTTCACCTGAGATTCTTTTTTCCTGGGTTATTCATTTCTGCCATCACTTCCATACACAGAGAAAAGGACATGCACTACAACACTGGGTCAGGAAAATTAGTTACATTAAGTGCCTTTAGTTATTACACTTTTTATGTCACTGTCTTTACAGCGGTTTTGTACCAGAACTTGGACTAGATAATACCTTACCCAGGTAAAAATAGCAGATATTATTACCTAAGCCCTATACCATACATTTATCATTTTGTAGTTATCCAGCACCCAACTCTCTCCACATATACCCACCTTCCTAATAGCACACCAGCCTCCCCTTGGGGATAATTCAAATGGTGTGTAGTCTCAGGGGGAGGTCACTAAGTGCCACCTCTCACTGCCATTTCCCACTTCAGAAGTGGCAAGCCTGCTCCTTCACGAGCTCCCTGCTCTACCCAGGGGCCAGGCAATCAAACACCACTCCAGGGATGGTAAATCCTGAGTGAGTGAAACGAAGGAAGAGGGTACAGGCAGAGGTCAAATCCATTGCAGCCCTCAGGACCCAAGGACCAGGAAGCTCCTGAGTTGAAACCTTGGTTAACTCCTGGTGCCAGAGATGCCCTAGCTCTTGTCACTTTCTCAGATTTCTGCAGCCCCCAATATCCTGCCAGTAAATTCTCCTTTGGCTTAAAATATTTGGGGTTAGTCTCTGTTGCACACAACCAAAAAGTCAAACCAGGGCTATTATGTATAGCTATGTAGGTAGTACTTTGTATAAGAGAACCCAGCAAAAGAAACCAGGAGAGCTGAAATCCAGCCTGTGCTCCACTTGCCAAGGGGCTACATTCTACTGGAGGAAAGAGTGGCATTTTCCAATTTCCACAGAGGCACGGTATAGACAGGCAGTGGCCCTGCCCCTGACTGATACATCTATCTTTTTCAGTTATAAAACAGAGGCCTAGTGATTAAGTCATACTAGTAAACTGTGATTACAGTAATGCAATGATATCGCATTGGGCTATTCTGCTGCTTTTTTCTCTACCTACAGATTGAACCACCTATTTATTCCTGCAAGGAAAATTTGAAACGAGAAGTGTTCTTGCAGTAGTCCATCCTTCTATGATAGGGCCTACCATAGTCACAGGTACCTGTAACTTGCATACAAGTATTAAAAGGATTAGAATTTTAACTTTAAAAATATGTACAAATATCTAACATTCTGTGCTACAATATAGTTTTTAATAGTTAACCCTTTATATTCATCACCACTGGCAGAAAAACAACTCAAAGAACTCAAGAACTTTCTACATATCTTAATTTCCTATAAGCTAGATTTTCCCGATTTCATAGAGAGATCATGGAAAGGGAAAGATCTCAAATTATGCTGACCAAAGCTCCATTATAATCTCTTCAATTTTTCCATGACTTTTATTTCTCCCACATGTCTTTTTCTCCCAGTTTAGATCACAAACTTATCTGGAGGGTCTGTGAACTAGTATATATACATGCCTAGCATGTGAATGGCATTTACTGTTAAAAAGGAAATTAGAGAACCACCACTCCTTCCGTTAGGAATCTAACAGTTATGCTTCCTTTCCTTTACAAAGTTTCCTTTTACCATATTAAGTCCTCCAGTCTTCCTTTCATGTTACTTTAAGACATTGATGAAAATCTTTTGTTCCTATTTCCCCTCCCCATAAAAGAAAATTAGATTTGTTTTCAGGCTTTAATCCTGCTAAAATAAAGTGAATCAGCTCTGTTTTCATTACTGTCCAGTCATCTCATCAATCATTGAAGGGAATCACTAAAAGCAATCAGCGAGCAAGGTCAACAGCACTCAGCAGAGGGCTGGTGCGATGGTACTTTAACAGATGAAAATGAAGGCTGGGAAAAGGATGACAGTGCTTCACAGCCCTAAGAGGCCCAGTACCACTCCTTAGGAATCAGCCTTTAAATGGGAGAAGATAAGTTAGAGAAGGGAATTATCTTTATTGTGCAACAGGTCTCCTGATACCAAGCTTGTTAATATAACAAAGAGCTACAAGGTTTATTGCAGGGGGTGGGGGTGGGGGATTAGGGTTGTCGTTTCTTGGTACAATGACTCAGGTTTTGGACTTGAGACAAAGAACCTAACTATTCATAGTTCCTGTTCTTCTCTAATAGTTTGTGTTTCATGTCCAATAAAGAATTGCAGAAAGGTATCAGTGTAAGTGAGAGAAACCAACTTTAATTAACGTAAGCTTAAGGGAATTCAGTGAAAGAACACGAGAGTTATGAGAATCAAAGATGAGGCTGAAATGCTAGCCTTGAGAAGGATAGAATCTAAGATGCTCTGGCAAGGAGAGGATCTCCAAAATGGGAACTATTCAGTGGTCAAGACTGAATGAATTCTGACAGTTTCCCCATGTTTGTATCTCTTGGAGATAGAAGGTCCCAGGAAAAGGAGTTTAATTGGCCTAGAACTGGCCATATGCTTTCCACCCCTTTGGTTAGGGCTGGATGGATGAACTTGATTTTTGGCCCTCCAAAGGCGGGGTCGGGGGGGGGGGGTTATGGTTGGAGTAGGGAGGTGGTGGTGTTAATTACCCATAAGGAAATCTGGGTGTTGTTATTAACACAAAGGGCAAGGTATCCTAGGTGGCCAAGATGAAACCAATGTCCAATATGGTATTAAAAATGGAAATTATTTTAGCCCTCAAGGCCAGGAGTCATCTGCTTAACTTATATTAACACCACATACTGCATAGAACACATGTAGATTTTTCATATGTAAGTTAACAGCCTTGTTTCAGTAAGTAACAGTACCTGAGGCATGGTAGCTCCTCCATAAATATTTTTTTAATGGATTAACTTCTTTTGCAATGTTATTTGTTCTCATCCTTTCCTGTATGCCATTAATATTTCCCAATTTTAACAAATACTTCTTATTCAAGATTTGATGAAACAGAACCTCTAAAAGAGAAAGTTCACTGCAGTAGAAAGAATAATGGAATATAATCTTTTCTTGCTTCTGCCCAATGTGACCTTGGGGACTTGTCACAACCGCTTTGGGTTTATATCTTCATCTGTAAAATGAAGTGATAGAGGTACATGCTCTTTAAGAATCTGTACAATTCCATAAGCCTAACATCATAGTCACAAATATATAGATGACAGAAACTCAGCAAACTTAGAAAAAAATGCTTATAATTTTCACAGTATGAAGTGGCTCCACCCTGAATCTGGACAGAAAGTAAAACCTAACTTACTTGGTAGTATTTAGGAGAAATTGCCAATATTGTAGAAAATCTAGATCTCTGTTATCAAACGTTAAAAGAAAGGCAGTGGAATCAATTTTTCAAGTAAAATCTTACACTGAATCCCAATGTCTAAAACAAATAAAGGTCAAAAAACTACCACTGAAACAAAGAGGGATGTGTGGATCCCCATCCTCACACCTTCTCCCACAGGCTCCTGGGAACACCATTTGACATCACTCATCTAATTCCTGACTGAATATCCCTATATTTTTCTGTACCTTATGATAGTTCTAAAAACAAGATAACCAATTTCATTCAGACAGGAAAAATTAAGACAAAAAATTTCCCATGGAAAAGGAAAAGTATATATGCTCTCTTCCAGTGGCTTTAAAAAGACTTAGACAATTTGTTAGTCTATCAACAAGTAATTTTAATTTGAAAAACAATAAAATCAAACAGCAATTAATCCCCTACACTACTGACAACTAGTAATATATAGACGAAGACTATTGTGTCAGAGTGAAAATACAGCTTCCAAAACATTTTACTACACTTATTTAACAAGTTAAATTGTAAAATATGAAAACTCTCCAATATATAAATAGCATTTAAAATTTTGCTTATAATTTTGATAAATTTCAGCAAGACATCTTTCTCCTGTATAATTTTTTCCTACAGTCCTGCTTCAGAGGAAAGATACATATGTCTCCGAAGCCAACATAATTTAGCATCTGCCCTTTTTTTAATCACCAAAGGGGAAACTATTGACAAATATTAAATGATACAAACATAAATTGTCAACTTTGTGGTTAATGATAGTGACCTTCTTAGCCTTAACAAAGAAAAGCAATTTCTCTTCTCATAACATCAGTGTTTTGTCCATTCCTCTACTTAGAAATATCATAATCAACATCATTAAGATACTTCCTATTAACTTGGACCATAGGTTTCTACACAAAATGCCAACCATGAGCCTTTGAGTGTGAGGTTTGCAAAATTCAAACATCCTTATTAAAGTCATCTTTATTTACTTATGAACACTAATGAGATAAAAGCATATTTTACCTTAAGAGATTTATCTTGAAAATATAAACAAGATTCATGTGATCAATTTATTGAGTAGTTACTGAACTTCAATGATGTCATTATTTTGGTCAAAGCAAAAAGTTATGAAAATTTTTCTGCAGGACATTTTCCCTGCAGGTACCAATTAAAAGTGTATTTCATTGTCATTGGTGATCCTAATGACCTCTTGTAGCAGGATACAAGTTTTGAATTGGTACAACCAATTAGATGACATGACTTAGTATATGGATTTGTGTCTGATAACCAAGAAGAAAGGCAAAAGTCATCTCTCATTATTAAAAGATATCTCTACTCTACTTCCTGGTCTATGCTGATTCTGCCAATGCTTCTTCTGATCTCCTAATCAATGGTTTCAAGATTTACTTTATAGTAAATATTTAAGACACATCAAGTATAGTCTAGGGATGTGCAGATGTTGTCAGTGCCCTGCCCTTATTCATTCATCACTTACCATTTCCAGGGAGGACAGCCTCACTTCCAACTGTCAGCAGCTGTGATTCTGCCTGAAGTTTTTCCCTGGCAGCCAGAAATGAACTCTCCATGCACATGGGCCAAACCATAAGTTACTGGAGAATTAACAATTTCCCTCTCTCAGACTCACCCTCAACCAATGACTGACTGGAGTTGGTAAATACCCTGGCCCACTAGCCCCTTGGTTCAAGTAACTGTGGTATGTTGTAAACGGCCTCCCAGAATTCCCAGGTAGAATTAAGGTTGTAACTTGATGTACACTTTATTAGCTTCCCTCCATTTCTTGCCTCACTCTCCCAATTCCCCTGTGACCTCTGTAATAAACTACTCACATTCAAATCCTTATCTCTAGGTCTGCCTCCGAGAGAACCCAAACTAAGACAAGGAGGTATTAAGATGAATACAAAAGGGGTTCTACCTTCAAAGAATTCACAACCTAAAACAGGAGACCAATAATAAACAAAACTAACCAAAGAATAAAAACAATAACCAAGAGGAAAAATATACAGTATTACATTGTAAATAAAGGTATGCTGGCTCAGGTACAGATAACAATCTAGATAGTTTTAAATTTTCTGTGTACAACTACAATGTTAGTAATGGTCCTTCCTATAACTCTAAATATTATCTTCATTGGGAAAAAACTATAAGACTATCTAATAGTCACCTTACTCTAAAATGTCATCCTACCTTATTGCCATTACTGATATTGTTCTAATAATTGCTGAATAATAAACGGTAGCCAAAGGGTAACAAAAAGGGCAGAAGTATAAACTTCATTTAATTCCATGACATCTGTGGAACAAAAGGAATAACAATATAGTGATTCAACCTGACAAGTGGATTCAAACCATATCTACCATAAAATGAAATTTATCCTGCATTAACCTTTTTGGCAGTCCATCAGCCTCCCAAGACAACTACAGAGAGAGTAAAACCAAGTCAGTATTCTGGTCATCATTCACCATTACTTTCTGAAAACATACTTTTCTGATCATTAGCATTGCAACATTAATGGAAAAATCAAGTATTATTGAAGAGCATTTTTTTCCTGGTAACCTCTTACGGATCGACTAGGTGGATACCTTAGACTGAGTGACTAGGGAAGGCCTGACTTGTGAGGATGAAGGCAAGCATTGCAGGGAACAACTGGTACAAAGGTCCCTGGCATGTTCAAGCAACTACATGTAATCATTTTCTGCTTAGGTGATTTTTTACTTATTCTTCAGATTTTATGCTGCTTTAAGAAGCCCTTGATGGCATTTAAGGGGTGACAGGATCTAAATTTTAATAAGATTCCTCTGTTTTTCCCACAAGACTATAGGGCAGAGAAAGTAGCAGCAGAGATCAGTTAGGTGATCATTGCAGAAAATCCTAGTCAACGATGGTGGTGGTTTAGACTAAGACATTAGTAAGAGGAAGTAGGTAAGATTCTGGATATGCTAAGAAACCAAATACCCAACCTAAGATGTCTTAAATAACGAAATTCATAGGCTTATTTTCAGGAAGCCTAGTGCTAGAGCAGGTTCAATGATGACATCATAGAACCACATTCTTCCAGATTTTCTAATCATTTTAACCCTCAAACTGGAATGGTTGTTAGACGACTGCCACTAGCAATTGAGACTAGGTGCTCCCTTATTCATATCCAGAGGGAGAGCCTCACTTTATGTGCTATTTCAAGAGCCAGAATTCCTCTTTGCCATTTGACTCTAGCCCATTGTTTCATTGGCCCACACTTATTAAGCCTGTCCATCCCTCATTCATTCATTTGTATAGGAGATGAACTGGGAATGGGGTTGGCTTGCCTTGAGTCACATGGCCTATGTGAATGAAGGATGGATACCTGAGGGGGAAATATGAGTATTTGTTAGAAAAGAGGAAGGGGGAAATAGACGTTGAGGAGGCAGGCAACGATATTAAATACATGGGATATTCTTTGGGGATGGAGTTGACAGGGCTTGTCAAGGGATTGAATACTGGGAGAAGAGAGGATTCAAGAACAGTTCTAACAGTGCTGGCTTTAGCATTGGGAAAAAGGGGGCACCCACTGCGATGCAAAAGACTAGAGAAAAGATCAGGTTTGAGAAAGATTATCAAGGTTTCTGTTTTCAGCAAGTTGTCCTTAAGATACTCATTAGACACTGGAGAGGTGATGGAGTTGTTAGCTGATTATGAGTTTGGGGTTTCAGGGAGAGGCCAAGACTGAGAATAGAGAATCAAATCAGAGTTTGTTTGTTTTAAGCAACTGAGACCAGACGAGACTACTAAAGAGAGTATATGGATAGAACAAAAGTGGACCTAGGGCAGGGTGTGGACCCATACCAAGATTTAAAAGTGGAGTAAAATAGGAGCCATTAAGGTAGCTAGAAAACTCTAGTCCAACTCTTCAATGTCATATATGTGGGTGGACTGAGAGTAGGGCAAATTATTAGCTCACTGCCAAAGGGTGGCAGATGTTCCTTCTTTAAACTTAAGGTTAAGTGTGGGAGAAAAAAGATATGGATATCTTTAAAAAATACAGGGCAGATCTTGACATGCCACAAAAAAAGCATTATTAATACACTATACAATCTTTCAAAAGAGAGTTGGCTCATTATCATAGTCATCTAAATTAAATATTCAGTGGGAACAGTATGAAGGGACATGGCATCCAATGGCAACAATTTTAATCTAAGGCCTGATGAAAAATACTGACCATTATTACATCTACAATTTGAATTCAAAATGATTCAAATTGAATTAAGTCATTATGGAAAATTACAAAGGAAAAAACCTGGGTTCTAATCCACATCTGACAACTGTTGGCTATGCAACCTTGGACCCTTTCATTTCTTATTTTCTGTGAGACCCAGTTTTCTATTTCATGAGATGTTTACAATAGACAGGCCCTTCCTGCCTGCTTCACAGGTTCACTGTGAAGATCAAAAGTTGAAGAATATCTACTAACTGTAAAATCCCATAAAAATAATTTCCTTCAGCCGCCTGGCTAGTCTAACTTCCTACCAATGATGTGCTTCATCATCCTGATGCCAACTATCAATTTTCAGGTATTCAATCCTTAACAGAGAAAGCCACCTAAACTAAATTTTGAAAACTTATTGACAAAACACTGAAAAACTAGAGGTAACCCATTAAAACCTCTGCCCAATTCCTGTGAGGTTTCAGAATGGTACCTCACCAATTTAAATTCAAGGTATATGAAGTGGCCATCCCTCTGGGTACTAATCTGACATTGTCAAGGTGGTATGGGGTCTAACAATGCCCTTGTAAACCGCTTACCAGAATAGTGAGAAAATATACATCAGAATATTTCTTCAAATGCTACATTAGTATGGCTGCCTGTGCTTCATTATATGATTTAAAAGATAAGTTTTTTTTTTTATCATTTTCAAAGTTCTTTCTTATTCTTTATTCCATCTGATCATCCAGTAGTTCCATCTAGTAGGCAAGGCAGATTCATGCTTGTCTTAATAGGAGAAAACTTATTTATGTTCAAAATCATTTTGAGGCATACCTTAAATTATATTTCAGGTGCCCAACTCCTATTTTGGTGTCAATACTACATCATGTTACATAACTTTTAGATTTTAAATTACTCCACAGTACCAATGATTCTACTTCTAAATAAGTAACACATTCAAGTTTGAAAATATTCCAAATTAAAACTGTATATATTAGCTCCATTCTAAGTCTTATAAGAATCCTTTACCAATCAAATTAAATCTCCCCCTTCACAAAAGTAGATGTGGAAACAGTAATCACTGTGCAGAAACTTAATTGTACTAAATGAATCTGTTCTGTAGTATCTGAGAATATGCACATGTTAACAAAGCATCTTGAGCCCACTTACCCAGTTTTGACAGAGACATCATTCTTAGAAGTGTGATCAAACCACTCTGGATTTTAACAACTAATAATACTTTATCAACTATTAATATTATTAATGGCTTAGGAACTAATTACAGCAATTTAAAATGATTAATATTTTAAAAACACAGGTTTTGAAGGGTCACCTTAGAAATGTCAGTAAATGTCTAAGCTTTCAAAATACAGATGAAATTAAGGTTAAATGTAACTTAAAAGGAATACCTTATAAATAAGACCAACATTTAGTCTATGTGGTTTAAGAAAAGTACTGAATTTGGAATCAGATGAATTCTGGCCTCAAATCATTTAACCTCTCAGAGCCTCAGTTAACATTAAAAAAAAAAAAATTCATTAATAGGAAATTTTGCTGTCTATAATAAAGCTCTGGAAAAATCACAAATAGTATGAGAAAATTAATGATGAGAGTCAAAAGATCAAGACTTCTGAACCAAACCAATATTAGATCAAAACATTTATTTTTTGTGTTACAAAAACAAAAATAAATCCAAGGAGGTAATGAAATAAACATTTTTTAAGTGTCCCATCCTGGGTTCTCTGCTCTAGAATTTAGTAAACAGTTCAAGTTTAGGTTGCTTCAGCACTTCTGGATGCTATGATGTCTCCATCTTATAACCATGTTTCTCTAGTTCAGCTCTATAAAGAAACACAAAAGAACAACATCACTAGACATTCTTCATGATAATTTAAAGAAACAGATGATTTTTAGAAATAACACAATTAATAAATAATTGAGCTAATAAGCCTAAACATCAATTTAAAATACTACAAAATAGCTTTACTTTAGTGCCTAAAAAGAAATCTATATTAGAAGGAAACTGGATGTGAATCAACATAATGCTAATAAAATTTGGTTTTCACATTAGTAAAGTTATGTTTTATATTCCTTATTTTTCTGATAAATCTATTTATGGAAGAAATGTGAGGGAATTATTGATATTTTCCAAATACTGTACAATTATTCTGTTCATAATAAATATTTAAACATAAATTTTAAGAATCATTAACCATACGGCTAAGAACACTAGACACTGCTATCAAACTTTCAGAGATTTTATAATTACAATACTGTTATTTACACATAAACAACAAACATCGCTTTTCATATTGACATATATACTGCCCTAAACAAAACAAAAATTATTAATCAAATTTAAGGGTGTGTGAGAATTATTCTGTATTAAATATATGTAGACTAAATATAATAAATAAGTTATAAAATATTAAACAAGACTTTACTTTCCTAACTTTAAATGTGGATAAAAATCTCAAAAATGTATACTGGCATAAATATCAACACTTTAAAAAGATACTTTTTATAATTTTAAGTAATTTTTTCAACCGGAAATTTCAGTCATACTTTGAGAATGTCAACTGCAGTTGTTGATCTGCCTTGTATAAACATTTGCACAAAAAGGTTTAGCCCTGTAATCAATATCAGTTATTTAAACTACCATTCCAAATATCACCAGCAACTTTTCTGCCACAATTCTGATTTTATAAAAGTTCACAATAAAATTATGTGAGGACCAACCTATGATAAAACTGTACAAATGTTAAGCATGATTACATCATTACATCTAAGATAAAAAGACATTTGTTCTCAAGCATAATTTTGCTTAGACACTATCACACTATCCAATGTAAATGCGATGCAAAAAATACATGGTAAGAACAATGTATAATATTTATTACTCATTTCCCCAAACTCCTTCACTTCCTTAAAATTTTTAGATATTTATAATACAAATACTGACCTAAAGTCCATGAATAATATTAAGGCCAGAGCTTATTCATATGAATCATCTTTGTCTTCTGCTCAGGTGTAGAGGACAATATGCGCTGGTGGTAAAACACTGGATTAGGAGTCAAGAGATCAGCACAAGTTTCTGACTCTACCGCCTCCTTTGCTAAATTTAACTAAAATGCTTCCTTTGTCCTCTCCTCCCCAGGAAATTAAAGATTATAATACCTGTCCTTCATATGTTTCCTATTTAAAATGGAGGTAATTATAAACTTTCTTAAACAATACTTCTGCTGCCTTTAACAAAATCATTGTAGATTATTCACTTTCTCTTATTTTACAACAAAAAACCCCAAAATTCAACCTAAGATTTAGGTACTAAGTCACCAAATCCATCCGAGTTTGTGTCTCTGTTTGCCTTCATGACAGGAGGTGGTGACCAATTACATTTATAAATTGTTTACAAACGCAAAGGAGAGTATGAGATATTTCTCAATTAGCTAAATTCTTAGAAAAGATGAAAAGTTCTTTGGTAGAATTTAGGACTTGTAAGAAACCAAAAGGAAAATAAATGAACACCACTAAGTACAAAACAATACAAAAACACTAATATCATGAGCCTGTTGAATGGAAAAATCCAACAGAGATGAAAAAGTAAAGAAATCCAGCACAATTGGAAAGATACCATAGGGCACACATAGTGAGTATACACTATTTGAAACAAAAACAGCAGCATTCCTTTTACAACAAAACAAGAAGAAGACTAACAGCCACTAGTAGGTTTCAGAACTCTTATTATCCAAAAAACTACTCTGCTATGTGACACCGGCTATATCTGACATGGTAAATCAGGAATTATTGGCCTTTGGGAATTTTTATGTAAAATGTGATACAGGTCAAAAAAATCTCATAATCCTACCTATTTCTACTGATACGTACATAAACAAATGTTTCAAAAGCAGTAAAAACAGAATGATCTTTAGTTACATGGAAACACTGCTGGCCTTCTTTGTACTTCTACTTGTTGAAGGTAAATTACACTGAAAGAGAAACATGGAAAGTTTAAGGCTAAGTCCTTGCCAAGGCCATACAGCTAAGTAAGAGGCAGACAGGGGCTGGAACTCAGTGAATCTGACTGACTCTAGAGTATAAACTGCCTCTCTAAATTTAGATGGAATTAGGACTCAATCATATGAGAAAACAATAAAACATGTTTTGGGAATTCCCTGGCGGTCCAGTGGTTAGGACTCAGCACTTTCACTGCCCGGGCTCGGGTTCAATCCCTGGTAGGGGAACTAAGATCCCGAAAGCCGAGCGCGGCACGGCCAAAATAATGAAACAAGACATGTTCTTTACCATGGTTTATAATACCACATTAAGGGCCTCGATGCATTTTACAAAGACTGAAAAGAACATCTTTGCAGGAGACTTGTTAAGACAGTTTTTAAAAGCAAGAATATAAATGTTATCTGAGGCTGCCTTGTCCAATATGGTAATCAGATGTGGCTATTTACTAAAATTAAATAAAATTAAAAATTCAGTTTATCAGCTGTGCTGGCCACATTTCACGTGCTTAATAGCCACATGTGACTAGTGGCTTCTGTACTGGATAGTGCAGCTTATAGAACATTTCCATAACTACAGTAAGTTCTACTTGACAGCACTAATGATACATCAAAAACTTCGTTTAAAAAAGAAAAACCCACAACACAAATAGGGAAATAAAAAGAAAAATCTCATTCACTAATGGAGGTATCAAGATTTATACACTTACAAAAATCCACAAACCTAAAGGCAGAAACACAACATAGAACATAAGAGCACTATGGAGGTATGTTATAAAACCAACAAGCCACAAAGAATATAAGGATAATGTTCTATTTCCAAAACCAATAAAAAGGCAAGATGCAGTAGTGACAAGAAATCCAATTATCAATACATTTACTACTAAAAGTCCCCTAATAAAACGAAAGTATTCAGTAATGTCTTGATTTAATTGTTAAGAGAAAAGTGCTATTTTCTGACTAATGAAAAACACCCTCACCCCAAAAGCCACTTGGGAGGAATTTGACTCTTCTGAATAGTGAAAGAAGAAAACTCATTTGGCCTCAACTTTAAAAATTTCAAGAAGATAACAAAAAGAAAAAACTGATACATGATTAAAATCAAACACAAAATAGGGATCAACAGAGTTGTAAGGTCTGAAAATAAGTATTCTAACAGCATATGTTTATAATGAGAAAGAAAAGAGGGGATGCATTAAAAAAAAAAAAGGCAGCAAGGTTTTCTCTGATGTGGCAAAATAAATAAACCTAAAATAAATACAAAAAGAAAGTGGCAAAAACTTGTACACATAGAATTAATTTAATCCCAGAATGGAATGAGATCTGTAAAAAGAACAAAAAGGGCTTTTGAAAGCCAACTATGGCTAAAGAAGAATGAGAAGAGAGAGATCCAATGCTCAGAATAGATTTTAAAGAAAAAGCAAGATTACTGTTCAACAGCTACTGCTCTATCTTGTCCATAAAGCTGCAAAAAGAAAAACAACATCATTAAGACAAAATTGAAAATTAAGACAGATGAGATAATTCCAAACTACATTAAAGTAGTTTAAAGTTTCAAGGCCCGAATAATTACATCTCAGAGTACTGAAAGAAGGAAAAAAATGAGAGTCAGCAGTTTTGAGAAATCATGGAGAATTGTAAAAGAGCCAGAATAACCGTGAAAGGCAAACTGTACTATGTCCAAAAAGGGGAGAAATGAGATGGGTAAAAATGTTATTAGTTTCCAGCAAAATACTAAAAAGTCTTTAGAATGTAGGGTTTCTGAGCCCATAAAAAAATGCAGTTTAGAACAAAGCTACTGTTATCACTACTAAAAATAAATTTTAAAAATTTAGTATAAATTATCTCACTACTTTTTAGAAAAATGTACTAGAGACTAGGAAATTAAAAGATTGCAATAGAATTTCTATATCATGGTTTGAGCAAAGCAAGTGATAGTTTACACAGATATCTTTGGGGCCAAGACATATAATGTATGGGTTGAATCAAAACAAAATGAGGGAGGAAAGAATTGTCTACAAATGGTGCTGGTATAACTGGATATCCACATGCAAAAGAATGAAGTTGGACTCCTATTTCACACCATATATAAAAATTCATGCAAAATGGATCAAAGACCTAAATGTAATAGCTAAAATTCTGGAACTGTTAGAAGAAAACATAGGGATAAATTTTCATTACCATGAATTTGGCAATGAGTTCTTAAAAAGTAGATAAATTGGACTTTTGTGCAAAGAACACTATGAAGAAAGTGAAAAGACAACCTAACAGAATGGGACAAAATATCTAGATAATATGTCCCATAAGTGCCAGAATAAATAAGAACTCTTACAACTCAGCAACAAAAAGACAAACTTTGAAAATGGGCAAAGGACTTGAACAGAGAGTTCTCCAAAAAAGATATACAAATGGACAACAAACACATGAAAAGAAGCTCATCAGTGTCATTAAAGAAATGCAAATCAAAACCACAATGAGATACCAGTTCATCCACTAGGATGGTTAAAATGAAAAAAAAAAAAAAAAAAAAAAAGGTTTTGGTGAGGATGTGGAGAGGTTAGAAACTTCCTATATTGCTAGTAGTAATGTAAAATTATTCAGCTCCTGTGGAAAACAGTTTGGCAATTTCTCAAAAAGTCAAACAGAATTACAATAGATATTCAAACAAAAACGTGTAAATGAATGTTCACTGTAACACTGTTCACAACAGCCAAAAGCTGGAAACAACCCAAATGTCCATCATCCAATGAATGGATAAACAAACTGTGGCCTATGTATACAAGGAAACATTATTTAGCCATAAAAAGGAACCAAATACAGATATATGTTACAACATGGATGAAATTTAAAAACACTATACTAAGTTAAAGAAACTAGACATACAGATCATTTATGTGATACCATTTATATGAAATACCCAGAACAGGAAAATCCAGAGACAGAAAGCAGATCAGTGGTTGCCAGGGGTTGGAGAAGGAGAGGAATGCAGAGCGACTGTTTAATAGATACGGTGTTTCCTTTAGGGTGCTGAAAATGTTTTGGAATTAAATAGAGATGATGGTTGTATGACATTATTAATACACAAAATGCCACTAAATTGTACACTTTAAAATGATTAATTTTACATTATATAAATTTTACTTCAATCAATCGATAATCAATCAATCAATCATTTTAGGTAGATTTGTACGTGAATATGAAAAAATACACTCCCAACACCTCAATCTCCATTCCAGTTTGGGAATCACCAATACACTGGGTCTGAGCACTCTATGATTCTAATTTCTGCTGAGTTGTTCAATATTGATAGAAAATTAACAGTGACAGAATTAAACCTACAAGGATTTAAAAAAATAGCAAATATGCTTCTATTTAGCTACTTTTATAAAGAGACTAGAAAGAACAAAAGTTCTATGCAATTACGCAAAGTATTCATGTTTAGAAACACAGGAGATGAGGCAATATATCTTACTTTTCATAATTCGAAAATCTATTTCAAAGGCAATTGTCATATAAAGTTACGTATTCCATGCTTACAATTAATACTAAGCTATATAAAAATTTGGCTTAAAACTTACCGTAACTGATTGGAGAAGTCATCCTCTACATTGTCATCATCCCAATTATCCTCCCAGACATGTGCATCTTCATCTTCATCTAAACCAGCCCAGTCTAAAAACAGAAACAGATGCCGTCTAAATATTTCTCATACATTATTTCCATAAATACAAAAACTTCAGAAGGCTTGCTACTGAACTCTCTCAATTCAAAACATCTAAAACCATATCTATGAGAAATGGTAATCTTCCTCTTTAAATCTCAATTGATGCTGTCTTGTTGTCTCAATTCTTGAATTTGCAGAACATCTAAAACAGTAGTTAATACAAAAAATTCTATTTGCCATGAAAATTTATTGTAACTTCAGGAGGATATTTACTTTGCTGATAATTTTTATAAGGTCTATTACACAATCTTTCAAAACACAGCACCAATAACAGAAAAGTAAGCTGAGTAGCAGGACGATACTGGCCTGGAATTCAAAACTGCTAAACATAAAAAAAGATAACTCATACACAGATAACAAAAAGCAAACCAAATATTTTCTTAAACATGGTTGTAAAATTGTGTTAGAGAATGTCCTTATTCTTTAAGACACACATGCTGAAATATTTAAGAATCAAGTGTCATTTTGTTGACAGTTTACTTGTAAATGCTTCTGAAATATATTTTATATCATACATGTCTATCATACATATGATAGAAATAAAGTAAATATGACAAAATGTTAACAACTGATGAAACATGGGTGTTTGGTGCCTTCTTGTTTTTTGAGGTATAATTGACATACAACATTATATTAGTTTCAAGTATACAACATAATTTGATATTTGTATACACTGAGAAATGATCTCCACAATGAGTCTAGTTAATATCTGTCACCAAGAGTTACAAATTTTTTTTTTGGATCACGACTTTTAAGATCTACTCTCTTAGCCACTTTCAAACATGCAATAGAGTATGAATAACTATAGTCATCATGCTATACGTTACATTTCCATGACTTATTTTTGTAACTGCAAGTCTGTACCTTTTGATCCCTTCACCCATTACACTCCCCCCATTTGTCCTTTATTTAAAACTTCTATAGGGTTGAGTTTCAAAATTAAAATCTGAGACAAATAGTTTTAAAAAAACCAGTCTGGAAATCACCTCTGGAAGCTTTCCTGATTCCCTCTCTTCCTTTCCTTCAGAGATTAGGTCCCCTCTTTTGTGTGTATCTCTATCACAGCACCTACATACTGTACAATCATATTTATCAGTTTATATGCCTATGTCCATTACTAGTATCTGAGCTCCTTAAGGGTAAAACTCTTTTATTTACCTTTGTATTCTTAAGCCACAACAATACCTGTTGTGCATATGCACGACAGCTGGTTGTGAAAGATGCAACAGAACTCTAAATCAGACCTTGTGTATTTTGCTTGATCCCCTCCGCTCCAAAAACAGTAAGCATGAGTTACACATGCTCTTAAATGTGTCCTAGTAGCTTCATCTTAGTAATTACTTATTAGAAACATAGCTAAGAACATTTCGATCTTTAAAAAAAAAAAGAAGTTAATAAGAAAAGGTATGATCTAGGCTTTTCTTATAAAGCACATATAAAGGTATTCAACAATGGTTCATATGGGTATTATATTCGTTACATTATGTATCTAACAAAAAATTTTAAATGCCATATGTCAACATCATGATTTAAGAATATAATAAAGTACCTCCATTTACCTGGTCCCCCCAAACCAGAAATTTGGGAGGCAGCTTAGCTATCCTTTCTCCTTCAACTCTCATAACCATTCATTATGTCCTTTCGATTTCAGCTCAAGAATCTACAGTTATAGTCTCCCCCTCCCTATTCTTGCTGCCACTAGGTTAATTTAGGAGGGATTACTCCCTTCATGGACTATTATTGTGGTCTTTTTTCTGTCCCCTCCTCTCTAATCTTACAGTCTGTACCCTCTTCCACTGATGCCCAAAATGACCACCATTCCTGTAAGTAACTATGCAAAACATTCAGGTAGGAAGCACATTTTATTAAATTTGCAACTCTAATGTCTATAGCTGAGTACTGGGCACATAGTAGACACTCAAAAAAATGTTGGGTAAATGGAACTACGTTTCTCAAGTTCCCTTCCTCAGAGTGGTCAATCTCAAGAAAAAAGAGGGCAGTGTGTGGTTTCAGTGAAGCCAAGAGTATATATTTCAAGATAGAAGAGAATAACAATATCTTGTATTATGAATGAGTCATGTAGAATTCTCAACTGTATTTACTCTAAGAATACTTTTGAGACTTGCGATCATCTGTTTGAATGCTCCCTGAAGAGAGATCATGAGGGAAATTTCTTTAAGATATTAGTGCCTGAAAAGATGAAAGTTTCTCTTAGGCAATTTATTTCAGGTTGCTAGGAAGCTCAGTCAAATGTATACTCAACTTTAATCATTGGTATAGGGTAGTGAATGTATATTCATTAATAAAAACTTTCAGTAATCAAAAATACTGATTTTTATTGGTCTAAATGTTCTTATATCTCCCAGTAATATTATTATTCTCAAAAAGGAAATATTGTAATGATCTAAATTCAAATCCTATACTATTCTCTGAGGTCCTCAACAGTAGTAATACTTAACAATACTAAGTATTAATTACATCTCAAAATTAAGTTGACTGGGCTACAGATATCCTTACATGTTCTCCTTTCTTATAGAAGTACCTTTCAAACTGAAAATTTTTGTTCTATTTATGAATCCACCTATAGTTTATAATGAGAGTAGATTAAGAAGTTAAAGTAAAGGAAATCACATTTAGGATTTCCTTCAGTCTACGGAAGAGCGATGAGAAAGCTAATGCAACCAAATTTTTTAAAATAGTATATCTGGGGACTTCCCTGGTGGTCCAGTGAGTAAGACTCCACATTCCCAATGCAGGGGGCACGGGTTCGATCCCTGGTCGGGGAACTAAGGTCCCGCATGCCATCCGGTGTGGCCAAATAAAAAAGAAATATAGTATATCTATTTCCAAAGCTAAAGATAAAAAACATTTCTGAACTTTTATAAACGAGCAAAGTGACTTAGTTAAGTCAAGAGTTAATCATTAGGTATAGGGATAAAACAGTACTGTTATTCTCATATTGCCATTGCTATCAATAATAAACTGTTTAGTATGTACATTGTTGTATACAAATATTCTTTTTGTTTTTCTAAGAGCAGAGAAATCTCAGAAAGAAGGGAACTACTTTAAGGCAAAAATAAAAGGGGCAGAAATTGCAGCATTAAGTATATAAGAGAGGAACATTATGTAAAGATAGTACAAATTGCAGGCTAAGATCAGATTTTAAATTAAAAAGGGGCTCAAACAGTAGATATATTTCCCTAATACTAAATCATCAAAAATCAACTACATGATTTTAATTTTTTAAATTAAAATTAAAATTAAAATTAAATAAAACACTTCAAATCATAGAAATTCAGCTTCTTGTACTCTGAACTTATTATAATGGAAAAATGCAATCCATTATCCCTTTTATAGCAAGTGAATCATGGTATTCCTCCCCATTCCCTCCAGTCTTCCTATAACCTACAGTTCTGAGCTATCTAATAATATTAATGGACAGCTTAGGAGTTTTTGTTTCTTGATTTGTTTTAATGACACTAAGCATTCCAGTATAAAAAATTCACATAAAACTATTTCATTAAAACAATGCAGCAAAGTTTGTCTTTATACTTCAAGTTTTTATAAAATGGCTAAGACCGAAGATTATTTAAAATTACAGAATTTTGGAAAGAGAAAGCCTTAGAGATCACTGTATAGCATACCCCTCTTTGTTTTGAAA
This sequence comes from Balaenoptera acutorostrata, assembly GCF_949987535.1. NCBI lineage: Eukaryota > Metazoa > Chordata > Mammalia > Artiodactyla > Balaenopteridae > Balaenoptera > Balaenoptera acutorostrata. The sequence goes on from NC_080070.1 coordinate 61,669,357, forward strand.
CCACCACCATTACCACTACCAAAAAAACAGAAAGTGAAGACTGTCTTACAAGAAAATATTTATTAACTTTTTTCTACCGTTATTTCACAACCTCAAATCCTAGACTTTAAATATACTTGGGTTGAGCCTAGAAATAAGAATTGTCAAACGAAATATTTGTTTCACTGATATTTTAAGGAATCTTTATAAAGATATCTAATAGAGCTTAATGTTCCACAAAATAATTTGAATATGTTGCGACTGGATAATATGCTCTTGAGTAAAGAAGGTGACATAACTCAAGTCACAATTGAACTTTAAAGTTCTAAGACACCAAGCCTCACATCAGCCTGAACCACTTCTAACTAACCAGTTTCCTAAATTTTTAAGGAAATGATAAAATGTCAAAAGATTCAAGTTAGAAATATAAAAAACAAGAATATTTATTTCACATTTCTCTGCTAATCTTGTAAGCCTACACTTTCCAGAACAATAAAAATACAGGGCCCACAGAAACTTTTAATCTAATTGTGACTTGATTCAAAATGTTGATTTCAGGGAATTCCCTGGTAGTCCAGTGGTTAGGACCCTGTGCTTTCACTGCTGAGGTACCAGGTTCAAACCGTGGCTGGGGAACTAGGATCCCACAAGCCACATGGTACGGCCAAAAAAAAAAAAAGTTGATTTCAATATTGTTATTACTGATGTCATTCAAATATCTTCAAGTTGACTTTAATTCTTTTAACTTTAAGAGACTAAAAAAACATACTTGTTAATTTGTACCCTACTGTCTCAGAGAATCTAGAACAAAAAACGTAACAGCTTCAATAACTTATTTTGTAGGAGGTCCAATCCTTAACTCCATAAAGGCTAGGGGAAAAAAAAAAAATCAAATTCTTTACGTAATATGGGAAATACGAGTTTGAACATGGTCTTTTTTTGTTTCTGGCCTCGCAGCAGCGTGCGGGAATTTTAGTTCCCCGACCAGGGATTGAACTGGTGCCCCCTGCAGTGGAAGCGTGGAGTCTTAACCACTGGACTGCCAGGGAAGTAAGTCCCTGAATAGTATCTTTTTTAAAATTTTAAAACTGGTACAATTTTTAGTTTATCAAGTTGAATTCTGATGATCATTTAGCATAAGGATTAAGTATCTCTCCCTCTGGTAACAACCATCTCATGTTAATGGCAAGGAAAGGAGAAGGAAGAAGGTAGAAATAAAGTCCCAAGAAAGTGAAACTGGCTCATGAATGGAGGGAAAACAGCATTATGAGCGAGATTTTAGGTAGAGGAGTTCCCTGGGACATGGGTTCGAGCCCTAGTCTAGGAAGATTCCACATGCCACGGAGCAACTAAGCCTGTGCGCTGCAACTACTGACCCTGTGCTCTAGGGCCCACGAGCCACAACTATTGAGCCCACGTGCCACAACTACTGAAGCCAGTGCGCCTAGAGCCCGTGCTCTGCAACAAGAGAAGCCACCGCAATAAGAAACCCGCGCGCCGCAACGAAAAGTAGCCCATGCTTGCCGCAACTAGAGAAAGCCCGCACGCAGCAACGAAGACCCAACACGGCCAAAAATAAATAAATAAATAAATAAATTTATAAATTTATTAAAAAAAAACAATTTTAGGTAGAACACACACACAAAAAGATTCATGACAGTAGCTCTGTATTTCTTTCGTATTATTATACAGTACTTCACAATTATGACACTACTGAGCATACAAAGACAAACCAGAATCTATAATCTATTTTAGGTGGAAACTTTAAAGATTTTATTAACTACGAATGTACTGAACTATATTATGTAAAAGTTTAAGTGATAGGGTATAACATCCCCAAATTTATTTCCAACACTTATAAGTCCTCCATATTATACATGTTACAATATATATAAACTACAATATATGTAAACTCAACTAAATGAAGGGGAACATAAAAAACATGTGACTGTTGTAATCTCTGGATTTGGCAGACTTCTCTTGCAAAACATCTCTGAACTGTGTTTTACTTTTCAATTATAACACTGCACTGTTAACCATGCAATTTTATTTAATCACTTACTTTTAAAGCATTAAACCCAGAAACAGCTTTTTTTAAAAGGGCAAAATAATAAAACCAAACAAGGATACCTGATTTATGTCTAATGTCTTCCTTCAATACGTAGATGACTATAAAGTACACCCTTTATTTTCAACACTAAATGCATTGCCAGGATTGTGATTAATCATTTAAATAACCACAGCTGTGTTTACTTCAGTGTGCAGGCCTCCAGATGTGTACTGGTAAAAAAAAATTACCATATTTTAAGAAGTCAAAATTGGAAATAACCAATAACAGATGCCTAATACATAAGTGTCTAGCAATTCTAAATTATCTGAGACTTTGCCCCCCAAATTTGACTTTGTTCACATCTGCCAGTGAGAATTACATCTCTGACTAGCTTTAAATTTCACAAATCTGAGTTACCAAAGATCCCACATACTTCATCTAAGTATCACCTTGACATTTAAGTGTGAAAAATTGTTCTCTCTCAATGTTTTTAAAAGTACTTACTCTCCCCCACCCTCCAACATACCTTCTGAAATTTCTTCAAAGTATGAAGTATACCACTTTGGAGAAAAGTAAAGAGGAAATTCTATTTATACCAAATAGGGTTGCAAATGTTCTATTTTAAAGCGATTTTCAGGAGCATCAAACTCTCATTCATTCCTTAACAGTAAAGCTACTCTGAATATAAATAAACTAATCTCCAACAAAGTTGCTTCAAGTAAAAAATGTGCACGTATATACAGAACATTACATGAAGAAAAATATAAAAGAAACAAAGGAAAGTTCAAAAAAGTTCTAAATTGTACATTCACCGCTATAGGTGAAACAGCAATAGCTGCAAATAGCATCATTACACTGATAAATATGATAATAAAGCCACACTAAATCTAGTCATTCTGAGATAAATTTACACATGTTCCTGCTTAAGCTGTATAAAACAGATTAAAATTTTTTATAAAATTTCATTTCTGTAGGTTAGCATGATACAAAAACATCTATATACCCTAGAAATCTAATGTCTATTCAGTGGCTAAGAAATCACTACTAGCATAGCACCATTGTACTATACTTATATTTTTGCCAACAAGGACCAAAAATGTCAGTGGGGTACTTCAGAGCAAACAACCAAAAGCAACTGTTAAACGATGTTGCTACCAAACTATTGGTGAACTTTCAGTTGTTTGTGGTTCTGAGTCTGAAACAGAGGTCCAAAATGACTTACATAACCATTTATAATTCTTCTTACATTTTAAAAAAACGAAGTTCAAACACAATTCTTTTCATCAATAATTAAACATATGTATACACACACACGTGTGTGTGCATATATTATTTACATATATCAGAATGATTCCACTACAAACATGCTGACTTTGGTTCTTTTGGTTGATTGGTGCTTTTATTTCTAATTCTATAAAATTCCTCAAAGCCATTAGTTATTCTAATCTTTTCCAAGCACTCATGCCCTACACTCATACTGATTCTCTCATTCTGATCCTCCACATTACTGAGGCAAGAGTATCCAATGTAGGACACTTTCCTGGTGGCGCAGTGGTTAAGAATCCGCCTGCCAATGCAGGGGACACAGGTTCGAGCCCTGGTCTGGGAAGATCTCACATTCCGCGGAGCAACTAAGCCCATGAGCCACAACTACTGAGCCTGCGCTCTAGAGCCCACGAGCCACAACTATTGAGCCCACGTGCCCCAACTACTGAAGCCAGTGCGCCTAGAGCCCGTGCTCCGCAACAACAGAAGCCACTGCAATGAGAAGCCCACGCACGGCAATGAAATGTAGGCCACGACTGCCGCAACTAGAGAAAGGCCGCGCACAGCAACCAAGACCCAACGCAGCCAAAAATAAATTAATTAATTCTTAAAAAAAGAAAAAAAAAGAGTATTCAATGTGAACTCAACCATTGGTCTTCCATTAATTATGCAAGTGCAAAATCACAATCCTTGATTCCTTACTATCAAAATAGCTGCCAAAGCTCCCTTGTTATTCTTGCATCACTCTTCCCTAATAACAACCTATTTCAGGCCCTTAGTCCTCACCTAAGCTATTTCAACAATTTGCTAATTAGCTTCCCTGACTTTCTATCCTTTCAAATTCTGCTGGGTTAATTTTTCCTAAACTGCCTATTGCCTAAAGGAAACATACACATATCAAACAAACAAACAAAAAACCCCCCACTTCTCATCTACCTAAGGATCAAGTCCAAAGTGGTCATTTGGCTTAAAGCTTTCCATGATTAGGCCCCAAACTACCTGTGTAATTACAACTACTATTTCACAGCCAAATAAAATACACATACACATTGATCGTCCAGCTCCAAGCATCTACTCCTCTTCCCTTTTTCTGGAAACCCCTTTCCTACACTTCTACCTTTTGAAAGCTCTGTTCAAATGTTGCTGCCTCATGCGGTACACAACTGGAAATAATTTCCCCTTCTTTTCAGCTGCTGTTGCACTTTACTATCAGTGGTTTAATCCCCACACCACCACCACCACCACCCGCAGCCCCCCCTTCCACTGGAAGGAAACCAAGTGAAATCTTACCCAGAAACCCAACAGAAAGACAGTCAAAAGCAAAGGTGTTCTGGTTTACTTGGGGGTGGGGAGAGAAAGGCTTAGAGTGCCCCCTCCTAGGATAAGCACTTGCAAAATACTAAAAAGCTCAAGTCTGGCATGAAAACTTACTGATCTCCATTGACGTTTATATCACTAAGTCCAAAGACAAATATCTACCTAAAGAGTCAAATTTGCCTCTCTGCAGCCTCTAGTTAACTTTGTCCTTGGTAAGTTATTTCGCTGAGCCCCAAGTATAAATCTGTCATAAGGCTGCTATGAGGATTACATAAGACAATGTACCTAAAGCACTTCGTACCGATAAATGGCAGCTAGAATCATTCTCGCTCTGCACCTTTCAGTGCCAGATGTATAGGAAGCACTCTACAAACATATATTGAATGAATAAATCATTTATGATGGGCTAATCACTCCAAGGAAACTTAAGGGGTGATGGAGGTAAAAAGAGAAACAGGTTGCAGAATAAAGATACCATTTCTACCAAGCATTACACCAATAACAGAGCACAAAACTGGAAAAAAGATATCTGGTAAATTTTTAATACTTCAGAAGAGTGTAAGTATAGTTTTTGAAACTTTTATTTTCCCCTCATTGTTTTCACTGTTCATATCTTTCAATGAGCTATGCTTAAAAACAACACTACTACATAACAATGAACACCATTTAAGTCACAATTGCTTAATGCTTCTTCATTCCATTGAACCAGTTAAATAATTAATCAAATAGTTTTTCAAAGTAGTTTTACTGTTTAATATCCTGAGTCACACCTCTCACAACCCCCTGGCAAGCACTAGTATCTTGATTTGGGTGGGGGGGTGGTTCATTCCACTGTATCTCTATACCTCTTGTACATTTGTATGCATCCTTAAACAATATATACTATTGTGTTATGTATCTTTATATTTTATATGAATAATCAAACTTTTTTAAAGTACTTTTGGAAAAACTTTTGACAATGTTTTTTAATTTAGAAGTTTTTAATATTAAAAAAATAAACAAATAACCCACAAGCTCAACAAGCTTAATTTTGGATACATCTAAAAATTACAAAATATTTGTTGAAAATGGTTCAAATTAAATAAATACCAAACATCATGCAAAATCCAAATCCCTAAGTAGATAAGGAGGGAGGAAAAAAGGGGACTAGTGTTCACAGAATACCAACTTTGTGCCAAACTCTACGCTACACGCTTTACACATATATCATTCTTATGGACTGAATGTCTGTGTCCCCCAATCCTGAAATTCATATGAGGAAGTCCTAACCACCCTCAATGTTATGGTATTTGGAGATGGGGCCTTTGGAAGGTAATTAGTGTTGCATGAAGTCATGAGGGTAGAGTCCTCATAATGAGATTAGTGTTGTTATAGGAAGGGAATCCAGAGAGCTCTCTTTCTCCACCTTGTGAGGACATGGTGAGAGGCAATAGTCTGCAAACCAGGAAGAGAACCCTCACCAGGTACTGAACAGGCTAACACCTTCATCTTGGACTTCCCAAACTACAAATTGTGAGAAAATAAATTTCTATTGTTTAAGCCACTCAGTCTATGGTATTTTGTTATGGCAGCTCAAACAGACTAATACAATCATACAATCCTTACATGACTCTAATTATTATCCACAAATTACATGAAGGAACTGAGGATTAAGAAGGTAACAATTAAAGGAAAAACGCAATGGTCAATCCTGCTCAAAGAAATCAATCCAAATCAAAATGATGCGATTCCATTTTCATCCCTCAGGTTTGTAATGACTAAAATGTTTAATATGGAGTGCAGGTAAAAGGTGAACTGTAGATGGAAATTTGTGTAACCCTTGTAAAAGGTAATCTGAGAATATGTCAAGATTCAAAATGCACCCGGTCCTGAATGAGGTGTCAGAGCCCAAGCAGAGCCAGGAAGGCATTCCTGTGAAGGGGCAGTGTTGTGTGGTTGGTGTGTCATAGCCAGGACAGAGTGAAGAAACCATCCAATGCTGGAGTAAGGAGAAGTGACAGTGGCCTAGCATAAAACGTTGAAGCCCAAGTGAGATAAGGAGGGGATCTGTGGGTGTAGGGGACAACAAACATTGGTTAGGGAGGAGGATGACCTAATAGACAATGACCCAATATTTACAATAATGGGAGCCAGGTTTCCCACTGCTGGGGAAGAAAGTTACAAATGTGGAAAGGGAAAAAACTAGAATGAGCCCTGTGGTGCTGAACTGTAAATTAGAGATATCTATGTGAACTCATGGTTTTATACAAACACATACATAAACAGATGTAAAAGTGTATACATGTACATACATTTGTCTATTTCCTAGTTCCGTCCATTGAGAGCACCCCAAAAGCCATTAGCACAACTGGAGGTAAGATCTTACCTTCCAAATATCATTCTCCACTGAAAGCTATGCACCTTAAAGGAATGGCTGATTCCAGGACTGGAACAGGAAAAGTATAAGATTAGCTTGGAATACCTTCTTGTGTCAGAATGCTAGGAAACGCACAAAGAATGATGGTGACATGTCAAAAGGTCACAGAAGACAGCTTGATGGGACTCCCCATGTACAAATTGGGACAATCTGAATATCAAAATAAATAATAGCAACAAATTATAACCCATCGAATGAGAATTCATGAGTCTATATTGATATACATAAATGAATAAATTGAAAGTTTGATAATGAATGGAAAACTGTAGTTACACAGTTTCAAAGTCCCTCCTAGTAAAATATCTATTAATTACAAAAGGAAAATCAGTAATCTAACAATGGAAAAGTCTCAAAGACACTACCTTAATAAAGTTACCATCATCAGCAATGAAATAAATGAGACTCATGTTTCACCTGACAGGATGCAATGGGAACACAGCATCACTACTATGACATTCTCGCCAAGGTGCAGAACCTAACGTGAGCCAAATCCAAGTTGAGAAACATTCTATAACTGGCCTGTAACCTTCAAAAGTGTCAAAATCACAAAAGTCAAAGACAAACAGAGACCTGCTCTAGACTGAAGAAGACTAGAGATATGACAACTGAATGTAATCCATGATTCTTAATCAAGACATTAAGACAACTGGAGAAACCTGAAAAGGACCTATGGATTAAATGATAGTAATATATCCGTGTGTTAATTTCCAATTTCGATGGTTGTACTGAGGTTATGTCTTTGTAGTAAATACACATTAAAATATCTAGGGGTGATGAACATCAGGCTGGCTCATGGAAAAAAAGGTTGTTTGTATTGTACTTTCAATTATTCTGTAAGTCTGTAATTATTTCAAAATAAAAATTATATTAAAAAATTAAAATGAACCTGCCAATTTGATCTGGCAATTTTCTAAGAATTTATCTTATAAATAAGAAAAACAAAGATGTAAGATGTAAGAATATTCGCTGCAACATATTCTGTAACAGAAAAAAAAACAAAACATAAAAACAAGCAAACAAAAAACCTAAAACCACCTAGATGTCAATAGATATTTATAGATTATCTATTGTGCATACAATGGACTAGTAGAACACAACTGTTAAAAAGCATGAGGTAGATGTTTATATTAATGTGAACACACGTCTAAGATATATAATGTAAAAAGTAGAAAAACTGTATATGTGACATGGTCCTTTGTGAGGATATATACAAACACACACAAATAAATATATATATGTGTACATATATATAAATTCAGGAAGGACACTGAAAGAACTGTTTAACAGTGATTATACTGGAGCATAAGAAATGTTTAGGGGGAAAATTGACAAGAAACAGTGCTTTCACTTTTTAATTTATACCTTTTATAGGTTTAAATTTTAAATAAGCAGTTACTTGTAAAATTATCCTATCTATTTTGCTGCAAAAATATTTCAAAGGATTTAAGTAACTAGTACAAGTCGACAAGTTAAAAACTGATGCACAATGAGATATCATTACACCTATCAGAATGTCTAAAATTAAAATGACCATGTGTTGACAAAGACGTAGAGTAACTAGAACCCTCATACACTGCTGGTGGGAATGTAAAATGTATAACTACACTGGAAACAGCTTGGCAGTTTCTTAAAGTGAACATAAACCTACTGTACCACTCAGTCATTTCACTACAAGGTGCTAAACCAAGAGAAATGAAAGCATATGTTCACACAAAGACTTCTACATGAATATTCATAGCAGTTTTATTTGTAAGGGGAAAAAAAAAACGGGTAATTGGGAAAAAACAGGAAATGACTTAAATGTTCACCAGAAAGTGAAAGAATAAACAAATTGTGGTATATCCATGTAGTGGAATTCTTCTCAGCGAGAGAAAGGAACAAGCTATTGATAAATGCAACAACATGGATGAATCTCCAAATAATGATGCTGGGTGCAAGATGCCTGAGGAAAAAAAAAAGATACTGATTCCATTTATATAAAATTCTGGAAAACGCAAATTAATCTATCATGTCAAAAGGAGATCAGTGATTTTCTAGGGATGGGAAGGGACATGGAGAGGACTGACAGGGAGAGATTATTATAAAGGGACACCAGTGAACTTTTGGGGGTGATGGATACGTTTGTTACCTTTTTGGTGGTAATGACTTCTCTGTTGTATTCATATTCTACAACATATAAAATTGTGAATTTTGAGGGAAAAAAAAAAGTTGATGGATGGTGGATTTTGAACCTAGGTCTGATCCTAGATTCATCACGCTTATTCCATCCTGGAGCTCAAAAATTTTCTTCTTGCATATGACTACCATGAATGGACATCGAATAGGCACTTTATCGTTTTTCTTAGAAGATTTTAGTAACATGAATTCTTCATTTCTTGCTACCACCATGCAACTAATTTAAATATGTGACATTATTATTTATTTATGTGTCCACTATATTACATTTAATAACTGAAAATACCAAAGCCCTTTTGGTTCTAAGTAAACTGACTAGTACAGTATCTGACATAGTCAGTACTAATTGTATCTACCTTCTACATTTAAGATTCCAAGGAACTCTTTTGTTGAGGATTTAGTCCAGTTGGTATCCAATGCTCACATAAATATTTCTCAGTGGAATTTTTCACAGGACAATTCTTCCTTGTGCAGGACTGGTCTATGCATAGCAAGTATTTAAAATCCTTGACCTTTACCCACTATATGCTGGCAGTTATTTTACTTTCTCACTTGACAAGTGAATGCGATATCCAAAAATACTCCCTTGGTTAAAAACCAATATAAGATGTCCTACTTTGTTAGGCACAGGCGAGAGTACCTCAGTTATTCCAGAATGCTAGCAGCATTAGGGAACCACCAGCCTGCTTCAGATAACACAGCAGTTCCAGTGATTATAGAAAAATTATAAACTACTTAGTATAATAGTATTCTCTTGTAAACACCATTGCTTCTGAAGGCAAACTCAGGTTCATTTTAAATATTCTTTCCCTCAAAAAAAGGAAAAGAAATCTCTCAATTCTGGCATAGGAAGAACAGAATAAAAGAAATTAAAGGCCCACTTGTTCTTCCCATTTTCACTCTCATCCACTTCTAATTGTAAGAGAAATGAGATAAATGAAAATATTTTAATACCTTTTCAATATATGTCTGATTTGAAAAATTGTTTGAAGTTTCAAATAAATTATAGAGTATTTCAGTTTTAGGCCCCACCCTACTACTATTAACCTAGCTGTATGATCTTGACAAGTTCTAGCTTCTCAAGACTTTTAAGTTGCTTTCCAGTTCTAAAATTTTAACCATGCCAAGCCTCCAAAATTATATTAAATCATTCCCAAAACGTTGAATGTCTTCCAATAAATCTGATAATCAGTTTAAATAGTCAAGAAGCTGCGGAATTCACAAAGATCCTAAACATGATTTTCAACAGTTTCTACTTAATGACCAGATCACACACCCACCAATTAGAATCGTGAGGAGGAACTGCCAATGTAACACAGATCCACAGTCCAAATGATAAAAAAGGAGCATTTGTTTCTTTGCACCTTCAGAAAATCACCCCACCTTACACCTCAAACTGAAGAAGAGCTATTCAGAAGAAACAATGAAGTCTCCATGAAAACACATTATCTTAGTTTCCTTTTCAAAACAGAAATTCCCCTTCCTTATAATGACTGAATTGACATCTTACCAAACAAGTTCTTATCAGGAATGAGATGTAGCAACAACACTCTCAAAAAATATACAATTCTTTAGTCAAACCAGGGATACATAATTTCAGTAATGCTTTCATGTAACAGGCTCTTAACTGCAAGCTACCCTAGACAATGGACATCATCCACTTTCTGGAGCACAGAGACCCAATGGGCCACTGAAAGTAAGACCTCCTCTAGATTGAACAGATGATTACAGGCAATTTTAAGTTGTATCTACTGGTGGGTTTGTCAATGGCATATTTACCATAAAGACAACCACAAGAAAAAGAATCTCCAAAGAAGGCAAAGGACTTGGTAATTCAGGGCACTAATAACTGATCTGAAAACTCAAATACTGAAAGATTCAAAACAGGCCAGTTTCAAAGTACTGCTTCTCCAACTTTACCTGTCTGAATTAAAAACCAGAGAAGAAACACACAAAAACCTGAACAAGCAAAGGCATTTCAAATGTTACTGCTCATTCTAAACAGAAAATTTCCTGAATGAATGAGATTCTACATATTCAAACCTGAAGATGACAGATTTTCTGTAAGGTGACCAATAAATGGTGAGTTACTTATGCTAATAAACCAGTCTGTTGTGGGAGGCCTGTCTTCAGAAAAAATATTCTTTGCTTTTCCTTTTAACTTTAATGAGATTTTTTTTTTTTTACTATGTAACTGCCAACATTTTGAACAAATTGATGCTCCCAACATAAACTTAGTACAAGAATTACATATTCTGCAAAAGCTGATGAAATGAAAGTTGCTGAAACATTGTGTGTATCATCAGGCCCAGTTATCTTTAGATCCTTTTTAAGCAGTCAATTCTCGACTACTTATTTTAAACACAGGTTCACTCATTCGACAAGCATTTACTGACCATCTACCATGTGCCAGGCACTTTGCTAAACGTTACGGATTCAGGTTAAAGTTTGCTTGGGTTGGGGACTCAGAAAGACCTATCAGATCCTGACGACCACTTAATGGCAAGCTTTTAAAATCTCTGAGCCTCAGTTTCATCAGAGATGTGATAATTAGACTAATGTAGATAAAGTGCCTAACATGGTATCTTGTATATGATAAACGATAAATGCTAACTATATCAAATACGAAGTTTGTGTTAGAAGCAGATCCTGATCTCAATAAGCCAGTTTTTTACTACATAGCTCACTGTTGGAGGATTATGAAGCAACTTGCAAGTGAGATCAAAAAAACATGTCTGCACAGATAAATCCACTACCAAAACAAAAAACAATCCCCACAATACATAATGAATTAAAGGTTCATAATGAATTAAATGAATTTATTTCCAGAACTGAAAATAAATGTGCTTTGGGTTAGTTTACGAGTTTGTGTGGTATGTGCTCCAAGGTCTTCTTCCACTAAACAACCCAGTACACTATAAATAAAAATAACAAATGTTACAAGCTTTGTGGTTTTATGCACAGTAGGATCATGAGGGAGTACAACTTAGGACCATTTTGGTGAAGCAGTAACTATTTACTGTAACAGATTTGTAACCATTAACCACAATTCTCTTCCTACACCTTCAGAAAGGTCACCCAATAGTAACCTCCTTTTCTTAGAAGATATTTACCTTACGCATAGCAATTAGTTGATAAAACCAACAATTTTGAAACCCTGATTGGCAACAACGATCTAACAAACAGAAGCAGTACAGCTACAGAGTTTAAGAGCGTTAGTGTCAACTGGGCCAGGTGTCCATCATTTCTAGCCAGTTACGTGACACTGGGCAAGTTTCTTAACTGTTCAAGCTTCAGTTTCTTTATCTGAAAAATGTAAATGCCAGTTCCTACTCACTAGGCTTGTGAAAATGAATTAAGTTAATAGAAGCAAAATACTCAGACAAGCAACCACCCAAACAATGTTAGCTATTTGCTGTTACCTACAATGAGAAAACTGAAGTTCCTCTTGGTAACCATGAAGCTAATAAAAATGTAGACGTTTTAGGGTCTTATAAATCCTTAAACTTATGTTAGTTCGAAGTTAAGTGATCAAAAATTAAAGAGGAACAAGAGGAAGGCAATAACGGGTATTAAGCACTAACACCTGATCCTCCCATTCTACTTAACAGGCTTCATATGTTAAGTCCTAAATGTAAGCAGCATTGACCTAACTAGGAACAACAACTTAATTCTGGAAGGGTTCAAGGCAAAGGAAGACTGCTAAAACAAATAATAATAATAATAACGATAACAATAAATAAAGGGAAAAGAGATTATGTAGACATGAACGAGGTGGCGGTAACCGGGCTGAAGAGGAAAAGGCCCCACCATCCCGGACACCGGGCTAGGGAACCAGGGTCCCCGTGGCTCCTCCCAGTGAGGAAGCAGAAGGCATTTAGCCTCACCGCTGAGGTGAGTCCCACCGTGACACCTCGACCCGAAGTCGGTCGTGGAGGGTCGCGCGTGCAGAGCCTTGAGAGCCAGCAGCGGGGGTCCAGACTTCCCGCGGGTGCCTCCCGGCCGAGAGCCCTTCCACCCGCGCCGCCTCCACTCGGAGGCCTTAGTCACTGTCCGCGCGGCCCAGAGGCCGCGGGCCAGCCGGTTACCTTCTGCAGGGAACTCCTCGAACTCGTCGTCCTCCTCCAGCAGACCCAAGTCTACCGGCTGTTTTTTCTCTGACATCGCGACCCTCCGCGGCCAAAACCTCTCAGTCCAGTAAGAAAGTTGGACCTCTCACTCGGCTTCACCACAGCCGCCACAGCCGTTACCGCCTCCAAGGCCGGCTCTATCATAGAGACGCGGGAGAAGAGCAACCGGATAGCGCGAGGGATGCTGGGATACTGGAGGTCCGCCCAGCGCTTCCTGCGGGTTTAGGAGCCCTTTAGAGTTAGCAAGGTGGATTACTTTGTTCGTATACCGTCTTACCCGGACTCTCTGACTTGACAAACTGAGAACAGGGTAGGTTTCCGTGACTGGAAAAGACTCATAATGTGTGGGGAAAAAAAACACCTTTACTTGGTTTAGGCTGAGGGGTGAAGTATCGGCTAAAGTTCGTTAAAAGCCTGCCAAGTGCCAGGCCCTTAAATTAGATTAGCTCCACCCTTAAACCAATTCCCTAAACATGGTGTTAAATGTCTCCACATCACAGGAAATTCAGGTTCAGAAAGAAATAGCCTACGTCACTGAGGTAGTGCTAGACAACCCAAAAGCAGATTTGTTTGCCTGACTTTAATCTCCAAGCTTTTCCGTTGTTCAGTGTTCTTCTGTCTTGCGGTTAAGCTGTGGTAAATAACCTGTTAAACATTGTGCTGCGTGTGTGTGTGTAATAACTAGTTTACAGGTTATTATAATACTGTGTAAAACTCGATATATGTGACATTTTATGGTGTTCATAATAAGTCATTTTGAATATAGTTGTGAACTACGTAAAACTTGATATGGTATATGTATATGTAGTATAATAGGAATAGTGTATAATATATAGATACATAATTGGGTATTGTAAATTTTGATACATATGTTTGTATATTTAAATCCCATTCCTTCATTCAGCAACATTAACTTATATCATGTACTAGGCACTGTGCTGAAAATCAAACATGTATAGACAAAGGCCTTCCTTCAAGGAGTTCATATTCCACTCAGAGACTTGTAAACAGATAAATCACAATGAAACATAGTAATACATTTGAATCTCTATTTTAAAATAAAATTATCTGAGAAATGAACTGAGTGTATGGGCATACAGAGAATGGAGAACCTAAATAAGAGCACAAATTTGGACCAGAATTTGGGAACCTATAATTAGATGTACATTTTTAAAAATAAGATGGTTCTTCTAGTACTATTTTGACTTGTATTGATTACTGAAAACATTAGCTGTCTTCAAATTAAGTTCAAAGTATGTGTAATTTGGCATGTTATATAAGTAAATACCAAATTAATGAAAGAAAAGATGAGGAAGATCTAAAATTGGAAGTAAATATAGACAGTGAGATCTCTTAGACTTTCATACTGTCTATTATGCCCTCTATTGTACATATTACATATGCCGCTGGCAACCCACACACCAAGGTAAAGTTTTGGGCAGTTTGATTAGGCAGCAAAGAATAAAAAACAAATCACAGATCTGAGACAGCCATTTTGTGCAGCGATAAAAGATTTTCCCAAGGACATATCTGAAGAGACAGAAACATTAATGACTACTAGGAGATGGATAAGGGGTGATTTGGGACTAACTGCTGATAGGTGGAAGGTTTCTTTGTGGAGTGATAAAAATCCTCTGGAACTGGATAGTGATGATGGTTGCAAAACATAGTGAATATACTAAAAGCCACTGAAGTGTACACTTCAAAATGGTTAATTTTATGTTACATGAAGTATGTATGTCTCAATTTTTGAAGTGCTATAGAATTTTTGACCAAGACATCAAGAATTTCTAGTTCCTGGGCCTATTATATAATCTGATATATGATGACATTTGTATTAATTCTTAGCAAAAGAACAAAATCAGTGGCAGTATAATGATTTTCCCCTAAAACTGAATATATTCAATTTAAAGGAATAATTTTAACATATTATTGACCCGGGGATTTTTGTAGAGACTAACACCTGTGGCCAGCAATTTGTTATGTAAGTGAATATTGAAACACCTGTGTTTGAGTAAATATCAACAACTTTTTTTGCACTTAATGTATTTATTTGAAACTTTGAACATGTCTTACTAAAGCATTCTAATATTTCGTTAGAGCGTGATAGGCAGTATAGCAGGCACCTCTGTGCAGGGGAACAGAACATCTATTACCAACATACTGTGTTTCACTGCACTTTCCCCTGGAAGAGCAGACTCTACACTTCCTGGCGGCATTTTTTTTTTTTTTAGTCCTGTGGGTGTTATTTCCTCTAGAATATGTTCTTTTATTTTATTTGATAGTCGACAAGGTGGATCTTTGCAGGGGACTCTTTTAGAAATGCCACAAGAAGGACCAGGTGCGGGACTACCACTACATTCACCAGAATGGTCAGTTACCCATTCTCTAGCTATTGCTAACAAAAATTGCTTGTAAGTCATTTTATTCTGTGCACTAAGGCTACAATAAATTTTAAATGCATTGAATAAACTGCAGTTACTCAAATAGAAAACCACTTTTTTATACCATTTTCAAGTTTTCCAGAGGATATTGAAGTTTGCCAGATATTGATTGGATTGATTAACTCCTCTCATATATTTATTATAGTCTAATATGCAAGTAGGCTTAGTTATCTGACGGCCAGTCCTCCTGTCTTCCTTTCCTGTAGATGCTATGGAGGCATCATGAATAGTTGTCACCATGCGGACTAGCCTCTTGCCTTTCCTTATGAGAAGAATCACTTCTCCCTTCCGTAAGGATGTCATTTCTCCCCTCTGTAGATTTTTAGATTTCTCCTTTAATTGGTTTGGTAGACCACAATTCTCTCTTATAGTCCCACAAACTCTGGTTTTATTTTTCAACAATATTTCAGATGTGGACACACTGTTGTAATGATTGGTAAATATGGTGCCATGAACCAAGATAAGGTTGTAGGACCAATAATACTGTTTCTTGCAGTTTCTTTCCTTCACCCATGTAAATCTCAAGGTTGCATATATATTTGCAGTTTCGCTAACCATCCTGACCAAAATTCCATATTTTTCAAGTTTTCCAGGATTATAGGTTTTGAATCTGAGTCACCTTCTCCACTTTATCATTGCCTCCTCAAGTGATAGCTCTTGTTTGGGTATATAGATAGATTGAAATTTTGGTAGAAAATAATTCAGAAGAGGTTTAACATTTGAAATTCTGTCTGTAGGAAGTGGAGTTTCTGAGTTATAGTTAAAGTGAAGCAATGTCATTATTTATTTGAACCTTCGCCTCATCATAATCTTTGGAAAGATAAGTGTTTAAAGTAAGGGATCAGTCGACCAATATTCTTTCCAGTGTCACTTTCTTATTTGTCCCATCAAAATTATTAATCCAAGAAACTTCTTCATGTCACTGTTGGTTACATCAGTCTATTTTAAAGCCTTATCATACTTTTTATATGATTTTTTTTTTTTTTAATTTTATAGCTACTTTATTTATTTATTTATTTATTTTTGGCTGTGTTGGGTCTTCAGTTCGTGCGAGGGCTTTCTCTGGTTACGGCAAGTGGGGGCCACTCTTCATCGCGGTGCGCGGGCCTTTCACTATCGCGGCCCCTCCCGCTGCAGGGCACAGGCTCCAGACGCGCAGGCTCAGTAGCCGTGGCTCACGGGCCCAGCCGCTCCGCGGCATGTGGGATCTTCCCAGACCAGGGCTCGAACCCGTGTCCCCTGCATTAGCAGGCAGATTCTCAACCACTGCGCCACCAGGGAAGCCCTATATGATTTTTTTATTCTGTTGGTGATACAAGTTTGTTTGAGAAGCGACCAACTCGAAAAAGTCATTACTAAAAATTAATTCTGTTATTTCACTAACACTTTGCGGGTTATTACATTCAGTAGTTACACCTGACACACCTGTAAGATCTTCTAATTTTCATGAAATGTTGTCTTCAATCCACTCTTCTGTAGAAGCAAAGGAGCATTCTCCAGCACTGTGAGTTTCATTTTCACTCGCCATATCAAAATCAATCACTAAGGTTTTTTGTCTTTTTGTGGGTCTAATATTCACATCATCTGAATCAGAACTATATTCTGAAAAACTGTCATCTTCTGAGACACTAGTATGTATGTCGCTCGGACAATCAGAGAAAGTATCTGCATAAAGTACACTGAAAAATTCTTCTTCACTCAAAATTTCATGATGCATCATTTTTGAAAATTTTACGGTAATGAACTTGTGTTTATAATATACACAAGGTTGGAACAAAAACCTAATGGAGCAAAATATGAATGATAATAACATAAGTTGTATAATGAACCCATGATCAATTTTAAGCTTTAACAACTTCACAGGGTGATGTTAATTGTATCACTCTCTAAAAACGTATTGATACGTCTCTGGTCAGTAACATTCGGGTAACAAAAGACGTATTAATACGTCTTTGGTCAATAAATTGTTAAAAAACAACCTTATGTTAAATCCCCAATTAAAAAAAAATTACTGATTCGTTAAATCCAGAATGCTGGAACCACTGAAATAACTTCTCATTTTAATCATCGTGACACATGGCACAATGAACAACTCATTTTAATGGTCATGGCACATGGAAAAACTTTGGAAAATGGTAGCTATTAAAGCGTAAGCAGCATTATTACTTAGTTAAATTAAGCACATAAGAATATGTATTTGATGGACCAGCATATAAATCCAAACTCAATCCAAACCCCTACTAAACAGGGGTTTAGGCAAATCACTTAATTTCTCTGAAGTACATTTTAAATATCTCAGATCCTGCATACCAGCCCTCCTAAAAGTCTCTGAACGTGGGTTTTGTTTCTTAGATGGTATCTTGGTGATACTTTGCAAGGAAGTCAGGCCCTCCACAAGTTAATAATAATGATAATAATAACAACAGTGATAATAATAATAAAGTAATAATAGGTAACATGTATTTAGTGTTTACTTTGTATGAGGTACTGTGCCAAGCCCTTTCTGTGTATTTCCTTATTGAATCTTCCTCACAACAGCCCTATTAAGTGAGAACCAAAAAATCCATTTTATACCTAAGGGTACTGAGGCACAGAGAAGTTGTGATGTGGCCAGAGTCACAGTGCTAAGAAGTGGTGGAGCTATTAGATCCTAAGGGCTCTCTTAAAGGATAAGAAACAAACCATATCAATGTGTGAAGAGGCAGACAGTTGACACAGAATGCCTGGAATCGTTTCTTTCTAACCCTACTAAACATACACACATGCAGGAAAATGGCAAAAACACATAAATGTAGATAGACATGCAGAGGGCAAAGCCGTAGAATGAAGAAGAAAACAACCTTAGGATTGACTCAGCTCTCTGGAGGGGAAAACCTCTACAACTCTAGTGAGAAGCATTGTAGTTAAAACTATGCCTTTACCTACATATCAGGTCATATCTATAATTAGTTGATTACATTTGGCTTCACAGGAAATCAAGTTAGAAGCAGATTTTATAGTAGGTGATTCCATTTGCCTCAAGCAAATGAAACCTAAAAGTTCCATTCGGGATCCACATGGTATAAGTTAAATCACAAATACCTGAATCCTTAAGCTTGCTGTGGAGTTGACCATTCAGTAACTAGGCAGAATGGATCAATAAGACTGACCTTTCTATATCTATCTTTGTCCAGGTGAGGGATTGTTAAATGGCTGATATCTGAAGGACCGATTTTAAAGGCACTTTCCTTTTGACTTTAGGAAGGAACAGCTAATTGGCCGGCCGTGAAGAACTGAGGAGGCAGACCTACACCTCAAGTCTCTATGATGTCTTTTCAAGGTATGTAAAAAGCTTTGGCTCTACCTGAGTTCAAACTCAGGCTCTGCTACTTACCAGTTGAGGGGTCCTAGAAAATTACTTGCAGACATGGTCTCTCCCTATTTAGAATTTACATCCTAGGTAGTAGCTTCTTTAGCTTCCATCAGTCCACCAGAGTAAAACTTCTAAATTTTTCTGGAGCAAATATTTGGGACTGACTATGTTTCCAAACTTTAATGTGCATTCAAATCTATGTTAATCTTGTTAAAATGCAGATTCTTATTCATTTGGCCTGCCTAGGACCTGAGATTCTACTTTTTTAACAAGCTCCCGGGTGATATCAATGTTGCTGGTCTGGAGAACACATTTTAAGAATCGAGGGTTTCAGTGAAATGTAAGGGAAAATATCTGAGTTTCTGAAAATTCATCCAGCTAACAAAACTGTGTGACTAGTCCATAACTTGTTGTGGTTCTTTTAACATTGTAGGAGAGAAAAAACTTTCCCTCTGCTCTCCTAGGTTCAATAGCTGGGTCTATAAAATAAATTTATGACAGGCAGATTAACAGCATTAAAGGTAAACAAATTTAATAATTTTTATTATAACACACCGGGGCATCACAGAAAAAAAAAAGTGAACACCCCAAAAAGCAGTGAGATCTGAGAGCTTATATACTGTCTTAATAGGGGAAGGTGGGAGACATAGGCAACCGAGGGGAGAGTAAATGATTTTTAAGAATGATAAATGGGCTCTTAGAAGAATAGATAGGAGATATGATGATGGTTTGTGACACAGTTTATCTGGGTTTGGAGTTGACATCTAGTGTCTTCCCAGGTGATAAGAGTCAATCCTCGGAGGGGATTTATGACAATTGAATTCCTTTTGGAGGATTTGTCTTTAGGCAGGTGAAGGGAAGTTCAGAGAAAGCTCTTGCCATTTTTCATGTGTTCAGCTCACAATAATATAACAAAGCGGCATATTTTGGGATGGCATGTCCAGAACTCCTTCAACAGCCATACTAAATTCAAATGTTTGCTTCTCTGTGTTGGAACTTTTCCTCTGAAATGTTCTTGCTCCTTAATCATTAGGAGGCTTAGCTCTTCTTAGAGGGATGTATAACAACTCACATTCACATCTTCATTAATATTATGAGTACTGTATACTCAATGATTGGTTCTGGACTTTGAGAGGAATTACAATCCCAATAAAAGATTTCTTGAATCTTTTATCATGACAAAATGCTTGGACAAATAAAAATGTGAAAAATTGTAATTGTAAAATAACTAAAATCTCTAGATCTCATTGTAAAGCAATTAATAATGAATAGAGAAATGATTACGTAAAATTCAAATGCTAATAATGATAAGTACTTAATCTACCATAAAGTAAAAGCCCAGCTAAAAAAAAGACTCATCTTGCACCAGAATACATGTTCAAAAATCAATATTTGCATGCCCAAGACTTGTTTGAGAAGGCAATTATGGTCTCACAAGTAAATCATAAGAATTTTTAAAATTTAGTAAATGCTGTATTTATGTGACAGACAAGAACCACTCTGAAGGAATCATTATGGTTTGGGAAATGATATGCAATTTCAAAATCATCTAAATCATTTCAATTGCCTGTATTTACATTTATATAATGGGTATTTATAATGGTGATTATTTTAGAACTTACCTTGTTTTCCTGGATCTCACATTGGTTTCTATGGGAACGAGAATGGCTCTAAAGAGGAGCATTTTAAGAACTCTTTTCACATTCAGTGACTGCTAACTGAACTGCAAATTCTGTTTGTCTGTTAAATGGTTTTTAACTCTTAAATTTTAACACAGAAATAAAAGTTGGGCATCTAGCTTCATAAATCATTTTAAATAATAAAAACTGTTTTTATGAAACATCTGGCACATTGAAACATTTGAAAACAAAATAACTAGCTTTAGGAGCTAATAATCTATTCACGTTATTAAATTCATTAGTGATAGTGATTAATCCACATTAGCCATATGCTTGCTCTTGGAAAATTGTGTAAAGAAAACTTCATCTGATATATTGTTGTAATACATTTTCTCTGTTATTGATATGTATTATATGTGTGTATATATTTTTTCCTTATCTTTGTAAAAATCCCTTTAAAAAGCAGTGTAAAATGTTCTCTGTTTAAAGTTTCCCATTACCAATGCCTCACCCATCCTCTGCTATTATTTACCTGGGTACTGTGTTGTACCTTTACTATGCTCTTACACCAGCTGGAACTTATTTTTACTATTTTTTGAAACAAGGTCATAAGTCTTCGAATTTCAATTTTTCTTTTTCTTGGAATAGATTCTTAGATCATAAAAAGCTTGATGTCTAACTTATATATTACATTTGTGCAGTTTACTGTGTTTAATATTTCCCCACATTTCATGTTTTCCCATAAACTTTATTTTTTTAATTCCCTGGAGAAATGATAGTTCAGTATATTTTTATTTAAATCCCTCTCAAAGTAATTAAAAGCCACTAAAAATAAGAGAAGCTTATTTCAGAAGAGAGTGCTAAAACTAAATTTTTGTTAAACACAAACTGTAAAAGATGCCGGTTGAAAGCACATGGCATCCCATAACCAGCTTATGTAATAGCTACTCTGGTTATTGCTGACATATAATCTGTGTCTTAAATCCAAAAAGTACAAGTTGATGGCAGAGTGCCAGACAGGGTGAAATAAGTGAGAGTGTTTTTTAATCTTTCCTGGATTGGTGGATTTCTGCCCGTTATCAGTGTGGCCTTGAGTCAGGATTGCTAGAGACTAGTGAGAGATCCAGAAGTGAAGCTACCAGCATGTGTGACCAAGAATCTATCATATAACTCACTGACCTGGTATAAACTCCAAGAAGTTTTTTTTTTCTTTCTTAAAAGTATTTTTCATTCAGATTTAATTTTATGAAGTAAATTAAGGATTACTACATGTTGAAAAAGTGAAGACAAATAAATGGGAAACATATAACTAGATGTTTTGGGGAAATGATTAATTGATTGGCTCTTCTATCAATATTTTTTTTCTTTTTTTTGAGAGTAGATCTTTTTTATTTTAATTAATTAATTAATTATATTTATCTTTGGCTTCGTTGGGTCTTCATTGCTGCACGTGGGCTTCCTCTAGTTGCGGTGAGCAGGGGCTACTCTTCATTGCAGTGCGCGGGCTTCTTATTGTGGTGGCTTCTCATTGCGGAGCACAGGCTCTATGCACACGGGCTTCAGTAGGTGTGCCACGCAGGCTCATTAGTTGTGGCTCGCAGGCTCTAGAGTGCAGGCTCAGTAGTTGTGGCACATGGGCTTAGTTGCTCCGCAGCATGTGGGATCTTCCCGGACCAGGGCTCGAACCCGTGTCCCCTGCATTGGCAGGCCGGTTCTTAACCACTGCGCCACCAGGGAAGCCCTATCAATATTTTTTAAAAGTTGACTTTGAAGGGAAGCAGAAAACAAGCTGAAAAGTAAAAGCAAGTATTATGTTAATCATCAGAAGAGAAATATTTATCTTGAAAAGTATCTGAATCTGAAGGTAAGGAATATGATTGTCCATCAAGGCTACTCAAAATGAGGTCCAAGGACCAGTGCCCATCTGAGACAAGATAAATACAGAAAATGAGTGTAAATTTGAAAATCTTAGAGCAGTTGACATTACTACTTCACCCAACCCTGTGATTTTGTATTTTACAAAACTCAGTCCATGGCATTTGGCGATTTAAAAAATTTTCCCTTTACTACAATTAGTTTGAGATGCATTGATCTAGCATAAATAACTATAAACAAACAAACAAAAAGAATGCCATTTGAACTTCATAGTATTGAAAACAATTTAACCTGTGTGATTCTGTCTGGAAAAGAGCTGGGAAATGAAAGGTTTTTATCTCTGAAAGATTTCTTTCTAGCCCTATAACCATATATTTACTTTCATTAAGATTACAGTAAAGGAGGCTGAAGCGGATATTCTCTCCTTTTGCAGATATAAAATGAAAAGGGCAAAGGACTTAAATAAGATATCTGACATTACACAATTATCATCAAAATTTTAAACTCAAGTGAAGAGCATTGCACAGAACTTATTTAATATTCTGGTGAATAAAAATACCCTAGTTGATTATGACAGTGAATCAGATATATTTGCAATGTCACATGGTAGATGGCAGTGCTTTGTCTTCAGGTTTCAGAAGGAAAAGCATTATGTTACAGTGGTTCAATGGATGGTTAGTGAAAGTACACATACTAATAATCAAGATGAAGAGTTTGAAGGAATTCAATAAGCAAAAATAAAATTAAACAAAGAGAATATAGAAAGATTAAGGGAGGAACACATGTATAGTTTGGCTAAGGAACAGACAGAGCAGAAATGTAAGTCCACACTTCTCTGAAAGATATAAGATCCCCAAAGAGAAAGGGCTTGCTACCTTGGACTACCAATAGGGAAAATAAAATGAAAATATGAAAGGGAAAGTTTAGACAAACACTGAGAATTTTTGTTAATTGTTAAGAGTATTAGGTTAGTTGAGTGGGCGCCCAAAGGCATCTCTGAGGACATTTAAAACCTCATTGAACAAAGCCGTGGACATTGTATTGTGTAGAGCAAGACTTCAATGGCAAGGGGGATGGACTGGATCAACTGTGAGGTCTTTTCCAGCTCTAATTTCTACTATTCCATAGCTCTGGGAAGAATAGTTGCTAAATTGCTTGATTAACCCAGGAAAAAATGAAACTCAACATAAGAATAAAGCCCCAGACAAAACAGTGAAGTCAGCCAAAATTGAAACACGCCCTTCCAAAGAGACAAAAAAAAAAAGAACCTAAATCTTGCATCATACCCCAAGGTGGACAAATTCAGGCTTTGGCAACTTGCCCAGTGGAATAAGTTCCAGAGACAGGACCCTTCAGTGAGCAAGACCAACCAACAGGTTGGGAGAGTTCAACTTCTCAGACAGACTTGCAAAACCTCTCAGCTGATCTTAATACTAGATCAGGCTCAAAAATTGAAAAGGGAGGGCTTCCCTGGTGGTGCCGTGGTTAAGACTCCACCTGCCAGTGCAGGGGACCTGGGTTCGAGCCCTGGGCTGGGAAGATCCCACATGCCACGGAGCAACAAAGCCCGTGCACCACAACTACTGAGCCTGCGCTCTAGAGCCCATGAGCCACAACTACTGAAGCCTGCGTGCCACAACTACTGAAGCCCGCGTGCCTAGAGCCTAAGCTCCGCAACAAGAGAAGCCACTGCAATGAGAAGCCTGTGTAACACAATGAAGAGTAGCCCCTGCTTCCCACAACTAGAGGAAGCCCGTGCACAGCAGCGAGGACCCAACACAGCCAAAAATAAATAAATAAATAAATAAATTTATTTTAAAAAATTGAAAAGGGAAAGAAATCTATAAAAGTGCCTGGTCTATGAGTGAACTAATTCATTTATTCATCGTACAAGGTTATGAGTGCCTACTATAGGCCAGCCAATGCTCTAGGATAGGGTACATCAGTGAACAAAACAGACAAGATCTCTGCTCTTGTGGCTTTTACATTCTAGTGTGAGGAACAATAAACAACATAGGATGATGTAAATTAAACTGTGGTAGGTGCTAAGGAGGATAAAAAGCAGGGTAAGGAAAATGAGGGGCAGGGGTGGAATCCAGGAAGCTTACTGTATTTAATGTGCAATCGGGGTAGAACTCAGGGAGGAAACACGTCAGCAAGACTTGAAGGAAGTAAAAGGAGGTAGCCAAGTGGATATTGGGGGAAGAGCGTTCTAGTCCAAGAGAACCTAAAGCACACCTGGAAGGTTGGAGCAAACTTTGTGTGTCTGAGTAGCAGGAAGGAGGCCAGTGTGGCTGCAGGGGAGTGAGCTTAAGGAAGACTACTACAGTGAGGTCTGGGAGGCCTTGTAGGTTGTTATTAGGACCTCATCTCTTACTCTGAGTAAACTACACACGCTATCTTGCTTCAAGAATCCTAGGAACTCAGTGAAGAAACTAATTCATACCAGGTGTCAGCCTCCCTGGGAAACCACTCCACCCACACATCAGCCCTGTTTCTGCATGCTCCTTCAGTCTATAAGTTTTAATAATGTCAGCATTATGCAGCATTGTGGGCCCTTAATGTATAAATATGTCCTAGAGTTTTACTAAGAATGAGGAATGCTCATCAATATTGGAACTCTAGATATTTGCTTCCATTTATTCTTAAACCAGCAATGGAAAAATCCAAACAAAATTTTATCTGTGACTTTTATATGATGTTTGTACATATATGAAATATGTATTCTGTCACAGAAAATAAACCCCTAATATCAGCAATTCTATTATGGGCTCATGCTCTATGAAACTTGATCTTTACTAGGGGCTTGATAAATATTTAAAGGTAAGGAGGAGCTTAAAAATCAATTTGGAAGACAAAAATGGATCTGCTTATAAGAAATAAAGGCGATATTAAAGGAATTATTATGAATCAGCTATACATATACATATATTCCCATATCTCCTCCCTCTTGCATCACCCTCCCACCCTCCCTCTCCCAACCCTCTAGGTGGACACAAAGAACTGAGCTGATCTCCCTGTGCTATGCTTTCCCATAACTATCTATTTGTGGTGTATATATGTCCATGCCACTCTCTCACTTCATCCCAGCTTACCCTTCCCCTCCCCGTGTCCTCAAGTCCATTCTCTACGTCTGCGTCTTTATTCCTGTCCTGCACCTAGGTTCTTCAGAGCCATTTTTTTTTTTAGATTCCATATACATGTGTTAGCATATGTTTTTCTCTTTCTGACTTACTTCACTCTGTATGACAGTCTCTAGGTCCATCCACCTCACTACAGATAACTCAGTTTCGTTTCTTTTTATGGCTGAGTAATATTCCATTACATACATGTGCCACATCTTCTTTATCCATTCATCTGTCGATGGACACTTAGGTTGCTTCCATATCCTGACTATTGTAAATAGAGCTGCAATGAACATTGTGTTACATGACTCTTTTTGAATTATGGTTTTCTCACGGTATATGCCCAGTAGTGGGATTGCTGGGTCCTATGCTAGTTCTATTTTTAGTTTTTTTAGGAACCTCCATGCTGTTCTCCATAGTGGCTGTATCAGTTTACATTCCCATCAACAGTACAAGAGGGTTCCCTTTTCTCCACACCCTCTCCAGCATTTATTGTTTTTAGATTCTTTGAT
Organism: Balaenoptera acutorostrata; assembly: GCF_949987535.1. Lineage (NCBI taxonomy): Eukaryota > Metazoa > Chordata > Mammalia > Artiodactyla > Balaenopteridae > Balaenoptera > Balaenoptera acutorostrata. The sequence continues at coordinate 61,695,617 of NC_080070.1, forward strand.
GATGGCCATTCTGACTGGAGTGAGGTGATACCTCACTGTAGTTTAATTTGCACTTCTCTAATGATTAGTGATGTTGAGCATCCTTTCATGTATTTGTTGGCAATCTGTATATCTTTGGAAAAATGTCTGTATAGGTCTTCTGCCCATTTTTGGATTGGGTTGTTTGTTTTTTTGATATTGAGCTGCATGAGCTACTTGTTAATTTTGGAGATTAATCCTTTGTCAGTTGCTTCGTTTGCAAATATTTTCTCCCACTCTGAGGGTTCTCTTTTCATCTTGTGTATGGTTTCCTTTGCTGTGCAAAAGCTTTTAAGTTTCATTAGGTCCCATATGTTTATTTTTGTTTGTATTTCCATTTCTCTAGAAGGTGGGTCAAAAAGGATCTTGCTGTGATTTATGTCATAGTGTTGTGCCTATGTTTTCCTCTAAGAGTTTGATAGTGTCTGGCCTTACATTTAGGTCTTGAATCCATTTTGAGTTTATTTTTGTGTACGGTGTTAGGGAGTGTTCTAATTTCATTCTTTTACATGTAGCTGCCCAGTTTTCCCAGCACCACTTACTGAAGAGGGTGTCTTTTCTCCACTGTATATTGTTGCCTCCTTTATCAAAACTAAGGTGACCATATGTGCGTGGGTTTATCTCTGGACTTTCTGTTGTATTCCATTGATCTATATTTCTGTTTTTGTGCCAGTACCATACTGTCTTGATTACTGTAGCTGTGTAGTATAGTCTGAAGTCCGGGAGCATGATTCCTCCAGCTCTGTTTTTCTTTCTCAAGATTGCCTTGGCTATTCAGGTCTTTCATATTTCCATACAAATTGAAATTTTTTGTTCTAGTTCTGTGAAAATGCCATTGGTAGTTTGATAGGGATTGCACTGAATCTGTAGATTGCTTTGGGTAGTATAGTCATTTTCACAATGTTGATTCTTCCAATCCAAGAACATGGTATATCTCTCCATCTGTTTGTATCATCTTTAATTTCTTTCATCAGTATCTTACAGTTTTCTGCATACAGGTGTTTCGTCTCCTTAGGTAGGTTTATTCCTAGTTATTTTATTCTTTTTGTTGCAGTGGTAAATGGGAGTGTTTCATTAATTTCTCTTTCAGATTTTTCATCATTAGTGAATAGAAATGCAAGAGATTTCTGTGCATTAATTTTGTATCCTGCTACTTTACCAAATTCATTGATTAGCTCTGGTAGTTTTCTGGTAACATCTTTGGGATGCTCTATGTATAGTATCATGTCATCTGCAAACAGTGGCAGTTTTACTTCTTCTTTTTCAATTTGGATTCCCTTTATTTTTTTTCATCTCTGATTGCTGTGGCTAAAACTTCCAAAACTATGTTGAATAATAGTGGTGAGAGTGCGCAACCTTGTCTTGTTCCTGATCTTAGTGGAAATGGTTTCAGTTTTTCCCCATTGAGAATGATGTTGGCTGTGAGTTTGTCATATATGGCCTTTATTATGTTGAGGTAAATTCCCTCTATGCCTACTTTCTGGAGGGTCTTTATGATAAATGGGTGTTGAATTTTGTCGAAAGCTTTTTGTGCATCTATTGATATGATCATATGGTTTTTCTCCTTCAATTTGTTAATATGGTTTATCACACTGATTGATTTGCGTATATTGAAGAATCCTTGCATTCCTGGGATAAACCCCACCTGATCATGGTGTATGATCCTTTTAATGTGCTGTTGGATTCTGTTTGCTAGTATTTTGTTGAGGATTTTTGCATCTAAGTTCAGCAGTGATATTGGTCTGTAGTTTTCTTTCTTCGTGACATCTTTCTCTGGTTTTGGTGTCAGGGTGATGGTGGCTTCGTAGAATGAGTTTGGGAGTGTTCCTCCCTCTGCTATATTTTGGAAGAGTTTGCGAAGCATGGGTGTTAGCTCTTCTCTAGATGTTTGATAGAATTCGCCTGTGAAGCCATCTGGTCCTGGGCTTTTGTTTGTTGGAAGATTTTTTTTTTTTTTAATTGGAAGATTTTTAATCACACTTTCAGTTTCAGTGGTTGTGATTTGTCTGGTTATATTTTCTATTTCTTCCTCGTTCAGTCTTGGAAGGTGGTGCTTTTCTAAGAATTTATCCATTTCTTCCAGGTTGTCCATTTTATTGGCACATAGTTGCTTGTAGTAATCTCTCATGATCCTTTGTATTTCTGCAGTGTCAGTTGTTACTTCTACTTTTTCATTTCTAATTCTATTGATTTGAGTCTTCTCCCTTTTTTTCTTGATGAGTCTGGCTAAAGGTTTATCAGTTTTGTCTATCTTCTCAAAGAACCAGCTTTTAGTTTTATTGATCTTTGCTGTCGTTTACTTCATTTCTTTTCATTTATTTCTGATCTGATCTTTATGGTTTCTTTCATTCTGCTAACTTTGGGGTTTTTTTGTTCTTCTTTCTCTAATTGCTTTAGGTGTAAGGTTAGGTTGTTTATTTGAGATGTTTCTTGTTTCTTGAGGTAGGATTGTATTGCTATAAACTTCCCTCTTAGAAATGCTTTTGCTGCATCCCATAGGTTTTGGGTCATTGTATTTTCATCATCATTTGTTTCTAGGTATTTTTTTCTTTCCTCTTTGATTTCTTCAATGATCTCTTCGTTATTTATTAGTGTATTGTTTAGCCTCCATGTGTTTGTGTTTTTTACAGTTTTTTTCCTGTAATTGATATCTAATCTCATGCGTCATGGTCGGAAAAGGTACTTGATATGATTTCAATTTTCTTAAATTTACCAAGGCTTGATTTGTGACCCAAGATATGATCTATCCTGGAGAATGATCCATGAGCACTTGAGAAGAAAGTGTATTCTGTTGTTTTTGGACGGAATGTCCTAAAATATCAATTAAGTCCATCTTGTTTAATATATCATTTAAAGCTTGTGTTTCCTTATTTATTTCCATTCTGGATGATCTGTCCTTTGGTGAAAGTGGGGTGTTAAATTCCCCTACTATCATTGTGTTACTGTCGATTTCCCCTTTTATGACTGTTAGCATTTGCCTTTTGTACTGAGGTGTTCCTATGTTGGGTATGTAAATATTTATAATTGTTATATCTTCTTCTTGGATTGATCCCTTGATCATTATGTAGTATCCTTCTTTGTTTCTTGGAATAGTCTTTAGTTTAAAGTCTATTTTGTCTGATGTGAGAATTGCTACTCCAGCTTTCTTTTGATTTCGATTTCCATGGAATATCTTTTTGCATCCCCTCACTTTCAGTCTGTATGTGTCTCTAGGTCTGAAGTGGGTCTCTTGTAGACAGCATATATTCAGGTCTTGTTTTTGTATGCATTCAGCCAGTCTGTGTCTTTTGGTGGGAGCATTTAATCCATTTACATTTAAGGTAATTATCGATATGTATGCTCCCATTACCATTTTCTTAATTGTTTTAGGTTTGTTATTGTAGGTCTTTTCCTTCTCTTGTGTTTCCTTCCTAGAGAAGTTCCTTTAGCATTTTTTGTAAATGTGGTTTGGTGGTGCTGAATTCTCTTAGCTTTTGCTTGTATGTAAAGGTTTTAATTTCTCCATCAAATCTGAATGAGATCCTTGTAGGGTAGAGTAATCTTGGTTGTAGGTTTTTCCCTTTCATCACTTTAAATATGTTCTGCTACTCCCTTCTGGGTTGCAGAGTTTCTGCTGAAAGATCAGCTGTTAACCTTATGGGGATTCCCTTGTATGTTATTTGTTGCTTTTCCCTTGCTGCTTTTCATATTTTTTCTCTGTTTTCAAATTTTGATAGTTTGATTAATATGTGTCTTGCTGTGTTTCTCCTTGGATTTATCCTGTATGGGATTCTCTGCACTTCCTGGACTTGATTGACTATTTCCTTTCCCTTATTAGGGAAGTTTTCAACTATAATCTCTTCAAATATTTTCTCATTCCCTTTGTTTTTCTCTTCTTCTTCTGGGACCCCTGTAATTCGAATGTTGGTGTGTTTAACGTTGTCCCAGAGGTCTCTGAGACTGTCCTCAATTCTTCTCATTCTTTTTTCTTTATTCTGCTCTATGGCAGTTATTTTGACTATTTTATCTTCCAGGTCACTTATCCATTCTTCTGCCTCAGTTATTCTGCTATTGATTCCTTCTGGAGAAGTTTTTAATTTCATTTATTGTGTTGTTTATCATTGTTAGTCTGCTCTTTAGTTCTTCTAAGTCGTTGTTAAACATTTCTTGTATTTTCTCCATTCTGTTTCCAAGATTTTGGATCATCTTTACTATCATTACTCTTAATTCTTTTTCAGGTAAACCGCCTATTTCCTCTTCATTTGTTTGGTCTGGTGGGTTTTTACCTTGCTCCTTCATCTGCTGTGTATTTCTCTGTCTTCTCATTTTGCTTAACTTTCTGTGTTTTGGGTCTCCTTTTCACAGGCTGCAGGTTCATAGTTCCTGTTGTTTGTGGTGTCTGCCCCCATTGGCTAAGGTTGGTTCAGTGGATTGTGTCAGATTCCTGGTGGAGAGACTGGTGCCTGTGTTCTGGTGGATGAGCCTGGATCTTGCCTTTCTGGTGGGCAGGACCACATCTGGTGGTGTGTTTTGGGGTGTCTGTGAACTTAGTATGATTTTAGGCAGCCTGTCTGCTAATGGATGCAGTTGAGTTCCTGTCTTGCTAGGTGTTTGGCATAGGGTGTCCAGCACTGGAGTTTGCTGGTTGTTGAGTGGAGCTGGGTCTTAGCATTGAGATGGAGATCTCTGGGAGAGCTTTCACTGTTTGATATTACATGGAGCTGAGCAGTCTCTGGTGGACCAATGTCCTGAACTCGGCTCTCCCACCTCAGAGGTTCAGGCCTGACACCCAGCCAGAGCACCAAGACCCTGTCAGCCACACGGCTCAGAAGAAAAGGGAGAATAAAAAAAGAAAGAAAGAAAAAAATAAAATAAAGTTATTAAAATAAAAAAATTATTAAAAATTAAAAAAATAAAACTGTAATAAAAAAAATAGAAAGAAGGGAGCAACCAAACCTAAAAACAATTCCACCAATGATAACAAAAACTAAAAACTAGACTAAAAAAAAAAATATGGACAGACAGAACCCTAGGACAATTGGTAAAAGCAAAACTATATAGATAAAATCACACAAAGAAGCATACACATACACACTCACAAAAAGAGAAAAAACAAATTATATATATATAAAAAAAAAGGAAGAGAGCAACCAAATCAATAAAGAAATCTATCAATGATAATAACTCTAAATACTAAACTAATATAAAGCCAGAAACAAATTAGATGCAGAAAGCAAACCCCATGTCTACAGTTGCTCCCAAAGTCCATCACCTCAATTTTGGGGTGATTCGTTGTCTATTCAGGTATTCCACAGATGCAGGTACATCAAGTTGACTGTGGAGATTTAATCCACTGCTCCTGAGGCTTCTGGGAGAGATTTCCCTTTCTCTTCTTTGTTCGCACAGCTCCTGGGGTTCAGCTTTGCATTTGGCCCCACCTCTGCGTGTAGTTCACTTTAGGGCATCTGTTCCCTGCCCAGACAGGATGGGGTTAAAATAGCAGCTGATTAAAGGGCTGTGGCTCACTCATACTGGGGGGAGGGAGGGTATGGAATGTGGGGTGAGCCTGCGGCGGCAGAGGCTGTCATGACTTTGTAGCAGCCTGAGGCGTGCCGTGCCGTGTGTTCTCCTGGGGAACTTGTCCCTGGATCACGGGACCCTGGCAGTGGTGGGCTGCACAGCCTCCTGGGTGGGGAGGTGTGGATAGTGACCTGTGCTTGCATATAGGCTTCTTGGTGGCTGCAGCAGCAGCCTTAGCGTTTTATGCCCGTCTCTGGTGTCCTGCTGGTAGCCACGGCTTGTGCCCGTCTCTGGAGCTCGTTTAGGCCTTGCTCTGAATCCCCTCTCCTCGCACACCCTGAAGCAGTGGTCTCTTGACTCTTAGGCAGTTCCAGGCTTTTTCCTGGACTGCCTCCCGGCTAGTTGTGGAGTACTACCTCCCTTCAGGCTGTGTTCACGCAGTCAAGAGGGTGCATGTATTCTTTCAAACCATGTTTTTCTTTGCATATATGCCCAGGAGTGGGATTGCTGAATCATATGGTAGCTCTATTTGTAGTTCTGTAAGGAACCTCCATAGTATTCTCCATAGTGGCTATACTAATTTACCTTCCCACCAACAGTGTAGGAGGGTTCCTTTTTTTCCACACCCTCTCCAGCATTTATTGTTTGTAGATTTTTTTGATGATGGCCATTCTGACTGGTGTGAGATGACATCTCATCATAGTTTTGATTTGCATTTCTCTAATAATTAGTGATATTGAGCATCGTTTCCTGTGCCTCTTGGCTATCTGTATGTTTTCATTGGAGAAATGTCTGTTTGGGTCTTCTGCCCATTTTTTTGATTGGATTTTCTTTTTATATTTAGCCACATGAACTGTTTGTAAAGTTTGCAAACGTCATTTGCAAATATTTTCTTCCATTCTGTGGGTTGTCTTTTCATTTTGTCTATGGTTTCATTTGATGTGCAAGAGCTTTTGAGTTTAACTAGGTCCCATTTGTTTATTTTTGTCTTTATTTCCCTTTCTCTAGGAGGTGGGTCAAAAAGGATCTTGCTATGATTTATGTCACAGAGCGTTCTGCCTATGTTTTCCTCTAAGGGTTTTATAGTGTGTGGTCTTACATTTGGGTCTTTGATCCATTTTGAGTTTATTTTTGTGTATGGAGTGTTCTAATTTCATTCTTTTACATGTAGCTATCCAGTTTTCCCAGAACCACTTATTGAAGAGACTGTCTTTTCTCCATTGTATATTCTTGCCTCCTTTGTCATAGATTAGGTGACCATAGGTGCGTGGGTTTATCTCTAGGCTTTCTATCCTGTTCCATTGACCTATATTTCTCTTTTTGTCCCAGTACCATACTGCTTTGATGACTGTAGCTTTGTAATATAATCTGAAGGCAGGGAGCCTGATTCCTCCAGCTCCATTTTTCTTTTTCAGATTGCTTTGGCTATTCGGGTTCTTTTGTGTCTCCATACAGATTTTTAGATTTTTTTTTCTAGCACTGAAAAATGCCATTGGTAATTTGATAGGAATTGCATTGAATCTGTAGATTACCTTGGGTTGTATAGTCATTTTGACAATATTGATTCTTCCAGTTGAAGAATGTGGTATATCTTTTCATCTGTTTGTGTCATCTTCAATTTTTTTCATCAGTGTCTTGTAGTATTTGGAGTACAGGTCTTTTATTTCCTTAGGTAGTTTTATTGCTAGGTATTCTATTCTTTTTTTTTTTTTTTTTTTTGGGGGGGAATTTTTTTTTTTTTTTAATTCAGACAGAAAGTCACAAAAATTATACTCATCCTCATCAGTTCACTCAGTCCCATGTAATTAATTTCTTTTTTTCATCTTGATCTTTTGTTAGCACTTTTATGAGTTCATCAGTTTTTCATTAGAGTTCTGAAAATGCTTATTCATTCAGTTCAGCAGTACAGTCAGTTACCAGAAACCTGTACTTGTCAGAGTCTTTTCCATGAATTTCTTGAAGATGAAACCCTTTTATAGGAACATATTTGCAAAATCATCAGAGTACACCCAGAACTGTCTGTAAATGACAAAAGACTTAAAAATGACCATGGTTAAAGATTTGATGAAAGTTCATAATAATGCAGTTGACAAGAAAATTAGTTATTTCTGAGATATACATTTTAAAGTAATAACTAGGATTATTACTTATAACATTATACCAGAACATATAAGATGTTTAGACGTTTCCTGTAATGTCTGAAACATTTATATTAACATATTTCCATACATATTTCCATACAAATACAAATATAAGATTTTTAGAAATTTCATGTAATGTCTGAAACATTTATATTAACATATTTCCATACATATTTCCATACAAATACAAATATAAGATTTTTAGAAATTTCATATAATGTCTGAAACATTTATATTAACATATTTCCATACAAATAACCCAATGAAAGTTTAGTATTAGTTGTTTTGTTTGTTTTTTTATACTGCAGGTTCTTATTAGGCATCAATTTTATACACATCAGTGTATACATGTCAATCCCAATCGCCCAATTCAGCACACCACCATCCCCACCTCATCGCAGTTTTCCCCCCTTGGTGTCCATATGTCCATTCTCTACATCTGCGTCTCAACTTCTGCCCTGCAAACTGGCTCATCTGTACCATTTTTCTAGGTTCCACATACATGCATTAATATACGATATTTGTTTTTCTCTTTCTGACTTACTTCACTCTGTATGACAGTCTCTAGATCCATCCACGTCTCAACAAATGACTCAATTTCGTTCCTTTTTATGGCTGAGTAATATTCCATTGTATATATGTACCACAACTTCTTTATCCATTCATCTGTCGATGGGCATTTAGGTTGCTTCCATGACCTGGCTATTGTAAATAGTGCTGCAATGAACATTCGTGTGCACGTGTCTTTTTGAATTACGGTTTTCTCTGGGTGTATGCCCAGTAGTGGGATTGCTGGGTCATATGGTAATTCTATTTTTAGTTTTTTAAGGAACCTCCATATTGTTCTCCATAGTGGCTGTATCAATTTACATTCCCACCAACAGTGCAAGAGGGTTCCCTTTTCTCCACACCCTCTCCAGCATTTGTTGTTTGTAGATTCTCTGATGATGCCCATTCTAACAGGAGTGAGGTGATACCTCATTGTAGTTTTGATTTGCATTTCTCTAATAATTAGTGATGTTGAGCATCTTTTCATGTGCTTCGTGGCCGTCTGTATGTCTTCTTTGGAGAAATGTCTATTTAGGTCTTCTGCCCATTTTTGGATTGGGGTGTTTGTTTCTTTGATATTGAGCTGAATGAGCTGTTTATATATTTTGGAGATTAATCCTTTGTCCGTTGATTCATTTGCAAATATTTTCTCCCATTCTGAGGGTTGTCTTTTCGTCTTGTTTATGGTTTCCTTTGCTGTGCAAAAGCTTTGAAGTTTCATTAGGTCCCACTTGTTTATTTTTGTTTTTATTTCCATTACTCTAGGAGGTGGATCGAAAAAGATCTTGCTGTGATTTATGTCAAAGAGTGTTCTTCCTATGTTTTCCTCTAAGAGTTTTATAGTGGCCAGTCTTATATTTAGGTCTCTAATCCATTTTGAGTTTATTTTTGTGTATGGTGTTAGGGAGTATTCTAATTTCATTCTTTTACATGTGGCTGTCCAGTTTTCCCAGCACCACTTATTGAAGAGACTGTCTTTTCTCCACTGTATATCTTTGCCTCCTTTGTCATAGATTAGTTGACCATAGGTGCGTGGGTTAATCTCTGGGCTTTCTATCTTGTTCCATTGATCTGTGTTTCTGTTTTTGTGCCAGTACCATATTGTCTTGATTACTGTAGCTTTGTAGTATAGTCTGAAGTCAGGGAGTCTGATTCCTCCAGCTCCATTTTTTTGCCTCAAGACTGCTTTGGCTATTCGGGGTCTTTTGTGTCTCCATACAAATTTTAAGATGATTTGTTCTAGCTCCGTAAAAAATGCCATTGGTAATTTGATAGGGATTGCATTGAATCTGTAGATTGCTTTGGGTAGTATAGTCATTTTCACAATGTTGATTCTTCCAATCCAAGAACATGGTATATCTCTCCATCTGTTGGTATCATCTTTAATTTCTTTCATCAGTGTCTTATAGTTTTCTGCATACAGGTCTTTTGTCTCCCTAGGTAGGTTTATTCCTAGGTATTTTATTCTTTTTGTTGCAATGGTAAATGGGAGTGTTTCCATAATTTCTCTTTCAGATTTTTCATCATTAGTGTATAGGAATGCAAGAGATTTCTGTGCATTAATTTTGTAACCTGCAACTTTACCATATTCATTAATTAGCTCTAGCAGTTTTCTGGTGGCAGTTTTAGGATTCTCTATGTATAGTATCATGTCATCCGCAAACAGTGACAGTTTTACTTCTTCTTTTCCAATTTGTATTCCTTTTATTTCTTTTTCTTCTCTGATTGCCGTGGCTAGGACTTCCAGAACTATGTTGAATAATAGTGGTGAGAGTGGACATCCTTGTCTCGTTCCTGATCTTAGAGGAAATGCTTTCAGTTTTTCACCATTGAGAATGATGTTTGCTGTGGGTTTGTCATATATGGCCTTTATTATGTTGAGGTAGGTTCCCTCTATGCCCACTTTCTGGAGAGTTTTTATCATAAATGGGTGTTGAATTTTGTCAAAAGCTTTTTCTGCATCTATTGAGATGATCATATGGTTTTTATTCTTCAATTTGTTAATATGGTGTATCACATTGATTGATTTGCGTATATTGAAGAATCCTTGCATCCCTGGGATAAATCCCACTTGATCGTGGTGTATGATCCTTTTAATGTGTTGTTGGATTCTGTTTGCTAGTATTTTGTTGAGGATTTTTGCATCTATATTCATCAGTGATATTGGTCTGTAATTTTCTTTTTTTGTAGTGTCTTTGTCTGGTTTTGGTATCAGGCTGATGGTGGCCTCATAGAATGAGTTTGGGAGAGTTCCTTCCTCTGCAATATTTTGGAAGAGTTTGAGAAGGATGGGTGTTAGCTCTTCTCTAAATGTTTGATAGAATTCACCTGTGAAGCCATCTGGTCCTGGACTTTTGTTTGTTGGAAGATTTTTTTTTTTTAATTTTATTTTTATTTATTTATTTATTTACTTATGGCTGTGTTGGGTCTTTGTTTCTGTGCAAGGGCTTCCTCCATTTGCGGCAAGCGGGGGCCACTCTTCATCGCGGTGCGCGGGCCTCTCACTATCGCGGCCTCTCTTGCTGCGGAGCACAGGCTCCAGACGCGCAGGCTCAGTAGCTGTGGCTCACGGGCCCAGTTGCTCCGTGGCATGTGGGATCTTCCCGGACCAGGGCTCGAACCTGTGTCCCCTGCATTGGCAGGCAGATTCTCAACCGCTGCGCCACCAGGGAAGCCCCTGTTGGAAGATTTTTAATCACAGTTTCAATTTCATTACTTGTGATTGGTCTGTTGATATTTTCTGTTTCTTCCTGATTCAGTCTTGGAAGGTTATACCTTTCTAAGAATTTGTCCATTTCTTCCAGGTTGTCCATTTTATTGGCATAAAGTTGCTTGTAGTAGTCTCTTAGGATGTTTTGTATTTCTGCGGTGTCTGTTGTAACTTCTCCTTTTTCATTTCTGATTTTGTTGATTTGAGTCCTCTCCCTCTTTTTCTTGATGAGTCTGGCTAATGGCTTATCAATTTTGTTTATCTTCTCAAAGAACCAACTTTTAGTTTTATTGATCTTTGCTATTGTTTTCTTTGTTTCTATTTCATTTATTTCTGCTCTGATCTTTATGATTTCTTTCCTTCTGCTAACTTTGGGTTTTGTTTGTTCTTCTTTCTCTAGTTTCTTTAGGTGTAATGTTAGATTGTTTACTTGAGATTTTTCTTGTTTCTTTAGGTAGGCTTGTATAGCTATAAACTTCCCTCTTAGAACTGCTTTTGCTGCATCCCATAGGTTTTGGGTCGTCGTGTTTTCATTGTCATTTGTCTCTAGGTATTTTTTTATTTCCTGTTTGATTTCTTCAGTGATCTCTTGGTTATTTAGTAACGTATTGTTTAGCCTCCATGTGTTTGTCTTTTTTACGTTTTTTTCCCTGTAATTCATTTCTAATCTCATAGCGTTGTGGTCAGAAAAGATGCTTGATATGATTTCAATTTTCTTAAATTTACTGAGGCTTGATTTGTGACCCAAGATGTGATCTATCCTGGAGAATGTTCCGTGTGCACTTGAGAAGAACGTGTAATCTGCCGTTTTTGGATGGAATGTCCTATATATATCAATTAAATCTATCTGGTCTATTGTGTCATTTAAAGCTTCTGTTTCCTTATTTATTTTCATTTTGGATGATCTGTCCATTGGTGTAAGTGAGGTGTTAAAGTCCCCCACTATTATTGTGTTACTGTCGATTTCCTCTTTTATAGCTGTTAGCAGTTGCCTTATGTATTGAGGTGCTCCTATGTTGGGTGCATATATATTTATAATTGTTATATCTTCTTCTTGGATTGATCCCTGGATCATTATGTAGTGTCCTTCCTTGTCTCTTGTAACATTCTTTATTTTAAAGTCTATTTTATCTGATATGAGTATAGCTACTCCAGCTTTCTTTTGATTTCCATTTGCATGGAATATCTTTTTCCATCCCCTCACTTTCAGTCTGTATGTGTCCCTAGGTCTGAAGTGGGTCTCTTGTAGACAGCATATATATGGGTCTTGCTTTTGTATCCATTCAGCCAGTCTATGTCTTTTGGTTGGGGCATTTAATCCATTCACGTTTAAGGTAATTATCGATATGTATGTTCCTATGACCATTTCCTTAATTGTTTTGGGTTTGTTTTTGTAGGTCCTTTTCTTCTCTTGTGTTTCCCACTTAGAGAAGTTCCTTTAGCATTTGTTGTAGAGCTGGTTTGGTGGTGCTGAATTCTCTTAGCTTTTGCTTGTCTGTAAAGCTTTTGATTTCTCCATCAAATCTAAATGAGATCCTTGCTGGGTAGAGTAATCTTGGTTGTAGGTTCTTCCCTTTCATCATTTTAAGTATTTCATGCCACTCCCTTCTGGCTTGCAGAGTTTCTGCTGAGAAATCAGCTGTTAACCTTATGGGAGTTCCCTTGTATGTTATTTGTCGTTTTTCCCTTGCTGCTTTCAGTAATTTTTCTTTGTCTTTAATTTTTGCCACTTTGATTACTATGTGTCTCGGCGTGTTTCTCCTTGGGTTTATTCTGTATGGGACTCTCTGCGCTTCCTGGACTTGGGTGGCTATTTCCTTTCCTATGTTAGGGAAGTTTTCGACTACAGTCTCTTCAAATATTTTCTCTGGTCCTTTCTCTCTCTCTTCTCCTTCTGGGACCCCTATAATGCGAATGTTGTTGCGTTTAATGTTGTCCCAGAGGTCTCTTAGGCTGTCTTCATTTCTTTTTATTCTTTTTTCTTTAGTTTGTTCCGCAGCAGTGAATTCCACCATTCTGTCTTCCAGGTCACTTATCCGTTCTTCTGCCTCAGTTATTCTGCTATTGATTCCTTCTAGTGTAGTTTTCATTTCAGTTATTGTATTGGTCATCTCTGTTTGTTTGTTCTTTAATTCTTCTAGGTCTTTGTTAATCATTTCTTGCATCTTCTCGATCTTTGCCTCCATTCTTATTCCAAGGTCCTGGATCATCTTCACTATCATTATTCTGAATTCTTTTTCTGGAAGGTTGCCTATCTCCACTTCATTTAGTTGTTTTTCTGGGGTTTTTTCTTGTTCCTTCATCTGGTACATAGCCCTCTGCCTTTTCATCTTCTCTGTCTTTCTCGTATTCTATTCTTTTTGATGTGATGGTATGTGGGATTGTTTCTTTAATTTCTCTTTCTGATCTTTCACTATTAGTGTATAAACGTGCAACAGATTTCTGTGTCTTAATTTTGTATCCTGCCACTTTACCGAATTCATTGATTAGCTCTAGTAGTTTTCTGGTAACCTCTTTAGGATTGTCTATGTGTAGTATCATGTCACCTGCAAACAGTGACAGTTTTACTTCTTCTTTTTCCAATTTGTATTCCTTTTATTTCTTTTTCTTCTCTGATTGCCATGCCTAGGACTTCCAAAACTGTGTTGAATAATAGTGGTGAGAGTGGACATCCTTGTCTTGTTCCTGATCTCAGAGGAAGCGTTTTAGCTTTTCACCATTGATTATGATGTTACCTGCAGATTTGTCATATATGGCCTTTATTATGTTGAGGTATGTTTCCTCTGTGCCCAGTTTCTGGCAGGTTTTATCATAAATAAGTGTTGAATTTTGCTAAAAGCTTTTTCAAGTTGTCTTTTTTATTGTGATGTGTTCTTTATATATTCTGAGAAAAAGCCCCTTATCAGATATACATGATCTGCAATTTCTCCCATTCTGTGGATTGTCTTTTCACTTTCTTGATGATATCCATTGAAGCAAAAAGTTTTAAATCTTTTTTATTTGTATATTTTAACATAAAATCTGTGTATATTTAAGGTGCACAACGTGATGATTTGATATATATACACATTGTGACATGATTACCACAGTTAAACTAATTAACATATCATCTCACATAGTTACCATTAGAAAGTTTTTAATATTAATGAAATCCAATTAGCTATTTTTCCTTTTATCACTTGTGCTTTTTAGTCTCCTCTAAAAACCATTGCTTAATCCAAGGTCATGAAGATTTATGTCTGTGATCCATTTTGAGTTAATTTTTGTATATGGAGTATAATAAGAGTCCAACTTCAGTTAACTCTTTAACTAAACAGTTATCCCAGCACCATTTGGTGATTCTAGGATCTTCTTAAAATTTAGGTAAAAATACTTCATAGGCTATATTAATTATAATATATTTATTAATATTAATTACAATACTGTTTTTTCCTCTCTGGGTGCTTTTCTACTAGTCTATCAAAGCTTTGTAAGCATTGTATTTAGAACAAAACAAACATCCTCTGAATTAAAACTTCACGTCAGTAATGACTGACTACAAGATAGGTTTGTTCAACTGTACTCCCTTACTTATTGTTACATATTAAAGTACTAAGATCCTCACCATTATGTCATCCTATATTAATTCTCCCATTCACACTTATAGGATGAGGAACAGAGCAGTGTTTGTCCTAGATGATGCTTCTTTGTGATTTTATAACACCATTTTGCTCATTTGTGCTTATGGTACCCATTCAACTGATGATATAAATACAAATTTGAAATGTGGTAAGTTACTCTCATATGCTATTAAAGTAATTGGATACACAAAACAGGCCAAAATAAGATGAATGCTAGAAAATAAATGAAAAAGAAAAAAAGGTGAGTTCTGCTGTAGACTGACAGCAATGAATATAATGATACATAGATACTTCCTTTCTATAGGAAGTCAGTTAAATGGAATGTAAAACACATTATCCAAATGTTATTAAGAGGGTTGCAATGGGGGTGAAAATGTAGAATTCAAAAGGTGTGGGTTCATAAGGCATCTGGAAAAATGAAAATTGTGGAGTAAGAATTTTTTGGTATGTCCTTAAACTAAGTACTCCTGGACCACTGACAGGATTGTTTAGGCTCCTGGGCAGATATAACTCTGTCATGTCTCAACTGTAAGAGGAAGTTTCAGCTAGCTATCTCAGCTTCAAAACATTCTGTTTGCTTTGTTCCCTGGCTCCACAGTCATTAAACCCATGGTTGTCCTTAGTTCATGAGTTCTATATCTAGAGAAAAAATTAACTTTCTTAGTGTAAATATTTTGCATTATAAATTAATAAACTATTCTGGTGACTTTATGGAACATAAGCCACTGTTAGATGGAGTTCTGGATCTAAGGACTAAGTGAGGAAGAAGATCCTAGAGTAACTTTGAGTCCATGCAACATTGCTGAGGTGTAGAGAGGTGACAATGAAATTAGAAACCAAGCCACAGAGCCTTGTGCATTTGTTTCACAATCACATTCATATTTAATAAAATTCTGGTTATTTACTCTTGTGAGTCACATGATAAAAATAAAATTTGAAGTCAAATTCTCCTTTTTAGCATATTGATTGAATAACTCCTTAGCATTCAGAGAATTATGGAAAGGGATGTAAGTATCCCAATAATACGTTCATGGGGGTTGATTCCTGTGTTGTGAAAATGCCCACTGAATTTGTTTAACACACATATGAGAGTTCCTGAAAAATAAATATTATCCAAAAATAGGAACTCAGTCAACACTTTTCCTTATTATTGCTTCTGAACTTCACTGTTACAAATAAGGACTGAAAGCCAAAGGGTGTCATCGTAGCCAAAGGGACTATGACTGGAAGAATTTTATATAATTTATTAGCTTTTACAACTTTCTCCATGCTTACTATATTCTTTTCTGTTGTCATCATTCCTGTAGTACTTAGTCTAAATTTTTAAAGCAGAAATGGTGTCCATGTATGTACAGTTCACAGAAACGTAGAAGAGAGTACATGATTCACTCACAAACAGTCTTGGAGATGAGAAGAGAGAGGAGTTTCTAGGGAAAGATGAGGTAGGAACAGTATTAAAGAGAAAAGAAATGCAGGCTATAGAGTTCAGTCTTACAACTTTCAAGTCATGTAATATTAAAACTCAAGCCACAGAGCTTGGTGAATTTATTTTCTGTAAAATTCTTGTCAGTAGCTACCATAAGTCATAAATCTTTATCAGCATGAGTTCCACAGGCCTACATGAGGGACAAAAAGGAGCACTTGTAAATTTCCTTGGGCCAGAGACTGGAGGTAATTGGTTGGTTGGTCACACCTGGTGAGATTCTCTTGAATCAGGCACTGATAGCAGAAACCCTAAGAAAAACAGACACCGCAGAATTGATGACCATTCCTACCCCGGCTTCCTAGTTTCTGGCATAGACCTAATCAGGTCTCCTTTCAGAACCTGTAGTTGCCCTTACTGTCTTGTGACTTCTGATTACACATGGGGTTGTTTCCACACTCACACCTGTGACTGAATTGAACAGCTGATTGCCTCACTCTTCCTAATATTACCTGATGAGATCAAGCAATGGTGTTAACTCCAAGGGCTCAGGGATGGCGAGCAGAGGCAAAGCAAGCACAAGTATGAAAGCTAGTACCTAGGGTCTTATGAAAAATATGCATTTTTAAGATATTAGAAAAGCAAGCTGTAATTAGCTTAATTCTGAATTCTGGGGCTGATTCCAAGGAAAACAAAATTCCCCATGTCCTGGGCAGAGCAAGTCTGTGCGTGTGGTGGCCTTGATGTCTTCTCTCTAGGCAATCACTTCTCTTAACCTTAGAACAGCACAGCCAGGTTGCCAAGGACTTTTCCCTCACATCAAGGGGCTGATTCATGAAACAGCGACTTGCTGGGTTACACTGTGTCCTGGATTTTAAAAACTGAGCAGGAGCCAGGGTGTGGATTGTCTATGCAATTCTGCCCCCGGCTTGTGTCAGCATGTCCTAGTATTTAAGCAAAGTATAAGTGTGCGCTCATTTTTATGAAGAAAATCCAACAAAGGAGTAAAATCATTATAGGCCTCTTCGTTGACAGGAAAGTCAAGTCTTCTGGTCAGCTGTTGAAATGGATGAAAATTGATTATTTTTAAAAGCTCTAATATTAGAATGTTCACCCTAAAGTAATTCTTTCTATGGACTATCTGTTTATTTCATTTCATTAAACTTTATAAGCCTCCCACATGATAGAATTTTATCTATTTTACAAATGGAAAAATGACTTTTTAAAGATCATAATTAATCAATAATAAAGCTAAAGAAAAACAGCCCTGAATCTCTTAATCTCTATTTATGATGGCAGGGTGGGAAAAGGCTAATTTATTACACTTCCATGATAAACTTATTTCCTGTGAATTAAAAAAAAAATGCTGTTCTTTCTGTGTCCTTAGAATTTTTAAAGAAACATGAGAACAAGGGAGGGAGAATACGCATTTTAACAAATTTGTTCAAAGCAAGATCCTACTTCCATGCTTTTTTGTTTTAGTTATATTTTAAGTAAACTTTATTTTTTAGAACAGTTTTAAATTTTTAGAAAAATTATGATAGTATGGAGAGTCCCATGTAGCCCACAGCTAGTTTCCCCTATCGTTAGCATCTTACCTTAGTATGGTATATTTGTCACAATTAATGAACCATTATCAATACATTATTGCTAATTAAAGTCCATACTTTATTCATATTTCCTTAGTTCCTACCTAATATCCTTCTTCTGTTCCAGCATCACATCCAGGATATCACATTACATTTAGTCATCATGTCTCCTTAGGCTCCTTTTTGACAGTGACAATTACTTAGACTTTCTAAGGTTTTGATGACTTTGACAGTTTTGAGGAGTACTTGGCATTTTGGTTTTAGCTATACAGTAAGTCCCCTACATACAAATGGGTTCCATTATGAGAGTGTGTTGGTAAGTCTGATTTGTTCATAAGTCCAACAAAATTAGCCTAGGTACCCAACTAACACAATCGGCTATGTAGTACTGTACTGTAATAGGTTTATAATACTTTTCACACACATAATACATAAAAAGCAAACACAAAAAATAAAGAAAACATTTTTAATCTTACAGTACAGTACCTTGAAAAGTCCAGTAGTACTTACAGTACAGCAGCTGGCATACGGGGCTGGCATCGAGTGAACAGGCAAGAAGAGTTACTGACTGGAGGAGGGAAAGGAGGTGGGAGTTGGTAAAGCTGAAGGATCATCAGCAATAGGAGATGGAGAGCAAGCTGCAATTTCACTCACGCCTTACGTGATTGGACATGCGAACACACGTTCGCATCTTTAAAAGTTCACAACTTGAAGGTTTGTATGTAGGGGACTTACTGTATCTATATCTATGTTAGTATTTTATAGAATGTCCCTATTTTTCTGATGTTTTTCTTATGATTAGACTGGGATTTACCATCTTTGGGAGCAAGACCACAGAGATAAATTGCAGTTTTCATCCCATGACATCAAAGGTGCTATCAACATAATTTACCACTGTTGATGTTGACCTTGATCACCTGGCTCAGGTAGTGTTCGTCAGGTTACATGCTCTTTTGAAATATTATTTAATTATACAGAATGATCTCTTCATTAAAAATTATTGAATTCAGGGACTTCCCCGGTGGCACAGTGGTTAAGAATCCGCCAGCCAATGCAGGGAACACGGGTTCGATCCCTGGTCCGGGAAGATCCCACATGCGGTGGATCTAAGCCCATGCGCCACAACTACTGAGCCTACACTTTAGAGCCTGTGAGCCACAACTACTAAGCCCGTGTGCTGCAACTACTGAAGCGCGTGCACCTAGAGCCTGTGCTCTGCAACAAGAGAAGACACCGCAACGAAGAATAGTCCCCACTCGCCGCAACTGGAGAAAGCCCGCACACAGCAACGAAGCCCCAACGCAGCCAAAAAAAAAAATTATTGACTTCAATTTTAAACATAATTTATCTGAGTAACGGTAGAATTAGAACTAGCTGCACAGGTTACAATACATAAGAGCTGACATTGCATATTTAGCACAGTGACAGGAGGAGGAATTACACAACAGAGAAACTGGTTTAGTGAATCTTAAAGTTCATCATGTGCACAATTCCTGTGGAGCAGGTCGATACTCTCAGTTCTTCACTAGCATATTTTACTTTGCAAAACATGTTGCAATCATTCTTTGGTTATTTTCCCCACAACATCCCTAATAAGAAAGCAAAGTAGGGCTTCCTTCATTCAGTTCACTTTCAACAAATAAATAAAGGAAGAGCTTTGGAGTCAGAGAGACTTGTGTTTGATTTTGAACTTAGACACTTTCTACTTTGTGATCTTTGGGAAAAGTTTTTGGATCACCTGATCTATAAAAACGGGCAGTGGCTATATACAAGAATACAAAATGAGTATTGTGAAGTAGGTTGGGCAAGGAGGCATGGATTACTGCAAGGTGGAAAATATGAATTCCATGGCTCTTATACATCCATAAACATGTTTGTTCTTAATGCCCATATGCTTTATGGCACAACAGAAAATACAAAGCAGGTATTTTGATAAGGCCTCTGGTGTGGTGGAGAAACTCAAGCCCACTAAGTAATCATCTTATCATCTCACAATTAGGTGAATGACACTACAAGAGCTCAGGATTTAGAGTCAAAAGACCCGAGTCTATACCCTGAGTCTGTCACTTCCAACTGTGTGGCGTTGGGCACATTACTTAACATCTCTTAGCCTTGTTGTAGTTGTCTATAAAATGAGTGTAATGTGGGGATTAAATAAAAGCATCTAGCACATCAGTGAATATTAATTACATCTGAATTTTAATCAACTTTGGAGAAGCTGAGTCAACTTGCCTCTAGAATAGCTAGCAGAAAGCTACAGAACATTCTTACCTGCATTTTCAGTGAAGGAATTGGGCTCATACTGTCCTAGAAGGCCATTATTTTTGAGATTTTGTTTAAGGCTCATTCTTAATTTGACTCAGTTATTTTAGGCAAGAATGTTTTCAAAAGACCTAAGTGATGTTATTAACAAATGGGTTACATCTTCTCCACACAGAGTTAAGCCTCTAATTATACCTTGAGCTGATTTATTAGTACTACAGGCTTAAACATTTCCTAACTATTAAGGCTGACTACAGACTCAGAATAACTGTCCACATGCAAGGGATCTGAATGGCAAAAGCACCACAGAGGAAGAGGTGATACCTGGTGAATGAGTCACAAGGAAAGGCTCAGAGGAAGGTATTAATTAGGGTAATAGGAAATTATAACAAGTAAAATATGGGTTAAGTATCAGTGAATTTCCCTTAAGGACATATTTCCTATGATAGGAGGGAAGATTCTTCTAAAGGAGGTGATTAAAACCTCCAAGCTTAAGACCTTTAAAACGAGACTGAACAAACTCCTTATGAACATACCAGAGGGAAGAATCCTGCCCTGGTTGGGGGAGGGGAGAGGTGGTGGGTGATCTAATACCCCTTTGCACTGCTGAGGACTTTGAGTTGCTGATCTACCCAGTAACTGAATACACTGCAAGCCATCAAGCACACAGTTGCCTCCCTTGAGTTGTATAGCTGTCATTCCTATGGGCACTATTTTCTTTTGGGGCAACCTTCCAGTATCACTGATATTAACATAAAACTCTATAAACCTGCCTTTGTTTTTAAGATCCAATACATATATTTTCATTGTTCTTCCAGCAAAGGAAATTTTATTTCTCAAGATATACAGGTTAAATATTAATTTCAGTTTCCTCACAAGGAAGGTAATTTTTTAATGCAAAACTGACTTTAACTTTCTCAGACTTAATTCTTTCATTTCTTGTTTAATGGAGTCTTACTAGTTTGACAATATCAAATGAGTAGGGATGACCTGCATCTCTCAGGAACCCCACCAGTGGGTATGTATTGAAGGAATGAGGAATTGTTAACAACTATCACTATTCTAAGTCCAATAAGGAGAGAAATGCACAAAGGCCCATAGTCTTACCTTCAGCAACTTTGTGCCCTGCCAGTAGTAACCACAACCAGGCTGATCTGTGTCTCAGGCAACAATGGGCGAAGCACGCCTCCTAGGCCCACTCCAGCTTGAATTTACCCCCCACCCCCACCACACCACATGAGCAGGCTAGATGGCCACCTATGTGGAGTGATCTCAGGGGTACTGGCAAGGTCCTCCTTACATGCCTTCTTGGTGATATCTGCAAGCATCATTCTTTAATTAGCATCAAGCTGTGGCACCCTCTCCCGACCGCCCTTCATCATCCACGTCTTCATCCTACTTCCGCCCTGCTCTCCACTTCTCCATCTCTCCTCTTCTTCCTCTCAGGTTCCCCAAACTAGGGGCACCACTATTTGCTTTGCACCCTTATTTCATTTAATAGCCAAGTCCTGTTAAATCCACTTCCACATATCTCTGAAATCATCTACTTTTCTCCACTACCTTAGTTTGATCCACACTCGTCTCTCTCCTGGATTATTACAACAGCCTCCTGACTGGTCTTCTTGCTTCTCTTCTTGTCTCCCTTTAATCCATGGTCCACAGAGTAGCCAAGGTGATCTTTTAAAAAATTAGTCTGTTTTAAAAGATTTAAAACAGGAGAGAATGTGGAGAAAAGGGAACACTTTGCACTGTTGGTGGGAATGTAAATTGATACAGCCACTATGGAGAACAGTATGGAGGTTCCTTAAAAAATGAAAAATGGGCTTCCCTGGTGGCACAGTGGTTAAGAATCTGCCTGCCAATGCAGGGGACACGGGTTCGTGCCCTGGTCTGGGAAGATCCCACATGCCGCGGAGCGGCTAGGCCCGTGAGCCACAGCTACTGAGCCTGTGCGTCTGGAGCCTGTGCTCCGCAATGGGAGAGGCAGTGAGAGGCCCGCGCACTGCGATGAAGAGTGGCCCCCACTCGCCGCAACTGGAGAAAGCCCTCGCACAGAAACGAAGACCCAACACAGTCAAAATAAATAAATTAATTAATTAATTAAAAAAAAAAAAATGAAAAATAGAACTACCATATGATTCAACATTCTGCTTCTGGGTATTTATCTGAAGAAAATGAAAACACTAACTCAAAAATATATCTGCACCTCCATGTTCATTGTGACATTATTTACAATAGCCAACACAGGGAAGCAATTTAAGTATCCATCAATGGATGAATGGATAAAGAAAAAAAAATATATATATATATAATATTATATTATATAATTATATATAGTATATACTTATGTAACATTATATATATACATAGTGTAATATTATTCAACCATAAAAAAGGAAATCCTACCATTTGTGACACCATGAATGAGCCCTGACGGCATTATGCTAAGTGAAATAAGTCAGACAGAGAAAAACAAATACCATATGATCTTTCTGATATATAGAATCTGAATTTAAAAAAAACCCCAAACTCATAGATACAGAGAATAGATTGGTGGTTGCCAGAGGGGGTACAAAATGTGTGAGGGGAGTCAAAAAGTACAAACTTCCAGTTATGACGTAAACAGTTTCTGGGGATGTAATATACAGCGTGGTATGAGATAAACAATTTCGGGGGATGTAATGTACAGTATGGTGACTATAGTTAATAATACCACATTGTATATTTGAAAGTTAATAAGAGAGTAGATCTTAAAAGTTCTCATCGTAAAAAAAAAAACAAAACTGTAACTATGTGTGGTGATAGATGTTAACAAGACTTGTAGTGATTATTCCACAATAAATACAAATATTGAATCATTATGTTTTATACCTGAAACTAATATAATGTTATATTTCAATTCTATCTCAATTTTAAAAACAAAACAAAACCCCAAACAATAATCCGATTATGTCATGCCCCTGCTTAAGACACTTCCTACTTCCCTGCTGCCTTCAAGATGAGTTTCAGCTCATATTATACACAGCTTTCCTCTCCAGCCTTATCTCCCTCCTCTCTCTGTCTCACATTCAGTGCCTCAGCCACACTGAATTGTGGGCAGCCCTCCAGATATTCTGGCCCTTTCTTCCTCATCTTAGTTCCTTCTACCCTTAATGCCTTCTCCCAGTCCTTTTTCACCTTAATAACTCTCATTCATCACACCGATTTAACCATGGACAACTTGTTCTCCAAATATCTTTCCATAGTCCCCCAAGACAGGATTAAATGCCTGTCCTGCCTACTGCTGCACTGCCTATGTTCACCTCTCTACAGCTCTATCACACTCTAATATTCCCTAAGAGATTGTCATGTTGGACAGGGACTGGGTCTTTTTCCCTATGTTATCTCCAACACTTACTATAATGTTAGCATCTAGTAAATACTAAGTAAAACTTTGTTGAATCAATAAATGAACAACAAATCTTCCCCTGGGAGAAATAACACATTGATTCAATAGCAAAAAAGGGAGACAAGTTAGGGAAAATTACCTAGGGAACTTTGTGAAGGAGATGTAATTAGGACCGGGGAGAGAAGGTGGCATTTGAGGTGGGAGGAACTGTTGTGAATAAAGGTATCTAAATGAGACTAGGAAAGGGCTGTTCATGAAATACTGGAGAGTCTGGCTTCATTAGAATGGAGGATATATGTTGAGGAAATGAAGAATGGCCAAATTATAAGGGGTTTTGAAAGACAGGAAGAAGACTTTATACACAGTGTAGTTGGAAATTGTGACCCATTCATGATTTCAGAGCAGATGAGTGACATGATAAAAGTAGTGTTTAAGGAAGATGAATATGGGAAATACATACAGGAAACATTGGACAGGATAATTCTGCATTCATCAAAAGCAGCTAAAAGTTGCTGTTCCATAACATAAAGGGATGTGGTAGGTTATATTACTATTTAAAACATTTGCTCCCTCTCTCTCCCACCCTGTATCTCCCACCCCTTGGCTCTGGACTTGACCATGTGACTTGCTTTGGCTGATAGAATGTTAGTGGACTCAAGAAGCACTTGTGTGATTGAACTTGCTTTTGCCATCACCAAGAGAAGAACATGTCTTGGCTAGCCTAAAGAGAGAGAGCTGGGGCAAAGTTGAGCCTCCGTTAACCCCAGGCAGCCTGCAAACTTTACATGATAAATACTTGTTTTAAGCCATTAAGTTTTGGGGTGTTTTGTTATGCAACAATAGTAACTGATACAGGGGATAAGGATGTGATAGTGGTATAGAAAGCAGGGAGGGAATGATTATGACATACTTAGAAGGACAAATTAACAGGTTGAAATAGGTTCTGGCCATAATGAAATAAGTTTAGATGTCAAAAATACAAAAGAATAGCTTTAAAAGCCATTTTCCTTTATCAAATGAATTGAGAATATCTGAAGAAGAAAATCTGAAGTAAATGAATAACATTATTATTTCTAAGAAGCAGTTACTTAGGTATACTCTTTCTCTTTGAGGGCAGATTTTTTTTTTTTTTATTCAGTGAGTGTGTGCTTTGTGCATTTGCATTTGCAAAGGCCCTTATTTGGTGAAATCCT
This sequence comes from Balaenoptera acutorostrata, assembly GCF_949987535.1. Taxonomy (NCBI): domain Eukaryota; kingdom Metazoa; phylum Chordata; class Mammalia; order Artiodactyla; family Balaenopteridae; genus Balaenoptera; species Balaenoptera acutorostrata. The sequence goes on from NC_080070.1 coordinate 61,720,009, forward strand.
TCTTTTGGAAAGTGTACCCGTCAATTAATTATCTTTTTAAAAAGGAGGGAGGATGATGTCATTAGAAAACATTTATTCTTGTGAATTTACATAAATGTATAATACAAATAAAATAACATTTTCTGAATAGTGCCTTGCACCTTTTCACTTCGGGAGAAAACAAAAATTGACTATAGGTTTCTGGTAATTTTTTTCTTTTGTAAACTATTAAGTTATTTGGAGTGACTAATCCAGCTGTCTTTACTCTTCTGGCTTGCTTCTGGCAAGAAGCACATTAGTGGTAGAAATCTGAGGGGACATAAAAATTAGAAGAGCAAAGAAGAACCATATAATGCTTTGCTTATAAGAATCATCTATTGTTTGGGGGGAAATTACATTGCAACACTTTAATTTTGGAGTCAAATCAGTCACCCTTGTCTAGACATAATCCTCTGACCAAAGTGTTTGTCTTTGCCTTTCCACCAAACTTCCTGCTACAGATCTGCTTTTACATGAGTCCCACTGTATGGATTCACATTGCTGTGGGCAAGCAGCTTCTGATTATTTTACATGCAGAGAGAGAGGGAGAGTGGAAAGGAAGGAGAGAGAAGGAGGAAGGGAGGGAGAGAGAGGGAAAAGAAGAAGAAGATAAGAAGGAAAGAAAGGGGGAAATGAATGAAAAATTCTCTGCAGAGTTATTGGAAGCCAGTACATATGGCTGAGGTATATGTACTTGTCAAGGCCTATCAAACCATCTTGCCCTGGCTATATTCTTTCTAAAAGCTCAACACGTTCACACAAAACTGCCACCTCAAGTCTGTGAGACACCCTCTTCTATCATTGTAGAAGTAAAACTTTCTGGATGAAAGACTCAGCCTTAACACATTTCTGAGCAGAAATGTTTTCTTAGATACATTTTATAAGTGAGGAGTGGGATACAGTTGGGAGGACCCAGAAAGTGCTTGGCTGGTTCTGTTAAGAAAGTGAGCTAGCTCTAGTCCCCTGACCCACTCCTGGGGATACCAAGAGAGAAGAAAAAGATTGAGGAATCATAGAACCTGACATTCAAACTGTGAGAAACTCCTGGGAGGACAGAAGAAAGTTAGGCCCAGGTGTGAGGGGCATGGTAGCCCAGAGCAGAGGACCATTCTCTGCTCTGGATCAGAGCCAGCTGAGGAAGAGCTTTTTATCTTTGGTGGACACTGATAAACATCATGTGAAAGAGGCCAGCCCTTAAGTATTCTTCCCTCCCTCTCCCCTTCTTATTTTCCATGGGATAGGTGATTGCAATTCAGAGAGGCAGCTCTTGACAAAGAGTAGTGCCATAGGCCAAGGCACAGGAAGATTTCAAAGCAGCTTGCCTAGTTGATGGCAGAGCAAGCAGAGTGAGTGATAGGAGGGTGACATACACCATGTTATGTCTATGGTGACATAACACCATAGACCTTCTTCCTTGAGGAATATCTCATCCCTGATGCCAAATGCACTCTGATGGGCATTAGACAGAGCCTAGGCTTTTGCTGCTTGGAAACATTACCAGCTAAAGTATTAATTTTTTGAGGTGCAAGCATTTTAAAAGAAGATAAACTGAACAACCTGCACTAGATGAAGCACAATTAATGCACCAGAGGGGAGAAAAAATTTTAAGCATAATAAAAATCCTCAAAGAAATAAGGGAGATTATTAGGAACACAAAACAGGCACAAATCATTGTAAGAATGAATCAGTGAAAGAAATTCGGGCATCAAAACATGAGAGTTAAAGAACTCAATATACCTGAAGATGAATTAGTGAACTGGAAGATCAGATGGAGAACTCTCCCAGGAAGCATCAGGTTTCCTGGGAAAGCAAGAGATACAGAAGATAGAAATTTGTTTAAAAAGTTGAGATCTATATAACAGGAGTCTTGGGAAGAGGGAACAAATAAATGGAGGAAGGAAATCTTGCCATTTGACAACATGGATGTTAAGTAAAATAAGTCAGTCAGAGAAAGACAGATAATGTATGACTTCACTTATACATGGAATCTAGAAAAGCTGAACCCACAGAAACAGAGAGTAGAGTGGTAGTTGCAGGGCTGGAGGAGTGAGGGAAATGGGGAGATGTTGGTCAAAGGGTACAAACTTCCAGTTATAAGATGAATAAGTTCTGGTCATCTAATGTATAGCATGGTGACTATAGTTTACAATACTGCATTATATATTTGCAAGTTGTTGAGAGTAGATCTTAAATGTTCTCACCACAAAAAAATTAAAAAATGGTGATTATGTGAGGTGATGGGTGTGTTAACTAACTTACTGTGGTAAATCATTTCACAATATATGAGTGTACCAAATCATCACATTGTATACCTTAAGCTCACACAATGTTATATGTCAATTATAGATCAGTAAGCTGGAAAAAGAGCAAAACCAAAACCAAATAAATGGAGGAAAGGAAATATTTGAGGAAATGATAAACTAGAATTTTTCAGAACTCAGGAAATATATAATACCTTAGATAAAAAAAGACCCATGGACTGATAAATAGAGTAGGTGAAAAAAGAAATCAAACCTAACAGCAATATACTAACACTTAAGACCATCAACCAAAAAAGAAAAATTCTACACGCTTTCAAAATGGGGGTAGGGGATGGGGACAGGGAATTATACCTACAAAGGAACAAGAATGAGATTGCTGTCATTGACATTAAATGAGTTAATATATGTAAATTTCTTAGAACATTCCCTTGCATATAGTAAGCATTCTGTAAATGATAGCTATTATTATTATCTAACTTCTCAACAGCAACCTTAGATGGAATAAGATAATAGAGTAATATTTGTGTTACTGGTTAACACAAAGTGTTAAAGAAAAAGATCTTTGAACTTTGGGTTTTATATTCTCAGTGAGGTAAGGCTGAGAAAATATACAACATAAGATTCTCATTAAATATACTCTTGGACAAATATTTACAGAGGAAGAGAAATAGATATTGCAGGATTCTATAGCTGTATAGGGAGTAAAGTTTGATTTCATATTAAAATGCAAGAATCAGGAAGAGAAACAGGATATGTCTATAATAATTCTAAACAAAATTTTGTGTGATACCAAAATGGCCAGGAGCAGAGCGACCAGAGAAAAGTGCACATAAGCTAAATTACATCTGTTTCTTGGAAGGGAGAGAGTGGCAGTTATAGATGTTATTAGCTCATGAAATTGATGAGGAAAGCATCCATTTTAATAAATATCAATGAAAAATAAAACTATACAGTATATAACTTTCAAACTAGTTGAAGAAAATTCCATATTTCAAAGCAAGTTAGGAGTCTTAGCCTAGATACTCCTGAGAAAGCAGAATCTGACACAAGGGCTTACATATAGATAGTTTATTTGGGAAAGTGATTGCAGTGAGCAGGAGTAGGGGACTGGAGGAGCAAAACAGAAGGAAAGGAGGAAAAACCAACGTAAGGATGCATTATGGAGCTGTGGACAGATAAAGAGCGGTCCTCGTGGGACCCTCTAAGGAGCTATGGAAAATGTTCCTTGCAATTGTCTGCCTTCCCAAGGATTGAAAGAAGGAAGTGTATTGCCCGTGAGCTGCAAACTCACACTTTCAGTCTGCCCGTGAATAAACAGCTCATGCCATGCTGCTGCATCAGATAAGCCTTGGGGCAGAAAGCAAGAAACAAGAGATACAACTTGCAGGTGAGTCAGGGTACTATTAGGTCATACCCCTGTAAAGTTGATCACTGCAAGAAAGACTGGAGTAGGGCTTCCCTGGTGGCGCAGTGGTTGAGAATCTGCCTGCCAATGCAGGGCACACGGGTTCGAGCCCTGGTCTGGGAAGATCCCACGTGCCGCGGAGCAACTAGGCCCGTGAGCCACAACTGCTGAGCCTGCGCGTCTGGAGCCTGTGCTCCGCAACGAGAGGCCGCGATAATGAGAGGCCCGCGCACCGTGATGAAGAGTGGCCCCCGCTTGCCACAACTAGAGAAAGCCCTCGCACAGAAACGAAGACCCAACACAGCCATAAATAAATAAATAAATAGATTTAAAAAAAAAAAAAAAAAAGAAAGACTGGAGTAAAAGGTAGAGTGAGAGTATGTAAAGCAGGGCGCAAGAGCTACCTGATACAGTGGGGAATAAAGAAATAAAACACAAAAATAATAATAAAGAAAACACAAAATTGTATTATAGAAATAAGTCCTAGTAGAATAATAATTACAATAAATTTGAGTAAACTCACCAATCAAAAGACATAAATGTTCAGGTTCGAAAAGAGAACAAAACTGAGCAGCATGTTCATAAGAAGAGAGAAATTAAAAATGAAAAGATTCAAAAAAGGTTGAAAATGAAAGATTAGATCAATACCTATCAGGCAAATTTCAAACGGTTGAAAGTAGAGTTAGCAAGCTAGAGTTTCAAGACATAACTCTCAGTAATTGATCCTCCAAGTGTCAAAAATAAGCAACAACAAAATATTTAAACAGCCAATACATTTGAGTACAGAAATTTATGCCCATCAAACAAAAAATGCATATTCCTTATTTTTATTTATTATTATTTTTGTTGAACATAGTTGACAAAATATTATATTAGTTTCAGGTATACACATAGTGATTTGGTATTTTTATAGATTATTATCCATATAAAGTTATTATAAAATATTGGCTACATTCCCTGTGCTTTATATTATATCCTTTTACTTATTTTATACCTCATAGTTTGTATCATTTAATCCCCTTCACCTATCTTGCCCCTCCCCTCAACCCTCTCCCCACTGGTAACCACTAGTTTGTTCTTTGTTATCTGTGAGTCTGTTTCTGTTTTGTTATACAGTATTCTTTATTTGTTTCATTTTTCATATTCTACATATAAGCGGAAACATACAGTATTTGTCTTTGTCTGACTTATTTCATTTAGCATAATACCCTCCAGGTCCATCCATGTTGTTGCCAATGGAAAAATTTCATTCTTTTTTTTGGCTAATATTCCATTATATATACATCACATCTTCTTTATCCATTTGTCTATCAGTTGGTGCTTGTGTTGCTTCTGTGTCTCAGCAATTGTAAATAGTGCTGCTGTGAACATTGGGGTGCATATATCTTTTCAAATTAGTGTTGTTTTCTTTGGGTAAATACCCAGGAGTGGAATTATTGGGTCACATGGTAGTTCTATTTTTAATTTTTTAAGGAAACTCTGTACTGTTTTCCAGAGTGGCTGTACCAGTTTACCAACAGTGTACTAGTGTTCCAGTTTCTCCACACCCTCACCAACACTGGTTATTTCTTGCATTTTTGATGATAGCCATTCTGATGGATTTGAGGTAATATCTCATTGTACTTTTGATTTGAATTTCCCTGATGATTAGTGATGTTGAGCATCTTTTTATGTGCCTGTTGGCCATCAGTATGTCTTTGGAAGAATGTCTATTCAGATCCTCTGCTCATTTTATAATTAGGTTGTTTGTTTTTTGAATATTGAGTTGCATAAATTCTTCATATATTTTGCATGTTAACCCCTTATTGGACATATCATTTGCAAATATCTTCTCCCATTTGGTAGGTTGCCCTTTTGTTTTGTTGACGGTTTCCTTCACTGTGAAAAAGCTTTTGAGTTTGATTAGGTCCCATTTGTTTATTTTTTAATCTTGTTTCTCTTAACTGAGGAGACCAATCTGCAAAAATGTTGTTGCTAAGACCTATTTCAGAGAGTTTACTACCTATGTTTTCTTCTAGAAGTTTTATGGTTTCAGTTCTTACAGTTAGGTCTTTAATCCATTTTGAGTTTATTTTTGTATATGGTGTGAAAAAGTGTTCTAATCTCATCCTTTTACATGTAGCTGTACAGTTTTCCCAACACTGCTTATTGAAGAGCCTGTCTTTGCCTCATTGTATATTCTTGCCTCCTTTGTTATAAATTAATTGACCATAGGTGCATGGGTTTATTTCTGGGCTCTCTATTTTGATCCATTGATCCGTGTTTCTGTTTTTGTGCCAGTACCATACTGTTTTGATTCCTGTAGCTGTGTAGTATAGTCTGAAGTCAGGGAGTGTGATACCTACAGCTTTGTTCTTTTTTCCTCAAGATTTCTTTGCTATTTGTGGTCTTTTGAGGTTCTATACAAATTTTAGGATGATTTGTTCTAATGCTGAGAAAAATGTCATGAGTATTTTGATAGATACTGCATTAAATCTGTAGATTGCTTTGGGTAGTATGGCCATTTTAACAATATTAATTCTTCCAATCCATGACCATGGGATGTCTTTTCATTTATTTATATCATCTTCAATTTCCTTCATCAGTCTCTTACAGTTTTCAGAGTATAGGTCTTTCACCTCCTTGGTTAAATTTATTCCTAGGCATTTTATTCTTTTTAAGGTGATTGTAAATAGGACTATTTTCTTGATTTCTCTTTCTGATAGTTCATTATTAGTGTATAGAAATGCAACAGATTTCTGTATATTAATCTTATATAATGCTACTTTACTGAATTCATTTATTCTAACAGTTTTTTTAGTGGAGTCTTTAGGGGTTTCTATGTATAGTATTATGTCATCTGCAAATTATAACAGTTTTACTTCTTCTCTTCCAATTTCAATGCCTTTTGTTACTTTTTCTTGTCTGATTTCTGTGGCTAGGACTTCCAATACTATGTTAAATAGAAATGAGAGTTGTCATCCTTGTCTTCTTCCTAATCTTAGAGGAAAATCAAAGCTTTTCACCATTCGGTATGATGTTAGCTGTGGGTTTGTCATAAATGGTCTTTATTATGTTGAGTTATGTTTGCTCTTTACCAACTCTGTTGAGAATTTTTATCATGAATGGATGTTGAATTTTGTGTCAGAAGTTTTTTATGCATTTATTGATATGATCATGTGATTTTTATCCTTTGTTTTAGCAATGTGGTGTATCACATTGATTTATTTGTGGATATTGAACCATCCTTGCATCCCTGGAATAAATCCCACTTGATCATGGTGTATGATCCTTTTTATATATTGTTGAATTCAGTTTGCTAATATTTTGTTAAAGATTTTTGCATCTACATTCATCAGGGATACTGGCTTGTAATTTTCTTTATTTGTTGTGCCTTTGTCTGGTTTTGGTATCAGGATAATGATGGCCTTGTAGAATGCATTTAAGAGTGTTCCCTCCTCTTCAGTTTTTTGGAATAGTTTGAGAACAATAGGTATTGACTCACTTTTATATGTTTGATAGATTTCCCCTTTGAAGCCATTGGTCCTGGACTTTAGTTTGTTGGAAGTTTTTTTTTTTATTATTACTGATTCAGTTTCACTACTAGTGACTGATCTGTTCAGATTATCTATTTCTTCCTGATTCAGTCTTGAAAGATTGTATGCTTCTAGGAATTTATGCATTTCTTCTAGGTTGTCCAATTTGTTGACATTCAACTCTTCCTGCTATTTTCTTATGATTGTTTCTATTTTTGTGACATCAATTGTAACTTCTCTTTCATTTCTAATTTTATTTGGGTTCTCTCTCTTTTTCCTTAACCTATCTACAGGTTTATCAATTTTGTTTATCTTTGCAAAAAACCAGCTCTTGGTTTCATTGATCGCTTCTATTCTTTTTTTGGTCTTTTTAAATTTACTTCCACTCGACCTTTATTATTTCCTTCCTTCTGCTGATTTGGGCTTTGTTTATTTTTCTTTTTCTAATATTTTTATATGGTAGGTTAGATTGTTTATTTGAGATTTTTCTTGTTTTTTGTTTTGTTTTTTATAGGTATCACTATAAACTTCCCTCTTAGAACTGCTTTTTCTATGTCCCATAGACTTGGAAAGTCGTGTTTTTATTTTCATTTGTCTTGAGGCATTTTCCGATTTCCTCTTTAGTTTCTTCATTGACCCATGGGTATTTTAGTAGCATGTTGTTTACTCTCCACATGTTTGTGTTTTTTCCATTTTATTTTATTTTATTTTATTATTTATTTTAATTGATTTTTAGTTTCATACCACTGTGATCAGAAAAGTTGCTTAATATAATTTCAGCCTTCTTAAATTTATTGAGACTTGTTTTGTGATCTAGCAAGTGATCTATCATGGAGAAAGTTCCATGTGCACTTGAAAAGAATGTGCATTCTGCTGTTTTGGGATGGAATGTCCTGTAGATATCTATTAAGTCTATCTGATATAATGTATCATTCAAGGCCATGGTTTCCTTATTGATTTTCTGTCTGGATGATCAATCCATTGATGTAAATGGGGTGTTAAAGTTTCCTACTGTTATTGTATTATTATCAGTTTCTCCCTTTATATCTGTTAGTATTTGCTTTATATATTTAGGTGCTCCTATACCAGGTGCCTATATGTTTACAAATGTTATATCCTCTTGTTGGATTGACTCTTTTGTCATATTATAATGCCCTTTTTTGTCTTTTATTACAGACTTTGTTTTAAAGTTTACTTCGTCTGATACGAGTATTGCTACCCCAGCTTTCTTTTCTTTTCCATTTGCATGTAATATCTGTTCCCATCCACTCACTTCAGTCTGTGTGAGTCTTTAGATCTGAAGTGAGTCTCTTGTAGGCAGCAAATCAATGGGTTTTGTTTTTTATTCAGTCAGCCACCCTGTGTCTTTTGATGGAGCATTTAGTGCATTGACATTTAAAGTGATTATTGATAGGTATGCACAGTACTTGTTGCCATTTTGTACTTGTTTTCTCATTGTTTTTGTAGTTCTTCTCCTTCTCTCTTCTTTCCTTCTTCTTTTAGTCTCTTCCCTGTGGTTTGGTGATTTTCTTTAGTGTTATGTTTGGGTTCCTTTCTCTTTAACTTTGTGTACCTATTGTAGGTTTTTGATTTGTGGTTATCATGAAGTTCTTATATGTCAACCTATAATTATATCTACTTGTTTTAAATTGATAGTCATTTAAGTTCAAACACATTCTAAAAGATCTATGTTTTTCACTCCCGCTTCCCCCATGTTTTGTGTTTTTGATGTCATGTTTTACATCTTCATGTCTACCCCTTGACTGTTTATTGTAGCTGTAGTTGCTTTTACAATTTTTGTCTTTTAACCTTTGTACTAGCTTATTTAAGTGGTTGATCCTTTGCCTTTACTATATATCTTCCTTCACCAGTGAGATTTTCCATTCCTATTTGTAAAAAATTTCTTGTTTTAGCCTTTCGCTTTTTCACTTAAAGAAGACTTTTTAACATTTCTTATAAGGTCAGTTTAGTGGTGATGAAATCTTAATTTCTGCTTGTCTGGGAAACTTTTTATCTCTCCTTCAATTCTGAATGATAACCTTGCTGGGTAGAGTATCCTCTGTTGTACATTTTTTTCTTTCTGTACTTTAAATATATCATGCCACTCCCATCTGGCCTGTGAAGTTTCTGCTGAAAAATCAGCTGATAGCCTTATAGGGGTTCCCTTGTATGTGACTCTTTGTTTTTCTTTTGCTGCCTTTAAAATTAAGTTTCACCATTTTAATTATGATATGTCTTGGTGTGTGTTTCTTTGGGTTCGTCTTATTTGGGACTCTCTGTGCTTCCTGGAGCTGGATATCTGTTTCCTTCATTAAGTTTAGGAAGTTTTCAGCCATAATTTCATCAAATACATTTTCTACCCTCTTTCTATCTCTCTTCTTCTTCTGGGACCCCTATAATGTAAACGTTAGTACACTTGATGTTGTCTCAGAGGTCCCTTAAAGTATCTTCATTTAAAATTTTTTTCCCTTTTGCTTTTTTGATTGGGTGATTTCCATTACTCTATCTTCCAGATCACTTATGTGTTCTGTATCATCTAATCTGCTGTTAGTTCCATCTAGTGTATTCTTCACTTCAGTTATTATATTCTTCAGCTCTGCTTGGTTCTTTCTTATATTTTCTAGTTCCTTGTTGAAGTTCTCACTGTGTTCTTCTAGTCTTTTCCCAAATTCAGTTAGCATTTTTATTACTGTTGCTTTGAACTCTTTATTGGGTAAATTATTTATCTCTGTTTCATTAGGGTTTTTTTCTGGGGTTTTATCTTGTTCTTTTATTTGAAACATATTCTTCTGTCTTCTTATTTTGTTTGACTTTCTTGTTTTTCTCTATGAAATTAGGCAAAATTGTTACCTGTCCTGGTCTTGAAGGCATGTCTTTGTTTGGGAACATGCGTGTTTGGTCTGCATGTGCCCAGTAGCTTTGGTGGGATAGCTGGATCTGAAGTGAGCACAAGTCACCTCTCCTCCAGGGATGTTCTGGCAGTTGCTGCCTTGGTGGGAGGTAGGGCTAGAGATGGAGGGACTAGAGCCATAGCCAGGTGTGAGCTGGGCCTTCTCTTAGGCTCAGCGGCAGCCACTGCCTTATTAGGGGGCAAGACCAGGGCCCAAGGTGCTAGAGTAGGAGCCCTGAGGTTATTGGGCTTCTCCTGTGTCTAATGGCAGTCTCTGCCTTGACTGGGGGCATGGCCAGGCCCAAGGGGCTGAAGCCACACTTCTGAGCTGGCTCTGGGTCTCTGCCTTGTTCAGAGGCTGGATTGGGGCCCAAGGGATTGGAGCTGCACTTATGAGCTGGCTCCAGGTCTCTGCCCTGGCTAGAGGCAGGGCCAGGGCCTGAGCTGGCTTAATTCCTTCCCCAGCATGTGCATTGGCAGTGATGGTCTCTGCCTTAGTGAAGAGTACTGCTGGAGCAGGAGGGGCTGGAGCAGGAGGGGCTGGAGCAGGAGCCTGGTGCAGGCTGATATGTGCTGGCACAGTCCTGGCAGGCCAGCCAGAGCACCAGGCAGTTTTAAATCTGCTGCTCCTGCACTGGGACTGGGTACAAAGAAGTCTGTGTGCATGCTCTTCGAGAGCAGAGTCTTGGTTTCTTACAGCCCTTCAGTAAGCCCCACTGGTTTTCAAACCAGCTAAAGTGGAGGGGCTTGTCTTTCTGGTGTCAGACCCCAGGGCTGGGGTACCTAATGTGGGGCTTAAACCCCTCAGTCCTTATGGAGAATCCCCTAGCCTGTGATATCCCCCTCCTCTTCTGGGTCACCCACTAGGGTTGTGGGTCCTGACTAGTTCACTTCCCTCCTACCAGACTCCATTTGGTTTTTTCTTTATAGCTTTGACTGTAGAAGAGCTGTTCTGCTCATCTCAGGTCATTCTCAGCAAGAGTTGCTCTATATGTAGTTGTAGTTTTGATGTGTTTGTGGGAAGAGGTGAGCTCAGGGTCTTCCTACTCTGCCATCTTGATCCTGCCACAAATTGCATATTCTTTTAAAGCACAATGGAACAGTCTCAAAAAGTGACTATGTCATAAAGAAAGAAAATTCCTCAAAAAAATTCCAAAAATGTAACATTACACAGACTACATTTTCTGACCATAATGAAATAAATTTGGTTGTTAAGAAAAAGGTAAAATAATACCTTTAAAAATGTTATGTGTCTGTATATATGTATATGTACATATTTACCAAATAAACTAACAAGCTAGCTAACTAAATATATATATATATATATATATATATATATATATATATATAACTAAATAACTCTTAGGTTGAACAATCATAAGAAAATTTATAAACACATAGGAAGCACTACATATCAAAATTTCTGGGACATAGCTTGTGGTGTGAGGCCCAATATTAAGATTCGATATTATGTGCTGCCTTGACATCTGAAACTGAGAGGACTTCAAAAGGCCTACTCATGAGTTCCCCTACTCTCATTAAATATGATGCACTGGGAAAGGCTCCCCACCTGGCTAGTTCCCCTATCAGCTGGACTGGCTGCATCTCACCTGGTCCTCAACCAAATGGGTTTCACTCCCTTGTTAGCCCATAAATTATTTAAGCAAGCCAATCATATCCTCCTGTGGGAACCAAGGGTCACCACTCCCTCTTGATACTACAAAGCCTGACTCCCCCAGCCCCTGCTTGTTCACTGTGTTCCCGAGTACAACCCCTGTAACCTTCCATGGTATGCAGTATCCTCTTCTCCTGGGTTGTGAGTTTATGTGACTGATAGCACTGCTGTCAATCTCATATGTCCAGTGTCAGGTGTCTTAGTGTTTGGCCATCTCATACTATTTAGGGTGGGAGAGTCCCTCCCTTACCAATGGGGGTAACTAGAAGGCAATCAAAACATAGCTAATGTGGACTGTACAGGAAACTCAAAAGATTTAAATGTATTTATCAGCAAACAAGGAAGTCTGAAACAAATGAGCTAAAAATTCAACCAAGGAAGCTAGAAAAGGGGCAACAGAGTAAACTCAAAGAAAAAAAGAGAAGTGAGGATATTAGAGATAATGTTGAAAAAGCAATGAAATAGAGAATAACAACAACAAAACCTAGATAAAATGTATAAATTTTGAGAAAAAACACGAAATGTATAATTGGCCCAAGAAGAAATAGAAGTTTAATAGACTAACACAATTAAAATTTTATGCTAATAAAAGCATTTTTACAATTCTACAGTAGAGTTTTACTAAATTTTTAAAGAACTGTTAAATTTTATGAGTTATTCCAGAAAATAGAAGAAGAGGGAAAGCAGCCTAAATCATTTTACAAAGCTAGTAAAACCTTGATTTCAAACCCAGATGAGAACAGTATAAGAAACAGTATTACTTACGAACATAGGTGAGAAAATTCTAAATACAATTATTTGCTAATAGAATCAAGCAGTGTATTTATAAAAAAACAATAATATCATGATCAAGAAGTTTTTCTCTTGAGAATACAAAGGTGGTTTAACATAGAATCTATATATTAAGGGACTAGAAAAAAAGTTTGTTATTCAAATAGTGGTGGGAAAAGAATTTGATAAGGACTATTTTAAAAACTGTTATTAGGAGGAAAAGTTTTCCCTAGATAAAGCCTATCTACTAGAATTTATAACCTACATTGTACTTTATAGAGAAACTTTGAAGGTTAGCTGCAGTGGTCACCATTATTTGATATGATACCAGAAGTTCTGGCCATACAATAGTGCTAGAAAACAAAATAATAGGTATAGGATTAGAATGGAACAAACAACTGCCATTTTTTATGTCTACATTAAAAAAACTCAAAGGAGTTAGCAGACAAAGTATTGAAGTATTAGAAGTATTGAGAGAGTTCAGCAAGTTTGCCAAACAAAATCAGCTTAAAATTTTCAACCAGCAATAATAAGCTAAAAATATTAATAGAAAGGCAATACCATTTATGGTAACAATCAAAACTGTACTTAGAACTAACTTAACTGTATAATACACAAGACCTCATGGAAAATTTTAAAGCTCTATTAAGAATGTAAAAGAAAATCTGAGTAAACAGATAAAATGACAACATTTTTTCTCTTAATAATGACCTGAAAATGTTAGTGAAATTCCAGCAGTATGTTTTTAGATTATAAGATTTATATGGAAGAATAAAAGTCCCCAAATTACTAGGACAATTTTTAAATAGAATAGCAAGGCTGGATGACTCACCTTAGGCTTTAAGATACACTCCCGACCTTAGCAATAAAAACAATGTGGTATTGGTACAAGAACAGACAAAGATACCAGTGTAATTGAAGAGAGAGCTTATAAACAGACCCATAGATATATAAAACCTATTTATGATTGAGGAAGCATTATAAAGCAGTAGAGAAAAATAAGTTTTTAACGTATTATTCTGGCTGTGCTGGTTTACCACATGAAGAAGAATAAAGTAGCTCTCTGCTTTATACCATACACAAAGATGAACTCCAAATGAATGAAAAACCAAAAAGTGCAAGGTTAAACTATAAGGCTAATATATAGAATGTAAAAGAATATTTTCTAACTCCATCCTAAGGAATGGCTTCTTGGATGCCCCAAATTGATGTCTGTAGCTATATGAAATTTAAGATTTTCTGTTTAGTGAAGGGCACCATAAACAAGGCTAACAGGTCACTGGAAGAAAATATTTGCTAGCTCTAAAATGAGAATAAACCGGGAGCTTCTCTGGTAACTACAAACACAAAAATGCAGGGGGAAAAAAGAACCATGGCTATAGAAGTGATTCACAAAATGAAGAATCCAAATAGCTAATAGATGTATGAAGAGATGCCCAACCTCACTAATAATCAGGGAAAAATAGAAAATTAAAATAACTATTTAATATCATATTTCACTGATCTGAGAGGCAAAAATTAGAAGTAACATAATATCAAGTAAGGTCTAGGTGGAAACAGGAAAGAGGAAAACTAGAAGTAGGGATGGAAACAGGAGGAGCCATACTGGAGAGTAGTCTGTCACTACTTATGTTTAAAAAGTATATAGATATAGATATAGTCTATTCAGTTTCCTGTAAGTCCTGCTCCTGAGTTTATACCTCACAAAATATTCTCACAGATCCGTAAATAGTTACATATGAGGTGGTATGTGATAAGAGTGGGAGGCAACCCAGGTGCAACTACTAGAATATGTAAATGAGATATAGCAAATGCATATTTGGAATACCATACAGCAGTTAGAATCATACCCTAGATGTACATACAGCAACATGGATAGATATCAAAAACGTACTGTTAAGTGACAAAAGCAATGCACATATTAATGCAGTTTTCAAAGATATGTGCATATCAAAGGACATATTGAATTAGAATGTCTGTTGGTGAATGGAGTGGGTATTGGGGTCGAAAGGGGAAAGATAAGATATAAAACAAGAAAGAATATATGCATAGAGCCAGGAACCCAAGAGTATAATAATAAACACATCCATGCTTCCAGAGTCCAAAGGAAAAAAAAAAAATCCCAATGCCTTATTCTCTAATTGTTCATACAGGCTCTCCCATAATCTCAAAATATAGGATGTAAACATACACACACACACACACACACACACACACACACACACACATACACACACACACACACACACACACACACACACACACCCTGAAAGAACCAAGCCAGAAAAAATTATTTTTAAAGCCTTAACTGGAAGGGTTTATTTTCGTGTCTAACAACTAGTCAAATCAATAAGGGCAGTTGAGCTGGTTTGTGCTTTTATTTTCCTCTTCTTACGCAGATTTTTCTGCAGTTAGCACCGTACCCCCACATCAGTACTCTGCACAACTTTAGTGAATCAATAATATTAAATGCTGAAGGTAGCTTGTAAAACTAAAGATAAATTCAAATTAATTTAGTCAAGTGTATCTGTTCCAGGTATTGAATCTTTGTACAGGTCAATTGGAAAATCGGGCACAGCAATTTTGATTAGTAAATTGCCAGTATGAAATTAAACCCCAAACTTCTCCTCTTGCTCAGTGGTAAAGTTCTCATCTGAAATGTCAAGGAGATGTTTCATCTAAATTATTGAAAGAGAAAGCTCAGTTTCCAAGCAGAATTTAACTCCCTTAGAAACTGAAAAAATATAATGGTTAGCTAGAGTATTTCTACTCTCTAAAACAATACCATTAAAAATATTCAAATGTTAATAGTTAACATTTAGTAAGAGCTTACTGGGTTCTCTGCAATAGCTAAGCATCCTGTATGCACCTTATAAGGCAGTTGCCATCATTATCATCTTTTTTACAAATGAGGAAACCAAGGCTTAGAAATGGAAGGCGTTTAGCTGAAGATTACACAGCTACTAGGTGGCCAAAATGATAAAAAGCAACCAGGTTTAAGAGACGTTTCCTCCTTCTCACTGGAAATCCTTCATATATGTCTGTAATGGGGCAGAGCAACAGTTTCTGAATTGCAGGGTTAATACCAGGTTGAAAGAAGGTGATGTGTGGATACATGCCCTTTCCTGTTAGAGACGAGGTTCTGTTCCCCGATGCCAGTTTCCTTACCTGGTGATCATTTTGGCGTCATGAAGATGCACGCCTTTCCTGTCCTCTGGAACTCATGATATAAGACCCCAGCTCATTAGACCTGCCCAAGCCAGACCTCAATGCACAGTCAGCCCTGGAGACCTACAGTGGTCTGGTGCTAAGTTCTGTTTTCACCTAAGAAAAAAGAACATCCTCAGCAACCCTTATTTTCCAAGAACTCTATGTTAAAACATAATGTACAAGGAACCTCTTCAAAGGTAACTGTTACTCAGTCATTGTATTGTCTGTGAGTCCTCTTTTATTTTATCTCTCTCTCTCTCTCTTTTGCTATGATCAAACCTCAGGAAATGGCAGGCAGTTTCTGTTACATACAAGAGTTAAAATTTCTTAAGAATCAAGATGGGCAATGAGTAGGATGTCATGATAGTTAAAACATCAGGTTATGTGCTAAAAAACAGGTTAAACGAGGAAACAGATCTGTTTTTATTTTATTTTATTTTTTTTGTGCTAATGGGCAAGTATTCATTTATTACTATGACTTTATTTATTTATTTATTTATTTATGGCTGTGTTGGGTCTTCGTTTCTGTGCGAGGGCTTTCTCTAGTTGTGGCAAGTGGGGGCCACTCTTCATCGCAGTGCGCGGGCCTCTCACTATCGCGGCCTCTCTTGTTGTGGAGCACAGGCTCCAGACGCGCAGGCTCAGTAATTGTGGCTCACGGGCCCAGCTGCTCCGCGGCATGTGGGATCTTCCCAGACCAGGGCTCGAACCCGTGTCCCCTGCATTGGCAGGCAGATTCTTAACCACTGCATCACCAGGGAAGCCCCCAGATCTGTTTTTGATCCTTGCGGTTTCCCTGATATTGAACAACTGACCTATCTCTTTTGGGCCTTCAGTTTGTCATCTGTAAAATGACTGCTTTGGACAGATAATTTCTAGTCTCCCTATTAAATTCTAATGTGGTCCTCATAAATTCAATGCATAATTAGAAATACAGAAAAAATAAAGTGAGATTGATTAAGGAAACACTCAGGATACAATACTTGCTGTACCCTTAGGTACAGCAAATGTGACCTAAGGGTCATGAACAATTTCAGAACAATGAGAAAGTCAAAGGCGGGAGGCTCTGGGCATAAAAACAAGCACTTGTGGTTCTTAAGTTTCAGTATAATGAGTCAGAACCACAAGGTAATCCTTTCATGGCAGACAGGTACAGCCAGACATTTCCTAGAAAGAGGGGCTGATACACTAATTATCAAGGTATAATTTTTAACTGGTGTGTTAAATGTGATTGTTAACATTATTGAAGCAATAACCTTCTTTGGGAATCTGATAAAATCTAGGTTATCTACTCAGAAAAATGCAAATATGAACATACGTCATTCTACACGGAATTTTAGAAAATCACAGGCACCATGCATTCCACCTTCAGATTCAAAGCCCTAGGGTATCTATAACTGGTCTCTATATCATTTAGAGATTTGGTTGACTATTTCCTTGTAGTTTTAATTTTTATGGCCTGACTCATTTATTCATTAAGTCTTTCAACAAATGTTTATTGATCACCTCTAGGTACTGGAAATCCAAAATTGAAACACATAATACCTGCTTTGGGGGACTCTAAGGAGATAAGGGTGGGAGAGCATAAACTAGGGGCAGGGTATGCCTAGGGCAAGATTTCTCAGCCTTGGCACTATTGAGTGTTTGAGTCGGATAATTATTTATTGGGGCAACTATTCTGTGCATTGTTGAATGTTTAGCAGCAGCAACATCCCTAGCCACTACTGACTAAATGCCAGTAGCATACCCACTCCTAGTAGAGACACCAAAAAATGTCTCTAGACATTGCCAAATGTCTGCTGGGGCAAAAAATTACCCCTGGTTGAGAACCACTGACAAGGGAATAGAGCCTCTAAATCTCTAAGTAAAGGCTAGAGAAGGATACCCATGGGAGTAAGCACTGAAGTGAGGCCTGACGACTGTTACACAGGACTGCCTTTCTCCCACTTCTGGTGTCCATGTGGAAGGATGTTTCAAAGCACATTCCTGGCCTCTCTCTGTGTCTTTACTTACCCTGTCTTAGTGAGAAGGAAATGACTGGCCTAATTGGAAAGTTTACAAAAGATCACTGGGCTTACCAGGCTCAGTTTCTCTCTTCTTCCTGCTGGGATCCACTGCCTGGAGGGCACACGTGTAACAGTGCATCTGGAAGGCTCTCCCTTGGCCACCAGGCAAGGCTAAGTCCTACCCAGTGCTGCTGCAGTGGGCTGGTGAGCTGCCCTACTCTGGTGTTCTTTATGAGCATCATCACTGGGTTCATACACCTAAAAGCCGCAACCTCCAGTCTGAGCTCCAACGGTAATCTGTGTGCTATTTTTATCTCCCAACTCCTTCATCTTTTTACTTTATTTTTCAATTTATTCAGAACTGAGATAGGGAAGAGGGATATTCTATATTGAGTCCCTTCCAAGACCCCCCTTCCCCACCCGCTAAGAGTTGTAGGCAGGCAGATAAGTTAGGAGAGGACAGTTAGGCAAAGGAAACATCATAAACAGAAATAAGCAATTGTGAGGTTGTGGTGTACTCAGGAAACTCTAGTTAGTTCAGTAAGCAGAATCCAAAGTACAAGGCCTGGGAGGATTAGGTGATGAGTCAAGCTGGACAGGGAGATGGAGGCCAGATCAAGAAAGGCTTTCTGTGGCATCCTGAGACTCTAGATTTTTTCTGAGGTAATGGTGGTCAGTGTGGAGGAGCACTTGAAGGGGTTGTGATGAGAAAAGGAAACTATTAGGGTGGCTACTGCAGAAGTCAGATCAGGAGAAGCTGGGGGCCTGAGCAAGGACAGTGTTGGTGTAGATGGAGCTGTTTTGTGATATTTATCCTAAATTGATAGAAAGCAAACTCCACGCATTGTGTTAATTATGAGGCCAGTTTGTGGTGGCAGATAAGAAGGGGGGTGTGTGTTTTTCTCCATTTGTCTGACTGAAGTGGTCTTTGAGTTATCAAAGCTTGTGCCCAAGAGAGAATTTCTCACTAAAAAGCATACCAACCTTGAGCACAATTGACAGAAGAGCCACAAAGTTGCTGACTAAGGAGCTGGTGAATCCAAACTTGGAGGAAGAGTTAGGAGAACTGGAATGATTCAATTTGGAGAAGAAATTAACTTAGAAAGGTGCCAATTCTACCCATTTTCACTGAAAACAGACAAAAGGAATAGGCCAAAACAGAGGCCTAAAATTCTTAGAATAGTGTCTTAGTCCATTCCATTTGCTATAATAAAATAACACAGATTGGGTAGCTTATTAAAACATAAATTTATTTTTCACAGTTCTGGAGGCTGAAAGTCTGAGATCAAGGTGCCAGCATGGGTGGGTGAGGGCACTCTTCCAGGTTACAGATTTCTCCTTGTTTCCTCACACGGCAGAAGGAGACAAGGGAGTTCTGTGGGATCTTTTTTTTTTTTAATAAGAGCACGAATCTCATTCATGAGGGCTCCACTCTCATGACATTAGTATCTCCAAAGGCCCCACCTCCTAATACTAACACATTGGGCATTAGGATTTCAACAAATGAAAGTCGAGGGGACACAAACATTTAGACCACAGCAGATGGGCTGGAATAAAAAGAAGATTCTGATGATGAGAATTAAATAGTAGAGTTACTGAGAGACTTGTGGAATCTCCTTCTATAGAGACCTTTAAAAGTAGGACTTCTAAGTATAGTATATGGTTCAAGTGAGGCCCTTTAAAAATACATATGTAAATAAAGGTGCTAGGCATACAAGCTTTATAAAGCACTGATTCTCATTTTGTTTAAAAATAAAAACAAAAAGATGACTTTGAACTTGCAGTACAGAAACAACAAAAAAGCAAAATACATTCCATTCTGGAATTTTGCTTATATTATCTTAAGATTCATTCACTCAACAAATTTTTTGAGTGCCAACTATGTACTAAAAGCTGTTCTAGATGCTGGGGATACAAGACTGAACAAAACAGATAAAAATTCATGCTACATGGAGCTTACAATCTTATTTATAAGTAAATGAGATAAATTAGTAAAAATATACAGGATTTTAGATAGATATCAGTGCTAAGAAAAAAACGGAAAGAGAAACGAGGATAGGATGTATCTTTGGGGGGAGAGGGGTTGAGGGTGTGTGCAAGTTTAGACAGAGTGACTAGAGAAGGCCTCACTGATACGGCAAAATTTGAGTAAAACCTGAAAGTTAAGGAGAAAACCAGGTGGATCTTTGGAAGAAGAGCAGCCCAAGCAGAGGGATTAGCAAGTGTAATGGCCCTGAGGCAGGTACATGCTCCGTGACTGAGGAGATCAGTGGGGTAGAAGAGAGTGAAGAATAGAATAGGAGATGTCAGAGAGAAAATGAGGGCAGATCATGTAGGGCCATGAAAGTCAATGGAAGGGCTTTGGTTCCAGTTTTTATTCAGAGATGGAGGGGCAATGAATTTTCAGCAGAGGAGTAGCCCTGGAGCATTCTGTGTACTCCTGAGAGTAAGCTTTAGTTGCCAGGAACAGAAACAAGAATATCAGTTAGGGGACTTCCCTGGTGGCACAGTGTTTAAGAATCTGCCTGCCAATGCAGGGGACACGGGTTCCATCCCTGGTCCGGGAAGATCCCACATGCTGTGGAGCAACTAAGCCCGTATGCCACAACTACTGAGCCTGGTTCTAGAGCCCGCAAGCCACAACTACTGAGCTCACGCACCATAGCTACTGAGCTCACACACTACAACTGCTGAGCCCACGTGCCGCAACTACTGAAGCCCATGCACCTAGAGCCTGTGCTCCGCAACAAGAGAAGTCACTGCGATGAGAAGCCCACGCACTGCAACGAAGAGTAGCCCCACTCGCCACAACTAGAGAAAGCCCACGTACAGCAACGAAGACCCAACACAGGCAAAATAAATAAGTAAATAAATAAAATTAAATTTAAAAAAAGAATATCAGTTAGAAGAATACTGCAATAACCAAGAGAGAAATGATGGTGGCTTGGACTAGAGTATTGTGGGAAATATGATAAGTGGTTAGCTTCTGGGCATTTTTTGAAGGTAGAGTTTAGTCCATAGGATTTCCTAATGGACTGGATATGAGATATAAAAGAGAAGAGTGGAGAATGACTCTAAGGATTTTTACCTGAGCAACTGAAAGAATGGATTTGTCATTTACTAAAATGGGGTATATTTGGAGAGAGAGACTTGGGATGTGCATATCAGGAGCACCATTTTGGATAGGTGAAGTTTGAGATGCAGCTTGGCAAAGTAGATGCTTCTACTATACTACAAAACATTAAAAGAACAACAGATTATCTAACTCTACTCCCTTTCCCTACCACCCACTTTATACAACCTTCCCTTGACCTATTGCTATAAAACAAAACAAAAAATCCCTTTCATTCCAGGTTTTAAAATTCACACAATGATTGTGCTTTGCTTTAATTTTTCTCTTTAGTTTTATTTTGTCTAATAGAATGAAATATGCATTAAAATGCCTGGCATTAAATATGCATTAAAATGGTAGGCGTTGAATAAATATTTGCTGAATGAATGAATGGTAGTAGAGAAGCCACAGGGTAATTACTCTTTCCTGAAAAGACCACACAGGAATAGAAGGAAAGCATGGCAATGTTGTTAGAGTCTAAATAAGAACCACTATACATCTCGGGCATTTTCAGAAAACCAATGAGAGATGAGAAATCCAGAAATCTTCTACCTCTCTAGACCCCAGAGACTTGGACAAAAGCCTTCAAACAACATATTCCATTAAAGAAAGAACTTTTGAAAAGAAAAATACTATGTTTTTTTTCTTCCTTTCTTAATCTCAGCCTTACAACTCAAACCAAGCATAAAGAATTGGCAGTACTTTTTTTTTTTTTGAAAAAAAAAAAAGCCTTCTTACAATGAGAGCTTGAAAACTCAACAGTGTTCCCAGCCAATGAGAGAGTGGTTTTCTTAGCATGATGGGCAGAGATGTTAATTTGGGGGCTATGCAGCTGTAAACTGACTCACGGTAAAATAAAATGTAGTCTTTGGGAAGAGAGCTAAGGATCCACGTGCAAGACAAATCTGTCGGATGAGATTTGTAATCCATGCATAAGGACCCTTCAGAGCTCTCTTCTGGAAAAAGAGGCAGACTCTCACAGAGGAACCAACCTCCTCAACTGAAGGGAGGGTGTGCCATGGTTAGATACGAATGCTGAAGAAAGAGGAGCTCTTACTTTTGAAGGAAGAGAAAGGCCGCTTCTTGAGTGTCAGAGGAATGTTAAAATTTGGTGGGCTTGATAGCAAGGGTAACTGAAACAAAGATTCCAGTTTCTTCAAACGTACTGTGAAGTTGTCAGTTACATCCTCTGAGAAGCAGATGCTGAGATGGTGTGGAGTTCAAGTGGCTTATGGGGCCAAGGGAGTGGAGGAGGAACACATGTGAAAGTTAAAGGAGGAGGAATCTGACTTGGGCAGGGAAAGCCTCCAGACTGAGATACCATTCTGATACCTCTGCAAGGAAAAGGGCCCAGGGAAGCCAAGGTCAGCAGGAAGAGCCTCAGACCGTGATAGAAATCCAACAAAGTCTTGGCCAACCCAGCAGGGAGCTCCAGAGCACAGATACCTGGTTCGAGATACAGATACTCTGTTTACTAGCTGCATTCCTTGCAGATGAACAGGAAGCCATTTCTTGAAGGGAGATATAAGCAGGGAACCTCCGTGGCTGCCACACAAAATGTCATGATCTAAATGAGGCCTCCTCACTATATAAGTGATACACTTTGGCCTATACGCTCTGGTAGTAAATGTGCTGGAAACCTAGCAGACATTATAGAAAATACAATGCATAATACTTGCTGGAACTACTTTCTATAAATAAAACCAGATCTCTTCATTCATGCTTTTGGAATGGTGCTGCTATACCTATTTAAAGCTTTTCCCCTTCATATCAGTAGTTCTACAGGGCTTTCTAAGTTAAAAGCAACCAGACATAGCAGTGAACAGTTGGAAAATGAAAATTTTTTAAATACCATTTATGATAGCATCATAAGATATCAACTATCTAATAATAAATCTAACAAAGATGTGTAAAACTTCTACTCAAAAAATTACAAAACCTTGCTGAGAGAAATTAAAGAACTAAATAAATGGAGAGATAAACCATGCCCATGGATTAGAAGACTCAATATTTTTGAGATATCCATTCTTCCCAAATTGATCTACAGATACTATACTATCCCTGCAGACTTTTATTTTAAACCAACTTTATTGAGGCAAAATAAACATGCAATATGATGCACTCATTTTAAGCGTGCATTTCAACAATTCTGAAAAAAGTATATTCCAGTGTGTTCACCACCGCAATCAAGATATAAAACATTTCCATCGTTCCAAAAAGTTCCCTCGGGCCTCTTTGTAATCAATTGCCACTCTCCACCTCCAGTTCCTGGAAACCACTGATCTGCTCTCCGTTTTGTCTTTCCTAGACATTCGTATATATGGAATCTTACTCTTCTATGTCTTGCTGTTTTCACCACAAAATATTTTTGAAATGCTTCTATATTGTTGCATATTTCAGTAGCTTGCTTCTTCATATTGCCAATTACTGTTCCACTGTATGAATACATCACAATTTGTTTATACAACCACCTGTTGATGGATATTTGGGATTTTCCAGTTAGGGGCTAGTATGAATAAAGCTACTTTGAACATTCATTTACAAGTTTTTGCATAGACCATGATTTCTCAGCCTCAGCACTTTTGACTTTTAGAGTGGAAAATCCTTTCTGTGGAGGTTGTCTTGTGTACTATAAGTTTTTAAGCAGCATCCCTGGCTTCTACCTACTAGATGGTAATAGTCCCCAGTTGTAGCAATCAAAAATGTCTCCATACATTTCCAAATGTTTCTTGCTTTGCAGTGGTGAGATTCATCCTCAGTTGAGAACCTCTGCTATAAACGTTTGTATTCATTGTTTTTGGGTAAATACCTGAGTGGAATTGCTGGATCATATTATGAATGTATGTTTAACTTTATATGGAAATGAAAACCAGTTTTACAAAGAGGTCATTCCATTTTACACTTCCACCAGCAATGCAGAAGAGTCCTAGTTGCTCCACACATTTGCCTACATTTGCTACTGTTAATCATTAATCGTTTTCATTTTAACAATTCTAGTGAGGGTAAAAGAGTGTTTTGTTAGATTTCCATGATTACTGATGCTATTGAACATCTTTTCTTGTTTTTATTAAAATATATTTGCCTTTTTATTAAGTGGTTGTCTAAGTCTTTTGCTCATTTAAAAATCACTATTGTTATTTTAATTGTTATTTTTGTAAGTCCTCTCTATATATTCTGCATATGACCCCTTGATTAGATATGTATGTTGCAGACATTTTTCCCAGTCTGTGGCTTGTTTATCCACTTTATTAAATGGTGTGTCTTTTGAAGACATGAAGTGTTTATCAGTATTTTCTTTTATGGTTAGTACTTTTGTGTCCTTAAAAAAATCTTTGTTTTTATTTTCCCAAGTTTGTGGAAATATTCTTCAGTATTTTCTTAGAGAAGCTTTGGGTTTCTAGGTTTTAAATTTTGAACTATGAGCCATTGTGAGTATATTTTTGTGAGTGGATTAAGAGAGAGGTTGAAGTTCATTTTCTTCCTTAAGCATGCTTTTGAGTATCTAGTTGTTATATCACTATTTTTTAACAAGACTTTCCTCTTGGTGGCTTGACTAAAACTCAATTGACCACTATGTGTGAGTCTATTCCGGACTTCCTCCTCTGTTCCAGTTATCTAATTGTCTTTTTCAGTGTCTCTCAACCTCTTTTTATTATCACCCTCCTAAGGAGTCGTTCTAGACTTTTTTATTCCTAATTGCCCCTCTCCCTCATGGATTTTTAATATCTGAAATATATTTAGGTTCACTCTCTCTCTCTCTCTCTCTCTCTCTCTATATATATGTATATATATATATATATGCTTTTTACATGAAAAGAATAAGAATATTTCCCTCCAGGAGCTAATTTCCACCCTCTTAGGGGTGATATCACTCGCACTGAGAATACATAGTCTATTCTAATACCACATTATAGCTTAATAGACCATATTGAAATGAGGTAGTGTTAAGTCCAACTTTGTTGTTTTTTAAAATTATATTGGCTATTCTAGATCCTTTGATTTTACAAAAAAATTTGGAATCAACTTGACAATTCCTTTCTAAAAAGATGTGGTGAAATCCCACTAGTGGCCATGATGGAGTAACAGGTACTAGATTTACCTTTTCATGTAAAGCACATGGAATACTCTACAAAATACATAAACATTTTTTTTAGACACTGGAC
Source organism: Balaenoptera acutorostrata (assembly GCF_949987535.1). Classification (NCBI taxonomy): domain Eukaryota; kingdom Metazoa; phylum Chordata; class Mammalia; order Artiodactyla; family Balaenopteridae; genus Balaenoptera; species Balaenoptera acutorostrata. The sequence continues at coordinate 61,745,035 of NC_080070.1, forward strand.
AACAGAAAGTACAGGACTGTGGTCCCCAAGAAAAGGGAAATAAATAAACTAAGCCATATGATCACCCCAGCTTACTGCTTGGAGGCACATTCTGAATTGTGGAACAGGAAGAAGGATGTCAAAGAGAACACAGCAGAGTTCAGGGATTCTGAGGTGGCTAGAAGTTGCAGAGAATGCCAGCGGGAAGGCAGCTAAACAGAAAAAGAGCTTCAGAAATCTACATAGAATTTCTCTTGGGTTTTTGCTGAACACTAAGACCTGCACACATAGGATAAAACTCTCTGAGCTCAGGAAAAGAGCAACAGAGCCATAAGCTAAACTGCTCAAAATTCACACAGGGCTTGAAATTGTTCCTGTCAGCCAAACTGGAGATTCCTCACTGGTTAATTGGAGCATTCAATAGAGATCCCAAAAGGGTCACATTTTTGGTAGTAGGGGCAAAACTATCCCTACAGTAAACAGCTACTCTAGACCCACTCCAAAAATTCTTACAAACAAGTCTCATTAACGATCAAACTAAAATGCAAGTAACAACAGTCTATCAAAAATAATCCAGCACTCTTTAAAGAAAGGTAACAAAATCCAACACTAAACAACATAACATCCATAATAAGTGGCAAACAAACAAAAATTCTTAGACATTCCAAAATCAGGAAATAGTGTACTTCATATTCTTTACTATATGTATTCTGTATCTCAATAAAAAAGTGAAAAGAAGAAAGACAAAGTTTTTGGTAAAAAAAAATATTGTTGGAGGAAGCATAGGATAACGCAGTGTGTATCAAACTTAAGCTTGTATTGTTAAAAGCCAGATTCCTGGACCAACCCCTAGAATTCCTGATTGCTAGGTCAGTTGTGGAGCCTGAGAATGTGAATTTCTAGCAAGTTCCCAGGTGCTGCTGCTGCTCCTGCTCTAGGAAATACTCTTGAGAACCACTGGGCTATCCCAGTGATTAGTTTCAAATTCTAGAGTTAGTTAGATCTACTCAGCCATATAGTATTAACTTGGAGATCTTGGTTACATTTCTTGACCTCTTAAAGCTTTGGTTTCGTTTTTTGTAAAATACAGATAATAATAGTACCTATGTCATATGACTGATGTGAGGATTAAATGAGATAATATACCCAGTATTGGCACATGGTAAGTGTGCAATAAAAGTTAGCTATTTTCTTATTATTATTACTGTTGCATATATTGTTAGCTATTTTTATTATTATCATCACTAAGCACAAACCAATGTTCTCTTTATTTATTCTGTGGCCCTGAAGCTGGCATTGTTGTTGTTAAATGTTAAAAGTCTTTCTAATCCCAAGCTCTTTTTTCTTTTGTTTATATAACCATCTTCCCAAATATTCCTTTGAGGCTAAGATTTTCCATGCTTGATTTAATCCAAAAGATGAATTTTTTTTCCAAGGCAAATGAATAAAATCAGTTAAGACTTGTTGAGTTATGGAAAAAGGAAAAAAAAAAGGATACTTTTCATTGATTTAGAAAAAGAACCTCATAGAAGTATCTAAAAATTAATGTAAACATAAAATAAGTTCAGTCTGAGCATAATAATGATTCTCAAGGAGAAAATTTAAATTAGCAACATTGCAAAAATAGATTTTTTTAGTCTAGGGTATTGTTGACTCAAATTTAAGCTTTTTGAGGGAAAGATTAATAGGATACTGTAGATGACAAGTAGAAAATCTTCTCATTCAACAACATTATGCTAGGGAACAATGAAGATACTAGGGGGAAAGCAGCTGTCCAAGAAGAACTCCTTCCCTGTACAAAAGTGTCCGGTAACCAGCTCAATAGTACTTCATTCACTTAACCCTGAAAGGAGATTGTGATATAGTTTCAAAATATAAATTAGCAAACCCTTTGAAGACTAGACCTAAGATATACCTTTGGTCAGATTTTACCTCTGACACCATAACTGGGTCTACATGTGGTATGTTAGGTATATCATCCTTCAAAATATCCCTTTCCTATGCGGGTTGATGTCAAACCTGATCAGGTGACTTACTTTGGGCAATTAAACATGGGTGAAAATGATAACATGCCATATCTGAGCAAAAGCTTTTAAGAGCCATCTGGTGGCTTTTCCTTCTTTCTTTTCACTCTGCCACAGGGAATGTCCCAGGTGAGGAACTGTTCCTTCAGTTGGGTTGAGATCCCACAATGAAGACAGTAGGGTACAGAGTCTCAGGTGGCTAGTGACAAATAAATAGTATAAGCAAGAAAAAACCTTTTTTTGTCTAGGTCACTGAGATTTTAAGGTTGCTTATTATTGCAACATAACTTAAGCTAAGCTGATACATACACACGTGTACATTATATATGCCCCCACACAAACATGAATACATTACATACCCAGCCACCCACACATATGTGTAGTGATGCTCTCTGCAATATGGGACTTGTGTTGGCTAGCCCTAGGGGTGCATGTCTCAAATTTCTAAAAAGACATCTCTCCTCAACAGTAACCTCAACTGGGAGGATGAGAGGCAGGAGAAGGTGAGAGAGAGGATGATGTTGATAGGTGGAAAAGACCAGAACTCTGAGTCTACTTCCAGGTTAACTCTTTGCCATTTTTGGGAATATGTGGTTCATCTAGTAACCCCTGTAAGAAATTAAATGACTGTACCTAGTTTTGTACCGCCAGTAGGTCTAGCCCAACACTGAAAATAGTATATACTTAATAAATTATGCTTAGACAAATGAATGACTGATAATGGTACTGACCGTAGAAAACAGAGGCATTTTTTTCTCCCCGAGTTCTGATGAATCTATGAAATTAACACCATTCATATTTTCCTAGAGAAAATATTCTTAGAGACTCTCTGGTTAGGGGGAAGAACAGGATGGGAAAGGGAACAGTGGAGAAGGATAAGGAGAACAGGAGAATGGGATGGTATCAGCCAAGCAATTTGGATTAATTAAATGTCTTCTTTGAAAAAAAAAAAAAAGCTTTGAAAAAATGGCAATAAACCATAACAGCTCCTTACAAACAGTTTCACAAAGTGTTAAGATTGCCTGAGAATGTTTCCAGTGTTAATGCATGTTGCCATTCTTTAAAGAGGCCAAGGATGATCTATAGCTCACGAAAAGAAAACAGGTGTGAGGGTATTATGCCAAATGTAATTTTCCTGCGTCACAATTTCAAAGAATTTTATAGGTCTGTGGAATCCATTAAGTGAATTATTTGAACCCTCTTAAAGTCAAACTGTTTATTACAAATATTTTATAAAAAGTTATAATTTGAGTATTTTTATTAAATATCTTTTGGGCTTTCTTTTTTTTTTAAATCATATTTTAAATAAGCATGGTTTGGGCCCATCAAGCAGCTTAAACTATTTTTGAAAAGTTTTGGGTTCAATAAAACCCAAGCTGCTTTTTGCCAAGCACCTTTTCCTCTCATTTTGAAAACCATATGTATTTTAAGGGAAATTTAACCCATGTGTTTTTGATTCGTTTAAATTTAAATAATCAAAATGGTGTTTTTTACAAGCTAGTTGATGTCAAAGAAGCTTTTTGAGCCTTTTAAAGAAACTTTTATTCTAAAAACAAGGAGCAATGATTTGCCAACTGTAAATGCATTTCAACACCAAGAGGCTTGTATTCATTTGTAACTGCAAACCCCTGATTCTGAGTCCCTTCTATATCTGACAGAGATAGATCATTCCTGTTCTCTAACGTATTGGGGCCTAGATTCCCCAAAGTTAGCTGGCTTTTTGATGAAATAAATGTATTAAGGCTGTAAAGATAAGAAAAAATGGTGATGATTGTTAAAATGTTTTAAGAAATCATTTGATGGTTCAAGAGGTTGTGTAGTCAAATGGAAAGTGTTTTCCTTCATCTGTCACACATTTATTGAGTCTTTATTATGGATATGGCACTAGGCGGTGGGCAGGCTGCTAAGATGAACATCTTTGAGCTTCCTTAACCCAAAATTAGGAAGAGTAGTCTCAGAAGTTTGCTTTCTTCATTTATTAAAATAGAGTCCTAAAAAGTCCAGTTGGGTAAGATTTTGATGGAAGGAGGACTAAGATTTGGGTTTCGGAATTTTGAGAGAAGAGGGTAATATTCTTAGGGAATTAGATTAAGAATGAAAGGAGATAAGAGTTTATCAGGCAGATGGTACTGCTTTTTCTCTTTCCCACCTTTGTCTCTCCCTGTTGAGATAAATTTGAATATTCTGTCATCTTTCACATTAAGCTATTGAAGAAATTGGTCTTTTATATTCAGGTTACTGTATAAATATTGAGTAATACCAGACCAAAAATTGTTGTGACATTCAACTAGCTTCAGGTTGACATAATTTCATTCAACAATTGTTTATCAAACACTTAGTAGGTACCAAACATAAAATTGCATTCATTAATACTCCTGGCTATATTTCCAGTTAAACTTATTATTATCCAGCCTATATTTTTTATCTTCTACCCAAGGATATCTTTTTATTCAAGTTACATAAGCATTTGGAATGTGAAATTATGTGCCAGAAATTGTGCTAGCATTGGGGTCACAAATAAGCCTGTAATCTAGTAGAGAAGAGAGATGTACAAAAAAAGATTAAAATAAAGTGTGATCAGAGGAACAATAATCATCAGAGTCTTTGGCATGTTTACTTCTAAAATAAGTGGGTTTATAGACTAACAATGTGTTTAACCCTATCCAAAAAAAAAAAAGATAAATAATGACTGAGGCATCAGTTTTCTTAGTTAATCCACACTGAGTTCTAGACTCCTGCATCACTTCCCAAATGCTCACACACTGTCTGTTTAGCAAACAATTAATATTTTGCCAGAAATCAACTTCACATTTTAAATAATTTCCAAAAATGATCGTCTTCACCCTTCTTTTAAAATCAAGGCCCTTTAGAGCCCTCACTTATTGTCTACAGTGTCCCCAAAAGAATTAATGTTGACTTGGAGACCACACTTGCCAGTTCTTTCAGCATCCTGGGAGCATAGAGTATCTGGGAGCAGACATATTCACTCATTAAAATAGACAGATACTATATTCTTTTATCTTACTGCTTCTCTTACCTCTCTAGACCAGTGGTCCTCAAACTTCAGCATTATCAGAATCATCTGTAGAGCTTTTTAAAACACGGATTCCTGGGCCCCACTCCCAGTGTTTCTGATTCAGGGCATCTGAGATGGGCCCTGAGAATTTTTATTTCTAACAAGTTCCCAGGTGATGTTGATACTGCTGGTCCAGGGACCACGTTTTTGAGAATCACTGCTCTAGAGTCTATATCTACCACTTTGTTTGGAAATCATTTTTCTTGCCAAAACAGATGAAGGGAAAATTAAGAATGAAATAATTCTGCTTTCTTCCTATAACTTAACAACATCATCACACTATCTTGACTAAGTAGTTGGGACTCTCTCTGAATTCATTCATTCATTTAACAAATGCTTATTGAATACCTACTATGTACCAAGCACTGTACTAAGCACTAGGGAAACAAAGATAAAACAAATTCTCAGCTCATAGAGAAACTGTATGGAGGGAGACAACAGAATCCCCCTGGGAAGTGCTGTGTTGAGGTCTGCTAGGGTCATATGAGGGACCAGACCCATGTGCATTATTCATGAGTCTTTGTAGGGGAGGGGAAGCTCCCCCAAAAGGCAAGGATTGTTCTGTGACCAAGAGGGGTGATGCTGGGCAGACCAAATCCACAGTCCACTTTGGGGGTTGGGGAAGATTTTGCAAAAGAGATGATATACTATAAAGTATTTCTGTATTTCCTAAATTTTTCTGTTGCATTAACTTTTATTATAGTAGTTTTTGTTTACATAACCGTGGTTAAGAATCTGCCTAACAGTGCAGGGGACACGGGTTTGAGCCTCGGTCCGGGAAGATCCCACATGCAGCGGTGCAACTAAGCCCGTGCGCCGTAACTACTGAGCCCACGTGCCTAGAGCCCGTGCTCCACAACAGGAGAAGCCACTGCAATGAGAAGCCCATGCACCGCAACGAAGAGTAGCCCCTGCTTGCCGCAACTAGAGAAAGCCCGCTCGCAGCAATGAAGACCCAACGCAGCCAAAAATAAATTAATTAATTAATTTAAAAAAAAAGTTTTTCCTTTTACATTTGAAATCATTGATAATCTTACAAATAATTATAAGAAAATTAAATTTTTAAATATTTTGAGTATTCTTTCCTTAGGAATTAAGAGATAAAAGCCCCACATTCCTAAACCTACCCGCTGCCCCCTGCACTGAGGTAGAGCAGAGCCAAGACCCTGGAATATGTTGCACAGCGTCACACCTGCATGACCAGAGTCAGGTTATATTTATAATCTGGGAAGCAGAGACAAGGGAGGGGAAAAGGGAGTCACAGTAGATATATTGGGAGCTCTGTCTGATGTTGTTCTAGAATTCAGACTTCAGAGTGAAACTGAGAGAGTGAAACTGAGTCAGAAACCAAGAAAGGTTAGGCAATGTCAGAAATTAACGTCCTAGGTGGTACTGAAGAATTTTTCCAGGAAACTTGCATTTATCCTCTAAGTGATTTGCATTGAGCTTCTAGCTCTACTAGGTCATGGTATACTAAAGGTGTTCAGCCTTTGCCACAATCTCAGACACCACCTTCTTTCTTGGGTGTGGACAGGCACACAGCATGGTTGCCATGCAGCTTCCCACAACATGGCCTCGCCTCCTCCCTGGGGTACCTTTGAGGCAGCCCGTTCCTCCCTCTCAAGAGGAGCAGGAGAACAGGCTATGGAAGAGAGAATTCTCACAATTTTGTCTTGTACACATTACTTTTACCTGTAAAGGTATGAGATTCACAATATCTCAAGTCTTCAGCTTCTGGTAGCCCAGTTGACCTCTCCCTCTTTCTTACACACACACAAGAATATAAAATAAAAACTGCAGTTACCTCTGGGTCAGGAAAAGCATTGAGACTTATCATTCAACAGCAAGTATTTACTGAGTATTATGTGCCAGGTCCTGTCTAGGTGCTTGGAATGTGCCAATGAACAAAATAGACAAAAAAATGTCTTTGCCCTTGTAAAGCTCACATTCTAGTGGAATTCTTTTCAATCCCATGTGAATGAAAGTATCAAATTCTTCCCTCAAATGACATTTAATGGGGAGGGGCATAGATAAAGTGGGAGAACCATAAACATGATCTGGACAAGTGGCTTCTCTGAGTGGGTAGAAAGGGGATGAGTGACAGAGATAAATTTAACTACTTTGCAGTTTTGTTTGGATTAAGACCATTTATCTTTTTAACAAAATGGAAAAAGTTCTATTTAAAAGAACTAGGAAACTTACAAGTAGGCAAATTTAATAAGTAAAATGATGTTCTTTTTCCTCCCAGCAAATGTCTTTCTGCTTTTCAGGTGTTAACATAATCCACCTACCAGTCAGTCGGTCAGTCAGCATATCATGCTCATCGTTTCTAGTATGGCACTTCCCAGATAAGAATCCCATTTTCATTTTTCTTACATGGTTTCAAGAGCCGTCTGGCAGTCAGGCTGTTGAGTTGAATTCAAGGATGCTTTCAAATTAGTGCCATGAAACAGGCAGTTCACTGTATTTCCATAAGGCACATTACTGTCCCTCATTGAATGATATCTGACAGAAACGGTAAAGAGCAACTTATCTAGCATCTAACAAGCAATGCTTTTCCCAGGATGGGCAGAGAAAGGGATGCTGAAGGGAGGCATCACATGTAAGTCTTAGCATCATTGAGTAATCACAGTGAGTACATGGTAAGCAAGTCAGTCCACGCCCACCACTGTGGCTAGAAAACCTATACTATGGCACCTGTCCTTGAAGAACTTAGACGGGTAAAATTCCATTTCAAGTGAAATAGAATAAAAAGCCCAATTCTCTGGAAACTCCAAAAAGAGAGGCCTCTGTAGGTTGATTAATGGGGAAGAAGTGGCCCCTCAAACCATGCATGAGACCAGAGTAGATTTCTATCGGTAGACTTTGTTGCCAAGTCTTATGGTATTATAGAGCCAGAGTTGCTACCAAGTATTTGCCATGGGGAAAAGTATTGTCATGGGCTTTCTATTCGATTACGGGTGTCATCTCTGAGAAATGTCTACACAAGTGCTATAGCACAAAGACCTTGCATTAGGACAATTAGCTAGTCAGTCAACAGCACTATTGGCTGCTATTTTCTGTTGGAAACAGATTGAAGCCTCAGTATAAGTAAATAATCTCATCCTGGGGCAGAGGAAGACTTTTCTAATCCTTAAGAGTGTCCTTTGGGACTTATTTTAAGTTTCTTAGAGTCATAAGGTAGGTATCATTGAGAAACAGTTCCAGATTTCCACTGGTTCTGTATTGTGAAAATTGCTACATCAAATGAACAATGAATTGTTTCACAGCTACTTTGGGGTTGATGGGTGGGAAATGTCATCACAATGATTGTTTCCCAATTTACAAACCAGTAGGAATTTTTTTCTTGGAAAATTGAACACATATGTAACTATAACTAGTCTGATGTTTGGTTTTCCATTTTAAAAAAAGTATGAGTAAATGTCTACCATATACAGTGCTTTGTGTGCTAACATCAGTGGAGGATGGGTTTGGGCAGGGTTGACACCATTTTATAAAATGATTATTAAAAGTCTAAATGGGATGAAAATTCAAACAAATACTTTTCCTGAAGTCGTAGATTCAACCTAAAATTAAATCCACAGTTATTCCACTGTGGCTAGAGGTGGTAATCAAAGATTAAATGGATTTGCTTTGCCGGGGGTCCCCAGTTACCATCAAAGCACCTGTAATCTCTGGATTGAGGCCTGTTCCTATAATGAAACTCATTTGGTTCTTTCACATTTTCTCCCTTCAACCCTAATAGATTCTGTGGCTTTTGTGTTGTATTTTCATCATTCTGATCAAATAATTATTCCCATCCCATCTTGCTCATGCTTCTTTGCCTGATCTCTTTTGTTGCAGATTTAAACTTACACGTACTCCCTCTTGTCTCCTCCCTACTAATCCTGCCCAGAAATCATCCTACGGGTGAATAGAAGGTGTTGACTATTCAATATGTTTTCTGTGTATTGTCAGCTGCTTTATTACTGCTTCTCTCCAGTTCTTTGCCGCTAAGAAGCATGGAGATGTTCATTTAAATCGCTAGGCTTCTGTCATGTCACAATGGGATGGATGCCTGGGATCGGGTGGATGCTTAGAGTATTACTGAAAACCGTGTCTAACTGGTGTCAGCAGCAAAGCGGCAAAGAATGCAGAGATATCATTTTCAGAGGATACAGAAAAAACATCCTCAAAGTGGAACTATTTTCTCAGAAATACCAGGCTTATTAATTTCTAGTTTTCAGGGATTTATAATCATGGTGAATGAGTTTGAAGTTTAAAATTCTGTGGTTGTCATTCAAATAATATTGGAGATCCAAGATGTATTCTCAATCAAAGTCTTTGCAAACACAAACTGAGCTTATTCTAGTACTCTCCTCTCTTGCTAGATGTTCATCAATGTTATTTATTTCTGAGCAGTTTGGGGTTCTATGAAACATGACTGAAATAGGTAGCCATTAAAAGGAGGGCGTTGAACACTATGACAAGTAAGGATATTCCTGCTATCTTATTAAAAGTAAAAACAATGTGTATTCCATGATCGGATTTTGTTATACACACACCAGGAATACACACACATACCCTGGGTAACAAAGAATGAAATTATTTACACCCAAACATTAGCTGGAGATATCTCAAAGTGGTTGGATTACAGAGGATTCTTATATTTTTCTTTATGGTCATTTTAATTTTCACAATAAATGAAAACAGTGAATATTATATATTATAAATTAAACCACAAGCAATTTGACTTCATATACAGAGAGCCCTCAAGGTGATGGGACTTACATTAGAAACAAAGAGAACAAAACAAAAACAGAACTAAAAGTCCATGTTGCAGGGGTAACTTAGAGCTTTCATGATGATTTACTGGTTCTGAAGGTGAAAATAAGTTCTGATAGATTTCAAATTAGTTTAGTCTTCATTGAGGCTCTCAGTGTTCCCATTCAGTGTTCCAGTGTGGGTTTTGTTTATGTCTAACACTATTTCCAGATGGTTTGGGAGGAAAAAAACAAAGATTTTTTTAAGGTAATGTCATCACATTTTATTCTTATATTTGGAAACAAACAATATTGTATTGTGCCCTTCTTTTATACATACATATATGCCCTTCTTTTGATATATTTAAAGAATTTCTTTTCTACTTCCTCTTATGCCTTTTTGCAATCTTCTTTTATTATTATTTAGTGTTTTTTGATTTCCCTCCAAAAGCTTTATGACAGCTGAGTTTAAGTGGTTGCTTCAGGCTACAGAAGTCAAAGATGAAATTAAATTATGCTTCCAGGCTTGGCATACAAAATCACAAAAAATTTCATTCATTATGATTAATTAATCCAGAAGCACAGTGGTAGTATTATGATTCTATTGTATCTGGAACTTGGCACATTTTCAACTGACATTTACATGGTAAAGGAGAAAAGGGAATGGTAACTCTGTGCCTGGCAAACTGCTCCATAATAGACAGGCTGGAAAAAAAGAAAGAAAGAAAGAAAAAAAAGAACAAACGAGATCAGGGGAAAAAAAGATGTTATATATTGCATGTGGGGGCTTGGATTTTTTGAGACTCCTCTCACAATTGATTATATCCTAGAAAATACCATAATATGGGATAACGAATGGCTTACAAGTCAGAGTTACCCTCAATATCATTTTTATTATATACCTTGATTCATCCTATATGGTGTTATAGTGAAAATTAATCACAATGATAGCGATATGTACATGTGAATAATAAAAACATTTCAAAAATGCCTGTTAGAAAAAAGGCATTGCTAATGAGAATTGCCTGCTCAAATCCTTTTATGTGGACTCCTTTCCTTTGTCGTAATGAACTTCAAAAGTAGATTACCTGGGATTTATTATCTAGCAGACAGCTGACATAACTAAGGGACCAGCACCAGCTGAGGAGGGACACTTCTCAAGGGTGAAGAAGATAAAGAAAGACAAGGAGAGAAAAAGAGAGAGGGAGAGAGAGGAGAGAATTAGGAGTGGATCTGTTAGTCACTGCTGCAATAACACAGAATAATAAACAATCACAAAATCTCAGTGACATACAACAATAATCATATATTTACCACACATCTGTAGGTCAACTGCTGATCTCTACTAGGCTTGCTCATGCATACGCAAATCAGGGAGAGATCAGTTGCCCTAGGCTGGCTCAGATCTACTGGGCTTCTCAGGTTCAAAATGCAGGTCTATAGGTCAGCCAAGAGGCTCTGTTCCCCATCTTTCTGTGAATAGCTGGCTAGCCGAGGCATGTTCCTCTCATGGCAAAGGCAGAGGCCTAAGAGAGAGCAAGCTCCACCATATAACAGCTTCAAGCTTAAGTGCCCGTGACATCTATAAACACTCATTGATCAAAGGAAGTCCCATATCCTGGGCATTAGTAGAATGGGGAAATAGTAGACCCTAGAGAGAGAGAGTAAGAACTGTAACAGTAGCTCCATCATCACAGGAGGTGAAGTGGAAGGGGGAGTGAGAGTAAGAGAGACTTGGAAACAAATAATTTCCTTTAGATTTTCCCTGACCCATAGCCAAGCAAATGAGGAACTCATATTGGTAATGTTCGGCCTTACAAGGTTTTGGGAGCTTCATTAGACTTTATTTTGAAGAATTCTTGCTAATAGCATGGTGGTGACTTTGGGGAACACATTCTGTTTTGGGTCATAATTGCATTTTGGCAGCAACTTTCTTTCCCATATACTGGCATGAAGTTTTTTCTGAACAGTGTGAGAGAAACTTTCTTTTCTGGGGGCCTGTGAATTTCCATTTGTCATTAATTTTGAATCGTGCTGTCATCATGACAGCTTAGGGGCCTTACAGATGCAAACATCAGATAAGTCAGGTAGATGTTAAGTTAGGTTGCTCTCTGAAATGTACTGTGCATAAGTGCTATATATGGATGAGGATCCAAAATATACCTCCTATGTAAGAAAGCCAGTTAAAGACAGAGCTCTTTAATTATTAAGGCATGTATAGGAACACTGACAAAAGACTGACTTCCATAACTGGTTCTATATCCATTTATGTGACATTATGCAAAGGAAACCCTTTATATTCCTTGAAGTACCTTATTTTCTATACCTGTAAAATGAGATATTTAAAACATGAAGCAAAACTTACCTATATAACCGAAAGATCTATACTAAAATATTCAAATCTATCATTCTGACAAACTAAATGTGTTCCACTTTCAAGGTTTTACAAAAACTTTGAGACCTCAGTATAGGATTTAGACTGAAGTGAGGCAGAGGCCACTTTTCTGTCCCTTTTTGACTCTCTCCTGATAAACATGGTTGTGAAAATCATTTCTCTGTAACAGTGTCGTACTGTCCATCTGCAGCTTCCGTGGTGAGAAGAACTGGTGGTGATGGCAGCAACAGCAGCAGTGGCTGCTTGCTCTGATCTAATCCCTGCATTGTAGCTTCTTGGGTACCCAGAAGCCAGAGCAGCAGTGGCAGCAGAGTGGTAACAGGTTCTTGACTCATGCATGGCTCCAATAGTGCCTCAGTGGTAGTAGCTTGTGAATCAGTTTTGTATTATTCTGAAATCCCTTCTAAAGACCCAGAGTACTGCCTGATCCTTCCACATTTCTGATGATTTCATAAGAACTCATTTTCTATATAAATTCTTCCTGCTTATAAATAGCTAAAGTGGTCTCTCTTTCCTGCATTGAATCTTGACTAACATAGAACCCTAACTTATACAAATATATAAATGATCTAGAAGAGGATCACATGAGCCAATTAGGTAGGAATATGCAAATCTAATATAGAACAAGGATGATCAAATTAATTTTGTACTTGTATTTCCTCTATATACTCATCAACAAATATGTACTTATGTCATCAAGAATACAGGAGCTATAAAATTTTGTAGATGAGATAAGTGCTGCATTATAAGAATTCAAATTTTACAAAGTAATTAAGGAGACTTCCTCATGATAATTTTTGTCTGATATTAATATGGTTACAGCAGATAGTTTTTTAATTGAAAACTTGATTCTAAAATTCATTTGGAAGAACAAAGAATAGCCAAGATACTCCTGAAGAAGTAGAAGAACAAGGTGAGGGGACTTGCCTTACCAGATATACATGTATTTGAAAGCAATCACAAATAAGGTAAAGTGATATTATTACTTTGGGGAAACTGACAGAACAGAATGGAATGGCTAGGAAGAGACTCACACAGTATGGAAACTTCCTATATGACAGGGCTGGCAATGAGGCTCAATTGGGAAAGCATGAACTAGTCACTCCAATATGTTGAGAAAACTAGTTACAGGAATTTTTTAAAAGCCCTGCTTCACTCTATTCACACACACACACACACACACACACACACACACACACACACACTTCAAAATGGTTTGGTGATTTATCCATGAATGGCAAAACTTCAAAATTTTAAAACTTTGAGAAGAAAGTACAGTAGAATAGCTTTAAGACTTCTGAGCAGGGTTGAGTAGGGAAGACATTCTTAAACAAGATACAAAAATCAAAAACCATAAAAAAAGAAAAGACTGGCTTTGTCTTTGACTGCAGTTATTTTCTGAAAAACATAGATATCTAGTCAGTTAAAAGTCAGATGCCTCAGAGATTGTTTCTCCATACGTGGCAGCAGGTCACATCCAAATGACTGGGACATAACAGGAACACAGAGTTAAGGACTAAGAAAAGGTTTTGTGTAGACCCAGTTTGTAAATGTGAGCAGCCAGTTGTGTGTCACCTGCTACCATTCCAGAAAAAGGCAGGACATGTGGGAGGGATAAAATTCAACAAAGATTCTCATCATTTCAGGTCTCGTTGTAATGTCTTATTATTTTCATTTCCTATTAAATGATCCATAGTGATAAGGTTTTATGGCTTTATTTATTATAAATTCTGTTCAGTGAAAACCCTTGAAGAACATATGGCATCTCTAGTTCCCATAAATATGAAGCATTTAAAACATTAACATAGTTATTGATTTTTTAAAATAACTGGGTATCTAATTGTATTTTAACATAACGTAAGGTGTCTTAAACTGTAATAGACTTAGCAGAGGTCTATTGACATATTAATGGCCTAGGGAGGAAACTGGTGAAAAAATTCTTCCATTGGAGTGATAGCACTGTTCTAGGTGGGACGAAGAGGGAAATAATAGGGTGAGACATAGATGTGGAGAAATAAAAATGGGCATGCTCTCAGCTAGAATTCACACACCAGAATAGTAAAAACCAACTTTTGAAATGGAAAACAATTCCTCACTTTTTATATTACAGCAAAAATTCTTCTAAAGGGAAAGAGAACGTTTTAATAAAATGGAGGTCTATCATAATAACAGTTTAGAAACAGGATGACTGATAAAACAAGCTCATGCTTTTTTAAAAACTGTGCTTCTTAAAACTATATAAACTAAACCTCCTATGGACTAATATCCTTGAACAAGGGTAGGTATTTTGCTTTTTATTTTTAACATTTTTTTAAGTTTGGGGACAACTTACTTTCCCAAAGATTTCTTGACATATTAGATACAATGCAAGTAAAAGTGAATAATATCTTAAAAGGAAACATCTAATAGCCTTAACCCAACAATATATAAAAGCATATATGCCTCAAAATTCATAGACCTAAGTTCCAGTCATCAGTGTTGAGACCTTAGGCAAACCTTCCAACGTTCTTATGTTTTGATTTTCTTGTCTGTAAAATGAGGGTATCGTACAAAATAATACTGAAAACAAAACTAAAAATCTAGACAAGTAGAAGGGCAGTCATTAAGCACCAGGGAAGTTGCAGAACCTGTGTATAACAGGAGGCCAGAGGGGAAAAAGTAACAAGAGCACGATAGAGCTTCACTCTTCAAGAGAGACTGGGTATCTATCAAGCTAAAAAGACAGATGGCATTCAACATAGGAAAACATTTTTTTTAACACCTTTATTAGAGTATAATTGCTTTACAATGGTGTGTTAGTTTCTGCTTTATACCAAAGTGAATCAGCCATACATATACATATATCCCCATATCTCCTCCCTCCTGCATCTCCCTCCCACCCTCCCTATCCCACCCCTCTAGGTGGTCACAAAGCACCGAGCTGATCTCCCTGTGCTATGCGGCTGCTTCCCACTAGCTATCTATTTTACATTTGGTGGTATATATAAGTCCATGCCACTCTCTCACTTCGTCCCAGCTTACCCTTCCCACTCCCCGTGTCCTCAAGTCCATTCTCTACGTCTGCATCTTTATTCCTGTCCTGCCCCAACATAGGAAAACATTAAAGTTAGTGGAGACTGAATCTGAAACAAGATAAAACTCCAGGTTGCAGAACTGGGGCCTGAGAACTAGGCCGCTTTTGCTGAGAGGATATGCGTACTGCTGAGCGTGGGGCCAGTGCACCTTAAAGCACTCCTCTCTCAGGTCTGACATTAGCGTTTGGGATTAGGAGAGCCTGGTCTAAGAGATGAGGGCGAGGCACTCCAGGAAGGTGAGAGCACAAGCTGCGGAACCAGGAACCCAAATAGCACTGTGATTTTCAAGACATTATTAGGTCCCCCACTGAAAGTAACCAGCAGAAGAAATGAAGATTTCATTAGCACTTTGGTAGAACCAGAAAACGTAGTCCTAGACAGGCTGTATGGCTGTCAGCCCAGAAACTTCACTGTAAATCATTTGGAAAATCGTGTTTGTCAACAGAAAATTAAAATGCCTTTAATGGTAGTTGCTTAAATGTCGTCTCACATTTTCACCACAGCCTCCTTTTCTGGGGAGAAAATTTCAAATTTGTCATTATTATCCTCTCTCAGAAGTGGCTCAGGGAAGTTGTTGTATGAAACATAAACCAAAGCACAACAAACAACTTCCGAATGGGATGCCAGTGTCGTGTATGGAAGCAGCATGCAAACCACAAAGGGAGGAGAGTAGGCAGCAGATTTGTCAGGTTGCCAGTAAAAGACAATGTCTAAATTTCTGTAACCAGATCCGCCTTTAGAATATTTCGTGCTTTCCAAATCAGACCTGAGGTTTTCTGGAATGATGAACAGTAACACTCTAAGCAGCAAAGTCTTAATCAGTACTACTTTGAAATGTGTAACTGAAAGTTCATCAGGTCACCCTGTTGAGGTTAAGAACATGATTATGCGCTGATGTTGCTCATTTCACACGTGGAAAAATCCCAGGGCAGTTAGGGGCCCTCTCGAGCCATTTGTATTTTTTAATTGTTTATTTAGATTTGATTTTTCTGGACTTGGTTTAAATGCTGTCGCTTTCTATGCATGTTAATCTCTATGTCTGTCTGCCAGGTTTTCAATACAATACAGTGTAGTGGAAAGAATGTTGGATTATGTCTCATCTTTACTTGCAGAGAACCACCAGGTTAGGCATTTAAACTTTCTGAGACTCTCTCCAATCTGTAATTAAGGAAAATCATACCCACTGCAAAGTTGTGTCATGAGGAATCACCTGAGGGAAACTGTGCAAGGCCTGGCTCTTCACAAATAGTTTCTGTTCTTGGTCTACAACTGGCCCCACCCTACCTACTTAAATACATTTCCTCCTCACTTAAACCTACAACTTTCACTCTAGAAAGGCAAGTCTCCTTAATGTTCCTGCCATTCTAATTCTCACTTTCCACCTTGGGTTACACTACTATGGCCCCATCCTCTTTACCTAATTTTTACTCATCTTTCAGGTCTAAAAGGCAAACGTGTCCACACAAAAACATCAACAAAATGGAAAAGGATCATGTTATTTTATTTTACTCCTACTTCTGACATCTTTTCTTGGCTACATATTTGTGTAGACAACCATTCCTTAATTTGTGGATAGCATGTGGAATGCATAAAATAGACTTACTGAAGTTCATCTTTGTAATATTCATTTTCAATTCTACAAATATTTATTGCTTGCCTACTATGTAGAGGATATAAATTTGAGCAAAAAAAAAAAAACCAGTCTATTCCTTCGTGGGCTCATTATCCCCTTAGGAAGAAATTTGAATGATGCTACATGTTGTATTTTTCTCTCAGCTAAGGCAGTTATTTTGAAGTATCTTGTGTCTTTACATTTGGTGAAATTCAGGCCATCAGTAGCCTTTTGCTTGTATTTTCTGGAGTGTAAAATGAGATTACGTAGTCAGCACTTTAAATAATATGATATATGATGATTTTAAAACAAGGTGCTGTAATTTTCCATCAAAGCTATTTAAAAATCATATTGAGGCAAAAATGGACAAATTTTTTTGCCAACAGATCTATGACTTGGTAAATGATTTGTTAGGAGTTAAACAAAGGGCTTAGTGGTAATGTGATATAACCAGAACACATTCTCCAGAGGTGAGTTACATTTATCAGTCAAATGAAAAATGTGTTTAACTGCTAGAATACATGTCAATCCATGTGATTCCTCGGCTTCAGTCAATGGAAGGTAAATCTGGTTAACTAAGTTTGAGTATATTTTGTCAGCTTTGTTCACATGGTTTATAGGTTTATATTTGAACTCAAAGCTGCAACCTTAATTTGTTAGTTCCAAGCTGGAGGCTTATGTTCTCTTTTAGAACATTCTCTTTCTGCACTATTAATGTCCCTGTCTCATAAACTAAACCTTATTTTCTGTGTTCACTGAGAAGACCTTATTCTTTTTTTTTTCCTTTTTTTTTTTGTTTTAATCGTACTTTTTTTTTTTTTTTGAAGGGAACGCTATTTATTTATTTATTTTTATTTTTTTGGCTGTGTTGGGTCTTGGTTTCTGTGCGAGGGCTTTCTCTAGTTGTGGCGAGCGGGGGCCACTCTTCATCGCGGTGCGCGGGCCTCTCTTGTTGCGGAGCACAAGCTCCAGACGCGCAGGCTCAGTAGTTGTGGCTCACGGGCCTAGTTGCTCCGCGGCATATGGGATCTTCCCAGACCAGGGCTCGAACCCGTGTCCCCTGCATTAGCAGGCAGATTCTCAACCACTGCGCCACCAGGGAAGCCCAGAAGACCTTATTCTTTAGAAAATAAAAAGAAAGCAATGATATACTTCCTGGCACTGTTTAGCCTCTGCTTTTATGGTAGGGCATTTTTACTGATTCTTCTGGGCAGAAGGACATGCTCTCCTTGTGTTAGAGAAGGTTACTTAGGAGGGATAGTCTTCAGCCCTTTGAGTTGCCCGTCTATTTGAGAACCTGCTGAGCCTGATTACAAATCACGAGTTGGGCTTGGGTTTTCCCAAGCTGGCTGCAGAGACAACTTGTCTAGGCTCTCAGTGAATAGCCACAGCCCACAGAGAATGTGTGTTTACCCAGACCTTTTCCATGGTTTACTTCTGAAAATTGGTTCAACCACATGGGAATCTAGTTAGACTCTTGGAATTATAATCTTTGACTGGCACGTAGCCCAAACATTTTAAAATAGGATTTGGAAATCAGATTGGAGCTTAGGAAATGAGCAAAGAATGGTAAGAGTCCATATCTAAACCTCCTTCAGGTCCATCTGAAATCCACCTTTTAAAACATGGGTTTCCATTACCAAATCATCCATTTTTACTAGTTTTATGTAGGAAGCAGAATTTTAGTGAGACACAGTGAAAGGTAATGTTTCAGTCCTCATGCAGCTCACTAGGAAGGTAAAGGTGTATGAAAACTTACATGTGTAAGATCCCCTATTAAACTGAATATTCCACCCAGCTGTTTAGGAGGATGATTTTTGTAGCATAAGGTCGATTTTATAGTATACACCTGTGGTATTTCATCCATGGACCAAGGTCCGTGATGTGGTTGATGAACTGAAGTGTAAAGTTGATAGATAAACTCCATCTTTAGGAACCTTCAAGTTATTATATCTGCATTTCTGAGTACAAGAAGGGAAAAATTAAGACTGATGCTTTATTCGAAAATGCAATGTTTTTCTTGTTAATGATAAACCATAGTTACTAATAGAAAGAAAAAGCTTACCCGTAGTAGAAAGCTAGCAAAACAAACAAACAAACAACAACAAAAAACTTGCTATGCAATGAAGAACTTGCCTTTTCTAGTTCTAACATTCAGTAGCTGAAAGCAGATCATTGCCATAAAGAGTATTTACCAATTTTAAAAGGTCTTGGCCCATCATAGCTAGTGTTAGATTTGGAATATAGCTTTTGTTGCCAAGGTGACAAACACTTATAAATATAACACATCTTCTAATGTGCTTTTAACTTGGTATTTTTATGGCTTTTAAATCAGATACCATTAGCAAATATATTAGGTAATTTAGCTGAAAGACCATTTTCCTCTAACACTTTTTGTTACATTTCCCCAGGTATTTCAGTAAATGTCTGTTGTGACATTCTACTCCTGCTAGGCTTCCAACGTAAGGGGATACATAAAGTACATCTGGTAAAGATGAACATATATTACCTTGCCTTTTTTGTATTGATCACTGAAAAATGTATAAAAGAGAGTTAAATTTGTAGTCTCCTTGAAGAGCAATCATTGTTCCTATTGTTATTTTGGGGTTTATACCCCCTCCCCCAAGTAACAATCTGGCTTTAAGATTCAATACACAGAGGAAAGGGTTTTGGGGACAGCGTAATAACTATATATTAACACTCCCCAAAACCTCCATATCTAAATGCTTTCTCTTAGATATCAAAAAAAGAAGACTATGGGGAAAATAATTACAATAAACCATCTGGAGCCCTACTATATTCGCAAGTCTCAGTTTATTGTTCCAAACAGTAAATTCAACAGCTCAGGCAGGGAAGGAATCAGCTCTAAATGTATTCACTGGATTTTTAAAAGACTTGTGAGGTGGACATATTTGTCACAGCAAAGGTAAAATCAGATGAGACATATTTAGTTTAAGCCCAAATTTGCATTTATTGTTACCGTGTCAGAAATTCTTCTTAGAAGATTGTCCATTAATTCATTCCTTCTTTTTTCTTTCATTCATTCAACCAACAGACATTTAAGAAGCATCAGCTATTTTTCAAGCATTGGAGGTACAGAGATGAGCAAGTGCTGGCCCTCAAGAAGAATATAATGTCAGGAAAGAGGTAGGCAAATAAATGAAGTATTACAACTCAGATAAGTGCTAAGGTAGAGACTGCACACAAAGAAGGGGTCAGAGATGAGTCCCCAAAAAGGAAAGATGCTGCAAATTGTCTTTAGAGAATCAAGATGGAAAAGAGAAATATATATTTTACTTAAACAGCAAAACTCTAGACAGGTAAAATGTTTTATTTAGTAAATCCACAATTGCTGTTTCCTTACTGTGTGATCCTGAATGTTTCTCTGTGCCTCAGTTATTCCTCCTATCTAATGTAGATAATTATCCTTGCCACCCGCATAGCTCATAGAAGACTGTTGATAGGAATAATAGGATATGAGTGGTGTAGCTATTTGAATTCTTTGGAAAAGAAAGATGCTATGTAAACACACAGCATCCTTATTATTCCAAGCGGTAGCATTTTGGATAATTACTGTATAATGCTGCACCTTTGTGTGTGTGTGGTTTGTTTCTTTATAGAAAAGTAAGTGCTAATGTTAAGTTTCTCTAATAACTTTGGAAGCAATTTTAATCCAGCAGACAAAACATAATAACCTTTAGAGTAAGTTAAATCCCTTTGTATTTGAGTAGATTTTGTTATTTACCAAGGTCTTAGGCAGTTTTACCACAGTTATGGAAAAAAGTGCCCAGCAAGCCCAGTTCTCTCGGTGAGTATCTGAAAGACACTACTGCGGACAGGCCAGAAGCTTCTTTACAACAGACACGGCTCTGAGAGTGTGTGTGAGTGTGTGCATGCGCGCGCACGCGCGGGTGTGTGCGCGCACGAGTATGTTGTGTGTGTGCCTGAGCCTGGGGCTTGCCAGAAAGAGCTGGGAACGAGCTGAGACTGGCTAGCATACCTGAGGCAGCTGTTACACCATGGCGCCTGGATTCTTCTCTCAGACTCCAGGCTGGCTCCCCTCCTCCTCCTCCTCCACGCCCTCTTCCTTTTCATAGTCTAACTCTCACTGTCTTTCTTCCTCTTCCCTGTGATTCAGTGGGAGATTCCCATGGCCTGAGACTATGTCCTAGTTCTGCTGCCAGACATTCCAGGACTGTCTGGCTAATGGAAGAACCCATACTGGTCAGAAAAATGACCCACAGCACTCTTAACCTGTTTCATCTTTTCTTTCAGTCATTCATTCTCCCTCTGTTTCTCTTTCTCTCTCTCCGCCCCCCCCCTCCCTCCCTGCCTCTCTAGTTCTCACCTTGATTTCAGTGCTGAAGATTAGCCATGAATTACTTGGCAACCATGGAAAGTGACAGTTTAAGGCAGATCTGCTCTTGGGTACTGTAGCTTGCTTCAGGATATCTCAACAAGACCTGTCTATGAACTCAACCTAGGATTTGCCAAGGTACTTCAGCCATCCATTAACAGGAGAGGCAGCCTCTACTGAGGAACCTGCATTAATCTCTCCTCTCCCCGTAGAAGTGCTGCTGCTCAGAAAGCTTCCTCCAGGAGCAGTGAGGTGACACAATAAATAGCTAAATAGCCACAAGGATTAAAAACCTATACAAGAAACTGTACTTTTCAGTTTAATCTGGCCTCTCATGGTTTGAGGTAGTTTACCATTGGCCACCACTGGAATTGGGCAGAACTAGTATAGCCAACCAGGGTGAATTTTCCTAGGGAAAAATGCCAATACTAAACTAGCATGGGAAAGGCAAAGAACCCTAAGGGCCCTTGACAAGGGTAAAAAGTATGTATCACCACTGGAAAGGCCAATGATATTAATCCTAAAAGATGGTCTCTGGTTAAATTTCATGGACTTGGGACCCACTGACAGAAAAGAGCAATTACTTATAGTCATATTTTTAAAAACTTTGACAAAGATCCCAATCATGGTGGATTAGGTATATTTAATATCCCAATTAATCAGCCTTCTACAATAGTAATATGTCAACTTTGGTTCAAGAAATCCGCTCCAGTTGATAGTCATCCAGGAAGCATCTTTCATGCCCACATATTAAATTTAATCTGCCACCCCTGTTTTATAAGACTCTGTATTCATCTGCTGAAGAAAAGATGCTTATTTTTATCATTCCAACTTAACAGCTTGCTTAGCAAAGCTGATAGGTAGGAGTTTAGAAAATATTCATTGAATGCCTATTTTGTATATTTACAAAAGAGGTAGATTTAAGGGAGTTACCCAAAAGCAATACGTTTTTTGTCCCACCATTATCCTATTGGTCTTCCTTTCATTCAGCAGATTTATCTGTCATGAAGAATTTAAGTTTCATATTTTCCTCTGTCAGTTGTGAAAAGGCCTGTCAGCTGGGGCTTACACTATAGTTTGTAAAAGACCTATAGCACACAATGACAATACAATCTTATAGTTGTGCTCCCAGTCTCCAGATAATCCCCCACTTTCCTCCTCTACAGCCCAGTTATGATCAGGCTTAAGTTGCATATTCTGTTTTTAGCCAGATTTTGCTGATAAATGCTATCAGCAAGACTGAAATGAAATACAGAAGGTTTAGCTCTTATTACCAGTATAGAACATGCCTTGGGAGTTGTGAGTGTGATACTGAGACAGTAGTTGTATGAAACCATTTAATTCACAGAAACTAAATAAAGGAATGTTAATGGCATTGGCTTTTGTCTGTTGAATGTTTCAAGGTCTTTATTCATGCACCTGCAAATACAGACTTTTGATTAACATTCCAGGAGATGTGCCGGAGATAGCGGGCCATTTCCCTTATGGCTTCCGGTAGGGATATAGTTCTGAGAGAAAACTATGCAGAGTCTTAACGTTATTGGTCGATACCTTCCAACACAAGATACTTTGTTTTTGCCATTTTTATTCTGAGTTCACCAATACCCCCAGTCTCAGAAAGATTTACATTTCCCACATCCATGCAGAAGCTAATAGTCTCATTAAATGGAAACCGTGTAAATAGTTGGAGGCCTACAAATCATTCTTTTTATAACCTGCTGGATCTGCAGCAGAATGTGAAGGACTGGTATATTAGAAAAATGCATCATTGCCTTAACCAAGGAGAGGGAAGTGTTAACCATCATTCCTCGAACTCTGGAGTGGAACAAAAGCTTGCAGCCTGACACCAAAATAACATTGCAATGAGAAGTGAAATTGCTTCCAAAGCTAAATTGCTTCATTTGAAAATTGTAGTGATACTGAGAACAATTATGTCACTTAAACTTTCACAATTTTGTTTTTATAAATCAGTTGTAAAACTATCATGTGGTTTAAATGCGATTATTTAATAAGGACATTTGTAATTGTCCAACATAATCAATTATGCTTCAATCAGGTTCTTCTCTGCAACTGTGTTTGTGTTATCGGCTGAGTCATTCTTATGGTAATACATACTTTTTGAAAAAGCCAAATAAAATCATTGTTTTCCAGAAAAGTTCTTTCCCCCCTCTGATTGCAAAGCATTTCACCAACTGCAAACTGAGTCTCGGAATTCATTTTCTTTCCCCCTTGTCTTAGAAAGTAAACATCTATTCAAAGCATGAGAAGGAAAAACATACTGCTAGATAATAGGTGAAGTGAAAGTTGGTTCTTTAAGAGTCATGATAGTGTTGTCAGTTATGTTTTCTGAGCTGAGACCGGGGCCACATCCCGGGGAGCATGGAGTGGCGTGTGAGAATTACCCAGCAGGAGCCATTATGATGTTGGTACCACAAGTCACAGATCATGGCTCTGATTTTCTAAGAAGAAGGAGAGATTGATCATGGGCTGAGTCTAGGCGCACTCAGGTCTCCCAGAGGCTAGAGGATTTTAGTTGCTGTGTTGTGCAATTTGTGGGCTATTTGGTCCACTTTGGACTGCCTAGAGAGCTATGTTTTCCTTCCACATTTCAACTGAAGTCTCTGCTAATGCCTTACCCCTGGGTTTTGCCTGCTTCATTCTGATCTCTGTACCCACTGGCTTGACCAAGAGGTTTCTTATGAAGCCAGGCTCTCAGCCTCTCTTTCCTCTCCCCCTCCTTTTCTCTTCCTTAGACAGATTCTCCCCTACCTTGACTCCTCTTTTACATTTCCTGATTCTCTAAAGATTCTCACCACTTGATGAAAATATCAACCCTTTTCCTCGCTCTGCTGTGCATCCTGCCCTAAGAGCAGATCCTCCTACTTAAGAGCATTTCCTCATTTCAGTCACTCTTCAGGAGAATGACTGAGTCCTGCCAGTGATATAAGATGTTTAGCTTCAATCACATGGATCCAGCAGAAACTGAAGCAGGAATCCAAACAAAGGCTCCACCATACTGGAGCCAGCGAATTTGTTGTTTCAAAATTCAAATCCGATAGTATCACTTCCTAGCTTAAAACCAGTTCATGGTATTCCTTTATCTTAGCTAAAAGCCAAAAGGTTCTGTGTGCTCTGGCCCAAATAGTTCTCGAGTTTTTCTCACACCTTCTTTCCCTTCACTCTTTGTCCCAGTCACATAGGCCTTCTCTCTAAAATGGCCAGTTTCTCTTCCAGCCCAAGGCCTGTACATCTGCTGTTCCCTCTGCTTGTGATTCTGCTTACCCCCACCTGGCCCAAACTGCATATCCCTTACCAGGCTAGTTCTCTCTCATTTCTCTTTCCCTTTTAGGCCAAGCATCACTACTTCAGTAAAACCAACACAGATGCCCTGAACCAAGAACACATTCTCCTGTTGTATGGTTATAGGATGACAGACTTTTCCTTCAAGTTATTTATTTTCCTTCAAGCATTACACTTGTAATGTTCTATTTATTTGCACTATTACTTGATAATTATCCCATTCCAATGACCCCTCCTCAAGAACAGGGACTTAGTTTCTGCTTCACCTGGTGTCTCTGCACTCAGCAGGAACTCAGTTTATTTCTGTTGAATGAATAAACTCTTTGGGGTTCATAGAAATTTTATATCAGAAAATAAGGAAAGCAAATTTCTTAAACCTGGCTCAAGCAGGAGGGTTTTGAAAGCATCCTCACGTGTATTCATGGAGAAATGTACAATGACAAATTGAAAATAGCCTAAGCATCAATGGAAGAGCAGATAAGTAAACTGTGCTGTGATCATAAAACATAATACTATGCAGCAGTTAAAATTAGTGAATTAGTGTCATATGTGCCCACATGGCTAAATCCTCAAAACACATACATAAAGAAAATGGGCATAAAAAAATGTACATCGGTTTATTTGCCTAGAGTCCATGGAATAATATTCAGAGACAACAACAGTGATAACATAAGTAAGTACTAAGGCTAGGGATGAAATTTAGGAAGCATGGGAAGATGAGGCCTTCAGAGTTCTGTCCTTCCTTTTCACGTCATTCCCCAGCCAGAGTACAGTAAGAGGAATGTAATCAATCCCTGCTACTTTTTTTGGCCACACTGCTACTGTCTACTTTCTGGGGTAGTCCTTAATTGCACTTAGGAACAAACGTATCTCTAAAGGGTAAAGGTTAGAGGATCATAATCATTTACAAATGGAAAAAGTAAAAAGAAACAAACTAGAGAATAATAACAATATAGAAGAAAATTGATAATATACAAAATGTTGAACTTTAATTCCTCTTTTGAAACATTATATGGGACTAAGTTTTAATAAATAACAAGATATAGAAGGTCTCAGAGACCTAGTTGAAAATTAAATGAGATAGGTAAACATTCTCCAAGACTCATGCTCAGCTCTAGACTGGGAGACATCATACACAGACGTATCTAATGCATTATGGCCTTTCTCATAGTATAAGCTGCCTCTCTCCCCCCTGTCTCTTTTTTCTTTTCTTTTTTTGTGGAATTGGAAAGTTTTAGAAGCCACTCTTTTCCAAAATATGTCCCTTACTCACCTTACTACAAAGCCTTCAAATCCACTTTCTTTGTTGACTTTGAATCAATGCATTGAAGAACACTCTTAAACCCACAAGATTTTAGGATGACAGAAAGATCTTACTTTTTTAGATTAGATGAGGAAAATGATGCTTGGAGAGTTAAAGTAACTTTCCAAGGCCACCCAGCTATCATGTAGCAAGTGGGTACCAGAACCCAAAACCCAATACTCCTCATTCCTGGTGCACTGTTCTTTCCAGTGTTGCATCTAGGGCCCCTGTATTAAACCTGTATCAGTTGTTAATGCTGTGGTTTGCATTTGTTTGCTAGGGACAGAGACAAAGGTAAAATCAGATAAAGAGTGCCATTTACATACAATAGAATATTATTCAGCCTTTAAAAAGAATGAAATTCTGATACATGATACAACATGAATGAACCTTGAAGATATTATGCCAAGTGGAATTAACCAGATACAAAAGGACAATACTGTATGATTCCACACATATGAGGTACCTAGGGTAGTCAAATTCATAGAGACAGAAAGTAGAATGGTTGTTGCCAGGGGCTGCGGGAAGGGCGAAATGGGCAGTTATTTACAATCACAGAGTTTCAGTTTGGAAAATGAAAAAGTTCTGGAGATGGACGGTGTTAATGGTTGCTAACAATGTAAATGTTCTTAATGCCACTAAGTTGTACACTGGAAAATAGTTAAAATGGTAGATTTTATGTTATGTGTATTTTATCACAGTTTGAAAAAAATCTGATGAGAAATCATGAATTACGAATTCCAGCCCAAGAAGGCAAGTGCAGTGGGAATTCCGAGAATACAGAAAGGACTAAGAAAGTACTAGGTGCTTGAGGAGGGTTGGAAGTGGAAGAGGGGGAAAGAGAGGAAAAGAGAAAGATCTGTTTTCTAGACCAGCACTGTCCAATAGAACTTTCTGTCATGGAGAAGGATTCTTTATCTGTGTTGTCTGTTGTAGTAGTCAGTAGTCACTAGCCACATTTGAGCCCTCAAAATGTGTAACTGAGGAACTGAATCTTTTATTTAATTTGATTTTTGATTAATTTACATTTAAACAGCACAGGTCTAGACCTTCTATTGGTGATTTCACTTAAAGTACTTGTATTTTTGCTTCTTCTAGCTCACGTTCTATACATTCAAGCATCATTCACTTATTTATTCAGTCACTGTCAGCAGATACAGTACACCTCCTGTGTGCCAGGCTCTTGCTAAGCAATAGGAATAAAAGGGAGTTAGAAGAAACTCTACATTGCTGGGAGGAGCATAAATACATGTAACCACTGTGGCAAATAATGTGACCATATTTCCTGTGGTTAGAAATGTTCATAACCTGCAACCCAGTGCTTCTGCATCCTAGAGAAACTCTCATATGTGCTCAAGGAGACATGGACTTTAAAAATCATAAAAGGCCTAAAGATCAATGAAAAACAGATAAATAAGGCTGTGTTTATAAAACAATACTATGCTATGTAGTTAAAACTAATGAAGGAGTGGCTAAACCACCAAAACACAATAGTAGAAAAAAATTCAATTGTAGAAGGATACACACAGTATGATATTTTTAAAAACCTTTCTTTAAAAACTTGCAAGGTTATTGTTTATGGATACATACATGCATACACATGAAGTAAATGTAAAAATATGTGTGGGCATGAGAGAGAGCACATTCAGGGTGGTGGGTACTTCTGGCAAGAGAGGGAATGGGATGGAAGAAGGTACACAGAGGTCTTCAATCTATATGTAATATTCTGTTTATTAAAAAAGATCTGAAATAAATATGACAAAGCCAGAAGATGAGTTCATGGTGTTCATTATATTATTAGCCATACTTTTTGCTAATACTTAAAATATTTCATAATAAAACAGATGCTAAGAAGTGGCCCTTCTGTTAAGAAGCTCTCAGATTAAAGGGGCATCATAAGTACAAACAAAAAATTTTCATAGTGCGTTAAAAGTAGTAATAGGGGCATGTATGAGGTAGGAAGACGAACACAGAAGAGGGTAGAAAAAACAGTCTCAAGGAGTCAAGGAATATCTCACTAGGTGATTGCATTTGGGTTTATTCTCTGAGGGCATATAGATGTTTATTTGGGAGAAATATAAAAACGGATGTTTATTAGAGGCTGAGAAGACAGTTTGTACAAAGGTCAAGGTGCAAAAGAGTTTGGTGCCTTCAAAGAATAGCAAGAAAATTTGGCCTCACTGGAGCCTAGAACTGTCAGGGTAGAGGTGGACTGGTAAGGCTGCTAAAACTGATTGGGACTGGCTCAGGTCTGGCTCTATGATCCAAGCCAGGGCAGCAGTATGTGTAGGGGGGTGGAGTTGGGGAGTGGTAGAATGGAACAAGGAGAGACTTGAACCAGGGAGACCCATAAGGAAGCTCTTGTAAGTGTCCAAGTGAAAGCCTGAACTCTGGTAATAGCAATGAAGACATGGAAGAGGATGGTTGGGGGGATGTTGTGGGTGAATCTATAGGACTTGGTGACTTGTTGAATGAGTGAAGGAATGAAATAGAGCAAAGAACCAAAAAATGAAATTCCCATGTTGGACAACCTTGGCTGATGGTGACCTTGACATTGAAGAAGAAAGAAAAGGAGAAGAAGCAAGGTTTCCCTAACCTTGGGAGTGAGAAGGAGAGGTAAGAGGATAATGAGAATACCTGGAATGGATGACACAGGCAAGAGATATCCTGTAAAGTGAGAAAAGAAGATTGCACCATAAAGCTAAGAAGTTGGATCGTCACTCTTTAGGTGTAGGCTAAGCTCTTCCTCCCAGAGAATGGTCTTGTATTGGCAGGAGAACCTGAAGACCTCTAATTCAACAACAACAAAGAGGACTAAACAATGGGATCATGCACCAGGCTGTGGCATCTAGCCTTAGGAAACTAGTGTAGTAATGAAGGCACCAACTTTTAGAGTTAAACAGACCTACATTCAATGCGTCCAGTGCATTTAAATTTTCATTCCCTACTTACTTGGTGAAAATTTGAGTAAGTCCTCAAAATATCTCTGAGCCTCCGTTCCTCATCTGGAAATGGGAATGATAATACCTGCCCCAGAGGATTGTGGTGAGGATAAAGCATAATAATGTTGTTTGGTAAAGATAAATACATAGACAAATACAGAATACTATATTATTGTAATGGGATGGGTAAATCATTTTTAATTCTAGTATTAAAGTTAAAAGACAAAAGTATTAAAAATAGCTATAAATAAAAATATGTTAAAAGATCCATGATATAAATAGATGTAAATTGTGAAATAAAAAAAAACTGTGTGTTGGAGGAGAAGTTAAAGTGTAGAGTTTTTATATGCAATCTAACTTATTATCACCTTAAAATAGACTTATAACTGTAAGAAATTTTATGGAAGCACCAAGGTAATCCCCCCCCCCACACACACACAGAAGCCTATAGAAGTTATACAAAAGGAAATGAGAAAGGAATCAAAGGAAATCAATACCAAAAAATCAACAAAACACAAAGGAACACAGCAAGAGTGGGAAAGATAGACAAAAGAACTATAAGACTAAAAAATAACTAACAAAATGGCAATAGTAAATCCTTCCCTATCAATAATTACCTTAAATATAAATGGATTAAACTCCCCAAGGAAAGACATAGAGTGGCTGGCTGGATTTTTAAAAACACCCAACTATATGCTGTCTACAAGAAACTCACTTTATTTTTTTCTTCCAGTTTTATTGAGATAGAATTGACATACAGCAATGTATAAGTGCAAGATGTACAGCATAATGATTTGACTTATATACATCATGAAATGATTACCACAATAAGTTTAATAAACATCCATCATCTCATATAGATACAAAGTTAAAGAAGTAGAAAAAAATTTTTTCCTTGTGATTAGAACTCTTAGGATTTACTCTTTTAACAACTTTCATATATAAAGTACAGCAGTGTTAATTATATTTATCATGTTGTACATCCCATCCCTAGTACTTATTTATCTTATAACTGGAAGTTTGTACCTTTTGACCACCTTCATCCAATTCTCATTCCTCAACTTCACCCTGCCCCCACCCCCGCCTTGGATAACCACAAATCTAGTCTCTTTTTGTATAAGCCTGTTTGTTTTTGAAGTATAATTGACCTACAACATTATGTTAGTTCCTGGTGTACAGCATAGTGATTTGATATTTCTGTATATTTCAAGATGATCACCACAAGAAACTCATTTTAGGTTTAAGAACACACATACACTGAAAGTGAAGGGATGGAAAATGGTAACCAAAAGAGAGCAGGGGTGGCTATAGTTATGTCAGACACAATAGACTTTAAGTCAGAAACTGTCATAGGAGACAAAGAAGGACACTATACAATTATAAAAGGGTCATTCTGCCAGGAAGATATTAAAATTGTACATATATGTAAATATAATATATATATTGGGTATCCCTGCCTTGTTCCTAATCTTACATGAAAAGCTTTCAGTTTTTCACCATTGAGTATACTTGATGTTAGCTGTGGGCTTTATATATAATAGCCTTTAGTATGTGAAGATACTTTCCTTCTATTCCTAGTTTGTTGAGAGTTTTTAATTATGAAAGGATGTTCAATTTGTCAAACACTTTTCCTGCATCTATTGACATGATCATGTGATTTTTATCTTTTTTTTTTTTTCTTTTAGTGTGGTGCAGCACATTAATTGTTTTTTGTGGAACCATGCTTACATCCCAGAAATAAATCCCACTTGGTCGTGGTGTATGATCCTTTTAATATGCTGTTGGGTCCTATTTGCTAGTATTTCTTGAGGATTTTGGCATCTATATTCATCAGGGATATTGGCCTGCAGTTTTCTTTTCTTGTGGTGTCTTTGGCTTTGATATCAGATAATGCTGGTCTCATAAAATGGGTTTAGAAGTATTCCCTCCTTTTCAGTTTTTTTGAAAGAATTTGAGAATTGGCAGTAATTTTTCTTTAAATGTTTGGTAGATTTCACCAGTGAAACCATTTGGTCCTGGGCTTTTATTTTGGGGGGAAGTTTTTGATTACTGACTCTCTCCATATTAGTTACAGGTCTGTTCACACTTTCTATTTTTTCCTGATTTACTCTTGGTAAGTTGTATGTTTCTACGGTTTTATCCATTTCTTCTAGGTTACCCAGTGTCTTGGTGTATAATTGTTCATAGCAGTCTTTTATAATCCTTTTTATTTCTGTGGCATCAACTGTAGTGTCTGCTCTTCAATTTTTTATTTTATTTGAGTCTTCTCTCTTTTTTTCTTAGTCTACCTAAGGGTTTATCAACTCTTAGTTTCATTTTTGTTGTTTTCTTATTTTCTGTTTTGTTTGTTTCTGCTCTGTTTTTGTTATTTCCTTCCTTCTGTTAACTTTGGGCTTAGTTTCACCACTTCTCTTTGACATAGTTCTGGAAATCCTAGCCAGAGAAGTTAGGCAAGAAAAGGAAATAAAAGTCGTCCAAAATGAAAAGGAAGAAGTAAAAGTGTAACCTTTTTGAAGATGACATGATCTTATACATAGAAAATACTAAAGACACTGTTTTAAAAAACTTCTAGGACTAATAAATGAATTGCATAAAGTTGCAGGATACAAAGTCAGCATACAAAAATCCATTGCATTACTATACACTAACAACAAACTATCTGAAAAGGAAATTAGGAAAACAGTGCTATTTAAAATAGTACCAAAACGAAAATAGTTAGGTGTAACTTAACTAAGGAGGCGAAAGAATTATATCCTGAAAACTACAACAGATTGATGAAAGAAATTAAAGAAGAAACAAACAAGTGGAAAGAGAGCTTTTTTATCAGTTGGAAGACAATATTGTTAAAATGTCCATACAACCGAAGCAATCTGCAGATTCAATACAGTCCCTATCAAAATCCCAATGGCAGTTTTTACAGATAGAAAAAACAATTCTAAGATTCATAGGGAACTACAAAAGACCCCAAATAGCCAAAGCAATCTTAAGAAGGAAGAAAAAAGCTGGAGGCATCACTCTACATGATTTCAAAATATATTACAAATCTACAGTAATCAAAACAGTATGGTATTGGCATAAAAACATACATATAGAACAATGGAACAGAATAGAGAGTTCAGACATAAATCAACACATATATGGTCAACTGATCTTTGACAAGGGAGCCAAGAATACACAATGATGAAAAGGTGGTCTTTTTAATAAATGATGTTGGGAAAACTGGATAACCACGCACAAAAGAATAAAATTGGACCCTTATCTTAAACCATACATAAAAATTAGCACAAAATGGGTTAAAGACTTAAATGTAAGACCTAAAAGTGTAATATTCCTTGAAGAAAACATAGGGGAAAATCTTTATGACCTTAGTCTTGGTAATAAGTTCACAGATATGATACCCAAATCACAGGCAACAAAACAAAAATAAACAAGTGGGGCTACATTAAACTAAAAAGCTCTACACAGCAAAACAACAACAACAAAACAATCAACAGTGCAAAAAGCAAACCTATAGAATGGAAGAAATTATTTGAAAACCATATATCTGATAAAAGAATTATCTTAAAAATATGTAAGGAATTCTTATAAGTCAATTCTAAAAATCTAATAACCCAATTTAAAAATGGGCTGAGGACTTGAACAGACATTCCTCCAAAGAAGACATGCAAATGACCATCAGGTATATGAAAAAATGCTCAACATCACTAATCATCAGGGAGAGGACTGGGGTTGGCTGCGTGAACACAGCCTGAAGGGGGCTAGTGTGCCACAGCTAGCTGGGAGGGAGTCTGGGAAAAAGTCTGGAATTGCCTAAGAGACAAGGGACCATTGTTTCGGGGTGCGCAAGGAGAGGGGATTCAGAGCACTGCCTAAACGAGCTCCAGAGACGGGCATGAGCCGCAGCTATCAGCGCAGACCCCAGAGATGGACGTGAGACGCTAAGTCTGCTGCTGCAGCCACCAATAAGCCTATGTGCAAGCACAGGTCACTGTCCACACCTCCCCTCCTGGGAGCCTGTGCAGCCCCCCACTGCCAGGGTCCCATGATCCAGGGACAACTTCCCCAGGAGAACACACACTGTGCCTCGGGCTGTTGCAACGTCATGCCGGCCTCTGCCACCACAAGCTCGCCCCGCATTCTGTACCCCTCCCTCCCACTGGCCTGAGTGAGCCAGAGCCCCCTAATTATCTGCTACTTTAACCCTGTCCTGTCTGGGCAGGGAGCAGATGCCCTCAGGCAACCTACAAGCAGAGACGGGGCCAAATCCAAAGCTGAATCCCAGGAGCTCTGCAAACAAGGAATAGAAAGGGAAATCTCTCCATGCAGCCTCAGGAGCAGCAGATTAAATCTTCGCAATCAAATTGATGTACCCTGCATCTGTGGAATACCTGAATAGACAAGGAATCATCCCAAAATTCAGGCGGTGGACTTTGGGAGCAACTGTAGACTTGAGGTTTGCTTTCTGCATCTAATTTGTTTCTGCTTTTACGTTTATCTTAGTTTAGTATTTAGAGCTTACTATCATTGGTAGATTTGTTTATTGATTTGGTTGCTCTCTTCCTTTATTATATATATATATTTTTTCTTTTTCTCCTTCTGTGAGTGTGTATGCATATGCTTCTTTGTATGATTTGTCTGTACAGCTTTGCATTTACCGTTTGTCCTAGGCTTCTGTCTGTCCATTATTATTATTTTTTTTTTAGTATAGTTTATAGCACTTGTTATCATTGGTGGATTTGCTTTTTTGGTTTGGTTGCTCTGTCTTTTTTTTTATTACTTTTGAATTTTTTATTTAATAATATTTTTATTTTTTAATTTAAGAACTTTTTAATTTTATTTTATTTTATTATATTTTATTTATTTATTTTTCTCCCTTTTCTTCTGAGCCATGTGGCTGACAGAGTCTTCGTGCTCCAGCTGGGTGGCAGGCCAGAGTCTCTGAGGTAGCAGAGCCGAGTTCAGGACATTGGTCCACCAGAGACCTCCTGGCCCCACGTATTATCTAATGGCAAAAGCTCTCTCAGAGATCTCCATCTCAATGCTAAGACCCAGCTCCACTCAAAGACCAGCAAACTACAGTGCTGGATACCCTATGCTAAACAACTAGCAAGACAGGAACACAACCCCACCCATAAGCAGAGAGGCTGCCTAAAATAATAATAATTTCACACACACCCCAAAACACACCACCGGATGTAGTCCTACCCACAAGAAAGACAAGATCCAGCCACATCCAGTAGAACACAGTCACCAGTCCCTCCACCAGCAAGCCTGCACAACCCACTGAAACAAACTTACCCACTGGGGGCAGACACCAAAAACAATGGGAACTACATACCTGTAGCCTGCAGAAAAAAGACCCCAAACACAGTAAGTTAAGCAAAATGAGATGACAATGAAGTACACAGCAGATGAAGGAGCAAGGTAAAAACCCACCAGACCAAACAAATGAAGAGGAAATAGGCAGTCTACGTGAAAATAATTCAGAGTAATGATAGTAAAGATGAATCAAAATCTTGGAAATAGAATGGAGAAAATACAAGAAATGTTTAACAAGGACTTAGAAGAACTAAAGAGCAAAGAAACAATGATGAACAACACAATAAATGAAAGTGAAAATTCTCTAGAAGGAATCAATAGCAGAATAACTGAGGCAGAAGAACGGAGAAGTGACCTGGAAGATACAGTAGTGGAAATAACTACTGCAGAGCAGAATAAAGAAAAAAGGATGAAAAGAATTGAGGACAGTCTCAGAGACCTCTGGGACAACATTAAACACACCAACATTCGAATTATAGGGGTCCCAAAAGAAGAAGAGGAAAAAAAAGGGACTGAGAAAATATTTGAAGAGATTATAGTTGAAAACTTCCCTAACATGGGAAAGGAAATGGTCAGTCAAGTCCAGGAAGCACAGAGAGTCCTATACAGGATAAATTCAAGGAAAAACACGCCAAGACACATATTAATCAAACTATTGAAAATTAAATACAAAGAAAAAATATTAAAAGCAACAAGGGAAAAGCAATAAATAACATAAAAGGGAATCCCCATAAGGTTAACAGGTGATCTTTCAGCAGAAAGTCTGCAAACCAGAAGGGAGTGGCAGGACATATTTAAAGTGATGAAAGAGAAAAACCTACAACCAAAATTACTCTACACTACAAAGATC
The DNA here is from genome assembly GCF_949987535.1 of Balaenoptera acutorostrata. Taxonomy (NCBI): domain Eukaryota; kingdom Metazoa; phylum Chordata; class Mammalia; order Artiodactyla; family Balaenopteridae; genus Balaenoptera; species Balaenoptera acutorostrata. The sequence goes on from NC_080070.1 coordinate 61,780,008, forward strand.
TTATTCAGATTCGATGGAGAAATTAAAACCTTTACAGACAAGCAAAAGCTAAGAGAATTCAGCACCACCAAACCAGCTTTACAACAAATGCTGAAGGAACTTCTCTAGGCAGGAAACACAAGAGAAGGAAAAGACCTGCAATAACAAACCCAAAACAATTAAGAAAATGGTAATAGGAACATACATATCGATAAATACCTTAAATGTAAATGGATTAAATGCTCCAACCAAAAGACATAGACTGGATGAATGGATACACAAACAAGACCTGTCTATATGCTGTCTACAAGAGACCCACTTCAGACCTAGGGACACATACAGACTGAAAGTGAGGGGGTGTAAAAAGATATTCCATGGAAATGGAAATCAGAAGAAAGCTGGAGTAGCAATTCTCATATCAGACAAAATACACTTTTAAATAAAGACTATTACAAGAGACAAAGAAGGACACTACATAATGATCAAGGGATCAATCCAAGAAGAAGATATAACAATTGTAAATACTTACGCACCCAACATAGGATCACCTCAATACATAAGGCAAATGCTAACAGCCATAAAAGGGGAAATTGACAGTAACACAATCATAGTAGGGGACTTTAACACCCCACTTTCACTGATGGACTGATCATCCAAAATGAAAATAAATAAGGAAACACAACCTTTAAATGATACATTAAGCACGGTGGACTTAATTGATAATTATAGGACAGTCCATCCAAAAACAACAGAATACACTTTCTTCTCAAGTGTTCATGGAACATTCTCCAGGATAGATCATATCTTGGGTCACAGATCAAACCTTGATAAATTTAAGAAAATTGAAATCGTATCAAGTATCTTTTCCAACCACAACGCTATGAGACTAGATATCAATTACAGGAAAAAATCTGTAAAAAATACAAACACATGGAGGCTAAACAATGCACTACTAAATAACCAAGAGATCATTGAAGAAATCAAAGAGGAAATCAAAAAATACCTAGAAACAAATGACAATGAAAACACAACAACCCAAAACCTATGGGATGCAGCAAAAGCAGTTCTAAGAGGGAAGTTTATAGCAATACAATCCTACCTTAAGAAACAAGAAACATCTCAAATAAACAACCTAACCTTACAGCTAAAGCAATTAGAGAAAGAAGAACAAAAAAAAAAAAAAACCAAAGTTAGCAGAACGAAAGAAATCATAAAGATCAGATCAGAAATAAATGAAAAAGAAATGAAGGAAACAATAGCTAAGATCAATAAAACTAAAAGCTGGTTCTTTGAGAAGATAAACAAAATTGATAAACCACTAGCCAGACTCATCAAGAAAAAAAAGATGAAGACTCAAATCAATAGAATTAGAAATGAAAAAGGAGAAGTAACAACTGACAGTGCAGAAATACAAAGGATCATGAGAGATTACTACAAGCAACTATCTGCCAATAAAATGGACAACCTGGAAGAAATGGACACATTCTTAGGAAAGCACAACCTCCCGAGACTGAACCAGGAAGAAATAGAAAATAGAAACAGACCAATCACAAGCACTGAAGTTGAAACTGTGATTAAAAATCTTCCAACAAACAAAGGCCCAGGACCAGATGGCTTCACAGGTGAATTCTATCAAACATTTAGAGAAGAGCTAACACCTATCCTCCTCAAACTCTTCCAAAATATAGCAGAGGGAGGAACACTCCCAAACTCATTCTACGAGGCCACCATCACCCTGATACCAAAACCAGACAAAGATGTCACAAAAAAAATAAAACTGCAGACCAATATCACTGATGAACATAGATGCAAAAATCCTCAACAAAATGCTAGCATACAGAATCCAACAGCACATTAAAAGGATCATACACCATGATCAAGTGGGGTTTATCCCAGGGATGCAAGGATTCTTCATATATGCAAATCAATGAATTTGATAAACCATATTAACAAATTGAAGGAGAAAAACCATATGATCATCTGAATAAATGCAGAAAAAGCTTTCAACAAAATTCAATACCCGTTTGTGATAAAAACTCTCCAGAAAGTAACATAGAGGGAACTTACCTCAACATAATAAAGGCCATATATGACAAACCCACAGCCAGCATCATTCTCAGTGGTGGAAAACGGAAACCATTTCCACTAAGATCAGGAACAAGACAAGGTTGCCCACGCTCACCAGTACTATTCAACATAGTTTTGGGAGTTTTAGCCACAGCAATCAGAGAAGAAGAAGAAATGAAAGGAATCCATATGGGAAAAGAAGAAGTAAAACTGTCACTGTTTGCAGATGACATGATACTATACATAGAGAATCCCAAAGATGCTACCAGAAAACTACTAGAGATAATCAGTGAATTTGGTAAAGTAGCATAAACCATAAACAAGATGAAAAGACAACCCTCAGAATGGGAGAAAATATTTGCAAATGAAGCAACTGACAAAAGATTAATCTCCAAAATTTACAAGCAGCTCATGCAGCTCAATATCAAGAAAAACAAACAACCCAATCCAAAAATGGGCAGAAGACCTAAATAGACATTTCTCCAAAGAAGATATACAGATTGCCAACAAACACATGAAAGGATGCTGAACATCACTAGTCATAGAGAAATGCAAATCAAAACTACAATGAGGTATCACGTCACACCAGTCAGAATGGCCATCATCAAAAAATCTACAAACCATAAATGCTGGAGAGGGTGTGGAGAAAAGGGAACCCTCTTGCGCTGTTAGTGGGAATGTAAATTGATACAGCCACTATGGAGAACGGTATGGAGCTTCCTTAAAAAACTAAAAATAGAACTACCATACCACCCAGCAATCCCACTACTGGGCATATACCCTGAGAAAACCATAATTCAAAGAGAGACATGTACCACAATGTTCATTGCAGCTCTGTTTACAGTAGCCAGGACATGGAAGCAATCTAAGTGTCCATCGACAGATGAATGGATAAAGAAGATGTGGCGCATATATACAATGGATTATTACTCAGCCATTAAAAGAAATGAAATTGAGTTATTTGTAGGGAGGTGGATGGACCTAGAGTCTGTCATACAGAGTGAAGTAAGTCAGAAAGAGAAAAGCAAATACTGTATGCTACCACATATATGTGGAATCTAAAAAAAAAAAGTGGTTCTGAAGAACCTATGGACAGGACAGGAATATAGATGCAGACTTAGAGAATGGACTTGAGGACACGGGGAGGGGGACGGGTAAGCTGGTACAAAGTGACTGAGTGGCATGGACATATACACAGTACCAAATGTAAAATAGATAGCTAGTGGGAAGCAGTCACATAGCACAGGGAGATTGGCTGGGTGCTTTGTGACCACCTAGAGGGGTGGGATGGGGAGAGTGGGAGGGAGATGCAAGAGGGAGGAGATATGGGGATATATGTTTATGTATAGCTGATTCACTTTGTTATAAAACAGAAACTTACACACCATTGTAAAGCAATTATACTCCAGTAAAGATGTTAAAAAAAAAAAAAGAAGCAGTACGGCCGACTTAAAAATTGCTTCTAAATTTAAAAGGCTATATCTCATCTTAAGTGTTCTTACCATAATAAAATTTTTAAAAATTATAGTATAATGTTGGTATTTAGTATACGTTAAGTGCTTAATAAATATTAGTTCCTTGTCCTTTTCTTTGCTCTTATTCTTGCTGATTCATGCGTAGATTTGCCTCAGAACATTTAATTTATTTAAGTACATTGCTTTTGACTCAAAATAAGCAAAGTACTCCTAACCACAGAAGCTCTAGATTCCTTGAAAGTGGGGATCATATGTTATACTTTGATCAGTCAAGCCTATATTGGGCATTTACTATTTGCCTAACAAGTATGTAGTACAATGCTGGTACATAGTAGGTGCCCAATTAATAAATAAATGCCTCCTGAATTGATGTGTACTGCAGCATAACCAATAAAATAAGCATAAAATGTTTTATAATTTAGGTTGATATATAATCACTTGGTAACAACCTTGTTAAGCCTAACAACATCCACAGGCAATAAGCATATCATTTTATAAGGAAAGAGAAACAGTTAAAACAATTATTTGTTCAAGTTCACAGAAAGGAAAAGTCATTTCAGAGCCAGAAATAGACAGCAGTTAATCTAACTGTCAGTAAGTAGGGGAAAGCTCCCAGTGGTATTTCAGTTATGGGCCCAGCGAGGCGTGAACAGACCATCCCTTAGGATTTCTAATGCAGAAGAACAAACATAAAAATAGAAGACTGCCTTTCATGTAGTAAGTCCCAAGTTCTCGAATCATATTCTAAGCAGCAACCAGGATAAAGAGCCTTGGGTCAACAAGGAAGTAGGTTTGGCTCAGAGGAAGTCTGTCTGGGTTCAAGGGAATGGATTATACAGATTATGGAATAGGTCCATATCTCTGGGGTCCTTTTTTATGACTGTGCTGAAAAATAAACTGATGGCATAAAGGGTCACCATACAGGATTGGGATCTGGTTTAATTTTATCTTTGGGACTTTCTTAGATTGTGAAAAAGTAGAGTTTAAACCAGAGTCTAAGGTGGGCTAAGATTTAGGGATTAATAAAGTTTGCCAGTAAGTACTCAGAAATGAGGTTGGTGGATTAGTTAAAAAAAAAAAAAAAAAAGCACGGTGTCAAACTGGCTAATTGGGATATTAGGGAGGTGTGGGAAGATAACCAAGTAAAAAAGAAGTGGTGGCCAAATGGGGCAGATTTTGAAACAGAGATATCTGTGGTATGCTCAGGTCAGAAGTTAAAACAAGAATAAAGTTAGAGACTCCTTTCTAGAGTAGATAGACAGGGAAGGGTAGGTTCTGTTCTTCTCTGGGCTATTGTGTCCTCATTTGTAAAATTCACGTGTTATTAATGCATACATACAGAGGACATCCTCTGTAAAAATTATTCCTACTTTAAAAAAATCTGTTTCTCTGAGATATGGAGACGACAGTTGGTGTTGAGGGATGGCAGAAAAGGCAATTATATAGTCAGTAAGCAGAGGTCAAAACCTGAAAAGTCAAGAGGTTAGTTAAAGGCAGCAGGAGGGATTTCTCCAAGGAAGCAGATTACACAGCTAATCCTTGTGTTGTGAGGTGAGTTGTGTCCCCCAAAATGACGTGTCTAAGTCCTAACCCCCAGTACCTGTAAATGTGACCTTATTTGGAAATAGGGTCTTTGCAGATATAGATGAGTTAAGATGAGGTAATAATGGATTAGTGTGGGCATTAATCCAATGACTGATGTCTTTAGAAGAAGGGGGAAACCTGGACACTCAGCTATACGCAGGGGAGAAGGCTACATGAAGATCAAGTCAGAGATTGAAATTATGCAGCTACGAGCCAAGGAACACCAAGGAATGCCAGCAACCACCAGAAGCTAGGAAGAGGCGAAGATTCTTCCCTAGAACCTTCAGAGGAAGCATGGCACTTCCAACAGCTTGATTTTGGACTTCTATAACTGTCACTCCGTAACTGTGAGGGAATAAATTTCTCTTGTTATAAGCCACCCAGTTTGTGGTACTCTATTACAGCAGCCATAGGGAACTAATGCACCTTGCTCTCTGAAGATGATTTTCAACTGTGTGTTTCCCAGTTTTACGAGTCAACTGAGAAAGCTGGTGCTGGTCTTCACACTACATGTCCTCACTTGAGACCCTGCCGTTAAACTCCCCTCAAATCCTACCCCTTTACCCTGCCAGGCCAGGATTCCCCTAATGGAACAAGGCTTGGTGAGAGTACTGGTCATGGAAGACCTCTAGTATGACTGGAAAGTTCAGGCTTGGCCTTCTGGACCACACCTTTCCTGGGTTCTGAGGGCTAAGGTTTTTCTCCTTCAGAACCAAGAGCACACAAATACCTGTACCTCAAATTCTTTCTTATTTTACTAGTATAAGAGGCAGGTATGGTGTTTGGCCAAGCAGAACAATAAGCAATGAAATAAGTAGTAAACCTTTTGAGTTTGGGGAAACCACTGGATCAGTGGCTGCACTTTAGAGTCACCAAGATTTTAATAAACATCAATGTCTAGGTCCTGCCTGCAGAGATTAGAGTGGGATAAAGCCCAGGTATTGGTACTTTTTAAAAGCGCTCCAATATTCAGCACTGAAAACTTGTACAAGGTGAGACATGGGTGATAAGAAATGTATAAGGGGTCTATGATGGATGCACCCAGCTTCTTACCAGGTCATGTAGAAAGTTATTAATTTATTAGATGGATAATTATACCTAGTTCCTGAGTGTCAGAGTTCTCTCAAAACTACTTTTTGTGTTTTAGCTCTAACACCAAGCTTTGTGTCAAACTCCTCCTCCTCTGTCCCCTGTCCCCAATCAGTCACCTCAATAGTTTCTTTAGGTCTTCAGATGCAGCTGGCTTTAGACTGCCAAGAAAAGGCATAATTCTTCTTATGCTGAGCAAGGTAGTCATGGTGAAGATGTGGGACAGGAACTGTTTGCATTAGCTGGTAAAATCCAGAACTTGCTGGAGCACCTTAGACCTTAAGTTGGAGGAGGGTAAGGATCTTGTGGGATCTAACTGGATGCCCAGGAGATTGATGTTGTGTCTCAGAAACTGGACTTCTGCCTGGACAAATAAACACTTCCCTAGCCTACCTTGTAACTTGTACTGCTGGAGGCTGGCCCAGACCATGTAGATATGCACAATATGCTGGGCCAGGTCCTATGAGTAAATCAAGATAATATCAAAGAGATTCTTTATAAACTGTTGGAGACCAGTCTATCACATCATTCCTAATGGCATTATACTCATAATGACTGTACTGAGTCAAAGGGTAACTTTGCTTTCACACTCTCTGGATTCAAACTAGTTTGTGTGCCCCCCAGAGGTTATTTTGTGTAAACAATTAATGTACATTATCAGTCTTACAAATTGGGGAGTATTAGATGGTGATGGTGTTGAGAATCAGTTGTCTTATATAACCTCATTTGCTCACTTTTATATTACACAAGAAGAATCTAAACCTAAGAACAGGAGAGAGGAGGGGAAATGAGCCTTCACTGCACATCTGCCTCAATGAACTTCTGGAGTTGCCTTGTATCTGGCTTTTTTTTTCTTCTGGCTAACTATTGTTGGATGTTTACCCTGTTTTAAGGCACTATGCTAAGCTCCTTCTATACATTACCTCATTTAATATTTACAACACATCTCTGAGGAACGCATTGCTAGTGGCTCCATCACAGAAACTTTGGAATTTGCTAGTCAGTTGTAGATTCAGTTCCGTAAAAGGATATTTAAGATCTGCTAGGATCCATATCAATCTCAGTGCCATGGTTGTGGTGGAACACATGACCTAGAATTTGTGGTACATCTAGAATTAAGTCCAAATCAGGTTTCACCTGTTTAGGTGGGTCAGTAGTAGCCCAGGGGGAACATGGGTAATATTAGTAAAAGCATGCAGACATGAAAGTCAGTTCTCAGGAATGCCATGCCCTAGGATTCAAATGACCAAGTTAGGGTTCAAATCCAAGGAAATGTGGGAAGAAAAGGAATAAGTGATACTGTTCCCTCTCGTTGGTTCCTTATAATCATTGTTGGATTCTGCTCTTAAAAGGCTAACCAGATGAGGGGAATGATTTCTAAAATTTTTTTTATTTTTTATACAATTTTCAAAGGTTGCTTTCCATTTATAGTTATTACAAAATATTGGCTATATTCCCCATGTTGTACAATACATCCTTGAGCCTATCCTACACCCAATAATTTGTGCCTCCCACCTCCCGTACTTCTGCATTGCCCCTTCCCCCTCCCCACTGGTAACCACTATTTTGTTCTCTATATCTGTGAGTCTGCTTCTTTTTTGTTATATTCACTAGTTTGTTGTATTTTTTAGATTCTACATATAAGTGATATCATACAGTATTTGCATTTCTCTGTCTGACTTATTTCACTTAGTATGATGCCGTCCAAGTCCATCCATGTTGCTGCACATCTTCTTTATCCATTCATATATTTATTCATTCATCTATTAATGGACACTTAGGTTGCTTACATATCTTGGCAATTGTAAATAATGCTGCTATAAACATTGGGGTGCATGTATCTTTTCAAATTAGTGGTTTTGATTTTTTTTTGGATATATACCCGGGAGTAGAATTGTTGGGTCATATGGTGGTTCTATTTTTAGTTTTTTGAGAAACTTCCATACTGTTTTCCACCATGGCTGCACCAGTTTACATTCCCATCAACAGTGTACAACGGTTCCCTTTCAGATGAGGAGAATGATTTCTATAAGAAATCAGAAATCTAGGAATTAAGTCGCAGTGGGATCAATGTAGTCAAAGTACAGTCTTTGGACCCTGCCTCAGAATTTCCCACCTCAGATCTCCCAAGTCAAAATCTCTGAGAATATCTTGTGGAAATGCGGATAGGATAAAAGACAAGATGTTTTCATTCCTATTAACATGCAAAATCCTTTAAAAATCCAATCAAATACATCCCAATTTAGGAAAATAAAAAGGCCAAGGGCAAATTTTTGAAGCTATTTTATAGTTATGGGTGTTGTGAATAAATGTGCTTGTGGGATACCCATCATTTGTCTACTTTGTAAAGCCGGTAGTTCTGAAGTGATTGACTGCCATTGCATTTTCTCCTCCTTTACTCAAAGTTTGAACTGAATAATTGATGAATGAGGCTGACATAGGAAGCTTGTGTGAGTTGGCTGGAAGAGGAGAACTGGATCAGTGGAATTGTTCGTTTGAACAATTGAATCTCAAATTTTTCTGAAATTTCTGAATTTCTGAATCTCAAAGATTTCTGCGGGTTACAACTCACTTTGAATGTGAGTTTTAGAAGATAGCAAATTCAGACAGTAAGAAGCATGCATTTGGAAGATTCTAGTGTTTACCTTAAGATTGAAGATCTATTTCTTTTATGCTCAAGTTGTACCAGGAACAACTTCAGGATTTTTTTTTTTAACATCTTTATTGGGGTATAATTGCTTTACAATGTTGTGTTAGTTTCTGCTTTATAACAAAGTGAATCAGCTATACATATACATGTATCCCCATATCTCCTCCCTCTTGCGTCTCCCTCCCACCCTCCCTATCCCAACCCTCCAGGTGGTCACAAAGCACCGAGCTGATCTCCCTGTGCTATGTGGCTGCTTCCCACTAGCTATCTATTTTACATTTGGTAGTGTATATATGTCCATGCCACTCTCTCACTTCGTCCCAGCTTACCCTTCCCCCTCCCCGTGTCCTCAAGTCCATTTTCTACGTCTGCGTCTTTATTCCTGTCATGCCCCTAGGTTCTTCAGAACTTTTTTTTTTTTTTTAGATTTCATATATATGTGTTAGCATACAGTATTTGTTTTTCTCTTTCTGACTTACTTCACTCTGTATGACAGACTCTAAGTCCATCCACCTCACTACAAATAACTCAATTTTGTTTCTTTTTATGTCTGAGTAATATTCCATTGTATATATGTGCCACATCTTCTTTATGCATTCATCTGTTGATGGACACTTACATTGCTTCCATGTCCTGGCTATTGTAAATAAAGCTGCAATGAACATTGTGGTACATGACTCTTTTTGAATTATGGTTTTCTCAGGGTATATGCCCAGTAGTGGGATTACTGGGTCGTATGGTAGTTCTATTTTTAGTTTTTTAAGGATCCTCCATACTCTTCTCCATAGTGGCTGTATCAAGTTACATTCCCACCAACAGTGCAAGAGGGTTACCTTTTCTCCACACCCTCTCCAGCATTTATTGTTTGTAGATTTTTTGATGATGGCCATTCTGACTGATGTGAGGTGATACGTCATTGTAGTTTTGATTTGCATTTCTCTAATGATTAGTGATGTTGAGCATCCTTTCATGTGTTTGTTGGCAATCTGCATATCTTCTCTGGAGAAATGTCTGTTTAGATCTTCCCATTTTTGGATTGGGTTTTTTTTTTTATATTGAGCTGAATGAGCTGCTTGTAAATTTTGGAGATTAATCCTTCATCAGTTGCTTCATTTGCAAACCTTTTCTCCCATTCTAAGGGTTGTCTTTTCATCTTGTTTATGGTTTACTTTGCTGTGCAAAAGCTTTTAAGTTTCATTAGGTCCCATTTGTTTATTTGTGTTTTTATTTCCATTTCTCTAGGAGGTGGGTCAAAAAGGATCTTGCTGTGATGTATGTCATAGAGTGTTCTGCCTATGTTTTCCTCTAAGAGTTTGATAGTGTCTGGCCTTACATTTAGGTCTTTAATCCATTTTGAGTTTATTTTTGTGTATAGTGTTAGGGAGTGTTCTAACTTCATTCTTTTACATGTAGCTGTCCAGTTTTCCCAACACCACTTATTGAAGAGGCTGTCTTTTCTCCATTGTATATTCTTGCCTCCTTTATCAGAAATAAGGTGACCATATGTACGTGGGTTTATCTCTGGGCTTTCTATCCTGTTCCATTGGTCTATATTTCTGTTTTTGTGCCAGTACCATACTATCTTGATTACTGTAGCTTTGTAGTATAGTCTGAAGTCAGGGAGCCTGATTCCTCCAGCTCCATTTTCTTTCTCAAGATTGCTTTGGCTATTTGGGGTCTTTTGTGTTTCCATACAAATAGTGAAATTTTCTGTTCTAGTTCTGTGAAAAATGCCATTGGTGGTTTGATGGGGATTGCATTGAATCTTTAGACTGCTTTGGGTAGTATAGTCATTTTCACAATGTTGATTCTTTGAATCCAAGAACATGGTATATCTCTCCATCTGTTTGTATCATCTTTAATTTCTTTCCTCAGTGTCTTATAGTTTTCTGCATACAGGTCTTTTGTCTCCTTAGGTAGGTTTAGTCCTAGGTATTTTATTCTTTTTGTTGCAATGGTAAATGGGAATGTTTCCTTAATTTCTCCTTCAGATTTTTCATCATTAGTGTATAGGAATGCAAGAGATTTCTGTGCACTATTTTTGTATCCTGCTACTTTATCAAATTCATTGATTATCTCTAGTAGTTTTCTGGTAGCATCTTTAGGATTCTCTATGTATAGTATCATGTCATCTGCAAACAGTGACAGCTTTACTTCTTCTTTTCCGATTCAGATTCCCTTTATTTCTTTTTCTTCTCTGATTGCTGTGGCTAAAACTTCCAAAACTATGTTGAATAATAGTGGTGAGAGTGGACAACCTTGTCTTGTTCCTGATAACTTCAGGGTTTTTAAGCAGACTATAATTTGCTTCAGTGGTTCTCTCTTTATTCAGTATTTCTTTAAAATTGTTAGATCCCTGGCTGGAAGGAGTCATTCTGCTTCTCAGGCATTATTTTTTAAAACTCAGAAAAATCAGCTAAAAACATGAGTGTGTCTATGCAGAATCAAAACCTGTTTGTGTATGTTCGAATGCACTGATGTAGAAGCAGGAAGTAAATTTCAGAACCATATAAACAAGAAAAGAATAAGTTCGGCCTGAGATTTATCAGTAATTCATTATAAGCTCCTTTTAGACATCACATCTTTTTGAAGGGTAACTGGCTAAAAATGTAAAAGTGCTCTTTCAGTGGTGGTATTATATATAACAAATTGTTTCTTATTTTTGTGATTGACAATCTAGAGCACTGATTCTCAAACTATTTTCCCTTGGAACTTGCCAAACTTAAGTTTTTCTAGTAAGATTTTTCACTCTGAATGGAAAAATTACTTAAATTTTTCCTTATTATTTATTTACTAATGTGTTTATCTGCTCTTGAATGTTAATAGTCAAGAAATAAATGAACACATCAACAAATGAATGGATAAAGAAAGTGTGGTATATACATATATATATATTTATAAAATATATATGTATACAATGTAATATTATTCAGCCTTAGAAAAAAAGAAATCCTACCATTTGTGACAACATTGATGGACCTTGAGGGCATTATGCTAAGTGAAATAAGTCAGACAGAGAAAGTCAAATACTGTATGATATCACTTATATGTGGAATCTAAAACAAAACAAAACAAAACAAACAAACTCATAGAAAAAAAGAGATAGAATAGTGGTTGCCAGAGGCTGGATGATGGGAGAAATGGAGAGGTGTTGGTCAAAGAGTACAAACTTCCAGTTATAAGATGAATAAGTTCTGGGGATGTAATGTACAGCATGGTGACTATAGTTAATAATACTATACTGTATATTTGAAAGTTGCTAAGAAAGTAGATCTTAAATATCCTCGGTACACACACACACACATAAAGGCAGTTATGTGAGATGATGGCAATGTTAACTAACCTTATTGTGGTAATCGTTTCACAGTATATACATGTATCAAATCATCATGTTGAACACCTGAAATTTACACAATGTTATATATCAATTATATCTCAATAAAGGTGGAAAAAAAGAGAAATGAACAAGTTGCAAAACATTAGAAACAAAGATCCTCCAAAAGAGTTGATCCTTGTGTGCCAGCTTAGCTTTTTTGACATGTGAGATTGTGGTGTGTTATCCTATCACCTACATAAAATGTTGTCATATCATGTGATAGGAAAATGTCATATGTGATAGGAAAAGTGTTCATATGATGGAATTATCTTCAGCAGTATGGGATAGGGTTCCCCAAAGAGCACCGGCACCTACGGGAACACTCCCACACCAAAAGTTTGAGAATTATGGATTTTGTTATGCGTGTGTCCTCTGACTCTGTTTCTCCATTTCTACGTATTGATCATATCCACTGCACAAAAATATTTAAACATGTGCATATAGTGCTTATAGCATTGTTTATAATATTAAAAAAATCAGATACGAATCAATATTGGAGAAGGTTTTGATAAATTTTAGAACATCCATGCAGTAGTTTTACAAAACAAAATATAAATATTTATATTGTTATGAATGATCTTTAAGATATAAAGATAGGGCTTCCCTGGTGGTGCAGTGGTTGAGAATCTGCCTGCTAATGCAGGGGACACGGGTTCGAGCCCTGGTCTGGGAAGATCCCACATGCCACAGAGCAGCTGGGCCCGTGAGCCACAACTACTGAGCCTGCGTGTCTGGAGCCTGTGCCCCGCAACGGGAGGGGCCGCGATAGTGAAAGGCCCGCGCACCGCGATGAAGAGCGGTCCCCGCACCGCGATGAAGAGTGGCCCCCACTTGCCGCAACTAGAGAAAGCCCTCGCACGAACCGAAGACCCAACACAGCCAAAAATAAATAAATAAATAAATAAATAAATAAATAAATAAATAAATATATAAAGATAGACAAAAGCAAGCTAAAAAATAATCCATATGACTCATACATGGAGTGGGGAGGGAGAAACAAGGTCTTAGAGCAAGGTCAGGAATGATATACACCAGACTCTTAATAGAGGTAGCCCCCAAGTGGGAGAGTGAGATTGAAATGGTGAAGGAAAACTTGAACTTTTAAATCTGTATACTTCTGTAGTTTTAAAATGTACTCATGAATAATTTGTGCATGTAAAAATAATTTTCAAAAGAGAAGTTATGTGCTGAAAGAAAAGGACATGCAAAGAAATTTCTTTCCTTTAGAATTTGGTGCCAGAGAAACTTTGCCTTCAAAAAGGAATTTGTTTATATGCGTCTTCATTTCTAATGATAATAATTCATGATGCTTCCCTTTGAATTCTGCCTTTCAGGAAACTCAGAATCAAAATTGATGCTCACACAGAACAGCTGTACTAGCCTGTGAAGTTAGCATACTTTCTATTGCCTCTTTTCACAGATCCCATTTCCAATTCCTGGGTTTATTTTATCAGACTTATTTTATATATGATCTTGGTTATAAGCTACTTCATATGTTTTAAGAAAGAAATGAGGAATACATAAATAAACAAATAACCTAATAATTATTTTCATTGAATTTGAAAGTCATTTCATGTTTCAGAATTTGTTAGTGATGGTTTACTTGTACTCAAATGTAACTCAGTTTTAGACATTCTTATTCTGCAGTATGTAACTCACACCTTAAAAAAATAATCAGAGCGTTCCAGAACTTGCAGAAAATATATATACAGTATTTTGCTTTTTTTCCCTTGTACTGTCTGAGATAGTTGTTTAGATCTAGTGAGCCATCCAAGTTAATTATACCCCAAGGGAGTCCATAGACCTCAGGGATTTGATGGCAATGTATCTATTTAGTGAAGTTCTCTTTGGGTGAAGTAAAATAGTCCTTAAAGAATAATCGATGGAAAGACCCTAGTACAGATTTATACAAGAAAACAAAAATGCAGTCTACTTCAAATAATAAGGCTTTAAAACTGTACATTCTTTAGAATACTGATAATCATGAATACAAGCCCACCTTCCTCCACCCGCATTGCCACACAGCAACACACACTTTCATACAGCATCCTGTTTTGCAAGTCCCAAAGATGGCTCTATTCCTGGTTAAAAAAAAAAAAAAGTAGATCATTTTTGGTACTTTTAGTGTGCTCTTTATTTTGAGTGCCTTTTGAAACACATCCTGCTGTGTTCCAGAAATAAACTGGCAGCTCCCTCTCTCGCCCTGTTGAAACTGCTCACTCTACAGTTCCCCATGCAAACAAAGCTATGAGAAAAGCCTTTTCCCAACTAACAGCTTGAATGTGCTCTGGGAACACCAACATGATTTTTTAATTAACGTTAATTCTGCTTAGCTTCAACTATGAAAGAAATGGGGTTTCTTCAAACACCAATTAACAAAGCAAACCCCAATAAAGGGAAAATACTGTGTCCCCACCTCCAGCCCCCAACAGGAAATTCCCCCCTGTTGAGTTTTCCCTAAGGTCTCTATAAAGTTTTTCTGATGAACTTGCTAGAGCCTTAATGAGAATGAATCAGCACAGATTTTCCATCATATAAACAGAAATATTTAATTTCACGAAAGGGGACAGCATGCTTGACTCTGCCCAGCCTACTACATAATATCTTCAGTTTTTCCTCCTTCCTGGTAATTTATTTCTCATGGTATTTTCACTACAGTAATTCCTCAGGGTTTCCAAAACCTGAGGACTATACCTAAACATCATAGGTGAAGAAAATGACTTAAGCCTTTACTTCATTGCTGACTCCATTTTGTTACTTGAAGCAGAGGGAAAATATTTGCCCACTTTGTGTTTGCTCGGAATAAATTTTCCTGCATGGGCCTCTCCCAGGACCCAGAGGGACAATCATACTTCCAGACAGGCCCAGGGGGCAGAGCAACATATCCAAAGATCCCACTAGGACAACATTTCTCACACCATGTTCAGAAAAAAACACAAGATGTTATTCTGTGTACTATCCAGAAAGTGTTCTGTGGTCAAATAAATTTGGGAAATGCTGCAAACCATGTTCTTTTAGAAATTCACAAAACATTTTAGCATGTTAAAAGCTCTGAAAAGAGTTTTAATTAAAAAGAAACCCTAAGTAACTTTGCTTAACTGTTTTTATTTTTCCAACTAATTTGACCACAACACCTTGCTTCATGTAACACTAGCATTCTACAAATCACTGAAAAAGGTGGAAAGGAATTGAATACTTACTAAACACCAGCTGTGTGCATTGAATGTTTGAATTAATCCTCTTAACCCTGTGAGATAAGTATTATACCCATTTTACAGGTTAAAAATACTTAGAGGTTCTCACATCCAGTTTTACATATATAATTTACAATAAATAAATGTGTAATGTATAATAAACTATAAACTAGCATTCTAATCCAGGTCTGTCTCGACTTTAAGACCTATGTTCTTTCTACTCCTTTACATTTACTATTTAATCCCCAAACTAAGTTTCTGGTGTGGCAAAAATTTGACTTACCTCTTGCCCTGTATTGACAGATTGATTATATCTAGGTAGCAGGCTTCATGAGGGCAGAAGCTGTGTGTATTGTGTTTATCTGTGTCTCTTCAGTACTCAGTACAGTGCCAGGCACACAGGAGACCCTCAACAGCTATTGGACGAAAAAATGAATGTGAAAGTACCTACACTTGTCCAGACTATGCCTTTTCAATGTGAACTAGAGAACTTCCCAGGGACAGTAACTTGGATGGGTGAGGAGATTTGAATCTACATCACATGAGGAAAAATTGACAATTTTAACTGCTAATCTGAGTTGGAGAAGTCTCTTTGGATATTTGAAAGATGGGACTGTCGAGTGAAAATTGGATTACTCAAGCATTAGGTGGGATGAATTTATGACCTTCAAGACTCCATTCAGGCCTGGAATTCTATGAGTTTTGGGGCTGTTAAAGATGCACAAAAGAGTGGTGTAGTTCACAGCCTCTGGTGATCAATTATCTTTCTGGACGCTCAACTCTAGAATCATATAGCTTGGAATTTCTGTCAGGGTTTTCCAGAGAATAAGAACCCAGAGGATATATAAAAATATATTAAAAGATATTTATTACGAGAATTTGCTCACGTGATGATGGAGGCTAAGATATGCCACAATATGCCATCTACAAGCTGGAGACTCAGAAAAGTCAGTGGTATAATTCAGACTGAGTCCAAAGCCTGAGAACCAGGGGAGCTGATAGTGAAACTCCCATTCCAAGACCAAAGGACTGAGAAGAGGGGGAATGAAGCTCTGATGTCCAAAGGCAAGGAAAGGTGGACATCTCAACTCAGGAAGAAAGAGAATTTACTCTTCCTCTGCCTTTTTGTTCTGTTTGGGTCTGCAGTGGATCGGATGCTGCCCACCCGCATTGGTGAGGGTGGGTCTTCTTTACTCAGTCTAATTCAAATACTAATCTCTTCCAGAAGCACTCTCACAGGACACCGAGAAATAATGTTTTACCGGCTCTCCAAGTATCCCTTGGCCCAGTCAAGCTGACCTGTAAAATTAACCATTGCAATTCCATAAGGTATTCATACAACTTATAAATGTAGCTAAGGATAAGTAGTTTCAAGGCCATCAGCACAACAATGTTTCAGTCATACAAAAAGAACCCCAGTGGTTTGATGTTGGAAAAACCAAAGCTTTACTGTACCATAATTTGTCATAGAATGAAACTTGACATAACACCAGTAACATCTTTATTGGAACCTATCCAGTGACCTTTATTTATAAGAAGTGCTAGAAAGGACCTTATTATAGTGTGTGTCCCCCAAAACAACATCATTCATGGTTCTAGTATACAAAAAGTGGTATTACAATGAATGTATCAATATTAAGGCATGGGGGGGTGTGTGAGTAAAATTTCAGACTAGTAACATCTGGGAAACCTTTTTGTATGTTAAGCAATTAGTTGTAATATTTATAGAAAACCAAAAAGTACAGGGAACTATTTTGGATTTGGGTTGGGAGGAGTGCTTAGAAAGTTATATATGTAGAGATACAGATGTTCTGACACGGAAGAGAGTAGGAAAACATGAAGGAATGAAGGAACTGTATTAAATAAAAACACATTACACCTTTATAATGTGTCTGTATAATGGCCGTAATATTTTAGTGGATAATTTGGAAAAAAACACCACAAACCATAAAGAACAACTCTGCACACTGTGCAAACCTGTTTACGATTTTTCTAAAGATCAATGTGGAAATGTAAAAAAAGTATTGACAAAATCGGCTCCATAGTTAGGTTCCCCTATAATCCTATGTAAACTGTTGTCTACTCTGGTGTCAAAGCTAATAATGCCTAATTATTTACTGGGATTTTCCTCCTTGTTCCTAATCCAATTAATTGGGGTTAGAAATAGTGCTTTAATACCTCTTCTAGGGAAAGCACTGGAAATTGTTTATATATAAAACTATATGTGTTATTTTTTTTTAAAAAAAAGCAAAATAGAATATGCTTTAGATCACTTGGAAGTCATTTATTCAACAAAAGTGTGCTGAGGGGGGCTTCCCTGGTGGCACAGTGGTTGAGAGTCTGCCTGCCAATGCAGGGGACATGGGTTCGAGCCCTGGTCTGGGAAGATCCCACATGCCACGGAGCAGCTGGGCCCGTGAGCCACAGCTACTGAGCCTGCACGTCTGGAGCCTGTGCTCCGCAACAAGAGAGGCCGCGATAGTGAGAGGCCCGTGCACCGCGATGAAGAGTGGCCCCCGCTTGCCACAACTAGAGAAAGCCCTCGCATAGAAACGAAGACCCAACATAGCCATAAATAAATAAATTAAATAAATTTTTTAAAAAAAAGTGTGCTGAGAGCCAACTACATGCACAGCACGTGGGGGACTCAGTAAAGAGTGAAATATGGTCTGTCTAGAAGTGCTCACATTCCAGAGAGGAAGAGAGAATATTTGACAATACAAGAATACAGCGTGGAAAGTGGCTATCACATGCAAGAGAAGAAGAGATGAAGTGCAGTGGAATTCAGAAGATGGTATTTATTTACAAACCATGTGTCAGGTCTAGACTCAACAGACTGTCATGCTTTTGCCTTCCATGATATTCTGCTCCACACAAAAGATATGACCAAATGTGCAGGATATACATATAGTCTAGAAACATTGATATAATTTTTTTACAGACTGAAGATATTTTGATGACATTTTGATTATTTACCTATGTTTTCACATTATACAGATACTCTGTAGATACAAAAACAAAACAATTTTATGGGCAATCTATTCAAAATTATATGGAATAAGTGAGTGTCTTGGAATCCTGGATAATCTCCATTGTTTGAAATGTGAATTTTCACTTAATTTGTTTGCTAATAACTAATAGGAATAAACTATAGAATGACTATGGAAGAAAACATATGTCTTCAAGCCTTAATAGCATATAATGGGCAGGCATAAGTAGGTGAATAGACCCTATTTTTATTTCTCCCGCTAGATTTTATGTGGTTTTCTAAATATGTTCGTAAGAAGAAACTAGAGATAAATTACCTTAAAATGGATAGTGTGTATGCTGTTTAATTGCCAGGAACCAATAAGCATTTTGAATTAAGTAAGACTGAAGGTTCTCAACTCTGTAGCTTAAACTTGTTATATACTTTAAATTAAGAAACATAAAACTTTTCTTCAAAGAATAATTTTATGCTCAGAATTACTAAAGGCATGTAGCATAGAACGACTCTATCTTTTCCTATTGTAATCTTTGCATTCTTCTGTTTTTCTAAGACATAAGGTGACATATCCAAGTGCTTGTCCTTCATCAGATGTTTCTATGAGCAGCAGAGCAGAAAGGTCTAATATCTACTCATTTGTAATGTGTCATTCTGAGTGTAGTAAGGACAATTGACTTCACATGTCATAGGTAATTAGAAAAGTCATCAGTTCTAGATATTTAAAGTACAGCACCATATACTTTTAATAAGTACATGTATTGATGTCTTTCAATGTGTCTAAATTTTCTTCCATCTCTCACTTTTATAGTGGGTAAATTATCTCCATGGCCACTTAATTTAAAAGATTAACCAAAATATACCTCCTCTTATTTTAATCCCTTAGCTGGGATTGTGCAATAGAATTTTACTGTGTTTTATCTTGCAAGCAAAAAAATTTATTTCTGTCCTGAGATTCAGTAACCCAGAATGTTCTGTTCCTAGAAGTAATTTTTAGAGGCTCACCTGAGAAAACAAGAGAGTTGAATAAGGTGTAGGTGAAAAATGGAAAGTTGATATGTCATGTTCAGACAGCAGGGAATAGTAGGCTTGTGAATGTTGTGCTTTTTAGGAAGGGCCCAGCTAGTTCAGGTGTAAATGGCCAGCTAGGCTCTCTAGACTTATTAACAACAGTTCAAAGGACCTGTCTGCTGATTAATTCTAGTGAGCTGAGCTGGAATCACCCAGATGTCCAGGCCTAAGGACATGTGTGAATCAACACTTCAGGATTGAACTGTGCGTTTACTACTGTTCAAGGGCATGGGTGGTCACCTTTCAGACTTTTTACAGATTTGACACATTCATTACCAGAAGATGGACATTTAGGGCAGCATTCACTTTCTAAATAAGGTATCTTCAATACAGGAAAACTTTCTAATATACTAAGCCATTTAATATAAGGGACTTGAAGTATCTGCCGATTTTAGAATCTACGGGGTGTCCTAGAACCAATCCCCCTTGAATACTGAGGGACAGTTGTGCTTTTCTGGTGGGATCCTGCCTCCAGAGGCATCTTGGCACCAACCAATCATCGAAGGATCTGCTAGGTTTCAGGCCTCCTCAGACTAGACCTTTCTCCCAGTATGAAATATGACTGATCATGGCTGGTTTCATGAAGCCCTCTTTTCCCTCAGTTTCCTTGATGCTGAGTTTTCTGCAAACTATCCTAGTTTTCCTTCCATTTCTCTGGCCTTTCTTCTGAGACTCCTTTGCATGTGCATCTTTCCCTAAGCAGTCTTTAAAAAGACACCATGGATGTATGGTCAACTACAAATGATAGACTGGGAAGAAAATAGACAATAGGCCTGCATTACTGTTGGCTAACCTGCAAAACAAATACTGCATCCCCAAAATGTATTGTAGCTCAAATATAGCAGAGGTTTATTTCCTGCTCACCTAACAGTCCAGACTGGGGATTCATGGCTGGCAGGCAGCTACTTAACATGGTAATTCAGGGACCCAGGCTCCTTTTATCTTGGGGCTCCACCCTACCCATTGTCATCTGCATGCACCCAGTAGAAGAGGATAAAAACACAAATTGGAGGCATGACAGACATTTCGGCTCATAATCCCCTGTCTGGAACATAAATACAGTTACTCACACACACACACACACACACGTTACAGCAAAGTAGACTAGGGAATGTACTCTAGCCATGTGCCAAGGCAAAGAAGTGGAGAATTAGATTTTAAGAGGCAGCCGAAAGACTACCACAACACATTACAATGGATGTCATTTATATGCAAGAGCTTCTATAAATTGAGTAGAAACACAACAGAAAAATGAGTAAAGGCCATACACTTACAGACACAAAAATATTATCAAAGCAGAAATGCAAATCACCAATAAATAGACTTTCAATCTCAGTAATTGTCAGGGAAATACAACTTAAAATAACAATAATGTATCATTGTCAAATATTTTGAAAAGCAATATCAAGTGCTAGTGAGTGTTCAGGGAAATAGACATTCTCATACGTTGTTGATGGAAGTGCAAATTACAATAACTTTTAAGGACAATAATCTGCAAACATGTATTAAAATATAGTTACACTCTCTAATTAGCAATCTGACTTTTGGGAAACTGTTTGCAGTGGAATCTGTGATTACCCCCCTGGATTTCCCTCCAGGGAAGAGAGGGATGCTGACTGAAGCATTCCTTCACCCAGCTGCCAGCAGTGTTGCCTGCTGATGGCTCACAGCTGTGTCCCTTTTCAGGAATTTTTCCTCCACAGAAGGAAGCTGTCTTACCCTAGGCTGTGTCTCCTCCCTAGGGGCAGCCCACCTGTACTGACTGGTGAACTCAGAGGGTATAAAGGCTAGCCTCCTAATGTCAATTGGGGACTGGCTCCATGAATAAAAATACATGACTTCTCCCAAGAGTATCTGCAAGAGTCATTACATATCAGAATGGCAAAAGGTTGTTTTATTAGTGAGTCAATAAGTCATAGAAAAAGAGCTCCAGGTTTTACCTATTTGGAGACTAGTATTAGATGAGGAACTCCATTTGTTTATGTGTTTGTTTGTTGATCTCAAGGCACAAAGTTGTCTTCCTTGAAACTGCATTATGTATGTTCAGGGTTTCATCCAATTACAGTAGAGCAAATTGCCAGTTTCACTTCTTCAACAATTTTCATCTACTACTAAGGTACGATTGGGCATAGACAACTAGTTTATACTTCAGCCTGGATGGTTGCCATGGTTAATTTTATATCAACTTGACTGCACCATGGGATGCCCAAATTAAACATTATTTCCAGGTATGTCCAGGTGTTTCCAGATGAGATTAGCATTTGAACAGGTGGACTCAGGAAAATAGATTGCCTTCCCCAATGTGGGTGGGCATCATCCAATCCCTTGAGGCCCTTAATCGAACAAAAGGCAGAGGAAGGAGGAATTTGTCTTTTTGTTTCCTGCCTGCCTGCTTGAGCTGGGACATTGGTCTTCTCCTGCCTTTGGACTAGGATTTATACCATTAGCTCCCCTGGTTCTCAGGCCTTTGGAATAGGGCTAAAATTACAACACTGGCTTTTGTGGTTCTTCAGCTCACAGATGGCAGATCATGGGACTTCTCAGCCTCCATGGTCACATGAGCCAATTCCTCATAATAAATCTTTATATCTGTCTCTCTATCTATATCTATCTATAGGTATATAGGTAGATAGATAGATAGGGACATAGATATATAGATATCCTGTTGGTTCTGTTTCTCTGGAGAACTCTTAACACCGTGGTCTGCGCTTGACCTTCACGACAACTTTGGGAAGTACCTATAAGGTTATTGATGTGCCTATTTTACATATAATGAAACAGTCTAAGGAAAATTTTTAAAAAACAGACAAGGATGCCACAAGAAAAGAAAATTATAGGCCAATATCCCAGATGAACATAGATACAAAAATCCTTAACAAAATATTAGCAAGCCAAATTCAACAATATAATAAGAGACTCATACACATAATCAAGTGGGATTTATTCCAGGGATGCAAGCCTGGTTCAACATCTGCAAATCAGTCAAGTGATACACCACATTACAAAATGAAGGGTAAAAATCATATGATCATCTCAATAGATACAGAAAATGTTTGACAGAATTCAACATCCATTTACGATAAAAACTCTCAACAAAGCAGGTGTAGAGCAAACGCATCTCAGCATAAAAAAGGGTCATATATGATAAGCCCACAGCTAACATACGCTCAGTAGTGAAAAGCTGAAAGCTTTTCCTCTAAGATCAGGAACAAGAACAAGGATGCCCACTCTCACCACTTTTATTAAACATAGTATTGGAAGTCCCAGCCAGAGCAATTAGGCAAGAAAAGGAAATAAAAGTAATCCAAATTGGAAAGGAAGAAGTGAAACTGTAATTGCTTGCAGAGGACATAATATTATATATAGAAAACCTTGAAAACTCCATCAAAAAAACTGTTAGAACTAATGAATTCAGTAATGTTGTAGAATACAAAATCAATATTCAAAAATCTGTTCTGTTTCTATACACTACAAACAAATTACCAGAAAAAGAAATTAAGAATACAATCCCATTTACAAATGCATCAAAAAGAATAAAATACCTAGGAATAAATTTAACCAAGGAGGCAGAAGACCTGTATACTGAAAACGACAGAGCATTAAAGAAAGAAATTGAAGACATAAATAAATGGAAAGATACTCTGTGCTCATGCATTGGAAAAATTAATATTGTTTAAATATCCATATTACCCAAAGCAATTTACATATTCAGTGCAATCCCTATCAAAATTCTAGTGGTATTCTTCACAATAAAGCAACCCTAAAATTTGTATGGAGCCACAAAAGGCCCTAAATAGCCAAAGCAATCTTGAGAAAGAAGAACAAAGCTTGAGAAAGAAGAGGCATCACATTCGCGGTTTTCAAACTATATTACAAAGCTATAGTAATTAAAACAGTGTGGTATTGGCATAAAAACAGACACAGAGATCAATGGAACACAATAGAGAGCCCAGAAATAAAACCACCCATATATTGTCAGTTAACTTATGACAAAGGAGCCAAGAATATACAAAGGGGAAAGGACAGTCTCTTCAATAAATGGTGTTGGGAAAACTGGACAGCCATATGCAAAAGAATGAAGCAGGAAAACTGCATTGCACCATGCACAAAAATTAACTCAAAAAGGATTAAATACTTGAATGTAAAACCTGAAACCATAAAACTCTTGGAAGAAAACAGACGTTGTAAGCTTTGACATAAGTCTTGGCAATGATTTTTTAAATCTGACACCAAAAGTAAGAGCAGCAAAGGCAAAGATAAATAAGTGGGACTACATCAAATTAAAAAGCTTATGCACAGCAAAGGAACCATGAACAAAATAAAAAGGCAACCAACTGAATGAGAGAAAGTATTTTGCAAATCGTATATCTGATAAGGGCTAATATCCAAGATAAATAAAGAACTCATACAACTCAATAGCAAAAAAACAATTCAATTAAAAAATAAGCAGAAGATCTGAAGACATTTTTCCAAAGAAGACATATAGATGGCCAACAGGTACATGAAAAGATGCTGAATGTCTTTAATCATCAGAGAAATGCAAATCAAAACCATAAGATATCATCTCACACCTGTTAGAATGGCTACTATCAAAAAGACAAATGTTGGTGAGGTTGAGGGGAAAAGGGAACCCTTGTGCACTGTTGTTGGGAATATAAATTAGTGGCTACTATGGAAAACAGTATGATGGTTCCTCAAAAAATTAAAAATAGAACTACCATATGATCCAGGAATTCCACTTTTGGTATTTATCTGAAGAAAGCAGAAACACTAACTTGAAAAGATATATGCACTCGCATGTTCATTGCAGCATTATTTACAATAGCCAAGATATGGATACAACCTAAGTGTCCATCAGTAGATGAATGGATAAAGAAATTGTGGCATATATATATATACAATGGAATATTATTCAGTCATAAAAAGAATGAACTCTTGCCATTTATGACAACACAGATGGACATCGAGGGCATTATGCTAAGCGAAATAAGTCAGACTGAGAAAGACAAATACTGTGTAATCTCTCCTATAAGTGGAATCCTAAAAAAAAAAAAAAAGCACAAACAAAAAATACAACCAAAATCATACGTACAAAGAATAGATTGGTGGTCGCCAGAGGCAGGGGCTGTGGAGGTGGGGGGGAAAGGGTGCAGGGGGTCAAAAAGGTAAAAAAAAAAAAAAAATTTTAATTGAAAAAAATCATTCACAACCAGTTCATTGTAGAACTGGAACTTAAACTGAAGTTTCATTGTCTAGAGTAGGTGTGTCCTCTTTGGGCACTTTTTTTTATAATGACCCACAAAAAAAGCCTGGAGTTGCTTCCCTTTTGTAATATTTCTTCCATTTCCTCAAAACCAGTAGTTATTCCAAGCAGGAACTTGCATTCAAGTCATAGCATCTTAAGGACCCTTGTATACACTTACCTCCATCGGAGAATAAAAGAACAAATGCTTCTTGAGCAGAAGCTGCATCTTCTTGCAAGATTTGTAATTTTGTCCATGTCTACATGATAAAAATAAAATGTTTTCTCCACTAAAAGCAATTGGAAGTGTGTGTGTGTGTGTGTGTGTGTGTGTGTGTGTGTGTGTGTGTGCGCGACAGCAAACTCCTCTTGACTTCCCTTTCTATTTCTGAGACTGAAAAGCTCTTGCTCACAACTCTAAGGGTCTGCCGGCTGCAGGGCATGCAGCAGCGCTGTGATGCATGCCCAAAGGACTGTCAGGTCTGTGTGAGATACGCTGCCTCACGGCACCAGCCCCTGTCGAATCCAGGCCTATTACAATGTGGGTATCTTTCCTCCTCCTGAACATGCATCTGACAATGATCTTTCATTGTAATAATTGCTGAGGAAGTAACCAAGGTGTGGCTTTAGAACAATCAGTTCTTTTCAGAGTTGTAAAACTACACTAAGGAAGCCTTAATTTTAGTCCCTAGAATTAAATTAAAAAAAAAAAAAACCCTGTGGTTTCAAAAAGGCCTTTGTTCTGAACACACTTTGTACCTCTCCTCTCCTCTCCTGCCAGCAACTGTGTCTAGACCCGTGAGGTAGGCGTCCCTGTGCAGTTGGTGATACCTCACTTTTCAGCCCTCACTATAGAATCCCACCTCAACCACGCAGTGTTGCTTTGTATTTTGTTTGGGATAGATATTGGTGTATCTTAGCAAAGATTTAAGTTTTAATTATTAAATTCCAGCCAACAGAGGCAAGTGAAAAACAGATAATTCCAAATCTTTTGTTTTTGTTTTCTTTTGTTTTAATTTTTATTGGAGTATAGTTGATTTACAATGTTGTGTTAGTTTCAGGTGTACAGTAAAGTGATGCAGTTATACATATACATACATTCGCTCTTTTTAAGAGTCTTTTCCCGTATTGGTCATTACAGAGTACTGAGTAGAGTCCCCTGTGCTATACAGTCGGTCCTTAGTAGCTATCTATTTTATATGTAGTAGTGTGTATATGTCAATCCCAATCTCCCAGTTTATGCTACCCCCCCTTTTCCCCCTGGTAACCATAAGTTTGTTTTCTACATCTGTGACTCTGTTTCTGTTTTGTAAATAAGTTCATTTGTATCATCTTTAATAGATTCTGCATATAAGCAATATCATATGATATTTATCTTTCTCTGTCTGACTTACTTCACTTATTATGATAATCTCTAGGTCCATCCATGTTGCTGCAAATGGCATTATTTCATTGTTTTTTTATGGCTGAGTAATATTCCATTGTATATAAGTACCACATCTCCTTTATCCATTCATCTGTCGATGGACATTTAGGTTGCTTCCATGTCTTGGCTCTTGTAAATAGTGCTGCTGTGAACTTTGAGGTGCATGTGTCTTTTCGAATTAGAGTTTTCTCTGGATATATGCCCAGGAGTGGGATTGCTGGACCATAGGACAGTTCTATATTTAGTTTGGAATGGGTGAAGGGTGAAGGGTGTAAGGAGGACTTCTGTCACATTCTTCTTCCTCTCCTTCTTCCTCTCCTCCTCCTCCTCCTCGAGGTGGGTAGAAGACTAACTTCCTGACATTTCCTCATCTAACCTTAAATTTTCAACCCCCCAACTGAAGAAATGGAGCAGGGAATCAGGCTGACAACAGACAGAATATAAACTGAGCTTAAAACCTGATGCCAGAGAAACAGCAAAGCAGGTCATCTGCATTCTAAAAAATCAGGAATTGACTGAACTTTATAGTTTGTTCAGCAGTCTCCCAACACTGAGTTTGTTGTTTTTACAAAAGGCAATAGAGAAAAAGGAGAGAGATCATCAAACAGGTTGAAATTTTACATAAATAGCAAGCAGATGAATATGAGTAAGAGAATTCTCTGGAGTCCTGCTCCAAATGCTCCCCAAACTTCCCCTTCTGCCTGATGCCAGTAGAGAGCTCTGCTGACCCTGCTTCATCCCAGTCAAAACACAGCTGCCTTCAATGAGCCATACATTTGACAGGAAGAGTTCATCTCTTGCCATACCCTGAGGAAAGTCTGTACCATATGTCTCTTCAAACAGGGATGCAAAGAGGGACAGTCCCAAAGCATCAACATGGAAGAATTGACTGGATACCCAGGAGCCTGTCTCCACAACTGCACCAAGTTGAAATTAACAACCCATTTTAATAATTTTAACAGATTTAGATGACAAGATCCTGAATAACATTTGACACAAGTAGTACAATTGGCCCTAGTGATTTTAGATATTTTAGGAAATTTGTTTCTATCTTTCTCAAATCAGCATAAACAAGTTGCCCATTAAAAACTGATATGCCGGGGCTTCCCTGGTGGCGTAGTGGTTGAGAGTCTGCCTGCCAATGCAGGGGACACGGGTTCGAGCCCTGGTCTGGGAGGATCCCACATGCCGCGGAGCAACTGAGCCCGTGAGCCACAACTACTGAGCCTGCGCGTCTGGAGCCTGTGCTCCGCAACAAGAGAGGCCACGATAGTGAGAGGCCCGCGCACCGTGATGAAGAGTGGCCCCCGCTTGCTGTAACTGGAGAAAGCCCTCGCACAGAAACGAAGACCCAACACAGCCAAAAATAAATAAATAAATAAATAAAAGTTAGCTTAAACTTATTAAAAAAAAAACAAAACCACTCTGCTATCACAGTACTTCCTCATAGGTCTCTCTCCTTCCACTTATCCTGAATGCTGCAGTGAGAAAAAAAAAAAAAAAAAAGAAAAAACTGATATGCCAAAACTGAAAAAAAAGAACATACCTTAAAAAAACTATCTCATTAAAATAAAACAAATAAACAAATATATCAAAAGAGAAACAGTCTCAGAGATACAGAAGACAAACCAGTGGTTACCAGAGGGGAAGAAGGGTGGGGGAGGGGCAAGATAGGTGAAGGGGATTAAAAGGTACAAATTACTAGCTATAAAATAAATAAGTTACAAGGATGTAATATATAGCACAGGGAATATAGTCAATATTTTATAATAACTTTACATGAAATATAATCTATAAAAATATCAAATCATTGTGTTGTACACCTAAAACTAATATGATATTGTAAGTCAACTATACTTCGATGAAAAATAAATAAATTTTTTTATTAAAGTTTTAAAGAATCATAAAAAATAAAATAAAACAAAAATCTCATTCTGGGGGCAGAATATCCATGACTTCTGAATGAAGAAATAACTATTCTCATTCTAGACTAAATGCATTTTACTTAGAGAAAGGAACATTCTTCACATTTCCCAGAGATCACAAAAGAAAATTTAAAACATTACAAAAGTTGTGTGGCTGCCTTATGAATTAGTCCTTTAATGTTTTAAAAGCAAGTACAGCAGATAAGCTTCATAGCAGTGCATTTTTTCCTCTAAGGGACCAATAAAGATCTCTGTGGTTAGTGATATTTTTAATTCAGCTCTGGACTTTCTCCAGGAAATCACTCATAATTACTAATTGTATTTTTGTAAGTTAATGAAAGGATGCAGAATTTTTTCAATGCCTCCTTTCACTTGTGTAATTAATGATGTTGCTTTTTTACATGATTGAGTAAAGCTAAAATACAGAGGCATGAATTAACTGAGAAAGCTTCTTTGTGAAGTCTGATAGAAATTAAGTATAAATCCTAGTCATGCAGTTGTCTTAAACTATTCCTTCATCATCATTTTTCTTCATTTTTTGCTGCTTAGATTTATAATAAAAACTAGCAGAAAAGAGAATCATTTAGTGAGGCTGTTTTAAATGTAGTTTTCCATTGATTTGTGGACAATCATATTTGCAAAAATATATTAATGGGATTTCCTTAGAGAGCTTTTTCACAGTGTTGAATTTAACTGAATGTCAGTAAGAGTAAAGCACCCAGAGTGTATTCTCTGATGCCTCCAAGATTTCCAAACTGAAATTTAGATAGCTCCTTAAATTTGTGAAGTCGGGTCTTTCAATAAAATCTCCAAACACTGAACACACTATCAACCAAATATTCAATTAACATTTAAAGAATAACAAACAACTGCAAAGTACGCTTGTCTTTTTAAACAGATATGGATTTTCAGCAAAAGAAACCATATTCTGGGCAAGCAAACAAAACTCGAAACCAATAAATTTAAAGGATTAAAATCATACACAGGTGTCTCTGACCACAGAGAAAATTAAATTAGAAAATAATGAAAAGAAGACACCTAGAAAATTCCCAAGTATTTGAGAATTAAATAAGACACTTTTGAATGACTCATGAGTCAAAGAATGTATCACAAGGGAAATTAGGAAATATTTTGGGGTGAAGGAAAATGAAAATAAAACTTTTCAAAATTAAAAAAAAAAAATCTCCAGTTCTTTTATTAGATTGAATGGAAGTTTATGATTTGGGAGAAAACATTCTAGGAATAATAAGGAGGAAAAACTAATGTTTTGCACCAGAAGGTGTTCGTTTCCCTTTCAAACTCTTCTGATAACTAGAAGGGCATCATCATGGAAGTACACAGGTAGTCACAAATAGTATGTTTCTGAGCCTGTTAAAGACTGTTACAGAAACTTGACATGCATTAGACTCTTCTTTCCCCTTGCAAGCTCCCTGCTGTGTTGCTCTCTAACATATCCTTCCTTCCTTCTTTTGTTCCTCCCTCCCTTTCTGCTTCCCTCCCTTCCCCTTTCCTTCCTTCCTTCCTCTTTCCCTCCCTCCCTCCCTTTCTCACTCTCACTTTCTTGTTTAAAATTGCTTCTTTCCTTCCTTCCTTGCTATAATTATTGTTGTTGTTGTTGTTGTTTGCTTTATTTTTCACAAAGGAGAAATATTCCAGCCCTTGAAGATAGTTTGAAGCCAGACGTTTATTCCCAGTTTGGGCATGGAGAAGGGATTCAGTACTAGATATTTAAAGCTCAGCTACACATTCAGTCTGTGATTGGAATGATTAGGTTGTAGGCTGATAGCAGGGGCATTGAGTGCAAAGTAACCCAAAACTACTAAGGAGGTACCAAGAGTTATATGTCAATGAATACCAGGTTACTTAGGACCATAGTCAGATATTAGGAGAGAGGAATGATCAAATACAAAGCATTATACTACTACTACTAGCAAATACTTAAAGAGTGCATACTATGTGCCAGGTACTTAGTATATATACTCATATTTTTTGACAACAGTCCTATGAACCAGGTACAATTATTATGCCCATTGTATAGATAAGGAAGTGGAGGCACAGAGGAGATAAATAACTTGTCCAAGATCACACATTAGTGTAAGGATTTAAACCCAGGCATTCTGGCTTCAAAATCATCCTCTTAGATGTGGATGTACGTAGAGACTGTCATACAGAGTGAAGTAAGTCAGAAAGAGAAAAACAAATATCGTACATTAACACATTTATGTGGAGTCTAGAAAAATGGTACAGATGAACCTATTTGCAGGGTAGGAATAGAAAGGCAGACATAGAGAACGCACATGTGGACATGAGGGGGAAGGGGAGGGTGGGGCGAACTGGGAGATTAGGCTTGACGTATATATGCACTACCAAGTGTAAAATAGATAGCTAGTGGGAACCCGCTGTATAGCACAGGGAGCTCAGCTCAGTGCTCTATGAAGACCTAGATGGGTGGGATGGGGGAAGGCAGGAGGTCCAAGAGGGAGGGGATATATGTATACATATAGCTGATTCATTTCACTGTTTAGCAGAAACTAACATAGCATTGTAAAGCAATTATACTCCAATAAAAAAAAATAATGAAAATAAATAAAATCAAAAAAAAACCCAAAAAACAGGGAAAGATTTCTGCAAAGAGAGTTATGCAGCCTGAGAAGAGTACAAGGAATGAAGGAGTGTATTGTGGTTAGGAACATTGGCTCTGGAATCCAGACAGATCTGAGCTTAAATTCTGCTTCTGCCACTCCATAGCTGTGAGACCATAGGCAAGGTACTTTTCTGAGCCTGTCTTCTCAGCTCTCAAATCTGAATAATTATACATACCTTTCAACATTGTTGTGAGAATTAAATGAAGCAATGTCTGCTAAGTTCTTTGTAGCCCAACACCAGGCACAAGGTGCTTAATAAACAAGGCATTCATACATATAGGTACATACAGGTATGGATAATCTGAAGGGTGGAAAGGAGCCTGGGAATTTCTAAGTGGGAAGAAATGTTCTTTATTTCTGTGATGAAGAATACTCATTGGTCTTTGCCTATAGAGGTGTTGAGTTTTAAAATAATTTTTAAAATTGGCAACTCTTATTTAGTTTTCAAGAATTCACCTGCACTTTTGAGGCTCCTTCTGAAAAGGAGCAGTGTCCATCACTATGCAAAACACACACACACATAATATTGGGACAAACCTTTTTGTGGCTTGGACCTCTTGCCAAGAAATATAAACAGAATGGATGAAAAACACTGGAGGTAAAGGCTGTGCGTGACTCCCCCAACCCTCAGCCAGTGCCGATGCACTTATGTTTGATACACACTTTAGTTAAGGCAGTAAACAAACTTCACAGCC
Organism: Balaenoptera acutorostrata; assembly: GCF_949987535.1. Classification (NCBI taxonomy): domain Eukaryota; kingdom Metazoa; phylum Chordata; class Mammalia; order Artiodactyla; family Balaenopteridae; genus Balaenoptera; species Balaenoptera acutorostrata. The sequence continues at coordinate 61,811,409 of NC_080070.1, forward strand.
CAAGAATAATTTTGGATTACTTATTTCGACGAACACATTCCCACTGGGTTCCTACTGATTATGAACTAATTCCACTCAGGTATTTCTCACAGGGAATGTTTTATAAAATTATCATATGCAAATAGCTTGTGGCATATTTACCCTTTTTTATTTATTTATATTTTATCCACACCAGTTATTTTGTGGAGTGCTTCTCCAGCAGCACATCAAAACTTGCTTTTCAGTCATTAGGCACAAAATAAAGACTTCTACACTTGTTGTTGGTTCACAAGTCTTGGAACTAGATGACTAATTTTCTTATTTCGGAATCTGAGAATCCAAAAGTATGAAGGCCTGTTCTTTGCATATTCATTTATGCCTGGTGACTCAGACAGGTACGGGGGAGAAAAAAATCATCACGTGGAATAAACTGCAGTATTGTTAGTCTCAACAAGCTAAGCTATTCTATGATACCTAATTTTAATCTGCTATGCCTAATTAAAGTGGTGATAAAATGAGAAATAGAGAATCTGAATTTTAAATACATTTTAAAATATATGAGCATTTTTAAAGAACTTAGTGGTAGAACACTTCCAAGTAAAATAACCCATCATGCTTAAAATAATCTTCAGAGTCTTTCCTTTTGGTGTGATTGGCAGACCACCCTTCGGAAAGCTTAGGCGGACAGTCTCACAGTAGACCAAGAAGTTGGTTCTTTTTGAAGATAGTAAATAGAATTCATGCTCCATGTCGCCTGAGGAGGTTTAAGTGTTGCATTTCATACTCTATCTTGGGCTTAGTCAATTCCAAATTCAAATTTAATACCAAGATGCTCAGAAGCTTTGTGGCAGAGACTTTTGTTTCTATCAGATTTAAACGTGTAACTGGCCAGACTGTGTCAGCTCACGATGGCACCTACTGAGAAAGATGGTTCTTAGGTTAATCAGGGCACAAGCTAGTGACAATATTTTTTGCCAAAACATTTCCATATGTAAAAGTTTAAATACAAAGTGTTATTTATCAAGATGCTAACAGTTAGTTCATTAGTAAGCAAATACATCTATGTAAAATGATGAGTCTGGTTTGTTTCTGGACAGCCTAGGAAAACCCAGAATCACATGTTTAATTATTTGGTAAGTAGCAACACAGGTCACCCCAGGGAATCTCTGTCTATTCGTGGTAGTGCCTTGACCTAAACCAGCTTCACAACTACTAGACATTGTCCTCAAGTTATATGGCAGCTTAATTTGCCTGTATACGCTCATGAGCTAAAAGACATGATAGAAAAGGATGTCTGGTAAAGAAAAAGGGCACCAACCCACCGTACCGCCAATGTCTTGGGGATCCTAGAGGTGAGCTAATCCCATGCAGTGCTGAGGTCTTATATTTGCCACAGTAGCTAGTCTGTGAGTTCTGGCCTGAGTGGAAGCCCTTTCTTCTGCTAGGGTCTATGTAAGAGATTTCGGTTTTCTGTAAATGGAATAGGTGTGGCTCAGAATCAGGCACCCAAGACTACTGCCAGTTTTCTTTCTGTTCCCCCCTTCCCTGCTGTGGAAGCCACAAGACACAGTGGAGGTGAGGAAATGCATTTTTCAGAAAAGCAGAAAGATTCTCCTAGAAAGGGAGGCACTGGCACTTTGGATCCTCAGAAGTGGGAGAACCTGAGACCAGATGAAGTCCTAGTTGGAATAATTAAGGTAAACAGCTAATTAGAGGCTTTTGAAGCCTGAGTGGATGGAGGAAACGAGAAATAAAGGTGAAGTAAGCCAAAATGGCAAGCTTTCTTGAAAAATTGCTGCCTGAAGCCAAGAGGCAGGAAGTTCTGCCAAAGAGAACAGAGACTGGAAGGTTTCAGACACAGAAGGGATTCAGAATTATTGTTTTGTAGACTTAAGAAGGAAGGGCCAAAATCTAGTGATAGAATATATTTAACCCATCTTTAAATGCTTACAATTTTTAAATATTGTTCTTTAATATGTGTGCTTCTTCATCCGTTAGGCTATTAGAATAAGTCATTCCAGGTATTTATTTTTTTTGCCAAAAGACTGTATTTACCAATTCACAGTGACACTAACTTGGCTCTTCTTGGGAAAGTCCCACTAGTTGCTTCATACAGCCATAAAGTAAGGCACCATTATTCATTGGGCAGGGGCTTCTTGAACTGGAACATTGAAATTGGGAAGAACTGCCCAGCCCAGGCTTTATCAGGGTATTCCTACACCTTCCCAGTAATAAAGATCATACATGCATGTCCATCCCAGAGAAAATCCCTAGTGTCATCCTAAATTGGCATGGTCCCCTTGGGTACATGGAGGAGACTGAGTCATGCCCCAGTTCAAAGCTTTATTGTCTTTCCACCTCAAACCACAGAGAATTTATGTATTAAGCTCAACAGCTTAAACTTTCCTCTGTGGCCTACTGCATACTCCTGGCCCTTGGTGCAGTGTGCAGTGTGGCTTTAACAGTTAAAGTATTTTCTTTATGCTCTACCAAGGAAACAGGAAATCATACATAATTCTGGATGTATTGGCATTAAAGAAAAAGCATCTCAGCCTATTTTCACATACCTAGTTCAGATAGGAAAAGACAGTCTTAGCCATAAATTCCAAAAAGGAATCCAGAAGTAAAAGTGGAATCAGGGGAGTGACTGAGAAATACGGCGATTAGAAATCTAAATGTCACAAATATATATTTACAAAAATGTTCATTGCAGTATTTTTTGTGATCATAAGAAATTGGAAACAGTTTGAATATCTATCAGTAAGATGATGGTTAGGTTAATTATACAACCACCATACCATGGTGTGTGGTAGACAGGGAGATTATATAAGATAAAGGAGTGTGGTAGATAGAGAAAAATCCCTAATACATATTGTTAAATGGAGAAACGAATTGCAAAGCAATACATATTGTATAATCACATTTATTTCATAATCAACATTACGCATATACAGAAAATATTCTTAAATGCATTTTTTAAATGGTCTGAGAGAATATTCCTATCAGTGGTTACTTCCGAAGTGGAAAGTGAGTTGGGGAATGAAGGGGAAAAGAAAGACCTAGATTTTTTTACTGCACTGATTTAGGCTTTTAAAAAATGTTTTTACAATGAACATATATTATTCACATATCACTTATTTATATAAAAAATAAATAAAGGTGAAGAGCAACACTTAATGGTTCCTTACCTTATTAGTATCTTAATTTTTTTCTTTTCACCTTATCCTGTTTTCTCTTGCTCATTCTCCTAGGGGTTTTTATAGATACCTCTTCATTTTTATAACACTTCATAGAATCATGTTCCTATGCTTTTTTAGGCCAGCAAATATTGATGGATTAATAAATATATCAGGGTCTCAGTGGTTATATTAATTTGCTAGGGCTACCATAACAAAATACTACCGATTGGGTGATTTAAACAACATACATTTATTTTCTCACAGTTCTGGAGGCTAGACGTCCAAAATCAAGGTTTGGTTTCTTATGAGGCCTCTCTCCTTGTTTTTTGTTTGTTGTGAGGCCTCTTCTTGTTTCTTGTTTCTTGTGAGGCCTCTCTCCTTGGCTTACAGATAACCATCTTCTTGCTTTGTCCTTACATGGTATTTCTCATGTGCACACTCAGCAATTTGTGTTTCAATTTCCTCTTCTTATAAAGACATGAGTAAAATTGGACTAGGGACCACACTAACAGCCTCAGTTTAACTTAATCATGTCTTTGATGGCCCTGCTTCCAAATATGGTAACATTCTGAGGAACTGGGGGATTAGGGCTTCAACATATACATTTTAGAGGGACAAAATTCAGTCATAAGAATGAGCCTGGAGCTCAAATTTTTCTTTAAATGTTCACACTTGTCCACCAGAAGAAACCATAAAGACCTTGAGTCCTTTAAGTGCAGATCTGTGTTCGTAAATGAGGGCTCCTTGTCACCTCCAGGCCACTCCAAGGGAATGGGCATGCACAGAAAGTCAGCACTTGGAGACCCCTCTCATTCACCTCAAGGGAGGTGGTATGACACACCATGGTGAAGAGGGGATGGGCTTTAGCGTGAGACCACCTTCTCTGCCACTTCCCAGCTCTCCTTAGGCTCTAGTTTTACATCTGAAGTAGGACAGTAATACCTGCCTCAGGGTCAGGGCCAACTACATACATTTTTGACCTCAGAGCAAAATGAAAATGTGGGGCCTTGGTTGGGGTGGGGATGTCAGTCTTCCCAACCCACTGGCAAATGGATAACACCCAAGGGATTGTTACCTCTGTACTAGAACACAGGTAGTACCTGGATCAGGGCTGGGCGAAAGGCCTCCAGCCAGTCATTCCAGTTGCCAGCTACCTCCTTGCTGCACTGAGATGCCCCAGGGGACACACGCCTGACCATGATCCTCCCCCATGGTCATGTCCAGGTCTCCAGCAGGAACAGACGGCAATGATGGATCACAGCCTCTGCTTGTCGATGCAACCTGGTTGCCACCGCAGAAGGGTGGCTTATTTCCTATGTGCGGGGATGGGGGAAGGGGGAGGTCAAGTGCTGCATGCAGCTCCAGGTAGTGGGGAGTTGGGGTCTGAGAACCTGTCCAGAGAGGTGTGGAGGTGGTGAGACATGGGACAGCATGTGAGTTCAGGCTTCAGGTCCCCAGCGCATACTTCAATGTTCTATCAGATTTCACCTACAAACCACAAATTCAAAGATAAAATTATTAACAATTTCAAAACACTAACTGCAGAGCATTAAGCCCCAAGTACAGGGCCCTTCTGAGCATAGTGTCCTTTGCGAACGTGCTGATCTCATGCTCATGAAGCCACTGCTCACGGCTAAATAGCCTAAGAAAGACTTACTTAACACAGCCTGATACACAGTATGAGTTCAGAACAAGAGTGTCTCTCTCCATTCCCGTTCATTAAAGGAAGCTTAAAATTACTCTTGCATAATTCAGTGCCTTCGTAGGACTTCTGTCACTTATCAAAATGAGTTTATCAAAGGATCCAAACAAAAATAAACCATGCCCTCTCATCCTTCAAGACCCAGCTTAATTTCCATCTACTTCAATAAGCCTTGCTTTTGAATTAACCCCTCTATTTCCTCGGGTGGAAATTCTCCAAGAACTTTGCTTGTTCCTGTATTTAAACTCTGCCTTAGTGCAACCCAGGCATGTTGGACTATAGACATCAGAAGGCCCTGGGAGACAAGCTAGCCTCATCTGATTGCGTCCTTATAATACCTAGCACATGAAAATAAATTTGGGGTTGAATTAAATTCAATGGAATTGAAATGGATTCTATCTATTCTAAGGAAGCACTTTTCTAATTTCTGAGTTTCTCATTCCCAAATTTGGTTATACATTTTTAAAGTAACACTAAGTGACCTAAAACAAATACAGGAAAAAGCCAAAGCTCTAAAATGAGTTTAAATGAATTCTGGGTTTTATTTGCGACTTCAGGAAAAAAGTTCTAGTCCAACACAAACAAAATGTTCTTACCAAATGATAATTAGCCAGATTGATAAGTACATACGTGAAACTCCATAAATTCAAGACATTGAATGATATTTAAATGGTCAAATGACAAGGCTTCCATTAAGTTATTATTTAGGGAAAAAGTGTCTATCCTAGCACACGTGTAATATTCTTTAAAAAATGCATGATATGGACTTGAAGAGAATGTAGAGATATGAAAAGACATTGATTTGTCAGGATTATGGGGTTATAGAAAAATTATTTCTTTACTTTTGTGTTCAGTACATTTAGGAAATAAGCTAAAACGAAATGTTTCTATTCATACTGCTACTTACTTTAGTCCTCGAGTATACTATTCCTTCACGAATACTAGTCAGTCGCAAGGGAAGGGTAAGGTTTTGACTAATCAAAATTAGTCACATTTGAAAAGAAAACACAAGAACAACAGAATTCCCCTACCAGATGATTTCCTAATATTCTTAACTAATCAATTTCTAAGATTAGTGGACTTTCCTGTTAGTTTCTTAAGAGGTCTAAGATTCCTGTGAACATTTATACCTTTTTAAAAGCATACCTTTGGCATTTTATTCAAACTCCATTCATTACCGGTATGTGCCAGGCGATGGATTCTCATGGATTGTTTTTCCTAGAATTTGCCTCCTGCCAAAAGAGCATAAACTATCAGTTGTGGTGTTCCCTAAATATGTGATGATTATCAGGAACACTTTTTGTAGACTTGTTTTGGAAGATGTTATTTAGGCAAGGGCCAGCTATTTGTAATATCCTCTAATTTATCGCAGACAAACTTGTTCGATTTCAAATACCAACCTTAAAGAAGTAGGACTTCTAATAAGCCAAAAACCGTTCCTTGTACTTTGAGAGTCCTTTGGCTTATAATAGCTTGTGGTCTCTGCTCCCATGAAGTTTTGGCAACCCTCACTTAAAAAAAAATCTCAAAAGAAATTCACATCTGGATTCAATTGATTGGACTTTAACCAGCCTCCATTGCAGTATGCAAATAATCGTCCTCCGTGGTATGTACTTCATGGCTGATAAAACTGAGGTGTCTTATTCTCAGAGCCCCAAACTTCTTTCTCATTTCCTTCCTTCCTCTGATAGCAAAACCTTTCAAACAGATAGATGTCTTCATCCAGAATGCATCTCAAATGCTGGCCAATATTGCCTAAAAACGTCAGTGCTGTACTGCACAACATAAAACAAGCAGAAGTGAAATTTCATTAACAAGGTTGCCTCACTGTGAGGCAAACGGACTCCTTCCAACCATCTCCATAAGAGCAGACTTAGAATATGGACACAACTCTCTCCACATCTCTGTTTTCCTCACTTAATTCCTCTCACTTTTATACTGACCCATGCTCTCTCCACCTCCCACTCACCCATCTGTCCACAACATCCAAAAGTCCCCTTGTTTTTGCAAATCTAAAGGTCATTCATCTCTCCCCTTCTTTCAGCTCTTCACTGCTGTCTATATTTTGTTTCAGTGACTTGCTTATTTTTCATGATCTCTCTTAAGATGTCTAAAACATGGAGATTGTTTTAATACTTGGAAAGTGACCTAGGATACCCAAAGAAAGTAAAGTAGAAATTTTGGCATGCCCAAATTTCCAGAATACCCGGTAATCTGAATTTCCTAAAATCTGGAGGCAGATGCTTCTAATACTAAACTTGAGAACTTGAGGACAGCTAATCAACATGACTATATATTATATATCCTTAATTTCAATTCTAGATGTGAAGCAATATGCCTACACAGATGTTCCCATCGATGGTCTCTGCACTGGAGGCTAGTCCATTTGAGAATTCAGACTTAGATATATCATCCTATTAGTTTCTCTGACATTTATCCCCACCCCCACACCCCCAATTCCAATTCCATGTGAATGTAACACAGGTGCAGACTCAGGCTTAACATAAGGGAGCAATTTTCTGATTCATTCGTGTAAGACCCCGAGGGAAAGGGAGAACAAGATGTACCAAGGTAATATTGTATTGTTAAAAAATTAACTTAGCTTGTTTTTCTACTGAGGCAAAACTACCCACATCCAAATGCTTAGATATGTAAATTAGGTCTCACATACAGTTCTTGTCTTAGTCATAGTGTGGTAGCATTTTGAAAACTCATTCTCAAGAAAATAATTTTAAGAGAATATAGGTAGATGATTATTTTAATGGGATTTTGGGGGGAGAAGTCCATATGCATTGTTGTTTCAGTTCTGCTGGGGGCAGGGATGCAACAGCAAAAAATAAAGTGGTCCCTCCCCGCAGGCACACTGCTCTGCAAAAGCCACTCTTGTTCTGAAAGGAAATTGCATGTTGAAACTTTTTTATTATTATTTATAAAAATTCTTAGGTTTTATTAGTCCAGGGCTCAGTGAGTCTTCTAGCTGAAACGTACAGTTATTCAGTGCCTAGGAGCAGAATGGAGGGAGAAACTAATTAGCATAGTTCTTACATCACCACCAGAAATTCTTTATTTGCCTTCAGGATCCACATTGCCCTGTGCTGATCAATATGACAAGGTCAGTAACCCTGTTTTTGTAACAATGAATGCTAACAAACTCAGGCCTCACACACACTGTCATTGTTTAACAGGGTCAGCTGAGTTAACTGAGAGCATTATGCATGTACAGCGCCAAGAAGACCCCATCAACAGTCAAATATACAGTGTTATCATTTTAGCATAAGTAGTGGAGCGACAGATTGCCCAGCTGTGAGCAAGTCAGATTTATCCAAAGATTCTGCACCAACAGTTGAGCCATAAGAAGGATTTATAGCATGGCACAGGGGCACTGGACAGGGAAATGGGAGACAAGGGTGCTAGTCTTGCCTCTGCCACTTCTTCTCTTAAGGCTCAGTTTACACAGCAATAGGATGAGAAGTCAGACCAGATGACTTTGAAAGCCTCTTTATGCCCCCAAGGCTATGATTCTAAGGCAGTGTACAGGATAAATGCATTGCCATTATGAATTTCAATGGAAACATAGTTTTAATACAGTATGTTTTGTACTGAGTTTCTATTTTTATTACTTTGGCATTTGGCAGAGAGATAAAGAAACTGAATTCCAGCAAGTCTGGTTACCTCAGGTGGCACATGTGCAGGAGCTCAGAAGTCTGTACAAGATGAATCACGTGATGACTGATATGTGCTCCTTAGGCCTTGCAACATCATCAGCCCTATAATACAGTCTACTTATCACTTTCCTTCTGAGAAATTCTGTTTAGATGTCCAGTGGGAGTGTGTGACTCCCTTTAGAATAGCGGGGAAATAAACATTGTTTAATCCATTTTTCCATATTGAGAAATGGAGTTGATTCCAGTTAAGTCAATATTAGGATAATTTTAAGGCTTAACCAACAATTTTTTCATTTTTGTTATTAAAGTTTGCTTTTTTAATGTCATCACACACACAGAAACAATTCATAAATATCAAATAAATATTAAGACAGAGTGGAACTGTAACAATTGCCTAGAAAGAAGAAAACCCAATATTCTATAAACAAGTAACAAGGTTCTTTTGGTGGAAGAAGGGAAAACAAGGATAAAAGAAAAACTGTCTAATGGAAAAGTACCATAAAGTATTGTAGATTGACATATAAATAAGACAAAAAATATGAAGGAAGGAGTGTTGCTTTTAAATCCATTTTAGTATAAACAGACATCTTAGAAAACAATTTATTTTTAATGCAAATTGTTCTACTGTTATAGTACAAACTTCCTTTGCATATCGTATTGGTTAAACTATGTCTTTTCAACCTTAATTTTTTATATTAAATTGTAAATGTTTGGGCCTTTTAAATGCTTGATGCAGTGTTATTATTCTGCAGCAAAACATTTTTCAGATGTGCAACATTATTTTACAATAAATCCCTCAAGATGAATATAGTTGCTGGAGTCCCTTGAAATTTATGGCATTTAAGACTGTGTTTCTTCAGTGCGGGGGCTCTTCAAGGGAATTTTTGACTGCTGATGCAAACGTAAGTAAGCAATGCACTTGTTTGGTTAAGACTTTTAGCCTTGACCTCCAGCTTTAAACCCTTGTCCTTTATTAATCACGTGTTTCCTGAATGAAAGAGAATATTTTTGGAGGGGGAAAATTGTTCTGGGACTGAAGGAGTGTTATATACCAAACAGACATGCCCAGATGACAAATAACCCTGCATGATAGCCAGGGTTCATCCAGCTGGTCGGCCCCATATTTTGTGATTGATGGTGTTGATGTTCTAAATAGGCCTGAGATGTGCCAAGTGTAAGAGCCACAACAAAGTCCTTCAGATTTACACTGTAGATAGAAGGAGGAAGCGAGAAGGCATGTTCCCAGCACATGGCAATTCTAAGAATGGTGTCATGATTACAAGTAACCTTGCAGGGTTTGTCTGGTTTCTTTCGAAATTAAACAAAAACTATTTGCTGGTCAGGAATGAGTAGGGTCACGTAAGGTCTGTCTGAACCTTACGATTACTAAAATATTTCTCTGTAACTGGACACCTTCTGAAACTAGGATGACATTGGAATCCATTGTAGGGATTAATACACTGATTTTTCCTTTGCCTTTTGAGGCTTCTGAGAAAATAGGAACAATTCTTTGCTTTAAAAGAAAGAAAGAAAGAAAAGAAAAAGAAAGTGGCACCATGACATATATTGAAGTCATTAAATATTTAAAGTAAAAAACCTTAAAGATTATTTAACTTAATCCTACTCTCCTTACATTTAGGAAAATGGGATGTTTTAATTTTAATTTAATTTAATTTAATTAATTTATTTTTTATATAGCAGGTTCTTATTAGCTATCTGTTTTATACATATCAGTGTATACATGTCAATCCCAATCTCCCAATTCATCCCACCACCACCACAACCCTCCCCCTGCTTTCCCCCCTTGGTGTCCACATGTTTGTTCTCTACATCTGTGTCTCTATTTCTGCCTTGCAAACCGGTTCATCTGTACCATTTTTTTAGATTCCACACATATGCATTAATACATGATATTTGTTTTTCTATTTCTGACTTACTTCACTCTACATGACAGTCTCTAGGTCCATCCACGTCTATACAAATGACCCAATTTCATCCTCTTTATGTCTGAGTAATAGTCCATTGTATCTATGTACCACATCTTCTTTATCCATTCGTCTGTCAGTGGGCATTTAGGTTGCTTCCATGACCTGGCTCTTGTAAAGAGTGCTGCAATGAACATTGGAGTGCATGTGTCCTTTTGAATTATGGTTTTCTCTGGGTATATGCCCAGTAGTGGGATTGCTGGATCATATGGTAATTCTGTTTTTAGTTTTTTAAGGAAACTCCATACTGTTCTCCATAGTGGCTGTATCAATTTATATTCCCACCAACAGTGCAAGAGGGTTCCCTTTTCTTCACACCCTCTCCAGCATTTGTTGTTTGTAGATTTTCTGATGATGCCCATTCTAACTGGTGTGAGGTGATACCTAATTGTAGTTTTGATTTGATTTTCCCTAATAATTAGTGACGTTGAGCAGCTTTTCATGTGCCTCTTAGCCATCTGTATGTCTTCTTTGGACACATGTCTATTTAGGTCTTCTGCCCATTTTTTGACTGGGTTGTTTTCTTTTCATCTTGTTTATAGTTTTCTTTTCATCTTGTTTATAGTTTCCTTTGCTGTGCAAAAGCCTTTAAGTTTAATTAGGTTCCACTTGTTTATTTTTGTTTTTATTTCCATTACTCTAGGAGGTGGGTCAAAAAAGATCTTGCTGTGATTTATGTCAAAGAGTGTTCTTCCTATGTTTTCCTCTAAGAGTTTTATAGTGTCTGGTCTTACATTATGTCTTTAATCCATTTTGAGTTTATTTTTGTGTATGGTGTTCAGGAGTGTTCTAATTTCATTCTTTTACATGTGGCTGTCCGGTTTTCCCAGCACCACTTGTTGAAGAGACTGTCTTTTCTCCATTGTATATCCTTGCCTCCTTTGTCATAGATTAGGTGACCATAGGTGCATGGGTTTATCTCTGGGCTTTCTATCCTGTTCCATTGATCTATATTTCTGTTTTTGTGCCAGTAGCATATTGTCTTCGTTACTGTAGCTTTTTAGTATAGTCTGAAGTCAGGGGGTCTGATTCCTCCAGCTCCATTTTTTTCCCGCAAAATTGCTTTGGCTATTCAGGGTCTTCTGTGTCTCCATATAAATTTTAAGATTTTTTGTTCTAGTTCTGTAAAAAATGCCATTGGTAATTTGATAGGGATTGCATTGAATCTGTAGATTGCTTTGGGTAGAATAGTCATTTTCACAATATTGATTCTTCCAATCCAAGAACATGGTATATCTCTCCATCTGTTTGTGTCATCTTTTTTTTTTTTTTTAAATAAATAGATTTTTTTTAATATTTATTTATTTATTTATTTATGGCTGTGTTGGGTCTTCGTTTCTGTGCGAGGGCTTTCTCTAGTTGTGGCAAGCGGGGGCCACTCTTCATCGCGGTGCGCGGGCCTCTCACTATCGCGGGCTCTCTCGTTGCGGAGCACAGGCTCCAGATGCGCAGGCTCAGTAATTGTGGCTCACGGGCCTAGTTGCTCCGCGGCATGTGGGATCCTCCCAGACCAGGGCTCGAACCCGTGTCCCCTGCATTGGCAGGCGGATTCTCAACCACTGCGCCACCAGGGAAGCCCTGTTTGTGTCATCTTTGATTTCTTTCATCAGTGTCTTATAGTTTTCTGAGTACAGGTCTTTCACCTCCTTAGGTAGGTTTATTCTTAGGTATTTTATTCTTTTTGTTGCAATGGTAAATGGGAGTGTTCCCTTAATTTCTCTTTCAGATATTTCATCATTAGTGTATAGGAATACAGGAGATTTCTGTGCATTAATTTTGTATCCTGCAACTTTACCAAATACATTGATTAGCTCTAATAGTTTTCTGGTGGCATCTTTAGGATTATCTGTTTATAGTATCATATCATCCGCAAACAGTGACAGTCTTACTTCTTCTTTTCCAATTTGTATTCCTTTTATTTCTTCTTCTTCTCTGATTGCCATGGCTAGGACTTCCAAAACTATGTTGAATAATAGTGGAGAGAGTGGACATCCTTCTCTTGTTACTGATCTTAGAGGAAATGCTTTCAGTTCTTCACCATTGAGAATGATGTTTGCTGTGGTTTTGTTGTATATGGCCTTTATTATGTTGAGGTAGGTTACCTCTATGCCCACTTTCTGGAGAGTTTTTATCATAAATGGGTGTTGAATTTTGTCAAAAGCTTTTTCTGCATCTGTTGAGATGATCATATGGTTTTTATTCTTCAATTTGTTAATGTGGTGTATCACATTGATTGATTTGCATATATTGAAGAATCCTTGCATCCCTGGGATAAATCCCATTTGATCATGGTGTATGATCCTTTTAACGTGTTGTTGGATGCTGTTTCCTAGTATTTTGTTGAGTATTTTTGCATCTATATTCATCAGTGATATTGGTCTGTAACTTTTTTGTTTTTTGCAGTATCTTTGTCTGGTTTTGGTATCAGGGTGATGGTGGCCTCATAGAATGAGTTAGGGAGTGTTCCTTCCTCTACAATTTTTTGGAAGAATTTGAGAAGGATGGGTGTTAGCTCTTCTCTGAATGTTTGATAGAATTCACCTGTGAAGCCATCTGGTCCTGGACTTTTGTTTGTTGGAAGATTTTTAATCACAGTTTCAATTTCATTACTTGTGATTGGTCTGTTCATATTTTCTGCTTCTTCCTGGTTCAGTCTTGGAAGGTTATACCTTTCTAAGAATTTGTCCATTTCCTCCAGGTTGTCCATTTTATTGGCATAGAGTTGCTTGTAGTCGTCTCTTATGATGCTTCTTATTTCTGTAGTGTCCGTTGTAACTTCTCTTTCATTTCTAATTTTATTGATTTGAGTCCTCTCCCTCTTTTTCTTTTTTTTTTTTTTAAGACAACTTTTTTTTTTAAATTTATTTATTTTTATTTATTTATGGCTGTGTTGGGTCTTCGTTGCTGTGCGAGGGCTTTCTCTAGTTGTGGCAAGTGGGGGCCACTCTTCATCATGGTGCGCGGGCCTCTCACTATCGCGGCCTCTCTTGTTGCGGAGCACAGGCTCCAGACGCGCAGGCTCAGTAATTGTGGCTCACGGGCCCAGTTGCTCCACGGCATGTGGGATCTTCCCAGACCAGGGCTCGAACCCGTGTCCCCTGCATTGGCAGGCAGATTCTCAACCACTGCGCCACCAGGGAAGCCCCCTCTTTTTCTTGATGAGTCTGGCTAAAGGTTTATCAATTTTGTTTATCTTGTCAAAGAACCAGCTTTTAGTTTTATTGATCTTTGCTACTGTTTTCTTTGTTTCTATTTCACTTATTTCTGCTCTGATCTTTATTATTTCTTTCCTTCTACTAACTTTGGGTTTTGTTTGTTCTTCTTTCTCTAGTTCCTTCAGGTGTAAGTTTAGGTTGTTTATTTGAGATTTTTCTTGTTTCTTAAGGTAGGATTTTATTGCTATAAACTTCCCTCTTGGAACTGCTTTTGCTGCACCCCATAGGTTTTGGATCATCCTGTTTTCATTGCCATTTGTCTCTAGGTATTTTTTGATTTCCTCTTTGATTTCTCCAGTGATCTCTTGGTTATTTAGTAACGTATTGTTTAGCCTCCATGTGTATGTGTTTTTTACATTTTTTTCCCTGTAATTTATTTCTAATCTCATAGCGTTGTGGTTGGAAAAAGTGCTTGATATGATTTCAGTTTTCTTAAATTTACCGAGGCTTGATTTGTGACCCAAGATGTGATCTTTCCTAGAGAATGTTCCATGTGCATTTGAGAAGAAAGTGTAATCTGCTGTTTTTGGATGGAATGTCAGTTAAATGTCAATTAAATATCAATTAAATCTATCTGGTCTATTGTGTCATTTATAGCTTGTGTTTCCTTATTAATTTTCTGTCTGGATGATCTGTCCATTGGTGTAAGTGAGGTGTTAAAGTCCCCCACTATTAATTGTGTTACTGTCAATTTCCTCTTCTTTAGCTGTTACCATTTACCTTCTGTATTGAGGTGCTCCTATGTTGGGTGCATATATATTTATAATTGTTATATCTTCTTCTTGGATTGATCCCTTGATCGTTATGTAGTGTCCTTCCTTGTCTCTTGTAACATTGTTTATTTTAAAGTCTATTTTATCTGATGTGAGTATTGCTACTCCAGCTTTCTTTTGATTTCCATATGCATGGATTATCTTTTTCCATCCCCTCGCTTCCAGTCTGTATGTGTACCTAGGTCTGAAGTGGGTCTCTTGTAGACAGCATATACATGGGTCTTGTTTCTGTATCCATTCAGCAAGCCTGTGTCTTTTAGTTGGAGCATTTAATCCATTCACATTTAAGGTAATTATCAATATGTATGTTCCTATTGCCATTTTCTTAATTGTTTTGGGTTTGTTTTTGTAGATCCTTTTCTTCTCTTGTGTTTCCCACTTAGAGAAGTTCCTTTTGCATTTGTTGTAGAGTTGGTTTGGTGGTGCTGAATTCTCTTAGCTTTTGCTTGTCTGTAAAGCTTTTGATGTCTCCATCGAATCTGAATGAGATCCTTGCTGGGTAGAGTAATCTTGGTTGTAGGTTCTTCCCTTTCATCACTTTAAATATATCATGCCACTCCCTTCTAGCCTGTGGAGTTTCTGCTGAGAAATCAGCTGTTAACCTTATGTGAGTTCCCTTGTATGTTACTTGTCATTTTTCCCTTGTTGCTTTTATTAATTTTTCTTTGTCTTTAATTTTTGTCAGTTTGATTACTATGTGTCTTGGCGTGTCTCTCCTTGGGTTTATCCTGCCTGGGACTCTCTGCGCTTCCTGGACTTGGGTGGCTATTTCCTTTCCCATGTTAGCAAAGTTTTTGACTATAATCTCTTCAAATATTTTCTCGGGTCATTTCTCTCTCTCTTCTCCTTCTGGGACCCCTATAATGTGAATGTTGTTGCGTTTAATGTTGTCCCAGAGGTCTCTTAGGCTGTCTTCATTTCTTTTCATTCTTTTTTCTTTATTCTCTTCTGTGGCAGTGAATTCCACCATTCTGTCTTCCAGCTCACTTATCTGTTCTTCTCCCTCAGTTATTCTGCTATTGATTCCTTCTAGTGTATTTTTCATTTCAGTTATTGTATTGTTCATCTCTCTTGTTTGTTCTTTAATTCTTCTAGATGTTTGTTCTTTAATTTTTCTAGGTCTTTGTTAAACGTTGGGTTTTAATACAGATAAAAGTAAAACTAATGTCCCAAGAAACCAATGCTGTCATTTGCTAAAAAAATTCTCCCACTGACAAGATTGTGAATTTAGTCACAGTTTGTCACAGTACAACCTGTAGTTCCAATAGAGTCCTAAGCTTTTCCACCTCTACATAGAATTTTAGCTGCTATAATCAGAGTTTGCTCAGTTCAGATACTTATTTTCAGCAATAGATGACTTTGCTATGAAGACAACAAAAGTTCCTATCCTAAGGAATAATAACTATGCATATGCTATAAATATGTATACAATATATGTATATACACATGTATTTATGAATAATTATTTTCAGACGCTTTACTTCAAATGAGATTCTGATGATTCCAGTGCTCCTATCCGCCGAGGAAGTTGTAAAACTCTTAGCTAGGAGTGGTTAATGGGAGACCCTGGGATCTGGGTTCCCTTTTCCTCTGGTTCTGCTGCTTTCTTTCTTATATCAGGGCTCTTGTAACTATTGGTGGGTTTGCTCAGTCATTGAAGCTGCAGTTGCTCCAAGTTCCCTTGAAACAGGGATTATATTATCTATTAATAGTATTTTAAGTATGTTTGCTTCTTCCCAACTTCCTCAGGAAAATTTTGTTTTGGTTACATAAGAGGCTAGGAATGCCTGCTCTCTTATTTTTTGCCTTAACTTTGCTCAGAGCACTGCTGTAACCACTTCCCTCTGTGTTCTCCCTGTGCAAAATAGAAGAGGATTTATTTTGTACCTTGGGGGGAGGGGGGAGGGGGAGTAGTTTCTAGAACAGAACTAAAATTCCACAAGTACACATCATGATCCCACCCCACTGTCATTTTAAATAAACAGTATATCATGTTACCTCCTCTTTAACAACATTAAATATGCATGGACTGGAGGACTCATCTAATTCCAGATTAGATTTTATTTTGCTTTAGGATGAGTCTTTCATTCAAGTTAGTTGTCAATGTTGATGGAGTCGTTTCCACTATACTAAATATCTGCCCACTTATAGTTTCACCGAGACACCTATGAAGTCACCAGTCCTTTAGTTCTGACCACTCCCTCAGGTATCCTCCTCTGTTCCTGGCCTTTTGTTTGTTTTCACTTCCAGTTATAGTGAGTGTACACTGTCTCCCCGAGCACTTTCCTTAGAGACTCTCTACTGATATTCCAAAGGGCCTAAACTTCTATTCTGTCTGTCAAAAATGGTTAATACATGAGTATTAACGTCCCTTTTTTTATATAGTAATTGAAAGGTTGCCTGCTGTGCACAAGACTCTGTTCTGCTAGCCTGGAACCTGACTGGACACAGCATTTGCCAACCACATGCTGGGAGTGACAGTGCAATGAGATAGCAGGTGAACTCCGTCACCCAACAGACATTTGCCAGGGTCTGATTTCTGTGATTCAGGCATGTGCCTTTTACAGGCTCTTCATCCAACTGCAAATTTTCCCTTCACTCATCCACTTGTTTGGATTCAGAAGATAGCACTTGGCACAAAGAGACACATTCCCTAATAACGTTTTATTCTTTTCTGTCAACCACCCTCTCTTTAATTCCCTGCATGTGGTGAGCTTACTCAAAGTCCCCTGACTATATACCCTGAGCCCATATCCTTGAATCTTTGTGTCCCTTTTCACCATTATCACTCCAGAGAGATTTTCTTTGTAATCTTGGTCAGCTCTGCAGACTCGTCCTTTGTAATAGTCTGTATTAATATCCTTTCCTTTCTATAGCATCCTGTAGGTTTTCAAAACCTTTTGATTTTTAGCTTTTCTTTTGTGATTTTCTTTATGGTTCCATTTTGCACTTGTTTAGATACTTCCAATCTGATTGAAACATCTGTCAAGTTCAATTTTTTGACCCACTTTCTGCTCAGCTTCTAGGATTCATTTCAGCTGTACACTGTGGTTTATTCATCTTTCTTGACTTTCCCTACAATCTAGACTACTGTAGACGATTAGTGTCACTTTCTCAGCGTGGTTTTCACAGCCATTATAGGGCTTAAGAACTCTTGCAAAGGTCTAAGATTCTTGCATCTGTAACTTTTAACTGCCTTAATGAATTTACAAGGGTTTTTCTTCTCTACAGTGAATAAACTTCTCTTGTCCTTTACGGGAACTCTCAGTATCATAATTGTTTCCATGCTGCTTAGTTTCTTAACCTTCTTTTTGATTAGTTTGTACTAATATTCAATATGCTTCGGTCCTGTTTTAACTCTCCTGCTCTCTATGACTCTAAGATTTTAAATCATCTCCGTGGATGATGAGTTTGTATTTCTCCTTCCTCCAAACTGTAGTTTTCATCAACACAATGTCTATTTAAGCAAATAGGTAATTTAACGCTGAGCCATAAACCTAAATATTCTTCATCTTGCATGTGTTAAAAACATACAAACCTAAATGTGTAGCTCCTAATTTAACTAACTCAGTTGGAGAACTGCAGGATTTTTTTCCTGTCTTTGAGTCTCTAAAAGATCATTGTTTCCAAATATCTTACATTTTGTGACTTTTCTAAAGTTTAAGCCCATTATTGACTAATGAGGGTAATTGGAATCTCTCTTAACATCCTTGAATGTGTTTATAGACTGTTATTATGTCTCATTTCAGTTTTTTTTTCCCCTCTCAAGTGAGTATGCTTAATACGCTGCACCTCCTTTTCTGGAGGCTGACTTATACAAACCCTTTATCAATTTTTTTGTTCTCTGAACTCTGTCCTATTTACTTGTATTTTAAAAACTTTGTTTACACATTCTGCCACATTTCCAGTAGTTCCAAAGAAAAGTACAGAAGGAATTTAGTGCTCACTCTGCCTCTATTACTTAATCTGCACTTTGTGAGTTGTCAGGAGCCAACTGGACCCCCTCACATCTCATAAGAGCTCAGTGGTAGGTCTGACATCCCAAGGGCTCCCTCTGGCACACCTGGTTCCCTTAAACAATGATCTCCTCCAACATGCCTCTGCTTTGCAAGGGAGTGGATATCAGAGTATGCAGCCCTCCATAGCCCTTTGGTACTAAAGAAGCCACACTGCCCTTAACAACCAGAAAATGACAAAGTTGCTTATGTATTAAGATGGGACCTTAAAGTAAGAGTCTTTAGCAAAATATTTCTTAGTCAGTTGGATGGCCACGTAGGTTGATATTCTGATAAGAAATGAATCTGGAAACATCCCCTCTTCTATCAAATCCTGCTCAGTCAATTCAGTCACACTGCCTCTACTATTAGATCCTGGGTTCTCAGAGAGATGGTTTGGATAATTTTGTTAAAGTTGTGTTTGTTTTGCCAATGTACAAGAGAAACAGATAAAATTGAAAAAGTGGGAAACATAAGAGGACAAGAAAGATTTTAAAAGAAAAATAGCTAAATATAGGTATAGATATAGATTCCAGCTAACAATAGAGAAGTTAGGTAAAATGCACATCCTCTTTTCAAAACTCCCTCCTCTACTAAAACCTTTGGATTTTTTATGAAACCAAGAAGATAAAATTTTTTTTTTCTAGCAAGAGAGCGCTGCTAAAAGAAGTTACAACAATTTTTCCCAAAACAATAGCAATTATAATATTAAATTCAATTTCCCAGTATGCTTTAGGAAGCAAACACTAGTCTTTGATTTTCATCCAGAGAGGGGCATTCTCCATGTAAACCTGTGGAGAAATTAGCTTCACATGTTTGTGCCTTCTCTTACCTTATTCTACAAGATTAAGAATTTATTTCCTGCATCATTTTATTGGTTATTTTTATTTATAGTGACATTGGATTTTAAATTCCCAGTGATGCTGTGGATAATGATGTTGCAAAGATTGTACACCTGTCCTCCCATCCTGATTAACAAAGGAATTGGCATGGATCTCTGAGTATAAATTTAGAATCATTTTAGATGGGGAAAGAACCATAATAACTGACAAACTGCTCAATATAACAGATATTTTGCCACTTTAAAAAATGCTTGTAGAGGGGCATTAGCTGAGGTTGCTGCTGCAGCTACTAGGCTCCTGTTAGCTGTGGTGGTACAAGTCCTAGAGGAGTTGATTTGTCTGTACTGATTTTCATGAAAGTTTTGGTTTTGGTGAAAGGAGGAAGGTAGAGGTTTTTTGGTGTGAGCAGTTCCCATCACTGTCCCAAATCCTGTACATGCTTCCACAGTGATTAAACTCTTTCATGGGCCCAGATCAAATGCTGGCCCTTTTTAGCTTTTACAATCCCTCCTGATTAAGGCCTTGAAGCAAGTTCACAGAGGCTGGGCTGGAGGTGTTTGAGAGACACCACCCAGTGATGCATTTCACTGTATTCTTCCCTGCTGAGAGTCAGCCAGAGTAGCACAGTAAGGCATCCATCTTTGCCTTTCTACAGTACAGCCTCCAGGTAAATTTCCTGCATTACTAGGGACACCACATTCCAAAGGTGTCCTGGACCACTATGTCCTTTCCTTACTTGGAAATGTTATTCCTGGTCTCCTAGGAGTTCCAAAGCTTTCTATACCTATTTCCCAAGATCCTGGTGACTTGCCCTAATTATCTCAGATTTGCTGAGAAGTTTATACAGATTATCACTCCCATAGGGATCTTTCAACAACAACAAAAAAGAATGCCACTCCTAAGGAGACTACAAAAAGTGGCTTGCTATTTAGTTGAGGAGGGAAATCAAAGGTTAAAGTAGCAATCCTCATTCCTTGTGTTTTTTTAGCACTTTGCATATTAAAAAATGCTATCATTTAGCTGATCTCTATTTTGCGTCTACAGATACCCTGTGACATAAGTAGGGGCAACAAAATTAATTTTTAGAACTGAAGAAACTGAAACTCAGAAATATTAAACGGCTTGCCAAAGTTAGCTTCTCATAAACACAGACACGAAAATATTAACAAATCAAATCTATCGATATGTAAACAGAATACTGCAGCATGAACAAGTGGATTTTAAACTGAGAATGCAAGGCTGAAGTTTTAATATTTAAAATCAATCAATGTGATCTACCATATCAATAGTACGAAGAAGAAAACCCACATAGTCATATCAATTGATGCAGAAAAGGCATTTGACAAAATTCAACATCAATTTCTGATCAAAATTTTTCAACAAATAGGGACTAGAAGGGAATTTCCTCAACCTGATAAAGGACATCTACAAAAACCTACAGCTAATATCATATTTAATGGTAAAAGACTGAATACTTTCCCCCAAGATCAGGAACAAAGCAAGGATGTCAGTGAGCACCACTCATACTGCCACTCGTAATAAGGCAAGAAAAAAAATAAATAAAAGCCATACACATTACAGAAGAGGAAATAAAACTGTTTCTATCCTGAGATGACATGATTATATATGAAGATTATAAGAAAATTCCAAA
Source organism: Balaenoptera acutorostrata (assembly GCF_949987535.1). NCBI lineage: Eukaryota > Metazoa > Chordata > Mammalia > Artiodactyla > Balaenopteridae > Balaenoptera > Balaenoptera acutorostrata. Next base: position 61,832,395 of record NC_080070.1, read on the forward strand.
GATTCTAAAAATAAAACAAAACATCTCCTAAAACTAATAAGTGACTTTAACAAGGTTGCAGGATATGAGATCAACAGGCAAAAATCAATATATTTTATCTAGTAGCAATGACAATTGGAAACTAAAACTTTAATTTATATATGTATTGACAAATTAAATACATATATGTTTATTATAGCTTCAAGAAAAATGTTAGATTTTAAATGTTTTGTTAGATTTATACCTAAGTATAACATACGACAGAGCCTGTATGATGACAATTACAAAAAGCCGATGAAAGAAATCAAAGAAGGCCTACAGTGGTCATGGATTGGAAGAATAAATATCCTAACAATGTCAGTTCTCTACCAAACTAATCTAGGGATTTAATAAAATTCTAGTTAAAATTGCAGCAAGATTTTTTTTAGATATAGAAAAGCTTATTCTAAAAGTTTTTTGGGAAGGCAAAGGACCTAGAACAGCAAAATCAATTTTGAAAAAGAAGAATAAACTGAGGGAATCATATTAACCAATTTTACAAGTTACTATATAGCTACAGTAATTACGACAGTGTAGTGTTGATGAAGAGATAAATCACAGACACATAGATCAGTGCAACCAAGCAGAGAATGCAGAACTAGATCCCACACCAATAAATGGCCAACTGATTCTTGACAAGGTTGCCAGGGCAGTTCAATGGAGAAAGGATAGTGTGTTCAACAAATGGTATTGGGTCAGTTGGATATCCATATGCCCAAAAATGAACCTCAACCTGAACTTCATAGTATATGCAAAAATTAACTCAAACTGCACCAGAGATATAAATGTAAAATGTAAAACTATAAAAATTTTAGAAGATACTTTTCATGATCAGAGTTTAAGCAATGAGCTCTTGGACCTGACACCAAAAACGTGATCCATAAGGGAAAAAAATTAGATAAATCAAACTTCAACAAGGTTTAAAATGTTTGCAATATGTACATGCATCAAATTATCACATTGTACACCTTAAATTTATCAATGTTATATGTCAGTTATATCTCAATAAAGCTGGAGGGGGAAAGTTTTTAAATGTTGTTCTATGAAAGACCCTATTAAAGAGAATGCAAACAACAAATGTACAAACCACATATCTGACAAAAGACTGCTATTGAGAATAGATAAAGAACTCTCAAAACTCAACAGAAAAAAGAAAGCAATCCAATTAGAAAATGGGAAAAAGACATGTATAGACATTTCACCAAAAAAGATATACAGATGGCAAACAAAAGCACAGCATCAGTAGTGATTAGGTAAATGCAAATTAAAACCACAAGAGATATCACTACATACTTATCAGAATGACTAAAATGGAAAATAGTGAGCACTCTCTGTTGACAATGATGCAGAGAGACTAGATCACTCATGTATTTCTGGTGAAAATATAAAGTGTACAGCCATCCTGGAAAGCAGTTTGGTAGTTTCTTTAAAAAGTAAATATGCAACCACTATGTCATCAATCAGTTACACTCTTGGGGGTATTTATCTCAGAGGAATGAAAACTTATCACATAAAAACTGTATACAAATATGCATAGCAACTTTGTTCATAATATAATATAATAAAACTGAAAACAACTTAGATGTCCTTCAGTGGGTGAATGGTTAAACAAATTTATAGTACATGCATATCATGGAGTATACCACTCAGCAATAAAAGGAACAAATTATTGATACACACAACAACTTGGATGAATCTCCAGGGAATTATGTTGAGTGAAAAAAAAGTAAATCTTAACAATTACATATTGTATGATTCTGTATTATGTAACATTCTTGAAGTAACAAAATGTATGGAAATAGAGAAGAGATTAGCGGTCATCAGGGTTAAGGAGGAGGTAGGACTGGGTGGGAAGTGGGTAAGGCTACAGAAGGGCCACATGAGAGAACCTGTGGTGATGGAATGGCTGTGTTTTGATTATTTCAATACCAACATTCTGGCTGTATATTGTACAACAGTTTTGCAAGCTGTTACCATTGACTGACACTAAGTAAAGGGCATATGGGGTTCCTCTGCATTATTTCTTGAAACTGTGTATAAACCTACAATTATCTCAAAATTTTAAATTTAATTAAAAAAAATGCTTGCTCTGTGGAAGTTGACAGAATGAACAGACAAGTTGGAGACTGGGAGAAAATATTTATAAAACTATATCAAACAACAACTTGTATCCAGAGTATGTAATGAATTCTCAAAGCTCAATGGTAGTACAACAAGCAACTCAATTTTTTTTCAAGTGAGCAAAAGACTTGACTATAAACTTCACCAAAGAGGATATATAAATAACATATAATCACATGAAAAGATGTTCAACATCATTAGCCATTCTAATAGGTGCACAGGGAAATGCAAATTAGGGAATTTGGGAGGCGCAAATGTTAAGCCATGATGAAATACTGTTATACACTTATTAGAATGGCCAAAATAAAAAATACTGACAGCACGAGGTGCTGACAAGAATGTAAAGCAACTAGAACTTTCATACTTTGCTAGTGGGACTGTAACATGGTACAGCCCCTCTGGAAAAGAGTCTGGCAGTTTCTTTTTTAAAATTTTTATTGGAGTATACTTGATTTACAATGTTGTATTAGTTTCTGCTGTACAGCAAAGTGAATCAGTTATACATATACATGTATCCACTCTTTTTTAGATTCTTTTCCCATATAGGTCATTACAGAGTATTGAGTAGAGTTCCCTGTGCTATACAGTAAGTCCTTATTAGTTTTCTGTTTTATATACAGTAGTGTATACATGTCAATCCCAACCTTCCAATTTATCCCTCCCACTCCTTCCCCCCAGTAACCATAAGTTTGTTTTCTACATCTGTGACTCTATTTCTGTTTTGTAAATAAGTTCATTTGTATCATTTTTAATAAGTTCTGCATATAAGCAATATCATATGATATTTATCTTTCTCTGTCTGACTTATTTCACTTATTATGATAATCTCTAGGTCCGTCCATGTTGCTGCAAATGGCATTATTTCATTGTTTTTTTTATGGCTGAGTAATATTCCATTGTATATAAGTACCACATCTTCTTTATCCATTCATCTGTCGATGGACATTTAGGTTGCTTCCATATCTTGGCTCTTGTAAATAGTGCTGCTGTGAAATTTGAGGTGCATATATCTTTTCGAATTAGAGTTTTCTCTGGATATATGCCCAGGAGTGGGATTGCTGGATCATAGGGTAGTTCTATATTTAGTTTTTTTAAGGAACCTCTGTACTGTTCTCCATAATGGCTGTACCAACTTACATTTCTATCAACAGTGTAAGAGGGTTCCCTTTTCTTCACAACCTCTACAGCATTTATTGTTTGTAGGCTTTTTGATGATGTCCATTCTGACCGGTATGAGGTGATACCTCATTGTAGATTTGATTTGCATTTGTCTAATAATTAGTGATGTTGAGCATCTTTTCATGTGCTTTTTGGCCACCTGTATGTCTTCTTTGGAGAAGTGTCTATTTAGATCTTCTGCCCATGTTTTTGATTGTGTTGTTTGTTTTTTCATATGAGCCACATGAGCTGTTTGTATATTTTGGAGATTAATCCCTTGTCGGTTGCTTCCTTTGCAGATATGTTCTCCCATTCTGTGGGTTGTCTTTTTGTTTTGTTTTTGGTTTCCTTTGCTGTGCAAAAGCCTTTAAGTTTAATTAGGTCCCATTTGTTTATATTTGTTTTTATTTTCATTACTTTAGGAAGTGGATCAAAAAAGATATTGCTGCAATTTATGTCAAAGTGTGTTCTGCCTGTGTTTTCCTCTAAGAGTTTTATAGTGTCCGGCCTTACATTTAGGTCTTAGATGCATTTCGAGTTTATTTTTGTGTATGGTGTTAGGGAGTGTTCTAATTTCATTTTTTTTACATGTAGCTGTCCAGTTTTCCCAGCACCACTTATTGAAGAGACTATCTTTTCTCCATTGTATATTCTTGCCTCCTTTGTCATAGATTAGTTGACCATAGGTGTGTGAGTTTATCTCTGGACTGTCTATCCTGTTCCACTGATCTGTATTTCTGGTTTTGTGCCAGTACCATACTATTTTGATGACTGTAGCTTTGTAGTATAGTCTGAAGTCAGGGAGTCTGATTCCTGCAGCTCCATTTTTCTTTCTCAGGATTGCTTTGGTTATTCGGGGTCTTTTGTGTTTCCATATAAATTTTAGAATTTTTTGTTCTAGTTCTGGGGAAAACACCATTGGTAATTTGATAGGAATTGCATTGAATCTGTAGACTGCCTTGGGTAGTATACTGATTTTGACAATATTGATTTTTCCAATCCAAGAACATGGTATATCTCTCCATCTGTTTGTGTCATCTTCTGTTTCTTTCATAAGCATCTTACAGTTTTCAGAGTAGAGGTCTTCTGTCTCCTTAAGTAGGTTTATTCCTAGGTATTTTATTCTTTTTGATGAGATGGTAAATGGAATTGTTTCCTTGATTTCTCTTTCTGATCTTTTGTTTTTAGTGTATAGGGATGCAAGAGATTTCTGTATATTAATTTTGTATCCTGCAACTTTATCCAATTCATTAATGAGCTCTAGTAGTTTTCTGGTAGCATCTTTAGGGTTTTCTATGTATAGTATCATGTCATCTGCAAACAGTGACAATTTTACTTCTTCTTTTCCAATTTGGATTCCTTATATTTCTTTTTGTTCTCTGATTGCCATGGCTAGGACTTCCAAAACTATGTTGAATAAAAGTGGTGACAATGGACATCCTTGCCTGGTTCCTGATCTTAGAGGGAATGCTTTCAGCTTTTCACCATTAAGAATGATATTATCTGTGGGTTTGTCATATTTGACCTTTGTTATGTTGAGGTAAGTTCCCTCTAGTCCCACTTTCTGGAGGGCTTTTATCGTAAATGGGTTTTGAATTTTGTCAAAAGCTTTTTCTGAATCTATTGAGATGATCATATGGTTTTTATGCTTCAGTTTGTTAATGTGATATGTCACACTGATTGATTTGCAAATATTAAAGAATCCTTGCATCCCTGGGATAAATCCCACTTGATCATGGTGGACGATCCTTTTAATGTATTGTTGGATTTGGTTTGCTAGTATTTTGTTGAGTATTTTTGCGTCTATTTTCATCAGTGTTATTGGCCTGTAATTTTCTTTTTTTGTGATATCTTTGTCTGGTTTTGGTATCAAGGTGATGGTGGCCTCATAGAATGAGGCTGGGAGTGTTCCTTCTTTCTGCAATTTTTTGGAATAGTTTCAGAGGGATAGGTATTAACTCTTCTCTAAATGTTTGATAGAATTCGCCTGTGAAGCCATCTAATTCCCAAATTAGGGAATTAGGGAGGCACAAATATAAACCATGATGAAAAACTATTAATGCACTTATTAGAATGGCTAAAATAAAAAATACTGACAGCACCAGGTGCTGACAAGAATATAAAGCAACTAGAACTTTCCTACTTTGCTAGTGGTACTGTAACATGGTATACCCCTCTGGAAAATAGTCTGGCAGTTTCTTATGAAGTTAAATATGCAATTACCATAAGACCTAGAATTTGTACTATTGAGCATTTATCCCAGAGGAATAAAAATGTATGTTCATTCAAACACCTATACACTAACTTTATAGTAGCAGTGTTCATGATCACCCCAAACTGGAAACAACCCACTGTCCTTTACCAGGTGAATGGATAAACAAATTGTGGTACAGCCATATAATGGAATACTACTAATTAATGAAAAAGAACAAACTATGAACACAAGCAGCAACTTGAATGAATCTCAAAGACATTGTACCAAGTGAAAGAAGCCAGTCTCAAAATGTTACCTACTATATGATTCTATTTATATGACATTCTTGAAAATACCATACTATAGTGATAGAGAACAGTGTTTGACAAGGGTTAGGTTGAGAGAGTTTTAGGAGTTTGAGGAACTGTTCTATATTCTGAATGTGGTGGTAACTATTTAAATCTGTATGGGTATTAATATTCACTGACCTGTACACCAAAAAGAGTCAAGTTTATTCAGTGATATTTTGTTTAAAATTGTTTAAAATGCAAAAAATATATATACACTCCCAGTATCTGACCAATCCTCATCAGCCTCTATTGCCACCTGGTCCCGGCTACCACCATCTATCTATTGCATTATTTTTTTATATAAATTTATTTATTTTATTTATTTATTTTTGGCTGCGTTGGGTCTTCGTTGCTGCGCACAGGCTTTCTCTAGTTGCGGCGAGCAGGGGCTACTCTTCGTTGCAGTGCACGGGCTTCTCATTGCAGTGGCTTCTCTTGTTGCAGAGCACGGGCTCTAGGCGTGCCAGCTTCAGTAGTTGTGGCACATGGGCTCAGTAGTTGTGGCTCGCGGGCTCCAGAGCGCAGGCTCGGTAGTCGTGGCACATGGGCTTAGTTGCTCCGCGACATGTGGGATCTTCCTGGACCAGGGCTCGAACTCGTGTCCCCTGCATTGGCAGGCGGATTCTTAACCACTGCGCCACCAGGGAAGCCCCTATAGTAGCCTTCTTACCGGTCTCCCTACTTCTTCTCTTTCAAACATGTGTCGAATAATGTCTCTCTTCAGCTCCAGAGCCTTCACTGGGTCCCAGTTTCTCTCAGCATAAAAACTGAAGTCTTTACCACTACCTAGATGGCTGTCAGGTCCCCCAGGAACCTCTCTGACCTCTTCTTCTGTGAGTCCTCCTCACTCACTGTGCTCCAGATGCACTAGCTCTCTTGCTGCTCCTTGAACATGCCAGGCCTTTGCACTGGCTGCTTCCTCTGCCTGAACCATCCTTCCTCCAAATAACCTAATGGCTCCCTTCCTTACTTCATCCTATTCTTTGCTGAAATGCCATCTTCTGTGTGTGTGACCTACTCTGACCACTCTATTTAAAATGACATCTCTCCCTGCATCCTCCCCTTCCACTTACAGCTTACTATTTCTCCACAACACTTATCATCTTCTAACATACAGCATTATTTATTAGGTAATACACTTAATTTCTGTCACCCCCAACACAAACACACGGGTGTAAGGTCTTTGAGGGCAGAGCTTTTCCTGTTTTGCTCACTAATGCACCTTCAATGACTGGCACATAGAAGAGTGTCAATAAATATTTGTGGAATGAAGAAGTGAAGGAGGGAGAGAGAGAGAGAAGGAGGGAGAGAAAAGGTTAATTTGTTATTAGCCATGTGAGAAAAGGGGGAGGACAAGGAGCGCATCACCGGAAGAGCCGGTGACTCAGCAAAGGCCAGTAAACTAGAGCAGTGTGAGTGCTCGCAGGGCAGGAGCACAGGGCAAGGCCAGAGCGGGCACTGGGAATCAGCCTTAAATGTCACAATAAAGAATTTGGTCTTTATCTTTAGGTTGAAAGCATTTAAGTGACTGAGAAGCATAATGATGTTTGTGGAGAGTCAATTGGGTGAGGGCAGTGAGCTAGTTAAGAGGCTAATTGTAATCTAGTAACTAGTTATTTAAGCAAAAGTGTTGACCTGAACTAAGACTGTGGTAAAATCAACAACACAAGGGGGCACATTCCAGAATCTTTAACAGAATCAGTAGGACGTCTGTTAAGTGAGAAGGGTGAGAAATCGAGGATGCCCACACCCACCCACCCACCAAATTCTTCCTTGTGCCTCTAGGAAGGAGAGCACAGATGAATGGCTTTAACAAAAGAGGATGAGTTCAGAAGCAAATTACTTGTAATGTAGTGAACACACTACTCTTTCCCATCTCAGTGCCTTCAACCATCAGGGTTGTTATGTCCAGAGTACCCGTCTCATCCATCTTGCTAACTCCTACCTCAGCTTTCAACTCACAGGCCCTGACTCAGCTTATAAATATTATGAAAAATATACCCAAAGATTTTTGGTAACTATCAGAAAAGATAAGATGTAGGAACTGATAATGCAGTTATTGGACAGCTTATGGAGTTGGAGATTGATCCCATTTAAAAAGCAGACATTTTCCGTACCGGCAGATTTCTGTCCGAGAAATATGTTATTGTAATGTAAGTGGCCCATAAGGCTCATACTGTTATAATGAGTTTACACAGGATGCACTGGGGTTATAAAAATAAAAACATTAGCTTTGCACTGTCAATGCCAAATGTAAATACAGTGATTCTATGTGTTCCCTTGATATTTGCCCTTGAGCAAGTTTTCAACCCACTTTTGCCTCTGTCTTCTCATCAAAATTGACAAAATGATCTCTCAGGGCTATTACAGCTCCAAAAATCAGGAATTTTTCTTTTCTTTCTTTGTGAAGAGTCAGAGTAGGCACTATGCATATTTTACAGATGGAAAACCAAGGCTCAAGAGGATACTCCCCTTCGAACAGACCTGAATAAGAGCCCACCTCCCCCACTACCCTGATACCTGTTCCCATGGGCTACCCAACATCCAACTACTGCAACATTAAAAACAATCATGTTTTTAAAACTATAAGGATAACTTGATTGTATGATATTTTTAAATTTTGCCAATACAAAAAAGGAAATTTTTATTTTGCTCTTTTGCAGCTAAAATAAATTTAAGTCAAGTTTCAGCCTAGAGGGTTTTTGTTTTCTTGTTTGTTTGTTTGTTTGTTTTTTTTGGCTATTGCAAAATAATGGAAAGTGACTGACTCAGATTTAACTACTGTGAGGGTTTGGACTCTTAAGAAACAATAAAGTGAATTAGGTGTTTTTATAGATATTTATGTGAAGGGAATCATTAAAAAGATTGAAAAAGAATGTTAAATATGGAAAGATGTTATAGAACATTATTCGGTTGGAAAATGCTGTAGTTACTTTAAAAATAAATTAGTTTTACATGTTATGTTTTAAAAACTTAAATCTGATATAAAGTTTCATAATAAAGAGCAGTATAATGACAGAAAGAAAACCATAGATCCAGGAAGCTCAGAGAACACTATTTAGGAAAATACCTAAAACTCTATAATAAAATCAAAGACAAAGAGAAAATCTTGAAGGAAGCCAGAGAGGTGGGGGGAGGAACCTTATCTATAAAGGAACAAGGATAAGAATGACGTCAGACCTTCCTTCAGAAACCATGCATGCAGAAAAGAACAAAACCACCAACCTAGAATTCTGTATCCAGTGAAATTATCCTTCAAAAGTAAAGGAAAAATAAAGACTTTCACTGGCAAAAATTGAAGGAATTTGTCATCCATAGATCTGTCTGGCACGAAATGTTAAAAAATATTCTTCAGAGAGAAGGAAAATGATTAGGTCAGAAACTCAGATCTACATGAAGAAAGGAAGAGCATTAGTGAAGGAATAAATAAAGGGACTTCTCAGTTCCCTTCTCTGAGGTACTGGAGCCATGCCCAGCACCCAGATTCCCCTACCCATGCTGAATAAGTCAGACACGAGCACGATGAATTGTTGGGCTTAAAAAGAAAGAGGAGACAACTTGCTGCTTTCTTGCCCCACAGCTGCAACCTCTGCCTTTAAAGATACAGGAATGTGAAATAAGTCAGAAAGAGAAAAACAAATACCATATGCTAACACATATATATGGAATCTAAAAGAAAAAAAATGGTTATGAGGAACCTAGGGGCAGGACAGGAATAAAGGCACAGACGTAGAGAATGGACTTGAGGACACGGGGAGGGGGAAGGGTAAGCTGGGACGAAGTGAGAGAGTGGCATGGACTTACATATACCACCAAATGTAAAATAGATAGCTAGTGGGAAGCAGCCGCATAGCACAGGGAGGTCAGCTCAGTGCTTTGTGACCACCTAGAGGGGTGGGATAGGGAGGGTGGGAGGGAGACACAAGAGGGAGGAGATATGGGGATATATGTATATGTATAGCTGATTCACTTTGTTATAAAGCAGAAACTAACACATCATTGTAAAGCAGTTATACTCCAATAAAGATGTTAAAAAAAAAAAAAACCCCACAAACCTATTGAAAAAATAAATAAATAAATAAAGATACAGGAATGGGCATAGCAGGCTATCTGGGCTCATGGAAAAGGAATCTACTGCAAGAAACTGGACAAAACTGTAAATAAGAAATAAAATTATGCTGAAAGCTATCTTCCTCTTAACTTTACAGGTGTTAATGATATACCTTATTGTGTCTTACACAATGGAACAGTTTCATATAGTATCATGATGCCAGCTAAGTCGTCCTTTGAGACCAATCATTCAGAGTTTAAGGACAAAAGAATTAATGTTTTAAGTGTAGACTTTAATGAGCTCTTTAAAAACCAAAAATTATAATAGGTTTTCAAACTAGAAATGAAAAGACCACTGAAGCATCCTATAGGTTTTAATTTCTTGTAAGGTAAATACCAATTGCTATAACCCACATAAAAAGAAAGCGCTTCAGGTGTCCCTTTTTTTCAAAAAAGAATAAGAGTCTTGAGACCAAAAAGTGAGAAAACCACTGTGTTTTATCCCTAGCTTTGATATTCATTTCTTGCTATTACCTCATAAAGAGCCATTTTTATGGAATCCCAAGCACCTATACAAATCCCTGGCTGGGCCTAGGTTTTTGGTCCTTCTAGCTCAGGAAGTTGGTTTTTGATGACCTGAGGGACTTTTACCATAGTTAGCTTTTTCCCTCTTTGGCTTTTTGTCTGTTTTGTTTCCTTTTTTTTCTTCTGCTTTGTTTTTTCTTTTTCTCATTTTTTCTTTTCTTTTTTTTTTTTTTTTGTTTAAACCACTTTATTGAGGTATGATTTACATACAAAAAGCTGTACACATTTAATGTTCACAACCTGATGAGTTTGGATATAAGTGTATACCCATGGTGGGGGTGGAAACTATAAATGGAGCTTACTTAATTACATCTATATAAATAGTGTTCACTACAGAGCTAATAATCTGATAGGATCAAGACCCCTTTTCTAAAGAGTCCAATATCATGACTGCTGTGCTCCTACAATTCAGTTGGAATGGATTTCCCATTTTTGTGCTCTTCCATTTGCCTTAACTATATTCCCAAGGTCTCAATCATACCTTCTGTTCTATTGATTCTTCTTATTTCTTGAAGATCTCCCTCCCAGAGCCACTAATCCTCATATTCCCAGCTGGACCAGTTGCTCTCAGGTCTGCTGCACAGTTACCATTCTAGAGGAGGAATGTCAGTACTCTCAAATTGGATTAATTGTTCCTGAAAGCTTCTTAATAATTATTACTACAAAAATGCTGTGTAACCATAATGCTGCCTGACAAGCAGCCCTGACATCTCAGTGGCAACAACAAACATTTACTGTTCTCACTCTGCTTCAGAATGTGGGTTAAATTCAGGACTGCTCCATGTGTCTTTCATGTGGTACCAGCAGCTATTTGGGGCACGCTCTTCTCATGGAAGATGGAAGAAGAAAGAGAAAGACCAAGACACACCAAATAAGCATACTGAAAGCCTCTGCTCATGCGGCATCCACCAGTGTCCCACTAGCCAAAGCAAATCATATGTGCAACCCCAACATCAAAGGAGTAGGGAAATGTAGACATGAATGTATAAGTCAGTGACAGGGGAGATGTGAACAATAGGAAGCAATAGTCCAGTCCACCAAAGGAGCATATGCCTTACTCATTACTCTTTTGTTTTGGTGGAGAATACCCTCTAGTAACTTTCTAAGAAAAGATGTATGGAACATGTCTGAAAATGTATTCTATCCTCCTACCTAATGGTTAAAAAACCTTGAGAACCTTGCTCCATTATCTTCCAGTACCCAGTGCTGCTGATGAGAAGCTTCTTGCCAGGCAGTTATTTTGTAGGTGCCTCTTTCTGTCTCTCTCCATACTCTCTTTACCCTTGATGTTTTAAAATGCCTCAATGAGACAGATATAGGTAATTTTTCCTTTATTGTGCCAGGCTGTAGGTTCTCTCCAACTGACAGACTTTTAACAAATCTTCCTGTTTTGCTGCACAACTCATTCCTGACCTCCTCTGCATCAAATGTTTCCAAGTGTGGTGACTTAATACTCCTCCAGGTAGAGTGTAGGCTGCCACTTTCTCCAATATGCTTCATCAACTTTCTATATTTCATAAACCTCTTGAATCCCCTTGTCCACTGATGATCCTTGTCTTACTCTCTTCATGTTGTGGAGTGAGAGCACTTAAAACATTTTTTTGCTGTAGTTTTATTGGTGTCTCAGGAGGGAGAAGTAAGAAAATGGTGCACCTAGGTCATCATGTGACTCACTGGTCTCAATATTTTATTTTTCTGAACACTTTTTACATTTAAATATAGACTGTTTAAAATATTTGTAAAAGGTTTGTCTGTACCAGAGAATGTAACATATCTAAGACTAGTATTTTAAAACCTGGCTATATTAGCATTCAGATGTTCAAAGGTAATTAGTTTGAATATGATTATTTACTTTACAGAAGAATTTGAAACATTACCAAAGGTAACCAGTTTCTCTAAGGTAGCGCTGTTCAATACAGTTTTTTGCAGTGATGGAAATGTTCTCTGTCTGTGTTGTTTAATACAATGGCTACAAGCCACATGTGGCTATTGAACACTTAAAATGTGGCTGGTGCTACTGAGGAACTGAATTTTTTTAATTTATTTAATTTTCACTGGTTTAAATTTAAATAGCCACATGTGGCTAGCAACTCCTTTATAGGACAATGCAGCATGGATCTAGAATTTTATTAAATTCACAAAATTAAAAATATGTTTTTAGGCATACATCACTTATATAAAGAAAATTATACCTGAAAGAGATAGACATGAGAAATCTTACAAGATATATGGGCAGTATAAAGTTATGTTTATGATTTATACCAAGGAATATACTCATTCACTCAGTAAATATTTCAAGGGCACATACCATGTGTGAAAGCACTATGCCAGGTTTCAGGGTTACAAAAATGCAGACACACAAAGCACCTGCCCCCAAGGATGTTTCAGTCTACTGAGGAATCAGACATGCAAACCAGCCAGCAAATACAATCAGAAGATTACCTTACCTGCGTATGCTGGGAGTGAGAGGAGAATGTCCAGTTATCCAGGAAATAACATTTGAGTCCTGACTCAAAGCTGAGATTAATGAGTAGGACACTTCAGACAGAGAAAGAACAGCAAGGGTACAGGCATGGAGACAGGTTGCAGAAAAGTGAGACACCTGGTATTGCTAGAAGCTACAGTGCAATTGTGGGAAAATCACAAGAGACTGGCCAGTTAGTTAGGCAGAGTGACAAATCACTGCAAAGTGAGAAGAGCCACCCCACTTCCACTGAGGATAGATAAAGTATAAACCTGATAGGGTGTAGACTTTTTGAGTTGGAAGAATGGTAAACTTATTATATGTTCCGACCCAACCCTCTCCGTTCAGTCAGTCAACAAATATTATTTGATATTCTCCTAAATCTTTTTTTACACTGATGATTGGCTTTAGGAACTTTTTCTTTTTCCTTTTTTCTTTTTCTTCCAGTCTTATTGAGATATAATATACAACACTATATAAGTTTAAGATGTACAGCATAATGATTTGACTTACATACATCATGAAATGATTACCACAGTTAGTTTAGTGAAATCCATCACTTCATATAGATACAAAATTACAGAAATAGAAAAAAATTTTCCTTGTGATGAGAACTCTTAAGATTTACTCTCTTTACAACTTTCATAAATAACACGCAGCAGTATTAATTATATTTATCATGTTGTACACTATATCCCTAGTACTTATTTATCTTATAACTGGAAGTTTGTACCTTTTGACTACGTTCATCCAGTTACCTCTCCCCCCCCAACCCCCCTCTGGTAACCACAAATCTGATCTCTTTTTCTGTGAGTTTGTTTGTTTTTGAGGCATACTTGACCTACAACACATTGTTAGTTCCTGGTACACAACATAGTGATTGAATATTTCTATACATTTCAAAATGATCACCATTATAAGTCTAGTTACCATCTGTCACTATACAAATATACTACATAACTGTTAACTGTATTTCCCACAATGTACACTTCATACCTATGACTCATTTATTTTGTAACTGGAAGTTTGTACCTCTTAATCTCCCTCACCTATTTCTCTCCTCTTCCTACTCCCCTCCCCTCTGGCAACTACTTGTTTGTTCTCTGTATCTGTGACTCTTTCTGTTTGGTTATATTTGTTCATTTGTTTTGTCTTTTAGATTCAACATATAAGTGAAATCATACAGTATTTTTCTTTCTCTGTCTGACTTATCTCACTTCGCATAATTCCCTCTAGGTCCATCCACTTTGTCACAAATGGCAAGATCTCTTCTCTTTCTATGGCTGAGTAATATTCCATTTTGTGTGTGTGTGTGTGTGTGTGTGTATATCTATATATACCACATCGTCTTTACCCGTTCATCTATTGATGGGCACTTAGGTTTCTTCCATATCTTGGCTATTGTAAATAATGCTGCACAGGAGTGCATATATCTTTTTGAATTAGTGCTTTTGTTTTTGTTTTTTGGATAAATAGCCAGGAGTGGAGTTGCTGGATTAGGAACTCTTTTTAAGTAGCTGGTGAAAAAGTAAATTTTAACCCAGCATCAACTGGAATGAGAGCAGATTCCTAATTAGAGACCTCCCACTCAATAAACACATTTAAAATGATGATGAATATCATACTACAGACTTTTGCAGCTCCAGAAAACACAGGATTTAACTCCAACATGCAACTGCAGAATAACAGAAGTCATTCCAGTTGCCCTTGCACTTTCCAATAAATCACAAATGTGCTTGTGCTAATTACCTATCGACAGGCACATCTAATCATCTTATCCACTTTTCAAGTTTACAATTTTATTTATTTACATCAGCACTATTTGAATCTGGTGAAATTTGGGCATTTGGAAAATGAATTCCTCTAAACAGTTACTTCTCCCTGAGAATCTGATACCATACTAGCCACAGAGAATGGTAATTTTTGGCATAAGTGTTCTAGGGAGAGTCAGGGAATGGAGAAGAGATCTAGCCCAAGATTTCTATATGCTTTAAATTTCTCTGAACCAAGACATAACAAAGTACAGAGTATCATTCCCTGGTCCTTTAAACATACACACACACACAAAATCACTAAAATATTCTCAATTAGAGTCAGTGAAAATAAAGTCCTGGGTTAGCACAGTGAGTTTTAAAAAATAATAAAATATACTTACCAAGATGCCATGACCCCATCTTATTGTTGAGTTCATCTTTTCCATTCTAAATCCCTATTTTCTGTTTATAACTTACACCAAAATGTTCCTTTTGACCTTTGGGTCTGATATTTCTCTTGCCTCATCTCAATCCAAAGGTGAATTTATTTGCAGTTTGAACTAAATCTCTTCAGTTATTTCAGTTACTTGAGTTTGAAGAAAATACCTGCTTTGTGCTTTCAGAAATCGTTCAGATTTTTTTCCCAAATATTTTAAGTTCAAATAGCTTAAAAATGACTTTGTTTTGAAGCTATAGAATTGGAATGGCTGTACTAAAGATCCAGTTTGAAAGGAGTTGTTTAAGAAGTTTGGATTAAAGAACCAGAAATGATGAGGATCCATAGCATGTAATTACTTGGAGGCAAGTACACATCCTCTCCCATCAGCCGTCTTGCACATGCATGTGACAGTAGTAACAAGAGAGGTCAAAACCTGCCCCCCCCCAAAATCAATTTAAAGTGCATGTCTGACTTTTCAAGGTTTGACATAATAATAAAACGGTCCCAATTCCCACAAAGGACATATTCATATGCAAGGAACATCCATGTGATTTTTGCTGGAACTTGGAGAATATGATGCAAAATACATTACTGGGACTTGAATCCTCTGGATTCTAGCTCAGGTTTTCTTCTTCTGACTTTTATTTATGACTCTAAGTTGGGCCTCTAATCTTGCTTCATCATTCTGTCTACAAAATGAAAGATGACCTGATATGTGATCATGCTGAAAAGAATTAACCATACCATCTATGCTTTTCAAGGGCATTCCTTTTCAATAAATAACTTTATTTCACACCTACTGAAAGCCAGGCTCTGTGCTAACTAATGCTGTGGGTATGGAGATGGAGAAGACAAAGATGCTCAGTCAGGAAATTCCCTGAATATGGAAGAGGATGATGAAGTATAATAGTATAGAATAAATATAAACATTGATTATTTTCAATAAAGACAGATAACTTGAGTCTATTGCTTTCACTAGAAAAGCAAAAGAGAGATAGACAAGTAGACAGATAGAGAGTAGACAGATAAAGATACAGATCTAGACATAAATTCCTATATGCCCAAAATGGAAAAGTTTTAAATTCTACATACTCACCATCAACCCCTCCTCACCTCCAGTCCAATCCAGGCCCTCCAGATAATAAACATACAATCTAAAGAAATCAGTGTGCTCGCTAAACATATGCATTTTTAGAACAAGTCCCTTAGCTGCTCAGTCATCCTCTTCCCAACCAGATTGTTTCCTCCAAGCCACTCCTACTCAGGAATTCTGGAGCTCTCAAAAAAGGGCCCATCCTAACAGTGCCTCCAGATAATTATAGTAAAAAAATTATCTGGTCCCTCTGTCTGAAATTAAATTTTTTGTCCTTCAGACTTCCAATGCATTTATACTTGCCTCTCCTAGAACAACTACTGCTTTCCCTAGATTCTTGTTTTTTAAACATAATTTAATATTTATTTATTTTATTATTTATTTATTTTACTATTTTTGGCTGTGTTGGGTCTTAGTTGTGGCACGCAGGATATTTGCTGCAGCATGCTGGGTCTTTCGTTGCAGCGCACGGGCTTCTCTCTACTTGTGGCATGCGGGTTTTCGCTCTTTAGTTGTGGCACCTGGGCTCCAGAGCGCGTGGGCTCTGTAGTTTGCATCATGCAGTCTCTCTAGTTGAGGCGTGCAGGCTCAGTAGTTGTGTCGCATGGGCTTAGTTGCCCCGCGGCATGTGGGATCTTAGTTCCCCGACCAGGGAGCGAAGCCGTGTCCCCTGCATTGGAAGGCGGATTCTTTACCACTGGACCACCAGAGAAGTCCCTCCCTAGATTCTTAATCACAGTTTTTTTCACATTTTAAAAGTCACTGTGGGACATCCCTGGTGATGCAGTGGATAAGGCTCCATGCTCCTAATGCAGGGGGCCTGGGTTCGATCCCTGGTCAGGGAACTAGATCCCACACGCATGCCGCAACTAAGAGTTCACATGCCACAACTAAGGAGCTGGCGAGCCACAACTAAAGAGCCCTGGAACCGCAAGTAAGGAGCCCGCCTGCCACAACTAAGACCCGGGGCAACCAAATAAATAAATAAATAAATAAATATTTAAAAAATTAAATCATTGTGCATCTTGCAGTCAATGGGTACATTTACTTTAAGGTTTCTTTTTTCCCAAGAATATGTTATTTATTTATTTTTTTGGCTGCATTGGGTCTTCGTTGCTGCACACGGGCTTTCTCTAATTGCAGCGAGCTAGGGCTACTCTTCTTTGCAGTGCACGGGCTCCTCATTGTGCTGGCTTCTCTTGTTGCAGAGCACAGGCTCTAGGCACACGGGCTTCAGTAGTTGTGGCGCGTGGGCTGGGTTGCTCCGCGGCACGTGGGATCTTCCTGGACCAGGGATCAAACCTGTGTCCCCTGTATTGGCAGGCAGATTCTTACCCACTGCAGATTCTTCCCCATCAGGGAAGTCCCCCAAGAATATGTTATGAAATTGATAGTACATCTTGTTCTGATTCATTAATTCAACAAACATTTTTTGAGCACCTGCTGTGTACCGGGCTCAATGCTAGGCACTTGGGCCATATCTCACAGCCTTTGAAGATCTGTATCTCATGACAGTTTCAAAATTTATCAGATTCTAGGTAAATTCAAAGCAGCTGGAGAATATTGCTTCTAAAATCTGGATTCAAAATCTGTTGACTTCTTGATTTGGATTTTTATATGCATATTAAAGTGACTTTAAAAAATCTTACAATAATGTCATTCTAAATGAAGTGAGGTTTCGGAGCTGAGACGCAATGAACACATTACAGTGTGTGCTGTGGTAATGTAGAGCCGCTATCCACACAGATGGTATTGATTTTCATTTCCTGTGAAGCTGAATCAACATGTTGTGGCTAATGTCTACATAATTTAATGTATTGAATAAAATGTACCATTGCTCTCTACTGGGGGATAAAAGGTCTTACTTGACTGTGGTACCTTGTGCTCTAAAAACCACAACAGACATGTTTAACAATCCTTAGTTATTAAAAATCAACCTAAGAAAATCTTTCCTGTTTCTTAAAAAAAAACACATAATTTTTCTTTAACTCATTTTTTTTTTTTATATCCGCGTAGAAGAAAGGAAAGGCAAGCGTTAATAGAATTTTCTCTTAGGCTAACGTGTTTTGCAGATAAAATTCCATTATGGTGCCAACATCATAAGATAGCCACAAAATGCCTGGAAGGATATACGGCAAGAATCAACAAGCTAAGGCATCAGTACCAAATGGGATGCTCTGCTCCTCAGGGTCCATGGCAGGGCTAAGAGGGGCCCTCCCTTCCTGTGCCCCTCATCGGCCTCCCTCCTGGGTGACCAGGGCTCTCATCTGACTCTCTGACTGTCTGAAGCCACTCACTGCAGCACCTCCCATGTCAGTCTCCTATGTTACAGTCTCTGCATTTATTAAAAAGGAGATAATTATCCTCAGTCTGCCAACCTCACAAGATTTTTGTGGGGAATCAGATTAAATAACTTATGTGAAAACACTCATAAAATTGTAAAGTGTAATACAAATGTACATCATACTTTAAATGATATTATGGTTTTCTTATTATCACTCTATGTTTGGAGCATCTTGCTCCAAAATTACCTGCTCCCCTGACCATCAAAGCTACGAGTCCTTTGAATCTGATTGGTCAGTGATTCAGTTTTCTGGCTGCAGAATCTTACAATAATGTGTGAATGAATGATACTTTTTAAAAGGACATCAGAGTTGATAAAACATGTTGGGAGAAAGCAGTTTTTGTATATTAGTATGTTGGCCATTTTATCACCATCAAACAAACAGTGGTTAACAACCACTAAGAGAATTTTGATTTTGCCCACTCATTTTCTTCTTCAGATCTCCCTATAGAAGTGTCTTTCCTTGCTATTAGGTGATTCAAAATTGGGAGAAGAGGGAGGACTGAAAGGAGGAGAGGCTCTTTGTCTATGGGGCAGGAGTTTAACGTGAGTCAAATAACTGACTGAGTAGGTGTGAAAGCAAAGAGGGTTTAAGAAGTGTTGCAAAAGGCTATGTGTCCTCTTCAGAGGGTTGGTTAAGTATAAGTAAGGAGACTGAGCATATTAGATTTTTTTCAACTTCCAGGCTTTGACTGCTATACTGCTGTAAGACTGGACCACATGTGTCATAGCTTCATATCAACATTTATTTAACACTGAACTAATGCCAGATAATATATGTAATCACTTTTCATACATTATCCTATTTAATATTTACTCGACTCCTGCAAAACATGCTATTGCACCCAGTTTTATACATGAGGAAAACCCAGGCTTGAAGTTAGAGCCTACCACAGTAACACAACTAGGATGTTTCAAAGCCAGGACTTGAATTTCAGAGACTGATCTCTCAATCACTCACTGTACAATTTCATGCAAACCAGTACCCCTCCCCCATTGGTAGATTGTACAGGAGAAAGGACTTTGATCAGCTGTGATGAGGGATAGGAGGGGAGAGAAGTGGAGTCTTTAGTTTCCCTTCTCTAATCAAGTTGGTGCCTCAAGTTCAGGAAAGCGGAGTTGCAACAGCCCTCATTTCTGTAGGTTAGTGACAACTTTGCTATTTATTGTTAAAGAAACTGAATAATGGTGTACCAGATGGTACACAGAAATAGCTTTTGAAATAACATTCAAAAAGAATACAAGAGCCAACACCTACTTTCCCTACAAGCAAAAAGGAAGCTGCCTACATGAAATTAAGTTACTTGACTACACTTAAAGTAGAGGCGATATTGAACTCAATTTGGAAGAGGTGAGTCCAGTCTCAAAATGCAGGGCCATGATCCAAAGGAACCAGAATAGTTGAGAAAACTGTTTATTGGTGGTCGGAGCTTTGAAACTACAGATGATAGCTTAAGAGAACATTTTGAGAAATGGGGCACACTTACAGATTATGTGGTGATGAGAGACCCCCAAACAAAACGTTCCAGGGGCCTTGGTTTTGTGACTAACTCTTGTGTTGAAGAGGTGGATGCAGCAATGTGTGCTCAGCCACACAAGGTTGATGCCCATCTAACAGTGAAGAAAATTTTTGTTGGTGGTATTAAAGAAGATACAGGGAAGCAGCTGCATAGCACAGGGAGATCAGCTCGGTGCTTTGTGACCACCTAGAGGGGTGGGATAGGGAGGGTGGGAGGGAGATGCAAGAGGGAGGAGATATGGGGATATATGTATACGTATAGCTGATTCACTTTGCTATACCTCAGAAACTAACACAACATTATAAAGCAATTATACTCCAATAAAGATGTTAAAAAAAAAAAAAGGTACAGAAGAATATAATTTGAGAGACTACTTTGAAAAGTATGGCAAGATTGAAACCATAGAAGTTACGGAAGACAGGCAGAGTGGAAAAAAGAGAGGATTTGCTTTTGTAACTTTTGATGATCATGATACAGTTGATAAAATTGTTGTTCAGAAATACCGCGCTATTAATGGGGATAATTGTAAAGTGAAAAAGGCCCCTTTCTAAACAAGAAATGCAGTCTGCTGGATCACAAAGAGCTCGTGGAGGTGGATCTGGCAACTTTATGGGTAGTGGAGGAAACTTTGGAGGTGGTGGAGGTAACTTTGGCTGTGGTGGAAACTTTGGTGGAAGAGGAGGCTGGTGGTGGTAGACCTGGATATGGAAACCAAGGTGGTGGATACGGAGGCAGTGGTGGAGGATATGATGGTTACAATGAAGGAGGAAATTTTGGAGGTAACTATGGTGGTGTTGGGAACAATAATGATTTTGGAAATTATAGTGGACAACAGCAATCAAATTATGGACCCATAAAGGGGGACAGTTTTGGTGGAAGAAGCTTGGGCAGTCCCTATGGTGGTGGTTATAGATCTGGTGGTAGAAGTGGTGGATGGTAGCAGAAGGTTCTAAAAACTCAGAAGAAAAGGGCTACGGTTCTTAGCAGGAGAGAGAGCAAGGAGTTGTCAAGAAAGCTGCAGGTTACTTTGAGACAGTCGTCCCAAAAGCATTAGAGCAACTGTAAAAATCTGCCACAGAAGGAACGATGATCCATAGTTATAAAAGGCACTACAGCTTAACAGGAAACCCTTCTTGTTCAGGACTGTCATAGCCACAGTTTGCAAAAAGTGCAGCTGTTGATTAATGCAATGTAGTGTCAAGTAGATGTACATTCCTGAGGTCTTTTATCTGTTGTAGCTTTGTCTCGTCCTTTTTCTTTTCATTATATCAGGTATATTTCCCTGTAAATTGTGGTAGTGGTACCAGGAATAAAAAATTAAGGAATTTTTAACTTTTCAAAACAATAAAAAATAAAATTAAAGTAGGGGCATTCCCTGTTACAGATATCTTTGTAACTGGCAGATTAATTCATAAGTAATCCCAAATTTAGACATTATGATCAATCAAATCTATAGCCATATCTAGATGTTTCTCCTTTAACAACAATGGAAGGAAATTCTTTTTATTATTTTGAAATTTGTAATTAAATAAATTAATACACAGAATTATGTCATGGGTAAACTATAAACAAAATTACCAGATACTGGGACTTCCCTGGTGGCGCAGTGGTTGGGAGTCTGCCTGCTAACACAGGGGACATGGGTTCAAGCCCTGGTCCAGGAAGATCCCACATGCATAGCAACGAAGACCCAACTCAGCCAAAAATAAATAAATTTAAAAAAAAAATTACCAGATACTTATCTGATTTATAGATAGTCTGCTAGGCTTAGGTCGATTCTATTGTCTTTGGATTCCTAACGATATCTAGTACACTGGCTTACCTATATAGATGACTATTGAATTAAAGAATGAACATGGACAGCTAACAGATTACAATACCTATATTTCTTCAGTAGAATGTGATTCTTGGTTAACCACTAATGCCGTTTTGCAAGGGACAGCTAAATTCTAGCCCTCGGTGGCTAGGCTCAAATGATAGACTAAATGTCCAAAGAAAACCTTCTAGTACAGCACAAGTTAATATGCTAAATAAAACATTTAAAATGTTTAAAATCTATAGCAAAGCTGTTGAGAAGTAAAGGATTCCCTGAGAGGCCAGAAATAAGAAAATAAGAGCCAACAGAGCCAACAGTGCTTGTTTAAACACTGGAGGCAACTTTTGCCCTACAGGTACTTGCTGAGGCTTTCTGGCTGAGAGCTGAGCTTCCCAGCCAGTGTGAAAATCCTGTCAACCCTTGGGGTGATCTGCTGGACTTGGGGCAGCCAGAGCTTCCACTAGGCTAATCACCTCCATCCAGATACGGCCTCTTCCAGGACTGAGGAGGACTGCTCAGGCACAGTGAGTGGGTGGGCCCACAGTCCTTGCAGAGGACAAGCCCTATAATGTCAGCTGCCGCTCACCACTGCCTGAGCTCACTGAGTACAGCCCAACAGGAGCTCTACAACCTGACATCAACTCCGTCAGCCAACTGCAGATGGACCATTGTGGACAGCAGTTCAGCCTGTGGAACTGTTGTAGGAGGTCATGATCCTGGTGCCCAAGGAGCCCCACATGCAAACCAAGACGCAGCTACTTGAGAGTTTTGAAGCTGGGAAACTAGGCAGGGTCTTCTAGAATACAAAGCTCCATGAGGTGCATCTCATCCATCTTTACTCATAGAGGGTGTTTTAGTTTCCCAGGGCACCCATGACACATGATCATAAACTGAGTGGCTGAAAACAACAGAAACTTATTCTCTCACGGTCCTGGAGGCTAGAAGTCTGAAATCAGTTGGCAGGGCCATGTTCCCTCTGAAGCCTCTAGGAAAGACTCCTTCCTTCCTTGCCTCTTCCTAGTTTCTGGTGGCTCCCAGCAATCCTTAGCATACTTTGGCTTGTAACTACATTATTCTAATCTCTGCCTCCATAGTCATATGGCCTTCTTCTCCATGCATCTGTGTCTCTCTGTGTCCTCTCTTCTTGTCAGGACACCAGTCACTGGATTTACTGCCCACCCTAATCCAGTATGACCTCATCTTAATTAGTTGCATCTGCAAAGACCCTAGTTCCAAATAAGTGCACATAATGATGTTCCTGGTGGGCATGGACTTTCAGGGGGAACACTTATTCAACCCACTACAGAATATATTTCTGTCTGTCTGTGGCTGATGAGCCCTTTTAGCGGCATATCACTAGTATCTTTTCAAAGTGACTGCTATGATAATGCCTGAGCAGTTTACGAATTAGAGAAAAGCTCAGTTGAATTGCATATAGCCATTTCAGGCAAAAAGGAAATCTGATTAAACAATTTGAAAGTATTTTGTTTAGAAATTTTCTATTTAATATCTTAATGTAAGGTATAATGTATAATCTTAGTGTATACAATTTAACAACCCACATGTCCATCAATAAGAGAATAGATATAAAAATTGAGATCAAACAATAGATTAAATACAACAATAAAAATAAACAAAACACAGCTTTAGACAACAACACAGGTTAATCTCAAAGCCATAATGTTGAGCAAAAAAGGGCAGGTCACAGAAGCATACACGTAGATGTGATGCAGTTTACATGAAGTTCAGAAGCTCATGAAATTAAGTGATTTGTTATTTAAGGATACATACATATGTGGTATAACCATAAAGAAAAGCAAGGGAATTAATAAAACAGTATTAAGGATAGTGGTTACCTCTGAAAGGCAAGAGGTGATAGGATTAGGGAGGGACCCACGACATAGGGAAATTCAGAGGTATTGTTATGTTCTATTTCTCAAACTGGGTGGAGGGTATATTGCTGTTCATTTTATTATTTTGTACTGTACATTTACATTATATGCACTCTTCCATGTATGTTTCAGAATGTAAAAGCCAACCTAAGGAAGGGCGTCATGCATCCAGTGAGAGCTTTGTGTTTATTTTTTTTAATATCCTCCATAGCTGATTCAACAGAGTGTCTTGATATTATTTATGAGAATAAAGGATAAATATAAGTGGAAATAGAATCATGAGAGTTTAATGACACCATGACTGTGGGATTTAGAGAAGTCCCACTAAATCCAGTTACCATCTCTTTGAGATGCTGAGCAGTGGCTGCCAACTAGAAATAGCACAAGGAAGTTAATGGAGGGGGGCGGTGGGACTTCAGAGGGATTAGCCCAAGGTATGTTGCACCGCTTCCTGTTATTCACTGCACAAGTCCAGAACTTGTAGATGTACTTGAGCAATTTACATTCTAAGGGAGAAAACATAAGAGATAAACCAAAGGCAGTGTGAGAGCCTTCCAGCCACTCACAGCCTTGGCAACTTAAAACATTAAGTATTTTTACTAAGGACCTACTGTATAGCAAAGAGAACTCTACTCAGTACTCTATACATTTAATATGGAATTGGGTGGAGAAATGGAATCCACATGTGT
Source organism: Balaenoptera acutorostrata (assembly GCF_949987535.1). NCBI lineage: Eukaryota > Metazoa > Chordata > Mammalia > Artiodactyla > Balaenopteridae > Balaenoptera > Balaenoptera acutorostrata. The sequence goes on from NC_080070.1 coordinate 61,856,882, forward strand.
GGAGAGCATTATATATGAGTATGTAGAGGATGTCAAATATTTTACCTTCTCCTGTCAAATTTTCTAACTGCATTTCATTTAACCACCACTAAGAGAGATTCTCCTTGCTGAGTTTTAAGAAATCTAGTGAAGAGTTGCCTTATCACCTTCTAGGGAGTGGAAACATTCAGAACTCATGCTGTCAGAGCAAAATAACTATTATGTTTCCTCCATAAAGCTAAATTGAATTATTAAGTCAGCAATTTTCAAATCGTGGACTCTGAAGACCCAGGGCTCTAAAAGGCATCACTGAGGAGTCCTTAAAAGGCACACACAGTAATCATATTAGACATTTAAATTAGAACAGCGTCTGTTTCTCCAACACAACTCTACAGTAAGAAACTTTAAGAAGTTTCTTCCTTAAAGCAAGAAACAAAAACACAACAACTAAATCTAAGGCAAAAGGATACCATAACTTGAGAGTGTGTAATGGGTTAGGCAGTGACTCCCCAGGATCCTGTCCTAGGAGTAAATGGTACTTATACCAGACTTGCTTTCAGAAATAATTGGGGGAAAGGGTAAAGATAATGAAAGGTTTGAATCTACTTAGTGTTGGCTACATCTCAAGTGCTGTATGTTTTGCTATATAGTCTCTCAAATTGCAAGGCCACTTTCAATTCCAAATAGCATTTTCTCTAGATTCAGAAAAGTAGACCTGCTTCTTCCATAGTCTGTGTCTGAGCCCTGAGAAGATTGACAATCACCATAAAATATTACTAAAAATATTTTAGATTTGGTAAATGTAACCACATTTTTGCCTTCTGAATGGTTTCTCTGAATTTTAATTCTGAGGACATTTCAAGGAAAATTTAATTTTCACTTCTCTGATTAACTTGCACTTCATTTTTCATAATATTTTCTAAGATCTACTTTATGGCCAAAAAGAGAAATCAGCCTTTGGGTCTGTGAACAAGTAAACCATATTTTCCACAAAATAAGTGAACTAAAGTTAATTAAATTGTAACATGTTTTCAAACTCAAAACTCTTATAGAATTGATACTTGGCAAACTCTTATACTCATTCAGCTCATTTAAAGATCACCTATAGTGTACAAAGCCCTACACTATATAGTGGGTTGGTATAGAAAAATGAACAAAAAAATTGCCTTTGCTTTCACAAAGCTTCCTACCTCCTGGGGAAGGCCAGTGAAACCAAACTAAAACAAAATGTAATAAATATGAAGGAAATGGGATTCAAAAAGTACAATAGGAGGTGCAAAGTATGAAACTGCCAATCACAATTGGAAGTGCCAATTTACAAGGACGGTTTTTTGGAGAAAATACCCATCTATTTGGGCCTCAAAGGATGTGTGGAGTCTTAACAGTAAAATAGGGAATGAAAGGCATCTCAGGCAGTGACTAACATGACCAAAAACAAAGTGTGAGAATATATTTTGTACTGGAGGATGTAAAAAAATCTATTGGTGTGGCAGGAGTGAAGGGTACTTAGCCAAGAGGAAGATGTGGTAATAAAAATGATGAAGTGGTAGTTTGGACCAGATTATAAAAGACCTTGAACGCCTTGCTGAGGAATTCGAACTTTTTAATTTAAATAATAGAATCATAGATCAAGATGGTGGAGTAGGAGGACATGGAGCTCCCTCCCACCACAAACACATCAAAAATACATCTATGTGTGGAATAATTCTCACAGAAAACTAACCGGAAACCGGCAGAAGAACTCCTAAACAATCAAAGCTGCAAGAAAGATCTTAAAAAAAAAAAAGAAAGATCTTCATGTAACTGGGTAGGACAGAAAAGAGGCATCGGGTCGGGAGCTGCACCCCAGGGAAGGGTCTGTAAGGAAGAGAAGGTTCACATGGGTGGACCCTCACCCTGGGGAGCCAACAGGTCAAGCCACAATCTGGACATCACAGTCCTGGGATCCTGTGTGGAGGAGACAAGCCCCCGTGGCTGCTGGGAGAATCACTGGGACAGACAGAAGGGCTGGTGAAGCCTAGACTCCACCCGTGAGGAGTGTGTGCGTCCTGGCTCGCCAACAATCAAGGCAGAGAGAGCCTTGCACAGGCGGCAGCCGACTCACTGCACTTCCCAGTCTGAACAGGGTGAACACCTGAGGCCCACTCACTCCACACCACAGCCTGCTGTAAGATCTGGGCCAACTGAGAGCCCCGGGAAAAGAGGCAGTCTAGTCATGCAGAGACAGACCAGGGGTTCTGGACTGTGACCTGGGTGGGGCGGCAGTGGCCAGTGTCAGTGCCCACAGGAGCACACAGCGGTTCCTCTCCCAGCAACAGTACCCCGGCTCTGCCCGCCCACTCCACACTGCAGCTTAGTGCTGGATCTGGGGAAAATAGGTGCTGGGACAAGACTGCCACAGAGGCAGCCCAGATCTCTGGCAGAAGCACAGCCACCTCAATTTCTACAGCCACAGTGCCTCAACCCCCAGCCCCAGCCTACTCCACACCACAGCTTTGCACCAGATCTGGGACAGGCACAACAGAGGAAGGGATGCAGCCTTGGGCTGCTTCTGAACAGAGCCACAGGCGCCTACACAAGCAGTGCATAGGTTCTCTGTGAGCGCAAGGGCCTCACTTGCTACAGCAATCGCCTCCTTTGGGGCAGAGCATGCACTCAAGGGCAACAGAGCCTGATCAAGCCAACCCTTAGGGCTTCGTTCCAACAACTGGGGAGCAGACCCTGCCCCTGACAGGGCAGCAACAGCCAAGGAGCAGAGAGCAAGTCCCGTCTCACACCCTGCTGAGGCTCTAGACCCTCCCTATCAAGGGAATAACAGCACACCCTGAGAAAAGATCCAAAGTAGGATAAACTGACTCTTTTGATGTGTATTCAAAGGGATGTATAGGAGGGCAGGAGCAGAAGTCTAGAATGACTCTTAGGCCTCTCCATGGCCATTATGTAAGATAGAGACAACCAGAGATTAGCAGAATTGGAGGAAAACATCACGACTTAGATTTGGAGCACTTGAGTTCCAGGTACTAGATAGATATCCATGGAGGAATGGCAAAAATACAGTTGATGAGCGGGTCTACTCCTCAGAAAAAAGACCAAAATAGAGCCATAGGTTTGGACAGGGCAAGATTAAGGTATATGGGCATGATAACTAGACTAAAGTTTGGTGCACCTCTTTATTTTTTTAACATGACTATTTTCTTCCAGGTTTATTGAGATACAATTGACATGTAGCATTGTGTAAATTTAAGGTATACAACATGACAATTTGACATACAGACAGACTGTGAAATAATTACCACTATATGATTAGTTAACACATCCATCACTTCACATAGTTAACTTTTCTGGTGCACCCCTTTAAACTGATATTCTTTCAATACCTGGTTGTATTAGTTTGCTGGAGCTGCCATGACAAAGTACTACAGACTGGGTGCCTTAAAAAAATAGAAATTTATTTTCTCACAGTTCTGGAGACTAGAAGTCCAAGACCAAGGTGTCAACTGTTTTGAGGCCTTCTGAGGCTTCTCCCCTTGGTTTGTAGATGGCCAGCTTCCCCCTGTGTCTGAATATTGTCTTTCCTCTGTACATTTCTGTGTCCAAATTTATTCTTCTTAATAAGGGCAGCAGTAATATTGGATTAGGACTCACCTTAATGACATCATTTTAACTTAATTGCCTCTTTAAAGATCCTATCTCCAAGTATATCACATTCTGAGGTACTAGGATTAGGACTTCAACATATGCATTTTTTGGCGGGGGTGGGGGATTGGGGGGAGGACATAATTCAGCCCATAGTCAGTATTATTGAAAGGAAAGATGGAGCACTGTGTAGGAAAGGGTGGAGAAGGAAAATCACAGATGACCAATGAGTAATTCAGCTTATCTTTTTGTTGTACACCTTACTCAGCAAAACAGAAGTACTAAAGATCACCCCTCATCCTCTCTACATGGTAGTTTAAAATCATCTGTTGGTAATTGAGCATGAAGGATTGTGTGACGATCATAATATACTGAATCTGACATATATGTATATGACTGTAAGGCACATGAACTGTCTACCAGATATTCAGGCACACTACACAGCCAGAATAATAAAAGCAACACACAAATAGACCAATGGAATAAAATGCAGAGCCTAGAAACAGACATTTGCATAAATGGGAAGTTGATATATGACAAAGGTGGCATCACAAATCAGTGATGATTTTTAGGAAGGTTCATGATAAACTGGCTTTATTCTATGGAGAAAAAATGAATCTGTATGATATACAGAAGTGAATTCTAGATGGTTTATAAAACTTACCTGTGAAAGGTAATACTATATAGTTAATAGAAGAAAATGTTGGCTCTTTGCAGCCAGCACAGATTGATGGGCATTTCTGGAGACAACTGGGTTAGTCCTGTTTTAAACTACCATTAAACCTCATGTGTGTGCTGTGCTTGCTGCTGGGACTCTGACCGAGGCAGTAATTGGTACCAGGTATGGGGGCGTGACAAATAGATCCTCAAAATGGGATTCTGGGATTGAGTTGCTCCTATTTGAAGAGTGCACAGAGTGTCAGAGGAATAGAAAACACTGGTAATCCACAGCATAGCATCACAGTCACTCAGATTATCACCAATTGTGGCCTCGAGTGAAGATGGAGACCAAGGCGCTGGCAGGTAGTGGCTGTGGTAATATTAGTGATTACCAAGATGTTGGGGGGTGGGGGAATGGCGACTACTTACAGCTGCTCTGGAGAGTGTATGTAAAGAAAAAGATAAACATAAAGTCTTCAATTTCCAACCCAAGGCAGTTGTAGAGAACCAGAAAGCCTCTATGGTGCAGTATAATTTCCTCATCTCATGTAGCTGAAAGGCAGACTTGGCTGAGAATCAGGCCAGGGCTTGACTGGAAGAGTTGGAATTGCTATTTCATTTAAATATACCAGGCCACCAGGTCTCTTTTGCTAACATGGGAGACTAGCTGGGAAGGAGTAGGGCTTTCATGATTGGGGTGGGATATTTGGAGAAACACAGGCAAGGCTGATAGCTTTAAATACCCACTTATCTCTGAATCATTCTCACAGGGACCTTGATTGAATTGGTATCCCACAAAACATCACCCCAGTCCATTTTCTGGGGACAGTATACTAATTGGATCTGATGGGTGGGAAAAGGCAAGGATCTGAAAGCCTTAATAAGATATGTGTGCCAGAGAGGGGGACGTAAAGAAAGTTCACAGGTCTGCCCCGTGGGGAAGTTTCTGTGAGTTCAGTGTTCTGGGGCATATTGGGATATTTTTTCTAAAGAAGAGACATACTGATGCACCTTGAGCCTTCCCCTACAAAGATAAAGGTACAAACAACACCTGGTGGACCTTCTTGGACTTTGGAGGCAACATGTATTTGTGTTACTCTGATACTAATAACACTAGAACAAAACAGAAAGAAAAGTATAAGTGCATAAACATTAAAAAGGGTGATGGTCGACAGGATATGTGTTCAACCCATTTGTAGACTGATAATAATAACCAGAAAATTTGCTACATTCTCTATTGGTTGGTTAGTTGTTATACATTTGTGTATAGTCCTCAGGATGAATTTAAGTATGTACACCTGTGTGTGTGTGTCAGAGAGAGAGAGAGAGAAAGAATGACAGAATGTATTTTAGGTAAATTATTTCAAAATACTGAAACTTTCAGTACATTGATCTCCCTGAATTGGGCCTTCCTTAAGTGCTTTAAGACCTCGCTATTTGAAGTGAGGTCCTCAATCACAGGGATTAGCATCACCTGGGAACTTAAATAGCGACTCTGAGGCCTACCCAGAGTCTCAGTATCAGAAGTCTGCACCCAGTCTTAGGCCCACCCAGACTGAATCAGAATCTGCATTCTAACAAAACCCCCAGGTGATTTTTATACAAACTAAAAGCTTAGAAGCCTCACCCTAAAATATGTGTTTATTTTGGAAAATGCATCAGACATTGGGGAAGCCTGGGTTGCATCCTCACCAGCTTCAGGGGTGCTGGTGTCATATAAGAAATTTCCACTTGTCACTTTAAGCAAAGCCTTGGGCCTTCACCTGTGTGCTTTTCCATGAAACCTTTGGACTAAAAAAAATGAAAACCATTGATAACTACTACAGATACTATTCAAAAGTTTATCATCTTTTCAGTGTGTCTCCAAAAGATTCTAGTTCTCCACAAAACTCTTGTCTTTTCTTGTCTCAAAACACATATATTAGGCTGAAAGCCCACTCAGAAAGTATTTGCAGATCAAGTGCCTTTGGGTCTTCACATGTTGTTGTCTTTGTCTAAAGCTCTCTTTCCACAACCCCTCCTTGCTCTTCTGCTGGCTAACTCCTACTAGAGCCTCTGGTCCCAGTCTTATCTTCTGAGGAGTATTCCCTGACCTCCCCTCCTCACCCCACCCCACCCCATCCCACCCTCAGCGCTCAGCGGCCCTTCCTGGGAACCTCCAGGTCATGCTTCTATTCTAGAATGGGGCACACTGAAGTGAAATTGCCTAAAAGCTCTGTGAGGGTAAGGTGGCAACCTCTGTGTAACTACAGCACATACACCTACCCTGTCGCTTCTCAGGTGCCTATTTTACTTGCTAGGTGAAGGAATAATACATACAGGAAAACCTGTACCCAAGACCATATAGCTGGGATTAGAGCCAAGTTCTGACTAAGCCTCCAAACCCCGTGGGTACTACCCCACGGTGCCTCTAGGTAACCTCCTAAATAACCAGAGTAAAAGGATTTCAAAGCAGAGATTGTAACATATAATCATCAAGTTTATTTTATGCAGAAAGTGCATATTTTTACATATATAATCATGTTAGCATCACCATGCAGAGCTCCAGTACTGCTAAGTAAAGAGTAGTGAGAAATTAGAAAAGCTGTCCTTAGAATAAAATAGTTGTAAGGATCTAGAGTTTCACAATAATGTATATTTTTGATTTAAAAATCCTCTATTATGTTAAGAAAATCCCATTCTATTCCTTCCATGCCAACAGTCTTTATCATGAATAGGTGTTAAATCTTACCAGAGGATTTTTCTGCATCTATTGAAATGATCCTATTTCTCCTTCAACCTGATAATGCTATAAATTACATTAAAAGATTTTATGTTGTTTGTAAAAAAAAAAAAAATAGTTGTAAGGAAATGATTATCAGACGCTATAAGTGCTTTGAAAGAAAATTCAAATATATATTGTAGTCTTCCTTTATTGCAAAAAAAAAATACTCTAATTTTCACTCTCTTCAATCACTTAAATTCTTAAATTTATTTTCAGAAATGAGTAATTGTTTAGGTGTGACAATTCACACTTGATCCCTTAAGAGTTCTTCCATTTTCTGTTTGAATTTGTTAATTATGGTAGCCTGAAGGCTGATAATTATTTCTCTCTCACCCTGGCACACCTTTCTTTTCTTTCTTTCTCTCTCTCCCTTTTTTTTAAGTATAAATGAAACTCTAACCCAGTTAGTTCTTCTTGGTCTGATTGCCAGACTTTCCAGTAATCACATCTGAGTTTTTTCCAACATGTGGGCAATTTTCATTATTTTGATCCAGCAGTGACCTTTGGAATTCCGGAATCATTTTCCCTCCCCTTCCTGGTGCCCCAGGAGACTTAGAAGCACAAACATCTGAGGTACCTCTGGGCATCTTCACATCTGTTGGCATAGAAGATGAAGGCCACTGTGTGGCAGATTTTCAACAACAGGTGTTGAGCTTGGGGAAGAGTTCGTTGGTTTTTGAGGGCTGGGCAGAAGCAGTACTTGATCCTTAGTTTCCAGGCTCTTTGGAAACACTTAGAAAACAAAGTTAATCTGTTTATACAAAGCTCACATTGAGAAACCACAGTATGCAATTGCTAAGCAAAAGTAGGCAGGTTTTTGGTTTCAAAGTTCTACATTTTGTATCAATTTTCTATCCAGAGCAACTCAGTCTTTCAATCTGGGATTATGCCTCCTTGATGCATCTTGAATCCATGAAATATTATGTTTTCAAGGAGGACCTTACTTGTTCTTATGCCCAGTTTTCAACAGTGCAGTACACAGTTGAAATTTTTTCCAAGACGAATTAGCCCAGTGGAAGTTTTTCACTAGGAACAATGCAAAAGAGTGAATACCATCTATATTATCTGCCTTATGAAAGTCTCTGGAATCACTGCTTTTCTTTGCTCACTGGTAGTAAAGACTCTAAAGTACAGAAACAATAGAAACACTGTGTTTAACTCAAAATATCACTGAAATCCCATTTTAGGAAAATCTGTTTCTTTCAGATTTTCTCTGAAAAGTACAAAGTGTTGCTTGGTGTGCAGTTATCTGCCAGTATAAATGGTATAAATGGATGATTACTTAAACACGGCTTCTTTTAGAAGAGAGTTCGAGGACTTTACAAAAGCACCAAGCTGTGCTTGCCATACAGGTGAGCCTCTTGCAGGTAAATAATTTGACTTAAAGGATTGTAGGAAACTTTTCTTATCTCCTTATCTGGGCAATAATTACTATATCTCTAATATGCTTTTTTAAGATCGGTTGGGGTTTGATTCCTTCCAAATATCTTAAAATCAGGAATTATTTAATGGGAATGGAAAGGTAGCTGAGAGTGTCAAAGATAAGTGGTCATCTTTATCTAAACACCAAGAAGTATTACCTTTCCTATCCTGTAGCATGAAGCTGACTGCAACCTGCCTCTGAGGCCTTGCAGTAAATGTGTTTTAGATATCCCATAGATTTGGAATTTTGGAGCAATGTTCATCTCAGAACATCACGTTCAGAAGAGCTTCCGTTTGCCAGCCCTGATGATCTTGAAGAGATGAGTTCCAACTCATATATTCTGTAGTACTATAATCAGTCAGGTAGCCCTTCATTGGGCACCACCAAATCCTTTTGCAGAGTATGAGCTTTCACTGACTTCCAAGTAGTGAAACAATCTTTGTCCTTTTGGGTTACCCTTTTAAGGTAGGCTTCTGATGCCTGTGGACTAAACATTCCTCTTACACTACCACATTCTTGCTTCTGCTTTCAAGTATGCAAGTGCCTATGTACTGCTCACTCTCAAGTTTATATCACATTTCAGTAGGCATTTGCCTTGGAGGTTTTGCAGACCTTTGTGATCAGACTTCTTTTTCTCACTTAGTGAAAATTTGCTGTTAATAGACCAAAGTGTCAGAAAATTCAGAGTATTTTATTCCTCTTAGTAGGGGTTTAGCTCACCCTGCCAGCTACCAAGTGAGGACATTCCACTGCTGGAGAGGAAGACCAGGTAGGAATGTGGGTGTCTTAGCAGAAATCCAACCCAACTAGAGGAAAAAAAAATTCAAAGGAAGTGTCCTGGTGATGGGTCCATGGTCCAAAGACAAAAACCATGCCATAGACATGTAGGCAAGCCAATCCAAGAGCTATAATTGCATCTTCCAGTTGGCAATCAGATAGAACCAGGTATTTGCAAACTGTTTCCCAAATATTTTTCTTAGCTTTGCTTCACGTTTGTTTTGTCAGGAGTGCTCCTTTCTATTTCACAGAAGGGGAAAGTTGCACCAAGAGAGATTACCAGACTGGCATAAGATAGTTTATCCCCTCTGTCAGTTCAATGTCGACATGAGTTTTCTCCTGTTTCCTAACCTAACTGAGCCAAATGGCCTTTACTTCTCTGTTATTCCCACTGTTGCTGGATCTTTGTAATAAAAGTGAATCTGTTTCAACTAAGGGTGTAATTCCAGACCTACTGGCAGGCCTGAGGCAGAAGAAATAACAAAGACCTACTAATGATGAGGGAAATTACTAGAATTTCCATGGAATAGAGGTATCACTAACAAATAACATATCTTGCCTCAAGCAGTCAAGAGACTACTAGATTCCTTTTATTATTTTAATTTTTTACTATAATAATTCATCATCAGTTACCTACTAGCAAAGAGTACATTTACTTTTACTCAAAATATCACCATCCCCAACTTTGCAAAAATAACCTTTTCAGAGTAAAAAACACTGGCAGTATTTTCCAAAGATGGCCATCCCAATATCTCTGCTCCCACAAGATCTTCTAAACCTTACCACTCCCATATCAAGAAGTGGAATTTAATTATCCTCTTTCCTTGTAACCAATAAAATGTGGTAGAAGTCTGTGTGACTCTGAACCTAGGTCAGAAAAAAAAAAAACTGTTATATCTTCCACCTTGTTTGACGGAACACTCATACTGAGTCCTAAGCAACCATGTACGCAGTCAGACTGCCATTAGGCCACCATACTGTGAGGAAGCCCAACTTAGCCCACCAGGAGAGGCCACATGGAGGAGCCCTGACGCTATGTGAAGACAATAGATAGATGGACAGATGGAAAGATAGAGAGATAGATAGGAAGAGATATGCCAGGCCAGCCAGCAACTGCTCCAGACCATTATTTCAGCACCAACTACTAGTTATCTATAACTGTGTAAAAGACTGCAAGCTAGATCCACCTAGCTGAGCCTATCCCAAATTTGTGACCCACAGAAACTATGAGATTTTGTTATGATTGTTGTTGTTTTAAGCCACTAACTTCCTGGGGTGATTTGTTATGCAGCAATAATAACCAAAACAGATACCGTTCTATAAAGAAGAAGAGACTATCTATGAATTCATTTCTCTGAGACTTCTGTAATCACCAACAAGATAGGAATTGAAGGGATGATGGACTAACCACCATCCATAACACTCACTTCCTTTTGCTCCTTTAACTAGAATTAGTTTCATAGAAAAATTGGGAGGTAATATGGCTTAATAACCTACACACACATCTTACGGCACCAAATTTTGCCAGCTTATACTCATCTGACAGCATTGTCTTCAAGATAGGCAATGCCTTTCTGGATCCAGAACTAATTTAAATTATACTATGTACATTCCCTCCATCCCTAGAAATTCTGTCACTCTCTGGATGCAAGAACAAGGTAGCATCACGTCATCTCTCAATAGTTAGCAAGAAGCTTTGCAAAACATTTTTCTTGTTGCCCTTGTCTTACTTATTTTGAAATGTATTTATTTTTATGTAAAGCTGAAAGTATTGACACATGCCGTACCTTTCCTTTAGAAAAAGTGCATTTGCTTGACACGGCAGCTGTGCGCATACAGCTGACGTGTTCTACTGGTGCAAACGGATAATTTCTACATTTCACAGATCCTGCCTTCTCACTAATTTGGCAAAGTGGGTGTTTGGGATTGCTTCTTTTTATTTATTTTATTTATTTATTTTTATTTTTTGGCACTTTGCAAAGCTTGAGTGTAAGGAGAGAGAGGAAATAATACCAAGTTGATTTTGAAAAAGCAAAAAACAAACCTGCAAAGAATTTGCTGTTAGATATTCTGCTGTGCTGGGTGGTTGTGCTCTAATTAAGTGTTATAAGTTAGACATCCAGGTTTATGGCAACTAAAATTACAGCCAGCAACTTTTACTTTTGCATTTTTCATGAAAACAATGAGAAATTGCTCTAGCACATGAACAATCAGTCATGCCCTTAATAAAAGGTGGATGAGAGTGAGTGTTATCTACTTGAATATCACATTTATTTTAAACATCAAGTAGGCAACTCCAAGGTTAAGAAGTGTAATGTTTCTCTGAACCATAAAAATGAAAAACTGACTATGGCCCACTTCATTTTAACTAATTCATCCAAAGAGCTCTGGGAGTAGGAAGAAATTTTATTTTGTAGAAAATCGGAATTCTAAACACTGGTCACCTGCTTTAGAACATGACCACATAATTTTTTTGGTTACTTGGTCACTTATTATTATGGGCTTTCTATAGGTTTTTATGATGATTATTATTCATAGTTCTTAAATAAAAATACCTCCATGGTTCTTGAATTTTCCCCATTTATGTTATTTGTGTCCTTTCAAAGCAGCTTAGTAATTTGTGTGTACTTCATACTCTTTCCTAGGTAATGAATGCATAACCTCTATACCAAGTAGGGCCTTATTCATTTCCGCTTTTGAAAACGCTATCAGGAAAAACTACCCACATTCAATCTGCCTATGGTTTTGGCAGAGCTTGAAAACGTTATGACTCCAAGATACACTGTTAGCTTAATATCTGATCTCATTAAGCTATGTTGCTTTCTAAGCATAATGTAAACAAAGTAGAATTATTAACAACTTCCCTGAGTCATACGGTATAATTTATTTTTATAGCAGCTAGTTGTTAAATGAGGATATGTCTTTACATAGCACTTGTATTTCATTGTGTCCTGTGTCTTAACTGTTCATGAAAAAAACAGTTCTGCTTTCAAAGACATGAAAGAAATAAGGAAAAAAACTGTAAAGTAAAAAACCTTATTTTTACTTTCACATTTCCAATAGTATGAACAGATTTTTTAAAAATCCACTAGGCTGTATTTTTAAAAGGTGCTGTCCATTAATTTACTGTGTTTCTTATTTGGCATTAAATAGAAAAATAATTCAAAATTAAATTTCAACTCTATAAAATATATCATGATTACATATATATTTATTGCAAATTTCTACTTAGTTAACGCTTTTAGAATATCAGTATTAGCAGTTGAGCTTAGGGCTTGGATTATTAATTTACTTTCTTTCTTTCCCCAACCAAGCAAAATGAAAACCAACTCTTTTGTGGATGTAACCAATTTTGACTTAGGTTTTCCATAGCAAACTACTCCTGAGTTTGTCTTTTTACACTACTGGACTTTTCATTAACAGAACTTAAACTGGAGGTAGTTCTGTGCTATGCCAAACAAAATGAGGCCCATTATGAACAGAAAATGTACCCCTCCCTTTTCATTTTATTACTTTCACTTAGAGAGTGACTAAAAGTAAACAAAAACTTCAAAAAATCGACAATTAAAGTGTTCTTCATTTGGACAGCATGCTTTGTTGTTGACTTGGATGAAAAAAGACCTTTAAAAATATGTTATATCATTTGACCAGGTTTATATATACTATAACTATAGATATAGATGTCTAAAATTTTCTGCAGACTTTGATTTCAGACTACACGCGGACTATAAGAAATTATGGAACTTAGCTTCCCCATGGTGACTTCAAGCAGGCTATACCTATTCAGGAGTAGGCACTCCAGTACCACGTGAGAGCCAGCAAAATTCAGGAGGACGAGACTATGGAGCATTCAGTGAGGGACACTTGACTCGCTTTACATCATGCAATAAGCAATAAATTAATATTCACAAAACAAGCAATGCCCGGGGAGAACTAAAAACACCTCCCTTGCCTCTTTTATGACATTTCCGATAGCATTACTTGGATAGTGCCTTCCAGACAAAGACATTTTGGCAGTGGTTACACTGGGACTGTTTAAACAGAGCCATTTTTCAGCAACTAATTGCATTTCTTAGAGCAATATGAGTTGCCACCCACCCAGCACAAACCCCACTAAATGCTTGCTTAGATTCCAAATAGGAAGTCACGGTCCTCAACCATCTGAACTTTCTGTGTTGTTGTATAACACCTACATTAACAACTTTGTTCCTGATATTATGACAGTGAATGAAGCACACCTCTTATTTAACAAGATGAAAATCTTGAGATGAACAGTTGATTTCCCATTTACCTCCACGTTTCCATGAATATGTAACTAGCTTTGCTATTTTTCTAAAATAAGGAATAGTTAATACAGAAATTTTATGCAAAGTTCTTTCAGAAATTGGTTCCCCCCCCCACCCCACTGCAAAAGGTTCCCTGAGTTGCTGCCTTCTGTCCATTTTAAAAGCTGAGTTTGGCACCGAAAACATTTAAGAAAATGACAGAAAAATGAGCGTCATCAGCAACTTCAAAGTAAGGCCATAAAATTCAGAATTTACTAAAAATCTTCCAGGTCTAAACCACACATGGAGATATTTTTCCCCTCATTTCTCAAAGCAAAAAAAGCTGTGTTGAGGATCTCCCAGGTTTATTAATTTTGCAATTGATTATACTGATTGCATGAAGATTTCCATTGCAAAAACAGATTTTTAAGGACTAAAAATATGGCAATTATGCAGGTTACTCATTTAAACGAATAAGTAACTACAGGTTTTTTAAGTAGCAGACACTTAAAACTCAGGGAGTCATTTGCCCCCTTCTTTCACCTGCCTGAAATTTCTATTCATCATTTTGAATAAGAGAGTGGGGGAGGGAGGCAATGCATGTTAAATGGTAGCAATCAAGACCCTTCATGCAACAATTCAAAAATCTAAAATGATGATCTGTGGGAGCTTTACAGATAATTAAAATACAACATTGTCTTAATAAAGTACCTCCACGTAATGAAATAGAGCCTGATCCCCAGAAGGGGGAACCAAAAAATCCTCTAGGGGCTGAAAGTCCTTCAAAGACTTCAAAGGCCTTCTGAGGCTCAGCCAGAGCTTCCTCCCACCAGTACACTCCTCCTTCAGTGCCTCCAGTGGTTCTCAACAAGAAAGGGGGACTGGGCATTTTCAGTTGTCCCAACTGAAAATGAGGGGGTGCTCATGGCATTTAGTGCCAGGGGCCAGGGATGCCAAACAGGCCCACGAAAAAAAGATTGCTCCACCCCAAAAGCCCTGACTTCTTATCAAAAGAAGACCTTTTGTATTTGCTTTCATCTGCCCAGAATGCTCAGCTCTCACAACAAATTTGGTGAAGGGGTGAATGAAATCTCCCTTGGATGCTGATTTTAACTGAATAAACAGAACCTATTATCATCACAGTGTAATGCAGAGTTTCTCAAACTGGCCTGATGTCCCACTGGCACTTAAGTTCCATGAGGGCAGAGGTTCTTGCCTGTTTTGTTTGCTGATGGAGCCCTAGCGCCTAGAATGTGACTGATATATATTACGTGTTTAATAAATACATGTTCAAAAATGATTGAGTCAAAGGGATCCAATGGGATGACTCATAAAAACACAAATAATTGGGCTCAGCTTAGACCTGCTGAATGAGAAACTCCAGGGATCAAGCCAAATGGATCTGGGACAATGCCTTGCTCTACCACTTAATTGCATGTCACCATAAGCAAGGCACCTCATCTCTGAGTCTGATTCATTCATTAAGCAGATAGTTTAGGATGCCTGCTATGTTTCAGCTTTGTGCTACTGCTGTGGATATACTGATGGGCAAAACAATATAGCCCTTGCCTTCATGGAGTTCTTGGGTCCTTATCTTTAAAATAGGAATAAATAATATCAATGCCTAGGGTTAATGTGCAAGTCAAATGAGATAAAAATGTAAATTCAAAATTTAACACCAAAGCCTTTGTATGGAATTTGTTTCTTTACTGACGTCCTATTTACGTGTCAACAAAGGAAAAATCACCCCCACTCAGCACACAGCAAAGCTTTCTGAAAACAGTCTTTAATGTGTCTCTTACCCAAGCACCACCCTGTGTCAGAGCCACCCAACTTTACTGTCAGTCAAGAAATCAGACCAGTGAGATATCTGTGTTATGAAACCTTTTGTCTTTTTCGCATTTGAAGTTTTCATTATTCAGGACTCCACATTTCAACTGAAGTGTGAAATTAGTACTTAATTGTCATTATCAACATTAATCATGGTGCTTTTTATTTGTAGAGTGCACTCACATACATCTCATACAATCGTAACAACTCATTTAAGATAGGCAGAGTTGATTTTATCTCATTTTATAGATGCTCAAAGAGTTGATGCTCTTTTGCCCACGGCGTTATACTGGGAAGGAAAAACCTAGATCATGCACAGGTCTTCCTTCTGTTAGACTCTTAAAGAAAGTTACTCAGAGCAGAACAAATTCCTCTAAAGGCTTCCCTCTTAGTAGTATGATTCATGAACCAACAGGATCAGTATCACCTGGGAGTTTGTCAGAAATTTAGAATCTCAGGTTCCATCTCATCCAGTGGAATCAAAATTTGCCTTTTCACCAGACCACCCAGGTGATTTGTATGCATGTTAAAGTTTGAGATGCACCCTTCTAGGAAAAATAACTGTTTTACACGGAGCACACGTTGAATCATTTAATAACCCTTGGAATTCTTAACATGCTGAACTAAACTTGTGACTAATACATTGTATAATACCAGCTGATAAATAATCATTTTTCATGAGTAACCTGTAAATGGATGAGTGAATGAATGAGTGCCTAAATACCACAGTGAATTTTATAGTGTCTTCATTTTTTCTTGCAAAAGTACAATAAAGCATCAGGATGAATGTTCATTTTCCTGCTGTCAGTCATCTACTCACTCTTGACTCCTCCAAGATGGTCCCTGGCTAGAGAGTTTGAAAATCTAAAATTTCATTTCTACAGTATGCATTCGAACACCTAATTATTTCCTTAAAACTCTGCATGTAGGATCAACTACCTTCTCATAGCCGTTAGCAAGGCTTGAGAACCAGAGGCTGAAGGAACACTTGGACATAAAAATCATTTATTTAGCAATTTTTTTTTGTACCTTTCCTCCTGTAAAGCACAGATTAGGCCCAGAGAAGACATGGAGAATTTTAGCTCCTTCCTTAGTAGCACTGTGTGGGAATCAAAGATGAAATGGTATTGTCATTGACAAACTGACATTCTAAAATTTGAATAGTTGTATTATAAGGTACAGTGTGATAAATTCCACCAGCAAAGAAAAGATCAAGCACCCTGGCCATTTAGAGGAAGGGGAGGCTGCCCATGCTCTGTGCAGAGGAGTTAGGAGGGCGAGCAGTTTTCAGCAGGAAATGTGTTATTGAGCAGTAGCCCTGCAAGCTGAGACGGATGGAGTTCAGGTGAGGCCCCAGGCCTAAGGAACAGCAGCTGGGTCTAATTGTCAGGAAGGAGGCTCAGTGACCACGGTATGAGTGTGTTTGGGGGAGAGGTGATTCCAAGGAGCTTTGATGGTAGCAACTAAGGCTGTGTCTGGACCCCTAGACCCTAACTCTAGAAGTGCAGTTGACTCTTGCAAAGCCTCCTTCCACCACTGAAAGCTGCTGCTCTCATCCCTGCCTTGGTGAGGATTGGTTTGGGAACTGGAGCAGTTTGGAGACAGCTATGTGCTGATGGGGGAGATGCTAGAGGAGCAAAAGCAAGATGAAGGAGCAGGGAAGTCGAGCTGATCTTACATTCCTAGTCAATGTGCACTTTCTAGAATGTAAATTCTCTAAGTCTCCTGCCAACAAAAGATCTTTAGAAAGCTGACCTTTGCCAAAGTCCTAGTAGAGCTACACACACAGAGGGTGTTGAAAAAACATCAGGTGGGAATGGCTCACAGTGTCAAGCAGCTGGCCCTCCTTTGTGCCTCCTCTGCTCAGGTATTAAAATATGCGGCCAGACTAGAGGGACTTTCGTGTGATGGACCATCATTTAAGCTTGGCTGCAGTATTCTCAGACTAGATACTCCTCATGCTCCTGGAAACTGAGATAGACATAGAAAAGATAAATAGGAAAATCTGTACTAACTCCTGTAGGTTTTCCATATATTTGATTTTTAGCTTGTTCTTTAGGAAGTAGGGTTTGTGGAGTTTTTTTATTTTGTTTTTTGTTGTTGTTTTTTTTAATACAAGCAGGCTGTGTGACTTCTTCTTGCATATCTTTTTCACACACACCAGAAAAATAATAGATTCTGGGTACTGTGTGTTTCTGTATATTATTTGGGTTTTTTCTGCTAGGCTCGCCTGTCACTATTACTGTCCGTACGACTATTTCATAACACTCAGAAAGGAGCAGAAGGACATACCTAATAATCTCCCTGCCCTCCCTTACCTTTCCACCCAATTCCATGCTGGGCAGCCTCTTTTAGATGGGAAAACCGTATACATCTCGGCAAAGAAATCATCACTAACAGAAACATCTTTAAATTGGTTCTTCTCGGGTTTGATTTCTTGAAAGAGAAAATGGAAAAGTTAACACTGAAGACCTCAGGTGACTGAGATTTCTGGAGGCCACAGGAACAAATTCAATTATGCTCTGCAGTCTCTCCCAACCAAGACCTATTTGGCACTGGTTATTTTCCCCAGTTGCTTCATCTGAGCACTGATGTTTTGGTGATACCAGTGTCCACAAAAATGAGCAGTGAGATTTCACCTAAATTATGTTCAGCTCTCCACCTACTTAGATGGGGAGTTATTGTGTTCACGTGCAGTAAACATGAAAAAATAGAACAGTTCCAAAGTAGGCATTCTAAGCCATGGCATTCACCCATCTCTCATTCACATCAGAGACATTCTTAGGACCCATATTCAGACAAAAAAGATTCTGAATATTTCAAACTGTACATTTAAAATCCAACTCAAATGGCATGACATGCCCTGCTGTGAAAGTGACAAGCTCATGGCAGAATCCTTAAAATTTCTCAACACTTGTCATGATCCTAATTGCCATCAGTTCTGTGACCACTGTTTCTTCACAAAGTCAACGTTTGAGCCATTTTACTCCAAGCTGACTTTCAGCAAAGGTATAAGAAATAAAGAATCACTATCACTCATATTAGTTTTCATTTAAATTTCATATTGTCCACAAATTGTTATCTGTGGGGTAAGGGGAAGTAGAGACAGTCCGTGCCCACATAGCCCTCATCCTTGGTTTAGTTCTATATACCAAGAAGAGAAAAACAACTAGACATTTCTGTGCTGATTTGGTTAACACTTTCTCTTTAGATGACTCAGAACCTTCCTGATAATATTTATCTATAAGTTCCACAGGAGTCTATAATCTGTTTTATGAAAATATCCATTGGTTTCACAGTTTTCCTGCAACCTGATAAATTCTCTTAAGATGATTGCATAGTTACCCAGCTGTGTGTTAACTCCTGGCCAGATACTAAAGCTAAAACCTAGCTGTTTCAACTTTAAAACTAATAATGCCACAAAGAAATCAATGCATATCTCGTGTAAAAAATAAGAACAATTAATGGCAATTAAAATGACTGATTTGTTCCTATAATTCCCTTAAATACATTACATAAAGACATTAGGTACATTAAGGAAATTGAGATTTAGGTTTTTTACTTTCAGAGAAATGGAAATTATCCTAACCCTAATATGAAGATGCTTTGGATTTTCTCATATATGTGAAATTTCACGGACTCCTGCTTTATTTCTTGGCTGCTCTGTTGTACAAAAAACACAATACAAAAAAAATAAAAGTGCATCATCCATAGCACTCATAAAAATCAGTACCCAAAACTCCACTGACAGTAACATGCCTTCAGTTTTCAAGTTAACGCCCATCTAGATGGAGAGATGAACAAATCAGAAATGTTAAACTGAATATTTAAGCCTTACCACACAGATAATTAACCTCAAGTAATATAAGAACTTTCGTGTTTCCTTGACTTTACCTCAGGTATTAGCCACCCATAAAGTAACAGGCTGCCTCTAAACATCTCTGGCAAACAACTGGGCAACATTTCACATGACATAACAAGAACTTCACTAATATGACTTCCAAAAAATTAAAAGCTAGTTTAGATTGCTGTTGCCTTTGGGTGCTTGGGGCCATTTGGAGTAGAAAGAATTCTGCAGCTAATTAGAAATGTAACACGATGAGGGAGTAGAGTTTGGCCTGGTTTCTAGTCAAGGGTTAGGCTAGAACCAGTTCTAAAGAGAGTCTATGCTGCAGTTTACTAAAGAGTTGGTGCCCCTTGTTTGATCCTCAACAAAGAGCATTCTAACTGGCCCTGAAATTAGACACAAGCAGGTGGAAACAAGTCTTTAAAATAATACAAATACTATCCAGATCATAATCCTAATCTTAGACCTGAATAAGCAAGACTAATTAATAGAAGAGGTTATGGAAGAATTAATAATAACTGACTGGCATTTTCTAATGGTCCCAGAATAAAGTATCTTGTAATAAAATTACCTTTAACTGACAGATGATCTGAAAGGGCTTCACTCAGTAAAAAGATGGTAATTAGCTTTGTCGACTAATCACAATTAAATCCTTAATTTTAAATAAAACATATGGGAAGAACCAGCCAGTCAGCAATGCAAAGTGCAAGGCACAGATGTACATTACAGACAGAACCCAAGACACCATGAGCAGGAGATTGGAGGCAGCAGGAGTTAGTCCCTGAAGCTACCTCAGAAGCTCATATTTAATGAGGTCTTAGTGGGTGCTGGGCTTTGGTTAAATACTTTACCTGCATCATTTTATTTAATCCTCACAGCCATATGAGAGTCAATTGCTGTCCCTATTTCTCATATGAAGATACTGAGGTTTACAGAGAGATGTGAAGTGGCCAGAACACCAACCCAGTTTGCTTGATTGCAAAGCCTGTGCTGTTGCCGGCTAGGAATACAGCCAGACAGAGCCTCTGGTCACAACCCTAGGCACCATTTCCTCCTGATCCTGAAGAAGTAAAGCAGTGTTTTGTAGAGCAAGCAAGGCTTCTCTGAATTAGTGTTGATTCTACCTATTATGGAATTGAGAACACAACTGTTACGTGAAGGGGAACAATTCATAGTTCATGGAACTCATATTTGGCTTTCAGGACATTGGAGTGGAAAAATGAATACAAATATTCTGTTGGCACTTCTCCAACATCCTGAAAAGCACTAATTACTTCCTCCCTCCTTCAAGATTACAACAGTCCAAGGAGTGAGATTACTAACAATTGTTAGAAGCAGCTTGCCTGTATGGAGACAATAAGTACTAAGACAAAGGTACAAGAAGTCTATGAGCCCCTTTGCATACTGGTCCTCAGACAGCAAGACACTGGAACTCACAGAAAGCATGAGCCCTTCAAGAAGAAAAAATAGGCAAGAGATAGTGTGTTTCTCATTGCTTCCCACCTCCCCTTTATGATCGTTTAATCCCTTATGTCACGGCGGGAAGTAAATTCGTCATTGATGGTGAACTCTTCCCAGAAACTTCTTGTGCTTATGCTAGACTTCCTGGACACCTACTAAAGGTCACATATTGTTTAAAAAATTAAAATCTCTTTCTTGATCTCAAATATCTGTATGTGTGTGTGTACATTCTCCACTTGGTGTATATACATCAGAGTGGAGAATTTCACAAAACACCCCAGCTCATAGTTCAGTTCCCCACTCAGTTTATCAGTGCTCCCACCAGTGTGATGGGAGGAGTCTTTGGCTTCTTTATCAATATGACAAGAGGAGAATTTGCTTGTATTGGCATCTTTACTTAAAGTGACGTGAAACCCCGCCGCGTTTGTTTTGTTGGTAAAAATCCTTAGGAACCCTCCTATCTTTGACCCCATATGGAGTCCTATAATCTAGTCTCACTTGGGGCACCAGAACCTTTTAGGCCATCACTGCTGAAATTGGTACTGGAAAGGAAAATAACATCTCTCAGAAAAGCCAGAGAGACTAACAGGAAATTGTGTGTGGAGAATATTAGAAAGAAAAAAGCTGAGGGGGATTTTTGTGTTTCATTGTTACTCATCCTTTTCAAGTTAACTCTTTGCTGTTTACAGTACTCTTGTTTGCTTTGCTTTGACTCATGGTTTTCTGAATCAGCTTTAGGACTAAAGAATTGTAAAGCATTGAGAAAATAATTGTTTTTCAGAAGAGCTCCTTGGCACTCTTTATTTCATGCGTAAGACACACCATCCAAGAGGTTTTTGCATCAATGTCTAAGAAATATAAAATGATGTTGTTAGACTTTACATAGAAAACAGCACTAAGGCTAATAGCAGTTACTAATACAGAGTAGGGAGGAAATGGTTCTATTTTTATTTATATATAGTACAGATATCCCTTATTCCTTATTTCTAAGTAAATTCCATGTACACATTTCCTAATGGGTACAATAATTAAAATAGAGGTAAATGATTGGAAACCAAGAGGACAGAGGATAAAAGTAATTTTGCCAGGAAGAGTGCTTACAATTAATTCCTAATTTGACTTTGAGCTTTTGAGAGAGCAAAATAAGGGAAAGAAAATGAGGGTTACATCATTCTTATTATGAAGATCACCAAAAGAAACAAATGCTTTTCCGGCAATAAATGCTAGTAGAAATTGGTCACTCAGATTCTTACATAAGGGTTATTTGAAAAACTCTTACTTAACTTTCAGTAACTTCAATTAAAATTATATTACAGGAATAAAGCTTAAAAGATCAGAGGAAAGAAGAGTTAACATATCTTTCTCAGATATATGTTTTGTAAATTTGCTTTTGGTAGGTACTGGAGAACATGCATTCAAGGTTTTAATATCCCAACAAAGATCTGATGTAGCAAAACTGACATTTTGCTCTGAAAACCAATGGGCTTGTATTTGTGCCTAAAGAGAGAGTCACTCCAAGCCACAGAGTGGCCTTCAGAGGTTATCTATGCATAGGGTCAAAAGTCTTTCTGACTCTCTGTATTTAATGCAAGAAACAGAAACCACTCTAGGTATTTCCAGCAGAAAGGGATTTAGTACAGGAAACCAGATGATCATACAATAATTGGAAGGGCTAGAAAAGCATAAGTCAGGGGATTGCCACAGGTCTTTTGGTTTCATGGTCAGCTGTGAACCAGCTTTTAGGAAATTACTGCTACTACTCATACATCTGTTGCAGTGAACATGGCTGCTTCCCACTCATGAAGCTGCTGACTAAGAGAAATGTAGAGTCCAGAGCTTAGATGTCCGCTGCCACTCTTGCAAAAAGACAGCCTTCAACTTCCATCTACTTTCCAAATCTCTTCCAAGCGCATATCATAATACATCCAGAATCCTAGCTGCTGAGGAATCTGAAAAGTGCAAATTTTACCCTCAGCCCTTCAGTATAGGGGAAGGAGACAGAGAGTGAGATATAAATGGATGCCAAATGCCCAAAGACAGTATATAGTACATTTCCCCAAAGAGATTTTATTCTTCCCACATCCTTGCACATGTCTTCAACTGAGACCTTCAAGTTCTGTGCCATAGAACATGGAAGATGTTATTTTCTCCATAAGAAAGATGGACCACAGTGGGTAAGGATGGGTCAGAGTAGGTCAGAATGCATCAATGTTGACTGTTGGGAGGGAGCCTATGTGGTTCCTGAACTGACCTTGCATCTCCTTGGCCCAGGATGCTGGGTCCCCGAACAGACCCAGCCATTCTTGTCAATACTGTTTTGCAGCAAGTGAGTTACATGCTTTGAGGATGAATCCTAATATAGAGAATCAATTACTTTAATGAATGTTATTTGTTTAATGAATAATATTTGCTAACGACAGCAATTTATTTTTAATAGAGCTTGTCTTAAACTACTGTTTTTTAGAGTAAAGGGCCAACAGGTTTAATGGCTTCTTAAAGCCATTCAAGAGATGGTACAGATATGTGTCTTATGTTTGTTGTGGTAGATATAAATCAGCTCTTCTTGTCTGAGTCAAGTTATTTAGATTTGTTTAAAGAAATGACCTGTAAACTTAACCTTCTTTCTACCATTTACATTTTGTATTTGATTTGTGAGAAAATCATTCTTGCCTCCTCTGGTTCTGACAGGAGAATTAGAAACAGGATTTGAAGGTCATTAACAGTTTAGATAGCTTAGACTCCATAAGTGCCCCCATCTATAATAGAGTAGAATGTGACTCTGTTCTACATAATCTGAAATCTCAAATGTGAACATTCATAGCAGAGATATGGCTGACAGCACCGGAACAAGCTCAGTGTTGACAAAAGTTAGCAAGGAAAATGAAATGTCTAGGAAGCAGATCGACCTACCAACAGAAATGACCCCTCTGGTGATTAATAATAATTATTACACAACAGATGTGATAATACTAAACCTCTTTACTCGATAATTTTCAATCAAGTGTAGCAGATGAGATTTGGGGAGATTTTTCGTTATTAATATGGCTTTTCCTCATTTGAATGCAGATTCTCTTGCTAACTTTGCTTGGTAAAAATCAGATTCACCATGTTACTTTCAGATATGCTGTCTAGAAGAGTTTGTCTTTTTGAAAAGCAAGGGATTACTGTGTTTTATTAATTTCCTTTTATTTCCTAATTTAATATATTTAGGTTTTAGGAAGACTTTCTTATCAAATAGCATAATTGCTGACTTGGAAAAGTTATTTCCCACACTACTAAGTCTTTAGTGTAAGGTGGCAAATACCTATCTCTAAATGGTCTCCAAAGACCATGCTTGCCCAATGGAGTGCACAAAATAATACCTTAAGATGTAGGGTAGGGAAGGATCCTTAGATGTTTGCTTTAGATTTATTTTTATTCTTATGTCATACTTTTCTCATTTTTTGTGTCTCTTTTGTAATGTATGTATAAGTCCAAAGTATATATATATATGTAACTATAAATAAATATGCATACATTTGAAGTTTGTGCTCAAACAGTATTTTTAACAATAGAGGTGCAAAATCAAGAATTTTGAGGACTAGCGTTCTGCGTAAATGTCTGTCTGTCTACAAAAGCTGCTGTAGTCCATCCTATTCTCAGACTTAAATTAATCAAGAGCTCAGCAAACATCTTATGTTGAATTTTTAATGGATATAAGAAGATGAATCTTAGAGTCAGAAAATCACAGAATTTTACTTCTGGAATGGAACTAGAGATAATCTGTCCAACCTCCTCATTTTTCTTTCAAGGAAAATTTAACCTGGAGAGGTTAAGTGACAGTGTGACCTCCACTTGCCCAATGGTGAAAAAGAGCTGGTGTTTTTTCTATAGCCATCAAATCTCTGCCCACGCTTACTCGAGTCATAACATGAACACAGCTGATTTTGTTGCCTGTCACCAGCCATGTATGTCATATCGACTTCTAATCAAATGCTACTGTGTGTGCCTGCTGCAGTATCCATGGCAGTTGCATGATCTCTGCAATACTCTTAGTTCAGAAAAGGCCAAAGAATGCATCTCAGGCTAGGATCACATAGTTTTCACTCATCATTAACATTTATATTCCCTATCATTTCCAACTGAAATCTTTGGGCCTAGCCTTTCTGGCCCTGGATCTTAAGTTTATGCAAATTTGTATAACTGCTTTTGCTTATTCTTGGAAATGTGTCGATTCGTTGGATTAAAATAAACAGATTAAATTATAACAATAACTGTGTGTGGCTAACTTTATATTACAAGGCCATTGCAATGTCTCTTTTGGCTTCCAACCTTTTTGCTCTTTATTTGGCTTAGTGGTTAAAGAATACTAACTTTATAGAATTAGGGGCTTTCTGTCTCAAGGCTAGCTATGTATTGCTTTCATTTTCCTCGACCCACATGATACCTCACTCTCCATGGCCACCCATGCTGGTTTCAGATTCATCCTGGGATAGCATTCCAAGCTCTTGTCCTCCCTCTCCTCCTGGAAGAGCTGATTCCTCCAGGGCACCAAGATAAACTAAGGTGGCCCTCTCCTGGAACTGCTCTTCTGAGCTGATCAGCGCTTTCCCCATCATTAGATTCCTGCTTGAGCTTTCTGCAGTCCTTGACATTTGGCCATTTACTTTTTGACACTGCCTTTTCCTTCAGATTCTCTTACAAAGTCCTCACTTTGCTCTCCTCTTTTCTTTCTCACAAGATTGGCTTAATCTCCTTCAAAGACTCCTGTCTTCTTTGCATCTCATTGTGTGAGCATGCCTCAAGGTTCCACCATAAGCCACCTCCCCCTTTCTTTTAGTTGAAATCCCTTCCAGCCGTAGAATATCAGCAATCATCAGTCTCTATCTCCAGAAAATATTATTTCAGGCTTCCATGTAAAGCCTCAAATTCCTGCTATACATACCTGACAAGAAGTCTCAAGGTCAATATCTTTTACCCCAAACTAAGTCCTTCTTACTTCTCTCATAGGTGGCACCATTTCCTCACAGTCTCTTAAGCTCAAAACCTTTTTTTACAAAGATTCTTCTCCTTACCACCCACATCTAATTAGTTACAATATCCTGTTAACTTTTCATTTGAAATACTTCTGAATTCCAACCTTTCCATTCTAGATGGTGACACCCCTCTTCAGACCTGCACTGTTCCATCATGGTCAGCAAGGTAGAATGAAATCCCTAAGAGCTATCTGCTACAAAATAGCAGAGGAAAAACCTGACCCAGGGGAAGGCCTGGATCAGCTGCTTGAGGTCAAACATGAGGTAATAAAACATTGACCATCCAATGAAATAAATAGCCTTGAATATGGACTGTGCCAGGCCACATTATTAGGACACTTCAACTCCAAACAGCCTAGAATCTGAGAGTCCTAGAGCAAATTCATGAGTGGGAAATCTAATCCAAAGCCACATGGATTTACAAGAAGCAAGGTACAGTAACTAGGACCAAAGCCAGCTGGGTGAATTGCTGTGTATAGCACTCATCATGAAGGAAGGCTTATGAAGGTCAGAAGCTCTGCCCCAGGTTCAAAAGACAGGTCCTTTGAAAGGCATGCGCTTCTGCCCTTTTAAAAAAATCTCCAATTATCATCCCAGAGTGGCCTCTTAACTCTTTTCCTTGACTTGGTTCTCTCCCCAAGAAACAGGGTTATCTCTAAATCCTCTTCCATTCAGTCTTGATTCCTGAGCCCCTAAACCTCCTTACTTACTAAACTAGCTCTTGAAAAAATACCTCTTTTGCAAAATGCTATCGATTTCGTCCTTCTGAAATTTATCATATCACCTTAAAAAACTACTTTCAGCACCTACGAGCAAAAGTAATCATGAAATATCCAACTATGAATGTGATTATTAACATGTGCTCTTTTGTGTAACTAGATAACTTGATCATCCTGTGCTTTTTCATTTAAGTTGGTTGGAGCAGATTTTGATAAAATCAAAATCGGATTTTAAGAAAGAATAGTAAATGTCAATGAGCTATGAAGAATCAGTCAATATATGTCCAGGCCCAAATATGTGGTATCCTCTTGAAAAATTTATAACAAAATTACAAAGGCAATAGTTACCCCACCTATAGGAAACCTATGGAAAAAAATTTATTATGCAAAATGTTCCTAATGTGTGCCTCTTTAAAAATCTCTCAAGAACACATCAGATGTTTTATTTTAGTCTCAAGAATTATTAACTATGACAGAATATGTACACAGAACTCTTACTCAGGAGTAAGCTCTTCAAGGCCAGTGAATACGTCCTTCATGTCTTTGAATCAGTGCAGCAAATACAGTCATATGGCCAATGAACCATATTCAAAAATCAGTTCTCTGGGACTTACTAGCCCTGTTATCATCAATGAATTACTTAGTCTCTCTAGACCTCAGTTTCTTCATTGATAAATTGTAATGATAATCTCTTCTATAAAGTTGTTGAGAGGATTGGATAAGATTTTGTATGTGATATGTCTGGCTCAGCATCTGGCCCACAGTAAATATGTATTGAGTTCACTCTCTATGTCAGTCTCTGTGTGTAATGGTAAGAATACAGCTGTGAAATGGACAGCTTGGGGTCTGTGCTCTCAGAGAACACGCAGCCTTTTGGGATTCACGCTCTGTTGGACAAAGGACAAGGTGTTGAGGGAATACCCAGGAGGTGCCTGATGTGAACCTGGGGGCTCTAGGCAGCCGTCAGAGACTGGAAGGATGAGAAAGAGTAGGCTAGATGGGGAATGTAGGGTGTGCATGTGTGTGTGTGTGGGCGTGTGTGTGTATTTTGTGTAATCCACTTCAGTAATATGTATGTGAAATTGAGACTGTTCACCAGGAAGTTTTAATTCCTCTGTGGATGGTAAATGTTTTATAGCAATTTAAACATTTAAATGTGGCATAACTAGATAGCTCTTTCCCAAGATATTTTTCTAATCTAGCTCCTCCTGCACTGCTCAGGACTCCTCCTACTCAAAACAAGTTAAGTTGACAAACCTAGAATTAGCAAACAGTACCTAATTACATTAAACAATACTTGTTGCTCCCAGAAACAAATTGACATGTTTATTATTAATTTTCACTGAATTATACTTAGCACCAACCCCTTACCTTTATGAAGAAAAACACACTGCTCCCCATACCACCCCACCTTGTCAAATCCACAGAAACATTTGAGGTAATCACACTTGTTGCTGGTTTTAACTTCGGAACTTAGTCTTAATGATAGACATTTTTATTATTATTTTATCATTATTTCATATACTAACAGATAAGGTTCTTTGTGGTCTGGATTTAGCACAGAGGATCCTAAAATGTCTGAAAAGGAAAAGGAAAGCTGGAAATTAACCAGCTGGGCGAGCTGGAGTCTGCTGCTGGCTGCAGCCTGCACTCCCAATTGCACAGTTGGCTGGAGCACACCCAGCGAGGTACGGTGGAGCCAACACCAGCCACCAGCCTCTCCTCCAGGGGCTTGGAGAACCCCTCTCCCACCTAGGAGACTTTCCTGACACACCTTTGTTCTTCTGCCCTCACAGTGACCTCAAGGCCTCGCAGACGTGAAGCGTTTTTTCTTCTCCTATACACTTTCAGCTTCTCTTAAACTAACGAGAGGGCTTTATTTTAAAGATGCAAGTTGAGGTCCTGAGAAGTTAGGAAACTGACTCCAGGTTCCAAAGCTATAGTTAATGGATCAACCAGGATTAAAACCCAGGGTTCCTGAAGCCCAGTCCTGTGGGGCCCCGTCATGTCACTGCCTTCCACCCAGCCTGGGTCCACAAGGAGCAGCCCTGGTCGGTCCTGGAGGGGTCAGGCTTGGGTAGCACATCCATGTAGGAATTCCTTCCTAGTAGTTCTTGGGCTATTGATGTGTTTTTCTAAATCTCCAGGAAAATCTGTTAAGAAATTAGGAAAACTGGAAAAATTATTCCGATTCTCCTGCAAGAACTAAAATGTAGCTGTCAATATAAAGATGTTACTGATTTGAAGAGCTCCACTGACATCAGGTCAAAAGCAGGAGCAGGGAATGTGAATACAAACAGTCGAAGGTTAAGGTTGACCAGAATCTCAGGGAATGGGAACAGGAGCACAGAGGGAAGAAGAGTTCACAATCTAATCGGTCAGTTTGGCTTGTAGCTGTTGCTATGTTATAAGTGAACATTTACAGTGCTGGCTGGTGCTAACAGTGAGTCATGCTTGCAAATAAAATAAATGTTAGTACATTTATGTACACAGAATACTTTAAACAAATCCTATGAGTGGTATCCCAAGAAATAACAAGTTTGGGAAGCAATATGAGTTTTTAAATTGGCAATTTAGAGACATGGTTCTGCATAGTGTTGAGAGATTTGAGTGTTATGTTGTTTGAATACTACCCAATAGTGTTTGCTGGCATTTTACAGCATTTGAATATTTGCTATAGGCCAAATAAGTTCTTTGTAAATACTTCCAAACTTGATATTTCTTACTCATTACGGGCATAACTTGTTTTATTGTGCTTTGCTTTATTGAGCTTCTCAGATACTGCACGTTTTACAAATTGAAGGTTTCTGGCAACCCTGCATGGAGCAAGTCTACCAGCGTCATTTTTCCAACAGCATTTGCTCGCTTCCTGCCTCTGTGTCATATTTTGCTAATCTCACAATATTTCAGACTTTACATTATTATTATATTTGTTATGGTGATCTGTGATGAGTGATCTTTGATGTTACTATTGCAAAAGTATTATGACTCACTGAAGATTTAGATGATGGTTAGCATTTTTTATTAATAGAGTATTTTTGAATTAAGGTATGTATATTGTTTTTTAGACATAAGCTTTTGCACACTTAATAGACTACAGTATAGTGTAAACATAACTTTTATATGTACTGGGAAACCGAAAAATTCATGTGGCTCGCTTTATTGTGCTATTCCCTTCATTGTGGTGGTCTGGAACTGAACCCACCGTATCTCTGAGTTATGCCTGTAAAATAAATTTTTTAGATATCCATAATATTGTGAGTAAAGAATACAAAAAATGTGGGAAGTATTTTAAAGACAAAAACAACTTATGCTTTCAGGAATTCCTGACAATTCCTGGGAATTTTGATCTTTCATTCCTGAATCCCAAAGATTAAAATCTAATCCAACAAACTGTGGAACTATAAGAATATTCCCTTGGCATATAAACATTTATATTTTATAAAATTATCTTCACATGATGACACATGGTGCCAAAAGTAGGGTACAGAAATGAAAATAAACCATTTAGTTAGAAAAGAAGCTTAGGTATATTGCTTTTTAGATTCCATATCTAGATATTCAGTTTGACCAATCACTCTTCTGGCTCACAATTTTACAAATCTTGAGAAGAATAACAGAGCAGAGGCCTTCAGAAAAAAAACAAATCCACATCTAAGCAAAAAAAAAACACAAAAAAACAAAAGGCCATGAAGAACCTAGTGGCAAGATGGGAATAAAGACACAGACCTACTAGAGAATGGACTTGAGGATATGGGGAGGGGGAGGGGTGAGATGTGACAGGGTGAGAGACTGTCATGGACATATATACACTACCAAATGTAAAATAGATAGCTAGTGGGAAGCAGCCGCATAGCACAGAGATCAGCTCGGTGCTTTGTAACCACCTAGAGGGGTGGGATGGGGAGGGTGGGAGGGAGGGAGATGCAAGAGGGAAGAGATATGGGAACATATGTATATGTATAACTGATTCACTTTGTTATAAAGCAGAAACTAACACACCATTGTAAAGTAATTATACTTCAATGAAGATGTTTAAAAAAAAAAAACAAATCCACATTAAGAGCAAGATTATGAATTCCCTTTATTTTTCATGAAAGTTCTCTAATGAGTAATAAAAGACTAAAAAACAATAAACAAAAGAACAGGTTAATATTTCAGGAATAGCTTTACTATGTAATGAGGTTAATATCTTTAATATATAATGAGTTTTTACAAATCAATAAGAAAAAGCAATAACTTTAATTTTAAAGAGAAGGCAAAAAATATACAGGCAGTTTGCGAAGGAAGAAACACAAATGTACAACAAAGACATGTTCAACACAACTAAGGAGTTAATAAAAGCTAAAACAATATACTATTTTTTAACATATCAGATTAGTAAAGTTTTAAATATGATAATACTCCATATTGGTAAAGGTATGGGAAAAACAGGCACTCTAACACATAATACAAGGATTTTTTAAATTTCCTTTTTCATTTCTTCATTTACGCATTGATTGTTTAGTTGCATGTTGTTTAGCCTCCACATATTTGTATTTTTTCCAATTTTGTCCCTGTAATTTATTTCTAGTTCTATACCATTGTAGTCAGAAAAGATACTTGATATTATTTCAATCTTCTTAAATTTGTTGAGACTTGTTCTGTGGCCTTAACATGTGATCTATCCTGGAAAATGTTCCATGTGCACTTGAAAAGAATGTGTATTCTGTTGTAGTTTGATGAAATGTTCTGTATGTATCTATTGAGCTCATTAGTATAATGTGTCATTGAAGGCCAGTGTTTCCTTTTTGCTTCTTTCCAGATGATCTATCCATTGATTGATCTTAGCAATTTTTGGGGGGGCAACAAAAGCAAAAGTAAACAAGTGGGGCTACATCACACTAAAAAGCTTTTTGCACAGTGAAGGAAACCAGCAACAAAATGAAAAAGCAACCTACTGAATGGGAGAAAATATTTGCAAACTATATATCCAATAAGGGGTGGATATCCAAAATATATGAAGAACTTATACAACTCAATATCAAAAAAAACCCAAACAACCCAATTAAAAATGGGCAGAGTATCTGAATAGACATTTTTAAAGAAGACATACAGATAACCAATGGACACATAAAAAGATGTTCAACATCACTGATCATCAGGGAAATATAAATCAGAATCATGGTGAGATACCACCTTACACCTGTTAGAATAGCTATTATCAAAAAGACAAAAAATAAGTGTTGGTGAGGATATGGAGAAAAGGGAACCCTTATATACTATTGGTGGGAATGTAAATTGGTATAGCCACAATGGAAAACAGTACGGAGCTTTCTCAAAAATTAAAAAAATAGAACTACCATATGGTCCAGCGATTCCACTTCTGGGTATTTATCTGAAGAAAACGGAAATACTAATTCAAAAAGATATATGTACTCCTGTGTTCATTGAAGCACTATTTACAATAGCCAAG
Source organism: Balaenoptera acutorostrata (assembly GCF_949987535.1). NCBI lineage: Eukaryota > Metazoa > Chordata > Mammalia > Artiodactyla > Balaenopteridae > Balaenoptera > Balaenoptera acutorostrata. The sequence continues at coordinate 61,888,713 of NC_080070.1, forward strand.
ATATGGAAGCAGCCTAAGTGCCCATCGATAGATGAATGGATAAGAAAGATGTTTATATATATATATATATATATATATATATATATATATAAAACTATATATAGTATTCTATATACTAGACATACTATACTATTTATAGAGTATAATATATACTATATATTATTATATATAAATATATATTATATAAATAATATAAATATATATATTACTCAGCCATAAAAATGAATTAAATCTTGCCATTTGCTACAACATGGGTGGACCTAGAGGGTATTATGCTTAGTGAAATAAGTCAGAGAAAGACAAATACCATATGATTTAACTTACGTGTGGAATCTAAAAGACAAAACAAATGAAACAAAACAGATTCATAGATAACAGAGAACAAACTGGTGGTTGCCAGAGAAGAGGTGGATGGGGAGTTGGGCAAAACTGGTGAAGTGGATTAAGAGGTACAAACTTCTAGCTGTAAGGTAAATAAGTCACGGGGATGTCATGTACAGTATAGCGAATACAGTCAATAGTATTGTAATAACTCTGTATGGTGACAGATGGTAACTAGACTTATCATGTTGATCATTTCATAATGTATAAAAATATTGAATCAGGGCTTCCCTGGTGGCGCAGTGGTTGAGAGTCTGCCTGCCAGTGCAGGGGACACGGGTTCGAGCCCTGGTCTGGGAAGATCCCACATGCCACGGAGCATCTAGGTCTGTGAGCCACAACTACTGAGCCTGCGCATCTGGAGCCTGTGCCCCACAACAAGAGAGGCCGCGACAGTGAAAGGCCCGCGCACCGCGATGAAGAGTGACCCCCGCTTGCCACAACTAGAGAAAGCCTTCGCACAGAAACGAAGACCCAACGCAGCCAAAAATAAATAAATAAATAGATAAATTTTTAAAAAATAAAATAAAAAATAAAAAAAAAATATTGAATCAGTGTCATACACCTGAAACTAATATAATATTGTAGGGCAATTATAATTCAATTTAAAAAAAGAGTGATACCATGTTTCTGAGCAAAATTAGCCTAATACATCAAAATCTTTAAAAATTTCATTCCTTTTTTCCCAGAATTTTTTATTTAAAAATTTTCCTAAGGAAACAATTGGACAAGAAGACAAAGAAGTATCTACAGAATGTTCCTTATGGCCCTGTTTATAATACCAAGACTTTAGAAACAGCCTTAATACCTAATAATAATAAACTGGTTAAATGAATCATGGTAATCCATAAAACAGAACGCCTGGGAGAGAAGTGTGCAAATAGTACATTAAATACTAATAGTACAATAAGGATATTATGATCCCATTTCTGTAAATAAAAAGTGTGGTTATGGGTATATAGATGCAACAGATACCTCTGGAAGTAAGTTTATATACCAAGAAACGTTTGTTGAATGAATGAGCTAATAAATATGTTAGCAGTGGTTATCTCCAGGTATCAGTATTATGGGTAATTGTGTGTGTTCTGCTGATATACATTTTAAATTTTCCTAAAAATTAAGTGGATTCATTTTATTTAATTTTAAGAAAATGTTTTTTTTAATGTAAAGCACTGAGAGGAACTAAATGAATTCAGAGCTCTGGCTTTCTTCTATTATAGGTGAAAGAATGCAGAGAGATAAATGTGCCTGGAGTCTTAAGAAAACTGATGATTGATCTAATAAATGGATGAAAGAATTTATTCACATAAAAATCCTGCCTTTGAAACTAAGGTCAGTCAAAACTCTAGATTCTGAATATATGCAGGTTATGCAAGTAAAACCTGCCTGAAGGTAGCTTTGGTTTGACACACCCAATTTTAAGAAACATCATTTTGTACTGAAGACAAAGTTTGCCTTTTTGATATCACTCCTCCTTTTTTTTCAACCTACACTGGCTTTCTCAGTCATGTTTGAACCTCTCTCCCTTCACCTACATGGCAAAATGCCAAAGTCCTAGATTCTACTCAAAAGGAAGATTTTACTGACTTGGAGTACAAGTTTTCTTAAAGCAATATAGATCCTCCACATTCACCCTCAGATTGTATGAAAATAGGAAAAACTGTATGAAGCCAAAAATCCAGAACATGTGTCAGAAATCAGATCCCATCTTAACAAATATCATCATTTGTTAGTCTGGATAACTAACAGGCTTCTTCCCTATGGTTAGAGCAGACAAAGTTAATTATGCATAGTGTGTAGAATTGTACAGAGCACCAAGAATACAGAAATGAACAAGAAACAACCTTCAAATTCAAGAAAACCATAGTCCTGTGGTATAATTTGAACAGAGCCCCTCAGGAGCAACCAGTTCTGTCTGGGGCACAGAAAAGGTGGAGAAGATCTTTGAGACAGAATTTAGAAAGTGAATATGCATTCCCCAAGTGTAAAAAGACTGGAAGGGCGTTTCAGGCAGAGAGAACAGCAGGCACAAAGGCAAAGAGGCAGAAGAGTACCTGCAATAATAGGTGTGGCACGGTCCTAGCTCAGCACAAGAATTTGAAAATGATGGCAGAAAACACATTTGGCCTGAATGATAAATTAACAGTTACCTAGATAGTTCAGTTTATAGGTGACTGAGTTTCACAGACGTAAAGACCTCTCTATTTAAGTGATTGGTTATTGTCTTTAAACTAGCTGTTTGTTCAGCTGTAGTGGTAATTGCCTTTATTCTAAAATGGAATCTTTTTTTCCTTGCCAAGAAAGGAGTCATTTCACTTTGCTTCTCTTCCCTTTTGGTTCTTTCCGTTTATGTTTTGCAGGCACATGGACACACCCTTTAAGCCAGGATTTCAATGAAAAAACCTAGCCAATCCAGTTTTAACACTGTCATTGGTGGTATTAACATGGAGACAGTCGCCTTCTTGTTGCTCAATAGGGTGAGACTTTGTAAAAGGCTTGGGCATGTACAACGTGTCTAGCTTCAGCCACCTCCTTCTCCTCCATTGCCAAAGAAGCAGAAGCCAAGGAACCATCTCCTTATTGTTCTCTTGCATAAATGGGCCGACTGCCCATGGGGGGAGGGTGGCACCTAGACATTTATGTGACCTGCTGTGGAAGGGTGGGGTTACTGTCTCAAAATCCCTGCTCTTAAAAACTAGGGAAAGAAGGCCCTTCTAAGTAAAAGAAAAATAATTGACCTGTAAGCCTGCTGGCTGCTATTAATGGGAAAGAATGCTAGAGCACTTCACTGCTAGCAAGGACAGCTGAAGAAAATGCAGTCCAGGCCCATAAGAAGCATGAAGATTGCCAGCCCCTCACCTTGCTGTTCAGCATCAGAAGGCCACCTTGTTTTTTGTTGTTTTTTTTTTGACCAGACACACACAATCAAGCTCTTTTGAATCTGGCATCACAGATGTTGAGACATATTTTTGCAGAGCAGTTTATGATGACATTTATGAGCTATATTGCCTCACAGTGATCTCTCAAGGTGAGTGAAGGCAATCCAACAGATGTGGAAACTAAAGTGTTGGGAGCCCCGGGACAAGCCCCAACAGGTAGAAGCCCAAGAAAGGGAGTGACAAACCAACAAAATGTTCAAGCCAACAAATGTAACTCCTGACTGGGGTGTATTTGTTTTTGAGTGAGAGAGGAAAAGTATATTTAGGGAGACAAGTTGGATAAAAATAAGCATTGAGGGAAAGATATAGGAGGCAAATCTAAATCAAACCTATCTTTAATATGCAGCCAACTCAAAGCATGAAAAAGCGTATTCTAGAAATATTACAAATATTCCTATATATTTTCTGTTCCTATAAATAGTTTCCTATTCCACTAATGAGGAAGCTGCTTCCATCCAAACTGAGAGGAAAAGATAATTTCAAAGATATTAGACATGCAGGCTAAATTCAGTTCCAGCCAAAGAAACAGCAGAAGTTCAAAGTCAGACTGATATGTACCTAATGGCTGCAGGAATGACGCATATATTGCCCAGGTGGGTTTGAATGTTGCATTTCTGTCAGTGGCCTGATATCAGAGGACTTCTGTATAACCCTTTGGCCCAGAGAGCCTAAATACAAAATGTACTCTCTCTCTTTTTTTAAAAAATTTATTTATTTATTTACTTATTTACTTTTGGCTGCATGGGGTCTTCGTTGCTGCGCGCGGATTTTCTCTAGTTGCCGCTGGCAGGTGCTATTCTTCATTGGGGTGCACAGGCTTCTCACTGTGGTGGCTTCTCTTGTTGCGGAGCCCGGGCTGTAGGCACGCAGGCTTCAGTAGTTGTGGCTCGTGGGCTCTAGAGCGCAGGCTCAGTAGTTGTGGTGCATGGGCTTAGTTGCTCCGCGGCATGCGGGATCTTCCCGGACCAGGGCTCGAACCCATTGCCCTGCATTGGCAGGCGGATTCTTAACCACTGCACCACCAGGGAAGTCCCCAAAATGTACTCTCTTTAAAGCATTGTGTCACATTACTACCATACAAGATTCTGGGTAAAGATGTATTTTCCACCCAAAAACTTTTAAATTTTTATTCAACTCCTCCAGCAAGATAACTGTTTTTAAACAAATTACTTTCAGAGGTGGTGTAAGCAAATCTGTGAGACAAAGGTTAAGATGTGCCATGTCACTTTTTTTTTGTAAGGACATTTTTAACAGCAATTTTTTTCCCTCTTTAAAATCTTGATTCAGTCCTATTTGCCATCAGTGAGGTATAAAGAGGCTGCATAGCATTGGAGAGAGAACATTGACGACCTTGTCAAAAGGGGGTCATATCTCACCATGCTAACTGCAGTAAAGAATAAATTTCAGGTGCTGGGATTCTGCTTTTCAGATCTTAGCTCATGTTGTCTCTATTGTGAACGTAGCCTACTCAAAGCCATATTCTTTTTTTTTTTTTATGAGAAAATACTCTTTTTTTTTATTTCTTTTTTTATTTTTGGCTGTGTTGGGTCCTTGTTTCTGTGGGAGGGCTTTCTCTAGTTGTGGCAAGCGGGGGCCACTCTTCATCGCAGTGCGCAGGCCACTCTTCATCGCGGTGCGGGGGCCACTCTTCATCGCGGTGCACGGGCCTCTCATTATCGCAGCCTCTCTTGTTGCGGAGCACAGGCTCCAGACGCGCAGGCTCAGTAGTTGTGGCTCACGGGCCTAGTTGCTCCACGGCATGTGGGATCTTCCCAGACCAGGGCTCGAACCCGTGTCCCCTGCATTAGCAGGCAGATTCTCAACCACTGCGCCACCAGGGAAGCCCGCCATATTCTTTTTTTAGCCTTATTAAGTTTTTCATGTGCCTGGGGCATTGGAAGCATGGTCTCAGAACTGAGGCCGACCTGAAATTGGATCCCAGCTCTCAGCTTACACGCTGGAGACCTTGAGCTTTCCTCCGTTTTTCTGTTTGTTTTTTCAGAGCTTTTCTATCTTGATCTGTTAAAAATGACATAAGATAATTACGAAGGCAAACCGAAGAACTATGTTAAAGCAAATAGTGAATGGTAAGTGGCACCATGAGCCAATCAGTTGCTAAAAAAGAAACTTGGGCACCATCCTTGACTCGTCCCTCTCTCTCCAGTCCTGTCAATCCCTTCCTCTCCTCTCTCACTCCCATTGTTTCATCCCAGGCCATTAGGCTCCCATCTCGAGTCTCACCCCCTTCCTAATGCATTCTCTGTGCTGCCACCATATTGTTCTTTCTCAACCACAAATGTGATCCTGTTGTCGCCCACCCTGACTCCTTCAGTATCGCCCACTGCACTCAGGATAAAGTCAAGCAACTCATCACCTGGCTCCAGTACATCTACCTCTCCAGTCTCACCTCTGGCTCTATCATCCCCTATCCCTCTCCCTTCTTATCCCTTCCATAACTCTCTCTGTTCCAACCATACTGGACTATTTACAGTAGTTAATATTAGAATTAGAATTATCTAAGATTTTGCTTAAGTGCCACTTCTTCTTGAAAACCTTCCCTGACTCATCCCCTACCCCATCCAGTATGGGTTGAAAGCCCTTCCCAAAGTCTCCCAAAGCACCCCATGCTCCCCTCAATTATAGCACATATTTCTCTGGGTAGTCTTTTTTGTCTTTGTAATCCCGACACCTAGCACAGTGCTTGGCATGTGAGATGCACTTCGTGGTTGTGAATGAATAAATGAATGAACTCATACATTTAGCACAGGGTCAAATGCATAGCAAGCATTCAGTGAGTCTGCTTTCCTTTCCTTTTTCTCGAATAAGGTCCAGAATCAAAGGATTTCTGAAATGGTGACTGTTCTGCAGGAACTACTGTGAAGTTTTATCCTCCTTTTATTCATCTCAAGACATAACTATCTACTTTTTATCCCTCTCCTTTCCATCTCTCTAAACACATGCACACACACACACACACCCACCCACACACACACACACACACACACACACACACACACACACACACCACATCCCACAGAGGCATCTCTTAGCATCTCAGAGAGGTCCCTTAAACTGGCTTTCCCTTCCATGGAACCTCTAGACACTGGACCCTTGGAATTCCCCAAGAGTCACTTGGGAAGCTTGTGAAAATACAGACGCCTGTGCCCCACCCTCCAGGCAAGTCTGGGGTGGATCACAGTGATTATAATTTTCAAAGCTCTCCCCAGAGTAATCCAGAAGATCTGCCAAAGTTAGGAACTACTGCCCACAGGTCAAACTTATGGTTTCAAACTCTAAAAGGAAACCCCACTCAGTGTGTGTCTCCTTCCCCTGGTGCCACTTGGCAGTAAGTCAGGCATGCCTGCTGCTGCCAAGAGAGGAAACAAAAAGGAAATGTGTATTTTTACTCATGTGCTTATTTATACCTTGTGTTGTTCCAAAACAACTTAGGGTGCCCTGGGACAATAAAAAAATAGGAAATTATGGAACCTCACAAAGTTTATATCCATCAAATGGCCAGTACTTTCTAATGTAAAGAATTTGCTTCCTGTGACTTTGAACAAGATCCTTCTGCAATATCACATCTTTCTTTCCTGACATCATTCTTCACGAAGTTGTACAACTCTGGGACCATGATGCCTCCAAGGAAACTCAGCAGTTTCTTGTGCTGTCAGTTCGTACGTCTATGGCAGAGAAATGGGCTTCTTAGTTCTTACTTCTTCACTTTGATGCTGCCAACTTCATTTTGCAAATGTGATTTCCACAATCCAGTAGGAAGGTCTTCACCATGCCACCCTGAGCCCAGAGCCTATGACACTGACCAGGACTGACAGGATCCTGGATCCTGTCCTTGCCTCCTTCCCAAAATTCCCAAGTCCATGGGGATTTTGGATGATTTTTCTGGCAGAGTGACCAGGAATACTAGTCATACCTCTCAGTGCTGGGGCTCATTTCTTCCACTGCTGCATATTAATACCAAACCAGGACTACATGGTGTAGATCCTAGAAAGACTCTCCTTGACTTGAAAATCCCTCTATTGCCCCATTCTGACAGTGACACCAGCAATAAGCATGACCAAATGGGAAATTCCTCAAGCACACCAGTCTTGGTATAGCAAGACCCCAGCAACAGAAATTATATACCCGTTCTTGGGCCTTCCCCCACCCTAGTTAGGTGGCTGGAGAATGCTTTCTTCTAAATCCCTCCACTTCTAGCAATCCTCCTGACCCCACACTGTGATCTGTGGTCCCAGGGGGAAATCATTGTGCAATATCACAAATCTCCTGCAATCAAGACCCAGCTACCAGTAGACCATGCATGAAATTCTTGGAGCAACTTCTCTACTCCTGTCCTATGAGGCCATTTTCCCATGACATGCCAATAGTTTCCAAACTGAAGTGGGTGTGTAGGGAAATATGCTCCCCCAACAGCCATCACACCCTGCTACTAGACCGCAAAACAGTGCTGCCTTGTGACTTACCTTTTTATTAGCCCCGCTATTTTTCCAGCCCCATCTCCTGAGAACTCTGGCCCTGGTCCAAAGGGGGAGGGATCAGATGCAATGAGGGTACCAACTTCTTTTGATGCCCTTATTTTAGAAATTCCTCCTGAGGATGAGTTATTTCCTCATTTAGTAACTGCTTCCTACTGGAGCAGGGCTTGAGGGTGATACTTAGCCCCTAGGGCTTTAAGGCCAGGAAGCTGAGGATCAGCTGGGTAGCTCTGTCCAGTCATTTCTCCTCCTCGCTCCTCACTAGGCTTTTTTTTTTTTTTTTTTGGATGTTAGGAATACTACTCATGGGAAGTTATGTCTGAATTTGTGGTAGGCATGTATAGCTTAGGTCCTCATCCTACAATTTCTTTCATTCTGCTCCTTACCCCAACATGTTAATACAAAATTAAACATTCATTCATTCATTCATCCATTCAACAAACATTCACTGAGAAGCTCGTATGTGCCAGGCACTGTTCTAGGTGCTTGATCTATTCAGTGAACAAAATAGGTTAAAAAACTTTGCCCTCTAGGAGCTTCATCCTAGTGAGACAAACAATAAACAAACAAAATGCAAAAGTAAATTATATAGTAGGTAAGAATACACACTGTAGAATTCATAGAACTGGGTAAGGGGGATCAGGAGCGAGGGAATAAGATGGGGCTGGGGAGCTGGGTGCAATTTAAATAGAATGGTCAGGGAACAGCTCACTGAGGGAGTGACAGTTGAGCAAGACTGGAACCAGGTGAGAGAAGAATATGAATGGAACAAAGTGAAAGAGGCAATGGCAACCAGATTACACAGGGTCTTGACAGGACTAGGATATTGCTTTTTACAAAATACATTCTCATACATTTAATATTTTCAACCTTGTAAAATAAGTTCCATAGTAAAAATAATAGAGACTTACAGATAATTCAAAACTCATTTTTAGCCAATACTGTCAATATATGTTTCCATGAAAATTGTATCAGCATATAAATAATGCTGATAGGTATGATTTGATTTTCATCTCTTTTCCCTTTCCACCCCTTCTTCAAGGCCCTGAATAATCCACCCATAGAACATCCACCCACACTGCTGAGGTTTCACTACAATTCTGAAGAATTGGCTTCAATTCTGGGGTCATGCAGAGATGAAATTTCATGGGGGGAAAGTTTGATCATTTAAAAAATCAAGTTTTCCATGTGTAGCCTTTTAGTTTGCTACAGAAGAATAATCCCTCCAGGGAAACAGGAAGCCCAATCTAGGAGCAGCCATTAAAAACACTTGACAACTTGAAGAAACCAAGGAGCTATAAAGCCAGAGCCCACAGCCAATCCTTCAGCAAGTCCCATCAGCATTTCTCTCAAATATATCCCCAGTCTAAATGCTTTGCACCGCCCCCCCCCCCCAGCAACACTGCCACTCAGTCCTTCAATCCTCACCTTGACTACAACAGCTCCTAAGTGGTATCTTACCATGCTGACCTCATTCCCTCCCTCCTGGAGAGGAGGAAACTAGATGAGCATGGTGCTAGAGAAGATTGGCAGGACCAGCTGGTCTTGGATGGCCCTTGAAAGCCACATGAGGAGTTTGGATTTTTTTCTGAGTGAGATGGGAAACCACTCAAAACTGGAAACTGTGGAGTTGTGATCTGGGAAATAGCGTGATTCGATTTAAGTTTCTTTTAAAAAGCACTCTGGTTGCTGCTTGGGGAATTGACTGCAGTAGGAGCCAAAGCAGGGACACCAGCCAGGAGGCTGCTATAGCAGAAGAAGTGAAGTAAGACCTTGAGGCTCTCTTGTTTTGCCTTGAAAACGCCAATCTCCTTCCTACCCCTTTGCTCTTCCTGTACCCTTGGTCTTGAATACTGTTACCCAGATCATCAAATACTTCATTTCTCTCCATTTATTCCTGCCTTAACTTAGATGTCACCTCCACAGAGGCTTTCACTGACCACCGCATCAAAGACAGCTTCCATCTCTGCTGATCATTCTCCATCCTCTCACCTTTTTTCCTCCTACTATTTATTATTGCCTAATATTTTACACAGTATATATCTTAGGTTGTTGTTTAGCCTTATCTCTTCCACAAGAGTTTACATTCTGTGGGAGCAGGGACCTTGTCTCTCCTCTTTGCCTGGCACAAATAAAAGTAAGTGAGACTCAGTAAATATTTGCTGCATGCATGGGTGGATGGATAGATGAATACATTTATCTGTTTATAGCATGGTCTGAAACAAGTTAAATGAGACCAAGTTCTATTTCTTAGAAAACACTTATATTTCCAGAAAAAGGAAATAATGTGTAAAAAGCACCAAAGATTGTTGGTGTATGATAATTATTCATTTTTATTGAGGGTTCACTATATTCTTGGCAGTACTATGAGTTTTACTTAGGATGTCTGATTTAATCTTTCAGCAGCCTTAAGAAGTAATAGATTTTATTATCCTGATTTTTAGACGAGGAAACTGAAACTTGGATACCTACCCATTATTGACTCAGGAACACTTGTAAATTCATTGCCTTCCAATTCTGAGAAGCCCTTGAAAGGTGGCTTTAGCCTTGAAAAAGAGAAGTTGCTGATAGGCTTGTTTAAAATCCGAGAAGTTGTTACAGTTTTAAAGCCTAAATTGGACCTGGTGTCAGCTGATCTGACAACCTTCCCTTTTTTTAATCCCGGGTAATCCGGTAATCTCCCAGTGATGAGCAGAGCATGTACACTCCATTAATACTGGGTGCAATTAGACGCCGCTCACATGCCCAGCAGGAAGCCATAATTGACAATACAGATCTGAGTGGGGCAGCATGGTCACAGGCTGGTCACCTTTCCTGTCCATCTTCCTCATGGAACTTGCTGCACTGATTTACTGCTCACCTCTTCTTTGACCAGTGACTAATGCCCTGGACTGGACGTTCCTAGGTGCAATTCTGTTCCTAACCCAGATGATTGCTGAGGTGAGTTATAAACACCCCACTGCATCTCACCTGAAAATTTACACAGAATCCCCTCTCTATTCTTCACTCCCACGATGGGCTAATACCCCCCAAATGTGTGAAGCTCCTCATAGGAAGGACGTGTGTAGAGTCAAAGTTAATATTGTGAATCTCAAATTCAGAATTTAAAAAGGCACTGGGAGAAGTAAATATTTGTAGGTCTACTGCATCCTTAACAATGTAGTCATAATATGATCAATTTTATTTTCATCAAAAATTTTTTATTTTGTTTCTAATCACAGAGACAGGAAAGATCCCCTTCCTGAAAATATTGGCTATGTACAATTTAGTTATAATTTTAGGTTATCCACAATTGGAATTTGATGTTTATATTTATCCCTTTGAGTATTAATGAGATCGTTTATATTTCTGTCTAGTATCCTAATAACATTAGCATGTCTCCCCCCGCCCCACCTTGTATGAATTAGAGACCAGCTGATTCACCTCTTCCCACCTTTAGGGCTTTTCTAAAGATTTTATCGTAAAGGAGTTACCTTTTATAAAGATTTGGCATCGTTTTTTTCTTTCTTTCTTTCTTTCTTTTTTTTTTTTTTTTTTTTGCTCCCCTTTCATTAGGAAAACAGCAATGGATTCTTTTCAGAGATACACATTGATTTGTAGGAAGGCAGTCTAAGAAGCAATTTGTTCAAGAGCAGAGATTGTTGTCTGTACAGAAAATTGTACCAAGATCTCTTTCCAGGGTAAATTAGGGAGATATGTGGGTCTTATCCTGCACATCTAATGGGTACAAATCTTTCTTTTACTTCAGGGTCTGAGGCTGTTTACAAATAAACACAGACCAAGGTGATATTCTGCCCAAGATAGCACTATGATGGGAGCTACAGAGTCTTTTGGTTAATGACCTATTTGAAAAAATACACCACCACACATACACTTGATTCAGGGGCAGAATGCAATGCCAAGTTGTGTGGCCCAGTACTGAGTACTATGATGAAAGCCCTTCACAATGGTTTCCAAAGAATGGGAATCAGAAACACTAAAATCATACTTTCACAGAGCTATAAGAGAAGGGAGTACTAGCAATGAGCCCCCATGGAAAAAGGCTGCCCTGGCTTCATGGCCCTAACTAAGCACAGCCCTGGGAACCATTAGAGAGGGGCTCTGGCAGATCTCAGCTGACACATGAGTGAACGGCAGGAGGCAAGGGAAGGAAACTGGGGCCTACCCCAAGTCAGACTTCAGCGACGCAAGGCCATTACACATACACACACACACACACACACACACACACACACACACACACACCATTAACTGTCTTTAGGAAGGCACAGTTCACATTTTAATGATAAGCAAATATCATAACAGTAAATTGTCTCCTCTTCTCATAGAGATGGAAAAGATGTAAGCTCTTTCAAAGGAACAAAGGAGGTAGAGACCTGAACTCCCAGGTCTGAAGGTGCTCTGTGAATGACTGGTTGATGGACACAATCAGCTTTTGGTTTCACTGTATTTGTTGCGCTTCAAGGAGCTCTGAGCATGTTACTTAGCATACCTCTGCAGGGAAGGTATATCAGTAAAGGGCCAAGGTGGAAGGATGAAGTACAATTCTAAGTTAGTCAATTTTCTTCCTTAAAATTACTCCCTCTCCCCACACCCAGCGTCAGTAATTCTGGGTCCTCTCCCACAGCTCTGTCAGGCTCAGTCAACCCCAGCTTCATCACCTTTTCCCTTCGCATCGGTGGTTTCCAGTTCAGCGGTGCTCTCCCCCTGAATGTTCTTATGGCTGGATCTTTCCTATCATCCAACAGGAGCTAAAATGTCACCTTCTAAGAGAGAACCTCCCTGACCACACTGTCTAAAAATTACTTTTTTATTCTGTAAATACCTTGTTTATTTCCCTCATTGCCCTTTTTCTAACCTGAAATTCTTTTTTAGATGTTTAATGCCTCTCTCCCCCTTTGAACATAAGCACTTTTATACGAGGGCCCATTTCTTCTTTATCGCCATCCTCCGCTCAACTCAGTGACTGGCATGTAGAAAATATTCAGTAAATATTTACTGAAGGAATGAAAAGACTTAGCTGAAGTCTCACCTTTTCCATTTCAGTCCACAGTGGTCTTTCCCTCTGCTGGGAAGTAAAGATCTTGAAATGAGTTCTGCATCCACATCGTGCAGTACTTCATTATAGGGTCTTGATGGTACATTGGTCATGTCATCTTACCTCATTTATATGCTATTGGAATTAAGGATCAGATTTTCTACTCTTCTTTTTTCCCAAACCCCCCCACCCCCGGCATAGATCTAGATTCACTTTTCTTGAAGCCTATGTAACAGAAATGTTAGCTCTGGGGAGAACAGTCCTTTCCCCCAGAGTGGTCCTTCCCCCATAAAGCCCTCTAGAGAGCTGCAGACCTAATGCTCAGATACTGCTCTAAGAACATTATGTGAAACCCCAGGCCTTGGGTTCAGAGTGTCAGGAGCAAGCTATCACCTTCAGGAGAACGGGTTTGCTTGTGGAAGTCTTGAACTTCTTATAAACATTGCTCATTTCAGGCATACTGTGAAAAAACTAAACAGCTCTAAGAGCTGATTGTAAATTATTGCAGATTTCCTCCTCTTGCTTTCAAATTATTTGTTTAAAAGGGTCTGGTAAATACCAGATCTTTATTATGATGACAAATGTCCTGCCAAAAGAAGAGGGAAAAAAGCTCTTTCAAAATTATTCTGCACAGAAATACAGGTGGCTCTGCCCAGCAGAGCAGACTCCCCCACCCCCAGGCAGCCTGTCACTTCTAAGCCTTAGAAAGAGCTCTTTTTAAGATTAGGACTTGCTTTCAAAATTGCTTTGACTAAGAAGCCAATGCCTGTTGTCTTGCTGACATTTGCTCCGTGTTTTCAATCTTTGGTTGACAAAGCAAAATGACCCCCAAATCCAGAATCCAAATGAAAAATTCAAGCATTAAACTTTAGAATATATGTTTGATTCTTCAAGATAGGGAGTCCCACCACCTGTCAGATGCTTTGGATGGGATAAGGCAGAAAGAAGAAGGCAGTGTACAAAATGCAAAAAAAAAAAAAAATCATTTAGTTGAGCATCAACTCCAGATTTCCAGTTCAACCAAAATGGGAATTCAGAGACCTGGCTCAATTTTAACTAGAGAAAAAAATGGCAAAAGGAAAGGAAAGAAGCATTCGTTTTTCATCAGAGCCTTAATCATGCAAGATATCCTAAAATCTCAGTTCTAGTGAACTAATATTTTCAAGACTCTATTTGTGGTGTGCTCTCTAGATAGCATCACACACATACACATGCAAACATACCACCACCACCGCATGTCTCGGAGATCAAATTAATATCTCACTCTGTCAGTAACTCTGATCAATTCCTAAACTACTTTTGCTCTGGAGATTCCCTCAAGGAATCTAAGTTGAGCTTAACTTTGAAAACATTAATGCAGTCTCATATCCCTATGAAATAAAGCTTTATACTGAGTGGATATATAATAAAAATGAAGTAATGAAAAAAATAATTGTGCTGTTTTTGAGCACTGCTGTGAACTGAATTGTATCCCCTTGAAATCCATATGTTGAATCCCTAACTGCCAGTGTGACTGTATTTGGAGATAGGGCCTATAAGGAGGCTATTAAGGTTAAATAAGGCCATAGAGTGGGACCTTAATCCAATAAATCTGGTGTACTTATAAGAACTAGCGTCCTTTTAAGAGATATCAGAGAACTCTCTTCTCTCCCCACGCACAGAGGAAAGGCCACATGAGAACTCAGTCAGAACGCAGGCACCTGCAAGGCAAGAAGAGAGGCTTCACCAGAAACCAACCCTGACAGCACTTTGATTTTGGACTTCTAACCTTCCAGAACTGTGAGAAAATAAATTTGTTATGTCACCTAGTCAGTGGTATTCTGTATGGCAGCCCAAGCAAACTAAGACAAGCACTCACTCTTGCTTAGTGATTACCAAGTATTTCATATGCGTTATCTCTTTTAATCTTCATAATAAACCCTGTGAGTTAGGCACTATTATTATCTTCATTCTAAACATGAGGAAACTGAGACATAGAAGGGTTATGTAACTTGCCCAAAGTCACACACGGTGTCAGACCTCTCTGACTCCAGATGGTATTAGAATAAGTAAATGAAAATAAATATCTTTAAGATAAATCAAGCCTTAAAATTTTAAATATTATGGCTCACATGTGTCATTTATTCCTTCCATTGATATTCGTGGATTTTTGTCAGTTGTGCTAAATTGAACTTAACTTGCGTTAATAATCCCAACCTAAATTAACCAATGTAATGAGCTCATAATGCTCACATTTAATCAATACCCACTAGGGAACAGTTACATTATCATTTTTCTCACACTGTTTTGCCTTTAGGGATGGTATAATCTGTTATTGAGTATAAAGTAGTAGGTGGATTTAAATCTTTTTATTAAGCAATGCTGTCAAGTACTACAGTTATAGCTGCAAATCTTGACTCATCTGGTGGGAAATGTGCTCTGGATTCTAAGTCTGTTCTTCTTTAGTGCGTATAATTTAATGGGAGGAACAAGACGATAACGAAAAATGTCTTGAAATATCTATTTTTATTTAGTGTACCGTTTATTTTCCAAGAATACGAATGAGTTATATAGTTTTCATACATGGAGAACCCAAGGAAAATAGGAACTTTGAGAATGTAATCTATTGGCAGGACACCAGAATGGTGATATACCCAGACTTGGAGTTATGCAAATATTGGCTCCGTTTATAGTATTACTACTTACCACTAGTGTATCCCAGACAAGTTACTTAACCCCTCTCTACCTCAGTTTCATCATGTATAAAGTGCAATTAATATATCAACTTCAAAAGTGAATATAAGAATTAAATAGAATGATGTTTATAGAGAGCTCAGCATTCTGCCTGGCAAGTATGAATACTACATGTTCAATAAATGCTAGCCGTAGTTATTGACATCTGAATCAGGTGGGGTTTTCTTCCGCAATTTATTTATGTAGTCATTCAGCATCCTGGAAAAACTCCTGTTTGGCTCATGGGTATAGTCAAAACAGATCCTGTGGGTACATTCAAGGTACTTTCAAGCCATCAGAAGATATAATATGAGAAGTAGGGGGAGAGGGGAACAGAGCTAGAAGTAGGAAAAAAAACATTTTTCAAAATGAAGAACTGTTATTTTCTAGCTCCCAAGAGACTTTCCAACAATAAACAGCAAAAAGTAGGAGATGATTACACTTTACACAAGAGACAGCTATTTATAAAGGAGTTTTAAATGATACACAACAAACACTATTGGGTCCACCAACACAATAGACAGGGGTGCAAGCTGGTCTGTAGTTAATGCAGATGCCTTAGGAAATACCACAGAAAGTCACCAGAATGAGCTTGAACCCCAGTTACATAGACCCAGGCATTAGACTAGCACCAGCTAAAAAGCCTGGGAAGCCCCAGGCTTAATTAACAGAAATTGGTCAAGTAGCAAACACATGTAAACCGTGACCCTCAGCGTGGCTGCTGTTGTCCAAAAGAGCCCAGGTTGCCCTGACATCAAATCATCACCCCAGTGACCCCAGTGGGAGAGGACAGACTGGTGAAAGGCTTCAAAGGATAAGGTCAGAAAAGCCTAGCTTTGACTTAAGTTATGTGGCAATGACAGTTAACTAATCCCCAAAATCTGTTTCCCCTTCATGGTCTGGAGTTGTGGCAACATAGGTTGTGCAGCCAGGAAGATAATTTCTTAGCCAGGAAGATAATTGCATCTTGGCAATGCGATGTACCTGAGTTCTAGCTAACGGGGGGTGGTGGGGGCTGGGTATGAGTAGAAGTGATGTGTGCCACTTCTAGGCCCACTCGTAAAACCTCCCACACTTGCCCTATTCTCCTCCAGCCACCAGACAAAAAAAAAACCACTATGATGACCTTGGAAACTAAATGCTAAAGATTGCATAAACTCCAGATATCAATACCTGGGTCCCTGAATGATGAGGAACACCCCCTCCTCCCCACTCCCCATTTGCCTTAAACAACTCAGGACATTTTATGGGCGAGAAACAAACTTCTATTGTGTGTGAACCCTTACACATTTTAGTACCTGCTTGTTATAGCAGCTAGTGTTATCCTAACTAGCACAAGTTATAAATATTTGGCATGTGAATATTGCTAGATAGAGAGAGCACAGGAATTTAAACACTTTTTCTGTTCTGTGTTCTGTTTTCTTTTTCTATTCTGATCTTTGCCTTCAATTCCTCAAAGCCATAATTAGCATTAGAATATTGCCACTTTATTGAAATGTAGTGGGAAAGAATAAAATGATACCTGACCTACCACTCTGAGCTCCCTGGGGTAAAAAGTATAGTAAATTAAGTATAGTATATACACAATCAGGTTTTAAGGTACCTATTAAACACAAATCGAGTAGAAATCAAGTTATGTAAAACTTAAAGTTATCTAAAACCCAAGAATCCCAAGCCACCCCATTATGTACACAAGTGAATGTGAGCAGCATTATCTTGTATATTAAACAGGTAAAATTAACTTTACTCCTCCTTGAGTTGCCTTAATAACTAAGAAGAGTCAGTGATTATGCAATAACAATCTCTTTCATAGAAATGTAAACCTCTGGGTTTGATGTTAGACGTATGTAAATCTGTGTAATCTTTCTGTCAAAGGTAGTGGCAACCTAACAGTGTTTCTGTGGTTGTTAGTCAGAGATGGCAGTCACTAATGGTGTCTCTAGCCTTTTGTGCTGATTTTAAAGACTGGAAGTATATTTTGAGCATATTTCTAATTAATTTGATTTTATAGTAATATCTGTTAAAGGTGATCTTACATTATGTTTGATCCAAGTTTCATAAAGGAAGACAAACACATGGTAGCTTAAAGTTAGGCTGAAGTTAGCCAAAATTGGAAGATGAATTATTCGTCACATGATGATCTGAACTTAGGAAAATCCCCAATCCTAGAACTTTAGCTAAGTTTAGCACCAAGTCATTCAAGATGTATCCCTTCATGCCTATAGTTTCTTTACACTGCCATGATTCATTCATTCACAAATACTTACTGTGCCCCTGAACTTGAAGCTGGGGATTCAAAGATGCCTAAGATACAGGCTTTGTCCTCACAGAGACACAGTCTAATAGAGAAGACAGTCATATAAATATGTGACCATAAGGGACAGCAATATATCTAATACAGCTGTGCACAGTGTCTAAATGCATCCCAAGCTCCACCATTGGATCATAGAGTATTATGGGATAGGAGCTAAGGGGAAATGTTGTATATTTTGCCATCTGTGATGCAAATTTAATCTGAGGCTCTAAGGTTGATGAGTTCACCTCAACTGCCCATTGTTCTGTTTCAACCTGGCCAGCCAGCATAACACTATGGCCCTTTCTTATGATCTCGAAATTTTAGATGCTCAAGTGAAGAGGCTGCCATCTTGAACTGGCCAAAATTCATGTCACTCTCAGAAGTGAAAAGTCTTATTTACATGATTTCTGGCCTTTGATCCATCACTCTACCAAAGTGTTAAAAGCCCAATGTCCCCTCCTGTTTTTCTTTTACATATTCATACTTGGGCCAGAAAATATTAGTGAGAATATAGAGGCACTGAAGTAAGTGGTAGCCATCTGGCCTGGCCAACTTCTAAAAAAAAAAAATTCCTGTAGAAGATAAGGCCTTCTTTGGATGACACCTGTGCCCCAGGGAAATTGACATATTATTATGAGCAAGAGAAAAAAGTCATTCTACCACATGGGAGTAATTGTTAGCAGTCAAGAGATCATGTAAGACACAGCAGTTGTGGATTTTAAGGGCGAGATTCCAGACCATGATATAAGCCCAGTTGTCTGTCCAAGGTTAATGGGGTAATGTCCTTGCTTACTTCAGCTCAGAGCTTCATTTACTTTGTAAACTCTGAGTATAGGTTCTGTCTTTTGTCTATAGCAGTCAGGATTTAGTGTTCTGAAGGGGACCAAAGGATTTAATGTTTAATGGAGTGTTTGTCCCTCTTTTCGGCAGGCTACAAACACATCTCCCTTTCGAACACACCCCTCTGAAAAGAGACCCTGAGAGGTGAGAGTCTTTGCTGACAAATATAATAAATTCTTACGTTGTTTAGAGAGATTTGTCAGGCATTGTGTTATGAGACTACCTGGCCTGCCTGCAGCTGTGCTTACTACTACTGAAGCATAAGGTTTAAATCATCAAGTTTCATGAGGCCAGTAAGTGCTGCATAGTATTTTTCATTGAGGCTCTCTCTATTCTGTACAAGCTGCCAAAATGGCTGCCAGTTTTTTAAGAAAAGCCATTCAAATGAGTTTGGCCTTGTGGGGTGGGGATGAGGGGGGGGATCCATCATATATCAAGGCAGTGAATTGATTGACTCCATTTTTACTTTTCACCCAAATGTTTTGGCAGCCTGCAGAGGAGGATCAGACAAGCTGTCCTGGTTGAATGCTATTGTCATCAGAGTGAAGGAGGCTAGTTTCAATGGCTGCAGCGCCATGTTCAACATCTGTTTGCTTGGGAGCAAAATGATTATCTTCGGAGAGCAGCAAAGTTCAACTGCAAGTTTTGTATGATATTTACAAAATATCCCTTGCTCTATGAAGATACTGACTGAGATGACAGTGGAGCTACAGGATAAGTCCTCGAGAGCAGCAGCTTCAGAGAACCAGGTGTACCAACAGATTGCCCACTGCCCTGCAATTCAGAATTGGCCCATGTCCACCTTCTCAGGTCAGTGCCATTTTTGATTGCTGGTAAAGAAGTCCTTTTAACCGCAGTTCAGAAATGCTAAGTCAGCATCCCAAAGTGGTGGGAAGGCTTTACCTATTTTACACTCACCAAAAACATTTCCAGTACTGGGCATAGTCACACTGAAGAAAGGTAACCAGAAGTTAGAGAACCTGAGGAACCAGGAGAGCAGGCCTGATGCTGGACCTTTGTGCCTCAAACATTGAGGCTGCCGTTGGTACTGGATACCATCTA
This sequence comes from Balaenoptera acutorostrata, assembly GCF_949987535.1. Taxonomy (NCBI): domain Eukaryota; kingdom Metazoa; phylum Chordata; class Mammalia; order Artiodactyla; family Balaenopteridae; genus Balaenoptera; species Balaenoptera acutorostrata. The sequence goes on from NC_080070.1 coordinate 61,908,474, forward strand.
CAGAGAAACATTTCCAGAGTTTGATATTCTAAGGTAATGTGTTAAAGTATTTCCTTATGCCATATTCTCACCCCAAGAAAGCTCAGAAGCTGGTCAGGGACACAGACCTGTGTACATATGACTTCATCATTGTATGATAAAGGTTAGTAATACAACCTGGGAATGGTGAACTTGTTTGGGGACCCTTCTAGTTTGGATGCACATCATTGAGGCTCTGTCTAAACAATCAAAAACTCAGGATCAATAATTGGTCAATCCGTCATAAAATTGGATTGCGATGATAGTTGCACAAATCTATAACCCTACTTTTAAAACATAATTGTACACTCGCAATGGAAGGATTTTACAGTATGTAAAATTGCCCCAGTAAACATTAATAATTATGTTTACAATAAACAATATTGTTAAATAAACAATAAATAGCCAATCTGCTATTTTTAGATATTTTGACAACTAGTTTGGGTTTTTTGGGTTTTTTTCATATATTACCCCTTTTATTTAAAAAAAATTTTTTTTAACATCTTTATTGGACTATAATTGCTTTACAATGGTGTGTTAGTATCTGCTGTATGATAAAGTGAATCAGCTATACATATACATATATCCCCATATCTCCTCCCTCTTGGGTCTCCCTCCCGTCCTCCCTCTCCCACCCCTCTAGGTGGACACAAAGCACAGAGCTGATCTCCCTGTGCTATGCGGCTGCTTCCCACTAGCTATCTATTTTACATTTGGTAGTGTATGTATGTCCATGACACTCTCTCACTTCGTCCCAGCTTACCCTTGTCCCTCCCTGTGTCCTCAGGTCCATTCTCTGAGTCTGCGTCTTTATTCCTGTCCTGCCCCTAGGTCCTTCAGAACAATTTTTTTTTTTTTTTAGATTCCATATATATGTGTTAGCATACGGTATTTGTTTTTCTCTTTCTGACTTACTTCACTCTGTATGACAGACTCTAGGTCCATCCACCTCACTACAAATAACTCAATTTTGTTTCTTTTTATGGCCGAATAATATTCCATTGTATATATGTGCCACATCTTCTTTATCCATTCATCTGTCGATGGACACTTAGGTTGCTTCCATGTCCTGGCTATTGTAAATAGTGCTGCAATGAACATTGTGGTACATGTCTCTTTTTTTTCTTTTTTTTTTTTTATTTATTTTGGGGTGTGTTGGGTCTTTGTTTCTGTGTGAGGGCTTTCTCTGGTTGCGGCGAGTGGGGACCACTCTTCATCACGGTGCGCGGGCCTCTCACTGTCGTGGCCCCTCTTGTTGCGGAGCACAGGCTCCAGACGCACAGGCTCAGTAGTTGTGGCTCACGGGCCTAGTTGCTCCGCGGCATGTGGGATCTTCCTAGACCAGGGCTCGAACCCATGTCCCCTGCATTGGCAGGCAGATTCTCAACCACTGCGCCACCAGGGAAGCCCCTCTCTTTTTGAATTATGGTTTTCTCAGGGTATATGCCCAGTAGTGGGATTGCTGGGTCATATGGTAGTTCTATTTTTAGTTTTTTAAGGAAGCTCCATACTGTTCTCCATAGTGGCTGTATCAGTTTACATTCCCACCAACAGTCTATGAGGATTCCCTTTTCTCCACACCCTCTCCAGCATTTATTGTGTGTAGATTTTTTGATGATGGCCATTCTGACCAGTGTGAGGTGATACCTCATTGTAGTTTTGACTTGCATTTCTCTAATGATTAGTGAGGTTGAGCATCCTTTCATGTGTTGGCAATCTGTATATCTTGTTTGGAGAAATGTCTATTTAGGTCTTCTGCCCATTTTTGGATTGGGTATTTTTGTTTTTTATTTTTGGCTGCGTTGGGTCTTTGTTGCTGTGTGTGGGCTTTCTCTAGTTGCAGTGAGTGGGGGCTACTCTTTGTTGTGGTGCACGGACTTCTCATTGCGGTGGCCTCTCTTGTTGTGGAGCACGGGCTCTAGGCACATGGGCTTCAGTAGTTGTGGCACATGGGCTCAGTAGTTGTGGTGCACAGGCTTAGTTGCTCCATGGCACGTGGGATCTTCCCAGACCAGGGCTCGAACCCGTGTCCCCTGCACTGGCAGGCAGATTCTTAACCACTGTGCCCCCAGGGAAGTCCTGTTTGTTTTTTTAATATCAAGCTGCATGAGCTGCTTGTATATTTTGGAGATTAATCCTTTGTCAGTTGCTTCGTTTGCAAATATTTTCACCCATTCTGAGGGTTGTCTTTTCGTCTTGTTTATGGTTTCCTTTGCCTTGCAAAAGCTTTTAAGTTTCATTCATTCCCATTTGTTTATTTTTGTTTTTATTTCCATTTCTCTAGGAGGTGGGTCAAAAAGGATCTTGCTGTGATTTATGTCATAGAGTGTTCTGCCTATGTTTTCCTCTAAGAGTTTTATAGTCTCTGACCTTACATTTAGGTCTTTAATCCATTTTGAGTTTATTTTTGTGTATGGTGTTATGGAGTGTTCTAATTTCATTCTTTTACATGTAGCTGTCCAGTTTTCCCAGCACCACTTATTGAAGAGGCTGTCTTTTCTCCATTGTATATTCTTGCCTCCTTTATCAAAGATAAGGTGACATATGTGTGTGGGTTTATCTCTGGGCTTTCTGTCCTGTTCCATTGATCTATATTTCTGTTTTTGTGCCACGTACCATACTGTCTTGATTACCGTAGCTTTGTAGTATAGTCTGAAGTCAGGGAGCCTGATTCCTCCAGCTCCATTTTTCTTTCTCAAGATTGCTTTGGCTATTCGGGGCCTTTTGTGTTTCCATATAAATTGTGAAATTTTTTGTTCTAGTTCTGTGAAAAATGCCATTGAGAGTTTGATAGGGATTGCACTGAATCTGTAGATTGCTTTGGGTACTATAGTCATTTTCACAATGTTGATTCTTCGAATTCAAGAACATGGCATATCTCTCCATCTGTTTGTATCATCTTTTATTTCTTTCATCAGTGTCTTATAGTTTTCTGCATGCAGGTCTTTTGTCTCCTTAGGTTTATTCCTAGGTATTTTATTCTTTTTGTTGCAATGGTAAATGGGGGTGTTTCCTTAATTTCTCTTTCAGATTTTTCATCATTAGTGTATAGGAATGCAAGGGATTTCTGTGCATTAATTTTGTATCCTGCTGCTTTACCAAATGCATTGATTAGCTCTGGTAATTTTCTGGTAACATCTTTAGGATTCTCTATGTATAGTATCATGTCATCTGCAAACAGTGACAGTTTTACTTCTTCTTTTCCAGTTTGGATTCCTTTTATTTCTTTTTCTTCTCTGATTGCTGTGGCTAAAACTTCCAAAACTATATTGAATAATAGTGGTGAGAGTGGGCAACCTTGTCTTGTTCCTGATCTTAGCGGAAATGGTTTCAGTTTTTCCCCATTGAGAACAATGTTGGCTGTGGGTTTGTCATATATGGCCTTTATTATGTTGAGTTAAGTTCCCTCTATGCCTACTTTCTGGAGGGTTTTTATCATAAATAGGTGTTGAATTTTTTGACAATTAGTTTGAATTACCTTTATTCCCAGCCCAATCAGTCTTGAAGAAATATGGCATTAATATGGCCCCTAAATGCCCCAATTTGTCATAAGAAATTATTTGTCAAAATCTGACCTGGTTTATGTACAACTAACCATTTTTAAATCAAGATGAACATTTGTTTTCTCATATCTCCAACTAAACAGAGAATATCTTTTAGATCTAGACAGCATAAATATAAACAAGTATTTCAGTCATTGAGAAAGAATGAAAATAAGAATAATCTCACAAATGATCACAGAAAGTCCATCCCTTTAAGTATAATTATTCAGTATTCTGATAAAACTCTTTATATAAATTTCCCTCAGAGAAAGATAGTACTTAATTTTTTTAATTGAAATCTCAATAAGCAATATGGCCTATTTCCCTAGGGCTAGATGTCTTACATAGAGGGGGAAAAAGTGCTCATCCATTTCAGCATAACTACTAAACTTTTGGCTGAAAGAGAAATATCCTTCTTTCTTTAATGTGACTTCTGTTTTCACTGGTTTGAAATAATGACCATAAAATTTTAAACAGCGGGAAACCTTACAAAAGCCAATTATCATGCATTCAAGCTCTATGATCCTTGCCAGTTTATCTAAAACTAGTTCAGACCCAAAAGTAACTTCCCATAGAAAACACTTGCTTTTCTCATGGTCTAAGAAATCAATCAACTCTCAAATACTGTTTAATCTGTAATATAAGGAGACCACTATATCTCTAGGGGATTCATGGGAGGCAAATGGTGAACATCTAGAACCCTCCATTTGCATCTAATTACCCTTTTTATTATAATAAAAGTTTGAGTGAAATGCTTTTATGTTTGAAATTACAAAATCATTTATTTCTACTATTTACTGTTTTTCACTCATATAGGAATTAATTTTATGCAAAATGGCCTCACAATTATTATAAGGGGTAGAGGGATAACTGCTAATTTTCAGTTATTGTTTGGTCCTCACAATAATCTTTTAAGCCAGGTAATGTTATTATATGTGTTCAATTGACGGAGAAGCTGAGGCTTAACAAAGCTAAATACCTTGGCCAAGTTTGTCACACTAATATGCAGCAGAGACAGACTCCAAACCCAGAACTGTGTTCTAGAGTCAGGGTTAGCAATTCTCCAATAGAGTAAGAAAAACTGAAAACCAAGGAGTCTCACATGAGCCTCTGTCCCGGGAAAAGCTTTCCAAAGGACAAGATCAGACCAACATCGAGTTTGCATTGACTGGAGAACTGAGTTACTCTTAAACCTACATGTAAATGTTGTGCTGGAAGATAGTGGCTTAAGAAAAAAGCTTTCCCCAAGGACTGGCTAGAAGGGGGATTCTCCAGGGAGATGAGGTGTACGGTCTGTGGATTTCAGCCCCAAATGGAGCAGCCTATGCAGGACAGGACCCTGGTTAGGTTAATAATATTTTTGACCTGTCAATTACTATGGAAAATTCTAAATTGACCACAGCTTCCAGCTGCTTTGGATGGGTTATTTTAATAAGAAATTGCACTCACAGACTGTCAGTTTCCTGACTGATAAACCTAAATGCAAATAGTATTTCATACTGTTTGGAAGAGGCAAAGATCAAGCTGAACAGTACCTTTTGGCTGGGAACTCCCTAAACATTTTCTAGGAGCTCTTTCTTCCTGCTGGCAGAAGAAAACAAATCTAGTTGGTTATTATAAGATGTTTCTTTTTCTTCTTTTTACCCTCAAAGAAAAATACACTTTCCTGAGAAATCTGATATTATAACATGCTCTTTTAGATATTGCCACATAATTTACACTTCTGGCAAAGATTCTCCCAGCAGCCACTTGGGATACATTTTCATTCAGCCATTGGCACTCTTATGTAATTTTGATAAAGGTCTTATTCACTGGGATAACCATGATAGCCCACTGTCCTTTGGTTGTCCCAGCTGGACTATTCGTGGAATGGCTTGAATTGCTGAGTGACTGGATAACCGTGTTACCCACGAAGCACATTAGGTGGAGGTGAAACACAGATGATTACATTTAAGGGCTTATTAAGATCTGGCAGAAGCTGGGTAGCTCTGCTTGCATTAGCCAAGTCCTCCAAGGCTTTCTGTTTCTCCATGTTGAAACTTGGCCAATCTTGTCAGTCCGGTGACAATGGAAAAAAAAGAAAAAAATGAAATTCTGTTAATAGGATTATACGATTTGGGGAATAGAATGTTGTTACAGATGATTTATTTTGAAAGCTGATTTCGTTTTAGTGAAAACAAGCTCAACCCATTACACCAGAGGCCATGGTGCCAAACACAATCATTTCTAGTTTGAAAGATGTGATTGCTTTTTAATGTGGAAATTTCATGAGGTTACAAAGAGGAAATAAATTCAACTACTTTCATGTAACAAAGTCACTTTGGGATGTGGGTTACAATGCCCTGACAGTGTCCAGATACCCTGACCACATCGCAAGTTAGAAAGGTGGATCCGTTTGATTTACACCATTTCTCAATTGTGTTTCTCTTATGCCTTTGAAATAACATAAGAGTTTTTTTTACCAAAATAAATAGAAAGTTAGATAACCTAAATACTGGAAGTATGCAGAATCAGGCAAGGATAGGCAAGATAGAGGAAACAAATACAGGTTAAGAAACTTAGTCTACAGACCTCTGTGTGTGTGTGTGTGTGTGTGTGTGTGTGTGTGTGTGTGTGTGTGTGATAGAGAGAGAGAGAGAGGGAATTCTCCTTTGCCAAAACAATTTTATTTGCTTACTCCAGTTTGACCAAACCAAAAGCCTGTTATTTAGCCTGTTCTAGTTTAGTCTGGTGATTTGCTTTCACCAGGGTCCATAGCATCTTCTTTTCTCACATATAGCTTTGGGGGATTTTAAAGGAAATAAAGACTCATCAAACCAATTTTTAATGTGTTCATAGGGTATGGCTGAGATTATCATAATGATGATGGCTAGGTTTTGACTCTGCCATAATTTATCAGATATTATCATTCTTTGTTAATATGTAATATAATGTGAAATTCTTAGAAAACAGTTGATGGGACAAGGAAAAAGTGTTTCTACTGGTAAAAAAAAATCACTAAATTGAGAATGATCAAAAAGTTAAGGCATCTTGAAGAGAAGTGAATGTTTGTTATGTGGACTGCATCTCTCCATTCTTAAACTAGGCTTTTATCCCTTGCTGGGAAGGGTGGAGCCATAGCAGGGAATACAGCCGTGACAATGTAGCATCATTTTTCAGAACCTTGGATAGGAATGACATATACACCATGAAACCTTTTTGTCCTTGCAGTAATTGGTTGTTATTTTTTGCCTGTGCATTTTGAATGCCTGTTCTTTGTGACTGGCAGGGGAAAAGCAGGTGAAGAAGCCATATATGATTGCAGTGCTCCTTGTAAAAGCTTGGCTGACAAAATTGCTACTGCATCTTCGGGAGCCAGCATAAAAGAACACAAATCTGAGCATCAAAGGAACTGGGACACTGGAAGGGAAAGGTGCTGGCCTTTTGTTGGAGTAAAATTTAGGGGGAATGAGTTAGGAGTCTGAAAAACAAGCAAAGCAAGACTACAATGTCCAGTTTCAAATTTAAGCAAATCCTAGTTAGCCCCTGACAGTTCCACTTAGCACACCATTCATTTAGTACTCAGGCCAACCCTGAACTGCCAGATCAGCTAATGTGGTAAGTGTACATGTCCTTCCATTTTCCTTTTTTGATTCTTTCTTTTCTGTTCATTGTCACTTCAGTTCTGATATCTAAATACCTACATAGATTATTTTACTTCTTGGCATCAATTCCTGTAAGAAGGAGACTTGAGTACAGTAAAGTAAAATTTGGGATCATTATGGATCAATGTAACTAGTGCTTAAGGGAAGGGCTAAGCGCTTTAATTTATTGAATGGCTACCATGTTCCAACTATTTCACGTACTTATTTAATCCTCACAAAACCTTGAGATAGATATTATTATCCCACTTTGAAGAAGGAGGAATTGAGATGCAGGGATGTTAAGGTACCACAGATTCATCTACTCCAAAGCCCACATTCATCCCACTAGTTCATTCTGTCTCCCAACTTCACTTATGGCAAAAGCCTATTGATTCTTGGGGCTGAGGAATGAACTTATTCAGTAATGTGAAGTCTAGTTATGACTCCAGTTAGGACCTCAGAGTCCTTGGTTATGAGACTTTGAGGAAAGGGTTTGGAGATCTTCAGATGAAAGAAAAATGAAGCATAACTTTCTGTAGTCAAATGTATATTTGATATATATATATGACAAAGTGCTATTGGCTTATATAGGATTTTTCAGCAAATAAGTCTCTGAGACCTTCATCTCTATATTCTTGGTACCTAGAATAATGCCTGACACATAGTGGGTATCCAATGAATATATGTTGAAATCAACTGTGGGATCCATAATTATGGGAATAAATCAGGAAATTTGTTAACTAGTGCAGAAACGATATTTCAGATTTATTTCCAAAGTTATCATATCTGAGGTGATTCTAAAACATTTATCCATATTTTACTCTTTTATGGTATGATGACAGTGGTGATCGTAAGAAGACTTTGTAAAATGACATCTCTCGTTATGTTCCTTTTTAAAAGGTGAACTATACATGCCCCTACAACAATATTCCCACAATGAATGAGTCTCATGGAGTATTGATTAATGGCTTCTTCAGTTAAAAGAAAAACCAGTTTCTTCTTGGATTTCAGTGGTTGCTAAGACTGCGCAGTCTATACAGGAAAAAAACTGTGTGAAACCAGACTCCAAGCTCAGAGGGCAAGCATGCACACTGCACCAGAAATCATGCTATTCCAATCCAAATGTACAAAATCCTCCTGTACTGTGTGGTCAAGGAGTTAAGTTCTAAAGGAAAATGCAAACAGCCTAACGTGGAAACCATATCTGTCTGTCTCCTTCAGCCTCTGAGCCTCTCTGACAGGACTCTGCCGAGGAAGGTGTCTTAATGCTTCACCCAGTAATGATAGCCTCACCAAGTGCTTCGAAGGAGTTATACAGTAAGGGCCAAGTTTGGGTTTGGAAAAGAGAGGAAGCAAACTGACTCTGTGGTTTGTTATGAGATCCTGGGAGGAGCTTTGAGCGTTACAAAGAGTCTTTCCTCTTCCAACCCTTCCGACCTCCTCCTCAGCCCCTCCTGGGTTTCATTCTTTTTTCACGGAAGTTTGGCAGCAGGCAGAGTGAGAAAGGCTAGCTGAAAAAAGGACTCCTCCTTTCAGGTCTCCTTCGCATGACCTATGACTGCAGCCCCAACAGTAGATTGTGAAACTAGAAGCCCTCTTTCATTGAGTCCGTCTTACCAAGAGGAAAAACTGCTTTGTGTGATGACTTTATGGCAAATCCTGGCAAAAGCTTTGCCCTGCATACTGAAAGAGAGACATTTCTAACCGCAGCTCATGAACCACACTTATTTACTCTGGCACATGCCCACTATTTGTTCATAGGCTTTCTGTCTCTACCAATGTGTTCCAATTTTGGAGGCTAAATCACTGCCACTAGTTTCCAGGACATTCCGCTAGGCTAAGCAAAATCGCCCTAAGCAGTAGTCAGAAACCACTGGAGTAGTATTGTAAATACAGACTATTTGACGAAAATGAAAGATAGCAAACATCTTATCGTTTTTGTGCTGCAGAATTCCATGGGTCATATCTTGCAGAAAGTCATGCAAGACACTAACAAGAAACTAGAGCAGGGTACAAGGGCTTTCATCCCCACTAAAACTCAGAAATTATGCTTGAAACCACTTTGAAAGTTGGTCACAGTCTAACACAGCTTTAAGTATATACTATGACCCTGTTCAGGAGTCATGCTAGAGATTAGACACAACCTAACCTGTAGTAGCCTTTTGTCTGGTATGGATTTTAAAATGAACATAAGATCTGAAAACAGTGGAGCAATGCATTTCTGCATTCGGTGATAGCCATCCCATCCCCATGTGAGTCTTTACCTTGGGCCTAATGATGGCTTAATGGGTCATGTTGAACCAGGTTGATTTCAAGATCTGGGATAACTGGGAAATTCTCCATTTGTAATAAAACCTCCCAGCCCTATTGAGCTGCCTTATTCCTTATCTCACCCCAGGCAGGGACTGAGGAAAAGGATACATTACATGATACTGCTTCTCTATCCATACCTCTTTTGCCTGTTTTCTATTAGATTTGTTTCTAACCAAAGCAGAGTTTTTATTTACCCATGTGTTTTAGTAATGAATAAGAGTGTGTGTTATACATTCTGCAACTTTGATATCAATGCATCAATATGACCATGTTTGTGTTTGGAAAGAGGAAGGAAGCTCCCTCCAAAATCAAGTGCTCAGTATCCACCAGTATTCTTTTGAGGTGGCTTGGCAGATTCTTGAAGTACTTATACGTTTTACAATACCTCTTGAGACTTATTGAAACAAGTCTCTTTCATCCTAAGGGTGAAGCAAAATTAAGTTGAAATAAGCCACAATTAAAACTCCATGTGTTGCTTTACAAGGCAGAAGAAAGGGTATCCATATCTCTATCCATGTGTATTCTGTTAACCTTTCAGGCATTTTAACTTTGGGTAGTGGACAGCATGAAGGGGGACTAGGTAGGAACAAGGCCACCACATCAAACTGATAGTGGGGTGGAAGGAACATTTGACACCTCCCGCCTTTTCTGCCCCCTGTCTGTTTTTAATTTTGCTAAATCATTCCCGTCTGGAGATTGTATATTTTAAGTTGCCTCTCCAAGCAACACAGAGGTACAGTGTCAGAGAGCCTGATCTCAAAGCCAGGCAAAGAGATGTGAAAGCTGTAAAGGCCCCAAGCCACAAGAAAGACAGAAAAGGAACAGGGTGGGGTCCTGGCTTAAATGATATTAGCCTTCAGGGTGTATGCAGTAACTGGGAAGATGCACTGGGAGACATAACCTTTCTCTCATGGTGAGTGTAAGACTTTTTGTATGTTTGTGTTTTAAAAAGTTAATATCCCTTTGAAAGTTCTAAAGGTGACTTCCTGGGAAATGTGAACTACCATGAAATTTTACTGGAAAAGAGATTCCAAGGCAAGAGACTTCAAAGTGAGATTTGTCCATCATAAATATGAAGGTAATAGAAAAAGGGGGAAAACTGGTGACAAAACCTAAAATGTGTTTTGCACATGTGCACATGCATAGAAACATCACGATGCTATGGAGCCCATCAATAGTGACTTCAAGAAAAAAAAATTACCCCCTCTATATAGCCTAACACCACTCCCAAGTCATGTAGGTCTGTTTGGGAGGATTTCAGATTCACGTGTTCTAGGTGTTGGCATTTACACGTACATGTTTCTAAAACACATCTATAAGATGGGCATGTTAATAGTTTCATCTACAGAAAAATTATAAGTCTCAGATGAGAAAGCAAGTAAAGTGCTAAGCATGGTGCTTGAAATAGTCAGTACTCAAAAATTATCTGCCATTATTATTTAAAGACTTACATGATATGGGAATTTTTTAAATGTGGTGCAATCATGATAACCAATAGCTTCCTCTCTGCAGGGAATAGCCTTGAACCTAATTTACAATTCTTTCAATTTTCTGTTTATTTTTCATATATACTTCCTCCTGCTCAGGTTTATTGAGGACTCTGTGAATGCAGCATCACTGCAGCCTTGTGCACCACTGTAGTAATCTCTAGACGGTGTTAATATTGTGGTTTTAATGAAAGGAATGGTGTGGGCTTACACACACAGATATGCATTGCATATGAAAAAAAACCCCAAAACCTTCTGAATGGCATTTCTTCATGTTTTATCACCATTTAAAGGAATAATAAAACTACCTATTTACTCTTTTTTTTTTCTTTTTTTTAATATATATATTTTTTAAATTTATTTATTTATTATTTTTGGCTGCATCGGGTCTTAGTTTTGGCATGCGGGATCTTTGTTGCGGTGCGCGGGCTCCAGGGCACATGGGCTCTGTAGTTTGCAGCACGCAGGTTCTCTCACTGAGGCGCATGGGCTCAGTAGTTGTGGTGAACAGGCTTAGTTGCCCCGCAGCATGTGAGATCTTAGTTACCCAACCAGGGATCAAACCCGCTTAACTTATATTTTTGGTTAATATTCTAAGTAGGAATATTCTAAGTAGGAATCAGCTGCAGGCACGCGTCCCCTGCATTGGAAGGCGGATTCTTTACCACTGGACCACAAGGGAAGTCCCATAACTACCTATTTACTCTTTTGCTGATAAAGCAGATGATGTTTACTGTAGCTCTGTAATGTATTTACCTCATCACTTTCCCAGAAAAATCCCTGTTTAGTTGTGTGTCTAGTTGCAATGCCATTCTTTCTTAAAAGTGATAAATTATGGCTTTAGGTTGTTTTCCTTAAGCATTTTTTTTTTGTATTTGTTATTATCTAATAGCTATAGAAGCAGTGGAGAAGTTATGTCAAATGAGAGAACAATTAGTAAATGAAGACCAGCGATTCATGGTGTTTGTGTGTGTAGGCACAGGCACATGCACTTGAGCCAGCACTGGAAATCCTATGCCCTGTGTGCATTTATGTATGTGAAAGACATGCGTTTACATACAGAAACCACATAATTATTAGGAACCAACAATGGTGCCCTTGATTCTCACTGAAAATCACTGTAAGTCACATGGGAAATTTTCCTAAGAGCTTAAATCAGAGCCCTGCCCACTCAATAACTCAGCAAATGTGTCCCGGCTAGGCTACGAAGATATTCAGAAAATCTTGGATTAGGATAGCAAAAATGAAACATAAACAGTGTCAAATCAAAACTGCCATGGGCATTTTTTAAGTTATTTGGCTTAAGTCATCATGTAATCAGAAATAAAGCATTGCTGCTGCTTTCAAAGGGACAGTTATAGAGAGCAGAGTGAAGATTTGATCAGAGGCATATAAACACTTAAAAGAAAACAGGCACGGATTGTGAGATTACATATTCTAAGTAGGAATCAGCTGCAGGCACTTCTGAATCATTTGTCTTTCTGATCTTTTAGGAATCAGCCTGTAGGCAAACCACGGGGTGAGGCCGGGAATGCCTGGGTGAGGGTGCATGTGCACGTGGGAGGGGTGCTGAGCACCCTCTCTCGGTGCCAACCCCCCGCCCCCAGGAGAAAGATGCACAGTCCTTGGTCTACCTGTTGACAGAGGAGTTAGGCATGTTCTCCTGCTGTCTTGCTCCCTGCCAGCACTTCCTCCCTCACCAGTGATGAGACCGGGCTATGAAAAACAGGTACTCTGACTGTGCCAGGCTCGAGGGCTGGGCCTTCCTTGCTCAGACTAGGTATTTGTCTTTGTGCATGATTTTAAGGGTGTGCTAAAAAATGTGTCTATGTCCCTAAAATATTACTCCCATCAATTTGCAACATAGCTTCTGAAACTTCACCACTAAAAATTCACATCTTTGAGTTAATGCTAATCATCCATAGTAAGAGGGGTGGTGTATTAAACTGCTTTTACCCTTTCTACTCTCATTCCAATTAGATTACCAGATAATGCCCTGCTCTCTTGAAAGTGGAAGTAAATATCCAGTGGGAATGGGGCACAATGCAGGTAGAATTTGATAGAAAATTTGGTCAACATGAGAAGTGGAAAAGGTCCAGAGCATATCAGCTCAGGTGAGGGCCACAATGAGGGGACCTTGGGTAAACAGATTACAGAATTACACCTCTAGGCAGGGGAAGTAGGAAAGAGGAAGAGCCATTCCAAAATAAGTAAATGTTGCCAAAGAACCACTTACCAGCATTTCCTAAGGCTGGTCCTGCTGCTAGAGTGTAGACCTTCCAGCAAAATATATGGTGAAAAAATGTCACCCCTCCACCATAAACAAATACCCCATCCCCACTCTGTCCCTCTGCCCCAGTTTCTCATTTGGGAAACTTATAGTTGCTATGGCAGCCTCCAAGGTTTTTTGGAGGAACAAGAATGTTCAAGGAAGCTAGAGCTCTTCAACCAAATGATTATATCTCAGATTTCCCAGTTCTGACACCCAAGCCCTCACTTTGGAACATCAATAAATCCTTGTTATATTGTTGCCTGAAACACCACAAGTAAACCTCTTGAGAACTGTAGAAATGTACACAGGCTACTCAGCATAACCTTGTCAAAAGAAGATACAGTACTTTCTGGTAGTTCCTATCTGGTAGTTCCATAGTCAGGAATAGGTCATTGTTTTTAATCAGAAAAATATATATATATCTTTTACTATCTTATCAATTCTTTTTGCAAGTCTTTATCCTTTAAGAGAACTGCAGATGGTTTTAGTATATAATATATAATAGGACCTGTTAAGATTATACCAATGAAATTGGTTTCCTGGAAGACCAGAAGCCTGGACTATCACCACACCTCCAACCACTCGATGCCACTGCTTCCGAATCATGGGACTTCCCTATCCACTCAGGACTGTGGGACTCTTGGGGAAATTGCCCAGGCCATGTTTCACAAACAGGCCCTGGAACTCGTGGGAAAGGAGCTGCCTTGACTCATAAGAAAGGGGGCGCTCCAGGTTTTGTTATGCGTTTTCTAGAGGTACAGATGAGGTAGGGTGAAGGAGGTAGAGTTCATGCCTGAAATAGGGAAAGAGATAATTATCAGGAAAATATTTCTTTAGCTATTCAACCCGGTCCCTTGGGTTAAGAAGGAATTTAGGAGCCTGGTTTTCCTGATACCTTCTTAATTTTGATAAAAGCATGGATTTAAAAACAACGACAACAACAACAACAGGGGAGTGTCATTGACATTTCAGGATCCGTCAGTGTCTTCCGATAAAGCTGTATCAGTAATAATATTTTTTAAAGACGTACTTTCATTTTAAGTAGAGGAGAAAAAAAGAAAAGTGAAAAACACACTTTAGCCACTTCATCTCATTCAATTGAATTTTTCAGGCAAACTACAAACAAGAATGATAAAGTCATTCAGCCTCTGTTATCCCAAATGTCCCTAATGTTTTCCTAAGTATGTAATTTACTCTCATAGCAACTGCATCAGGAAGACAAAAATCAACAGAATTATCCACAGTTTACAGATGGGTTAAGAAACAGGCAAACAATCAGGTGAAAAACAATTTAGTTCCCTCATTAGTTGTTTTGTCTTCATGATCCATGTTTTTATTTTATTTTATTTATTTATTTATTTATTTATTTATTTATTTATTTATTTATGGCTGCGTTGGGTCTTCGTTGCTGTGCGCGGGCTTTGCTAGTTGGGGTGAGCGGGGGCTACTCTTCGTTGTGGTGTGCCAGCTTCTCATTTTGGTGGCTTTTCTTGTTGCGGAGCGTGGGCTCTAGGTGCGCGGGCTTCAGTAGTTGTGGCGCACGGGCTTAGTTGCTCCGCGGCATGTGGGATCTTCCCAGACCAGGGCTCGAACCCATGTCCCCTGCATTGGCAGGTGGATTCTCAACCACTGCACCACCAGGGAAGTCCCCCCATGTTTTTAAAATGTGTTTTTTTAAAAAAAAATACATTGAATTGATTGAGTGCTTTGGTGCTAGGAGGACACAACCTCAGAAGAAAAAAAAAGTGATCAATTTTCCAAAATTAAATAATGAATCAATGGTGGTGCAGCTACTAGAATCAGCCAAGAATATAGTTATAGAAACATTTAATCTCAGAAACGTCATTCCATTCATCAACTCAAGAAAAGCTTTCCTTGTGAACCACAGAGATTAAATAGTTTTAATGGAGATTATATCTAAGGAGGCCACCCAAATTCACCTTTCCATTACTCATTCCCTGGTTGTAGTCTAGAGACATTAGGTATCTTGGTCCAGAAATACATATTTTCCATTGAAATTAAGTATGTTGGGTTTTCCTTTCTTTGGGCTAAAATTAGTAGTCAATCACAGACTCTTTCTACCAGATAATGTTACCAAGGAAAAATGTCTCTTTAAGGTTCTTGTGGATTAGATAGGCAAAATTTTCCCTGTACAAGGCTGTGCCTCTGAACAATTACGATGCTGACCCAGCAAAAGCAATGTCTACATTTCATCTTTGGAATCTGAGGAGGAAAACTAAAACAAGTGGTCATTACTGAAGGGGGTTTCAATAATTGCTTTAATGGGACAGAGTGGTTTTATGTGAAGGTCTTTGTGACAACTCAGGAAGAAACAATCAAAAGAAAAACTGTTTTTACAGCTTGTGACAAGGTAATACCAATAAATAGGAATGGCGCCTTGATCGTTCATCCCAGAGACCCTAATACTTAATTTGACTGTATAATTTATCGTCCAAACCAAGATTTTTTTTTAGAGAGTGAAAGGGGGTGCAATTAACAATTATGCTGGAACAACAGGTGTGAATTAGAACATTTCAGGCAAACGGGACAAATGATCACCGTACTAATACTAGAAAGGAGAAGGGGATTAATTATAAGAGAAGAACACTGACATGGGGCAGGTTTCTAATTAATATTTAATATGAAAAGGCATTTTTTAAAGGAGTTTAATACATGCTCATTTTAACTATAGAGGTTGGTGATATCCCAGTCATATCCTCTTTGTACTGATCATTAAATCAGTGAGTCTTATCTTATTAAATGGTAGGTTATTTTATATATTTCAGACACATTAAAAGGGACATTGATTTTTTTTAACCCTGAAAACCAATTAGTAGAGCATAATAATGCCCTTGTCTCCTGAACATGAATGCCCATTCCATTGGGGAGTAACCTACTTATCTGGAAAACAGGAGTTTTCAATCTATCTTTTTGGACGTGTCGTGTCTTAAAGGTAATGTTTATTCCAGATCATCTTGGGGGATAAAAGACCATTGTTAGCATGGAGTCTTGGCACATAGTAGGTACACAATAAATATTTGTTGAATAAGTGAATGACATGTACTCAGCAGAATAATTAAATTTTTTAAAGAAATATGAATACATATATAGAAAATCATATCTTTGCTTTTATTCAACTCTTTCTAAATAGTTGCATAAACAAGATAAAAGTACACACTGGAGTCAACAAATTATCATTTTGCACGTCCTTAAAAATCACAGCAAAGCAGGTTGCTATTCAGAACTTACAGAGGAGACAGTATCTCTCCATAGATCCTGCAAGCTTAAGAGATGAAACAGTTTTTCTCTTCTTTTGGATTATTTGTTAGTATTAAAAATAAAACAAAACCCGGTTTTCACACTTAATTGAAGTATTCTATCCCTCCCATGCTTAGGACGGTTATCTTGGAGAAGGGATTTGATGTTGGTGTTGAAGAAAACTCATCGACGGCTTGGCAAGAAATAAGAGATGAAGAGTTCTGGAAGTCTGTATAGAAAAGCTCATAGAAGAGAACAGGTGAAACTTTAGGAAAGGACACCAAGGAACTAATAATAATTTTTTTAAAAGGATTGTTATATCTGATGTAATTTTGGGGGGAAGCTGGGTAAAGGGTACACGGCACTTCCCTGGACTATGCAAATACTTATGAGTCTATAATTATTTCAAAGTAAAAAGTTTAAACAAATTTTTAAAAAGAAAACAAAGTGAGAAAGTTGAGATGGAGAAATAAACTGCCTTAAGACAAATTTCATGTAATTTGAATACACTAAAGGAAACTATAGTAAATCCCTCAACATTCCTTATTCAATATTCAGGAAATATTTTTTGAGCCCTTTTCTCTATAACAATCATTTTTCTTGATGTTGAGAATACTGTGGTGAACAAAATAAAGTTCCTATTCTCATGGAGCTTACATTCCAGTGCAGATATATAATGAGCAAATAATGGTCTAATAGATACATAATGCTTCAGATTATAGTAACTGCTCAGAATAAAAATAAAGGGGTAAAGGGGCACAGCAAGATAGACAAGTGCTATTCTAAAAGTGTTCAAGGAAGGCTCTCCGATAAGGTGACATTTGGGCAGAATAAAGGGAGGGAACTGAGCCATGTGGGTATCTGAGAAAAGAGCATTGCAGACAGATGCTACAGCAAGTGTGAAGGTCCTGAGGTGGGAGTATTCCTGGCATGTTCAAAAAGCAGCAAGAAGGTCAATATGGCCTGAGAACAGGGAAGGGGGTGATAGAGGATGAGTTCAGGGATGTAGTGTGAGTACAGGAAGCATTATAGGCCTTGAAGACAAGGGGTCTGTAGTTTAGGGCCAGGTTGGGGTTTGGTCATAAAAATTGAAAGACATCAGCATGGAAATGGTATTCAAAGTCAAGAGGCTAGATGAGATCACCAAGAAAATGAGTTTAAATAGAGAAGGCAGGTTGACTCAAGAACTGAGCCTTGAGCAGTCCTGATATTTCAAGATGAAGAGGATAAAGGAGAAACGACAAAGCAGCAGACTGTGAGGTAGAAGGAGATCCAAGAAAGGTGTCCAGAAGGCCAAGAGAAGAAAGCGTTTCAGGAAGGAGAAAGTGATCAACTGTAAATGAGTTGAGAGAGAAAATGAGGATTAAAAATTGACCGTTGAATTTGGCAAGTAAATGCCCTAAGTGACCTTGACAAGACAGTTGAGGGAGAGTGGTAGGGCAGAAAGCCTGAGAGGAGTGGTTTTAAGAATGTATGGGAAAAAAAAAAAAAAAGAATGAATGGTAGGGGAGGAAGTGTCTTTACAAAAGGCAAGACAACTCTTTCAAGGAAAATTGCTGTAAAGGAGCACAGAGAAATGGAACAGTATTTGGAGAAGGTGTGGAGTTGAGAGAGTTGAGTGGAGGTTTCACCACTAAAACTAAGCAAACAAAATAAAACAAAGCCAAGAGTTTTGTTTTTGTTTGAGATTGGAGCTATAGCATATTTATGTGCTGATAGGATTGATCCAGAAAGCAGAGAAATTTTCTTGAAATAGATAGTTAGATTTAACCCAAGGTTGAAGTCTCTAAAGTAGGAATGAGGGGGATTTTAGCTGCATCATTCTGGATTGATTTAAAGGGAAAGTTGAGAGAGGAACTGTCACTAGTGTTACTATCATTTCTTGGTCATGACCTTATCTGGGCCCTACTCATAGAGGGGAATGTAGGAGAGCAAAGATAAAGGAACAGACAGTTCAGAAAACTTCAAGGAAGAGATCTGAAATGAATCTGTGGGATATAAAAAACAAAAAATGGCTGACTGGAAGGGCTGTTCTGGGAAATTTTGATTATAGGTGTGTAGAAGTCAAGTGCAATCCTTTGGTTAGGTTTATAAGTTTTTAAGTTATTTATTGTGAATTAGTATGTAGTTTGTGTTAAAAAAAAAGCAGACAATATAGAAGTACATAGGGCAAGAAAATGAAAGCGCACACACACACACACATACACACTCTTTCTCATATTCTACTCTCTAGGGGGAACCACTGTTAATTTGGTGCATATCCTTAGAGATGTATATGGGTGTATTTATAACATACATATATGTATGTATAATTAATTTATAAAAATAGAATCATATACTATTCATACTATTCTGCAACTTGCTTTTTATACCTAACATGTCTTTTGTATTTTTCCATCTCAATAAAAAAGGCTCTACCTCTGTCTTTATAAAAAAAAATATGAATAGATAATACATGAACATGATACACTATATAAAAGGGACAACAGGGTATATAGAGAATCTCACTCTAATTTCCCAGCAGTCAGTTTCTCCCCAGAGGCAACCACTATTACCAGATCCTTAAATGTTCTTTCACAGCTAGGCAATGTGAATAAACACAGATATGTTGTATTTATATAAATGGTAGATTACCATACATGTTGTTGTATATCTTGCTTTTTAAATTTTAACTATATATCTTAGACATCATTCCATATAGAGCTGCCTCATTCTTCTAAATGGCAACATTGTATTCTATCTTTACTTAATCAAATCGTATAGCTGGATATTTCTAACTTTTCACAATGAAGTGAATTCAACCATAGTGAGCAAAAATTTAGAATTTATTCAGCAAAGGAAAAGAGAAGAAACCAAAATACAGGAAGACCAAAAGAAGGCATTTTAAACTATAAAGAACTGTAGATTAAAACTAAGTCTGGGGCTTTGTCTATGTGGCATTAAAATTAATTCTTGAAAAGTAATTTGAAATTCTAGGTGCTAATATTTTTATTTTCAAAAAGGAATTCATCTTTTTATTACTTTCAAAGAAGATATGAACAATGAAGAGCATCTCTCTGTTTTGAATGCCTGAACCCTCTTAACAACCCTGATAAAGCATTTTTCTGGGACCAATCAGTGAAGGTCTAGAGAGTCATTTTTTGTTCATAAAAATGCCTGGTTAAGAAATCATTCTCCTCCATTTGGTATTTGTTAATGGCTATTACAGTTGAAACTATTCATAGAGGCTGGTTTTACAGATATTCTGAATAAATTAATGTCACTGAAATGACACATCTACTAGGAAACTCCAAGGGGAAAAAAGCGATGTTTTTCCCTGTATATAAAATACACTATTAATTGAATTGTCTAGAAAGACAATATCCTGTGGTGGCTGGAGTCTTAAGGTATGAGTCCTCATGTCGTTCTTTGACCACTGGGTGTGTGAAGTTGCATTATTCTATTCTCTTTGCTTCAATTTCCCATTTGGAAGACAAGAGAAATAATTGTGTCCGGCACCTCTGCCCACCCCCCAAGCCATGCTGAGAGAAGCAGAAATGAGAACCGGCACATGGCAGAAAGTTTTCCAGTAAGGTACTGTTTCTGTCATCATGTTAGTATGACTCTGACCTGGTGATGTCTCAAAGTGGGTTTAGAGGCAGCGAGATGTGTGTATCAGAATCAACTGGGGAGATTTGTCAAGCCACTCCCTGCGTTGCTCCTTCCTTCCATCACCTGTTGAGAACCACTGTAACTGAAGAAAAATTCAGTGACTGGTTCCAGCAGGTATGGGACATAAGTATTGGGTTCTAAAGAGTGGGAGATGGGCACACGTTGATTAAGGTCAAGGACTTCTGTTTCAGGAAGAGCGGAGTTGAATGTTGGCCCCACTCCTTCATTAACTATAGGATTTTAAACAATCTTTTCCACCTTTTGAAGCCTTCATTTCCTCACCTGTAAAACACCTGCCTTTAAGGTTGTGGCTACCAGGTAAGTAGTTAGTGCTCAATAAATAGTTATGCCATTGTTTCATCAGTAACTCCAACCTTAATTGTCCACTCTGAACCATGGATTTAAGGCGATATTTGTCATTCTCTCGTAAAGGTTTAATAGAGGTAGGATCCTTACACACATATACACTTAAATGTAGAATTTTAAGGCTGGAAATAACTTTAAAACCATAAATATTACCCTCACCAAACTCTCACCTTATGGATGGCGAAACTGAGGCTCAGAAAAGCAAGAGATTTATCCAAGGTTACAGGGATATGTCGAAGGGTCAGGACTAGAGCCACATCTTCCGTCTTCCTGTCCAGCACTCTTCACTTCCTGCCTCTCAAACCACACATATAATAAATATAAAAATACTTGCTTTAAGAAGTTAACGATGTGAAAGTTATTTCCTTTCTATGGCAGGGTCAGTGACATCATCACATAGAACAAGAAAAATCCTGTGAGATGGCCCTCATCCAGCTAATAAAATTAATAGCACAGGAAGGTGTGGAAAACTACGTCCTATTATTGCAGAGGTGGCATCCAAAGACCCAGAGACGAGTGAGTGACAGCCTAGGCTCTAGGACCCAGATAGAGACCCACGTAGTGAGGCATAAGACAGCGAATCAGGAGAAGAGTTTCCAATATCCCTAACGGCCCCAAATCTGCTTCCCCAGATTGTTCCTGGACTTCAAGCTGCTGTGCCTCCCTTGAGGACTCTCAAGATTTCCAAAAGCTTCAAGTTTTTTCACATGGCTGCTTCTTCCTCACATCCTCGACTCCTGCTCGGTGACTAATACAGACACCAGTGTATCTGCCATGAACTTATACAATTCCCCTGCCCTGGATGAACCACACCCACGGGGAGTTCAGGAAGCAGAGCAGGGGCAGTGACTAACACCAAGAAACCTTACATTCAAGTCAGCAGATGAAGGCAACAGATCAAGTCTGTGACTCTAAAAACAGGCCCAAAGGATCTTCTGGGCTCCCTCAACAGGGAAGGGCACCATCACCAATTGAAGAGTTATGCTATGGGTCTGATTCCCAGGACCAAGTGGAGTGGAGGGGAAGGTCACAGAACTGGAAGCACACCCAGTCCAGTTCTGGACACCTGCCTGTTTGCCCACGAATGACCACTGTGGAATCTGAGGCAAGAGGACAGCCCCCAAAACTCAGCCCGGAGTCTCTGACTCTGAGCATGGCCCAGCCCTGCAACCACAGCAGTCTCCATTCCAGTCTTGGTCACCATCAGGAAGGCATCTGTTACCTCCTGCTTGGCCTCCAGTTCTGTGGTCGCCAGTATAACCCAACGGCCATAAATTTCAAACTCGGCTACATGTTGCCCTACTTCTAACTCTAACTGCCTGCAACCTGCCCTTTGAGAAAACAGCTTTACTCCTGAGTGCTCTCTGCTAAATGAGTGCCACCTTGTCTCTTTCCTCCACATCATCATTATAATTAATAAGCAACAATATCATCCCTGGTGGTTATGTTCTTATTAGGTGTTAACTGGCCTTAACATCATTATCTCATTAGGCCTTTCCACCTAAATTACTTTATCAGCTTCCCTCTGAAGGGGGTCTGGTACTGTCTCGCTGAAAGGAATCCCCTGCACAAACACGAGAAAGTGAAAGGATAATCACAAGCATTTAGACCTGCTCCAGATATTAATCTTCTTAAAAAATTTATGCTATTTCTACTACTAGGAATACTTTACATTGCTGTAAACCCTCTCATCCAGTGTGTTTAAAGCAATACCCAGGAGCTTTTTAGCTTAATCTCACTCATTTGATGAGGAAAAAAAAAATATTGTAGAAGAATATATTCTAAAATATTTACAACAGTTAAAACTCTCCCCTCCCCCATCACTGCCCACATTTCTATTTGGATAAATTCTCTCCAGTTTTTTTTCATTAAGAGGCTGAATTTCAAAATTTTATATATAAAAGACTGTGAACAGATTTGCTCACTTAGTCCCCACTTCAGTTGTTCTAGATGCAATCTTTTCTTCAACTTCCTCTGACAGTGCTTAGCATTTCTTTAATAGCACTCATTTTGTAATTTAACATTTTGTAAGAAGTAGATGAAGACAATTCTACTCATAGATGAATGGACAACCCAGACTAATACATTTCTCTAGAAATGCTTTCATTCCTGAGGACAAATGACACTTACTGCTTCCTCTGTTGTCCTCACGATTTCATGTTAACCGTGAACTCTTTTCATCTGTTCCTCCTTTATTTCTAGGTTGTGCACGTTCTCCAGAGGTTGGGGGACATGCCGTCGAGAGTTCAAGCCTGCCCTTTCCACCTATTAGTCACGTTTTGTTTTCCATCCCAGTTACCTCCTCCCTTCCTTATCTTCCTGTGTACCTTAATCATCTCCCATGTAATTCATCATTCATCCTCACTTTCCATAGTAATTTCCTATTTTTTAATGTCTTATTATCTCATATTCCTCATTAACCACTTATCTTTCAAACTCTGTTGTTCATTTAGTTTTCTCACAATTTGTGTAGTTATTTGGTTTGCAGCATTCATTTCCCCCTTCTTGCTCACCCACCTATCAGTCATCTCTTTCCCTTCTCCTTTCTACTTTCCAAGTCCCAAGCTCTTTTTTTCTGAAGGTGTGGATCATGATTTGAAATGGTGGAGATGAATCTTAATGTCCCCAGACTCTCTATTTATTAATTTTTAATATCAAATTATCATCCCATGTGGGAAATCTAGGTTTCTAATTCTCAAGCCTTCCTACAGAGGCAATCAAATTCACTAGGTCTCTTTTTTTTACTTAATTGGAGATAATACAAATCTCAAATGAAGTATTGCACAGTTGGTGTTTATCTGAGATGTGCTGATCATCCTTTTTCCCCTTTGCAATTGAAGCCCAGTATCATGGCCAAAAGACTTTAATGTCTTTTGCATCTGTGTCATGTAAAACTTCTCTTAGATTGAAAGTAAACCCCTAAATACAAATCCTGCTGTCATCAAACTTTCTGTTAATGCTCAGTCTCTTCTCCAAGAAAAGCATGACTTTATTTTTTTAACTTTTTTGTTTGCGTTTTCTTTTGTTTTTGAAACTTCACAGGCTTCAGAGCCTTCTTCCTTTCTCTTGATCTTCCTTTCCACCTCCTGAAATCTCAGGATAATTAATTTCAGCAAACTCTGGAGACAATCATTCTTCCCTTTATTTTCTCTACTTTAGGATCCTCCCTCACTTCATTCTTTTCCAACAGGTACCTTCCTATTTCAAGTGTATGACAGGGACCAATTCCTGTCTTTGCACAGTCCCACCTTTATGTTCTTCCTCACTTCCCCTCTACCAGTTTATTTGACTCCACACATGCACTCTGTTTCCATCCGTGAGCATGGTCAACAGTTTGTGTGGCTGCTGAAGTTCTCCCAGCCTGTCTCCCTGGTCAAGAGGGCTGCCCTCTTCTTCCCACAGTTCCCCTCGAATGCTGGCAAGGGAAAGGCATTGTGATCATCAGCTTTATTAGTGATAACATCAAGGCAATGGGAATAACCGTACTGATGAAGGGACAGCCTCATTACCCCATGATTAAAGAAAGAATTGGGGCAATTTCTCAAATTCTGTCTCCCTATTGTACTTCTCTGGTGATCTGTGTTCATTTTTCAATGGATGTTTATTGGATTTCCAACTCCATCACAGGTATATGATGGAATAAGGTTAGTAAATTGTAACCACTGAAACCTACCATGCATTTCCATATGATTATGAGTTTCATTCTAAGCTAGCCTGGGAGCTTCCTGGCGGTCCAGTGTTTAGAACTTGGTGCTTTCACTGCCGAGGGCCCGGGTCCAATCCCTGGTCAGGGAACTAAGATCCCACAAGCTGTGTGGCACAGCCAAAAAAAATTCTAAGCTAGCCAAA
Source organism: Balaenoptera acutorostrata (assembly GCF_949987535.1). NCBI lineage: Eukaryota > Metazoa > Chordata > Mammalia > Artiodactyla > Balaenopteridae > Balaenoptera > Balaenoptera acutorostrata. The sequence goes on from NC_080070.1 coordinate 61,932,853, forward strand.
GGTGTAGATTGCTTGTGCATGGGAAATCCTGCTCATTGAATTAGTATATTTCTTTGAAAAGAATTCATTTTCTCTGAGTTAATCATTTTTTATATGATCCAAATCATCTACCCTTTTTTCAAAAATATGACCCCTTTCCCCCTCACTATTATGTTATAATTCATGCACGATTTCTCTTGAGGTACAATATAGTCTAATTTTCTTTATTATTCAATTTGGATCCTGTTAAGTGAGACAGGCACTCACTGACAAGAAGGAGCATTTAAATTTTGGCAAATAAGTTCATTTGTATTCAGAAAGCTTTGCACCCCTCATATTTAATAAACCTTTCCATTACAGAGTAAAGAAATCCTGCAAAATAGTCAAACAGATTAGCAATGGGGCCACCAAGAGAGTACATTCAACCCCGATTCAGAGATGTCTCAGTTTATCTGTTTTCTGTCAATCATTAAGAAAGGTGAAATATACAGTTATGTACAAGGAGACAGAACTCCTAATTCTTTCATCCTAGCTGAAGCAAAAGAATTTTAGTTGCTTGAAAAAATTAGATTTTCATTTCCTCTCAAGAAGGACAGAGAAAACAAATGTAAATTGCCTTAGAGTCAATGGCTGGAGCTACAAGACTTCGGAGTAGGCAAATAAGAGATAGTCCATCATTTGTATTTTTTCTTCATAATGGCCAATATCCAGATATTTGGAAATATGAGACGTTTGACAAAATATTCCCTTTTCTGCTACAGCTCCTCCAGCATGTAAAAAAAAAAAAATTTCCCTTTTCATTAGAATATGTAGAGTTGTATAGATTTACTGATACCACTTCTGCTTAATGAGAGTAACACTGCACTAAGATATTTGAATATGCTGTCAATTATTCCAGGGTTGATTTTCCATTTATGTGAGTTATCAGGCCCTTTGTTTCTCTTGTAAGTCCTATCAGCCATCTGATGTTGTGAACCTTACACTGTTTTTAGTATATTTACAAGAGGTAAAGTAAGAACAAGGAGAAGAGATGAAGCATTAATCAATCCATTTAGTAATGCAGTACCGTTGCAAAAAAAAATGAAAGCAATAGAGAAAATTAAAGCTCTTGGCCACAGAGAGGTATAAGCATTAACTGGAGGTGTCAGTACATTCCTTGACCTCAAATGGGAGGCAAAATTGAGAGTCAAGAGTAATTAATTCCAGCGTTTAAGCCAGACATTGAAGTCCCTAAAACTATTTCCCAAGATAAAAGTCTCAAATAAAACAGTTTATGTCAGCAATTCTGAATATGAAATTCCATTGATTTATTTTTCCATAAAATATTTTCTGCACTTAGAGATAACTGTCAAATAGAGTTGCTAATGATGGAAGAAAGATAAAGAGAAGTCACTTACATAGGATTCACAATGAGGTAAGAATATATAACAATATCTTTTTGTCTGATTAGTGTTTTCCCTTTCCTTTTTAAAGAGGCCACCAGCCATAGTGAATATATGAAACACAGTATACAAGAAAGATGTCTATTTATTGAGAGAGATTTTTTTTAAGTTTAGGAACTAGTCACCTAGAGTCTCCCCACCTGAGCAAAGATGGGTTGCAGAGGATGGGGTAGACAGTGACCATCATTGTATAGTGGATTATCTCAGATTTATTCCAAGAAGTGAAAAGTCATCTCTTCCTTTTATCTGCACATAGATCTTGTCATGATGACCCTGGGCTGAAATAATTACCTGGATGTGTATCTCAGGGCACCTCAAAATTGCTTGAGCAGAATGAGGCACCTGCCTGTAGCCGGTTACCCACTAGCACACTCCCCTGGAACATCATCAAAAGGAAAGCCAGCAGATGAAAGGAAGGAGAGTATTGTCCCCTCTCCTGTGAAAGCTTCTGGAGTGTGGGAATATGTCAGATTTACCTTGTATCTCCAAACCTAGCCCACATGCAGTACAAAGCATGTGGTGTATGCTCCATAGAAATGTGATGAAGGAAAGGAGAGGGAGAAGGGCAGGGAGAGAAGAAAGGATGAAAAAAGGAATAAAGCCTCTATGAGCTCTACAGGGTATGTTTCTAGAACCTTCTCAACTCCAAAGGGGAGAGACAGACTCATTGTATCCTACAAGGTTGATAAAAACCCCTCCAAAAAATAACAGTCAAATGACTATTGCAGATCTATTTGACCTAACAGATTAGGAACAGTTGAATTAGAAACTAGACAGTTGTCCTATAGTCCAGGGCCTGATGTTAACATTTTTAGAGCTGGAAGGGATCTTGAAGTCATTCAAGATACCTCCAAGTGGAATGTAATGTGACTTGACCATAGTCACATAGCTTGATAGTCTTAGAATAAAGACTAAAGCCTGGGTCTCAAAGTTTCCAGCCCAGCATGTCTCACACTGCAGTTTTCCTACATAGGACAGAAGCAATTGCTGGTTCTATCCCTTCATATTTCCTGACCCAAGTCACTTAATATCTCCCCTTCCAGAAATCCTACTAATCCTAAACCCTTCCCTTGACACCATGGGACTTCAGCTTGCTAGGGAAACAGTTCACGCTGGTTCACCGAGCATTTATAGAATGCAGACTTATAATTCTTGTAAAAGCTTGGTCACTAGGCATGATTAAGGCAAGAGAAAGTACTCTATTAATTGGAATCCTGGACTTGAGAATATCTTTGTGGCCACTTGTTTGCTGTAGCCACTGCTCTTCACACTCAAGAGAAACTAGAATATAAGTTCCATGAGGGTAGGAACCATGTCTGTCTTGGTCTTAAGTCTCCACAGTGTCCACTAGGCACTTAACTATCTATTAAATTATTGAACACGACCACAAGTTCTATATTTCATGATTCCAAGAATGTTCCTTGATGTCCTCATTTGCAAATAATTGACAGTACCACCCTTCAGCGAAATATTTTTGAAAATCTCAATCCCACTTGGTCTCCGTCTAGTTAACACAGGATCTGATCACCCAGCCCACAAGAGTTCGAGCTCCATTTGACTTGATCTGCTCTGTTAGCTAACAACCCTTACCCCCGAGTAAATGAAGGCACATTAAGGGCTAACATTCTAGAACTGGAAGAGAGACAGTCTATGACTATGTCTTCATTTACAAGCCCTGGAGTGCAGAATGGAGATGTGTACGCTAATAAATTGGTGTCTCCTTCAAACCACTGCTTGCAGGATCTTTACTAGAGGACAGGTTGAGCTGTGTGTGGAGAAGAATTGAGCAGGAGGACCACTGGGGTAGTCTGCCTACCCTCCATGGTCACAAACAATCCAGCTGGGGCACCCAATTTATATATCCCAGTAGGAAAAACAGGATCCCTGCAGTAAACCATCCCCATGCTCCTCTATATTCTGATTACTACCTGCTTTCCACCACCAAGAAACTTCAAACCATTTCTTCCAGCCCCACACAGAGTTCTCCCTAAAAGAACAGCTGGTATTATTTTCCTCTCCCTATATTTCCATAGATGTGTTAGCACACTGTGGACATTTTAGTGCCCTTATGGGTTAGTCCTCCAAGCCGTTGTCCAGCTGGTCTGTCTTTAATTTGACCCTGATGGCAGCCGTCACTTGAAATGAAGAAGGCAATCTAGTTAGAAACTGCAGTTGATGTTCCTCTTCTCTCAGGCGGTAGATAGCCCATCCATAAGGTCTTCTTAATGGTGGTGTCCAGGGGCCAGGGTTCAAGAAGCTCAGAAGCAGCGGTGGGAAGCAATATGGGAAAAGGCCATGCTCCTCCAAAGGAGTGGGTTTTCTGTCTCAGCAACTGTAAAATTATAAATCAAAGATTAAAAAGTTAAGCCACTGCTCAAGTGAGGATCTTGGTAAATACATGGCTTAAACAAAACCCATTGATGGATTCATTGGCATCTAAATGAAGTCTGGTTTTTCAGACAATGGGGCAGAGACTACAGGAACACACAAAGTATGCCTAAGGATTCTCTGTTCCTTCGTTTATTTTGCTAAACCAAAGAAAGAGGAAAAGTTATAATTGCTATTAAATACAAGTGAATCCGCATGTAGAAAGGATGTAGAATGAGTGGGCTAGGGAGAGACAAACTGGGGGAAAAGGAGAGAGCCCACAGAATCCAAAACCAGCCACTGTTTCTTCACAGTGTTTCACAGGGCTCACCTGAATGGAGTTTGATTTTGTAACCTGAGTGAGAGTTGAATAAAGAATAGTATTTGGGGATAAATTTGGATTTAAGATCCCATGAAAAGTGAGAAGTACAGTGACCCAAGCTTTACGCAATTCCTGGGCAGCCAAAATGATTGCTTTCCAGTATAATTAACAAAATAAGAGTGATAAGAACCTCACCCGAAGATGGTCTAGGTGAAGCATCACTAGTTTAGGGCATCTCTGCCCAAAGCATCACAGGAGATGTACTGTCGCACCACTGCCAAGGTCTAGGCAAAACCACCAAATCAACGACTATCTTTGGCTGCCATCCCCTCCCTTGCTGTGCCACTGTGTCCCCTGCCTCAGGCTCCAGGAACCCAAGTGCATGTGCTATTACCCATCCACTCAAATTTCTTTAATACCACAAATACTAGTTAAACAGGAAGTCTTCCAATGGCTAGATTTGAGTATTTCATACTAGAGTATTAACAATTGGTGGCTTTAACATTCCCATGGGATATTTTCAATTTAAAAATGGACTTATATACATGAAACTCTTAATTACTGGAATATGGGAAGAAGAGAGAGGAGAGGATGAGCAGGGAAAGGGGTAGGGCTTTTCATGCTTCTTGTTTAATCTCACCACCATTCCACACCAACCTCCAGCCTCCAAACAGTGGGCTTCAGCAACTTTGCCTCCAGTGACACTGAACAGCGGCTAACTCCAGACTGAGATAGCAGGTCTATCCTCAGAGCACATGAAGAAAAGGATCCTTTAGAGCTGACATCCAAGCCTTTAGAGAAGCCTCCTACAGATACCAATGATCATGTCTGCATTCTAGATGCCTCTCCTGGTCCAAATCCCTCATTTTACAAAGAAGCACACTGAAAGGTGAGTGGCATACCCAGTGTCACACAGGGACCAACTAAATGGTAGTGCCAACACTAAGCCTAGATCTCCCAAATTCTAGTCCACTGCCCTGCCCAAGTAAATCCCCATGAGCACAACCCACTGTTGTAGCTCCAGACACAGGCGGGAGGATCAGGTTCTTCAAACTCTACAGCAGTATTTGGGTAGTGTCTGAGTAGTAATTTCCCCTTCCTGGACAACAATCTGGTTCAGTGGGTCTGGGGGAGGCATAGGAATGTTAACAGGTCCCCTGGGGGATTCTGATCCGTGAGGTATAGGAACCACCCCGTGCTTCTGTTGTTACTCCTCTACCTATCAGCACCATGCATATGGCTGGAAGGTCCCCCTGAGGGTCTGTTCTGGGGACATCCTCTGGAGCCCAGAGATCAAAGAGCTGTTGACCATTGGGGCACAAGTCAGAGCCCTGAAGACAAACCCCAGCCTTGAAATCTCAAAGAAAGAATGCTTAGAATGTGCCAGAAAGGTCTCCTCTTAGGCCCTGTTGACCTTAATGACTTTGTGGCCAGCAATAATCCAGCCATACCCTCAAGGTTCCTGTATGACCAATCTTCTAAAATGTGCTGAGCCCCTACTTTGTGTATCATTGTGCAGCAGGTCTGAGATGCACAAAGAAAAGGAAGATCAACATACATACTTAAGAAGAGCATCAACAATACAGAGCAGTATCATTGAAATGGAACACAGTAACACAGCTCAGTGTCATACAAGCATGTTCCACGTAGTCCAATGACTTCCAAACCCACTGCCTAGCGGAAGCTTGTGGCAGTTCCTAAACCTCCATCCTGGAGATTCTGATTCAGCGAGCCTGAGGAAAAGCCCAGAATTTGCATTTTGAACCAACTCCCAGGTGAATTCACAGATGGGCATTTGAGACCCTTATATTGTTTTTGAGGGCTGACTGTGAAGAATCCAAAGGAATCTAGCTTAGTTGCTCTTTATAGTCACAGTTTACAGCTCCTCAACATTCCTAGCCTACTCAAATTGGCCCCTAGATGCATGTTTGTTTGGTTTTATTCCTCTTAGGTCAGTCTTGGCCTATGCTATCTTCCTACTTGTTACTTCCTGCTTAGGGCTTCCTTTATCTTCCCAGTAGGAATTTGTTTTCTGGAAAAGGGTACAGCTTTATTCTTTAGGGAAACACACAGGCAAAAGCCAATGTACACAGCCATATATTGTATGATTCTATTTACATGAAACATCTAGAATAGGCAAATCCCTAGAGATAGAAATCATATTAGTGCTTGCCAAGGGCTGGGGGGTAAGTTTGAGGGATGACAGCTAACGGATACAGGGTTTTTTGGGGGGATGATGAAAACATTCTAGAATTAGATAGTTGTGATGATTGCACAACTTTGTGAATATATCAAAAACCACTGGATTATACATTTTAAGAGGGTGATTTTTATGGTATATGAATTATATCTCAATTATTGAAAAGCTCATGTAAAAGTATGGGCCCCACATATCACATACAGGTGGATCACCTGGCTCCCTGGCTCCTTACAACTATCAAGTGACATCTCCAGGGAAACAAAGGCAAAATTTTGCCAGGGTAGCTGATGACAATAACAGCTACCATTTACTGCATACTTACTATGTGGCAGACACCATAATACATAGTACATAGTTATCTTAGATGATATATCAGAACCAAAGATGTGGATACTATTATTATACTGTTATTGTTAACATTTTACAGATGATAAAATGGAGGCACAGTGGGGTTAAAGAACTTGACTAGGCCCATAGCTAATAAGTGGCAAAATTGAGTGCTAGGGAGGTGTGGTTAAACAGGCACCAAAAGACTCTGCCCAAAACCATGTCCCTCATGGATCTGATATTCCCACCATTAGATTTGGGGAAAATAGAATAATAGTAAAAATAATAATAATAGTGATAACAATGTAGTGAAGATTTATTGAATGCTTTCCATGTTCCAGTCCCTCTACTAAATTCTCTACATAGATTATCTCATATAATCTTCATAAAAACTCTGTGAGGTACACGCTACTGTTATCCCCAATTTGCAGAGGTGAAAGTAAGGCAGAGGATGCTAAAGTAACCTGCCCAAAACCACACAGCTAGTAAGTGATGGAGGCAGGATTTGAACACAGACCCTTAGTGCTAAGTCACTTTGTCAGAGATCCAAACTTAGATTCCTACGGGGTCTAAGGATGAAAGAGTGAAGTGGGCCCCATATGTTTCTTGAAATGCAAAACAGTATCTACCCATCTTTTATTTATCTATCAGTAAGTCTGTAGATATAGAGATGTGGTACAATTCTCTCTTAATACTGTTAATACTTAATATTCTTAATACTTAAGACAGAAAAAAGCACAAGAGCAGTAATAAATGGCAAATGACACTTTGCCTCAATGTTGGGGACACAAAAGGAAGTGACAGAAACAGTGGCAAATTGGAGAAAGAACACACTTCATCTAAAGGGGCAGCCACCATTCAACTCGAACTCTTTGTTGCCAGGTGTGTATATGGTGCAGTACTGCCCTATTTTCTGAGAGAAGCCAGAAAAACAGAGTTTTACATGAAATCTTTTGGTTTTAAAAAAATGGCAAAGAATTCCGCAGACTATATTTGTCCTGTAGCAGTCCACTCTAAACCTCCAAATAAGGTAAATGACCTCCTCCAGCAATTCTTTGTGACTGGAATTTAGGATCGAGGGTAAAAAAGTGACAGGATGAGTCTAAAATGATGAAGAGGGGCCATGTATGAAAACTCCTGATGCACACCTGGGGAAGGTAAATCTCATTCTACAAGCTAGGGAAAGCAGAAGCTGTGTGGTTTTGTTTTGTTTTGTTTTGTTTTCTGTTTCAGAAGAGAAAGGGACCAAATCAGAAAGACATTTTTGAGATCCATGTGAAGGACAGAATAGCTGGGAAAGATAGCTGAGGCAGTGAGACCAGTTGTCAGCCCCAAACCGAGGCAGTGGCAATGAAAGCAAGAGAATGGACTTAAATCAACTAAGCGAAGACCTTCCTTAATAAATGATAGATCTGCTTGTATCAAAAGAGAGTATACGTACACTCAATCACATAGCTATAGCATCACTCGATAAAGAAAAGACCATCTGGGCTTCCCTGGTGGCGCAGTGGTTGAGAATATGCCTGCTAATGCAGGGGACACGGGTTCGAGCCCTGGTCTGGGAAGATCCCACATGCTGCGGAGCAACTAGGCCCGTGAGCCACAACTACTGAGCCTGCGCGTCTGGAACCTGTGCTCTGCAACAAGAGAGGCCGCGATAGTGAGAGGCCCGTGCACCACGATGAAGAGTGGCCCCCGCTTGCCACAACTAGAGAAAGCCCTTGCACAGAAACGAAGACCCAACGCAGCCAAAAAAAAAAAAAGAAAAAAAAAAGCCCTCTCCACATGGCTTTCTTTAAAAAAGAAAAGACCATCATCATGAAGAGGGAGACAGCAAACATGAGGAAGAGAGCCATGGGAGAAATAAGAGGGGTTTCAGGATACAAACTTGTTTGAGGCTGGGTTTGGCATGTAAAAAGGAAATAAAATGTACTTGGCTAGGGAGGAGACAGCTTGAAAACTGCCTAGGAAAACAAAAAGTGAATGAAAAAAATAAAAACACATATAAGGAGGTCATATATTAAGAAATTAAGAAGATATATAGGGAACCATCAGGGAAAAAAATAATCGGGCAATGAAGATCGGTGAAGGTCCCTAAAGTCCATATTTAATGCCGATGATAGATATCAGGGAAGGCATTTTAAAAAGATGCTATAATAAAGGCAGCAAGGAGATTGCTTTAACAGAGACAGAATTCAAGAATAGAGACCACAATAGAGGTATTTATAAGGAATGGAAGAAAAAGAGGGCCAAAATATGGAAAAGGATTTTAGTTATTGGAGATCAATGGGAAAAGAAGAATTTTAGAGATGTCAGAAAGGAAAATATGACAGGATTTTGGAATATTCTCAGAGTGAAAATAAGGTCTGTTCTGTAAAAAATACAAAGTTCTCTCTCCACAAGTGCTTAAGAAGCAGCCCAGAGGATGGCCAAAGATAACACCAAAGCTGCATTCCAAGGGCTTGAGGGGGAGAATGCAGTTACCAGAAAGTTCCAAAAGGGAAAGGAGTGAAAATTTTCATCTTTACCAAGCTTGCTTTTCATTGGTTATAACATGGCCCAGACCGGAATAAAGTGTTCAACAGAACCAGCTTCTTCAGAGGTAAACTTGTGATAGGCCAGAACATTCTGGGAGAACTGCAGCTGTCACAAAGGCAGAATTTTTAAAAGGAGGAGCCTTCACCATATACATGGTCCAGGGATAAAAAGGACCAACAACAACAGTAACAAAAGGTCCTATTTAAAAGCATAAAGTTGGGGCTTCCCTGGTGGTGCAGTGGTTGAGAATCCGCCTGCCAATGCAGGGGACACGGGTTCGAGCCCTGGTCTGGGAAGATCCCACATGCCGCGGAGCAACTGGGCCTGTGAGCCACAATTACTGAGCCTGCGCGTCTGGAGCCTGTGCTCCGCAACAGGAGAGGCCGCGATAGTGAGAGGCCCGCGCACCGCAATGAAGAGTAGCCCCCACTCGCCGCAACTAGAGAAAGCCCTCGCACAGAAACGAAAACCCAACACAGCCAAAAATAAATAAATAAATAAATAAATTTATTAAAAAAAAAAAAAGGCATAAAGTTGTACATTAAAGGGGAAGAAATACCAGGAGAGAGGAAAGAGCAGCAGAAAGGGACATTACTGAAGTGTGTGTCATATAATACCTGGCAGCTTATGTACAGTATTTAAGTCCCATGTCAGACAGTCAAAGTTACTCCATTTTGCAGGAGAAAGTGTAAAATAAACTATGTAAAGTAGTTACTTGCTAAAAATCACATAGACAGTAAGTTTTAGAGCCAAGTCTTGTTGGATTCTCAAGCTTATGCATTCTCCACTGTACCATACTGTTTGACTATGGGCCATCTGCCACCCACATTACTGCAAAAGCCTTCCCAACTGGTAAAGCTCACCCTCTCCATCCTGCATCCAATATGTATCCTAGCCAGAGCAATCATCCAAAAACAAATTTCATTGTGGCACTGCCCTACTCAAATCCCTTCAATAAATTCCCTTTGATTTTCAATGGAGTCCAAACTACTTAGCATTCCCTACAAGGTCCCTCAGGATCTGGCCCTGCTCACCTCCCCAGCCTCATCTCAAGCTCCTCTCATTGCAGGTGACAATTCAATGACTCTGAATATATTTAAGTCCCTGGAATGCACCATGGATCCTTCTCGCCTCCAGGCCTTTGCACGTTGTCCCTAATGCCTGGAGCACTCTTCTCCCTGACCTCCTGACCCCTCCTTTTAGGTAGTCTAGGTAACAGTAGTACTCGTTCCTCACAAAACTTAACACATTTTATTGGAATTATCTGTATCTGTTCTGAGACCCCTACACCTCCTCTACTGTGAGCTAGTTACAGGAGGAAAGATCCTGTTTCTATCTCTTTCACTCTTGAATCCACAACACCTAGCACATGCACTGGTGTATCTGTTACTAAACACATATGTTTTGAAATGGATAATAATTTGATGAGGCAAGGGCCATCACAAGTTACTAAGTGAAGCTATATCAGTGGAAGCCAAACCCATAACTGACCCCAAAACCCCTACTCTTGACATTTGCAATTTACTGTCCATTGCTGAAGATTCTTACACATTCCAAAAATTTCACCGATATTTTTTAGACATGTGATGTATATGCTTCCTGTGCTCAGAGCTATAAATAATTCCAAGGACAAGGCTCACTTCTTGCCCTAAACAAACTTACAGTTTAGTGGAGGAGCTTTCATTTTGCCAACATGTTGCAACTCACATTCTCTTTAAATCCTTTCAAGACTGAGCTGAGAAGGGATCCTTGACAGTTTATCAAGAATTTGGTAATTGCCAATTGACTCCTACAGGTCCACAAGGGGCTTAAGGGCTGAGGCTCATCATTATCGTCCCAGTGGTTAGATAGGGCCTGATATATAATAACAGGTTTAAAAATCACCGAATGAGTGAAAGAATAAACAAATGAATGAATGAACAATCAAATAAGTCAAGTCTTGGAGTAAAGCTTTGGAAACTGGGTCACAGTCTTAGCAGGAGTTCTCCTCCATCTCTAAACAGATAAATGAGTTGGTGACAAGTCCCCTAAGGAAGAACCAGCCCCTTAGACACACATACATACTGGCCAGCCTGCAGAGCCAGTGGAGCATGGGGGCAGGGCAAAAGAGGAGCAGGGTAGGATTTTAAATGATTCTCTTCTGTGTCCTCAGGTTTAGAGGGGAGACGCTGTGGGGCAGACACACCCATGTAGAGTATTGAGATGGCTTCACCCAGCCCTCTACGACCCCAAACCTGCTCCCTGAGGCACACCGTAGAGGTAGGTCAAGAAATAAATAGGTAGATAGATCAATGTAGTGTTCAGCACACATTTTCACTACCTAGAAATAAAACACTTCGGTGGCATATTATTTTAAAGTATATTAATAATTACCAACATGAATATTCAGTTGAAACAGATATTTGCTAGTTTCTGTACCTTTCAAAATCAGAACCAAAAATCTGAACAGAAACAGCTATCTAAACAGTATCCTTTTTACACACACACACACACACACACACACACACACACCTGAAATTTTCCTCCCTGCTGCCAACTTGTTAGTTATTTGAATAAACATTATTTCTGCCACTCATTTTAGCACCAAATAGTACCTTGTAGTCAGTTAAAAAACCTTTATCAAAGTTAGAGTGTGGTATTATTTTGACAGCAGACAGTCCTTTGCTTTTGTGTGGAATCACTGTGTTGCCTGAATTTTGCTTTTGTGCAGACAATCAGCAGGTCATTAGCAAACCATACAAATTGCCCTGGACTCAGGATGGAACCCTGGGGACCTGAAGCCGTAACTGAGAGAAGATATGGTGTTGCTGACAGTTACCTCTGATGGCAGTTTAAAAAGTATGATTGCAACCACATGACAGCTTAATACAGCAGATCCCTGAGCTGTTCACATGGCAAATTCTGATTAATGGTATCAATAATCATTATGAATTTTTAAGTTTTGGTGGAGCACTCCATTTCCTCCTACTATTAGAGGACAAGACTAACAAGCTCTTTTATGAAATTACCATGTTTATCATTATTTTACTGCCTCTGGTTTTACATATTGGTGAACATGGTATGACCTATAGTTTATTCAAATGTGGGGCGGGCAGGAGTCCTGCTGCATATTTAGAAGGTTCATGAAGAAACTTTTGCATAAGAAAGTGAGAGTGAGAAAAACTGAAATTCAGTTTATGAGCCAGAATTTGCCACTTTTACACGTACACATATGTGTGTGTGTGTGTGTGTGTGCGCACACACACAGGATAAGGTCTATTTCACTACTTCCACATCTGGCAATGATGTGGGCATAGTGAAAAGATTTCAGATTCCCTCCAGAAAGCCCTTAGGCTACAAGAAAAATCATCCTACATCTAATAAACCCATCTGAGATATATCTCCCATATGGTAAAACCCTGTTTTGTTTTATTCCAACAAATTGGTCCTTGGATTCCTCTCACAGCTGTTGCTGCTATTGTTTAAGCTGTGTTGAGCGCTGGAATGAGCAAGGTGCTGTGTACAGCAGTCAGGATCCCTGTCTCACTGGACTGTGCAAGCATTAGGTGATATCACCTGTGAGGAGTACTGAGCACCCAAGATATTTAAAGGCCTGATACATAATAAGCGCTTAACAAATAGGGGCCAAAAATATTTTTTAATTAGAATATTCTGGGAGTTTAGTCTCAGGAGAAAAATGGGAATAGGTTCCTAAACCAGATTACCAACAAGAGAATAAGAAAGCTGAAATAAGCAAACAAACAGATAACTTCCCCCTTCACTCTTCTCCATCAGTTTGGTTTGGCTTGAGAAACACTGGTGTGTGCCCAGCACTGTAATAGCACAGGAGACACAAAGACAAATGTGGCCACTCCCTGACCTTCTGCTGGAGGAATGACACACCTGGGATTCTTTCCAAGTGGGGTCTTTTACCATTGCAATAGCATTTAGAAAGTTTATTTTATAAAGCCATACAGGTAATATAATCCCATGAAAGGAAAGCATTTGTTCTTCTTAATAGTTTTTTTTCCAGCTTTAGTGAGGTATAATTTACAAATAAAATTCTAAGATATTTAAAGTGTATATTGTGATGATTTGATATATGTATACCTTGTGAAAGCATTCCGCCATCTAATTAATTAACACATTTTATCACCTCACATATTTATCTTTTTTTTTTTCTGGTGAGAGCATTCAAGGTCTTTAAATATCTCTAAGAGATAGCAAATTTTAATTATATAACACAGTGTTATCAATTATAGTCAGTATGTTATACATTAGATTCCCAGACCTTTTTACCAACCCCTCCCTATTTCCCCCACCCCCATCATGACGTAAGTTAATTGGCTTTTTCCTATTTGCAGGGGGTCTCCTCCTTAATTTATTGCTCCTGTAAGTACAGGAATTATCTTTTTATTTTGCTCTGACTCTACCAGAATTGGTGGATGTTTCAAATATGCTCAAAATAAATAAATGTGAACTAAATGTATGCTCAGTAAAAAAATAAAGCCTGTTACAGCAAGCCTATAGTTATAACGCTTACCTTATATATAAAATACATCATATCCGTCACCAAAAAAAAATTACCAGTATCAGGAGATAATTCTAATCCTTTTGGTCTATGTGGACGCATCATCTGCAGACATATGGCTAGATTTCCTCAACACTTTGAATTGTTCAATATAATCACTAGTCTTGTGGGTGAGGTTTTCGCCCTCTCAAATTCTCCTTTCCATTTTTACCAAATTTCAGCAAATTCCTTTCTGAAGTTTAAGACAGACAAGAGGCCTTGCCCTCTCCGTATTAACCCTGGGCCATTTCTGGTCAACTTGGGATTGAGGGGCTCACACTTCCTCCTCCTCCTCCTCTCCATCTTCCTACTTTACTAGCCTTGTTTCCCTCTGTTTTATTTCCCTCTGAAGTTTTTTCCCATGTTTTGAGTATTAATTTAAAAGCTCCCTTTTAACATGCTCTAAAAAGAGCAAAAAAGAAGGAAGGGGCTAGAAGGGTGAACAAAGAAGGAAAAACAAGAATTTTGAGGCTCCTCAACCTTTAACCTCAGTTCTCTTTCTGTGGATGGCCAGAAATGGATGGACATTTTAGAAAGACTAACAGGGGGGAAAAAACTGCTAGGAGGAGAAAGAGTGTTGGAGAGATTCCAGGAGAAGAGACACTGCTGAAGGAAGGAACCCATCTCAACTTCTTCCTTCTTCCTCTAATCTATTTCCACAACTCACCTGCAATGGCCCTTGTACTCCTGGTGGGATTGAACCCTTTGAAAGCTAAGAGTAGATAGAAAGGATAAATGGCATGAAGTAAAATTCCACTTAAAAAAAGAATCCAACATCCCCAGGGCCTCTAAATTCATTGCTTAAGTGTTTTCCATTGCACCCCACCCACTCTCCCAGGCCAACACACACCACCAGGCCATCCCACACCTGAACTTCTGGTTGAGCCAGAAGAGCACTGGAAGTTTGGAAGCAGGGCCAGAAACCCAGCAGAGCCCCAGGCTCAGACACCACCTTTACAGTGCTGGGAATGCACCATCCCCGAAACAACCCCCCAGAAAGCTGGGGCGGGGGGGAGAGCAGCAGCCAGGAATGTCAGAGGCAATTTGGGTTGGCACCAGGGAGGCCTCACCCACTTTCCCACAGGGCTCCAGTCTTCGCTATGTCAGAGGGCGCAAGAGTGTCCTGACCCTGCCTCCCAACTTCCAGTTAAACCAGAAGCTGGACATTCAGGGGAAGGGCCAGGAATGCGGCCAACCAGGTGCAGGGACATTATTGCCACAGTTTCCATCATGGCTTACAAGCACAATCCAGGCCATACAGGTGTGTTTGTTGAACAGAAACATTCTGAGAGTCTGTTTAAAAAGAAAATCTTCTGTTCCAGATTTTGAACAGTAATGGCTCTCCTTTGTTGAGCACTTACTATATGTGAGCTAGACTCTCCATGCAGTAGGTCATTTAATTCTAACAAGCACCCTATACAGTAAGTACTATAAGTATCTCCCCTTAGTATATGAGAAAACTGGAGCTTAGAAGAATAAAGCAACTTGATTCAAGCTACTAAAGAGACAGATACAGGATTCCATTCCACATAGATCTGACTCCGAAGCCCACGTTTTTAATCATCATGTGTAGAAAACCAAAATTCCACACCTTTGAGAGTACTCTTCCTAGATAGGACTTTAAGGCATTTTGACCTTGTTTTGTTAGGGGAACAGAATTCAGTAGCCAGACAGCACATAGTTTCCTATATCTGTCAGTGCCTAAGGCCAGAAAAAGATTCTAGAAATCAGATAAACAAGCATCAGAGATAATCCACTCACAAAACAGAACTTGAGGGAGTGTGTGGGATGGAGTGTGAATTCTGGGTTCAGTCTGGCTTAGAGTTGATTTGTCTCAAGGTTAAAGTCATTCCCTTGTCTTTCAGGGGCAGCCAATATATGAAGATAGATCTCCCGTGAACTTTAGTCACAGCTCTAAATAAACAGACAACGTGCTAACATATGATGCAAGTTCTTCCCTTTCCAAGTCACATTTTTATGAGAGTATATCAAAGTACTAGGAAAGTTCTGGAACTTCCTGAAGAAAACAGTAGATGCAAAAATGAAGACAAAGTCAACACTGCCTTTATGTCCAATGGCCCCTACCTCCTAATGTAAAAGCACCCTTATGATTTTACAGCAGTTTCAATAATAAATGTAATTGATAATTTAACATAATTATAAAATAAACATGTTGAGACAGTTTTTCCCCTTCCACGGAGGCCTTAAGAATTCTCATGATGATGACTTTGGGGGCATTAGGACTATTTATAAAAGATTCTAGTGAGCCCAAACTGCTATTATTACTCCCCACTCCAAGTACCCATGGATTCCCAGGAGGCTCCTATTTGTATATGTGGTTATCAAGGGAGCTTCCACTTCTGGTGGAGAAAGAATGGCAGCAGGAAGCAATCAGTTAATGTCCCCACTCTCTCAAGACTTCCCAATCCAATTGTCAGGATTGCTCTTCCCTTGGTGAGCTATGAGCTAACAGCAGGTGTTCACTCCCTCACCCCTTTCTATCCCACAGGCTCCTCCAAGGAAGAAGGATGCCCTTCTAGAACAATGGTCACACGAAAAAAGCAGAATGAAGAAAGTCAAGACCACGCCTATCCCAATCTCTCTCAAAACGCAGATACCTAAGACCGTACCAAATAGGTCCAGGCCTACAGGGTAAGCCAACTCCCTATGCAATGTAATTTAGAGAGAATCAAAAGATCCCAAGGTATATATTCCCTGCTATTTTCATTTTTTCATTCAGTCAGCCAGTATTTATTGAGAACCCATGTGGGGGGTTTCTAGAAGGTGGAGATACAACGGTCCTAGGTGTGCCAGATTTAGCAAATAAAAATCTTGTATTGATATTTGACCTGGAAACTCCAAATGGTCAGCAAGAGATCATGCCTGACCATGAGAAACTTACAATCTAGGGCCCTATGCATTCCCTAAAAAATTTTAAATCCATTAACTCTTTAATGCAAAAGCTGATTTATCTGATTAGCTTCAAAGTACACAAAGTGATGGAATAATACACAGAAGAGGTTCGTTTTTAGGGGAAGAAAAGAGTTAGAAAGGTCCAAGGCAAGGCAAGCATGAGTAGAATGTCATAGAGGAAATAACAATGATTGACCAGGGACAATGCAATGACTCTGTGTCCCCAGTTGGGTGGCAGGGGGTCGGGTAAAAGGATCCTAATGAAGAAATTATTGCTGAGAACTCAGCTTGTTTCAACTGCATTCCAAGTTAGTGACAAGTTAGTCAAAAATGTTGTCAAGGTTGGTAAACATTTCAATTAGACCTGAGCAGAAAGCATCGAGTGGGATCCCATGCCAACTTATGGTTTGGGGTGGAAACCATACAAAATGTGGTGGTTTTATAGGGTTTGAACCTGAAAGCAAGCAAAATGTGGTGGTTTGAGCTGTGTTTTTCTTGGAGTTTTTTAGGTACTCAGGCATAAAAATTCAGTCAGGCTTGGGAGGTCCAATCTGAAACAATAAAAAGTTTTCACACTATCCTTTCAGCAACCACAAGAAATAGTCTTCCAAGAGAAGTTGTAGACTCTAGTTTTAATATCTTTTAAATACAGTTGATAGATGGACCAGCTAGGCCATACTTATGTAGTGAAAACTGATTTTGATATTTGGAGGGAGGAAAGAAGGCTGTCTTTTTCTGGACCAATATTATCAACACAGGAAAAAGAAAGCAAGGGTTTTTATGCATGTCACTGTGTTAATCATAAAACTAGTGAATGATTAGTTCCATTGGCAAAAGTTTCTTGGTCAGCCTGCTGTGAGCAACTCCCTAGCGTGCATCTGGAGTGAGAGTGGGAGGAGTAAAATATTTGTTTTATTTTATATGTCAGTTATTAAAGCCACTTCAAATCCTTCATGGAAATATGTGGAGCATAAATAAATAAGAAGTGGCACAAAAGAAGTGGCAGAAATGGAAAGATCCACTTCCATGGCAAACCTTACCATTTCCCTCACTAGTTATTTAAAATTCCATACCCCATATCATCTTATGCCTGGTGCAAAAACAAATTCCTGTCTCTCCATTTTTTTTTCCCCTTTCCTTGATCTCCTTTGTCTGAGCAGGTAACTGAAATGCCTCATAGGAACATGTGAGCGTGGGGTTAGGGCTGCACTGGGCTTTGAGTAGGACTGATAGCATAGGAGTACCTTGCCTGGGTGCAAGAACATAAGCTGCATGACCTTTTCTTGCAAGCAGCTGTGAGGCCCATTCTCTGGACCTGCAACCAAGTAAAAATATTTACTTTGTTGTTTAGTTTGAAGAGCCTAATATCCCTTCATCATCAATGGAAATTCTGTTGTTCCCACAGTGGTGTGGAAATTCCTTTTTTATTTTTAAATTTTGTATTGCTTTATTTTATTTATTTGTTTGTTTACATGTTTATTTATTTTTGGCTGCGTTGGGTCTTTGTTGCTGCACGCGGGCTTTCTCTAGTTGCGGTGAGCGGGGGCTACTCTTCGTTGTGGTGCACAGGCTTCTCATTGCGGAGCATGGGCTCTAGGTGCACGGGCTTCAGTAGTTGTGGCACGCAGGCTCAGTAGTTGTAGCTTGCAGGCTCTAGAGCGCAGGCTCAGTAGTTGTGGCGCGTGGGCTTAGTTGCTCCGCGGCATGTGGGATTTTCCCGGACCAGGGCTCGAACCCGTGTCCCTGCATTGGCAGGCAGATTCTTAACCACTGCACCACCAGGGAAGTCCCTGCTTTTATTTTATTTTTGAGGGGACTAGAAGAAAGTTTATAAACATTAATTGTGGTTTACATGAGCAGAACAGCAGGAATCATCATTATTATCACTTAACCCATATACTTATTGTTATTCCAGGAAAATCTAGTTAATTTGGACCTTGTGCCTTTGAAACATTTGATAATTCCAAGATGCCAAACCAGCTTAACTGTTCCTTTCGTGGAAGAGAGGTTACAAATCTAATTAAATAAGCTTTGCAGGGGGTGATTAATCTTAAGAAAACAAATTGCTTTCAAACACTCCAGTAATAACTGTTTCTGACAATTAATGAAATGATTACAAAGAATTCTGACCTACTTATTGAAGCAGACCCAGTTATGAGGGCTCAGCTGCAGAGTATTGGTCCCTGGCTTGTGTAAATATTTTCTATACAGTAGGTTACAATATTCTATATTCTCGTATATCATGGTTTATACCGCTCTTCCATCAGATTAGTCTTCCATAGTGAGGGTTTCCCTGGATTTCTGTTCAAGAGTTGTTGAACCCAAGATACCAGTGAAACAAGCCTATATGGTCTTTTGAAGATGTTTATGACCCCTCCAATCTCTATTAATGACTTTTACGTATATTCTTTTACATATATCCTCTAAACTAATTGAGTAATTGGGTTCATTGGAAGCCCACTTGGCCAGGGCATTGTGATAGTTGAAACCTAACTATTAACACTCATACAGATAATCCAAATCACTATCCAAGGAACATGCATATGCCATATGTTGAATAGTAGTATGGTCAAATGTCTAAGGATTGGACAGGTAACCCAACTTGTCCATGAGTTCTTCAGTTAAAATGGGAAACTTACTGAAGATATTTTGTCCTGAAAATACAGAGTCCACAAGCAAAACTTCATAAAGTTACTTATAGGAATAAATGTTATCTTCCTTTGAGCACTCTCCTTGAGGGATACTAAGTAGCAAAAACTAAATGTAGAAGAATTCATCCAATTACAACTCATTTACAAATAAGAAAAACAGAAAGAAAAGATTGAATATTTATTCATTCAACATACATGTATGGCGTATTTACTGTCCATCAGGCTGAGTGTGAGCTCTGAGAAAGAAAGATAAATACTATATTATGCTTGCCACAGCTTATACTGTAATTAGGGAGACAGATAAATAAATCAACAATGACAATAAAACCTACAAAATAGAGGCATAAACATAGACACCTAATTTCAAGCATCGGAAAAGACTCCCAGGATGGTATTACTTGACCTAAGGTGGAGAGGTAAGAAGTTAGCCAGGTGTGCGATGGGCCAGGGAGAGCTTTCTGGAATAAGGGGATAGCATATGCAGAAACAGAAACCAAAAGGCCTTGTTAAGCTCTATATTAATGTTAATGTTAAGCATTAGCTGGTATTCTTTGAACATTTACTTTTCAGAAAGCACCTTGTTAAGCATTTTATAGGCATTTATTTCACTTAATTCTACCATTACCAGATAAGTCAATTCTATTGTTATTCCAATTACACAGAAAGGAAACTGAGGCTCAAGATTATCCAGCAGTCTGACTCCAGAACCCTCCATGGTCACCCCCGGTTCTAAAACTCCTCAGGTATGGCAGACTACAAAGTGCGTCTTTCCTCTATAGGCAATGGGGAGCCACTAGAAATTTTAGGTGAATCCCCTAAAAGTAAGTCTAACATTTTTTATGAGAAAAAGACCCCCATTCTTTGCCAAGTGTTGTGGGTTTTTTTATCTGTTGATTCAATACCTTGATTACTTCTGGCTGAATTTGATTTCTACCTTGTTTAGAAAATGATCAGTGACTTTAAAAGGTCCTTTTGTGCGTGTGAATCATAAACCCCAGAATCAGGAAGAAGGTAACAGTGTTGCTGTTTCCAACAAGCAGGAATGGGTACCTGCCACGTGTTACTCTGATATGCCATACAGAAACCAACGTGAGTTGTCACACTGAGCATATATGGTAGGGTCCGTCATTTATACCTATTCTTGTGGGGGTGGGGTCATATTTCTAAATCCAAGTACTTTAAATCTGAATACTTCTTCTTTGCTTTTAATTGATGGTTTTTAAAGGGCAAGATTTGCTTAGAACCATGTTAAAGATGGAAGAGTGGAGCTATAGTGACCTAAAATGATCTAATTTTCTAGAAAATTACTACTTTCTGCAAGCTGCATAAACTTTAATTAAAAAGACAAGGAGGTCTATTCTCTCCTTTTACACACATGTGACATGCTAGGCTCTTGGGATTTTGGGAAAAGGAAAAGAGCAGATTGAAGAGATTAGAATTTTTAGCAAAACTCTAAATATAATTAAGATATAATGCTGATTTCCATCTTTAAGGACTGAGAAGTAACCAACATTTGTTGCTTTTCCAGAGAGAAAAAGTACTTTTGACTTCAAAATATGCATAAAGTTAGCTTACAAAATGAACTGTAGAGGCAGGTTAAGTCACAAGTAAGACAATGCACAAATCATCTCATGTGAACGTGACAACATATTTTTCAGCTTAACATCACCAACATGAGCATTCCTGGGATGCTTAATGCAATGCTTTATGTATCTGTATCCAATAAAATATCTCTAACATCCTATCAAGAAATATTGTGGTAGCTTCCACAGCAAATTTTCTAGAACCTGATTTTAATGGTTGCAGATTTAGAGGAATGGATCAGGGAAAAGGAAGGCCACTAAAGTGAGAACAGACACTGAGTCTGAAAATAACCTCAGCAATTCACAGGACACAGTCTATGACCACTAAAGATTTCTCTGCCTAAATAATCCCTCCTGTGGTTCTTTTTCCTTCACCTCCTTTCTCTCCTTGCCCTCTTCCTTCCTGAACTCTCTTTTTCCATTTTAGTCTTCCTTCCAAGCTGTGCTCCCAAGCTAGTTGTCTAAAATCACTTTAAAAGGACACATTTGATGTAAAGCAGTTTAATGTACTTTGTCCTACTTGTAAAAGCATTTGGGTAGCCTCAGTGTCAGTGTGATTTGGGCTGTCAAGGAGGCTGGCCCACTGAGGTTAAATGAAAATCAACTGTTATAGGGATGACTGGAAGGAGAAAAAGTTTTTTAATGAATTCAGATATCTGCATGTGTTCCTCCCATTCTACAAGTTCTGAAGAAAACTGGGTGGCAGCTGTAACTTCATAAGCTGCCTCTTGCAATATAATGTTGAAGCTATGACAGAAAACTGAGAAATAAGGATGTGTACATAGCACAAATGTTTATGTACACATCACTTGTCTTGAGTATGTAGCTCAGCTCTACTAACTAAATTAATTGATTAACTCTATTTATATACATGGGAAGTGTTTGAAAAGCACTGTAAAATTGATCTGAGTGTATATATGCAAGCAGAGTGAAATACTGTATTGTGTGCATAAATATCAGGTAGCATAAAATAAAATACCCCTGTAGTTGTTTGTTTAGGGACACATTTGGATTGAGTGAGCATTATAACAAGCATATCTTTACAAGCCACAAAAACATCACACCTTTTAGTTTTAACAAAGTCTAGTTTTTGGCAGTTCTTTTATCACTTCTGTCATCTCCTAAGCTTTCCTTAGCCAAAGCACTCAGACTTGAATTTTGAAATTGTCAGTATAGGCCTTCTAATCTTTAAATCTTAAATTATCTAAGCAGATTAACAACCATTATTCTATGCCTACAGGACTCCAGGGTAAAAAAAAGCAAAGGAAATACAGCTTTTTTTTTTCCAGGCAATTAAGCTCCTGTGGAGGTTGCACTGGGGGCATGTATTTGAAACGTGGTCTTAGGTATTTTTGTAAATAACCAGGTAAACAAGATGAGTACCTTAACTCCAGTATCCAGAGCTATAAGACAAAAAATGGCTCTATATAAGAAGCTTAATCGTCCAGCTTTTAAATAAAAAGTTATTCATAGATCATACTGACACTTTCCAATTTGCCAACTGGCCATGGTTGTCCTGAAGCCAGGAGAGATATCTCGAAGAAATACTTTAAACAAAAAAAAAAAAAAAAAAAAAGGAAAAAAAATTAAAGCAGGGGGCTCCTTTTCACAGCAGTGTCTATCTGTGTGGTGACCTGATTTCTGCTATGATCTCCCTTCGGAGATCAAAGCAGGATTAATGTGATTCTTTACTGTTTGCGTTGCACATCTCAAAGCTCTGGAGACCTAAGCAATAAGTACAAATGCAGCCCCAGAACACGGGAGAAACGGAGTTTGAATGGGGAGGGTTAATAGTGCAAAGGCTAGCTATGAAAAGTTATTTGGGATTTGAGAAGCAATACAGAATTTAGAGTACTTTGTATTTTTAAGCACACTTGCTTTCTGTTTTTTTCTGGGGCAAGGCTTTTGGCTAGTTGATGAGGCCAGCACTGAATGTCATATTAATAAGTCTCCACAATGACCTTCTAGCTCATTTGGAATGTTTTGCAGCTGCTAGTACACATGAAAAGGGAAGGGAACCCTGCCGCATGTTTTCACACGAAATCACTTTCACCTTACAACTGGCATTTATGCAGAGGATTTAAAAGAGGGTAAAATCTTTTAAAATACCAAAATGTTGAGCTTTTGTGTTTCCACCGCGTGTGGCATTCCTGGATAGTGGAAACCCTCAAGAGCGAGTGTTTCTACCATCTTTCAGAAGTGCTTGTGCTTTGTCGAGGAAAAAGGCAAGTCCGCTATTCTTGGAATCTCAGAATGTATAGGGGGAAAAAATCGCTTTCGTTTTTAATGCTTAGTGTATACACCTCTTGGAGGGGGAGAAAAAGCTCCCCTCCTCCAAACTTGACTGTGATTTTTAGCTGCATTACTTAAAGGAGGGCGCGCCAGAGAGTAGCTCAACGTGCAGTTTTACAGAGACTCGGTACTCCGCGGAGAACCGGATTGCGGGGGTGGGAGCGGAGGCTCTCTCAGCCCCGGGTGTGACCCCCACGGTCTCCCCTCTTGGTTTATACAGTTTCACCCCAAACTCAACTCTTCCGCAACTCTGCACGCCCAGGCACACATACACCCATAAACAACGAGAAGTTCCCAACACCTAAACCCCCTTCACCCAGCTGAGCCCAGCTTTTTCCTTCGGGCAACTCCATCGGGTTCACTCTTCCCAGTTCCTCTAGGTTAGCACTCGAAGACCATTTCTGTGCTTTCACCACCTCCTCTCCCTTTCCCCTCCCGCCCCTGGCTGGAGGCCACTCTCCAAACCGGCCCACGCTTCGTGGCCAAAGCCCAGGAAGTGGCTCGAGACAAAGACACCGCAGGATGGACCCGGGAGAGAGGTCTCGACACCACCCGACACTGGGGAACTGGGGGTCCTTCCCGCGCTCACCCCCGCCCTGGCACCCATAGGGGTTCCACCTCCTGCTGCGTAACGTCCATTACGCCAGTCCCGGCGGAGCCGCGGGGAGCTTGGAGCCAGGCTCTTTCCAGAGCAAGGGGTGCGGGGGTGGCGGTGGGGGTGGCGGTGGGGGTGGCGGTGGGGGTGGGGGTGGGAGTCCCCTCTGCTGGAGCCCAGCCGCCCCGCGCCAGCGCCCACGCCGCGTCCCGGCGGTGCCGGACTCCCGCCGCCCGCCCCAAGCTCGTACCTGAAGGGGAATTCACCGGGGAACCTCGTGAATTGCCTCAACTGGAAAAGCAGCCGGCCCGTGAAGCTTTTTGTCCGGAACACAATTCCCAGGGCCAAGGATAAGGGGAAAAGAATCTCTTTCAGTGCCTAAACACTCTACATTCATCTCCAGTTGCTTTAACCACAACAAACACAAGCAAATTGGACTTTCTTAGGCCGTTTCTTTGCTTTATGTAGCTTCATCTGACGGCGTTGTTAATTGTTTTCTCATTATCATGCGAATTTGTTAACGAGGACATTTTCAGCTGGAACTAGGATTGTTTCGGAATCAGTAACTAGAAATCAAGGATGCGTGGAGGGAGTTACCCGAAAATTCAACTGGAAAAGTTCGGAACATCAGTATGAACTCACTCTCCGCCCTTCTCTTTTTCTGATTTTACACTGTTATTCTCTCTGCAATCCTGGTTTGGCCAACGGTTACCTATTACTCGGAAACAATCTTATAGCTAAAAACATAGTAGTTAGAGACCCACGATTCAGTTAAACAGTGTTAAGTTTTAAAATATTGTCGGGTGGGTTTTCTATTTTTCAAGTTTAAAGTACCAGCTGAAATCTTAAATACAATTTGTCGCTGTATTTGAAAAGCCTTTATATTACTGAAAATTTTCTAAACGCCGGGATCTGACTTTGGAAAAAAAATTAAAGTTAGAATTCAATAAAAGTTATTTAATTGTTAAAACGTAGTGGTGGTCCCACAAGTTTTATAGTTTCTGTCAGGACATTGCTAATGTTTTTATATGTATTCTAGTGGTTTGGATTTTTTTAAGAAGTGTTCATTTTTAAAATGTCATATTTTGGGCATGATCCCTTAAGTTCCTATTAATATATGATCTTTTTAATCTAGCAAAGAATCTAAATTTTAAGGAAGGGAAGCGCAGGCTTCAGTCTCTCTCTGTTTCATATCCTTTAAAGGCGCTGTGCACTAGCTCTTTTGACTTGTATTTGCCAACTTAGAAACAAAACTTCAAAGGTAGGTTTAGAAAATTAACTTGAAAGAAAGAGGGTGACTTTTATCTATTGGGGGAAGGGAAGGTGTTTAAATCAGTTAAGATCTACAGGGTAATTAAATTACATAGTGTCCTAAAATATATAACACGGGGAGAGGGCTTTAAAATCGATCCCATCTAACAATACATATATGCAAACTAGTAAGAAGTCCATAACTACCATTGCTAGCCAGCATTGCCTGAAAATTATATTCAATTGAAACTCTGCTAAGAGTTTATCCTCCACTGTAGTTTGGAATTGTGTGAAGGCATGTATGTACGGGATCTATGTATATATAATTCTTATACTTTATATATATTTAGACATACATTCTTTTAAAATGTTTATGTGGTTAGTCACTTTAAGAGCATCAAAATAAATTGTACGTTGGCTTACACTATCTCCCAGGTATTCCCAAACACTGATGAATAAAAATCTGTATATCGGAAATGAAGAGCTTCCCATTTAAAGGAAAGAATGGAAAGGGGAACTCGATTTATTCTCATTTGTTTATCGCTAGACGTCCCCCCCTCTCTGCAAATTCATTTGAATAGCTTTCAAGCCGGAAAATGGAAATGTGGCTCCTGCCCTCTATTTCAGCGGCAGCAGCAGCGTCCTGGCAACAGCGCAATTTTCTATCATCAAGGATAAATGGCATCGAACAGAACATTCTGATAAAAAAAAAAAAAAAAGAAAGAAAGAAAGAAAGAAAAAAAAAAGCTTCAGCCCAAGGAGCCCATGATTGCTGGCCTTCCTGTCTGTCATCCCTTTACAAAATCCTCTCCGCAAACCTGAGCGGCATGCTGTCAGAGCTAATAACGTCTTCTGAAGGGGCTTGG
Organism: Balaenoptera acutorostrata; assembly: GCF_949987535.1. Taxonomy (NCBI): domain Eukaryota; kingdom Metazoa; phylum Chordata; class Mammalia; order Artiodactyla; family Balaenopteridae; genus Balaenoptera; species Balaenoptera acutorostrata. The sequence goes on from NC_080070.1 coordinate 61,958,728, forward strand.
GGTGGGGGGGTGGGGAACATAGTCTTCCGTGCACAATGTTCCCATTTATTAAATCGAGTGCTTACTTTTAAATTGCAAATATCTTTGTTTGGTTCACTGCAAATTAAAACCAAGATGTAGGAAGTTACATGATGCAACAATTATTCGTGTCATATCAGAGAATCAAACCCCTCTCTCGCCCTTCTCTTGGTTAAGGTCGGATGAGGGGGAAGGGGGAATCTGGGGGAATCCAGGGCAGGAGGGTTTTTGGTGGAAAAATACAAATCCGTTTCGCCCTGCAGGTAAGCTGAGAGTAATTGAAAGCCAAAGGAGCGATACCAGGGAGAATGAGCTGACCGCGACTCCGGGAGCGCGTGTGGGCGCCGTCCTCGCCGCGACGCCGCACGCGGGTCAAGCAGAGCTCCCAGCAGAGAGAGCCACGGAGCTTTCCCGCGGGAGACTTTGAACGTAATGGTGGCTATTTCTCGCCTACTGCGATTTCTTTCCAGAAAAGGCTATTCTGCTCTAAGGAGATGGATCCCTGGGGTCCCAGTGCCCGCATAGGCGGTCTTGGAGAGGTTCGGAGGACACCCTGGAGGAGTTCCCCGAGTTGTACGCTTCTCCAGCGAGGGGGGGTGCTCAGAGCCGAAGAGCAGCACCCCACACATCCAGGCGGGCTTCCAAATGCTGTCCTTGGTTTTTCTCAGCGGCTTGATGCCTGGGGGTGGACGGTCGGGCTTGACTGGTGACGGGCTCTAGAGCCTACCGAGTTCCAGGCCCATCCACGCTCCTGCGCTTTGCACTGAAACCCCCACGGCCCGGGGGCGGGGGTTGTCAAAGCCCAGTGCAATGGGGAACAGCGGTGTTGACCCTCTCGTCCTCTCAGAGCGATCGCTAGGGATTTTTTACCTCGTTGAGAGGGAGAGATGATGGAAGGGATCTAAGAGAGAATCAGATATTAATATCCTTTAAAGCAGGTCAAAAGAAAAGAAACAGAATAATGGAGAGGTATGTAAAGCACCCTAAAATGCAGAGATCCTAAAAAGAAGTAAGAGCCGTGGACCGAAGTTGGGATCGGCAGAGATGAGGTGGGGGTGAGGGCGGGGCGGCGAGTAATCAGCTTATTTTGTAAGGAGCTCCGCGGCTGAGAACGGTGGGAGGAGGGCAATGATGGGGAAACCTTTGCTTAATGAGGAAACCTAATTATTGCGCATCTGGAAGCCTTGGTCCCAACTACGAGCTGAAGGCGGGTAACCCCCCAGGGAAGCAGTGCGCATGCCCCAGTCGTCGGATTTGCATGATAAGGTGCACACGTGAGCCAAGTATGGCGGAGCCCGGGGCGGCGGTGGCGGCCAATAGAATCCTGCTCTTCCTGCGTCTCCGGGTCACATTGACAACGCGGTCCCCCCACAATAGGCCTTTGAAACCCACTTTAAAAATAAAAGGAGTGGGGCTTCCCTGGTGGCGCAGTGGTTGAGAATCTGCCTGCTAATGCAGGGGACACGGGTTCGAGCCCTGGTCTGGGAAGATCCCACATGCCACGGAGCAGCTGGGCCCGTGAGCCACAATTGCTGAGCCTGCGCGTCTGGAGCCTGTGCCCCGCGACGGGAGGGGCCGCGATAGAGAAAGGCCCGCGCACCGCGATGAAGAGCGGTCCCCGCACCGCGATGAAGAGTGGCCCCCGCTTGCCGCAACTGGAGAAAGCCCTCGCACGAACCGAAGACCCAACACAGCCAAAAATAAATAAATAAATAAATAAAATCAAGTAAAAACTTTAAAAAAAATAAAAAATAAAAAAAATAAAAATAAAAGGAGTGTTTTAGTATTGATTCTCGCCTTGGCACGCTGGATTCCTGTGGAAAATAGACATATTTTATAACTACACATACATTTACTACAAGCAAGGGTTAAAGTAGTCAGAATTTAAGAAAAAGAAGACAGGAGTCTGTTCAAAGAGCAATGACGGGAGGTCAAGGATTCCTGAGGACTGCTGCCTTCAGAGTCCTGAGATTTGTGTCAGTGTTTTATCTCCTGAGCCTGATCGGTCACATGGAAATCACTCCTACCTCATTGACCAAATGAGTCTCAGAAGCAAAAACATTACATGTACAGGCCTGGCTTGAGAAAAAACCCAAACTGACTCTTTCTCCACCCCCATCCCCAGACCTCATTGTTGCTGGGCAGGCAGAACACCTGTGACTCCACCCCTCTCCCTTTCCCAGACACCAAAGTGGTCTGCGTGGCGAGATCCGTGGGTTAGCTCCCACATCTGTGAAATTGGGCTAATTATAGAAGGGCAGAAGGAGCTAGAAAGGTAGAGGCATGACATGGATCTCCAGACCTGCTGGGCCTCTTCCACCTCCACCCAAGCTCTGAGGCTGGAAAAGATGAGATTGATTCTCTGGAGCTGCAGAAAGGGTGGGCCAGCTGGGAAATATTACCTATCCTGCCCCATCTGCACACTGCTGCCTGCCCTCACTGCAGCACCATCCTGACAGTTACCAACCACCCTGTACTCTTCCCGCCATATATCCTTGCCAGAATTACTACCCACAAATGGGCCTTCAACACCCCTTAGAGTGCTTCTGTCTGTGACAGGAAAACTGCTTGTTCATATCACTGAAATAAAACAGGTGGGGATTATTATTTGCAGTTCCTCTCCCCTTTTGTGTAATTCACAAGCCTCCAATGTAGGATTAGGCTTCAAATGCATTTGGTCAGGTACATACTTTTTAGTGCTCATTTCAAACAATGTGATGCTTAAAACCATCCCAGCAATGCCTCTGTTTGTCTCTTAGGTCTTTCTCATCCTCCAGACCCTTCCATTATAACATAGCCTCTTTCTTTCTTTTTTTTTTTTTTTTCCTGGAGGGTGTGAACCAGAGTTTCACCCCAGCCCTCCAAAGTGCAAGCCACTAAAGGGTGACTTCAAGGTCTTATCTGTTAATCTAAGATCAGTATTATTTGACCAATAAGCATTAAGTTGACATACTGTTAAACATTTAGCTGCCAACATCCATGTCTATTTGTGAAGGAGATACCCATTGAACCTTCAGAAGTTTTGGTTGGTAGCCTCTGAATAGAGAAAAACAGGTTATCACAATTGTGTTTTGGGGTTGCCTTTGCAGAAATCAAGCTTTCTCCTGAACTGGCCCAATAAAATCAAAAGAGCCTTCAAGATGAGATAGCCATGTTGTGTAAAATACTTCTTGAACACTAAATTTGGGGTTTTCTTAAACTGACTTTTTGTTGTGCTTTAGGAAAATAATGGTGTATTTGAAAGAAAATATAAATCTGAAAAAAAAAGTCCATCAGCCAATCAGTAATTTTCACTGCCCCCAGTTGAAGCAAAATCCCTGTCTTGGGAGTGGCTGTGATAAGTGAAGGGGGTTTTGGGTAGAATTGAACTAACATAAGTCTCAAATTCATGTCCCAGAACTTTGATGACAACTCACTGTCATCTTGGAGAAAAGACAAGCCTAGCAGACTGGGAGTCAGGTGGGAAACACTGAGGTGCAGACAGGACAGTGACCTGGAGCCCAGCCTCCATCACAGCTTCAGCCTCTGGAGCTGCTGTTTCCAGGGATCCTCTCAGCTTTAACCCAGACTGCCCTGCAGTCTCTTTGTCTCCCATCTGTGCTGACCTTAGGGTACTTTCTAGCTCCTGCCCATCCCAGCAGGTGAGGCTGGCCATTAGCACTTTGTGCCGGCTGGCGTGTTGGTAAACCAGCTGAGCTGGGAGCACGTCCTTCCCATGTGGGACTGTTCCCCTCTTACTTAAGTTGGGACTTGTCAAGTTATAGGGAAATGGCAGAGGGTAAAAAGGAAGATTATTGAGGACAACTACAAAAATGCAGTTGATAGTGCGAAGGCTTCCGGAAACCAATGCTGCCTCCTTCGTAAGAACCCTGAGAGCTATGCCCACAAGTCAGCTGGGGCAGAGAAACTTCCTACTCCTTCGTATTTTGGGTCTTCGGGAACCGAGGTAGTTAGAGGGGTGGGGGAGATTCCCTTTCCTCTAGTGCAGGTCAGCCAGGGAGCAAGAAGGTGGCTAGGGAGCTTGGGACTCTCAGTCCCACTGAGACTTCTTCTCCAGGCTCCCTGCCTCAACATCAGTCCCTGTCTGATCTCCTGATTAAACTCCAGCGCCTGGGACCCTCTTACCATGCTGTAGGCGTTACTCTAAGGACATTAAAGGTGCTGCAGGAAGCTTTCTTCTATCTTCCCAAGACTAGGCAGCTAACCCAAGCCAGTCCTCAGGAGAGCAGGGCGAGCACACGTTGCCTGGGCTGGCGTTTTCAAACAACGCCAGGCTGCATCCTGAATATGAATTAGCCTTCTGCGCTGGTGTGACTTCACTTTGAAACGCAACTTGTCAAAGTGTGGTTTTAATTAAACATCTTCCGGCCACGAAAGAGTACACGTTTTGTAAAATATATCCTAGCATGAAATTTACTTCCACGATCTGAAATTAGGTACCTTGTAAATGTTTTCATAAAAAAGAAATAGGAAGGGTATGTGTGAGAGAATGGAGCCGTTCATACTCGCTGCATTCCTTTAAAACGTCCTGCCAGCTGGCCCCGGTGCCGGACAGGTCCCAGGTCGGCCCGCCAGTGGGCCGGGACAGAGGAGAGACAGCGCGCTCAGGACACGCGAGTAACCGAACCCGCCCCGGCAGGCGCGGCCCAGCAGCTTTGGCAGTTGGAGACAATTCAGCAGTCAGACAAGTTAATCCTGAACTGATTTGTTTCGGATCCATCTGCAGGACGCCGGATACCGCTTTCGGCTGCTGCTGCAGACACCTGCCTCCCTCTCCACCCCAGGCCGCAGTGCCTGTCGCATGAAGTTGGAGAGAAGAGACGGTTGGGCGTAGAATGGCCCTCAGCAGCGTTCCAGACAGCACTTCATATCTCGACAGTTAAAGTTCTCCTCTAAGAACTCCTGGCTAATATTTAGAACATCAGCAATGTTGATCGATAGCCGTCCTAACAGACTGTCCAAAACTGTTCCAAACCAATCTCAAAGCTTCCTTGGACGGAGAAGGACCCCCATGAAGGCTCTTTGTCACCTACCTGGGGGCGTCTAACACCCACGTAGCCCTCAGAAAAAAAGGACCCTATTTCCTTGCATGGGAGGGGGGGCGGGGAAGAAGCCTGCTCACGTTGCGTCTCTCTATTCCATACAGAATTAAGAGCTGGGCCCTTGTGCGATTCTCTTTTCCTAACTACTCTCTGAGGATCCCGCCAATTCTGGCGGGATTTGCTGGGTTCCAGTAAAACTTGGCGCACGCGGAGTGGGGTGTGATGGGAGGAAAAGGGAGGGGGACGCATGTCCTTTCTTCCTGATAATTGGGACCCGCGAAACGAGGAGGGGGTAGCCCTGTAGGGAGAGTTATTTACCGTCCTCCACCTGAAATAAGCAAGACCAATAACGAGCCGCGCTTTTCTCCCTGTTTACTCCATCCCCATTCAGCGATTGGCAAAACAGACCCTGAAGGCAGAGGCAATAATTGCTCCGCGCTCTCCTTACTAGGGAAGTGTGTAGGCATTCGAAGTATACTAAAAATAAACGGAGGAGCGAGAAAATGAAAAGGGGACAGAGTGACAATTTGCCGCAATTAAAGCGTCTGCGCATGTTGCCGGAGGAGCAGGGACCCACAGTGGTTTTTGTTTTCACAGGTCTGATGATGTGACTAACTCGTTAGGGAATTTTCGTCTCAGGTTGTGTGTATGCGCGTGTGTGTGCGTGCGTGCGTGTGCGCGCGCGTATATTCAGCAGCCGAGGAGGCCACTGCAAGGGCCGGGCCCGTGGGGGCGGGGGTCAGCCTGGGACCATTTCTGGGCCCTTGAAAACCCATTTGTCCTCGGGAAAGAGCCGGGTCCAGCTCCCTCAGCCCTCCCCCTGCCCCGCCAGCCGGTCTCAAGCGAGATCCTCTCGGCTAGCCCTCGGCAGCCACCTCTTCCAGGAACTTTGGGGCACGTTTTCAGCTCTAAGGTGTCTAACCTTAAAGGGTAAAAACATAATAATACTAACGCTTATGTCACCACCACCAGAGATGCAAAGGATAGGGGGTGAGGAGGGAGGGTAAGGGGGGCGGTTAGCCAAATCAAAGCTTGGGAGACATTTTGAAAGCGCGCTTGAATTTTTACTCTTAATTTTTGGAAGGCTTTCAAGAAGAGAAAGGGGGTGGGGATGGAGAGGACCACAGCTTTCTCCTGTCTGTCACTGGAGCGTCCAAACAGAGAGGGCTCCAACCTCCCCGCACGCGAGAACACACAGTGGGAAATTGTTTCAAGATACAGTAGGGCTCTCTTTCCCTAAACCCTACCTGAGCCGTCAACTTCGCGATAAGGGAGAGAAGGGGGAGCCCTGGGTGTCAAAAATCTGCATTGCCTCAAACCTGGAGATCTGAAGGCTAATCCCAGGCCCTGCGCCTCTGCCTGGGCCTGGCTCAGGCTGCCCAGCCTCGCGCCCAAACTGGCGCCCCAAGTTGATCAGTCCCCTCCCCCTCCCCCCACCCTTTTCTAGGGCCACGGAAGAGGGTGGGGACGACACCGTGCAGCCACCGTCCAAGTCCAGCTTGGGCTGGCTTCAGTGAAAACTGGCAAGCCCGGCGAGTCTCGCAGAAATTTTCTTCGACCCTAATTCAATTTTAAAGCGGATTTTTACTATTAAAATCGCTGCCGAGCAGCACATTGAATTAATCTGACTGTACGGTTTTAATTACAGTGAGGCTTTCTCTACAAATCTGTACAAGACAGTGGCTGGCTCTGGGAGGATCTCTGCCTCCTGAATTCCATTATCCGGCCCCACGTTCCCTGCAGACAGCGGCGCGTGGGAGCCAGATGCGGGCGCGGGCGTTCCTGTCGCCCTCTGCTTCTGCCCGCCCTCCGGCTCCTGTCCTCCCCCGTCCCTTCTTTCACCCCAGCCCCGAGGGGAGCCCTGGACGCCCGCCTGTCTGTTGGCTGCCCTGAAATCCCCAATCGCTGTACTCGCTTTTAAACTCTTGGGCCCAAGACCTTTGTGCCACCAGAGCCTCCTTCTTAAAATGACTCGTTTGTCCGGGGAGGGTGACCCCTTTTGTAACTTTTTAAAGGGTCCTCCAGCTTCGACTTGGCAACGTGGTCTAGGTGTTTGAAGGGAAAGCAGGCTAAGGGACAGGGGGCAGAGGGGAGAAAGTGGTAGAGAAAACTAGTGGGAGGGCCACTAGGTTTGGGGTCTAGCCATCCCCCTAGGCCCCCAAGTAAATACAGGTGCGGCCGGCCCGCGGGGAAACAGGGCTGCTTTTATCAGCCTTAGTTTTGTTTGTTCGCTGAACAACTAACACTGTGGGGCAGTGGTCCCTAATGAACACGATGGAAAGAAAACTTGAAGAGAGCTAATCTCAAAATGAAGCAGATTCACACCCATTCTCTCTCCTGTTCACTCTAATTTTCCTTCTCTCTCAAACTCCCTTTCTTTCTGTATCCTCTGCTTTTCCACTCTCTCTGTTTCACCTCCACACAGAATGTGGGAAGAAAGATGGTGAACCCAAATAGGAACCCAGATGTGTGTCCAAATGGACACAACTCTCAGTGTGTAAAGAAGCAAAGACTTTGAGCTCTGAGGGAGGGGCCTCGCTTGACAGAGAGGGAGAATTTTTGCTCTCTGCACAAAATTAGTGAAACCTACAGAAAAATACTATTTCACTCCCCTGGGTGGGATGGGGAGGGCTTTCTTTCTCCTAGAGTTATGTAAAAGGGATTTTATTGTGAACAAAAGAAAAGAGAAAGGGCAGAGTTAGGGGAATGAGTTTGTTTTAACAACCCTCACTTCTAAGGGCTCTCAAACTAGTTGCCCTCTAAGGAAAGTGTTGCTAAAACCTAATAAATTACCTTTCCACTTATTGGGATGTTAGAAAATAAAGGGAATAAGAAGTGCCTATGTACAGGCATGAGCATGAAAATCACCAGAGCATTGACATCTCAAGGGTAGTCAGGTACAGAACAACTCTATAATGAAAAATGGTTTTCATTTCTTTTTCTATTGTAACTAGAGAACCATCTAAGAACTCACATGATCGCAAGAGGATGTGCTCCATCCCAGGTTTTCTGAGGAGTTGTCCCAAACCTGGCTCTCCCTTAATGTTCAGGCGTTTGCTGTGACTTTGTTATTGTTACTGCTGATGAAGGGATGCAGGAATTAAAACAGAGGATGCTTCGAGGCATTTAGGAAGATGCTTGGCCAGCTATATTAACTCCTTATTATGCCTAAAAATAGTCAGCCATTTCCTGTTGATGCTTGCTCCCTGCCACTCCGGGACTGCATTTATCCTCCAATGGTCAGGGGTCCTGGTTTCCAAAGACTGGCTTGATTAAAGCTGACTTGTAACACCTCTGCCTTCCGCCTTCCCCAGCTACATTTCCCAGCAGGGCAAATATGGGGGGCTCAGCTTTGGTTTATCTGACAGATTAAAAAGACAAACAGCACCATTTATCTTGTTCTAATCTAAGTATTCAAACACTGTTGAGTTCTTTTTTTCCTGGACAGAGAGAAAGAAGAGTATTTGTGTATTATTAGAGAGTGGGGTCCTATGCTTGATAAAAGAGAGGAAGAAAGGGAGGGAAGGAGGGAGACTCAGTATACAACCTCAACCTCAGAAATGAGGAAAGTAGAAATATGTGTTTTTCCACTCCGACCCCACCCCAATCCATTCTAGGCCCAGCACATTGACTCTCTCTGTTAGGAGAGCTTTGGATGATCACAGCCTGGAAATGGGGTCAGGGAGAGGCAAAAGGTGTTGAATTTGAAAATCTGGTTGGACTCCAGGTTCAAAAAGACCTGGAAGAGGAGCCTCTAAGTTGGAACATCCTTAGTTAATATTCTCCAAATTGGACAGTCTAGAAAAAGTCTGTGAAGCCCCCAGTAGGTATCACTGGCCCTGGTGGGCCCTTGCCATCCATGTTGGGGTTTTCTAGCTGTCTGTTCTTGGGCCCAAGACTGGATAGATGAGAGAGATGTTGTCCCCAGACTTCAGTGAGCCTCTTTCTGAGTGAGGAGTAAACAGGGACCACTTTTTAGTTGCATTTGGGGGAGCCTGGGAGGGGAGGGTGCTAATATGGCATTATAGTTTTATCACTAGAGAAAACAATGCCATAATATCAGTGCTTTCTTGAAAAGTCTGATACTTTTGACTACTCCTGAAGATGACATCACTGGCCTGGGCTAAGAAAGGGACAGAGGCAGCTCTCGTGCTCCCCCCACGCTTTCCCAGGTGTGTGTGTTGGGGGAGGGGGAAAAGGTGCCTGGGTTTCCAGGATATCGAGCACTCTTTTCCTACACACATACACAAACAGCATTTTACATTGAATGGGGTAAAGACTAGCAGGAATTTCTTTTTTTCCACCAATGTCTCCCGTTGAGAAGGGGGTTCTTAGCATGGTCATGTAAATCAATACCGAGTTATTTCTTTGAATTCAAAGGCTATTTATCCAGGTCTAATTTCTTTAGAATTAACGTGATAACTGAGCCTAACGTAGCAACCAAACCCAGCCAGGCCCTGCCTGGCTTGAACGTACTTCTACAGCCTGAGGAGGCTGCAAACCCTCCACCGGCACCCAATCTACCCCCTGACCTATGCGCGCTGCAAACACTGGTCCATAGATAGAACGGCAGGGGACTTTCCACCCATAGAGACTGCTTCTCCCACGGTGGCCCTGGGTGCGCTGACCCACACGCAGGGGCTAGTGTTGGCAATCAGTTGGTATTTCTCTCTAAATAACACTGACGGCCGGAATACAAGCCCCAACACCTCAACGTCTTAAAAAGCAAAAGGCAGTTTAGGCCTCAAACCCTGCCTCTTAAAACTTTTTAGTGAATATGACCCTCACCTACTTTAGGCCCTAAAAGAGACTTAGGTCTCCAGATGGCTGGCTTTACTTCTGTTTTGAATGATAAAAACTTCTTAGGCCTCACCTGCCCTCCTCCTCCACCCCCCAGGGCTGGCTCGGGTTCCCCAGCCAGCAAGACAAAGAGGTTGGAGCCAGGACCGGGCTGGCGGCTGGCGGCCAGCAGGGCGCAGGGGCCTGGAGCCCCTGAAGTGTGCGCCTTCGCTTCGAAGCCCTGAAGAATCCGGGAGTTCTTGACTCTCAAGGATGGGCTGGAGGTGCCGGCTGGACGAACAAACCAGGGGCAACTCGCCTTAGCTCATTACCGCCGCCCATGACACTGGGCGAAGGACTTGGCAGCCCAGATGCCGGTTCATTTGGAGAGAAGAGGCCGAGGGCAGCGGGCCCCCTGCCTCAAGCAGCCACTGAGCGCCGAACTCCTCGCACCGAGGTTGGTGGCAGAGGCCACACGTGGCAGCCACTCGCCGCGGGCCACCTTGGCGCACTGTGTGGGACCACACTAGCTCTCTCGCTAGCTATTCCCACGACTAGCCGGAAAGCCGGATGCTCAAGCCTGCAGTTTGGATTCTACCCTGCAAACACGCACAGAGACCTCTATCAAGCCGGGAAGGACCCCTCGCCCTCGTTCGCTCCACTCCCCAACCCCTGGCTGTCTGAGCCCATTCTGGGTCACTCAGCAGGTCTTTACCTTATGCAAAAACTGCTGCCTCGGTGCAGCTGCATACTTGCTCCTCTGGAACACGGTCCTGGGATTTTATCCTCTATCCAATGGGGGAGGGATGAGAGCCCTGTAACTACTACTCGGACGATTCCAGCCCTCCGGGCTTCCTTGGGTATTAAGCAAACAAGAAAAAAAGAAAAAGAAAAAAAAAACCAACAACTTTGCAAATAGAGGCTGCTACGCCCTGGATCTGGTGCTCAGTGCAGGGACCTTCCGGGGCCTGGCCACAACTCGCCCCGCTTGGGGTGAGGCCAGAGTCGGGGAAGTAGACGAGGAAAGCAGTGCACCTGCGAGCAGAAAGAGAGAAACACACATGTACGGAGGCGGGGGCGAGGTCGGGGGGGCTTCACCGTGTTAACAGCAAGCTGCAGGGGATAAAGCAATAAAACTGCCACGTCTACCTGCTGGCTCTGAGGACATTACAAACAAGCTCGACGCGCAGCCCGGGTGCACCGAGAGCACGCCAGCGGAGGGGGGAAACCTTCTCTTTTTATGACTTTCCCTTCTCCACCCCCTACCCCCCCAGATACACACCCTACACACATCTCCCCCTTACCCAGCCCACCTTTCATTTTCCTTGAAGCCTTTTTTGTTGTTGTTTTAATGCCGATTTGTAAACGCATGGATCGGGTTACTGGTTCGCGTGTTAAAGTGCACCTCTTGTTAAAAGGAGGGGAACAAGGCACGCCACTTAAAAATGAATTCAGAGTTACTGAACCGGCTCCCGAGGCTCAAAAAGTTAAGCGCGGCAGGCTAGGAAAGGGAGGGGGAGAGGAGAGTAAACGCTGCTGCCTGGGGAACCCTGGAGAAAACCCACGGGCAGCGAGTTTCAGGTCATCTGATAAAATGGAGGAAGGAAGGAAAGAAAGAAGAAGAAAAAGGCAAACTAGTCTAGCCACGCTTTGAGACCCGGGGCTGGGAGCTGGGAAAATCAATTAGCATAAGCTGCTATCGCTCCGCGCAACTTGTAAATAGGGTCCGAGCTGCCTATCTGCAGTCACCTTTTCTGCAGTTACGGGGGCAAGCGGCACCACTAAATTCTCCATTTCTCAGGTTCCTTGGGTCACACATCCTATGGAGTCCAAGCAAATAGGGTGCAAAGAAGGCCCCCGTAGTCTTCCCAAAGGGAGACCCGCACTCGTCCCCGCAACCTCTAGACACTTCGGCCCGGAGTTGTTAGATTGTATATTTCTTGGTGTGGCCAAAGGCTCGCGGCTTGGATCTATTCGCAGACTGAAAGCTGGCGCCGAGCCCATGGGGGTCTGCATGCCTTGCCCACCCAGTCCTGGTCCATTGGCAGTGCCGACTCCCGGAGCATCCCGCAGTCCCAGGTCCCGGACCCGGGCGCGGCCCGGCCAGCCCTCCTCGGCGCCAGGTCCCCAGTCCAGCTCTCCTACCTGGTGGCCGGGCCTGAGCGGGCACGCTGGGGCTCCTCTGTCTCTGCTCGGCTGCCTCGACCTCAGTGGGTCTGGAGACTAGAGGGAGAAAGGCTAGATCCGCAGCCCTGGGCGGCTCCGAACTTAATGTCTTTCCCCAGTCCATCTTTGAAAGAGAAGTGGTTCTACCACCTGGATGTGCGGATATAAATCCCCTTGCAAATAATAAATGGATTAATAATAACAAGGTATGAAGTTCTTTTTATAGAAAAAAAAGGAGAGAATTGAAACTAAATGCGGCAGTTAGACAACCATTTTGATAAGAGGATAATTGAGGCGACACTGGTGTATAATTAGAGGATAATTTATGCTATATCCACTTTTATTCCACCTCCCAAAATAAACCCAGTCCATAATCATTACAGGCAAATTGTTCTGAATTTTATAGCAGCAATTTGAACAAAGTACTGCAGTTAATCATGGGAGATTTTTGTGTATTCCTGATTAGAACTCTAATTGCCTCCTTCCAGAAAGTAAAAATAACTGTAAAACGACTCTATTTTTATCATTAACAATGTTGACAATAAAATAAAATCAATTGGAATTGTAATCGAGAGACAAATTTAGGACGAAGGCACTTTTACTTGGGTAGTTTATATTGTAATCAAGATTTGCCAAACCACTAACCGCATGTATCATTTGCATATATTTGAAAGCATTACAGTAGCTTCTGTTTTCAATAGGAAAAAATGCATTACTGTCAGTCCTCCAACGATTTGCTTTAAGAACAAGCTGCTGCGTTCTGGGGAAAAAAAGATTTCTCCCCCCTTTTTTTGTTCACTATATAAGAAATAACGACCTGAAACGGCAGGAACCTCGCCAGAACAGGGTCTGATTTTTCTTTTTCTTTACCCCCCCCCCATGGGGTGGGGCCCAGGTGTGGGGGGCTCTTCTTCCCTCTGTGGTTTCAATAAAGTACGTCTAGAAAAATCCACGGTGACAGGGCGCTCCCGCGGGACTGCAGTGGGACTGGGGGCGGGGGGAGGAGGTCAAGGGAGGGGGCCCTGCTTTAAATGCAGAGGACACTGCTTCTGAGCACAGGCAGCCTGCTGGGGTGCAAGGGGACTGAGAGAGAGCAGCCCTCTGCCAGGCTGTTCCAGGGCTGCGGTATTGGGAACTGAGGCTCCGGGTTTGGGGGCGCGAGCTGCGGCGGGAGGCGTCGGCGACAGGCCGGGCGGAGGCACCTCCCTCCCCGGAGGCCCTGTGCGCGGAGCTGAGCGGCCCCCGGCTGCAGCTCGGGGCTGGGATTGGAGTTGCCGAAGGTAGGCGAAGAACTCGGCGAGCCGCGCACACACCAGTGGAAGCCGTGCGCCGGTGACGTCAGGGGGCGACTGACCAATGGGGAGGCGCTGCCCTTTGGAGACAAACCGTTCGACTCGTGGCGTCTGCATCAAGTCTGAAAGCAGACGCGCAACTTTCGCAGAATCCACCTTAAAATCTCTGCCTTAAACTGCACCAGCCCCCAAAAAATCCAAGGGGGGAAAAGAAGGGGGGGAGAGCAGATTCCCCCCTCCCCCCTCTCCTCTCCCATCCCTCCCCCTTCCTCCTCCCTTTGAGTTAACAAGGCCCCGCTCACTATCTCTCTTTATATTAAATATATATATATATTAGAGAAGAGCGAAGGAGAGGGAGAACCACCTTCGCCCCCTCTCTCTCTTTTAAAAAATTATTATTATTATTATTATTTTATTTTTATTTTTTTTGCAAGGATCCCAAGAGCTAAGGTGGCTGCAGAGGGGAGAGCGGCGCGAGCCAAGTGGGGGAGGGTGGAGGAAACCCGGGAGAAGGCTTTCTCCAGCCCCCAAAGTTTTGATGATGACCATGACTACGATGGCTGACGGCTTGGAAGGCCAGGACTCGTCCAAATCCGCCTTCATGGAGTTCGGGCAACAGCAGCAGCAGCAACAGCAACAGCAACAGCAGCAGCAGCCGCCGCCGCCGCCGCCGCCGCCGCCGCCGCCGCCGCCGCCGCCGCAGCCGCACTCGCAACAGAGCTCCCCGGCCATGGCAGGCGCGCACTACCCTCTGCACTGCCTGCACTCGGCGGCGGCGGCGGCGGCGGCGGCCGGCTCGCACCACCACCACCACCAGCACCACCACCACGGCTCGCCCTACGCATCGGGCGGCGGCAACTCCTACAACCACCGCTCGCTCGCCGCCTACCCCTACATGAGCCACTCGCAGCACAGCCCTTACCTCCAGTCCTACCACAACAGCAGCGCGGCCGCCCAGACGCGAGGGGACGACACAGGTGAGAGGCCGCTGGGGCAGCTCGCTTCTCCCGCCTCCCGGCTGCCCCCTACCCCGCCCGCCCCGTTTACTTCCTCAACGCCCGGGCCTCCGCCGGCCCCCTCCCCCAAGCGGCCCGGCGCGCCCCCGGCCAGGCCTCGTGCGCGCCCGCTCGCCTGGCGCCTGCCTGCCGGCCTCGCCCGGCCGGGCCCCTTTCCGCAGCCGCGGACCCTCGGCTTCCTCGCGGCTGGACCCGTCTCGCTGCCTCGTCTCTGGCGCGCCGCTCGGGCCGCGCCTCCGGCTCGGCGCGGGCTTCGCTCGACCTGTTGGTCCGCACTGCGCTCTCCAGCCCGCTGGGTCCGTGCGCCCTTTGCCTCCCTCCACCCCTCCGGGTTGTGAACCGCTTTTGGCAGGACTGGGGACATTTCTGGGCCGGAACTGGGGAGCGTGTTTTGCTCCCCAGCCTAATCTGGGCGGCCAGTGGCCTACTTTGCGTGGGGCGCCCGGTGCGCTTCGGTGACCCGGGCAGAAGCTGGCGTGGCCTCCGGCTCTGGTTAAGCTGGTGACAACTGGGCTCTTTCCCGCAGGCTTTGAGGTGTCTCCCACACCCACCCCTAACTGGGCCCCCTCCCTTGGGTTTTCGGTACACTGTTGGCTGCTCCTTTGTTCGTGGAGGTGAAGCCCAGGGCTCAGCACCCCTGGGGGACAAAGTTGCCGCGTGAGGCTCAGCCTGTTCGGGTGCTGGTCTGAGCGGCTCGTTGTGTTTTGTTTGGGGTTTTGATCCCTCTCAGCAGAATCATTTTTGAACACACGGAGGGATCTTGATGCAACGGGCTTGGATCTAGTGACATCAAGCCAACTGGCCGCAAAATCACTAGGGTGGCTTAAGCACACCTTAGGGCACTGTACAGCCAGGCCGAGGGGCCCCGCTCCGCGGAGAGAGCAGCCACCCAGCGGCGCCGCGCGCCCCAGAGAGCGGCTGGCGCCGCCTCCGCTGCGGCAGAGCTAGGCTGTTTGCCCCGGGGCCCAGGGCGCTCCCTCCGTACAGCCACCGCGCATTATTAGAGACAGAGTCAGGGTCGGAAAGAGGCTTTTGCAGCCGCTGGGAGCACCCGGGCACTGTGAACCCAGAGAGGTCAGGGTGGCGTGGGGACGCTTCGAGGAAACCCTTATTGGCTTTGGGAAGGCTCGGCGCAGGCCAGGCCAAGCTCAGGGAGACTGCAGCAGTAGCCTCACGGGTGACCGCTCCTCTGTATCCTTTGTTTGCAGATCAACAAAAAACCACAGTGATTGAAAACGGGGAAATCAGGTTCAATGGAAAAGGGAAAAAGATTCGGAAACCTCGGACCATTTATTCCAGCCTGCAGCTCCAGGCTTTAAACCATCGCTTTCAGCAGACTCAGTACCTGGCCCTTCCTGAGAGAGCTGAACTGGCAGCTTCCTTAGGACTGACACAAACCCAGGTAATTCCCGAGAAGCCCGAGTATCCCTGAAATGCTGACCCCACTTTCAGATTGGGCAGGGAGCACATCAGGAGGAACTCTTGGCCTAGTCAACCAAGGATGGAAGGAGCTTAATGACAAATGCCTTAGCTCCAGTTACGCATTTTCCCAGGACAACACAGTTTGGAATAAATGACCTGGTGTTGAATACTGGATTGGATTTGCACATCCTCCCAACCCTCGACGACCCCACCCCAGCCTAGTGTCCTTTGGCGACCAAACTGATAGTTTAATCGAGTCCTATTCCAGAGTAGAACAACACAAAAGAGAACAAGTAGGAGAAAGAGAAAAAGATGATCAGGCCAGGAGACAGAATAAGACCCATGTTTCTTAAGGATCCTTTTGTGGGCCCTGGGACTTAATAAGGATTTCAACTCATTGGCATTGAAAGAATTATGAAGTGAAATGGGGGTATGTTAGCCAGACAGGCATAGGTTCCAACAGGATTTTAGTAAGGGGACCAAGGTGCAAACTGTTCATCCTAGGATGCGTGAGGTGAGTTTTTCTGAAAATTGCCATAAACTCAGTGGTTAAATCATCCTAGTTGACTGGTTGATGCAGGCTAAGGTACCTCCCTGGATCACAGAACTTGGGAGCAATGGCAGAGCTGGAGATCAAAGAGAAACGTGCCCAAATTACAGCAGGTGAAGCCTCAGTTAAGTACAGTTGCTGAAGTTCTCCTGTCCTACTAATTTGAAAGACATATGGGGCATTTCAGACTTCACAGGAAGAGGTTTAGGCAGGTATATTAGGACCCCGGTCATAAAGCCAGGCTGCAATCACCTGTGGTTTTTTGTCCTTGTCGATTAACTTAGCTGCATGGGGTGGTAGGCCTCATCTGAAATGGGTGATCTTCAGCAAGGGGACTTCAGGTTTTATGAGACTCTTGCTGGGGAGTGATTCTGTGGTGCCTTAGAACAGATGCTCCTCAAGCTCTTCTTTTCAATTCAGCCTGCTTTCTCTTGCCATGTTGCCACTGGAACTATGAAGGAATTCCTGCTACTCAGTAACTTGTATTCCTCTTGGAAAAGCAGATTCCTAAGGCTAAGTAATTTTAAAGGTAAAGGAAGCTGTACCATAGAATGTCCTTTTTCAAATACAGTAGATCTGGGATGTTAGCTTAGATATGCTCCCTTCCTAGATTCCTGGTTCGCATTTAACTTTCAGGAGCCCTTTGACTTTTAGTGACTGCACTAACAATCAAGGCCACAGTCTGACTGAGCAACACACAAAGTAGCTAATGAGTGAGGCACAATCCCTAATCCCTACAGGATTATGTCAGAAGAAAGATGCTCCATGTACAGTCTGTGGCATATGCAGTATATGCATAGGTATAGTCAAGGCATTTGGTTATAAATGTACAGGCTTTAATCTGTTCTTAGTCATTTGCTCACAGTACATGCAGAGATGCCAGACTATTTGAGGAAGTGCGTTCAGTTGGCTTTCTGTTTAAAACTACTTCTTTAGACTTTGAACCCAGCTATTTCATTCGCCTTTATTCTTGTTTTATTCTTATTTATGCTGTTGTTTCAAACCTAGGCTTGCATCTAACTGAAGAGTTACAATGACTTTAGGTATCCGGACAAGATACCAAGTAAATGGCGGGGGTGGGGTGGGGTAGGGGAGAGGGGAGCGGCTAGAAAGAGGTGGAGGAAGGCGGGGTCTTGAGGGCTTGGCGTTTGCGGGTTTGTTTTTTTTTTTCTCCCAACTATAGGCACCGGTTCGATGTTTTTCGGGCCTAATGATCGCTGCTGCGTTTCGTTCCAGGTGAAGATATGGTTTCAGAACAAACGCTCTAAGTTTAAGAAACTGCTGAAGCAGGGCAGTAACCCGCATGAGAGCGACCCTCTCCCGGGCTCAGCGGCCCTGTCGCCGCGCTCACCGGCGCTGCCTCCGGTGTGGGACGTTTCCGCCTCGGCCAAGGGCGTCAGTATGCCCCCCAACAGCTACATGCCCGGCTATTCGCATTGGTACTCCTCTCCACACCAGGACACGATGCAGAGACCACAGATGATGTGAGTTATCCGAGGGAAATCGATACCCTAGGGAAACGTCTGAACAAGGCAAGGAGGATCCGGGACCTGCTTGCATCTGCCAAACCGAGCCGAAGGAGCAGGCTTGGGAGGACTCTTATGTGTGGCCAGACCGTCTGGGTGCTTGCTCCCTCCCTCTCTCCTCCTCTCCCTTCCCCTCAGTCTCTCTCTCTCTCTCTCTCACTCTTCCTTTTTTTGCCTCCCTCCTTCCTTCCTTCCCACCTTTTTTTTTTTCATTTCCTTTCCTCATCTGCCTTTTCCCTTGAGCAGCCTCAGTAATTGATTTTGCATCTTAGAGAGAGAGGAGAGATAGAGGTGGGGTGGGGGGACTGGTTTCTATGCCAGCACTCCTGAAACCTCTCACTGTAAGGATATTTTCCCTTACCCCTTGGGATCCAGGCTCTGAGCCTCTTTTTCTCTTTGGGAGTATCCATCAAAACGACTTTTTTTTAACAGACATTTTCCCCGACCAGAAGAATCTGCGCAAACATGGCAGCGTTTTTACTTGTTTAATGAGCTTAAGACATTACATGATGAAAGAGAAGCATTTCGGACTCCTGCATTTTTATTTACAATCCCAGACTGACGAAAGAAAGAAAGAAAGAAAGAAAGAAAGAAAGAAAGAAAGAAAGAAAGAAAGAAAGAAAGAAAGAAAGAAAGAAAAAGAGAAAGAAAGAGGGAGGAAGGAAGGAAGGAAGGAAGGGGAAGGAAGGAAAGAAAAAAGAAACCCTCACATAACAGCCCTACTCTAAGGAAAAATCAGCTGTAAGATTAGAACGTTGCCACAGAGGGAACGCTGCATGTTTTATCAAAATGCAATGAGCAAGAATGATGATTTAAACAAAACAAAACAAAACCACTTTTCCCCCCACCCCTACCCCCAAACCCTGAACTGGAATCAGGAAAGACAGAGGAAACAACCAAAATCACCATTCTATTGCTTTGACATCTTTACTAGGTGAATTGGTGGCATTCACTAAGCTAATAGGGACATTTATATCAAGAAACATTTCTGTATATATTGTTGAATTTTAGTTGTACATATACTTTGTATGTTTTTGTCTTCTTTCATATATGGAGTAAAAGCCACAAAATGCTGGGAGTGTCCTGTATATTTCTCTCTGTGTGTCTCTATCTCACCACCCCCTCCTCCCTCCCTCCCAGTATATTTTCTATCACTCTTAAAAGAATTCCTATTTCCTAATATGGGAAACCCTATATATAAACATCAAATGCCTGCAAAGATATCAGTTTGCAGCACTAGCCTTTGTCTTAAGTACTTTAACATTAACCATGGATGTTTTCTCAGCTTCCTTTATATATTATATTTTTATTGTAATTTCTACACATTTATCTATTTTAAAAAATCATTAGAATGATCTAACCCCAGGTTAACCTCTAGACATCCAATAGTTTCCAGTGCTGACACTGAGTATTCTCCTTTCCCTTTCCTCAGCCAAAATAATACAGCTGTATTTGTCTTTGTTTGGAAGCAGGTTTTTTTAACAAAAAAAGAGGAAAGAATAAAAGAAAAAAAACAAAGTAAATGCACAGTTATGACTACTTCATGTTTACAACCCTTTGCAAGCTAGCTAGATAGGAAAATACACGATCCTGGAAGAAATACATCCTTCCGATCTTGTGGAAAGCACAGAAATAATGAAAATGAAAAGTCCTTTCGTCACACAAGCAGGAAGCCCCATACTGCGAGAATTAATGGCTACAGACCTGGGCATCCTTCAAATTATGAACCTTGAAACCACTGAGCCATTTATCAGAAGTCAATAGAGATACTCAGAGTGCTCCATATAATGACAGCGACATACAGTCGTGCAAAAGGACAGTCACTATAATTAGACACAAAGCAAAGACTACTTACCAATATACCCGTTCCTTTTTTTGTTGAGCAACTTCCACGCTCAGTCAGTCTTCAGAATGGTTTAAAACCGATCAGTCTTGTCATTTTCTAGCATTCGTATTGTTACATTAGGAAAAATGTTTTCTTTTCTTTTTTCCCCCTTCCTACTGTGAAACTTTGGGTTCGTAGCTCCCCAGGATCAATTCTGAACAAAGCCTCCAGCTGCAGTGCCATCCAATTTGAAGCAGACATTGGGGACAATTTAAGGTTTTTATCCACAAGAAGGTTTTTTTCCATTCTCTTAAATGCAGCCATAATTAGAGTAATTTTTCATGTAGCCCGCTGATTACAGCGTTTTTACCGTCAAAGATAATTACCTGTAATTTTCTTCCACTTTTAATACTAAAAAGCCATCTTTATTTAGATTCAGGAACAGGAAAGGCGAAACAAAAGAGGGAAATTATTCTGTTATTCATACACAAATTGCAGAGACGTAGGACCTAAAATTGAAAATTAACCAAAATTATAATGCTGAAAAGAATAGAAGAGGCTGCAGAAGTACAGCTGGTAGTGGGGCTTTGCTGAATTATTCAAATTACGTTAGAGAGAAAGCTACCATACATCGAAACCAACACTAATTTTTCTTTAAAAAAAAAAATTCACCAGACATATGCCAAACCACTGTGAGTGCATGGAATTCTGAAACCCAGAAAATGCATTTTAACGCATTGGAGGTGTTATGTTGCTCCTGTCTCGATCTTTCTATCTCTTAATATGAATTTAATTAGACAGGAAGTTCTACCAAGGGGTCCTCCCCGGAACTGGCTTTGGAATTGGGCTTCCTCTGGGTCCTCTGAACCTCAAGGGTTAACATTTTCTCTCTTTAGAATGTATTGACCCCATAGTAAAGTGATTCCCCAGAGAAGGGTTGGTAGGAGGGGCGTAGGCGAAGGCAGCGCCCAGTCTCGGTGCCTACTACGCCTCCCCACGTTCGAACTTGCCCGGAGTTCGAGTTCCAGAGCCTCGTTCTGACCATATTTTCCAAGTAAGAAAAAGAACAGTAGCTGCGGGGGCGGTGAGGGTGAAGGGGAAAATTTCTTCTCGACGCCAATAAGCATTTCATTATCTTTTGACACAATTTCGTCCAAAGGTTCCCGCTGGAGAAAGGCCTTTCTGCATTGGGGTGAGGGAAGCAAAGATTTCTCAGGCTCCTGCACTTAACACCTCTAGCTGCTTCCAGCATCTACTGGGTCAGGAAACAGCGTCATCTATAGATAGAACTGCACCGCTTCTTGCGAGGGTCTTCCTCGGGTGCATTCCTAAATCAAACTGGTTCCCTGGCTCCGCAGCTCGGCTCCGCGTCTCAGCCAATCGTGCCCCTCCAACCCCAAGGTCTCGGCGCTTGGGCCTCGTGGGCAACAGCTCTACAATCGGCATCCCACCCCGTCTCCCTCCCCCCACCCCCAGCTTGAGGCAAAGGCACCGCAAAGCAGCCCTAAAGGGTTTCAGAGGCCAGTTATTCCGGAAACTTTCTCCCAAATGGAGGAAGGCGTCAAAGGGGCTATAAAGTCGAGAGATTCAGACTACACCTGCCGTTGCCGATGTCCGCATACCCGTGATGCTAAAGGAGCACTTGTCGCGAACTCCGTTTGCTCTCTCAACGCCCCCAAACTTAAAATCATCACCACATGTAAAGACCTCAATGGATTCGTCTAGGACTAGCTTTGAGTAACAACTCTTCAAATATATTTTAGATTGGAATCTCCAGAAGGCTCCCTCCATACCTTACAGAAACCCGGTCCATTTCCCAGTCTCCAGTCACAAGCTGCACCAAATATCAACAGCACAGAAAGCAAGAAAGACAAATCGAGTTCTTAAGGATCCCATTCTCACCCAAATCTTTTTACTCACCAGAACGACCACCCTTCTACTGTTAAGGGGGATAAAATGTCAGAATTCAAAAACATCTCTAAAGCAAAGTTGCAGTCCATAATAAATCACAGCAGCAACACATATAGCTTGGAAAGTGTGAGAAGAGAAATATGAACTGTCTTGAAGTATGCAAGAAATAAAAACTTACCCCCAGTGAATATCTCTTAAGCAGTGATCAGGGTCTAGAAATCTATACTGAACAGAAGCAGAGGAGAATATTTTTCTGAGTCTCAGGGCAGAAGCTCTTTCTCTATATTCTTGGTTGAGTGAGCACATCCAGGTGTGAAATTGTTTGCACACCCCAGCACCTCTTATATTGCCAGCAAAATTAGCTGTTATTACTGTCACTGTTTAGTGATGGTTAGCGTGATACAAAAAAAAAAAACTGCTGTAATCAAGACCTGGCGCATCTTTGCAAATTACAGATAATTGTAAACGTCCAGATTATGATAATAGCATCCTAATCCAGCCTGCAATATAATTATTACAGAGTGTTACATCTGAAACTGTCCAGTAGGGCTAATTCAGCCATTATTTAGACCCTATTTTTGCACGGCAAATGGGTTGCTGAGTTGAAAATGTACGATTGTAATTTCACAGGGCACTCAATGAGTAATGGTATAGGAAGAGGAAAATACAAAAGTGAAATGTGAACAGTAGCGATCAAATCAAACCCTGAAGGACAAAAGACTGTTTGATTCATATGGAAAAAGAAGAGCGGGAATTAAGAAAATAGCAGATCAGTGGTCTGAAGCATTACGTGTCCAAATCTTCAATATGTGTAAGGCTGATGTGTTTGCAAGGGCTTCTACATCTGCTGCTGCCTGGAGTCTGAAATAATTTTTCTTTTTCTTTCTTTTTTTTAACTTGTCTTTCCCCCCCTTCCCCCTTCTCTCTCCTAAGGCATTATCTTCGCTTAAAAAAAAAGAGTGCCCCTCCCCCAAGCAAAGACCATTTGTCAATTTCACCATTGTTTCCAAGGCAGCCTCAGAATGTGCCTGTCATTTGTTTATGAACATTTAAAAAAATGAATTTGCAATCTCTCTTGTCATCAGAGCAAAACGCCCTGGATGTTTGTAAGTGTTCCTAAATTTCATCTCCATTCTCTTTCACTGGGAATAAGTCACTGAGAGCTCTAAAGGATATTAGCAGAAAATGTATTAATTGCTGCTAATTAAATAAAACCGGCTGGGAAGCTGTCTCCTCCATTCGGCTTCCACGGCTGTTGGCTTTAATCCTATCACTAACTTTTATTAATTAACACTCCCCTTCTCATGTAAACCAGTCCAGCTGATTCTTTTGCTACAAGTCACTGATGTACTACTTCTTTCTGTATTCCAGAAAGTCTGGTATTTTTGATAAAGAACTGTCCCTGCCCCAGATATGGTTGTAAAAGAGCAAGGTCAGTCTCCTTAAACTATGGAGGGACCGAGGAGAGAGGGAGTTGGAGAATTATAACAAGTGAGTCTGGAGAGAGGCTGGGGCGCTGTGCTGGTTCCAGAGTGAAAGCAAACCTTGGGTTCCAGCTGCTGCCTCCTGAGGATGAGGAGGATGAACCCCGGCCAGGATGAAACTTCTGGAGTCCAGTTCTGGTTCCTGGTGGTGATGTCCTGGTCGGGGACACCTAAAGCCCACAAATTCCCAGGAGTTCAATTTTCCCACCATGAGCACAGACAATTTCCTGGGCATCTTTTCCAGCCTGTTGGACAGTGTGTGATGATTCTCCCTCCTCCCACCACCTCACAAACCCTGGAGCTGCCCAGCCAGGGCCACCCTGCAGGGTGGCAAGCAGGCTTACTAGCTCCTGTGAATTTAAGGGCAATAATGAAATGTCCCCTGTTTAGTGACCCCTGTTTATGGATGAAAGTTGAGTCCATATCCTGCTTCTTCCCCCGCCCTCTTCTCCCATCTTGCAAATGACAAATGGCAGAAATAGTCCTTGAATGACAACAAGCTTCCAGTGGCTTCTTGTCGCCTTTCCAAGAAAAAAAAATGCTTTAAAATAAATCATAGCTTGAGTACTGTTTACCGTCCTTCGCCTCCACCTACTTCTTAAAAAAAAAGTACACTAGACTGTGCATGGTGGAGATTTGACAGAGAATCCTTACTGAAACTTTGTGTGTGTGTGTGTGTGTGTGTGTGTGCAGAATGATGTTATGAAGCCATTTTTTTCCCCTTCCTGTGGCGAAAGGTCGTAATGTGTGGTATTTCACGGTTTTATATAAATTTTGGTTTAGGATGTGGAACAGACTCAATAATACGTGCGCTTTTGGCAAAGAGACTCCTTCGGATCCCCATAAATCAGAAGTAAATACGGAGTCCCTGCGAACAAAAGAGCAGAAACAATGGCTGCAAATCAGGACTCTCTTCTCTTTTAAAGAGAGATTCATGTAAATTCCCCCGGTTCCTATCTTTACGGTTAGAGCTCGACCTATAAAACAGGTTATTACATTACAGCCGGCAACCCTGGATGATTGAAAGGGAAGTCTTCCCCCGCCCCTCCGCAGTCGATACTCTGTGTGTACTTTCTGCCCTGTACCACAGGGGAACCTAAAGCTTGTCAGATGCAAAAGAAAACGCGGATGCGGCGGGGGTGGGGCGGGGGTGGGGGGACGGAGCTGCGTAGAAAAATATGTAGCCAATCCCATATGTGCTACCACTATTTGGGCTGTTTTCGAAGCCCAGAGTTCGCCGGCACCATGGAAAAACCAAGTACAGTGCGCAGCACTCGCAGGCAACCTGGGAGCGCGAGCCGCAGCGCCCCCTCCCCAACCTCCCGGGAGGCGGGATCCTCCGCCCAGCCGCTGTGGGAGGGGGTGCGTAAGGGCGGAGGAGAGGGGTGACCGCAGGCGGATCCGCCGGCGTGGCGCGCTTCCCAGAGGTGCCGGAGGGCGTCTGTCCTCAGGGCGTGCCTCCGGGGAGGGCTCGAGAGCTCGGGGTTGGCGGGAACCCAGCGGCCAGTGGGAGGCGCGCGATCCGAGGGGTTGCGGGACGGGGCGGGGAGGGGGTGACAGTTGGGGAGCCCTAAAGGTCCCTCTCTTCGAATAAAAGGAGGCGCTGGGGGGCGTGAGAGGGGCAAGGGGCAGTGGTCCAGGAGGCATCCCTCGCGCTTCGGGCTGGGGAGCTCTGGAGGCCGAGTGGTGTCAAGGTCGGAGTAAGCTTCAGAGCGCGCTGGGAGGAGCCGAGCACCGCCTGGCCTTGGCGCGCTGTGGGCGACTCCCAGGACGGCGCGGCCAGGACGCCGCGAGCCGTGGGGCGTCCGGTGGGATCAAAGAAGCCAAAGGAGGCCAGCCGGCGCGTCTGGGATTGTGGGATAAGGGGCGGGAGACAGAGGATTGGCATGGGCGGGGAGATCCTGGCCTAGCCTGTGCCTGTGTCATCGGGAGGGTGTGCGTGCGTGTGTCGGTGTGCGGGTCAACACGCTCCTGCCCGAGGCCGAGACCTGGGTGGATCCGAGTGTGGGTGGACAGGCTCCCGGGTGGGTGCCCCAACAGGAGGGAGAGAGAGGGAGCGAGATCAAGGGCAACGAGGTCTGCGGGTTCCTCTGTGTGTGTGTCTCAGGCCCTGTGGCTCAGCACTGGAGCCGCCTGGCACCCACAGGAATGCGGCTTCTCTCGGCTCCCCAGGCCGCCCCCTGTTCCACAAGGAGGTGGCCGCCAGGAAAAAGGGGGGGGGGGAGTAAGGGCAGAAATCCGCCTAGCCCAACGCGAGCCTCAAACAAAGGCCAATTTATCTGCTCTTTTACAGGATGGCCCAGGAGGCGGACAGGGCACCAAAGAATCATACTGGCCCTGCCAGCATGCCCTCGGCCTCCTGGGCTTTGTGAGGTGGTCTGAAGATGGGGATAGGAGCTTGGGAGTATGGGGGGCGCGGTGAAGAAGCCCACGGGAAAGAAAATTAAATCTTGGGGTGAGCTTGACATCTCGGGAGCACTAGACTGAGAGCTAGGCAAGTGGGGACCGGAAGAGGCAGGCAGAGGTCAGGAGAGTGGGGTCGGGCAGACCGGGACTCTGCTGGGGAGTGGTACATGTTTATATTAGATATAGGGATAAACAATGGTGAGAAGGAGGGAGGGTGGGAGGCAGGGCAAGGGAGAGGAACATCACACGGATATTTTTAGCCTTTGCTGAGGATCTGTTATTTTTACATCCTTGGGCGCAGGACTGCAGGGAGTTAAATTCCCCAGGGAGAATCCCCGCGGTGCCAGGGAAAACCCGCTGCAGACTGGTTTGCCAGAATATTTTTGTCCACGGCTCCCGGACCAAGTTTAAAAAAAAAAAAAAAACCGCGAGAGAGACGAGGCCATTGCGAGTGGAAGAAGTGAGGTTAGCACAAGGGAAGGAATCCTGAAACCTAGTCTGTCCGCGCGGCGTTATGCCTGCCCGCGTCGCAACGAGGCTCTGGTGTCCTTAACAACAAGCAGTGTCAAGGCTGGGGGTGACGGGGTGGTCGTTAAAGAAGAGCTTCCCTCTTCTTTCCGGGAAGAGTCCGAACTCGCGCTTCCCTCCGCTTGACCGCGCCGGCCGATCGGGGTTGGTAGTGAAGGGATCCCCTTTTCAAAGCAGGAAAGACGAGGGGAGATGATGGGGAAGGCTGGAAAAAATATCTGCCCTCTCCACGTGTAGAAAGGGAAAGAGTGTGCTCCAAGCACATTCTTGCCACTCAGGCCCCCAGTGGGTGCGCCCCCTCCAACCTTCGCGAGCACGCACCCGGGGGCGGCGAGGGGTGCCAGCGCAGGGGGAAGCTGGCGCTCGGAAACCGCGGGGAGGCGGGGGGGGGGGTGTCTCTCGGCCGGATTCACGAGAAGTAAAGCGCTGGCTCTCGGTGTAATGGAAACTCCCGCACGCCTTACAAGCCAAGAATGAAAAGCAGGAAATGGATTCCTCTACCTTTCCCCCCATCCTCCTGTTCTCTGCCAGCGCAGACAACAAAGTGGGCTCCGCACGGCTTTCCCCCAAGCGCGTCGCCATCCGGACCTTCTTCCGAGAAAGGAGGGCTGGAGGGGAACGAAGGGGGTGGGGGGGGGGGCGAGAAGCTTCGAGAAGAGAAGCGCTTTGGGGGTGGGGGAGGAGGAGGGGTCCACAGCCTTGGCCGCGGCCCATGTGCCACCCCGGAGCCAGGCAGGGTGCCTCTCAAGACCAGCAAACCATCAAATCCCCCCAAGGTCTTTCTAAATTGGCAGGCTAGAAAGGAAAAGGGAAGAGAAGGAAGGAGACGAGGAGAGGAAAGGAGAAGGAGCGAGAAAGAGAAGGAGAGAGAGCACACAGGTAAATTCCCCTCAGGGCACACAGCGTGCCTTTTCAGGTCTAGTCTCCCAATCCTGGAAGAACCTTCTCAGAAGTCCTCAGATGACAGGATGTAAATTTTTACGTTCTAATCTTCCCCCCACGCCCCCACCCCCGCCCAAGAAAACTATTTTGTCAAATTTATTGCTGCTGACTTCCTAGCTGTAAAATATATCTCACGCACCTTGTAATTTCCAACAAACGATTTCCCTTGGTATCCCAAGGAAACAGAGTCAGGCGAACTAAAGAACAGTCAGAAAGACACCCACAGTTCAGGCCTGGGAGTACAGCTCTAGACCCGGGCTGTAGCTCTGGTCACACTGTTGATGTCTGTGTGCAGAGGTGGAGAAGGATGCGACAGAGGCCAGGGTTGCTGCAAGTCCTTCCTCTCTGCCCCAGAGAAGCCTTCACAAAAGAGAAATCCCTGCAAACAGATGCAGTTTCCCATCGTTTGGAACCTGCTTGCCACTGTCTTATGTAAAAGCAAAGCAGAGAGAGCTCCTTCCTGAAAAAACCAGAGCAGTAAAGAGGATGAAGGAAGTAATTTATGTTTGGAATATTGTCTCACACGATATGAAATGGACACGGGGCCACAATACTTTCCTTCCTTTCCTCCACCTTATAATTCCCTCTTGGCAGAACGAATGCATTCCCCCTACACACACATGCCCTGCTTGGCCTACTGATTTAGGTCCATCATTGTTTTCAAGTCCTGTGATCCTTTCCTCTTGTGAAAGAGCTCAGATACATTTATAATCATACACTGAGTCCAAGGCACTACCATTTGCCACACTGCAAACATTTCAGGTTTTTAAAAAAAATGTAATAGAAGGGGAAATTTCTTTTTCTTCTTTTTTTTCATTTTCTCATCTCTGGAAGCTCCCTTTGAAGGGAGTGTAATTTGTCTAATTGCTCTGGCAATACACAGAGGCTGATGGGGAGGGGGGCAGTCTCCACCATAATTGCTTTGAGCTTAGAATTCAGAGTGGTTATTGAGGGATTTCTGCTGCTTTCTTACTCACACACAGAGAGGGAGGGCTGTATTTAGATTCCGGCATTACTTTCTACCTGAAACAATTTGGGGTTAAACTTAAAATTATCTAAACGTTTTTGTGGTTAGGCCAAAAAACACCTAAATATATACTATGTGGCAGTACTCTAAACAGGCCACATATGTATATAGACATATAAAGTACAGCATCCAAAATATACACATCTACAGTTCTGCATCTACACAGCCCCCAGTTTCTGTTTTCCTTTTTGCCTTGTTGGATCTCTGCAGAGTTTGTCTTCCTTTAACTGCCTGCACAAAATGTCACCAGCCCATTATAAGTGGGGCAAATGGAGTATTTTTTAGAGGCATTTTGCTTTCATGGTCGAAATAATTTTATTTATCCAGAATATACAGTTTAATTCTTCTATCTACACTTATTTACATGGTTAAAATAACATTGAAAAAAGTCTTTTGAAAATTTGAGGTCATAGATTTCAAGGCACTATTGATAGTGTCCACAGTTGCGCAAAAAAAGTTCGTCTGTAAAAAAAGGGGGGACGGGGTCCTTTGAAATGCAATAACTTACATGCAAAAAAAGCTTTACACATGAATCTTTTTTGTTTCTGTTTTCCAAACTTCCCCATATGAATTTCTTTTAAATGATTTTCTAAAACAGCAAAAACACAGTAGTCCCAAAAAAGACAGCAAGAGAAAGCGGCCGGTCTAATAGAGTGTCCCGGAGGCCAGCGCCAGCGGGTGCTGTAAGGAGCCGGGCGGCGGCAGGTGGGAATTGATTGAGCTGGCCGCGCTCGGGTACCAGGAAGCCGAGTTCTCCAGGTAGCTGGACGCGGGGGACTGGTTGGAGGTCGGAGGGTGGGCATGAGGGTGGTGGCTGAGCGAGCGGGACGAGCCCTGGGGCTCCCACACCGCCGGAGACTGAGGCGAGTTACACGCCATAGGGTCGCTGGAGCTGGGGCTGTGCTCCGGGGGCATCTCCCCGTTTTTCATGATCTTCTTGATCTTGGATCTTTTGTTCTGAAACCAGATTTTCACCTGAGTGGGGGAACAAAGGCACACGTTACCGGGACACTCAGAGGCTGCCCGCGCGCCTCCCCCAGGGCGGCAACTGGAGGCGATTTCGGCCCCCAGGAGGCCAGGCCCTGTCGTCTCCCCGCAGCTCTCGGCCCACGGTCAAGGGGCTGGGCCGGGGGCAAAGCCTGCATCTCGGGCCCCAGAGAGCGCCCTGTTGGCTGCTGCTGGGGCCGGACCCCCAGCCTTTTGTCTTATGTTGGGGCCGGGGGAGGGGCGCGAGTGTCCGCGGCCGCGAGCGCACACGGGTAGGCCTGCGCGGAGCGCCTGCAAAGCGGCGCCGCGAACGTCTCCAGAACAACCGCCAGGGCCCGGTGAGCTAGGGGCGCGGGGCCGGCTACGCGCGCACGCGCGAGAGTGGGGCGGACAAGGAGCGGTCTCGCCGTTTCCCGACCGATCCCTTTCACTCCCTCCTCGGCTCCGAGGACATTCTTTATTCTTCCAAAGACGCCCGTGGGGCTGGGGTGGGAGTGAAGGGAACGGGACGATCCAGGGCAGATTTCCCCGTACAGCCCGCCCTCCCACCTCGGAAGGTCAGGCTGCTGCGGCCTAAAGCTCCGCAGGCGCAGGGCGTGACCCGTCAGCTCTTCCGGCTGCAGGCGACGTTCCCGGCTTCCGCGCGGCCTAAGACCACCGAGAGCCCGCCGGGCCCCGCTCATCCCGAGAGGCTCTGCATTGTGCAGAGAACCAGTTTCCCAAAGCTTCGAGAGTGTCCTGGAAACAACCCTCCCCTTGTTTCCAACCTAGGAAACCGGCCCCTCAACGCCCGAGGCTCGAAGGGGTGGGGCTTGCATCTCGGGAAGAACGCGGTCTCCATCCCATCCCTACCGTCGCACGGCGGCGACACCCGGCCTGACTCCTAGAGGGAAGGGCGCGGGGTCAGTGTCTTTCTGTCTGTGAGTTTCTCGCGGGCCCTATTGAATCGGCTCCAGCCCGCCGGGACCGAACCCCGCGGCCAAGCCAGGCTTGCAGCCCAGGCGGGGCTCTTGCCCCGGCCGCGGCCGGATTTACCTGTGTTTGCGTCAGTCCCAGGGAGGCGGCCAGCTCGGCGCGTTCGGGCAGGGCGAGGTACTGAGTCTTCTGAAACCTTCTCTGTAACGCGGCCAGCTGAAAGCTGGAATAAATAGTCCTGGGTTTACGAACTTTCTTTGGTTTGCCGTTCACCATCCTCACCTCGGGCTCGGCCACTTCTTTCTCTAAATAATCAAAACAGACCCGGTTAGAGTTGTCGGCGGACAATGGCCCTTTTGCAGAACTTGCAAATACAGTCCTTGAATATATTACCACGCAGCCTTCACTCTCTTTCCCCCATATTACCGCCTTTGCTTCACGAGACCCCTCCCTCCCCATCGTGGAAAAGCCAGGTAGCCTGATTAATTCCCTACTCTGTTTATTCAGGTTCTCCTGGGTTTGTGCAAGGCGCCTTGCACAGCACAACTCCTTTTTCGGCGTCCGGCATTTAGCCCTTGCAGCGGTTCCTGCTTCACCCGGATTCGTTTTCAAGCCCACCCTGTGTTCACCGACGTTTCTTGGGTGAGTCTGGCCAGCCGCTCCCGGGGATTCAAGGGGGAGGCCCCGGGCCGTGGCCCCCCTTATGTCAGCGTCTGTTCGGGCGCCCGCAGAGGCCAGACGCATGGGCAGGGAAGACGCTAAACGAGGTCTCCAAAGTTCAAAGACCCACAAGCAAACTATGCTCCTTCAATTCAGCAGCAAGCCGTCCGAGCCGCCGCAGACAGAGGGCCGATTATGCAGCCCCCATAATCTCCCTGCAGATCTGCGAGGGCACAGATGTGTCTGGTTTCTTTTACAAATAGACTTAATAAGTTCTTGGCCAAAAGAAAAAAATCTTTCATTTATGCACGAAGTTCAGAGACACTGAAAGGAACGAAGACACGCCTCCCCCTCCACCCGCCCCCCCCTCCCCGCAGTCTTTGAAAGTTTATCAGGAGTTATAGTTCCAATACAATTTGAAAAGGAATCCGCGGTGGGGTGTTTTCGTAGGAAAGGGGCGGCAGGTCAGGACGAATTTAGCAGAATTGTGAGTATAGACTTGGGAGAAAAAAGACTCTCGGAACGCGTGTTTTACAAACGTGCCCTGGGGCCACAAGTCCCCTTTCACAAAAGTACCATCTTATCAAAAGTGCCCATCTCTGGAAGGGGCGGAGAACCTCTCCTCGGAGTGTGTGTGTGTGTGTGTGTGTGTGTGTGTGTGTGTGTGTGTGTGGCGAGCTCCTAGGAGAGGAAGGGTGGAGGATGAGGGCTGTGGTCTCGATTCTGCCAGAGCAGGGGATGCTAATATTAGCAGGATTATTAATGTGCTGGTGGGAAGAGATCAAACCTGACCAGCAAAACCTCTCCTAGGAGACCTTATACCTCTCTTACTGCCCAAGCTCACTAACCCTCTTAAACTCTCCAACTAAGTTTCAAGGCAGCCGCAAAAGGAGATGGGAAGGAGAAACAAATTGTAGGCACCTAATGGAGAAAGAAAAAAATATTGCTCCAATAACGTGACCCTTCAGCAACCCTCCTCCGCCTTTAAATGGCTTTTTGTTTTGGGAAATGCCTTGGAGAAACCGCAAGGCTCTCGGCGCGCTCTTCCTCTGGCGGGCTACAGCTCTCCAGCCCCCACCCCGCCCCGCGCGCTCCGGGTACGCACACCACGCTGGCTCGCGGCTGCTCTCACGCTAATCCCCGCAGAGTCTTTGAGGCAGCCTTCCACTCCCACTCCTCGAGCACGCTTACCCTAACATCCAGCAAATAACCTTCCGTTCATTACGTAAACGCCGCTCAGGCTGGTTGATTCTTTCCTCTCTCCACCCCTACCCGCTTTCCAGCTTCGCCGGCTTCCGACCGGGCAAGCTGGGAATCCAGCGGCTTGAGGGGTCGCCCGAGGGTACCAGAGAGGAGAGATGCTGGTCCGAACTCCCCCGCAGGCTTCTTCTACTAAGGATCTCTAAAATGCTGGCTCGGGAACCTCTCTTGGTTGCAGAGTCCCGGCCCCCACTCCCGCCGGGTGCGCCCGCACTGCAGTGGACGGCGCGGCCCCCCGATCTCCCACCGCATCTCGCTCCTCCCTGATCCTGGCTCCCCCTGTGTCGGTCCCCACCCCCAGCCCCCGTACCTGGCTGGCTGGTGGCGCTCGGCACGCGGTTGTAGGCGCCGCCGTACTGGTGGTAGGGGCTGGCGTAGCTGTAGTCGGCGTAAGCTTTGGCGGGGTAGCTGCCCGCGGCGCCGTTCACGCCGTGGTACTGGTACTGGTAGGGGTTGAGCGCTTTGCCGTAGGAAGCCGAGGTAGGAGAGCAGTACCCATGCGGGGCTCCCCCCGCGGGGCTGTAGTAGTCGGAATCGGTAGCCGACGACTCGGGCAAAGTTGGCGATTCCTGAGACGGATGGTGCATGGCTGCGGACGTCTGGAACGGGGCTTGGAAGTCGCCGGATCGGATGCTGGGGACCCTCCTGTCAAACACTCCTGTCATTGCTCACTGGCGGCGGCGGTTATCCTTGCTGCTCTGCGGAGGCGGCTGCCCGAGTTGGCCGTGGGGCTGCTCTGGTCTAAGCAGACATGGCTGTGGGAGCGAGGGAGGAGGAGGAAGAGGAGGAGGAGGAGGAGGAGAGGCGGCGGCGAGGAGGAGGCTGGGAGTCTTGGAGGCTCTGTCTCCGGCAGGCTGACTGCTGGCTGAGGCGCAGCACAGCCTTGGTTAAATCCTTAATTGCGCGCTTACGCACAGCGGGGTGGATCGGGTTCCATTGGCCAGGGCCTCAGGAGCAGCAGCAACACCCTAACTCGTCCAACTAGTTTGAGCACAACAAAGCATTGCTTAAAAAAAGAGGGAGAAAAAATGAAGGGGGGGTGAGTGTGTGTGTGTGTGTTGTTGTCGCTCGCTGGGGGAAGAGGGGGTCCTCAGGCAATCTGTTTTCAGTGAATACTAAAGACAACGCAGAAGCGCCAACACCCAGCTCTGTACTGTCTGGAGACAATGTGTTCCAATCAGCAGCCTCAGAAAGTGCACATGTTTTGGGGATGAGGTCGACCACGGTCTTCCCATGCCCCTCACCTCCCAGCCAGCCTCGAGCTGCATCAAGGGCGAATGTAGACTGAACACTAATATTGAAATGGGGAATCAAAGCGGGGCGGGGAGCAGGGATGTGGGATAAAGGTGAGAAGAAACTGATGAGAACAATATTTTTAGTGGGGCACTGGGAGCCAAGCTGTAATTTACATGTGTTGAAAATTTGTGATTTGGGAAAAGACAGACAAATTTGCAACAAGCACTTCCTTTGCCCGAGATGAGTTATTTCTCAGACAAGGGAGAGACAAGGATGCTCAAGAATGCACTCTTAATGGCAGAGAGAGTTCCTGCAAGCCCAAATCCCTACAGCGACTTAAAAAATTGCTGTCTTAAGCACAAATAACTTAATGACTCCCAAATTGCTGGTCCCCAAGAGGAGCGGGCAGCCCCACATTTTGTTTGATATTCTAGTCTATTTGGATGCTGTTGGAATAGAGGATCAGTAATTCTGTGTTCAGTGGTCAAAGATTCCTGCAAAAGTGAATGGTCTACTTGTGACTTGTCCTCAGGGAACTAATGGGAACCCCAAGAACGCTGGGAAGTAGACAGAGATAAAAGTTCTTTGGGGAAGTTGGGTGAAGCCCATGGATTTCCCTCTTCCAGCTCCATGGAGGTGGCACCGAGGGCCTGCTTTTCCATTTCCCACGTCCGGATTCCTGTACCCTCAATCCCTTTATTTCTTGCAGTGAAAGCATCTTAGCTCATATGCAAAGGGAGAAAAGGCTCAGGAATCAAACACTTGGTATTTGGGATGCAGAGTTTGCCTTTCACGAAGTGTCACTCTTGCTCTAGTGGTGATCTAGCTGGGAGTTTAGAAGTTTAACATTAGTCAGTTTACCGCTACCCACTTCCTCTCCCCTCAAATAGGACACTCCAGGAGCTGGATCCTGATTTGGGTCCTCCCAGCATCTTCCTCCAGGGGTTCTAAGACCCGGAACCTGGGAGCTCCACCCGACATCCAGGGTGGAACAGTCTGACTTCTCATCACCGCCTCATCCCTCCCCCGCCCCACCCCCGACCCAACCGAAGAAGAAAATGTCTACATTAGTTGTGTCTAGTCTTAGTTTAGCCTCACTTTGGCTGTGGAGCTATTTTGGCCCAAAACAGGCTAGCAGGAGAGCCGAGGGGGTGGGGGCGGGTCCGGAACTCGGAGCAGGAGGCCAGCCTCGCTCCGAAACTACAAAGCCGAGCAGCCACATGTGCACCAACTCCCTGCCTCTGGGCGCCGTAAAACCACAGCTATTGTCGCATAGCCCTCTGGGGGCAACTTCAGCTCTGGCGCGCACAGGGAAGGGAAGGTGTGTGTCACAGGGTCCACAGCGCCCCTCCTCCCACACCCGCCCGAGTCCCTGCTTGCGGCCTGTGCCGCCCCAGACTTCGCTGAGATAGAAGCTCGGTTAAACAGAGCCAAGGCTGTCCGCCCATCCTCACACCATGCTATGGCTGTCGGCACGGCAGTTCACCCCCTAGGTTCTGGCTGAGAAGGACCACAGGGCTTCGGGGAAACACTACAGACCGCAGCAGGCTTGCAGCCCTGGCCTCTGCTCCGGAGAAGTTCTCGGCGCCCATCGAGTCACCTTACACGCATCCTGCCATTTAATTCCACGAATCGCTTCCCCAAAGCAATGCCAGGGATGGTTCAAAGCGCCTCCTGGTTCGGGGAGCAGGCGGCCTTCCGCAGCACCCCACCGTATCCCCGCAGCCCCACCCTGGCACTCTCTACTTTTTACAGATTTAAAAGTTATTACGTGGCGGGAAATGAGGTCAATACCGTTATGCTAAATCGGATGTTCGTAGCAATGTCCTTAGACCTTGCTGAGAAGGCAGATTCCAATCTGGATGGATTGGAAGCTGCAGAATTTGGACAGAATTTAGAAGTTCAAAATCCGGTTGAAAACACAGTGTTACAATGTTAAATTATTCTAGACCTCGCTAAATTTCACTTTTCCTCCGACGAAAAAAGACATTCTTTCCCATGTTTTACACAAGACAAAAAGGAGTGGGGCGAAAAGGAAGGATTTAACTTCTTTTTCTCAGTTCCTAAAGTGGTGGCCCTCACGCCAGACTCCGAGCCACTTGTGCAAAGGCTTCTGCTGGGTGAGGCCTCCAAACCTGGGTGTGTCTCTGAAGGTCCAGAGCATCGACTTTCTTGCTTTGTCCCGCTTCTTTTCTAGGTTGACCCCATTTCCCCCTACCCTTCCTTTCCTTAAAGGAAGCGGGAGGGAGAGGGAGCGCTGAGTTAAAAGGAGCCCGAGTCTGATCACAACATGGTCCCATTTCCTTTCAGGTTAGAGTCATTGTGGCTTTGTGCACGGCTGGCACCGGGCCTGGCCGGCGCTTCGGACCCACACTCTGGGCGCACACGTGTTGGGTATCCCGGCTGTCAGGGTAGCAACTTTTGCTGGTACTGTGGTGCTTGTGATACCAAGGCTCAGAACTCTAAGGCCAGCGGGCCGGACGCTGTTACCTCTTTCAAAACCCACTGACAGGCCCAGCCACGGAGAAACAGCCCCACGGCTTCAAACTTCTCCAGAAGTGCTCTCCTCACGGCGACACGTAGGAAGAATGTGAGTAATTTCATCTCCTAGTAGCCGAAATTTGAAAAGGGCGGGAGGCGGTGGAGGGGAAACGGACCCTAAGAGTAGTGCAAGTCTTTACCACGAGCGCCACCCAGTGTCCGCGAGGAGCAGCGTGCAAATGGCAAACGCTTCCCAGGCTCGCAGTCCCTGGCTGGACAACGCCCGTTTGTCCTGGGGTTCGAGTCGGCTACCACGTGGCTTTCCTTCTCTCCGCTTCCAGCAGATCTCTCTCTCCACTCCCACGCCCTTTCGTTCCTTTACGTTACTCCGTATACAGTCATACTCTTCCTCTCCCCCTCCCCCCCCCCTCCAACCGGATCACTTTTTTTCTGGGTTTTAGCACGAAATCCAGCGATTTGGGGGAGTACCATGCTCTGGGATGACTGGAACCAATCGAGGGTGACCCTTGTTTCCTAGACAGTTCTAAGAAGCAGGCTCTCCTCTAACTGGATGAGGCGCTGGAGAGACTGAGGGTGATTCACTACTCCCGGGAACTGGAAAGATGGTACCAGTCTGAGTTTGCAGGGAGAGTGCTTTGAAAAGGCGTGGCAGGGAGCGGGGGAGGGGGGGATCATTTTAATAGCTGCTAACTCAGTGTTTTCCCTCTGACCTATCTGGAAATCTACTTACTCATAGGTGTGCCAAAAGTAGAGCATCCTTCCCTTTGGGCTTGACGCTCAGACAAATTACTGCACCTGAAAATATTTAGTTTATAAATTATGATCTTTTTAATATGGACGCTACTATTTTATTTAATTAAAAAATTGTACTCATCAGTTGGATGCACGAAATTCACGTAGATAAAGGACCTCCATAACATGATACTAGCATATATGCAAACTTGATGTAAACAAGTCTTCTTTAGTTTAGAATTTTTTAAATCCGTGGACTACCTGTCTTAAAAGTCCTTTCCTTGGTTTGAGGTTTATTTTAGTTTTCATCTGCAATGCTTTATCCATTATTTTGTTGATCTGTCCAGCGAA
Source organism: Balaenoptera acutorostrata (assembly GCF_949987535.1). Taxonomy (NCBI): domain Eukaryota; kingdom Metazoa; phylum Chordata; class Mammalia; order Artiodactyla; family Balaenopteridae; genus Balaenoptera; species Balaenoptera acutorostrata. Next base: position 61,995,305 of record NC_080070.1, read on the forward strand.
CACTGCTCTCAGAGCAGTTCACTGTTATTATGTCTTTATTGATCACGATCCGTCTAGAGTACTTTTCATCCTAGAAATCTCAAACACAAACACAGCTGGTTACATCATATGTTTTGTGGAGACAGATCTGAGTATTTTATTTACAATGGAGCTTCATTTTTCTTTGAGCTAGGGCACGAAGATCATTTAAAAACTTAAGGTAAGAGCCCTAAATACTCAATTTGATGTTTGTCTGTAAAAGACACATTTCCATGAATTGCGATGAGATGAAAAAACAGGAGTGATGATTGCAAAAATGGTGAAGTCTTTAAAAAATATCACAAGTTGTTGGTCATTGGTTTCGGCAACTCAGCCGAATGGCTTTTGTGTCTCTTGATAGAGAGCCAGGCATACTGGCTTGGAACTGACATTCAGAGGTGGTTCATCTTCTGAGTTAGCAAAACTGTTTAATTCCCCACCGAGGTTTAAAGTTCTTCCCATGCACTTGTGAGGCTGAACTAACTAGGCCCAAGCCAAAATGCTTTGGAGCCCATATGAATTGACAGTGAGGTCACCCAGGGAGGGAGGTGAGGGAATGGGGGTGTGGGGAGGTGATGGAAAGGATAAGTAAAAAGAAAGATTCCTCCCATGCTGAAATTAATTACGGTACCCCCCTGCCCTCAAGAAAAATGTGTTTGGAGTTAAAGAGCATCTCCAACAAAGTAATCTCAAAGGATTCACTAGCAGGCAATTATATAAATATTCTGAATAAATTAAAAATCCCCAGAGGGGGAAACTATTTTCCGCTTAATTCCAAGCTAATAGGATTTTTCAGTCTATTTCCAAATGATAGTGCAGATCATAGACTTTGGCAGATTTTGTTTTTATAATTAAGACATTAAAATGTGTTTATTCATTTAACTTAAACATAACTGCTTAGGAAAAGGCCTTAAGTATCCACTCAAATCTATTCTCTATGAGACAAATTTAATATACCACAGCTGAAAACACTTCAAGTTCATCTAAGTAGGAAGTAAATGGGATTATATTATTATAAGTCTTTGCAAACTGAAATTGAGTCATATTCTTCCTCCTAAACTCAGATTTCATCTTCTTGAAAAGAAGGTTTGGCTGTGATGCTATTTACAAAACCTTTATTCTTCTTAAAGATACATAAATTCCAATTTAAAAAATACCCCTTGTGGAGTTAAAAGAAAAGTAATTGGCAGACAGGAATTCAGAGCAATGATCCAATTTTGGCAAGGAAATAGCAAGAGTGAAGCTTAAGTCATTTTTAATAACATTCTAATTCCAAGATCAGTTTAGAATTTTAAAGTTCATTGATCCTAAGCCACTGTGTTTTTATGATCTGACAACACTGTATGCAAAGGTGTAAAAAATCACTTCTAAAGTCAAATCCATTCAGATTATTCAATCACTGTGAGCTGGGTTAAAACTTGGTCCACAAATATATGAACTCAGGTAGGTAATATAGTTTTATAGATATTTTTGCACCCTGCCTTAATTGTATCATTTTAATAGATTAAAACAAACAGCAAGAAAATACAAAACCTTTTTGTACAGCTGTGTTTACTACCTTATACCTTTTGTAAAGAGAAAGATTCTTAAATAGGCAACCCCAGCCTGAGATAAGAGGTTTCCCTGCTGTGTTACACAGCATAATCAGTGGAAGGCACAGTGCCCACCTGGACTTGCATCCCTCTGTGCTCCTGCAGAAGAAAATAAAGGCAACAGGAAGGAAAAGTCAATAGCTTTCCAAGTCAAGTGTAGCTGATGCAGCAATGGAGTCCTTTTTTAAAAAAATTGTGGACAGAAAAGATACATTACCCTTCTTGTACCCAGAATCTTAGTAATAGTCAACTTTATAGACCATGAGCAGTTAAGCAGAAGTTTTCTTTTGCAACACCAAGTCTTAGTTTTATTTCTCTTTCTCAACACAGCAGACTCTTAGATGGTGCATTTAGCAAAGTATTGTAAACATATACGTTCGTCTAATTTATTGCTGCATCCTGGCTTACAACTTTGGGTATGTGACTGCAGGTTCCCAATGGTTTGAGTGCATTTTCTCAGTTTTACCCCTGAATGATGTATGCATTTCAATTGGTTACTTCAGAAATCAGGGAACACTTTGGCTGCTACTGCAACTTTTCAACAGCCCTCATTTTGCAATCAACATAGTATGTGTCTGCATGCACTATTGTTAGTTTCCTTTCCTTTTTTTTTTTTTTTTAAATATTTATTTATTTGCACTATAGTTAGTTTAAAATTGGGTTGGAGGAGTGGGTGAAATGGGTGAAGGAGATCAGAAGGGAAAACATTCCAGTTATAAAATAAATAAGTCATGGGGATGTAATGTACAGCATGGTGACTATAGTTAATAGTATTATATTGCATATTTGAAACTTGCTTAAGTGCTCTCATAACAAGGAAAAAAATGTAAATGTGTATGGTAATCGATGTTAACTAGACTTACTGTGGTGATCATTTTGCAGTATATACAAATATCAAATCATTATGTTGTATACCTGAAACTAATATAAGTATCAATTATATCTCAATAGAAAAAATAAAATGGGGTTTAGGGATATCTGGAATTTTACTTACAAGTTCCAGGAATGCTTGGAACTGTAGAGGGAAAAGATATTTCTTTTTTATGAAACTCTGGACTTCAGCTAGCCACAGAATATAAACAGATATTGTATTAAATCCTCTCCTAGGAAAAAAAGAAGTGAAGATGGAAATCAACAAATTAAATAAATGAATAACTGACACAGGCTAGAGTAGCTGTATTCATACATGAAGAAATTCAGAATATACTGTGGATGCACTATTCTTTCCCTACACTTTTCCCTTGCCTCTTTTGTTATTTGAGTCTCTCGCTGCTTCAGGGGTGTACTGTCATAGCTTTTTCACACTTGCTGTTTAAAAGTTTCAGACACTTTCAGGGTCATGTTATAGAGTAACTGTGCTAGGTCGCTGGTAGTTAACTTACATAGTAAACTTGGAGAGGATAAGGAGAATTTTTTAGCATTGAGAAAAAGAGATGAACCAAAGAGCTTATCTTTGCTGCAGTGATAACATTTTTAATAGAATTATTCCTGAAACCAGTCAGTTAGGTGTAAAACTGGTGATTTTAGTTAATTTAGTAATTGAAATCACTGGTAATTTCCCCTTAACTTACAAGAACAGTGGAAAAGATTGGAAGAGAAGTAGAAGGATGGAAAACAACAGGATAGAAACAGCCAGGAATTAATGACCACTCTGCTGTCTCTGAATTAGAATAGTCATTGGGGTGGCATTTAGGAAAAGCGTGTGTCCACCCAAGGATTGTTTTTTGGGGAGCACTTCCCAGAGAGTTTGCAATAAATGGGGTAGAAGGTGCTAATGACAGTTCTGTTCTTTGTGACTTTCTTTTACTGGGTCATTAAAATTCAACGTGGCCCTAAATATCACAGTTTAAGAAAACATTCTCTAAGTTTTTCCAATATGTTACTGGGTTCTGTTCCTCTTCATAGTCTTATGGTGAACATTTGGCATGTCTTGTGCAAATTTTATAGACCTTTAAATGGTTTTTCCCAAAGGGATTTCATATATAATTCACTTCTCCTCTCACAGTAGCCTTGAGAAGTAGCTATGTCAGGCTGTTAGGGTTGGTCTTCAACTTTTATGTATTTGCCTTTCCTTTAACTTGGACTTGCTCATATTCCATATTGGCACTCTTACCCAACCCTTATTGGCGGATTTGAGCCATGATGTGGTGGCACTGCCTGCCAGCCGCTACTGTTGGGACTAAAGCACCTGGCCTTTGAGGGCTGGTATAAGCGGTGCCAAGTGAATGTTCCTTTCCTGCCCCACTATGCCTGGGAGTATCCAGGCATGGAATTTTTGGCTCATGTGGGGCTGCCGTCTCTCCCTGCCTGGCCTCATCCCTCTTTCCCTCTTTCTGCCAGCCTTGCAGTGTTCCCTTTTTCCTTGTGCTAAACATTGCGCTTGCCTAAGCCCCTGCCCCTGTAGGTGAGTGGGCACATGAGGAAGGGAGATGCCTGACTCAGCTCTCCCCTGCCCATGGAAGACAAGCTGCACTCCAGGTGGGTGGGCCAGAGGGAGGTAGCGCTGGCAGGAACTATGGTTAGGGACTTTATATTTGTTTAGCTCTTTAGAAATGCATATCCACTTTCAAATACATCTATTTTGAATAAAAGGTACTCCTTGAATACCTATTTGACAGATTAGTAAACTGAAGCCCAAAGAGTCTACTTTTATAATAATAATACCTTGAATTTGCTTAGAGTTTTAAGCTTAAAAAAATCTCAGCGGGTTTTATAATTTAATATTTACCTCCACAATATTCTTGAGAGGTAAGTAGGGCGCTGAGAAATCTGACTTCCTAACTTCCTATTTACACTACATAAACCTCTGCTGTTACCTAAAGTTAGTCAAAAATTCCCATGGTTAAAATGCTATCTGGGGCTTCCCTGGTGGCGCAGTGGTTGAGAATCTGCCTGCCAATGCAGGGGACACGGGTTCGAGCCCTGGTCTGGGAAGATCCCACATGCCACGGAGCAACTGGGCCCGTGAGCCACAACTACTGAGCCTGCACGTCTGGAGCCCGTGCTCCGCAAAAAGAGAGGCCGCGATAGTGAGAGGCCCGCGCACTGCAATGAAGAGTGGCCCCCGCTCGCCGCAACTGGAGAAAGCCCTCGCACAGAAACGAAGACCCAACACAGCCAAAAATAAATAAATAAATTTATATAAAAAAAAATGCTATCTGTATACACACACCAAAAAAAGTTGGTCAAAAACAAATTTGGTACTCTTTTAATATGTAAAATAACAACATTCATTAGGCATTTACTATGTGCTAATTGCTTTGTGTATTTTTTTTTTTTTTTTTTAAAGGAAGGATTTATTTATTTATTTATTTATTTATGGCAGTGTTGGGTCTTCGTTTCTGCGCGAGGGCTTTCTCTAGTTGCGGCGAGCAGGGGCCACTCTTCATCGCGGTGCGCGGGCCTCTCACTGTCGCGGCCTCTCCTGTTGTGGAGCACGGGCTCCAGACGCGCAGGCTCAGTAGTTGTGGCTCACGGGCCCATTTGCTCCGCGGCATGTGGGATCTTCCCAGACCAGGGCTCGAACCCATGTCCGCTGCATTGGCAGGCAGATTCTCAACCACTGCGCCACCAGGGAAGCCCTGTGTATATTTTTTCATTTCTTTTTTAAATTTTTTTAATTTTTGGCTGAGTCGAGTCTTAGTTGCGGCACGTGGGATCTTCGTTGAGGCACGCGGGATCTTTCATTGTGGTGCGTGGTGTCTTTGTTGCAGTGCTCAGGCTTCTTTCTAGTTGCGGTGTGTGGGTTTTCTCTCTCTAGTTGTGGCACGCAGGCTCCAGGGCGCATGGGCTCTGTAGTTGTGGTGTGCAGGTAGTTTGCGGCACACAGGCTCTCCAGTTGAGGCCCACGAGCTCAGCAGTTGTGGCGCGTGGGCTTAGTTGCCCCGTGGCATATGGGATCTTAGTTCCCTGACCAGGGATTGAACCCGAGTCCCTTGCACTGTAAGGCAGATTCTTTATCACTGGACCACCAGGGAAGTCCCTTCATTTCTTCTTTACAACAGCCTGTAAGGAGGTGCCTTCATTATCCCATTTACATGGAGGAATGTGAGACAGAGAGGTTAAGAATCTTAATTATGCTCCTGTGGCTGGTAAGTTTATTGCATGGGGGAATCTCCACAACTGGAAATCCTCTAACCTGTGGAAAATGAAAGCAAAGAATTGTGGCTTTAGATACCAGGACTGCCAGGGAAGTCCCTGTAAAGATTTGTTTACATCAACAATTTCCTTTCCTTAAATGAACCTCACTTTTCTTTAGGATACACTTGCTGGTTATCAACCTAGGAAGTTGAATTGAGATATGATGTAAATCGGGGTTTGGGAGTCCTCAGCATTGGAACCAGGAAAATTCAGGGGAAGTTGCTCTAATAGAAAGCTTAATTTCATAACTGATGTTAAATGACAATGAACAATTGGTCCCTGGAACTAATGACAGTCTACATAAAACTGAGCTGGAGATCTCATTCTACCATTTGCCTCCATTCCTTTCTTTCTTCTCCTCCCCCCTTCACATTCACCTGTGTATCTCACACATCTATCTATAGACTATTCTAACCAATTTTCAGTTTCTTATCAAAGTTATGTGTAAGGTGACCATATCATTCAAACCGGGACACTTTTGAAAATGAAAAGGAGATGGTAATAATTACCCTAGGACAGAAGGAGTAAGCTGGAATTGTCCTGGCCAAATCTTGATTTTAGGGTATACTTCTGACATTCCCCAAAGGCCACCTTGGGAAGTCCTGTTCAGTAGCCTGACACATGGAAATTTTCATGGTAGGGAGAGCAGAGGTTTTCTAGATGCCTTGGGGTTGAACTACTGGGCCTGTATCCAGGAGCTTAGGGATGGTCAGGACGACCACCTGTGGTTGTGTAGGTTGTGCGCTGCACAAGGGTGCCATGATGAAGGGAGAATGGGAACTAAAATCCAGCCTGTACCATACTTGCCCAGCCATATATCCAGGTGAGGGGTTGTATCTGCCCCAAGAAGGGTGCATCTGTCTCTAGCTCACACAGACACCACATAGACTGGGAGAATCCCTGAGTACAACAAAGTTCAATCTTTTGTCTAATTTTTCCTAAGTGTTGACTCTATATCCCTTATTTCATTTTGATTATTATCTTTTTAACAGTCTTGGCGGAAATCACGCCTCTATATTTTAAAAATCATTTAATCTGAGTCTCCCACATAATAGAAAACTTCAGGGAACTGAAACCCGAGGCTCCCAAATGCACAAAAGTATACGGAGAGATTTTGTTTTCTTTTAAGCTTGGACCTTCCTAAAGCTTTTCAAAATCTGGTATATAGAGAGGACAAATGCTTATGCCTAAACTGACCTTGTGTTAAAGGGCTGTATTTCTTTTCTTCTGTGAGGTGTGACGTATACAACAAAGATATCTCTCTTACTGCCAAGGTTTCTTCAAAGAGTGAAACTTGGAGGACTATTACCTTTCACAAAACTTTGAAAAATGTACTCCTTGCCCTTGTAAAAGAAATGACTATCTGGTGCAATTAATGTTGGACCATAGACCCAAAGAACAATGAATGTTTCAAACACAAATTGCTCTTGAGAATCATAGTCCTATTCTCGGCTTGAAGACATTCATGTAGGAAATTAACAGAGAATTTTAATAAGAACTCTTTGGATAAAGGAAATTAGATGAGGAATGCCAGTTTGTCTTTTAAGTTGCTTGAGCACATCTGTCATAACAGACATTGCCCCAGATTGTGGAACCCTTTCCTTCTAACATCTCTTAATGTTAGTAGAACTTACAATGCCATAATTTCCTTTTATTTTTGACAGTGTTATACTATCTTTATAGACTTACGCTGACAGCATTTCATCTTGACATCATTAGATCATCTCACCTGACTTTTGCATGGTGCACATCATTACTTTACGGTGATGGCGCTATACAATTACCAGTGAGATGAATAAGGTATTAACATGATTACTGGGAAAAAAAGTTAGCACATACAGATATAGCATTCTGCATTTGAAAGCATACTATAGCTATTAATTAGTCTGCCCAGTCCTCCTGGGGTCCTGCGAATCTTACTATTCTTTTTGTACCAAGTAGGATAATGAAAGGGAGACAAGATTACAGGACCAGGCACTGGCTGAACTTTTCTTAACTTCTTTGACTTTTTTAAACCTAAAAAAGTGGGATGTAAAAATTTACAGTAACTAATCACTGTCTTTAAAGGCCAGACATGTGAGAAAATTTCATTTAGAAATTCTACTTTTCCTCTTTTCCATTTACATGATTATCATGATAATTAATGAGAATCAATTCCAGGTTTTGTGAATGTTGGTTGATATGTAATCTGGAATTATTTAAAGCCTCCATATTAACAAAATAGAATAGATTTGGTCTGAGAAAAATCCCTTAATTTTTTAATTGAAGTATAGTTGATTTACAGCGTTGTGTTAATTTCTGCTGTACAGCAAAGTGATTCAGTTATAAATATATATATATATACATTCTTTTTTATATTCTTTTCCATTATTACGGTTTCTCACAGGGTACTGAATATAGTTCCCTGTGCTATGAAGTAGGACCTTGTTGTTTATCCATTCTCTATACAATAGTTTGCATCTGCTAGTCCCAAACTCTCAATCCTTCCCTCCCCCTTGGCAACCACAAGTCTGTTCTTTATGTCTGTGAGTCTGTTTCTGTTTTGTAGATTTTGTTCATTTGTGTCATATTTTAGATTCCACATATAAGTGATATCATATGGTATTTGTCTTTCTCTTTCTGACTTAGTATGATAATCTCTAGATCCATCCATGTTGCTGCAAATGACATTATTTCATTCTTTTTTTATGGCTGAATAGTATTCCACTGTATATACATACCACATCCTCTTTATCCATTTATCTGTCGATGGACATTTAGGTTGTTTCCATGTCTTGGCTATTGTGGATACTGCTGCAATGAACATAGGGCTGTATGTATCCTTTAGAATTATAATTTTGTCTGGATCTTAGGGGTGGGATTGCTAGATCATATGGCAACTCTATTTTTAGTTTCTTGAGGAGCCACCATACTGTTTTCCACAGTGACTGCACCAACTTACATTCCTACCAACAGTGTAGGAGAGTTCCCTTTTCTCCATACCCTCTCCAGCACTTGTTATTTGTAGACTTTTTAATAATGACCATTCTGGCCAGTGTGAGGTGGTACCTCATTGTAGTTTTGATTTGCATTTTTCTAATAATTAGTGATGTTGAGTATCTTTTCATGTGCCTGTTGGCCATCTGTATGTCTTGTTTGGAGAGATGCCTATTTAGGTCTTCTGTGCGCTTTTTTATTGGGTTGTTTGTTTTTTTGTTGTTGAGTTGTATGAGCTGTTTGTATGTTTTGGAAATTAAGCCCTTGTTGGTCGCATCATTTGTAAATATTTTCTCCCATTCTGTAAGTTGTCTTTTCATTTTGTTTATGGCTCCCTTTGCTGTACAAAAGCTTGTAAGTTTAATTAGGTCCCATTTGTTTATTTTTGCTTTTATTTCTATTGCTTTGGGAGCCTGACCTAAGGAAACTTTGGTATGATTTATATTTGGCAAAACATAGAGAAGGTTTTACCTGTGTTCTCTTCTAGGAGTTTTATGGTGTCATATCTTATATTTAAATATTTAAGCCATTTTGAGTTTATTTTTGTGCATGGTGTGAAGGTGTGTTCTAACTTTACTGATTTACATGCAGCTGTCCAACTTTCCCAACACCACTTGCTGAACAGACTGCCTTTTCTCCATTGTATATTCTTCCCTCCTTTGTCATATAGTAATAGACCATAGGTGTGTGGGTTTATTTCTGGACTGTCTATTCTGTTCCAATGATCCACATGTCTGTTTTTGTGCCAGTACCATGCTGTTTTGATTACTGTAGCTTTGTGGTACTGTCTGAAGTCTGGGAGGGTTATGCCTCCAACTTTGTTCTTTTTCCCTAGGCCTTAATTTTTAATCACTAAACAGGAAATCATGGGGTCAAAGGCTGATATAGAAACAACTTTAGAGCTATAGAAATTTGGATCATTGAAAAGCCTCAATATTTCCATCATATCTTTTCTAAAATATCTCACAAGGGTAATGCCTTACCAGACTTGGGAGACTCAGTATTATCTGGGTAGGCGAGGATAGGCTGATTGTCTTTTCCTAAATCCCACGATTTACCATGATATCCAATTTTAAGGTGATAAAATAAATTGGTTGTATGAATTGGTCAGAAGTTTTATAAACTTTCTGAGCCCCAGTTTTGTAATTTAACTAATTACAAAGAAAATATTTATTGTAAAGATTATCACGATGGTAAAATGAGATGACAGATGTAAATCTCTTGGCTTAGAGCCTGGGCATAGTAGACACTTGATAAAGAGGAACAATTACTATAACTTGAGAGAGCTTGACTGGCCTGGGAACTAGGGCAGAAACTTTGGTGGCTTGGGAGCGGGACTTCTCAGGGGACATTTCTTCACTCTTGGCCCCTCTTCTGCTAGGTTTATACTGCTAGGATAGGCAATATTCCAGAATCTCAGGGATTATTATTTTACTTGGCCACTCTCTGCAATGATTCAGCAGTGAAAGGGAGCAGCGTCAGTGGATGAGCCTGTGTAGATGGATCAGAACCAGTTTGTCTAACTTTGACTAAGTAACATTATTTTACCAAATCTTCCCCCACCCTCCTGTAAAAGGAAGAAACCAAATGAGAAGAATATAAATTTTCACTTTAAACGAATTTTCACTAACTTTGACTAAGTAACATTATTTTACCAAATCTTCCCCCACCCTCCTGTAAAAGGAAGAAACCAAATGAGAAGAATATAAATTTTCACTTTAAACGAATAAAGTCATAACTCCTGGAATTATACGTATGTCCATATATATTGACATATTTACCGTCACATCAATTTTGTGACAAACTAGTATTTTTAATCAAATGTGTGAGCTTTTGAGGTCAGGAATACTGCATCTTTTATATCTTATGCACAACTTCCAGTCTTTCCTTTTACTTTTGGAATTTACTCTTTCCTTTTCACTCCCAGCCTACCTTATCCTAGGTCCTCCTTGTCTCAAGCACTGCTATTGCAATAACCTCCAATTTCAGTCTCTGTGTTCCACTGCACCAGCCTCACCCTCAATCTGCTTCACCAATGATAGCTATTCCCTGTGAGATCAAGCCCGAACTCCATACCATGGCATGAAGGGCTTCCACAATCTGGCTCTGACCCCATCAATCCAGTATATTTCCATCTCCTTAAGCTCCCCAAACAATCCCATTTCTTCAGTCAAGCTGCTTTCCTCCTTGTTTCCTGATCATAGCATATATTTTTTCCACCATCTTTGACTATCCTGATCCCAGCTGGGGCTCAGTGTAGAAAGCAGAAGTCATTCGCGATGTTTGAGGCAGCGAGGGATTTCATACAGGCAGTTGGGTACTTAACAAAAGTGTCAGAAGGGCTGGAGGAAGAGTCTAGGCTGGGCCTCCAAGGACGACCCCTGGAGCATCATAGAGGCTGCTAACAGACAGATATAATTCAAGAAATACTGCAACAATCCAGGGATCAGAAACTACTGCTGTCACTGCTGTTGCAGCTGCCTCTTAACCAAGGAAGCTGAGGAAAAAACACCAGAATGTGACTGAGGGGAAAAAAACCAAAAATTCATTTCCATAACCTGTAGCTAGCGTAAAGGGCCCAAAGGGGTATGAAAATGGCCTTTCCTTCATGTCTGCTTTCTACACGGAAAAAAAAAAAGTGCCTGTCTTTGCAGCCTGAATCCTTGCTGAAAAGAAGTCTTCCTGTACATGAGGGAAACTAGAAAAATGGTGAATGGAGTTTGAGAGAGCTAATCCATGGTTTTAACACCAGTCCTTGCTTCCTTGCTTACCTCTCCTAGATACGTGATGTGTGATATCATGTATAACGTAACACCAAGGTCTGCCTTCTTCCTTCTCTACCAAAATTTACTTATTTCAAGGCTCAGTTCAAACGTCTCCTCCTCCAGAAAATAACAAGCAATGTCAATGGTAGATCTTTATACTTCCTAGTCATCCTGAACCACATTGCAGAGATGGTAAATATGTGGTTCACATAGCCACACCCTGCCTCCTTATACCCTGACAGTCATTTCACTTGAATAGCAAGATTAAAGCACAAAATTTACTCGGCCTGGAATTGGCCTCAGAATCCTTCTTATCACAGTACTCAAGTCAGCCTCAGTCAACTGATAGGTGATAAAGGCATGGCCCCTGCCCTCAAGTGGGTCTTCCCTTATTCTTAAATCATCCATCTCTCTGACTTCCCCACCCACGGGGACTGTCAGTGTCCTGTTTCTGAGATAGCTCTTTTAGTGCTGAGATTTTTCAGCATAGGAGCCTATTAATGCACATGAGCCTAGATTCTACTTCTCTTTTTCAAACCTCTCTTCTAAAGTCCAGTTGTATATCTTCAAGTGGACATTTCAATTGATTCTATAATTACCTCCAACTCAGGCAGATGGACCTTATCATCATGCTTCTGATTTTCCTCTTTCTTCGAGGAGTCCAAAATTCTCCTAGTCACAAAGGTGGAAAACTTTGCAATCAATCTTGATGACCCCTTCTCTTTTCTTTCTGTAACAGGGATGATATTTGGGATAGGAAGGATGTTAAACTGATGTGTTTTATCCTTGGCAATCCCTAATTCCTAGTTGAGCCACAGATCTCACACCCATGTCTGGCCAATGTGTACCTTAGAGTTTTCTCCATAGTCTCAGGAAGATTTAGCTTCTACCTGTGATGCGTAGGCTGTGAAATTCTGCCCTAGGGTAGAAGAGAGATATGACATAGAAGAGTTTAAACTGAGAGAAAGAGGAAAGCTCTTTTAAACGGTTGAGTAAGATTCTGTTGTATATATACCACATTTTCTTTATCCATTTATTCATCAATGGACATTTATGTTGTTTCCACATCTTGACTCCAAGTCTTTTCTACCCCATTGCCATGATGTCACATGAGCCTTACTAACAATGGGATGCCATCTTGGGGAAGAACAGGGAGAGAGAGAATCTAAAGGAGCAGCTTTCGAAAAGAGATTGAGTTATTGCAAAGTGACTTTACAACAGGGAGACTAAGACACCTGAAGTTTTCTTGACCCCAGAGTCATACTAAGGGCAGTGGGGTCTCATGAGAAAGATAAGCTTGGTTATAGGAAATGAAGAAACACATTTTTTTCTTCCATATATGTTGTAAATTTGAAGCCCTCGTTCATTTCTCCTTCTGTGGAAAGATTGCTTGCAAAAATGGCTCAAATTTTCCATCCCTCTCTGCTCTACTCTCTTTGTAACATGAAGTTGCAGCTTCTCCCATCAAGAAGTGGAATCTACTTTTTGAATCTGGGCTGGACTTGTGACTTTCTTTGTCCAAAACATGGTAGAAATCATGACATGCCAGTTTCAAGCATAGGCCTCAAGAGGCCTTTCATTGCTTCTCCTTGCTCTCCCAGACCTCTACTATCACCATGAAAATAAACCCTGGCTAGCTTGCTGGAGAAGAAAACCACATGAAGACTCAAGTCAGCTCAGAAGATGTCATCTTAGATCAGCCAGCCTCCAGCTGGTACAACAGATGATTCATGAGTGAGCCCAGCTGAGATCAGCCAGGCTTGGCCCAAACGAGCAGAATCCTCCAGACAACTCATAGAGTCACAAGAAATAATACACAATTATTTTAAGCCACTAAATTTTGGGGTGGTTTGTTATGCAGCAGTAGCTAACAGATACACCTATAGAAGTGCTACTACCCACTGTGTCCTTTTTTTCTGTCACTGTGTCACAATAACCACCATATCTTCTTACCTTTTAGTGCTTTCCCTCTCTAACACATCTTGCAACTCTAAGCCAGATCAAGCCTTCTGCATGTCTTTCTTTTCCTTTGAGTCCTGGGAATCAAAATAACTGATATTTGACACCAAGTCACTCCCTGATTTTATTTCCAGGGATACTATTCCCTCCTCTTGCTGTGACCTTCAGTACTTCTTGGCCCTCCTCAGTCACTGTGGTAGCTCCCAGAAGAGCTTCCCCAGCTGGGGCCAGGGATGCAGCTTGCTGGTCTGGCATGGTCTGTGTGCTCTGCTTTGCACCACCCTCCCCAAGTCCTGTCTCTGAAGGGAAGTTTTCCTGACAGAGTTTATATGTACCCTTGATTAGAGGGTCTTTTCAGTGACTACAGCTCAACCTGGAGTAATATGGCCTCCCATGGCTATAGCATTGTACCCTAAGACCTTTGAAAGGATACCTGCACTTCTAGTCTCTCAGCTAGATTATCAAGGAAGTTGGAACAAGAAGAAAGGGCTGGGGCTTCCCTGGTGGCGCAGTGGTTGAGAATCTGCCTGCCAGTGCAGGGGACGCGGGTTCGAGCCCTGGTTCTGGGAAGATCCCACATGCCGCGGAGTAACTCGGCCCGTGAGCCACAATTACTGAGCCTGCGCGTCTGGAGCCTGTGCTCCACAACAAGAGAGGCCGCGATAGTGAGAGACCCACGCACCGCGATGAAGAGTGGCCCCCGCTTGCCACAACTGGAGAAAGCCCTCGCACAGAAACGAAGACCCAACACAGCCATACATACATACATAAATAAAAAGAATGTAAGCAGACAAGAATCTCATTAAAATATTAAAAAAAAAAAAAGGAAGAAAGGGCTGGATACAATGGAGCATTATTCAGCCTTTTTAAAAAAGAATAAAATTCTGACACATACTGCAACATGCGTGAAACTTGAAGATGTTATTCTGAATGAAATAAGCCAGACACAAAAGGGCACTTATATGAGGTACCTAGGAAAGTTAAATACACAGAGACAAAATGTAGAACAGTGATTGGCAGGGGTGGGGAGAAGAAGGTCATGGGAAGTTATTATTTAATGGGAATAGAGTTTTGGTATGGGATGGTGAAAAAGTTCTGGAGGTGGATAGTTGTGATGGTTGCACAACAGTGTGAGTGTACTTAATGCCACTGAACTGTACATTTAAAAAGAGTTAAAACAATAAATTTTATGTTATGTTTATTTTACTAAGTAAAAAAATGTAAAATTAAAAGAAACACAGTGAGGTACTACATCACATGCACTAAGATTGCTATCATAAAAAAGTTTTTTAATGGAAAAAAAATGAAGACTGTCCCAATGAGACCTTCGAACTGGCCAAGACTTGGCTCAGGCCTCTAAACTCTCTCCTAGATCCCTTGAGACTTTGTTTCCCTTCTGGGCTTGAGAGTCTTACTCTGTGTTCTGATGCAAGGCCTTAGCCCAGAGCCGCTTTCTTGTTTGGGTACTTTCCCATCTCTTCTCCACTGAGTCAACCCCCCTCATCTCTTAGGGTCCAGTTCATATCCTATTTGCTGTATGAAACCCTCCCTGATCACCACCCTAATCTTTCTCTCCTTTGAGCTACCCTTGACCTTATTGTTTGTGTAATTAGTTAGCCCTTTTCATAAACTGTTTCACATTATTAAAATCTTTTAAATAGTTCTTTGTATTTTCAGATGTTGATATCCACATCAGCATCTATTTATCCTGAGCTAGATCCTCACTACCCAACTCATCTATACGTACTTTTAAAAAAAAGGGATCAAATTTTGTATCTCTTTTGTTCTCTTATAATAACTGATAAAGTGGGCCACGTATAATGTTGCTCAATAATTGTTGGTCAGTCATTTGATTCTGTGCTGTTCCTGCTCACATAATCTTGACAGAGCTTTTCTGAGAAAAATGCCTGAATCCAGTGTTTCTCAACATTTTTCATTATTGCACAGTCCTCCCCGCAGGAACATTTACAGGCATCTTTTTCTGATCTCCTTTACCATGAAGTTTTAATGCCACAGATTAACAGTATAATTCTTTATGGAATATCTGTATATCCATACATTAAAAGAGCAAGATTTTTTTCTCCCTTCAAGAACCAATTTTCTTCCGCTTGGGGGAGATATCACTCCCACTGAGAATGTGTGTCTTAGCCAAAAGAGGAGATGAACTTTTAATGTTCGGCAAGAAGGCTGTGGTGGAGAGGTTTGGGTGGTTATTCAGGCATTTCAGACTCCTCCAAGCACAGCATCATGGAGAAGTTCTTCTACTCCAGCTGCTGACTACCTAAAGAGCCCAGCTCTTTCTTGCCTCTGTGGTTACTGCCTTGGTTCTAGTTGCCTACATTCACAGGTGAGGACAGAGCCTGAAAATATACTTTCTAAAGTGTATTGATTTCTCGAAATCTCATAGTTGTTCAGTTATTCACTTATGGGAGGGGTGGGGGGAATAAGCTACTGTAGTTGACACACGGGAATATACAATGTTGCCTCTTCTCCTAAGGTGCATGGGGGTGGGGGGTGGCCTTAGAGTGAAAGGATGGAGCACAGTAGACAGGGTGAAAGGCTGCTGCTAGCACCTGGCAGGCCTCGTTGGAATTAGAGCAAGGAGCTCCTTCCTTTAGGTCCCACGGCCCTGGCCAGTGCTCAGCCTGCTCAGGCCTGAGCACCCTTGTCTGGGTGTCTTTAGGGAGGCAACCAACCACACAACCTCAAACAGTAACACCTGAAAGGATAAACAGATGTAAATGTAGAAATTAATATATTTAAAATATATTTAAATGCTTTGAACCAGTTTATGAGATGAGCCTTGCACAGCCACAAGCTCCTTCTCCCCTCTTATTGACTGTGCAGGGTTTGGGCTTGGGAAAGCCAAACCAAACTCTTGATTTCACATGCCTTCTCTTTGCTCGGATGTGGTGTGCAACTGGCACAGGTCCCACGTTGGAGTGTGGGAGCATCCGGACGGAGAGCATTTCCAAAGAGAACTCTAGACAAGTCATCATGCAGGACACAGATCTCCTGGGACGTTTTGCCCAGGGTTTTAACTGAATTTTTTCCCCTATAATCTGGGCTTTCCATCTGAACTATTAAATTTTAGTTCAGATTAAAGCATCCCACCAACTTTACTACCAATAACAAATTGTTAATTTGCAAACACGTTTTAATATAACTAAACACAAAGTTTTTTTTCTAGTTACTAGTGATCAAAAAGTTTTTCTGTTTCTTTAAGCTTAAACCTGGGATTTCCACCAACTGTCTGATTTTCTATTGTTACCACATTTTGACCTCAAATGGAAATAATCATTTACATTACAAATATTATTGCATCATATAAATTAGGGAAAATTTGCATGGCTTCTGATAGAATAGAGGAATACTAGTAGTTTCTTTCAGTTGCTCTGAAGTAGCATACAATGAATTAACAAACTCCCCAAAGAATTAATAACATGATTCCAAATGGAAAATATGTAAACTTTCTTTGTGGCTTAACATTTTACCTTATAAAATATAGATTCCACAATATCAGTTTTTTCAAATTGCTTAAGCTTTCTAGCTGCTCAAGGAGTTTGTCAGCCTGACTCTGTCCCTTGTGGTGAGCTAGATTAGATGGAAAGAAAAGGAAGTTTTCTTTGGAGGGGATGAAGGGAGTAGAAAGAACATCTTCCTCTTGTACATTGCCACGCCCTCAGAAAGCTGGCTGCTTGCACACTGCTGGCCCAGCACATCATGTCTGGGACATAGAAGGCCTTTGCCCTCAGAATCTCCTGAATTCTCTGCATTGCCCTGAAACTGGAATGTCTGGTGTGCTGAAATCACAGTGCGAGATGAATTGGAACATGGTGTGAGATGAATCTCTCAGATTTTGTGCTCTTAGGAGTCCAGCTGAGGAAGTGACCAAGTAGTTCCCCAGAGATGCAGATGACTGGAAAAAAAAAGGTAATTTGTCCTACAAGGCATGGAGGACCTGGCCGCATATGCCTCCCAAAGTTCCTGAAAAAGAATGAGGTTTGGACACATCAAAAATTAAAAAACAAAACAAAACTTTCTGATTAAAAAATCTATACCCACTCTCATGAATTTGAAGAACAATTATGCATCTATAATCCCTTAATTCAATGAAATGGTATTTTGTGATATCCCCATCTTTAGCTCCTTTATGAAATTACAATCAGAGACGGAACAGGAGCTGGAATCACAGGGTTCTGTTACCCTGAAAAAAACAGGAGCTGCAGAAGAACCCAGATGCTTAAGATGGCAGGCTTGTGAATCCTTGCTTCCACTTTCGTGTGTGGCTGGCTTCCCACCACCTTAATTTAAATAGTATCTTTGAGGAGTAGGAAAAAAACTCCAAGAATCTGGGTTAAATACAATTTGGTTGCCATAGGGGATGGTCATTAAATATTTCATAAGGTATTTTATGTAGTATCTATGTACAAAAAAGACATACAATGCTACTTAAGAGCCTTTATTAGGCACACAAAATGTTGTTATAAGATGCTATGTTCAGAACATAAGCTATAGCCTAAACATCTCGAATAACTAAAATATACAAAATATCGTTAATGGCTCAGTAATGAGAACTGTGTAAACACATGAGAGAGTGTGCTTTGAGCTTCCAAATTGCCCACTGTATTAAAAGTCACATTATGAAACAGTGAAACAGAATTCAGGGATTCTGATGTAGCAATAGACCTGTAACACATGTAACTAAATGGAACTGCTCAAAGTCAGATATTAAGTGATTAAACATTTTTAAAAATCACTTGAAAAAGAACTAACCCACTAAGTCAATATGGCTGCGTATACTGCTTAAGAAACGACATCCCAGTCCTAAACACAGCACTGCAGTATGCTCAGTGCTAAGGAAGAAAGCTGTATTAAAAATAAGAATGCAACAATTGCAGCCAGCCTATTTTAGAAATTATAATATACCCTCAGACAGGTAGCCTGAATTTGCCTCCTGGGCAGAGGTTGGATGTGGGGAAGATCTGGGTTATGGAGCATTTTGGCTGCAAGTATTATGGATTTAAAATTTTTCTCTTGCGTTGAAAGCTATTTCAAACGCACTGTACTTCTAACCTTGAGGTAGGCTAGCAACAGTGACATCTAGTGGTCACCTCTCTCCCTCTCTCCCTCTCTCCCTCTCTCCCTCTCTCTCTCTCTCCCCCTTCTTTCTCTTTCCTTGACACCCCCCACCAAAGAAACAATGTTATCAGAGTTCAGCATTTCAAGTTGAATCTCTCTATTAATATCCACACTTAAATGGTCTTTCTGGGTCTCCAACGCGTGCTTCAAATACATGTGTTGATGGATTAAGACTGAAATATTTAACTATTTCTTAGACTTGTAATGCAAGTCACCTAGCTGTATAGTAAAGGGAGAATAATTGGGCTAAAGTATTTAAAAGGACAAGTTTGACAGCCCAAAGCACATGGTGATGGATTGAATGCTTGCAGGTGCTCCATTTGCTTCAGCACTGCCCCTGCCCGCTTCATCCCATCCACACAGAAGGCTGCCACCAGACTCATCGTCCTGCATAGGAACTCTCCTCAGTCCTTCAGTTGCCCACCACACTGAACTCACACATGCCTGCCTGGCTTTTAACCACCCATAAGAATAATCCACTTTAATCCATTTCTCACAGTTCCTCAACTCATTTCTCTATTTCAGTCAAATCAGTTTCCTTACTGTCCTCTGGACCCATCATATTAATTCCTCCTTTCCTGCCTTTGTTCTTCTCTCTCCCTTTCTTTTCTGCTGCCTATTTTTCAAGGCTCAGTGTAAGCTCATCTCTTCTATGAAGCCATATCTTCTTTATTCTTTAATTCTACACTGATCTCTCTGTTCTCTGAATTCCTATTTTATTTATACTTAGTACCACACTGTTTAGCATTAAACTGCTTTCTTTATCTGGTTTTCATGCTTCTTTATCTGGTTTTATTTGCTAGAGTTTAAATCCTGCAAAAGCAATGGTTGATGTCTTATGTGTATTTTTGTATTTTCCTTAGGTTTTTTGTTGAGTTGGGGGGTAGGAGGTGCCGAATTACTTTATTTGAAGGAATGGTACAAATGGAAGAACTTAGGCAGATGTTTTGGTACAATCTCAGTTTTTTAATGGTGTAAAATAAGGAAAACATATTCTCTTCTAAACCATTCCTTACACTTTCCTCATATTTCAGTGGAAAAGTTCTATTTCCTTTTGTCCAACCAGCTGAAGGACTATAGTTTTTGATGTTAAGTTGTTACACGAGTCAGTAAAATAAGCCTTAGATCAACTTGAGTTGTGAAAGTTTATTCTCAGGAGATTCTCAAGGAAATGTAAGCATGAAATAAATTCTCTTACAAACGTGTGATCCTACACAGACAGAGTGGAATGACATAGAATAGTGTGGAAATCTTTCTCAGTATTTGAAGAGCTCTATTTATTTTCCTTTAGGAAGATCATCCGCTCTAAAAATGTTATCCTCTATCTCCAACTCAAGTTCTGTTTGCTGTTGTTTGACATCTCACTGCTTTTCAAATACTGTCGTATACTATCATGTGGCCTACCTAAAGAACACTTGAATGTCAAATTAAAATTCCTAATTTCTATTATTTTTTAAATAAAAGGAACTTCCATACCAGAATTTGGATAAGTAATATTTGAGATTCTATTACACATGCTGTAAGCATTGACCAGGTTAATAACATTGGTTAAGATTCAATGGAAAGATTGAATTCTCTCCTGGGCACCACATTTTTAAAGAGATAGACAAATTGGAGAGGGTTCAGAGGGGAAGAACAAAAATGATCAAAAGTTTGGAAAATCAGCCCTGTGAGGAAAGGTGAAGAGAATCAAGCTGGTTCTGCCTAGGGAAGAGAGGCTTGAAAAGGGCTATAATAACTCTCCAAAATCCATAAAAGGATGTTTTCAGGAGGAAAGGGACCAATTATCCTCATTAGTCAACAAGGACAGGACCAGGAGTAATGGGACTTAAGCTACAGCAAAGGAAGAAAAAAAAGGATTAAATATTATGAAAACCTTCATATCAAGGCTAGGCCTAATGCTTTTTCTGAGTTACGGATAAAGATATCAGTCCTGCTGTGATGGTTGGGGGAATATTAGAAAATTACCAGAGAAAACCCTGACAACTCAGTAATTCTAAGGAAAAAAACAAGCAGGGAATTTTTATGTTACTTTTAATGTTTAAATAATGTCTACCACACCAGCCCAATGAGGTGGTTATTTTCACCCAAAGTCATAAAAACACATATTAGACACACACAAAGATGCACAGAGACATAGATCACAAAAGAAAAAGATACTTAATTACCCATTCCTATACCATCTTGGCTCATTCTTTCACAGAATGAACACAGAAAAATAGGTGTATCTTAAAATAATATACTGTCAATGTGCTTTGTTCCTGGGTTAAATATAATAATAATATTAGGTGACGGTAGGACTGCTAGACATTTAAGTACAGATAAGTCAAGCGTGAAAGCAATGACAATAGATTGAAAGAAAATATAATAGAATGGAAAATAATCAACATTTGTTTGTATGTGATTTGTTTTTATTGCTTGCCATTTACTCACTGTTTTCTTAACCTCGTACCTCACTGAGGAAGTCAGCATTATCTAGCTTCAGTGCTGTATATTCATTTTATTCCGCTTATATCTACATACATTTCCTTTCAGTACAACCCTGATTCTAAATTTGCTTTTCTCCATGCAATCCTTCTTTCAACTCATATATTATATCTGTTTGACCAGAAACTGGGATAGTGCTTTTACCCAGTTTCATTGAATCAATCACCCAATTGTTTATTCAACGAACATTTATTGAGTAACTCCTATATCCTGGGCACCATGCTAAACATCCTGGCTGTAGCCAAGGACAAGACATATTTTGTCCCTGCCCTCGTGGAGCATACAATCTAGAGGTAAACACGCACATACAATGTGTGATGGGTGTTGGGAAGGGGAGGTTAGGAGTGCTGTGGGAGCACATAACAGGAGAACCCAAGTTAGCCCAGGGAAAACTGCCTTCCAAAGGAGGTGAGATCGGAAGAACAAATAAAACTTAGGAGGTAAATGTGAGGGGAAGGTGACGAGGCCAGTCTTCTCGGTAAAGGGACTAGCATGTGCAAAACTTCAGAAAGGAGAGAGAGAATTCGCAGTTGACATAAATTGTGAATTTATGTATTTTATAAAACCACTGTAGCAGGTCTTTTTTTTTTAAGAAGGCAGCACTTCATTTTTTTTTTTTTTTTAGAAGGAGGGAGCTAGTATTTTTTTTTTTAACAAAGTCTCTTTATTCTTTTTTTTTAAAATTAATTAATTAATTAATTTATGGTTGTGTTGGGTCTTTGTTTCTGTGCGAGGGCTTCCTCTAGTTGTGGCAAGTGGGGTCCACTCTTCATCGCGGTGCGCGGGCCTCTCACTATCGCGGCCTCTCTTGTTGGGGAGCACAGGCTCCAGACGCGCAGGCTCAGCAATTGTGGCTCACAGGCCTAGTCGCTCCATGGCATGTGGAATCTTCCCAGACCAGGGCTCGAACCCGTGTCCCCTGCATTGGCAGGCAGATTCTCAACCACTGCGCCACCAGGGAAGCCCGTAGCAGGTCTTTTTAAAGAGTGGGTTTGGGCTCCTACGCAACTTCTAACCATTTGTAGGAGTTGCCCCATAGATACGTATAGACTTCCAAAAAAGAGATATCTACCTCTACAGAAAAAAAAAAAACCCCCAAAACAACTCATATTTATATTTACCCCACAAGTGTTATCTTTTAAGAAACTTTTTATGATTATATCTATAAGTGTAGAGCTATTAGTATTATGAATTCATCACCTAGTTTCAACAATAATCAACATATGTCCAATCTGTTTCATCCATGTACATCACTCCCCCCACCATGCCACAGTTGTTTTGAAGTAAATCAATGGCTTTGTTTTTTGGTATGAAATATTTTGTGTACCTGTTCTGGAGTGGAGGTTAAGAGATTATTCTGCATAGAAAATGTTAGAAATATTGAGTTTCCTCTAGCAGCTGGGGAGAGAGAGTCTAAGGTGCCCTCTTAGGCCTGAAAGAGGAGGAAATTGGAAAAAGATGTATGCATCAAGGAGAAATAGATCCCCCCAAGTATGGTGGAAAGTGGAGCCCAGGGAGAAAAACTGACATTGAGAAATTCCTTAGGACTGGGATGGGTAAGAATAAATAAGAATTAGAAAATTGTATTTAATGTTATTTACTATTTGATTTGAAATATGTCTCCATTTCCCTCAAATTCTAGTAAAAGTGGGAATATCTGTGAAACTTTGTGTCAATGATGTTTGGGAAATGAAGATGGCTAACGGTACAGAAGCACTTGAAGATGAGCAGAAAATGAGGGGGAGCAAGATGATGAATGCAGATCAAAAAGTTAGCCAGAGCAGGGCTTCACTGGTGGTGCAGTAGTTAAGAATCCACCTGCCAACGGGTTTGAGCCCTGGTCCAGGAAGATCCCACATGCCGCGGAGCAACTAAGCCCATGTGCCACAACTACTGAGCCTGCTCTCTAGAGCCCGTGAGCCACAACTACTGAAGCCCGCGTGCCACAACTACTGAAGCCTTTGCACCTAGAGCCCATGCTCTGCAACAAAGAGATGCCACTGCAATGAGAAGCCCGCGCACCACAACGAAGGGTAGTCCCTGCTTGCCGCAACTAGAGAAAGCCTGCGTGCAGCAATGAAGACCCAACACAGCCAAAAATAAATAAAATTTTAAAAAAAGTTAGCCAGAGCAGATACTTGTGCCCAGAAATGGTGATGATAACTACTGTAAAGGAATCCCAAGACACTTTAGGATGTGTGCTAGATACTGTAGATATTGGGTAAAAATTTAAGCCACTCGATTTGGATATTACTAGAAAGGGATATTAAAGTAGGATAGAAGCCTTGGGGATTTTTTTTTTTTTCAAATCAGATTAACTTAAAAAATTATTTTAATTGAAGTATAGTTGATGTGTAATATTATATGTTATAGGTGCACAATATAGTGATTCACAACTTTTGAAGTTTATACTCCATTTATAGTTATTATAAAATGGCTATATTCCCTGTGTTGTATAATATATCCTTGCAGCTTATTTTATACATAATAGCTTGTACATCTTAATCCCCTACCTCTATATTTCCCCTCCCCACTTCCCTCTCCCCACTGGTAACCATTAATTTGTTCTTTATATGACTTGGGGATATTTGGATTATCTATATTTTTCATTTCTCAGATGCCAATGATTGTATGATGAACCGTTATTTTAATAATAAGTTTGGGGGATTGAAAAAACACTTCCACATTAAAATGGGGGAAGAAATATGTCTTGCACATATTCATAAATGTTTTAACAAATGGGATCTTTTTTAAAAATTTAATTTTATTTATATTTTTATACAGCAGGTTCTTATTAGTTATCTGTTTTATACATATTAGTGTATATATGTCAATCCCAATCTCCCAGTTCATCACACCACCACCCCCCACCCAGCTTTCCCCCCTTGGTGTCCACATGTTTGTCCTCTACATCTGTGTCTCTATTCCTGCCTTGCAAACCGGTTCATCTAAACCATTTTTCTAGAGACCACGTATATGTGTTAATATATGATATTTGTTTTTCTCTTTCTGACTTACTTCACTCTGTATGACAGTCTCTAGATCTGTCCACGTCTCTACAAATGAACCAATTTCGTTCCTTTTTTGGCTGAGTAATATTCCATTATATATATGCACCATATCTTCTTTACCCATTCGTCTGTCGATGGGCATTTAGGTTGCTTCCATGTCCTGGCTCTTGTAAAGAGTGCTGCAATGAACACTGGGGTGCATGTGTCTTTTTAAATTATGATTTTCTCTGGGTATATGCCCAGTAGTGGGATTGCTGGGTCATATGGTAGTTCTAATTTTAGTTTTTTAAGGAACCTCCATACTGCTCTCCATAGTGGCTGTTCCAAATTATATTCCCACCAACAATGCAAGAGGGTTCCCTTTTCTCCACACCCTCCCCAGCATTTGCTGTTTGTAGATTTTCTGATGATGCCCATTCTAATGGGTGTGAGGTGATACCTCATTGTAGTTTTGATTTGCATTTCTCTAATAATTAGTGTTCTTGAGCAGCTTTTCATGTGCTTCTTGGCCATCTGTATGTCTTCTTTGGAGAAATGTCTATTTAGGTCTTCTGCCCATTTTTGGATTGGGTTGTTTGTTTTTTTGATATTGAGCTGCATGAGCTGCTTGTATATTTTGGAGATTAATCCTTTGTCAGTTGCTTCCTTTGCAAATATTTTCTACCATTCTGAGGGTTGTCTTTTCATCTTGTTTTTGGTTTCCTTTGCTGTGCAAAAGCTTTTAAGTTTCATTAGGTCCCATTTGTTTATTTTTGTTTTTATTTCCATTACTCTAGGAGTTGGGTCAAAAAAGATCTTGATGTGATTTATGTCAAAGAGTGTTCTTCCTATGTTTCCCTCTAAGAATTTTATAGTGTCCGGTCTTACATTTAGGTCTTTAATCCATTTTGAGTTTATTTTTGTGCATGGTGTTAGGGAGTGTTGTAATTTCATTCTTTTACATGTAGTTGTCCAGTTTTCCCAGCACCACTTATTGAAGAGGCTGTCTTTTCTCCATTGTATATTCTTGCCTCCTTTATCAAAGATAAGGTGATCATATGTGTGTGGGTTTATCTCTGGGCTTTCTATCCTGTTCCATTGTTCTGTATTTCTGTTTTTGTGCCAGTACCATATTGTCTTGATTACTGTAGCTTTGTAGTATAGTCTGAAGTCAAGGAGCCTGATTCCTCCAGCTCCGTTTTTTTCCCCTCAAGATTGCTCTGGTTACTTGGGGGTCTTTTGTGTCTCCATACAAATTTTAAGATTTTTTGTTCTAGTTCTATAAAAATTGCCATTGGTAATTTGATAGGGATTGCATTGAATCTGTAGATTGCTTTGGGTAGTATAGTCATTTTCACAATATTGATTCTTCCAATCCAAGAACATGGTATATCTCTCCATCTGTTTGTATCATCTTTGATTTCTTTCATCAGTGTCTTATAGTTTTCTGAGTACAGTTCTTTTACCTCCTTAGGTAGGTTTATTCTTAGCTATTTTATTCTTTTTGTTGCAGTGGTGAATGAGATTGTTTCCTTAATTTCTCTTTCTGGTCTTTCATTGTTAGTGTATGAGAATGCAAGAGATTTCTGTGCATTAATTTTGTATCCTGCAACTTCACCAACTTCATTGATTAGCTCCAGTAGTTTTCTGGTGGTATCTTTAGGATTCTCTATGTATAGTATCATGTCATACACTAACAGTGACAGTCTTACTTCTTCTTTTCCAATTTGTATTCCTTTTATTTCTTTTTCTTCTCTGATTGCCATGGCTAGGACTTCCAAAACAATGTTGAATAATAGTGGCGAGAATGGACACCCTTGTCCTGTTCCTGATCTTAGAGGAAATGCTTTCAGTTTTTCACCATTGAGATTGATGTTTGCTGTGGGTTTGTCATATATGGCCTTTATTATGTTGAGGTAGGTACCCGCTATGCCCACTTTCTGAAGAGTTTTTATCATAAATGGGTGTTGAATTTTGTCAAAAGCTTTTTCCACATCTATTGAGATGATCATGTGGTTTTTATTCTTCAATTTGTTAATGTGGTGTATCACACTGATTGATTTGCATATATTGAAGGATCCTTGCATCCCTGGGATAAATCCCACTTGATCATTGGTGGATGAACCTTTTAATGTGTTGTTGCATTCTGTTTGCTAGTATTTTGTTGAGCATTTTTGCATCTATATTCATCAGTGATATTGCTTTGTAATTATCTTTTTTTGTAGTATCTTTGTCTGCTTTTGGTATCAGCGTGATGGTGGCCTCGTAGAACAAGTTTGGGAGTGTTCCTTCCTCTGCAGTTTTTGGAAGAGTTTGAGAAGGATGGATGTTAGCTCTTCTCTAAATGTTTGTTAGAATTCACCTGAGAAGCTATCTGGTCCTGGACTTTTGTTTGTTGGAAGATTTTTAATCACAGTTTCAATTACATTACATGTGATTGGTCTGTTCATATTTTCTGTTTCTTCCTGGTTCAGTCTTGGAAGGTTATACCTTTCTAAGAATTTGTCCATTTCTTCCAGGTTGTCCATTTTATTGGCATAGATTTGCTTGTAGTCATCTCTTAGGATGCTTTGTATTTCTGCAGTGTCCGTTGTAAATTCTCCTTTTTCATTTCTAATTTTTTTTTTTTTTTTTTTAAATAGAAAGTCTTTATTTATTTATTTATGGCTGTGTTGGGTCTTCGTTTCTGTGCAAGGGCTTTCTCTAGTTGTGGCAAGTGGGGGCCATCTCTTCATCGCGGTGCGCGGGCTTCTCACTATCACAGCCTCTCTTGTTGCAGAGCACAGGCTCCAGACGCGCAGGCTCAGTAATTGTGGCTCACGGGCCCAGTTGCTCCGTGGTATGTGGGATCTTCCCAGACCAGGGCTCGAACCCGTGTGCCCTGCATTGGCAGGCAGATTCTCAACCACTGCGCCACCAGGGAAGCCTCATTTCTAATTTTATTGATTTGAATCCTCTCCCTCCTTTTCTTGATGAGTCTAGCTAAAGGTTTATCAGTTTTGTTTATCTTCTCAAAGAAATAGCTTTTAGTTTTATTGATCTTTGCTGTTGTTTTCTTTGTTTCTATTTCATTTATTTCTGCTCTGATCTTTTAGGATTTCTTTCCTTCTCCTAACTTTGGGTTTTGTTTGTTCTTCTTTCTCTAGTTCCTTAAAATGGCATCTTATATACATAATGTTCTGAAACTTTGAGTATTCTTTGGAAAATAACTGTATTTTCTTTTTTTAAAAAAATTTTATTGAATGTAGCTGTTTTTCAGTGTTGTATTCTTTTCTGGTGTACAGCAAAGTGATTCAGTTATACACACATATATATATATTTTTACATTCTTTTGCATTATGGTTTATTATAGGATATTGAATAGAGTTCTCTGTGCTATACAGTTGGAACTTGTTGTTTATCTGTTTTATACATAGTAGTTTGTATTTGCTAATCCCCAAACTCCTAATTTGTCTGTCCCCCACCCCCTTTCCCGTTTGGTAACCATAAGTTTGTTTGTGAGTCTCTTTCTGTTTTGTAAATAAGTTCATTTGTATCATATTTTAGATTCCACATACAAGTGATATCATATGGTATTCATCTTTCTCTTTCTTACTTACTTCACTTATTATGATAATCTCCAGGTCCATCCATGTTGCTGCAAATGGCATTGTTTCATTCTTTTTTATGGCTGAGTAGTATTTCATTGTGTATATATACCACATCTTCTTTATCCATTCATCTGGTGATGGACAATTAGGTTGTTTCCATGTCTTGGCTATTGTAAATAGTGCTGCTATGAAAATTGGGGTGCATGTATCTTTTCAAATTACAGTTTTGTCCAGATATATGCCCAGGAGTGGGATCGCTGGATCACATGGCAACTCTATTTTTAGTTTTTATGAGGAACCTCCATAGTGTTTTCTGTAGTGGCTGCACCAACTTACATTCCCACCAACAGTGTAGGAGGGTTCCCTTTTCTCCACACCCTCTGCATCATTTGTTATTTGTAGACTTTTTAATGATGGCCATTCTGACTGGTATGAGGTGATACCTCATTATAGTTTTGATTTGCATTTCTCTAATAATTAGTGATGATGAGCATCTTTTCACGTGCCTATTGGCCATCTGTATGTCTTCTTTGGAGAAATGTCTATTTACATCTCTGCCCATTTTTTGATTAGTTTGTTTGTTTTTTTGATATTGAAACGTATGAGCAATCATATATTTTGGAAATTAAGCCCTTGTCGGTCGCATTGTTTGCAAATATTTTCTTGCATTCTGTAGGTTGTATTTTTGTTTTGTTTATGGCTCCCTTTGCTGTGCAAAAGCTTATCAGTTTGATCTGGTCCCATTTGTTTATTTTTGCTTTTATTTCTATTGCATTGGGAGACTGACCTAAGAATACATTGGTACAATTTATGTCAGAGAACATTTTGCTTATGTTCTCTACTAGGAGTTTTATGGAATCATGTCTTATGTGTAAGTCTTTAGGCCGTTTTGAGTTTCTTTTTGTGTATGGTGTGAGGAATTGTTCTATCTTCATTGATTTGCATGCAGCTGTCCAGCTTTCCCAATACCACTTGCTGAAGGGATTGTCTTTTCTCCTGAATATTCTTGCCTCCTTTGAATGACTATATTTTCATTCTTTGAGGATAAACTTGATTTTCAGACAGAAAAAATAGCACTAGATGTTTTGATGGTCAAAAAGATAGTGAGACTACCTAACTCTAACAGAGGATTTACAAAAATATTTCTTTGCACTGTTCACAAAATGTATAGAACTTTAAGGTGTCTACTTTAAATAATATTCTTTTGGATGTATGCATTTGCTGTTTACTTTTCAAAGTCTCATTATTTTATGGTTAAAGTTTGATATTACAAAAAAACTGGAATTAACATATATACACCACTATGTATAAAATCGATAACTAATGAGAGCCTACTGTATAGCACAGGGAACTCTACTCAGTGCTCTGTGGTGACCTAAATGGGAAGGAAATCTAAAAAAGAGGGGATATATGTATACATATAACTGATTCACTTTGCTGTACAGCAGAAATTTACACAACATTGTAAAGCAACTATACTCCAATAAAATTTTTTTAAAAAAACAAATAAGCTGGAAAATAAAGTACTTACTTGAAAGTCTCCAGTGAAGCTAGAGGAATTTTGTCGCTAAGAAAATCATGAAAGGAGCGTTGATTGGGTAGCAGCTCAGCTGGACATGGCCACTGCTTTATTAACCCCAGTCTCTCCTGCTCCTCTTCATCTGAAGGTCCTCTGGTGACCTGGCAGAAGGCATTCAGGCCCTCAGATATGGGAAGAGTTGTAAAAGAAATCTTAGCACACTGGAACTACTGGGGAGTAGCCAAGAATCCTCAGTTGTAGATGCTCTTAACATAAGTGAGAAGTGTGTATTTGAGCTGCCTCACTCTGTACTAATAGCAAGTTCAATGACTACTTAAAGGGCGTGTGTGTATGTTGTGTGTGTGTGTTTAGTGAAAAAAACTTTGAATATTCTTAGCACCATCTGCTATCTAAAAAGATACTGAAGAAAAGGGTGACCAGAACCACATGCGTTACAGATTTTCTCCTAATTATATTATTTTTATAATTTTCTTTGTTGTGAAATTAAGTTTACAGTACTATTTAGGCATTATTTAGGTAAATTAATTTAGTATTTAAATTAAAAAGGTGTGACAGCTGTTCTAAGTAGAGTTCGTTGGTTGCAAGTAACGAAAACCAACTATGGCTAAGTTAAACAAAAAAGGAAATTAGTAGAAGGATATTGTTGCCAGAACTCAAAGTGCCTGATCTCTAAGAGGATGGGAATTAGAATAGCTCCAGGAGTAGAGGTAACAAGAATCAGTGGACAGTTCTTAAGGTCACTGCCATCAGAATGAATGAACTTGAATTTATCTTAGTTCTTGTTACTTGCTCGAGATTCAGATTCTAGGAAGAGAGCCTCAGATTGGCCTAGTCTTGATCACATGCTCATTTCCTTGATTTCAGTCCTCTCAAGGGCATAACCAATGAATGAGACTTGGTCTCCCAAAGAGGAACAGTTAGTAGATGCTGAGTGGGCAAAAACAACAGATGTGCGCTTCTCAAAAGCATCTTCTCTTGCAAAAATATAAAGTGCCACATAAGTAGCATTTCCATTGTACTATGCACAGTGATTCTTGAGCTTGAAATTTTGATTAAGATTCATGCCCATGAAACTATGATTGTCATGGCTTTTTTTTTTTTACCCATCAGTACTTACTTCTAGATTCTAATTAATATGGTCCAGAATGCAGACATTCAAACACAGAGATACTTCTGTATCAAACGTTATTCTTATATAAATGCAAGTCACATGCCTACCTTGAAAACCAGAAAAAAGTAAACAGTTTTCCAGAGTCACATGCTAAAGTCTTTTCAAAGATAAATCGCAATTTTAGTCAAATTACGTGGGGTTGGGAGACAGACCATAATCTTTTCAGGATTTGGAGTCAGCCCTTAGCAAGAAAGGAGGCAGAAATATGAGTTGGGAGAGTGTTGAAGCAGTCTTGATATGAGATCGTCATTTTTAAAAAAAAATAAATTTATTTATTTATTTTTACCTGCGTTGGGTCTTCGTTGCTGCGTGCGAGCTTTCTCTAGTTGCGGTGAGCAGGGGCTACTCTTCGCTGCATTGCGTGAGCTTCTCATTGCAGTGGCTTCTCTTGTTGTGGAGCATGGGCTCTAGGCACGTGGGCTTCGGTAGCTGTGGCATGCAGCCTCAGTAGTTGTGGCTCGTGGGTTCTAGAGCGCAGGGTCAGCAGTTGTGGTGCACGGGCTTAGTTGCTCCGCGGCATGTGGGATCTTCCTGGACCAGGGCTCGAACCCGTGTCCCCTGCATTGGCAGGCAGATTCTTAACCACTGTGTCACCAGGGAAGTCCCCAAGTCATTTTAAATTAGGGTTATGATGATCGAGATGAAGACAAATATGTATATTCAAGAGATATATTGGAAGTGGGATTTATAGGATTCTACATTGTAAATAATTTTAGAAGTGAGAATCTGAAATGACTGTAATAATACTATGAAGTATTTGCTTTTAAAATCCTCTTACCCAGTACTATAAAATGTTCCTCTGAGTATGAGTAACATTATTATTACTACAACTCTGCAAATACAAAAAGAAGACCTGCACATATTTAGAGCATTATACAAGATGAAAATGGAATCCTGTCACCTTCTTTTATATTGTCAACTTGTTTTATATTGTGTTATAGCACATGTGGTATCTCATTTTTCTGCATTTTTCTTTTTTTTTTTTTTCTTATTTATTTATTTATTTATTTATTTATTTATTTATTTTTGGCTGTGTTGGGTCTTCGGTTCGTGCGAGGGCTTTCTCCAGTTGCGGCAAGCGGGGGCCACTCTTCATCGCGGTGCGGGGACCGCTCTTCATCGCGGTGCGCGGGCCTTTCTCTATCGCGGCCCCTCCCGTCGCGGGGCACAGGCTCCAGACGCGCAGGCTCAGCAATTGTGGCTCACGGGCCCAGCTGCTCCGTGGCATGTGGGATCTTCCCGGACCAGGGCTCGAACCCGTGTCCTCCGCATTAGCAGGCAGATTCTCAACCACTGCGCCACCAGGGAAGCCCTTCTGCATTTTTCTTAACTATAGGTTTTCAAGGCACTTTCAGTTACCTTGCTACCTTCAAAATCAAGACGTGTTCATCCATCTGTCTAAAAGCCTCCATTTTTTTTTATGTTGTTCATTTTGGAATGGAAGACAATTGTATATACATTTTCAATGAGGAAACGGACAACATATCACAGAAATCAGGACCTTTTCAAAAACCTGCTCGGAAATTCTCCTCTTATATCTGTTTTGTCATATTTTGTTCGTTCTGACAGAAGTTAAGATGATGACAATTTTCATGAAAAATGTTTGTTAGGGAAGAAACCCATCATGATTTCTTTTTACCACATCTACTATGTGGAGACTCTACAATTGCAAAAAGACAGATGGCAAAAACCATGTCTGCTCTACTGAAAACATGAGGTTTCTTAGCATTTGTTTAATTAAATACGGCTGCTTCCACAGCTTCTGAGCTGATGTTTTGAAGAAACAAACTCTCTTTAAAGAAAAACTTATTCATTTCATTTTATTTGCACAGTTAATGCCAAGTTTTCCAACCAACTTTCTTTACAGAGCTGTAATAATATCCAGGAGAACTCAGGGAAATATGTGAAAAATGGGTTGACTATGGAGTGTTTAGAGTAGGGATTTGGGTTCAGCTCTGGGTGCTCACAAGTTTGTATTTAGCACTTGCTGGTGGCATTTACAGTTTGCACCATTTCTAGCCATTGGAACACACACCCCGAAAAATCCAGTTGCTGAGGTTGTGATGCTTGTTGGAAGGATTTAGTGGATTAGACTAAAGGAAATGGGGTTTTGGTTTCTGGCTATGTTAGTGATGTCTGTGTGACTTCAGACAAGTTACTTAGCTTCTTTGTGTACCCCTCTCCCACTTTTTCCCCCAGCAATGAAAGGGGAAGTGAAAAATAGAGGGGAAGAATATGATACTAACATACATTTCAGGGCCAACATAAGTAAATCTGAGTTGATGCTGCGTGATACATTGTCTCTTTGTGATCCAAAAAGAAAAGAGTGTGATTAAGAAGTCATCTTATGTAACATGGTCCCTTTATTTACACTTTCAGAGGACTCTTTTATTATATACTTCCCTGCATTGTTGAACTTCAAGATTTCAAAATTCATTTCAATCAGCTTCTCTTGGTTTATATCTATCTGAACCCCATAAGCTGAAAGTGTATCTCTTTTTAAGAGATACTTTTCCATTATTATTTTTTGCAAAGGTTTTTATTGTTCCATTATTATTTTTTGCAAAGGTTTTTATTGTTCTATTTCATGCCTGACAAGTTTCACTCAGAAGAAAAGATAATAATGACTGATGTGTCAAAGGAAGTTTGTTTGGGCGTGCATTAAGGATACAACTTGATGTTTTCATAAAATACTGTGCGCAATAGATCTAGTTCAGTGCTTGCTTTTAGCAGATGCCTAGTTCTAAAATAGAGTGTTAGTTTTTGTCTGTGTGCAGTAAAGTACTTGGTAATTGATCATTTGCAAGTATATTTTGCCTTTTACAGATGATCACTTTGTGATTATTTGTTCCTCAATTCCCTTTAGCCTGGGAGCATTTACCCCAGTTGAAGGCATGGAAATACACTTAAGCCATATGCCATGATGTCTAAAGTTGGGGAGTGTGTAGTTTTCCTTAGTCCGGCTCAGGGCTGTGATGTTTGTTGCTCCCAGTTCAACTGGGTTGACTCCATCCCCTGGCATTATGGTTGGCACATGGCCCAGGCCTCACTGATGAAGGTCCCACTCTATCCCTTACCTGTGGTGACTGGTTCAGTGGTGTGTGTGTGTGTGTGTGTGTGTGTGTGTGTGTGTGTGTTATCCTATCCAGGCAGTGACAGTCAGTTTGGGAAAGAGAGGCTCTTTTTGCTGGCACTGCTATGCTAGTAGGATGTAAGCCTAAAGCTAATATTGCCCATCTTTGCCATCATAGTCTATTCATTTTTGTAAAAAGACATAAGTTTGTAGGGTAGAAATTTCTGTAATTTTTTTCATACCCAGGACTAATTTATTTTGTAACTGAAAGTTTGTACCTCTTTCGTTCCCCTCCCCAGCTCCCTCCCCTCTGACAACCATCTGTTTGTTCTCTGTACCTATGACTCTGTTTCTGTTTAGTTATGTCTGTTCATTTGTTTTGTTTTTTAGATTCCACATATAAGTGAAATCATACAGTACCTCTTTCTATGACTTATTTCACTTAACGTAATACCCTCTAGGTCCATCTGTGTTGTCACAAATGGCAGGATTCCATTCTTTTTTATGGTTGAGTAATATTCCATTGTGTGTGTGCGTATATATACATATATATATATACGCACACACACACATATATAAAGCATCTTCTTTATCCATTCATCTGTTGATGAAACCTTATGTTGCTTCCCTATCTTGGCCATTGTAAATAATGCTGCAATGAACATAGGGTGCATATATCTTTTCAGATTAGTGTTTTCATTTTCTTTGGTTAAATACCCAGGAGTGGAATTGCTGAAACATATACTCTTTTCCATAGTGGCTGTCTGTAATGTTTTTTGAAAGCAATTGAAAATACTTATCAATATTCTTTGTCAGTATCATATTCTTTGTCCCAATAACTGGGAACCTATTCTAAAGAAATAACTCTAAATACAGAAGAGTTTGGGACACAAAACCAGAAACAACTAATGTCCAAAGACAAGAAAATATTAAATAAATTATAGCAGATACATTTGACATTTTGAAGTCAAGTGAAGAAAGAATAAAAAATTGTAAACTCATAATCCCTAAATGCCATTTATATTATAATTATAATTGATTTGTTATAAATATGATTTGTCTCTATGATACTTTCCTTTATAATATATATTAAACACTCACTATTGTCACTTTAAATATCTTTTCCCCCATATTCCAAGTGCTAATGTGCTGTCTCAGACAGTGGTACCTAGTGGACTCTATCAGGCCTTTAGCTTCAGCTTGCCCACATTCAGTATATTGTGCAGTGGATGCTGTTTATTCTTCCAGGGTCTCTCTTCCTGCCATTTAGTTTGCACTTAGGGAATAGTTTTGCCTCAAAATCGTTGACAAAATGTGTGCAACTAGGAGTGGAGCAACTGTTTCCAAGCATCAGATGTTAAAACTCAAGTTTTCTGGAAGCTTGAGGAGTCTTCAAGGAAATGGCAGAGGCAATAATAAATAAATAAAAGTAAAATAAAATAAAGAGGATCAGGAAATTAGGGGTTGGTGGAAATCCTTCAACCTTTCAAAAGTATATACACATCACTACAAGTGAGTAAACATTTTTAGGACAGAATTCCTCTCTCTGTGAGAAAATAACTCTTTCTGGCTATGTAATTTGTAATACATAATAAAAACAAAAAATCTCTACATAATACATACATAATACACTACATAATAAAAACTCTTTCTGACTACATAATTTGCAAGATAAAAAGAAAAATGTGGAGCCCTTGTTTAGAAAGCAGGTGGAAAAGGAAAGGTATATGAGGCACTTCCCTGGTGGCACAGTGGTTAAGAATCCGCCTGCCAATGCAGGGGACACAGGATCGAGCCCTGGTCCAGGAAGATCCCACATGCTGCGGAGCAACTAAGCCCATGTACCACAACTACTGAAGGCTGTGCGCCTAAAGCCCGTGCTCCGCAATAAGAGAAGGCACCGCAATGAGAAGCTGGTGCGCTGCAACAAAGAGTAGCCCCTGCTCGCCGCAGCTAGAGAAAGCCCGTGCTCGGCAATGAAGACCCAACACAGTCATAAATAAATAAATTTATTTTTATAAAAGAAGGTATATGAGAAGCTTTTTCCTTTTTGCCATCCTCTCTCTCTTGACCTTGCCATGGTGTTTTGTTTTTTTTTTAAATTTGCTATATAATGTCATTCTAAGTAAAGAAAAAATTAGGTATTAAATAAAAATTAGATATTAAATGAGTATTCCCACTTATCTTTATATTGTGCAATGTCAATTTTAATAAATATCAGAGCACAGTATAAAAATGGAGTGGAAATATTTCCTGGCTCTCGGGGACCAGAAGAGCAAATACCAGCGGTACTCAGACAGGAGGAAGGAGGAATAGAGGGCCCCCCCAAGACAGGAGCTGGGGGTACTTGTGGGGTGAGTGCAGCCCCTCACAGCTGCCCAAGGTCGTGTGTGCTTGGGCTTGACAGTTACCAGCTTCTGCTTCTGGCAGCTGTCAACCCAGGCAAGGTGCCTCGGCTGGGGGCAGGGTCTAGGGAAATTGAGGCCACAGCAAGATGGATGACCCCCTGAGATCTTTAAACCTCAGGGCCTGCAGGTGCTCCAGATCTGGATGAAGGTAGGGAAGAGGCTCGCCCACGCCCAGACGCAGCCTCCGGCCGGTTGCCCAGCAGATGCTGCTGTCTGCCAAGGGCGAGCAATGGCCACCACTCATCCCTTCCGTCCCCACACTGCGCCCGGGCTCCTGCCAGCGGAGAGGGCGTTAGCAGTCCTGGGGCGGGAAGGGGGAGGTCGGACTGCCTAGTGTGTGGGGTGTGGGCGTGTGTGGGGAGAAGGCCGTTGAGAACCAGTCCCAGGAAGATGGAGGTAGGCGGGATCACGCTAGAGCTGAGGCGCTAAGATCCTGGCGCATGCTCCATTGCCTCGTTGGACTTCGCTCACAAAATCCAGATCCAAAGGTAACATCATTACGAATGTCAAGACGGCAACAACAGAGCATTAAACCCCAATTGCGGGACCCTTCCAGCACTTGGCCCTGTGTGACTGCGCTGGTTTCACGGCCCTGTCTTTTTGTGGGAGGCACCTGGGCTAGTTAATCTTGCCGCAGTCTTCCAGTTTCAGGGTATGTGGTTCCAGTCTAGGTCACGTTTCTGTCTCTCTGTATGCATATGGCATTTAAGATTATATAACCTAATTTAGTACTTATTAAAAAGCATTGCCGGGGCTTCCCTGGTGGCGCAGTGGTTGAGAACCTGCCTGCCAATGCAGGGGACACGGGTTCGAGCCCTGGTCTGGGAAGATCCCACATGCCGCGGAGCAACTAGGCCCGTGAGCTACAATTGCTGAGCCTGTGCGTCTGGAGCCTGTGCTCCGCTACAAGGGAGGCCGCGATGGTGAGAGGCCCGCGCACCGCGATGAAGAGTGGTCCCCGCTTGCCGCAACTGGAGAAAGCCCTCGCACAGAAACGAAGACCCAACACAGCCATAAATAAATAAATAAATAAAAATAAAAATAAAAATAAAAAAAAAAAAAAAAAAAAAGCATTGCCCTACCTGGACACCAATTAGACCCGTAGCGTGGACAAGACCAATGTGAACATTATCTATTTATTTTCTTACGTGAAAGTCTGTCTCCTCAGCTGGCTTGTTAATGCCTTGGAGGACAGAGACCCTGTGTTATACGTCTTTAATCCCCTTGCCCCTCATCATCGCCTCGTCATTGCCTAACATATGACTTGAGTCTTCTGTGTATGGTGGTGGTAAAGTTTGCTCTCTCCAAATGAGGTGTAGTTACCTTATTTAGAGCAATAAACACATACCTAGTCTTAGATAAATATTTATGATTCATTAAGAAGGGATATTGAGTCCTATGATTTTAAAGCTGGAAGGAAGATGGGAGAAGTGGGTTTGCACCACTGGTCTAGAGTAACACAGCTTATTATTGACAGGTTCAGGACTAGAAACCACGTCTCCAAATTCCAGCTCAAATGCTCTTTATAATGTATGATACCCCTTCTGCTACAAGTTAAATTAGCAACCTACTTTGAATCTTCATAAGCTCAGAGCTAGTGGTACTATACACAATGGGGAGATGACTTAAGTTATATCTGAGAAATAAGAACAAACTGTGAGAGTTATACGTGTTAGAATATGATTCATTAGTAATTGAGGATAATGAGGAAAAGGAATGGCTTATTCACATAATATAAATAATACTGCTATTTGTATTTTCCTGTTAAATCTCTGCTACCTCCATGAAGTGTATTCTTTGTGGTATAGAAATGGAAAATGTAAATTCCAGACCAGCTTACCCCATCATTCTCCATCTCTCTGGCAGACTTCCTTCACCATCTATAATGCTAATGTTAACCTTAATTTGCTGCTCCTCGAAAGATATCTCAGTCGATTTCCCCCAATTATTCAGTGCATTTAACGCAACACGTTTTTGCTGAAAACCTATACTGTGTTAGATACTATGGAGGATATAAAAATAATTAAACAAACAAATCAAAACAACCCCATTTTCAAGGAGCCCAGGAACAAGGAAAGGGGGCACCGAGTTTATTTGCTATTTTGTTTAATCCAGCTCACTGCTACCTCTTACTATGACTAATCAAAAGTTGAGGTGTAATAGAAAAAACTAACAGCAGATGGGGAAGCTGGAGACATGGAATCTAGTTCTTGCTCAACTTTTAATTAGCTGTATGACCTTGGGCACATCACTGAATCACAATGGATCTCCATATTTTTTTTTTATCTCTAAAATGAGAGGTTTAGACAGGAAATAATTTCAAAGCGCCCTTCAGAGTCTAAAGTCTCAACTTACGATTACAATATATTTATGGGAACTAAGCAATCTTCTAATTTATTCCAGATTATGCCAAAATTAACTTATAATTAACTGATGTTACCCTCACTTTAATTTAGAGCACTGAATAAAACTGAAGTTACAAATTGAAATCAAAATGAAACAAAGGTTTTAGTGTTAGTGATGTTGGCAAGAAAGTTGGTAGTTAAGGTTCAAATGACTACTATAGATTCTTTTTGTTTAGCTTTTGCCCAATCCATAGTTGCTGAGCTTTACTGTGTGATGTCTTTTTATTGTGATTTAAGGTACAAAGCATGTGCGTGCGTGCGCACACACACACGTGCACACACACACACAGACACAAATCCTATTTAAGGACAGAGGAAGGTAAAAGAAGGTATTTTGACCCAGGGCTCACAATTCACCTATTCTTTGCACCAAATGAGGGTTTCCTTTTTCAGCTGTGGTTAGTCTTGGTTTCTGTGTGGAGCACTGGGCAGGCTCGTACAGATGCATATACAGCTTTGCCACAGATCATACCCTTCACAGCTAAAAACTGTACATTGGTGGTCCTGACCCTTAGGAGCCCTATTTGACAGGGTGCAGTATAGAAGAACTCACATTCTTGTTTGTGTCCTCAAAATTGGTGTGTGTGTGTGTGTGTGTGTGTGTGTTTAACATTTCAGCATATCTTTGCTTTCCTTTGATTCTTCTGAGGTTTAAGGGTGGTCATTGGCAGAATTACACAAATAGAGTGTTCACAGCTCAGCAGTCGTTGGATCCACATTTGGAGTTCTACGTGGGTGGCACAGGAATAAATGCCAATGAGAAGCCAGGACAGATCTGTTAACAGAAATTAAATGACTCAGGATACAGCTCTGAAAGCTTCCATTAAAAAGCCTGAAACACTTAAAAATTATAATAGTAGGAAAAGGACTGATTTAAAAATTGCTTTGAATCTATTAATCTTTTCAAAAGCATATATCTTTTCATATGTCCAATAATTAGTATTTTTAATATTTTTAAAAGTGAGAGGCAAAGTAGCCTTCAGAATTGAGTTTTGCTTCACTTTAGATTTTTTAAAAATTGAAGCCAGAAACAGAATTTCTTTGTGTTCCTGCTCTGGCAAAAATGGGGTTGTGGGAACAGATCGAAAGATGAGAAAAATATTACCCAAAACATAGCCTATGAAATACAGCCTGTTCTTCTAAATTTATACCTTTCTATGGGATGTTATCAGTTATACTGATGCAATCAAAATCCATTTCAACATAAGTATTTAGTTACCTTTCCAGAAGCCTAAGTAGTGCAGTATCAATGACCTGTGGCCATCTTTCTTTTTTCAAAAATATTGAGCTTGGCTCACCTTACTATTAATTAGTAGCTTGCTCAAGAGTTTCACTCAAAAATTACAATGATTAAACAATTCATTCTGCATATGTGTAGAAGTATAGACATATATTTTTCAGAAAATAGTCTCAATTTTAGCTTTTAGGGTAGCAGCTATTTCTGGTTCTGCTTCTGTCTGGTTGCAGGCAGGATAAATACTGAAATAAATAGTAAAAGTAATTAATTTTCAGTATTTTCCTTTAACCATT
Organism: Balaenoptera acutorostrata; assembly: GCF_949987535.1. Taxonomy (NCBI): domain Eukaryota; kingdom Metazoa; phylum Chordata; class Mammalia; order Artiodactyla; family Balaenopteridae; genus Balaenoptera; species Balaenoptera acutorostrata. The sequence goes on from NC_080070.1 coordinate 62,035,091, forward strand.
GAACATTAGAAGTATCCCAGGTTGAGGACTGTCCCCGCAGTTGCTGCCCACCTGGTTGGCTGGCCACCCATGCTGAGAAGCCACAGAGCCTGATTTCTGTAGTAAAGCGTTATTTTCCTTCAGTGGTCACCATACCATGCTAGGATTGCCATTAAATGATGGCCTTAGACAGGGCTTTCCTGGGACACTGTAATGTGTTCTTCCCTGCCTCATTGCCGGGGCGATTATTCTCAGGGAAAAGCTATTTCCAGGGGGATTATAAGAGACGTGTTGGCTGCCCAAGGAGGAATTTTGAAAAAGAGCTGTGGTGCTGGAAGAAATGATCCTGACCACATGTGTTCTCTGAGATCTCACAGAGAGCAAAGCCCAGAAAAAGAGGCCATTTAGAGCAGACTTTTTCTACTGTTCCTCCCATTGAAAAACAATGGGGCCTGCCCCTGTGGAGTTACGGAAGAGGGATTTAGGATGGGAAGCAGCTTTCCCCTCTGCAAGTCATGGAAGGGCTAGTGCCTTTCATCTGTCATTTAACGAGTCAGAAGGTAACTGACATTGAACTGGAGTCCATTGGCTCTACTGATGCATTAGAGGAAGTCTGCTCATTAGATTGTTATCTATTTCATGCAGCTTCAGCTTCTTCATAGATTTTCATGAAGATGAGCAGGCATGAGGATATCAAGCCACAGGTGACAGTTACTGAACACTTGCCTTGGGAGGATTGTTCCTCCTGTGTCCTGTTGACCCTCACAGCCTTCCTAAAAGCCACATAGGCTCTTTGTACAAGAGTCTGTGGAATACAAAAACTCAGGTGAATTGCTTAAACTCATCCTTTTTATGCAAGTTGGAGCAAAGGGGAAAGACTAAGACTCTTACCTCCAAACCCTGTGGTCTGTATGCTAAAATTCTCAGGCAGCAAGGCCTCTGGCCAGAAAAACTCCTTTTCCCTCATGGCCCCAGCAAAACTGGGTAGTGAGCTCTGTACTTTTGGTGACTGTTCTAGTTATCTGTGCCATGTAACAAACTACCCCAAAACTTGGTGGCTTAAAATAACAGCATATTTTATAATATTTTGTGGTTTTTATGAGACAGCAATTCAAGAAGGGCTCAGCTAGGTAGTTCTGTCTCAGAATCTCTCATCTAATTATAGTTAGACAGTGGTTGGAGCTGGAATAGTAGACGACTAGAACATCTGGAAGCTGGCCAGTCATCTCTCTCTTCCTATAGTCCTAGAGGCCTTTCCTTGTGGACTCTCTGTGTAGGTTTAGTTGGGGCTTCCTCACCGCATGGCAGCTGAAAGGTAGAACTTCTTAACATGGCATCTCAGAGCTTCAACACAAGTGTTTCAGCAAACTGGGTGGGAGCTATATCTGAGATTGTATCCTGGCTGGAATTTAGTCATATGCCTCTCCCTAGGTACAAGGAGAACTAGACAGTATGATGCCAGCTTGGCAGTCATGGGTTCAGTTAAAATGTGAGATTTCTATTTCTAAAAGGGAGACGTGAGGATAGTATCAGGGACAATAAATAGTCTCTGCCACAAAATTATCATGGAGTTACAGAGTCCACATAGAAATGCTGGTAGAAGGTATGATTACAATGATGATATTGTGCCCTCTTCACTCTCGTCTGAGCCACTGCAACCATATCTAGTCTGAGTATATTTGCAGAATATCCAGATTATAAAAGGGGTCTGACTGAGGGTCCAAAGGGAATGGAGCCAGATAGCTGATCAGCTCCAGATTTACAAGGGACATTTTTTACTTTGTGGTATTTCTTTTTTTAAATTTTATTGAAGTATAGTTGATATACAATGTTGTGTTAATTTCTGCTGTACAGCAAAGTGACTCAGTTAAACATATATATATTCTTTTTTTTTTTAATTAATTAATTAATTTATTTATTTTTGGCTGTGTTGGGTCTTCGTTTCTGTGCGAGGGCTTTCTCTAGTTGTGGCGCGCGGGGGCCACTCTTCATCGCGGTACGCGGGCCTCTCACTGTTGTGGCCTCTCTTGTTGCAGAGCACAGGCTCCAGACACGCAGGCTCAGTAGTTGTGGCTCACGGGCCTAGTTGCTCCACGGCATGTGGGATCTTCCCAGACCAGGGCTCGAACCCGTGTCCCCTGCATTGGCAGGCAGATTCTCAACCACTGCGCCACCAGGGAAGCCCTATATATTCTTTTAAATATTCTTTTCCATTACAGTTTATCACAGGATATTGAATATAGTTCCCTGTGCTGTACAGTAGGACCTTGTTGTTTATCCATTCTATGTATAATAGTTTGCATCTGCTAATCCCAAACTCCCAATGCTTCCCTTGCCCTCCCTTCCACCCCCTTGGCAACCACAAGTCTGTTCTCTATATCTTTGAGTCTGTTTTTGTTTTGTAGATGTTTCAGATTCTACATATAAGTGATATCATATGGTATTTGTCTTTCTCTTTCTGACTTACTTCACTTAGTATGATAATCTCTAGGTCCATCCATGTTGCTGCAAATGGCATTATTTTATTCTTTTTAATGGCTGGGTAATATTCCGTTGTATATATGTACCACACCTTCTCTATCCATTCATCTGTCAATGGACATTTAGGTTGTTTCCATGTCTTGGCTATTGTAAATAGTGCTGCTATAAACATTGGGGTAATGTATCTTTTAGAATTATAGTTTTGTCTGGATATATGCCCAGGAGTAGGATTGCTGGATCATATGGCAACTCTATTTTTAGTTTTTTTAGGAACCTCCATACTGTTCTCCATAGTGGCTGTACCAATTTACATTCCCACCAACAGTGTGAGAGGGCTCCCTTTCCTCCACACCCTCTGCAACATTTATTGTTTGTAGATGTTTTAATGATGGACATTCTGACTGGTGTGAGGTAGTACCTCATCGTAGTTTTGATTTGCATTTCTCTAATAATTAGTCATGATGAGCATCTTTTCCCAGTCTGTAGGTTGCCTTTTCATTTTGTTTCAGGTTTCCTTTGCTGTGCAAAAGCGTATACGTTTGATTGAGTCACAATTGTTTATTTTTGCCTTGGGAGACTGACCTAAGAAAATATTGCTATGATTTACGTCAGAGAATGTTTTGCCTATGTTTTCTTCTAGGAGTTTTATGGTGTCTTGTCTTATATTTAAGTCTTTGAGCCATTTTGAGTTTATTTTTGTGTATGGTGTGAGGGTGTGTTCTAACTTCCTTGATTTACATGCAGCTGTCCAACTTTCCCAACCCCACTTGCTGAAGAGGCTGTCTTTTCCCCATTTTATATTCTTGCCTCTTTTGTCAAAGATTAATTGTCCATAGGTGTGTTTATTTCTGGTCTCTCTATTCTGTTCCATTGGTCCTTTTGTCTATTTTTGTGCCAGTACCACACTGTTTTGATTACTGTAGCTTTGTAGTATTGGCTGAAGTCTGGGAGGATTATGACTCCAGCTTTGTTCTTTTTCCTCAGGATTGCTTTGGCAATTCTGAGTCTCTTATGGTTCCATATAAATTTTAGGGTTATTTGTTCTAGTTCTGTGAAAAATGTCATGGGTGTTTTGCTTTGTGGTATTTCTAGGGGACCACTTTGTCATTGATAGTATTGAATAAAAACAAAGAAACACTAACCTGTTGAGCACCAAAGATAATGCAGAGCATTGCCTTGGGAACCTGAGAGATAAAAGGAGTATGAGATGATACTTGTCTCCAAAGAATGAAGTCTACTTGCGTAGACTCAATCTTGAAAAGTTAAAGAGCCACGAGGTTATAAAATGATGATTTAACATTTCTTTGGTTACTCTTCGTGTTATAAAATGATGATTATAAAATGATGTTATAAAATGATGATTTAACATTTCTTTGGTTACTCTTCGTGTGCTCTGTAACACAAAAGAACCCTATGGCCCATTGAAGATCCATCTAAGCTCGCTATTCGATGGGCTGTCTTATGCAGGCCAAAGACAAGAAAACCAAAACAACAGTACTGAGTGGTAAGGAGCTGGAGAGAGAAGATGCTCTAAGAGTGTGTAGACTGGGGATCGACAGCCGCACCCAATCGCAACCATCTGCCCCCTTAGTCCCACTCATGGCCTAATGAGTTCTGTAGAGAGAAGCACAATGGAGTCCAAGGATAGAGGGCCTTCTGAAGGTTGAAGTCCTCTTAAGAAGTTTCCTGAAGAAGTAAATGTCACTTGGAGAATGGATAAAATAGAGAAAAGAAAGGAAGTCTTTTGAGATAAAGAGACAAAAAAGGGAAAATGAGAGGCATGTTCTAGGACTAGCTAGTTATGACAGTTGACTGGAGTGAAAGGTCATGCAGACACAGAGTGTGAGGAACAAGGGCTGGGGTCAGTGTATGAAGGACCGTGAATGCCCAGTCAAGAAATCTTTCTAATATGCTGTCTGTTGTGGAAAGCAACAGGCTGGGCTTGGCAACAGATGTTTTTAAATAACACGCTACACCTAGACAGTGCAGGCACACCACTTAGCTACATCGGAATTTAAATGTTAGCTGGAAGTTGTTAATCACAGTGGTTTCTTCTGGAACCTGGGGGGCATCCACAAAAGTTCCGTTTTGAAGAGATCTATATTTAACTAGCTAAGCATCTTTTCCAGACTTTGGTCTTTGAGTGTTTAATCAGTTTTTGTTTATTCTGTTTGGTGAGCCTGCTCTCGCAGAGCTTTCTTCGGGGCTCCCTAAATAGGAGTGTCTTCAGAAGGGAGAGGAGCAGGGGTTCACAGACGTCTCCCCAAGCCTGCCTCTGCCTCGAGGCGGGGGTGGGAGCTGCTGCCATTGCTGTTCTTAGCACAGAGCCACAAAAAGGCAGACGTGAGGCCTGCGCACTTGTGCCTTCAGGGCTGAAGACGGTTCCGCTGCTAACATCAAGTGACATTACTTTCACTAAAGCTCAAAACAAAGTGATTAAAAAAAGTTTGCTTAGTCAGAGTAAGTCTACTCTCAGCGACGTTAAGAAAAGGTGGAGAGTAAGGATCAGGTGTAACTTGGAGCCTGCATTTCTAGCACCCTTCCATAGGTCAATGAAGAGGATTTGGCTAATATTTGTTTGATAAACACATGTAATGTATGTATGTTAGTGCATTGCAGTACCAAGCACAGTGTCTGGGACATAGGAGATTCTTAATAAATTGCGTTGAATGACTGAATTAAGTAACCTATGTAAAACAGCTGTGGAAACAAGTATCAATAAGAAGAATCATTAATTATGTTTCTGCTTGTAGTATAGTCTTCTTTGTTTGTTTGCTTTTGTTTTAAACAGCTCAGAAATTTGGGGTGGGGGAGGGGAGAAGAAACACATAAAAAATAAAAAGAATCACCTCTCATTTCACTTTTCAAAGGTAATCACTTTCAACATGTAGGTCTATTTCTTCCAGTCTTTTTCCTATGTATATCTTTGTTCATATATAAATTGTAATTTATTTAAACCAAGTATATAACCTGAAGAACAGAAGCATAAATTAAAGAATATATATGGATTTATTGTCTTCTCTGCTGTAGTCTGAAAACATAAAAAAGATATGTAAATATATACCTATATTTTATGAGTCACCATTAGCTTAATCACACATTTGAAGCCTGCTGTATCAACACACACACGTCATATTATACATGTGCTCCTTTTTGCTCTCGATTTTAGCAGCATTCATTTAAAGTCGAATTAATATTAAACTAAAAACAAAATCCAAAACAAAAAGGCAGGCAAAAACTCACAACGTTTTGAGGCCATTCAGCCTTCTAATTAGGCAGCTGTTCAGCGTGTGACCATTAGTCAGACCTTGCCTTCCTCACTAAGGCTTGCACAAAAGACGTTAGAGGCTTGTGTGTTGATTGCCCCCTTGTTGGTTATTTTGCTAAGACATGATTACAGCCTCTGAAATTGGCTTGTAGAGGGGGCCTCCAGGCCAGAGATCTATGGTGAAGATAGCACAGGAGCCAGCAAAATATTTTAATACATTGGCACTATAAAATTGGACAGTATCCTTGTTTTCCATGAGCCTTGGAAGGCTGTCCATGTACTTGATGTTAAGGGTTTTGAGTATCCCCACTCTGTCAATATGCTAGGAAGATAATGGGCTTTTCTTAGGTATGATATAAGGGGGTTTCCATGCAGGGCCTTTACTTGTGCAGTTGGGGTGTTTTGCCCTCCTTCTCCTCCTGCTTTTCTATCTAGCCACACAGGAGGTAGGATAAGGCGCCCAGGAGGGGTATGAGGTGGCTGGTATGTGCTCTCCCAACCCTTCACCACAAACCCGGCTGCCTAAGCTGAAGCAGCCACACAGAGAGCTAAGGAAACTTTAAAAACTTAATTAAGGGGAAAAAAGCAAACAAAATAATGCTATAGTGGATTTACTTAGTGCTGTAGCCTTGCCAGGGAAACCACAGAGTCTGCATTTATATAAGACATATCTAATTAAAACGGGGAGACGGGACAACAAGCTTTCTTTTAAGTTCATTTAAATACATGTTTATGTTGTGTTTAAGTTCCCTGTGGGGTAATGTAACGCTGATCCAAAGTCATAAAAGCAATTTGATTAGGCAACTGTAGGTCTTCGTGAATACTTTGAGCCTTAAGTACTTAAGACTTAATCTCCCCCATACCCCATACCAAGGTTATCCACTGAGGCTGGGCGAGCCCCACCCCTGAAGGCAATACATCTGAGGCTGGACTGATTCATCTTCCCTTTGTAGTCTCCTTTCTCTCCTGCCTTGGTTCTTTAACTCAAGGTTATCATATTTGAGCCTTATTTTTGCTCTTCTCTGCTCTCAATGATTTATGTTATCCTTTCAGATGATATATTTATTTAACAAAGAATAACTCTCCTTTCTCTTTGCTTCTCATACCACTTCTTTTTGAGGGCAATGCAAATATTTTAAATAGGACTTCAATTTGGAGAAATTTTCAATGTTTACAAATCAGCCAAAATATCCACATTCGATATATATCTAAACAAGAAGGTGAAGTTTGGGGAACTAAAATGTCATTCTCTGTTTGCTTCTGATATGTATTATGTTTTAGGACCTCACTTCTTAAAGCGAGTGGTCCAGCAGCATTAGCATCACCTGGGAGCTTGTTGGAGCTATAGACTCTCGGGGCCATCCCCAGGCCAACTGAACTGGAATCTGCATGTTAATAAGATACCCAGATGATTAGTGAGTACATTACAGTTGGAGAAGCACCACTTCCCTCAGACTCATCTCCGTGAGACATTATGTAGGTTCTCCAGTAGGAAAAACGTTCTGTATGCTCAGGTTAGATTCTTCCTTAGGCATCTTGAATGGCCTTTTTATGGACTCATTAGAAGTCTGCTACATAGAATAAAAATGAAGAATCACTGCACAGGGTTTTAAGTCTCCCCTTTAATTATGTCTGAATTTAATTTATAATGGTTCTGGACTATAATTAGTACATTAAAAATTGATTTACTATTCGTTTATGAATACATTTAAATTGGGTACTTGTGAACAAAAAATGTTCTTTAATATTATATACCTATATGTGGCAAAGTAGCTTCTCTATAGAATGTTTATTCTGCCACAGCTTTTGAAAAAGGCTATAATCACATCATATATCCATAAAGGAACACTAGAGTTATGTTCTTCTTTTTAAATTTTTCGTTAATATAGACCCTATTTGATCTAACTGAAATGCGTATTTCATCACTGGCCGCATGTGTTGTCACATTCTTGAGAAAGAATGTAACAATTCAAAAATAATCTCATCTGCTTAAGAACATTATTGTACTATCTGAAAGGCCATTTGGGGTTCGATTAAACAAAGTAATTAAAATAAATTTATGATTTGTTCTAAAACTTGAGCTGAATTTAAGATGTATATGATATTTGCTGTTATATTTTTAAAGAAATACTGTAATCTTTTGTTGCCAAAGTCTTGTCTAATGAAGGAAGAACAAATGCTTCTTTGTTTAAACACTCTTTTATTTATTTATTTATTTTTGGCTGTGTTGGGTCTTCGTTTCTGTGCGAGGGCTTTCTCTAGTTGTGGCAAGCGGGGGCTACTCTTCATCGCGGTGGGCGGGCCTCTCACTATCGCGGCCTCTCTTGTTGCGGAGCGCAGGCTCTAGACGCGCAGGCTCAGTAGTCGTGGCTCACGGGCCCAGTTGTTCTGCGGCATGTGGGATCTTCCCAGACCGGGGCTCGAACCCGTGTCCCCTGAGTTGGCAGGCAGATTCTCAACCACTGCGCCACCAGGGGAGCCCCTGTTTAAACACTCTTAATGCAATCTTGAAATTAATTTTAAAGAAGTTACTGGTTCAGAATTATGTAGTTTCAAGAATTATCCAGCCCCCACTCTTTATTCTGTAGATAAAAGATCCTCCTTCCTCATCCTCATGGCTACAGTATCGTAGACAGAGACTAAACACTAATTTTCCTTTAATTTGTTAATCATTCCCAGCCATCATGAGTAATAGCAATTCAAGTGATTTCACAACACAAGCCCAAGACTGAAAAGTTCCGTTCCCATTGTTGATGCTGAGGGCCTGTTAGATACTGCGGGATTTATCTTGAATCAATAAACACAGTCCAGATTTACAGGAGATTCTCACCTCAAGAGCAACTGTTCCTGTTGCTCAAAGGAAAGCCATCATGCTTGTGTATAGTAAGGGCTCAGGCACAAATGTTGGTTTAAAATTTTAGGTGTCACAGTGTAATTGCATTATATCATTTCAGTTAAAGTTTCATACCTCTAAGATAGTTGTATTCTGAAGCGGGAAACAGTTTTAAAAAACCTTAAACTAAGATTCACAGTTTTTACTGGCTATCGTTTTATTTTTTTTAATTTTTAAAAAAGATTTATTTATTATTTATTTATTTTTGGCTGCGTCGGGTCTCAGTTGTGGCATGCGGGCTCTTCATTGTGGTGCGTGGGCTTCTCTTTAGTTGTGGTGTGCGGGTTTTCTCTCTCTAGTTGTGGTGCGCAGGCTCCAGGGCATGTGGGCTCTGCAGTTGTGGCGGGCGGGTTCCAGAGCGCATGGGCTCTGTAGTTTGCAGCACGTAGGCTCTAGTTGAGGCTCGTGAGCTCAGTAGTTGTGGTGCGTGGGCTTAGTTGCCCCGTGGCATGTGGGATCTTAGTTCCCTGTATTGTAAGGCGGATTCTTTACCACTGGACCACCAGGGAAGTCCCCTGGCCATCATTTTATGTCATCATCATCATTGCTAATACTATGTGCAGTTTCTATGTGCTGCAAACAAACTAGTCTAAATCCCTTTTACATATCAAATCATTAAAACACACAGGAAGCTTTTTAGGTACATAATATTATTCTCAGTTTAAGAGAAGGAAACTTGCGACCCAGAAAGCTTAAACAACTAGTCCAAGATCACATAGTTAAGAAATGGTAAAGCTGGAACCCAATGGTATATGAATATAATTTAGTCACTTTAAATTTGTGAGCAGGAAGAACACATACTGTGAACTTATTCTAATTTGGGGAGTGGGGAGAGGAATGCCTTCTCTTGTAAGACAATTACTTTTTGCATTTGTTTATCTATTTACATACTTCTGCTTTCTGCAGGTTAAAAGTGTAATGGCATTATAAAACTGAAATCTCTGTCTGAAGTTATTTAGAATTTTTCCTTCAATTTTAAGAAAATTGTATAATGTATAGTTGTATATTATAATGAAAATATAATTTTATACATGTATAATATAATGAAAAAGTAGATCAATAATAGCTCAGCTTCAAGTCTTGCCTTTGGTTGCAATGTGATTTTTTAAATACAATTTTATATTCTGGGGGCACATACTTCTCCCTGAAGACAGTGGAATATCTTTCGAATTTTGAAGAAAGGGAATCCAATCAGAAGACTGTTGTAGTCATTTAAACGAGGGATATGGAGTCAAGGCAGGTGGGTCAATGACATCGGAAAAAAGTGACTGATTTACAAAAGAAGTCTCAACAAGGGTTCCTCAATAACAAGATACATGAAGAGGGTGAAAGATGTTATAGAACCCTAAGTCTTGAGCCTAGGTAAATTTAAGAACGGTGGCGAGAGAAAGGTCTTTGGAGAAAAATGATGAGTTTAATTTGGGACATAGACTCTGAAGGAATGACAGGATATCCAATTTGAATTTATCCAGTGCTTAGCAAGGAAGGTTGAAACTGTAGAGAGGTCGGGGTGGGTGTGAGAGTTGGTTAAGATGTCCTTACCCTTTCCAGGTAAGGGTCCAGAGAGGGCCTCCAAAATGGTTAGAATGGGGTTGGCCAGGTGGGGGCAGCAGAGCATCACCAATTGCTGAGGACGGCTGGCCAGGACAAGGGCACTGACGCTGATGTTTGGACTGATGCATTCTCATTTGGAGGCAGGAAGAACTGCAGCTAGCTAAGGACACAGAGACAATGGGGCCCTAGAGGTGGACCACCTGGACAGTACAAACATATGGAAGCCGAAAGATGGAAAGATTTTTAGAAGGTCAGGGGAGAGTAGATGTGTGAACAGAAGCAAGTAACTAGGGAATTTGAAGAAAGTGATTTTAGAGGAGCAGTGGGGACAATAATAGATTAAAAGGGATTAAGCAGGGAATGAGAATGGAAATGGAGAAATATTTGTTTCAAGTTTGCCAATGAAGGAAGCAGGGTGATAGGATGGTAGTTTGAGGGGGAGGTAGAATAGATGGAGGGATTTTTTTTTGAATGTGAAGTGTTCTTGTGAATGTTTATGAGCTGAATGGACTAGTCTTATGAAGAGAATAATTGAAGATGCCAGTGAGAGAAAGAATGAGGGGATAATTATGAAGCTACCTCTCAGAAGAGTTGGGATACAATCAAGAGCTCTAGTGGAAGGCTTGGGTTGGAGGAGAGTACAGATGATAGAGATTTTGTGGATTTTTATTGAGTGCCAACTTTGCATAAGTAAGCTGTGTTCTGAATGTTCATTACTTATTTGGAAAGCTTAAACCATGTCCTCTGGGAGACACGGTGGTGCTGTGGATGTGGCATGTGGGAAGTGGGATGATTCTGGAGTGAGCGCTTCAGATAGACCTTAAGTTATTGATCACCTCCTGTTGATAAATGTGCATATAGCCCAGAGTTATATAATTTACTTTTCACTCTTACATTCTCTTTCTTGAGATGTTTTACTTTGTTTTTCTTTCTTTTTGATTATGCTTTTTAAAATTTTTATTGCAGTGTAGTTAATTTACAATGCTGTGTTAGTTTCAGGTGTACAGCAAAGTGAATCAGTTACACATATACATATATCCACTCTTTTTTAGGTTCTTTTCCCATACAGGTCATTACAGAGTACTGAGTAGAGTTCCCTGTGCTATACAGTAGGTCCTTATTAGTTACTTATTTTATGTATAGTAGTGTGTATATTTCAATCCCAATCTCCCAATTTATCCCCCCCATTTTACTTTTATGTTTAAAATATTTTTAGCTATATCAAAATCTTTATCCCCATTGTTGCAGGAACACTTTAATATTGAAGGACTGGATATTTAGTAATCAGTTTTTAACAGTGTCAATAACTTGGGTACTATTCCTGGAACCCAGGTGTTTCCAAGTTGGAAACTTAGACCATTGGTTATCAATCCTGGCTGCACATTAGAATCACTTGGAGGGGTTTCTAAGCAATAGCCATGCCTCACCCCACTCGCAAAGATGCTGATTCAAGTGGTTTGGAGTGGGCCTTATCAGTTTTTTTAAACCAGTTTCCCAGGTGATTATAATATACAGCCAAAGTTGAAAACCACTGACTTAGACCAACGGCACTTTTACTATTAGGCAACTTGTTCAATGCATCATTTAACATAGACTGTCCCTGCAAACTCAATATGACTAAAGTGAAACGCATTTCCAAAAGCAATTTTCCCTCCTGATTTTTCTTTGTCAATTGCACTTCCATAAAGGAAAACATGGAGACCTCTTTGATTCAAGTTTTGAGGAGTTTCCCCTTCTTAAACCAAAATCTTTTCAAAGCAGTTATTTCAGAGTGGGTACATATCTGCTTCTCCTTTTACAAAAAATTTTGGAGGGGATTGGGGAGAAATCATGATTAGACTAGTAGAGTTGAAAGGTACTGAGAATTACCTAACCCAATTTATTTGACACATGAGAAAATCGAGGCGCAGATTGGTTGAGTGACTTGCTGAATAACACACAGGAAAACGAATTACATGGAGGAAGGATAAAGGAAAGGCCTGCATGAAGTGTACTGATCTGGATTAGTGGCCAGGAATAGAACTCAGATCTTATTTTCAGTTCATGGCTATTTTGACCACAAGAGGAAAACTGGTCAGCCTAAATTGGAAGGTCAAAGAAACAGAAAATTTTATCCTCAAAACATAACTCATTGTCCAGCCCGCTGTAAAAAAATAAAGGTCATCTACCATTCTTCTCACTGTTATTCTTGATTCTTCTCCTCAAGGCCTAACCACACCATTATGTCTTGGCTTTTCTCTTACCCATCATTTGTCATTTTTGAGCATTGATTACCCAAAGCTTTATGGACCTTTTCTGCTCCCTTTATGCTGAATTAATTCTTTTATTGTTATGTTTTGTTAATTTACTGGCAGAATTTTTCCCCACATTTTTATAAGAGCTTTGGCTCTAAAAGAAGCATTTATTATACATGTACTTTAACCCCAAAGGAAACCAGAAAAAAAGTAAACTGGAACAAGAAATTAATTTTTAATTTACAGGGATATTAAGAGATGAAGTATGGTTAGAAAAAAATTTCCTGAAGTAAAATAACCATGCTGCCATTCAATCCTTGCCATGAATGTGGTTTGTCAAAAAACCAAATTAAATCCATTAAAAAAAATGTTCTGTGTTCTTTTAACCAAATATTTTTCTAAAATTTAAGCAAAAGGAAAAAAGTCCATTCAAGGTAATAAATAATAGAGTGCTTACTACTTGTAAGGCACTGTGGTGGACCCTGAAAAGAATACTAAAATGAGTAAGTCCCTGCCCTTGGTAGAGGGGTGTGTGTCTTTTTGTCTTTCAAAAAGTCTTTGCATAAACAAAAATCTGGGATCTCTGAGGGAATCACATAAATTTTCCCACATTCTTGCCCTTTCATCACCAGCAGGTCATATAAATCACTTGACACCCTTAAAATCACAAAATCCCTGCCCTCCTGGAATTTGTAATCTAGTGGGGGCAAGGGGGGGCAGGCAATAAGCAAACAAGTAAAATATGTACGTGTTACGGAGAAAAATAAAGCAGAAGGGGGCTTAGGGAGTTCTTAGCATGATGTTGTAGCAATATCAAATATGCTTGCCAGGGAGGATCTTAATCAGAAAGAGACCTGAAGTAATGACCTGAGCGAAATAAAGGTGTTAGCCAAGAAGATACCTGAAGCAGAACATTCCAAGCAGATGGAAGAGAAAATACCAAGGCCCTCAGTTGGGAGAGTGCCTGGCCTGTTCAAAGATGAATTAGGGGCTTTGAAGACCAGTGTGGCTGGAATCGGCCAACTAGGGAGAGAGCAGTAGGAGAAAATTTAGAGAGCTAAGAAGTGGAGAGTCTTTGCGTTTTACTCTAATGAGAAGCCACTGGAGGATTTTTGGCGAGCAGAGTAGTGACATGGTTTTTTTTTTTTTTTTAACCTATTAATAATTTAATAAAAAGCTATGTAAAAAGGTATGGTCAGAGTGATGGGAACCAGCAAGGATTTATAAGGCATCCAGATACTACCAGTAGCGGAGGCTGTTACAGTTTCGGTGGATCACGATCAACGTTGATCATGGCAGAAGCAGAAACACAAAAAGTGACTACAGCATCCGGTAAAGAGAGACGATTGTGGAATAGGGAGTAGTGAGAAATGATCGAATTCTGCATACATTTTGTTGGTGGAGCCATCAGGATTTGTTGAAGGTCCAAATGTGTGATGGGACAGAAAGAACGAGGCCAAACTGCTGCCAGCTTTGATTGGTCACACTCTCAGTATCGCTGTTGTAAAAGATGAAGATTTGTGAACGTTCTGATTCTACGTTTTCATCTCAGACTATTTAATCAGAATCTCCTGGATCGTGGCCTTGGACACAATACATTTAAAATGTTCTCTAATTATTCTTCTAAAGCCAACTTGACTTGAGCTAAGGATTGAAACCTGCTGGCTCAGGTCTCACTTGAGTTACATGAAACAGGCCACGCCTTCAGGGTACAAATTAGGAGCCCAGCCCTGTGCAAGGTACGTGGGTGTGTGGGCTCGTGAATGGAGAGATTAATCCCATTCCGATCCCTCTCGCAGAACGCAGGAAGACTGCAAAGACATCTGAAGTGTCTTTAGCCAACCATGGAAGGCTTCCTGGAGGAGCCCGATTTTGACGAAGCCTTTCTTAAGCCTTTATCAGGAGGGAAAGAGGTAAGATGAATGGTAAAGATGATGGGGTGTAACTGAGGGGTGACAAGCGTGGGCTGCTTGACGTGCAAGCGTGACGACCCCTCCGCCCCAGACGCAGCCCCTAAGTGGTCGCTGCGCTGGCGCTCCACTAAAGCTACGCCCCTTTCAGAGAAGGACCGGCCCATTTCTGCCCGCCGCTGCCGCTCGCGTTTCCGGAAGGTCCTGATATTAGGCCGGACCAAACCGGATGAAAGCCGCGCTCCCTCTTCCGCTTGTGTTTGGGTTACTTATACTCGGCTTGTAAGGAGGACAGGCGCGCGCGGTCTCTCTGCGCAGGCGCGACCTGTGGTCCACGCACGGAGTTATGTCTGTTCGGCACGTCTCGCGTGTGCGGGCCTTGTATCGGCGCATTTTGCTGCTGCACCGGGTTCTGCCCCCAGACCTCAAAGCCCTTGGTGACCAGTACGTGAAGGACGAATTTAGGAGACATAAGACCGTTGGTTCTGACGAGGCCGAGCGATTCTTGCAGGAATGGGAGGCAAGTAACTGCCCCCTTTTCTTCGCCCCAGACCTTTGAGGTCCCTCAGCGGTGTCCCGGTTTGTCTCTGGGAGAGACCGCCTGACCCGGCTGGTTTCCCCGGGCCGCACGAGCTCGAACACAGCGGCAGCCTGTTCCGTTTGAATTAAACAGCGTAAAGCCGTTCAAACACTACTTCCCAAAGTTAGTCCCAAGCTGGTCTGTTTATCCCACGAGTTCCTCGCTGGAGCACATCCCGTTACAACAGCGTGTCCAATTCAGTTCAAGTTTTGCCAAGCGCTGGAGGGGTGAGGATGGAGGTTACAAAATTGAATGTCACTGTCAAGTGCTTAAAGAGCTTACCGTTTGGCAGCTTTTTTGTCTCCTCCAATGCCTTGCACGTAGCGAGCGCCTATTGATAAATTAATGGTTTTCTCGTTACTAGTTTTCAGAGTTCTGGAGGCTTGTTTCTGTAATTACTGTTTTTAAAATCCTAGTGCTCTTTGTTGGGTCTTAATATTCTCAGTTGACTGATACAGAAATTGGATAAGACTGGGGGTAATTACAAGCGGTGGGCAAAAATGCTGGTCAGAGGTAAGTCAGGTGAAAGTCGGTTTCTTCGTAGTCTCAAGTCACGTTATTCTGTTGAATTGCTCTGCATCATTGCACTAAATCTTAAGCAGACACATGCATTAGGGATTAACCCTTTGACTTTCCCTCCCTTTTTTGAGTGAGGTCAAATGATATTCAGAGTATTTCATTTAGAGTATTTCGTGGGGTTGGGAGCCATGCAGCACTGCCCCTAGTTATTTGCAAATATCAAGAAATGAATGAAATTGGCAGTTAGAGCGACAGGTATTTGAAAGCATGAAGCACTGTTGGTTTAAGAACTGAGGTAAGCAATTCTTCAGCCTAAAAAGTTGATGGCTACAGAGATTATTGAAGTCTGTTTTTTAAAAAAAATCATAAAGAGTGAACACAGGGTGAACATTAGGGTGAACACCGAACTTTTTCACTGAATTGCAGAATTTTTATTGTAGACTCATTGATGCTTGCAAGAGGGACATTTAGGACAATGGTGAAATTTAGAACTTGCCTAAAAATCATGTGTATTAGATGTAGTGAGGCTGCCTAGAGCCAGGGAAGCTGACTCTTTTAAAATGCAGACTGCTGCAGACTGCTTTCTTTTAATATGGTAACTTGCTCTTGAAGCCAGAAGAACTGGATTCAAATTCAGGTACCGGCATTTATTTTAATAAATAAGTGTCAGATCACTTTTCCTAGTCTTATTTTCTTATCTGTAAAATCATAACAGTATTTACAATATGCACCTCTAAATTAGTGTATGTAAATGTAAGTGACATCTTTTAAGCCAAGTCAGTTTGTGGCAGGACAGGAAGAAGTCTAGCTCTATGTTGGGAAGAAATAAGGGCACTTTGGGAGGTCCTAAGAACTGGGAAGCTTTTTAGGGAAAGAGTAGGAACCCAGAATAAATTGATAATAGGCTAGAGGAAAGAGACATTAAAAAAAAAACTCGTTTAAAAAAAAAAATGTGTTGATCAACCGAGGAGATTTGGTGTCAGGAATTCAGCTTAAAAAAAAAAACAAACCCACAAAAAACTCTCCTAGTGCTATGTGGCATTTGGTCTCTGGGATTCTTTCACACACTTCTAAAATTACTTATGAACTTGAATTTGCTTTACTTTAAAAGGCAAAGTTGGGTATGGATACCACTGGAGAAGAGAAAGGGGAAGGTTCAGCAATATGAGAGGACTTAGTATTGGGAGGAGAGTTCTCTATTCCCTTCATCTGTGATCACAGAAAACTGTGGCAAATATTAGAGCAAATTCATCTCGGGAAATTTCTGTTCAAGGACCTTTGGGGGAAGGTAAGAGGAAAGTATTTCATTTTATCTTAAGGATAAAAATGTAAATGCATATTTACAGAGTAAATAGTGAATTTATGTAATTCCTTACCATAGAGAAAGAATGTTAAGTTCAGGGAGAGATGTTTGATAACTGGTTAGTAAAATACCCCTTGTAATCTTATTCCCAAGCCTTTTCGGGGACAACTGTTAAAAGTGGAATTGGGGCTGGGTAGATCAGGGGGTCTTACTTATTATGGCACTTTCAAAGTTCTGACTATGCTCAGTTTTGAAGAATAGCTGTTTTAGGTAATGCTTTCCATTTTTCTTTCTGTGCCGACCCAGTTGTGGAGAGAAGAACTTCTTACCACTATTTTCTGGGAAATTAGAATAAATGTTGAAAATTAAATAGCAAGTAAAAGACGTTTGTGTTAGAATGTGAGACAAAAAACAGCTCCTTAGGAGCCACTTTGAAAAGACTCCGTGTGTTTAATTTTTCATTTTTTTGCCCCATTTATTTATGTCTGTTGCTTTCTTGCCTGGTTTCCATTGTTTTCCTTAAGTAGCTGCTTTGCTCTGTGTCTCTTGGGGGAGGTTTATAGTGGAAGTTTCTGGAAAAAGCAAAATGCTTAAACACTCTTTAAATAGTTATTGATCACTTATTGCCAGGCAAAGTGCTAGGCATTGTAGGACACACAATGAATAATATGTGTATTTTACTTTTATGGTGTCCATGTTTAGAGTATAATAGACGATTATAGTATGAAAGGGTGTCTCTGAAGTGCTGTAGGGGCAAGGAGGGAATGGAGGAAGCTGAGGCCACATGTAATGTCTGAGCTGAGGTTTGAGCAGGTCAGAGTTACCTTGTCAAGAAAAAGACTCTAGAAAGAGGGAATAACCTATGCAGAGGTATTGAGGTAAGAAACAGTATGACTTTTTCCAGGATCTGCAGTGATGTGTTTAGAATTTAGTGTATTACACGGGTGATAAGGAAGAGAGAAAGCTAAAGAGGTGACAAGAGACAGGATATTCTGCTAAGGATTTTAGGTCTTTATTTTGAATCATTGAAAGATTTTAAGCAGTGGTGAAATGATTCAAATTATATTCTAGAAAGATCACTTTAACAGCAATAGAAAGGAATGATTGAAGAATGAGACAGATTGAAGGTAGGGAGAACTGTTAGGAGAGATGTAGTAATCCCAAATATGTATGTGCCTGAACCAAGACAGAGGTGCTGAGGATGGAGAGTATGGGTTTTTGTGTTACCCTTTTTAAGGTAGAATGGGATTTGACTTGGTGACTGATACAGGATTAATTAGAGGGGAGGCCATAGAATGGATAACTCTCAAGTTTTGGAATACGATACCAATAACCAGAATAAATATATAGGAGCAGGTGGGGGATGAGTTCAGTATGGTACATTTTTGTGTTAAAAATTCTGGTGGGACAGTCAGGTGGAGATGTTCTGAGATATATTTACTCTGATACTCAGGAGACAGATTGTGGCTGGAGATAGAGATTTGGAATTCATTATTTGTAATTGATGGTCCAAAGTTGTGAATTAAAGTGCCCAGGCTGGGTGTAACAGGGGAAGCTAGATAGATAGTGGTCAAAGATAGACCACTAACATTTAGGAGTTAAAGAGAATGAAGGTAGTAGTGTAGTGCTGGAACTGTTCTGTTGTTTTCTTTTTCTGTACTCAATTGTTCCTAAGCTACTTCTGCAAAAGAACATACTTTTACCCTTCCTGATTATGTTTAAGTCTTTAGATTTGTATGATAGTCTTTATCATAATATTTGCTTTTTTGTTTTATTTTGTTGTATTCATTTTAGAGAGGAGGAAATGCTTCAAATTTCATGTAACTGTCCATGTGTAACTCATGTGGGATATCTTATGACTTTGAAGTGGATCATCAGATTAAAAAATGTATGATTACGTTGCATGTCATCTATATTTAGAGTTTCCTTAACTTAATATAATTAGGGTTGGATGGGTATTTTGCAGTTTTTATAATTGTACATCTCTCTTGCCTAATTTGAGGACCTCATTTTGTTGCTTTTGAACATCCTGATTTGAACTTTGTATTTTAGTTTGTGGGAGAAAAGGAATGAATTACCTCTCTGTTCAATAGATGGATTGTATGTGTGGGGGATCATCTACCAAGTATGAGGGAGTCATCTGGGAACCTCTTAGTTGTACTGTTTATTCTACATGTTACTCAGTGTAGTGTTTTTGTGATGGTTTATTGGATGGTGATGGTTTATTGAATGGTGATATGTCACACATGTGTTTTTTCTACATTAAGCTTTACTATTTAAAAAATTTTAGCCATACTCTGGTCCTTAACTAATGGTTGAAAAAGGGGTGAAGGTGAGGATTTGAAATAGTATATCCTTGGAACATAAAAATTTTTTTTTTTCATTTCTGAAGTATTTGGAAGCTTTTACGGTATTTTTTGTTTAGAAATACTTAACTTTTATTGGTGTCAGATGTGTTTTAACAGTGCTTATGTTATAAAGTAAATTAAGATGTTTTAAAAAATCATAGTTTGATCAACATTGCATATATTATTGACTTTATACTATATTACTGGAACATAGAGGTACATCCTTTTATTTAAGTGATTTTAAAGTTATTGGAATTTATAGATTTAAAATAATGGTAATAGCATGATAATATTAATATGCTAGTAGTTATGGTTCTAAAACAGATCTGTGTGTGTGTAGGGGTGTGTGTATGTCTATATACCACACAGACTTAAGAATTTGAAGTAAGTTTTTGCATAGAATTTAAAAAAGGATTATATATATATGCATAATATTGATTTTACTGGTTTACTTATTATTTTATGAGATAAATTATTTTACGGTTGCTTAATAAGAACAAATGTCTTAAGTTTTACATAGGGAGTATTAGAATTGATTGAAAGGGGCTTCACATTGCTTCAGTAAACTTGTTTTTTCGGTTAATGCTCTTAAGCTTTTTTGAAAAACCAAAGTAATGTATGTATGTGGTTAAAAAAAATTAGTGTGGGAGGGCTTATAATAAAGAGCAATATATTCTTTACTATTCCTTAATTTATCTGTTCTGGGGACATTTTTCATTTTATTTTGGTATCTTTCAGGTTTCAGGTATCTTGTGAATTTGGTTATCTGTCCAAATTTACAAGTAAAGCAATAAGAAACTGAGAACTCTGCATATAGGTAGGCTTGTTGATTAGAAAATGACTTTTAGGATTACAGAGTTTCAGTAAATCTCCCTTGGATTTGCTTCTTGCTCCTCATTTTCTTTACCTCCCTGGTGTTTGTGTTCAGTTGGTTCTGGCAGTTTGGCTTTATCTTCAGCTGTTATTCTCTGTTTTGTTCTCTAAGCTGTGGCTGCTTCTATTTAGGCTGTTTTATTAGTTAAACTTCTCCACCTGCTTTCCATCTTGAGCACCTTATTGAAATCTCTTGGCTTCTAATGGCTTCTTTCTTAGTCATTATGGATCGCTCCTTTAAAAGTTTTTCTATTATCAGTTCAGTGGAGTTTTGGAAGGGAGAAGAAATAAGAAATAAGCTTCTGTGATTTCTCCAATCTGCCATCTCAGACTGGGGATTCTCAGTTTTTTCATTTTAAAGATGAAGAAACTAAGGCCTGTAGAAGTAAAATGACTTGTTTGGTGCCACACAACTAGGTACGATGAAAATCTTGTGCTCTCACCTCATGAAAATCAGTTAAGATTTTGGAAATTAATGTTTCCAAAAGACTATTCAACTTTTGTTTAATGTAAAATGATTATATATTTTTTTCTTTGAATTTTGCTTGTTTGCTTATTACAGTTTATTTGTATATTTGGTTTGTTTTCCATTTTTGGTATTTTTCCTAAGGGATAGGGAAGATTTTTTAAATCATGTTTCTATCTAATACACCTCTAGCATAATTAGGAAATGTTTAGGTATTGTTTAGGTAATGATTTATTTGTATGTTAATAGCCCAAGATGCTAATTGCGACACATTTCTTTCTCAAAGATTTTTTTCGTTAATGACATGAGACTAGAAGTTGCTGCAATGTAGCTGTTGAACTATTGTGCTAGTCAGGCACATATATTTCCTGTGTGATTTTTGGCTTCAGTTGTCTTAGTAAGGGAAATAATATTTTACCCTTGAAATCACAGATGGACCAAAAAGTTCTCTTTTACCTCCAAGATATGATTATATTAGGAGATGAGTTAAAACTATATCAAACGGCTTAACCCACTTTACACTTTTCATTGGCACCACTGATTTTTCTCTTTAATCTTTTCTTTTAGTTTTAGGGTTATGTGTTACCATAGTGATACCACGGACAATAAAAATACAGTACATTTTATTTCTCTTTGTAATACTTACCATTAACATAAAATTAATAATTCCTGAATTAAAAAATAGTTAAAATAAAAAGGCAAATGGAATGTGTTTGGGATTAATGTGATAGATGATTGATAGCATTAGTATAAAAAGAACTTAGCTTGGACTGGGAAAACACTTAACAGCTTTAATACAGGAATGGGCAAAAGGGACTCTAATAAGAGGTCATTCTCTGATTTATATATGAATTTAACTGCTGTGTTGAATGTATATGGTAATAGTGAAAAATTTA
Organism: Balaenoptera acutorostrata; assembly: GCF_949987535.1. Taxonomy (NCBI): domain Eukaryota; kingdom Metazoa; phylum Chordata; class Mammalia; order Artiodactyla; family Balaenopteridae; genus Balaenoptera; species Balaenoptera acutorostrata. The sequence continues at coordinate 62,056,395 of NC_080070.1, forward strand.
AATCAGTATAGATGTCCAGTGATGGCAGAAGAATGAAATTATAACATAGCCATATGATGGATGGGTTAGTATGCAGCTCTTAGTAATGGTGTTTCAGAAGAATTAATGGTATAGAAAACTGCTCATGATACAATTAAAAATAAACAGTGTTTATCTTTGGGTGCTGGGATTAAGGATGATTATAATTTTCTTCCTTGTACCTCAAAATTCCAGATCATGTGCTACTTTAGTAATTATAAGAAAGCCAATAAATGTGATTTTAAACAATGCAGTTGGATATACTCAGCATTTTTGTTACCAGTCTTGTGTCACAAAGCACAGGAAAACACATACATTGAGTCAACTAGCACCTTATAAATATAGTTCCTAATTTTGCCCTTTAAATTTTGTAGGTTAAACTTAGACTTCTTCATGTTTAATAAATAATGTCAGCTATATATTTTAATTATTTCTTGCTGAGTTTTGTAAAATTAAAACAATCTAAATGTGTAGACTTTTTATTCGGTATTGTAAATGGCCACTGAAATAAGAGAAGAAATAAAAGGCATCCAGATTGAAAAGAAGAAATAAAACTGCCTTTATTCACAGGAGATATGATTATGTAGACGATGTAATCTACTAAAAAACTTCTGGAATTTAATAAGTCAGTTTTAGCAAGGTTGTATGATACATGATCAATATATAAAAATTAACTGTACTTTTATATACTAGCAGTGAAAACTTGGAAATTAAACTTTTTAAATATCACTTACCATCAAAAAATATGAAATGCTTAGGGAAAATTCAGACAAAGGATGTACAGACCTCTGCACTGAAAACTACAAAGCATTGCTGGGAGAGAATAAACATGTATAGATTAAAAATTAAACTTTATCTAGTTACTCTTTTTTCCTTAACCACTAGAAGACATATTTAGAATTTAGAATCTTTAGGGGTCTAAACTGAGGTCAGAAAAGAGTCATCAGGGCCATCTATCTGGTATAGTTTTAAGTCTTTTTAAGCAACGTGAAGAATCTTCTCACGTTAATTTCTTAGAGATCATACTTAAATAGTCATAATTCTCCAGTAACTTAATTTAATCAAAATTAAGTTGCTACTTAATAACTGTTAGAAATCTATTTTCATTTTTTACCTTTTCTTTTTCTAAGTATTGTAGAAGGTTGCATGAAGGCTGACAGTGTATTAGGACTGGCAGAGGAAATTGGTTAACTGTTGGTTTGTCTTCTGGCAGGTCAGACAGAGAGGATGGAAGGTGGCTTGGAAACCAGTAGGCTTAGGAAGGAGATTCTAGGTAGGTTTGTGCCACCCAAGATTGTCATTGTAAGTCCTGGTAATTGATCTTGTACATTTGGAATTGGACTTTATCAGCATACCCAGAGATGATCAAATATTGACTTCAGATTCACACTAACTAAATTTATATAATACTGAAGTATAAGCTAGAATGCTGATTTCTCTGGGTTGGGGAGTGGGGGCTGATGAAGAGGGCTCTCCTTTTCCAGGAGTCAGAATATTCATATTTAGATCCAGGGACACTTCTTTCAGAGGTGTCTCAGAATTTAGAATTTTTTAGATTTTAGAAAGGTAAGAAGGAGTATGATTGAATTTTAAGACACACCCCTGTGGGATCTGGAGTAGTACCCTGTAATCAAGTACATTAATATTTCTGCAGTAAAGCATTTGACTGTTCATATTAAGCAGAGTAAATAAACGCTTCATGTCCATTTAGGTCCGGATTTGCTACCAGATGAGTTCTGAAAGAGCTTTTGTTTTTTGAAACTTCTTTGACTTCAGAATTGCAAGTAAGGGATTGTGGACCTCTATTAAGCTTTCTAGGAAACTGAATTAATGCTTAGAAGGTTGCCATGGTTGGTAAACATGGAATTAAAATAATGGGAACTGGGTAGGCATGAGAGATTTTTCATCAAGCCTTGTAGTAGAAAACATCCGTTTAGTTTACAGTAGAAAACACTGTGGGTGCTCATGCTTCACTGCCCTTTTTTCTTGGACAGTGCTGAACACACATTAGGAAGTTTGCCCCCTCTTGATACTTTATTTTTATTTTAAGCACTTTTTTTTCTGCCAAAGCATTATTATTATTATCAGTGTGTTGATAGATTAAGCTACCTAATTGGTCTTCTGGGCTTGAGAGAATTCAGATGTTTCCCATTGTGTGTTGATTTTTTTTAGCTCAGTTCCCAAGGGAGGATCATATTTCTCTTATTTAGAAGTTTTTGGTCTTCCCTAATCCTAAATTAGTAGAACTTGAAGCATTTCTAAAATAAATTGAATTTTGACTTCTAAGCTTTCAAACACTAAAATATTTATGCTTTATTTGAATAATTTTAAACATATACATGGTCTATTTTTTTTTCAAAAAACATTTCATCATTATAAACAAAAAAATAGCAGAATGTTGTATATTGTATGTTTAAGTAGCAAAGCTTTCTGGACTTTGCTGCAGTGACTCTTCACTTTGCTGAAGATGAAGTTGTCTAGTTTGTTTAAAACTATCCCATTGAATAAAAAAAAATCACACACTTCTCATAGGAACTTTCCCCTTTCCAAACTAAGAATGGCAGCTGATGGCATGGCAAATACGTATATATAAAAACAACTATAGGGCTTCCCTGGTGGCGCAGTGGTTAAGAATCCGCCTGCCAATGCAGGGGACATGGCTTCGAGCCCTGGTCTGGGGAAGATCCCACATGCCGCGGAGCAACTAAGCCCGTGTGCCACAACTATTGAGTCTGTGCTGTAGAGCCCGCATGCCACAACTGCTGAGCCCACGCACCTAGAGCCCGTGCTCTGCAACAAGAGAAGCCATCTTAATGAGAGGCCAGTGCACTGCAACGAAGAGTAGCCCTGGATTGCTGCAACTAAAAAGAAAGCCCGCGCACAGCAATGAAGACCCAATGCAGCCAAAAATAAATAAATAAATAAATAAATTTATAAACAGACAAACAAGTATAATAACATCAGCATGCAGCATCAGTGGGTCCAGCCTCACAGCACAGACCCAAAGCTCTAACCCCTCCAAAAGGTACCTTGTTCACTGCCTCACACTTCCCAGCCTGGCTGCCTACTTATTCATTCTATAAGGTATAGATATGTACAGTTGATAATGCAGGATTTCTAGCCAATAACCATAGTTAACACCACTTAAAAACCACCATGAATATATTTAAATGCTTTTACTAGGCTAAGCAAGATGCACAGAGTGAGAAAAACGTCTTATTTTAAAATATTTGGAAATATATACAACTTTGATACACTTTCAGGGTACTAATAACACTCTTGGCTACTTCATGTAAATTACTTAAAATTTCTAGTGCACTTTTAGAAACTGCAATATGATTATATTCGAATTTTGTAATTAAATCTAATGAGGGCAGAGCCATCTCCAAGAAGTTTATTGTGTTTTTCCCTACTCTGGAATTCATGTGGAGTTAGATACTCAAGTTTATTTCTCTATCCTCCTCTTTCTCAACCCCCTTCTTCTTTACTTCCTCCTGTCATCCTCTTCATCTTCCTTTTTTTAGGTAACATCTGTCTCCTTTGCACCATCAGATTTTCCTGCGTTGGCCAAATCTTTTTCCTATTTCTCCTTCAGCCTCACTACCTTATTATTGTAAGGCTGCTTTTTTTGCTATCAGATTACTCCACATCTGTTTGGTCTTCAGTGGAGATGCCAGGGTTTGTGGATTTGATCTCAGGGTGGAACTCTGAACAGAACACTCCCAGTAGTGGCTACTTGGGAGCATTAGGATCCTTTCTGCTTCCCTTAGTTGTTCCAAAATGCCCCATTTCTGGATCATCAGATTTGGATTTCCTTTTCCCAGACATTGTCTTCTATATCTCAGAGCACTTAGAAAACTGCAAAGGAAAAATCAAAAACAAGCTGCAACGCTGATGGGATCTCTTGGATTTTTCTTCTTTTGTACCTCTGGCTTGCCTGCACAATGAAGGCAGAGAAGACCCTTTGCTCTGTGGTTTCTTAGGTCACCTTCAGCCATATTGATTCATTGTTTGCTAGCCTCTGTGTGCAATTTTACTGCACGCAGTAAAGAAACAGTTAACAAGAAACCAGTATTAATGATTATGAGAGACATACATGTATATAGAGTTAAGAACTATATAAAATTTGCTTTTCTGTGCCATTTTCAGCTATTGTATTTAATCTTTTTGTGTCACCTGCTAGGTTAGTCAAGGGATTGGGACAAAGATTGTAATAATAACGTTTTGGAAGCTTGATACTTTTGTAACTGCTTTTATGCTATGAGTGCATTTCTGAAAAGTTGTTTATAAGTTGATTTTTTTAAATTTTAACTGTATTTTAAGTATACTGGCAGATTAACTATTTAAACAAATTCTTTTGTTAATCCTTTTGTAAAATGAATAATCAGCTCATAATTTCCTTCTTTGTGTAAACCTGCATTTGCATACATGAAATTTGTTTTAAATAGGGTTTGTCTACAAATGTCGATGCATGTGTCTAAAAAGAAGAAAATTTAATTTCTGTTTGTGAAGAACAAATTCAGATTTGGCACTTTTGAGAAGTAAGACATACCAGATTATTTTAGTTCTATTCTTTTCAACTAAAGCATATTTTAGATAGCATTTTGCTATCAAAATATGCTCTACACCTTTAATTAAGGGGTGGCAAGAAGTTCATATATTAAGATTGAACTGCAGTAAATTCTTTTTTTTTTTTTTTTTTTTTAAATATTTATTTATTTATTTATTTATGGCTGTGTTGGGTCTTCGTTTCTGTGCAAGGGCTTTCTCCAGTTGTGGCAAGCGGGGGCCACTCTTCATCGCGGTGTGCGGGCCTCTCACTATCGTGGCCTCTCTTGTTGCGGAGCACAGGCTCCAGATGCACAGGCTCAGTAATTGTGGCTCACGGGCCTAGTTGCTCCGCGGCATGTGGGATCTTCCCAGACCAGGGCTCGAACCCGTGTCCCCTGCATTGGCAGGCGGACTCTCAACCACTGCGCCACCAGGGAAGCCCTGCAGTAAATTCTTAAACTATATTTTCTTAAATAGTAATAGAGCTAGTGTGAAGTTATATAAAGTTTAAAAAGTTATTTAGTAGTTTTATCTTTTCTTTCTTAAAAGTATACCTGGAATCTCAAATCTTAATGATTTTTTTCTTTAAAAATTTTGCTTTATCTTAGTCTGTACTTATAGAGGTAGATGTATATGTTGCTTTTAATTATGTTTGTTAGCTTTCTACTTAACTGTAGTTTGGTGATACCCAGCAGTTTACTCCTCTGCTTAATACTTGGATGATAACTCATCCTTCTTTTAGTTTGGGTACTGAAATCTTGTTAACCAGCATTAACCATAAACAGCTATTTAGTCCACAATATAGCATAAATATGGTATATTTATGATGAAAAAATAAAAATGTAATTGCCATTGTGTAGTATTTTAACTGTACTGTGGTGAAATAGACTTTTTCTGCAGGGCTGTCTGGGAGCCTAACTACTATTTGTTATACTGTTTCTCTGGGAAAGTATATACAAATTTAAGTCTAGAGCATTGGGAACTTGGCCCCATCTCTTAGGCCAGCTGCACAACCTGTTGGATAGTCAGTCAAAGGAGAAGCCTCTCATGATTTAACATGGGTACTGTTTGATTCCATGGAAAGTAAAGCCTTTCCTCGTAACTGAGGAAGAAGTCAGTGGGTTAGAGAACCCTTGGAAACGTCCTAGGCTCTAGTAGAGACACGTCTTCTAATATAAATAAAGCCAGCCATTTGTTTGTTCATGGCCTTAACAAATTGAGTGTCAGGGATAATCTAGAAGACATTATTAAGGACAAAAACTGGAAAGAAAGCAAAGAATCAGGAGGAGAGGTTTCAATAACAAGTTCAAGATGGGACATGGAGAAATTGCTTCAGATGTAGGTCTTGAATTGTATGAGGCTGTTGGTCACACTACTAGGGAGGACTAGACAGAAGGAGCCCAACTGAGTTTATTTGTTCACTGATTGATTCAATGCCTACTATTTTTCAGGGGATACAGAGATTAATGGTCAGTATCCGTAAGGAGTTTATAAGTCTGGTACAAGTCTGTATAAGATAGAAGACTCATTGTACTCTAAAGAATAGTAGTTGAGAATGTTGGTCTTCTGGCAGCAGGGCAAACAAAGAGTGGTGTGATTACAGGAGGAAACTTCTCTTTCCCTTAGCCATTCAATTTATGATTGTTAGGCAGTTCTCTACCCAGTATATCTACCCTGTCACTTGCTGTTCCTTAATCTGACTCTGTTCTGTTGGATTTTTTTTCTTTTTTTAAATTTTTATTTATTTATTTATTTATTATTTATTTATTTATGGCTGTGTTGGGTCTTCGTTTCTGTGCGAGGGCTTTCTCTAGTTGTGGCAAGTGGGGGCCACTCTTCATCGCGGTGCGCGGGCCTCTCATTATCGCGGCCTCTCTTGTTGCGGCGCACAGGCTCCAGACGCGCAGGCTCAGTAATTGTGGCTCACCGGCCTAGTTGCTCCGCGGCATGTGGGATCTTCCCAGACCAGGGCTCGAACCCGCGTCCCCTACATTGGCAGGCAGATTCTCAACCACTGCGCCACCAGGGAAGCCCTGTTCTGTTGGATTTTGAAGATCTTTTTATCTTTGAGTTTCTTTTTAAAATATAATTACCCTATAAGAGATTCCATTTTAAATTATTGGCAGCTAACACTTTAATGATTAACAATGACATTGATTAACATCCAGCTACTTACTGTGTGAACTTGGATAATTTGATTAACCACTCCAAGCCTCAGTTTCCTCATCAGTGAAATGGGAATACCAACAGTACTTACTTCAAAGGTTAAGGATTAAATTAGACAATATATGCACAATAGTTGCCTTGTACATGGTAAGTTCTCAATGTTAACTATTTTAGCTGTAGCGTGTGGTAGGAAGGAGATTTGATAGGAAGGAGTTTTGAAGGTACTGAAAACAAATTTTGTAATTTCATTATTCTTAGTTCTTCCTTCTTTCCTATCTTCCATATCCAGTTAGTTGCCAAATCTGGTTGATTCCTTTTACCATATCAGAACTCTGACCTGTTGTCTCCATTCTCATTGCCTCTGGATGTTTGTAGTAATTTCATAAATAATCTTGCCTTTAGTCCCTTTTAAATGTCAGCTTATAAAACACAACTTTGATCATATTATTGCCCTCGTCAAAAGCCATCACTGTTTTCCCATTGACCTTTCTTTAACCCGAGTTCAACACTATGCAAAATCTGACTTGAATATGTTTTTCCTACCTTACATCTCAATATTCTTTGTCAAGTTTCCTAAGTTCCAGTCATGTTCAACTGAGCATTGTTCACTGAATGTGGCCTTAAGTTGTCTTGGCCTCACTAGTCATTTGCCCTAAATGTTTTCCTGTCTTATTCTGTATAGCCAAATCCTAAAATGTCTTTCATAACAGCTCCAATCAATCCTTTGCTATCAACTCTTTCTTAATTCTCCCAGTAAAAAGCAAAACTCTGTCTTCTAATTTCCTAAAACATTATTTTGTATTTTTGTTTTCTTAATGCTTTCTACAGTGTATTATAGTTATTTGTGTACATCCTTTTTGGTGCTAGTAGAGGGTAAATTCCTTGAGGATGAAAACTATGTTTTACGTATCTTTATGTACTTTTTTTTTTTAAATTTTATTTATTTATTTTTGGCTGCATTGGGTCTTCATTGCTGCACATGGGCTTTCTCTAGTTGGGGCGAGCAGGGGCTACTCTTTGTTGCGGTGCGTGGGCTTCTCATGGTGGCTTCTCTTGTTGCGGAGCACAGGCTCTAGGCGTGCGGGTTCAGTAGTTGTGGCACGCAGGCTCAGTAGTTGTGGCTTGCAGGCTCTAGAGTGCCGGCTCAGTAGTTGTGGTGCATGGGCTTAGTTGCTCCGCGGCATGTGGGATCTTCCCAGACCAGGGCTCCAACCTGTGTCCCCTGCATTGGCAGGCGGATTCTTAACCACTGCGCCACGAGGGAAGCCCCTCTTTGTGTACTTTAAAGCTCCTAGGACAGTATTTTGCTTATGATAGATGCTCAGTAAATCTTGGTTTTTTCCTCCAAAAGAAAAATGTGTGATTTTTCAGATGAAGACAAACATGTTGGATAAAAAGTTAACCAAATATGTGAATTATAGTTTATAAAGATTAATAGTTTAAGCAAAGGCTTTTATCCTGATTATGGGAATTCTTAAATTATATTTCATAAATAAATGAGAATTCAGTGTTATATTTCACAGTGTACTAGGCTTATTCCAAGCACTTTAATCCATGTTTTTATCTAGATATGCTGTCAAGTCACTAGGCATATGAATGCATGAATAGCTAGTTCAGTTTTTTTTTTTTTTTTAGAAATTCACGTTCTTTTATTTATTTATTTATTTATGACTGTACTAGGTCTTCGTTTCTGTGCGAGGGCTTTCTCTAGTTGTGGCAAGTGGGGACCACTCTTCATCGCGGTGCGCGGGCCTCTCACCATCACGGCCTCTCTTGTTGTGGAGCACAGGCTCCAGATGCGCAGGCTCAGTAATTGTGGCTCACGGGCCCAGTTGCTCCGTGGCATGTGGGATCTTCCCAGACCAGGGCTCGAACCCGTATCCCCTGCATTGGCAGGCAGACTCTCAACCACTGCGCCACCAGGGAAGCCCCCCTAGTTCAGTTTTTTAATTAATTAATTTATTTTTGGCTGCATTGGGTCTTTGTTGCTTCACGCGGGCTTTCTCTAGTTGCGGCAAGTGGGGGCTACTCTTCATTTCAGTGCACGGGCTTCTCATTGTGGTGGCTTCTGTTGTTGCGGTGCATGGGCTCTAGGTGTGTGGGCTTCAGTAGTTGTGGCACACAGGCTCAGTAGTTGTGGCTTGCGAGCTCTAGAGTGCAGGCTTAGTTGTGGCACATGGGCTTAGTTGCTCTGTGGCATGTGGGATCTTCCCGGACCAGGGCTCTAACCCGTGTTCCCTGAATTGGCAGGCGGATTCTTAACCACTGCACCACCAGGGATGTTCTGGTTCAGTTTTTTATATATATATATAATATATATATATATATATTATATATATAATATATATATTATATATATAATATATATAATATATATATTATATATATATATATAGTTTTCTCTATGTGTAAAACTTGTATCAAGCATCTGTGGTTCCTAATGATTCAAGACAATTTAAAGTAGCTTAATATCTGTTTCTTTTTCCATTTAATATAGTGTTTTAAGTGCCTAAGAATGGAGAGAGATAATTAAAGAGTATTTAGGAAATTTAAGATTATGAACTGGGAGAGTCCTGGGACAGGCATAATTGCTAAGAATCTTGGAAACAGAAAAAGAAGTTGAGTGTCTGTCATGCAGTTTCCTTAAGCTACAATGAGCACCATCTTCTCTCCGGAAGAAGAGAGAAACTAGGAGCAACTGTGCATGGTCATTTTCACTAAATTCTTCTAAGAATATTTACCTTTTTTACAACTGGATTCATTCATTCCTTATAGTATTGACTGGAATACTCCAGTCAGATACAGGAATTTTTTGTGTAAGTGTAATTTCAAAAATTTCCACATGATGGCAGAAGATATCTGGAAACACGTTATTGAATGAAATTCAGAAAACTTTGTATTTCAGTTTTATCTGAAATAGTGTCTTTTCATATTTCTACTAGTAATTTTCACGCTTGTATTGTCTGATAGAGATAGTTATTGCTATTTAGAACATTTTAAATGTTTTCACTCATTTTAAAATTTTAAAAAGAATAATTTTTTTCCCAATTTCTTTTATATAATTTAAATTCATTTTTGAAGGTTTCATGGGTTTCCCCTGAATAGTGTTTTAAAGACTTGTTTTGGTAAATGTCTTTTTTCTTAGTAAGCCAGTTTAGTGGAGATTGAGTTGTTATTTACTATTTATAGATAAATGTGTGAAACCAAATATGTGGACTTTTATTCGACTTTATTTTAGAAATTAAGGAATTGATTCAACATACATTCTTTTGTGTGAATGGCCACCTCATGCTCTCTTGACTGTTTTGTTTTTTGCCTCCCTTCTCTATCACTGTCAGGTCTTCTCTGTAATCTTCCCTGTCTTAATTTAAGAAATTCATTCATTCTGGGGCCTTCCCTGGCGGTCCAGTGGTTAAGACTCCATGCTCCCAATGTAGGGGGCTAGGGTTCAATCCCTGGTTGGGGAACTAAGATCTTGCATGCTGCACAGTGTGGCAAAAAAAAAAAAAAGAAAAAAGAAAAAAAAGAGAGAGAAATTCATTCATTCTGTATATGTTTGTTAAATATTTACCATGCTTCATATACTGCCCTCAACATTGATAATTCATAGTGTTAAAAAAAAAATTCACCAGATGTAATCTTCATTTGCTGGAGTTCACAGTCTTACAAGGCAGATAGCTACCAAATACATTATTGTGTTTGAGTTAATGTTTGTGGTTCTTATAAAGCAGTATACTTTGCATAAAATTTTAAAGAGTATGCAGCTTTCACATAGGTATGGTAGATTACTTGGGAAAGCATGAGTTAGATGAACAATGACCTGAAAAACGTCAATATAAAGATTTGGAAATTTTGTGAAAATGTAAATAGACCAAGGTATTTTGTTTGTTTGTTTTTTGACCACTAGATGATAGATGATCTAGTTAAAAAAGAGATGGGGGAATAACATGGCATTTTTTGTTTTGGCTAGTAACATTCTGTCGTTTTTTTTTTAATGATATGTATCAAGAAGCTATTTTATTTTTACATATTGATATTCATTAAGCTTCTTAAAATTTTTTATTGAAGTATAGTTGATCTGGTCTTTTTCAATGTGCAGTTTTATCTTATGTCTGAATTTGATTGTATAATTTGTTGTTAAAACTGGGACACTTGGAAGTTTAGAAGTTCTAAAATAAAATCATAAAACACACATACACATCTGAAATGTATATTTATTGACTTATAAATTTGGTTTATTATATTGATAGAGCTATAAAATAGTTCTTTATGAAAACTGTTTTTAAAGTGTAAAAATTATATATATCTGTTTAAGGCCAAAAAAAATGGCCTTTATGATGATTATATGACCATTACAAAAAGAACATAAATAGAATAATTACTCTTGGGATATATTAAAGTACTTTCTTTTTAGATGTTGTTGTCTGTAACGTGTCATTTTTTCTGAAGAATATAGGTTTTGCAATATGGTTTTGTTATTTAAATTTTTTTCTTAAAATTGCTTGCAACAAACTTTATCAAAGTTACATTTTATGACTAATGCATTTGAATTGTTGACTTCTTTAATTGAGAAAACTATCTTTCTATAAATGTTGAGACATCAAAGAAGCTCAGGGCAAATTCTGCTCGATGGAGGATATTTTCAAATCAATATTTTTTGTATTGGAATTGTATAAATATTTAAGCCACAATATTTTAACAGGTACTGTCTTTTTATCTCCATTTATAGTAGCTTTTTTTGACAAATTTTTTTTTTTTGGCCATGTCGCGCGGCATGCGGGATCTTAGTTCCCCACCCAGGGATCTAGCCTGTGCCCGCTGCAGTGGAAGTGTGGGGTCTTTTTTTTTTTTAAACTTTTTTTTTATTGGAGTATAGTTGCTTTACAATGTTGTGTAAGTTTCTGCTGTACAACGAAGTGAATCAGCTATATGTATACATATATCCTCTCCCTCTTGGACCTCCTTCCCACTCCACATCCTATCCCACCCATCTAGGTCATCACAGAGCACCAAACTGAGCTCCCTGTGCTATACTGCAGGCTCCCACTAGCTATCTGTTTTACACATGGTAGTGTATGTATGTCACTCCTAATCTCCCAATTCTTCCCACACTCCGCTTCCCCCGCTGTGTCCACATGTCCGTTTTCTATATCTGCATCTCTATTCCTGCCCTGCAGATAGCTTCATCTGTACCATTTTTCTAGATTCCACATATATGCATTAATACACGATATTTGTTTTTCTCTTTCTGACTTACTTCACTCTGTATGCCAGACTGTGTCCATCCACATCTCTACAAATGACCCAATTTCATCCTTTTTATGGTTGAGTAATATTTCATTGTGTATATGTACCACATCTTTATCCGGTCATCTGTTTTTGGACATTTAGGTTGTTTCCAGGTCCCGGCTATTGGAAATAGTGCTGCAGTGAACGTTGGGGTACATGTGTCTTTTTGAATTATGGTTTTCTCAGGGTATATGCCCAGTAGTGGGATTGCTGGGTCATATGGCAGTTCTATTTTTAGTTTTTTAATGAACGTCCATACTGTTCTCCAGAGTGGCTGTATCAATTTACATTCCCACCAACAGTGCAAGAGTGTTCCCTTTCCTCCACACCCTCTCCAGCATTTATTGTTTCTAGATTTTTTGATGATGGCCATTCTGACTGGTGTGAGATGGTATCTCATTGTAGTTTTGATTTGCATTTCTCTAATGATTAATGATGTTGAGCATTCTTTCATGTGTCTGTAGGCCATCTGTATATCTTCTTTGGAGAAATGTCTATTTAGGTCTTCTGCCCATTTTTGGATTGGGTTGTTCGTTTTTTTGTTATTGAGCTGCATGAGCTGCTTGTAAATCTTGGAGATTAATCCTTTGTCAGTTGCTTCATTTGCAAATATTTTCTCCCATTCTGAGAGTTGTCTTTTGGTCTTGTTTACGGTTTCCTTTGCTGTGCAAAAGCTTTTAAGTTTCATTAGGTCCCATGTGTTTATTTGTGTTCTTATTTCCATTTCTCTGGGAGCTGGGTCAAAAAGAATCTTGCTGTGATGTATGTCATAGAGTGTTCTGCCTATGTTTTCCTCTAAGAGTTTGATAGTGTCTGGCCTTACACTTAGGTCTTTAATCCATTTTGAGTTTATTTTTGTGCATGGTGTCAGGGAGTGTTCTAATTTCATACTTTTACATGTATCTGTCCAATTTTCCCAGCACCACTTATTGAAGAGGCTGTCTTTTCTCCACTGTATATGCTTGCCTCCTTTATCAAAGATAAGGTGACCATATGTGTGTGGGTTTATCTCTGGGCTTTCTATCCTGTTCCATTGATTTATATTTCTGTTTTTGTGCCAGTACCAAACTGTCTTGATTACTGTAGCTTTGTAATATAGTCTGAAGTCAGGGAGCCTGATTCCCCCAGCTCCATTTTTCGTTCTCAAGATTGCTTTGGCTATTCGGGGTCTTTTGTGTTTCCATACAAATTGTGAAATTTTTTGTTCTACTTCTGTGAAAAATGCCAGTGGTAGTTTGATAGGGATTGCATTGAATCTGTAGATTGCTTTGGGTAGTAGAGTCATTTTCACAATGTTGATTCTTCCAATCCAGGAACATGGTATATCTCTCCATCTATTTGTATCATCTTTAGTTTCTTTCATCAGTGTCTTATAATTTTCTGCATACAGGTCTTTTGTCTCCTTAGGTAGGTTTATTCCTAGATATTTTATTCTTTTTGTTGCAATGGTAAACGGGAGTGTTTTCTTAATTTCACTTTCAGATTTTTCGTCATTAGTGTATAGGAATGCAAGAGATTTCTGTGCATTAATTTTGTATCCTGCTACTTTACCAAATTCATTGATTAGCTCTAGGAGTTTTCTGGTAGCATCTTTAGGATTCTCTGTGTATAGTATCATGTCATCTGCAAATAGTGACAGCTTTACTTCTTCTTTTCCGATTTGGATTCCTTTTATTTCTTTTTCTTCTCTGATTGCTGTGGCTAACACTTCCAAAACTATGTTGAATAATAGTGGTGAGAGTGTTCTGCCCATTTTTTGATTGGGTTGTTTGTTTTTTTAATATTGAGCTGTATGAGCTGTTTATATATTTTGGAGATTAATCCTTTGTCCATTGATTCTTTTGCAAATATTTTCTCCCATTCTGAGAGTTGTCTTTTTGTCTTGTGTATGGTTTCCTTTGCTGTGCAAAAGCTTTTACGTTTCATTAGGTCCCATTTGTTTATTTTTGTTTTTATTTTCATTACTTTAGGAGTTGGGTCAAAAAAGATCTTGCTGTGATTTATGTCAAAGAGTGTTCTTCCTATGTTTTCCTCTAAGAGTTTTATAGTGTCTGGTCTTACATTTAGGTCTTTAATCCATTTTGAGTTTATTTTTGTGTTTGGTGTTAGGGAGTGTTCTAATTTCATCTTTTACATGTAGCTGTCCAGTTTTCCCAGCACCACTTATTGAAGAGGCTGTCTTTTCTCCATTATATATCCTTGTCTCCTTTGTCATAGATTAGTTGACCATAGGTGCGTGGGTGTATCTCTGGGCTTTCTATCCTGTTCCATGGATCTATATTTCTGCTTTTGTGCCAGTACCATATTGTCTTGATTACTGTAGCTTTGTAGTATAGTCTGAAGTTAGGGAGTCTGATTTCTCCAGCTCCGTTTTTTTCCCTCAAGATTGCTCTGGTTACTTGGGGGTCTTTTGTGTCTCCATACAAATTTTAAGATTTTTTGTTGTAATTCTGTAAAAAAAAGCCATTGGTAATTTGATAGGGATTGCATTGAATCTGTAGATTGCTTTGGGTTGAATAGTCATTTTCACAATATTGATTCTTCCAATCCAAGAACATGGTATATTTCTCCATCTGTCTATGTCATCTTTGATTTCTTTCATCAGTGTCTTATAGTTTTCTGAGTTACAGGCCTTTTGCCTCCTTAGGTAGGTTTACTTGTAGGTATTTTATTCTTTTTTTTTTTTTTAATCAGTCATCAGTTTTATACACATCAGTGTATACATGTCAGTCCCAGTCGCCCAATTCAGCACACCACCATCCCCACCCCACCGTGGTTTTCCTCCGGTATTTTATTCTTTTTGTTGCAGTGGTGAATGGGATTGTTTCCTTAATTTCTCTTTCTGATCTTTCATTGTTAGTGTATAGGAATGCAAGAGATTTCTGTGCATTAATTTTGTATCCTGCTGCTTTACCAGATTCATTGATTAGCTCTAGTAGTTTTCTGGTGGCATCTTTAGGATTCTCTATGTATAGTATCACGTCATCCACAAACAGTGACTGTCTTACTTCTTCTTTTCCAATTTGTATTCTTTTTATTTCTTGTTCTCCTCTGATTGCCATGGGTAGGACTTCCAAAACTATATTGAATAATAGTGTCTAGAGTGGACATCCTTGTCTTGTTCCTGATCTTAGAGGAAATGCTTTCAGTTTTTCACCATTGAGAAGGATGTTTGTTGTGGGTTTGTCATATATGGCCTTTATTATGTTGAGGTAGGTTCCCTCTATGCCCACAGCAAACACTGTGGTGGGCATAGAGGGAACCTACCTCTATGTCAAAAGAGGTAGTCAAAAGCTTATCAAAGCTTTTTCTTCATCTATCGAGATGATCGTGTGGTTTTTATTCTTTCAATTTGTTAATATGGTGTAACACATTGATTTGCACATATTGAAGAATCCTTGTATCCCTGGGATAAATCCCACTTGATCATGGTGTATTACCCTTTTAATGTGTTGTTGGATTCTGTTTGCTAGAAATTTGTTGAGGATTTTTGTGTCTGTGTTCATCAGTGATATTGGTTTGTAACTTTCTTTTTTGGTGATATCTTTGGTCTTGGTATCAGGGTGATGGTCGCTTCATAGGACGAGTTTGGCAGTGTTCCCTCTGCAGTTTTTTGGAAGAGTTTGAGAAGGATAGGTGTTAACTATTCTCTAAATGTTTGATAGAATTCCCCTGTGAAGCCATCTGGTCCTGGACTTTTATTTGCTGGAAGAGTTTAGATTACAGTTCAATTTCATTACTTGTGATTGGTCTGTTTATATTTTCTAATTCTTCCTGGTTCAGTCTTGGAAAGTTGTACCTTTCTAAGAATTTGTCCATTTCTTTGTGGTTGTCCATTTTATTGGCACAGAGTTGCTTGTAGTAGTCTATTATGATGCTTTGTATTTCTGCAGTGTCTGTTGTAACTTCTTTTTCATTTCTAATTTTATTGATTTGAATCCTCTCCCTTTTTTTCTTGATGAGTCTGGCTAAAGGTTTATCAATTTTCTTTCTCAAAGAACCAGCTTTTAGTTTTATTGATCTCTGCTATTGTTTTCTTCATTTCTATTTCAGTTGTTTCTGCTCTGATCTTTATGATTTCTTTCCTTCTACTAACTTTGGGTTTTCTTTGTTATTCTTTCTCTAGTTTGCTTTAGGTGTAAGCTTAGGTTGTTTATTTGAGTTTTTCTTGTTTCTTGAGGTGAGATTGAATTGCTATAAACTTCCCTCTGAGAACTGCTTTTGCTGTGTCCCATAGGTTTTGGGTCATTGTGTTTTCATTGTCATTTGTTTCTAGGTGTTTTTTGATTTCCTCTTTGATTTCTTCAGTGATCTCTTGGCTATTTAGTAGCTTATTGTTTAGCCTCCACGTGTTTGTGTTTTTTACAGTTTTTTTCCTGTAATTGATTTCTAATCTCATAGCATTGTGGTCAGAAAATATGCTTGATGTGATTTCAGTTTTCTTAAATTTACCAAGGCTTGTTTTGTGACCCAAGATGTGATTTATCCTGGAGAATGTTTTGTGTGCCCTAGAGAAGTAAGTGTATTCTGCTGCTTTCAGGTGGAATGTCCTATAAATATCAATTAAATCTATCTTGTCTATTGTGTCATTTAAAGCTTGTGTTTCCTTATTTATTTTCTGTCTGGATGATCTGTCCGTTGGTGTAAGTGGTGTGTTAAAGTCCACCACTATTATTTTGTTACTGTTGATTTCCCCTTTTATGGCTGGCAGCACTTGCCGTATGTATTGAGATGCTCCTGTGTTGGTTGCATACATATTTGTAATTGTTATATCTTCTTCTTGGATTGACTCCTTGATCATTCTGTAGTGTACTTCCTTATCTCTTATAACAGTCTTTATTTTAAAGTCATTTTGTCTGATACGAGAATTGCTACTCCAGCTTTCTTGTGATTTCCATTTGCATGGTACATCTTTTTCCATCCCCTCACTTTCAGTCTGTATGTGTCCCTAGGTCTGAAGTGGGTCTCTTGTAGACAAGCATATATATGGGTCTTATTTTTGTATCCATTCAGCCACTGTGTCTTTTGGTTGGAGCATTTAATCCATTTACATTCAAGGTAATTATTGATATGTATGTTCTTAATTGTTTTGGGTTTGTTTTTCTGGGTCTTTTTCTTCTCTTGTTTCCTGCCTAGAGAAGTTCCTTTAGCATTTGTTGTAAAGCTGGTTTGGTGGTACTGAATTCTCTTAGCTTTTGCCTGTCTGTAAAGCTTTTGATTTCTCCATCGAATCTGAATGATGTCCTTGCTGGATAGAGTAATCTTGGTTGTAGTTTTTTCCCTTTCATCACTTTAAATATATCCTGCCACTGCCTTCTGGCCTGCAGAGTTTCTGCTGAAAAAATCAGCTGATAACCTTATGGGGATTCCCTTGTATGTTACTTGTTGCTGTTCCCTTCCTGCTTTTAATATTTTTTCTTTGAATTTAATTTTTGTTAATTTGATTAGTATGTATCTTGGTGTGTTTCTCCTTGGGTTTATCCTGTATGGTACTCTCTGCACTTCCTGGACTTGGGTGGCTATTTCCTTTCCCATGTTAAGGAAGTTTTCGACTATAATCTCTTCAAATATTTTCTCAGACCCTTTCTCTTTTTCTTCTTCTGGGACCCCTATAATTCAAATGTTTTAGTGTTTAATGTTGTCCCAGAGGTCTCTGAGATTGTTCTCATTTTTTTTATGTTTATTTTCTTTATTCTGTTCCTCAGCAGTTATTTCCACCGTTCTGTCTTCCAGCTCCCTTATTCGTTCTTCTGCTTCAGTTATTCTGCTATTGATTCCTCCTAGTGTATTTTTCATTTCAGTTATTGTGTTGTTCATCACTGTTTGTTCTTTAGTTCTTCTAGGTCCTTGTTAAACACTTCTTGTATTTTCTCGATCCGTGCCTCCATTCTATTTCTGAGATTTTGGATTATCTTTACTGTCATTACTCTGAATTCTTTTTCAGGTAGGTTGACTGTTTCCTCTTCATTTATTTGATTTTGATCTTGTAGGTTTTTACCTTGCTCCTTTGCCTGTAACATTTTTTTGTCATCTCTTTTTTTTTTTTTGATGGGTGGGGCTGTGTTCCTGTCTTACTGGTTGTTTGGCCTGAGGTGTCCAGCGCTGGAGTTTGCAGGCAGTTGGGTAGAGCTGGGTTTTGGTGCTGAGATGAGGACCTCCAGGAGACCTCACACCGATTAATATTCCCTGGCGTCTGAGGTTCTCTGTTAGCAGCAATTCGGATTCAGCGCTCCCACCACAGGAGCTCAGGCTTGACCCCTGGCCTGAGAACTATGATCCCGCAAGCCATGTGGAAAAAAAAAAAAATGACAAAGAATAAAATATAAAATAAAATTAGAAAAACAAAAAATGTTAGAAAAAATAAAAATATAAATGAAACAAGAGCCACAAAGGCCAGAAAAGGCCTTGGTTGGGGGGGGAGTGCTCAGGCAGGGGGCGGGGCTTAGGTGGGGGGTGGGGCCTTGGCTTAGCACAGATGCAGGGGGCCCTGAAGGGTGGAGGTTCAGTCCTGGGACCCCAGCAGGCTTGCGGGGGCCTGACTGGACAGGGGAAACGCTGGTTGCATTCCCCTCTGATCCCCGGATGGTCTCGTCATTCCTGTGAATCCCCGCTCTGTGGGTGGGCCCCTCAGTGTGGGAACGCCTCCCCCCACCACCCCTCAGGGGTGCTGGTCCCCTCACACCTCCACTTTTCCTCCCCCTCTCCCTCACTCCCACGCCCCCAGGACCCACTTGGCCGGAGGGGGGCCCTGGAGGGCTGAGGTTTAGGCCCAGGACCCCAGCTGGCTTGCCGGGGCCCAAGCGGTTGGGGGAGTCACTAGCCGTGTTCCCCTCCAATCCCCTGATTCCTTCAAGGTCTCTCCCTGTCCTCACTGATTGCTGCTCTGTGGGTGGGCCTCTTTGATCTTGGGAACCCCTCCCCTCCCCCAGCCGCCCCTCAGGGGTGCCAGTCATGACCTGCCTCTACTTTAACTTCCCCCATCCTTCACCTCCCGTGTCCTACCCAGTTGTGTGGGGATTTCTCCCGTCCCTCTAGGTGTCCGAGCCCCCACCTGGTACGTGCCCTAGTTGTGAGGAAACGTGAACTCCGCGTCTTCCTATTCTGCCATCTTGACTTCTCCCCCACCCCAAGTGCACAGTGTTATCTACTGGACACCGGGGAAGTCCCAACAAATATTTTTATAAGACAAAACTTGTTAGATAAATTGTCTTAATTTATTGATTATTTTGAATGTTTTGTCAGATTCAGATGCTCCAAAATCATAGGCCTTTTAAATTTTCATCCATTTTGGTATGAATATAAATACATCCAACTATAAATATTGGAGATCCTTCAAAAGATTGTTCCCAGGAGGCTTCCCTGGTGTAGTGGTTAAGAATCCGCCTGCCAGTTCAGGGGACATGGGTTCGAGTCCTGGTCCGGGAAGATCCCACATGCCGTGGAACAGCTAAGCCCGTGCGCTACAACTGCTGAGCCTGAGCTCTACAGCCCACGAGCCACAACTACTGAGCCCGCGTGCCACAACTACTGAAGCCTACGTGCCTAGACCCATGCTCTGCAACAAGAGAAGCCACCGCAATGAGAAGCCCATGCACCACAACAAAGAGTAGTAGCCCCTGCTCGTCGCAACTAGGAAAAGCCCGCACGCAGCAACTAAGACCCAACACAGCCAAAAATAAAAAAAAAAAAAAAAAAAAAAAACGAAAGAAGTTACCTTGCTTAAAAAAAAAAATTTTTTTTCCCAGAAGTTGAGATAAGTATGCAATGATAGAATTTCATAGTTAAGTCTTTTTTTTTTTTTTTTTTTTTAAAACATTTTCTCCTCCTTCTCTTTTTTTTTTTTTTTAATAGTATGGGACTTTTTTTTTTTTAATTAATTATTTATTTATTTATTTATTTTTGGCTGTGTTGGGTCTTCGTTTCTGTGCGTGGGCTTTCTCAAGTTGCGGCAAGTGGGGGCCACTCTTCATCGCGGTGCGCGGGCCTCTCACCGTCGCGGCCTCCCCCGTTGAGGAGCACAAGCTCCAGACGCGCGGGCTCAGCAGCTGTGGCTCACGGGCCCAGCTGCTCCGTGGCATGTGGGATCTTCCCAGACCAGGGCTCGAACCCGTGTCCCCTGCATTGGCAGGCGGATTCTCAACCACTGCGCCACCAGGGAAGCCCCATAGTTAAGTCTTGTATACCATTTGTGCTCTTAAAATTTAATTTTAATTTATTGTTTCTTTCTTGTTTTTGTAGCAGTAAATCTCAGTCTTCCTGTTTATAAGCTTTATTTTCAAAAAATGCCACTTGTTAAGAGTTAAAAGCTTAAGCTTTTTGCTTCTTTGTCTCATATTTGAAGAATTCCTACTGATTTGAACAAAATGCAACCAAAATGTAAGGAACTCCTTTACAAAAAAGTTCAGTATCTTTGTAGGACACTTAAGTTGATTTATAAATTAGGTTTTTAAAAGTTCCAATATTTCTAAAATTTGTACGTGATAGCACAAAGAAAGTTCGTACAGCAATGCTGAATTGTTGCATTCATTGTCAACCTTGTTATAAAGATTTTGTAGATTATTCTTTCTGTATAAACTACAGAGTTTTTAAAAAAACGTATCAGTTTTGACAACAGATTCTGCTTTGATTAGTAGAATATCACAGTTTGGGCATAGTTATAAATTATGTACATACCACAACCAATGCCAAGTACATTGCTTCTCTAAGGGTCTCTAAATTTAATAATAACTTTTTTTTTCTTGGTGTTTTGCTCTACCAAAAGTTATATTCATGTTATCACTGTAAAAACAAGTAATTTTATCTTTCATGTTGAGCTTTTAAACAGAATTTATAGTAGCTCAATAGTGTCAGATATTTCACCTTTAAGAATGAATTTCTAATAGCTTTATTTGATTCCATGAATTGGATAAAGAAATCAAGCTATTATTTAATTGGTTTTCTATTTGAAGCATCTGGTATCACTGATACCAAGCTAACATCATTTAACTTTTTGCAAAGTTACTCTTTTGCAAACAGTTTAACAATGATTGCTTTTTATTTAAGCATATGCTAATCGAGTAGAAATGAGTAAAATTAATTTAGATGATTAGGGATTTGATCTAATTGAAAAAAATGCTTCTAGTGTAACGTGTAAACATAGTGTCTATAGCTACACATGTTAGGTTGTCTCCATGCACAGTCTTCTTAAAATACTTCATTATAACTTTAAAGTAGATACCGGTGCTGAATCAGTGAATTTGTATCTGCTGCTTTTCATGTGGTCAGTGATACTGCCTGCAGTAGTGTCCATGTTGCACATTTATTATCAAATTTTTTTAAGAAATGGAAATTCTGTACTTAATTTTTTATTCAAGATGCCTTTTTTTAACACTGGTGCCAAAAGAGTCGATGACAAAATAAAAAAGCGTTGCCAGACAATATACATAAATAGTCGTAGATTTGTGCTGTATGTTAAATGACGAAACTACTCTGGTAGGTTCAAACTCTGTTTTTTTCCCTATATACTCTATCTCCCTTACATATTTCACATGTACCTAACCTATAATTTCCCATGTTTCCTGCTGAGCCTACTGAATGGCAGCTTTGTGTTTGGGTGAAGCACAGACCAGAGCAGACTGCCTGGTAGACTAAGTATCTGGTAAGGGAAGTAGAGTCAAAAACTTATTTGACTGTTCTACTCCCAACCAGAAGGAGTTATATCTCTGGACCCTCTGTGCCTCAGTGCACTTGATTTTATTTGTTTCATAGCTGGCCAAAGCTACAGGCTCAGATCTTATTAAAAATTGTTTAAAATTTCTTTACTTGACATGTAATTCTGATTTTAGGTAACTAATTTTATCAGTTCTTTTTTAACTTTTGAAAGGAAACTTATCAAAATCACTGTTTACTAAAAATGTCTCTTCAGATTGTCTCATCTTAAAAATACTTTTTTACATGACTGGGACCAATCAGCAGGGGAAACCACACAGTAATTTGAATAGGAAAGTGTAATATAAAGAATTAGTAATTATAAGAGGAGATTGGAATAACAAGAGATTGGCTAGGAAGAAGTGAAGAGAATAGGAGTAACATAAAAGGAGCAACCACTCCCCTCAGGGCTGAGGGAGAGTGCACAAAGCCGGGTCCCCCCACTCCAGCTGAGAGCCAGACCTTGTTGGAGAGGGCACAGCAATAGCTGTCTGGATGGCAGAGAAGTTGCTGTGGTGTGCTCTTGGCAGAACTTGCCAGAAATTAGCACCTAAGGGTGCTGAGGAAAGCTGTTTACAGGGAGGTGTCTCACTGGGGACCTCTGAGGGGGGTGACCAGAGGCGCTGTGGGCTGCTGGTTGTTGCTGGCTACCAGGCACTGCAGGAGATGCGAGTGCTACAGGAGCGGGTCTGGAGAAAGCTGTGCACGCTTAAGCACTCCGGAATAAGGAGGCAAAACCTTCCTCCTGCACTCTCCCATGCCTTCTCCTGACACAGCTTAACATCCAGCCTACTGGCAAAGGAAGAATAGTTAAAGGGCCCAGATGCATTTCACAGAGCAGGCTTTGAGCGAATTTGGAGCTGTGGCTGTAAATTAATAACCAGCACAAAAACAAACAGCCTTCTCATTTTGCTGTGCTCTAGTAAATTGCAGTTGCCATTCATCATGAAATTTGTAGTACCTTCTTCCAGTCCTTTTTTTTTTTTCTTTTCTTTTTTAATGTTTTTGTCATCGTACTAGCTTTTGCATCTACTCAATTCTGCATCAATAATATGCCTTTCTATTAAATTTAAAAAGTCCATACTAAATTTTTAGGCTTAAAAAACAAATTTAATTATATTTTAACTTTAAGAGTAAGTATTTTGACTTAATTACCAATTAATAGGTATCACTGTAAATCATTCTGTCTTGCATAACGTATTCTAATACACATTACCTTGGTGCCTATAAAAACATCACTTGAGCTGAACCAATCCATTCACACTAACTGGATTGGTTAATATGCTTGTGTGTAATACTAGAAATAATGCTTGCACTCCCCTTCCCTTAGTATAATACAGTAACAATATCTTACACAAAGCAACTGTTAAACTGAAATCAAAACAAGAAAGTTGTGTTTACTGGGAAGATATTTTATGCTAGTTGTTTTTTTTTTAAGTTTATTTTGAATTCATTATAGATTCATAGGAGGTTGCAAAGAAATGTACAGGGGTCTTGACCCATCTTTGCCCAGTGTTAACATCGTGTATAACTATAGTATAATATCAAAACCAAGCAATTGGCATTGTTTACAGTCCAGAGAACGTATTCATATTCCTCTAGTTATAAATGCACTTTGTGTGTGTGTGTGTGTGTGTGTGTGTGTGTTATAGATCTGTGCAATTTTATATGGATAGGTAAGCACCACCACAATGAAAATAGATATGTACCATCACTAGAAGGCTTTTTTGTGCTACCCCTTTGTAGGCACATTTACCCCATTCCTAATCCCTGGCCACTAATCTGGTCTCCATTTTAATAATTTTGTTATTCAGAAATGTTACATAAATGGTATCATGTAACTTTTAGAGGTTTGCCTTTTCCCTTAGCACAATTTCCTTGAGGTTCATCCAAACTGCTTTGTGTAGCAACAGTTCCTTTTTTATTGCTGAGTAATATTCCATGGTGTAGTTGTACCACAGTTGGTTTAACCATTGTTAAACCACTGTCCACTGAAGGACATTTAGGTAGTTTGCAGTTTTTGACTATTATGAATAAAACTGTTATGAACATTTGTATATAAACTCCTGTATAAAATGTCCTCATTTTTCTGGGTTAATTCCCAAGAGTACAGTTGCTGGGGTATATGGTAAGTCCATTTGAAAGGAATTTCCAAGCTATATGCTAGAGTGACTGCCATTTTATATACCTATCTGTAATGTATAATTGACCAGTTTCTCTACATCCTCATCAGTGTTTATTGTTACTGTTCTTAATTTTAGCCATTTTGATACGTGTATAGTGATATCTCATTGTGTTTTAATTTGCATTTTCCTAAAGACTAAGATGGTGAACATCTTTTCATGTGCTTATTTGTCATCTGTATGTTGTCTTTGGTGAAATGTCTGTTCATGCCTTTGCGCATTTTCTAATTAGATTTTCTTTCTCTTGAGTTTTGAGAATTCTTTATATATTCTAATACTACATGGTTTGTACATATTTCTTCTAGTCTATAGTTTGTATTTCATCCTCTTAACAAGATCTTTTTCAGAGCAAAAGTTTTAAATTTTGATGAAATCCAACTTACTGTTTTTTTTTCCTTTTATGGATCATGTTTTTGGTGTCAAGTCTAAGAACTCCTCATTTACTCCCAGGTCCTGAAGATTTGCTCCAATTTTTTTTTAATGAAAGCTTTATAGTTTTACATTTAACATTTAAGGCAATGATTCGTTTTGAATTAACTTTTGCATATGGTGTGAGGTTTAACTCAAGGCTCATTTTTTGGCCTATGGATGTCCAGTTGCTTCAGCACCGTTTCTTGAGAAGGCTGTTTCTCTTCCATTGAATTGCTTTTGCACCTAAAAAATCAGTTAGGTATGTTTCTGTGAGTCTGTTTCTGGGTTCTCTGTTTTCCATTGATCTTTGTGTCTATGCTTCACCACACTGTCTTGTTTGCTATGGTGATATAGTGAGCCCTAACATCAGGAAGTGTGATTCCTGTCACTTTTTCTTTTTCAAAACTGTTTTGGCCATTCTAGGGCCCTTCCTTTTCCATATACATTTTAGGATAAGTTTGTCTATGTCTAAAAAAAAAAATATTTCTGGGATTTTGATAGGAATCGTGTTAAAACTTGGGGAGATCAACTTAGGGAACATTGACATCTTTACCATGCTGAACTGCTTCAGTTTTTAAATTTAAATTTTATATAAAGAACTTTTTTTTAAAAATTAATTTTTATTTTTGGCTGTGTTGGGTCTTCGTTTCTGTGCGAGGGCTTTCTCTAGTTGTGGCAAGTGGGGGCCACTCTTCATCGCGGTGTGCGGGCCTCTCACTATCGCGGCCTCTCTTGTTGCGGAGCACAGGCTCCAGACGCGCAGGCTCAGTAGTTGTGGCTCACGGGCCTAGTTGCTCCGCGGCATGTGGGATCTTCCCAGACCAGGGCTCAAACGCGTGTCCCCTGCATTGGCAGGCAGATTCTCAACCACTGCGCCACCATGGAAGCCCCTAAATTTAAATTTTAATGAAATAAAATTGAGAATTCAGATTCTCAGTAATCATATTTCAAGTACTCAGTAGTCATGTTGGTTTGTGCTACTCTGTTGGACAGTGTAGCTCTAGACTCCTATACCTACTGTTCCCTGTTTCTGGAACACCTTCTTCCTGTTTAGCTTTAATCAACTTCTTATTCTTTTAGACTCAGCTTAGATGGCACCTTGTCCTAGACACCTTCTCTGCCCCATGTCTCGTTTCTCAGCCCAAGTTCTCCCATTGAACTCTGTTAATTTCTGTTTATGGCGATTATTATGTACTCATTCCTCTTCATTATTACATTGTATGCTAATTACCTTTCTTACTTGTCTGCTTCATCACTAAATTATAAGCTGCCTTGAATCAAATTGTGTGATTATCCTTGTATCTCTAGTACTTCACATTTAGTGTGTGCTCAGTAAATAATTGGTGAGATATGAATAGTAGTATCACATCTAGTTAATTTACTTATTTTCTAGAATTGTGGTCTCAGCTTTTGAAGCATGTATTACATATGTGTATATATATTTATTATAAAATCTGAACATGTCTTATGATTAGCTAATATCTGCATCATATTATAACTTAGGGTAGAGCATTCATCATTAACAACAGTGGATATAAATTTGTATTTCAAATAGTCTTGATACTTCTGAAAATTTGTGGCTGATTTTTTTTTAGATCTGATTATATTTCCATTTTTTAAAAAAGTATGGTACCTCTGTCACAACAAATGAACAAGTCTTGGTACACTGTTGCTTACTAAAGTCCATTCTTTATTCATATTTGCTTAGATTTTTACCTAAGGACCTTTTTCTGATTTAGGATCCCATCCAGGAGACCATATTACATGTCTCCTTAGCCTCTTCTAGACTGGGATAGTTTCTCAGGCTCTCCCTGTTTTTGATGACCTTAACAGTTTTGAGGAGTATAAGTCAAGTATTTAGTGGAATGTCCTCCAAATGGGATTCATCTAATGTTTTCCTCATGAATAGACTGAAATTACAGTTTTTGGGGGGAAGTCCACAGAAGAAGTAAATGCCATTCTCATCACATCATATCAAGGTACATTACTGCCTTTGTTTTTACCTTGTTAATGTGGCTGATGAGCTTGTACTCGTCATTGGAAAAGTGTCCATTCTCCATTATCTTCTTTTCTTGTGCTTGCATTATTAATATTGTCTTCAACGAGAAGTTTCTCTATAGGCATCTCTTAAAGCCATTGTTCATTTTATAAGAGTTAATTAAACTAGATAATATAAATTATAAATCTCTTTAACTGACCCATCACACTGGAGCACATCCAAATACTGTACACCAGAAGCGGATGCATGGGTTATAGGGAGAGGTCTCTGTCAGTTTGGTGACATGGGGGAACTGGAGAACTAACCTCATGTTACTCTTTGCCTGAATCCTGCATGACCTTGACTATATTACACGGTTATGAGGATGCCAGTGACAGCCTGTAATTTAAATGGCAATAAAATAAAATTTCTCTTATATTTGAATGAAAAACTTAAATAGAAATTCTGATATTTTCTTCCCTTACCCCAGTGGATTGCCTTGCTGTAATCCGTGTATCCCTGAGGTGCTCACATCTGCTCTGGAGACGAATGATCTACTGGAAGAATTTCAGAGATCATTTTACTGCCTCCCTAAATTGATTCTTTTCTATATTATCCAGACTTCCTCACATTATTATTCCTTTGTGCACAGTATCCTTGTTATGACATTTCCTTCTGTTTTCTGATAACAAGACTGGATGCATATTACTACATTCCAGTTAGTTAGAACCTGGGAATCCATATAGAAATCCCAGCCATTGCTAGATTACTTGTCTTAAAAATTTTCTTTTGGGGAGTGGGTTAATTAGGAGGGTACTTCTAGGAGGCTGACATTTATATTCTCTAGGAATATAGATGAATGCTTTCACTCTTCTGCCTTTTTTTCAAAACAAGTCTTCATTTCTTTTCATCTTATAAACACTTTCCTATTTTCCCAATGTTTATGAGTAATTCTTTGAAATGGGAAGATGCGTGTGCTGTAACACTGGAAAAAAAATGAGAAAATAATATAGACCAAGATCATTTTAACGAAATCCAGTGTATAGCATATAAAGCTAAATCATGGGCTTCCCTGGTGGCGCAGTGGTTGAGAATCCGCCTGCCAATGCAGGGGACACGGGTTCGAGCCCTGGTCTGGGAAGATCCCACATGCCGCGGAGCAACTGGGCCCGTGAGCCACAATTGCTGAGCCTGCGCGTCTGGAGCCTGTGCTCCGCAACAAGAGAGGCCGCGATAGTGAGAGGCCCGTGCACCGCGATGAAGAGTGGCCCCCACTTGCCGCAACTAGAGAAAGCCCTCGCACAGAAACGAAGACCTAACACAGCCAAAAATAAATAAATAAATAAAATTAAAAAAAAAAAAAAAAGCTAAATCATGATTAATTAGGACTATTTTATCTCCGAAGGGATTTTTAAACATTAACAAAGTATTTAGGAAGAAACCCTTTCATTCTGTAGTTCATTTAATGTATTTCAACTTATCAAAATATGACTCATGAAACTTTTTCAGAATTTTCCACTATAAAGTGAGGCATATATGACTGATTCCTGTTGTTAAGAGATTCCAGTTAATGGATTCTATATAAAGCAATATTTGGGCAAGCTATGCTACTATATATTATTATACTTCACAAGTGTAATAGTTAACGATACATGTTTTGTTGGGGGGGGATCTTGGGGGGTATCTATAATCTTTTTAAGGAAAATAAGTATAATATATTCCATTTTATACAGTATTACAAGTATTATATAATATTTCTATGTGACTTTTACTTATTTCAGCATTTACGGTCTATGTAATAGTCTGAAAATTCCAAACTAACATTAACTATATAATACTAAAGGCTAAGTCTCTAAATATGAAAGGTAAATTGCAAAATTCAGTAACTGGCATTTTGATGCTGCTGTAAGGAGAAGAAATTCATGATACTTTTAAGTGTGACGTATGGCATTATGCTCAAGGAAGTTATTAGTATTTTATGTCTATTTGACATTTTTGAGATACTGCTTCCTGAATTTTTTTTTATGTATATGTTTTAGTGAATTTTGTGAAACTCTTGTTAATTTTTTTGTTTAAAAATATTTATTCAAGATGAATGAAGGTTTTGGTCATTCCAGGTAAACTGTTAACAATTGCATATTTTTCCATTCGTTACTTTGCCTTCCCATTGTTTCAAATGATTCTCTTTTTATTATTCAGAGCTATTCTCTTGTCATATATTCCTCATCTAAAGCATTTTCAGAAGAGTAATTGAATGGAGTTGAATAGATTTGTATTGACAATGTTACTCTACAATTTTAGCTTGAAACTAGTCATAGTTATTATTTTCACAGTTACTTCTCCCAGATGTTAATACTAAAACTCTGACTCAGATAAAACTCACCTTGTAAGATAGATTCTAGCAAAGTTACATTTGAGCATATATAATTCCATTTACCTAATGACTTATATTATGAAATATAAGATTTGGTTGGGCTGGCCAACATACACTGCTCTAAGTAACTTATTGGAAAGTATATCTATCTGTAAACACATTTAAACGGCCTATTTTTTGGTATTTTTTTCCTTTTAATGTTTTTGTTAGTCAACAATATAAATAAAATATATTTGCTAAGAGCCTAATTAAACAAGAACATAGTATAAAGAAGTCACTCATTTTTCTTTAAACAAGTTCTTTATTTTATAGCAAAATAGCATGCATATCTTCTAGATTCTAGGTGTTTTAGATTCTAGGTCTGTATTACTCATAGAATTAACACCAACTTCTGTAACAAATAATCCCCAAATCTCGGTGGCTTAATATAAAAATTTATGTCTTGCTCTTGAGAAGTGTGTGTAGATGTTCCTATTCAGACAGCTTTCCCAGAAGGATCTCCTCTAAGCAGTGACTCTGGAATATAAACTCTGTCAACATTTTAGACATGTGGCCATTTGCATGACCTTTTAAATTCTCAGAAATATGTGGGTGTTTTTCAAAACCCTTACTCCCCAAAGGCATCTCATTCCTCAGCCTTTCCTTCTAGGGTTTTTGGTTAGTCTGTTGCTTGCCTCAACTGTTATCCCTTGCCCCAGGTATCAGTGTACATTTGCCTTACATGTTTTTGACAAATGTGCCTTGGTGGTCCCCCAGCACTGGGTGATTTCCGAGTAGGACGAGATAAAGGAACGCTGCTCCTCCAGGGAGTCACCAAACAGGTCACAACAAATAATCCCAATTGTTTGAGAATAAGGTCTGTTCTCTGATACTGGGTACCCGTTCTGGGACCATGAGCTGTTGTCTTCAAGACCAGCCCGAGGCTCTCTGACTGAGATTCAGCTATTTTTCCTTGACTAAACATTTACCTGGTTACTGCAAGCTTTCCATTCGTTTCCAGAATTCTGAAAAAGTTGGTTTTGACAATTTTTGCCAGTGTATTTGTTGCTTTTGTGGAGGAGTTAACCATTGGGGGGTTCCCTACTCCACCATTTTTGCTGACATCTGGTTCTACAATTTTTAATGTTTAAGAATGGTTCTATCCTGAGGACATTGGGAAAGAAGAGGTTAATGACAAGGAGATGTTACCCATTTGATACTAATGGAAAAGTACCCAAATGGAGATGTGCTGTAGGCAGTTGTAAATGTGGAACTGTAGTGAAAGGCAGAGGTGTCAGGGTTTGAGATTAGAGTTTGGATTTGGTCATGTTGAACCTCTGGAACTCAGAAGTGAATTTGTAGAAAGAACAGTAAAGGGCTTCTGAGGCCTTAGGTTTGGAGAACAGTCTATAGTTGTGTAAAATGAAACTGAAATTGGTGTGGTGCAGTAGAACTTTTTCAAATGGGAAAATTATTTTTGGAATTTGGTGTAAACTAACACATTAATTTCTCCTTGTGCCAGTTTCTTTGTCATTTCTGAAAAAGATATTTAGTGTATAGAGTCTTTGGGACTCTACTTCACAATTAGCTGCCATTGGTTGGGATTGGAAGAAGGAATGATATCAATAGTAGTGTTTCTCTGCTTAGTTTTTATCAGAGAATCACTGATTTGTTACCTTTCTTTTACTTTCCCAATTTCTTACCCCTCCTCAAACTCAGGTAGATTACTTGTAGTTACTATTAATACCAGAGTTTTAAAATCTCTGCTGAATCATCTTGAACAACCAATTTAGTGAAACTAACTTTCTGTTATCTAGCCAGTCCTTCAAGTATTCAAACCAATCTTACCCCGTTTTCCACTTGTTCTCATTCTCCTTTGCCTTCCAGTTTTTACTTCTCTCATATTTAATGCTGTTTATTACAGGCTTATAGGCATTTATTAAAAGGCAATGAGATGAAATTTATTAAAAATTCCAATATACTTCACTAATTTCCAGGGTGAAATACCAGAGGCTTTAATTATTTGCAACTGCCAAAAATCCCATTAAATTTCAAAATTGTAGTTCATAAATATAGACTGAATCATAACCTCTTGGGACTTGCAAAATAATTACTCTCTAGTGACTCGTAAGTTATTTGTCTTTTAAAAATCAATCCGTAATTAGACTGTAAAAGAAAGGATATGATCATGAAAGTTTTAATTGCTCCCTATGTGTATTTTACCAAAGTAATAACATTAAGAAAAAATTGGAATAGGACAGTGTACTCTAGACTGTGTTGTTGAAAGGAGAAACACCAAAAGCATTTCCCCTAGCATATTGGTTTAGAACATGTTAATTTGTATATTGACTAATGAAGTATAGAGGTTTTAAGGAAATTTTGTTTAGAGTTGAATATTCAATTTTGTGAATATGTGTTCTTTAAAGTATTCTTACTCTATTGTATGAGTAGTATAAAAACTTACATTATCTGTATGCACTGGAGAATATGTGCACGCCTTGAAGGCTCGTTTCATTATAAGCCCAGGGCTTAACTCAGTGAAATGGGGAAACTTGTTAAGGGACATGGGGGCAGGAATCCTGTGGAGTGCAGCATCTCCAGTTCTCTGCATATTCTTACTACTGTCTTAATATGGGCTTAACTGGGAAATGAGGAAGGTGACAATTACAGCATGGTGGCAGGGTTCCCCTTTACTCACTTGGCAACATGGGAGACGGGTCCAGCCTACTCAGTCATTGTCTCATTCTTCTTGGAACCTGTAGGGACTAAGATTTTTAGTAGCTGTAGTGGCTCTGATCTCAACTTGTTTAAAATTGTGGTCTAGCAGGGCAGGCTGCCTTTGGATAAAGATCCTAAGGTCCAGTTCACCTAGGTGGAGTGTATATCACATTTAACCCTGTGTGACCTGTATGTCTCTTCATTATTCTGATGATTAAGAATTGCTGTTATGGAAGTTAATAATTTTTACACTTTGAAACTTTATAGTTAAGTTGTATTTAAGAGGCTTTTAAAGATAGGTTCCTAATTCTGTTTGAGAAGTTATTTTCTTTAAAAAGAATGGATAAGACTATATGAAATGGCACTTTTGTAAGAGAGAATTATTTTTCTTAAGCTGTTTTTACTACAGTATGGTATAACATTTATGAGGAGTAAGCCAGAACTTACAGTTGAGCTTGAGTAGGGGCATGCATTATAAATAATCAGAAATTTTTTCATGGTTTTCGTTTTGAGTCATTTTAGTGATTGACCATCATGCAAATGTGTCCAGTTTTTCTTTATTGTGATTAAAGTGTAGAATTTTTACTCAATAATGGTGGGATTATTTGATACATGTAATGTAACATGCACCTCTTAGTTTCTAGTAAATCTAGGCTAACGTGTTTATATCCATGAATATCCCAGAAATTTTCCTGTGCTAAATATGATATATAGAAATGTGTATATTGTAGAATGTTGTTCTTACGTTAATAATGAATTATACGTCTGTTATTTTCATCCTGAGATCATATTGAATATGTTAAATTGCCATTTTAACATATTGAATAAAGACTTTATTTAAGAAAGCAACCCTTCTCCAAGCCCTTGATAGCATCTGAATGTTAATATTTTTGTGTTTGTTTAAAATTTTTTGAAATTTAAGATATACCAAAGTAGAATAAAATTACAAAGAAATCTTGCTAAGTAAGAAGACTCTGGCCTTTAGAGTCACTTTAACTTTATACTGATAATTTTTTAGAAACTAAAACTACCAACAAATTATGATCACAGTACCTCTGTTGAAATTTACTTTGGTACTAAGTTAAGCTCCACTTAACTATATTACTTTCTTTTCCAACAGACATTCAGTTGATTTCAGTAATGTTCCAGGGTCCATATTAGCTTTTTATCTTTACAATGGGAGTTGACTTTTCCAAATATTTATTATTGTGAAGTATTGAACACATTTTATGATGTGACATTGAAAAAAATAGTATTTTTATTTGAATCCTTTATTAAATTTAAGCTTTCTTTGCTATTATAAAGTTTTAAAATTTTAATTTAAAAATAATCCTTAGAAGCTATGTTTTGGTTTATTAGCATTTATGAACATATGCTATAGGACATGTTTTGTGGTTTTATTTAATTGTAAGAATTAAGAGAAGGTAAGTAAAAGTGGTCAAAAATGTGGTATTTTATGTACACCCAGTTTTTTACTGTTACAGTAGTTGTCTTTGTTGTACCTTACAGTTAAAAAGGATACTTTTATTTGGTGACAAGTTCTCCAGGGCATCCTTTTCGTACTATTTCTTTTCATTAAACGCTTATGACATTTCAAATTTATCATTAAACACCTATCAGTTCCTGGATATTAGAGGGCAGAATAAAGAGCAGTGTTTATCGTAATTGGTGCCTTCTCCCCAGGTATTTATGTTAAGCAGAACTGATCTTCTGTGTGGGCTGTGCACTTACATACATGGTTGTGTGGAAATTGACAGATTGCAGCCTTGGTGAAGGAAGGAG
This sequence comes from Balaenoptera acutorostrata, assembly GCF_949987535.1. Lineage (NCBI taxonomy): Eukaryota > Metazoa > Chordata > Mammalia > Artiodactyla > Balaenopteridae > Balaenoptera > Balaenoptera acutorostrata. Next base: position 62,089,531 of record NC_080070.1, read on the forward strand.
TCAGGAAAAGAGAATGTTGAACCATTATAGTAGTCATTCTCAAACTTTAATGTACATAAGGATCATGTGGAGGGCTTCTTAAACACAGATTGCTGGATCCCAGTTAAAGTTTCTGCTTCTGAAGATCTGGGATGAGACATGATTATTTGCATATTTAACAAGTTCCCAGGTGATGCTGGCGCTGACTGTTCCGTTTCAGAGACTTAAGACAGATAAGGCTGACAGGAAAATCAGAAGGAAGACTACACTTTAAAAATGAAGGCAGGGGCTTCCCTGGTGGCGCAGTGGTTGAGAGTCTGCCTGCCAATGCAGGGGACACGGGTTCGAGCCCTGGTCTGGGAAGATCCCACATGCCACGGAGCAACTGGGCCCGTGAGCCACAATTACTGAGCCTGCGCGTCTGGAGCCTGTGCTCCGCAACAAGAGAGGCCGCGATGGTGAGAGGCCCGCGCACCGCAATGAAGAGTGGTCCCCACTTGCCGCAACTAGAGAAAGCCCTCGCACAGAAACGAAGACTCAACACAGTCATAAATATAAATAAAAAAAAAAAAAATAAATAATAATAAATTTAAAAAAAAAAAAAAAAAAAATGAAGGCAGATTGGAAATCTAAGAAGCAGTTAGATACAGGGTTATGGAAAAATTGGTTCTAGTTCACAAACACCTACCCTACCTGCCAGAAAGGCAATATCATCACATGTTCTTTTAAAATTTTTTTCAGTTTTAAGTTTACATAGTTTCAAAAGTCAAGTAGTACCAAAACATTTATAATTAAAAAAAAATCATTACCCTATCCTATCCTTCTCCATTCCTGCATTTTTGCTTCCCAGAGGCAATCACTTTTTATTAAGTTTTAAGTCACATAATTAGATGTTCAGCTGATAGATATTACATATAAACACAAAAATGCCTTTTTACTGTATGCATATTACCTATAACGAAGAAAAATTGGTAAGCATCTGGTTGAAGTACAGAAAAGGGAAAGGGGAAAGCATAAAAATTTCTAATATGCAAATAAATAGATTGAATAAATAATTTTGATTTAATATATATGTCATTGATACCTTATTTAATTAGCTGTCTAGTATTGTTGTTCTTTTTAAAGTATGAATCCCAAAATATAAAGGGCTTTCATAGCTGCAGTTTCAATCTTGGTCTCCCTATCATCCTGTAAGGTTTTAGATTAATAAACAAGGAAAGAGATGGCATTTCAGGTGGAGAGAATAGCTGGAGTAAAAGTTTAGAAGCAGGATAAAGCAGATACAGAGATGGATCTAATGAGAAAGGTGATTTGGTATTTGCTTGCTTATTAGTTCATTCATTGATTGTTCATTGTCTATTATGTGAATAAAACATCTTCCCTTCCAAGGAGGAGCTTTAGGTTCAGTAGCTGTGATAGGTATATAAATAAAAAATTAATAAAACTGTAATAAATGCCAGAGTAGAGTTGGAGAGAGTTATATATATATATATTACTGTGGGAGTAGGGAATACCAATTAAATTTAAGTTGAAAATAATTTTGGACTGGTTAACTGGGGTTGGTTGATAGAATTTAAATTTGATCCAGTGGGAACTAGGACACCATTGTGGTTTCTAACATAAGAGAATGACTGTGTTAATGTCATTATTTCTGAATGTATAGTGGAAAGGTAATAATTACCTCCAAACTAAACACAAGGCGATTCATGGTTCTTTTATATAGCTCTGACAGGCCACCAGGCATCTTGATGAATTGTTTTGAGTTGTTCACAGTGAATAACTGGGGGTGAAGTTTTAGAGTGAAACTAGTCTACCAGTTTGGGGAAGGAGGGAGGACAGACTAACATAATTTCTTACAATTTGCTGCATACTGAAGCAATATATTATTATTGTGTAAATAACTATATAGTGAACTTAAACTACAGGAAGATGGCAAAATAAATATATTAGGAAACATAGTTTAAAATGATGTATCATGGCTATGAGGAAATTCTAATGGAAAGCAATAGCTTGGGGTTCTTTGATCAGTGGAGTAACTCACTTTTTAAAAGATTAAACTGTAGCTGGCTGAAAAGCAAAGAGACAGTGTCTCCATGAGAATCATCCTCTGAAAACAATGGTTTTCTGTTAAGCAGTCTTTTAGATTTATCATCATTTGAAAAAGTTTACACATATACAAAGTGGCTACATTGATACTATCCTTTAGATAAAAGTAAAAGCTAAAGGAAACTGATGTGATAAATTATTTACTACAGAGACTATTATTTTTAGTGATGCGGGTTTTACATGTATAGAGAGAAAAGAGAAGAGGAAGGCATGGACATGCTTAGAACTGCTTTGAGGTTGAATTTTTAAGAGATCAGACTACACTTGTATTTATAAACTGGCAAAATAAATTTCTTGATTTCAAATTAGAGTATCTGAAACTTTTTTCCTGTTTGTTTTGTTGCTTGTTTCGCTTTCATTTTGGTTACTGTTTAGTATTCTGTTAGGCAGTTTTTTAAGTATTTTATTTATTTGAAAAATAACATTTGACTTTCAAATGTGGGATTAAAGAGACCTTTCTGCCTCTTTAATAATATTTTTTGATTAAAAAATAAAGTGATATTAGGGGAGATTTTGTAAAACAGTATAAAGGAGAAATTAAAACCACTGTCAAATAATCATGTTTATATTAATCCTCACTGAATATCCTCATTTTATTGGGATAAATCAGGGTCTGAAATCTGATGTTTAAATTTGCAAGTTCGTTCAGATTTGTCAGGTTCTCTGTGTTTTTGTGGTAATTTAGACCGTGGTGTTAAATTGGCAATTTCCTTTGTGAAACCTTCAAAGTCTAACACAAACATAACATATGAACTGCCTTAAGATGTGTGTTATAGGAAATGTGTACAGAGTGCCGGCAGAGCACTAAAGGCAAACCTAGAGTGAGGGTACAGACATCATGGAGAAGAAAGTGATGGGCTGAGCCTTGAAGTTGTATGCCATGAAATAAATAAGGACAGTCCACATAGAGGGAATACATGGATGTTGATGCATGAACGAGCAGGAATATATTTGGGAACTATAGGCAGTTTGTAATGAGGCTGGTGACATCAGCAGGGGCCAGATGATGAAGGATCTTATAGATTAGTAGAAATAATAGTTAACATCCTTGCAATTTGAGGAATCAAATGCATGTCTGAAAGTTATTCATTAAGCATACTCAGAGCGATGTAAAAGAGTTTTATGATTAAGCTTTTACAGTGATAAACCTTTTTCCACTCGAAGGTCGTGTTCAAGGATAAAAATACTCATTTGGCTGATCTAGGCACCCTCTCACTTGAAAATACTTGGTAACATTTTACAATATTCAGTGCCTTTTTTCATGCCAGAGCAGTTAAAGAGGGATGTGTTCAGGTGGATTTACACTTTGGCTTTGTGTTTTCCTCATGCCTTTTACTTTTTTAAAAATCATTGCTCTATAAACTAATTTTTGTTCCCTCTTCCTGTTATTTTTCTTTTTAGACCTATGTATAAATATCCTAAGTTCATTTTTTGTATGCTTAATCATGTAGTCTCCTTTAGTGATTGAGTTATTTTTGTTTTTTTCTTTTGTTTTTTGGCTTAGTTATAGACGTAAATTCTGGGTAACTCATGTAACATAATTGTCATAATGATAATGCTACACTCCCTCATTTGGTTCATTCAAATAATATTTAAATGTAGAAAATAACTGTTAAGGGCTTCCCTGGTGGCGCAGTGGTTGAGAATCTGCCTGCTAATGCAGGGGACACGGGTTCGAGCCCTGGCCTGGGAAGATCCCACATGCCGCAGAGCGGCTGGGCCCGTGAGCCACAACTGCTGAGCCTGCGCGTCTGGAGCCTGTGCTCCGCAAGGAGAGAGGCCCGCGCATCGCGATGAAGAGTGGCCCCCGCTTGCCACAACTGGAGAAAGCCCTCGCACAGAAACGAAGACCCAACACAGCCAAAATCAATCAATCAATCAATCAATCAAACATACGCATCTGATTCAAGATCCTCATTAAAAAAAAAAAAAAAAAAAAAAAGAAAATAACTGTTAAGACATAGTGTATTTTAATTTTCTGTTAAAATTTGTCTTTCAGAAATAAGTAGTATTTAATGTAATAATAGCGTGCTTTGGATCATGGCACACAACCCCAACTTGAAGTGTGGAATTACTGTCAATTTCATCTGTGATTTTTAAAATACATTATTTAACTCGATAGACTAACTCACTGGATCTTTTAATAGATTGCTTTGGAGGGTGTCTGAGAATTTTGTAGGTTGCTATGGATTTTTTCATGCAACCCAGAATATTAAGCAGTAATTAGTTAGAAAACATACTGCTCGTTTTATTTTCTTGATAAAATCTCAAAGATTTTCTAAAAAGTTTACACGAAAGTATAATTTGAATGCATCATTTTTCTTAGTTTATATAATTGTTTATTCCTTTTTAAAAATATGGAATTATCCTGCATTATAGATAAACGGATAGTAAAAAAAAATCCTCTATTGGTAAATGCAGAAAATTGAGTTTTAGAAAAATATATAGAATTTATACAGCTTTTTATTTACAAAATACGTGTCTGTAGAGTGAAATAGAAATGTTATAAAAATTTATCATTTTAGTTCTTGTATGTTTTTGTGATTTTTTTTTTTTACCTTGTATAAATGAGATAACTGGGGGGGGGGGGGAATGTATCAATTTAAGAAGAAAAACCAAAGTATAATGTTGAATTCTGTATATTATTATCTTCCTTTTTTAAAATTTTCTTTGATCAGTGTATCAGCGATGTTAGCTGTTTCTGTTCCCTATGATTTATTACATCAATTGGGTATATGCATTCTTATTTCACTGTATTCTTGCTATCTTTATTATAGTTAATTTTATTTCCTTGCTAATTTTCTGGACCCTCCCCCCTCCAGTGGCATCAGGTTGCGAATAGGGAGTAGCTAAGGACGGGTTGGCTAGTTCCTTTTTCTTAACAGCTTTACTGTGGTACCATTTATGTACAGTGAGCTGCACATATTAAAACTGTATAATTGGATGAATTTTGGCCTATGTATATACCCATGAAGCCATCACCACTACTAAAGTAACAAAAGATTACTAATTTTTGTTCCCTCTTCCTGTTATGTCTTTTTAAACCTATGAATAAATATCCTAAGTTCATTTTTTGTATGCTTAATCATGTAGTCTCCTTTAGTGATTGAGTTATTTTTGTTTTTTGGTTTAGTTATAGATATGTAAATTCTGGGTAACTCATGTAACATAATTGTCATAATGATAATTCTACATTCCCTCATTTGGTTCATTCAAATAATATTTAAATGTAGAAAATAACTCCACAAAGATTCCTTGTGCCTTACTTTATTCTGTTTTCTTTATTGCACTCCACCTTCCCCCTTGGGCCCAGGACAGCACTGGGTTTGTTTGTTTGTTTTTTGTCAGTACAGATCAGTTTATATTTTCTAAAATTTTATATAAATGGTATCATACAGTAAGTACTTGTTTTTGTCTGGCTTTCACTCAGCATAATTATTTTGGGGATTTATCAGTGTTGTAGCTGAGTAATAATACATTGGCCATAACAGAATTTGTTTATTCATTCACCCCTTGTTGAACAATTTGGGTTGTTTCCAGCTTTGGTTATTATAAACAAAGCTGCTGTGAGTGTATGTGTACAGGTCTTTGGGCATATGCTTTTATTTCTCTTGGGTAAATATCTAAGATTGAAATAGCTGGGTCATTTTTTTCACACTTTAAGGAACTACCCTACTGTTCTCCAAAGTGGTTGTACCATTTTACATCGCCCCCAGCAGTGTTTGAGAGTTCAAGTTCTGCATCCTTGCTAACACTTGGTATGGTTAGTCCTTTTAATTTTAGCCATTCTGATGTGTGTGTAGTTATAGCTCAGTGTGGCTTTAATTTGCATTTCCTTGATAACTAATGATTTTGAGCATCTTTCCATGTGCTTATTGCGATCCCTATATGTTCAGTGAAGTATCTGTTCAAATCTTTTGCCTCCTTCCCCTTCCCTCTTTTCAAATTGAAGTATAGTAGATTTACCATATTGTGTTAGTTTCAGGTGTATAGCACAGTGATTCAGTTATATATATTCTTTTTCATATTATTTTCCATTATAGGTTATTACAAGATATTGAACTTCATTCCCTGTGGTATACAGTAAATCCTTGTTGCTTATCTATTTTGTATATAGTAGTGTGTATCTGTTAATCCCATACTTCTAATTTATTCCTCCCTGCCATCCCTGTTGGTAACCATAAGTTGGTTTTCTCTGTCTGTGAGTCTGTTTCTGTTTTGTAAATAGATTCATTTGTATTATTTTTTAGATTTCACATGTAAGTGATATCATATAATACTTTCTCTGACTTACTTCACTTAGGATATACTCTAGGTCCATCCATGTTGCTGAAAATAGCAATATTTTATTCTTTTTTATGGATGAGTAGTATTCCATTGTATATATGTACCACATCTTCTTTATCCATTCATCTGTTGATGGACACTTAGGTTGCTTCCATGTCTTGGCTGTTGTAAATACTGCTGCTATGAACATTGGGGTGTATGTATCTTTTCAAATTAGAGTTTTTGTCTCTTCTGGATGTATGCCCAGGAGTGGGATTGCTGGATCATATGGTTTTTTTAGTTTTTTAAGGAATCTCCATACTGTTTTCCATAGTGGTTGCACCAGTTTACATTCCCACCAACAGTGTAGGAGGGTTCCCTTTTCTTTACACCCTCTCCAGCATTTATTATTTGTAGACTTTTCGATGATGGCCATTCTCACCTGTGTGAGGTGATTGCTCATTGTGGTTTTAATTTGCATTTCTCTAATAATTAGGTATGTTGAGCATCTTTTCATGTGCCTGTTGGTCATCTGTATGTCTTTTTTGGAGAAATGTCTATTTAGGTCTTCTGCCCATTTTTTGATTGGGTTGTTTTTTTTTTTTTTTTGATACTGAGTTGTATGAGCTGTTTGTATATTTGGGCAATTAACCCTTTCTCAGCTGCACCCTCCTTTTTAAATTGAGTTGTCTCTTTATTACTGAATTATGAGAATTCTTTAAATGTCCTAAATACAAGTCCTTTGTCAGATATGTTTTGATGAACATATTCGTCAATCTGTGGCTTGCCTTTTCATTTTTCTAACAGTGCCTTTAGAAAAGCAAACCCAGTTTATCAATTTTTTCTTCTATGGATTGTTTGTAGTGTTGTATATAAGAAAGTTTTGTGACCCCAAGGTCACAAAAATGTTTCCTTGGTTTTTTTTTTTAGAGGTTTTAACTTTTGGGTATATGATTAATTTTGACTTAATTTTTGCTCATGGTGTGATGGAAGGATTGAGTTTTCACTTTTTTGCATATAAATGTTCAGTTGTTCTAGTATATTTTATTGAAAAGATGATCCTTTTTCCATTGAATTCCTTTGTGCCATGTAAAAAATCATTTGGCTGTTGGGGCTACTTCTGGGTTCCTTATTTCATTCTGTTGTTCGTTGTGTCTGTCTTTTTTGCCAGTACCGCACTCTCTGGATTATTGTACTTTCATAGTGAAGTCTTGAAATCAAGTAAGCAAGTCTTTCAACTTTGTTGTTCCTTCTCAAAACTGAACTTTTCTAGTTCCTTTGACTTTCCATATGTGTTTTAGAGTCAACATGTCAATTCCTACAAACACCCTACTGTAATTTTGATTGGGATTACACTGAATCTGTGAATCAGTTTGGGGAGAATTGACACAAGTATGTCTTTGATTTTTTTTGTGTGTGTGTGTGTGTGTGTGTGGTGCTATTCATTTTGGTACTAACTGCTTTTTCCTGAGTGCCTGTATTAATCCTAATGGTTTTAGTCAGTTTTTTAAAGTTTTCTTGATAACTATGTTATATACAAATCACTTTCCCTCTTTTCTAATAGTTTTATCTCATTTATTTTATATCTTACTGTATTGCCCATACATCTCATGTTTTCTCCCAAATAGAAATCAAAAAGACTTCAGTTGTTTTGTTTCTATAGATTTTATTTATTTTTTTAACATCTTTATTGGAGTATAATTGCTTTACAATGGTGTGTTAGTTTCTGCTGTATAACAAAGTAAATCAACTATACATATACATATATCCCCATATCCCCTCCCTCTTGTGTCTCCTTGCCACTTTCCCTATCTCACCCCTCTAGGTGGTCACAAAGCACCCAGCTGACATCCCTGTGCTATGCAGCTGCTTCCCACTACCTATCTGTTTTACATTTGGTAGTGTATATATGTCACTGTTACTCTCTCACTTTGTCCCAGCTTACCCTTCCCCCACCCCGTGTCCGCAAGTCCATTCTCTACGTCTACTTCTTTATTCCTGTCCTGCCCCTAGGTTCATCAGAACCTTTTTTTTTTTTTTTTTTAGATTCCATATATATGTGTTAGTATACGGTATTTGTTTTTGTTTTTGTCTTTCTTAACTTCACTCTGTATGACAGACTCTATGTCAATCTACCTTGCTACAAATAACTCAATTTCGTTTCTTTTCATGGCTGAATAATATTCCATTGTATATATGTGCCACATCTTCTTTACCCATTCATCTGTTGATGGACACTTAGGATGCTTCCATGTCCTGGCTGTTGTAAATAGTGCTGCAGTGAACATTGTGGTACATGACTCTTTTTGAATTATGATTCTCTCAGGGTATATGCCCAGTAGTGGGATTGGTGGGTCATATGGTAGTTATACTTTTAGTTTTTTAAGGAAGCTCCATACTGTTCCCCATAGTGGCTGTATCAGTTTACATTCCCACCAACAGTGCAAGAGTGTTCTCTTTTTTGCACACCCTCTCAAGCATTTATTGTGTGTGGACTTTTTGATGATGGCCATTCTGACCAGTGTAGGTGATATGTCATTGAGGTTTTGATTTGCATTTCTCTAATGATTAGTGACGTTGAGCATCCTTTCATGTGTTTGTTGGCCATCTGTATATCTTCTTTGGAAAAATGTTCATTTAGGTCTGCCCATTTTTCGATTGAGTTGTTTGTTTTTTTGATATTGAGGTGCATGAGCTGCTTGTATATTTTGGAGATTAATCCTTTGTCAGTTGCTTCATTTGCAAATATTTTCTCCCATTCTGAGTGTTGTCTTTTCATCTTGTTTATGGTTTCCTTTGCTGTGCAAAATCTTTTAAGTTTCATGAGGTCCCATTTGTTTATTTTTGTTTTTATTTCCATTTCTCTAGGAGGTGGGTGAAAAAGGATCTTGCTGTGATTTATGTCATAGAGTGTTGTGCCTATGTTTTCCTCTAAGAGTTTTATACTGTCTGGCCTTATATTTAGGTCTTTGATCCATTTTGAGTTTCTTTTTGTGTATGGTTTTAGGGAGTGTTCTAATTTCCTTCTTTTACATGTAGCTGTCCAGTTTTCCCAGCACTACTTATTGAAGAGACTGTCTTTTCTCCATTGTATATTCTTGTCTCCTTTATCATAGATAAGGTGACCATATGTGCGTGGGTTTATTTCTGGGATTTCTGTCCTGTTCCATTACTCTATATTTCTGTTTTTGTGCCAGTACCATACTGTCTTGATTACTGTAGCTTTGTAGTAATAGTCTGAAGTCCGGGAGCCTGATTCCTCCAGCTCCATTTTTCTTTCTCAAGATTGCTTTGGTGCTTTGGGGTCTTTTCTGTTTCCATACAGACTGTGCAATTTTTTGTGGTAGTGCTGTGAAAAATGCCATTGGTAGTTTGATAGGAATTGCATTGAATCTGTAGATTGCTTTGGGTAGTATAGTCATTTTCACAATGTTGATTCTTCCAATCTAAGAAAATGGTATATCTCTCCATCTGTTTGTATCATCTTTAATTTCTTTCATCAGTGTCTTATAGTTTTCTGCATACAGGTCTTTTGTCTCCTTAGGTAGGTTTATTCCTAGGTATTTTATTCTTTTTGTTGCAATGGTAAATGGGAGTGTTTTCTTAATTTCTCTTTCAGATTTTTCATGATTAGTGTATAGGAATGCAAGAGATTTCTGTACATTAATTTTGTATCCTGCTACTTTACCAAATTCATTGATTATCTCTAGTAGTTTTCTGGTAGCATCTTTAGGATTCTCTATGTATAATATCATGTCATCTGCAAACAGTGAGAGCTTTACTTCTTTTCTGATTTGGATTTCTTTTATTGCTTTTTCTTCTCTGATTGCTGTGGCTAAAACTTCCAAAACTTTGTTGAATAGTAGTGGTGAGAGTGGGCAACCTTGTCTTGTTCCTGATCTTAGTGGAAGTGGTTTCAGTTTTTCACCATTGAGAACGATGTTGGCTGTGGGTTTGCATATATGGCCTTTATTATGTTGAGGTAAGTTCCCTCTATGCCTACTTTTTGGAGGGTTTTTTTTAAAAAAATTATTTATTTATTTATTTATTTATTTAATTTATTTATTTATGGCTGTGTTGGGTCTTCGTTTCCGTGCGAGGGCTTTCTCCAGTTGTGGCAAGTGGGGGCCACTCTTCATCGCGGTGCGCGGGCCTCTCACTATCGCGGCCTCTCCCGTTGCGGAGCACAGGCTCCAGACGCGCAGGCTCAGCAGTTGTGGCTCACAGGCCCAGCCGCTCCACGGCACGTGGGATCCTCCCAGACCAGGGCCCGAACCCGTGTCCCCTGCACCGGCAGGCGGACTCTGAACCACTGCGCCACCAGGAAAGCCCCCCTGGAGGGTTTTTTTTTTAAATTTTATCATAAATGGGTATTCAATTTTGTTGAAAACTTTTTCTGCATCTATTGATATGATCATATGGTTTTTATCCTTCAATTTGTTAATATGGTGTATCACATTGATTTGCAAATATTGAAGAATCCTTGCATTCCTGGGATAATGCAAGGATTCTTGATCATGGTGCATGATGCTTTTAATATGCTGCTGGATTCTGTTTGCTAGTATTTTGTTGAGGATTTTTGCATCTATGTTCATCAGTGATATTGGCCTGTAGTATTTTTTTTTTGTGACATCTTTGTCTGGTTTTGGTATCAGGGTGATGGTGGCCTTGTAGAATGAGTTTGGGACTGTTCCTCCCTCTGCTGTATTTTGGAAGAGTTTGAGAAGGATAAGTATTAGCTCTTCTCTAAATGTTTAATGGAATTCGCCTGTGAAGTCAACTGGTCCTTGGCTTTTGTTTGTTGGAAGATTTTTAATCACAGTTTCAATTTCAGTGGTTGTGATTGGTCTGTGTATATTTTCTGTTTCCTCCTGGTTCAGTCTTGGAAGTTTGTGCTTTTCTAAGAATTTGTCCCTTTCTTCCAGGTTGTCCATTTTATTGGCCTATGGTTACTGTAGTAATCTCTCATGATCCTTTGTATTTCTGCAGTGTCAGTTGTTACTTATCCTTTTTCATTTCTAATTCTGTTGATCTGAGTCTTTTCCCTTTTTTCTTGATGAGTCTGGCTAATGGTTTATCAATTTTGTTTATCTTCTCAAAGAACCAGCTTTTAGTTTTTTGATCTTTGCTATTGTTTCCTTTATGTCTTTTTCATGTATTTCTGATCTGATCTTTATGATTTCTTTCCTTCTGCTAACTTTGGGGTTTTTTTGTTCTTCTTTTGCTAATTGCTTTAGGTGTAAGGTTAGGTTGTTTATTTGAGATGTTTCTTGAGGTAGGATTGTATTGCTATAAACTCTCCTCTTAGAACTGCTTTTGCTGCATCCCATAGGTTTTGGGTCGTCGTGTTTTCATTGTCATTTGTTTCTAGATATTTTTTGATTTCCTCTTCGATTTCTTCAGTGATCTCTTGGTTATTTAGTAGTGTATTGTTTAGTCTCCATGTGTTTGTATTTTTTACAGATTTTTTCCTGTAATTGATATCCAGTCTCATAGCATTGTGGTCAGAAATGACACTTGATACGATTTCAATCTTCTTAAATTTACCAAGGCTTGATTTGTGAGCCAAGATATGATCTATCCTGGAGAATGTTCCATGAGCACTTGAAAAAGGTGTATTCTGTTGTTTTTGGATGGAATGTCCTATAAATATCAATTAAGTCCATCTTGTTTAATGTGCCATTTAAAGCTTGTGTTTCCTTATTTATTTTCATTGTGGATGATCTGTTCATTGGTAAAAGTGGGGTGTTAAAGTCCCCTGCTATGATTGTGTTACTGTCGATTTCCTCTTTTATGGCTGTTAACATTTGCCTTATGTATTGAGGTGCTCCTATGTTGGGTGCATAAATATTCACAATTGTGATATCTTCTTCTTGGATTGATCCCTTGATCATTATGTAGTGTCCTTCTTTGTCTCTTGTAATAGGCTTTATTTTAAAGTCTATTTTGTCTGATGATAATAGCTACTCCAGCTTTCTTTTGATTTACATTTGCATGGAATGTCTTTTTCCGTCCCCTGACTTTCAGTCTGTATGTGTCCCTAGGTCTGAAGTGGGTCTCTTGTAGACAGCATATAGATGGGTCTTGTTTTTGTATCCATTAAGCCAGTCTATGTCTTTTGGTTGGAGCATTTAATCCATTTACATTTAAGGTAATTATTGATATGTACGTTCCTATTACCATTTTCTTAATTGTTTTGGGTTTGTTATTCTAGGTCTTTTCCTTCTCTTGTGTTTCCTGCCTAGAGAAGTTCCTTCAGCATTTGTTGTAAAGCTGGTTTAGTGGTGCTGAATTCTGTTAACTTTTGCTTGTCTGTAAAGGTTTTAATTTCTCCATCAAATCTGAATGAGATCCTTGCTGGGTAGAGTAATCTTGCTTGTAGGTTTTTCCCTTTCATCACTTTAAATATGTCCTGCCACACCCTTCTGTCTTGCAGAGTTTCTGCTGAAAGATCAGCTGTTAACCTTATGGAGATTCCCTTGTATATTATTTGTTGCTTTTCCCTTGCTGCTTTTAATATTTTTTCTTTGTAATTAATTTTTGATAGTTTGATTAATATGTGTCTTGGCATGTTTCTCCTTGGATTTATCCTGTATGGGACTCTCTGTACTTCCTGGACTTGATTGACTATTTCCTTTCCATGTTAGTGAAGTTTTCAAGTGTAATCTCTTCAAATATTTTCTCAGTCCCTTTCTTTTTCTGTTATTCTGCTGGGACCCCTATAATTCGAATGTTGGTGTGTTTAATGTTGTCCCAGAGGTCTCTGAGACTGTCCTCAATTCTTTTCATCCTTTCTTCTGTATTGTGCTCTGCTATAGTAATTTCCATTCTTTTATCTTCCAGGTCACTTATCTGTTCTTCTGCCTCAGTTATTCTGCTAATGATTCCTTCTAGAGAATTTTTAATTTCATTTATTGTGTTGTTCATCATTGTTTGTTTGCTCTTTAGTTCTTCTAGGTCCTGCTAAAATGTTTCTTGTATTTTCTCCATTCTATTTCCAAGGTTTTGGATCATCTTTATTATTACTGTGAATTCTTTTTCAGGTAGACTGCCTATTTCCTCTTCATTTGTTTGGTCTGGTGGGTTTTTACCTTGCTCCTTCATCTGCTGTGTTTCTCTGTCTTCTCATTTTACTTAACTGTGTTTGGGGTCTCCTTTTTGCAGGCTGCAGGTTCGTAGTTCCCATTGTTTTTGGTGTCTGCCCCTAGTCGGTAAGGTTGGTTCAGTGGGTTGTGTAGGCTTCCTGGTGGATGGCGCTGGTGCCTCTGTACTGGTGGATGAGACTGAATCTTGTCTTTCTGGTGGGAAGGACTGCGTCCAGTGGTGTGTTTTGGGGTGTCTGTGGCCTTATTATGATTTTAGGCAGCCTCTCTGCTAGTGGGTGGGGTTGTGTTCCTGTCTTGCTAGTTGTTTGGCATGAGGTGTCCAGCACTGGAGCTTGCTGTTCGTTGAGTGGAGCTCTCACTTATTGATATTACGAGGGGCGAGGAGGTCTCTGGTGTTTCAATGTCCTGAACTTGGCTCTCCAACCTCAGAGGCTCAGGCCAGACACCCGGCCACACAGCTCAGAAGAAAAGGAAGAAAAGAAAAAATGAAGTTATTAAAATAAAAAATTAAAAAGTAATTTACAAAAAAGGAAGTGAGCAGCCAAACCAATAAACAAATCCACCAATGATAACAAGTGCTAAAAGCTGTACTAAAAAATCATGGACAGACAGAACCTTAGAGCAAATGGTAAAAGCAAACCCATACAGACAAAATCACACAAAGAAGCATACACATACACAGTCACGAAAAGAAAAAAATATATAAATATATAAATGTAATATATATAAATCTAATATGTATTTTAAAAAAAGCGAGAGAGCCACCAAATCAATAAACAAATCTACCAATGATAATAAGCTCTAGATCATAAACTAAGATAAACATAAAGCTAGAAACAAATTATATGCAGAAAGCACACCCCAAGTGTACAGTTGCTCCCAAAGTCCGCTTCAGTTTTTGGATGATTCGTTGTCTATTCAGGTATTCCTCAGATGCAGGTACATCAAGTTGATTGTGGGGAATTAATCCACTGCTCCTGAGGCTGCATGGAGACATTTCCCTTTCTCTTTGTTCATACAGCTCCTGGGTTCAGCTTTGGATTTGGCCTGACCTCTGCATGTAGGTCGCCCTCTGGCGTCTGTTCTTCGCTCAGACAGGAGGGGGTTAAAGGAGCAGCTGCTTCGGGGGCTCTGGCTCACTCCGGCCGGGGGGAGGGAGGGGTACGGATGCGGGGCGAACCTGCGTTGGCAGAGGCCGGCGTGACGTTGCACCAGCCTGAGGCGGGCCGTGTGTTCTCCCAGGGAAGTTGTCCCTGGATCACGGGACCCTGGCAGTGGCGGGCTGCACAGGCTCCCGGGAGGGGCGGTGTGGATAGTGACCTGTGCCTGCACACAGGCTTCTTGGTGGCTGCAGCAGCAGCCTTAGCGTCTCATGTCCGTCTCTGGGGTCCGCGCGGATAGCCGCAGCTCGCGCCCATCTCTGGGGCTCCTTTAAGTGGCGCTCTGAATCCCCTCTCCTCGCGCACCAGGAAACAAAGAGGCAAGAAAAAGTCTCTTGCCTGTTCGGCAGCTCCAGACCTTTTCCCGGACTCCCTCCCGGTTAGCTGTGGTGCACTAACCCCTTCAGGCTGTGTTCATGCCGCCAACCCCAGTCCTCTCCCTGCGATCCGACCGAAGCCCAAGCCTCAGCTCCCAGCCCCCGCCCGCCCCGGTGGGTGAGCAGACAAGCCTCTCGGGCTGGTGAGTGCTGGTCGGCGCCTGGCCTCTGTGCGGGAATCTCTCCGCTTTGCCCTCTGCACCCCTGTTGCTGCGCTCTCCTCTGTGGCTCCGAAGCTTACCCCTTCTGCCACCCGCAGTCTCCGCCCGCGAAGGGCCTTCCTAGTATGTGGAAACCTTTCCTCCTTCACAGCTCCCTCCCACTGGTGCAGGTCCCGTCCCTATTCTTTTGTCTCTGTTGTTTCTTTTTTCTTTTGCCCTACCCAGGTACGTGGAGAGTTTCTTGCCTTTTGGGAGGTCTGAGGTCTTCTGCCAGCATTCAGTAGGTGTTCTGTAGGAGTTGTGCCATATGTAGATGTCTTTTTGATGTATTTGTGGGAAGGAAGGTGATCTCCACATCTTACTCCTCTGCCATGTTGAAGGTCCTCTCCTAGATTTTATTTTTGTTAAATCCTTATAGCAGTTAGATAATTGACAACTAAAGTAAGCATTTAAATGAAAGAAAAATGCAAAATCGGAAAGAATAGTGGCTCTTCTCTGAGGCAAGTTGGAATCTTCATTTTAAAGTTTCTGATCATAGTAATGTTTTTTTCAAGTGTGTGCTTTGAGATCTTTTTAATCTCTTCATTGAAGAGGTTCTATAGACGTGTTTTGGGAACATTATATTAAACAGTTTTATAGTTTTCCTTTTTTTTTTTTTAATTTTGGTACTTTTCAAACCCTTAATATACTAATGAATAATCTCTAAGGTGGCACATGGTGTGCAGCATATTCCAAATACCCCTAAACAGAGAATTCTCTTTTCTAAGGAAGAGCATATAGTGGGATTAGAGATCCATGAAAGATACTTTGGGAAACACTCTTAACAGTGGAACTGGTGGTGCAAAACCAATGATGGGTAAAACTGCTGGCACCTGAGCACAATTGCGTCAGGGCACAGGTAGTATTCTATTCATCTGCCTTGCACTTGTGCTTTTTAATGCTGATTTTAATACTGGTCTTAACAAAACAGTAAAGATTATTAATTTTATTAAATTTTGATCTTTGAGTACATGTCTTTTTAATAAAGAAGAATGGGAAGCACTTATGAAGCACTTTGGTTTCATATCAAAGTATCATGATTGTCATGAGTAAAAGCGTTTATGCATATATTTGAATTGCATGTTA
Source organism: Balaenoptera acutorostrata (assembly GCF_949987535.1). Lineage (NCBI taxonomy): Eukaryota > Metazoa > Chordata > Mammalia > Artiodactyla > Balaenopteridae > Balaenoptera > Balaenoptera acutorostrata. The sequence goes on from NC_080070.1 coordinate 62,105,811, forward strand.
GTCACTTTTTTAAATTGTACACCATTTTTATCTAAAAAAACAACGGACAAATAATCATTATTCGGACTTGGGTATTTGCATTTTCTCAAAAATGACTGGAATGAGCCTGTCACTTCATGGAAAATAACTGACATTTATTGCCAAAGATAAAATTTGAGCTTTCAAGTAAAAATTAGGATTTGGAAAGGTTATATCTACCACTGTAAGCTTGACAGTTCCCAACACTTAAAGATTTCCCTCATTTTATCAGTGGTGATATTAACAAATATATATATATATTATATACTATAATAAAATGTCAGCATTTGGGAGATCAGCATAAGCCAATGTTTTTCAAATGACCAATGCATGATATTACAGAATTATGTATGGATTAAAAAATTCATTCAAAAGGTGAAATACAGCAATGAATTTTTATGTAATAGAGTAAAAAACGTTCATTGATATGGTATATTGCAACTAACATTTCAGAAACTACCACTTGTCCAGTTTTGGTGTAGTGTCGAGGAATAATATCTATAGTTATCAGAAAAAGTATTAAAATACTATACTCCCTTTTCCAACTGTTATGTCGGTGTGAGGGTAGATTTTCTTCATATATACTTCAACCACAATTATATATCACAACAGATATGAGAATCCATCTGTCTTTTAGCCGGACATTAGATTTGCAGAACCAGAAAACAGTGCCACTTTTCTAAGAGGTTTTTTTGTTTTTGGAGAAGTTTTTTATAAAAATGTGCTGTTTTATGAGTTTATTTGTCAAGCTTATGAGGTCATGGCTAATACCTGTATTATTTTTAATTAATTTAAAATCTTTTAATTTCTAATATGGTAAATATTGATAGATAAAATCCACATAACAAAAATTCTTTGTTTTTTTAAAAGAGTACAAAGGTATTCTGAGACCAAAACGTTTGAGAACCACTGAGCGGAGAAGATAATCTTTGAAAATGTCATCAGTAAGAAATAGGTTACTGAGGGGAGTATGGTTGTTTCCATAAAGTGAAAATATCAAAATCTTATATTATGAATTCTTTAAAAAAAACTAGATTAAAAAATAGGTGTATTTGAAGATGAGGCATTTGACATTGTGCTTGGAAGAGTGGTTTCTGTTAGATGTTTGGACAACATTCATTTATTCATCATTAAGATGATCATTGCTGAGCACTTTTGTTGATCCAGGCACCACGCTAGATCAAGGGAATTCAGTAGTGAAAAAGATAGATGTGTCCCTTTTTTTGTGTGTGTGGATTTTTCATTCCAGGGGTGACGTAAAATAATATCAGAGTGGGGTAAGTGCCAAGCAGGAAATTTAGGGTACTGAGAAGGAGAGTAACAGGTTTATATAGGTGAGTAAGGAAGCCCTTTCTAAGGAAGTGACGTGTAAGCCTGTGACCTGAGGGAGAAGCAGCAGGCAGCCACAAGAAGAGCATTTCAGGCAAGAGTACCCCCAAAGGTGCATAACCACCAAGAGAATTCTACAGTACTTTACAGTCTGGGTACAGATACCTTTTAAAAATACTGTTTGTCATTTAATTCTCACAATAATCTTGTACGGTACACATTTCGTAGGTCTAATAATGATGTCCAGTTAATTGGAGTGTTTGACAACATTGTTTAAACCATTTTTCAGTGTCCCATGTTAATGAGTCACAGTATTATAGACTTAGTTCTATTATCTATAACATAAGTATTGTAAGACTTAGGCAAATTATATCACAAAAGAATAAAGTTACTATATAAAGCATAAAATGTACATATCCATTTACTTTCATAGTTCTCTCAATGGTCAGGAAAATGTATATTTAAAATTACTTTTGTGAATCTATTTTTAGGTGGTGAAGAGTTGCCTTTAAGTAAAATGATATGTAATATTTACCTTAAGTACAATCTGTTATTATTAGGCTTCTAGGAACTTTTGAATGAATTTCATAAATAGGAATGTGCTTATTTATTTGCACTGACGTCTCATTTCTGCCATCATGACATATTTGATTTGTATGTGTCTACGGAATTCATAGTAAACAAGTGTAAGGAGCATTTGTGAACCAGATTGTCTACATTTCCTTACTATTTTCCTAACCAAGAATCTTCCATGTTCTTGTTCCAGTCTTTTTTTCCTGCTTTAGGTCATAATTAATACCTTTTTTTGTTCATCCCTGGAGTCACAGGTGAGACCTGGGTTTGCTTTACTGCACTGGGCAGAGGAACCTGGGGAACTTGATTCCAGGGAGGCCCAGCTTCATGGCCATCTGAGAAATACACTGATTGGTGACACTGGTGCTACTTTCTATTCTTGTTTGTTTGTATTCTGTCAGTCAGTGTGATGTAATAAAAGTGTTTGGGTGCTAAGAAATAGCATAGGTGGTTATTTGATATTTTTTGTGCTATAAAAAGGGATAATCTGTCATCAGTGACTTGAAAATCATAAAACCTGATTAAAGAGAGCCAAGAAATCAAATTTATTATTATTGCCAACATGGATTCCTTTTTTCTGTAATATAAAGTATTCTGTATTAATGACTTGGGCAGCTGTGCTTCAAATCCCCAAGGTGTCTTTGAATTTAGTCATTGTAATTCGGGTAACTTTCAGGTTTCTTACAGAACAGCTGTTTTTGTTGTTTTTGTTCCTTGAGGAGGAGGAGGCATGGCATTTTTAATCAGTTCTCTGGGGAAAGCTTGACTAAATGCTCCAAACTTAAGTTTATTGGTTCAATGTTGCTAAATAAAATTTTTAAATAATTCAGTAATTTGGGCAGAAAGGTGATTTTTTCCTTTTAGATCTAGTAGTTGTCCTTCTCTTTGTGAGCTTACACTGAAGGAGTGTAAATAATTTAGTTTGCCAAAACTCTGAAAAATTATTGTCATTTTAGCTTTCCAGGAAATTGTGGGCGTGGCAGCACCATATATGCCTATCTTGTAATGGAATTAATAATATGATTTATATAGTTCAGAAGAAAGATATCTTAAACCATTTGGTTTCATTAAAGGGGGTCTATGATAAATGCTTTTCTAAGTATGAATATCCTTTTGGGATGCAATCCTTTTATTTACAGAGTTTGACGGTTTGGATTGTCATATGTCATGGTTTCTTACAGAATCAAAAGTGTTTCTGACTGTGCTTTTGGGATATTTAGTTGTAATTTTGTTTTAATGAACAAAGAAGGACAAGTAGTAGGTATGTGATTAAACAAAATAATGGAATTTGAGTTTTCTTTTGTTAATCTTTATGGCCAAGTTAATTAAGCACAATAGGCAAATTGATTTGGTCTCTGCTGTTAGGATAAATCATGAAAAAGCAGAGTTGTAACTTCCTCCATTCCAAAATTTCTCATGTAAGCTTCTCTTTGCTTTCTTTCTCTCCCATTTAACTACTTAAATAATATTAACTATTAAAATAATGTTCATTATAAAAGATCAAAACAGTACAGAGGTGAGATGTTCAGAACAAAATGTGAAAGACATCCCCCCAAACTTTTGTGGGCATTCTTTCAGCTTCTGTGTTTACATAAATATATAAACATTCTATTACATATATAAATTTGTACATATTTTAAAAACATATGCAAATGAAATTGTATTTACATAATATTCTGCAAGTTGCTTTTTTTACTTGTCTTGGGGAGCTCTTTATGTCAGTACATTTTTTACTTTATTCCTTTTAACTGTTGCATACTATTCTATAGAATAGATGTACCATAGTTAATTTGACCAATCCTTATATTTTTTTCTATATACATGTATTTTTTAAAGATATGAATATGTCCAGTATCTTTTCTGCCCACATGTTCCTGTTACTTGCACTTAAAGTCTCAATTCTCTGAAATCTATAGCTTCTGGGCTTTCTGAGATTCTATCACCATCTCATATTCAATCCCATTCTCTTCTCTTCTTGCCAACTGTGTTTCTCATTGGCATCTTAAAAAATTGTGGCCCAGCTTTGTTTATAAGAACCAATCAGTCTCAAGTTTTGTGTGTCAGGTGTATAAGGAATTTTATTCTACTTTGATGCTAGCCTGTGGGGCAGGTAGCACAAATCCAGTGATTCACATTAATTATAAATACAAATGGTAATTAAGTGGTGCACAAAGTGAATTTAATCAACAATCACAAGCATGTGTTAAAGTATCAATTCAAAATTCTATTCTTTTGGTGAGGAAATTGTTGTGAAGCCTATTTAAAAATGATTTTGGTATGTTTTACTTAGATTTTAAAAATGTATCTGTCTTAAAAATTATAGTAATTCTAAGGTGTTTAAGAATATTGTCAGAAACAGAAAAAAGAAAAATGGATGATGAATGTAGGATTTTTTTTTAAAGAAACTTAGTGTGCTCTCTAATGAACACTTAATAGAGAAGAAGGAGAAACCTAAGGAAATGGTTAATTGGCGCAGGAGAGACTAAGGCTCAAATAAGATTAATTAACAAGAACTAAAAGGGATGAAACTTTGTTACCCAGGTAATCATTATGACCTCATTGGAAACAAAGTTCTCAGGACAGAGAAAAGATACCCTCAAAGCTAGCTAGTTTTCTTATTTGAACCCTGCTGAATCCACAAAAACAAACAAAAACCCCGAAGGGTATTTTACAAGTTGAGACGGCAAAGAACAAATAATATTCGAATTTGAATAAAAGTTTGCTTTTTTCTGTGCTGATTCATAAAAATTAATTTAAATTTAACATTGAAGACACCTAATATCTCTCACTCATTGAAACAAAAAGAATTGAGAGCTATGATTTTTGGTTTGAAAAGTTAAAGCAACATGAGAGCACTCTCTAGAGTTGCAGGCTTGGGGTTAGATGAGGCCAAAGGTAGCGTTTCAGTGTCTGGGAAGCTTTGGAGGTAAGTTAAATTTCATACTCATAGTTGAAATTTATAAGTGATTGGAATAGTTTTAGTTTAATGCTATTTGTACACAGTTAATTCTGTTTAAGTTATATGTTATATATGCATATGTGTATATGTATGTACATTTTTTTTTAGTTAATGGAAAAAAATTCAAATGTATACAAATATAGAGAGAATATAAGGAACCACCATGTACCTATCACTTGGCTTCCAACATTTTAACATCAGTTTAAGGCCAGTCTTGTTTCATCCGTACTCCCACCTACTTTTCCTCTCACCCCTAGGTTATTTTAAAGCAAATCACAGGCATATAATCTTATTCACAAATATTTCAATATTTAAGAGACTTTAAAATAATGACCATAATACCTCCAAAATTAGAAATAATTCCTAATTCATGTATCATCAAACATCTAATCAGTTTTTAAAATTTCCTAGTTGTCTATTTGTTAATAGCACTTTCGTTTGAATAAGAATCCAAATAAACTGATGCATTGTGATTAGTTGATATGTCCATTAAATCTCTTTTAGATATTTTTTCCTTATTTTTTTAGCTTCATACAGAGTTATAGTACAATTATCAGAAGTAAGCAATTAACATTGGTGCAATATTTGTTACTAAGTGTATTCAATTTCACCAGTTTTTACACTAATATTCTTTTTCTGTTCTAGGGCCTAATCTAGTATTACACATTGGATTTGGTTGTTATGCTGCCTTAGTTTCCTCTAATGTGTGATAGTTCCTTAGTTTTTCCTTGTCTTTTGTGACATTAAAGCTTTTGAAGATTCCTGGTCTGTTATTTTCTAGAGTGTCTTTTTTTAAAATTAATTAATTAATTAATTAATTTATGGCTGCATAGGGCCTTTGTTGCTGTGCGCAGGCTTTCTCTAGTTGCGGCGAGTGAAGGCTACTCTTCGTTGCGGTGCGCTGGCCTCTCATTGCGGTGGCTTCTCTTTATTGTGAAGCATGGGCTCTAGGCGCGTGGGCTTCAGTAGTTGTGGCGCATGGGTTTAGTTGCTCCGTGGCATGTGGGATCTTCCTGGATCAGAGGTCAAAGTGGTGTCCCCTGCATTGGCAGGCGGATTCTTAACCACTGCGCCACCAGGGAAGTCCCTCTAGAGTGTCTCTTAATTGAGGTTTGTCTGATATTTTCTTATGATTAGATTGAGGTTGTATATTACTGAGACGAATATTACAGAGCTTATATACCCATCTCAGTGTGTAATTTTCTGAGGGTCATGATATTAATATCATGTATTATTTTTTATTTTTCTTTATTGAAGTAACATTGGATTATAACTTCATATGTGTTTTAAACATGTGTAAATTATATTTCTACTTCTCTATACACTACATTGTGCTCACCACCAAAAATTTAGTTTCCACCTGTAACCATACAGTTGATCCTCTTTACCCATTTCACCCTGCCCTGCCAACCCTTTCCCCTCTGGTAACCACTAATCTGTTCTCTGACCTATGTGTTTGTTTCTGTTTTTTGTTTGGTTTGGCTTGTTCATTTATTTTGTTTTTTATATTCCATATATGAGTGAAGTCATATATTTGTCTTTCTCTGTCTGACTTATTTCACTTAGCATAATACCCTCAAGTTCCATCCATGTTGTCACAAGGCAAGATTTTATCTCTTTTATGTCTGAATGGTTACACACACACACACACACACACACACACCATTTCTTCTTTATCCATTCATCTGTTAATGGGCACTTAGGTTATTTCCATATTTGGCTATTGTAAATAATGCTGCCATTAATATTAGGGGTGCTTATTTCTTTTTGAATTAGTGTTTTCATATTCTTTGGATAAATACCCAGAAATGGAATAGCTGGATCATATGGTAGTTCTGTTTTTTGAGGAATCTCCATACTGTTTTCCATAGTGACTGCACCAATTTACATTCCTGCTAGTACAGTATGAGGGTTCCCTTTTCTCCAGATCCTTGCCCACACTTGTTTTTGACAATAGCCATTCTAACAGGCAAGAGGTGATATTTCATTGTGGGTTTGATTTGCATATCTCTAATTATTAGTGATGCTGAACATCTTTTCATGTGTCTGTTGGCCATCTTTGGAAAATGTCTTTTCAGTTCCTCCTCCCATTTTTTAATCAGGTTGTTTGTTGAGTTGTATGCCTTCTTTATGTATTTTGAATATTAACTCCTTATCAAATATGTGATTTGAAAATATCTTCTTCCATTTGATAGATTGTCTTTTCATTTTGTTGATGGTTTCCTTTGCTGTGCAGAAGCTTTTTAGTTTGATGTCCCATTTGTTTATTTTTGCTTTTGTTTCCCTTGCCTGAGGAGACATATCCAGAAAGATATTACTAAGACTGATGTCAAAGAGTGTACTGCCTATAGTTTTTGTTTAGGAGTTTTATGGTTTCAGGTCTGATATTCAATCCATCTTGAGTTAATTTTGTGTATGGTATAAGATAGGGATTCTTTTGCATGTGACTGTCCAGTTTTCCCAAGAGACTGTCCTTTCCCCATTGTATAGTTTTGGCTCCTTTGTCATAAATTAGTTGACCACATATAAGGGGTTTATTTCTGGGCTCTCAATTCTGTTCCATTGATCTGCATATTTGTTTTTCTGCTAACATGCTGTTTTGATTACTATAGCTTTGTAATATAGTTTGAAATCAGGGAGTGTGATACCCCCAGCTTTGTTCTTTTTTCTCAGAATTGCTTTGACTATTTGGGGTCTTTTGTGGTTCCATATGTATTTTAGAATTTTTTGTCCTATTTCTATGAACAATGTCCTTGGGATTTTGATAGATATTGCATTGAACCCATAGATTGCTTTAGGTAATGTGGACATTTTAACAGTGTTAGTTCTTTCAATCCATAAACATTGACTATCTTTCCATTTATTTGTGTCTTCACCAATTTCTTTCAACAGTGTCTTATAGTTTTCAGTGTATAGGTCTTTCACCTCTTTGGTTAAATTTATTTCTAGGTATTTTATTCTTTTTATTGCGATTGTAAGTGGGATTTTCTTTTTTCTTTAAGTTTGTGATGAATTTTAATGATATGGATTAATTTTATGAAATATTTAATAAAGAGCAGAGTATGAAATGATAAATCCATGAATTAACAATGTAAAGAAAAAGCACATGTAACTTTCGTCTATAACATTTTTATGGGATTGTTTTCTTAATTTCTCTCTCTGCTAACTCACTGTTAGTGTTAGAAACACAACAGATTTTTTTTGTTGATTTTGTATCCTGCAATTTTACTTTATTTATTATTTATAATAGTTCTTTGGTGGAGTCTTACGGGTTTTCTAAATAAAATGTCATCTGCAAATAGTGACAGTTTTGCTTCATTCTTTGCAGTTTGGATGCCTTTTATTTATTTTTTTCTTGCCTAGTTGTTCTTGCTAGGACTTCCAATACTGTGTTGAATAAGAGTGCTGGGAGTGGGCATCCTTGTCTTGTTCATGAATTTAGAAGGATCACTTTCAGTTTTTTATCATTGAGTATGATGTTAGCTGTGGGTTTGTCATATATGGCCTTTGTTATGTTGAGGTATATTCCTTCTATACCCATTTTATTGAGAGACTTTATGATAAATAGGTGTTGAATCTTTTCAGATCATTTTTATGCATCTGTTGAGATGATCATATGGTTTTTATCCTTCATTTTGTTAGTTGATTGGTTTGATGATGTTGAACCATCCTTCATACCTGGAATAAATCCCACCTGATCATGGTGTATTATCCTTTTAATGTATTGTTGTATTGGGCTTGCTAATAATTTTGTTGAGAATTTTTACATCTACGTTCATCAGAGATATTGGCCTGTAATTTTCTTTTGTGTTGTCCTTGTCTGGTTTTGGTATTAGAGTAATGTTGGCCTCGTAAAGTGAGTTAGGAAGCATTCCTCCCTCTTCAGTTTTTTGGAAGAGTTTGAAAAGGATAGGTATCAGATTTTCTTTGAATGTTTGGTAGAATTCACCAGTGAAGCTGTCTGGTCCTGGACTTTTGTTTGCTGGGAGATTTTGATTAGTGTTTCAATCTCTTAACTAGTGATTGGCCTATTCAGATTTGTTTTATTCAGTATTTAGTCTTGGAAGGTTGTATGATTCTAAGAATTTGTCCATTTCTTCTAGGTTGTCCAATTTGTTGGCATATTGCTGTTCATAATATTCTCTTATAATCCTTTGTATTTCTGTACTATCCATTGTTATTTCTTATCTTTCATCTCTGATTTATCAGAGCCTTCTCTTTTTTCTTAGTGAGTCTAGCTAAAGGTTTGTTGATTTTATCTTTTAAAAGAACCAGCTCTTAGTTTCATTGATCTTTTCTGTTGTCCTTTTAGTTTCATTTATTTCTCCCCTGATCTCTTTTATTTTCTTCTTTCTACTGACTTTGGGATTTGTTTGTTCTTTTTCTCATTCCTTTAGGTGTAAGTTTATTTATTTGAGATTTTTTTCTTGTTACTTGAGGTAGCCCTATATTGCTGTAAATGTTCCTCTAAGCACTGCTTTTGCTGCATCCCATAGATTTTGGTATGTTGTATTTTCATTTTCATTTCTATTGAGGTATTTTTTAATTTCTTCTTTGAGTTTTTCATTGATCCAGTAGTTGTTCCAGTAGCCTGTTGTTCAGTCTCCACGTATTTCTGATTTTACCAGTTTTCTTCTTAGAGTTGATTTCTAATTTCATACAACTGTGATCAGTAAAGATGCTTGATATGATTTCAGTCTTAAATTTATTGATGCTTGTTTTGCATCCCAACATATGGTCTGTCCTTAAGTATGTTGCATGTCCACTTGAGAGAAATGTGTATTCTGCTGCATTTGGATGGAATGTTCTATAAAAACATAGCAAATCAATCTGGTCTAGTGCTTCACTTAAGGCCACTGTTTCCTTTTTGACTTTCTGTCTGGATGATTTATCTATTGATGTAAGTGGGGTGTTAAAGTCCCTTACTATTATTGTGTTCCTGTCAATTTCTCCTGTTAGGTCTGTTAATAATTGCTGTATATATTTTGTGCTCCTATGTTCAGTGCATTTACATTAATAACTTATGTCTTCTTGATGAATTATCTCCTTTATCATTATTAATGTCCATCTTTGTCTCTTGTTACCTTTTTTGGCTTGAAGTCTATTTTGTCTGATGTGATTATGGCTATGTGTGCTTTCTTTTGGCTGCCATTTGCTTGTAGTATCATCTTCTATCCCTTCACTTTTGAGCCCAAGTTTGTCTTTAGAGCCGAGTCTCTTGGAGATAGCATATAGTTGGGTCGTGTTTTATAATGCATCTGTGCACTCTGTGTCTGAATTGGGGAATTCATTCCATTTACATTTAGGATGATTATTAATAAAGGAGAACTTAGTATTGCCATTTTATGCTTTGTTTTCTGGTTGCTCTCTATCTCCATTGTTTCTTTTTCCTTATGTTTCTGTCTGCCATTTTCCTTTGGTGGTCTTCTATGTTTTCTCAGTTTCCTCTTTTTCTATATTTTGTGTCTATGTTCTGGATTTGTGTTTTGTGGTTAACGTGAGGTTTGTATAAAATGTCTCATAGGTAAAATAGTCCTTTTTGTGATGACAGTATCTTGTCTTCATTTGCCTACATGGGTTCTGTCCTTTTCCTCTCCCCTGCTGCCTTTGTTTTTGTCTCACATTATCCTTTTCTATATTGTGAGTTCGTTACCAAATTAAGTAGCTATAGTTATTTTTGCTGCTTTTTTTCCTCTTTAACCTTTATTCTATAATGTGTTAAAAAACCTATTCTGATGTAGAGTTGAAATGTTCAGATTTATCACTTTATGCAAAGTTTTGTGTACTCTTGCCTTTTGTTTCTGGTAGAAGAGCTCCTTTCAACATTTCTTGTAAGGCAGGTCTAGTGTTGATGAGCTCCCTCAGAGATGGGAAAGTCTTTATTTCTCCTTCATATCTGAATAACGTTGCTGGATAGAGTGTCCTTGGCTGACAGTGTTTATCATTGAGAATTTTGAGGTGGTCATTTCATACTCGCCTGGACTGTAGAATTTCTGGTGAGAAATCTGCTCATTTCCTAGTGGTGGTTACTTTGTCAGTTATACATTTTTCCCTAGCTGCCTCTAAAATTCTTTGTCATTGACTTTCGACAGTTTAAATATAGAATGTCTTGGAGAAAGTCTTTTTGCATTGAGGTAATTAGGTGTTCTCTTAGCTTCATGGACTTGTATATCCAGTTCCTTCCCCAGGATTGGGAAGTTCTCAGCTATTATTTCTTTAGATAAACTCTCTGTTTCCTTCTCCCTCCCTTCTCCTTCTGGGATACTCATTATCCTAATGTTACCTTTCCTAAAAAGTTGGATAGTTCTTAGAGAATTTCCTCTTTTTAAAAAATATTTATTATTAATTTTTATTGAAGAATATTTGATTTACAGTGTTGTGTTAGTTTCTGCTGTACAGCAAAGTGAATCAGTTATACATATACACATATCCACTCTTCTTTAGATTCTTTTCCCATATAGGTTATTACAGAGTATTGAGTAGAGTTCCCTGTGCTGTACAGTAGGTTCTTATTAGTTATCTGTTTTATATATAGTAGTGTATTTATGTCAGTCCCAATCTCCCAATTTATCTGTCCCTTCCCCCTTTCCCCCTTGATAACCATAAGTTTGTTTTCTACATCTGTGACTCTATTTCTGTTCTGTAAATAAGTTCATTTGTACCATGTTTTTAGATTCCACATATGTGATACCATATGATATTTGTCTTTCTCTGTCTGACTTCACTTAGTATGACAATCTCTAGGTCCATCCATGTCATTGCAAATGGCATTCTTTCTTTTTTATTTTTCAATTTTTTTTGGATCTTCATTCTTTTTCTTCTTCTACATATATATATATATATTTTTTAATTTTATTTATTTATTTATTTATGGCTGTGTTGTGTCTTCGTTTCTGTGTGAGGGCTTTCTCGAGTTGTGGCAAGCAGGGACCACTCTTCATCGTGGTGCGCGGGCCTCTCACTATCGCGGCCTCTCTTGTTTCGGAGCACAGGCTCCAGACGCGCAGGCTCAGTGATTGTGGCTCACGGGCCTAGTTGCTCCGCGGCATGTGGGATCTTCCCAGACCAGGGATCGAACCCGTGTGCCCTGCATTGGCAGGCAGACTCTCAACCACTGCGCCACCAGGGAAGCCCACATATATTATTTATAGATTTCTATCTGCAGGCTTACTAATTCTCTGTTCCATGGGGTCTGCTCTGTTTTTAGTGCTTTCTAATGCAGCCTTCATTTTGATTATTGAGTTCCTCATCTCCAGAATTTGTTTGGTTCTTTTACCTTTCAATCTTTTTGGTGAAGTATTCCTTCTTGTCATTAATTTTATTCCTGAGCTCATTTCAGAGTTTTCATGAAGCTTGTTAGTTTCTTCGTGACAGCTATTTTGACTTTTCTATCAGTTAGATCACAATATTACATGCCTTTAAGTTTGGTTTCTGGAGAATTGTCATTCTCTTTTTGTGATATAGTGCAGGGGTCCCCAACCCCCAGGCCACAGACTGGTACCAGTCCGCGGCCTGTTAGGAACTGGGCTGCACAGCAGGAAGTGAGTGCTGGCCAAGGGAGCGAAGCTTCATCTGTATTTACAGCTGCTCCCCATTGCTCGCCTTACTGCCTGAGCTCCGCCTCCTGTCAGATCAGCAGCAGCATTAGATTCTCATAGGAGCGTGAACCCTACTGTGAACTGTGCATGTGAGGGATCTAGGTTGTGTGCTCCTTATGAGAATCTAATGCCTGATGATCTGAGCAGAGGCGGTGATGCTAGTGCTGGGGACTGGCTGCAAATACCGATCATCATTAGCAGAGAGGTTTGACTGCACAGGGACGATAATAAATCAATTGCTTGCAGACTCATATCAAAACCCTATCAGTGAGTGGCAAGTGACAATTAAGCTGCATCTTATGGAGTAGACTGGAAATAAGCAACACACTTCAGGTGTCACTGTCTCCCATCACCCCCAGGCAAGACCTCTAGTTGCAGGAAAACAAGCTCAGGGCGCCCACTGATTCTGCATTATGGTGAGTTGTAAAATTATTTCTTTATATATTACAATGTAATAATAGTAGAAATAAAGTACACAATAAATGTAATGTGCTTGAATCATCCTGAAACCATTCCCATTCCCACCCAGCCCCGGTCCATGGAAAAATTGTCTTCCACAAAACTGGTCCCTGATGCCAAAAAGGTTGGGGACTGCTGATATAGTGTTACCATGGTTCTTCATGGTACTTGATGACTTGTTCCTCTGCTGGTGCATTTGAAATAGCAAACATCTTTCTTCTTTAAAGTTATTGGTTTTAGTTTTGGTTTTTTAATTCTAATGATTCAACAGGTTAGAAATTAGAGTCCTTTCTTTTGTTTTCCAGTGGGTGACACTATGACACAAGTTTTTTGTTTTTCTTACCTTAGCTGTCTCTGGTTATATTTGAGAGTTGGCACTTTGCACCCTCTACCACCTGTCATAGGTGTTGCCAGTTGACCTTGTTGCTGCTTGTGCCTCGAGGGTTGTTGGTGCCTTGCTGCTGTGGTATTGCTGGCATTGCCACCAGGGGCACTGGGATTCTAAACGCTTCTGCTGTGTCCAGGATCTCCCAAGCCACAGGCTCTGCTGATGGGGGGAGGGGAATGGGGAGGAGCTGGGGCAAGGTTGCCTCTGCTGTGTCTGGGGTTATGTGTTTGCAGGCACCACTGCTCTGAGCAAGGGGTCAGAGTGGTGAGTGCCTCTGTGGCTGGAGGAATGTGGTCATAGGCCCCTCTGCTGCTGCTGCCCAATTACCATGGCCAGGAGTGCCAACGTGGCCAGGTGTCTGGAGTCATGTGTGCTACCTCCTCTGCTGTTACTGGGCTCCCTGGGGCTGTGGGCTCTGCTGCCACAACCAGGTAGCTGGGATTGCAGGCACTGCCTTTGCTCTTTTTCTGGTTCTGTCTTCTCTATGTGTTCCAGTCTACCCACCTTTAGATGTACAGATGTGTGGATCTCTGGCATCCTGAGGTGTTGGGCAGAGGTACCTTTGTTGAGGGCAGATGTTTTAGTGGTTGCAGATTGAAGGGGAGAGACAAAGGGAGCATCTTAATCCACCATGATGTTTTCAGTATCACTTATTACTGGTAATGTTAATCTTGATCATTTGGTTAATGTGGTGTCTTCTAGGTTTCTCCACTGTAAAGTTATTTTTTCTTTATTAGCTCTAAGACTGGGGTTGTTTGTTTTTATAGCTTTTCAAAGTCTGGATTCTGCTGATTGAATTTCCATAGTGATATTTAACATATTCTGTAAATTGGGTTAAATGTAGAGGATAGTCAGTGCAGATAGATTTTCTGTGTTAAGTACTTCCATCAGGAGGCCCATAATATATGGTTGTTTCTCTTGTTGAGTTATTCCTTTAGTTTTTTAAGTCCCAAAGCTGGTTTAAAAAAAAATCTAATACAGTTCATTTTTATTCTTAAAAAAGTCTTTGCCTGCATTTTGCTAATACTTTGCTTTAGAGGTAATTTTATTAGATGGACAGTTTATTTTTATCTTTTAAGTTAAAGTCATGTTATAAAAGATTCTATCTACTTTGTTACCAGTAATTTAATGGTAATCAATTGGATTCAGACTATAGACAAGTTTAATACATAAAGAATAAGAAAGTACAGTGAATGTATATGTATAACTGATTCACTTTGTTATAAAGCAGAAGCTAACACACCATTGTAAGGCAATTATACTTCAATAAAGATGTTTAAAAAAAAAAGTACAGTGAAGGCATAACTAGTCTCTTAAAATATTTCTAATTATTGTCACTGATAAGACTAGGTACTCTGGTACTCTAGGTTCTCTGCCTTTTTAAAAACTCTAGTGAGAAAGAGAATTAGCAAGCCACACTTCAATTTGTTACCATAGCATGAAGGGTAGTTTTTCCTGTTACAAGCCTTTCCTAACATCATGTTTCTGTAGTTTACTGCTGTATTCGTTTCCTGGAGCTGCTGTAACAAATTAGCACAACTTGGTGACTTAAAACAACAGAATTTTATTCTCATACTGTTCTGGAGGCTGTATGTCCTAATCAAGATGTTGGAGGTTCTCAGGGAGAAACTGTGCTTTGCTTCTCCTAGCTTCTGGTGGGTGAAGGCATTCCTCGACGTGTTGCCATGTTATTCCAAACTGTCTCCATCTTCACAATACCTTCTCCTCTGGTGTGTCTAATTTCTCTCAGTCTCTCTCCTTTATGAACATTTGTGATGGTATGTAGAGCCCACCAGGATAATCTCCTCAGCTCAAAGATTCGTAATTTAAATACATCTGCAAACCCTTTACCATATAAGGTAACACAGGTTTCAGGAATCAGGACTTGTTATCTTTGGAGGACACCATTCAACCCACTACATCTTCTCTCACCATACTCAAAGAGTCTTCCTTTGATGGCTTTCTGCTACCTGAGGAAGCACTGTGCATTCTTTTTGGTTCAAGAGATCAAATCATAGGAGTCTTCTAACTTTAGCAAAATTCTGGGATAGCTTTATTCTTAGAGGCTAGCATGACAAGCTTGAAACCAAAGGGTGCTGTAGCTCATATGAGATGTTTTTCTATTCTGTCTTTCTCCCTCTAGGTAGGTTTTCTTGGCAGGGGATCTAGTCAGAAAATTAATATTTTATTGCTGCTTCTCCCTGTATCTGGACACATACAAATTGTCTTAAAGTTGTTGGGGTTTTTGTTTGTTTGTTTTACATTTTTCTTGTATCCTGTCAATAGAGGAATGTTGAAAGTGCATGGGGCAGACTGGTAGGCAATAGAGGGTGACAGCAGGGGGGAAGGGTATTCTTTTTCCCTGCTGTGACAATCTTTACACTCAAAATGTTCACTGATCATTCCCCTTAGATCTTTTTTTTTTTTTTGGCATTTTATCAAACCAATATGGGCTTGAATTATCAGATTTTTAAAAATCAAGATATAATTGACATGTAGTTGGCCCTCTGTATCTGTGAGTTCTGCAATTACTAATACAGAGGGCCAACTGTACTACAGCATTTTATATAAGGGACTTGAGCATCCTTGGATTTTGGTATCCACAGCAGGTCCTGCAACCAATACCCTGTGGATACCAAGGGATGATTGTATAACATTGTATTAGTTTTAGGTCTACAACATAATGATTTAATGTATGTATATATTGTGAAATGACTACCAGAATAAGTTGGTTAACATCCATCACCACACATTTACATTTTTTCTAGTGACGAAAATTTTTATGATTTACTCTTTAACAACTTTCAAATATACAATACAGTATTGTTAACTATGGTTACCATGTATACATTACATGTCAAGGACTTATTTATCTTATAACTGGAAGTTTGTACCTTTTGACTACCTTCACCCATTTCCTCCTTTCTCTGCCCAGCTCCCTCCCTCTAGTAACTACAAATTTGTTCTCTGAGTTTTTCTGTCTGACTTATTTCACTTAGCACAATGCCCCCATGTTGTTGCAAATAGCTTAATGATATTCCTTTGTGTGTGTGCGTGTATATATATCGTATTATATATGGTATTATGTATATAAAATCACATATACCACATTTTCTTTATCCAGGAAGAGACTGTCCTTTCTCCATTGTATAGTTGTGGCTCTTTTGTCATAAATTAGTTGACCACATATGCATGGATTTACTCCTGGGCTATTTCTGTTCCATTGATCTGTTTCTGTTTTTTATTGCAATACCATACTGTTTTGATTACTAAAGCTATGTAATATAGTTTGAAAGCAGGAAGTGTTATGCCTCTTGCTTTGTTCTTCTTTCTCAAGATTGCTTTGGCTATTTGGGGTATTTTGTGGTTCCATACAAATATTAGTATTGTTTACTGTATTTCTGTGAAAAAAAAATGCCATTGGAATCTTGATAGGGGTTGCATTGGATACATAGATTGCTCTGGGTAGTATGGATTTTAACAATATTCTAGTCCGTGAGCATGGAGTATCTCTTCATTTGTGCATTCTTCCATTTCTTTCATCCATGTCTTACAGTTTTCAGTATACCAGTCTTTCAGCTCCTTGGTTAAATTTATTCCTAAGTATTTTATTCTTTTTGATCCAGTTGTAAATGGGATTGTCTTAATTTTTCTAATAGTTTGTTACTAGTGTATAAAAATACAGCTAATTTTTGTATATGGATTTTGTATCCTGCAACTTTACCAAATTCATGTATAAGGTTTTTTCTTGGAGTCTTTAAGGTTTTCTGTGTATGTCATTTACAAATAATGACAGCTTTACTACTTTTTTTTATTTGGATGCCTTTTCTTTTTTTTTTTCTTTTTCTGATTGCTCTGGCTCGGACTTCTAGTAGTATGTTGAATAAAAGTGGCAAGAGTGGACATCCTTCTATTATTGCTGATCTTAGAGGACAAGCTTTCAGTTTTTCATCACTGAGTATGATATTAACTGTGGGCTTGTCATATATGGCCTTTATTATGTTGAGGCATGTTCCCTCTGTACCCAGTTGTTGAGAGTTTTCGTCATAATTGAATTTGAATTTTGTCAAATGCTTTTTCAGCATCTACTCAGATGATCATATGATTTTTATCCTTAGTTTTGTTAATGTGGTGTATCACATTGATTGTTTTGCTGATGTTGAACCATCTCATCCCAGGGATAAATCACATTTGATCATGGTGTATGATCCTTTTAGTGTATTGTTATATTGGGCTTGCTAATATTTTGTTGAGAATTTTTGCATTTATGTTTATGAGGAATATTGGCCTGTAATTTTCTTTTCTTGTTTGTTTTGTCTAGTTTCAGTATCAGAGTAATAGTGCTGGTCTCGTAAAATGAGTTTGGAAGTGTTCTCTTCTGTCTTTTGGAAGGGTTTGAAAAGGATTGGTATTAATTCTTTAAATGTTTGGTTGAATTTACCAGTAAATCCATTTGGACTTACGTTTTTTGGGAGGTTTGTGATTACTGATTCCATCACCTTATTTCTAATTGGTCTGTTCAGATTTTCTGCTTGTTCATGATTCAGTCTTATTTAGTAGGTTTTATGTTTCTAGAAATTTATCCATTCCTTGTAGGTTGTCTAAATTGTTAATGGATAATTGTACATTGCAGTCTCTGATGATCCTTTGCATTTCTGTGGGAACAGTTGTATTGTCTCCTCTTTCATGTCTAATATCATTTGAGTCTTCTTCTTTCCTTAGTGAATCTAGCTAAAGGTATGTGTACTTGGTTTATCTTTTCAAAAAATCAGCTTAGTTTCATTGAACTTTTGTCCTTTCTCGTCTTTATTTTATTTATTTCTGCTCTGATCTTTGTTATTTTCTTCCTTCTCCTAACTTTAGGCTTAGGTTTTTCTTTTTCTCATTCCTTCAGGTATATAGTTAGGTTTTTTATTGAGGTGTTTCTTTTTTCTTAATGTAGTCATTTATCACTATGAACTTCCCTCTTAGAACTGCTTTTGCTGCATCCTATACATTTTGGTGTGTTGTATTTCCATTTTTGTTTGTCTCAAGATATTTTTTGATTTCTTCTTTGACCCATTGGTTGTTCAATTTTATGGTATTTAATCACCACATATTTGTGAATTTTCCAGTTTTCTTTTTGGAATTGATTTCTAGCATAATAATACCATTGTGGTTGGAAGAGATGCTTGATATGATTACAGTCTTCTTAATCTGTGTCCTAACATAAGATCTATCCTGCAAAATGTGTCATGTGTGCTTAAGAAGAATGTGTACTATGCTGCTTTTGAATGAAATGTTCTGTAAATGTTTGTTAAAGTGCTTGTTACACCAGATGGACTTGAATGTTTTCTTACTGATTTTCTGTCTGGATTATTTGTACATTGATGAAAGTATGGTACTAAAGCCCCCTACTATTATTGTATTTCCTGTCTCTCTCGTTAGATCTGTTAATATTTGCTGCATGCATATTAAAAATGTCATTCTTTTTTGGATGGACCCCCTTTTCATTATACAGTGACCTTCCTTGTCTCTCTTTTAGTCTTTGTCTTAGTCTGTTTTATCCTTAGTCTGTTTTATCTGATGTTAAGTATAGCTACCCCAGCTTTCCTTTGGTTTCCACTTGCATGGAATATCTTTTTCCATGTGTCTGTTTGTGTCCTTAAAGCTGAATTGAGTCTCCTGTAGGCAGCATATAGTTATGTCTGTTTTTTTAATCCATTCAGCTACTCTGTGTCTTTTGATTGAATAATTTAGTTCATGACATTTAAAATAATTATTGATAGATATGGACTTACTATTGACAGAGAAGCAAAAGCTGAAAGAGTTCATCACTATTAGACCAGCCTTACGTAAGCTTCTTTCATAGAGATACTGACAACCTGTGGCAGGGCAATGGGAGCATGCCAGGATGGTGCCCACCTATTTGCAGATCCTCAGTGCTGGGTTGGGGTTTATAGGGAGATTGTGTCTCAGCCTCTGTTACCTTTTTCAGTGTGGATTTTTTCTTATTTACCCAATATGTAAGAGTCATGCAGCTAGTTTCTGGATTTTTTTTCAGAGGAAATTGTTCTATGTATAGCTGTAGATTTGGTGTTTGTGGGAAGAGAAGAGTTCAGGAGCCTTCTTTGTTGTCATCTTGAATTGGGACCTCCTCCTCACACTTCTGTGTGAAATGCATTTCTAGTTTTCTCAAGAAACATAAGAATTTAAGATAAGCATTAGATTGTTACCTTAATTATTATAAATTATACCCCAGTGAAATGTTCTAGAATTTTGTATACTTAAATTTATAAGTGTAAAATTATGAAAATTTCCAAAATATAGGAAGAAGAAAATTGTATAAAATACATTCATGTATCCACCACCCAGATTTAACAAATACTGACATTTTACAGTATTTGCTTAAGTCAGTCTTTTAAAAAGCAAATAGAATACTAAAAGTACAGCTAAAACTTTACCCCAGTCTTTGCCTCAAAAAACAAGGAAAGGGGAAATCAGTATCCTGACATTGGTGTCTGTTGTTTCCATGCTTGTTTTCATACAGTTTGAACATATGTATATAACTCTAAAGAATATATATTTTCTATACATATGGTCATACCATATAAGTTTCTTTTAAGATTTTTACCTTATGGGTCCTTTTCAACAATCTGACTACTGTATGCCCAGGTGTGGCTTCATTTTGTTTTTATCTTGCTTGGGGCTTGCTAAGCTTTTTGAACCTGTACATTTATTTTTCAAAAACAATTTTTGCCTCATTTTATTCTGGGATTCCATTTAAACACAGTTTTGACATTGTCCCACAGATAATTGATCTTAAGTTCATTTTTTTTTAACATCTTTATTGGAGTATAATTGCTTTACAATGGTGTGTTAGTTTCTGCTTTATAAAAAAGTGAATCAGTTATACATCTGCGTATGTCCACATATCTCTTCCCTCTTGCATCTCCCTCCCTCCCACCCTCCCTGTCCCACCCCTCTAGGTGGTCACAAAGCACCAAGCTGATCTCCCTGTGCTATGCGGCTGCTTTCCACTAGCTATCTATTTTACATTTGGTAGTGTATATATGTCCATGACACTCTCTCACTTCATCCCAGCTTACCCTTCCCCCTCCCCCTCCCCATATCCTCAAGTCCATTCTCAAGTAGGTCTGCATCTTTATTCCTGTCTGCCCCTAGGTTCTTCTGACCAATTTTTTTTTCTTTTTTTAGATTCCATATATATGTGTTAGCATATGGTATTTCTTTTTCTCTTTCTGACTTACTTCACTCTGTATGACAGTCTCTAGGTCCATCCACCTCACTACAAATAACTCAGTTTCGTTTCTTTTTATGGCTGAGTAATATTCCATTGTATATATGTGCCACATCTTCTTTATCCATTCATCTGTCAATGGACACTTAGGTTGCTTCCATGTCCTGGCTATTGTAAATAGAGCTGCAGTGAACATTTTGGTACATGACTCTTTTTGAATTATGGTTTTCTCAGGGTCTATGCCCAGTAGTGGGATTGCTGGGTCATATGGTAGTTCTATTTTTAGTTTTTTAAGGAACCTCCATACTGTTCTCCATAGTGGCTGTATCAATTTACATTCCCACCAACAGTGCAAGAGGGTTCCCTTTTCTCCACACCCTCTCCAGCATTTAGTTTGTAGATTTTTTGATGATGGCCATTCTGACCAGTGTGAGATGATATCTCATTGTAGTTTTGATTTGCATTTCTCTAATGATTAATGATGTTGAGCATTCTTTCATGTGTTTGTTGACAATCTGTATATCTTCTTTGGAGAAATGTCTATTTAGGTCTTCTGCCCATTTTTCGATTGAGTTGTTTGTTTTTTTGATATTGAGCTGCATGAGTTGCTTGTATGTTTTGGAGATTAATCCTTTGTCAGTTGCTTCATTTGCGAATATTTTCTCCCATTCTGAGGGTTGTCTTTTCGACTTGTTTATGGTTTCCTTTGCTGTGCAAAAGCTTTTAAGTTTCATTAGGTCCCATTTGTTTATTTTTGTTTTTATTTCCATTTCTCTAGGAGATGGGTGAAAAAGGATCTTGCTGTGATTTATGTCATTGAGTGTTCTGCCTATGTTTTCCTCTAAGAGTTTTATGGTGTCTGGCCTTACATTTTGGTCTTTAATTCATTTTGAGTTTATTTTTGTGTATGGTTTTAGGGAGTGTTCTAATTTCCTTCTTTTATATGTAGCTGTCCAGTTTTCCCAGCACCACTTATTGAAGAGGCTGTCTTTTCTCCACTGTATATTCTTGCCTCCTTTATCAAAGATAAGGTGACGATATGTGTGTGGGTTTATCTCTGGGCTTTCTATCCTGTTCCATTGATCTATATTTCTGTTTTTGTGCCAGTACAGTACTGTCTTGATTACTATATCACTGATGAACATAGATGCAAAAATCCTCAACAAAATACTAGCAAACAGAATCCAACAGCACATTAAAAGGATCATACACCATGATCAAGTCAGGTTTATCCCAGGAATGCAAGGATTCTTCCATATATGCAGATCAATCAATGTGATACACCATTTTAACAAATTGAAGGAGAAAAACCATATGATCACCTCAATAGATGCAGAGAAAGCTTTCGACAAAATTCAACACCCATTTATGATAAAAACCCTCCAGAAAGTAGGCATAGAGGGAACTTTCCTCAACATAATGAAGGCCATATATGACAAACACACAGCCAACATTGTCCTCAATGGTGAAAAATTGAAACCATTTCCACTAAGATCAAGAACAAGACAAGGTTGCCCACTCTCACCACTATTATTCAACATAGTTTTGGAAGTTTTAGCCACAGCAATCAGAGAAGAAAAAGAAATAAAAGAAATCCAAATCAGAAAAGAAGAAGTAAAACTGTCACTGTTTGCAGATGACATGATACTCTACATAGAGAATCCTAAAGATGCTACCAGAAAACTCCTAGAGCTAATCAATGAATTTGGTAAAGTAGCAGGATACAAAATTAATGCACAGAAATCTCTTGCATTCCTATACACTAATGATGAACAATCTGAAAGTGAAATTAAGAAAACATTCCCATTTACCATTGCAACAAAAAGAATAAAATATCTAGGAATAAACCTACCTAAGGAGACAAAAGACCTGTATGCAGAAAATTTTAAGACACTGATGAAAGAAATTAAAGATGATAGAAATAGATGGAGAGAGATACCATGTTCTTGGATTGGAAGAATCAACATTGTGAAAATGACTCTACTACCCAAAGCAATCTACAGATTCAGTGCAATCCCTATCAAACTACCACTGGCATTTTTCACAGAACTAGAACACACAATTTGTATGTAAACACAAAAGACCCTGAATAGCCAAAGCAATCTTGAGCAAGAAAAACGGAGCTGGAGGAATCAGGCTCCCTGACTTCAGACTATACTACAAAGCAAGACAGTATGGTACTGGCACAAAAACAGAAATATAGATTAAGTTCATTTTTTAATAGTTTTTCACTTTCAGGTTGGATAATTTCTACTGACATACTTTCAAGTTCATTGACTCTTTCTTTTCTCATCTCTAGTATGCTGTTAAGCCCATTCAGTGAGGATTTTTAAATTTCAGATAACTGCATTTTAGAGTTCTAGAGTTCTCATTTGGTTCTTACAGTTTCTCATTTTCTGCTGAGATTTCTCATCTATGAATTTATTATGACATTTTCTTTTATGTATTTGAACATAAATAATAGCTGCTTCAAAATCTTTTGCTGCAGGCAATGTCTGAACCATTTCAGGCATTGCCTTTTCTCTTGATTATGGGTCACATTTTCTGTTTCTTGATGTTTCTTGTAATTTTGGATTTTTTTCTGGACATTGTGAATGATAGATACATTGTAGAGACATTATTCCACTATGTTCTTCCAAAGTGTATTGATTTTTGTTTTATCAAGCAGTTAACTTGGCAGAACTCAGATTCCAAACTCTGTGTCCCCCTTGACAAGAAGTGTCTATTTAGTTCTTTTTGCCTTAGCTGGGCTTGTAGTCTGTCATGAGCATGCTTAGTTAAGGGGTTAGCCAGAGATTTTGGCAGAGCTTATTTGCAGAATTTGGGGTTCCCCTTTTGTAGTTCTTTTTCTGAGATTTCCCTTTCTTACTTTCCAACTGCTGCTGTTCTCCCACACTGTGCTCTGAGTCCTCAGTAACCTTGCAGCACCAACTGGCATCTTCCTTCAGGAAAAATGCCATAAAAGTGGCAGTGTAACCCTGTGTTCCCTGCCATTCTCCATTCTGTCATCTCCTTTCTACTTTCTGATTTGGTTGCTCTCCAGTGTCTTGGATTGTTGTTTGATTATATTTTGTGTAGACTTTGTTATCTGCAGGAGGGTTGGTCTGATAGAAGGTACTCCACTATTAATGGGAGTAGAACTCCTTGCATAGCTTTTTTTTTAATGTGGTAAAAATACATATAACATAAAATTTACCACTTTAGCCATTTTTAAGTGTACCACTCAGAGGCATTAATTGCATTTACAGTCTTGTTCATCGGTTACCACTGTCTATACCCAAAACTTTTTCTTACCCAAACAAACTCTGTGCCCCAAAAGCAGTACATCCCCACTCCCTCTCCCCCAGCCCCTGGTGTCCTCTATTACACTTTTGTCTCTATAAATTTGCCTATTCTACATATTTCACATGAGTGGAATCCTGCAATATTTGTTTTTTTGTGTCTGGCTTATTTCAGTTTTAGCATAATGTTTTCAAGTTTCATCTGTGTTGTAGAATGTATCAGAATTCTTTTTAAGTGTGAATAATATTCCATTATATGTCCATACCACATTTTATTTATCCATCTGTTGATGGATATGTTTCCACATATTTGCTGTTGTGAATAATGAATGCTGTTATGAACATGGATGTACAAGTATCTGAGTTCCTGCTTTCATTTATTTAGGGTATATACCTGTAAGTGGAATTGCTGGATCATATGGTAATTCTTTAACATCTTGAGGAACTGCCAAACTGTTTTCCACAGTGGCTATACCATTTTATATTCCCACTAGCAATGTACAAGTTTCCAGTTTCTTCAAATTCTTGCCCATATGTGTTATTTTCCTTTTATTTATTATCTATTATTATAGTCATCCTAGTGGGTATTAAGTGGTATCTCATTGTGATTTGGATTTTCATTTCTCTAATGACTAATTATGTTGAGTATCTTTTCATGTCCTTGTTGATGGTTTATATATCTTTGGAGAAATGTCTATTCAAGTCTTTTGCCCATTTTTTGAGTTGTCTTTTTATTGTTGAGTTGTAGGAATTCTTGATATATTCTGGTTATTAAATGCTTATCAGACATATAGTTTGCAAATATTTTTTCCCATTCTGCAGTTTCGTTTCACTCTGTCTTCTGATGTACAGAAGTTTTTAATTTTTTAATTTTGATGCAATCCAATTTATCTAGTTTTTCTTTTGTTGCTTATGCTTTTGGTGTCATATCTTAGACTCGTTGCCAAATCCAAGGTCATGAAAATTTACCCCTGTTTTCTTCCAGGAGTTTTATGGTTTTAGCTCTTATGTTTGTTTTTCATCCATTTTGTGTTAATTTCTGTATATGGTGGGAGGTAGGGATGCAGCTTTACTCTTTTGCATGTGGAAATCCAATTTTCCCAGCAGTACCTGTTGAAGAGATATTCTTTCCCCCATTGATGGACTTGACACCATTGTCAAAAGTCAGTTGGCCATATATGTAAGGGTTTATTTCTGGATGCTCAGTTCTGTTCCATTGGTCTATATATATCTACCCTAAAGCCAGTAATTACGTTTTGAAATTGGGAACTGTGTATGCTCCAACTTTCTTTTTCAAGATTGTTTTGGCTCTTCAAGGCCTCTCACATTTTCATACGAATTTGAGTATTGGTTTTTCTATTTCTACAAATCAATAAATTTTTTTAACTTGCTTTTTGGATTCTGATTATTTTAGAGATTTATTCATGTTAATACAGACATTTAATTCACTTAATGGATTATAAAGAAGTGTCTAAATAAACACTTTGTTTATTAATAAACAATGTTTTGCTTTTATAAGGAATGCCACAATGAACATTCTTTGAATGCCTCTTGTCCACATGCTGGAAAGTGTCTTTAGGACAGTAGTTCTCAACCTGGGCAGTTTTCCTTGCAAGGAAACATTTGGCAGTCTTTGGAGACATTTTTGATTATCAAGACTAAGAGGAGGGGTGCTGCAGGCATCTAGTGGGTAGAGACCAGGGACACTATTAAACATCCTACAATGCAGAAACAGATTCCCACCCACCCTATTACAAAGTATTATCCAAATTATACAATTACTTAGAAGTGGAATTTATAAAGCCCTAGGGTGTGTGCAATTTTTTGGTATTATATGAAATGGGTTTCTGTAAAATGTGACAAAGATATTATTTCCAATTCAAATAAAGGTTTGGAATATCTGAAATTAAAGTTTCTTTGGTGATGCTGGTATTTAACAGTTAGTTATAAGCAATTTAATTATCTTAAACCAGATAGAATAGCAGCATTATCCAGAGTTAACTAATTTGTTTACTTACCCAGAGGGTGCACATAATTTAACTTCATGAACTGAAATACAGTGGTACTTCCTGCCTGATTAAAATATTGATTTTAGAGTGAGAATCTGCTTTTAATTAATCTGTGCTAGATAATGGTAGTTGGAATATTAAGTTGAAAGTGAAGACTGAATGAGAGAAAAATTACAGTGTGAAAAATGTAGAATTTTTTTCTGGCAAAGATGGTTGTTAAATATTGAAAGCTTAAAGGTTTGAAAATTTTTTCTAAGTGTGATTTAAATTCGTTTTTAAATTGAAGACAGGGGAATGAACCTAAAGAATTTTGAGACCCACTTTTAAGCCTATAAGACCCATGGCTCCCCCCTTTGAAAATCTGATGAAAGTTATGGCCCCAGAACTATGTGCATGTTTGTGTACATACAATTTTGTGTATGATTTTTGGGTGGTTCATGCATGCTCTCAAAGCCATTCATGGACCACTCCTACCTGCCTTGAACCTTCTAGATTTCCAGATTCAGGACTTTGGTAATAAAACTCTTAAAATGCTAAAAATAAGATAGATATATGTATTTGAAATTATCACTGAATAGTAAAGACACAGCTCTATATTGTTCGTGTCTTATTTGCCAAATGCACAAGACTCAGTGATAGAATTCTTTAAGTTCTTCAACATTAAATGAATACAGATCTCATTTTAATATCTATAACCTTCAATTTTTTTCTTTTTACTAGGCATATGCAGCAGTGCTACAGCAACAAGCTAATGAAAACAGACACAATTCAACTGAAAAAGCATGTTTTGGAATCTTCCTACCAGAAGAAAGACTTAATGACTTTCGTGATGAACAAATTGGACAGTTGCAGGAGCTGATGCAAGAAGCTACTAAACCCAATAGGCAGTTTAGTATTACTGAGTCCAGGAAACCAAAATTTTAGTCTATACAATAAAGTTTAACAAAGCATTTCAAATTCAGAGCCCCTTATTTTAACTATCATTGGTTTTTAAAATTTATTTCTTAAGAATAAAGAATTCTTAAAGAATGGCTCTAAAATGGACAAGCTTGTGAAATTTTGCCAAAAATTTTTTTATGTATAAACTCGTTTTAATGCTATTCTTGTTCAAGCATTAGCTTCATGGCTTTAGCTTTATAAGTATATTATGATAATGATTGATAGATGTAGAATTCTGAGGTTATTATTTAATTTCCACTTGCATGGAATATCTTTTTCCATCCCCTCACTTTCAGTCTGTATGTGTCCCTGGATCTGAAGTGGGTCTCTTGTAGACAGCATATATAGGAGTCTTGTTTTCATATCCATTCAGCCAGTCTGTATCTTTTGGTTGGAGCATTTAATCCATTTACATTTAAGGAAATTATCGATATGCATGTTCTTACTGCCATTTTGTTAATTGTTTTGGATTTGTTTTTGTAGGTCTGCCTTTCCTCTTTTTTTAAATTTTCTTTTTATTTTATTTATTTATTTATTGGCTGTGTTGGGTCTTTGTTGCCGTGTGTGGGCTTTCTCTAGTTGCAGGGACTGGGGGCTACCCTTCGTTGCAGTGTGTGGGCTTCTCATTGCAGTGAGTTCTCTTGTTGCAGAGCACGGGCTCTAGGCTTGTGGGCTTCAGTAGTTGTGGCATGTGGGCTCAGTAGTTTTGTCATGCAGGCTCTAGAGCACAGGCTTAGTAGTTGTGGCACATGGGCTCAGTTGCTCTGCGGCATGTCCCAGACTAGGGATCGAACCTGTGTTGCCTGCTTAGGCAGGCAGATTCTTAACCACTTTGCCACCCAGGAAGGCCTTTTTTTTTTTTTTTTTCTCCCCCTTCCTCTGTTGTGCTCTTCTCTTGTGATTTGATGATTATCTTTAGTGTTGTGTTTGGATTGCTTTTTCTTTTTTGTGTGTGCATCGTAGTTTTGGTTTGCAGTTACCATGAGGTTTTGATTTAGTAGTCTATATGTATACAAGATTGTTTTAAGTTGCTGGTCTCAATTTCAAATACATTTCCAATATCCTGCATTAGTAACTCTCCTCATGATTGCTGGTTTTGATATATTTGTGTGTGGATGATTTCCTGCCTTTACTGTACGTTTGCCTTTACTGGTGAGCTTTCCCATTCATAATTTTCTTGTTTCTAGTTGTGGCCTTTTCTTTTCCATCTAGAGAAGTTCCTTTAGCATTTGTTGTGAAGCTAGTTTGGTGGTGCTGAATTCTCTTAGCTTTTGCTTGTCTGTAAAGCTTTTGATTTCTCCATCACATCTGAATGAGATCCTTGCTGGGTAGAGTATTCTTGATTGTAGGTTTTTTCCTTTCATCACTTTAATTATATCGTGCCACTCCCTCTGGCCTGCAGAGTTTCTGCTGAAAAATCAGCTGATTGTGATTTTGGAGTTTTTGCAAGAGGAGGTGAGCTCAAGTCCAGCAAGGTTATTATTTAAATACATCGTTACCCTGAAAATTTTATCACTTCTGCTTTAATAATACATATGATTATTCTTTTAAATGTCCCTTCTCCCTGAGTCATTATTTACAATGAAAGGTTAAAAAGAAGCTTTAGGATTCAGTATTATACATATTACCATTTGTCTACTAGATTTTACAATGTTTAATACATTTCTCTGGTGTTTTTGTTAATAACAGATGACCCCTTAAATTAATTTGTAGTTACCTTGAGAATCTCATTTATGGCCTAATTCATGGGGAGATAAAAACACTTTCATTATTTTTTTCTTACACTTAAGTCGATTTATACACTGAAAAAAAAATAAGCATTTTAGAATGTGACTGGGATTATGAATTAAAAAAAATATTGTACACTAAAACAACTTGCATATATAATTATGTACGTGTACTCTGAGATTCTTAAGTGATCATTTTTCAGATGCAATTGTGTTTATGTCAGCTTTTTAAAAAATTAATTCATATTTGCTCTGTTTTTTCTGTCTTGTGCTTTCTCTATGTGTATGGCTGCTGGGTCCCTCAGTCCTTTCTCCTATTCCTCTCTGATCAGTCTATAGACTGATCAGTGAGTCTTTTCTTGTAAGTCAATCAGTAATTAGTCTTTACATTATAACAGGCTCCAGGAATAAAACAATGAATAAGATAAAGCCCTTGCCCTGAAGTTAGTCTTAACTGTGCATTCAGGAACCCCGTTTCATCATGAACGAATAGGTTACGTCCTTAAACTCTTAACAGTACTATCTATCTTTTTCATCTTCTTGGTTAATAGAAACCTAACACCTGCGAGGACACTGCTTCTCTGTGTTCTGTGATGTGGGAGTTGGGGATCCTTTAGAACTCACTGTAACATAGAACCCCCTCCTGTTGTCCCTTTCAACCCATCACTATGTCACCCTTACTTAAGAATTCTTTCATTTGTAGTACTTTCTTTTTGGTTATACATTTTCTTGTTCTTTGGTACCTGGCTCATACCTCTTCATCTCATGTCTTGCCATCATTTTGGTGACATTAGTACTAATCTATGTGGTTGACTTACCTAGTAGCCAGATGGTTCTTTGATGGTTCATTATTCACTTTCACTAATCCAACCACCCATTTTCTTGGCTGCACTTAAACCTACTTTATTCAAAACTGAATAAGCTCCAATTCTGAAATTATGAATTACTACATTCCATGCTTTTGTCATTGCATCTTAATGTGATTAGTTTTTTACTCCTTCTGCACCTGGTCATCCTTTCAACAAATACCAAAGAACCTTCATATGCCAGGCATCATTTTAGAGACTGGGATACAGCAGTTATCAAAGACAAAATGTCTATCCCTATGGAATTTACATTCTAAAGGAGGGAAACAAAATACATAAAGTAGGTAGGGTGGTTAGAACTATGAAGAAATAAAGCAAGGATAGGGGATAGAGCTGTGGGTCCCAAAATATGAACTGAGATGCCCCAGGGCACCACAGAGAACCACAGCGGTGCTGCAGGATATTTCAAATTTTTCAGGAAATCACAGCCATATTTATTGGACACCACACAGTTACTAGCTTGAGGTATTTCAGTTTTACTGTTGTATTGCAACATTCTTTTGGATGACATATCTTTGTAAACCTGGGCTTTAGCAATTGCTGTGAGAAAAGCAAATACCACACAAAAATTAGTGACAGAAAATGTCCAGTATGATTACAGTGTTTGAGAAGCTGTGTAGTGTCCAGTAGGTGCTAACTTGTTTGTTAGTACTTAAATACCTACTGAGTTGTTTGAACTATGTAGTGAAACTGTTGTGGGGTTTTGTTTTGTTTGCTGTAGGTGTGCTGTGTAAATACTGAGACACTAAGAGTGTGGGAACTGATGAAAGCAGCAGCATGTCAGAGAGTGGTCTGTAACTGTGAACTCATTAGTCTTTTGACCACTCAGTTTGTTCAGTATCATTCCTTTACTGCCTTCATTTCCATCCCAATCTGCCCTAGTTTCTGTGATCTTTCACTTCATCCAGCCATTTAGCAATACCACCCTCAATGTCACTGTCTCCTTTTCCTTTTACCTCATCTGCTGCTGTCACCAAGGTAACCACTCACTTGCCAAAATTAATAGGGTATTAATCAGTATAAGATTGATATGTTAAGGACTTCCCTGGTGGCACAGTGGTTAAGAATCCACCTGCCAATGCAGGGAACTCGAGCCCTGGTCCAGGAAGATCCCACATGCTGCAGAGCAGCTAAGCCCGTGTGTCACAAATACTGAGCCTGCGCTCCAGAGCCCACAAGCCACAACTACTGAGCCCGTGCGCCACAACTACTGAAGCCTGTGCGCCTAGAGCCCATGCTCCGCAACAAGAGAAGCCACCGCAGTGAGAAGCCTGCACACCGCAACGAAGAGTAGCTCCTGCTCACCCCAACTAGAGAAAGCCTGCACACAGCAACGAAGACCCAACACAGCCAAAAATAAATTAAAAATTAAAAAAAAAAAAAAAAGATTGATATGTTATCCTGTGAGGCTTGATAGTATTATTTACTCTCTCCTACTTTTAACTCACTCCTGCTTGGTTTGTATACTGCCTAACTCTCCTTTAGGTTATAATTTTTCTCGTTTTTAAAAAAGTGATGTTCTCTGGGATTTCGTCTTTAGGACTCCTACTTTACACATCCATTGCTTCAGATATTAGCTATAGTCTTAAATCTGTAACACCAACCTAAATCTCATTTCTTACCTTCAGATCTGTGTTTAAAATTCTGTTTGGCATTTTCCAACTCATATTTAAAATTACTTTTCTTCCCTCCTCAGGGAATGAATGATATTAACATATACTCAGTCCAGAATTCTGTAATTTAGCCTAGATTTTCACAATTTTCCTGGAGGCCTCCCTCTCATTATTCAATTCTGACAACTCCATGTGGTGGACTGCAAAACAGCCATAGTTCTCTATCTCTCCTAGTACCCATGCCCATTGCAGTGTGACTTTGCAGTTCCTCCCGTCAGGAATTCCATCCGTTTTAGAATTCCCCAAACCTGGAACTGGCCTTGTTTCTTGATTTGCTAAAAAGAATGTGGGTAATGACATTATGCCAACTCAGGCTGTAGGCCTCAGAGCCTTGTACACTTCCACCTGCACTACTGGAAACCTACCCAGCTACGATGTGAACAAACTTGGTCTTGTGGAGAATGTGGAGCAGAGATGAAGCCATCCTAGACCAGCCAGCTCTCAGCCAACTGCAGTTACATGAATAAGCCCAGCCAAGCCCAGAAGGACTGCCCAGCTGATCCCAGCCCAAATTGCCAATTATAAGTTAAATAAATGGTAGTCCTTTTAAGTCACTATATGTTTTGTGGTGGTTTGTTATATAGTTAAAACTGATACACTCTACTGCTTTACTATTTCAGAATCATTACTTTTTCTCTACCTAGTCTGATATTTCAGACTTAGAATTTTTCTCTTTTTCTTTAGTAAGTTGTATATGGCTTCCTTGTCTTTGGCATACTCCTTAATATACTATTCTCCATTTGGCTGTAAACATCGCCTTCTTGACATGCAAATTTGATATAGAGATGGTTCAGTTATCAACTTACCATTGGTGGTGGTGGTTGAGGGGAATCTAGTACAGTTTATAGAAATTGGCAATGTGTATTGAGAACTTTAAAAATTATCATACCTCTTGGACCCATTAACTCTATTTCTAGAATTCTGCCCTAAGGGGGGGGAAAAATTAGAAATGTGGACAAAGTTGTTGATATAAACATATTATTAGAATTGGTGTTTAAAAGAGTCAAAATTTGAGAACAAAAATTCCCCAAACATCAGAAAGTTTAAGTGAGTTGTGATAACATGTATAGTCAAACAATTTAAATTTAGATTTACAAAGGGTTTTTAACGACATGGGAAATTACTTGACATTGATAAGCACGAAAAGGATGCTACGAAATAGACAACATTTCACAAAGACGTTAGATTTCCTTTTCAGTAATGTGGCAGACTTTGTTAATCTGAGCATTTCTCCTCATGAAAATGAAAACTTTTAGGTAGAATATAAAAGTATTTTTGAGAAGCATTTAGAGTTGGCAGTATTCTAAGAGATTAAGTAACTACAAGGCCAATATCTAAGTGAAACTGCTGAAGCCTCTTTGGCTCCGAGGGTGAATTTCAGCTTTGGTTTTGATAGTCCTTTGGAACAGTAGGCAGAGGACAAAGCATACAGCCCTCCAGAGGTGGAGAAAGCCAGCCGCTAAGGACTGCACCATCAGGGTAAGAGTGAGCCAGAAGCAAACCTGCTCCAGTGTTTGTGCAAAGTGAAGTCACCCCAAATTCAAGTTATCTGGGTGCTAAAACAGACAAAACTTGAGCTATGAATTTAGTGGCCCCAGAATGAATGCCTGGCAGATGATGTAAACAAATCTTTGGAGGATGCTAGACAGTTTTCCTAGGAAATGAATGCCTTAAGTTTAAATAAAGTCCATAAGGAAGACTAGCATCATGAATGAAAGGCAGAAAAGATACAAGAAAATAACTTTGGAATTAGCACATGTATAATATAAAACATCTATGTTTATATGTTTAAAAAATAAAAAGTTTTAAAATACCTACAGGAAACAAGGCATTATAAAAACAGACCTAGCATATTTAAAAAAGAACCAAATAGAAATTCTGGAAATGGAAAATAGAAGAATTAAAATTAAAAATAAGCCAATGTGGAGGTTTAACACAAGATTAGATGGGCCTGAAAAGAGAATCAATGAGTACAAAATAGAAGAAATGATCCAGAATGTAACATAGAAGAGAAACTTTGAAATATGAGTGGAGAAATCCAAAGGGTCTAATGTATAGCTAATAATAGTCTCAAATAGATGATGGGGCACAAGCAATATTTGAAGAAATCATTGCTGAGAATTTTTAAATCAATGAAAAATACCGGTCCACAGATTTATCCCAAGTGGGATAAATATGAAATCCTCACTTAGATAAACTGCAGTGAAACAGTGGAATGCTGAAGACAAAAACTTGTAAAAGCAGCTAAAACAGAAGTCGTGGATAACCTTCAGAGCAACGTCAGCTAGACTTTTCTTTAGCTGATTTGGAAGCCAGAACCCAGTTGGATAACTGTAATGCGTGAGCAAAAAATAACTTTCAACTTAAAACTCTGTACTTAGCAAATATATTTCAAGAATGACAGTGGAATAAAGACAGTTTCAGACAACAAAGCATGAGCACAGTTGCCACCTGCAGGTTCTTACTAAAGGAAATTCTAAAGGATGTGCTTTGTATAGTAGAAAAGTGATGAAAGAAGGAATAAAGGACCAAGATTGTTGTAAATATAGATTAAAGGAACATTGACCATATGGAACAATAATGATGTTTCCTGGGGTTAAGAAATTAGGGATTTAAAAAACAATAATATGTAAGTTGGTAGGGTAGTGATTGGGATAAGTGCTCTAAGTTTGGATGGACTGAGAAGAGAATAAAAGTACTGATTAACTAAGTGGAAATGTGATTTCTAGTGTGTAACTCATTTCTATATAACATGTTAGTGGTTGTTACATAGAAATGAGTATATAACTTCCAAGCTAGTAGAAGGGAAAAATGAAATAGGAAAAAATAATCATTATAAAATAAGGAAAGAGAAAAAACATAGAAGAGGAGATAACTAGAGAGATAAAAACTGAGAGATATAACTCCAAATGTCAGTAATTATCTTAAATGTAAATGGATGATATTATCCAGTTAAGGGCAGATTGTTCAACTGGTTAAAAGAAACCAATTATATGCTATGGTAAGAGACCATAAAGCATAAAATACAGAACGTTTGAAAGTAAAATGATGGTAAAAGTTATACCAATCGGAAATAAGCTGATGTAGATACATACATATTTGAAAAAAATTGTTTAAGGCAGAGAGATTGCTAAAGGAAGTAACTTCATAAAATGAAAGGTTCAATTTACTAGGAGGATCATTTTAAATTGGTATTTACCTGGGAAGTAAGTGATTAAACAGCCCCATATTCTAGGAAGCTAACAGTTCCAAATAACCCATGAATTAATCAAGAAATCCTAATGGATCCTAGAATATAAGTGAAACTAAGCACTAGTGGAATACTTAGTAAAATATGTGGGTTGTAGCCAAAGCAGTAGTTGAAGGAAATTAATAGCCTTAAATGTGTCTAGCAGAAAGAAAGAAAGAAAGGCTGAATATTAATGACAGAAGCATCTAACAATAAATTAGAAAAACAGCATAAAATAATCTCAAAGAAAAGAAAATCAAGATGGGGCAGAAAATTTTTAAATTTCAAAAGTTCATTCTTTGAAAAAAGACAACAGTGACAAGTCTGGTGAAGTTAAAAAAGAGCGGGCACAAATAATATCAGGAGTGAATAAGAGGACATAACTATTTCTGTGATTTTTAAATATGATATGAGCAACTAAAAACCAATAAATTTGTATCATGTAGAAGAAATGGACACATTTTTAGAAATATATAGCTTACCAAAATAGAAGAATGGTTTTACAGTTATTAAATTAATAAATATTCCTAGAAAGAAAATTCTAGGCCTAAATAACTTCTTTCATGAGTACTGCCAAGTATTCAATAAATAAATAATTCCGAACTTAAGCCCTTACAGAGAATAGAGAAAGAGGGTTGCTCCCTAACTAACTTTATATCAGACTGGCAAATTCCTGATAGCAAATGATAAAATGGAAAATTACATGCCAATTTCACTTAGGAACATAGTTGCAAAATCCTAAACTAAGTATTCATCATGACCTGGTCAGGTTTATGCCAGAAATCCAAAGTTGTTAGAAAATCAATTACTGTGATCTGCCACATAATCAAATTAAAGGAGATTTACTCATGATCATCTTGTTAGATGTAGAAAAAGCATTTGCTTAACATTCAACATCAATTCATGATAGAAATTATCTTAACAAAGTAGGTATAAAGGTTACTTCATCAATCTGATTACATGGTTTCTACCAAACATTGGCAGCAAACATGATGAAGAATCCTTGAAAGCTTTCTCCTTGAGGCTGGGGAAAAGACAAGAATGTCATCACTGCTCTTCAAGTCAAAACTGTTAGTCTCATTATCATATATGTAGAAAATCTAAAGGAATCTATAAATCATTAGAATGAATAAGAGAATTTAGCAAGTTTGTTAGATGCAAAAATTTCTATATGACA
The DNA here is from genome assembly GCF_949987535.1 of Balaenoptera acutorostrata. Classification (NCBI taxonomy): domain Eukaryota; kingdom Metazoa; phylum Chordata; class Mammalia; order Artiodactyla; family Balaenopteridae; genus Balaenoptera; species Balaenoptera acutorostrata. The sequence continues at coordinate 62,141,276 of NC_080070.1, forward strand.
GTCAATTGCATTCCTATATAGCAGCAAACAACATGAAAATTTATGAAAGTATCCTTAAAATAATATCAAGTATTAAATACTTAGAAAGCAGTTTCACAAAAGATATTCAAAACTCTCTGGAGAAAATTGTGAAATTTTACTTAAAGACACTAAAAGAAGACAAATGAAGTTGAACTCCATGCTCAAAGATTTAAAGATTGAATATTGTAAATATCTTAAGTATCCCCAAATGGTTTGCAGCTCCATTGCGATTTTCATCAAAATTCCAGATGATCTTTTTCTAATTGACAAGCACATTTTAGAATCCATATGGTTATGCAAAGACCAAGAATAGCCAAGGCACACTCTAAGAAGAACAATGTAATAGGATTTACCCTGCCTGGGAGATATCCAAACATAACTGAGACAGGCTGGGACCTGGGACCCTTTGCTGCAGTGCTTGCACCTGGACAAACGTCTCCTCAAGCAGCAGAATACAAAGAAACTACAAGGGACTGAAAAGTAACTGTGTGCATGTACATTTGGGGCAAATTATGAAAAACAAGAAACAAAAAGACCAAAACCCAGCCGCCACTTCTGAGGTGTTGGGAGCAAAAACAGGCTACTGCGCATGATCCCAGCACCACCAAAGGGGTGGGCAGACCACCCAAGCCACCCCTCCTGTCCGACCCCTGGACCTGCCCCTACCCTCACCCCATTTAAGGGACCAGCTCGCCCACACCCCAGAGAGCTAGCAAGGGAAACTGTTGCTTGCTTTCGCTCCCTTGTGCTGCAGCACGAGTCCCAGTAAAGCCTTGCCTGAATTTCTTGTCTGGCCTCTTACTAATTTCTATTGATTAAAGATTCGAAGAACTCCAGTCGGTAACGTAACTATAGTTATTAAGACAGTGTAGCATTTAACTATATGGAAGTTTGGTTTATGGCAATGGTGGTACTTCCATTGCCATAATGGTGGTGGAGAAAGGACTCCCTTTCAATAAATGGTTATTGGACAATTGGGTATTTTTGCGGAAAAAAAAAAACAAACAACTTTTTTTGGTGCCTAGAATTGGCTGTAGGTTTCTTAAAATTGAAATGTTAAAGGCAAAATTACAACACTGTAAGAATATAATACAGAGCATATCTTCAAAATGTTGGGGTGGTAGAGGATTTTTAAAATAAGACACAACCAGTTCTAACTGTAAAGGAAAAAAGTAAATAAATCTGAATATATTAACATGTTACTTTTTTTCATTAAAAGGAGTAAAGTGTGCAAATGCAAGCCTCAGAGTGTGAAGAAATGGTTGCACCACGTATAGTGGCCAAAGAAATAGTATTCAGAACATCTAAAGAATTCCTACATATCAATGAGAAAGATGTAAAATCCAATAGAAAATAGGCAAAAAACTTAAACAAGAAATTCACAAATAGGAAACCCACATGATCAGTAAACATAAAAAATACCCTTTGCCTCATCTGTAATAGAGGAATGCAAATGCAAATCACAATGATATTGTATTACACAACCTCCAGATTAAAATAAGGAATTTGACAAATAACAAGTGTTGTAAAAGGAAATAATGGAAACTCTCTTATCCTACTTGTGGGAGTATAAATTAGTATAACCTCTTTGGAAAACATTTTAACATTCTCTTACAAATTTGAAGATGTTTATAGCCTATACATACTATTACATTATGATGCGGTAGTTGAGTACAGACTCTGCTGCCAACTATATGGATTTGAAGCCCATCTTTCTAGTTCTGTGATCTCAAGCATATGACTTTATACATGAAAAGAGTAAGATTTTGTCCTCCTACCCTGCCTCCAAGAATCAATTTTTGCTCTTGTGAGGATTAAATGAGTTAATGCTCAGAACAGTTCCTGGAAACTAAACACTATAAAGTGTTTGCTGAACTGCTCAGAACAGTTCCTGGAAAATGAACTGCTCAGAACAATTCCTGGAAAATAAACACTATAAAGTGTTTGCTATCATTGTTATTTGCTAGTATTGTCGTTATTAAGATTACTTTACCACTGACAAAATCATTCCTACATATGTACACTTGTGGAGGATTAGGATACTATACAAGAATGTTCATGTAAGAATTATTTTAGCAGCTGCCAACTGGAAACAAACCTAATGTCCTTCAACAGAATGGATAAAAAGTTATGCATAGTCATATAGCAATGAAACAATGGACTATAGCTTCTCATAATACTCACTGAAAGAAGTCAAATACGAATAAATACATATGGTATGAATCCATTTGTACAAAGTTCAAAAGCAGTCAAAATGAAACAAAATTGTAAGAGATGCAGATATTAGTGGTAAAATCGTAAGGAAATAACAGTCATAAAAATTGGAAGGATGGTTATTTCCATGGGAGTGAACAAGGTTGTGACTGGTAATGGACATATGAGGGTTTTCTGCGGTCCTGCGTGGCTATGTTTTATATTTTGACTGGGTGATGTTTATGTGAATGTTTATCATTATTCTTCAATTATACATGTATGTTTTATACATTCTTCTGTATATGTGGTATACCTCATTGAGTTTCATTTTTTAAACTAGTAAAAACCTTGAGAGTGGGAAAGATAGCTGTTGTTTAAACTAACAGCAAAGGAAAGAGAAATAATAAAATAAAAATCTCTAAATAGACTGAAAGGCTTTTGGAGACACTTGCTTAAGATCATAGGAAGAAAAAGATATCAACAACCTCTTGCCCTGCCCCCACACACGGCATATTGGGACTTATTTAAAGAGCATTTTACCATTGTGTATGATGTTGGATTTTTAAAAATACAAATTACTGGGTGCCCACTCTGAAGATTCTATATGGGATAGGGCCTAGGCACTTAAGAGGGTTAGACAGTTTTTAAAAGCTCTGTAGGAAATTTTGACGAATTTCTGAGATTGTTTTTAGTAAAGCAGTAGAACTCAAACAACAACCACCGTGATTAGATAAAACAGGAAAATAATTATTTTGTTTCAATTAAGGATCAACAACAAGTTTTCTTTCTTTTAATTAGCTCCCCACTTTCTTTTAGCCTAAACAAACTCTCCACAATTTTGATGTATTCATAACATTTTATGAACTTGGTCAGTATGGTAATGTAAGAACATACCTGTTTGCAAGGGAAAATAAAGATAATGTTACTTTTGTGTCTGCCCTTGTTGCTTTAATTCATCTTTTATGAAGGTCTTTGCTTTCTAGCCCTTGGCACCAAGTTAGTTGATGTGTTTCAAATAAACTTGGCTTTGCAGTGAACAATACTTGAGGGTTGTTTGCATTTTCTCTTGGTTTCTAATTTTGCTCTTTTGGTAAGAGACCTGATAGAGAAGGGACTAGAGGATCTTTGTAATGTCAATTAGATTCATATAAAATTACTGAATTTGAAGATGGTAAGTTTATCTAGCCTAATCTCATTTTTCATCTTTTCATTTTCAGAATTTATTTGATTAAGAAATTCATTTTGACACTCAAGATTAGTGAATTTGAAACACTAATTCACTTATTCCAACTAGTTTTGTGTTTTGGATATCTCTTAAGTTTGACAGAAACATGTAGAAATGCTGGGTTCAATTGGCAATTATTATGGGCTTTAATAAATGTATCATTTTTGTACAAATTGTAAGATTAACTGGTGCTATTTTAGCAAAGAAATAAGAGTTCAAAGCTAGATACCTGAAATAGTACACCCTCTTCAGGGTTTCAAAACATCTTTGTGCAAAAGCTGGTTAAGAGCTGAATATCGAATAATTGTTGCTAAGCAACTTCGAAAGAATATCTGCATAGTAACGACATATCTAATGAATACTGCCACTCACCCTAGATGACTGAAACGGTACCAAGCACCAGGATAGTAAAGAATAGTAAAATTTTAAATTTAAAATATATATCATAATGAACTTACAAGACAAGATCACTCAAAAGCAATTTGACTTTAAAATATGATTAAACAAAAAGATTGTGGTAGAAACATTTGAAGGAACTGGATTTGAATTAGTCAGTATTTTAAACCAACTTTTCTAAAGTAGGGAGCAGATGTGAGTTTTATCTCAAAGCTTAGGTTTATGAAACATGTGAGGGGCACCTTTTGCATTCTAGAGCCTAAGAGACATCTCACATCATTTAACTCCGATGCCCCAATCTTCCTATAGAGAATACAACTTTCTTAGGGCAGGAATTTTGTCATGTTCACTGATGCTTTGTTACTACTTAGAACAGTGCTGCCCACATTGCAAGAATTCAGTAAGTATTTGTTGCATAAAATATCTAAAAATAGCGTACGAGGGGCTTCCCTGGTGGCGCAGTGGTTGAGAATCTGCCTGCCAATGCAGGGGACGCAGGTTCGAGCCCTGGTCTGGGAAGATCCCACGTGCCGCAGAGCAACTAGGCCCGTGAGCCACAATTACTGAGCCTGCGCGTCTGGAGCCTGTGCTCCGCAACAGGAGAAGCCGTGATAGTGAGAGGCCCGCGCACCGCGATGAAGAGTGGCCCCCACTTGCCGCAACTGGAGAGAGCCCTCGCGCAGAAACGAAGACCCAGCACAGCCATAAATAAATAAAAATAAATAATTAAAAAAAAAATAGTGTACGAGGGTCCATTCTGGAGACAGAAACTGCCATTAATTTGAATATGAAAAGTTAAAAATTAAAAAAGTATTAAGTATAATAGGGAAGTAACTCTAAAGATGTAAAGGGAACTCTAGAGAATAGCCTAGGGCTGAGGGAGGGTACCCAAGGAAGGACAAAGTTGGAATGAAGCACCCTCCCCAAGGCTGGGATTCTGAGCTCACTGGAGAAGGTGTGGTTGCAGCCCACACAATAGCAGAGATGTTTGCTGCGTTGCCCAGGCTAGAGCTAGTCTTTATTTTCCAGGCAAGCAGGAAATTACCCTCCGGCAGGTACGCTGACGCAGGCTGGCTGGCAGGCAGGCTTGCAGAGGAAGCTGGGGTATTGGGATCCTGCTCACTGTCAGGGCAGTGCGCAGCCTGGGGGGTGCAGTGTGCATGTCTGGAGGGCCTTGGGCAACAACTCAGGGAGTGCCAGCAGGCTGAGGCTGACGGCAGGCACACAGAGCGAGCTGGGGCATCAGAAGCCTGTCTGCGGGCAGAGTGCCACAAGGCCTGGGAGGCTCAGTATCCATGTTGGGAGGGCCATGTGAAGTGATCACCAGTTCAGGCCAGGCTACACACAGCGGGGGCAGAGTGCCACTGGCTATCCCAACACACATGCCACTGACAGCCACACAGCAGGAGCAAGAAGCAAAAATGGCAGCGTACCATACTCTGGGAGAGAAATCCCATCTCCTGCAAAAACCCTCCATTGATAAAGCTTAACGCTGTGCTCACTGCAAAGGAGAAATATTGAAATCTCCAGTATCATAGAGCCGGTAATGCAGGCTGACTTTGGAGAGGAGCCTAAATAAACTGATATCCAGCACAGATAGCTCACAGAGAAGGCTTATTATATACCAGGCATTGGGATGTATAAGGATTTTCTCATTTAAACGTCAACTTCCCTGTGATTGGGGTTGCTATTACTTTCACAATTTCATCGATGAATAATCTGAAGCTTAGAGGAGTGAGGTCACTTGCTGGAGGTCAAACAGCTGCTCAGTGCAAGGTGCTGGGATCAGCTCTTTTACTTTGCCTATCACCTGTGCCTTTAACCATTACACCATTATACTCCTCAAAGGAAAATATAATTGAATTGGTCAAGGTAATAGATTGGTCCCCTGTTGGGTCAGCACCTATATGTCATGTCCTATCAAGCGGCCCTTTAGACGCGGCTTTGCAGTAGTCTAACTCACTCAGAGGTCTCGTGTTGCCCATAGGGTCTCAGCATTCCTTTGGCACCTCTGCATCAGTTCCTCAGAGATGAGCGCCCCACACTGGCCACCTAGGAGTCATGCCAATGAACAAGGCGGTCTCCGCTAGAATCCCCTATGCAGGGAGACACTAGCATGGCAGTGACTGCTAGACGACAGCATAGCAACTATCCCAAAAGGAGGAGATTGTGAAGCTCCTTTCTGAAGTCCTTAAGTCCCACAAATGGGCCCTAAATCTGAACAGAGCTGATAGTACCTTTCAAATTCAGAAATGGAGGGAACTACAACTGTTTACTCCAAAACCACACCAAACATCCTCACATTGTGTTTTAGGGTTTTGACCTTAGACCTCTTCTCACTCCCTTCTCCCCCTGGACACTCCATCAACTTCTTTTGCTCTCTTACCAGGCATTTTCATGACTCCCAAATCTCTATCTCCAGGTCAAATCTACTTCTTGTGAGTTCCATATCTCTGAATCCAACCACCCCTAGATGTCCTACGACCCAAAGACCACAGTTCACAACTGAATTGATGTGACTGCCCTAACCCTGATTACCCTTCAGTGTTTGGGCTTCTTTTTCTGAATTGAATCACCAGCTGTCATTACATGAGGCTGCGTATCATCCTTGATGGCTTCCTGTCTCACCTCCATGTGAAATAAATTCCTTTCCCTCCTTCCTACCTTTAACCAATTCATCACCAATTCCTGTTGATTGTAATAGTATTCGATATTTAATAGCTCTTACATTTACTCAGTTTTTTCTATCAACACTTTCGCTTCTTCGGTTCAAGCCAGCATCTCGTCTGGATTTCTGCCACACCTTCTAAACCACCTCTAGTATTGGCCCCTCCAACCTATTCTTCTGAATTCAGCCAGGATAATCCAATTTGAATTTGAGAAAAACTATGTCACTTTCCTGCTTTAAAAACCCTTCAACCATCTTGTTGAGGGTAAGTCCAAAATTCTTACCAGGTATTGTATGATGCTTTATGATTCAGTCTGCGTGTCTTTTGAATCGGGTACCACTCAGGAGATAGAAACCATACCAGGCACTTCCACTGAGATAATTTAATATAAAGAATTGTTAACTAGTTATTGAAGAACTGATAAAGCAAAAAGAGGACACTAAGATATCAAAGAGAGAGAGATTCCAGAAAGCAGCTATCAATTTTAGGGCTGGGAGAATAAAGGGAGAGGTTGAAATGATTAAGCTTCAGAAGCTTCGAGATGGTGATTTGAGCAGCTGAAGCTCAGACCTCTGAGGAGGGCGCAGGGGACAGCTAGTGGTCGCGTCTCTGAGACGTCTCTGAGGCCAGTTTGCAAATGGCAGAGAATGAGCTGCCACTTCTAAAGGGAAGTGAGGCTGGTCAGACCCTGATAGAAATGAAGAGCAAATAAGCAGCACACAGTAAGTAACAGGAGGGAGCAAGCCTCTTCCTCCCCCGCCTGTCCAGTAGTTTTTCTCTAGCGCCCCCTATTGGCAGAGCTTAACAAAGCCTTGCGGCGGAGCAGAAATGTGATTTGCAGAGTGGCAGCCCCAACCTCACAAAGCAGACGGTGGGTTTGAAGCTGCGAGATCATAACCTAATCACTGACAAACTCCTCCCTTTGGCTGCTCAGCACACATACACATCACTTCTATGCCTATTTGTCTTCCAAACAATGACAAAAACAACTCTATGTTTTTATGCAGAAATGCAACTATCCTTTGTTCAAATAAAGATATTCTCACCCTTTTCTCAAAATGAGGGGCCCACAGTCTCAACCGTAAATGAATCCACCTTCATTAGCAGTCACACTATGTACCTCTGGGCCATAATAATTCCCCCAATTCAGTCACAGTTCTATCTGAATATTTGGTCACCTAGAGACTAAATGGTAAACATATATAAAATAGTACGTGGAAGGATGTGAAAGAAAAATAAATTTGTATTTACAAATACACACAAATACACCCATTCATACAAAATGCAAAGAAGAAATAATATATAGTCATTTAGTCATTGTTTCTACAACTAGTCACAGGGATATGTTTATAACTTCCTTCTTCCACTACCCATCTCACGTTTCCTTGCCTCTCAGCCATAACTTCAGAAGGTCAAGGTTTTGTGCCTGGTGGGATGTTCTAAACCTTCATTCCTGAAGGGTCAGAATCTTCAGTGGACCTGCTTTTTTTGGGGGGTGGGGGCGGAGAAATTCCTGGATTCCAAATAATCCTCCCTGCTCTAATGTAGAGCAGCAATCCAATTTCCTTTTAGTAATCAGGATCAGTCATCAGCAGTAGATTAAGCCCATCTTTACCTATAAGATCAGTAGCATGAGGAGCTAGGTGTCAGTCTTAATTTCTAATTCAGTAGAACCATCATTGTGTGCAGTGATGGAAACATTTCTCCTTTCTAAACTGGCAAAGTCCAAGGTTGTGGGAACAGGAATCAAAAATTCTGCACTTGGATTATTAATAGTGAGGGGAACCACATGGAATTCCATATGTCGGTTCCTGGACCTGTAAGCAGCTCTTTGCAAGAAATCGCCCTCAGCAAGAAGCCCCTTTTCTTGTCACTTTAGCAAAGTTTTATTGAAACTAACTTTTAAACCAGACACCCCCATGTTCTATTCATCTCCAGCCCAAGCATACCTTTCAAATCTTTTAATCACACAATACCTTGCTTAACTTGTCAGTTCTTTCCGTAGATCAAAGAAGTAGAAATGAAGAAGTAATTAACAGATGACTAGATCTCTTCCTTAGCTTCCCATTCAGCAACCTCCCAAACAAACTGTGACCAAACTGTATGAAGATAACATCTAGACGAAGATCACAAGAAGTTGATGAGCCTTCACGCAGTGGGGGGATGGTGACAACTCCGACCCCCATCTCAATGATTGACTGAGATGACTTCCCTCCTTCCCTTTAAAAGTTTTATGGCCGAGCAGAAACTGGGGAGGTGATTTTTGGGGGATGTTGAGTCCACCATCTCCCCAGGTTGCTGACATTCTGATCAATTCTACCAACATCTGTGAGTACGTAATTGATTTTGTAAGTGGTGAGCAGTGGGGCCCCCATTCAATAACAGACCCATGTATTCCGACTATGGGAGAAACAGTACCATATATTGGTCACTGATTAAAAAATGTCAACTGCATCCTGTAAAATAGAACCCCATCCATTCAGGATATTATCTCCCGACTGGCATCATAACTCGTCTTCAGTAGGCTGTTCCACCACTCTACTAGGTCAGCTGCTTCTGGGTGATGGGTAGTGGAAGACTAATGAACTCCACTGGAATGAGCCATTGTGCACTTTTGCTCTGAGATGAGGTCCCTGATGAGGAGAAATATTTATATAATACCATGATGATGAATAAAGCATTCCAGAGGTTCACAAACTGGGGTGCTGGCAGGGAACTATAAATAGGAAAGACCAATTCATGTCCAGATACAGTTTATTTCAATGAGAATAAGCCCATGCCTCCTCCATGTAGGGAAGAGACCAATGTAATCAATCTGTACCAGGTAACTGTCTGGTCCCTCTGGGGAATACTTGCACATCAGGGGGCTCAGCATTAATCTCTGATGTTGGCAGATCAGGCACTCAACAAGAGTGGAAGCCAGGTCAGCTTTGGTGAGGAGAAGTCTCCATTCCGGCCACCATGGCCACGTTGTACATGGGCCCATTGAGTAAGCACTGGGGTGGTTGGGGACAGATCGAGTGACATCCACACGCCATGTTAATTTGTTCTCCTGATTACTGAGAACCTCCACTGCAATGGATGTTTTTTGATGACCAGTCACATGGGATACAAATATCTTCACACTCTGTGCCCTTTCTGAGAGATTCATCTTCATACTTCTTTCCCAGACCTCCCTGTCTGGTGTCTCCCAATATTGTTTTTTCCAAGTCCCTGATCATCTGGCTCAACTGTTAACAATTGCCCCTAAATCAATGTAGGTACATACTTTTGTCCATCTTCTGGTGCAAAGTGAACAGTCAAATAAACTGCTTGAATTTCAGTGCAGGATTGCAATGCTGCAGCCATTCTGGTTGGTGCTAGCACGTTGTGCAGAAACATCTGTAAACCAGGACTGAGTTTTTTCCTTCTCAATCAATTGGTCAAAGGAACTCACAGGGGCCGTCAATGTGGACTGAGGGAAAAGAGGTAATGCAAGCAAAGTAGGTGTCAAAGAAGTCTGAGCCATCTCATCATAGAACTTGCTGATGGATTGCTGCTGTAAACACAATTTACGGTTTAGTGAGTCAGCACCCAGTTTGTTATAGGCAGCTCAGGTCACATAGTCACTTGATATCTCATGGTTAGGCATTTAATCTTTATCAGTACCTCATAGCAAGCCAAAAGCTGTTTCTCAAAAGGACAGTTTTCTGCAGAAGAGGGTGTGAGTTTGCTTTGAAACCCTTTAGCTCTAGGCTGTGATTCTCCTTATGTCGCTCACCAGAGGCTCATACATCAGCCCCATTTGTTACAGACATTTTGGGTCTCATTGGAACCCCTGTCATAAGGCCCAAGTGGAAGAGCAGGTGTCCTGTATTCTTGACTTGCTGTAGAGCCTTCTATTGCTTTGGACCCCACTCAAAAGAGGCAGTCATATGAGTTACTAGATAAATGGGTAAGAGTAAAAGCCTCGTCTTACCCTTTCCTCTTTCAAACTTGAGCCTTCTGGTGAAGTTCATGAACCTCATGCAGTTCCATTAACGTGGCATGTTTTCTTTCTGCTTATATTTCTGTAGCCATACAATGTGTGTCCTAGTTCTGAGACATTCAGGAGGCAGCTGCACAACAAACTGAAGCCTAAGCTTGCTGATTTACTGCCTTTCTCCTTTTTGAGGACAGGCGGGGCAATAGCGGAACTTCAGATTCAAGACTGTTCAAGCCCCTTTTCTTTCTGTCCTAAAGGAACATACTCTTTTTCCTTTGTCCATGTAATCATCTCCCTTTAAGCAAGTAAGTCCACTCACTGGCAGTTCTTTGTCCCTATTTCCTCTCTTCTTTGTTCTATGCATTTCTTTCCTGCTTAGAAAGTCTTCTCTCTTCTACCTCTCCCCTCAAATGCTGCCCCTCTTCATTTTTAGAGACCTCCAGCTTCAGGGTCCCTAACTTTCCTGGACCAACCTATTCCCTTCTCTCTGGTTCCACACCGGTCTCTCTCTCCTTCCCCAGAATTCCTCCAACATGGTTTAAATGCATCAAAAGAGACGGATTTTTCTTCTAATACATAAGCTCCCTGTGAGAGAGAATTGTGTTTTTCTCATTTTTTTTTCTCTTTGCAGCTTTCACAATGTCTCAATACCTATTTTTTTAAAAAATATTTATTTATTTATTTGGCTGTGCCAGGTCTTAGTTGTAGCATGTGGGATATTTAGTTGTGGCATGCGGACTCTTGGTTGCAGCATGTGGGATATAGTTCCCTGACCGGGGAACCTGGGCCCCCTGCATTGGGAGCATGGAGTCTTAGCCACTGGAGCACCAGGAAGTCCCCATGCATATATTTTGGCTAATTGTTCCATTGGCAATCGAAGCCCGGGCCTTGCTGCTGTGATGGGTGGTTGACAAGAGTCGGAGTGAAGTATTGCTGCCTTGGCAAGGTGGGTGGGGACCACCCCATTGCACTGGTTTTCCTGCCTTTTCTGTTGTGTGAGCAAAGCAGGCTCTTGGTGAAGCATCTTGTTCCCAAACTTCCTTTTCCTTGGCTGTTTGTCTTAATGTTCATGAGGCCAGAGAGGCCTCCCAAGTTATCCCAAACTCTCCTGGCCGTGGAGACCCAAGCAGAGTTAACCACGAGTCCAGTTCCCCTTCCTCTTCAAGTGGTTGTCTGTCTGTCTGACTGACTGACCAGAAAAGCTAAGTGGTGGGTCAGTGATTCAACAACAAGTCATAGGCAGCTGTGTGGCACTCCTGAACTTTAGGCAGAATCCAGCAGAAACTGATCTTGCCCCTTAGGGTCTGTAGGTGGGATGGCTTAACTCAGATCAGGGTTTTAAACAGAAGTTATAGCCAAACTAGAGTAAAAATGCTCAGAACAATCCTTTCAATGCAAAGGAGAAAAGAAAACCCTAACTCCACTGATGAGGGTTCTTAGTGGCAAAAAAAGAATCCCCTCCACCTGGTGGAAAGATGCATATTGAAAGGGTTTGTTTGGCCCATGGCATCTACACAGCCAGGAGCAAAGAGTCAGGAGATGCATCCCACCAAAACTGAATTAGTTATAAGGGAAAAATCCCTTCTACTCGCACCTATGATGCTAGAGTCTGGACAGTGGAAAGACACTGGCATGCCCCAGAAAAAAACAGATACTTCTGTCCTTGCACCTGCTCAAAGCTTTGATGGCTTTGCCACATCACCTGGTGCTCCCTTCGGCCTCCAAGTCACACTCAGGTGGATCCGCTTGACAGAACCTCAATGCCAGGTCACCAGAGTGAGTTTCCCGTTTGGATGGTTATTCAGACCGTCAAGGCACAATAGCCTTGCCCAGCACAGTGGTTACTTAGCTTTAAGAAAGGATCCAGGAGAGAAAGCATCCAGAGCAACAGTGTCCCAGAGGCCCTGGATGCAGCTTTTGATGTCCCCAGTCACATGCACTGGGTATGTTTTGGTCACAGGAAATGAACAGAAACTGAAGTGAGTGTGGATCATATCAGCAAAGGGATACCGCAGAGTTTAGGATCCCTGAGCTTAAACACTTTCCTAGGGGCTTCCCTGGTGGCACAGTGGTTGAGAATCTGCCTGCTAATGCAGGGGACACGGGTTCGAGCCCTGGTCTGGGAAGATCCCACATGCCGTGGAGCAACTAGGCCTGTGAGCCACAATTACTGAGCCTGCGCGTCTGGAGCCTGTGCTCCGCAACAAGAGAGGCCGCGATAGTGAGAGGCCCGCGCATCACGATGAAGAGTGGCCCCCGCTTGCTGCAACTAGAGAAAGCCCTCGCACAGAAACGAAGATCCAACACAGCCAAAAATAAATAAATAATTAATTAATTTAAAAATAAAAATAAAAAAACAAACAAAAAAAACACAACACTTTCCTAATCATGTTAGCTTCCCAAAGTCACTGTGACGAGCTCCCACTCTTTATTGCAGCCGCAGTCCATAAATGACAGGTTATACAATAAACAATCCTGATAACTAGGTACAGCGTACTTAGCAACATCTTTGGATTCCTCAATTAACCACAGTGGATACTTCAAGAAGTTTGACCAAAGATTAAACTGTGCTCAAGCATCAGTAAGATTTACAGTCCAGCTATTAATTCTTTCTTTTTAGCAGGTCACTTGTATGATCCTGGCTGAAAGTCTGGGTAATGCAGTTTGCAGCTTTTCCAGCATCTATGGTCCAGGAAGCCAAACAAGAAGGAAGTTGGAACAGATGGTGTGTGGACCAGAACACAGAAGTACCACACCGTCTAACTGGCTAAAGGCTAAAAATCCCTAGTCCAGGAGTCTGGCAACAGGCCTCTGAAACCATTTACCCTAAGTTGTAACTTTGGACAAATCACATACTCTGGTTGTCAACTTCCGCATTTGCCACAAGAGAGATTTGGACTGTATGCTTTAGCGATTAGGCTAGCTGTAACATTGTATAATTCCATAATTTGGGGCAACTCTATTCCAAATTCACTGAGCTTCAGCCCCACAGAGGACACATAAATAGGCAGGCTGTGTGTAACTGATGCCTTTAAATCAAAAATCCATCCCATATCAGAACCTTAGCTCCATGTATTGTCCTGCTATTTCCAGATTTGTGAAATAATTTTCTTGCTCTTGTGTAGTGGGACTTGTATAAAAATCAGTTGGCTTTAATTCATATCCATAATATTCCATTTTACAAGCTTAAAATCTCGAAGTATATTTTAAATTATTTTGGACATTTAATTTCTGGAAAAGTACTATATATATATAATACATAATAATATGTATATATATATAATAATATATATATATAATTTTCTTTCTTTTTTTTTTTTTAACTTGCAGCATGCTCTTCAGGCATTTTTGTTGCTATTCTTGGAGGATGACAGAACTGAAGCATCTTCCTGCTGACTGCTGGGGAAGGTCGCTTTTACACGTACTTCCCCATTGATACGGGAAGCACTGTGGGCTCAGAGAGGGATAGTTTCCCTGCACAGTCTTCCCTGACCCCTCAAGACCCAGTTAGATGCACCTTCCAGGTGCCGCAGGAGGCTGCTCCTTACCCCGCCCCCCCGTGGGGCTGATCACACCGCGTTGAACTTGCCCGTGACTCGTCTGTCTCGGCTCTAGATTAGTGGGCTCCTGGAGACCCAGGAGAGTCTTTTGTTCCCTACTGGGTCCCCAGCACATAGGGAAACACACTGTAACTTTAACGCACATTTGTTGACTACATCACAGATTGAATGGCTGTGTGGCCCCGGGAGAGTCCAGGTGGGTAATCCAGTTTCCATCTCTGTCAAAATGACATTTTTTTTGTTGAACTGGCTTCTTTTCTGTGCAGGACCACCACCATGCAGGGGCTGGGGTGGGTCAATGGCTGTACTTGCCAGGTAGGTTTGGAGCAAGGGTTACTTACAGGCTCTATGGTGGGTGGGCATTTTCTAGCTCTTGGAAAAGTAATCTTTTTTTAATAAACAAAATAGCACTACATAAAAAAATTGTGTCAGGTGGCATCAGCTCTTGCGGCAAAAGCAAAACTACCTCAGTGGAACCTAAATTCATAGTAAAGAGAAGTGTCAGATCGTTACCTTCTAAATTGAAATCCCTACAGGCACTTCTGTATACAAACACAAAACAAAACAATCAATGGTTGAATACTGATGATGTCTACACGTAACCATTTATTTACTACCTTGGGATCTTTCTCTCTGGCTTAGCTTTCCTCACAAATTTGCTTCTTAAGTCCTTGCCATAGGGATGGTCAAGCTCTATTTATTTCATTATCTTTTTAGAGTGATATAAACTTCAGAAAGACATTGAAAGGGCATAATGATTACAGAAGCAGAACTGAGAGAGATGCTATGAATAAATTAATTTAGAAATGAAAAATCCTCTCACTGAAAGTGATATTCACCTCACTGCGATGGTCACTGAACCACCCCCCTCTTCAAGTTGGTTAGTTTTACAAGTTTAATGGACTGAAACCTAATTGTGTCAAGTCATTTAGTCCAGATGATAGAGATACTAAGAAGAGATTAAAAACATTAACGTATCTCGTCAAATTCTTTTGAGTATTTCTCAGGGGCAGTTTATCTTCTGCCTTTGTGGGTGCGATTGATTTTGGGAAATAGTCAAGTGCGGTAAATACAGTGGATTCATCTGACAGTACACAAGGCTTATCACACAAAATGTTATGATAGATAGGCTGATTTCCTGTGCAGGTGAAAACCAGTTCTGTTGAGGAGTTGGACACACGGCTGATAAAGCTCATACATGGAGGATTTTGTGTTCTGACATTTGCTTTCACAGTTCTTCATGTGCCGCCCTAATTCCCAACCCTCTCAGTTTTTAAACTAATAGACTAGGTTATAGGTTTTGAATTATTTAGCTCTCAAAATGACCTCCAGCTCTTTTGATTTTTTCCTCTTAGTTTTAGAGCAAGGCTATGATGGAAGAGACCAGAATGTGCTTTTACCTGAAAAGGTCTGAAAGCCTTTAGTGACTGGGGAATGGAGAGAGTGTGGGCAGCCCAGGAGAGCAACTGGAAAGCTTAGCAACCTCTGAGGGAAATAACTACAAAACAAGTCCCTTCATTTGTCTACCTCTGTGACATAAAAACAAATCACCAGACCTTCCTGAGGTCCACACATCTATCCCTTTTACACTCAGAAAGTGCTAAGAGATCCAACTGTGATGGCTTCATTAAATCTAGAGTTGAGCAAATATTTCATATTTTATATCTTTGTCTCTAAAAATGTTGTTATCACAAAATAATCCTAATAGGGCTTCCCTGGTGGTGCAGTGGTTGAGAATCTGCCTGCCAATGCAGGGGACACGGGTTCGAGCCCTGGTCTGGGAAGATCCCACGTGCCGCGGAGCAACTAGGCCCGTGAGCCACAATTACTGAGCCTGCGCGTCTGGAGCCTGTGCTCCGCCACAAGAGAGGCCGCGATAGTGAGAGGCCCGCGCACCGTGGTGAAGAGTGGCCCCCACTTGCCGCAACTAGAGAAAGCCCTCGCACAGAAACGAAGACCCAATACAGCCATAAATAAATAAGTAAATAAATAAGTTATAATAATAAAAAAATAATCCTAATACATAAAAGATGGCAAGTTTGTAATCACATAGTATCTTGTCCCTCCTGAATTAAAGAACTGAAAGGGGGCATTTCAAAATTGGATCAAGTGAAAAGAAGGGGGGGTGAGCAGCAGCACATAAACATGCCAGATAAATAAAGCTGGGAAAAGACTTTAAAGTGCAGCCTGAAAATATGAGGTCGTTGCTGGGAAGATGGTGTTGCCAAGGAAGGATTCATAGGAAGAACCTTCCTTTACCAATTTATTTCTGTTTCTGGATTGTCCTAATGTTTGCTTTGGTAACAGGGGAAAGACAGAGAGGACTGAAAATTATTAGAGAGGTCTACTCTTACCATTATGTCAGAAAGATGTGACAGGACATTTCGTTTTTCAGCTCTGAAGTTACAGTGAAAATAGGGACAGTAACTCAAGAGAGTGGGTTCATTTGGGAGGGAACACTAAGCAGGTCCCAGCGAAAGATGAAACACGGTCTCTGGGAGGAGACTTGAGCGGGTGGGAAGATAGCTTAGAGGTAGCATTGCCGGATTCAATAGCAAAATGAAACAAACACATATACATGACAACACATACGAAACGAAACACATACAAAATGAAACAAAAACAGGACAGAGTTAAATATGAATTTCAAAGAAAAAAAAATTCTGTGTATGTGTAGTATTTTTCGTCAGTCCCAATGGACACACTAAATGATTAGTCCAATGAATATACTCAATTCAAATTTAACTGGGCATCCTTTCATTCCAGAGTAACCCCAGACAGTCCCTAGGAGAGCGTGGACGTGAGACTGCACTGAGAGGGCGGAAACCGACACTGTGGTACCATTTTCGGCAGGGAGCGCCTACCTCACCCTCCTGACCAACCCCGGTGCTTCCCCATGCGGCCCCCATGGCAGCTGAAATGGGGCAAGAGGAGGGGCCAGACTTGGGTGCCCTGGGAAAATGCTAGGTCTCCTGCAATCCTGAAGTGTCCCGTCCTCCTCTATCGTGGGTATCCTACCTGGCTGGAGGCGTAAAGGACAAAGCTGCAGGAGAAAGGAGCTGTCTATCAAGTATCTCAAACTCAGAAAATAGTTGGGACTGTGCAGTCAACAAATGTGTGTGAAGCTAAGTGATGCTTCTCATCTACTTTCTGGAAACGTGAAGCTTTTTCTGGTCTTTCATTTTCTCATTTTTGGTATAGACATGAGTCCATAACAAAAATGTTTTTCTTTCATGAGAAAAACAGTAGAGCACACGATAAACGGCAGATGTTGGGGAGACAGGAGGATATGGTGAGAATCATATCCACGGGATCTCCAGCATGTATATGGGTCTTGTCTGAAGAGGGCAGAATCCAAAGCCATAGAACGTACAACACAAAGAGTGAACCCTACAGACTTCAGTTAATAATAATGTATCAATCCTAGCTCATCAATTGTAACAAATGTCCCATACTAAGTGCAAGATATTAATAATAGGTAATGCTACCTGTGTGGGGAGAGGGTGTATGTGGGACTCTGTACTATGTGAAATTTTTCTGTAAACAGAAACTGTTCTAAAATGTAAAGTGTATGAATTTTAAAGAGTTTTGCAGCTAGAAAAACTTTGAAATTCACTGAATTAAAAAAAAATTAGCTTTAGGTGAAAATAGAAACTATCTGGAGATTTAAAATGGAACAGGTAATTTCACCATTTATTTTGGCCTTTAGCACTTGGAAACATGGGATTCTTGCTTTCCTGAAAAGAATAGATCTGAATGCCAGTAAACAGCCTTGCCTTGCTAGGGGGTCCGGTGAGAAGCATCTCCTGGAGCTCATTAGAAATGAGGACTCCCAGGCCCCTACTGAAGTGGGAGGAGTCAAAATCTGCATATTAACAAGACCCTAGAGTGATTTCTAGGCACAATAAGAAGCACTAGCATAGAGGTCATAAACATGGGTTACGGTATCAGATGACCTTGGTTCTGAGCCCTATTTATCACACTCTTTCTTCTAACGGGGACCCTGTGGTTACCTAAATGTCTGTAAGCCTCAGTTTTTAAATTTCCAACACAAGGGGAGTGAGAATACCTATCTCAATGGGTTATTAGGAGGATAAAATGAGGTCATGCCTGTAAAGCTCTTAGCATGGTGCTTAGCAAAAAAAAACTTTTAAAAACCAAAAAAGAAACAAACAAAACCCCAAAAACCAACCAACCAAAAGACATAGTCAATGAAGGTTAAGGATTGATATTGCTAATAATGTCAATGGTAGCAAATGCCTTGGAAGAATTTGAACATCTTATGTTAGAGTTTTGCCCTTTTAACTTCCAAGACACTTTTTTTCCTGAGGAAGGATGAAAGAAAGTGAATAAAAGAAAAAAGGAAGAAAGGTCTTATTTCTTAAAGGAATCAGTATGCTAAAGTCAATCCTCAGATAACTGGATCATTCATTTCTATCTGTGGAAATGATTGGCCTGGTTCTTTTGGAGCTTGGCATAAAAACCAAACGAATCAATTTGCTACAGATTGACACCATGTAAATGAACTCATTTACCTCTCATTTAGTCCAAATGACTCCTTGCTAGCTACTCCATCTGACTTTCCTTTCATACAGAAAGAAATACAAGGGGTCCTCTTCTAGTCCTAGAAGACATAGTCCCGTGAGACACATTGGGACTCAGCGCTGGAACCTGGAACCTGGCACTGGTGTTTGTTTTGGAACCTATCATTTCAAAAAAGGTGTTTAGTGCTAAAATAATTTCTTTAAGGTGGGCGACTTAGGAAGTAGAATTGCACCTTATCTAATCTGGACTCAATAATTAAGAAAGGTGTTTGTATTAATCATGTCTTTTTATCTTCTACTTTTCAGATGCTTTGACATCTTGATGCCTTGCTGACCCTGGAGAGTCTATCCCTCCCTCCCTGGGCTAGCCAAGTCCTAGACACAGTAAACTCAGTAAACCCAGGAGCATGCCTTTCATATGCAAACTAACCAATCCAGAACACGCACATCCACATCTCCTCTATCTGGCTCTCACACTCTGGACCACTATCCACCCACCCTAATCACCCCAGGGCCAGGTACCAGACAACTAGAGACAGCCCTCACACCCCAGAGCCCCCTGAGATTATCCAAACCAGCCAACCTTGAGCCTGCTTACCTTGCCTCTCCTGTTCCTTCCCCAAGAAACCAAGTTCCTCTCCGCCTACCTCATCCTCCTGACCAACCCCGGTGCTTCCCCATGCGGCCCCCATGGTGTCGTGTGCCCCTCCTCCTGGGAACCGTAACAAACTTTGTATTCAGTGGCAACCATCTCCTGATCTGCTGGCCTCACCACACATGAATAATAAAACCTACATTTTAAAACAGTGTTTTCAAAGATGACTCTATTTGACAATAGAGTAATCTATTCTGAGTGCCAAACAAATGGATACCTTAGGGTAACTCCCTATAATATCAGAGGTCAGAGGGTGTACGGTTTGTTTGAATGGCTAGGAGGTCATTGCTGTGGATTTGAACACGGACAATGATTCAACTCTAACAGTAAAATATCACAGTGGGGTCCTTTCCTAATGCTATTCCTTCTGTTTCAAAAGTTCTTGTTCCTTCCATTTCCTTAGAATTCCTGCTTGTTCCTTCGATCTAGCCTAAAGGCCCCTTCTCTGTGAAGCCTTCCTCAATTACCTTGGGCGCAGCTCATGTGTTTGCTCTCATTGTCTCTGGTACTTATCTCTGTCTTATTCCAGGTATCCCTCTGGTCAGTGTTGGTTGTTGGTGTGTCTGTGTCCCCCGACCCTGCTGCCCTGGAAATTCATCTCTGAATTCCCAGCACTCAGCATAGAGAGACAGTAGTGGACATCTAACTACTTGCTGACTAAGTGAATTAGTAGCAGAGCTATTTCTTGGATGGTGTACTAGTTTGTTAGGGCTACTGTACTAAAGTGACACAAATTGAGTGGCTTAAAACAACAAAAACTCTAGCCTCAGTTCTGGAGGCTAAGTCTGAAATCAAGATGTCATTAGAGCCATACTTGCTCCAAAACCTCTAGGGGAGTATCTATTCTTGCCTGTTGCAGCTTCTGATAGCCCCAGATATTCCTTGGCTTGTGACAGCAAAACTCCAACTTGCTTGAGCCTTCACATGGCTGTCTTCCCTCTGTGTCCTTATAAGGACACAAGTCATGTTGGATTAAAAGCCCACCGTACTCCAGCACGCCCTCATCCTAACTACTTACATCTGCAACGACCCCATTCCCAAATAAGGTCACATTGTGAAGTACCAGAGGGATAGGACTTCAACGTATCTTTTGGAGGGGGGACACAATTCAACCCATAACAGATAGTAAGGATCTTATGGAAAATTCCATGGAAGGCATGGTGTGTGCCTTCCACACCATCTTTTTACAGGTGAATTCTGATTTAGAATTAAGATCACAGGCAGCTTTAATAAATAGCATGTGGAAATTGAATGTTAGAGAAAGTTTGTTAAATGAATGAAAATTAATTTATAATGGTCAAAGGGATGAAATACCATTGCTCTTTACACAAGTCTGATCCAGATATTAGAATCATAAATATTCACTGTTATTTTATGCTAACCAAAATATATTTGATGATTTATCAAAGTGTTGGCAGCTTACATTTGAATAACTTTAGTAAATAACAAGAGAAAAGCAGGTGAATTAATTCTTGAGGACAGCATGGGAATACTGAAAAGGACATTGTGATGTTAAAAGTCTAAGATGTTAGCAGTGTGGGTGTTGGAATCAATGGCAGGTGGCACCCTGGGCAGACCTCAGCACCTTTAACCTTCAGTAATTGGCAGCCTTACCCTGGGTAGGAGCAACGGTGGGGACATCTTGCAGACCCTGGCACTGGGGTCCCAGCAGTGGTAGAAACCACCACCATGCTGAGTTGGGACAGCTGAGGAAGTGAATGGCAAGTGCCAATAGGTAGCACAGAGGTCTTGACATGATATGCATCAGATGCCCTCTTCAGGTCTAAGGACCATTTGAGAGAAATTAGACAAAGCGTTGAGTTCTAAGGTTTCTGCAAAACACTGTGAGAAGAGCCAGACGACTGTGGAGTGGTGACATTCACAGCGACATTATTTTACCTCCAGACTTGTCTGGCTTTAAGTTCCTGATTTTACAAAGAAAGCAAGTAATAAAGATCAACCAGAGGGCCTGAGGGAGCAAAAAAAAAAAAAAAAAATGAAGAGCATAGGGCAAGAGAGAAAGGTGATGTGAAGGGAAGAAGAAGATAGAATGAGAAAAGGGAAGAGAAGTGTCCCGAGGGAGAGCAGCAAGGCCTAATGAGCCATCAGGGATGCCCTGAACACAGAATGCACATGTAACAGGCAGCAAGGCTGGGAAGATGTCGCCAGGCTTTCTGTCTAAGGAGCATGTTAGAGCGAGGGGAAAGATGGGTGAACAAACGTTTTGTCTAGAAGATGGGAAGTGTGTGGAGAGTATGTAGTGCGACTCTGAAAGGTACAATGGCAGGAGAGGAACTGGGGGTCTGGGGCAACTGGTGTGTGGAGAAGGGGACGACTAGGGAAGGTTGGAAGAAGGCGGCAGGAGGGCTGTTGATGTGCTGTCCCTAGTGTCCATGTATGCCAGGGGCAGGGCTGTTGTGCAGGTGAGGCCATGCACAAGGGCAGCTGGCTGAGGGCATGTGTGGGGTTTACCATCCACCAAGACGGCATCCCCTTGGAGGAAGGGGGGACACTTTCTAAAATTCATAAAGCCCTGTGCGGACTTAGCATAGCCACTAGCATCTTCTCTGGTCATTTTTGACACATGAACCACTAATGCTTCTTCCTCCATTACTTCCCCTATTTGGAAACACCTCCCCTTTGACCCCCATCCATTCTGTAAAGCCTGGGGACTTTGCTGATTTTCCCAGTCAGCTCTGATAAAAGTATGGACACAGACTTGAAAAAGCTTTGTGCTGCGGCTCTGTGTCAAGCTTCCCCAGCAGTTACTGCTGAAAACTTTCCTGCCTTAACATCCGGGTCTCATTTTCTACACTGGCCAGACTCTTCACGGTACCTCACGTGTTCAGGGTTCATTCTTCATCCTCAACAAGCGCTTCCTACCATTCACTCAGGGTTGACTTACGTGCCCCCCCCCCGCCCCCCCCAGCCCCCGAGTGAATGGCATTTCTCTTTGCCTTTCTTAGGCTAAAGCTTTCTCTTTTGGGTCTTGAACCTATTTGAATATTTATGAAGCTATGAACTCTCTCTCCACAAAAGTACACACAATTACATATACATTTTCAGGAGTTTCCGGATTCTGTAAAACTCGTTCACAGCACTCCCTGAGAAGGTAAGTCCCAGCTCTAGAGACCATCTGAGGTAACTGTTGACTCCTGTATGTTGTATACTGTATTATTATTATTATTATTTTTTTTGGTAGAACTCAGTCTCAAATGCAAAACAAAATCCTGATGTAACCAAATGTCTATGGTGCCTAGAGGCATTTGCATTTGTGGCCACTGCTCTGAGAATACTCTACTACTATGATTTTGCTTTAATCTATTGCCTGGTCTTCAACTTCATTCCCTGAGTTTAGGCCTTAATAATTTGTAACCTGGTTTATTACACATGGTCTCCTCATTTATTATCTTGATTCTTACCCTAACTCATTCCATGTTCCATTTTGGCTTCCAGAGTGCTCTTTGTAAAATAAAATTCAGATATCATTCCCTTGCTTAAAACCATTCAAGGATGTGATTGTACACTTGGGACCATCAGTCCTTCATAGCTCAAAGTGTGAAGATTTGATCAATGTGTAAAATCAGTTTTTGCTCCAGCTGAGGGCACGTGGTGAGGTCTACCAGAGAGAATGTGGAGCTGAGAGTGTCACGTAATTCAGTGTAACTGGGGCAGAGCTTGCTGTGACGCTGACATCAAGCCAGGACAAACGAAGGGTCATGGGTTTCCTGAAACTGCAGTTCCCTTGTCTTGGGAGTGTGGAAGAAAGCTCAGGAGTTGGAGCAATAAACAGTTCTACCCAAAGGGCAGCACATTGCTGAGGGATGACCAGAGTTATGGTCTGGTAGTTCTAATCTCTGCAAATTGGGATAGTTTACTCTTACAATCTCCTGTACTCTTGTAATGGATGAGAAAAAGGAAAAACAGTTCTCCTGAACATGAAATGAGGCTTACAGTCTTTTCCTCCTAACATTTCTAAAATACACAGAATACATGAAAATCGTAGACCCTGAGGCAAGGATTTATTGGGGAGGTTGCGGGAGGAGGCATGGCAGGCGGGGGGGGGGGCAGTGGGATGGGGAAGGAAAGAGCCACTCGGGTGCATTCATGCGCGGTGACTGCGGTGGGCACCTGGGCTGTCGGCTGGGGCCTCTGCAAGAAAGAGCAGAGGGAAACCTGAGAACCATCTCTCTAAGGGTTGAAGGAAGCAGCAGTATTTCCTCACTAACACCCTTCCTTCACTCTTTGAGAGGTGCCTCGGGGCACTCCTGCGCTCTTTGGGCTGGTACTTTTAGTTTCCTTTGGCAGGCTGAAGAACGCGTTTTTGCCACCAGAAAAAGCCCTCAGTTAGAGACAAACCTCACTTTAAAATGTAAGCTAATTTACAATTACGATTTTGAATAATTACGGTACTTATTACGAGAATATAAACATTTGTTTTCTTTATATATTCACACGCACAATACTGTATATCTTCATAGATTTTTTAAACACGATGTGTCACCATGTTGTTTCCCATTCACATCTCTACCATAGACTCACAAATTATTGGAAACCATTGGCTTGAAGACTAGCAATCAACAAGTCAAGTCCCTCATGATCTATCCCCAGCCTTGTCATCCCCCCTATGACCTGTCCCTCACGTGCTTTATGGCCTAACATGACAAAACCCTTACAGTGTTGTTTCATACTCTTGGGCTTTTTAAACACGCTGGTTCCTCTCCCTGGACTGTTTTTTTTCCCCTGCTTTATTGACTTCATCCTCCAACCCCCAATTTAGTCATCTTATCTTTTGTGCAGTCTTCTCTGGCTGTCTACTTCCCAACAGCCATTCCCTGCTTTGCCCCACCACTCCATGTTGAATGCACTTTTTTTTTTTGCATGTATCTCATTGTTACATGTTACAAGCAATAGTTCTGTAACTATTGATTTATATATGTCTCCTCCTCCATGTTTTATATACATTTATACCCCCATCATCTACCATGAACTTGACATATGATAGGTACTTAATATTATTTAACTAAATTGAACTATATTTCCTGGATCTTTGTAACAAGCTACATTGCTGCTGAGTTGGATAGATAGATCCATTCAGGCTTATAAAGCCAAGGTCAAAAGAAATAACACAGGCAAGCAAATCCTTTTTTTTTTTTCTTCTTCTCTATTGTGGTAAAGAGTTTGGATTTTATTCTAAAAGCAAAGGAAAGCCATTGAAGGAGAGAGTCACACGATTCAATTTGCATGTTAAATATATCACTCTGGTATGCTTTCATGTTGATACTAAAGAAAGCATTGTTCATGGGTACTGAACCATTTATACCATACACATTATGCAAAAACAAGTCCACATTATTGAAATCTCCAAGGATGACTAGATAGAGAAATTTAAATGTGGCAAGTCAGACAAAGGTATTAACCTGCCACCTTCATATTCTCCCATGTGTGAATTTTCTATTGGGAATTCATAACCTTCCCAAATAATATTTCAGCTAAGACAAAGAAGAATGTCTTTTAAGTCTTTGGCAGAAAACCGAATGGCAGTGCACAAGGTAAAACGTATACAATGTTCTAATGATACACGTGTTGGAAGTTTAAAAAAATAGGCAGTGCTCTTTTTCCTGTGTGTCATCATTAGGGCCTCTGGCAGGCTCCACCAGGTGAGGAGCTAAACAGTGGGGTGATGGCCTGATCCAGCCTTCCCATCCCCAGGAAGGTGAACTCCACAGTGTTCCTGAAGCCAGAGAGCGCCTCTTGATCCTCTATGTCTATTGTCACCTGTCCAACATTGCCCACTCTATGACCACCTCTGAGTGGACACCTTTCCTGAGCTCTTGGTCACTAGCAGTTACCTGGGCACATGGCACTGACTGGGATTTCAGAACGAAAACCATTCTTCTGAGAAAACTGAACGTAAGCAAACTTCTAATATATTTACTAATTATTCACATAGAAATGTGAACCTAATTTCAGGTGCTTTGTTTGGTGACATTCTGAAAGCAGCAGCATGGAGAGGGTAAGGAGTCAGTCAGATCTGCCACTGTGTGACATTGGCCATGTTTAACTTCTCGGACTCCAGTTTTGTTTCTTATAACATGAGGATAGTAATACCTGCCACACAGGGTTTTTACAGAGTTTAGAGATGGTGTATATATAGTGCTTGGCACATAATAGATGCTAAACTAATGATACCTTTTATTGCTATCATATTTGCCAATTCTGCCTCTCCATGGAGTTAAGAATATCTTTCTAATCATGAGTGAATTAGACTTGCAATCTCTTTTTTTCTCTTTGGTATATTTCTTCTGTCATCCATTTAGTTATTCTTTTTTATTTTTCCCACAAAATAATTCATCCCTTCCCAAGGGAGATGTCAGAATTCAAGTTCCAAGCTTCCTTTGCAGTTAAGGTATATTTGATTAGGATACTGTAAATGGGGCTTCCATGTTTGCTGGTACAGGTGACAGGAGCAGCAGTAGTTGTGCTTTTCTAGTGTTTGCAAGTTTGAGTTTCTGAGGCAGAAGCAGCCCTGGTGAAAGAGCTACCAGTGGTTGCAGTCAAGTTCCTGGCGTTTGTGAAATTTGATGGTGTGATTTGAGGCTTTGCTCCTTAACCTTAAGAATTCTTCACTTAATATCCTATATCTGCTTTATCTTCCCAAGCATATTCTGGTATATTCTGTTTTTTTTTTTTTTTTTGGTTTGTTTCATTTTGTTTTCAAATAAATGTTTTTATTTGGAATGATTTTAGATTTATGGAGAAGTTGCAAAGCGATTTGCAAAGTTAGGGAACATTCCACAAAATCACCCTCACTTCTTATACCATTTGCAAGCTCAGAGGTCCCCAAGACTACCCTCAGTTTTGATATTCACTAGAAGGAGTCACAGAACTCACTGAAATTACTCTCAGCTACAGTTTATTACAGTAAAAGGATACAGATTACAATCAGCCAAAGGAAGAGATGCCCGGGGCAGAGTCCAGGAAAGTTCAAAGCATGAACTTTCAGAGCTTCCTACTGCCGTCTTGTGGAGTCTTGAATAGCTTTACCATTCCTGGCAACAATGTATGAAACACAGGAAGTATTGCCAACCAAGGAAGCCCACCAGAGCCTTGATGTCCAGAGATTTTATTGGTCACATGGACCTGGTTGGCTATGATTGGCTGACCTCAATCTCTGGCTCCTGCGGAGGCTGAGCTAATATCATATGACCTAAAGCCCCTACACTAAATCCCATTGTGAGACTCTCTTTGTGGCTCGAAACCCCCACGTAAACAAAGACATTTTTATTAGGTAGGATACTCTCCAGACCTCTTTGAGCAAGGTTAAATTCTTTACAACACACACACCTAAATAAAAGTTCAAATATACCTCATATCAGTACTGACATGAAGCCATTCTTTGTAGTAGCTACGTTTAAGCATCTTATATATTCCAGGCTATTTACAAGAATGATTTCTAATTGTTACAGCAATATTTTAAAGTAGCTATTATGATATTTTATAGATGAAGTAACTGGTAATATTTTATAGAGAAGAAGTATAAACATGCCCAAAGTCACCAAGATAATAAGTGATAGAGTCCTATTTTAGAACCAGCCTGACACCAAAGCCTATCTCCTGTATTTCATCACATGGACTCCTACGAGGCTCTGGTTTTACCCTGTGATAGAGGCATTTACCCTGGACTCTGCAAAGCATAGACAAGACCGATGACTATTTCCCTCTCCAATAAACTTTGATTAGACATGCACATTTTGGGGATCAGTCTGCAAATGTGTATTATCCACATGCATATGAGCATTTTTTAAAAGAAAAAAAGTAACTGACATGTTAATACAAATAGCATTAGTATATTGCAAATTTCCTACTCTTGTAAGTTTTGCTATAGTTTTTCTTAAGCTTATTTGAATCTCATTCCTTTCTCCCTTCACAAACTTTAGTGAAGAACTTGCTGTTAGTATTTAAAATGTCCCATGTTCATCCCTTGTCAATAATTAAATCCGATTTTCCACCTCCTTTGAAAAGACCATCAACTTTCCAATGTGCTTGTTTGGGATTTGTATAAGTTCAGAGTTCATTTTTAATTCTCATTTTGTTTCAGAGAAAAGGAAAGTTTGGCCCCTTCAGCACCTCACCCTGCCTCAGAGGCCAGAAGTGCAATCTAAGCCCTTCACTCAAAGGTGTAGCAGACCACGTGATGCCGCCAAGGTCAATGCTGCTGGGAGAGCAGAGCTCCGGGAATGGCGCTCTCAGTGTTAGGTGGGTAATTGTACGCGCTGAGCATCGGGCACTGCAGGGAGCTGGTAATGGGATGAAACTGGTACCAGGTCAGACGACAAGAACTCTACGTCCTCAACAATGAAAGTAGATTTAAATAAACCTAAGCCAGGAAGGCTGACAGAGAAAAATCTACATGCACGCATTTCTAAGGAGACAGCAATTAATTTAACTCCCACCCGCTGCATTTGAAAATGAGAAAACAGGAGCATGATGATGTTAGGTAGCCGTATTAATAACAGCAGCAACAGCAGCTACTACTTATTAAGAGGTTCCTGGGTGGCAGGTGCTATATGAAACGCAGCACGTTATATCATTTACTCCTCATGTTAACCCTGAGATAGAAACGATTATAGCCTTTCTCCGTAAATTGAGGACTGGAGATTTATAGAGATTAAGTAACTTGCCCAGATTACACAATTGCTAAATGATAGAAACAGGATTTGAATCAAGGAAGTCTACATTGAAACCCATGCCTTTAATCACTAGGTCCTATTTCTGATTAGGAACCCATAGCCAATAAAGGAACCATAAGAAGAATCCATCTTTCCACTGTTACAACTTGATGCCTTTAGATCTCAGTGTTGACTGCCTTAATATCACACTAGGAACAGCTATGTTGTCAGGAAATAGAAAGAGTTGGGACAATTAGTAACCTCCATGGAAGCCTTAGGAGGGACCAGTGGAGAGAAAGTATATTTTCCTGGCTCTTCAGTCAAACTTTCCATTTCCCACCATTTGTCTTCTGCCAATCTTGTGCCCCCAGGAATACCAAAATACAATAGACATTGAACTTTCTAGACTGATTTTCCTCCTCTGTCTCCCCCTTCCTCTCTGCCCTTCAGAACCTCAGACTGATTCTGGTTTAGGTTCAGCAGGTGTAACAGAGGTTGGGAGTGAAAAGTGATGTTAATGAGAAAACAATATACCAATAAATGTATCTTCCTGTACAGCCCTATCTCCAAGCTCCTGAAGGGTAGGTGAGGGAGAAGTATAGCCCCAGGCCAAAAAAAGTGACAGGTTTACTCTGAAGAAATTGAATGCATCATCTGGGAAGATGAAAAGTTTTATAGTTTGTGTTGATATGCCATAGGAGAGCCATGTTCATTATAGCATTTGGGGACCTCAAACTTAACAATGGCCTCCCCACACAAGAGCAGTTATATTAATCACAGACACCATGGCATCATAACAAGTAGTTTATGAAAATGATTTAACAGTGATGAATCTACACACCAAATAAAGCAGCAGCTAAGTGTATAAAGCAACCACTATTAGATCTGCAAGGATAAGGTGATTGAGGCACAACAATAGTTAGAGAATTTAATGTATATATTTTGAGAGTAAGACAAATCTACTGGACAAAAATAAGCAGGGATGTAGAAAAATCTAAAAGTTTTATTTAGTAGATAAGCATAGAATTTTTAATCCTATAAATAGAGCATAAAAAATTTTTTTTCTTTACAACAAACTTTACATTTGACCATAAAGAAAACCTTAATACTTTTTTCCCAAAAAACTGAGATTTCTGCAGGCTACATACTCCAATCCTTATATGATGAAGTTAGAAATTAAAAATGGATAAATAACAAAACTTAGTTGCTTAAAATTAAATAAAAGAAGACATTAAAACTGGACTTACAAGATATAAAGCAATGAAAAGGAGAACACTTCATACTAAACCAATGGGCCCTAGCTAAAGTGGTTCAGAGGAAATTATGTATATCATTTTCAAGACTAAGACCCCTGCTTCTGTATTTATACTTGGTAGTTCATCTGTTGAATTCCCAGAGCAAGACCAAGCTATTTCCTACTGGAACTATAACATGCATGTTTCCATAGAAAAGTCAGGTGAAACATTCATCACCCCTAATGCTACTGCAGGCACCCCAAAAGAACTTCACTCCTGCCTGAATTTCTGGAAAACTTTTTCCAGACTTCAAGGGATTTTAAAGCTGTATTTCCACACAGAGACCAAGAGCTTCTAAGGAGCTTTGGGGCAGTGTGAGATCAATGTCAAATAAAGGGCAAGGGGAGAGAAGGGAATAAAGCCTCAGAAGAAATGTAGTGAGCTGAAAGCAAGAGGGTGCGACTCTGGGAGCATCTCTGCAAGTAAAAGAGTCCTGGCAGGGAGTCACAAGGGAAGGTATGTCAAAATCCAGGAGGCCATGAGAGACAGAGAATGTAAGTCACTGTTTCCAGGCTGCACTTACTTTTCTCAAGAATGACCCAGGACCTACTCCTGCCAAGAATGCCAAATAGGAATGCCTCACTGTAAATCTCGTGGCTTTTGGAAGGTGAATGAGAGTGAAAAAGAAAGCTAACTGGAGGGGAGAAGCCCATGGAAAAGAATAACTGAGGAAGACGCCACCTTTCTAAGTACGGGGATTGGATAAACTATTTAAAGGCTCCCAGACGTAGCCTAGGGTTAGCCATTGTTATGTCATGATGGTGTCCCCTTGGGAAGGACTCTTTACTATAATAACAAGGGAGAAAAAGGACTAGTAATGTAAATAGATGAAGACTGCTTCCTTAAGAAAAAAGGTGCACCTTTTGTGTCATCAAAATATACCTTAAAATAATGAGACCCCATTTACCAAAAGTGTCGTAAGTCCTTGGATTGTAGCTGAAAGCCCTCTTCTGGTAGGCTACAGTTTTACTTTAAAAGGCAGTGGTGCTACCTCTTGAAACAGTTCTCAAAAAAACTCAAAGTCTTTGGTGAAGTCTGGAGTACTTTTGAGATCCTTTCATGATAGTTTTACCACAATAATGAAGAATAAACTGTCTTACAAGGATGACTGTGAAATTTTTCATTTCTGGTCAGGAATTTTCTAGACATAAGTTTTTTTTAATTAAACTTTTAACTTTTTTTTTGAGATAACTGTAGATCCACATGCAGTTGTAAGCAATAATAGAGAGAGATCCCATGTACCTTTACCCTGTTTCCCCCAATTGTAACATTTTGCAAAACTGTAGAACAGTATCACAACCAGGATAATGACACTGATACAGTCAAGATATGTAAGCAGCTTTTGGCAGGAAAGAGTTCTTTGCAGGAAAGAGCTCTCTACAAGAGGCCCCTTTTGTCTTGTCACTAACCTTAAACCAGGCACACTCATGCCCTACTCATCTCCGGCCCTAGCACACCTTTCAAATCTTTTGATCACACAATACCTTGCCTTATCTGTTGGTTCTTTCCATAGATCAAAGAAGTAGAAATGAAGAATAAATAATTAACAGACCACCAGATCTCTTCCTTAGCTTCCCCTTCAGTAATCTCCTGAACAAACTGTGTGAACAAGATAGCATGTAAAGAAACATCACAGGAAGTCAACAAGCATGCACAAAAGGCTGCACGTGGTGAGTGGGGAATGGCGACGACTCTGTCCCCCCATCTCAATGATTAACTGAGATTATTTCCCCTTTTCCCTTTAAAAACTTTCATGGCCGAGCAGAATCTTCAGAGGTGGTTTTTGGGGGACACTGAGTCCACCATCGCCCCAGATGGCTGGCATTCTGATTAAAGGCAACTTTCCTTTCTACCAACGTTCCCTCTCTTGAGTACAAATTTTAGAGTGGTGAGCAGCTGGACCTGATTCAGTAACAGATACAGAAGAATCCCATCACCAAAAGGATCTCTCATGTTGCCTGGTTACAGTCACATCCACTTTTCTCTCAACTCACCTTCTCCTTCACCCCTGGAAACCACTAAACTGTTGCCATTTAAAAAATGTTATATATGGGCTTCCCTGGTGGCGCAGTGGTTGAGAATCTGCCTGCCAATGCAGGGGACACGGGTTCGAGCCCTGGTCTGGGAAGATCCCACATGCTGCGGAGCAACTAAGCCCATGCGCCACAATTACTGAGCCTGCGCGTCTGGAGCCTGTGCTCTGCAACAAGAGAGGCTGCGATAGTGAGAGGCCCACGCACCGCGATGAAGAGTGGCCCCCACTTGCCGCAACTAGAGAAAGCCCTCGCGCACAGAAACGAAGACCCAACACAGCCATAAATAAAAATAAATAAATAAATAAATAATTTTAAAAAGTTATATAAATGAAATCATACAATATTTGACCTTTTAGGATTGGCTTTTCCACTCAGCAGAATTCTCTGTAAATTCATCCAGATTGTTGTGTGTATCAATAATTTGTACCTTTTTATTGCTGAGTATTATTCCATGGTATGGATGTATCTCATTTGTTTAACTAGTCACCCACTGTAGGACATACGGGTAGTTTCCAGTTAGGAATAAAATAAAGATGCCATAAACATTTGTGTACAGATTTTTGTTTGAACACAAGTTTTTGTTTCTCTGGGATTAATGCCCAGGAGTGCAAATGCTGGATTGTATGATAGTGGCATGTTCAATTTTTAGAAATGCTGAACTGTTTTCCAGACTGGCTTTGCCATTTTACATTCCCAACAGCAGTGCTTAAGTGCTTCTTTTTTTGCATTCTCACCAGCATTTTGAGTTATCACTATTTTTTATTTTAGCCTTTATGATAGCCATATGTCCTTGTGGCTTTAATTTGCATTTCCCTGATGGCTAATAATGGTGAACATATTTCATGTTCTTATTTGGCATCTGTATATCCTTTCAATAAAATTCTACTCGTATCTTTTGCTTGTTATCTAATTAGATTGTTTTAGTTTATTTTTGAGTTTGAGAGTTCTTTATAGTTATCGACAGATACATGATTTGTGAATATTTTCTCTCACTCTGTAGCTTGCGTTTTTATTACCTTCACAGGTTATTTCATAAAGCAAAAGTGCTTAATTTAGATGAAGTCTAAATTATCCATTTTTCATTTTATGGACTGTGTTTTTGGTGTCAAGAATAACAACTCTTTGCCTAGCCCTATAGCCCAAAGGTTTTCTCCTATTTTTTAACCAAATATTTTACAGCTTTACATTTTACATTTGAGTCCATGATCCATTTTGAGTTAATTTTTATATAAGGTGTGGGACTTATGTTAAGGCACATTTTTTTTCCACTTATGGATGTCCAGTTGTTCCAGCACTATGTATTGGAAAACTATGCCTCTTTCATTGAATTGCTTTTGTTTTTGAGTGTATCTCTTCATATAACTTTTTTAGTAGTGGCTTTAGGTATTATATATACAGAACTTATCACAGTCTAGTACTGCCATCATTGCACCTATTAGAGTGAAATATAGAAAACTTACTTCATTTTAAGTTCTTTTTGCCATCCTCCATTTTAATGTAATTGTCTTAAATATTTCCTTTACATACATTTAAAACCACATCAGAGAGTAGTATACTTTTTGCTTCCACCATCAACATAATTTAGAAAACTCAAGAGGAGAAGGAAACCCACTGTACTTATGTATGTGACCACGATCTTTCTTCCTTCCTGATGTGAAAAAATTCCTTCTGGCATTCTCCTTAGAGAATTAGCTCTAACTACTCCCTATTGTGACTTTGCTGGTGTGAATGGGGGTGGGACCACAGTTTTTTATGTGGTGTTCAGCTGAAGTAGAGTGGTGATTCTCTGAAGGTTTTCCGTCTTAATGGCTTTTCCTTTGTTGTCTCTTTGGCTCTAGAGAGAGCAGACTTTTGTTGGAGTTTTTTTCTGTGCCCATTGGCATTTCTGGGTTTCTGGCTTCTTCCAGCTCCCAGTCTGGAATATATGAAAACCCAGGGAACTCTCATCACCATGTGTTCCTTGAGTCCCATATTCCCTAGTGGTCTGGTCCCTTTTCTCCATCTCTCAGAGTTTTCTTATGTTTGTTTTATATATAGTTTCTGGGGTTTTTTTGTTGTACTGATGGGGACTACTATGGACAAGTATATCAACTTCATTTTTCTGGAAGTGAAAAAGGCTTGAGTTTTGAAGTTAATAATTTTATTTCAGCCACTGAAAGTAATTCAGTTGCTCTTTGGTTAGAGAGATACATCTAAAAATCCTTCCATTGATTTTAAAAGGTTTGCTTGCCTTAGTCTAGAACCCAAAATTAACCTAGATTTGAAAATAGAAAAAACAAGCCTAAGTCATGCTTTCCAGAAAGCTTCACATTCTTTCCTTCTTTCCTTCTTTCCTTCCTCTCTCCCTCCCTCCCTTCCTTCTTCGTTGCTACACGCGGGCTTTCTCTAGTTTTGGCGAGTGGGGGCCACTCTTTGTTGTGGTGCATGGGCTTCTCATTGCGGTGGCTTCTCTTGTTGTGGAGCATGGGCTCTAGGCACACAGGCTTCAGTAGTTGTGGCACGCGAGCTCAGTAGTTGTGGCTCGGGGCTCTAGAGTGCAGGCTCAGTAGTTGTGGCGCACAGGCTTAGTTGTTCTGTGGCATGTGGGATCCTCCTGGACCAGAGCTCGAACTCATGTCCCCTGAATTGGCATGCAGATTCTTAACCACTGTGCCACCAGGGAAGTCCCCACATTTGTTCTTTAACCTGAAAGGTCCTTAAAGGCAAGGGCTACTTTCCTATTTTCTTGGTTATTCCAAGCTTTTCTCTTTCCACAACTGGATTAAAAAAGGTCCAAGGACAAGAAGACAAGGATTCAAGGTAGGCGTTTAATAATGATAATAGTGTATCTAAGACTAAATACCAAGTAATGGGGTAGAGAAATTTCACAAAGCATCACATAATATCTCTAATTTTCCCTAAATCCTATAAACTGAGTAGCAATCTCCTTTTATATATGAGGAATTTAAGATTCTGAGAGATTAAATGATTTATATAAGAAAACATGGCTTGGGAGTGGTATGGCCATAAATTGATCCCAGTATCCAAAGTTGATGCTTTTTCCTTTACATCCTAAAAGCCTGAACTATGAAAGGGAAAAAGAGTGACTGAACACAAGGGAACTTGTGGAAGTGGGAACGGCAGGATTATTTTTTACTACTTTGATTTGTTGTGTAATGAAAGAGGAAAAACTGAACAAAACTTTGAGGTTCACTGCAGAAAACAGTGACTGTCTTCAGTTATTAAGTAGAAAAAGATTCAATAACAGTAATCAATGCTGAGAAAATCATAGGACAGCCAGAAGAGTGGAATCTAGCCTAGCTCTCCAGAAATCATGCCCAGATCCCACATCTGACCTACTAGGGGACTTACTACTGCAGAGGTCATCCCTGGAATTATTGAGTTCAAAAACACACCACCATAATAGGCTAGGTTCCTGCTAACAATGCTGCCTCAACTGTGGTTGGGCACCAGAATCCAGAGCCCAACTGCTGCAACCACCAGAATTACTTGTTAATTACCCAAGAAATTGGAGAATGGATGTGGATATAAGGCTGCAGAAACTCATGACTTTGTAACTTTGATTTGAAAAATAATATAGCCAAAAAGTGAGTCCTCCCAATCTTGGGTGTGTACTTCCAATTGGCAGAACATAATCAGTATTCTGAGCCATGGCTGAAAAGGAATCTGAAAAATGTCTTTTCTTTTCCCACCTTTGTAGATAAATTAAAAAACAAAAGAGCATCCGACAAGAGTGCCCACTCTCATCACTTTTATTCAACACAGTCTTAAAAGTCCTAGCCATAGCAATCAGAGAAGAAAAAGAAATAAAAGGAGTCCAAATTGGAAAGGAAGAATTAAAACTGTCACTGTTTGCAGATGACATGATACTATACATAGAAAATCCTAAAGACACCACTGGAAAACTACTAGAGCTCATCAATGAATCTGATAAAGTTGCAGGATACAAAATTAGTATACAGAAATCTGTTGCATTTCTATACACTAACAACAAACTATCAGAAAGAGAAATTAAAGAAACAATCCCATTTACCATCACATCAAAAAGAATAAAATACCTAAAAATAAGCCTACCTAAGGAGGAAAAAGACCTGTACTCGGGAAACTATAAGACACTGATGAAAGAAATTGAAGACAACACAAACAGATGGAAAGATATACCATGTTCTTGTATTGGAAAATCAATATTGTAAAAATGACCATACTACTCAAGGCAATCTATAGATCCAAAACAATCCCTATCAAAATACCAATGGCATTTTTCACAGAAATAGAACAAATAATTTAAAAATTTTATGGAAACACAAAAGACCCTGAATAGCCAAAATAATCTTGAGAAAGAAGAACGGAACTGGAGGAATCAGGCTCACTGAGTTCAGACAATACTACAAAGCTACATTAATCTAAATAGTGTGGTACTGGCACAAAAAACAGACACATAGATCAATGGAGGAGAGTAGAGAGCCCAGAAATAAACCCACACAATTATGGTCAATTAATCTATGACAAAGGAGGCAAGAATATACAATGGAGAAAAGCCAGTCTCTTTAATAAGTGGTGCTGGGAAAACTGGACAGCTACATGTAAAAGAATGAAATCAGAACATTCTCTAACACCATATACAAAAATAAACCCAAAATGGATTAAAGACCTAAATATAAAACCAGATACTATAAAACTTCTGGAGGTAAACATATGCAGAACACTCTTTGACATAGATCATAGCAATCTTTTTTTGGCTCTGTCTCCTAAAGCAAAGGAAATAAAAGCAAAAATAAACAAATGTGAACTAATTAAATTTAAAAGCTTTTGCACAGCAAAGGAAAACCATTGATGAAACAAAAAGACAACCCACTGTATAGGAGAAAATATTTGCAAATGATATGACCAATAATGGATTAATATCCAACGTATATAAACAGCTCATACAACTCAATATCAAACAAACAAAAATGTGATTAAAAAATGTGCAGAAGAACTGAATAGACGTTTTTCCAAAGAGGAAATGCAGATGGTCAACAGGCACATGAAAAGATGCTCAACATCACTAATCATCAGGGATATGAAAATCAAAACCACAATGAGATACCACCTTACACCAGAGATACCACCTTACACCTGTCAGAATGGCTATCATTAAAAAGAACACAAATAACAAATGTTGGCAAGGATGTGGAGAAAAGGGAACACTTGTATACTGTTGGTGGAAATGTAAATTGGTACAGCCGCTGTGGAAAACATTGTGGAGGTTTCTCAAAAAACTAAAAATAGAACTACTTTATGACCCAGCAATTCCACTCCTGAGTATATATCTGAAAAATAACAAACACTAATTCAAAAATATACATGTACCCCAATGTTCATAGCAGCATTATTTACAACTGTTAAGATATGGAAGCAACGTGTCTGTCAGCAGATGAATGGATAAAGAAGAAGTGATATATATGTATATATAAATGGAATACTCCTCAGCCATAAAAAAGAATGAAATTTTACTATTTGCAACAAAATGGATGGACTTGGAGGGCATTATGCTATGTGAAATAAGTCAGAAAAAGACAAATACTATATGATATCACTTATATGTGGAATCTAAAAAATCAACAAACTAGTGAATATAATAAAAAAGAAGCAGACTCAGTGATATAGAGAACAAACTAGTGGTTACCAGTGGGGAGAGAGAATTGGGGAGGGGCAAAATAGAGTAGGGGAGTAAGAGGTACACACTATTAAGTATAAAATGAGCTACAAGGATATATTGTAAAACACAGTGAATATAGCCAATATTTTATAATAACAATAAATGGAGTATAACCTTTAAAAATTGTGAATCACTATATTGTACACCTGTAACAAACAGTATTGTAGAGCAACTATACTTCAATAAAAAAATAATAAAATTGAGAAAAAAATAGTCAACAGCAAAGGCACAGATATTTGTTAAAAATTACTTAAATTTCTTTTACTATCAATACATGTAACATTTTAGCCTCTATTAGTGGAAAAAAAAGAAGAAACAAAAAAGGACATTATAAAGTGATAAAAATCTAGACCAGGAGATTTTGCTCAAGACCATATATGCACATAATAATATAGCTCAAATATATAAAACAACAATGAATGGATTTATGGGGAGAAAAAAATAAATAACCATTTTTGGTTACAGGCTTTATACAGCCTTGTTAGAAACTGATAGAAGAGTGAATCATATGAAAAAGTTGAAAAAATTTGAATTTCCTGCTAATTTGCCATGAAATACTTAAATTTACATTTATATCACAAGATTCATAATACACATCAAGAGCAAACTGGTTGAATATCACCAATTTGAATACTATCTTAAGAGTTGTCAGTCACTGAAATGTCTTAAAATCTTATACTCCTATATATATTAAAAAAAAAATCTTGAATGAAGTCACAAATTTGATAACAATTTAAAAAATTTATGACTTACCAAGAATGCGATGTGAAACTGAAAGAAAAAAATTTCTAAACTATAATATTGATAAAAAGCATATTTCAATCTACTATGAAAAGGGAAAGACTCAATTAGCATTATATTATTCTATAAAAATATAAAATTGTTTTCATATGAATATGTGATCAATGAATGTGCAGTCAAAATGTAGGAAAAAGAGGTGTGTTGTGCAATTAGTTAATAACTGGATTTTTTGATGTCTTTGATATTGTAAAGTTTAAAAAATACGTAATTTATTTTTATTTTGTTCTCATTCTAAATAAATTCATTTTGTACTTAACTCTGTATGTGTAATCTTATGTTCTTCTTCTAAAAAAGGTTCCCTAAGTTAAGCATATGCTTTGGGCCCCACAAAGCCTGAATCTGCTCCTTTCTCCCAAATAGTACATCAGACTTAAATGAATAAAGTTTCTAAAACCCTATTGAAATACATTGATGATCTGAATAAATAAAGAGCTGTCATATTAATGTATGGTCAACTTAATATTGTTTCCAAATGAATTCTCTCAAAATTAATCTGTACATTTAAAGCAATTGATTCCTTAAAAAACTAAAAATAGAGCTACCATGTGATCCAGCAATCCCACTCCTGGGCATATATCCAGAGAAAACCATAATTCGAAAACATACATGTACCCAAATGTTCATTGCAGCACTATTTACAATAGCCAGGACATGGAAGCAACTTAAATGTCCATTGACAGAGGGATGGGTAAAGATGTGATACATATATACAATGGAATATTACTCAGCCATAAAAAAGAATGAAATAATGCCATTTGCAGCAACATGGATGGACCTAGAGACTGTCATACTGAGTGAAGTAAGTCAGACAGAGAAAGACAAATATCACGATATCACTTATATGTGGAATCTAAAAAAAAATCATACAAATGAACCTATTTAGAAAACAGAAATGGAACTACAGATGTAGAAAACAAACTTATGGTTACCAAGAGGGAAGGGTGGGGGGAGGGATAAATTGGGAGACTGGGATTGATATATACACATTACTATATATAAAATAGATAACTAATAAGAACCTACTGTATAGCACAGGGAACTCTATTCAATACTCTGTAATGACCTATATGGGAACAGAATCTAAAAAAAAGTGGATGTATGTATATGTATAACTGATTCACTTTGCTGTACAGCAGAAACACAAATTGTAAATCAATTATCCTCCAATAAAAATTAATTTAAAAAATAAAGCAATTGAAACACAAATACTGTGGATTTTTTCTTTTTGAACTTGACAGATTGATTCTGAACTTGACATTTGTATCAGTCAAGATTTAGTCAGAAATCAAAAACCACACCAGTTATTAGTGGAGACAGTTTAATATATATAAAATTGCAAGCAGGTATTACAGAAGAGGCAAAAAGAGAGCAGTGAGGTTCTCTAGGGCTGGAGAAACAAAGGGACAGTGCTAGAAGTTTGGAAGAGGGTCTTGTGGAGCTGGGACTCAGACATCAGTGAAGGCGTGACTACTCAGATGAATTGGGAGATTGGGATTGATCTATATACACTACTGACACTATGTATAAAATAGATAACTAATGAGAACTTACTGTATAGCACAGGGAACTCTACTCAATACTCTGTGGTGACCTAAATGAGAAGGAAATCCAAAAAAGAGGGGATATATGTATACGTATAGCTGATCCACTTTGCTGTACGGTATAAACTAACACAATATTGTAAAGCAACTATACTCCGATTTAAAAAAAAAAAAAAAAAAAGAGCTCTGACAAGGGCATCCCAGCCAGGTGATTCCAGCAAACCTGAGGCAATGTGATGAGGCTGATTTCTGGAGACTGGAGTCAGTTGCTGCTGTTGGGGTGACTAAGTTAGGCTGGGGCAACGCTGACAGCAGCCAAAAGCAGACAGTAAGGAACACAGCCCTTGTCTTCCTCCAGTTATGCTTTAGTGTCCCCTAGTGACAGGGCCTAACAGGTAGCCATTCAGAAAGGGAGAAGCGTGACTTGTAGACCCTACCTCCAGCATCACAAAGAGAGCTGTAAAAGGTAGGCTAGGAGCTGAAAGATATAGCTTAATAACAAGCATGGTATAGAAGGACACAGGTCTATCAACAGCTAGGATAATTTTGAAAATGAAGAATAAAGGTGAGGGACTTGCCCTCTCAGATTTTAGAACATAATTTTTAAAAGTTGTACAAAGAGTTTGGCGCTAACATGAGAATAGAAAAGTAAACCAAAAGGACAGAATAGATTGCCCAGAGATAACCCTTATAAGTGGTCAATCTTCATATTATGATAGAGGTGGCCTCAGAAATCAATCAGAAATGATTTTTAAAACTTCCATTGCACTGGAAAGAAACAGATTGTTTTATAGGTTTACAGAAAATAATATACCAGATAAAATCCAGGTGTTTTAAAAGTCTAAATATGACAGGTAAGATTATAAATCTTATGGAAGAAAATATAGGGGAATATCTTTGTGGCATACGTATGAGAAAGGATTGCTTAAACCAGACCTCAAAGCACAAACCATATGGCTGAAACTTGGATTTCTGTTATGTGAGGTCACCATAGACATAATTAGGAAACGAGAGGGAGAAGATATTTACAATATCTAAAAATGGCAAGAAATAAACATTATTCTACTACATATAAGGAACTCCAATGAATCAAGGGGAAAAAAAGAAAACCCAATTAAAAATGGGAAAAATATATGAATAGGGAAAACTGAAATGGAAAAATATATTTGTGATGTCATTTAAAACTTATGTGAAGGGTAACAAGAACGTATTTTATAAGCTATTACACTCTCCTACTCTAAGGAAAAATAAATAAATGATGTCTCCTGACTTTCAGCAATTCTTTCAGGCTTAAAATTTAAAGATTACATTCCAAGTATTTAAATGTAGTGGGGAAGTTTTGACATGATTTATTACCTTTTTGCATTAAATAAAGCAAAAACATAGTTAAATTTCTCTTAAATTTACTCAGCACCTTGCTTAGTTGGCTTAATCAACTCAAAGCTCTGTTAACTTTAGTCTCCTTACCCAGTCAAAATAAGGCCTTTCAGGGCACGCCATCTATTCAAAGCTTCTGTAGGTCCCAAGTACTTTACTTTGGTTATTCATTTTTAATAATATTTTAATTACACATTTTGTCCTAAGAAAAGATATACGTGTGTGTGTGTGTGTGTGTGTGTGTGTGTGTGAGACACAGTGAGAGAGATAGAGAGAGAAAGAGAGAGAGAGAGAGAGAGAGAGAGAAAGAAAGAGAGAGAGAGAGAGAGAGAGAGAGAGAGAGAGAGAGAGAGAGAGACTTCCTATCCATCAGATTGACCAAAGTTATAAAATTGGATAATACGGAGTACTGGGCATCATGTGGAGAAACAGGACTCTTTGTGCATTGCTGGTGGACAGTTAAACTGGTGCAGCCTTTCTAGAGGCTGGTGAAGCTGAATGTGCATTGACCTTTTGTCTCCCCAGCAGTCCCACTCCAGTGTATGTCCATCACAGGGAGGAACAGGCATATTCATCAAGGCACTGCTGGGAGCGGGAGGCATGCTAGTTGTCCATCACCAGGGGATGGTTTAGTGTGTTCTGGAGGAGCCAAGCAGGCAAGCCCTGCATTAGTAAGAAGAAACAAACTAGATGAACACTGAGAGGCAACAATA
Source organism: Balaenoptera acutorostrata (assembly GCF_949987535.1). NCBI lineage: Eukaryota > Metazoa > Chordata > Mammalia > Artiodactyla > Balaenopteridae > Balaenoptera > Balaenoptera acutorostrata. The sequence continues at coordinate 62,182,639 of NC_080070.1, forward strand.
CTGTATTACAAACAGTATTAAATTAAATAAGTAAGAAAGAAGAGGATCTCTATGGTGCAACTCATTCATGTAGATCAAGAGAGAACAAGCTCTATAGCACAAAAGAAAAATCCCTATTCTATATTTATGTAAGATTCAATTACACACAATTAACAGGAATATGTAGCTATCTGTCTCTATATTTCTATATAAAATCATATCATTTTCACAGATACATATATCTCCAAAAAACACATATAACCATATGGGAGCCAAAAGCAAGGTGGGAGGAGGAAATGGGAGTGGGCATAGAGTGTAATGGGGAAAAATAATAAAACAAGAAACAGATCAAAGTTGAAAAGTGTGCCCCCAACAGCGACAAGTATGATAACACAAATTCCTCTGCTTGAGGAGAGAGAGAGGTGGGGGAAGGAGGGGGAAGGAGAGGGGAGGAGGGGGAGGAAGAAGAGAAGAAGAGCTACTCTCCTGCTCAAAATCTTCAGTTCCAAAGCGTGAAATGAGTAAAGCCTGTTCTTTTTAATCAGGTGTTAAACGTCTTCTGCCATCTGTTCCAACATTAATTTTCTATCCTTCAGCCCTACGGTTCGCTCACCTCGCTAAAGCGGACTGCTCATGCCCTCTGAGTGTTCCTGGCCTTTCGTTTTTTTTTTAAGATTTTTTTTTGATGTGGACCATTTTAAAAGTCTTTATTGAATTTGTCACAATATTGCTTCTGTTTTATGTTTTGGTTTTTGGTCATGAGGCATGTGGGATCTTAGCTCCCCGACCAGGGATCGAACCCACAACCCCTGAACTGGAAGGCAAAGTCTCAACCACTGGACCGCCAGGGAAGTCCCACCGGCCTTTCTTAGACAGCACTACCCACAGTAGCTGCCATGTGTTGAGTAACTATTCTGGGACTAGGAGCTTTAACATTCAGACCTCACTGATTCCCCAAACATTCCAGTGGGGGAGGCATTGCTGCCCCAGCTCTAAAGATTCTAAGGTAAATGGAGGCTCTGAGAGCCTGGATGCAGAGTCAGGGAGTTTGCACTCTTCCTGCCAACTGGAACCCCTTACTGTCCCTTCACCTTCTACACTCTCACCCTGTGCCTTTCCACACGTCACAATCACATCTATCCTTCAAAGACTTCTCAAGTGCCAACTCTGCTGTGAAGCTTCTCCTGGTGACTCCAAGCTGATAGATGTGTTTTCTTCCTTTGTGAATCCTCATATTATTTATTACATAAATTTACCATGACCCTTGCCACACTTTACCTAATAATCATTTTTCACGGACTTGTCTTATTTTGGCTTTTAGATTGTAAACTCTCAAGGACAGAAACTTAATCTGGTTCAGTTTTCTTTTGAGGTCTTACATATTTTGGGGGGGAGAGGAGGTGCAAAAATTAAGTGAAGAGTGCTTTGCAATTTGGACATATGTCAATAGAGGCATTCAGTCTCAGAGCCTTTGAAAGCAGGGGCATGATCTCCCGGACAGGAAACTCTGGGAAGCTGGGTAGGCAGTAAGGAGCCATCGGTGGCTACAGTTTCAGGCATCCCAGGAAGAATCCCCATGACCCAGTCAGTCATCTGATGCTGGATATTTTACTAATAATCTTATGTCTCCATATTAGAACTCAGATTCAAAATCCCATCACCACTGGCAGAGAGAAAACAAGGCATTATTGCTGAGATGACAGTGATTGATATCAGATCTTCCAGAAAGTCAGGTTTTGAAAACGGTGCGTGTGTTTGTGGGTGTGGGTGTACTAGGGTGAAATGGGGCAAACTGTGGAGGGGAGAGAGAATGGAAAAAAGGATGTAGGGTTCCTGTAGGGCAAAGTGGACATACTTCACTATCTCATAGAGGAGGGTTGAGGTTTGGGCGAGCAAAGTAGAGCCTTCTGTTGAAGGAGAGCCATAGGCTTAGATGGGAAATTCGGGGGCCCACTCCTCTCTTTAAAAAGTTTGATTAATTTTGGAGTTTTAGAGGGATCAATAAATGCCACTCCTGAGTTCAGAACCCTCTGGTAAGTGGACAAATAGGAATACAGTAAAAGTTGAAATTATTTGTTTTGTTATTGATATAAGGTGAATTGAAGAATGTGGCTTAGATCTAACATCTTCTGCCCCTGAGTCCAACACACGTCCTAACCTCTATCCCAGTCGCTGGTGCATGTAGACATTGGTAGGCTTCCCTCAGAGGAGCAGAGCCCATCCTTCTGAGTGTACCATCTGATGATGAAAATTACGAAGGCAGGCTGGCTTTCAAAGACATGGAGGAAGCTGCTGGGCCACACGTACCCATTCATTCTTCGAAATCGACCAATCAGATACATTACTCCCCATTACCTAGGATGGGGGAAGCCGTGCAGAGAGGCTGGGGCAATTCCTCCACGTGCACTCATGAGAGGAGAGGAAAGGGAGATATCTACCCCAAACCCACACACAATTAATATCAACAATTAAACCCACTCTCCTCCATTCCTTCTCCTCTTCTACATTCTACCACATTTCGTCAACGTGCCGCGGGAGTGACCTGACCAGCTGAGGGTATGACATGTTGTTATAGAGATAAGACAAGATATTTGCCCCTAAGGAATTTATGATTTTTAACAGAGGTAAAATTGGGAACTACAGATAGAGCAAACAGAGCTGTTTTTCAGAACCTTGCTGAACAGTTATGCTAGTCATCAATTGATTGCCTCTCAGCTCTAATTTCACCCTTATTTTCTGCTCTGTAACAATAGGCCCTGAAAATATTTCTGTCTTGCCAGTGGGCAAGAGATCAAGCTTTGTTGGAAGAGAGTCCCAGAGGGACACTGTAGGAGAAAGAAATTTTTTCTCCCTGGCAGCTGTGTGTTCCTCGGGGCAGGTTCTGTAGAGGGTACGTTCCTGCAGCTCCAGGCTCTCATGGCAGCCAGAGGTTAGTAGCACATGGGATTTCCCTGTGGGCACCTCCCCTCCCAGCACAGTGCTACCAGCCTGGCAACCCCCTGTGAATGGCTTTCTCCACAGTCACCAGCGAACACAGCCTCAGGGGACTTCTCTCCCATCCCGAGCTGTGCTCTGTCCAATGAGGTCTGGATCCCTGGTGAGCCCTCTTCCAGATCTGTCCCTTCCTTGGATTCTGTATCCCAGCCCCACGGGCAGTTGTTGCTTCTGTAATTGCTCTCTTTACTCCCTATTAGTCAATCCTCTGTTTCTTCAAGCTCCTCTTACAGTTAATAATTCTCTATATTTGATTTTATTTTAAAGTTACCTATTCAAATTACTCTGTGGTTTCTGTGTCCAGCTTGGACCCTGACTGATATGACTATGAAACACTCATTTTAACACCATGCTCCAGAGCATGATAATTATGAAGAAAACATCACCTTTTAATATTTTACAAGCAGGTCATTTTTTTCCCACAATTGTTTCCGAACTCTGAGAAAGATAATTCAAAGCAATCTTTTCCATATGTATTATGTGTTAAGCCATTTAAATGTACAAAAATAAAGCATTTTTCTAAACTCTTAAAAGGTTTTGAGTATGAGATGGAAATATGCTTTGATAGTGTCATTGATTTTCAAATGCTGCAGTAAAAGAGTTTCTGAAAGATGCTAAATCCATGTCATTAAAACCAGTGACAGGGATTCAGTTTTAATCTGCTTGAAAAATTGCCTGATTAGGTAAAAATGGCTTATCTCAAATGCTTGCCCTCACCTTGAGAACCTTTGTGTATCTGGCGCTAAAACACCTCCACAGAAGAAGGGTTAGGCCCTGATGGTACCTGCGACTCTCCAGAACATCCAAATGTTATCCAGATAAACAGTGTGAGAGATGCCTGAGTCACTTCCTTGGCAGCTGGCAGTCTCTGAAATTCAGTTCCATTCTCAGTAAATTGGGTTCAAAGAAAGTTTAGAATGATCATGTATGATTTTTCTGGATTTCATGGATATGCTCTCAAACATTATTATAGATTCCAAGAAAGGACACATATTTGAACATTATTTTTATTGAGAGGCAAAACAAACCAAGACTATAACTTGATGTAATTCTTGTAAATGGTCACAAGTCCAGAATTTGGGATTCTAGCCTTAACTTTGAAATAAACTGGTTGTATAACCTTTGGCTTGTTATTTGAACCTCTCCAAGCCTCATTTACATACACATGTAAAGTAAAAGGACTGGCTGATCACATTTCTGCCAGTGTTAAAATTCGGTGACTCTGAAGAGTTTTCTCTAAGTTCTTAATATGCCTCCAATGTAGACTCTATTTTTTCTACTCATATTTTCCCATCATTATTATTTTTTTAGCTTTCCTCTTTATTTCAAGTTTTGGACTTTTTTCTTAATAGTAATTTTTTTAAATTGAAGTACAGTTGCTGTACAAAGTTACAGGTGTACAATATAGCGATTCACAATTTTTTAAGGTTCTACTCCATTTATAGTTATTATAAAATATTGGCTATATCCCCCATGTTGTACAGTATATCCTTGTAGCTCTTTCTCATCATTCTTTGACTCTCCCACAGCTAGTTTTCAAACATACTGTTGACACTACACACTGAAAAGTCATTTATGGATTGTTGGCCTATAGCAAGAGGCCTGAGCATCTTTCCCTGGTTCTCCTGATTCCTCTCTCTCACTGTGATAATCACCTCACTTCCATGTCTGATCATCCAATAAAGCTTACTACCTGCAGGCACATAACTTCTGCTTTTTCTCATTCACTTTTCACCACTCTTTTTTTGGTTGGGGGGGGGACACACCATGCGGCTTGTGGGATCTTCCCCAGCCAGGGACTGAACCCGGGCCACCACAGTGAAAGCCCAGAATGCTAACCACTAGGCCATCAGGGAAGCCCCTCAATCATTTCTCATGTGCAGAGTCTCATCCCTCCAAATAGAAGCCCAACAGTTTTTCCCCTTCATTTTCCTGAGCAGAAAACTATCCACATGGTGCACTTTATATGTCAATTGCTACATACCCTTTGACTAAAGATGGTTGAACATAATTAAAGACTGAAATCTTTATCTTTCTGAGATGCTTTCCCTAAGGAAAAAGTAGAATCAGAAAAAAAATGATTGGCAATAGTTTTTCCCCATAATTTGTTTATGTTTTAATTCTTTAGACTCAAAAAATATAGAAGTGAATGAAGTAGAAAAAAATTCTGTACTCTTCCCTATCCTGTTCCCTAGGATGTTGACAGTTCAGTGCATAATCTCTGCATCTTTCTTTCATTAGGTGGACAGACAGACAGATAGACATCTTTAGTGGTTCCTCCAGCATCTGGAGAAGTACCAAGGTACACTCCATTAACAGAAAAAAAAAAAGATACCTCTCTTATCACCAGTCAATTAATACACACAGAATACAGAACAAAGAGGTAGAAAGTAGTTCCTCATTTTTCTCAAGCTGGTGCCTGCAATGGACATTTGGAAGGTCCTTCTCACTCATTCCTTTCCCACTCCTCTAATTTCTGCAGATACTCCTCTGTCTTTCCCAGCCTGAGCAGTCTTTGCCCCTCCTGAGAGCTCAGATCTATGAAACAGCCCCTTGGCTCCCACCTTGCAACATCCCTGGGAGGGCCTTACTGGGAATAAGGTGTAGGTCTTTTCAGTTCTTCACAATGGAATAGCGGTTACACACTTTCTCTTCCTGACATCAACTATCTTTTGAGGCATACCTTCGAACTTTGGAGCATGAAATACAAAAGAATTCTTTTTTCTTGCCTTACTAAAGACTTTCTCTTTACCAAGTAAAAATAGGGGAAGAAAATAGGAGGTGAAGGGAAAGACAAGCTCGCTCTATCTATAATATCATTCTACAATAATTTACCATTATACAACATAGATAAATATGTACAAAATTATACATATACATACATGTATCTAGTGCATTATTCGTTTTTACAAGTTCACATACCCTTCCTGACCAGACCAGATCTCTCCTCATGACTGCCGCCTTTTTTTTTTTTATAAACTAAGGTTTTTTTTTCTTTTTTGGTTTTTGTTTTTGAATCCTGATTCTATGACTCTGCGAGGGCAATAGAGACCCTGAGTGTCCAAGGCTTTGGAAATCCAGGATGTTTATAAAACTCGAGACCAACAATATTATCAGAAAAATTTATCTTTGTGCATTATGCAAGTTAAAAAACATACATCATAGTTATTTTAAAGCTATAAGAAAATATCCTGGTGTAATCATTTTTCTAAAAGTTACATATATTGTCATCTGGCCAGAGAGATATTTTCAATCTGAAATATTTGGGGTACCAAGAAAGGTAACCATTTATTAAATTAACAATTAACAGTATTATGATGGTTGCCATTTCAATTACTTAGCCATGGAAACCAAAATTGTTCTTGTTTGTGAAATAGAAATGGGGGCATGGTGTAAGTTGTTCATTATAAGTCACCATACATTTTATTCATATATTCTGAAATATTATCTTATGAGTAGTATTTAGTCTGGAATATTGGGATTTTTAAGGAGAAATCTTTTCATTTTCATTCTATATTACTTATGTTATCCTTCTGGCATTCTTTCTTAAATATTATGAAAGCCTTAGTGATATAATTTCAGAATTCTGATAATGCCCTCAACAAACCTAAGGATAAGGGCAGCAAAATAAGGTCATAAAGAAATTGGAAGAGTTTTGGGAACAGTAGGATGTTTGTAATAGAGATTCATTCTTTAGGTTGGAAACAACCATAACCTTCACTATTATCTCATTGAAAAATGGCAGCTATCTCTAATTCAAGCACTAAGATATCTTGTTGAAGCTCAACATATGTGGGAAAACCCTTCCCACATCTCTTATCTTCCTGAGTTTGCTGCCACCATTCATTCTCAACTCCTCTAGCCCAGACCTGGAATCAGATCCTACCAATTGTATTATTCAGAATCTTTCCTGTTCACCCTTTTTTTTTTTTGCCCCTTCTGACTGACTCCGACTTCACCGACAGCTTCATCTGATAATAGCTTCCCAGCTTTTCCTTTGCCTCTTGATTTGCTTCTCTCTAGACCTCCCCAAAGCCAACAGACTTTGGCTTATTCTAAATGCAAAATTGTTAGTTGATCACACTATCCTCCTACTTAAAAATCCTTCTGTGGCTCACCAAGGATCTCAACATAAAATCCAAACGTGTTTGCAAGGCAAATAAAGCTGTTTATAGCCTGATCTCTCTCTGCTTTCTGCCCGATCTCATTTCTTGCTGTTTTCTTCCTCATGCTCTGTGTTTCTGACATTGTGGACAACTTGCAGTGCCCTGAACATCCACCATCTCTCACAGGCCCATGAAGCCTTTGCAGTTACTCTTCAAAAACTCATTTCATTCATCATGTCCTCCAGAAAGTCTGCTCTGATTTTACTCCCTTGTTCTGGATTTGATAAATTATGAACACTTCAAGGCTTATATTGTAATTGTTTACCTGTCCATTATATTCACAGATCTTTGAGAGCAGGAACCACACCCATTTCATCTTTGAATGCTTAGCATCCAGAGTAATGTTTGTATAAATTAGATAGATACTCATTACACTGGTTGAAAGGACATATTGAATTTGCGTAGAGATTTACTCCTTAGGTAAGTTCCAAGCTTACCCTATTCATAAACCATAATGCAGGTGGGTGTTTGAGTCCTTCAGTAAGAAACAGTTGCTAATTTTAATGATATAATAGTGGGGGGTAAGGGTTATTTCTGGAAAACCGAATGATTTTCCCATTCTGTAACATATGTAAAAGTGTTATTTCAGCTAAAATTAATGACATAAAAATGGAACACATTTTACATTCTGTCAACCAAATAAACTGTGTGTGTGGTAATCTTAAGAAATACTGAAGAGGCATCGGGGTTTTAAAACTGTGAACTTGAGTGCTGGACGTCTAAGTTCATGTCTCATATCTGACATGTCCTCGGTCTGTGAACTTGGGTCTTTTAATTTCTCTAAGCCTTATATATAAGACCCTCATATGATTGTTGAGAAAAAACAGAGACAATACATGTAAAAACATTAATCCAAAAATTGGCACATAGTTTTGGCTTAATAAATATTGGCTATTATTTATTTATAACAAAGCTTTTGAAATATCTTAGCTAACCAGGAACTATAAAAGCCAGTTCTCATTCATTTGACAAACTGTGAACAAAACAATCCTGGAAACCCTTGCTTTGGCTATATCTCCAGAAACAATCAGGAGTTAATTAAATCTGAAACTGTTAGAGGATGGTGAAAGAAACAATAGGGAATACAGTGGGGAAAAAAAAGCTGGTCAGAAGAATGCAAGACACATCAAAAGGTAGTTTTACAAAAAGGTGTGACAGAAGATGAAAGTTGAAGATGTGATGACTTTAACTAATAGAACTTTTGATAAAGCAGTACACCTGATTCCCCTAAACATAATATTTTGGATAATAATGCATTTACTCCTTTCGTTTTTGTTTTTCAGCTTTGTTACTTTGTTTTATAATTTTCAAATTATTTTGATCTCCTTGTTCTCTCTTTGTGTACTCCCCACACAATCACACATCTGAGGAGACAGAGTATTATTATGTTATTATGTATTTTTAGCCCCTGAACACTGCTCCATTTCTCCTTATTTCTGTTGCTGTTCATGTAAATGGGCAACTATTTTGATTGCAGTGACAGAAAACACGTGCAGCACTTGGTTATCCTATGCATGCTTAACATACTTGCAACTGCTATGAAAATCCCAGAAGTTCTGGAAAACAAATTTTATTTCTCTCACAATCAAAAGTAAAGCTTTATATATAAAATAAGAGCTGCTAAAATTAAAAAGCTTAAAACTGATCTCTTTTTACAACTGTAAAAACTACCATAGTTTCTTAATCCAGAAGAGCTGAAGAATATTATGTTATTTAAATGATAGATAGGACTTCACATTTTTACAGTCTTTACTTAAAAAGCAGATTTTTCTCTTGTCTTACAGAGAACCAGGTTGCAAAAGTCACACTGACCAATCCATATATTATTTTTAAACCTTTCTTCCAAAACATTGCTAATTCCAATCAGAACTAAAATACAGTTTTTCATGGAACTCAACAAACTAACCTGAAAATGTATGAGAAAAAAGTAATGGTCCAAAATGTACATGAGAGGAGAATAATTATCTGAGATTTTTTTTTAAACATCTTTATTGGAGTATAATTGCTTTACAATGGTGTGTTAGTTTCTGCTTTATAACAAAGTGAATCAGTTATATACATATACATATGTTCCCATATCTCTGCCCTCTTGCATTATCTGAGATATTTTTGAAGAAGAAAGTTAGGGGTGGCTGTACTAGATATTAAGTCATAATAAAATTATATTAAGAGAGTATATTATTGATTTGGAGATTGATAGAGACCAATGGAACAGAATGGATAGCCCAAGACACAGACATGTATGAATTTGACAGAGATGGTTTTGTCAACGATCAGTGAGAAAGGATGAAATAGCCAGTAAATGGTGCCAAGACAATTAGTTACCAAAATGGAAAAAGTAAAATTGAATACCTTCCTTACACCATATAATAAAAGATATGTATTTTCTTTTAGAAGAAAATATAGGAGAATAGCTTTATAACCATAAGATAGGGAAAGTGTAGGAAGTGCAAACCATCATTTAAAAAAAATGAGAAACTGGAGTACATGAAAATTAAAACTTCCATTTAGTAAAAGCAGAATTATGATAAAAAAGACAATTCATAGACTGCGAGAAGCTATGTGCAACATATATAAGTTTAGTGTCCAGGATGTATGAAGAACTTCTACAAATTTTAAAAAAGTATAAAACTTAATAGAAAAAAGGGCAGAAAATATCAGCAACAATTCACAGAAGAGGAACCAGGAGAAGGAATACACAAATACACACACATACACACACAGACACACACAAATACTCTAACTAGTGGTCTGTTTTAGTTTTCATTAAAATTACTCACATGAGATTGATAAAATATAAAAAGTGTGAAGGAGGATGTGAAACAATTATAATTTTATAATTCTTTGTGGGAGTATAAGTTGATTCAACCACTGTGGAAAGCAATTTGGTAATAGATAGTAAACTGAAGATGACAGTAATCCATAGAATCTACTCCTGGTACATGACCTAAATAAAAGCTCACTCATGAACTCAAGGGGACATAAAATTTTTTAGGGTAGTGTTGTTCATAATAGAAAAAAGGAAACAAACTATAAATCCATCAATGAACCAAACTATATATATTAACATAATGTTGAGCAAAAAATTCAAGTTTTAAAAGAAAACTACAGTGTAACCACTTAAATTTTTAACACATGAAAAAATATATTGTTGAAATCTACATCCATATATAGGAGAAGTATAAAAAATGATCAGTAATGATAAACATGTAATTCAAGATGATAGTTGCCCACTGATGGAGAAAGAAGGGGAATGTGATAGAGAGGCTTAAACGATCATAATATCTTAATTCTTAAACTGGATGACAGACAGGTGTTCATAATTGTAAACTTTACATTTTTTCATATGCCAAATATTTTCTAGGAAATTTAAAAATAAAGAAGTGCTGATGTTAGCATCATGGTGGTATAAGATGTTCCTCCTTTTTGCCACCCCCTTTTCAACAACAAATTAGACATCCATCACAAACAAAAGTACCTTTGTGGGAGTTGTGGGATTTAGCACCATACTCCAAGGGGCCCAGGAGGAATTCTGCCCACCTGTGCATATGATAATAGATAGGTAGACCTTGGTATGAGCTGTGGAACCAGTGGAGCCAGTGAATCTACTACCACACCTCTCACCATGGTCAGCAAAAACCCTAGAGAGTGCTGACCTGGGCAGATGCTCATGGATGAGAGAGAATTGGCAGAAGTCCAGCCTCCCTGAGGGGAGTTTCCAGCACACCACTGGAGAAAAAAGAGGTTTGGATGCATTGGACACTATAAGAGGAACTTTACCCGTGCCACCTCCTTCCTCCCCAAGGCAACACTGCATGGGGCTGAAAAAACAGGTGGTGGCAATCTCTCCTGAAGGGGAAAAGGAGAGCAATGAGTGAGAGGCTGGCTACCCCAGTGCTGTAGGACACAGCTGGAAAAACCTGTTTCTCTCCACCAGCACCCAGAGTACCTAGGTGGGACCTCTGCGACTTGTTGGAGAGCGATCAGAAAGAGACAGTTAAGAATATCAAAGGGCATTAAAGGGATGTGGTTCCTGTTGTCTATGCCCAGAACTTCAGCAGAAAGTCTGCCCACAAGCTTCTAGGAGTATCTCACCCAAGGATCTTCCTACCACAGGTTTGCAGGCACCCCAATGCCCTGAGTGCTAAACTTACACCTCCCCCCATTCTGCTACCGACTCCTTGTGCGAGCCCCTGAGTGTGGCTAGGGAGTGAGCTCAGAAAACAGGCCAGGGTCTGTAGTCAAGGGAGAAACCACACACTTGGGCATAGTGACACCTTCTGGAAAATGAAAGACAGGTTTTCAGCACCCACCTGGTGGGTTGTAAGAACCAGAGCACAAGCCACAACTAAGACCTGGCGCAGCCCCCCTCCCCCCCAAAAAAGCTGTTCTCTTAAAAAAAAAAAAAAAAAAAGTAAAAATTCTACCTACTATAAGAGGGACCAAGAAAAGTGAAACAGGTGTACACATACAAAGGTGGAGAAAACTCCAGATAATAATAGCACCAATAAACAGAATACCCTACCTGAAGGCAACGAGCAACTATTTAAGGAGGTGTCTGTTACTTCAAATTTGAAAGTAACACAAAACTGCAAGGAACATGAAAAACCAATCAAATGTCATCACCCAAAGATAATAATTCTCCTATAACTGAGCTCAAAGGCACAGAATTTTGGAATCAAACTGATAAAGAATTCAAAATAGATGTTTTGAAGAAACTCAATGAGGTATAAGAAAATTCAGAAAGAAAATGCAATGTAATCACAAAAAAATACATGATCAAATTGACATTTACCAAAGAGGTAGAAGTCATAAAGAAGAACCAAACAGAAACTCTGGAGCTGAAGAATTCAATGAATGAAGTGAACATTCAATAGAGAGCAACTGCAACAGAGTAACAACAGAATAAGTGAGTTAGAGAACAGGAATTTTGAAATAACCCAATAGAGGAGATCAAAGAAAAAAAAAAAAAAGAAAAAGAGTAAAGAAAGTCTTCATGATCTATGGGAAACCATAAAAACAAAACCAAAAACAAAACGAGTAGAATAATTGGGATTCCAGAAGGAGAAAAGGGGGTGGGGCAGAAAGGTTCTTTAAAGAAATAATAGCTGAGAACCTCCCAAACCTGGGGATAGATTTGGACATCCAAGTTCAAAAAACTAATAGATCACCCTATTAACTCAATGCAAAAAAAACCTTCTCCAAGACACATTATAATGAAACTGTTAAAACTAAAGGTAAAGAAAATCCTAAAAACAGCCAGAGAAAAAAGACTGTAATCTAGAAAAGAACCTCCATTGGGCTATCAGTGATTTCTCAACAGAAACCCGCAAGACCAGGAGAGAGTGGAATGACATTCAAAATATGGAAAGAAAAACGTTGCCAGTCAAGAATATGCTATCTGACAAAGTTATTTTCAGATACAGAGGAGAAATAAAGCCTTTCCCAGACAAACAAAAGCTGAAGGAGTTTATCACCACTAGACCTGCCTTGCAGGAAATGCTGAAAGGAGTTCTTCAAGCCGAAATGAAAAGACACTAATCAGGGACTTCCCTGGTGGTCCAGTGAGTAAGACTCTGCGTTGCCAATGTAGGGGGCCCAGCTTTGAACCCTGGTTGGAGAACTGGATCCCACATGCATGCTGCAACTAAGAGTCCACATGTCACAGCTAAGAAGTCTGCATGCTACAACAAAGATACCATGTGTCGCAACAAGACCCGGTGTAGCAAAAAAAAAAAAAAAAAAAAAAAAGAAAAGACACTAATCAGTGACATACAAACATATTAAAGTATACACACACTGGTAAAGGTAAATACACAGTCAGACTTAGGAAACTCTAATTCTGTAATAGGATGGTGTGTTAACCACTAAACTACGGTACAAAGGTTAAAGGAAAACAGTATTAAAAATAGTTACAGCTACTATAATTTGTGAATGAATACACAATATAAAAAGAAGTAATTACATAAAAATATAAATATAAAAGGGAGGAATAAAAGAGTGAAGATTTTGTTTAAAAATGGACTATTTTATCAATGAGATGCCTTATGTAAGACTCATGGTAACCACAAAGTAAAAACCTAGTAGATTCGCAAAAGATACAGAAAGGGCAAATAGAACACACCACCACAGAAAATCACCAATGTACAAAGGTAGGCAGAAACAGAGGGAAAAAGAAATAATAGAAATACAAAATAGCCAGAAAGCAATTAATAAGATGGCATTAATAATTCCTTATATATCAATAATAACTCTAAATGTAAATGGGTTGAATTCTCCAATCAAAAGTCACAGAGTGGCTGGATGGCTAAAAATACAAGACCCAATTTTACTTTGCCTACAAGAGACTCACTTTAGCTTTAGGATACACATAGGTTCAAAGTGAAGGGATGGAAAAAACTATTTCATGCAAGAGGAAAAAAAAGCAAGCAGGGAAGTCATACTTATATCATACAAAATAGACTCTGAGTCAAAATCATAACAGGAGACAAAAAAAATTATTATACAATGATAAAGCGGTCAATTCATCAAGAAGATATAAGAATCTTAAATATATACATACCCAACATTGTAGCACCTCAATATATTAACCAAATACTAACAGATCAGAAGGGGAAAACAGACAATAATACAATAATATCAGGTACTTCAATACACCACTTTCAGCAAAGGATAGGTCATCCAGACAAAAAATCAACAGGGAAATGGACTTGAACCATATATTAGACCAAACGGACTTAACACACATTTATAGAACAGTCCATCCAACAGCAGCAGAATACACATTCTCTTCAAGTGCAAATGGAACATTCTCTGGGACTGTATAATAGGAAGAAAACAAATCTTAGCAAATTCAAGAAGACTGAATTCAGAACAAGTATCTTTTCTGACCACAATGCTATGAAGCTAGAAATCAACAAGAGGAGAGGGGGAAAATCTGTAAATATGTGGAAATAAAACAACATACTCCTGAACAACTAATGGATCAAAGAAAAAATCAAAAAGGAAATAAAAAAAATCTTGAAACAAATGAAAATGGAAACATGATTTATCAAAATCTATGGGATGCTGCAAAAGCAGTTCTGAAAGGAAAGTTCATAGCAATAAGTGCATATATTAAGAAAACAGAAATATCTCAAATAAACAGCCTAACTTTATATCTCAAAGAAGTAGAAAAAGAAGAATAAACTCAGCCCAAATTTAGCAGAAGGAAGAAAATAACAAAGATGAGAGAGGAAATAAATGGAGACAAGAAAAATAATAGGAAAAAAAACCCCAACAAACTTAGAGTTGCTTTTTCAAAAAGATAAACAAAACTGACAAACCTTTAGCTAGACCAAATAACACAAAAAGAGAGAAGACTCAAATTCATTAAATCAGAAATGAAAGAGGAGACACTAAAATATACTACAGAAATACAGAGGGTTATGAGAGTCTACTATTAAACAATCATATGCCAACAAATTGGATAATGTATAAATGGATAAATTTCTATAAATGTACAAGCTACCAAGACTGAATCAGGAAGAAACAGAAAATCTGAGCAGACCAATTACTAGTATAGAGATTGAATCAGTAATCAAAACCTTCCAACACAGAAAAGCTCAGGGCCAGATGTCTTCATGGCAAATTCTACCAAATATTTAATGAGGAATAAATGCCAATTCTTCCCAAACTCTTCCAAAAACCTGAAGAAGAGGGAAAACTTTTAAACTAATTTTACAAGGCCAGCATTATTCTGATGCTAAAGCCAGACAAGGACACTACAAGAAAAGAAAACTAGACCAATATCCTGATGAATACAGAGGCAAACAATCTCTACAAAATGTTAGCAAACAAAATTTCAACAACATATTAAAAGGATTATACACCTTGACCAAGTGGGATTTATCCCTGAGCTGCAAGGATGGTTCAACATGGCCAAATCAATAAATGTGATACACAACATTAATAGAATGAAAAATAAAAATCAATAACTGCAGAAAAAGCATTTGACCAAATATAGCATTGTTTCATGACAAAAACCCTCAACAAATTTAGTATAGAAGGAACATAACTTAATAAAGGCCATATATGACAAACCCACAGCCAACATTATACTCAACAGTGAAAAACTGAAAGCTTTTCCACTAAGAACAGGGATGGAACAAGGGTGCCCACTCTCACCACTCTTATTCAACATAGTACTGGAAGCCCTAGCTAGAGCATTAGTCAAGACAAAGAAATAAAAGGCATCCAAATCAGAAAGGAAGAAGTAAAACTGTCTCTATTTGCAGATGGTGTGATCTAGATATATAGAAAATGCTACAGACTCAACCAAAAAACTGTTGGAACTCATCAATGAATTCAGTAAAGCTGCAGGATATAAAATCAACATACAGAAATCAGTTGCATTTTTATACACTGGTGACAAAACATCTGAAAAAGAAAACTACCCCATTCACAATAGCATCAGAAACAATAAAATACTTAGGAATAAATTTTACCAAGGAAGTGAAAGATCTGTACAATGAAAATTACAAGACATGAAAGAAACTGAAGAAGACATAAGAAATGGAAAGATAGTCCATGTTCATGGATCTAAGAAACTAATATTGTTAAAATGTTCACAATTCCCAAAGTCATCTATAGATTCAGTGTAATCCCTATCAAAATTGCAATGGCATTATTCACAGAAAAGAGATAAACAGTACTAAAATATGTATGGAACCACAAAAGACCCCCAACAGTCAAAGCAATCATGAGAAAGAAGAACAAAGCTGGAGGCATCGCATTTCCTGACTATAAACTACTGTACAAAGTTATGGTAATTAAAACAGTATGGTACTGGCATTAAAAAATAGACAACAGACAAATGGTACAGAATAGAGCCCAGAAATAAACCCTTGCTTTTATGGTCAACTAATATTTGACAAGGGAGCCAAGAACACTCAATGGGGAAAGGATAGTCTCCTCAACAAATTGTGCTGGGGAAAACTGGATAACTTAATGCAGAAAAATGCAATTGGACCCCATCTTACACCACTAACAAAAATTAACTCGAAATGAATTAAAGATTAAACATAAGACCTGATATCATAAAGCTCCTAGATGAAAACATAGGGAATAAGCTCCTTGACAATGGTCTTGGCAATTAATTTTTAGATGTGATACCAAAAGCACAAGCAACAAAAGCAAAAATCAAATAGGACTATGTCAAACTAAAAGGCTATGCATAGCAAAACAATCAAAAAATGAAAAGATGATCTACAGAATGGGAGAAAATATTTGCAAACCATGTATCTGATAAGGTATTAAAGTCCAAAATATATAAAAATCTCATACAACTCAATAAAACCCAAGAATTCTATTAAAAATGGGCAGAGGAACTAAATAGACATTTTTCTAAAGACATTCAAATGGCAAAAAGATATATAAAAAGATACTCAATATCACTAAGCATCAGAGAAATGCAAGTAAAAATTACAGCAACATATCATCTCAAACCTGTTAGAATGGCTATTATCAAAATTAGATATAATAAGTAGTAGGGAGGATGTAGAGAAAAAGGAAGCACTGTACACTGTTGGCGGGAATGTAAATTGGTGTAGCCACTGTGGAAAACAGTATGGAGGTTCCTCAAAAAATTAAAAATAGGACTACCATATGATCCAGCAATCCCACTTCTGAGTATACATCCAAAGGAAATGAAAACTGGATATCAAAGAGATATCTGCACTCCCATGTTCATTGCAGCATTATTCACAGCAGCTAAAATATGGAAACAACCTAAATGTCTGTCAATGGATGAATGGAAAAAGAAGATATTAAAAAATATATATTTACATACACGCACATACAAATATATACACACATGTGTATATACACATAATGGAATATATTTCAACCATAAGAGTGTAGAAAATTCTGCCATTTGTGACAACCTGGATGGATGGACCTTGAGGGCATTATGCAAAGTAAGAAGGGTTAGAAAAAGAAAGACAAAAACTATATGATATCACTTATCTGTGGAATCTAAAAAAAGCCAGACGCATAAAAACAGAGTAGATGGGGAGATGCCGTTAAGGGTACACATATGTAACCAGTAGATAAATAGGTCCTGGAGATCTAATGCACAGCATGGTGATTAATGTCAACAATACTGTATTACAAACTTCAAAGTTGCTTGGAGACTAGATCTTAAAAGAAATGATAATTATGTGTTGTGATGGAGGTGTCATTGATGCCACAGTGGTCATCATATTGCAACACACAAATATATCAAGTGAACATCTTATACACCTTAAACTTACACAATGCTATAAGTCAATTATATTTCAATAAAAATAAATGAAAACACACAGGTCAGAGAACAGTTTTATCAAAGGCAGAAGTAGAAACTGTGCTGAATATATACTTAGGAAAAGGGCATTTTCTGACCACTAATAGTGATTTGAGGTGGAGGAAGACAGGGATTTGTTCTCAATTTTTTTCCCCCCTAAATACTAACATATTACATAATCTTTATAAATATTAAATAGATTCAGAAGTCTGTAATACAGATGGTAAATCTGTCCCATAAAACAATTTCTACAACATTTTGCAGCCTTTGCTCTACCGTCTTTTAGTTAATATTTTTTTCCTGTTGAGAGGTCTGAGGTCATTCTGATTTCTGATCTTTTGTGAATATGGAGGATGATGATGTTTGAAGGCAACTGTTGCAGATTCTGAAGGTAATTTACAAAGAAGAATTTCATGTATATATTGAGTGATGGTAGCATAATGGAGCTAAGTGTATTTCAAAGTGACTCCTTTGAAAGAAAAAACACTCATTGGATGGATGAACCAAGATTCAGTGTATTTCTTCCTGGGCCTGCACTACCCTTAGGCCCATCGATGACTTCCTGGTTTGCAATGACAGGAAAATGTGGAGAGGGAAGTCTGAAATCACAATGTGCCATTTATCACAAGCTGGCAAAGAACTGAATTAGTGAAGTAAAACCCACAAATGCAATTCTGATTTTTACAAATGTGCTTTATCATGTCATGCACATATCATTACATCCTTCAAGCACAGTCAAATGCTACTTGTTTGCTTATCGTTCAGGGAACACCTACTAAGTGCCAAAATTATCTTCCTGGTACATAAGATCCAACAGAAAGTAGGATGTAAATAATCTCTATCCTCACATATCTTCCTTTATCTGTATTTCTTTAATGACACTCACTACATTTTTGTCATTTGTGAACATTTTATTCTCCTACAACACAGTGAGTGGTCTGATGCTAGCCTTATTTTAAAATTTATCAGTGTTTCCCTGTGGCACTTATCTCAGTGCTTAACAGCTACAAATGGTCAATAATGTGTTGAATCAATGAATAAATGATGTTTCCCAGCATGCTTTGTTGGAATAATCCAATAAGCTTCTCTCCTGCTAAGCTGTTAGAAGTGAACTTAATTCTTATGTTCATATTAATTCTTAATTCTTAATTCATATTAAGAAGTTGGCACAAAATAAACCATTAAAATGGAATGACAGTACAAGAATCAGCCTTAAAATTTTCTCCTTGGAATTGTAGAATACTTTTATGACTTAATATTAGTGAGTCATGTTTATACAAGAAGATTATAAATGCACAATAATATATTTATCCAAGAGATTTAACATCAATTTAGAATACATTACGATGTACTAGAAAAGAATAAAATTTTATAATATTGCACTTTTATAAGAATGCTCCAAATACATCTTTGTGATTGATAATGCCTACATGAGGGAAAACTTTGAAATTATCTCTTATTTTGATTTGTTTTATAGGGAGTTTTTAATCTTCTGTGGAATCAAACTCCAAAGGTAGGTATTTTGGAGAATTAAAAATTGCATCCTCAAACTTCCCAGGGAGAACACATGGTGTGCCTCAGGCTGTTGCAACGTCACACCGCCCTCTGCCGCCACAGGCTTACCCCGCATTCCGTACCCCTCCTTCCCCTCTGGCCTGAGTGAGCCAGAGCACCCTAATCAGCTGCTACTTTAACCCCGTCCTGTCTGAGCAAAGAACAGATGGCCTCAGGCAACCTACATGCAGAGGTGGGGCCAAATCCAAAGCTGAACCCCAGGAGCTGTGCGAACAAAGAAGAGAAAGGGAAATTTCTCCCAGCAGCCTCAGGAGCAGCGGATTAAATCTCCACAATCAACTTGATGTACCCTGCATCTGTGGAATACCTGAACAGACAACGAATCATCCCAAAGTTGAGGCGGTGGACTTTGGGAGCAAAGATATATATATATTTTTCCTTTTTCTCTTTTTGTGAGTGTGAATGTGTATGCTTCTTCTGTGATTTTGTCTGTATAGCATTGCTTTTACCATTTGTCCTAGGGTTCTGTCTGTCCTCTTTTTTTTTTTTTTTTTTAGTAGAGCTTTTAGCGCTTGTTATCATTGGTGGATTTGTTTGGTTGCTCTCTTCTTTCTTTCTTTCTTTTATTACTTTTACTTTTTTTATTTTTGATAATTAAAAAAAATTTTACTTTAATAACTTTATTTCATTTTATTTTTTTCTTTCTTTCTTTTATTCTCCCTTTTCTTCTGAGCCATGTGGCTGACAGGTGCTCCAGCTGGGTGTCAGGCCTGTGCCTCTGAGGTGAAAGAGCCGAGTTCAGGACACTGGTCCACCAGAGACCTCCCGGCTCCACATAATATCAAACAGCAAAAGCTCTCCCAGAAATCTCCATCTCAATGTTAAAACCCAGCTCCACTCAACGACCACCAAGCTAAAGTGCTGGACACCCTATGCCAAACAACTAGCAAGACAGGAACACAACCCCACCCATTAGCAGAGTGGCTGCCTAAAATCATAATAAGGTCACAGACACCCCAAAACACACCACCAGACACGGACCTGCCCACCAGAAAGACAACATCCAGTCTCATCCACCAGAACACAGGCACCAGTCCCCTCCAACAGGAAGCCTGCACAACCCACTGAACCAACCTTAGCCACTGGGGGCAGACACCAAAAACAATGGGAACTACGAACCTGCAGGCTGTGAAAAGGAGACTGCAAACACAGTAAGTTAAGCAAATTAAGAAGACAGAGAAACAAACAGCAGATGAAGGAGCAAGGTTAAAACCCACCAGACTAAACAAATGAAGAGGAAATAGGCAGTCTACATGAAAAAGAATTCAGAGTAATGACAGTAAAGATGAACCAATATCTTGGAAATAGAATGGAGAAAATACAAGAAACGTTTAACAAGAACCTAGAAGAACTAAAGAGCAAACAAACAATGATGAACAACACAATAAATGAAATTAAAAATTCTCTAGAAGGAATCAACAGCAGAATAACTGAGGCAGAAGAACGGATAAGTGACCTGGAAGGTAAAAGAGTGGAAATAACTACTGCAGAGCAGAATAAAGAAAAAAGAATGAAAAGAACTGAGGACAGTCTCAGAGACCTCTGGGACAACATTAAACGCACCAACATTCGAATTACAGGAGTCTCAGAAGAAGAAGAGAAAAAAAAAGGGACTGAGCCAATATTTGAAGAGATTATAGTTGAAAACTTCCCTAATATGGGAAAGGAAATAGTTAATCAAGTCCTGGAAGCACAGAGAGTCCCATATAGGATAAATCCAAGGAGAAATACGCCAAGACACATATTAATCAAACTGTCAAAAATTACATATAAAGAAAAAATATTAAAAGCAGCAAGGGAAAAACAACAAATAACACACAAGGGAATCCCCATAATGTTAACAGCTGATCTTTCAGCAGAAAATCTGGAAGCCAGAAGGGAGTGGCAGGACATATTTAAAGTGATGAAAGGGAAAAACCTACAACCAAGATTACTCTGCCCAGCAAGGATCTCATTCAGATTCGACAGATAAATTGAACCCTTTACAGACAAGCAAAAGCTAAGAGAATTCAGCACCACCAAACTAGCTTTACAACAAATGTGAAAGGAACTTCTCTAGGCAAGAAACACAAGAGACGGAAAAGACCTACAATAACAAACTCAAAACAATTAACAAAATGGTAATAGGAACATACATATCAATAATTACCTTAAATGTAAATGGATTAAATGCTCCAACCAAAATACATAGACTGGCTGAATGGATACAAAAACAAGGCCTGTCTGTATGCTGTCTACAAGAAACCCACTTCAGACCTATGGACACATACAGACTGAAAGTGAGGGGATGGAAAAAGATATTCCATGCAAATGGAAATCAAAAGAAAGCTGGAGTAGCAATTCTCATGTCAGAAAAAATAGACTTTAAAATAAAGACGATTACAAGAAACAAAGAAGGACACTACATAATGATCAAGGGAGCAATCCAAGAAGAAGTTATCACAATTGTAAACATTTATGCACCCAACATAGGAGCACCTCAATACATAAGGCAAATGCTAACAGCCATAAAAGGGGAAATTGACAGTAACACAATTATAGTAAGGGACTTTAACAACCCACTTTCACCAATGGACAGATCATCCAAAATGAAAACAAATAAGGAAACACTTAAATATCAATTAACTTCATCTTGTTTAATGTAAAACTTTAAGTGATACATTAAACAAGATGGACTTAATTGATATTTATAGGACATTCCATCCAAAAACAACAGAATATGCTTTCTTCTCAAGTGCTCATGGAACATTCTCCAGGGTAGATCATATCTTGGGTCACAAATCAAGCCTTGGTAAATTTAAGAAAATTGAAATCGTATCAAGTATCTTTTCCGACCACAACGCTATGAGACTAGATATCAGTTACAGGAAAAAATCTGTAAAAAATTCAAACACATGGAGGCTAAACAATACACTACTTAATAACCAAGAGATCACTGAAGAAATCAAAGAGGAAATCAAAAAAACCCTAGAGACAAGTGACAATGAAAGCACGACAATCTGAAACCTATGGGATGCAGCAAAAGCAGGTCTAACAGGGAAGTGTATAGCAATACAATCCTACCTCAAGAAACAAGTAAAATCTAAAATAAACAACCTAACCTTACACCTACAGCAATTAGACAAAGAAGAACAAAAAAACCCCCAAAGTTAGCAGAAGGAAAGAAATCATAAAAATCAGATCAGAAATAAATGAAAAAGAAATGAAAGAAACAATAGCAAAGATCAATAAAACTAAAAGCTGGTTCTTTGAGAAGATAAAATTGATAAACCATTAGCCAGACTCATCAAGAAAAAAAGGGAGAAGATTCAAATCAACAGAATTAGAAATGAAAAAGGAGAACTAACAACTGACACAGCAGAAATACAAAGGATCATGAGAGACTACTACCAGTAACTATATGCCAATAAAATGGACAACCTGGAAGAAATGGATAAATTCTTAGCAAAGCACAACCTTCCAAGACTGAACCAGGAAGAAATAGAAAATATAACCAGACTCATCGCAAGCACTGAAATTGAGACTGTGATTAAAAATCTTCCAACAAAAAAGAGCTCAGGACTAGATGGTTTCACAGGTGAATTCTATCAAACATTTAGAGAAGAGCTATCTCCTATCCTTCTCAAACTCTTCCAAATTATTGCAGAGGGAGGAACACTCTCCAACTCATTCTATGAGCCCACATTACCCTGATACCAAAACCAGACAAAGGTATCAGAAAGAAGACTACAGGCCAGTATCACAGATGAACACAGATGCAAAAATCCTCAAGAAAATACTAGCAAACAGAATCCAACAGATCAATAAAAGGATCATACACCATGCTCAAGTGGGCTTTATCCCAGGAATGTAAGGATTCTTCAATATACACAAATCAATCAACGTGATACACCATATTAACAAATTGAAGGATAAAAACCATAAGATCATGTCAAAAGATGCAGAAAAAGCTTTTGACAAAATTCAACACCGATTTATGACAAAAACCCTCCAGAAAGTAGGCATAGAGGGAACTTTCCTCAACATAATAAAGGCCATATATGACAAACCCACAACCAACATCATTCTCAATGGTGAAAAACTGAAACCATTTCCACTAAGATCAAGAACAAGACAAGGTTGCCCACTCTCACCACCATTATTCAGCATAGTTTTGGAAGTTTTAGTCATGTCAATCAGAGAAGAAAAAGGAATAAAAGGAATCCAAATCAGAAAAGAAGAAGTAAAGTTGTCACTGTTTGCAGATAACATGATACTATACATAGAGAATCCTAAAGACGCTACCAGAAAACTACTAGAGCTAATCAATGAATTTGGTAAAGTAGCAGGATACAAAATTAATGCACAGAAGTCTCTTGCATCCCTTTACACTAATGATGAAAAATCTGAAAGAGAAATTAAGGAAACACTCCCATTTACTACTGCAACAAAAAGAATAAAATACCTAGGAATAAACCTACCTAAGGAGACAAAAGACCTGCATGCAGAAAACTATAAGACACTGAAGAAAGAAATTAAAGATGATACAAACAGATGGAGAAATATACCGTGTTCATGGATTGGAAGAATTAACATTGTGAAAATGACTATACTACCCAAAGCAATCTATGGATTCAATGCAATCCTTTTCAAACTACCAATGGCATTTTTCACAGCACTACCACAAAAAATTTCACAATTTGTATGGAAACAGAAAAGACCCTGAAGCACAAAAACAATCTTGAGAAAGAAAAATGGAGCTGGAGGAATCATGCTCCTGGACTTCAGATTATACTACAAAGCTACGGTAATCAAGACAGTATGGTACTGGCACAAAAACAGAAATATAGATCAATGGAACAGGATAGAAAGCCCAGAAATAAACCCACGCACCTATGGTCACCTTATTTTTGATAAAGGAGGGAGGAATATACAATGGAGAAAAGACAGCCTCTTCAATAAGTGGTGCTGGGAAAACTGGACAGCTACATGTAAAAGCTGGAGCACTCTAACACCATACACAAAAATAAACTCAAAATGGATTAAAGACCTAAATGTAAGGCCAGACACTATAAAACTCTTAGAGGAAAACATAGGCACAACACTCTATGACATAAGTCATAGCAAGATCCTTTTGACCCACCTCCTAGAGAAATGGAAATAAAAACAAAAATAAACAAATGGGACCGAATGAAACTTAAAAGCTTTTGCACAGCAAAGGAAACCATAAACAAGATGAAAAGACAACCCTCATAATGGGAGAAAATATTTGCAAATGAAGCAACTGACAAAGAATTAATCTCCAAAATTTACAAGCAGCTCATGCAGCTCAGTATCAAGAAAGCAAAGAACCCAATCGAAAAATGGGCAGAAGACCTAAATAGACATATCTCCAAAGAAGATATACAGATTGCCAACAAACACATGAAAGGATGTTCAACATCACTAATCATTAGAGAAATGCAAATCAAAACTACAATGAGATATCATCTCACACCAGTCAGAATGGCCATCATCAAAAAATCTACAAACAATAAATACTGGAGAGGGTGTGGAGAAAAAGGAACCCTCTTGCACTATTGGTGGGAATGTCAATTCATACAGCCACTATGGAGAACAGTATCAAGGTTCCTTAAGAAACTAAAAATCGAACTACCATATGACCCAGCAATCCCATTACTGGGCATATACCCTGAGAAAACCATAATTCAGAAAGAGACATGTACCACAATGTTCATTGCAGCTCCATTTACAATAGCCAAGACATGGA
Organism: Balaenoptera acutorostrata; assembly: GCF_949987535.1. NCBI lineage: Eukaryota > Metazoa > Chordata > Mammalia > Artiodactyla > Balaenopteridae > Balaenoptera > Balaenoptera acutorostrata. The sequence continues at coordinate 62,207,423 of NC_080070.1, forward strand.
AGCAACCTAAGTGTCCATCAACAGATGACTGGATAAAGAAGATGTGGCACATATATACAATGGAATATTCCTCAGCCATAAAAAGAAATGAAACTGAGTTACTTGTAGTGAGGTGGATGGACCTAGAATCTGTCATACAGAGTGAAGTAAGTCAGAAAGAGAAAAATAAATACCGTATGCTAACACATATATATGGAATCTAAAAAAAAAAAAAAAAAAAAGGTTTTGAGAACCTAGGGGCCGGACAGGAATAAAGACGTAGACGCAGAGAATGGGCTTGAGGACACGGGGAGGGGGAAGGGTAAGCTGGGACGAAGTGAGAGAGTGGAATGGATATATATGCACTACCAAATGTAAAATAGATAGCTAGTGGGAAGCAGCCACATAGCACAGGGAGATCAGCTCGGTGCTTTGTGACCACCTAGAGGGGTGGGATAGGGAGGGTGGGAGGGAGACACAAGTGGGAGGAGATATGGAGATATATGTATATGTATAGCTGATTCAGTTTGTTATAAAGCAGAAACTAACACACCAGTGTAAAGCTATTATACTCCAATAAAGATGTTAAAAAACAATTGCATCCTCAAACTTAGGCACTAAGGAAAAGTATAGAAATCTGCTGGTATTGTCATCTACCCAGGTACATTCTCTTCCACCGAGTTATTAATTTGGATAGTTTCATTTTCCTCTCTTTAGCTTTTTTTCCCCCTATATGTTCTACCCAATAACAGTATTTTCATCTTCTCTTCCGTCCCAAACTATATTATTTTTGTGTAAGTTATTTTATTTAATGTATCATGTGTGAGATCTTAAAAATAAGGTTTAAGTCACTTAGCAGACCCCTTAACTGGTTTCCTTTTGGAGGTATTTCATTGAACTCTCGAATTTGCTTAATGTTATTCAGTTTCTAAGGGATAGGCCAGGAGAAGAGGCATTATTACAGTTTTATAATTTTCTAGAATTTGAAGGTAGTGTCATCCTGGTACCTATAAAACAGACACATAGCTCCTCACATATTTAAGTATCTTACTCTTTCTTCCTAGAATTCAGGTGTTTATGTTAGAATGAGACAATTATCAGGTCATAGACACCACTTAGCTGTCAATTTGCTAGACTGTTATCTGAAGAGAAAGAGAGGATGATGGAGCTATGGTAGGCTTTATCTTGAATCCAGTAACTTTTAGACGATTTTTCTATCACAAAATGCAAAAAATCCAGAAAAATATATGAAATTCCTCCATATTACCTGATTCACTCTGAAGCTAGATACCCCAGTAATGGTAAGCCGTGTTTCCCAAGACTCACCTTGACTTTACCCACTATTTTATAAAGAGCTCTTACAAACTCCCAGGAAGCAGAAGTGAGGCTATTGTAAACCATCACTTTCTTTTCCTCGGAGCCCTCATCTAATAGATTCACCAGTTCCTTTTCTTTTCCCAGCTAGCTTTAAACTGCTACTCAGTTTTACAAAACAAAACAACTTCAAAGCTGCTCTTTATTTCCTGCTTCTAAACTCTGCATGGGCCACTTCTGGCTCTCCAGGGAAGATCAGAGCAGAAGAAATGAGTTCCCTGTTGAGAACTATTAAGGGGTCTGAGATTTTACCCTACTTGGAAGCTCACAAGTTATCCTGATGCAGTTTCATGGATACTGGCAGAAGTCATGAGATTCCTGGGTCAGAGACAAAGGACAGTTTATTACTCACAGGCATATCAGAAGCTATCAGCTACCAGTGGTTTTTTGGTTTGCTTGTTTTGAGCTAATTTCCAGAGATTTAACTCTATTAAGGGATGCAAAAAGAGCAAATGGCAGCTGCACACATGGTGAGATGAGTTACAGGAGAAGAACCCTGAGGTTAGGGGACCTGAATCTCACTACTAGACGGTAAACACATCTGCCCTTTACTCTAGGGGGAGACACTATCTTTATACAGGTATACATCAGAGATATTGTGGGTTCGTTTCCAGACCACTGCAATAAAGTGAATATCACAATAAAGTGAGCCACATGAATTTTTTGGCTTCCCAGTGCATATAAAAGTTATGTTTACATCATACAATATAGTCTATTAAGTGTGCATTAGCATTATGTCTAAGAAAACAATATACATAACTAAATTAAAAAATACTTTATTACTAAAAAAAGCTAACCATCATCTGAGCCTTCAGTGACTTGTAATAGTAACATCAAAGATCACTGATCACAGATCACTATAACAAATATAATAATAATGAAAAAGTTTGAAAAATTGTGAGAATTACCAAAATATGAAAGAGACATGAAGTGAGTGAATGCTGTTGGAAAAATGATGCAGATAGACTTGCTCAAAGTAGGGTTGCCACAAACCTTCAATCTGTAAAAAATGCAATATCTGAGAAGCACAATAAGTTGAAGTGGAATAAAACAAGGTATACGTGTAAACCAAGACTTTTTGCTACAGAAACAATGTTTAATAGATAGTCTAAAACAAAGAACAGTAAGTATCTTGCTGGGAAGATGTGCAGAAACCTGAGAGAAATATAGGAAACTATCTTTCAACATTCCCTTAGCTGATTCAGGCTGATGTGAACATTTCTTGCCCACTGCCTATCCTCTCCCCCTCCCCACCCAACTGCATCAGGTTCTTATTTCATGGACTCAAAATTTTCTCTCAACTTTTTCAGGATAAGAGGTTTTCCTTCTCCCTGCATAGTTTGTTTTCTCCATATTGGCTTATTTCATTATATTATTGTGTTATTTCTGGTCTCTGTATTCCATGTTGAGAACTTCCCTAGGCTGTATACTCATGATTAAGGACAGGAGAATAACTAGCTTATTGGAAGCTCTGAACACATGGGTAGGGCTTGTTGACTGTGAGCTTAACTGTTGGGTGATCTCATTGAGCCATCTGGAGTGAACACTTGATGTCAATATGTTTAGGTTTTTCCTTTAGGTTGATCAGCTTCCCTAGATAAATCTTTCCAATCTTCTGCTGGGATGGTAAAGCACTGGTTTTCAGGGTTCTGGGAATGCAGTGGGAAGCACCATGGATTCTTAGCATTCATACAAACATTAACATTCTCCTTGTTTAAGTATTTTCCAAATCATACTTTGCTAATTCCTAATAAGATTGGGAAATTTTGGGGGGGGTCATATTTATTGGCAGTGTGTTTTCTCTCTGTGAGCTGCCTGTTCATGTCTTTTGCCCATTTTACTATGGATTTCTTTGTCTTTTTCTTTTTAAGCAGTTATTTGTGTGTTCCTGATCCTAATTCTGTGTTACCTGTATGTGTGATGAGTATCTTCCACCAGATATAAGTTTCCTTGTCCTTGCTTTCTGCCTCTGCTGAGCATTTCCTTCAATCTACAGCCTTTTCTGATTCTGAGCTTTCTGTGGAGTGGTCTTTGGTCCAACACTCTGCCAATGTCGGTTCAAGGTCTAGTCCTCAGCACCACCCCATCCTTACTGCTCCTCCTAGACCCTGTGTTCCTAGAGGTCGACATGCTATCCTTTTTAGTTCCTGCCTTCTGATGATTTGTTTTTACTGTCTTCCAAGTTTTTCCATTGATTTAAAAGATTTTACCCATTTTTTTCTTGAATTTTTGGATGTTTGGTAGCCAGAGTGCACAGTGAGTCATCTCTTGTTGCCAGAAAAAAAAATGCAGAAGTCTATACTTAATTTATTTTTGTTTTTTCTAAACACTCTACCCATTCAGGTTGGAACTTTATAGAAATATATATCTTTTAGCTAGGAATTTGAAATGTAAAATTGAGTTTCTGCACTAGGTGTTAATAATTATTTTTATCTGCAGAAAGAGGAATGCCTTAGCTATCTATGTTCCTGTTTTTAAGGGGATCTACACCTCTTTTTAGTATAGTTGAGAACTTAATTACAGCTAGAACTCTAATGTATTAGTTAATTGGTAATCTGGATAAAGTTGGTGAGTAAAGTTTATTTTAAGTGAACTTACTTGTGCAATAATATTTTAATAAATGCTTCCGATGATAAACATCCTTAGCCTCAAGTTTACAACTTGACAGTCTTTGGAAATACTAAAACAAAACTTTCCGTGTTTCAGGGAAGCACTTTGTCTTTCTGAGAAAACAATCTAAGAAATTCAGGTTTTACTTAATGTTTATGGCAATTGGTAGTTTCTAACCTTTTCCTTAGCTAACAAGATGCAAAACTGCCTGATGTGTCTTCTCAAAGTCCTGTGTCAAGTTTCTCATTCTTTCAAGAGGCTCCCCATTAAAATTCCTTGTACAACAGCTGTATTTCTAGCCAAGGCTGAGTTAAAGAACATTAGGCTTATAGTTATATACTCCCACAGGAGAAACAGGTACATTAAAACATTGTTTAAAGAAACTCATTCCTGAGTAAAAACACCCCACAGAGGTTAAGGCAGCTAGAGGTCAAAATGCAAAGGTAGCATTAAGCCTGGATGATAAAAGCTCTGAGAAATTACAAGATCAAGATTCCTGTTTAAATCTCCATTTCTCTGAGCAATTCATCTCAGTGAATTACTAAAAGCAAAGGAGAATGCCATCATAATTCTAAAATTTTATCTATATGAATTACATTTGACAAATGGGATATTTTCATCCCATAAATCACTTCTCTTTAAAATTAGAGCAATTTTACCATCAACAGTGTCTGCTAAGTAAGGTCCCCAGGTTCCTTCAATTGCCTATGGGAAAGCTAATGAATAAGGGCACATACACAAGATTAGTGTGCATGTGTGTCCTTCTGTTGCTATACACTTAGTGCAGTGATAGCTGCTGGGGGTGCTGGTAGTGGAAATAAACTGTTGTGGGGCTGAAAGCCACAAAAAAGTGACTCTTTTGTGATTCTAAATATGCATCATTGTTGAAGCAACAACATAAACAAATGAAATAAAATATAATGGTAGGGTATCTTAAACATTAATGTGCATAGAGATCAATTTATCATGTACGTAAAAATGCATATTCCAGGCCCCTGACACCAGAGATACAGATTCAATAGATTTGGTTTAAGGCCTAGATATATGCATTTTTGAAAATGCTCCAAGTTATTCATTTGGAGGAACACTACAATTGGAGATTATCAAGTACTCAATAAAGGCGCTTTTAGGTCAAATATCTGTCATGAAGATTTCAAAGATAGGTGAGACCCCAAATAGCCAAAGCAATCTTGAGAAAGAAAAATGGAGCGGGAGGAATCAGGCTCCCTGACTTCAGCTTATACTACAAAGCTACAGTAATCCAAACAGTATGGTACTGGCACAGAAACAGACATATAGATGAATGGAACAGGGTAGAAAGCCCAGAAATAAACCCACACACCTATGGTCAATTAATCTATGACAAAGGAGGCAAGAATATACAATGGTGGAAAGACAGTATCTTCAATAAGTGGTACTGGGAAAACTGGACAGCTACATGCAAAAGAATGAAATTAGAACATTATCTAATACCACACACAAAAATCAACTCAAAATGGATTAAAGACCTAAATGTAAGACTGGATATTCTAAAACTCCTAGAGGAAAACATAGACAGAATGCACTTTGATATAAATTGCAGCAATGTTTTTTTGGATCCATCTCCTAGAGTAATGGAAATAAAAGCAAGTGGGACGTAATTAAGCTTAAAAGCTTTTGCACAGCAAAGGAAACCATAAACAAAACAACAAGACAACCTTCAGAATGGGAGAAAATATTTGCAAATGATGCGACTGACAAGGGATTAATTTCCAAAGTATACAAACAGCTCATGCAGCTCGATATCAAAAACCAAACAACCCAATCAAAAAATGGGCAGAACTGAATAGACATTTATCCAAAGAAGACATACAGATGGCCAAAAAGCACACGAAAAGATGCTTCACATTGCTAGTTATTAGAGAAATGCAAATTAAAACTACAATCACCTCACAGCAGTCAGAATAGACATCATCCAAAAGTCTACAAACAATAAATACTGGAGAGGGTGTGGATAAAAGGGAACCCTTGTATACTGCTGGTGGGAATGTAAATTGGTAGAGCCACTATGGAGAATAGTATGGAGGTTCCTTAAAAAACTAAAAATAGAACTACCACATGACCCAGCAATCCTACTCCTGGGCATATATCCGAGAAAACCATAATTTGAAAAGATACATGCACCCTGATGTTCACTGCAGCACTATTTACAATAGCCAAGACATGGAAGCAACCTAAATGTCCGTCAACACATGAATAGATAAAGAAGACGTGGTATACACATACAATGGAGTATTACTCAGCCATAAGAAAGAGTGAAGCAATGCCATTTGCAGCAACATGAATGGACCTACAGATCGTTATACTAAGTGAAGTAAGTCAGAAAGAGAAAAACAAATATCATATGATACCACATATGTGGAATCTAAAAAAATGGTGCAAATGAACTTATTTACAAAACAGAAACAGATTCACAGACTTCAAAAACAAACTTATGGTTACCAAAAGGGAAAGGTGGGGGGAGGGATAAATTAGGAGTTTGGAATTAACATATACACACTACTATATATAAACTAGATAAACAACAAGGACCTACTGTATAGCGTAGGGAACTATATTCAATATCTTGTAATAACATATAATGGAAAAGAATCTGAAAAATAATATATATATACATATATGTATATATATATATAACTGAATCACATTGCTGTATACCTGAAACTAACAAAATTTAAAATCAACTATACTTCAATAAAAAAGATTTATAAAAAAGAATGACATGGGTTTTTATGTCTGGAGAGGAGAGATGAGTTTTTCACATGAAAAAAATATCATGAGCCAGGGCCTAGAGGTGGGAATGGGACCAATGAGAAGGGACAATGAGGAGAGGTTGTTCTAAGTCACAGAAGTCATACTGGGATGCACAGAGGTCATGCTGGGATGCACTGAGAAGTTTGGAAAAATTGATGTTCAGTAAATGATTGACATTTTTCCCAAAGAAGACATATAGATGACCAACAGGCATATAAAAAGATTCCCAACATCACTAATTATCAGGGAAGTGTAAATCAAAACCACAATGAGATACCACCTCATACCTGTCAGAATAACTATTATCAAAAAGATAGTAACGAATGTTGACAAGGATGTGGAAAAAAGGGAACCCTCATGCCCTGTTGTTAGGAATGCAAATTGGTGCAGCTGCTATGAAAAACAGTATGGAGGTTCCTCAAAAAATTAAAAATAGAACTACCATGTGATCCAGCAATTTCACTAGTGGCTATTTACCTGAATAAAGCAAAAACACTAATTGGAAAAGAGATTTGCACTCCTATGATCACTGCAGCATTATTTACAATAGCCAAGAGAAGAAAGCAACCTAAGTGCCCTCAATAGATGAATGGATAAAGAAGATGCAGTATATACATACAAAGGATTATTACTCAGCCATAAAAAAGAATGAAATCTTGCCATTTGTGACAACATGAATGGACCTAGAGGGTAGTGTGCTAAGTGAAATATGTCAGACAAACACTGTATGATTTCACTTATATGTGGAATCTAAGAAACAGAACAAATGAACAAACATAACAAAACAGAAACAGACATATACACAGAGAACTGATGGTTGCCAGAGAGGAGGAGGTTGGGAGGAGGAAAGAAATAGGTGAGGGAGATTAAGAGGTACAAACTCCCAGTTGTAAAATTAATGAGTTGGTTATGAAATGTACAGTGTGGGGAATATAGTTAATAACTATATAATATCTTTGCATGGTGACCTATTGTAATTAGACTTATCATGGTGTATAGTAATATTGAATCACTATGCTGTGTAACATGAACTAACATAGAGTTGTAGATCTATTATACTTTAAAAACAAACTAACGAACAAACTCATAGAAAAAGAGATCAGATTTGTAGTTACCGGAGGTGGGGGACAGAGGGAGAGGGAAGTGGATGACGGTGGTCAAAACGTACAAACTTCCAGTTATAAGATAAATAAGTACTACGGATGTAATGTACAATGTGACAAATATAATTAGCACTGCTGTATGTTATAGATGAAAGTTGTTATCACAAGGAAAAACATTTTTTCTACTTTAATTTTGTATCTGTATTAGATGACGAATGTTCACTAAACTTATTGTGGTCATCATTTCATGATGTATGTAAGTCAAATCACTTTGTTGTATACCTTAAACTTATACAGTGCTCTATGTCAATTATATCTCAATAAAACAAAGAAAAATAATACACACACCCAGACACACACACACACATACATACGTACTTGGATAAAACTGTTGGCTTCTAGGTAAAATTTGTAGCCAGCACAGACACAGGATTTGAAGTGAGAGGACAATTTTCCCTGAATATCGTAGTCTTGGGAGCTCAACATCTGCATATTGGGAGCATTAAGTAAAAATTTTTTCTTCTCCATCTCATTTTCTATTAAAAGACATCATCTCTCTCTTTGTCTCTATGCCTCTTTTAGGGAAGTGTGTACTGCCTATCTCATTGTAATTCATGACTTCATCTTGTCTCCTTCATTAGATTACAGACTTTTTGAGGGCTGGTCCTAACTTACTCGTTTTACTGTGTTGTTGTTGTTTTTTTTTTAATAGTCCATCATGTACTGCTATGAACATAGGTGGGACTCAAAACTCTTGTTTAAAGAATCAATTGATGACTTATTACTTCATCAGTGAGTATATGTCATGGGCCAGACACTATGCTAGGTACTTTGTATGTAACACCTCACTTGGTTTTTACAAACCTAGTAAAGTTTGGCAGAGTTACTCACACATTTCAGGAAAGGATATTGAGGTCTGAAGTCAAGTACCTGTCTATCACCACACAGCTACTAAACAGCAGAGGCAAAAAAACATGTAGAACTGGAAACCGTCAGACTCAAAAGATGTACTCTTTCACTTTTGGATGGAACAAGGAAATGAATGAATGAATGAGTGAATGGGGAGTGTAAAGGTAAGTAACTCATCTTAAGTGAAGAGTAAGTGAGATTGGAAGGAAGGTAGGCAAGGAACTTTTCTGTCCATTTCTGAGCTCTTTGGCAGAAGGCTGGCAGGGGGTGCCAGAGCCTAGAATGTGCAGTTAGAAGGTACCCAGACTGCACGGTAGGGCCACTGGATATTCCATACCTGAGTTGATAGGGAGGGAGACCCAACTGTCGACACAACTGTATTGTGTGACAGTATGAAAGAGGAAGAAAACAGTTTTTTGATGGAAGTCGGTTGTGGGTGAACAATCACCCTAATGACTGGTAAAAAAAAACAAAACAAACAAAACAAACAAAACAATACCCAGGCCCTGTCTCGAGATGTTCTGATTACATTGGTCTGGGGTGAGTTCTAGACATTCTCAAATGTAATGTGCAGCCAAGGTTGAGAAATCCTGTCCTAAGATTTCACTTAATTTTCCGGACACTAGGATTTGGTATCACTGATTTCACAGCTTATGATTATTCCCAGGGAACTGCTTTGTTCTCGTTAGATGGGAGTCATCTAGTCATCTTTTTCTGAGCAAGTCCTGCATTCCAAGTAATTTTGCTTCTGGGACCAAATTATGCAGTCACTGGCATCAGTCTGGCTTAGCAAAATTAATGAAAACATAATTAGGCGAGTTTCCCTCAGCTGTGCTGTTTGAAGGGTCCTTATAATTTTTTTGATAGTAAGATGAATTAAGAAAATGATTGTTTAAATTACAAGTTAGGCATTTCAATTAAACTCAAATTATATCTCTAATGAAGTGGATCATTAATGATAATTTCAAATTATAAAACCAGATTTCAGTGATAAAGCATGGCTACCTCTAAAATCTGACTTTGCAGTATTAGATGGATAACTCTGGAGAAGACACGTAAAGTCGAAGCATGAATAAATTTCCTTATTTATAAGATGAAGATAATAATCCATGCAGTGGTGTATTGGTAATTGCATAATGAACCAGTTCCATGGAGGGGAGGCTGATATTGTGGTATTGCCAATTTCTGACCTGTCAATACTCCCATGATGGGGGACTTCAAGTTACCAAGAGGACTGGCTCACAAATTTCCTGAAAATTTAACAGTGACCTCTTGTGAGTACCACTAAGATAGTGTGGTGATAAAATGAGGTATTGTGTAAATCATCTAACTCAGTGCTCGGCTCAGACTTGTTCAAGATGTAGAGTGTAACTTAACTCTGCAATTTTCAAAAATTCCATATGTTATTAAGTATTGAAGATAGAATTGCTAGTCATTTGAAAAACAGGATGTTTTACTCATGGCAAAAAAGGGCAATATCGTTTTGTTAATCTGAACCTGAAATAGGTTTACACTCTTCCAAGCTGGGTTAGTCCTAAATTCACTGTGTCTCCCTTTAGGAGTCCTGGAAAAATCTACGCTTCCATATTTGAGAAGTATTAGATCTGTGTGGAAATTTGATCACACGTATTTATTAAGCATGTTTTGAGTTCTCAGCACTATGATATATACTATGGACTATGCCAGTAGCTTCTTTGAAAGGCAAGATTTGCATGTATGAGTGTCTTAGATTGTCTTTAACATCTTTCTACTTTTCTTCTCAATGATTTTCTCTCCACTCTTGACTTTCAGTGCCTCTCGTTGCCTGTTTCCTGCTTTCCACATGGTCACCCCTTTTAAGGGGCTTTTTTTTTTTTCACTAGGGGACACCTCTAGAAAAATAATGGTCAAATCTGAGACAAGAGGATGGAGGTGGAGGAGTTCTGAAGGAAGCCAGATAATTGCCAGTATGGAGTCAAAGGTGTAACTTTTCTTGACTTTGGCAAGGAGTTTGGTGCCAATAGATGGCATCAGTGAAAGTCACTCAAAGCTCTCCCTGTCAAAGCATCCAAGTTCCTCCCTATTTCCTGAGTCCTAGGTACAGGGGAGGCATAGCTAACAATCCTCACCTTTGCTTTCTTCCTTGTGTAGCCCTCTCACTCTGGGCTTTTTCCCACAGCTCTTGCCACACATGCCAAATAAACCCAGACTCTTGCCAAGGCCTGAACAGCCTGCATGATCTAGACCCTGCCCATGGCTCCAATAATGACACCAACTTACATTTATCGAGTGCTCACTACAAGCCAGGCACTGCTATATGTGCTGACCAGAATTCAGTCCTGTGATTCTCAAAACAAACCTGTGCATTATTCATCCTGCTTTCCAGATGAGGAAACTGAGGCCTTAGTTTAAATCCCTTGTCTGAGGTCACACAAGCCCAAAGTGGCAGGGGTGGGATTTAAACAGAGGTGGTCCAGTGGGATCTTCTTTCTTAAAGGACATGCTGTAAGAGCAGTCAGGGTTCTGAGCACGGCCAAACAGGCCATCTAAAAGGGGGCGGGGAGTGTCGTTCTCACTTGGGGAGCAGTATCAGGGAAAGGCCGGGAGATGGGCAATGATGGCCATTGTCTACGTCGCAGTACGGAAGGTATGTTACACTATGTGGTTGTCTGTCTCCACGTTGCCATCAACTTTTTAATTGTAATATACATACAGGAAATTGCTCGAGTCATAAGAACACAGCTTGATGCACTTTCACAACACGAGCAGACCCATGTAACCAGCAGCCAGATCAAAAAAGGGATCATCACCAGCACCCTGAGAGCCCCCTGACACCCTTTCTCACTCATTTACACTATCCTCCTCGAAGGTAACCACCATCCTGACTTTTCTTACTATAGATTAGTTTGTTCTGTTTTTGAACTTTATATAAAAGGAATCATACATATTTACTTTTTTTGTCTTGCTTATATTTCTCAGCCTCTTATTTCATGCAGATTTATCCATGCTGTTTAACATAGCAGTAATTCATTTGTTTCTAATGCTGTGTAAAATTCCATGCTTAAACATGTCGTGATTTACTTATCTGCTCTACTGCTGATGGGCTGTCTCTAGTTTTTGGCTACTATGAATCGTGCTTCTATAAACATTCCTGTACATGTCTTTTGGTGCCTATAAGTATGCATTCTGTTGGGTACATACAGAGGAGTAGAATTGCTGGGTCACAGGATATGCATATGCCCCGCTTCAGTAGATGATGCCAAACAATTTTCTAAAGTGTCGGACCAAGTTACACTCCTACCAGCATGACATGAGAGTTCCGGTTGGTGCTCTCATTCTTTTTCATCCTGGTGGGTGCATTTTGGTATTTCATGGTGCTTTTAATTTGCAGTCCCGTCAGAAGAAACCATGTTGAGTTCCACTGTTTATTGGCTCCTGGCATGTCTACTTTTGTGAAGTGGCTGTTGAAGTTTTTTGCTCATCTTTAATTGGATTATCTTTTTCCTATTGATTTGGAGGAGTTTTGCAAATGTATCTCAACAGTGTATTTTGCAAGGATTTAAAAAATCTAGATATAATTACACAAATACCATTTCTTCATATCCAAAGATAAGAGCAGTATTTAATACTTTGTTAATTGTTGAAAAACTTACTATTTAGCAGTGTGGTCCCAGATTTGCTTCTTTTATACATAAGGCATTTCTGTACTCAGTAATAACAAGATAGTTTTCTAGTAAAGAGCTTGCTTTTCCTCTCTCCTCCCCCTCCTTTTCCCTCCCTCCCTCTCTCCCTCTTCCTATCCCCCTCCCTCCTTCTCCTCCTCATTTAATTCCCACTCTTCTTTCTTTCTCTTTTCTTTGTTTTCTTTATCTTTCTTTCTTTCTTTCTCTCTTTCTTTCTCTTTCTTTCTTTCTTTTGTTTTCTTTCTTTCTTCCCACACTGTTTATATTTATGTAAAAACTTTATACTGAGTTTCTTTTAGAGAGTTTGTTCTCATTCCATAGTCCCCAACCTGTTTTCTAAGTACACTGTATAAACAGCTGTGACTGTTTATGTAAATAGCCATATCAGAATTACCATATGATGTTACTTTCTGAGTACTATATCCCATGAGAGTCATTTAAAATTCATTTGAGAGAGAGAAAGAGAAGACTCCCAAATATATATCTCTTATAGAATTTCAAATGAATCATGCAATACAAAGAGAACATCTATAAAATCAGAGTAACAAATAATGCTGTCTTACCTGTGCCGTGAGCTTGGTAAAGTACACGTGATACATGAACATTTAGAGCTGCAGGAAAGATAAATACTTTCATTAGAAAAGTATTTTCTGGATTACAAAGGGACCCACCATAACTCACATAATGCTCTTTTGCGTCTTTATGTTCTTTTTGCTCATGCTGTTTCATTTATTTTTAAAAAAAAACTTATTTTATTGAAGTATAGTTGATTTACATTTTGTAAATTTCTACTGTATAGCAAAGTGATTCAGTTATACATATACATGTTTATATATATATTTTTTCATATTCTTTTCCATGATCATTTATCACAGGATACTGAATATATTCCCTGTGCTATACAGTAGGACCTTATTGTTTATCCATTCTATGTATAATAGTTTGCATCTATGTTTCATCTTTTTATATAGCAAGCTCCCCAACTATGCCTAAGACATAATTTTATTTACAGAAAATGATTTATACATAAAGTTTATGGCAAAATATTGCATCAAATATGCTCTATCTGTAAAAACAGAACGTTTGTCAGACATCCCTGGGAGGGAGCTTATTCCAGTGCTTTCTCTCAGTTGTGCCAATGGACTTCCATAGATCCGTCCCAACTCTGGAGTCATGCAATGTTGGCAAAATGGCAGAGGGTGACCAAGGAGTACACAGAATTCTGCTGCCCCTTCCAAGATTGATTTCCATGTCTTTTTACTGCTAAATTTCAACTGAATGCCAAAAAAGAACCAGCCACAGTTGAAATGCAAACTACAATCTAAAGCTCAATCTGCTCAAAGAAATGGCCGGAGGTAAACGTTATTGAAGGTATCTCCATAGTCGTAAGCCTCAGATTCTGGTAGAGAATGTAGAAGGAATACAAAGTCACTTGGATTACTGAATGCCAGTGAGAACACATGAATCATTTGGTGAGATTTGCTCAAAAGGGCAACAGAGAAATGGCTTGGCAGGTGGAGGAGATGTGGAGCCAGGAAATTATTGCTTTAAGATGGAAGAAATAATAGCATATTTGCATGATGATTGGAATGATCTAGTAGAGAGGGAAAGTTGATGATGCAGAGAGGAGAGATTTGCTGCAGTGCATCCTGGAGATGGGATCCTGTTTGCAGGGGAGGGGAGGGGCTGGCCTTATAAAAGGGGCACAGTGCACATGCTTAAAACATGCTGAAGCAATGAATGCCTTAGCAGGTGGGGATTTATTTTTACTTTTATATTTAGTATTAAATGGGACCTTGATATGGTATAGTAACTAAAAGCAGAGAACTTGGTGACTAAGAGACCCTGTGATGTCTTGGGCACATTACTTAGACTCTGACAGAGTTTATGTACCCGTAAAGTGGACATAATAATAGCACCTCCCTCATAGGGTTGTTGGCATTATTACATGTGACAGAGTATGCGAATTGCCTAGCAAAGTGTCTGGCACATAGACAGGGCCCCCAGATGGTAATTTCTATCGTTAGCACTGCCTCTGCCTTGGAGCAGCAGCCCTGGGTCCCCAGAGCTGGATCCAGAGAGAACGCTGCATGAAGCCCACGTGCACCCTGAGAGGAGCCCAAGGTCCCCTCTTCCTTCTTCAGCATCTCATGCTGGAAAAGTACAGAGCACATGTCTTTTGTTCTAGCCTCATAGCCCTGCACTACCCTGAAACTTCTGAAGGAGAGGCTCAGGAGAGTGATTTCCTTTTTTGGGAGCCTTCCCTAGAGTAGGGCAGATTGCAGGGCTGAGGGGAACTGCCAGAGAGCAGGAATGGGAGCGTAGGAAGGGGACTGCCCCAGCAAACGTTTGGTAAGCAGCTCTTACCACTTTCCCAAGGAATCTGAAAGCCCACGCAAGGGACTATGGAAACCTGAACGTGAATTAACAACACTGACAAAGATGAGCCAGATTGTAGTTTCTCAGTCAATTGAATAAATATTTACAATTTTCCAAAGTGTATCTCCTAGCCTTTCAATCAAGATTCCACATCAATGGCTGCTAGAGACTTTATTTTGAAAGATTGTGCAGTTACATTCAAAACACGAATTTAGCTGTGATTAATGCTTCATCGCTGGTAATTTTGGTTGCTTTGGGGGCAATATTAGGGAAAAACAAGTTATGGTGGTTCTGAATCCATGTTCAGCAATTTTATTAAGTATAAGGTTCACATTCTGGGAAAATATTGATGAGAAAAGGGAACCTGGGTAGAATGACTAGAGAAAAGAGAAAAATATGGCCTTTCTTGATTAAAAAAAAAAAAAAACCAGTATACGCAGGAGTCACTAGAATAAAATGACTGCATTAAATTTCCAGGACAACAGCCAAAGGGTTAAAGTCTTGTAATATGATTAATTAAGAGTATGTTACACTCAGATTGTCAGCTACAATCATATCAAATTCACCATTTCTGGTTTTTGTACTGACTATAGTGCCTGCCAGTAAATGATAATGTCCCTCAATTCAGTAAAGTGAATAGAGCCTTGTAAATTAGAGACACTCAGCAATATCTCATTTATTAAGTTATATGCCTTTAATTTACCAAAGGGCTCATCTTCAATTAGTATCTTCACACAGTTAATGTCATAAATCATAAAATCTTTTTTAAACTAAAATATTTTTGTATTTCACTTTCACTTATAAATTTTTTTGTCATTTTTCTTTGGATTTGGTCTTTGGCTCAATATAATTGTCCTGATTCTTTTCTATACCTCAATAGTATAATCATAATGAAATAGAAAGAAAATATCTAAAGATAATCTGCGAGGCTGAAGGTTCTTCACTCATTACTAAATCTTACATGTTTTGATACTTGCCAAAATATCAAAGGTTGGCCAATTATTGAAGGGTCAAGGAAATAGCCACTGACTGGGAATGTGGCATCGCTGATGGGCTTCTTATGTCCCCTGAAGCCTAGTTCCTGAACTGCCTTCAACACCATACCAAGAGGTGGCATGGCATGTGTCAGATCCCCTGCTAGAGTCAACTGACAGACATGGCAGACAATGATGTGACTGACAAGGGCTTAATATCCAAAATATACAGACAGCTCATGCAACTCAATATCAGAAAAACAAACAGTCCAATCAAAAAATGGGCAGAAGACCTAAACAGACAAAGAAGACAGAGATGGACAATAGGCACATGAAAACATGCTCCACATTGCTAATTATTAGAGAAATGCAAATCAAAACTACAATGAGTTATCACCTCACACCGGTCAGAATGGTCATCATCAAAAAGTCTACAAGCTATAGATGCTGTTGGTGGAAATGTAAATTAGTGCAGCCACTATGGAGAATAGTATGGAGGTTCCTTAAAAAACTAGAGTTACCACATGATCCAGCAATCCCATTCCTGGGCATATAACTGGAAAAAGTGAAGACTCTAATTCAAAAAGATACATGCACCCCAATGTTCATAGCAGCACTATTTACAACAGCCCAGACATGGAAGCAACCTGAATGTCCATCGACAGATGAATGGATAAAGAAGGTGTGGTACATATATGCAATGGAATATTACTTAGCCATAAAGAATGCAGTAATGTCATTCGCAGCAACAAGAATGGACCTAGAGATTATCACACTAAGTGAAGTAGGTCAGGCAGAGAAAGACAGATATATGATATCACTCACATGTGGAATCTAAAAGAAAATACAAATCAACTTATTTACAAAACAGAAGTAGACTCACAGACATAGGAAAAAAACTTAAGGTTACCAAAGTGGAAAGGGGAGGGGGAGGAATAAATTAGGAGTACAGAATTAATAGATACCTACCACTCCATATAAAATAGGTAAACAACAAGGATCTATTGTATAGCACATGGAACTATATTCAATATTTTGTAAATAACCTGTAATGGAAAAGAATCTGAAGATGTACACCTGAAACTAACACAATATTGTAAATCAACTATAGTTTAATTATAGAAAACTACAGAGTTGGGGGCTTTCACATGTTATTTAATCCTCTTAACCACTCCATAAGCTCAGTATGATTATCTCTATTTCAGTGAGTTACCAAAAGAAGGAATAGGCTCAGAGAATTTAAGTGAATGGCTTGCCCATGAAACTGGCAAAACTGGGATACAAACCACTATTTTCTCACTCCAGATCCAGTGCTCACAGTGTTCTGTCCTTTAGCCACAAGATTCAATTTTTGTTTTTTGGGAGATACAGCCTACCGGTGCTTCATATTTCCTGTCCTGCCTTTGGCTATTGACTGATTTGTTCATTTATTCAGTCATTTATCCTTTCAATAAACATATTTTGAGCACCTAGAAGGTTCTAGGCATTCTGCTATCCACTGGGGAATACAGTGATGAATAAGAGACACATGATTCTTGCCCTTGTAGAGTTTCTATTCTAGTGGGGATTGGACATCAAAGACATGTCACATGAGATGAGTGTTTCCAACTCATTGGGGGAGGAGGTAAGATTCTGTAATGGGGGAGCTGACCTAGGTCAGCTTTGAGTTGCAACTGGAAGGCTCACGTCATAACTCTGTATTGTCGTGGTGTCACATTTGCAGACATATCAGTCTGGCTTGCAAAAATCATTGAAAATTTATTAAAATCTTAGTGCAGTTTCTCAACAAAATATCAAAGAGAGATTTCCTACAGAACGTGGTATGAGTTTTACTAAGCACATACTCTATGTGAAGCATAGCACCCTTAAGGGGTAGAAACTATTAATGCTGCTGTTTTATAAATAAGGACACTGAGCCACAGGGAGATTAAGTAACTGCCCAAGGTCACACAGCTAGTAAATAATGGAAATTGGATTTAGACCCAAATATTCTGACTCTTAACTACTATGCTGTATTACCCTCAGAAAGCAACATTCCTTAAAAATACCTTTTCTGGTCTTTTCTCCCTCTACCTCCTACATGTAGAGTATGCCCCAAATTATTTCTCAAACTTTGTTTTCCTGAGTCCTCCTCTCTATTGCCTCCAGTTTAGGACTTTTAAAGTAGAGCAATTTATTGTCTTTGGCTCTTTTCCCCATTGTCAACTGACCCATTACTCCAGTTGCCACAGAAAGGAAGGGCCAAGGATTGAGCCAGTCCTCCCCCTGCCCTGCCCCTTAGAGTTGTACATGGGTGAGCATATTCTTCCTTGAAAAAGAAGAAGGGAAGATTTGGATCTTTTCACTGGCAAATGCTTTATAATTTCATCTCACTGTCAGAAAGGAGTTGGAGTCATTAGCCAGGCCAGGAGTGAGGAGAAGAGTGATCCCTCAAAGGGAAGAGCATGTGCCAAGGCCCTGGGGCAGAGAAAGCGTGGAGCAAGAGGATTGAAAGCTGCCCAGTGTGGCAGGAAAGCAGGAGGGGAGGCAGCAACAGCCAGACTGTGAAGGGCCTTATGTGCTTTGGGAATGATTTTTGACTTTACCTTTTTTGCATTTGGTATGGAGAATCCAGCTAGGAGGCGATTACAGAAATTAAACCCTAAGTGATAGTGACTTGACCCTGCGTGGTGGTGGGTGGGTAGCAAGGGGGTCAACCATCAGTCGTATCCTCGAAAGGACTTGCGACTGATTGGAGATAGGTTATGTGGAAGTGGGAGGATTTGAGAACGACTCTCCAGTATTTATGACTTAAAGGTCTAGGTAGAGGGTGGGGCCATTTAATGAGATGTGGGAGAATGGCAGGGAGAAGAGTTTTCCTTGGGTTTGTGTGCTGTCAGTCTGTATTGTATCAGTTTAGCTCAGTTGGAACTACATTTCGCGGACTCCTTTCCCTGAATAGTCCCAAATCAGCAGAGCAGCACGAGCCATTTGGCAGGAGAGTTGGAAAGCGGAAGTGACGTAGCAGTCACATTCTTTTTATGCAGGAAGACCGGTGTTGGGGAGCAGCCCTGTCTCAGCTCACGCACGTTGTCGCTTTTCTACACGTACAGCTTGTCTAGCATGGAGGCAGCTGCCAGGTGTGGATCTTCCTTTAGCTTCTCTGACTCCTGGGTGGGATATGTGTAGCTCTGTAGTGAAGGGGGCCAGCTTCTATTGCAGGGCCCCTGCATCCCACAAGGTGGAAGCTTGGAAGCAGAGAGAGACCAGTGGGCATCCATCCAATCCTTCAGGGTTCCAGCTCGCCTTCAGGTGTTTCAGACTTCCTGGCTCTCCCCTCCTTCGCACCCACCTTTCCTTCCCTGCTGACCTGAGGCTGCACATCAGGGACAAAGACAACAGCCTTCCACGGATGCTTTAACCAGTTCCCTCACTGCATCAGTTGGAGTCTCTGTCATGAATATCTTACTATCTGTCACATCTAGTGGTTCTGTTTCTCTGACTGAACGCTGACTGATACACTGTGCTAGAGGAAGATTAGCTTACCTTGGTCCATACTGAATTTGAAGGGCCTGTGAGACAGCCAAACAGAGGTGTCAAATACAGAGCAGGATATTCATGGCTGTGGATCAAAGATAATGTAAATTCAGGAATCATATAGATAATAATGGAGGCTGTGGTAAAATAAGAATTAATCTGCTCTTTGTCTCTGGTTCCTGGCACAAAGCTTCAAAATCCCTTGGTATTTGTTCAGTGCTAGGAGAGTCTTTGTTATGCTAACAAGGTGACTCCCGGTGGGCCCCTGGATGGCTTCAGGATGGAGGCTGGTCACCAGAAAGACCAACCATATGATTAAAGAGTGTGAACTTTGGGCTAGCTCGACCTCCAGGGAAGGCAAGAGGGCTGGAGATGTTCAATCACATGGCCAATGGGGTTTAATTGATCATATCAACATAATGAAAACTAATGAAACTGTCAGTAAAAACTCTGGACACCAAGACATGGTGGAACTTCCTGCTTGGTGAACACATGGGTATGCTGGGAGGGGTGACACGTCCTGAGTTTATGGGAAGAGGGCACGGAAGCTCTGCCTTCAGGACCCTTCCAGAACTTGGCCTATGTGTATCCTTTATTATCAAACTAATTCCAAGTACAGTGCTTCCCTGAGTTCTGAGAGTTGTTCTAGCAAATTGTCAAAACTGAGGGGTGCCAATGGGAACCCTCAAATATATGGCCAAGTTGGTCAAAATTGGGGGTGGCCTGAGGACTCCTGGAACTTGTTGCTGCCATCTGAAGTAAGGGCAGTCTCGTGGAGGACTTTGTCCTTAAACCTGTGAAGTCCAACACTAACTCTGGGTAGTGTCAGAATTGAATTGTAGTAAATTCTAGTTGGGGTGGAAATGGTACGGAAGCTATGGAAATGGCTGCTGTAATGAGAAAATATTCAGCAAGACTGTTTAAATCCAAAGGAATGGACAGACAGCCTTCTCTATGAAAAGTCCTGGTCCTCATTTGCTAACTGATGTTCACCAGGAAGCGACTGAGGTGGGAGGAGAGGCACGTGGGCAGGGGTTAGTCCTGAGGCTCTGATGGAGTTTCTGCAGCCTGGGGGCCTTCTGTGTCAGAAAACAAACACTGGGCTTTTTTCAGTCAAGGCACCTCTGGTGCTTCGTTTTTATTTGTGGAGATGCATCAGCTGCAGGTTATTTACTTTTTGTTTTGTCCCTTCAGCATCCAGCTTGCTCTGGGCATGAACAGCCTGCCCTTTTCCTTTTGTGAGGGTGTCGGTGGGAGGCTGGCAGGGGATAGAACAGTTGGTGAGGCTGTGAATTGTATTACTTAGTAAACTTTTGCCTCCTCAAACACTCTTCTGAGCAAATGTAGAATGCATTTTCGCAGACAGCAAATCACTCCATGTCCATAGTCAAGTCATTTGGGGCTTGCACTCAGCCTTGAATCTGGCCACGTTATCTATGAATAATTTCGTATCTTGGAATGTTACCTGAGAACTAAGACTCTGGGCTACTAATTAGCCAGTCAAGTTAAGAAAATTTTGGTGTCATTCTTGCTCTTTTCATAAAAGTGTAATCACGCAAGATGATTTCCCTGAGAAATAAACACCTTTAGCCATATTTTACGCTTTTCCACGTGGGCTTTTGCATGTAGGTAGCTGAGAGGCAAGAGGTATTTAGGTGTGGAATTGATTACAAAATGGGAAGTTTTGAGAAGGCATGCCTGTGCAGGCGCTGTTTTGCATTCTGAAAGATTCTGCAGGCAGAAGAGAAACTAATCCTGGAGGTTAAAGGCCCATCACGTGGAGGAGTCGTAAACTCATACTCGTCCATGTGAACCACTGGGAGACCTGAAGAGCAGGGCTGAGTCCTCCCTGCCTCCCAGGTAGGTACCCTCTGTCCTGCTCTCTCTGCCTGGTCACTTAGGCATCTTGAGACAAATTCTGGCTGGCAGCAGGGAGAGGTGGGGTCCCAGCTCCTCACCGGCTCTGTACCCATAGAAAATCACCACTTCAGACAACTGCTCATTCACGGTCCTCTAACCTTGACCCTGCCCTCCCACACAACTAGCCTCAGTGTTCCTCTGGATTTTGGATGTGGTTGGGGAACAAGGCAGTGGCCTCCAGACATATCTGGATTCAAAGCCTGGCTGTTACTCACTAGCTGTGTGATTCTAGCAGCTCACACAACTTCTGTAAACTTTGGAGCGCTCCTCTGTAAAAATAGATAAAAATGACCTCCTAGGTTTGTTGTGAGGTTTAATTACAATAATGTACATAAAGCTCTTAGCACAGGGCCTGACACATACTAAGTACTGGTAAATAGCAGCTCATAGCCATGTTATTTATATCACGTTTATGAATGGGCCATCAGTCAACAGTTTTACTCTGAAGGCCACGTGGTTCACGGAACAGATAATTTATAGAGTGTAGTTAAATTGCTTACAGAGCTTATGAGGACAAGAAAGATGGAGTTGCTTTTTTTTTCTGTTCCGTGGTGGCCACAGACTTCTGTTTCTGGCCAGACATTGGGACAGGCACTGCGTGGATATCAACTGGTGTTTACAGCAAGCCCAGACCTGTCCCAGAAAAATCTCTCCTTGTATACAGCTCATTGGCTAGTGAGGTATGTTTTAAAAATAAAGCATTTTTGTTCTTGAAGCATCTTACCATTATAAATTAGAAATAAGTCTCAGTACTCTGTCTTTGTCTTAGCCTCCATGGAAGCACTTTTATTTATTTATTTTTTTTTTAATTTTTTTTATTTTTTTAATAAATTTATTTATTTATTTATTTTTGGCTGTCTTAGGTCTTCGTTTCTGCGCGAGGGCTTTCTCTAGTTGTGGCGAGCGGGGACCACTCTTCATCGCAGTGCGCGGGCCTTTCACTGTCGTGGCCTCTCTTGTTGCGGAGCACAGGCTCCAGACGCGCAGGCTCAGTAGTTGTGGCTCACGGGCCTAGTTGCTCCGCGGCATGTGGGATCTTCCCATACCAGGGCTCGAACCCGTGTCCCCTCCATTGGCAGGCAGACTCTCAACCACTGCGCCACCAGGGAAGCCCTGGAAGCACTTTTAGTTGCAAGTAGCCAGCTCATTCAGGGAACCTCAAGCAAGGATTGCTAAGGCAATAGAAGGGAGAGGAATCTGCAAACGGGGACTGAAATACTGCAGCTTCAGCGAGACCATTCCTGGGGGCTGGTCATGATTCACCTCGGTTGTCTGCACTTCTGTCCCCTCCCACTAATAGAGCTCTGCTGCTCTGTCCTTTTCTCTACTTATGCAGTTGCCAATTGATCTGGTCTTTCTGATTCTCTCTAGTTCAAGTTCCCAAAGAGAAAATCCAATTGGTCTATCGATCATCATCCCTATCAGGGAGAGCTTCTCATGGTCAGACATGGCACAGGCATAGAACTAAAAAGCACGAGCCCCAATTCTTTGATTCAGCCTTGGATAGTGTTAGAGTTGGTGATAGAGCCCACACGTCTCAATCAGCATTGGAAGAAAGAACTTTAGAGAGACTCTAGACCCAAGTGGTCTATGTTCTCGGAGAGCTACCTTTTCCATCTCCTTTAAAGTTAAGGGAGAAGTCTGGAGTCTATTTATGAACTGACTACCTTAAAGACACTCAGAATAGAAACACAGTACAAGTTGGAGTGAAGATGCTTTCTTGTCGGATTTATATCTTTTCTCTATCTTGTCATAAATGAATGCTGACTAGTTTATTTGCAAGAAATACCTGAGAGACTCTACTTTAACTAAAATGGTTTATTGTTACACAGCCCTTAACCTTGAGTCTATGATACTTACTGGATATGGGAAATTATAGTTACTCTTAATGTGTGTGTTATGGGAAATTATATTTAAATTTACTGACTGACCTTCTAGAAGTTAACCCTTTGACTATTGCTTTACTGATTATGCAACTATTAATGTAATCAGCATAAAAGCCTCTTCAAATTCTCTTCGAGTTGGGCACAGGGGCGGGGAACAAACACTTGTTTTCTTCTCTGTGTAGTTATGGTATGATTAAAAATAAATGGTATGTTTAATTGAGCAGTTTTAAAACTTCTACCGCTTCCACTGCTACCATCCTGGCCCAATTCATCTGCATCTTTGGTCTGGATTTTTGCAAAAGTCTTCTCTCTGATCTCTGCGCTTTTGCCCTTGCCTTCCTGTAGTCTATACTCGACCCAACCACCAGAGTGACGCTGTAAAAATTAGTCTGTCTGACTGGTTCAGCGGCTTCCCACGTGTCTCAGAGCAAGACGTGAATCCCGACGTGGTCAGCGTGGCCCTGCCCCCTGACCTCACCCAACCCCTTTTCTACTTCATTCTCCTGTTCTCTCTGTTGAAGCCACCCTGGCTTCCTTGTTGTTTTCAGACACGATAGGAATACTCCTGGCCTCTGGGCTCTGGCACTTCTGCCCTTGCTTCGTGGAAAGCTCTCTCTCTGCCCAGATACCTATGTGGCCCTCTTCCTCTCAGCTTCAGGTATTTACTCAGAAGTCATCTTCTCAGTGTGACCGTTCCCTGGCCACTATATTTAAAATGCAATACCCCTCCTGCCTTCAAGACATGAATCTTTTTATCTTCCTTCCCTGCTTCACTTTTCTGTCCATAATGTGGACAAAAATGTCACCCGCTATTTCAGTAAACAAAGAATGTTGTGGCCATAAAGCCATCGGTCACTGCAGCTGCCCCTGACGGTGCATCCTTAGGGGAATCCAGGATGGAGAAAAACAGGATATTGGCCCCTAGATGATTAAGATGCATATTAAAGAAGGATTTCACTAAGCCCAGACTCTTGCATCTTCCCATACATAGAAAAGCACTAAAATCATTAACTTGATATGTTTGTTTTTTGTGATTAGCAGTAATCTTTTGATGTTTGGCTGCATTTTTTTGGTTTTGGGGGTTTTTTTGGTTTTTTTTTTCAGCAAAACCCCTTATATATCCTGGTTCCTCCCTTACCTCTTTGGAACAATCCCTCAGAGCTATCTGAGCGGCTGCTATCCTGGGCTATAGTCCTCAGTAAGCAATGAGGTCCTCGAATAAAACATAATTCTCAACTTTTAGGTTGAGCAATTTCTTTTCAATTGACAATAGCAATTGTCACCAAGTAATATATACATATTTTGCTTATTTTGTTGTCACCTGTTTCCCCTCATTAGATGGGGATTCCATTACAGCAGGGATACTTTTCTCACCAGCGCCTGCCCTGTACTGCTGAATTCCTATCACCTAGAACAATTTCCAACACATAGCAAGCTCTCAATAAGGATAAGTTAAATGAATAGAAAAATAAGTGAAAAAATACAAATCTGATCTTTTTCCTTAATAGGGTTACTGGGCTTCCTACTGTTTGGTTGATCTTATGCTGGTGCCCTGCAAGGTCTGTGATAGGACAGTTTACCCAACAAAGAATGTGGCAGTACCAGAATTAATCCAAGTGGCCCAACTTCTTTGGCCAAAGATATTTACATTGTGATTAAGGCAAAGTTGTGGGAAAATTATACTTCTCAGAGAGAAATATAATGTTGGACTTTTCTTGGACGTGGGCGCATCCTTAGGGAGATGGAATTAGGGGCACACTTTTGGTCTTACAGATGACCATGACTGGTCACAAGCTGGACTACCAAGATAGGAACTGAGTCAACTCAAACTCATTCCTACCCCTTGAAAAAGAGCTGAAGGCATTTCTGATTCCAAGTCTGGGGCAGAGGCTTGACTTGCTGGCAGATCCAGGAGTTTCCAGAGAGGAATGCTTTGAGGGAGTATAAGAGGACCTCTTACTCAAAACATATTCCTTCCACCTCAACTTTCACAGAATCTAGAATTCTACCATTAGGTATCTATCCCTATTAGACCTGGAGATTTCCTTGTTCTAATGAAGATGCTCTGGTGCCCAGAGCAGATGATATGAAAACTAATCCTTTAGGGGAAATACCCATCCTTAATAGATAGCTTTTAGAAAGGTTGCAGAAGTTGATCACTGGCTAAATGCCTAGAAGGAGGAAAGAAAGAGTAGGAGGTAGGTGAAGAAAATCATCCGGAAATAATACAATAAGGAAAATTAACTCCCAAATAAATATTTCTGTACCTGATGTTAGGTCATAAGCATGCATATAATCTAAGAGGTCCTACTGGAAAGGCAGGCCCTTTCTGCTGGAATTATTTTTTGAAAAACAAATGACATAGTCTTTTCTCATATTTTGCTTTGGGACTGCTGAATTCTATCATCTAGAACAGTCATTCACTAGGTTAGGACCAGTGGAAAACAGACACATGCATATTCTGTCATCCATGGGTTGAGTCTTCAGGCAGCCATTTCAGTTTACAGAAAGGCATTGAAAGTTAAGAGGACAAGGTAGCTCTCAGTAAAGTAGGAAGGTGGAATTAAAGCAGTCCAAGGTATATGGGAGGTTTTCACCTTGCATAATAGCTGTTTAACTCTAAGGGCACATGTAACTCATTAGAGACTTCTATATTTCCTTAATTTAATTTTTTCCTGAAGATACGTCTTTGTCTCAGAACTAAAAGAGTCTGTTCATGTGGGGTCTGAGGTTAAGGAGGCATAGTTGGAAATTGGGCCCTTGGGGGAATGGATGGGCCAAAGATGTCACTAAATTCTTTGTGGGGAGAGGGGGGTTCTCCTTCTTGTAGATAAGCAAGGGACAAGGAAAGGGGACACTCTGGGGTAGAGAATTCTCTGCAGGATAATGATCTTGCTTGAAGAAAGAAAGAGGGAAAATTATTTTCTAATTCAACTCTCTCTACCTTGACCTACAGCAACTCCATTTTTTTCTGCGTCAAATGTGAGATTCTAAAGCAATAATTTTTCAGATTATTTGAGTAGGCTTCAGAAAAACTTTTCCCTCTGTCTTCTAAACAATTTTGACCTTTATAATTTTAAAAGCAACATATATTTGTGCTTAAAAATTTGGAAACTACAGAAAGGTATAAAGGAAATAACTCCTCACAATCCCATCACATAATATTTTGATGTTTATATTTCAATTTTTTTCTGTTTATATACATACTTTAAAAAGTAATGGGATTATACTATATATCCTGTTTTGTGGTTTGCTCCTTTCACTTAATTTCTCATGATTATATATTTTCCCACATCATTAAATGTTTTTCTAAATAATTTTAATTGCTACCTAGTATTTTGATATATACAGGTATCAATATTTATTTTACTATTCCCCCATTGCTGGACATTTAGTTTTCCTTTTTATTGCAGTGTAAACGTTTGCTTTAATTTTAAATAGAAATTAAAAACTGCATATGCATTTTAAAATAGAGTTTTAATTTCTTCTTCCTCAGTTTAACCCATTAAACTTCCAAAACATCTCTTGGCTGTTGCCTGAAGGCAGAAAGCTTTCCTGGCTGTCGTGAGAATTGGAGAGGGCTTCCTAGATGATTTCCAGAAGGAAGATGGTGGGAGTGGGGTCACTGGGTGGGGAGGGGAGTGAGGGCGGTTCTCATCAGCAGTTAGTTATGAAATTAAAGCTTAACGTTTGAAATATTTAGAAGACCAAGTTATGAGTACATGGATTCCAAGGTGTGTGTCTATTTGGCAAGTGGGATGGGGTTAGTTGGTGGTAAATACAAGTTATTCAGAACAGAATCAACGTGCTGAGGTTGCAGGTGAGTTGGATAAATCCTATTCTTTCTTCCCCCAGCTTTACTGAGATATAATCAACACCTAACAAATGTAAGTTTAAGGAATACAATATGATGATTTTATACCTGTATGTATTTCAAAATGTTTACCACAATAAGGTTAGTTAACACAGCTCTCACCTCACAGAATTACCATTTTGTTGTTGTTGTTATGGTGAGAACATTAAAGCTCCACTGCCGTGGCAACTTTCAAGTATATAATACAGTATGGCTAACTATAGTCACCATGCTGTACATTTGTTCCCCAGAACTTATTCATCTTATACTAGGAAGTTTGCAACCTTTGACCAACATCTCCCCATGTCCCGCACCCCTCAGCCCCTGGCAACCACCACTTGACCCTGTTTCTACGAGTTCGACATTTTTAGTTCTTTGTGTCCCTCATTGGTTGGGGGCATCATCCTTGCCTTATCCATCACTGTGTTTCTTATGCCCGGCGCAGAGCCCGCCACAGGTGCTCAGCAAGTACTTGCGGTGACATCAAATAGAATAAATAAAAGCCCTGGAGAGAAGATAAAGAACTCCGGCTACATATACTTCCTCCCCTGTTAATTTCCGTTTGTTTGCTGTTTCTGCCCTCCTTGTCAATTACTCAGGACTAGGATATTTAATTTAAAGTTGATTTTTTCCAAGTCTTTGCATTCTTAGGAGAAAAGAAGCTACAAGAACGAAAGCCAATTAAATATGTAACCTTAGGTGGATATATCATGTTAAACATCAACTACAACCAGTAATAAAATAATATCTCCTGATTCAAATCTCAACAGATCAAGGGCTGGCTATTTTCTGTGGATTATTCTTTTTTCTGGACATGTCCACATGTCTAGATTTATAGAAGAAATGAAGGGAGGAAGATCTAGCATGTATAGGGCTAATTCCTGTGTTAGGTGAAAAGACTGTTAGTGGGTATGAAAGTACTTTTTTGTCCATGGGGAATTTTGCTGCCAGACTTAATTGAACTTGTTACTTTGTACAGTACTTGAAGCCCAAGGGAAATGTCACCTGTTTAATAAGTCAAAGAAACAGGATTTTATATAAATCCCAAGTGACCTGATAAACACACAGTATAAAACATATCTGTTTTGCTTAATTCAAATTCAATAAACCTCTATGGGAACTTACTACGTGTAAGGCACACAGCAGGAGAGTGTGGTCTCAAAAGGAGAAAAGATGGCTTCTGCCCTCGCGATGCTGAGAGTCTAGGAGATGTATATATTTCCTGTATGTAAACTGCTATCGAAAATATACATCTTGATGGTAAAAGGGCTACGTGGAGTTTTCCTGCCCCACGTATACACTGTTTACGAATGGAGAGTCTGCAGCACTGAGTGGAGGAATGTCACGGAGGGGCCCAGTCTGAGCAGAATTGCAGGTGCCCCTGAGGTGGGACCTCTACACCACTGTCCCTCCACAGCCAACACTCGTGTCTTAGTCTTTCTCCCAGACTTCACCACAGGTGGAGAAAGGAGACGTGGAACAAAGGCACGACTTCCTTAGAGGTGCAGCGATGCCCTCAAGAATTGAGAAAAGGAACAGAGACCACAGTTTTCAACCTGTTTTGGGTCACAGATAGCAATGAAAACGTTTGGAACCTCTCCTCAGCAAATGGAAATATGTTCTTACAGACAATGCCATGAACCATTATCTAGACCCCTTGACACACACCCAGGGCAAAAGCTGAATCCATCCTTCTCCTAGCACTGACTGGTCTTCCTCCTGTGCTCACTACACAAATGAAAAAGCTCCTGAAAATCAGTGAAGGGATACAGGGAACATAAATCTGAACACTCAAGCTCAACCACTAGGGAAGGAAACAAAATAAGACATAAAAAGTAATGACTATCTCTAGCTTGATGTACAAATGTCTCTTTTTTTTTTTATGGAACAAGTTGCAAATCTAAATTATTATGACATTAAAAATCTAAAATAGTAGCAAAACCTCTGAGAATAATCTAATATAAAATACCTAATTCTATGATGACAGGAGGCTTTTGTTTGAAATAATAACTTTTCACATGGTGGATAGTTTCAGGAATTTGTAGGGATAATGGAAAATAGTGCAAAATGATTCATATTTTGAAAATAAAGAATTATTTGTGATAAAGGAGAGGAAACTTGGTTGTCCTATTATCCTTAATTCTCACATTATTCCTTCTTGCCTTTCTCAGTCATTCTACATTTGAGCTCAGGTTATTGATATAGGAAAGACTAAAGATTTATTAAGCTATCAAAAAGAAATAACTTTTTCAAATGCCAAGCAACGTTTATGGGGGAAAAAAATCCCACAAGCTAAACAGTAGTTTATATGAAATGTAGTAGTAGTAGAAATGTGATCTTTCAGAAAATATTGAAGACCTTTAATAAAATAAGCTGATTGTTTTGTTTCAAATCTGATTTGTTGTTAAATGTATATGGCTACAAACCTAACTCAACCATAGTCTATGCAAATTTTCCTTCCAGAGCCTGAGTCAAGCAGGCAGAAATTGACTTCATCAAAAATACTTTAATGCTGGGATGTCCCTGGTGGCACAGTGGTTAAGGCTCTGTGCTCCCAATGCAGGGGGCCCGGGTTCAATCCCTGGCCAGGGAACTAGATCCCACATGCATGCCACAACTAAGGAGTCCGCCTGCCACAACTAAGACCTGGCACAACAAATAAATAAATATTAAAAAAATACTTTAATGGAGAGCTTTTGTTTTTTAAGTGAAGAATTTTGACCTCACATTGATTTTCTAATTTTCCTCTTCTTAGCGCCCCTAAACCAAGGTTCTGAATACATAGGATCACAGAGGGATGAGTTTGAAAATCCTCAGCATTCAAGACCCTATTATAGAGATATCTCTGAAGAAAATCACTATAAACATAGTCCATTATGTAGAGCTGATATACATGACAGAATCATATCCCTTAGCAGTACATTCATATAGTATGAATCTCTACATAATCATTTGACCAGAAAGATGCAATCACCTAGGAAACTCGTACCGAAGCCAGGACCATATCCTGAGTATATACGTGCTTGAGGCTCCCATAGTAATTACAAAAGAGGTCTTGGACCCCAAGGGGATGCTGGGAAAAAAATAATTTTGGGAGGATCAGCTATGGACCTAACTCACTAGAGGAAACACAGATGTGGCAGAGACTGCTCATGTCTCCTTAGTGCCCAGTCTTCTCTTTTTTTCCTTTAAAAAATAGAATCTATGCATGTTTTAGTGGGACCCATAGTCACCTGTGTAGGGAATGCATTTCCCAGGTTCGCTCACACTGGGCATGGCCCACAGGATTTGAATGAAACTATGCTATGTACAGTAATCAAAACTGTTAAATTTATAAATGCAGGTTAAAATAAAGGATGTAATTAAATTAGCTTGTAATAGGGACTGATCATTAGTCAAAAACCTCTTAAAATTATTTCTAAACTTTGCTGTATTTGTAATGTAATAAAGTTTGTAAGGAACTTAAATTCTTAAGAAACTAGACTGAGTTTTGAATATGTTTGTTTTATTATTAGATATAGGATTAAATTACTGATAAACATGTAATTTGTGGTAAGAGCTACAAGGCTGTTTTGGGTAAGCCCACACTGTTAACACTTCAGATTTTCAACAAGTCATGAAATATGAGATGCAACCTTCTAATAGGTCTGAATCACTGGCTAATTCACTGATGCCCACACTTTTACATACTCTATTCATCAAATCCCCTGGGGCAGATGACAGCTACCTGAGACAAGAGACAAAAATAAATTGTTCTCCAGAAAAACAATCGAAGCTGTACACAGTGTCGATTGACTCATCTTTTCTTAGTTCCTGGAGAACAAGTGGGGTCTTTTCAATTCAGAGATTGCAGCAGCTAACCTCTGAGATCTTTCATAATTTCAGACTGAGCATGGATATCACATTCTTTGGTTAACCCTGACCTTTAGCAAAGAGAGAGAACAAAGAGAGAGAACAAATGAAAATAAATGTGCTTGGCAGTGAAAAGAACTGCCTTAGGCAGTTTCTCGTATACATGAGATAAAATATTGATCAGAA
The DNA here is from genome assembly GCF_949987535.1 of Balaenoptera acutorostrata. Lineage (NCBI taxonomy): Eukaryota > Metazoa > Chordata > Mammalia > Artiodactyla > Balaenopteridae > Balaenoptera > Balaenoptera acutorostrata. The sequence continues at coordinate 62,238,419 of NC_080070.1, forward strand.
TTAAATCATGGAGGGATGAAAGAATTTCTTAGAGCCACGCTTTCTTCTCCGGGCCTCGAGCCAGTAGCCCACTCTAATACTGAACATTCAACTAAATTCTTGGGAGTATCCATTTTCCCCTAATACCTATTTAAGTAGAGTTCCCATCAGCCTTTCAGAATATTGAAGCAATCAGAGTCCACAAAGTTTGATTCTGGGAGCCTGACAGGATGGGACATGCTGAAGCCCAGTTACCACTTGGTAAAGAGCGCTGGCTTAGGGGTCAGAAGAAGCGAACGTGAGTCCCACAGCTTCCACTTACTAATGGCAGCATTTTGGTCAGGTTGTCTCAGCAATTTGAGCTTGAGTTTCCTCATTTGGAAGAGCTCCTCTAAGAATCAGATGACATGATGTATAGAAAAGGGTTTTGCAAACTGAAGAGTGCTATCTTCATATAAGGGATTTTACAGGCTGTGGTTTATTGAAAGAAGTCCAGAAACACATGATCTATAAGTGGACATTTTTTAACGGATTACAGTATATATTTAGATGTACCCTTCATACTTCTAAAGGGAACTTGTAACAGGACAATTGTGGTTGAATTAAAAAAAAAATTTTTTTTTTTTTTTTAAACAAGTCCAGACTGAAGCTTCAGTGAACAGGTTGCCAGGGTTGGAAGTTAAGAAATTTCCAGCTGCCTGCTCTTGCAAACAGAGAGCATCCTGGAGCATCATGATTGGTGTTACCAAGATGGGTGACTATTTGCTAATGGCTGTTTATTTTCAGGTTAGACTTTTTTTTTTTTTTTTTTAACATCTTTTTGGAGTATAATTGTTCTACAATTGTGTGTTAGTTTCTGCTTTATAACAAAGTGAATCAGCCATACATATACATATATCCCCATATCTCCTCCCTCTTGTGTCTCCCTCCCACCCTCCCTAACCCACCCCTCTAGGTGGTCACAAAGCACCGAGCTGATCTCCCTGTGCTATGTGGCTGCTTCCCACTAGCTATCCATTTTACATTTGGTAGTGTATATATGTCCATGCCACTCTCTCACTTCATCCCAGCTTACCCTACCCCCTCCCCATGTCCTCAAGTCCATTCTCTACGTCTGCGTCATTATTCCTTTCCTGCCCCTAGGTTCATCAGAATCTTTTTTTTTTTAGATTCCATATATATGTGTTAGCATATGGTATTTGTTTTTCTCTTTCTAACTTACTTCACTCTGTATGACAGATTCTAGGTCCATCCACCTCACTACAAATAACTCAATTTCGTTTCTTTTTATGGCTGAGTAATATTCCATTGTATATATGTGTCACATCTTCTTTATCCGTTCATCTGTCAATGGACACTTAGGTTGCTTCCATGTCCTGGCTATTGTAAATAGAGCTGCAATGAACATTGTGGTGCATGACTCTTTTTGAATTGTAGTTCTATTTTTAGTTTTTTAAGGAACCTCCATACTGTTCTCCATAGTGGCTGTATCAATTAACATTCCCACCAACAGTGCAAGAGGGTTCCCTTTTCTCCACACCCTCTCCAGCATTTATTGGTTGTACATTTTTTGATGATGGCCATTCTGACCAGTGTGAGGTGATACCTCATTGTAGTTTTGATTTGCATTTCTCTAATGATTAGTGATGTTGAGCATCTTTTCATGTGTTTGTTGGCAATCTGTATACCTTCTTTGGATAAGTGTCTATTTGGGTCTTCTGCCTATTCTTGGATTGGGTTGTTTGTTTTTTTGTTATTGAGCTGCATGAGCTGCCTGAATATTTTGGAGATTAATCCTTTGTCAGTTGCTTTTTTTGCAAGTATTTTCTCCCGTTTGAGGGCTGTCTTTTTGTCTTGTTTATGGTTTCCTTTGCTGTGCAAAAGTTTTTAAGTTTCATTAGGTCCCATTTGTTTATTTTTATTTTTATTTCCCTTTCTCTAGGAGGTGTGTCAAAAAGGATCTTGCTGTGATTTATGTCATGGAGTGTTCTACCTGTGTTTTCCTCTAAGAGTTTTATAGTGTCTGTCCTTACATTTAGGTCTTTAATCCATTTTGAGGTTATTTTTGTGTATGGTGTTAGGGAGTGTTCTAATTTCATTCTTTTACATGTAGCTGTCCAGTTTTCCCAGCACCACTTATTAAAGAGGCTGTCTTTTCTCCACTGTATATTCTTGTCTCCTTTATCAAAAATAAGGTGACCATATGTGCATGGCTTTATCTCTGGGCTTTCTATCCTGTTCCATTGATCTATATTTCTGTTTTTGTGCCAGTACCAAACTGTCTTGATTACTGTAGCTTTGTAGTATAGTCTGAAGTCCAGAAGCCTGATTCCTCCAGCTCCATTTTTCTTTCTCCAGGTTGCTTTGGCTATTCGGAGTCTTTTGTGTTTCCATACAAATTGTGAAATTTTTTGTTCTAGTTCTGTGAAAAATGCCAGTGGTAGTTTGATAGGGATTGCATTGAATCTGTAGATTGCTTTGGGTAGTAGAGTCATTTTCACAATGTTGATTCTTCCAATCCAAGAACATGGTATATCTCTCCATTAGTTTGTATCATCTTTAATTTCTTTCATCAGTGTCTTATAGATTTCTGCATACAGGTCTTTTGTCTCCTTAGGTAGCTTTATCCCTAGGTATTTTATTATTTTTGTTGCAGTGATAAATGGGAGTGTTTCCTTAATTTCTCTTTCAGATTTTTCATCATTAGTGTATAGGAATGCAAGAGATTTCTGTACATTAATTTTGTATCCTGCTACTTTACCAAATTCATTGATTAGCTCTAGTAGTTTTCTGGTAGCATCTTTGGGATTCTCTATGTATAGTATCATGTCATCTGCAAACAGTGACAGTTTTAATTCTTCTTTCTGATTTGGATTCCTTTTATTTCTTTTTCTTCTTTGATTGCTGTGGCTAAAACTTCCAAAACTATGTTGAATAATAGTGGTGAGAGTGGGCAACCTTGTGTTGTTGCTGATCTTAGAAGAAATGGTTTCAGTTTTTCACCATTGAGAACGATGTTGGCTGTGGGTTTGTCATATATGGCCTTTATTATGTTGAGGTAAGTTCCCTGTGTGCCTACTTTCTGGAGGGTTTTTATCATAAATGGGTGTTGAATTTTGTTGAAAGCTTTTTCTGCATCTATTGAGATTATCATATGGTTTTTATCCTTCAGTTTGTTAATATGGTTTATCACATTGATTGATTTGCATATATTGAAGAATCCTTGCATTCCTGGGATAAACCCCAGGTTAGACTTTTAACTTAAGCTCAGATTGCTTTTTTGCAACTATCAGGCACCTCCTCCTGGAGGTTGCACGGGCACCAAAGTCTCCATCTTCCCCCAAGCCTTCCTCTGACCTTCCCTCCTGACCAAGTGTGTCCCCGTCCCCAAACAACCAAAGTCCTTCCTCTGGTCTGTGTGTGTGTGTTGGCTGTTGAGGGCTCCATTAGCCCTAAGAAAACTTAGGGTAAACCTACGGACAATGTGTTCTCATCCCAGGGTGAGAAACCAGGACACCACCTGCACTTCTTTCTTCCTACCGCCTCATACACATCCCATTGATCGCCAAATCCTGACTTTCCCTCCTAATAATTACCTGCTGTTTGTTTTTGTTGTGATCTTCACCCATACCCTTAGCAACTCTTGGTAGAGCTTCTGCAAGTGCCCTCTCACTGATATTCCTAACTTTAGTAAATTCTCCCCTCGAATTCATTCTCCTCATTCCAGCCAGAACTAGGGTGCACTCTCTCTACAGTACAAACATGATAACTTCTCATCTCTGCTTAAAACTCATTGCCTCTGGTCTCTGACTGGACTTGGACCAGGGCAGTGGTGCTCAGAGTTGGCTGCCATTTGAATCAACTAGGAAGCTCTGAAACAATACTGATGCCTGGGATCCAATCCCAAGGCTAACTTAATTGATCTGGGGGTACAATGAGGCATCCATAATATTGTTTACTCTGGGCATCCAGGATTGAGAATCTACAGAAAGCTGTACAGCATAGAGCTCAAGAGAGTAAGTTCTGGAATCAGATGGAATTGGGCCCTACTCTTGGCTTCACCACTTACTAGGTTTGTGATCTGGGGCAAGTTATTTGACTTCTAGTTTTCATCATCTGCGGAATGAGAATAAGAATGGTATCAATAAGTATCTCATCAGGATATGGGGAAGATTAAAGGTGACACTGCATTTCTAGCGCTTGGCAGAGTGTCTGGCATTCAGTAGGGGCTATTATTGTCATGGTTGCTGTTATCCTCATTACAGCCATTATCGCCATCATCAAAATTATTGTAAACACCACTCCTCATTAGCTCACTCAGTTTCTCAACAGGGAGACCACTGACATTTTGGATAGGATGATTATTCACTGTGCCCTGCACAGCTGGAGGTTTAACATCCCTGGTCCTCTGACTGCTATCTGCCAGCAACAGTCACCTTCCAAAACGTCCATCCCCTGTGGGGTGGGGAAGGACCACTCTTGGTTCCACTGGGGCTTGGTTGCATCTCCTGCTTTATCTCCTCATCTCTCTCCAATTCCTCTCACTTCTTTTGAGCAAAACTGAACTAGATACGGTTTTAGTCATAGTGCTTCTCCTGTTGCTACCCCTGTAACACCCACATGCACCCCTCCATCTGGCCACCTAGTGTGCTCTCGTCTTTGGAGCTTTTTCTGATATCTTCTCCTCCCAGTCAGTATATACTGGTCACTCGTTCCACTTTATCACTCATGAACTTCGAATTATATTTATGTTTACTCTCTGAAATATTCTCTACATATGTTTTTTGCTTACTACTCATAACAAAACTGCGAATTATGTATTAACATATTCATTTTGTCAGGAATGACCCTGAGGCTCACAGATATTAAGTAACTTGCCCAAGTTTATACAACTAGCGAGTGTCAGAGCGCTGATTTTTCTGACTTCAAATTAAATGCTTTTCCCACTGCACCATCATGTTCTCATGCTGTGGATATTTCTCACATGTCTTGCTCTCTTCCACTGACAATAAGCTTCTCAGGGCAGGGCCCAAGTATGGTTCATTTTTGTATTCCCAGCTATAATGTCTGGTACACAGCTGGTACTCAGTGAGTGCTTGTTGAATTGGAGGAAACTGCCATATGGTGAGTGCCGTATGGGTCAGTTTCCATGCTGTTCTGGTGTCATCTTTTGGCTTGATTTTGAGTTCCTAGAGAGCGGGGACCTAGTCTTGTTCATCTTAGTTTCCCTGGAGGCTAGAAATTGATCAGCTCATAGCAGACACTCACCATCTGTTACAGTTAATGAAGTTAATAGCATATTATCTTCATTGTTTCTGGCTTTAAAACTCAGGCTGCATTTTGCTGGCTTTTCTAAGAGCCTAGACCAGAATGGAACTGCTTCAGAGGTTTCTTGAAAAACTATCTTTGGCCTCAGAGAGCCTCTGAGAAGGATAAAACAATATTGACAAAGAAACTGTTGAGAAGATGATGACTGATATCAGAACAGCTCTTTTTTCTTTACAACAAATTACTCTTACAACATAGGAGAAAATATTCAGGATCTAGGTCGAGGCAAAAAGTCCTCAGACTTGATACCCCCATGCAAAGTCCATAAAAGGAAAACTGGTAAACTGGACCTCATCAAAACTAAAACTTTCTCTGCCAATGACTCTGTGAAGGTGATGAAAAAACAAGCTACAGGTGGGGTAAAAATATTTTCAAACCGTATATTTGACAAAGGACTAATATAGAAAACAAAGGCCTCTCAAAGTTCAATAGGAGAAAATCCAAACAATCCAATTAGAAAATGGACAAAAGACAGGAACAGACATTTAACCCAAGAGGACGTACAGATGGCAAATAAGCACATGATAAATTGTGCAATGTCATTAACCATTAGGAAAATGCAAATTAAAACCACAGTGAACTATTACGCTCTTATCTGAATGGATAAAATAAAAAAGGTATAACACCAAATGCTGATGAAGATACAAAGCAACTGGAGCAGTCGTACATTGCTGGTGAGAGTGTAAAATGGCACAGTCACTGTGAGAAAAAGTATGGTGGTTTCTTTCAAAACTAAACGTGTGCTTAACATGTGACTCAACAATTACATTTTGGGTCACTTCTCCCAGGGAAATGAAAACTAATGTTCACACAAAAACCTGTATATGAATGTTTATAGCAGCTTTACTTATAAAAGCCCAACACTGGAAACAATCTCCAAATGTCCTTCAACAAGTGAATCGTTAAACGCACTCTGGAACACCCATGCCATGAAATACTACTCAGCAACAAAAAGGAGCCATTAATACACACAACAAGTTGGATGGATCACAGGTGAATGACCCTAAGTGAGAAAAGTCATCTCAAAAGGCAACAGACTGTGAGGTCATTTATATATCATTCTTGCAATAGCAAATCTGTAAATGGAGAACAGATTAATCATTGCCAGGAAGGGGTGGGGACAGGAGGCAGACAGCTCTCGCTGTAAAAGGGTAGCATGAAGCATCATTGTACTGGAACTGTTCTGTATATTGACTATGGTAGCAGTCATACAGACCTACACATGGGAATAACTGTTAGAATTAAATACACTCACATAAATGCATGAAAATTGGTCAAATCTGAATAAAGTTGATAGAATGTGTAAGTGTCCATTTCCTCACTGTCATATTGTTCTATGGTTATACAGGATATTACCATTGGGGGAAAATTGAGTGAAGGGTACATGAAATCCCTTGATATTATATCTTACATCGGCATGTGAATATAGAATTATCTCAAAATAAAAGGTTAAAAAACACTCCCACATAAATTGTCTTAAATGAGATAGATTAATATTATTATTTTCCATCTTGTAGAAAAATAAAGTAAGGCTCGAACAATTCAGGAATATCATCTAAGATCACTCAAATACAGAGTGCAGGAACCAAATGTGAACCCAGGTTTCTCTACTCCACATCTATGCCTATTTTTTCATCACTTTATATTTCCAGAAATGACACAGAAATCTTACCAAGCCTTTCTGGTAGGTTACAGTTAAAATGGACATACTAGCATAAATTGTTAGCCCTTCATGGAGAGAGTTTTCTAAGGAAAAGGGACGGAACACAAAGTAGGAAGAGTTAGGACAGGCCTAGAATGATGCTGGTGAACGAAAGAGGGGGTAGCATCAAAGATCATCTAGGCTTACTTCATTATCGTGCTCATGACTGGCCCTGTTGAGTGCAGATCCTGGTACCCAGAAGCTTCAGAAGGTTGTACCTTGTGACCTCTGGCCTCCCAGTGTGCAATTAGAATTGAGAAGTTTAGAGAAAGGATTTTCTGCAATTTGTGAGGCACACTGGACCACGTAACGGCCAGGGAAGTCTAAGTTTCTTTAGGATAAAATCCCAGGGTCAATTTTATGTCTCCTGGACATAAGCATGCATTCCTGGGTGTTTTGGCAATGTGTGTCCTGTTTTTATGAGTCAATTCCCTACCCGATCAAAGTAATGATGACAGAGAAGTGATGTCTCAGATTTCCAGCTGACAGTGCCGTGGGCAACACACTTTCCTGTAACTGCTGAGTAAATATTTGTGGACTGATTTACAAAGTCATTTTAAATCTGACTTGGATACTAAGTCAAAGTCAGGCTAGAATCATTATTTATCATATCACTATTTCTACAAACTTCTTCTCAAGGTCTTGGGTTGGTTTTCCTCCTGAAGCCACGTTGTATATAATATGGAAGGCTGTTTTTTTTACATCAGAATACGTCTTATCTCTGAAACTTGCAGGTACAGTATGATGAATCTTCAACCTTGTACTTTCCTTGACAATTGACATAAAGTGTGAGTAGTGAGGAACACAGAAGAAAGTGTTCTTGTGATTTGCTTCTCTTTGAGCATGAAACATTGCCTAATGTCTAACATACATAAAAAATGAGCACGACCTCTCGCCCACCACATTTGCACATGCACTCTATCTATACTCTGAATGACTTTGGACCACCTTGCTCTTAGGCAGGGATATTATAAAAATTCTACAGTACCCGCAAATGATAGGAATTTTCGTTAGTTGGTCAATAAGGACTTGTTAGGCAATGTTAGTGTTAGTGACTAAACAGATACATGAGATTGGATACTATGTCTAGAGCTTTACTCTGCTTTTTAAACAAACACCACTGACTGGAGTTCTCCTAACACTAACTCACCTGGGATTGATGGACTGAACAAATGATTTGCCGACTTACAATTACGTGCAATAGAGTCTTTGGAAAATTCCAGGAAGGAAACCTGGTGTTTCCTTGTACCTTCGTAACATGTAAAGAGTTAATAGTTCCATTTGTTCTGGAGAAAATTTTATCAGTGCTTGCAGAATAGCACTGAACTATGGTAGATGAGATAGAATTGATTTTTTTTTTCTTTCTCAAATGGGAAGAAATCTTTTCAATTTGGGGCTAATGGGAAAAATCCACCCACATTTAAGAGAAAAGAACTGAAAGTTAGTGCAGGTGCAGGCAGCACAGTCTTGTGCTGTGCTCTGGAGAGCTGCCGGCCGTTGCTTTCTCAGGAATGCTAAACACAGCTTTATTAGGCTTACTTAGTGGAAACCTTGTGGAGTCCCAGGGTGGGATTTCCTCAAACACCGCTGAGCAAGGTCTATATGTAGCCAAGCAAGGCTTTCATCCGAGCCAAGGAAAGGGCTCAGGGCCTGAGCGCCAAATGCCAGCACAGATAACAGCATGGATTTGATAACCTGACGAATATGCTAGCCTGCCAGAAAGGCTTTCTTTCACTGAAGGAAATTTCATTATTTTGTCTCATCTTAACTTTGAAAAAAATGTGTGTTCTTTCTCTGCAGAAAAACAGTCAACATTTTATACTTTAGTACCTTGTGATGAAGAAAACAGTCTATCTCTCGCCTCTGGATTAACAGGAAGGTGTATGTCATCATCTGTTCCAAATGGAAGCTACTTTCCTTTTAATTGCATCACTCCTAATTGGCAGTATTTAAGACAAACATCCATCTCTTTTAGACAAATAATTCCATTGTTTTTGTTCTGAATAAATTATGAGGTTTTGGCTTTTGGTGTTTTCTTTCTCCAAAAGGTTGCAATCCATAAATTCTCGTACAATTAATGATGAAGCAGCTTACATGCCAACGTGCTAGAAGTGTAGGGAACCATCCTAAGGTTTAAAATTTGATGCAAATGAACCTCATAGGATATATTGTCTTCAAATCAAATTCTGACATGTGACAGGAGTACTTGATAATTAGTGTACCTTGCCAGCCTCCTAAGTGAATATTTCATAGGCCTATAAAGGTGTATAAAATATGTCAAATCTCTTTTAGTTGCAAGAATCAGGAAACCAACTTGAACCTCTTTAGGCATTATTCCATTGGACCTCAGTTGCAAATTCAGAGATAAAAATGCTGAAGAGTTTTAAACCCCAAGTACAGGACCCTTCTGAGCCGGGGAGTTATGGGTGACAGTGTGGATGAAGAGAAAATGCCTTGGTCTGTGAAGCAGAAACTTAGGGTCTTGGTTCAATTCTGATCCTAATTACCACTGTGACCTTGCGGAAGCCTCTTCAACTGCTTTCTTATTGACAAACCAAGCATTTTGGACCAGACCAACTTTTCCCATTGTCCAACAAGTCACTTCCTCAGAAATAATTTAAGCTTTTGCTTCTAAGGAGGCAGAAAAAATGACATAACTTTAAAATGGCCGTTTCTAGTCTCACCATCAAATGACACACTTAAAAAAATCTCAGTGTTTAGTATCACCCTTCATGTTAAACACACACACACACACACACACACGATTGTAATGTTTTCAATTCTAAAGAAATGCTAAATTAAATAACTCACATTTAGATAATTCATCTTTGATTCTGAAGCTCACTCAGAACCATCCAAATTCAATACAGCACATAACCTCCCCCATTTGTCAGATTTAAGACCCGAACTTTTGATGAATCGCCTGCAAAGTTTAACCCTCCCCTCTCCGAAACTGAAACGTGTCCGAAGAGTGAGCAAACACAGACTTAAAAACTTAAAAAAATTACAGCTTTAAATAAGAAATAAATTGTGTGCTTGTAAAATCCCATCTTTGCAATCCAGTGCTTGGTATTAATAGCCTGTAGCAAGGTTCAGGCACAAAACGTCAAACATAATGGAATGTACACTTCCTCATTCCCCCTTTCCTAGAGTAGCGCCTTCTGACCTCCACAGCTCCGTCTTGTGCAGGGGCCCAGGAGGAGCTTCTGCCAGGAGACGGATGCCAATGAAGTCCCTGGCGGTGTCCCCACTTGTGACCTCAGGTTTTGCCGGACCAATACCGTGTTGTGAAACAATATGTTTTGTTGTTGTGACACTTTAGTGACATAGCTCATAATACAGAACTGGTGATGAAAAGGGAGAGCATAGGGAATGATAATTAAAATATAGAGATTGCTATTTCCAGCTCTTTTCATTGAAATTATAAGAAGAAGGGGAAATGAGAGTGGAACAAAAAGTTGTAGAGGAAATAGCATTGGGAACTTGAAAGAGAAGACAACAGAAAAGGACCCTTATGATCACATCCCCTACTAGGTGAGCTTCATAAAAACATATCCAGGCTCTTACAGCAGTTATGGTTTGCAATAGAGAATAACATCCCCAGCCTTTATCACAATAAATTTTTAAAAAGCAAGCATTCTTAAAGCAAATATACAAAGAAAGGAAAAAATGTACATGAGAGACCATTTTAGAACAGGTGAAGGAGTGTATTATTTGAAGTAGTTAAGAGCACGGATTCTGTCCATTTCCACCTCTTCTTATTTTTTTGGACATGTTATTTACATTCTCTAAGCTTATTTACATATCTCTAAGTTTATCTATAAATTGGAGAGGATATTAACACCTATCTCATAAGTTTGTTCTTAAGATATTTCATTCAAAGTGCGTAGGTAGCTCTGAGCCAAGCACATGGTACAACATACCTAATAAACATTATTGCTGCTGTTGTTATTTCCGTATGATCAACCATTGTAGCAGAAATTCATATTGTCTCTCCAATATCCATTATCCTAGTCTTCTCTTTAAATGAACCCCAATTTTGTATAGGTGTTTATTCCTCAGGGAGAGTGACCCTCTCTCCAGCTCAGGCTAACTCCTGACAAACCCAAGACAATTCCAGTGATCTCACCGCCCTGCCAGTGACTGTGTCAGACAAAGGCAAGGAGACATGATCTGGCCAATGAAACATGACGGAAGTCTGCCAAGGGGGGTTTCTGGGAAAGGTTTCATTGTTTTTTAAAAGGGATACTTGGGACAAAATGACCTTTCATACATTGGATGCTGTGTCCAGATGTAAAGTTTGGAACTGTGGGAGCATCTTGTGACCCTGAGGGGAGTTACTTCTAAGGATGTCAGGAGCAGAGAGGAAGGAGACTATTCCTGATGAGAGCGTGGAACCACTGAATTAGGCAACAGTGGAAGAATTATCTTCTCTGGATTTCTTAAGATCAAAAGTAAATTTCCTTGTTGTTTCAGCCAGTTGAGTCAGTCTTTTCCTTACAGATGAAGGTATCCTAATTGATAGAACCAAAGCACAAAAACAGAAACCGGGGAAGAAGGCATCTCCTGACCTCAATGTTGCCTCTGGTTGCCTCTAAAGCCAACAGTTACCTATTCCCTGAGAATGTTAATTGTTCTCCCACTTTCCCCCTTCTAGTCTCTCCAGTTACCCATTAAGGACCCAACAAAAGAATCACGAGGTCTCTCTAACCCCCAGCACCTTGGAAAAGCTGACCGATGAAGGACTATGGTTCCCGCCTACCCTCTTTCTTCTACACAGGCAGCCCACCTCCCTCCTGACCAGCTCTGGAAAGCAGTGAGTGTGCAACAGGAGAAGCACACCAGCTTCAGAGTGAATGAGGTAGGGGAGGAGAGATCTGGAACAGAAGTGCCTGCAGCCAGGGAAGAAGAGGCAGAGGGACAAGTACAGGGTGATGTTATCAAAGGGCCTCCTCACCCACTGACAGCATTACCTGGGGGTCCTTTCTCAAACCTAAAGTAGAGCAAAGACCTAGAACCATTCAGAGCTCAGGAACACCAGCTTACCTCCCCATTCAGGAAGGATTCCGCAAAGAAATGCATGTCGATGCAATGCAATGCTGGCTTAAAAATTAATTTTTAGTCTACATCTCTGAGTGGAAGTTTATTGGCCTTTTTTCTTTTCGAATTCACATCAGCTTGGGTATACCTAGCTGTCTGCCTGAAGCATCTAACCACAGAGAGAGCATGTTTTTCCTACAGGTTGAATTCTCATCTCAGAGTAATTTCCCCAATTTCTTTCTGGCTTTGAGGTGGTATTCCAAGGACCATTATAGCTTGTGTCAGCTTGAATTTGTTTTTCTTGCTCCATAAATCAATTTCATTGTCAGGCATGGTGAAGGTTGGTTGATTGGTTGGTTGTTTTTCACTTATTCTACACACCTCAGTTCCCAAACCCCAAATATGAGCTCTAAATATGTAACTGAAATAAGACTGGGTTTCTTAGTCCCTCTGTCTTTCTCTGTCTGACTTGAAGGCAATTGTCCAGTTACCTTAACAAAGAAATAAAAAAGGAAAATAAAACAACCAACCAAAAAAAAAAAGAAACCCCCATAAACCTTTCACCAAAAATCTAATTCAAAAGCGTGAAGGGATAACGCAGAATTTTAAATATCTTTTCTTTCTTTTAAAAATATAACACAAAAGACATTTTCTCTGTCATAAATTAAGGCAATTCAGAAGTATATTGACTCAAAAGTGAAAGTTCTTCACTACAGCGCTCCATTTCCCCATCTTACCCTTTTCTGTAGAGGTAACAACTATTAAGAGTTGAATATACATCTTTCCAGATATTTCTCTTTACATTTAAGTAGATAAATGTTAGGTGGGAATTGTTTAGCAGTGGGAGAAGTGAGGGGGTAATCATAGGAGTATTCTTTACTCAAGTTTAGTGAGTGTTGATAAAGTTAACAAGACCCTTAAAGAAACAGAGTTACTACAATGGGATAACACAACCAAGGAATGACTTGCATTTTTTAAACTACAAATGTTAAGACAGGCAAAAGCAAGGAAAGGATTTGACCAAAGAGAAAGAAGACTCTTGGTAAAAGCGGCACTGTGCATAATGCATTCTCCACGCGCTGGCTGTTTATGGTAACAGCATTCTAATGAGATAAACCACATACAAACGCATGAATAGTAATTAGGAGAGGCGGCTACAGACCCCAAGTAGGTTTACTTTGATGGGCGGTCTCAGGAGGAGTTTGGAAGTGGTTTGTACCATACACAAAAAATAATGTCAGGAGAGAAAAGGACACAATGATTCCAACAGGGCTGACACAGGTCACAGGTCTGCCTGCTCTAGTGAGCTTCTGGCTTGTCGTGTTGTCCCCCCTGCTCCCCGACGTGGGTCAGAGCTGGCATGAAGTCAAACACCAGGTCGTTGCACAAGGACTAGCTTACCTGACCTCTTTGTTTCATAAAAACTTAGATGTTAGGAAACCAGGATTGGGGAAGAAGCAGTTGTTCATTCTCCTGGTGGCCCAGGTAACAGTTCAGAGCACTTTGGGGGAGTATGTGATGACTCCCCTTATTTGCTTCCATTGTTTTCTTTGGGAAAACCGTTTATAGGGTGTTTGATTCATTGGAAAGTGTACAATTATTTTGTTCTTTTCTTCTTCACTTGGTTTGCAACATAGATACAAGTTTGAGTTTGAGTTCCAGAAGCTGTCTTATATTATTAAGTGGCCTTAAAGAAAGAAGTCACACGGTGGGTGAGAGCATCCTACTGAGAGGTAGGAGGAACCTTGTTTCATGAGAATTTTGGAGCACCTCTATGTGTTTTGGACTGCCTACCCCTGTTATTTTGTCATTAGTTAATGCATTTCTTAAATGTTAACTCACTGCTATTTCAGGTTTTCTGTACATGAAGTCAAACTTAAGCTTCATACACCACACACTGTCTCCTTTTTGCTTCTTTTCCTTTCTTGTGTTTTGTCAGATTCAAGTTTGGTGTTGATTGTGGAGTGTTCTATTTTCTCTCTAATCATTTTGAAGTTACACACCCTATGTCTATCCTTAAGTGCTTACTATTAATATTTTGAAGAATATGTTGAAGCTATGTTTTTTATCTTCTTGTTAAGAATTAGTTTTTTGTCTTTACCCTTTCACTGAACAGGTCAAAAACCTAACCATTTACTAATGTCTCTCCTCACCCAGTTCCCCATGTTGACATCATTTATCTCTTTTAATTCTTTTTGTTTTAAACCACTTCATTGAAGTATTATTGACATGTAAAAAGTTGTAGGTATTTAATATATACAACTCAATGAGTTTGGGGATAAGTATATACTCATATTATTTTAAGTTCTTGAATATTAAGTATCCAGACTCTCCCAGTATTATTATGAAGTTTTATTTTTAAACTTGTGTTTTATGATATTTTAAGGGATTTGTAATGTGAAGATTGTTAAACACATATGCTCATTCTACCCTGTAGATCTAATCTACACATAATCACATAATAAGATAGTCACTAAAAATGCACTGAGGAAGTAGGGAACAGGAACATCTCAATTTAAAAAAAGTTGCTCCCAATTCTTTCTTCTATAACTTAACAAAATTTTTTCAGCAGTTGTGCAACTCTATCTGTTCTGTCTTCTGTCTCTCACTGTATCCTCTGTTCTTTCTTTCCCTCTTGGAAACCTTTCTCCTTAACGCTGCCTCACACTGCTCCCCTCTGATCTTTCCTTTATGTCTACAGTCCTTTCCCAACTTCCCACTTTTATATCTACTCGTGAACCTATCCACTACCGCAAAAGCTCCATGGCCAAGAGAGGAACATAAAGGATTCTTCCACCTCGGAAAACATGGGAAGGGTTATTTTAATGACCTAAGATTTAACATATATTTTAAAGTCATACCTACTGTAAACACAATAGGAGAAACTGCTGCTTAATAGAATGCTGTATCAATTCCCATGTAAAATGAAGAATTAAACCCTAATTTATCTGTTCTAAATTTCTATTCCATGGTTTTTGCTTCCTTTAAGTATACCTATATCAAATAAAGTATTAAAACATAAATGGCATTTTGTCTGGGGAGAGTCTGCAATCTGCTCTTCAACATATAAATGAAATAATTCAGAATAAGGGGGTAAGGCAAGCATATATCCACTCACCCACCATATCTAGTGCATATTTACAAAGCCCAACTGGCGTGGGTACCAAAAGCAACAAGGCATACAATTCACAAGCAAAAATTGCCATTTTAAGTAAATATTATATACATATGACATGGAAATTATTGTAAAGTTATAAGATCAACTATCAAGCCAATTAAACATAACTACAAATACAGATGTAAATGATATCGCCAAAAAATGGTTAGTAGCATTCTAGGGAATATCTTTCCAAATATAAAAACAGAACTAAATGTTAGGACACAGAAAGTTTCAGAGTTTAAATACCTAAGGAATGGCTCTTTGAAATATAAAAATTAATATCAGGACCACCTTATGGAACTTGTCTGAGGTGGGACCTTAAAATGGAGACATTGGTGATAGGACCATTCATGAGTAATGAGTGTCAGTAAGAACCAGTGAAGAGGCAACCAAGAAGTTGTTGGACCCGGGGTAAAGTTACCTATACACATGTCCTTGCAATACAATTAGACACAATTTGCTCTCTTATTTAATCAGTGCCAGCCATGTGCTAGGCACAGATTGGTGCCACAATAAATCGTGAGCATCTTGAGGGCAAGGATGATGCTTCATTCATGTCTGTACATAGTAAATGCCAAATGTTCGATATGCAAGAAACAAGATGTCGAGATGCCCAAAAAACTGTTTCATGATTTACTCAGGGTCAGTCTAATATGGCTAATTGCCCAAATTAGGTAACAAATGTTAGTTGTCTCTAAGAAGAAATAGAGAGTTCATATGCAAATCCAATTTTAGAGGTGGGAAGAGTAGGTTTAATTTATATGTTTGCATTTATAATTTGTTCTTGGGGTGGTGGTATGGCAGGAAGGTACAAATCCTTCCTTGCTTATGTGTATACATGTGTGTTTTTATGTTATGTGCATTGGGGCCAAAATTTGGTTTAAAATGAGGCTTTCCTGGAAATCTGATTTTACCCCAAATGCCTGCCACTAACCTGGCAGTTGTGTTTGCTACACTGGGAAAGCCCCTAAGGAGTAAACTGGGGAATAAAAATTCATTCCTCATTCATAGCAGGGCTGTGCTTGAGACTATCCCCCTTGTGCTAGCTTGTCTTCATTTTAAAAGTAAAAGATAGTAAGATATGTGAGACAAAAAGGAAAAAAATGAAGGTAAAACTCTACCAGGAAAACAGATGAAACAGTAAAAGTAAACTGCTAGAGTCAAATCCATTAAGCCAACAACCCAGAACAAAAATGAACACACAAACTCAAGGGGCAGATGAGACCCGTTACCTGAATCCAAGTGGCTGAAAGTAGTCATAAATCTTTGGTGCAAATACCAACGAAAAGACAGGAAAATCTTACAGGACATGATTGGAGACAAAAGTTCTCAAAGTTCAAGGTCCCCGTAACCCTTTTTACTGCATTGGCCCTTTTGATAATCTAGATTCCTGGAAAAGCACGCACGTGTACAATATCTTCCCTGTACTTTTAGGGAACTCCTGCATCCCCTAAAGCTCATCTGTGAATTGGTGAATGCCTTCGGCCTTCCCTCTTAGCAAACTGCCCAAGTCATCTCCTCTGGGCTCTGCACCACACCAAGCACGCATTCTTCCTTGTCCATCTCTCCCTCAAGGTATCAGAAAGCATCTGCCACTTCTGCCACTTATTTCATCCCTGCTTACAAATTACAGGGCAGGCAATATAGGAGTCACACAAATGTAATACATTTCATGAAATAAACACAACCTTAGATCCCACAAATCATGGACAATCCTTCCTAAGCGGGCAAAGTTCTGTCACTACTGCAGCTTTCTCCAGCCACACCAGAATTGCTATGAAGTGTCAGGCTTTTTGGTTGACCAATCAGCCTGATTGGTTTCAGGCTTTCAACAAAGTTGACACGAACTATATTTGGTCATCTATAACTCAAGGGGATAAATTCAGAAGGTGGTGTTTTTGCTTCTCGTATGCATACAAGGTGATACAGGTTGAGTTCCCAGGGAAGTGCATTGGGATGCTGAAATGGAGGGTAGTGTGCAGGTTGTCCATCTGGGAGTGTTTTGGGATCAAGACCTGTGAAAAGGAGGGGAGGAAGCAGATGGGGCACAAGGATAAGTGGCAATATGAGTCAGCCCTGAGGACAGTTTCTGCGGACCCCACCCTTGCTCCGGAGCTAAGATGGTCCTTTGGAGTTGGTCTGCATTGGGATGAAATGGCTGTGTCTTTATATGCCAGTGTATGTGATCTACCCCAGGAAGGATTGATTTTGGAGCAGGTGACCCCCTGCAGTTGCAGCAATTCCTGAAGTAACTGACCACCTACTGACATCATTCCCAGCAGCTGATGTCACATGCCCTTTCTGAAAGTGTTTCTGGGTGGTGTACCTCCATGTCTGTCACACGACCCCATCCACTTCAAATAAACTTTACTTGATGCAAGCTTGATGGGCTTTAAATGGAGCCCATTTCAGAAAGGCAGGATATCTACTATCAGAACTAATTCATTCACATAGTATTTATTAATGTGCCAGGCACTGTTTTGGGTACTAACGATATGGTGGTGAAAAGTCGCTACCCTCATTCTAGGGAGGGATTTAGATTAAAAAGGCAATCCAATAAATTAATAACACAATTTTGATAATAAGAAGCAATTTGAAGACAGACAAAGCAGGGTGAGAAGACAGAATGACTGGGTATCCAATGAGGTAGGTGCTAACTTAGGATGGTTTTCAGGACAGCCTTCTCCGAGGAGGTGACAATTCAGTAAGACTTGATTAGTAGTCAGGGGCAAGTGACATGAAACTCTGGGGATAAAAGAATATTTCAGGCAGAGGAAAGGAAGTATTGTATAAAGACCTCAAGCAGGGCTGGGCTTGGCACATTTTAGGGTCCAGCAAGGCTAGTACAGCTGGAGCAGAGAGAAGAGGAAGTGGTAGGGACAGGGCCAGGACCTATAGGACTAGGAGCCCTGAAAAGCAGTTTGGATTTCACACAAAGTACAATGGAAAGTCCATGGAAAGTTTCCAGTGGTAAAGAAACATGACCTACTTTGTGTTTTTAAAAAGTCTGCTCTGTGGAGAATGGGCTAAGAGATTGTGGAAATAAAGACTACAGATTCAACATTAAAAAATTCTGATAAAATATACGTAATATTAAATTTACCATTTGAATGGTTTTTTGACACTTCCATCTTCCTAAAGAGAAACTCTGTACCCATCAAACAACAACTCCACATTCCCCTCTCCTCCAGCCCCTGGTAACCACTCTTTCACCACATTTGTTTTTTGGGGGGGGGGGGTGGTCTGTGTTGGGTCTTCCTTGCTGTGTGCGGGCTTTCCCTAGTTGCGGTGAGCACGGCCTACTCTTCGTTGCAGTGTGCAGCCTTCTCATTGCGATAGCTTCTCTTGTGGTGGAACACTGGCTCTAGGCACAGGGGCTTCAGTAGTTGCAGCACACAGGCTCAGTAGTTGTGGCATGCGGGCCCTAGAGCACGCAGGCTTCAGTAGTTGTGGTGCATGGGCTCAGTAGTTGTGGCTCATTGGCTTTAGAGCTCAGGCTCAGTAGTTGTGGCACACGGGCTTAGTTGCTCCACGGCATGTGGGATCTTCCTGGACCAGGGATCAAACCCGTGTCCCCTAAATTGGCAGACAGATTCTGAACCACTGCACCACCAGGGAAGTCCTCACCACACTTTTTTTCTGTACAAATTTGCCTATTCCAGACACCTCATATAAGTGGAATTATACAATATTGTCCTTTCGTGTCTAGTTTATTTTAATTAGCATAATGCTTTCAAGGTTCATCTATGCTGTAGCATATATCAGAATTTCATTCTCCTTAAAGGTTGGATAATATTCCATTATATGTCTATACCACATTTTGTTTATCTATTCATCCAGCAATGGACATTTGGGTTATTTCCACCTTTTGGCTATTGTGAATACTGCTTCTATGAACATGGGTGTACAAATATCTCCTCCATTTGCTGCTTTCGACTCTTTTGGGTATATGTCTGGAAGTGAAATTGCTAGATCACCTAGTAATTATATGTTTAATTTTTTGAGGAGCCACCATACATACTGTCTTCCACAGTGGCTGTACCATTTTATATCCCCACCAGCCAATGCACAAGGTGCAGCCATGGTGGCTGTTACCAATTTACATTCCCACCAACAGCATAGGAGGGTTCCCTTTTCTCCTCATGCTCTTCATCATTTATAGTTTGTAGACTTTTTGATGATGGCCATTCTGACTGTTGCAAGGTGGTACCTCATTGTAGTCTTGATTTGCATTTCTCTAATAATTAGTGATGTTGAGCATCTTTTCTTTGCCTGTTGGCCATCTGTATGTCTTCTTTGGAGAAACGTCTATTTAGATCTTCTGCCCATTTTTGGATTGGACTGTTTGTTTTTATGATATTGAGCTGTATGAGCTGTTTGTATATTTTAGAGATTAATCCTTTGTCAGTCACATCATTTACAAATATTTTCTTCCGTTCTGTAGGTTGTCTTTTTGTTTTGTTTATGGTTTCCTTTGCTGTGCAAAAGCTTTTAGGTTTAATTATGTCTCATTTTGTTGTTGTTGTTGTTGTTTCCATTACTCTAGGAGATGGATCCAAAAAATATTGCTGTAATTTATGTCAAAGAGTGTTCTGCCTATGTTTTCCTCTAGTAGTTTTATAGTATCCAGTCTTACATTTAGGTCTTTAATCCATTTTGAATTTCTTTCTGTATACAGTGTTAGAGTATGTTCTAATTTCTTTATTTTACATGTAGCTGTCCAGGGACTTCCCTGGCAGTCCAGTGGTTAAGACTCCATGCTTCCACTGCAGGGGGCATGGGTTCAATCCCTGGTCGGGGATCTAAGATCCCCCATGCCTTGTGGCACAGCAATCAATCAATCAATCTGTCCAGTTTTCCCAGCACCACTTATTGAAAGGACTGTGTTTTCTCCATTGTATATTCTTGCCTTTGTCGTAGATTAATTGACAGTAAGTGGGTGGGTTTATTTCTGGGCTTTCTATCCTGTTCCATTGATCTATATGTCGTTTTTGTTCCAGTACCATACTGCTGTGATTACTGTAGCTTTGCAGTAGAGTCTGAAGCTAGGGAGCCTGATTCCTTCAACTCAGTTCTTCCTTCTCAAGATTGCTTTGGCTATTCGGGGTCTTTTGTGTTTCCACACACATTAAAAATTTTTTTGTTCTAGTTCTGTGAAAACTGCCATTGGTAATTTGAGATTGCATTGAATCTGTACATTGTCTTGGGTAGTATGGTCATTTTAACAATATTGATTCTTCCAATCCAAGAACACAGTATATCTTTCCTTCTGTTTGTGTCGTCTTCAAGCTCTTTCATCAATATCTTAGAGTTTTCAGAGTACAGATATTTTGCCTCATTAGATAGATTTATCCCTAGGTATTTTATTCTTTTTGATGTGATGGTAAATGGGATTGTTTCCTCAATTTCTCTTTCTGATAGTTTGTTGTTAGTGTATAGAAACACAACAGATTTCCATATGCTATTTTTGTATCCTGCAACTTTACCGAACTATTGATGAACTCTAACATTATAGTTTTTTGATGCCATCCTTAGGATCTTCTGTGCATAGTATCATGTCCCAAGGCTCATTTTATATGTCCTTCTTGGAGACTGGTGATTTCTGACTCCAGGGAAAAATTATTATCGTTGAATTAACTTCATTTTTCTCAATTTCTTTCTAAGTGCTTGTTTCAGGGAAATGTAGACTTAGCTTAGTCTTTATTATGAGGTACAAATTCTATGAAATCTAGGCACATATTTACTTATTAAATATGACTCTGATGACTTTAATGAAGGCAGAGTCTCATTAAACATGCTGATTATCTTGACAACAGAGCTGAACACACACCATTAACCAATCAGTAAATTAATTGTTTGTCCCTGCTGGTATTCAAAGAGAAAAATCAAATCTTTATTTAAGCTAGAAATGCTTACAGGCCTACCAGAGGGTGACATACCAAAACATTCTGTCTAGGCCGTGAGACACTAGTTAATGACCACTGATCCAGGATACCTACTGGTATTTTCTCCCAGGTTCTCTTAGCTGCTGCTGCTTTTAGTTGTCTGTGACAGAAGTAAAGGACCTTCTAGGACCTACTACAGCAAAAGCCTCAATTACAGCACAAATATCCTATGCAGTCCAAAAAAAAAAAAAAAAAAAAAAAAAAAAGCAGGTGCAAACAAGGTTCCACCAGATCTGTATGCATTTCAGCACAAATTTCTAGAGATTCTTCCTTCAAGGAAACATTTATAAAAGCTCCAATTCTTGATGCTGCCCCTAATAAATGTAAATTCTCTATATTTTTCCATTTACTAAATCATGTATCTTCAGTTTGAGTATTCAAGAGATTCAGTTCTGGGAAAGCAGGTGGCCTATATATGTCAGCCCATTACTTCTGGGTTTATTTCTTTACACATAAAATACAAAGGTCTCCTCATTGTGTGGTTGGTGCAGTGAACAGAAGGAATTAGGCTGTGTTTCTTGATATAGGAGCCACTACACTAGCATGATGTGTAAAATCAGAGCAAGTCAGAACACCTCTGTGTTCCAGTTTCCTCATTTGTTAAGTCAATATAATCATGCTAGATTATACTTGGAGAACTGATCTTTGACCCAGTTAACAAAAGAGCTCTCCAAGGCACACTGTGGCAATATTTGTTTACGTCCTGGCAGTGTTTCAAATGAGACTCTTTTAAAGAGAGAAGCAACAAATATGAGATACTTAGGTGTAGGATTTAATATTTGTCTTATATTTTCAAAAAAAATTTCAGGTATATGACATCATTTGATCGTCACAAAAGTTATGCCATTTAAAAGCAGCAGAGACTTTTACTCACATTTTATAAATAAAGACACCAAAACTCAGAGAATTTAAAAGATGAGCCCAAGTGTACTCAGCTAGTTAAGGTAGACCTAGACCCTGGGCCAGATTATCCAACTGCTAATTATTGTCCAACTACTAGTTGGGTATTTCCTTACAAAAGTATCTACTGTCTTAGGACAGATTACTTAAGCCCAACTTCAGTTATCTCCATTCTGTAAATGAAAACCATATTTTCTCTGTCAGGCATAAGAATGTTGTGAAACTAAAGCTTCAGTGTATGAGGCTCTGAGAATGCTTCTGGGATATACAGTGATAAATAAATTTAACTTGTGATACAATGGAAAGGATTTGATGAGTTGGGGGTGACGGTAACATACAGTGACCATGTGAACAGCGGGGTCAGCTAAACAAACACCTAGATTTAACTGGAATTAATGTGTTTACTTGTGACAATTATAGCCCCTTGATTTTGGGGTAATTCCACTTCATTCAACTTTTTCGTGAATAACATGCCAGATATACAAAGGTTTTTACTATCACATTAGCTTTTTTCTCATAGAATTTTGGAACTTAAAAATTAAATAAACATTCAAGCTAAATCGAGAGTGAAGAATTAAGTCAATTTTATAGCCTTTACTGTAAGATTTGCTGATATTTTAATGAGGCCTTATTCCTGTCTGGTACTGTGGCAAACCGTTAATGCATGTATTACGGAGTTAATCAATCATTAACCCCAGTTTAAAGGTGAGAAAACTGAAGCACAGAGATGTAAAGGAATTTGTTCCAGCTTCAGGCTGGTGTTCAAACGTGGCTCTGTTTGCCACAGATCTTTTTTACCTACTTGTTTATACCAAGACCCTGCTAGTCAGGAATTGTGCTGGGTACTGAGAATACAGGGGGAATAGGCGATGAATCCAACCTCTGGGTAGAGTCAATTTATTTTTGTACTTGATTGTTCATTCATGCAGTATGCATTAAGCAAATACTGTGTGTAGACCCTTTTCCAGGTGCTGGACAGACAACTAGACTTCACAGAGATGGTCCACTAGGAAATCTAAGTGTTGCTGGGAGGAGGACACACATGAACAAACAATAACACTGTGGCACATGTGCTCCCCTTGAGGTATAAACAAATCCTATGGGACATAAAGGATGGAGGGGGTTATTCTGACCGCTGACTGGGGGATATTTGTGACACATCTGAAGTGGCTGATGAACAAAAATGGGACGTCCCATTTCAAAAGGCCCACCTCTCAGACATTTTACTATTTCCCCTGAGATTCATCTTTCTGTTCCTTTCTGTATCTTTCCCATCTATGCTCTCCTAACATGGTCAGAGACAGTAGGAACAGAACCTGCACGACCAGCTGAGTTAGGGTGCGACGAGATAGCAAGTGTGCGATTAATAGCAGCAGATTCAGCCACCTATGCTGAGCAAGAAGTTTTTATTCATGACCTTCTTTTCATCAAGAAAAGACTTCAGCCCAACCAAACTGGGGAATTCAGGATGGAGAAAAAGAGGATACTGGTCCTAGATAGCTAAGATGCATATCAAAGGGATAATTTCAGTGAGTCCAGACTCTTGCATCTTCCCATACATAGAAAAGCACGAAAATCATTAACTTGAGATGTCTGGTTTTTCGTGATTAGCAGTCATCTTTAGATGTTTGACTACATTTTTTTGGTATTGGGTTTTTTTGTTTGTTTGTCTGTTTGTTTTTGAGCAAAAACTCCTATATTTCCTGGCTCCTCCCTTACCTCTTGGGAGCAGTCCCTCAGCGCTATCGGGAGACTGCTTCCCTGCTTACAGTCCTCAGTAAGGACCCCGAATAAAACATAATTCTCAACTCTTAGGTTGTGTGTTTTTTTTCCAGTTAACCGGTTTCTTTTCACGCATCTTAAACCCCCCTCCCCTTAACAGTTACTTCTTTTGCTTTGGCATCTCCCCAGTAGCACACTCAGTGTGTGTGTCTTCTTTAGATTTACACTCTTTTTTAAGAAATCATAGTCTACACACCAGTGGAAGTTTTAGCACTACCCAGTCAGCTCACTCCCACATACTAAAAGTATATTTTAAACAAATTGAAGGAAATTTCTTCGCTCAGATGTATAATCCTCAAGTTTGGCCTTTAATAGAGTAAGATTATAATGCATTTGCTCCAGTGAAAAGTAAACTGTTTGCATTTTTGACAGCAGGGAAAAAAAATGATGCTGAATGTAGCAGTGAACGTGTAATTTTTCCTCCCAACATTCTGCAAATGAGATAAATATTTTTAATGTCTGATAGAATTGATAAATGAGACCTTGGCTTATTTTGTGAATAATTTTATGGTCTACATTATGTTTTAGGAAAAAAATAAAAATAGTCTCTGTGGTGTAACACTGTGGTATAAACAATGTTTCTCGGAAGCAAGATAAAATGTTGTGTTTATTGTTTTCTCCTTTTCCATCTTTAAGGTTTGTATATATTCACAACAATGATATTATGAAGAAATGTTAAAAATTATTCATCTAGTTACCTAAGAAATTTACCTACACTAATACTGGTGAGGATAAATGAAAATATCTTTAAAATTAAATAAACTAAACAATGTACTAAGCCACCCTGCAGTTCTGGGTTCAGTTGCTCTTCTGAAGACAGTGCGATTCTGGCTATGCTAAGACAGCCTGCAGCAAGAACCTGAAGTCCAACTTTGACAGATTAACTCCTACATCTAGGCTATGAGGCTTTCCCATGTGTAGAACCACACCTATTACAACACCCACATAATTTACAATGACCTTACAGAGACAACTGATAGTATCCTCAGGGCACATCTAATTAAGCACTGCTGCAAGGGGAAAAAATTAACTATTTCTCTAGAACCAAATGCCTGTTCTAGAAGCAAAACTCTAACGCCCATGGAAGAGATGCATAAGTGAGCTATGTCATGGTTTACCCAAAGCCACATCTTTGTGCTGTCCAAGTGATGCTCTGCACTTCATCTCCCATTGGCTTGGGAATCATTTGGCCATTTTCCTTCCCTAGATTGAAAACTTTTTATTTACTTCAAAGCAAACGTGAAATTCCCTATGTGAAAAGGGAAAGAACCCATGTTAAACACACAATAGTCTATTTTTCTACTTTCCTTAACATTTCTAACAATAAAATAGGCTTGGAGCACCGAGGTTAAAATGGTGGGATCCATCAGAGGAAGGAGAAAGAACCCATGTTGGAAATAGAACAAGCGGAAAAGATCTCCCCTTGGTTCTTCATATGGATCTGTCCCAGGTGCTTATTGGAACTGTACAAATCTTGATCTTCCAGATGCCTGTATTAAGTTCTTGGCAAAAGAATATATTTTGGGCATCCTGACAAAGACAATGGGGACACAGACAGATGAGAAAGATGTATCTGTGTTTACTCCGTTGAACTTGGAAGTTTCATTTCCTTTGGAGTAAATGGATTATCTTGATCATTTTGCCTGGTCCAAACTTCCTCTAAGTAAGGTAAAGGTTTCAACATTTGGCAGCTCAAAGTGTAATGATCACTGGTGAGGACATTTCTTAGCTATACAAATGATAAAATTATTCCTACTTGAAAACTGTGGTAAGTTGTTTGTTTTGAGATCTTTGAAGCAAAGCTGCTGTGTGATTCATGGCCTTATTTCTGACCAGTATGGAATGATGGAGGCCATGGTCTTTCAGGGTAGAAGAAACCAAGAGCTGAGGCTACTTCCTTTTCCTCCCCTTCTCCTCCCCCTCCCATCCTTTATCTGAGAGGGATGGGAGGAGGGGGTGCTCAGCGGTCCACTAAGATGTTCATGTTTTCCCACTACAAAATGAGCATCTTTTCCAAAGTTCTGGGTTCCAAGTGACTTCTTCCTCCCCAGAGAAATTTGCCCTGGAGTCTGTGGCTAACTCATACACCTTTTCACATAATAAGTTGGCAGAGAGCCTTTAAAAGTTTTCTGGGGCTTCCCTGGTGGCGCAGTGGTTGAGAATCTGCCTGCTAATGCAGGGGACACGGGTTCGAGCCCTGGTCTGGGAAGATCCCACATGCCGCGGAGCAACTAGGCTCGTGAGCCACAACTACTGAGCCTGCGCGTCTGGAGCCTGTGCTCCGCAACAAGAGAGGCCACAATAGTGAGAGGCCCGCGCACCGCGATGAAGAGTGGCCCCCGCTCGCCACAACTAGAGAAAGCCTTCGCACAGAAACGAAGACCCAACACAGCCAAAAATAAATAAATAAATAAATTAAAAAAAAAGTTTTCTGGCAAGGCTGAGAGCTGGGAGATTATTTAGATTTACTGTTCAGATTTACTATCAGATTATTTAGATTTACTGTTTGTCTACAGGTATATTCAGGGTAGATATGACTACAGGATTCCTGTATACCTGTTAGAAACTGACACTGCTCTGGCCAACTTTGGATACCTTATTATGAGTATAATTTTTTTTTCAAGTCATTTCTTATATGTCTTCAAGTTATCATTCTCCACTCTTAAAAGAAATGAGAATAGATTTTAATTTTCTCCTAACCAAAATGTCTTCTGCTTCCTGAGTATAGTTCTTAACTGTTCAATAGCACCAGAAACTGGCAGTTTTTTTACTTCCTTTTCCTCCACTTCGATGATTTACATGTTATAAAGGATATAGGGTGAATGCTTACCCCCACCTCCTCACTCCCCTTCCCAATCCCCTCTGTGATAAAGGCACCAACATGACTAGAAATAAAACCTGCCTGAGCTTTAGAGTCTTCGTTTAACAGACTTTTCTGGGAGTGGTAAGAGAAGTTTTCTTCTGATATAGTTGATGGTGGAACTAAAAGTAAACTGAAATTCATTACATATTCAGGAAACCTGACTTATGCTAAAAACAAATCTTAATAGGAAAATCTTGGCACTCAAACTTTAAAAATTACAGGAATTAAGGAATATAAAAATAAAGGAATATAATCATTCCTTAACAATTACTTAATCTCCGAAATTTCATTTTGACCTCTGAACTTGTTAGTCACTCACTGTGCCCAAACTTTCTTTGAAAATAAAAATTTCCACGTTGCTGAAAACTCTATATTATAATCAGTCAATGTTTATAACTTATTGATGTGACAAGAGGATAGAAAAATTGCTATGAATGTGATTCTCTCTGAAGACTAAAGACTGAAATTTCTCGAGGAAATGCATCAGAATTTTCCTTCGTTGGAGTTAATATATGATGAAATATACAAACATGAAAATTTTCCAGTTAGTTGCACTGAAGTTAACATTTTTAGATCGATGGAGAACAGACAGCTGTAAACTAGAAACCAGTGAGGAAAGAGAAATTAACACTGAGACATGACAGTAAATGAGGAAATTGACAGTTTCATGAAGAGTCAGGGAAGTGGCCGAAACTGTCCAACTGCAGTCCCAAGGATGGTTCACAGGAGACAGTGGCCGCTCCTGTAACTCCTCCAGGGCTGTCCTGATCAAATGGGACAACTAGCAGAGGGGAGTGTTACTGCCACCAGCAAGCTAATTCCTCATCGGAGCTAAGAGGAAGAAGCAGCAGAAAGAGAGGCACTGTCCCTAGAAATCTCCATATCAAGGAGCTGTTGTATTCTAATTGCTTACCCTCCAGATCTAGCCTCCATGTTGGAAGTGCGCAGGATTCCTTTTGGAAATACATCATCAGGGGGTCAGTTTCGTAAAGGACCTAACTCCCATGTGAGATGTGCTAAACAGCCTATGAATGTAATAAATCGAGGGGAGATAAGGAGAGCAGTCAAAAGCGTGGCAACTACATTCAATGTGCAGTGCAATAACCCAAAATTAATTTTGATTTTTTTTTTTTCAGTTCAGCATGTGTTCATACTTCCCCTTCCTCTCCTCTTTTTTTATTTCCCCTACAGGGTGAGCTGGCAGGAATGACAGGATGACAGGGAGGGGAAGTGGAACAAAGAGGTGTTACCAACAGGTAGGGCTCCCCACCTCCCTGCCATTTGTCAAATGTTCACTATGATTCAATTACTATGTGTTTTACATTCTGTCATTTGATCTGTGCAACATCCTAGGAAGTAAAACAGATTCAGAGAGGTTAAGAACCTTGCCCAAGGTCACACTGCTGTTTGGTCATGGAGCATGCTTTAGGCAGCTTGAATGGCAGATACACCAACTTCCCTGAGGTCTCCTACCCAGGAAGATGATATCAGAGCCTTTTGGCCTCACCATTGGGATGTAGGCAGTGGCCCTTCCAGGTGTATGCAAGTCATCATCATATATAACTTGCTTGTTATCACTTAAGAGGCAATCCCTTCTATGCCTCTTCTAGACCAAAGGATATTAAGGGTTATCTCCATTCTTGCTACCACCTCACATTCTAGAAAATTTTACCTAATTACCAGAGCCTACTCTTTGTAGTGATGGAGAAGACCAAAGGAGAGCAAAGTCCTTTTATGCAGCTATTCTTAGTTTTCTGTAAATCAGTTTATTTTCATTATCTATTTTGCCTCTCATGAGCTAAAGTGTGGGTAGTTAACTCTTAGAATAAGTACAGTGAGGAGAAAGAAGGGAGCACCCTTTTTATAGCTGGACAGAAAAGAGCAGGGCAAAGATCCAAGAAAGAAACAAGAACAGTGGCATATTCTTTTCAGAAAAACAAGATTTTTTAACTTATAAATGTGTTCAGTTCATGTATATTCAGTCTAATATCACAATTGCTGACACTGAAATAGAATTTTGAGGACAGTATTTTACAAATAAAGCAGAAGACAAGTGATTTTCCCCCTATAAACTGCAAATCACACAGTATTCCAAGACTATTTTGCAGAATCATATTGAACTTGAGAGGCAAAAGCAAATTGATTGATGCATACATAGGTGGAAAGGCTAAAACAATTCTGGACATAACAGGAAAAATAAAACCGTCTTATCCTTAAATGTCTAGGTCTTAAAGACATTTTCCATATTAATGAAGTGATGGATTTTAAGATATTAAGTTATAAGATGTTATGAAGATTTTAAAATAACTTGAAGTTCTTTTATATAACTTCATCCTAACGTAAACTAGCTTTTAAAATTTTTTATCAATATTTGTGCTTTAAAAATAACCTTGAGGACCCAGAAGAACTAAAGAGTAAACAAACAATGATGATGAACAACACTATAAATGAAAGTAAAAATTCTCTAGAAGGAATCAGTAGCAGAATAACTGAGGCAGAAGAATGGATATGTAACCTGGAAGATAAAAGAGTAGAAATAACTACCACAAGGCAGAATAAAGAAAAAATACTGAAAAGAATTGAGGACACTCTCAAAGACCTCTGGGACAACATTAAATGCACCAACACTCGAATTACAGGGGTTCTGGAGAAGAAGAGAAAAAAAAAAAGGGAGTGAGAAAATATTTGAAGAGATTATAGTTGAAAATTTCCCTAATATGTGGAAGGAAATAGTCAATCATGTCCAGGAAGTGCAGAGAGTCCCATATAGGGTAAATACAAAGAGAAATACACCAAGACACATATTAATCAAGCTATCAAAAATTAAGTACAAAGAAAAAATATTAAAAGCAGCAAGGGAAAAGCAACAAATAACATACAAGGGAATCCCCATAAGGATAACAGCTGATCTTTCAGGGGAAAATTTGCAAGCCAGAAGGGAGTGGCAGGACATATTTAAAGTGATGAAAGGGAAAAAACTACAACGAAGATTACTCTATCCAGCAAGGATCTCATACAGATTCAACGAAGAAATTAAAACCTTTACAGACAAACAAAAGCTAAGAGAATTCAGCACCACCAAACCAGCTTTACAACAAATGCTAAAGGAACTTCTCTAGGCAGGAAACACAAGAGAAGGAAAAGACCTACAAAAACAAACCCAAACAATTAAGAAAATGGTAATAGGAACATACATATCGATAATTACTTTAAATGTAAATGGATTAAATGCTCCAACCGAAAGACATAGACTGGCTGAATGGATACAAAAACAAGACCCATATATATGCTGTCTACAAGAGACCCACTTCAGACCTAGGGACACATACAGACTGAAAGTGAGGGGATGGAAAAAGTTATTCCATGAAAATGGAAATCAAAAGAAAGCTGGAGTAGTAATACTCATATCAGACAAAATAGACTTTAAAAAAAAGATTATTACAAGAGAAAAAGAAGGACACTACATAATGATCAAGGGATCAATCCAAGAAGAAGACATCACAATTGTAAATATTTATGCACCCAACATAGGAGCACCTCAATACATAAGGCAAATGCTAACAGTCATAAAAGGGGAAATCGACAGTAACATAATAAGAATAGGGGACTTTAATACCCCACTTTCACCAATGGACAGATCATCCAAAATGAAAATAAATAAGGAAACACAAGCTTAAAATGACACATTAGATAAGACGGACTTAATTGATATTTATAGGACATTCCATCCCCAAACAAGAGAATACACTTTCCTTCTCAAGTGCTCATGGAACATTCTCCAGGATAGATCATATCTTGGGTCACAAATCAAGCCCTGGTAAATTTAAGAAAATTGAGATCGTATCAAGTATCTTTTCAGACCACAATGCTATGAGACTGGATATCAATTACAGGAAAAAATCTGTAAAAAATACAAACACACGGAGGCTAAACAATACACTACTAAATAACCAAGAGATCACTGAAGAAATCAAAGAGGAAATAAAAAAATACCTAGAAACAAATGACAATGAAAACATGACGACCCAAAACCTATGGGATGCAGCAAAAGCAGTTCTAAGAGGGAAGTTTATAGCAATACAATCCTACCTCAAGAAACAAGAAAAATCTCAAATAAACAAGCTAACCATACACCTAAAACAATTAGAGAAAGAAGAACAAAAAAACCCCCCAAAGTTAGCAGAAGGAAAGAAATCATAAAGATCAGGTCAGAAATAAATGAAAAAGAAATGAAGGAAAAAATAGCAAGATCAATAAAACTAAAAGCTGGTTCTTTGAGAAGATAAACAAAATTGATAAACCATTAGCTAGACTTATCAAGAAAAAAAGAGAGAAAACTCAAATCAATAGAAGTAGAAATGAAAAGGATAATAACAACTGACACTGCAGAAATACAAAGGATCATGAGAGATTACTACAGGCAACTATATGCCAATAAAATGCACAACCTGGAAGAAATGGACAAATTCTTAGAAAAGCACAGCCTTCTGAGACTGAACCAGGAAGAAATAAAAAACATAAACAGACCAATCACAACCACTGAAATTGAAACTGTGATTAAGAATCTTCCAACAAACAAAAGCACAGGACCAGAAGGCATCACAGGCGAATTCTACCAAACATTTAGAGAAGAGCCAACACCTATCCTTCTCAACCTCTTCCAAAATATAGCAGAGAGAGGAACACTCCCAAACTCATTCTATGAGGCCACCATCACCCTGATACCAAAACCAGACAAAGATGTCACAAAAAAAGAAAACTACAGGCCAATATCACTGATGAATATAGGTGCAAAAATCCTCAACAAAATACTAGCAAACAGAATCCAACAGCACATTAAAAGGATCATACACCATGATCAAGTGGGGTTTATCCCAGGAATGCAAGGATTCCTCAATATATGCAAATCAATCAATGTGATACACCATATTAACAAATTGAAGGAGAAAGACCATATGATAATCTCAATAGATGCAGAAAAAGCCTTTGGCGTTTTTTTTTTTTTATTATGTTGAGGGAACTTGCCTCAACATAATAAAAGCCATATATGACAAACCCACAGCCAACATCATTCTCAATAGTGAAAAATGGAAACAATTTCCACTAAGATCAGGAACAAGACCTCGTTACCCACTCTCACCACTATTATTCAACATAGTTTTGGAAGTTTTAGCCACGGCAATCAGAGAAGAAAAAGAAACAAAAGGAATCCAAATTGGAAAAGAAGAAGTAAAACTCACTGTTTGCAGATGCCATGATATTAAACATAGAGAATCCTATAGATGCCACCAGAAAATTACAAGAGCTAATCAATGAATTTGGTAAAGTTGCAGGATACAAAATTAATGCACAGAAGTCTCTTGCATTCCCATACACTAATGATGAAAAATCTGAAAGAGAAATTAAGGAAACACTCCCATTTACCATTACAACAAATAGACTAAAATACCTAGGAATAAACCTACCTAAGGAGACAAAAGACCTGTATGCAGAAAACTATAAGACACTGATGAAAGAAATTAAAGATGATACAAACAGATGGAGAGATATACCATGCTCCTGGATTGGAAGAATCAACATGTGAAATTGACTATACTACCCAAAGCAATCTACAGATTCAATGCAATCCCTATCAAACTACCAATGTCATTTTTCACAGAACTAGAACAAAAAATTTCACAATTTGTATGGAAACACAAAAGACCCTGAATAGCAAATCAGTCCTGAGAAAGAAAAATGGAGCTCGAGGAATCAGACTCCCTGATTTCAGACTACATTACAAAGCTACAGTAATCAAGACAGTTTGGTACTGGCACAAAAACAGAAATATAGATCAATGGAACAGGGTAGAAAGCCCAGAGATAAACCCATGCACATATGGTCACCTCATCTGTGATAAAGGAAGCAAGAGTATACAATGGAGAAAAGACAGCCTCTTCAATAAGTGGTGCTGGGAGAACTGGACAGCTACATGTAAAAGAATGAAATTAGAACAGTCCCTAACACTATACACAAAAGTAAACTCAAAATGGATTAAAGACCTAAATGTAAGGCCAGGCACTATAAAACTCTTAGAGGAAACATTAGGCAGAACACTTTATGACATAAATCACAGCAAGATCCTTTTTCACCCACCTCCTAGAGAAATGGAAATTAAAACAAAAATAAACAAATAGGACCTCATGAAACTTAAAAGCTTTTGCACAGCAAAGGAAACCATAAACAAGATGAAAAGACAGCCCTCAGAATGGGAGTCAATATTTGCAAATGAAGCAACTGACAAAGGATTAATCTCCAAAATGTGCAAGCAGCTCATGCAGCTCAATATCAAAAAAACAAACAACCCAATCCAAAAATGGTCAGAAGACCTAAATAGACATTTCTCCAAAGAAGATATACAGATTGCCAACAAACATATGAAAGGATGTTCAACATCACTAATCATTAGAGAAATGCAAATCAAAACTACAATGACCACACCAGTCAGAATGGCATCATCAAAAAATCTAGAAACAATAAATGCTGGAGAGGGTGTGGAGAAAAGAGAACCCTCTTGCACTGTTGGTGGGAATGTAACTTGATACAGCCACTATGGAGAACAGTATGGAGGTTCCTTACAAAACTAAAAATAGAACTACCATATGATCCAGCAATCCCAATACTGGGCATATACTCTGAGAAAACCATAATTCAAAAAGAGTCATATAACACAATGATCTTTTCAGCTCTATTTACAATAGCCAGGACATGGAAGCAACCTAAGTGTCCATCGACAGATGAATGGATAAAGAATATGTGGCACATATATACAATGGAATATTACTCAGCTATAAAAAGAAACAAAATTGAGTTATTTGTAGTGAAGTGGATGGACCCAGAGTCTGTCATACAGAGTGAAGTAAGTCAGAAAGAGAGACACAAATAGCATATGCTAACACATATATGTGGAATCTAAGAGAAAAAAAAAAAAAGGTTCTGATGAATCTAGGGCCAGGACAGGAATAAAGACGCAGACGTAGAGAATGGACTTGAGGACACGGGGAGGGGGAAGGGTAAGCTGGGACGAAGTGAGAGAGTGGCATGGACATATATACACTACCAAATGTAAAATAGATAGCTAGGCGGAAGCAACCGCATAGCACAAGGAGACCAGTTCTGCGCTTTGTGACCACCCAGAGGGGTGGGATAGGGAGGGTGGGAGGTAGACGCATGAGGGAGGAGATATGGGGATATATGTACAGTATAGCTGATTCACTTTGTTATACAGCAGAAACTAACACAACAATGTAAAGCAATTATACTCCAATAAGGATGTTAAAAATTTTTTTTTTATTAAAAAAACCCTGAATAATTTTACTGTTTTAATTTTTAAAAATTAAATATGCCTATTCAAGCATATTCGGTGATATTTAAATGATAAAAACTTGCACCCAATTGACTATGATTATTCACTTTTTAATGTTGATCCTTGACAATGGACTTTGAAAATTATAGTTTATTTACTATGCTCAGAGCAGGAATCCCTACAAGTAATTCCATTTTGCATGAAAATGTTTACTATTCTTTAAAGAAGGTAGGACAAGGGAGAAAAACTCCTAGATTAATGAGTCTCTGATTCACTTTTTTTTTTTTTAGCATTTTTTTTTTATAGCTACTTTATTTATTTATTTATTCATTTTTGGCTGTGTTGGGTCTTCGGTTCGTGCGAGGGCCCTCTCCAGCTGCGGCAAGTGGGGGCCACTCCTCATCGCGGCGCGGGGACCGCTCTTCATCGCGGTGCGCGGGCCCTTCACCATCGCGGCCCCTCCCGTTGCGGGGCACAGGCTCCAGACGCGCAGGCTCAGCAGTTGTGGCTCACGGGCCCAGCCGCTCCGCGGCATGTGGGATCCTCCCAGACCAGGGCTCGAACCCGTGTCCCCTGCACCAGCAGGCAGACTCTCAACCACTGCGCCACCAGGGAAGCCCTGATTCACTTTTTAAAGAGAAATTTTCCCAAATTTGCTCTCTCTTTCCACGCCAAGTTAGACTTTTACAAAGTTAATATTCTTAAGTGCAAAGTTTTAAGTAATTTGGAAATGAACATGATATGAGTGGATGGCAATGTTTTAAACAGAAATCCTCAACCTAGAATTTTTAAGTTGTCCAATATATACTAGCTGAATTAAGAGCAAGCAAACATTTCTAAGCTGTGTTGTGTGCAGATGGGTATATTTGGCTGAGAAGACAGACATAATGTGATTCTTCTTAACGAGCCAAGGAGGGGAATATGGCCTAAGACCTTCCTGCCAGTCTTTTCTGTGCTCCTTTATATATGAGCTTGTACCCAAAAGAATGCCCAGGTACTATTTACAAATGGACTTTGTCTATATGACCAGCAGGAGTACCTTCCAAACTGACATTTCATAAGTGTCAATGGAAGGACACTGGCATTTCTTTTGAGTAGCACTGGGATGTTGCCACTGTGTCTCTTTGGTTTATCTAGTGAGAGAACCAGGCTAAGCTATGAGTTTCCTCCTCATTAAGCCACAGAAAGACTTTCAAGGTGTTTCTTCTCAATCCTGACACAACTCACCTATATAGACTCAGACCAAAGAATTTAGCAAGAGGTAGATTGTTCAAATCTCTCTCAATCAGGAGCAATTTTGTCCGCCAGAGAATATTTAGCAATGTCTGTAGAAAAAACTGAGGAGGGGGAGTGCTACTAACATCTAGGGATAGAAACTGGGGGTGCTGCTACGCATCTTACAGGGCGCAGGACAGCTCCCACCAGGAAGAGTTAGCAGGCCTGAAATGTCAGTAGTGCAGAGGTGAAGCAAGCTTGATGTAGACCGAATGCGGGGGGAAAATATCAATACAATACCACATTACCTCACATGCCTAAGGAAAAATAATTTAACGCAAATTCTACTTGTCCAGAGACCCAGATGGCTCTCCTCCTGCCATACTGGGTGAGTACTTAGAAGGATGGTGGGCACTTAAAATGCTGTGATAACTTCTTTTAATGACCTCATATGTTTTAGGGAAACATCCCCAAATGAAGGTACAGCTTAAAAAATCCATTAGCATCTTTGTAGTAAATGTCTTCATTATCACGCCATACAGAGGAGTCATGGTGAGAGCCTGTTTTAAAAAGCAGTGGTTGCTTTGTTTTAAGAAAAATTGCCAACACAACAAAACAATGTCTTATTTTTTTCTACCATGTCTTGGCAATGATTGCTTCTACTCTGAGGCTGAATATCTTCTCTAAACTATTCAAAGCACAGAATGTAATTTTTGACTATAAAATATCTCTGCTGTCTCTAAAGTTTAGCTTTTGAAGCTACCTTGTGTAAAATCTTTTGTTGCTGTTGCTCTTCACACCAAATCAGAATGAGTTGCCCACTGATTGTCTTTAAGCTAATGGTGACCTTGGTTCTGACATACAAATAGGTTAAAATAATGTGTCATACCCATATGGACATATGTCCAAGTGATTTTTTTAGCTTTAATATTTAAGTTATAAACATAGCATATAAACACATTTATTAGAAAAATTCAAACATCACCAAATATATAGCGGAAAAGTGAAAATCCATCCCCAAATCTCATGCTCTACCTTATATATAGCATGTCAGGCAGTTTGATGGGTTTATAATTTTTCATTTCTACAATAATTTTTGAATAGGGAATATATGCAAATAGTTCAAAATTCAGAAGTTACCAAGGAGTTTACAGGAAAAATTGTCTCTTTCCTTCCCTGTTTCCAGCAATTAAATTCCCCTCCCTTGAAGCAAATCCTGCTAAGAGTACACATATTTGTGATATGTATCCTTCACATAGTATTTTATGCATTTATGGACATATATGTTTATAATGTGAAACTACCATTTATTGTTAACTACACGTCCAAACTGATAAGATCTTTACATATATTATCTCATTTAATCCTTGTATCAACCCTGAGGGGTAGAAAATAATTAAGTTAAATATTTAAGAATTATGATATTATGAAACATAAAATTGTATAGGTCAAAATGGTCAAATATCAACAAGTCATATAATTGGACCTAATATTAGGAAGTGGGAGATTTCCATTTTTTGCAGTAAGGAAGATACCCTGAGAACTTCCCCTCAACAAAACGAACTGCGCGTAGCTGAGTTTTCAATAAGAGGAAATCCCCAGAAGGCAAGTACAAATTCGGAAATGAAAACAGCAAGAAACCCCGGGAGGTTAGAGGTATAACATCCAGGAAAGACCATGAGATAAAGCCTTTGAGCTCATAGAGAAAATGGAGGGTTCACAGGACATGGAAATGAAACTCTTACAAAAAGCAGGGACCTTTGAATAACTACATCCTCAGTTAAAGGGAAATTTAGGGAAAAAAAATCTGCCCTTCAGCACAGATAGGCAAGGAAAGAACTTGTCTGCCTTTGCTTTGGCTCCGAGTAGAGGAAACAAAAAGGGCTTCCCTAAGAATTCATTACACTTGGGGGCACTTTTTCCCTAGAGTTTGCAATTCTAATCGATGCTACCATGTAGAGTATGAAATTCCAGTTAAGGAAGTAGCATGAAAGGGGTTTGGGCTAGGAATATGCCTGATAGATCTGTCAGAAACAAACGTACAACTATTTTAGAGAGAAACCTCTTCAGCTCAGACCAGAAAAGATTCCCACAGGCAAAGTCCCACTTATCATGAAATAAATAGAAACAGAATAACAAGACACAAAGGGGAAAAGAGATTTAAGACAACAAATAGAACTTCTAGACTTGAAATATATGATCACTGAAGTTAAAGTCTCAGTGGGAAAGTCAAACAGCAGTTCAGACAAAACACAGAAAATCATTGAAATCAAAGATGTAGCACAGAAAAGATAAAAACAGGGAAAATATAAAAGAGTTTAAGACATGGAGGAGAGAAAGAGAAGGCTCACTATGTGTCTAAAATCAATTTTAGATCAAAAGAAGAGTCAGTATTTGAAGAAATATTAGCTGAGAATCTCCAGAATTGATGAAAGACAGGAATCTTCATGCTCAGAAAATGTGAGTCCCAAGCAGAATAGAACCCTACATTTCATCTTAGTGAAAATGCTGAAGATGAAAGACAAAGACCTTAAAAACAGCCTGTATTTGATTGGGATTGACAAATACACACTACTATATATAAAATAGATAACTAATAAGGACCTACTGTATAGCACAGGGAACTCTTCTCAATATTCTGTAATGACCTATATGGGAAAAGAATCTAAAAAAGAGTGAATATATGTATATGTATGAATGATACACTTTGCTGTACAGCAGAAACTAGCACAACATTTTAAATCAACTATACTCCAATAAAAATTAAAACAAAACACATGCAGGAAAACCAAACCAAACCCCCAAAACAGCCAGTAAAACAACAGAGAAGCTTTATATGAGATTACAAATCCAGTAGCCAGCAAAGAGTTTTGAACTCACATCTTTCAGACTCCAAATCCCATGTACCTTGCAGTTTCTGTGTTCTGCTCCCTAGCATTCCTAATTGCTGTTTTTCATCTCCTGCTATTACTCTCAGGCTACATGAAATGCCTTTATAAATATTTACTCTGTTCTAACAGCTTTTATAGATTTTACTCTCTGCTTTTAAAATTTTAAACATGTCATTCATTCAACAAATATTTATTCAGCAACTACTGTGTGCAAGGCACTATTCTAGGATAAAAAACAGACACCACCTCTATAAAGCAAATTAAAAGGTCGACAAATACCAGTCTTGATATTAGGATGCACTGATACAGCTTAAGGGCTTGCTAGCATAATTTCTGACTGGTCATGCACTGAACTGATTGTTAAATACCTTGCATACCATCTTGGATGTATCAGTTTTCACCAAAGTTTGGCGCTTTTTCTTGGAATGATCTCCTGAACTCTTATACACCCAGCCTGATAAATCCTATTTTTGGTGGGAATGGGGAGGTATAGAGACTAAGGTGGGAGAACTTCTGACTTTTTAGTGAGACGTACTTTAACTACTTCATTCCTTTTAGGGAAAATGGTTTCTCTTCTCCTCCTTCCACATTTATGTCACATATCAGGAACCCCTAGTTTATTCTGCAAAGATACATGAGGTTCTATTCCCATCTCTGCTCTTCTCAAATGTGGACAAAGAATGTCACCTGCTATTTCAGTAAACAAAGGATGTTGTGGCCATAAAGCCATCAGCCACTGCATCAGCCCCCCGCCCCGTGCACCCTGAGGGGAATTCAGGATGGAGAAAAACATGATACTGGCCCTATAAAGTTAAGGCGCATATCAAAGGAATGATATCAATAAGCCCAGACTCTTGCATCTTCCCATATACAGAAAATCATTAAAATCATTAAATTGAGATGTCTGCTTTTTGTGATTAGCAGTAATCTTTTGATGTTCTACTACATGTTTCTCCACCCCCACCCCAGCTAAAACTCCTATATACCCTGGCTTCTCTCATACCTCTTGGGAACCATTCCTCAGAGCTATCTGAGAGGCTGCTTCCCATGTTACAGTCCTCAGTAAAGCCACCTAATAAAACATAATTCTCAACTTTTAAGGTTGTGCATTTTTTTTAGTTGACAAAACCATCTTGTCTTCATAGTATTAAAACAAAAACAAGAAAGAGGTTTACCCGAGATTTCAGTGTATAACCATCTAATTTGATCTTTAGCCACATTCTGCTTAATCCAAAAACAATAGTGATTCTACCTATCCTTTAAGACATGCACCATGTTGAAAAAATAGGTTCAAGATGGCGGCGTAGAAGGATGTGCTCTCACTCCCTCTTGTGAGAGCACCGTAACCACAACTAACTGCCGAACAATCATCAACAGGAAGACACTGGAACTCACCAAAAAAGATACCCCACATCCACAGACAAAGGAGAAACTGCAATGAGACAGTAGGAGGGGCAAAATCACAATAAAATCAAATCCCATAACTGCTGTGTGGGTGACTAAAAGACTGGAGAACACTTATACCACAGAAGTCCACCCACTGGAGTGAAGGTTCTGAGCCCCACGTCAGGCTTCCCAACCTAGGGGTCTGGCAACAGGAGGAGGAAATCCTAGAAAATCAGACTTTGAAGGCTAGTGGGATTTGATTGCAGGACGTCGACAAGACTGGGGGAAACAGAGACTCCACTCTTGGAGGGCACACAAAAAGTAGTGTGTGTACAGGGACCCAAGGACAGGAGCAGTGACACCATAGGAGACTGAACCAGACCTACCTGCTAGTGTTGGAGGGTCTCCTGCAGAGGCAGTGGGTGGCTGTGTTTCACTGTGAGGACAAGAACACAGGCAGCAGAAGTTCTGGGAAGTACTCCTTGGTATGGGCCCTCCCAGAGTCTGCCATTAGCCCCACCAAAGAGCTGGGTAGGCTCCAGTGTTGGGTTGCCTCAGGCCAAACAACCAACAGGGAGGGAACCCAGCCACACCCTTCAGCAGACAGTGGATTAAAGTTTTACTGAGCTCTGTCCACCAGAACAACAGCCAGCTCTACCCACCACCAGTCCCTCCCATCAGGAAACTTGCACAAGCCTCTTAGATAGCCTCATCCACCAGAGGGCAGAGAGCAGAAGCAAGAAGAACTACAATCCTGCAGTCTGTGGAATGAAAACCACATTCACAGAAAGATAGACAACATGAAAAGGCAGAGGGCTATGTACCAGATGAAGGAACAAGATAAAACCCCAGAAAAACAACTAAATGAAGTGGAGATAGGCAATATTCCAGAAAAAAAAATTCAGAATAATGATAGTGAAGATGATCCAGGACATCGGAAAAAGAAAGGAAGCAAAGATCGAGAAGATGCAAGAAATGTTTAACAAAGACCTAGAAAAATTAAAGAACAAACAAACAGAGATGAACAATACAATAACTGAAATGAAAACTACACTAGAAGGAATCAATAGCAGAATAACTGAGGTAGAAGAACGGATAAGTGACCTGGAAGACAGAATGGTGGAATTCACTGCTGCCGAACAGAATAAAGAAAAAAGAATGAAAAGAAATGAAGACAGCCTAAGAGACCTCTGGGACAACATTAAACCCAACAACATTCGCATTACAGGGGTCTCAGAAGGAGAGGAGAGAGAGAAAGGACCCGAGAAAATATTTGAAGAGATTATAGTCGAAAACTTCCCTAACATGGGAAAGGAAATAGTCACCCAAGTCCAGGAAGCACAGAGAGTCCCATACAGGATAAACAGAAGGAGAAATACACCGAGACACATGTTAATCAAATTGGAAAAAAATAAAGACAAAGAAAAATTATTGAAAGCAGCAAGGGAAAAATGACAAATAACATACAAGGGAACTCCCATAAGGTTAACAGCTGATTTCTCAGCAGAAACTCTGCAAGCCAGAAGGGAGTGGCATGATATATTTAAAATGATGAAAGGGAAGAACCTACAACCAAGATTACTCTACCAAGCAAGGATCTCATTCAGATTCGACGGAGAAATCAAAAGCTTTACAGACAAGCAAAAGGTAAAAGAATTCAGCACCACCAAACCAGCTCTACAACAAATGCTAAAGGAACTTCTCTAGGCAGGAAACACAAGAGA
Organism: Balaenoptera acutorostrata; assembly: GCF_949987535.1. Lineage (NCBI taxonomy): Eukaryota > Metazoa > Chordata > Mammalia > Artiodactyla > Balaenopteridae > Balaenoptera > Balaenoptera acutorostrata. The sequence goes on from NC_080070.1 coordinate 62,279,679, forward strand.
ACAAAAGACCTAAAAAAAAAAAACTAAAACAATTAAGAAAATGGTAATAGGAACATACATATCGATAATTACCTTAAATGTGAATGGATTAAGTACTCCAACCAAAGGACACAGGTTCGCTGAATGGATACAAAAAACAAGACCCATATATATGTTGTCTAGAAGAGAGCCACTTCAGATCTAGGGACACATACAGACTGAAAGTGAGGGGATGGAAAAAGATATTCCATGCAAATGGAAATCAAAAGAAAGCTGGAGTAGTAATACTCATATCAGATAAAATAGACTTTAAAATAAAGAAGGTTACAAGAGAAAAGGAAGGACACTACATAATGATCAAGGGATCAATCCAAGAAGAAGATATAACAATTATAAATATATATGCACCCAACATAGGAGCACCTCAATACATAAGGCAACTGCTAACAGCTATAAAAGAGGAAATCGACAGTAACACAATAATAGTGGGGGACTTTAACACCTCATTTACACCAATGGACAGATCATCGAAAATGAAAATAAATAAGGAAACAGAAGCTTTAAATGACACAATAGACCAGATAGATTTAACTGATATTTATAGGACAGTCCATCCAAAAACAGCAGATTACACTTTCTCCTCAAGTGCACACGGAACATTCTGCAGGATACATCACATCTTGGGTCACAAATCAAGCCTCAGTAAATTGAAGAAAATTGAAATCACTTCAAGCATCTTTTCTGACCACAACGCTATGAGATTAGAAATCAATTACAGGGAAAAACATGTAAAAAACACAAACACATGGAAGCTAAACAATACGTTACTAAATAACCAAGAGATCACTGAAGAAATCAAAGAGGAAATCAGAAAATACCTAGAGACAAATGACAATGAAAACACAATGATCCAAAACCTATGGGATGCAGCAAAAGCAGTTCTAAGAGGGAAGTTTATAGCTATACAAGCTTACCTCAAGAAACAAGAAAAATCTCAAATAAACAACCTAACATTACACCTAAAGGAACGAGAGAAAGAAGAACAATCAAAACCCAAAGTTGGCAGAAGGAAAGAAATCATAAAGATCAGAGCAGAAATAAATGAAATAGAAACAAAGAAAACAATAGGAAAGATCAATAAAACTAAAAGGTGGTTCTTTGAGAAGATAAACAAAATTGATAAGCCATTAGCCAGACTCATCAAGAAAAAGAGGGAGAGGACTCAAATCAATAAAATTAGAAATGAAAAAGGAGAAGTTACAACAGACACCGCAGAAATACAAAGCATCTTAAGAGATTAGTACAAGCAACTCTATGCCAATAAAATGGACAACCTGGAAGAAATGGACAAATTCTTAGAAAGGTATAACCTTCCAAGACTGAACCAGGAAGAAATAGAAAATATGAACAGACCAATCACAAGTAATAAAATTGAAACTGTGATTAAAAATCTTCCAACAGGGGCTTCCCTGGTGGCGCAGTGGTTAAGAATCTGCCTGCCAATGCAGGGCACACGGGTTCGAGCCCTGGTCTGGGAAGATCCCACATGCCGCGGAGCAACTAAGCCCGTGAGCCACAACTACTGAGCCTGCGCATCTGGAGCCTGTGCTCCGCAACGGGAGAGGCCGCGACAGCGAGAGGCCCGCGCACCGCGATGAAGAGTGGCCCCCACTCGCCGCAACTGGAGAAAGCCCTCGCACAGAAACGAAGACCCAACACAGCCAAAAATTAAAAAAAAAAAATCTTCCAACAAACAAAAGTCCAGGACCAGATGGCTTCACAGGTGAATTCTATCAAACATTTAGAGAAGAGCTAACACCCATCCTTCTCAAACTCTTCCAAAAAATTGCAGAGGAAGGAACACTCCCAAACTCATTCTATGAGGTCACCATCACCCTGATACCAAAACCACACAGAGATACTACAAAAAAAGAAAATTACAGACCAATATCACTGATAAATATAGATGCAAAAATCCTCAACAAAATACTAGCAAACAGAATCCAACAACACATTAAAAGGATCATACACCATGATCAAGTGGGATTTAGCCCAGGGATGCCAGGATTCTTCAGTATACGCAAGTCAATCAATGTGATACACCATATTAACAAACTGAAGAAAAACCATATGATCATCTCAGTAGATGCAGAAAAAGCTTTTGACAAAATTCAACATCCATTTATGATAAAAACTCTCCAGAAAGTGGGCATAGAGGGAACCTACCTCAACATAATAAAGGCCATATATGACAAACCCACAGCCAACATAATTCTCAATGGTGAAAAACTGAAAGCATTTCCTCTAAGATCAGGAACAAGACACGGATGTCCACTCTCACCACTATTATTCAACATAGTTTTGGAAGTGCTAGCCATGGCAATCAGAGAAGAAAAAGAAATAAAAAGAATACAAATTGGAATATAAAAAGTAAAACTGTCACTGTTTGCAGATGAAATGATAGTATATATAGAGAATCCTAAAGATGCCACCAGAGAACTACTAGAACTAATTAATGAATTTAGTAAAGTTGCAGGATACAACTTGCTGTAATGCACAGAAATCTCTTGCATTCCTATACACTAATGATGAAAAATCTGAAAGAGAAATTAAGGAAACACTCCCATTTACCATTGCAATAACAAGAATAAAATACCTAGGAATAAACCTACCAATTACCAATGGCATTTTTTACAGAACTAGAACAAAAAATCTTAAAATTTGTACAGAGACACAAAAGACCCTGAATAGCCAAAGCGGTCTTGAGCAAAAAAAATGGAGCTGGAGGAATCAGACTCCCTGACTTCAGACTATACTACAAAGCTACAGTAATCAAGACAATATGGTACTGGCACAAAAACAGAAATATAGATCAATGGAACAGGATAGAAAGCCCAGAGATAAACCCACACACATATGGTCAACTAATATATGACAAAGGAGGCAAGGATATACAATGGAGAAAAGACAGTCTCTTTAATAAGTGGTACTGGGAGAACTGGACAGCTACATGTAAAAGAATGAAATTAGAACACTCCCCAGCACCATACACAAAAATAAACTCAAAATGGATTAGAGACCTAAATGTAAGACTGGACACTATAAAACTCTTAGAGGAAAACTTAGGAAGAACCCTCTTTGACATAAATCACAGCAAGATCTTTTTTGATCCACCTCCTAGAGTAATGGAAATGAAAACAAAAATAAACAAATGGGACCTAATGAAACTTAAAAGCTTTTGCACAGCAAAGGAAACTACAAACAAGATGAAAAGACAACCCTCAGGATGGGAGAAAATATTTGCAAACGAATCAATGGACAAATGAATAATCTCCAAAATATATAAACAGCTCATGCAGCTCAATATTAAAAATACAAACAACCCAATCCAAAAATGGGCAGAAGATCTAAATAGACATTCTTTCAAAGAAAACATACAGATGCCCAAGAAGCACATGAAAAGCTGCTCAACATCACTAATTATTAGAGAAATGCAAATCAAAACTACAATGAGGTATCGCCTCACACCACTTAGAATGGGCATCATCAGAAAACCTACAAACAACAAACGCTGAAGAGGGTGTGGGGAAAAGGGGACCCTCTTGCACTGTTGGTGAGAATGTAAATTGATACAGCCACTATGGAGAGCAGTATGGAGGTTCCTTAAAAAACTAAAAATAGAATTACCATATGATCCAGCAATCTCACTACTGGCATATACCCAGAGAAAACCATAATTCAAAAAGACACATGCACCCCAATGTTCATTGCAGCACAATTTACAATAGCCAGGTCATGGAAGCAACCTAAATGCCCATCAACAGACGAATGGATAAAGAAGATGTGGTACATATATACAATGGAATATTACTCAGCCATAAAAAGGAACAAAACTGGGTCATTTGGATCTGGGTCCAGATCATGGATGGATCTAGACACTGTCATACAGAGTGAAGTAAGTCAGAAAGAGAAAAACAAATATCGTATATTAATGCATATATGTGGAACCTAGAAAAATGGTACAGATGAACCAGTTTGCAGGGCAGAAATTGAGACACAGATGTAGAGAACAATTGTATGGACACCAAGGGGGGAAAGCTGGGTGGGGTCGTGGTGGTGTGATGAATTGGGAGATTGGGATTGACATATATACAGTAATATGTATGAAATGGTTAACTAATAAGAACCTGCTGTATAAAAATATATATAAAAGAAAACTCAAAAATTCAAAAAAAAATACATGCACCATGTCTATATTAGCTTGCGTTTGTATAGGTATGTATGTCTTTAAACTCTTTCATAGGTGTCATCTTAAAATTCATATATATGTATATACATACATGTTTGTAAAAAACCAAAAGTTAAATAGTTCAAAATTATTTAGACTTTTTTTTTGAGGACGGTGGTTTAAAATGTTTAATGTTGTAACCCAAGGAGGCAGTGAAATTTATCAGACTAGGATAAAGAAAAATATTAAACAAATCCATTGGCTCCTTTTTAAAGTCAAACCAAGTATCTAATATGAAAGCAAAATTTTTTAAATTTTATAAAATATTTCATTATGAGTGTATCATACAGAGTAAAAGTGTATAACTGTATAAAATAACAAAAATAAAAAGAACAAACTTTGCTTATCAGCCAGCTTAAAAAACAGAACGTTATTAATATTTTTGAAGGCTACTGTGTACCCCTCCAGGATAGCGACACCACTCTCTCCTTCCCAGATTCAATCACTATCCTAAGTTTTGTGATAATCTCCCTCTAGCTTTTCTTCATATTTTAATCACATGTGTGTGTCCATGAACAATATATTGTTTAGCTATGCCTATTTTTGAACTTCATATGAATGGAACTGTACTTCTGTATTCTGCAATTTGCTTTTTGAGCTCAAATTTTTTTCTGAAATTCATTTATCTTGGTGCCTATAGCTGTAGTTCATTTTTATAACAGCACAGTATTTCATTATGTGATTATACTACAATTTATTCATTCTAATTTCAATGGACAATTGAGCTGTGTCTAGTGTTTGTTGCTATTATGAACAATGCTACTATGAACATTTTTCATCATGTTTCTTGGTGCACATGTGCAAAGATTTGGATTAGAATTGCTGGGGCAAGGGGTTTATGCACATGGAAGTTGAATGGTAGGTAAATTATTCCCCAAGATTATTGTCCCAATTTGTGTTCTTACCTGCTCCGAGAAATTCTACTGTTCTATGTTCCTCTCATCACTTGGTTTTGTCAGACTTTAATTTTTTTCTAGTCTGGCAGCTGTGAAATGGTATATCATTATTTAAATGTTCACTGATTGTAATGAGGTAGAGAATCTTTTGATATTTACTGGCTATTTGTGTCACCCAATAAATAAATAAACAATTGATTGTTTATATTTTTCTATTGACACATGAGGTTTTTATATATCGTAGACACTAGTCCTTTTTATATTTTTTGTTACGTGTATCAGAAATATATTTTCTCAGTTTGTGGTTTGTCTTTTACACTCTTTACAGGGTCTTTTTTTTTTTTTTAATTGAAGTATAGTTGATTTACAATGTTGTGTCAGTATCTGCTGCACAGCAAAGTGATTCAGTTATACATATATACACATTCTTTTTCATATTCTTTTCCACTGTGGGTTATCACAGGATATTGAATACAGTTCCCTGTGCTGTACAGTAGAACCTTGTTGTTTATCCATTCTACATATAATAGTTTGCATCTGCTAATCCCAAACTACCAATCCATTCCTCCCCCAATCCCCTCCCCCTTGGCAACCACAAGTCTTTAGAAGGGTCTTTTAATGCATGGTTCTGAATTGTGATGAAGCTGAATTTCTTAATACTTGTTATAGTTTACATAACTTTTGTTTAAGAAATCCGTAAGGATATAGAGGTTTTTCTCTTTTATTTTCTTCTAGAATTTCTAATGTTTTGCCTTTTGTACTTACAGCTTGATACGTTAGAAACTGATTTTTTTGTGTAAGGTATGAGTTAAGGATCAGTTTACAATTTTGTCCTTATAGATGAGCAATTATTCTAGAACCATTTATTGAATAATCTGTCCTTTCCCACTAATCCTGAATTTAGTTGTGCCTTATGTCAAGTTTTCTATGTGCAGAGACCATTTTCTTATTTTTCCATTCTATTCCATTGCTCTATCTCTGCACCAGTTACAGTTTTAATTATTATGAATTTTTCTGGCAGGAAAATTCTCTCTACTTGATTCTTTAGGACTGTCTTGGCTCTTTACTCTTCCATCTAAATTTTTAAATCTTTTAAAAAAATCTGTAATTCCAGTAAATATGAATAACTTGAGGAAGCACTTATATCTTTACAATATTAACTCTTCAATAGATGAACATAACATGTATCTCTCTTTATTTAGAACTCTTTAAATGTCTTTTGACTCAGTTTTATTATTTTCCCTATAGAAGGCTTGTTTATTGTTTGATATATGTATTCCTAAGTACCATCTATTTTCAGTTGCTGTGTAAATAGTAACTTAAAAAAATTGAATTTTCTGTTTGTTGCTGGTATATAGAAATGCAGTTGTTTTTTGTGTATTAATCTTATGTATTGTCACCTTGACAGGTTTCCATAATAATTTCAGTAATTTGTATATCCCCCTTTGTGTTGTCTATGTAGATGATCATATCATCTATAGATGACGTTTTTCCCCTTCCATTACTTTTCTACCATTTTCTCCTTGTTGCATTATTTTACGACCTCCAGTACAATGTTGAATACCCATGATGACAGTGAGTATGTTTATACTGTTCCTTAAGGAGAACACTTTTAGCATTTCACTACTGAATACATCTTGTCTTTTTATATACACTGACAAATTTGTTCTTTGAACTGGCCTATATCTTTTCTTTTACTAACTGTGGTTTTGGTATTAAGTTGTAACTCTTAGAAGGAATATTCTACTCTGTTTTTTTTTTTTTATAGTCCCTAAAGAGTTTGTGAAAAATTCTTCTTTTCCTTGAAAGAAGTAGAATTGTCCTATAAAACAATCTGAGCCTGGTGTTTGATTTGTGGGGGAAAAATGACTACAAGTCTAATTTCTTCAATGGCCATAGACTAGAGTTTCTACTTATTGAGACTGTTTTAGTAATTTGACCATTTCACATATTTCAAAAGTTTTTGGCATACAGTTGTTCATAATACCCTCTGCTTGATTTCTGCAGTATTTGTATGTCTTCCTTTTCCTTTTCCCAAATTATTTACCTATGCCTTTTTCTTTTTCAGTTTTGTTTTGTCAATTTTCTTATTCTTTTTGAAGAACTATATTTTGGCTTTGCTCATTCTGTCTATTGAATCTTTATTTTCTATTTCACTTATTTTTATCTTTATTAATCAGACCTGTCTAATTTCTTTAGAGTTATTCTGTTTTTCTAACTTCTTAAAGTTGTATATTTAGCTCATTTATTTTCACAATTTCTTCTTCTCTACCACAAGTACCCAGGACTATGGAACTATCTCCTCTGTGCTCAAAAGTAACAATTCTCGCACATGAAAAGATGCTCAACATCGCTAATTATAATATTAGAGAAATGCAAATCAGAACTACAATGAGGTATCACCTCACACCAGTCAGAATGGCCATTATCAAAAAGTCTACAAACAATAAATGCTGGAGAGGGTGTGGAGAAAACAGAACCCTCTTACACTGTTGGTGGGAATGTAAATTGGTACAACCACTATGGAAAACAGTATGGAGGTTCCCTAAAAAGCTAAAAATAGAACTAGCATATGATCCAGCAATCCCATTCCAGGCATATATCTGGAGAAAACCATAATTCAAAAAGATACAGAGTGTTCATTGCAACATTATTTGCAATAGTAGCAAATAGCTATTATTTGCATAATAGCCAAGACATGGAAGCAACCTAAATATCCATTGACAGATGAATGGATAAAGAAGATGTGGTACATATATACAATGGAATATTACTCAGCCATAAAAAAGAATGGAATAGACTGGAGCCTAGAGGCTCTTTGGTGGGGCTAATGGCAGACTCTGGGAAGGCTCACGCCAAGGAGTACTTCCCAGAACTTCTGCTGCCAGTGTCCTTGTCCCCGCAGTGAGCCACAGCCACTCCCCACCTCTGCAGGAGACCCTCCAACACCAGCAGGATATTGAATCCCTAACAGGAGGGCTGACTGGTTCTAAGGGGGTTGATCCACCGGAATTTGCTGCACTGACAAAAGAATTAAATGCCTGCAGGGAACAAGTTCTAGAAAAGGAAGAAGAAATTTCTGAACTTAAAGCTGAAAGAAACAATACAAGACTGTTACTGAAGCATTTGGAGTGCCTTGTGTCACGATATGAAAGGTCACTAAGAATGATGGTGGTGAAGCGACAAGCCCCGTCCCCCTCTGGAGTGTCCAGCGAAGTTGAGGTTCTCAGGGCGCTGAAATCTTTATTTGAGCACCTCAAGGCCTTGGATGAAAGGTAAGGGAGCGACTGAGGGTTTCTTTAGAAAGAGTCTCTGCACTGGAAGAACTAGCTGCTGCTAATCAGGAGACTGTTGCCTTGCATGAAAAAAATGTTCATATACAAAGAAAAATGGCATCAAGTGAGGGATCCACAGAGTCAGAACATCTTGAAGGGATGGAACCTGGCCAGAAAGTCCATGAAAAGCGTTTGTCCAATGGCTCTATAGACTCAACTGATGAAACAAGTCCAATAGTTGAACTACAAGAATTGCTTGAAAAACAAAACCACGAAATGGCCCCAATGAAAGAACATTTAGCAGCCCTTTCTTCTCGAGTGGGAGAGGTGGAACAGGAAGCAGAGACAGCAAGAAAGGTTCTCATTAAAACAGAAGAAATGAACACTAAGTATCAAAGGGACATTAGGGAGGCCATGGCACAGAAGGAAGTTATGGAAGAAAGAATCACGACCCTTGAGAAGCGTTACCCCAGTGCTCAGAGAGAATCTACCTCCATACGTGACATGAATGACAAACTAGAAAATGAGTTAGCAAATAAAGAGGCCATCCTATGGCAGATGGAAGAGAAGAACAGACAGTTACGAGAGCGTCTTGAGCTGGCTGAGCAAAAGTTACAGCAAATTATGGGAAAAGCTGAGAGCTTACCTGAAGTAGAGGCTGAACTGGCTCAGAGAATTGCAGCCCTGACAAAGGCTGAAGAAAGACATGGAAACATTGAAGAACGTATGAGGCATCTAGAAGGTCAAATTGAAGAGAAAAAGCAAGAACTTCAAAGAGCTAGGCAAAGAGAGAAAATGAACGAGGAGTAGAACAAAAGATTATCCGATACTGTGGATAGACTTCTGACTGAATCCAACAAACGCTTACAGCTACACTTAAAGGAACGAATGGCTGCTCTAGAAGAGAGGAATGTTTTAATTCAAGAATCAGAAACTTTCAGAAAGAATCTGGAAGAATCTTTCAATGATAAGGAAAGATTAGCAGAAGAAATTGAAAAGCTGAGATCTGAACTTGACCAGATAAAAATGAGAACTGACTCTTTAATTGAACCCACAATATCAAGAACTCATCTAGACACCTCAGCTGAGCTGCAGTACTCTGTTGGATCCCTAGTGGACAGCCAGTCTGATTGCAGAACTAAAGTAATAAGAAGACCAAGGAGGGGTCACATGGGTGTGCGGAGAGATGAGCCAAAGGTGAAATCTCTTGGGGATCATGAATGGAACAGAACACAACAAATTGGAGTGCTAAGCAGTCACCCTTTTTAAAGTGACATAGAAATGTCTGACATTGATGATGATGAAAGAGAAACGATTTTTAGCTCAATGGATCTTCACTCTCCAAGTGGTCATTCTGATGCCCAGACTCTAGCCATGATGCTTCCGGGACAACTGGATGCTATCAACAAAGAAATCAGACTAATTCAGGAAGAAAAACAATACAGAGTTACATGTTGAAGAAATTGAGAATAGAGTGGCTAGTGTAAGTCTGGAAGACCTGAATTTAGCGAGGGTCCATCCAGGTACCTCCATCACTGCCTCGGTTACAGCTTCTTCACTGAACAGTTCATCTCCCCCCAGTGGACACCCAACACCAAAGCTCACCCCTCGAAGTCCTGCCAGGGAAATGGATCGGATGGGAGTCATGACACTGCCAAGTGATCTAAGGAAACATCGGAGAAAGATTGCAGTGGTAGAAGAAGATGGTCGGGAGGATAAATCAACAATTAAATGTGGAACTTCTCCTCCCCCTCCCCCTAAGGCCAACAGGATGACTCACACCCTCCCTTCTTCCTACCGCAATGATGCCCGAAGTAGTTTAACTGCCTCCCTCAAGCTGGAAAGTGCCAACAGCAGCCAAGACTTTCTTCACAAAGACCCCAAGAAGAAAGGAATCAAGTCTTCAATAGGACGTTTGTTTGGTAAAAAAGAAAAACCTCGACTTGGGCAGCTCCGAGGCTTTATGGAGACTGAAGCTGCAGCTCAGGAGTCCCCGGGGCTAGGCAAACTTGGAATTCAAACTGAGGATAGAAGACTGAAGAAAAAGCATGAACTTCTAGAAGAAGCTTGGAGAAAGGGATTACTTTTTGCCCAGTGGGATGGGCCCACTGTAGTCGCGTGGTTAGAGCTCTGGTTGGGAATGCCTGCTTGGTACGTGGCAGCCTGCGGAGCCAATATGAAGAGCGGTGCCGTTACGTCTGCTTTATCAGACACTGAGATCCAGAGAGAAATTGGAATCAGCAATCCTCTGCATCACTTAAAGCTCTAAATGAGCAATCCAGGAGATGGTTTCCCTAACCAGTCCTTCAGCTCCTCTGACATCCGAAACCGTGAGTCCATCTGTGCTCCTTCCCTCTCCCAGTGCTGGGTGAATAGCAGCACCTCCAAGTCCACAGAGCAAATTTGTGGCAGCGTGAATTATTCTGAGGAGATTTAGCTTGCTCTTCATTAACCTTGCTGCTACCCTTACTAGGTTTTCAACTGAGGAGCCGTGATTCCTACCAGACTTGAAGCCTGCAACCAAGATAGACTTTTGAGCTAGCCTCTAAAGTTTAGATTTTTCTGCCAAGCAACAAGACCCAGAGTTTACTCTTTTTCAGAATTTTTCTTTTTAATTTAATCTAACATCTCAGGAGATGAGCTATAGGCATTAGTACTTTTTGTAGTTGTAATGCTAAACTCCCTACTTCTTAAGCAGTTTTCATAATTATGAAAGTACCTCAGTATTTAATGTTTTATAAATACCAAGTGGATTACCTTCCTTCAAAAAAAAAATGAAATAATTCCATTTGCAGCAACATGGATGAAACTAGAGATTATCATACTAAGTAAATCAGCCAGTGAAAGGTAAGTATAATATGATATCACTATATGTGGAATCTAAAAAATGATACAAGTGAACTTATTTACAAAACAGAAACAGACTCACAGAACTCGAAAGCAAACTTACGGTTACCAAAGGGGATAGGGAGGGGAGGAGGGATAAATTAGGAGCTTGGGATTAACATACACACACTACTATATATAAAATAGAGAACCAACAAGGACCTACTGTATAGCACAGGGAACTCTACTCAATGTTCTGTAATAACCTATATGGGAAAAGAATCTGAAAAAGAATGAATATATGTATATGAATAACTGAATCACTATGCTATATACCTGAAACTAACACAACCTTGTAAATCAACTATACTCCAATAAAACTTAAAAAAAAAAAACTGTTCTCTATTTTGTTTTGCAATACTGGAATTGACACTCTTCAAACCACATTTTTCCTTTCCTTTGGGTTGCCTGTTAGTTTCTTCCAACAGCTGCTAAAGGGAGACTAGGAGGCTGGAGGAAGGAGAAGGAACCTGTCCCTTCTGTGTTTGCTTCCTGTTGATGGTACCCCAGCAATGTTTCTTTACTTTGGCAGTGACATTTTTTGCTCCAGTTTTTTCTATAGTCCCATAACCAGCATCACTGTCTCTCCTTAGAGACACCAGCACCAGATGGCCAGTGCTTCCTTCCTCAGTGGTTTGACTCGAAGATCTGTAGGGACGGGGCGGGGGTGGGGGGCTTCCTCTGAACTCCTGAACATCAGCACCTGCTTGGCAGCACCCTCTAATCAGAGATCTGGGTCCCAGCTCTGAGGAGTCTCTTTTCCAAGCTGTTAGATTCCAAAATTAGTAACCTCTTCCTTTTTTCCCACAGCTCTAGAAGTAAGAGATACTGCCTGCTGTTACTATCCCTGTTGCCTCAGTTGTCCTAAAACCTCTTTACACAGTTCCTATATTAGTTTTTTCTGTTTCCCTGAATGAACCCTGACTGATATAGTCATAGACTATATGGATTAACTAATTCTTCATGAGTCAGTTTTAGTGTGTTCTATCATTTTAGATTTTGAACCATTACATCTGCTTCAAAATAACTTCTGCTTGTTTTCTGCAGCCTTTATATAGCATCCTTTTCACTTTCAGACTTCTAAAAAATAAGCTATAAAGTATTCTTTTAATATGAAGATGCTCTAGTTGCATCTTGGAAATTTTTATATATAGTTTTTCATTCACATTTGGTTCTAAGTGTTTTAAATTTCTGTGTGGTTTCTTTTACCCACGGGTAATTAAAGCATGTGTTTAAATTTCAAATGCATGAATTTTAAAAATTCCCCTTTTGGTAATTACATCTACCTTAATTTCCTTGAGTTCAGAGATTAGGATATGTATGATATAGATTTTTGAAATTAAGGAGTTGCTTTATGTCCAGTTCATAATGCATTTCAAAAAAAAATGTTCCATATGTACTTGAAAATGTATTCTAATAGTGAGCTCAGAATTCTATATATGCACATTAGATCAAGCTTTTTTTTTTTTTAGGTTTTTTTTTTTTTTTAATTGATTGATTGATTGATTGATTGCTATGCTGGGTCTTCGTTTCTGTGCTAGGGCTTTCTCTAGTTGCGGCAAGCGGGGGCCACTCTTCATCGCGGTGCACGGGCCTCTCACCATCGTGGCCTCTCTTGTTGCGGAGCACAGGCTCCAGATGCACAGGCTCAGTAGTTGTGGCTCACGGGCCCGGTTGCTCCGCGGCATGTGGGATCCTCCCAGACCAGGACTCAAACCCGTGTCCCCTGCATTAGCAGGCAGATTCTCAACCACTGCGCCACCAGGGAAGCCCCAGATCAAGCTTTTTAATTGTGTTCAAATCCTCCTCATCCTTAGTGATTTTTTTTTTTTTTGCCTACTTTTAAAATCAATTACTGAAATTGGTGTGATATAATCTAACTGTGCTGGTGGATTTTTCTATCCTTGTAATTTTTCCTAATTTTACTCTCTATATTTAAAAAGCTACATTTTAGGTATATATAACTTCAGAATTATATATACTCTCTTCTTGGTGAACTGGGAATTGTATATACCTGTGACCCTCTTTATTTTGAACATTGTTTTTGTCTTAAAGCCTGTTTTATTTGGTATCACTTTAGCTCTATCAACTTTGCTTTGGTTAGTATTTGCCTAGTGCATATTTTCCCATCTTTTCACTCACTACCTTTCAGTGTCCTTATTATGAATTTTTTAATGTATACTGGTAAATAATATATAGTTAATTTGAAAATAATCTAAAGATCTCAGCTTTTAACTGGAACCCTAGTCAAATTATATAGATTGTGATGACTGATATATTTGTATTCATTTGTATTTTCTTATTTTGCAGTATTTTTTCCACTTCTGTGTTTCTCTTTTTCCCTTGCCTCCTTGTATGCTGGATGACTTCTTTTCCCTCACAATTTTTTTCTTCCTCTAGTTTAGAAAGCATGTTTTAGTTGTTTATAAAATTCTCTCTCTCACACACAGACACACACAGTATTAGTGTATGATTTCTGTGTGAATTTGTGACATAAAACATTTAAATGATATGAACCATTTGAAATGTTAAAATATTCTGGTCAGTGTTTTATGTTTGATAAATATAAATGTTTAATGTAACAAAATAACATTTTAGGCTTGAATAAATTCATATTATAGCATGAAAGTTCAAATATTTCTCTAAAGAAAATCCAGAAAGAGAGAGAATAACAGTGAGTCAAAAATTGCTTTTACAAACCTGACAGCTATTTCTCATCACATTTGCATTAGTTCTTACATGTCCTAATAAAGGATATTAAGATAATTTGCCATTTTTAAGTCTCATTTAACCTTTTGTTTTGCAATATACTCTACTGAATAAGTTTTTTATACTTAATTCGTTGGATGGGTATCTCTAAAGAAGGTTTTGTTATCTGAATTATTTTCATCTTGTTTAATAATGTAATTAGAGTGGTCCCTAAAGACTGAGTTAGGAAAAGCTTCAAAGCCAAACCCCTGGCACTTAAGAGAAAAGAAGTGTCAACAGGACTCATGTATGAACTGACAACAGGGCAAACTTCAGCTGCAGCACTGTGGAAAATAAAACTATATAAGTGAAGAAAATTTCTGTTCTGTCATGTCTTACATTTTTGAACTTGTCAAGAAAAGTTATTTTAAAGATAGAGAGGCTTTATATACACCCGTAATTTTTCAAAACAAAATAAATTTGACTAATACACTTAGGGAGAGGGCTGTGACGAGGGTTATGTCTGAGGGAAAAAATTGAAAATCAGAATGTGTGCCCATTTCTCCCCAATGTAGACACACTCTCAACAAGAGACTGAACAAGCTTTCTTTACAACTCCTTAGGGATTTACTTCTTCATGCACATCCCCTTATAACCATGGATTTCCTTCACTTTTCAAGTCTAGGATAAAACTTCAACATTTCCTACCTAATGACAAACACTCCATGCAAGTGAGTGAAGCTTGGGTAGCTGATAAGGTACATAACAAACCCTGACTTTCCCAATACTCTAGCCATACATGATGCTTTTTGGTGACCGTCATATGAAAACAACGTATTTGTCTTGTGATCATTCTAGTACACTTAGCTGATTCTAAAAATTCAAAATGGGATACATACCTGGACACACACACACACACACATCATCACAGCCCTGCTTGTAGCTTCATCATGGATATCAAAATCTGCAAATATGTTTTGTTTGGCTAATAGGAAGTAGGAGAAATAACTCCTCCATCCTTTGGACACATAGTTCATACTTGACCCAGGCAGCCAATTAATTATGAAGGAGTTTATAAGTAGGATGTATGAGGACAAGGAAGAAAATCTTACTTTATACCTACAGAAAAATAAAGCTTCAAGGACATATGCAGCATAACCAGAAGGGGGAGGGACACAGCTGTCTGTGGGAAAGCAGGACAGATTTATGTCAACTCACAATCTCCAGGCATAAACCTTCCTACCATGATTATATTGTAAGACACCAGTGCACGTTTTTACTACATTAAAAGATGTTTTTCCTAAAAGATGTTTTTACTACATTAAAAGATGTTTTTCCTAAAAACAAACAAAAAAATAACATCGAATTTCTAAAATGCACATTTCCAGACACTTCAACTAACAATGGCTTAGTAACACCTTGTACTAAACTAATAGAAATTCTAGTCACTTTAAACTCTGATTTTTCTGAGTTATTTTGCCAAGGTTTATCATAAAAAATATTTGAATACTTAGATATTTTAACTACCTATGTATATATAGCATTAATTCTTAGTTTTGAAAAATAAAAATGGTTTTGTTTATGGCTCTGCATACTTAAACCTTTGTATCTCATGTTTTCTGTTCACTGTGAATCCCTAAATTCACATGAAAGACATCTAAAAACTATCCATGGTATTGAATTTACGTGCTCCAAGTATTTTCACTTGGATTCTTTCTTTTAAAACTTTGCCTACATTTTGCTGGTATCAACAGGAAGCTTTAGGATAAACCCACTCAACTGGGATTGTATACACACTAAAAACAAAAATCACTAAAATTTAACTTTTTTCTGAGGTATGCTGTCCATGGTTTTGGCTGTGTGTCTCTCCTAAATATTAAAGATCTAGCTACTGATTTGTGACATGCAAGGAGAGGATGGGGCGCAACGCCCTTTGAACAAAGGAGCTACATGGGGCATTATTTTAGGCAACTGCTTTATGGCCCTATAAAGGGCATAAACATACCTCCTAACATTCACTAAACAATTAGGGCCTCTTTTTTCCCTCTCATGAAAAACAATTGTGGGTTTAGCAATTGTGGCTATTCTCTATTTGGAAAGTCACACACAAAAATATTTGGCATCTTTCTCAGAGGAAAATGCTTGCATGATGCAACAAATGGGCATGTAATGCTGGTAAAATTCCTGGGAGAGTTCCTTCTATCTAAGAATTATGTTGTCTGCCAGTGTACAGCGGCATAACTTCCAGTGAACCTAGCTGAATGAGATATTATGGTGGACTGTTCTCATGGCCCTGCATTTCCACCCTAGGGATTATTACGGTGCCCCTTCCTTCCTCCTGTCGCCAACCTCCAAGTCCAGAGCTGCTCATATATTTCAAAGAAAGAAAACCTTCCAGCGAGAGCTAAATCCAAATGGGGATTCCTAAAAAGTTCGTCAATGTTATTTTGAACAGAGAATAAAAAGGCAGTGGAAAAGCCCTTTGCTCTTTGTCTCTCAGTTCCTAGAACTCTGTGCCTTACTATTTTCAAAGGAACCAAATTCCAACCAGGATTTGGCAAATGCCTTAAGCAGGCGTGTCTACTTCCTCCAGTGAACGCTCAAGTCCTTGAAGTACCTAATTCACTTTTCTATCTGCCTGGAGCTGAGTCTTGGTCAGGAAGCACTTGGCCGGAGGGCTGATGGGTAAAATGCAATTTGCACTTCACTCATCTACACAGTGGAAACCTCTATTTGTGGCATCATCTTGAATCCAAAGAGCAAGGCAGAAGGACTTGTCTACCCTAAGAGGGTGAAAAAAGACCAATTCTCAGAGAGCGTCACAGAGAAATACAGAGAGGTATTTATTAATTTCCAGGTGACTGGCTTAAGTCCTTTGTTGGTTTTAAAACAGCCAAATGCTTCTGAGATTCCATGTTTCAAATGAGTGTCAGAACCCTGCCAGCAGGTTTCAAAGACTGCTGATTTATTTAACTTTTTAGTCTTGGAGAAAACAAGAAAAAAATCCAGCAGGAGCCTTTTGCTGCAAGTTCTATTGTAAAGCACTAACTTGACAACAAAGAAGAATAGTTCTCTAACCTGCCTCACCTTAGTATTGGAAGTACGGAGGAATTTACTCATACAATCACCTTGAAATAATCAATAGATGTAAAAGATGCATCCTAACAAAGGGAAAGAGCCCAGCTGTTATTCAAATGCTGACAATCATGCAGCTTCCAAAGGCAGGAGGTAAATATCCTCCCTGCTCACTTTGGACAAATACACAATTTTGCCAACAGATTTCACCTAATTGTATCTTTTCATTTCAATGGGAACCAGGGGTTATTAGAACTAATATTTCTTCACCCACACAGTATCTAAAAGACGGCAAATAACTAGAAAAGAGCTAAATAGAGAGATGGCAAGGAAAAAAGAGTCTATGGGGAAATATCAGTCTTTGCTGGTGTCTGCTATCACTAAAATAGATCTATAATTATGACACTCAAACAATGGAGCACAACCTTGAATGACACACTTGTCAGAGAGGAAAATGCGTTAAGTGGATGGTGGGAGAGGGCTACCAACATTTCACCTAATTTTAATTTGTTCTGAAATTTTGGCCCAGTCCCTGAGCTTGTGTTTTATTTCTAAATTGCAGATGATTGGGTTTGCCCAGTAGAGCTGCCAGATCCAAACTTTACCCTGGTTGCACCACTCAGTGGTCTGCCACTGAGTCTTCGTTGAGACTTGGAATAAAGTTCACAGTAAGGTGTCACACTTCCCACACTCCCAGAATTCTGCACGTAGTCACTCATCGTCACACCCACTTCCGCTAGAGAAGTGGGTGGAGCCATATCCAAGGACAGCCTCCTGGTCTAGTGCCTGAGCCACTGGGCAGGACAGATGCTTCCCCTTAGGATCATCTGCTCCCTGTTGGGGACACCCAGTGTTTTGCCTCAACCACCCATAACCTCCAGACTAGCTATCTAGTTTCTAGATTTTGCTCTGTTTTGGGTCCAGTCCTGAATTCACCTTTCCCGCAAAATATTCTCTACCTAAGTGATGCCTTCAAAAGCATTTCCAGAACATATTTGTCAACCCCAAGGCACTTCTTACTTACTGCTTCACATCAGAGACCCACACACACGTCTTAGCTTTAAACCCACTGAAGACAGGTCTTTGGTTTCTTAAAGTTCCTATATCCTTACCACCTAGTAGATTTCTTAAACATAAAACAACAAAATCAATGTGGGATAAATATTCATGGATTTCGCTTTAGAGAATAGATATTTTTCAAGGTAATTTAGATTTCCTTTAAAATGTACTATGAACACTGACTTTTTAATGAGGTCCTCTGTTCAGTACTTTTATAAAAAGGATAATTATCCTCTAATAGTTTCCTTGGTAAATTCAGATTTTTTTATAAAAAAATTTCAAAGCAAACGCATGGAGGATTTGGAATCCTCTGGAAGGCATCCAAATGCTATAATAATAATTCATGCTACAGCAAAAAGTTTGCCAAAGAAGTAATGTCTTTCCATGTGTTAGTCTTCTGTTTTGAAATAGAAATCACAATGTTTTACAACTTCTAAGTATATCTAAGCCATGCAGTTGGTTCTATATTTCAATTTTAAAGACGATACTGATTCAAGAGTTCTAGATCTTTTTCTCCAAAACTATGTTCAAATTCTCTGGTTTATAATGACCTAAACATTCCTCTAAAGTCTAGAGCAGCGTTTCTCAACTTTGGCACTACTAACATTTGGACTGGATAATTGTTTTACGGGGTCTCTCCTGTGCATTGTAGGATGTTTAGCAGCACTTCTGGCCTCTGTACACTAGAAGCCAATAGCACTCTTCCCTAACCTCCATGGGGACAACAGAAAATGCCTCCACACATTGACTAATGTCCCTGGGGAGAAAATTCCATTTCCCTGTGATCCCCAGACCAGCAGCACTGACATCATCTGCGAGCTTACTAAAAATGCAAATTTTAAGCCCACCCTGACCTGCTGAAGCAGAATTTCTGGGGTTGTACACAGGAAATGGTCATTTAACAAGCTCTCCAGATGATTCTGATGTGCAAAAAAGTTTGAGATACACAGAGGTCAAGGCCCAACTAAGTAGGATAGGGCCTGGCATTTGTACTTTAATAAAGTTCTTTGGATGATTCTGATACTGGCCAGAGTTTGAGAGTCACTAGAGCAGACGTTCCTAAACTTGTCTGTGTATTAGAATCACCGGGGGCAGCGTGGGGTGGGGGACAGAGATCTTTTAGAAATCCCAAAGCCCAAGTCATATTCCAAACCAATTACATTACAACCTCGGGAGTGGGGAGGGTGGGACCCAGGCATCAGTATATTTGAAGCTCAAGTATTGGCTGTGTATTAGACTCACCTGGGGGAGCTTTTGAAAACACTTGTGACTAACCCCACCTTCCATCAATTAAATCAGAACTCTTAAGGCAGGATTCAATCATCAGATTTCTTTTTCTTCAAAATGCAATGTCCCGGATGATTCCCATGTGCATCCAGGGTTGAGAACTACTGCTCTAGGTTTGCATAAATATTGATAGGCAGAATGGTGTAATTAGGGATGCAGACCCTGGATTCCCACTGCCTGAGTTTGAATCCCAGCTTTGCCACTTTCCGTTGGACCTTGGATATGTTACTACTAAGCCCCTATATCCTCATTTGTCAAATAGGGAAGATAATAATGGCACTTATCTAGGGGGTTGTTGTGAGAATTAAATGAAATGACCCATTGAAAGCATTCTGCATGGTATCCCTGGAACAAAATAAGTACTTGCTAAAATTCATAATAATTTTGTAAAGCAAAAGCTTATGGGGAGACTAAACATTAAGAAAGAGATCTCTTCAGAGATACATATTTATAAGCAAATGTGTAATTCCTATTCCAAGCAAGACAAGCCTGTTGGTATCCAGAGTTGTGTTTCTAGCAAACAGAGCTTGGCTACAAATTCTGGAAGCTGTCAATTTCAAATAAGCTATTTTAATATTGCCGACCACCCAGGTATCCTTATACAGAAGGCATGTGATGAAAACATCCTTGCTTTGCTCCTGCCTTTTATGGGTTTGCTGGAGTCTACAGAGACTCTGACCATGGCTCCTTTGAGGCTGTATGATTGGCATTAGCGGCAACTTCCCCTGTGTACCCCCCATTAGCCTTCTTAGATCACGCTCCCTTTAACTCCCTCTATCCTACGCCCAGCAGTCCCTGTACCTTGAGTCTTTGGAGCCTCTCCCATTTTCATGAACTTCTGGATGCAGAGGAGAAGGTTGACATTTTAGCAGAGGATCATGACATTCACAGAAATGTCTCTCCATGGTAAATATAGCTCAGAATCAGCATATTCTAAGACATTTCTATAGACCTTGATGATTTTCATCACTGCCTGCACAGGAAGTTTTACGTGTTCTAACAACGAATTGAACATCAGAATTTTTAAATACCCACAAAAATAAGTTTGTTGATGTATGTGTGCAGGTCTTAAAAATCAAGGTAATTCAAATAAAATCAAGGAAAGTTCTGATAAGAAATTAAGAAGATTTTGTGTCACTTTCTAGTTCTCTTTTGGCTTGTTATTATTTTTAACAGATTCTGTATCTGCCAGAGAACTCTGAATCTATGTATCAGCAAGGCATGGTAGAACCTGATCGAACTGTGTATAAATCCTGACCCACAACTTATTGCTTATGTTTCCTTGGGAGAATTCATCTCTGAGCCTTAGTTTTCTTACCATCTTCCTCGTAGAGTTATTGTGGGTGTTAAATGAGATAAATAGTAGGTAACTCAGATGTCACTCAACTCATCCTCTAGTTCCTGCAGGCAACAAATCTACGTTTGAGACACAAACAAGAGCAGGTACAGAGAAGTAGCCATCATGATGTTTCAAATTCTGGAAATTGTTTTCAGCATTTAATCCATGCACTGAAGGAGAGAAAATCTGAATGATCCCAATGAATCCTCAAAGGATATAAAAATAATGACCTATATTGAGGCTTTTTTTTTTTATGGAAAGATTTGTCATTTTGGTCTTCTATTTACACAGAAATTAAATCAAGTCTAATTTCTACCACACTTTGCTTCTGAGAAACCCCAAAGCCCTCTCTAGGAGGTGATAGAATTCAAATGCACCAAACAAGAGCAAATGCCTATGGACGCATTTCACCTCCAGAGTGTTCTGATCAGACTGGCTATGAGAGTCATTTACATGGTGTCATGGCGCTTTGCTAAGTGCATATTCTGTTAACTGAATGTTTAAGCAACAAAAGTCCAGCTTTTGGTGTTTATCTTGGTGTTTATCTTTAGGAACTATTTGGTGGGCTTGATGGTTGGTATAAGCTTTTAGATGTTTACAATTGCAGATGAAACTTTTAAGAAGTAGTTCAAAGCTTGAGCCCAGGCTAAGGATAAGTGCTCAATTGGAAACAGGAGTGTTGGTCATACAACCTGAAGCAATTCTCAAAAAACATGTAATCTTCAGACCAGCAGCACCTGAGGATTTGTTTAAAAATACATATGTTGGGGCTTCCCTGGTGGCGCAGTGGTTGAGAATCTGCTTGCCAATGCAGGGGACATGGGTTCGAGCCCTGGTCTGGGAAGATCCCACATGCTGCGGAGCAACTAGGCCCGTGAGCCACAGTTACTGAGCCTGTGCGTCTGGAGCCTGTGCTCCGCAACAAGAGAGGCCGCGATAGTGAGTGGCCCCCGCTTGCCACAACTAGAGAAAGCCCTCGCAGAGAAACGAAGACCCAACACAGCCATAAATAGAAATAAATAAATTAAAAAAAAATCATTAAAAAAAAAAAAACAAACATATGTTTAAGTCCCATTACAGACCCACAGGAGTAGAGCCCAGCAATCTGTTTTAATAAGCTCTCTAGATCATTCTGATGTTCATTCAAGTTTTAGAGCCACTGCTCTAACGCAATTCTTCCTAAATCTTGGTGTTTATCACCAAGAATCACTTGCAGAGCTTGTAACAAAACAAAACAAAAACAGAAAAACCAAACCCAAACCGACAGACATTCTCATGCTTTCAGTGACCCACACAGATGGGGAAAGGAGGAAAAATGGGTGATAAAAGGAAGAAGAAGGAAAGGAGAGAGGGAAGAACAGGAGGAGGAGGGGGGAGGAGGAAATCAAACAGTTTTTGCTTTTTTAAGTCAAAATAGAATACTTCTTTGATATATCTATATTTAATACCATTTTCAGAACTAGGCTTAAAGGATTTGCATTAACAGCAAGCCTTTAAGCAGGCCTAAGGTAAAAAAGTAAATTGTTCCCCTTTCCCCTAATTTTTGACTGTCACTGTGATTATTTAATTTAGCCCTAGTTAATTATAGGATTTGATTAGCGTATCTCTTTCTAACACACTTTGAAATATTTACCTTGAAGTCAGACCCTTTAAGGACTTGTCCTAAGCTCCAGAATCTTAGGCTTGGAGTTAAAAATAAATCCTGCTAACAGTTTGGCCTCAGCATTCTGACCACTGTGCCTAATTTCCTTCGTCTTGAACACTGGGAAACTATCTGTCTATGGAGAATAATTGAAGACAGAGCCCTCTATGACTCTTCCTCAGCTGGAATCATCTGCCATTTCCTCTGACTCTCCCACATCTGATCTCCTTGTGTGCCTGAATAAGAAAAACTATCATAGAAAATACCCGCAAATGAGAGCCCCTAAAGTTTTGTGACAAATTTTCAAATATTATAAGGGGGAAAACACTATTCCCCTCTCTTCAAGGAGAGGATCATCACCCTTTCATAACAGTAATTCTAGCGGCACCTGACTATGGAACAAAGGCCCCTTTCCAACTCCTTAGACCAGAGAAGTGGCAAACTCTGACCTGCCACTTATTTTTCTACAACCCATGAACTAAGAAATTTTTCAACATGTTTCAATCATTTAAAAATGTAATCAGAGCCCAGCCGCATTCATTCATTTATTTATTGCCTGTGGCGGCTTTTGTTCCACAAAGTACAAAGGCAGTATTGAGTGCCACTATAGTTTTGAGTATCCATGCTACAAAGACTATAGAGGTCATTTAACCCACAAAGCTGAGAATATTTCCTAGTGGCCCTTTTCAGAAAAAAATATGTTGACCTTTGTTCTAGAGCCCCTGCTATTCATCCCTGGCAGTTGTCTCCCACCTTGAGTAAGTACCTAACTTGATGTTTTTTATTTCATAGGCACAGTTTTTACAATCCACTTTCCTTCTGAAAGAACTTATTCCTTATTATCTTGTATCTTATTATTTTATAGTTTAAACAACATTTAGAATAGGGGCTTTAGTAAGGATATAAATGAGAGACTTCCAGGGTTTGACACACCTGGGACATAGGAAGTCGAGGCTTAAGGCTTGACGAGAAGTGGACCTCATTTTTCTCCAAGGCCATTTTCTGCCCTGAAACAAGAACAAAGTTTCCTCCAACAACTTTTTTTTTTTTTCTATCATGAATAAATATATGAACAGATTTCTCTATACAAAGCTACAATGGTTTTAAAAATTCCACTTTCAGCTATTTTGACTCATTTTCCACTTACACGTCATAGTAAGTTCTTAATTTTTCCCTTCAAAGAATCCAACAAGAACATTCCTTGAAACAGGTGATTGATAAATGAGAGTATTGACATTTGATTTACATTTAAAAATAGAAGGAGAGAGGATGAAGGGGAGAGTATGAATCAGTCTTAGAAAAACAATGGTAATTCCAAGTTCTAAAATCACATAAGAAAAAAGATCAAGAAATAACTGAAAACCAACAGCAACTACTTTCCAAAATTGCAGTCAAGCAAAGTCTAAAAACAGACAGACTTTCTTAAATTCAGCTGCTACTGACCAACATTTTGGTTCCCTTGCTTTCTGAATGTAATGGAAAATCAGCAAAGAAGTACAGAGTTCACTGTCACCATTGATTGCAGGTGAGCTCTCATAAACATCTCCACTTTTCATTGCCAATGTTATTGGCATCTTTGAGCAGTTACATGATAAAATAACTCACAAGCACGTAGAACTGCTGGTTCTTTTGCAAACAAAATTACTAAAGAATGCACTAGGTTTATAGGCAAATCACATTTTCTTTGCACTATTTTTTGGTGTAAATGCCTTTTTTATGCTTGACAGAAATCCACTGCTACCATCTCAAATGATGTCACAATCCCAGTAGTTAAATGCCAGAGAGAATTGCTACTCAGAATACCATTTACATGTTACTTTTAATAGTTTGCATTTCTTTAAATGTAGGCGTTCAAATAGTTATTGATCTTATTTTTAGAGGCAGGGCAAATGAACATATGTAAAAACATGGTAGGAACTTGTGCTGGGCTCCGTAGTGAACAAGTAGATGAAATGTCTACATCTGTGGATTTTGGATGAATGTTTCATGGCCTGCACACCGAACAAATATTAGCTGGAGGTAAAACAGCAAGAATGGTTAAAGGAAAATGCTACTTTCATCATTGAAAATGACAGAACAGCCCAAATTCACGAGGTGAATAATGTGTTAGGCACTGTGCTCATTGCCTTACATGTTTTATCTTGTTTCTCTCTCTGATGACTTTTTCTAATTTTCAACACTTTTCATGCAGTGTTCTATCAAGCAGCATCTCATGGCAGGTGGAAACAGGTTAAACAGGCATGAAAAGGTAGGGAGGATGTAGCCTGCCCTAGTGTAGCTTTTCACTCTCACAGCACCCAGTCACCTGGGGAGAAGATGTGTCTCTCATGTCTAGGTTCTCAGAGCAAAAGCTAATAGCATCACAGAAGCAGGTGCAAACATTTTTCTGGCTTCTGGGCATTTTTCCTTTCTGAGGCATGATGACATCTCATGATGAATTGGTTAATGTTGTGAAGGCATAGGGATGTTAATTTACTGATTCTCAGAGAAGGTTGGGAAGCCAGGAGACATCAATTCCAGATTTTCATGGACTGTTTGTACCAACTCCTCCACCGTCTACACACACACACACACACACACACACAGTTCCAACTTTAAAGCAATGAAAAAAGGAAAATTCCAAGTTGGGACTGTAGCAATCACTAAAATAGGAAGTGAAAGCTGGTTTTAGAATCTAATAGAATTGAGGTGGCTTCAAGTTTGTTTTTGCTGTTTAAGGCTAAGATCCTGAGGGAAGACAAACAAAAATTCCTCTATTTACCTATTCTTAAAAAAACCCAACAAAACGTCAAACTCATCTTTTGGTATACCCCATAATGAGCAATATGAAGCAAAGTCTTACATTAATTTTGAACTTCTTTTTTCAATAATAGAGGCATGGAATAATCCTGATGGATATTTTAGACTAGTCTTCCTCATGTGTGCCTGTGCTGCTAGGAACTCACCAAGAATAAGTAACTCATTACAGTCAGAACCCATGTTGACTATCCTTATATATCAGTTGCTGAGTGACATTCCTTGATTAGCCTAAAACCCAAAGGGAGGACAAGTCAACATTAAAAGTCCTCGGTTTGTCTATTATCCATAAATTCTAGGCTCAGACTGTCTTCTTTTACTATTGTCTGTTTTATTTTAAAATATTCAATATGTAGGCAATTACCCCACTACTAAAAGGTCATATATTCATGACAGGTATTTTGAATAAGAGACTTAGTAAATAAAATTTATGTCTAGAGTTCCTGAGAATTAAGTAACTGGTATGGTATCTGAAGTCAGCTGTGAACCAATACTGACTAGTCCCTTTCTTTAAAAAGCAGACATCCAATCACTGAGGAGTAAAAACTGCGATTTACAGACAAAATATCTCTGAAAGACCAAATACATCTACCAAATCAAGACAATTTTAAAAAAATCCAAAATGGAAAAATGGAAAACTTTGCTCAAAGTATTTGTTTGTGAAAATGCATTTGCAGATATTATTAGTACAGCTCCCATGTGAAGATTATAGACTTCGGCATTTTGTGTTTTTTTGAAGTGTCATTAAACATGGGATAGTGCACAGCTTTAATGTACAATGTGTATTCAAGAGTGTGTGGGTTTCAAAAATGGGAAGAAGCCCTAAACAGACATTTCTCCAAAGAAGACATACAGATGGCCAACAGGCACATGAAAAGATGCTCAACATCGCTAATTATTAGAGAAATGCAAATCAAAACGACAATGACGTATCACCTCACACCAGTCAGAATGACCATCGTTAAAAAGTCTACAAATAACAAAGGCTGGAGAGGTTGTGGAGAAAAGGGAACCCTCCTACACTGTTGGTGGGAATGTAAATTGGTGCAGCCACTATGGAGAACAGTATAGAGGTTCCTTAAAAAACTAAAAATAGAGCTACCATACGATCCAGCAATCCCACTCCTGGGCATATATCTAGAGGAAACTAACTCTAAAAGATACATGCACCCCAATATTCACAGTAGCACTATTTACAATAGCCAAGACATGGAAGAAACCTAAATGTCCATCAAAAGATGAATGGATAAAGAAGATACAATGGAATATTCCTAGCCATAAAAAAGAATAAAATAATGCCATTTGCAGCAATATGGATGGACCTAGAAATTATCATACTAAGTGAAGTAAGTCTGACAGAGAAAGACAAATATTATGATATCACATGTGGAATCTAAAAAATGATACAAGTGAACTTATTTCAAAACAGAAACAAACTCACAGAACTCTAAAACAAACTTATGTTTACCAAAGGGGACAGGGAGGGAGGGAGGGATAAATTAGAAGTAGGGGATTAACAGATACACAGTACTATATATAAAATAGATAACAAGGACCTACTATATAGCACAGGGAACTATATTCAATAACTTGTAATAATCTATAATGGAAAAGAATCTTAAAAAGTGTCTATATATCTGAATCACCTTGCTGCACACCAGAAACACAACATTGTAAATCAACTATACTTCAAAAAAAAAAAAAAAAGTGTGTGGGTTTCAATGTTCCTGCAGTTTATGTGGTCTGTAGTGCTTAAAGCTTTCAAAAACTGTTCATATTCTTGAATCCTTTTAGTCTGTACCACAACACTATTGAGGAGACAAGAAGTATCACTCATCAGAGAGAAGGCCTCAGGGTAAAGGATATTATCAAGGTCACAGGACTATAAATGTTGGAGCCATTACAAGAACTGAAGTCATACTCAATTCATTTTCCTCCCCAGCACCTCTTTTGTACAGTGAGAAGAGCATTGGAGTCATTTAAATGTCTCTTCTAAAGCTAAGACTTTGATTCTGCATCTCAGTTTCCTCTCTCTATAATGGAGTGAACACTATACTACCTAACTAGGTATATGTTAAGAGTCTTCATGCAAAAGTGCTCACCTGGGTGGCCAGAGTTCCAAGTGTGCAGTGAGGACGCCCCCAGACCTCACTGACTTCAGTTTGCATGACAGTGGATAAGGCTCAGGGGATTGGAGGGCTGCTGGGAAATTTGCAGTACTATTCAAGTCACGGGAGAAAGTGGAGCCCTCATCTCCCAAAGGTTAGAAGGGACTTATGTTAGGAGTGATAAGGACTTGCAGTAGGAAGTCAGTGTGTAAAAAGGAATATTCTGTGGGGGCTTGTGTCAGGTTTGGAGGTTGGGGCAGAAGTGAAAGATGTCAAATACATCAAGTCTGATGAAAGTTGTAACATGTTATAATCACATATATACGTTCATAATAAACTCAGAAGGTCTGGACGCATAGTTTGGGTGCTAAAAATATTAACCCTTCCTTCCTCTTTCCATTTCTCCCTTTCCCTTTCCTTCTCTTCTCCTTTAATATTGGATGAAGGAGAGCCTTTCCCTTAACTCACCTTAACAATTATTGGAGCAAAAGAAGAGTTAGAACCATAACATTTGGGAGCATGTCTTGAGACAGTTATGCAAATAGCTGCTACAACCACTGAGTTATCATGAACAAGAGGAAGGCTGTACTCAGAGCTGAGAAAACGATTTGGGCTACAAGCCATCTTGTACCAATAAGGATTGCTTTTAAGTCCAAGCCTCAGAAAACGTGAGAAACAGAAGAGCTTAAGTTCATAGATGTTTATTTATCTCATTCAATAAAAATCCAGAATAGGTAGTCCAGAGCTGGGGTACCAGTGGTAAGTGCCTTCAAGGAATTAGGACTCTCTATCCTCTCCTTCACCTTTGGTGTATTAGTTGTCTATTGCTGTGCAACAACGTAACCACAGACTTAACAACTTAAAACGACCACCTCTATTATCTTACAGTTTCTGTAGGTCAGGAGTCTGGGAATGGCTTAGCTGGGTCCTCTGCAAGACTGCAATCAAGATGCTGGCCAGGGCTGGGTTCTCATCTGAAAGTTCGACTAAGGAAAGGATGGCTTCTGAGCTTGCATCTTTGGCAGCATTCAGTTCCGTGTGGAATGTTAGACTGAGGGCCTCAGTTTTTTGCTAGCTGTTGGCTGGAGGCCACTACAATTTTTAGCTGGTCACTGGTCAGAGGCTCCCTCTAATTCCTTGCCACATGTAGGTCCCCCATCATGGCCACTTTCTTCATCAAAGCTAGCAGGAGAGTCTCTCAGAAAGATGTTATCCTCTTTGTGATGTAACACAATCACAAGAGCGACATCCCATCACCTTTGCTGTACTCTATTGGTTAGAAGCAAGGTCCCTCCCATTCTCAAGGGGAGGGCATGAACATCAGGAAGTGAGGATCTTGGGAGCCACCTTATAATCTGCCTGCCACATCTAGCATGGGCACAAGATGGCTACTGCATCTCAAGACATCCTATGTCCCAGGCAGAAAGGAGAAAGGGAAAATGTTGCACCAGGAGACATCCTCTTACATATCATTGATCAGAATGTGTTGCACAGCCACACCAATGCAAAGGCAGGCCAGGAACTCTAGAGTTTAGCTTCTTCATCTTCTGTAATGCAGACAACCAAAAGGGTTGTGTTATGTTAATTAGCTAGGGTCTACCACCTACTCCTAAGTAGCAAAGGAAGGCTATTATGGCCTGGAATAGTTTGGATGAGGACCTATGGTTTTTGAACAAGAAAGGAAATATTGGTGTGACTAGGGTTTAGTGATTTCCCAAACGAGGTCAACAAGACATGAGATGACCATGGTTGTGACATGATTTATTTTTCCTACCTCTCAGGCAGATGTGGCCTAGGGAAATGGTGGGGGGTAGGGGGAGACTACACATATATGTATGGAATAAGGATGTAAAAGAGTGATATAGATTTCCAGAGCACATGAAGAAAGCAGCCTCTAATTTTCTATTCAAAGCTTCAAAAATAGTGCAAATGGACCTTCATTGTAAGTATCGGCACTGCATCAGTCTTGCTGCTTTGCAAATCTAACGAAAGGATCCTAACCTTTTTCTAATGTTCTGAAGAACTTTAAAATTCTCGTACAAAAGGAGATTGTCATAAAAATGGAAGTTAATTATTTTCAAAATTGTTTTCAGCAATTATTATTTATGTGAACTTTGTTCTCATATGTGTGGCCTAAACACTTCACTTTAAAACTACTTATTTACCTTAAACTTTGGAGTGAATAGCTCTTAATTTAAATGGATGACCTTGAAAAAAATCAACTCTGGCTCGGCTTTATACCAGAAAGAAATTAACTTGGCTGGAACTTTTCACCAATGTGGTGGCACTGCCTCAAGACAAAGTTTCCTGAGAACTAAATACTTTATAATCATGAAAGAAAATCAAAGTATTGTCTCATTGTGTGCTCTTTGGATGTGAAAATTGTTTACACAAAAACCAGGCTCAACCTTGCCTGTAATATTTTTTTCTCATCACTGCACATTTTATTATTTTTTGATGTAATCAAGTCAAACTCTAGCCATATCAAGGTCCTTTATGAACCACAAGGATATTCTGTCAGTTTGAGAGATGAGTGGCAACACAAAAGACTCTTTGCTTCTCTGCCTTCTTTTTTATTAACTTTCCCAAAAGAGCATAACAATTTTAAATGAAGTTCTTTAGCTTTTCGTTCTGTTGCAATATTTCTGGTTTATCATTATTTGGGCCAGCAGACTGGAATATATTTATATGTTCTCTGTCTTTGTTTATCTAACACGATTCTTCCGAAAGTTCAACGCTGATTAAAACCCTATTGCTAACGCTCTGGGAAACATCCAGATGGTATTATCCTGGATTTGTTAAACCAGCTAACAGCTTTCTCCCAGGTAGAAACAACGTAACACTTTGATGTAAATACTAAGACTGCCCACCGTGAAAATATGTAAATATAAAATACATATAAAATATTTATTTACATAAATATAAAACAAGAGAAGAACACTCATTCATGGAGTTCTTTGGGGGCGGTAAAATGGAAGATTTTAGAGTTGGAGGCATAGATGCACTTACTCTTTTGGAGTTCATGTTTTGTACAAGGTAAGAGATTTAGTTGCAATAAATTCCTGTTTCATACCTTGATGGCTTTTCTCAACTCCTACTTTGACATAAACAGGTCGAAAGGATTCAAGGGTAAGCCGAGCTGTGTTTTGATGTTACCTAATATCAGTTTTCAGCTGGACCCTAGAGGACTTTGTTTCTTTAGCTACTAAAGAAGCTCTGTGTTTAAAAAGGTAGTCAGAATCACATCTCAGGTACAAGAGGATGGAGTGATTATCTCGGCAAGTTTAGGAAACATTTCTGACAGTGGTAGCACCTTGTGGGCAACTCTCCTGTATGAGTATGGTTTATGGGCTCAGCTGCCTCTGCTGGGCAGCCCTTCTAGTGACCAGTGTTTCTGTAGGCTCCTCTCATTCTCATATGTTTTATATGGGCGACAACCTATTACAGTTTCTGCTGTAATGAATTATTACAAATTTAGTGGCTTAAACCAACACAAATTCATCATCTTTAGGTCAGAAGTCTGACATGGATCTTAATGGATAAATATCAAGGTGTCAGCAGGGCTGTTTATCAGTCTGGAGGCTCTAGGGGTGAATTCATTTCCTTGCCTCCTCCAGCTTCTAGAGGCTGCCCACATTCCTTCTATCATGCCCCCCTTCTTCCATTTTCAGTGCCAGCAATGGTGGGTCAAGTCCTCCTCACCTGGCATCACTCTGACCTCCTGCCCCTCTTCCACTGTCATAGATCCTTCTGATTATATTGGGCCCACCTGGATAATCCAGGATACTCTCCCAATATTAAATGCAGATGATTAGCAACCTTAATTCCATCTGTAACCTTAACCCCTTTGCCATGTAAAGTAACATATTCACAGATTCTGGAAATTAGGATGTGAACATCTTTTAGGACCATTATTCTGCCTACCAGAGTTCCTAAATAGTGTTTGAAATCAAGAGTGGTTTTGATCAGTTAGTCACACTGAAGAGGAAAACTCACAGGTATCATACTGATGAAATGAGAATTTAGCTGTGTCAGCCAACCCTGCCCCACAGAGAGGGTTAAGAGTACAGAGGTCAGCCAACTGTCCTTGTCTCTTCTTTCCCCGTTTTAATTAATGTATCAGAGAGCTCCCTCTGCATTTACTCTCTCCTATGTTGTTGCTAAGAGTCTCTGTGAGTCCATGTGACAGCGACTGTGAGCTGTCAACCAAAATCTGTCATCTTCTTTCTTGATCCCCAGACTGCATTTTGCAGCCTCTTTTGAAGTTAAGTGTGGTCATGTGACTGGGTTCCAGCCAGTGGAAGTCAGCCAGTTCCTGAGTCAAAATCCCTTCTGGTTACCAAAGGGGAAAGGCGGGAGGAGGGATAAATTAGGAGTTTGGGATTAACAGATACACACTACTATATATAAAATAGATAACCGACAAGGACCTACTGTATAGCACCGGGAACTATACTCAATATTTTGTAAGGACCTGTAAGGGAAAAGACTCTGAAAACAATCTATAGAACTGTTTTGCTGTACACCTGGAACTAACACAACATTGTAACTCAGCTATACTTCAAAAAAAAAAATACTCCTCTGTGAGGTCTTCCATGATGTCTCCCCCATCCTGACTGGGTTGGGCATGACCATGGTGACCTTAAAATCCAGTGGTTCATCTACTGAAAGCTTCTGAATAACATCTTGGACTGTTATGTGAAAGAAAGGAACTTGTTTTATAAGCCACTGAATTTTTGGGGTCTCTTTGTTACTGCCACTCAGCCTATATGAATTGTTTTCTCCAGCACTCTTGTTTTGCTGAACTCTTTTCTTCTTTGCATCTTATGCCTTCTGCAGCCAGATGCTCCCCGGGCTATATTTTATGGTGTTGCTTCCACTGTTGACTTCCAGGCTGCTCTCATTTTCTCATTTACTGAACTTAGGGTTCAGGGCCACCCACTAGCCTATATGATGCCTTTGTGAATATTAGGAAAAGATGCCTTTTTCTCTGGGTGGCCCCAAAAAAAGGGCACCCCTTTGGGCTATGCATTCTTTGAGTGTACAGCTTGACAAATGGACCAACTTTCTGGCAACTCAAAAGGCTCCCCTTCCCCCAAGCAGTTGCTTTCGTGTGCCAGAGCGCGGGGCTTGGTGAGCTACACGCAGGCTGGATTTTTGTTCTCACTTGCCCATCATCTGGGCACTGTCACGTATAGCACACACCGCACAGCTTCCTGTGGAGGCCCTGCCAGAACCCATCCATGGTGAAGACCTGCTGCTGCTGCTGCTGCCATCTGCAGTCTCAGGACTGCTCTCCCCACATTCGGGTTGTGTCAGCCAGGCCCTGGTACCTGTGGTGACTCAAGACATTCATTTTACTGAAATCATCTTTTTCACTCTTCTCTGTAGGGGAGTATCATTTGAAAGAAAAAGATGGGCTTCTGACACTCTGAGCAACCCCTCAGTTATATTAGAACCTTAACATATGGTGTTTCCAGGTATTGAGGAATGCCTACATGAAAACATTCAAGATTGCGGAAGCTAATGGGTTCCCTGCTTAAGAGGTGGGGGTCCAGACCTGACCTGGACCACTGCTCTTACCTTTGTCCCTCAGGAGCACACACTATTCAATTTCTTTGTCAACTAAGTATAGCACCTGGTAACTGCACACCAGCCTGGAGCTTAATGGTATCTGAATTGTGGCAAGCACCATGCTTCCTACTTTGAACTACCCACAAGCACAGGAAAATTTCCATATGGATTTACTGAAACATTTAGTTTTCTTCTTGGGAACACAGGAAGCTTACATTTTCTAGGCTGTGTAGCAGTTAGGTATAGCCATGTGACTGACTTCTGACCAAGGTGATGTGGATTAGAATGACGTGTGCCACTCCCAAGCCAAGATGAGGAAAAACTTATCTTTAAATAAAACTTTCTTCAAGATAAAGAAACCTTATTTTTTTTTTTCACACACACACACTGTATTTTATTTTTACAAGAGATAACTAGACTGACACCAAGCATTGTACATGGATGACAACAACAAAAGCAACAATGATTGCAATTACCAAACATGAAACACACTCATACTATGTCATAATGTTGACATTCAGTCCAGTAATCCTCCACTGTAACAGCTCCTTTACTTTGCAGTGAAAATTGATTTGTATATAAAGAAACCTTATTTTTTGAATGTAAACACTTCTTCTATGGAAACTGGAGTAGATCTGTTTACATTAGAAAGATAAATTTCTCTCCCTCTCTTAGAGGGGAGGAAGGTTAGATGTCTAGCTCCTATATAAGCTGGCAGTTTCATAATTTTGGAGCTCCTCTCATTGGCCAAAAAAAAAAAAAAAATCACTTTTTCATCTGCAGTGTCCATCTTCCCTCACTGTACAACTCTGTATGGGGGGAAATGGGGCATGAGGAAACCAGCTCAGTTATTGCTGTAGGCAATAAAAGTGTGTTCTCTGATCCAGAAACCTGTGTTTGCTTTCAGGATAAATAAATACAGATATTTAAAACCAGCCCTATATTTCCTTATATTCTCTCTTCCCTGTCTTCTGGCTTCCCTGTCATCTGGCTGGATGCAGGTGTCCAGTGGAGGGTTCCCAGGCCTTAGGGTAAAGCTGAGTTACTAGATAGGGAGAGTCTGTCTCTGAACATGTGCATGAAGAAGATACTCCTGTTGGCCCACGTTAGACTGTGATGTGAGCAACGAATCTTCCCTCAACATTTTAAGCCATTGGGATTTTCCTGGTTGGTTATAAGAGCTGACCTAACTTACTTTAATACAAACGGACCTCTCAGATTTCATAGTAACTTGACATCAAAAGCACTGAGATAATA
Source organism: Balaenoptera acutorostrata (assembly GCF_949987535.1). Taxonomy (NCBI): domain Eukaryota; kingdom Metazoa; phylum Chordata; class Mammalia; order Artiodactyla; family Balaenopteridae; genus Balaenoptera; species Balaenoptera acutorostrata. The sequence continues at coordinate 62,313,828 of NC_080070.1, forward strand.
GAACAGCAAATTTATATAAATGCTACAAATCAACACATACAATACTTTCTATCCTTAAGGTTATTTCCAGATATTTTATAAAAAATTGAAATGATCTTTAAAATATGTTACTCAAAGTAGCATAATGTCTATAAACAGAAGACATGCTATATAATAATAATGCTGTTATCCTCTAGGACATTGAGATAATAGGTCTATCCCTACTTCATTTAAATTTAAATGCGCAAATGTTCCTTTTGATGGACAGGTTTAGCATATTATGTTGTAATGACATTTAGCCTCACTTCAAAATGTAGCTAATTTAGATCATTTCAGAGAAAATGACAACTGTTCCCTTGTTACAAAGAGCATAAATGAGATGATTTATAATTTTCACTGACTAAAGTTAATCACCGATGTTAATAACACCTTATACTTACATAACACTTTGCTTCCATATATTTAATGCTTATTATTACAAATACTCAAAATATCTGTGTTTTGAGCCAGGCAGGAGACAAAGTTTAGTGGCTGTATGTGTATGTGTGTGTGTGTGTGTGTGTGTGTGTGTGTACGCACATTTCCCCACAAGCTCTGTAGAAACTGTGGTGCAGGCATGGGAATGAAACGAAGGTGCATGGATAGAGTTTACCCATATCGGCATGGCTAAAGTTAAGAGTCTAACAGTAAGTGCAAGTGTCCAGGGGCAGCAGAGTCCAGGCATGGCCACAAATGAACTCTGAGGATGGTAGTAGAATTCAAAGTAGACTAGTCTTGTTGGGTGATCTTGGCCATCTTTGCTTCCCTTCGTTCCTATTTTTTTTTTTTTTTTTTAGGATTTCATGTTTCTTCATCAATGCTATGAGCTACCCAATATTCTAAAGCAGATTTGTTTCCTCGAAGTTAGCCTAAGTTGATTTTTATTTTGGTAACCAAAACCTTGACTGTGGCCACAAAGTATTTGGAGTTATCATCTCTTGTCTAAAAGTTCTGTTGAAAGGGAAGGTTGGTGCCAGAAGCAAAGGAAGCTCTAGAGCTAGTCTCTTTGAGGAACTGAGTAGCTGCCTGAGACCTGCTTGCCTTTGGGCCATCAGCCCCAGCTGTGGATATTCTGCCTCCTTGCGTGGACTTCTGGTGTAAAGCTCTGTTGCTCTTTAAAACACAAGGTATCTGATTTCTAGTCACTCTTTAAACCTCCGTTGACCTGTCACTTCATCTGGGAAATCTTCAAAGGCTTCCTTCCCTCTACTTTGGGATGGGTCTACTCTTTTTGTTGCTCCCATAGCATGCCCTACATACACATCATTGGGCTTAACACACTGCCCTATGACAGCCAGGTCCCCTATAGACTGGGGAGGGAGCCTGTGTTACTTACTCTGCATCCCCAGGCCTGGTACAGTGCTTGGAACATAGCAGACGCTCAATGAATATTAGTCGAGTGAATCATGCAGACTAACGTCCTTAATATGTTCAGAGCAATACATTACAAGTTTTTGGACTTCTACTTCCTCCCAGTTAGAAAGATACATTCCTAAGCTGGAAAGCTACAGCCACTGTGCCACTGTTTCATGTTGCTTTTTTCTCAGGCTGGACTGGCACTAAATTCTTTTACATGCTTGTTCTCTTTGTATGTTAGTAACAACATAAGGGCAGGAACTGAATGTAGGATGTTAGAGCTATAAGGGAACTTAGGGATCATCTATTACAAACTCAAAATTACTAGAACGAGAAAACTGAATCTAACAATATTGAATCACATGCTTGTGGTCATACAGTTGGCTAGAACCCACATCTGCAATCCCAAATCTGGTCTCTAACTTCCAGCCCAGTGCTCTTGTGTGTGGAGTTTTCAGCAGGATGTTTGGTTTGTCCTGGGGAGGGAAGGGTGGTGACTAACATTTGTTGTTCTCCTACTGCAATTACAGGCATGATGCTAGACACACTGTATATCTTATATTGTTTAATTTTTCAATAACCTAATAGAGGTAAGTTTTATTATCCATATTTTACAGGTAAGAAATCTGTAGCCCTGTCAGGGAAATTCCTCAAGGATACAGAGCTGACACTCAAATTCGAACATGTATGATACCAAAGCTATGGCACAATTAGATTTTTACACACACGGTGTCCTTCCTAAGGTAGAGGAATGTTGTAGAAGTGATTTGCTCTCCCTCTGGGCTTTTCCACCCTCCCCTTACCATATCCTGTATTTGCCTGGCTGAGTCATACTTTTTCTTGGTAACATGATCCCTTCTCTAGTCCTTTCTAGCAGGTCTCCTAAATTAGCTCAGAGCTTACCTCCTCTTGGAAGACTTCCCAGATTGCCATCAGGCTTTCACCTATTCCTACGCACTCCATACATGTTAGAGAGAACATTTAGATGCCATGGACTCTATCCTCAAACCTTCAGGCAACACTCTATGCAATGCATCTCAAAAAAATAGTCATCATTATTGCTTAAAAATCTCCAGTAGGGCTTCCCTGGTGGCGTAGTGGTTGAGAATCTGCCTGCCAATGCAGGGGACGCGGGTTCGAGCCCTGGTCTGGGAGGATCCCACATGCCACGGAGCAACTGGGCCCGTGAGCCACAATTACTGAGCCTGTGCGTCTGGAGCCTGTGCTCCGCAACAAGAGAGGCCGCGATGGTGAGAGGCCCGCGCACCGCGATGAAGAGTGGTCCCCACTTGCCGCAACTAGAGAAGGCCCTCGCACAGAAACGAAGACTCAACACAGTCATAAATAAATAAATAAATAAATAAAAGAACGTGAATTTCTAAAAAAAAAAAAAAATCTCCAGTAAAAGGGCCTTCATAAATTCTCTGCCACCTACTCTAAAATCTCAAATTACAAATTAGACGTGGAAGTAATCTTGGGGATCAGTCTACTCCTAACCTTGTACAGATGAGGAAACAGATCTGGAGAGGTTAAGATGACTTCTATAAGGTCTGTGTTATACTTCAATTTAGTAAGTGGTTGAATTGATTCAGGTTCATTTTCTCCTATTTTTAGTAGAAAATGGGGGGGAAGAAAACCCCACTAGTGGTCTAATGGTCAGTCCTGTAATATTCCTTCATAGGAATAAGGACAAGTAAAATCTCCTTTTAGCTTCTTCTTATTTAGGCCAAATAGTTTTTGCCTCTCTCTTGCTGTCTTTTCCTCTCCCCTCCCCACTCTTCTAACTTCTAGTCATACCTTATTTCCTAAAGGATTTTAGGTAACTACCAAATAGTCACTGTTTCTCCAAGTTTTCCCCCAAAGCAGATATTTCTCAGAAGATATCTTTTGACCCTATTGGGATTTGGGACAAAAGCTCTAGTTAGCAGTATATATATGGACATCTGGAATATAAATGCAAAAACCCTCAAGAAAATATTAGTAAACTGAATCCAACAACACATAAAAAGAATCATACACCGTAATCAAGCTGAATTCATTTCAGAGTCACAAGGATGGTTCAACACATGCAAAATCAATCAATGTGATATACCATATTAACAAAAGAAAGGACAAAAACCCCATGAACATCTCAATAGATGAACAAAAAGCATTTGATAAAATTCAATGTCCATTCATGATAAAACTCTTACCAAAGTGGGTACAAAGGGAACACATCTCAACATAATAAAACCATTTATGACAAACTGACAGCCAACATAATAATCAATGGTGAAAAACCGAAAGCCTTCCCACCAAATTCTAGAACAAGATGAGGATGCCCACTCTCACCACTTCTATTCAACATAGTAATGGAAGTCCTAGCCACAGCAATCAGACAAGAAAAAGAAAGAAAAGTTACCTGAATTGGAAGAGGTAAAGTTGTCATTATATGCAGATGACATTATACTATATATAAAAAACTCTTAAGACTCCACACAAAATCTCCTAGAACTGACAGATGAATTCAGCAAGATACCAGGTTACAAGATTAACATACAGAAATCTGTTGATTTCTTCACACTAACAATGAAATATCAGAAAGGGGAAGGAAAAAAAATTCCTTTCAAAATTGCATCAAAAAATAAAATACTTAGGAATAAAACTGACCAAGGAGGTGAAAGACTTGCACGCTGGGAACTATAAACCATTGATAAAGAAAACTGAAGATGATTCAAGAAATGGAAAGATATCCCATGCTCTTGAATTAGAAGAATATTGTTAAAATGGCCATATTACCCAAAGCAATCTATAGTTTCAATGTGATCCCTGTCGAAGTGCCCATGATATTTTTCACAGAACCAGAACAAATAATCCTAAAATTTATATGGAACCATAAAATACCCAGAATTGCCAAAGCAATCCTGAGGAAAAAAAAACAAAGCTGGAGGCATAACCCTTCCAAGACTTCAGACAATACTATAAAGCTACAATATTCAAAAGAGCATGGTTTTGGCACAAAAACACATATAGATCAATGGAACAGAGTAGGGAGCCCAGGAATAAACCCACACACCTATGGTCAATCTTTGACAAAGGAGGCAAAAAAAAATACAATGGAGAAAAGACAGTCACTTCAGCAAGTGGTGTTGGGAAAGCTGGACAGCCGCATGTAAATCAATGAAGATAGAACACTTACGCACACCATACACAAAAGTAAACTCAAAAAGGCTAAAGACTTAAATGCAAGACAGGACACCATAAAACTCCTAGAAAAGAACATACACAAAATATTCTCTGACGTAAATGGTAGCAATGTTTTCTTAGGTCAGTCTCCCAAAAGAAATAAAAACAAAAATAAACAAATGGGACCTTATCAAACTTATAAGCTTCTGCACAGCCAAGGAAACCATAAGCAAAATGAAAAGACAACCTACAGACTGGGAGAAAATATTTGCAAATGATGCAACCAATGAGGGCTTAATTTCAAAATATAAAGATAGCTCATACAACTCACTATCAAAAAAACAAACAACCCAATCAAAAAATGGGCAGAAGACTTAAGTAGACATTTCTCCAAAGAAGACATACAGATGGCCAATAGACACATGAAAAGGTGCTCAACATCACTAGTTATTAGGGAAATGTAAATCGAGACTACCGTGAGGTACCACCTCACACTAGTCAGAATGGCCATCATCAAAAAGTCTACAAATAATAAATACTTGAGAGGGTGTGGAGAAAAGGGAACCCTCTTACACTGTTGGTGGGACTGTAAATTGATGCAGCCACTGTGGAAAAGAGTATGGGAGTTCCTTAAGAAACTAAAAATAGAGTTACCATATGATCCAGCAATCCCACTCCTGGGCATGTACTTGGAAAAGATGAAAACTCTTATTAGAAATGATGTATGCACTCCAATGTTCATGGCAGCAGTATTTACAGTAGCCAAGACATGGAAGCAACCTAAATGTCTACTGACAGATGAATGCATAAAGAAGTTGTGGTATATGTATACAATGGAATACAACACAGTCACAGAAAAGAATGAAATAATGCTATTTGCAGCAACATGGATGGATGTAGAGATTATTGTACTAAGTGAAGTAAGACAAAGACAAATATCCCATGATATCACTTATATGTGGAATCTAAAAAATAGTACAAATGAATTTATTTACAAAACAGAAACAGACTCACAGACATAGAAAACAAACTTATGGTTACCAAAGGGGAGGGATAAATTAGGAGTATGGGATTAACAGATACACACTACTATATATAAAATAGATAAATAAAAAGGATTTACTGTATAGCATAGGGAACTATATTCAATATCTTGTAATAAACTATAATGGAAAAGAATCAGGAAAAAAATTATATATAACCGAATCACTTTGTCATACACCTGCAACTAACACAGTATTGTAAATCAACTATGTGTCAAAAATATATATCTATGTATCAGTAGGGTCCCTAAAATAAATTTTAATGGCAATGATAAACCTAAACCCATTAGAGCAGATTTCTAAATGTCCGAATAAAGATATAGATTTCAGAGCCTATGATTTCCAGCTTGGTTTTCCAAATATTTACTGTGTGCTTGGGCTCCAATCTATTAACGCTTTTGCTCCCTGCTTACATCATTTATAAATTTTATAATTTTTATAAAAGTACTTAATATTTAGTGACAAACTGACTAGTCTATAATCTTCAGTTTATATTCAATACAGCTGCCAAATTTTATGGAAAAAAATATGGACATCTGCCCAGAGTGCCCTCTGGGATATAAATTCAACATAGTAATGGAAGTCCAATGAGGGCTTAATATATAAATATTAAGGGGATATAAATACCCCTCAGAAAGTCTTGACCACAGTAGGGGCTGGTTCAAGATTTGTTTTCTATTTTTTTTTTTTTAAATGGATCATGATTTGCTGCCGTATTTGAGAAATCTGCCTAATCTAAGATTTCAACAAATATTTTTCCTATTTTTCTCCTGTAAGTTTTTTTAAATTTATTTATTTTATTTATTTTTGGCTGCGTTGGGTCTTCGTTGCTGCGCACGGGCTTTCTCTAGCTGCAGTGAGCGGGGGCTACTCTTCGTTGCGGTGCGCGGGCTTCTCATTGCAGTGGCTTCTCTTGTTGCAGAGAATGGGCTCTAGACGCACTGGCTTCAGTAGCTGTGGCTCGCGGGCTGTAGAGCGCAGGCTCAGTAGTTGTGGCACATGGGCTTAGCTGCTCCGCGGCATGTGGGATCTCCCCGGATGAGGGCTCGAACCCGTGTCTCCTGCATTGGCAGGTGGATTCTTAACCTCTGCGCCACCAGGGAGGCCCTCAACATTCATTTTCTTCCACATATTCCACCTGGCATATAATTTCTTGTTCTTCTTTGGATTGTCTTGATGTCCTTTCTAGGAAGATTTAGGGATGAGTCTCAGGGAGTCTCCTTTAAGGTTCCTATATGTATCGTTTCAGGTATAGACACAAAAAACGAGAGCTCTTGGTAGTATCCACAACAAAAATCAGTCAAATGAGTTCTTCTTTTATGGTTTTCAAAAATCCCAACTGTGAATTCCTAATCGCTTTCCAAATTCAAAATACAGAGGTGCCCCATGACCTATATTATTCCCACAGAAATGGGATGCCCAGTAAATTCTTCCAATGTTAGGGCCCCTGGGGACTACAACTAAAAGATACAAATCATTCATGCTATATATGAAGTTGATGTTATCCTTGTTTTAAAAATAGAGCAAGTGAAGCATACCTAAGTTGCGTAACCTGTCTGAGGTCACACAGCTAGTGAAAGCTGAGATGTGAACTGAGGTGCATCCGATTCCCACCCTCACGCTCTTTCCCACTCCACCATCTGCCTCGGCTGTTGAACGTGTTGGGTCACTGAGGCTTCTAATTTTGGTCAGTCCTGGATGGGAGCTGCCCTGGATCTCAGATGACACATGCATCCTAAGCAACTGTCCTCCTTTTTTCCCAAAACTGAAATGATACCATGCAAGCAACAGCATTAGGCCTAGATAATATAGATATCCCAAGTTCTGGTAAAAACAAGGACTCCCACATTAAAAGCAATTTGATTTAGGGCTCTTGTAGTTTGGGGATGGTCTATTTCTTTAGAGGAGTCCTTCCTTAATCTGTCATGACAAGGGTGCCCTAGATTTGCTATTTCCTTCTTCTTGGAAGTTTGTAAGGTCCTGAAACGGGATAAAATGAGATGGGGAGTTGGGAGGGGAGGCATTGTTCTAGGTAATCTTCCTGAACTTTTACATAATTTTACTATTTTTGGAAGGATAAAATGGCTTCAGAAGACCTTCTTTGCGCTTTCCCCCAAAACAGCCACTCTTCCAAAAAGGGAAATAACATATATAAAAATGGAGGGAGGGAAGTTATTCCCATTTTCTAATTTTTTAATCACCTTGAACCCCAAGAAGAGTTGCTTCTGGTTATAGTTTTGCTAGAAATAAGGCCACCTGATGATTTAGTTCTCCTGATAAAAAATGGTAATTCCTTTTGCCCAAGCAGTTTCTGCGAAACATATGAATAGTAAAGAGAAAAAAAGAAAAAGATTTGGCAAATCTTCTATGACAGCTCAAATAAGCAGTTTGAGTATAAGTAGTGACAAGTGACAATGATGTGAGATCTCTGCACGGGCAAGTTAGTAGCAGAGGACCTTTCTATGCACACTCATCCAACATGAAAGAATTAGATGAGTGCCTGTGAAACTGACTTCATGTATCTTAATGAGAAATAGAGATTGTTGTCAAAGTCCAGATGATTGGTCTACATGGGGTGAGATCTTTTCATTAATTCCTAACCTGCATAGCTAAGGGAAAAAATCCCATGAGGGTAGTCCATACAGAACTGTGGCTAAGAATATATAGAATATATATTCTAATATATATTCTAATTCTAATTCTAATATATATTCTAATATATATTCTATATCTAATATATATTCTTATATTGAATGTATATTCAATACAAATAATTAAGCCAAGTAAAAATTTTTCTCTAAGTCATACCTGATCCTTACATAAAATTCTTCTGTACTTTAATCTAAGATTTACAATCCTTTGTGACTGTTGCCTTTCCTTTTTAGTATACTTCTAACTCATCTTGCCGAAGTCTCGTGTATTATTCAGTGCACGCACACTTTGAGTCAAAGCATGCTTATCGTGCGGAATACCAATAGCAGTGAAGTTCCAGGGCAAATAAAATCAGAAGAAGTTTGTCAAGTTAGAAAATAAGTTGCTTCTTTAAATTCTGTTGGTGAATCATCCTATGTATCTGGAATCCTACATAAGATGACTATATTTCCTTTTAAATATATAAGGATTTAGTATTGATAGAAAGTGCTTGTGTTTAAAAAGTGTGCTTTTTTTTCTTCAGCTTGGAAATGATCCTGGACAAACAGCAGAGGCAACTGTAGTCTTGCAAAAACACAGCCAGATGAATCCTGAGTTGGGGTTATAGTGTATTCCAGGACACTCCATCCCAGAATGGGGTCAGCTAAATCAGGCCTCACAGCTGCCGACCCGCCTACCCACCCCAATATTTCCCTACATATAGAGCCAGCTAGGAGAAACTGCTCCTCAGTGAGAGGCTTGCCAGAAGCTCAGCATCAACCCCATTTGGGCCTTTGCAAAGGTCCCATGAGGCTTCTTATATATGTGAAGAAGAATCAGTGACATCATAAGCAGAGTAGTGAGATAGTAATATAGCTGAAATATCGGGTGGGGCTCGATGTTCTAGTAAAGTATGAAGGCAGTATATCTCAATATTATAAGTTTGTATAATCGTCTTAATTTAAGTTCTTGTTTCCTTACTACCATGGAAGTATCTTCAAGAGTCCAAATAGGAAACTAAAGGTTCAGAAATATCTGTGACATGGTCCCTTCCATCAGGAAACCTATCCAGGGAGAGGGGCACAAGTATGAAGGATATAAATATTCTAATCAGAATAAGTCTAAATTTAAAACTTTGATTTAAAACTTTGTTTTAAAGTTTTGATTTAAAACTTTGTAACAATGTCATTTGACTGTCCTTGTTTTGATTTAAAACTTTGTAACAATGTCATTTGAATGTCATAGATGAATAGATAAGAAGTAATTAACAGTCTTGATATTTTCAATTTAGGAAACTGGATTTTCTCCAAGGTTAAAGATGTACAAGTTATTCCTGTCATCATAAAAATAAATATATATTAAATGAAGTGGAATATAGAAAAAAAACTAAGTCATTAAATGGCGGCATCAAAAAAATATTTTAACGAAGATAGATAATGGTAATCACTTAGATTTGATCCTAGAAGCTATTGGTTTTTTTTTTTTTTTTTTTTTTTGAAGCTATTGGTTTTTGACGTGGTCTGCTTTCACAGGTACACTGATGGCATCAGAAATACCCAGAGCCATATAGGTGATCAAAGGAAGTGAAACAGTTTGTTTCTGTTTGATTCATGTTGCTGCTTTCTTAGCCATAAGAAGTTGAATAAGAACCACTGTGCACATATAGGCTTTGAAATCCATATTCTCTCCTGATTTCATGCATTAATTTGTAATATTTTCTGGAAAATTCTTTATTATTTCTATACAAGGCCCTGACTTTTCTTCTCAAGCTCAGGGAAGTATCCTACCTACAAACAGACAGCATAAATGTGCTATCATCTGTATTTTGGTGTATCTGCAGTTTTAAATGAATATGCGATTATAAAAAGGTTGACTTGCTATTTTATTACATTTTTGACTTAAAGAAACATTCTGTATTTGTGTAATCTATGTGTATTTAACTTTGAGATGAAGTTATTTGGGTTATCATTTTTGTCTTTGGGCAGTGAGCTCAGAATTTTAATATCATAAATTAGAAATATGGTTTAATGCACAAATACAGAATTTTTAGGAAGCTATTTAACACATAAAATGGGATCAACTTGCATTCTCATCAACTGTTGACCAGCAAAATGAAGAATACCATGAACAAAGTTCTGGAAATAAGTAGGAGAAAAGCATAAGGAATTAATCAGTTTTGTATAAGTCCTCAAAACCACAGAGCCTTTAATCTTTTCTCAAGATTCATCTAACAGCCAGATATCTGTATATCTTCAAATACCAAATTGCTGAGTACTGTAATCATTCTAACCATGGAAGTGTAGAGAAGGTGTTGCCTAGGGATTAATAGAGGAGATGTAGGCTTTTTAAGGCTCTGCCTTAAATCCTCAGAGGAGGAAGCAAATTGAAAAGAGGGGGCAAGAGCAGATCAATTCCCTCTCCCACACACTTCCTTAGGGCCAGAAGTGGGGGATTGTTGTGATCCTTAAGTACCAAAGGACAGGTAGAAGATCCTCTAGCCTAAGTAGTGGGTGGCTCTGAACATGTCTTTCTAGACATCCTATGCTGTTCCTGATAACAGAGGAAATAATTTTAATTCTAACTTGTCAAAATTGAAGAGCTATAGATATCTAAAGCTTTAATTTCAGAAAATGTTTTTCATATGAATTTGCAAATTATTTGCTAATGTCTAGTACTTGGTCATCCTCTAAGATCAAAGAATGCCAACAATGAGTTAGGAACCAATCTGAGCTCCCAAGTATTTTCAGATTTCAAGCATCTTTGTTGGATGTCACCAAACTTTATTTTTTCTTTTTCCAACAGCTGCTGCCTACAGATTCCACATCTGTTTCTCTGGTATGCCCACTAGAGAAGTTGCTACTTCCTCCAACTGACACTAGATTATAATGAATGTGACAGGAACAAATTTCATGCCTAAGGAGAGTGCTGCTTCTCCCAGGTAAGCTGACAACACAATTTTTAATGAACATAATCCGAGAGAGATGCCAATCCTACGTTCAGAAATGCAGATCACAGGGAGGTGACAATTATTACCTAGCCATTCTCCTAACAAACTGACAAGGAGGCCACGTGCACCAGGAGATATCTTGAGGAGATGCTAATTGCCGCCCACCATTCACCTAAGGACATATGACTAACAGACTCAAATGACAATCAACGAGAGACTTGGTGAGGAGGAAGTTTCCAAAGACAGCTTGCCCACCAAATGAGGCTGACGGGTGAACAAAGACATTGACTCTCACCAGAAGCAAAACAAGCCCATTCAGGTGATTTAGAGAAATTTTTTTTTTTTTAATGTAGACTTTGGGGGTTAAAAATGTCTTGCATTCTAGTTGAATACACCAGCACTAGCCTTTGTGAATGTTTGGAAATTGAAGGCTTATCTTTATTTTTTAAAAGTAGGATTGTATAAAACACACACACAAACTGAATGAAACATGAAGCAGTTCTGAATTCACTTTATATTACAATATTAAGATATTTCCTTGACCCTCGACTCCTTCACTTTTCTGTCCCTCACCATGTGTGTGGACTTGTCTAAGTTAGTTGTATTCACTCCTGGGTGTCTTGAAGTTTATAGAAGAACACCGTGTTGAAACTTTCACGAACTCACTGGGAGACCTTGATCAAGTCACTCTGCTTCCTCATCTGTAATGGCAACCATTGGATGAGACCATCCCTGAGGTTGCATCTATATCCATCATTCAATGACCCCTAGAGAAGAAGGCATCTGTTTGTTGGCTGCTCCTCCTCCTTCCTCAAGGCCATTGAAGGGGCAGGAAGACCTGACACATGTGAGCTATGCTGAGAGGGGAAGACAGGGGGAAGTTCCTCACTCATTCTCTACACTCAGATAACAGACAGAAAGGTGTTTGACCCTGCAGGCCAGTGCCACTGTCACCATCACCACCAGACCTACATTCTCACTGGAATCAGCCTTCTCTTACATCTCCACTACAGCTAAGATCCAAGGTTTTAAAATACTGCACTTTAGACTTTAAGTCAGAGCCACACAGGGAAGTAAAATAGCTTAGAAGTGCTTCTTTAGGGCATATTCAAAATGTGGTCTTGGCAGGCACGACTACAAAGATGAAAAGATCCTTCCATCTTGACAAAACTTAACCCTAAAATATGTAAGCAGAAGCATAATCAAGATCAGACTGGTGGCAAATCTTGTTCTTTAGTGTGATTTTTTATTTTTAAAAAATGTAGTGAGTTCATTATTTAAATCCATGGGTAATATATGTTCATTGCAGAAAAGTTAGGAAACAAAATAAAAATTAAAACAAATAGTAAGGTTGTTAAGAGCTCAGGCTCTGGTTATAAAACACTTTAGGCTGGAAAATCAGCACCAATGCCTTAGAGCTGTGTGGTCTTGGTCAAGTTAATTAATATCTGTAAAAATATCACTTTCCTCAGCTGTAGAGAATATAAAATCTCTATTAGAGGATTGCTGTGAGGACTAGATTTAATAATGTAGTTAAGGCAATTAACTTACAGCAAGTGTGCGATAGGAGGTAGTTGTTCTTGTTATTGTACTTTTATTATTTGTCACTATATTCTCTCTGATAACTTTGGCTCAGCCATTTTTCCCAGTATCATCATAGATTTTTTTCAAAATCCAAGGTTCTGGCATCTACAAGGCTTTCGTATACATGGGTTATTTTTCATCGTTCTAGCCATTGAAATAACAAGTGAGATTGATTTTTTCCAATCCCTTGGAAAGCAAAATTAAATGCAAGACTATTTGGCAGGAGTAGACACTACACCTCAGGAAACACCCGACTGGTACTGCCAACTGGTACATTGATGTCATGAGTGTATACATAATCCACATAACAAGATATAAGAATTTATTAAATGCCAACTATGTCATAATCTCACTTGTTTTTAACATTGCTCTCCCATACAACATCTCATTTGACTGGATAATATATCTCTCTCTATCCAAACTCTTCCAGAGACTCTACACTGTATGCTGAAAAAACTTTTAACTTTGCAGTTGTATAGTCAAGGCCATCCATGACCTAACTCAGCATTCTCTGCTCTTCACAATCCTTAAGTTCTAGTTAGAACAATCTTCCTTTGCGTTCTTCAATATCCCTACTGATATTCTTTCCACTTTTTAGAGTATGTTTTCTTGACCCTCCACCTTTCTGACAAAGCCTACCCATGGCTCAAGTCCAATGTTCCTCTCATATACTGCCTTCCCGCCTTCCATACTCTGAATTCATTAATCATCCTGAACTCTTTATGGTATTTATTATTCCTCCTTCTTTTATAAATTTTTCCTACTATATTTGTCTCTAATTTTTAAATAAGTGATAAGGCCTTCAGGGGCAGGGACTGTGTCTGAGAATGTCTACAGCTCTCAGATTATATCGTTCATAGAAAGAAATCCCTTAAACATGCATACTGAATTAATTCAGGCATTACTAACTTTACTTTAGCAGATTCCTAATCCAGTGGTCTTTCTACTCTATGATGAACTGTGTTATAACTCTGTACTATGATAGGACAGGTGGAGGTATTGAATGAACCTAAGAACTAATCCCTAAGTTATTTATTACCTACTTGAGAACAAAGGACTAAGACACAAAGTAGTGCTTGAGAAGAGGCTGGTCTAACCCTATCCCAACAAATCACAATTGAGATTTAAAACAGAATCGGACAAAGTCAATGCAACATTACTATTTCTATATAGCACAGTGTTGTCTTCTATAGGGATTTTGAAGTAATATTTAGGTCTTCATTTTTTCTTTTATCTTGTCTTCTCAAGCAGGAAGTCCCCTGCTTGCTTGGTAAGAGCTGTATTTTGTACATATTTGTATTCAACAGCTTTGTTTGTACTAGGCAAACAATATGCATTTCATGTACTCCCTTTGTGCAATTATGTGTATTTTTAGGAAAGAATGGTATATTTTATAAGAAAAAAAAATTCAGTGAAACTAAATTCAGGTCAGTATACTGGGAAAGGGGGAAAATTATCTTACTATGATAAAGAGAGGAAACCACCCCTTGAAATTAATTATCAAGGAAATATATGCCTCACATATTGCAGAATACATTTTGATACCTTAATGACTAGGAAATTGGGGTCACTCGCTCCTCATGCACTAATGAGTTATGTCTAGAAAACCAGGAAGAGACTTACATTATGACACCAATCCACTCCCCAGAGTTTCTCAACACCAGGACTGGCTTCATGAGCACGTGACCTGTGCAGTCACCTACATCTAGAAGGGACCCAGGCTTGGCTTAATATTGACACTTTGCTGTCACCATCTTGAAATTCTTAATTTCTGAACAAGGGGCCCTGCATTTTCATTTTGCACTGGGTCCTGAATATTATGTAGCCAGTCCTGTTTGCCACCCTTCCAGGCCTGTGGATGCCTTGCAATTCAAGTTTCCTTCCAAACTGGCTGAGGAGAGTTGGAAGAAGTGCCTGTTCTCTCTAGGCCCAGCTACAGGAAACACTTCTGAAGAGAGTCTAAGAAAAAAAGACCATGAGACAACACAAAGGCCAACAGTCTCTCTAGAAGTGGATGTCTGAGGAGTCTGGAAAGAATCATATGAGTGGGAGTACTGGAAATCACAAATCTGGGTTTCCTGTAATGTACTAAAAAGCATTCATGACAGAGTACAGTAAAAGATTAGCACTTATGTGTTGTGGGAACCTTCTCACTATAGCCACACTGGCCAGAATCTTATTAGCCTAATGTGTCTGGCTTTAGCTCTTTATCTTGAAAAGTGAGAAGCCTTAAGAAAAAGAAACAGAAATAATTAAAAGAGTAGGAAACAGAATCCACTAAAAATGTTAAAAGCCTTGTATGAAATTGTTAAGAAATGTCTGAAGTTCAAAGCTTCCACCAAAGTGTATGAAGAACTAGCATTTGGGCCCTTATTTTTCTAGTTTTGCAAGGAGATTCTCCCTGAATGGGAAGAGCCTAAGATTATGGGAAATTTCAGTGTACTGTGTGGTAAGAAGCAAGGCTGTCTACAACACAGGGTAGGCAAAGCCATCAGAAAAAAAATATTAAAATATTAAAAAGCCCAATATGAGCTACTAGATTGAGAAAGGATAAGGAAGAGCATGCCATGACTGAAATACAGATAGAGGTCAGGATGTCAAATTATAATTTTGAAAGGTACATTCTTATAATTAGTTGGTGAAAAGGCAATCAATATGATGAGTGAGGTTAAGCAAGGGAGAAAAAAATAACCAATCAGGGAAGGAGAGAGAAAGAAGCAATGGGAAATAGTTACTGACATTCAACTGATTACTTGAAAGTACACTGAAATCTCTTCATATTGAGACAAAGTTAGCGGAGTGCCTGAAAATTCTCAAAGTCTCCCTTTCCCCTTTTAAGACCCCTTGCCTTTCAGTTCCCCAAGACTGCCTCCACATTCTATCAGAAAGTGAGTGAGTCTGGTGGTAGCCGCAATTTGTGGTTTCCTACTCAAATCCAGGGTAATAAGAGTACTCTCCTTTCCAGATACACCTCCAAGGAGAACAGACAGACTCAATCCTTTCTTTGCTACCTGCTTGTTTAAACTGAAGAGAAGTAGAGAATCAACTTAGATAAATTTTCTAGGAAAAGAAAACTTAAGTGTTTGCATTTGGGAGAGAGGTAGGGAGGAAGATAGAGGCGTTGAAGGGGGAGAACTAGAGAGCAACAGAGGAAGAAAGACACTAATATTAATATTTAAAAAGTTAATTCTGTAAGTCTACTTATAACTAGACAGCATTGTTTTTAATGAGGAAATGAGTGGTCATTATCAATTTGGGCCTCTTTGCTTTCTTTCTCTGAACTCTTATCTTCCCCTTTCCTTTATGAAAAAGCAGTAATCAAGTATGCGCATAAATGCATGTGATCAAGGCATTCTTTTGAACATTATAGTTCTTAATTATGTGGGGATAACTAAGATACAGAGGGAATGACCTCTGAGATGAATAAAGGATATGAAATGGATGATGATGGAATGAAAGCCTAAAACTGAAAAGATGCTTAAGATGGAAAATGTGAGACGCAGAGTGAATCACAAAATTAAAAACAGGAAATAAATAGAGCAATAATATAATTATGAAAAGAAACAAAGATGATTACTTGGGATAAGGTGCTAGAGAATAAATAATAGATATATTTGGGGGCTTTATTGTATACTTAGAGAGGATAGCTCATCTTGCTGGATGTATAAATATAAAGCAGAAGTTTCAAAAGCCTAAGAAACCTCATGAATCCTAAAATAAGGTCAATAGTTTACTAAACTTGATTTGATAGAACAATTGAATAAGTTACACCAACTCTTGGCTTTGTGTTCCAAACCTGTAGAAGTAAGAAATTGCTCATTACACAATTCTCGATAGATACTTACAGGCACTTTCCATCTGACATAATTTGAATCCCAGGCACAGCTTAAAATGGAAATGAAACAAGATGAAAGCCAAGGTAAGCAGCTTTTATTCTCTGCTGCTCTATAGTTTGTAAATATGTCCATAGTGTTACTAAAGCTGAAAAACCAGCTCATATAGGAAACATATTTTTAAAAATATGCAACCTTCAACCATCTATCTATATGAAGTGATATATGAAGATTTTCAGCCTTTTTTCCTGAAAAATACCACTGTACATGTTAAACAAGTGTTCAAAGAAATTTACTATGGACTGCTGCATGAAATGTCCTAAACTGTCTCATTCAGACAAGATCCTTTCTGTGTGTGTGTATGTGTGTGTGCACACGTGCTCACGTATGCACGAACCTATCCTATGTGAACTACAAAGGATAACAACAAAACAAAACTATTTTGATATTTGTGGATTTGAAATCACTTAGCTCACAGTATTTCTCCAGGATCCATGTCCAGGCTGCTCCTGCCCTCCTCCTTTTTGGTAGTTGTACTCTCCTCCTCCCAGATTTAGACACATATCCCAAATGGGCACTGTCTTTTTTTTTTTTTTTTTTTTTTTTACAAGACCCCACTTCCCCAGCCAAGGAGTAGGAGTCTCTCTCTACCTAATCCAATCACCCAAGAATCCACATCCATGCCCTACCCCTGCCTCTCTACAGTGACTGCTTCAGGTAAGAGGGTAAGAACCAAGTTAGCCAATTACCTTTCTTTTCCAGGGTTTTGGACCTTGACTCGGGGAAAGTAGTCCTCTCCCCTCTGGTCCCAACATTGTGAGTATGTGTACCTGGAGCTGCTAGCAGCCATGGTTTAAATCCTTGTAGAGGTGTTATTCTGAGAGAATGAAGCAAACATGAACGGGAAAGAATCCCTCGAGAAGTTAAACAGAATTACTATATGATCTGGAAAGTCCACTCCAAGACATATACCCAAAAGAATTGAAAGCAGGAACTCAAACAGGTATTTGTATACCAAAGTTCATAGCAGCACTATTCACAGGGGCTAAAACATGCAAACAACCCAAATGTCCATCAGCAGATACATGGATAAACAAAATGTGGTATATACATACAATAGTGTATTATTAATCCATGAAAACAAATGGAATTTTGATGCATGTTACCACATGAATGAACCCTGAATACACTGTTCTAAATGAAACAAGCCAGACACAAAAGGACAATTATTTTATGATTTCTATAATTTATATGAAATACCTAAAATAGGCAAATTTAAAGAGACAAAGTAGAATAGTGGTTACCAAGGGGTGGAGAGGGAAGGAGTGCAGAGTTATTGTTAACGGATACAGAGCTTCTACTTGAGATGATGCAAAAGGGCTGGAAGTGGTTAGCTGTGATGGTTGAACAAGGTGCATGTACTTAACAAGGTGCAATGTGAAATGTACACTTAAAATGGTGAATTTTATATATATATATATATATATATATATATATATATATATATATATATACACACACACACACACACACCAACTAAAAAGAAAATGATTAGAGAGAGAATGAGATGGGCTAATAGAGTCAGATCCTGGTTAATTTATCCTCAAGTCAGGTCCACCCTGCCTTTTGTGTGTTTCAGAATTTGCCAGCTCTTTTCTACCTAGGCTGGTATAGGTTAGGTTTCTAGCACTTGAAATCTAAAGCTCTAACACAACCCTGAAGAAAGTCTTCCCATTACTTATATGGACCCAAATCCAAAGACAACCAAACCCTATGTGTGTGTCTATTTCAAAATGAGGGGTTTTCATCCTTTCAGAACTCATTTCTCTACTTGCAGATTAATTTGCAGGCAGAGACTATATTCCTTTTTTGATAGAACACCCTACACCCTAGTACAAAGCTCTAACTCTCTACTTAAAGTGACGCAATACACAGGACTAACTGGTTATATGTTTCCTAACCCCACGTACTCAGTACATGAATGTCTAGATAAATCCCTCCAAAAAATGAGGCTCGATACTTCTCAACATCTGCCTTGGTTTTTGTATAGTCTCCCACTTAAACTACCAGTCCACATTGTTGGCCCCAAATCTGCCAAGGCACACCTTTGATCTTTTGTCTATTCTCAGTAATGATTAATACTAGATTCAACCTATTTTAAGCTCACTAAATCACTGGATAAAGGCCAACATTTTCTTCATCCATCCCTCCCATTTTTTGTGCCATATCCTTCAAAGAGCACTAAATATTAGCAGAAGATGTAATCTCTCAATTTTACTTGCACTGTTGTTATGTCCTTAAAATGAGCACTTCCATCTCTCATGTAATAGAGTATAATTTAAGATTATTAACTATGTGAGGACTTGACAGGAAAAAAAAAAAAGTTACTCAGAAACATTTTGCTCTGCCTGCCCTGGGATGAAGAACATCAGTTTTCAAACCTGCCAACCTTTCAAGCTGTTAAACATTTAAAAGCTAAGTATGCTTTAAAATGATATATACTAGATGCCCTAGAACGCTATTTTTCACAGTCATGTAGTATTTATTTTGTTCATGTATATATTTGCAAAGCATTTCTAGGCTCACAAACTAATCAAGATAGTTTTTTTGGGGACCCTGCTGCCAGTGGTGCTTTGGAAATAGGTGAGGTTTCATTCAGCTCCCAGCTCTGAACACACCTGTCAGGGTTTTTGGGCGCAGGTTTTTTTTTTAGCACCAAGCCCTGACACAGACAAGAAAAGACTTGGATACCAAGCCATAATTAAAGCAAAGTTCTGTCACATAAGAAAACTGTTGCAACATACTGTTTTGTTTTTCTTTTTTAAGTCGATACATTGTATTGTTTTCTAACCAAGGTGATGTTGGTATATTGCCCAAGGTCATATAAATAATTTTTATTCTTTAAAGAAAGTTTAATTATCGAAAATTTCAAACATACATAAAAGTAGAGAGAATAGTACAATGAACCCCCTGTATATCCATCATTCAACAGCTATCAACATTTCACCAGCATTGTCTACTAAAGACTTTTGAAGAGGATTATCTATCTCCAATTATTGCTAGTAGTGTTAACTCCAGAGTTTGATTTTGATTCAAACAAATTTTCAGTTACAATCAAAACCGATCAGGTGGGCTTCCCTGGTGGCGCAGTGGTTGAGAATCTGCCTGCTAATGCAGAGGACACGGGTTCGAGCCCTGGTCTGGGAAGATCCCACATGCCACGGAGCAACTAGGCCCGTGAGCCACAACTACTGAGCCTGAGCGTCTGGAGCCTGTGCTCTGCAACAAGAGAGGCCGCGACAGTGAGAGGCCCGCACACCGCGATGAAGAGTGGCCCCCGCTTGCCACAACTAGAGAAAGCCCTCGCACAGAAATGAAGACCCAACAAAGACAAAATAAATAAATAAATAAATAAATAAACCTTATAAATAAATCTGTCCAATCTTAGCCAGCTTTGACCACACAAAGTAAGATTCCTTTAAAAAAAAAAAAAAAAGTGGACCTTGTCTATCAGTTCATTGAATCCATGTTGGTTTAAAAGTGGCTGCTCAGTGATGTCATCAAGATGGCAATGAGGTGGTTCCTGACTTGGCATTCTCTCACAGTAAGAGCTAACTATCCATGAACAGGACATCACGGAGAGAGTCCTACAACACGGGGTTGAGGCTGAAGAACCCACTGCACCACAGACACCAAGACAGACTGCATTAGAAGGGACATTTCCTGAATCATCTAGGGCTTTGTGAAGTGAGTTATGTGGCCTTGTTGATTACTGCCTTGCATGCAGGTGGAAAGTGATGAGTTCTGAACCTTCATTTTCAAAGCAATAAACCACTTGAGGATAAAACTGTTCTTTATATTTCTGCCGTGTGGCTAACAGGGTCTTGGTGCTCCGGCCTGGTGTCAGGCCTGAGCCTCTGAGGTGGGAGAGCCAAGTTCAGGATACTGGTCCACCAGAGACATCCCGGTCCCATGTAATATCAATCGGCAAGAGCTCTCCCAGAGATATACGTCTCAATGCTAAGACCCAGCTCCACCCAACAGCCAGCAAGCTCCAGGGCTGGACGCCCCATGCCAAACAACTAGTAAGATAGGAACACAACCCCACCCATTAGCAGAGAGGCTGTCTAATATCACACTAAGTTCACAGACACCCCATAACACACCACTGGACATGGCCCTGCCCACCAGAAAGACAAGATCCAGCCTCATCCACCAGAACACAGGCACCAATCTCCTCTACCAGGAAGCCTACATGAGCCACTGAACCAACCTCACCCACTGGGGGCAGACACCAAAAACAACGGGAACTATGAACCTGCATCTGCATCCTGTGAAAAGGAAACCCCAAACACAGTAAGTTAAACAAAATGAGAAGACAAAGAAATATGCAGCAGATGAAGGAGCAAGGTAAAAACCCACCAGACCAAACAAATGAAGAGGAAATAGGCAGTCTACCTGAAAAAGAACTCAGAGTAATGATAGTAAAGATGATCCAAAATCTTGGAAATAGAATGGAGGAAATACAAGAAACGTTTAACAAGGATTTAGAAGAACTAAAGAGCAAACAAACAATGATGAACAACACAATAAATAAAATTAAAAATTCTCTAGAAGGAATCAATAGCAGAATAACTGAGGCAGAAGAACGGATAAGTGACCTGGAAGATAAAAGAGTGGAAATAACTACCACAGAGCAGAATAAAGAAGAAAGAATGAAAAGAATTGAGGGCAGTCTCAGAGACCTCTGGGACAACATTAAATACACCAACATTCGAATTATAGGGGTCTCAAAAGAAAAAGAAAGGGTCTGAGAAAATATTTGAAGAGATTATAGTTGAAAATTTCCCTAATATTGGAAAGGAAATAGTCAGTCAAGTCCAGGAAAACTAAGAGTCCCATACAGGAGAAATCCAAGGAGAAACATGCCAAAAAACATATTACTCAAACTATCAAAAATTAAACACAAAGAAAAAATATTAAAAGCAGCAAGGGAAAAGCAACAAATAACATATAAGGGAATCCCCATAAGGTTAACAGCTGATCTTTCAGCAGAAACTCTGCAAGCCAGAAGGGAGTGGCAGGACATATTTAAAGTGATGAAGGAGAAAAACCTACAACCAAGGTTACTCTACCCAGCAAGGATCTCATTCAGATTTGATGGAGAAATTAAAACCTTTACAGACAAGCAAAAGCTAAGAGAATTTAGCACCACCAAACCAGCTTTACAACAAATGCTAAAGGAACTTCTCTAAGCCGGAAACACAAGAGAAGGAAAAGACCTAGAATAACAAACCCAAAACAAATAAGAAAATGGTAATAGAAACATACATATCAATAATTACCTTAAATGTAAATGGATTAAATGCTCCAACCGAAATACACAGACTGGTTGAATGGATACAAAAACAAAACCTGTCTACATGCTGTCTACAAGAAACCCACTTCAGACCTATGGACACATACAGACTGAAAGTGAGGGGATGGAAAAAGATATTCCATGCAAATGGAAATCAAAAGAAAGCTGGAGTAGCAATTCTCATATCAGACAAAATAGACTTTAAAATACAGACTATTACAAGAGACAAAGAAGGACACTACATAATGATCAAGGGATAAATCCAAGAAGAAGGTATCATAATTGTAAATATTTATGCACCCAACATAGGAGCACCTCAATACATAAGGCAAATGCTAACAGCCATAAAAGGGGAAATCGACAGTAACACAATCATAGTAGGGGACTTTAACACCCCACTTGCACCAATGGACAGATCATCCACAATGAAAATAAATAAGGAAACACAAGCTTTAAATGGCACATTAAACAAGATGAACTTAATTGATATTTATAGGACACTCCATCCAAAAACAACAGAATACACTTTCTTCAAGTGCTCATAGGACATTCTCCAGGATAGATCATATCTTGGGTCACAAATTTAAGAAAATTGGTAAATTTCTTTACCAATTTGGTAAATTTAAGAAAATTGAAATTGTATGAAGTATCTTTTCCAACCACAACATTATGAGACTAGATATCAATTACAGGGGAAAAAAATGTAAAAACTACAAACACATGGAGGCTAAACAATACACTACTAAATAACCAAGAGATCACTGAAGAAATCAAAGAGGAAATCAAAAAATATGTAGAAACTAATGACAATGTAAACACGACAACCCAAAACCTATGGATGCAGCAAAAGCAATTCTAAGAGGGAAGTTTATAGCAATACAATCCTATCTTAAGAAACAAGAAATATCTCAAATAAACAACCTAACCTTACACCTAAAGCAATTAGAGAAAGAAGAACAAAAAAACCCCAAAGTTAGCAGAAGGAAAGAAATTATAAAGATCAGATCAGAAATAAATGAAAAAGAGATGAAGGAAACAATATCAAAGATCAATCAAACTAAAAGCTGGTTCTTTGAGGAGACAAACAAAACTGATAAACCATTAACAAGACTCATCAAGAAAAAAAGGGAGCTGACTCAAATCAACAGAATTAGAAATGAAAAAGGAGAAGTAACAACTGACACTGCATAAATACAAAGGATCATGAGAGATTACTACAAGCAACTATATGCCAATAAAATGGACAACCTGGAAGGAATGGACAAATTCTGGGAAAAGCACAACTTCCTGAGACTGAACAAGGAAGAAATAGAAAATACGAACAGACCAATCACAAGCACTGACATTGAAACTGTGATTAAAAATCTTCCAACAAACAAAAGCCCAGGACCAGATGGCTTCACAGGCGACTTCTATCAAACATTTAGAGAAGAGCTAACACCTAGCCTTCTCAAACTCTTCCAAAATATAGCAGAGGGAGAACACTCCCAAACTCATCCTACGAGGCCACCATCACCCTGATACCAAAACCAGACAATGATGTCACACACAAAAAAAGAAAACGAGAGGCCAACATCACTGATGAACATAGGTGCACAAATCCTCAACAAAATACTAGCAGACAGAATCCAGCAGCACATTAAAAGGATCATACAACATGATCAATTGAGGTTTATCCCAGGAATGCAAGGATTCTTCAGTATACACAACTCAATCAATGTGATAAACCATATTAACAAAATGAAGGATAAAAACCATATAATCATCTAAATAGATGCAGAAAAAGCTTTTGACAAAATTCAACACCCATTTATGATAAAAACTCTCCAGATAGTAGCCATAGAGGGAACATACCTCAACATAATAAAGGCCATATATGACAAACCCACAGCCAACATCATTCTCAATGGTGATAAGCTGAAAGCATTTCCTCCAAGATCAGGAACAAGACAAGGTTGCCCAGTCTCACCACTATTATTCAACATAGTTTTGGAAGTTTCAGCCACAGCAGTCAGAGAAGAAAAAGAAATAAAAGGAATCCAAATCAGAAAAGAAGAAGTAAACTGTCATTGTTTGCAGATGACATGATAGTATACATAGAGAATCCTAAAGATGCTACCAGAAAACTACTAGAGCTAATCAGTGAATTTGGTAAAGTAGCAGGTACAAAATTAATGCACAGAAATCTCTTGCATTCCTATACATTAATGATGAAAAATTTAAAAGAGAAATTAAGGAAACACTCCCATTTACCACTGCAACAAAAAGAATAAAATACCTAGGAATAAACTTACCTAAGGAGACAAAAGACCTCTATGCAGAAAACTAGAAGACACTGATGAAAGAAATTGACGATGATACAAACAGATGGAGAGATATACCATGTTCTTGGATTGGAAGAATCAACATTGTGAAAATGACTATACTACCCAAAGCAGTCTACAGAGTCAATGCAATCCCTATCAAACTACCACTGGCATTTTTCACAGAACTAGAACAAAAAATTTCACAATTTGTATGCAAACACAAAAGACCCCAAATAGCCAAAGCAATCCTGAGAATGAAAAACAGAGTTGGAGCTACAAAGCTTGATTGCAAAGCTACAGTAATCAAGACAGTATGGTACTGGCACAAAAACAGAAATATAGATCAATGGAACAGAATAGAAAGCCCAGAGATAAACCCATGCACATATGGTCACCTTATCTTTGATAAAGGAGACAAGAGTATACAATGGAGAAAAGACATCCTCCTCAATAAGTGGTGCTTGGAAAACTGGACAGCTACATGTAAAAGATGAAATTAGAACACTTCCTAACACCATACACAAAAATAAACTCAAAATGGATTAAAGACCTAAATGTAATGCCAGACACTATAAAAGTCTTAGAGGAAAACATAGGCAAACACTCTATGACATAAATCACAGCAAGATCCTTTTTAACCCACCTCCTAGAGAAATGGAAATAAAAACAAAAATAAACAAATGGGACTTAATGAAACTTAAAAGCTATTGCACAGCAAAGCCAACCATAAACAAGACGAAAAGACACCCCTCAGAATGGGAGAAAATATTTGCAAATAAAGCAACTGACAAAGGATTAATCTCCAAAATATACAAGCAGCTCATGCAGCTCAATATCAAAAAAAAAAAATCAACCCAATCCAAAAATTGGCAGAAGACCTAAATAGGCATTTCTCCAAAGAAGCTACACAGATTACCAACAAACACATGAAAGGATGCTCAACATCACTAATCATTAGAGAAATGCAAATCAAAACTACTGTGAGGTATCACCTCACACTGGTCAGAATGGCCATCATCAAAAAATCTACAAACAATAAATGCTTGAGAGGGTGTGGAGAAAAGGGTACACTGTTGGTGGGAATGTAAATTGATACAGCCACTATGGAGAACAGTATGGAGGTTCCTTGAAATCTAAAAATAGAACTATCATATGACCCAGCAATCCCACTACTGAGCATATACCCTGAGAAAACCAGAATTCAAAAAGAGTCATGTACCACAATGTTCACTGCAGCACTATTTACAATAGCCAGGACATGGAAGCAACCCAAGTGTCCACTGACAGATGAATGGATAAAGAAGATGTGGCACATATATACAATGGAATATTACTCAGCCATAAAAAGAAATGAAATTGAGTTATTTGTAGCAAAGTGGATGGACCTAGAGTCTGTCATACAGAGTGAAGTAAGTCAGAAAGAGAAAAACAAATACCATATGCTAACATATATATATGGATTCTAAAAAAAAAAAAAAGGTTCCAATGAACATAGGGGCAGGACAGGAATAAAGAAGCAGACGTAGAGAATGGACTTGAGGACACGGGGAGGAGGAAGGGCAAGCTGGGATGAAGTGAGAGAGTGGCATTGACATATATACACTACGAAATGTAAAATAGATAGCTAGTGGGGAGCAGCTGCATAGCACAGGGAGATCAGCTCGGTGCTTTGTGACCACCTAGAGGGGTGGGATAGCGAGCGTGGGAGGGAGATGCAAGAGGGAGGGGATATGGTGATATATGTATACATATAGCTGATTCACTTTGTTATACAGCAGAAACTAACAACATTGTAAAGCAATTATACTCCAATAAGATGTTAAAAAAAAAAAAAAAGCCCCTAAACTACTATTTAAATGGCAGGGATTTTTTTGTTGTTTTGTTTTGTTTGTTTTTCATCAAAAGGTTACAAAGCTTGAACACACAATTCAGAAGCCAAAATGGATAATTAAGTCACTCCTGCAGTGACATGTTTTAAATGGAATGCTTTTCTACCTGTTATATCTGCCTGAAGAATAATATTAAGAATTTTTTTCCACCTACTACTTTGTCTCATAATAAATTGTATTGGAAACAAAACAAAAAAAGTGGCTGCTCAGCAATCCAAATGTCCATCAACAAGTGAATGAATAAAATGTAGTATATACATACAATGGAATATTATTTGGCCTTACAAGGGAATTAAGCTCTGATGCATGCTGCAAGATGGAAGAGTCTTGAAAACATTATACTAAATGAAATAAGCTAGACACAGAAGGACAAATATTGTGTGTTTCTACTTACAAAATATACCTAGAGTAGGTCAATTTACAGAATCAAAGTAGTATAGAGGTTATCAGGGACTGAGGAGAGTTGGGAATGGGGAGTTATTGTTTAAGGGGTATAGTGTTTCTCTTTGGGATGATGAGAATTTCTGGAGCTAGATGGTAGTGGTGGTGGCAGCACAAGAATGTGAAGGTATTAATGCCACTGAACTGTGTACTTAAAAATGGTTAAACTGGTAAATTTTGTTATATCTTGCCAAAATAACAAAGTGACTTCTCTAATAAATCAAAATTTGACTTTAAAATGTGAGAACTTTAGACTCAGCGATTCTACTTTTAAGAATTTAGTATAAGGAAATAATCAAGGCTAATAAGTAATATTTGCTGTGATGTAATAGTGACATTGGACTCTCCAATAATTGGGGATTTATGTAATAAATTATGGCTTATATACTCAGTGGACTGTTGCACAACAATTAAAATTATAATTTTAAGTGACATAATAAGATATGCAGGATATTTTGTTAAGGGAAAGTAGGTGAAAAAGAAATAACACACATAAGTTGTGTTGCCTCTAAAATTAGCCCTTCCATTCCTCATAAGGATTTCAAAATATTTTTAAACTACATGTGTGTACACACGTTAACAATTTAGAAGATAATACATCAGTGTGTGATGTATGGTTACGTCTGGAATGAGATGAATGGCTATTTTTACTTTTTTCTTTTTAATTCTAAATGTTCTACTGTAATCATGTGGTACCTCAGGAAGGAAACAAAATTATGTACTTATTTTTAAGAAATTTCTCTATTGGACCTATTCTCCTCTTTTCAAGCCCAAGCAACACTATCATCACTGACCACCCCCAATGGATGGACTGACGGGTGCCCCCAAGGAGAGGATCAAGACTCCAGCTCCAAACAGCGCCCCCCTCACCACCTGTAGTTCCCACCCCAACTCCTTCTGTGGGGTTCCTTCCTGTTGTCTGCACCCTTCTTTGCCTCCATCACCAAATTGTGAGCTCTTCTTAGGGCAGGGACTAAATCTGGAGAAACTTCCTATTCCTTCTAGGTGCCCAGCACTGGACTTGGTACATGATAGGCAATTTGAGTATCGAATAAAATGTAGGACATGTGCCTTCCCTTCAAAGGCTTGGGTTACAGGGGTCAAAATTTAGTGTGTTTTCTTCTAACACATTTCTCTCCTTTGTCCTCCACATACTATCTCTTTGCGTCTGTGTTGGAAAGAGTACAAAACGTAAGGGAGGATGAGCCTCTAAATGGCAAATTAGCAAAGCTTTGTTTGATGGAGGAGGAGGAGGAAGTGGATGCAGGTTGTGTGTTAGAGACACTATTGTCCACCTGTCAGTGTTTAAAGCCTGCTCAAGTACTCTTGCTCTCATCATTAAAATTATCAGTGATCTGTATGAGAAAAGTTTAATTAGCACATCAATGTGTAAAGAATGCCAAGGATATTCTCTTCCTTCTGCATTAATGTGTGTTAAAAATCCAAGCAATACAACACACCACTGAGTAAAGTAGGTAACATTTACTGACCCCAATGCACCAAGCACTGCTCTAAGCTCTTTAGAGGTATGATCACATTTAATTCCCACAATAACCCTATGAAGTAGGTACTACTATCTTCATTTTACGGTTGATGAAACAGTCACAGAGAGCCGAGCTATCTTTCCCAGGTTGTGAACAACTAGTAAATAAGTGCCAGATTTTAAACCCAGACAATCTGTCCCTAGAGTCCAAGCGTATAACCACTACACTTTACCGTGAGATATGATCCACCATTGTCAACTGGATTCTGCAGAGCAACACACAAGATACCAAACCTTGCATACCTGGCTGCCTTCTATGGGTCTTTCCCAAATGGAATGAGAGTCTTAAGTATGGCCTGAACATTCAAGTCTTAAAGTTGCCATCTTCAGAATATACTTCCTGGACAGGAAACCTCTGCAGCTGATTATGTTATTTCCTGTTGGATCCACCTGCCTTGACCATAACTCCTAGCACCATCTGAAACCTCCAGAGATTTTTCTGCTCATCTACACCCTCGTGTGAGTACAAAATCCTTCAGGTTTCCAGATTGTTGGCATTATTTCAGGGTTTACAACAACATGAAGAAGCTAGAGGGAGGCCACTAGTATGATTGGGTGAGCCAAGAAATCTCTCTCAAGCAGGTTCAAAGGATTAACCCAAGCTGATCTGTCCCCTCTCAGCTTTTCATTATGATAGGGGAGGTGGTTAATGGTTTATTCTCAGAGGACTTACCTATAGGATGCCTAGAAGCTGAGTGTAAGTGAACACAAAGGATGGCTTTAATGGGCCTTCTTTATATTCATTCAACACTAAACATTTCTTGAAATCCTACTACTTGCTAAGCACCATTCTAGATTCTGAAGATTCAGTAGTGGGGAAAAATTAAAAAGGCAGGAAAAAAAATTCCTTCCCTTATAGAGGTTATATATATATATATTTTAAAGTACTGTTTGGGTCCCAGAGATAATCTGAAACCAGAAAGTTATCAAAAGGAGAAATGAGACTTCTGTATGTAATAATGTAAAAAGGTATATTTGGGCATAATCTTTGTAGATTATGCTGCCTTTCAGGAGCTATTTCTTTTCCTTCTTATACATATGGCAGAGTTTACAACACCACTTCCTGTTCCTGGACACACAGACTACATATTCCAGCCTCCCTTAATCTTAGATTGGGGCCATGTGGCTGGTTACAGCCAATGAAATGTGATGGAACAAGGTACCAGCACCTCTGGGCAAAGGCTGTTAAGAGCTCAAGTGTCTCTTCTCTTTCTCTTCCCCATTATCGAGTCTGGAGGCCTGTGTTCTAGATGGCATGCCTAGGAGATTCAGGAAGGCTGCCAAACTTGGATCAGACTTTGACGTGAGAAACAAGTATTGGGAGGGGGGTTCTGCAAGTTATCACCACATAGTAAAATTTAGACTTTATAATCCTTAAGATTTCTTATTTGGCCTTGGAAGAATGTGTATAGCAGGGGACGGGACTACATATGAAGCAAGATAGGAAAGGAATACTTGGGTTGGGTACCCATTAGATGATCCTTTTACAAGGTTCTCATCTTTGCAGACTCTGGGAGCAATCATGTTTAAATCCCAGTTTTAAGATTTTTTTCCCCCCTATAATGTAATCCCTTTGAGTTGTCGCCAAACTTTCAAAAGGTCTGTCATACACAACACCCTTGTGCCACTGGTGGAATGAGGAATTAAAGTTTGGACCTGGGACAAGAGAAGCGTGATCTCCCTGCTATATTTCTGAGGCCCGAATGGCAATAACCACCTCATACAAAGGAAGGTGGAAGTCCAAGCCACAGGCAGTGCCTGAGGGCAAAGTGAATGGAAGGTCAGGGCATAGTCGAAAATAAATATTAGGAGCTAGTGCAAGTAGAAGAGTAGATCTCAGTGGAGAGATGAATTAAATACCTAAATATACTAGAAGAAAGTAACTTTTAGAGAAGCACAGAAGGAGGCTAACGCCCATAATTAAGTGGATTTCCAGGTGGTAGAGATTACATATTGTTAGGAAAGATACATACCAGCCAGAGAACTGAGATTATACAGTGGGAGGGCTTTAATATTTTTGCTTTGTATATTTCCATAATTTTAACAATGAGAATGCTGTAATCTAATAAAACTTTTATTAAGTGTAAATAGTAGAATACTGAAGCATGTACAATGCAAATTACTTAAGTAGTTAAGTCGTTTAGCTGTTAACTTGCAATGAACCTACAATTAATATTTGCCTCCATAAACTTATCAATCAGTCGTGGTATATCCTTTGTACAAAGTATGAATGCACTACGGAGTTTAATTTGGAAAACCATGCATAATTTTAGAGATGATTGCAGGTTGCTACACTTCATAAGCTGTCACTTGCCATTGTTAAAGGGGTAGATTTCGATTCAACATTTTGAGAGTTTGGGGTAAAATGTACTTTTAAGGTGCTTATTACAATATTGAAGTTGGGATAGCACTGGACTGAGACAGTATAATTACTATTCCTTTATGAGAATGATTTAAAGCATTCTTAAATAAAGACCTCAATGCTCTCTTACCAAGTTCTCTGGCATATATCCTTTTCTTTCCTCTGTAGCTCAGCATATTCTCTCTGGTAGAGAGCAGTGCATAGTGGAATGAACACTAGAAAAAACACCATACTGGTGCTAAAGAGACCTGGGTTTGGGCTCTGAATCCAGACCTACTATTCTTCAAGCCAATTCACCTTTCTCAACTAAGATTCTACATCTATAAAATGGCAGGTAGTAAGGTGGCTACTGGGTGGTTTTTCTGAGATTTCTTTTAGCTCAAAAGAATTTATAATTCTATGAACCATGGAAAAGTACTATAGAATATAGGGCAGATATTAGCCGGGTAAGAATCACAAGACAAAAAGACTACATGATTACTCAATCAGGATTTTCAGTTGCAAACAACAGAATTTATCAAAGGATATTAGGTAGTGCAATGAATCTTTCAGAGAGCCTGAAAAGCAGGTATGGATGCTACTAGACCAGGGACTGCATAACCAGAAAGACATTGAACTATATATACTGCAGAATAGTTATAGTGCAGATACCAGTCCTACTGCTACCTACCTCCTAGATGCTGATCATGCTTGGTGCTAGACATCCTAAGCTCTAGAAGAACAGATGCTTCTGTATTTGCCAAGTGGTAGATCTCACTGGGTTCCAACACCTCCTCATGTTCCTCTCATCTGCATCCAAGCCTCCTGTAGGTACATCTAATTACTGGAACCTAGGCTGTATATTCACAACCCACAAGAGATGCTGGGAAAAATTTGTTTTTAATTTTTCCTTAGGAAGACAGATTCATAATGTGGAAATGTATCAAAATACAGAAAGGTACTTAAAAGATACTGGACAGGACAAATAGCCAGAAATGTAATTTCTGAATAATAAATCTTATATATCCTACAGCAAAAGGTGATTCTAGTACTTGCTATTAAAATTTATTTTCATTTATCCATGAACACTTAGGTTGTTTCCATAGGTTGTTTGCACAGCCTGGTTATTATGAACATGGGAGTACAGATCTCTTTGAGATACTGATTTAGTTTCCTTCGAATATATACTCAGTAGTGGGATTGCTGGATCATATGGTAGTTCTATTTTTTACTTTCTTGAGGAACATCCATACGGTTTTCCATAGTGGCTGTACCAATTTACATTCTCACCATCAGTGCACAAGGGTTCCCTTTTCTCCATGTTCTCACCAACATTTGCTATCTCCTGTCTTGATGATAGCCTTTCTAACAGGTGTGAGGTGATCTCAGTGAGGTTTTGATATGCAAGTCTTTGATGATTAGTGATATACAGCACCTTCCATGGACCTATTAGACATTTATATGTCTTCCTTGAAAAAGTGTCTATTCAGGTCCTTTGCTCATTTTTCAATCAGTTTTTTTTTTGCTATTGAGTTGCAGATGTTCCTTATATATTTTGGATATTAATCCCTTATCAGATATATGGTTTACAAATACTTTCTCCCATTCTGTAGGTTGCCTTTCATGAATGAAGAAAATGTGGTATATACATACAATGGTATATTATTCAGCCATAAAAAAGGAAATCCTGTCATTTGCTACAACATTGATGACCCTGGAGGGCATTATGGTAAGTGAAATTAACCAGAGAGAGAATGACAAGACAGCAGAGAATGGTATCAGTTTTACGTGGAATCTTAAGAGAAAAGCTGATTTCACAGAAACAATAGAATGGTGGTTTCCAGGGTTTAGGGGATGGAGGAAGTGGGGAAAGCTAAGTTAAATGGAAGAAACTTTCATTTATAAGTTTTAAGGATCTAATGTACAGCATGGTGACTATAGTTAATACAGTATCGTATATTTGAAATTTACTGACAGATTTTTATTTTTTTATTTTTTAACATCTTTATTAGAACAAAATTGCTTTACAATGGTGTGTTAGTTTCTGCTGTATAACAAAGTAAATCAGCTATACATATACATATATCCCCATATCTCCTCCCTCATGCGTCTACCTCCCACCCTCCCTATCCCACCCCTCTAGGTGGTCACAAAGCACCCAGCTGATCTCCCTGTACTATGCAGCTGTTTTCCACTAGCTATCTATTTTATATTTGGTAGTGTATATATGTCAATGCAGGATATATGTATACATATAGCTGATTCACTTTGTTATACAGCAGAAACTAACACAACATTGTAAAGCAATTATACTCAAATAAAGATGTTAAAAACATAAAATAAAATAACATTGCTTTGGTATCGGGCCTGGTCAGGAAAAAAAAAAAAAAAGCTGCATACACTGCCACTTGACACCCAACAAACTAGGATCTGGAAGCTGAAATTTCTATTACAGCTGCTAGAGAAAAATACTGTGCCTTCATCATGGTGCTTGGCAGCAGAAAGCAGCAGCAGTTCAACTTGTCTGCCTTCCTAATCACGTTCAGGTGTTTGTTCTGGGAAAAAAACTGGGTCACCTGCAGAACCAGAACTGTAGCTCGTAATAAAGCAAATGACTGCCATGTTTTGTTAAGTCTAGACAGTTGGTAAAAGTCGTTCTTATCCAGGAGCTAGTACCTTTCTCCTAATTAATCTCTAAGGAAGTTACTACTCTCCATTGACATTCAGAGTTCCAAATCATTAAGGAAGTTGCCCAAGGTTAGTCAGCTAGGAAACAGAAGAACTAGATTTGATCCTAGATTTTCTGTCTCTGCATATAGCACTCTTTCACACTCTAGGTGTCGCACACCTTGGATAAATAGCTTCATCTCACACACACACACACCCTAACTCTTCATTAGCACATGGCATATTTTTCTCTTTACCTCAGTCTTGGGCCCGAGCTTAGATCATGAGGCAGGAAACATAGGCTCTTAGGATATACACTCATTAGTTGTTTTATTTGCTGATACTAATTTGGCAATGTTCCTGCTGTAGCGGAACATAATGGGACCATAATTGCATAGCAAAATCACAAGGAATCTACTCCCATTTGTGGTCAGAGATGTGACTTACACTCAACCCAGCTTCTGAAATAGTGAGTTTCACATTGGGGCAGCCCAGGACCAAAGCCCATTTTTCTTGGGAGTGAAGTTTAATAGCAGTTATAATTCAAATATTTATCCCTATTAAAAAATTCTGATATATCCTTAGTATATTTAATGAACAAGCCTTATTTTAGTTATCAGAGAGCAATATACAGTTGCTAAACAATTTACACTTATTTTAATAAATAGTAATGAAGAATTCACATTTTTACAATCCAAATTACACAGGAATTGAAACAATAATCGTAAAAAAGAAATTAAGGTTAAGGGTGCTTTGCAACTTTTTCAGAAAGAAGAACATAGATGTTAAATGATAATCTTAAACACTCTTGAAGATGAAATTCTCCAAGAAAAAAAAGTAATAAAGCCATGTAAAGCCATGAACTCCTAAGCTGCTACTCAAGGCAAGTCAAGTGAACAAAGATGGCCTCTTAACCAGGGCCTTGGAGGTATGATTTTAAATATCTTTCCCGATATTTTGAGACTTGTCACCCTGGCTATGCTGTGGAGAAAAGGGTGATCAGCAACAACCAGATTGCTAAATTATGGATGATTACACCCTGACAAACAGCTTCACTTCTTGAAGAGGAAAAGAGGGGAGTACTTATGTCATCATGATCTGTCATTTTCCGTGGATTTCAAGCAAAAATCCAGAGATTGTTTCCAAGTTTTAAGTGAAGAGACTTTAAGAATAGAGGAAGAATGACCTTAAATAATCATAATAATTAAGCTCTCTAATATGGGAACTATTGCCTTAAAAATACATATTTGCTTTAACTTTTTTAATATATATTGTATCAGGTAAATATGAGCACCAAATTCCATTTCTTCTCCCCCACCTCCCCTCACCCCCCTCAGCATTTGTTTATTATAGAGCATGACATTCAGTGGAAACACACCTGCATCCAAACCTTGGCTGGAGGTGGAAATGCTAGGGCACCATTCTTTATAGAATGCCAGGTCTTCCCTTAAATAGATTATGAAAAGGATTCTCAAATTTGACTGTGCACTGGGACCACTTGAGGGACTGTAAAAACACAGACTGCTGGGTCCCAACCCCAAAGCCTATGATTAGGCCAATATGCAATGGGGCTTTGGAACATGTATTTCTAACAAATTCCCAGGTGATGCTGCTGTTGGTCTGAGGACCACACTTTGAGAACCACGTGATTATAGTATTGCTTTAGGTAAGTGGGTGTTCTACAATTATAGTCCTCCCTCAATATCTGTGGGGGATTCCAGGAGCCCCTGAGGATACCAAATTGGAAGATGCTCAAGTCCCTTATGGGTGCAGCACAATGAATACAGTTGATCCTTGAACACAACAGGTTTGAACTGCACGGGTTCATGTATATGTAGATTTTTTTCCCAATAAATATACAGTCAGCCCCCTGCAGATTCTCCTTCGGATTCAACTAACTGCAGGTCAAAATTTCTATACCCAGTTGGTTGAATTTGTGGATGTGAAACCTCCTGAGAGGAGTGGCCAACTGTATGTCACTTGAGTTTTCCTGGAAAGTGAGTGCTTCTTCATATATAGAACATTTAATGATAGTGATGATTTACTGAATCATATACAGCACAAATTCAGAATTATGGATTGTCAATCTATTTAGCTTCATTCAGACAAATACCTTAGTCTGTGCAGCCTGGAGGCTGCAAAGTTTTTATTTACCAAAGGATGGTACCAAGAATAACACAAGGTAGTGGAGGGAATTCTGAATTTGGAGTCAGAAAGTCTGTATGTAAATTCTAGCTACACTTCTTGTGAACTTCAGTCCTGAACAAGTGACCTGTGCCTTATCCTCTGAACCTTGATTTCCTTTTCACCAAACTGGGGATGATGTCATCTTCCCTGAGGACCTCCCATTCTTACAGGGATCAAGGTATATGTATCCAAAAGTAACTCATCAACTGGAAAATGATAAATAAGGTGAATTCCATTCTATTCAGCAAATAGTTGAGCCTTGATTAGCATGTCTCCAAATAAGTGTAACAAAAAATATTGCAAAAGGATTAATTTGTCCCTACAGTAAATAATGGTTGACTATACAGAAAAATTTTTAGAAATTAAACAAATTTAATAAGCATCCATAACTTGTAAGTTACATTACACATCTAATCTTAAAAGTTTTAGTATCAATAATTTGGCTTTTCTTAATCCATGTATTGCCATTGGGTCTTCTACTGTTTTAATATCAAGTTGTTTTTATGTAGTATTACTTTATAATTTTCCCAGTGCTTTCTCTTACATCATTTAATCTTCAAAATCACCTGAAGAGGTAGGTAGTATTCTTCCCCTCCCCTCCAGTCCTATTTCTTTTACTGTCTTTGGCTTCCCTGTTGCTATAGGGGTAACAAATCCATTGTTGAGTCTTATGATTGATCTTGTGATGGCTATGAGTATCTCTTGTTTGAGCATGCGAAATGGCCAAGCTTTGGGTGACTAAGTTTCTAACCTTTATAAAGCCAGATACCTTTCTTTCTTTTCAGTATCTTCTCTCGCTTCTGCTTTTGTTGCCATAACAACGCACATCCCTAAACAGCTGGGAAATTCAACAGAGGTAGAAGGAGAGTTTTTATTTTTCTTTTCCATGGCTGATCTAGTGCTCTTATCTTTCTTTGGATAAGAAAGTTCTCTCTTGGAACAGCTGTCCTGGACTACCAGCATTCTAAATGTCCCCAGATGGCTCAGAGTGCTTCTGGAGTCTTTGTTCTGAGGATTTCCCCTCTTCAAATTCATATCTGTCTTCTGTTGCCTAGTATCCCAACATCTAAATTTGAAGAGCACCAGAATGGCAGATAGGCCACACAGGGCACAGGGAAAAGCTAAAAGGCTTGACCTCTAATGACTAGTCACAAAAAGAGATTATAAAAGCACTGAGGCAAAATGGAAAGGAGAGTGCCTCAGATTTCTGGAAAGAGATGAGAAAACAAGTGACATCAGATGAGCTGCTATCTTCATGAAGAATCTCACCAGAAAAACAAGACTCAGAAAGGAAACAATAAATCCGACTCGTGGGGCCCCTTGAAATCAGTTCTCAGAATATCTCACCTCAATGACATGTCCTCCTTTCAGAGCCTAACATTATCCTTACTCTGGAAACAAAGAAAAGAAAATGAAATGATAAAGGTGTAAATCAAGATTACAGAGCTCAGATTGGTTCAAGATGGGAGAGTAGAAGGATGTGTGCTCACTCCCTCTTGCGAGAGCACCGGAATCACAACTAACTGCTGAACAATCATCAACAGGAAGACACTGGAACTCACCAAAAAAGATACTCCACATCCAAAGACAAAGGAGAAGCTGCAATGAGACAGTAGGAGGGGCGCAATCACAATAAAACCAAATCCCATAACTGCTGGGTGGGTGACTCACAAACTGGAGAACACTTATACCACAGAAGTCCACCCACTGGAGTGAAGGTTCTGAGCCCCACGTCAGGCTTCCCAACCTGGGGGTCGGGCAACAGGAGTAGGAATTCCTAGAGAATCAAATTTGAAGGCTAGTGGGATTTGACTGCAGGACTTCGACAGGACTGGGGGAAACAGAGACTCCACTCTTGGAGGGCACACAAAAAGTAGTGTGTGCATCAGGATGCAGGGAAAGGAGCAGTGACCCCATAGGAGATGGAACCATACCTACCTGCTAGTGTTGGAGGGTCTCCTGAAGAGGCAGGGGGTGGATGTGACTCACCATGAGGACAAGAACACAGGCAGCAGAAGTTCTGGGAAGTACACCTTGGTGTGAGCCCTCCCAGAGTCCACCAAATTAGCACCACCAAAGAGCTGGGTAGGCTCCAGTGCTGGGTCACCTCAGGCCAAACAACCAACAGGGAGGGAACCCAGGCCCACCCATCAGCAGACAAGCAGATTAAAGTTTTACTGAGCTCTGCTCACCAGAGCAACAGCCAGCTCTACCCACCACCACTCCCTCCCATCAGGAAACATGCACAAGCCTCTTAGATAGCCTCATCAACCAGAGGGCAGATAGCAGAAGCAAGAAGAACTACAATCCTGCAGCCTATGGCACAAAAACCACATTCACAGAAAGACAGGCAAGATGAAAAGGCAGAGGGCTATGTATCAGATGAAGGAACAAGATAAAACCCCAGAAAAACAACTAAATGAAGTGGAGATAGGCAACCTTCCAGAAAAGGAATTCAGAATTATGATAGTGAAGATGATCCAGGACCTTGGAAAAAGAATGGAGGCAAAGATTGAGAAGATGCAAGAAATGTTTAATGAAGACCTAGAAGAATTAAAGAACAAAGAGAGATGAACAATACAATAACTGCAATGAAAACTACACTAGAAGGAATCAATAGCACAATAACTGAGGCAGAAGAACGGATAAGTGACCCGGAAGACAGAATGGTGGAATTCACTGCTGCGGAAGAGAATAAAGAAAAAAGAATGAAAAGAAATGAAGACAGCCTAAGAGACCTCTGGGACAACATTAAACACAACAACATTCACATTATAGGGGTCCCAGAAGGAGAAGAGAGAGAGAAAGGACCTAAGAAAATATTTGAAGAAATTATAGTCGAAAACTTCCCTAACATGGGAAAGGAAATAGCCACCCAAGTCCAGGAAATGCAGCAAGTCCCAGGCAGGATAAACCCAAGGAGAAACCATTAAGACACACATAGTAGTCAAATTGACAAAAATTAAAGACAAGGAAAAATTACTGAAAGCAACAAGGGAAAAATAACAAATATACAAGGGAACTCCCATAAGGTTAACAGCTGATTTCTCATCAGAAACTCTACAAGCCAGAAGGGCGTGGCATGATATATTTAAAATGATGAAAGGGAAGAACCTACAATAAAGATTACCCTACCCAGCAAGGATCTCATTCAGATTTGACAGAGAAATCAAAAGCTTTACAGACAAGCAAAAACTAAAAGAATTCAGCACCACCAAACCAGCTCTACAACAAATGCTAAAGGAACTTCTCTAACTGGGAAACACAAGAGAAGAAAAGGAGCTACAAAAACAAACCCAAAACAATTAAGAAAATGGTATTAGGAACATACATATCGATAATTACCTTAAACGTGAATGGATTAAATGCTCCAACCAAAGGACACAGGCTCGCTGAATGGATACAAAAACAAGACCCATATACATGCTGTCTACAAGAGACCCATTTCAGACCTAGGGACACATACAGACTGAAAGTGAAGGGATAGAAAAAGATATTCCATACAAATGAAAATCAAATGAAAGTTGGAGTAGCAATACTCATATCAGATAAAGTAGACATTAAAATAAAGAATGTTACAAGAGACAAGGAAGGACACTATGTAATGATCAAGGGATCAATCCAAGAAGAAGATATACCAATTATAATTATATATGCACCCAACATAGGAGCACCTCAATACATAAGGCAACTGCTAACAGCTATAAAAGAGGAAATCGACAATAATACAATAACAGTGGGGGACTTTAACACCTCACTTACATCAAGGGACAGATCATCTAGACAGAAAAATAAGGAAACACAAGCTTTAAATGACACAACAGACCAGGTAGATTTAATTGATATTTATAGGACATTCCATCCAAAAACAGCAGATTGCACTTTCTTCTCAAGTGCACATGGAACATTCGAGGCTAGATCACATCTTGGCTCACAAATGAAGCCTCAGTAAATTTCAGAAAGTTGAAATCATATCAAGCATCTTTTCTGACCACAATGCTATGAGATTAGAAATCAATTACAGGGAAAAAAATGTAAAAAACACAAACACATGGAGGCTAAACAATACGTTACTAAATAACCAAGAGATCACTGAAGAAATCAAAGAGGAAATCAAAAACACAAAGACAAATGACAATGAAATAACGATGATCCAAAACCTATGGGATGCAGCAAAAGAAGTTCTAAGAAGGAAGTTTATAGCAATACAATCCTACCTTAAGAAACAAGAAAAATCTCAAATAAACAACCTAACCTTACACATAAAGCAACTAGAGAAAGAAGAACAAAAACCCCCGAAAGTTAGCAGAAGGAAAGAAATCAAAAAGATCAGATCAGAAATAAATGAAAAAGAAATGAAGGAAACAATAGCAAAGATCAATAAAACTAAAAGCTGGTTCTTTGAGAAGATAAACAAAATTGATAAACCATTAGCCAGACTCATCAAGAAAACGAGGGAGAGGACTCAAATCAACAGAATTAGAAATGAAAAAGGAGAAGTAACAACTGACACTGCAGAAATACAAAGCACCCTAAGAGACTACTACAAGCAACTCTATGCCAAAAAAATGGACAACCTGGAAGAAATGGACAAATTCTTAGAAAGGTATAACCTTCCAAGACTGAACCAGGAAGAAATAGAAAATACGAACAGACCCATCAGAAGTAATAAAATTGAAACTGGGATTAAAAATCTTCCAACAAACAAAAGTCCACGACCAGATGGCTTCACAGGTGAATTCAATCAAACATTTAGAGAAGAGTTTACACCCATCCTTCTCAAAGTCTTCCAAAAAAACTGCAGAGGAAGGAACACTCGCAAACTCATTCTACAAGGCCACCATCACCCTGATACCAAAACCAGACAAAGATACTACGGAAAAAGAAAATTACAGACCAGTATCACTGATGAAAATAGATGCAAAAATTGTCAACAAAATACTAGCAAACAGAATCCAGCAACACATTAAAAGGATCATACACCATGATCAAGTGGGATTTATCCCAGGGATGCAAGGATTCTTCAGTATATGCAAACCAATCAATGTGATACACCATATTAACAAATTGAAGAAAAACCGTATGATCATCTCAATAGATGCAG
This sequence comes from Balaenoptera acutorostrata, assembly GCF_949987535.1. NCBI lineage: Eukaryota > Metazoa > Chordata > Mammalia > Artiodactyla > Balaenopteridae > Balaenoptera > Balaenoptera acutorostrata. Next base: position 62,354,242 of record NC_080070.1, read on the forward strand.
AGAAAGCTTTTGACAAAATTCAACCCCCATTTATGATAAAAACTCTCCAGAAAGTGGACATAGAGGGAACATACCTCAACATAATAAAGGCCATATATGACAAGCCCACAGCCAACACTGTTCTCAATTGTGAAAAACTGAAACCATTTCCTCTAAGATCAGGAGCAATACAAGGTTGCCCACTCTCACTGCTATTATTCAACATAGTTTTGGAAGTCCTAGCCACAGCAATCAGAGAAGAAAAAGAAATAAAAGGAATCCAAATCATAATAGAAGAAGTAAAACTATCACTGTTTTCAGATGACATGATACTATATATAGAGAATCCTAAAGATGCTACCAGAAAACTACTAGAGCTAATCAATGAATTTGGTAAAGTTTCAGTATACAAAATTAATGCACAGAAATCTGTTGCATTCCTATACACTAATGATGAAAAATCTGAAAGAGAAATCATGGAAACACTCCCATTTACCATTGCAACAAAAAGAATAAAATACCTAGGGATAAACCTACCTAGGGAGACAAAAGACCTGTATGCAGAAAACTATAAGTCACTGATGAAAGAAATTAAAGATGATACAAACAGATGGAGAGATATACCACATTCCTGGACTGGAAGAATCAATATTGTGAAAATGACTATACTACTGAAAGCAATCTACATATTCAATGCAATCCCTATCAAATTAACAATGGCATTTTTTTACAGAACTGGAACAAAAAATCTTAAAATTTGTATGGAAACACAAAAGACCCCGAATAGCCAAAGCAGACTTGAGAGAACAAAAGGAGCTGGAGGAATCAGACTCCTTGACTTCAGACTATACTACAAAGCTACAGAAATCAAGACAGTATGGTACTGGCACAAAAACAGAAATATAGCTCAGTGGAACAGGTTAGAAAGCCCAGAGATAAACCCATGCACCTATGGTCAACTAATATATGACAAAGGAGGCAAGGATATACAATGGAGAAAAGACAGTCTCTTCAATAAGTGGTGCTGGGAAAACTGGACAGCTACATGTAAAAGAATGAAATTAGAACTCTCCCTAACACCATACACAGAAACAAACTCAAAATGGATTCGAGACCTAAATGTAAGACCGGACACTATGAAACTCTTTGAGGAAAACATAGGAAGAACAGTCTTTGATATAAATCACAGCCAGATCATTTTTGATCCACCTCCTAGAGAAATGGAAATAAAACAAAAATAAACAAATGGGACCTAATGAAACTTAAAAACTTTTGCAAAGCAAAGGAAACTACAAACAAGATGAAAAGACAACCCTCAGAATGGGAGAAAATATTCATAAATGAATCAACAAAGGATTAATCTCCAAAATATATAAACAGCTCATGCAGCTCGATATTAAAAAAACAAACAACCCAATCCAAAAATGGGCAGAAAACCTAAATAGACATTTCTCCAAAGAAGACATACAGATGGCCAAGAAGCACATGAAAAGCTGCTCAACATCACTAATTATTAGAGAAATGCAATCAAAACTACAATGAGGTATCACCTCACACCAGTTAGAATGGGCATCATCAGAAAATCTACAAACAACAAATGCTGGAGAGAGTGTGGAGAAAGGAAACCCTCTTGCACTGTTGGTGGGAATGTAAATTGATACAGCCACTATGGAGAACACTATGGAGGTTCCTTAAAAAGCTAAAAATAGAATTACCATATGATCCAGCAATCCCACTACTGGGCATATAACCAGAGAAAACCGTAATTCAAAAAGACACATGCAGCCCAATGTTCACTGCAGCACTATTTACAATAGCCAGATCATGGAAGCAACCTAAATGCCCATCGACAGACGAATGGATACAGATGTGGTACATATATACAATGGAATATTACTCAGCCATAAAAAGAAACGAAATTGGGTCATTTGTAGACTCGTGGATGGATCTAGACATTGTCATACAGAGTGAAATAAGTCAGAAAGAAAAAAAAATATCGTATATTAATGCATATATGTGGAACGTAGAAAAATGGTACAGATGAACCAGTTTGCAGGGCAGTAATAGAGACACAGATGTAGAGAAAAAACATAGGGACACTAAGGGGGGAAAGTGGTGGGATGGGGGGTGGTGGTGTGATGAATTGGGAGATTGGGATTGAGATATATACACTAATATGTATAAAATGGGTAACTAATAAGAACCTGCTGTATAAAAAAATAAATAAAATTCAAAAATTCAAAAAAAAAAGATTACAGAGCTCCTAAGTGGCAGACATACTGGAGACTCTAAACCCCATGTTTTCCCATGTTGCCACACCATTGCATGGAGAGAGACTTCATCTGTGACTACTGCTATGTACCAGATCTTAAGACATGAATGAGACAGAGGGATCTGAGGCTCAAGTGTTCCTGCATATAAAAGAATTGATGTCGAGCTTTCTAACCAAAACACAGTGTGGATATTGGGTGGCCAACAAGTGTTTGAGGAATGAACATACACAGGTCCACAATACATTTGTATCCTAATTGAGCTCCAGCAAATTCCTGGCTCTTCCCTCTCTCTGGTTGGATTTCCATTCCTTGGTCTGCTGGTTCTGGTTGCACTCAGCTGGAGTTCTGAAGAGTTAGGCTGGGTGAGGGATGGGAAGTTGTTTTGTTCATAATCTCACCTTCTCTTCTTTTGTTAAGCAGTCTCCTTAAAGGGATGTTTAGGTGCTATTGCTGTCATTTGACCCAAGTCATTTAACCTCTCTGAAATCCACTTTCCTTAGCTCTAAAATGTGTAGAGTAGATGATTTCCAGGGACCTTTTAAACACTTGATCTCAAAGGATTTTGAGGAGACTATGAAAATCTACAGAACATCTTATGTCACATAACTTAAATTTGTGGTTTTATAAACCAAAGCAATTTTATGTGAGAATAATCATTATTGGTCTCACTTCCTGAATTATGGATGACCACAACCCCTCATTTTTGACTGCCTGAATTCTAACTAATAAGAGCTCGATTTTGAGTATTCACTATGTGCTGGTTATATATATACTTTTTACTACATGTAGTAATTTATGTAGTGCTCACCACAATTCTGTGGTATTTGTACTTTTGCCTGTTTTACAGATGAGGAAGCAAGAGTGAAGAGATGTTAAGTAAGTTCACCCAAGGCCATAGAAGTAGTGAACAGTGGAGCCAGGTTTAGAAACCAGGAAGTTTGCTTCCAGAGCCTGTGCTCTTAAATCACTATCCTTTCTGCCTCAAAAAGGTTCACTCTGATTATCAGATGCTTGCCTAGAGTTTCCAAATTAAAATTATGGGGAAACTCTAGTATTCTTATTTCAAGTAAGAAAGCACACTGAATGAGCCAACATTCATTTCTTATTTTACAAATGTCCCTCACACAGACACACATATCCAGAGTGACATGCTCTTCAGTTTAGATCATGGACAGCGGTGGAGAACTCATCCTTGTAAAGGGATATGCAGGAGAGAATTAAACTAGGCTCAGTGGGCATCAGGTAGTAGTCAACAGGCAAAATACCCTTTCATATCCAGAACCTCTCTTTCCCCCAGAAAAGGAAATATACACAGTATTTCATGTACTGTCAGTAACCTTGGCATCCTTTCTTGGAAGCATGCACATTGAGCTCAGGTCATTTCCTCTTTAGTCCTCTCTTCCTAGGTGCAGCAGTGTTCCTTCAGACAGAAGGATGCCATCAGTCAGTGCTCTTCCAGCTACTTCAGTGATGAGGAGGTTTCAGGACTGAAAAAACTAAACCCCACTGAAGACAATGAAACAGCAGCTAGCCCAACTGTCAATGTTTTCTCTACTTCTGGTAATAGACCCCTGAGATGGGAGCACCACTTTCCTTTTCTTATTCCAGAGAGAAGTAAGGAGTGCCGGGTTAAGTGTTTGAGAAGGTCTGAAAGGATTATTTGTGTCTTACACATACAATCTCTGCTATAAATGTTTTTGGAGAGGTCATTACAAGTCTGGAGGGAGTCACAGATGAGCTCAGATTTTCACAGTCTTCTTCCATCCTCCCCACGTAGTGAACAAAAAGTTTCAGGATCCAATGTGCGCAGAGAATAATGAACACGAATAGCTAAGTGTACTAAACAATTCTCTAACCCAGGAGAAGCTGGACCCATGAGCAAATCCACCATATAACCTGCTATGGAGTCACCAATGATTGTGTCAAAGATGAGCTGTCTCTGTGAGCAAAACACTGTGTAAGGAGTTTTGTCATCTTTCTGCTTCCACTCACAGTATTAAGGCTGCACTAAAATACCACAAGGTATCTCTACCTGTAATAGATCAACAGCAGCAGAAAAGGGAGAAAAATATTCACAGAGCTCTGCCTGAACTGAAATGAATCAGGGGCTCTCTCCCCATTTTGCATTCTGTTTTAAATCATATCAGCAGTGAGTCATGTTTTCTATTACATATTCTTCTGCTTAGATTAGGAAGCACAGGAAACATATATGCCAACAATTCAGTGGGATCAGTATTAAGTTGATCTTGCCAATGAATTTTCCCCCAATTCTGGTTTCTTCTGGCTTATTATTTGTACACTAATAAAAATTGAAAAGCACACATTTCATTCTTTCCTTGGGGAGAGCTGATGGTCCGCAAACAGAAAAAATGCTTACAAATAGGTGAGAGGAATAATGAATGAAAATAATTCAAGTAGGGAGGAGGAAGGTATTCTAAATTGACATCAAACAATACTCAATAATTGTAACCAGGGCTCCCCTGGTGGCACAGTGGTTAAGAATCTGCCTGCCAATGCAGGGGACACGGGTTCAAGCCCTGGTCCAGGAATATCCCACATGCCATGGAGCAACTTATCCCCTGCGCCACAACTACTGAGCCTGCACTCTAAAGCCCGCGAGCCACAACTACTGAAGCCTGCATGCCTAGTGCCCATGCTCTGCAACCAGAGAAGCCACCACAATGAGAAGCCTGCACACCGCAACGAAGAGTAGCCCCCGCTCGCCACAACTACAGAAAGCCCGCGCGCAGCAACGAAGACTGTGGATTGGATTCTCAAGTCTGTGGATTGGACGCAGTCCAAAGTTAGTCAGTTTGTACCCTGTTTTAGACCTTGACTCCATCTGAATATGGCTAACGTCCAGGAATTTAGCTGCCCTTTAAACATTATAAATACATATTGCTTAGACCCAAATCTACACTTGCTGGTTAAGAGCAGAGAATAAACCTTTGTTACCCTGCCATCCTGTTCGAAAGCCATCTTTTCTTCATCACATGATAAAATTCACCTTGAATGCAACATTGTTACTTTTGATAGAGCCCTTTTCATCTCTCTCTCTTTCTTGTTTAATACTTCCCTGTAGTAGGGAGACAATGAATGGTCTCTTCCAAGAGGAATGCAGATGCTTTCATATAAAAACAGATGAACCAGAAGTGTCCATGAAGGGCTTAAGACAGCAAGGTACGAAGACTACTTGGGAAGAAAAGTGGAAGAAAGAATTTAGGAGTGGTGCTCATGTAGGTGAGCATGAGTTCACCTTCTTGACACCCATTAGTGATGCCTTACAGGGCAATTCAAAGCTGACCTCCCCATGCAAAGCTTCCCAAACAAGCTCTAATTCCAGTGTCCTCACAGACTTTGATTTGAGGTTATGGGAAACCCGAACAAACGTTTTGGCCAACCCAATAGATACATCGATTCTCTTCACATTTTCCAGGGTCACCCTTTACCATCCAAACTTCATTTTATGTATAGTTTACCTAAGAACATCTGAAATTTCTATATTCTTAATCTTTTTTGATCATGGGTCTGAAGAAAGCTATGTTTTTCCTAGAAAAAATATATGCAAACAAAATTTTGTACAATTTACCTATCAGTTTCAGTTTGTCCACAGCATCAACCCCCTAAGCTATCCTACATAAGGACTCTTACCTGCAGAATACCCTGATTTATCCCCCAAACAATGATTCCCTATGAAAAAACCCTAGTGAATAAAAATGTAAGCATTTCTTATTTTGTCTCCCTCACTTAGACAGCACCTAAGTAGGTCAAGCACCGCTGAGTTTCACAGCATATCTTATTTTCAGATGTTTCCAGAAACAAAGATCTCTTGTTTGTAGATTCTCGTCCAAAGTTTCTGGTTTAGAAAAACCTGTACTGATAATTTCGACGCCTCCATCACACGTTTCTGGAGAGGAAACATGGTATCTTTCATCAGGTGGTTCCTGAATTGACCCACTGTCACGCTTCCCATGGAGATATGAAAAAGAGAGGCTGAATGATCATCTGGAAGAAAACTCTCAGACTTTTGGCCCTTTGCTGCAGAACCCTCAGCTCAAGAGTCTGGAGCTCAGTGGTAGAGATTCAGAAAACTGTTTTTATCAGTTCACCCATGATGTCAGACCTAGGGAATTAGTCATATATTCCACAAAGACAGATTAACACATCACAGAATGCTAGGCATATCGGTCAAGTGGATTAGAATGCTGTGTCCTCTTCCCACAAGATAGCCAACTTGAGAAACCAAATGAAGACCAGAAAGTTGCATGGGAAACACAGTGAAGGTGAAAGAGCTGGATGGCCTGATAGGCAGGCCAGGCTGCCTCACCTGCCCGTGTTCTCCTCCCTACCCCACCATGGGAAGATGGTCACCAGGGAGAAGCCAGCCAAGGAAATATCTTCATTAAAGCATGAAATCTGTTTTGGTTTTTAATGTTTCCAATATAACCATGTAAGAACATTATTGATGACATACCCATAATAGCAATTAACATTTTGATATGTATCTTCAATCTTTTTTCCTTGTTATATACATTTGTATTCCAGATATCAGCTGTATTTGCATCCTCCTCTCTGAGCTCCCCCAAGAAAAGCATCTACTTGCCCAGCTAGATTAAAGAATGATGTAAAATTGATGGTCTTTTAGAGATGGAGTGGGACTGCCTTTAAAACTCTCTATATCCTTGTTTAAAAGGAAAACCTGATTCAGATCAGGCCTCTGGTTCTAACTCAGTTTGCATAAAATATAGATATAGAGAAACATGTTCAATACCAGAGAAGAAATCAAATCCCAGCATGTAAAAAATTCTATGAGACAGTTGTCTCAGTTTCAACAAATGGAAATTTAGAAAGAAAAAGAGGGGAAAACAAATGAAAAGCAGTTTAAGAGGTATATTGTAGGGGTTCAGACTGAGCCTCCTCAAAGTGTGGAGGCTTTCTCATGAAGGTTATTTTGAGGTAAAGGCAATCAAGATCCTCTGGGTTCTAGAGAAGCTACTGCCCCTCCCTCAATTACTTAAAAGAATTTAAGTCAGGGATTTTCCCAGGAAAGAGTTATTACCGAAGAAATTTTATCTAAGTGGCTTTATTTGTATGGCAGGGTAAAGGTCTAATTACCAAACATCTTCTCTTACCATCCTTTTGAATGACTCTCATGTCCTTGGAAGCCCTAGGCCCCTAACCCATTCCTTAGCTCAGGATGGTTTATATACCTCATTTTCCTTTCTGTCTCTGACCCTCTCATGTGAGGTTCCTGTATATATGAAATTAGATTTTTTTCCCTTAATCTGTCTCATGTCAGTTCTTAGACCAGCCAGAAGAACCTAAAAGGGTAGAGAAATGTTTTCTTCCTCCCCAACAGTATCAGCCAAGAACAATGCACAGATCTTGTTTCAAATACACTTCGAGATGTATCAATATTATGTAAGCCTTATGGAAACTACAAAGCAAAATCTAGAGCAGATGCACCAAAGATAAATGGAAAACAAAGCACACCACCATAAAAATCACCAATTCACAAAAATGGGCAGAGACAGGGGGGAAAAGCACTGGAAATACAAAACAGCCAGAAAACAATATGATGGCATTAGTAAGTTTTCCTATGTCAATAACTCTAAATGTAAATGGATTGAATTCACCAATGAAAAGGCAGAGTGCCTATATGGCTAAGAAAACCCCCAAAAAACAAACAAAAAACCAAGACCCAAGTATATGCTGCCTATAAGAGACTCATTTTAAAGATACACATAGGCTCAAAGTAAAGGGATGGAAAGAGATATTCCATGCAAGTGGAAACTAAAAGAAAACAGGGGTAGCTATACTTATATCACACAAAATAGACTAAGCCAAAAATGGTAACAAGAGACAAAGAGGTCACTATATATTGATAAAGGGGTCAATTCATCAAGACAAGATGACTGTAAATGTATATATACCCATTAACAGAGGACCTGAATATATTAAGCAAATACTGACAGATCAAGGGAAAAAGGACAACAACACAATGATAGTAGGGGACTTCAATACCCTGTTTTCAGCAATCAGTAGATCATCCAGACAGAAAAATCAATAAGGAAATGGACTTGAACCATATATTAGACCAAATGGATCTAACAGATATTTATAAAACATTCCATCCATCGGAAGCTGGATACATGTTCTTCTCAAGTGCATGTAGAATATTAAGTGCACTTTAATAAATTTAATCTTACAGGCATAATGTTGAGCCAAACACAGAAAGTAAATATTGTACCATTCCACTTATATAAAATTCAAAATCAGTACAGGGTTACCTTTGGTTGGGATAGTCACTGGAGGGGCCGTGCTTCTCGAATGCTGGTGCTTTTCTGCTTTTTCAAAAGCATCCTAGTTACATAGATACATTTGTTTGTGAGAATTCAACCTGTAAACTTATGATTTGGGTATCTTTATGTTATACAATAAATAGTTAATGAGATAACCTGAATATATTTGATGATACTAAGGAATTGCTGGAAATTCTCTTTGTTGATAATACTGGGGTTTTGTCCAAAAAAATCTTATATTTTAGAAATATGTATTGAAATGTTTGTGGATGAAATGTGATGTTCAGATATGCTTTAAAAAGTGAGGAAGGAGTGAAGGGGAGAGGTTGGAGTTTAGATTGGCCATGTGTTGGTAATTGAAAGCCGATGATTACATGTTGTACATCAAGCTATTCCCTTACGTATATTTGACAATTTCCTGACAAAGAATTAACTGTAGGATCCTTTGAGACACCTCCCCTTGCCCAATTCCCTCTCTCTGTACTGCCTGGGACTTTCACCTCTCTCCCTTCTCCCACCATTGCCCCACCTTGCAGACTAGACCTCTTAACATATTTTCCTTCTGATGCAATGCAGCTCACCTGGGCTCTCTTCATCTGAGCTCATCCTACAGCCCTTCAGGGCTCAGTCTCCAACAGAAGTTTTAAAAATTATCAAAAAAGATGGGTCTTTTCCAGGAAGGAGGGTCCTAGTCTAACTGCTAAGAAAAACAATTTCCCATATTCATTCATTTTTTCCTTCCTTTGTTCATTCTCAATTCTCTCTCCCTTCCTCTGCAAATATGCATGTGTGGGTAGGATTTAAGATACTCTAGTCTCTTGAAACATTTGAAAAGTACTGTTAATAGCATCAGGAACATGGTTGGTAACCTTTTCCCAGGGTGAGCTACTTCTACCTACCACTGTTCTAAACCATTTTGTGAAGATCCTCACAAGCATTGATCTGAAATTGTTCTCCGTTCTGACAGTGCATTTTTTGGAGCCTTCAATCCCCTCCACACTGGCTGTAGTTGTTGAATTTCCCTCTGAGAAATTTTGCATGTGTGGGAGGAGGGAAGAAGAGAAAGCACTTAAAAATAGTCCATGGACTGATTGGGAATTTCTATTAAGAGCTGGCCACATAGGAACACCAGCAAGCAGGTTTAAGACCAAATGGAAGGGAGGCAAAACATTCATCCAAATGAGACTCTATTTGTTTTCCAGGAATGGGGGTGGTACAGGATAATTTACCTGAATTGGTCTCAAAGCATACATTTTCAGCCTAGAAATGGAGCGCACAAACTGGAATTTGATTTAGGAATTAATAAAGAGATGTGATTTGGGGAAAATTAAAACATTGATCAACCTCTGTGCAACTCAGGACTGGCTGTGTGAACCTAAAATACCAGGCACTCCACCACAACCTCCCAGCTTACAAGCCTCTGCCCCAGTGTCACACTGACAGCTACCCACTCAACCGGGAGCCTTCAGTTCTCTCCCAGTTCCTGTAAGGTCTGTACCCCACCCCCGCCATGTACACTTCTGCTGTTTCTCCCACCCTCCAGATCATCTTCACTTGTACGGACTCTTGACTTTTCTGAGCGAACATCCGCGCAGCCATCTGCATCCGCTGCCAAAACTATATCACAAGTTAAGAAACCCCCGAAAATAAGAAAACTTCCTAATATCCAAGCAAGGCACCAGCTTAGGTGACTGCAGGATTCTTTGGAAAAATTCATTTGCCTCTAGAAAATCTGGACAGAAATCATTGTAAAGCAGGTAAACTCGAGAGTTGAGGACAGGCACTGAGACCGAAAGGATAACCTTCAGATTCTTGAATCTTCTTACACCTCTGTACTACCTACAATTACGCTTCCACACAAAGGCACTGGTATCTGACTGGGAATAATCCAACTGCTTTAGCCAAATTTATAGCAGCCCAGGGTCTTGTAAGACATCTGATCACACATTCACGTCACCTTGAATCATCATGCAAAAAGACTTCCCCTTGAAGGTGAAAGAGTACTAATCTGGTGCTCACTAGCAATTGTGCTTTGGGACAATCTGAGTATCTACGTGCAAGCGAAGAGGTGATAGGCTCACATCAACAGTCTTAATGGTCCTTGAAAAAGAGTAAGGGCTTAGGGCATGGCCACACAGTGGGAAGGATTAGCCCATACAGTTCTGTGTTGCCTCCGATGACGTAGGTGTACATGCAGTATGGGTATTGTGTTCAGAGCATGGGTTCTGGTAAGCTTGACAGAGTCCGCCAAACCCTTAGAAGACAGATAAAACAGTGCCTGTGGCATTAAAAGAGTTAGTATGCGTAAACTCTCAGAACAGGGCCTCCTGCTTCATGGTCAGCACTCTGTAAATGTCAGCTATTTCAGATTTGAGGGTGTAAATACCCCAGAATGATGATGATACCGCTGTGGTGTGTAAAGATATTTAAAGGTTCCAGGGAAGCATGGTAGAGTCATGCCTTCAACTTGTGGATCAGAACTTACTATGCTGGAGCATGATGATAAAGTCTCAAATGGCAGAGGAAGAGTTGTGTGGCATGATAGTAACAGCACTGGACCTGAGGGAAAGAGGTCTGGGTTTAAGTCCTGGGTCACTGCCGGCTCTGTGACCTGGAATCAAGCAACTCATCCTTTTGGACCATCCTTTTGGACTTAGGAGAATTGTGGCTGCTTCCAGCTTAGAACTATGATTTGATGCCAAGTAGTGCTTTTATCACTGCTTCTTTGATTAGATGCATATTAGGACTTTAAAGAAGTGTCACTTTGGGCCCCCATGCCTCCATTCTCCTCTTTTTAAATCACCTGGACTGATTTAACCATACTTATGATAGACTCAAATCAGAAGTTCAAGAATTCCCAAAAAAGAAACTAAGGTAGCATTTGACAAGTTATTTCTCTTAAGATATCCAGATATCTGTCTTTCATCTTCTTTAATAATGTTTACAGTGATGAATATATCCTGAGTGGGTTTTTTTTTTTCCTCTCTTAGAAAATTTTTGTAGAGACCCAGTCACACTGCTGACTAGTTTCCCTTCTTCCAACCACCGACACTTCCAGACAGCTGGTCAGAGTTGTGGCTGCAGGCTGTGGGCACGAAACAGAAATACGCTGACCTCCGTGAGTACTAAGGACGTAATTTTGGCTTCCTGAGCGCCAGGTTGCCACCTGCTAAGCAAAAGCCCAACCATTAAAAGGAATTACTTAACCCAACATCAGGGCTGGCAGATCGAAGAAAAGATTTAAACTGATGAGCTAAATTTCACATAAAACATGCCTTCAACAATAACCTCTAAAGGGCTTTTATAACTATCTTTCGGAAATCATTAAAAAAAAAAAAAAAGCCAACCCTGACATACGTTGGTATTTTCTCCAGCTAATTCCCTTGAAGAGGCAGTGCTGATTATCAATTCAAAACTTAAACTGATGCACTTGCCAGGAAGGAAAAATGAAATTCCATAGACATTATCATGCAAATTCAGTCTTAGAGCTCAGCAGTTGTTAAAAAAAAAAAAAAAAAAAAGTTCAGTTGTGTATAACCATCTTGGCATTTCCATGTAAGTCACAGATTTATAGAACAATAGGACTGATGTGGAAAAAATAAGATCAAGCAGGGCTATGAGTTTTTCCAATAACATAAATGGATACTGAAATTTTTAAGAGCTGACATACTATCCACAAGTCAGAACCTGAGGTATGCGCGGCATCTATTCTTCAGGATTTCGTACATATTATTTCAGGGAAAATGGTTTAGGAAACCCCATATCCTTTATTCACAAAGGTTTCACATACTTGGTAAGAGAAATCCAAACCAAATCAACAGATCTAGGTAGGCTCTAAATAGTCCTAGGTATTGTAAAGACATCAAAGATAAATAAGGCAAAGATTCTGCTATTGCCATATTGAGGAGAGGGAGAAGACAGACAAATAACAGAAATATGTTACTGAGTCCAAGCTTGTACTGCTGGCTCCACCACAGGCCAATAAATCAAGGGAGGAGTTGTTGGGGGAAGGAACAGCAACTTTATTCAGAAAGCCAGAAAATCAAGAAGATGGTAGACTAGTCTCCCAAAGAACCATCTTGCCTGAATTAGAATTCAGGCTTCTTTTATACTAAAAGGGGTAGAAGTAAAGTCAAACATTCCCTGGTTCAAGTCAGCCTCCGGAGGGGATGCGTTAGTTTCTTCCTGCCTGCACTTATTCACAGGTGGGCCTAGTCAGGATGTTTCCTGTGAGCTAAACAAAGGTATTTTAGCTAAATGCTCATTACCTGGGAGCAGGGTTCCCAGAGATGGGCCATTATGTGTAATTCAAGCTTATAGGCAACATCTCTCTGGTGATTAAACTGTAATAGAATAGAATACAAAGGTTCTTCCCTCTTACAAATACAAAATAGAAAGTGATAAATCTCATAAGAGGTACCAACAAAATGCTGTAGGTGGTTGTGTTAGAAGAGAGATTAGATTTGGAAAAACAAAGGATTTTATGTGAAAAAAGGTGTTATATCAAGCTCAGTTTTGAAAAATAGGTTAGGAAAGCAAACAAGTGGATGGGAAGAGGCTTTTTCAGGTGATTGGCATAAGCAAAACATGGAGGTGTCGGATGGAATATTATCCCACTTGGCTTGAGGGTGGGAATATCTTGGGCACCTCAGCTCAAGGGCTGAATACTTGGGTTAGAGGTGGCTCTGCAGAGTGCTGGCTATTAGACACAGCCTGAAGCTATTCTTTATTCTACAGACAGTGTTCCTCCAGGAGTTTTTATGTCACTGTTAAGAATTGAACCACCTTTAATCAAAGTAACCCAAGTTGAACACTGGAAGAAGAATGACTAGAAAAGAGGAAGTTGAAGATGTGAGGAGAGAGGGAATTGATACAGACAGATAACAGAGGAGTCAGGAGGAGGTGGGATCCATAGGCTGGGAAGGGGGGTTCCTATAAGGAAGACCACCACTCTTTCCTCAGAGAAGGAGTTGGCAAACTTTCTGTCAAGGGCCAGATGGTAATCATTTCAGGTTTTGCCGGCCACTATGTTTTCTGTCCCATCTACTCAACTTTGCTGTTGTATCACAGAAACAGACACACAATACATAAATGAAAAAACATGACCAGGTTCTAATAAAATTTTATTAATAAAATGGGTGGCAGGTCAGATTTGGCTCATGGGCCACCATTTGCTGACCTATTTTTTAGGTGATTGGCAAGAAGGAGGAATAAGCATACTATGATATTTGATAGAGAAAAAAAAAATTAAAGGCTTTCTTTGACCTTTTAGTAAAGTAGGAGGCTAGGGTATCTGTTAAGATATGCAGTTAGAGAACAGAAAGAAACAGAGATATTTTAGAACAGTCATCATGGGGCCAGCTAGGGATGAAACACCCAGAGCAGCAGTCTGAATTCTTAATGGAGCCAGTTAACAGTTCTAGAACCAGAGTAGACAAAGCCTACAAAAGCATCCACCAGTGTGGGACCTTGGCTAGCTCTTAAACGTTCTTTGTATGTCTTGTATAAGCTAAATGCAAAGAATACGCTATTATTTATTTCAGTGAACCGACAAGAATTTACTATCCTAAAGTCTTTGGGTTTTAAGAAGGGTTTCTTTCTATTTCGACTACTAAGTTTCATTCCACAACCCACATCAGTGTCATCCACATAAGTACTGTACTCCTGAGACAAGCAGTCAGGCACTGGCTGTGACCCAAAGAGGGAATGACAAGGTAATGAATAAACTAATGAGTATCTCAGCCATCAAGTTACCAGCAATGAGAGCCAAGACTGACACCAAGACACTCAATTTTCTTTTCTTTTTTTTTTTTTTTTTCCTCTATAGTCTCAGATGTAGAGATACCCAAGGCACAGGAAACATAGGAGGCTGTTTCCCCAACAGTTAACTCAAAAGTTTCAGAAGATATCTGACACTGAGCATTCCAGGAACGTAATGAAATTGAAAAGAGCTAACAGCAGGCTCTCTCATTTAGGAGAATGGCTTCCTTTTTAAAATGACTTGAGCTCTTCGCATTTCTTATAAAGGCCAGAAGCTGGCTCTGGGCTTCCCACATACTGTGAAGAAGAGTGTCACCTGCCAGGCAAACACCGCCTGTGATGGGCCAGATTGGCAGGCCCCGGTGGATACACTTCCATTTCCTTTTAATGATACTCTGGAGAGATGGACACAGCTTTCAGGCATTTTGATCAGGGAAGTAGGTCAAAGTATCACACTGAGCCGGAGAATCACCACGGCTGGCAAGACAGGAATAGATGCCACCTATTTGAACTTGCTAATTTGCCTAAAACTGACAGAGTACGACTTGTCAAGGAGGCTTACTTGGCACTGTCAGTCTCTCCCTAAGAGAATTTCTGTCATTTAGTCTTTTGTCCCCGTTGATTAAGAGCAGTGCGGGGCACAGCTCTCATACACTTGTCACCTCAAACCATTTCTTTGTTTCACTGACTAATCATTCACATCTCAACTCCACTGTATGAAGTGGGATTCGAGCTTTATGTGGTAACGGCTGTGATAGGTGCTGTTAAATTCTCAGAGTTGCTGCTGCATCCAAAGAGGCTGAAAATCCCAGCTCACGGCCCCAGGACTGGTCAATGTCACCACGCCCTGTATCTTTCCCATTATCATCAAGGAGGAAACTCAGGCTTAAGGCCTGGGAACGCCCATCTCCATGGGGAACAGAGAACCATGGTAAACAGCCCAGGACAGAAAAGGATCAGAAATGTAAACACTGGGGCTTGGGATACAGTTTCTGATTGACTGAATAAGGTTTGCAGCAAGCCTACCTTTCTGGGCCTTATTCCAGGCCTTACTTGTTAATTACTTCTTGTTGACATGTATTAAAACATGCGATATTGTTACAACTTGTTCAGTGTCATGACTATGGAACACTGATTATGAGTTGGACACAGTGTCTCAAGACCCCTAAAGAAACAATTGCCCCAGTTTTACAGATGATAGAACTCAACCCTGGAGAAGTTGGGGAGCTTGCCCAAGATCACACACTGTGGGCAGGTTGGGATTCAGGCCCAGGTGTGTCTTGTCCCAAAGGCTGGGCTCTTATCTAGACATGGGTTAATGGGCCCTGAGGAGTCAGCTCGGTGACCTCAGTTTTCCTCCCAGGAAGGGAGAAGCCGCAGTGTGTGTGCACCCACAGAAACCTAGCCAGGTGGCGGGGCATCAGAGTGGAGAAAGCAGGCGCCATGAGAAAGTGTTAACATTCCTAACATAATATGTGCTAGCTAGCTCTTGGTTAAAAGAGAATAAAGTTTCCATCTGTACAGTTTACACTGAGAGAAACATTTGCAGTTTGCAAATTGTCTTCATTCACAACATCTCCTTTGATCGGCATAGCAAACTTGAGAGGATAGCAGGTCAAGCACTATTTCCACATGGAACAAAAAAATTTCCAAAATGTTAGGACACCTAATGTTACATGCTTAATATGTGGAAAAACCAGGATTAAAAGACCCTTTCTGGTTCAGATCCTAAATTTGCCCTCTAATATCAGGATGCTTCTTATTCTATGTGTCATTCAATCATAGATCTTCAAAGAAATTTCTGCAGACTTCAAGTTTTCACCTCTGGTTCCTGAGAAATGGCATTTGCTAGTACCATAGGCCTACATCCAAGGAAGCTAGCACAACCTAAAAATTGGAGTATAAATGTGTTGTTTACTAGTAAGCAGTAGCTGGATTTAACTGTTAAAGTGGGAAATCTGACTATACTATACCTTGTAAAAGGCAGTAACTCTAATGCTGTAATAAAAAATAAAAATAGCGCACAAGAAGTTTAAAAAAAAAAAAAAAGGCAGTGGAGGGGAATATAGTGATATACATCTGTAGTGACTAGAGTCATAGAGAAAAGCAGGGAGACCCAGAAAGCACAAATAAGGGTGGTGAGCTTGCATAGTTACTAAGTTAAAAAGGACCAGAGTAAACTGAAGGAACCAGAACCTGACATAGTAAGAAGTGAATCTGGATCACCAATCATAGCAACAATGCATAAGAGAAGAAAATAAGTCATTGAATGTAGACCATCATATAATCTTGTTATTCTCCTGGCTTAAAGATATGTCATCAAAGAGGAAAAGAAGCCAAGTAGAGCAGAGAGGGGCAAGAGGAATAAGAAAAAGGAGAGTTGAACCCTGGAAACTCAGGGAAAAGACAAGAGTATTCAGTTGGAAGGAGCAACTCTCCTGAAAGATGGGACATTATTTCTTCATTGCTTTCTGTATTATTTGTATTGGGTAAGCTTGGTATGAAGGGCTGGGGGAGGACTTTTGACAATCCTAGCTGTCAGCCCCTCTGTTGACAGTTGCTATTTCTTCGTATTGCTATTTCATTCCTTCCCGGCATCTCCCTCTATCTCGCAGGTGAATGAGCTGAGTGGTTCCACCCACACAGGGCAGCTGCTCCCTGCTCACAATTAAGCAGCTGCTCTTGGGAAGCGTCTGCTGCAGCTCTGGTGGAGGAACAACAAGTCCTGATGGAAGAGAGGCCAGGGTCAGAGTTTTCACATGGCCTGATCAGGGATGGCAGGCTGCCGTCTAAAGTAACCAGTTTGGGTGCAGATAATTATTGCAGAAATTGGCGACAAACTGCAAAATGAAACGTACGTAGGGTGGGGTCTCTTTACTACCCTGGGTTTTGAGAGCAAAGACTAGCACCTGCCTTGTGAGTTTAAACTTTCTTTTTTATAGAGGATCCAGATCAGTGTAATAGCAAACAGTGACATACTGGGTTCTCCCCTATAATTACCAAAGTCACTCAATTTCAAAACATTTTAGGTTTCGAAACACAAAAGAAATCACACACCTGTCAAAGGTTTTCAATGATCTATCCTCACTAAATCCAGTTTATTTTCGTTTAACCTGAAATTCCTATTTTAGGCTCTCTCCCCACAACCGCACAATCCAGTTAAGGAATTGACATGGATATTGTCATTCCTCCCTAAATCTTCGAGTAAATAGTTGTAGAAGATGCTTCAAGTCAGGGCATTAATAGCTTCATGCTAGTTCTCTTAAGTAGGTGCTCACCTTGACCGCCCACACACACACCCTCCACACACAAGCAAAATCACGAACAAGACAAATCCAGGTCTTTGCTGTGAACCCTTCAACATTTGTCAAACTGATAAGCCTTCCTACATTCCTCTTTCTGAATTCATCCTGACATACAAAAATTGCAAGCAAGAACATCCAAACATAGAATTCCTCGCCTCCCTCCCTTTTTTTTAGTTTAAGAACGTGCATTTTTTAGGTGACAAATTCCAAGGCAAATTCCAAATTCCCCTTATGATTTTTATTGCATTCTTGAAGACTTGCAGATAAAGCTGCACTTCATTTGGAAGTTCCCCCTTTCTTGTTGTAAATAACTTCCAAAAACCCAACTAGATACTAAGAACAGCATTTCCTGATTACCAAAAACCTACACAGGATAATAAAATAATGTCAACTGGAATTATACTAAATTATTACACACCAGTTATTATAGCATCAACACTTTGAGTACTAAAGGAGGAGATACATTCAAATAAAGCCACCTTACCTTGTCCGCTGACGAAGAGACACGAGCAAAAACTTGCTTTGAATTCTGGGACTGACTTTATATAGCAGTGGGTTCGGTCTGTGGACCAACAACATAAGAATCACCTGGGAACTTGTTAGAAATGCAAATCCTCAAGCCCTACCCCAGTCATACTGGGGTAAGGCGGGGCTCACAATCTATTTAACAAGCCGTCCAGGTGATTGTGTTACACACTCAAGTTTGAAACCACTGGTGTAACTGCATTGAGTTGAAACTGAAGTTAAGTAGAAATATCTGCCGCTTAAAAGTTCTACCATTCCACGACTTTCACAGCTGTGCCAGATTTTTTCAATGAAGTTTTAAATTTCAGAACAGTTTCATATTTACAAAATGTTGTAAAGATGGTATAGAGAGTTCCCACCCCGGTTTCCCCTATTGTTGTATCTTGCATTAGTGTAGTACAATTGTCACAGTTAATGAACCTATATTCTCCCATTATTGATGAACTAAAGCCTGTACTTTATCTGGATTTCCTTAGATTTTGCCTAATGTCTTTTTTCTGATCTACAATCCCATCCTGGATACCAGATTACATCTAGTTATCATGTCTCCTTAGGCTCCTCTTGGCTGTGATAGTTCCTTAAACTTTGTTTCTGATGACCTTGGCTGTTTTGAGGAGTACTGGCTAAATATATGAAAAATGTACTTCAATTGGGATTCGTCTGATGTTTTCCTCATGATTAGATTGGGGTTATGGATTTTGGGGAGGAAGACCACAGTGACAATCTCGTCACATCTTGTCAAAGGTACAAATTACCAATACAAATTGCCTTATCATCGATAATGTTAATTTTGATCACCTGGCTGAGATAGTATTTGTCGGGTTTCTCCACCATAAAGTTGTTCATTTTTCCTCCTTTCCATACTATATTCCTTGGAAGTATTGATTAAATCACGATGGGCAGCCCGCATTTAGGAGTGGGGAATTAT
Source organism: Balaenoptera acutorostrata (assembly GCF_949987535.1). Lineage (NCBI taxonomy): Eukaryota > Metazoa > Chordata > Mammalia > Artiodactyla > Balaenopteridae > Balaenoptera > Balaenoptera acutorostrata. Next base: position 62,373,314 of record NC_080070.1, read on the forward strand.
GCTTCACCTCCTTGAGAGTGGAATATCTCCATAAACCAGCATCAGAATTTTGCAGCTGAAAAAATGAATAAGACCAATTTTGATATTTGAGATGTTTCTAAGAAGAATTAGAATCACAAACTGGGTGAGTAGTCAACATAAGAAAAAAAATGACATGGGAGGTGTGGCTGCCAAAAGAAGTGAACTACACGACGGCAGACATGCAGAAAAACTGCGACATGGCCTTTCAGCACGTGGCACTCGGAGCAGTGGTACAAACGTTCACCACTGAGACTTCCATGTCTTTTGCAAATGTATATCCGGGGTCTCTTTCCAGTCTCAAATATTCCTGATCTTTTCCACCAGTAATCCTCAACCTTGGCTGCACATTTCTTGGCTGAGCTTTCTGGGTGAGACTTGGGCATTGGCATGTAAAAAATCTCCCCAGATGATCCAGATATGCAACCAAGATTGGAAAATCACTGCTTTCAGCACTGTCGTCCTCAGGTGGTAGCTTTAAACTAATGAGTAGAGTGGGGAACCAGGAGCCAAGAGAACATGGCAGAGTGCAAGTTTTCATAGCACTCTGATGATAGCACAGTGGTGGTGGCAATTAACTCCACCAGACTGTGACATTCTCAGAAAAGAGACCACATTGAGGAGGGGAAAGGAGAGAAAGCAAATGATGTTCAAAGATACATCATGCATGGCTCTGCCTCAAAGGTCTCACCAAATATAATTAAACATGAAAAACAGAATAGGGATGCTAATGGTGGTAGTACTTATGGTAGAATAGTAGTAGTAGTAATAACACCTAATGTTTATTGCGTTCTTACTTTAGGCCAGGCCTAAATTCTATTTTACTCTATTTGCAACCAAGCGAGATAGATACTATTATCTCCATTTTACAGACGAGGAAACTTGCCCAAGGTCATCTAGCTAAGAAGTGGCCAAAGATGGATTTAAAACTTGCCAGTCCAATTCCAGATCCTTTGCTCTACATCATTTTCTCCTCCCTCTCTTTATTGCATCCCAGATCTGTGGACCACACAGAGAGGAGAAGTGATTCAGTCCAGGGAAGTTAAGGGAAGGCTCTCAAGAGATGGGTTATAGAAAATGAGTAAGAGAGAGGAAGTTTAATCCGGAGTAGCTGTGAAGCACAGTTTGGTTGGGGCAGATGAGACAAAGACCACTTAATTCAATTGGTCAGTGCCAGGATCAAGGCCAGGTAGGAGAGTTGGAAGTAGACTGGGAGAGTGGTTGGGCATGTTGGAAAATTTAACAAAGGCACATCTGGTGAAGGAAGGAACCGATCCCTGGCAGCACATGTTGGCTGTCTCTGACCACCTTCTACCCAGTCTTCTTTGCCCTGCTCATTGCACTAGAAGGTCTGTCTGGCCAACATGGAATAAATACATCAACGACCTCCCTTGACTACTGGACAGTAGTGGAGCCTGAGCGAGAGATCAGCAGGAGGGAGGAGGGTGAGATCAGGGTATTCTTTTCCCAGCTCCCTTTCTGAAGCTTGCCTAGGTCTGCCTCTCTTCTCAAATGAAAATAACTGCTCCTCTTCTGCTGGCCTCCTCCACATGGCTCTTGCCTTCTAGTTCCTTCTAATTTCTTCCAGTCTCTTCAGGTCTGTGGTTGGTGGTAATTGCTCTCTTGTCCCTAGCCCAGAGTTTCTTGCCCACACTTTCAAAATAGTTCCTTTGTAAATAACTCTTCCTCTGATTTTCCTAATTTGATTGTGTCATGTGTTTACTGTTGAGATCCTGACCAACACCCAGCACTAGGTACAAATTCTCTTCCACTCTTCCTGTCCCATTTGTCAGTAGTGGTGCCTAGATGGGTTCTTCCAAACCCATGTGGAAACATGTCTAACGACCCCGTGTTTCTGTAGTGCTGACGACTACTCTGTCCCTGGGTTTCCATATTTCCAGAATGACAGGGCGCAGCTAAGTAGCCCTAAAGCATCTTCCTGTGCAGTCTCCTCATTCCAGCTCTGATTCCTGCTTACCTAGAAATAAACAGTAATGATAATAAACCAACTACTGTAAGCTGGCAAGATTCTGCTCCCTAAGCTTAAATTCACTTTCTCTCCTCTTGATGGTTTAATGCTCTACCTTAGTCTTCTCTATCATTCATCAACTTCCTTCTGGTCCTACCTATATGTTTTTGGTAAATCTTTCCCCCAAATCCTTAAAATATAGACATGTTTAGCTCATATGACTAACAATACCATTATTTTATAAAGATTCAGATTAAAATAGTGTTCAAAATCCCTAACATTCATTGAAGGTAATGTGCTGGGCATCATGATTTCATGACTTATTTAATCCTTACAGGAGACAGTGGTGTAGGTAATATCATTATCCCTATTTACAGATGGAAGAAAGGGTGCTAAGTGAGAAGAGCTGATTCACATAAGAAGTAGTGGTGGAGGTGTAAGCTGGGCTATAGGTGGGCAGATTATGTATGTCTGCCTACATATCATCTTCTTCCTTGCTCTTGTTTCTTTTCTTCTTTCTCTGTCTTTTCTTCTTCTTCTTCTTCCCCTTCCACTTCTTCTTCCCCTTCTCCCTCCCCCTCCCCTCCCCCTCCTCTTTCTTCTTCTTCTTCTCCTCCCATCTACCTCCTTCCTCTCCACTTTCTCGTAATTCACAAACACAAACATCTTTCTGAACACTTTCCATGCCCAGGGCCATGTTCTGTTAGCTGGGGGTAGAGGAATTTCAAAGATATGACTCTTGACTTCAATGGGCTTATATTCTAGCTGAGCTGTAGATCAAGCTGTTTGCCTTTTTATTATCTATAATTCTCTTTTTAAAAAGGAGGCATAGGCAACACATACCATGTACCCATAAAAGAGGTATAAACAGTGAATGATCCAGGAGTTCAGAAGACAGGCCTCTTGTTGGGGTGGTGAGAAAATGTTTCTTGTAGGAAGTAGAATTTGAGATGAGCTTTGAAAGAGGGTAGGGTTTACAGAAAGGAGATGTGATGGTGTCCTTCACAGTTACCTATTTAGGGTCTGCATGCTTGGAGTAAAGTTTTTTGAGAAACTTTAGTAAAATTTTCAGGACTTCCTCCTTTTCCTCGTATCCTCTCAATAGGGTAAAGGGGTGGTAGGTATTGCTTATGGTTGGAGGTTGGAGGTTGGGTATTTGTGGCCAGAAAAGAATTTGGCTTTAAATCTTCAGGAATCTTAGAATAAGAATAAACTCAGAGTGAAAATAAAGACTTCACCCACTACCATAGATTTTTTTTTTAATATGAAAAGTCCTAATAATTTAGTGTAGGCTTTAACAAATATACAATTACCTTTCTCCTTGCATGCATAGGTTTGACACTGTCCAAATAACAACTCCTTTGCCTTTTTATCTTGTGATGTAGGGACAGAAAGAGGAGGAGCCCCAACAAAAATGCTTTACCGTGTGTCCTGGAGCTAACCAAATGGATTCTTTGATAACAGATACAAAAACTTCGTGTAAAATAAGTTGTTAGGTAGGAAAATGAGATATCTCTATAATTGCTCTCGTATATATAAGAAAATGGCAGCCTTTAACCTTTTCTAGCCTATCATAGCTGATTAGAAGTTTCGATTTCAGGATGTTAATTAGAATGTGCCACACATCAGTACTTAATGGATCTGAAATCTTGGGCAAAGGTTGCTTTACTAATCATTATTTTCCTGTGCCGTTTCTAAAGCTGTTGAATTTTCCCCATTATGCCAAATTCCCTTTGCAATTAAATAATTTAGAGAAAAAAACTCTCAGTGAAGTCACATGGACATCCAAATCCACATAAGACCTGATGTTTATAAAAGTGTTCTATTACTGATACAAATTTATACATTCTAAAAAACCTTTTTCTTTCATTGTTATCTTGGTTCAACACATTGTTCTTAACATGATATTGCAATTTTAAATGTGGCTGTGTAATCCCAGGATTAATATCTCTGTCTCTCCCACTAAACTGTAAGAACTGTGAGAATAGGGTTCTACCCAGTTTGCCTGCCATTGTATCCCTAGAGCTTAGCATAATACCTGACACAAAGTATTCAACAACTATTTGTTGAGTGAATGAGAAACAGCTAGAAAGATCACATGCAATGAATATTAAAGATATTTAAATACTACAGAAATATAAACCAAATAACCTATAATGAGACACTACTGTGAGGGAACAAGACACCTGGTGTTGGGTCTTGCTGGAGAGAGAGAATTGTCATAGTTTGGTTGTTTAAATTGTGAGTTCCAAGTGAACACAGTAATTTTCTTAGAAAGAGGTTAATGGCTAAGATCCTGGTCACCAAGTCCAATGTGTGGAGGTTTTCCTTCACACATCCAAGGAATTCTCCAACTCCAGCTGGGTGTCCTACAATTCAACACAATTCTGACACTATCTACCCAAAGAGAGCACCAGATTCCACAGAGTAAGGGCTCAGTCCCACCAGGCTGCCCTCCACTTCAGATGCCAATTGCAAGTCCAAGTTGTTACCTGTACTTCTGACCAATTGGAGGAGGTTCCCAGGACCACCCCCACTTGGGTTTGATTAATTTACTAGAGCAGCTCACAGAACTCAGGAAACCAGTTTACTCAGTAGATTATTACCAGCTTATTACAACGGATATTAAAGGATACATACAAACAGCCAGCCAAAGAGATGCATAAGGTGAAGTTCCAGACAAAGGAGCTTCTATCCTGGTGGAGTTTGAGACCTGGCATGGTGGCATGTGAAAGCATTCTGGTCCACTGACCTGGAAGCTCTCCCAAGCTTATTCTTTTGGGTTTTTATGCAGGCTTCATTACACAGGCATCGTTGATTAAATCATTGGCCATTGGCAATTGATTCAACCTCTAGTCCCTCTCCCAACTCTGGAGATCAGGGGAGTGGAATTGAAAGTTTCAACCCTCTAATCACATGGTGGGTTCTCTTGGCAGTCCGACCCATCTTTAGGTGGGTTCCAAGAGTCACCTTATTAACACAACAAAAGACCTTTGTGGTGCTTATCACTTAGGAAATACCAAGGATTTTAGGAGCTTTGTGCCAAGAAAAGTGAACAAAGACCAAATATATGTTATCTTATTACAAATCATCATACTACAATGGCGCATGGCTGCCAACGGGTAGTAACACAAATGAGAAAGAAGGTGCCATAGAGTACCAGCATCTTCACACAGATCAGTGCTCAGGCCAGTTGTTTAAATTCATGATCAGATTTCTTATGCATCATATTATCAGATCATTTTAGACATGTTCCAAATAAAGTTGAGAGTGATGCACAATAAACAACAAAAGATAAATTTCGTGGCTCTAATGAATGCTGATGTCTACTTAACTAGTTTTAGACTAACAGCTTGAGATTTCAAGTAGCAAGTGCCCATAAAGATATATTTTTCTCCACTCGAATCCCTTGCTCAATGAAACAAACAAACAAACAAAAAACTCCCACAGTTAAAAAGTTTGCCTCCTTTAGTATTTCATTTTAAATGATTTCCGGGAAGTATGAAATACTGAACAATCACTTGAAACTTCGTATTTCCAATGAAATATGACATTATGGAAAACAGGAAAGCAAGAAAACATTTTGGATGACGATTCATACCCTTAGGATTTACGCAAATACAGCATCTCTTACTACCCACCATAAGTGATAGGTGTAGCATGATTTGCTATGAAAACAGCCCAAGAGAGCTGTTATTAGGTTAGTTACAAAGTTTGTGCTCATTATTTATGAGCGTATATGGGTAAAATTGAGTTATGCATTGTTTTCTAGTCCCAAAGGACAAACTCTGTTAGGCTGCTTTAGGCACACAGAACAGAGCAAAAACCAAATCAAAAACAAAGTCTGGCATTTGCTGCTCTGGGCAGAAACCAGAACTCCTGCTGGTTTTCAAAATGTAATTCTGAATGTAAAGCAGAATAATAGAAAAGAGTATAGACAAGGTTCTAGCTGAATGGGGCCTCAGAGATGGGTCAATTCAGCTCCTTTATCTTATACAGGAGGAAACTGAGGCTCTGAGAAGTCTGACCTCTTCAATTTCACACAATTTAGTTAATGTAGAAATGAAGGGAAAAGAGTTGGTATAAGTCAAATGCCAACATAATAAATATTGATGAAACTAAAGTTTTAGCTCTAAAACAATATTTAAATCCTAGAAAATGGTTTATTTACTTGTAATTTATCAAGTATATTGATATAATTGAATTTTAATACAAAACAAAATTTACATGTTTTCTCATCCGTCATTAAAATAAGATTTTACCCATGTAGGTTGGTGCGGTAGACAGAATAATAGCTCGCTAAAGTGGCTTACATCATGAAACCAGAATCTGTGATGACGTTACCTTACATGGTAAATGGGACTTTGTAAGTCAAGGATCTTGAGATGGGGAGGTTATCCTGGGACGTTAGTATCTGCATGGGTGCAATGTAATCACAAGAAACCTTAGGACAGGGAGGCAGGAGGGTGAAAGTCAGAAGAGAAGATATGACAGTAGTAGCAGAGAAGAGAGGGAGAGGGAGAGAGATAAAGAGAGAAGAAAAGGGGAAGGGAAGGGAAGGGAAAGGAAGGGAAGGGGATTTGAAGATGTTAAGCTTCTGGCCACAAGCCAAAGAATGATGGTGGACTCTAGAGCCTGGAAAAAGCAAGGACACAGATTCTCCCTAGTTCCTCCAGAAAAAATGCAGCCCTGCCAACTCACTTTGGAGCTCTATGCTGAGCTTGGAAGTAGGGGTCTTTACTGAAGCTGAGTTCACTGGGGCCTGACGTCCACCTCCTTGGACACACTTATCATCTCCTCCTGCAGAGCGCTCTGAAAGAGCTGCAGTTGAGGACTGTCCCTGTGGGACTCATACAGCCCTATCCCCGTTCCCTTCATGGTCTCAGAGAAGCTATAAACTATTCTCTACTCTCAGTGGGCCCCCTTTTCTCCCTCTCCTAACCTTTGGAGACAAAGTATGCCAATCCTCAGAGGAAGGCTTAACCTTTTCCTCTCCCTTACCTATTTGTTTTAAAGAGAAGAAAATCTGTTATTAACCAGCCCAGGAGAGATTTAATTTTTAGCAATTTTTTCTCTCCATATCTAATCAATCCCTTCAACACTGATTTCTTATACTGACTGCATTGGTTATTGAGCCCAGGAACTGGGGGTGCAAGCCTATCTCACAAGGTACCCTGTGCTTTATTTCTCAGCTGCCATTACCCTTCTCTAGTCCTCAATAGTACAGCTTCCTGGACATTTTTTTTAGGATTTTCTTGGTTTAGGTCATATCTATAATCTATCCTTAAATATGGCCAAGATGTATCTTTTAAAAACTGCACTGTCCAATACGATAGCCCCTAGCCACATACAGTTTGTAAACACACATTTAATCAAATTAAAAACTCATTTTCTCAGTCTCATTTCAAGCACTCAGTACCCACATGTGGCTGGTGACCACCATAATGAACAGCGCAGATACACAACAATCTCCATCATCACAGAAAGTTGTTCTGGACAGCCCTATTCTCAAACAGAAAATTGTTTATGTCTCTGCTTCTCAGTTTAATATTTCTATTTGCCTAAACGAAGACCTACACACTTTGTAGGTGGTATAAAGCCTTTATGCACTGGCCCTTACCTCTTCGTTTAGTGTCACCCTCCCTCAAATACACTGCTCCCTTTCTGGACACCATCCTGTTTCCCTGCTCCTGCCCTGCCACTTGGCATCCAAGTCTCAGCTCACATTTCGTTCCCCATGAAGCCTTTGCTGAGACTAACTTTTATGTCTACTCTTCTCCTACTGGGAATTATGCTAATTGACTTTAAATAACATTTCTACTCTGTTTGTTTGAACATTTGTCTCTCAGTTGCTTGTAAGCTCCTTGATGACAGGAATATGTCTTATTTGTGTGCACACACTTATATAGTCAAATATCATAAGGTGCTGAGAAACACTCTAAATCTCTTTATTTAGAATTCTTTTAAACTAGATTTGCTCTATCTTTGCAGTTGGTAGGGTGCAACCCTTCTGAAAGGCTGCCCAGTCACTTATGGAATATAAGCTTGGATTCTGAAGAAAGGGTAGACATATATATATATGTATATACGTATATGTATATATGTGTAAATTATACTGTAAATTGTAATCCTTTTCAGCAAGGTTATATTGACATAGAGTCACTGGCTAGATCACTAGGTTTCCAACTATATTGAGCTTGGTGCCACAAACATAACTTTATGTAGCGGTCATGCAAAAAAACTATCAGGAAACTTTTAGATAAACCAATTAATAGGGTTCAATTCTCTGATCTTTCCTCAACCAAATTGCTTCCCTATTTATAGAGAACCACTGAGTTTAACTTATTAATGCAAATGTCAGCTTTGCTCACCAAGAAATCTTGGTAAAATGCCTAGCCTCCAAGGAATGATATTTTCATGGCTAACTTTTATATGAAACAGGGTGCATTATACACTGGAGAAAGTGGAGAAGTTGATGCTAATTTTGTTTATATCCAAGGAATTTAACTTGAACACATCATAGAATTTAGAACTAAGTGTTCAATGGTTGAATCATGCTGAGTACCACATTTAATGCTGGATTCGCTCTTTATATTAATTTGAAATAAATGGAATTGTATAAAAATAATAGCTGCCTTTTATTAGAGGCCTCCTGTGTGTCCAGCGCTCTGCTAGATGCCTCATTTACACTTCTCACGTAATCTCCACAAGCCATTTTAAACATAGGTACTATTACCTCCATTTTCACATGGTAGAATTGAGGCTCAGTAAAGGAAAGTAACTCACATAAGATCACACTGTTGGAAAATGACAGAGCCAGGATTTGTCTTGTCTTGACAGGGCCAGACAAGTCTGAAGCTAAAATCTGAATTTCATCATCCACTCTGCATTTCCTCACAAGACAGTAACCTGTCTATTCTATGTTAGAATAGATGAAATTAGAAATTGATGTGCAAGATTTTCGATGATAAGAAGAGAAGAAGTTCTCTTAGAGTGAAAAACAAAGAAATATCAGATAATAGGGAAGAATATAAGGCCCCTGCTCACACATGCTAAATTCCATGCATCCCCAGAGAGTTTGCCTTCTCTTGGCCTTTCCTCCTCAGTGTATGAGATCTTGCAAAGAGCAGGGGAAGAAGTGAAAGCAGAAGATAAAGCTCTGAACCTTCCTCCTCCTCTGGCTCCTGTGCGACTTCCTTTGAAGTCTTGAAATTTACATGGAAGGACTTAAAAGATAGAATTCTATTTCATTACAACATGCCATCCTACTGAAATATTAAAATTTCCATTCTATATATATGGGAAAAAGTCTGGTAACTAACCCCTGTAAAGGCGGCAAGAGTAGAAGCAGGGAGACATGAGAAGGTGGGCCCTGCATAGACCAGGCCAGAAGGAACAGCCTAGATTAGGGCAGTGGCAGAGAAGCTGGAGAGGAGCTGGAGGGAGAAAATGCAAGCACCGTTGGCCAAGATGCCAGAGCAGTGGGGAGATGTTGGATTGGCTGTGAAGGTGGAATTGACAGATGTAATCACAAGCTGGCTAGGGAGTGTGAAGGAGAGAATGATTAAGGGGGACCTCCTGGCTTCTAGTTTGAGCAGCTTAATGGATGGGGTGTCATTTGCTAAGATGGAGAAAAGTGTGGGAGTCAGGGATCTTGGGAGGAAACAATTAATCTGCACAATAGCCCAGTGAGATAGGCGCTACTATTTCCTCCACGTTACAGATGAGAAAAGAGAGCCTTGAAAAGGTTGTTCAGAGTCCCACAGGGAGTAGCACGTGAGACGAAGCCCAGAAGGTTGGGCTCCAGAGCCTGCCCTCCTAACCACTGCTGCCTTGGCTCACCATTGCCCCCCGCGTCCTACTCAATCGGACAGAGACTGAGTCACAGCAGAAGAACTTGATGACTTGAACATTCCAGCAGTGAAAATTCTTGGCGAAACCTAGATGTTTGTAAACTTCCTAGAAACGGAAAGATGACCTGGGAATTCTAACAAAGTGATATGCATCCTTTTCTAGTGAATAATTTTCCAGCAGTTTTGGGCTACACCACTGGTGATATTAATGCCAGCTGCCTCCCAGCCATTCCTTCTTCTATCTAAGACAGGTAACATCGGCCAACTGTGCCAAGAGTCCCGATTCTCGATCAAAGAATTCCAGGAAAATACAAGCAAAGGGGACTGAAAAATATGAAACGTCTGCTTTGTTCTTAAGTTCAAGTGCTGGTTTTCCTTAAGGACTATTTAATTTCCATGGGGGCTAATACTTTTTCCCATTGTGATTCTTGCCCTGGACCTTTCCCCTTACAGGATATTAAACATGACAACACCTGTCCTTCTGTGGTAACAGGAGCTGGGAGAGGCTCAATCAAGAACGCTTTCAGGGAAAGCGGTGTTCAGGGAAAATGCTGCGCTCAGGATTATTTGAAGGCTGCTCTGAAGATCACCGACATTCACATCGGGCAGGAAGAGATTGCTTATCCTGCTTATTGAGACCCAGTGCCTCGGCTTGCAGCTCGGAAGGGATTCTGTGTGATCTCATGTGCTGTCACTAGCAGTTACTTTCACTTGGGTGTGGAGGTGGCATTTGACATAAGAACACTGCAGAACAAGAGAAAGTCAACCACACAATTAATAAACCGGATCACCTTTTAAAAATAGGGTCTATTTTTGCATTTATTCCTGAGTTGCAAAAAGTTTCTAATTTGAGCTGTTGCTGCTTTTACTGATGAAAGACTAAAATTAAATTGCCTGCTTCTCCTGGGGGTGCATTCCTTGTATGCTCCTGGGTGATTTAACCTGCCTCTCGGAGTTAAGCCTGTTAAGCAGGGCCACACTGAAGAGCGATGCTTACGTGCTCTTGGCATGAAGTAAACCCTGGGGATCAGATGAAGTCAGTGGTATTTAGCCCATTAAAGTGTCTTACTTTTAGCAAACCCTGAGAATGCTGAACTTCAGCTCTTAACCTAGTTTGTAAAGGTTTGCATTAAAAGTGGTGAGTGTGACAGAGATCACCTTTAAATGAGCTTTCCAGGTTTTCTTTTCATGCTATTCAGAGTGATGAATTCCAATCTTTTTGCCAAGAAGTTAAGTCCAAATATCTGGGAGTGTTTCTGGCTCTAGAAAGATTGCTTCGCCATGCTGTCCTGGAGTTATTTGAGGAGCAAAAACGCTGAAATAGGACTCATTTGTTTGTCCTGGATTTGGTCATTTGTAGCTAAAATAACTTCTTTAATTTTCTTCCTTTATTTTTTCTGTAATTTTTAGAGACTCTGGTGAAAGATAATTACATCTCTTAATTCCTTTCATTTTAAATTCATATCAAAGCCTTCCAAGAGACCAGTGTCCCTAAAATGGGTCTTGCCAGCTGTGCAGCGTGGGGGGTCTCTGATCCTGTCAGCCTGCTCTGCGCGGATGAGGCCGAGCCGGGGGCACAGCCACGTGGAACCAACGTTATGGCAGCTGGTGGCAACGAGGCAAGCAGCAAACCCAAGTCGCTGTGTTGCCGTGGTTTCTCTCAAGAGGCAGCAAGTGCCTGGTAACAGCTTGGTATGGAGGGTAAGAAACACAAGTGACTCGAATGAGATATGCAGGCAGGGCAATGAGGAGAAACCACACTGAAGACTCGAGCCAGATTTTGTGACCATGGCAGGAACAGGGCTGGGAGAGCAGAAATCTCTACAAGTGGGCCATCTGTCACGGAAATCCTTCCAACAGGGCTGAGGTGGTTATATGTTGAACACAAGATATTTTCTCTTGGCTCTCTCTCTGGAAGGTCTTTGGCATATGTCCCCACAGATACAGTGACAGAAATGTCATCAAAGAGTCTGAGCAGGCTTCCCTGGTGGCGCAGTGGTTAAGAATCTGCCTGCCAGTGCAGGGGACATGGGTTCAAGCCCTGGTCCGGGAAGATCCCTCACGCTGTGGAGCAACTAAGCCCGTGCGCCACAACTACTGAGCCTGTGCTCTAGAACCCATGAGCCACAACTACTGAAGCCCATGCACCTAGAGCCCGTGCTCCACAACAAGAGAAGCCACCCCAATGAGAAGCCCGTGCATCACAACCAAGAGTAGCCCCCGCTCACCGCAACTGGAGAAAAAGCACTCACACAGCAACGAAGACCCAACACAGCCAAAATAAATAAATAAAATGAAATAATAAAATAAATAAATTTATTAAAAAAAAAAAAAAGAGTCTGAGCCACAGCAGCAGTGGCTTCAGGCTAAAAGGAAGAGCAACCTGAGTCCTGCCTGCAACATGGATGAGCTCGCCCTGGGTGGGATCAGTGGGGAAGATGATAAGTGTGGGTCTGTTCAAATGTAGCGTAAGCACAGAATTTCCAAAGTTGGAAAGCAGAAGGTGAAATCTGTCATTTGAAAAGGTTAGTTTTGGGTAATAACTTTCAGAAGTCCACTTTTAACAAATCCCGAGAATGCTGAACTTCAGCTCTTAATCTAGTTTGTAAAGGTTTGCATTAAAAGTGGGGCGTTTGGCAGAGATCACCTGTAAATGAGCTTTCCAGGTTTTCTTTCTATGTTATTCAGAGTGGTGAATTCCAATCTTTCTTCCAATCTGGAAGGTGATATGTGACCTTGGCCCCTAAGTTGGGGGTGAGAGAAAATCTCTGTGACAAATGGTGTCTATTAGTGGCGCCTTATGTGAAAGCCGTCAAGGTCACCTTTCCAGAATCAGTTACATTGACTGAATGCTGAAAATACCACTTTCCACCTAGAAAAGTCAAATGGAACGTAGGTTTAGGTTGAATAACAGCTGGCTTCCAAACTTCTTGTCCAACATTTTGCTGACACGAATTGTCAAATCTCTCCCAACCACCTCATTGACAGCAATTCATAGAAATAAAAACGGATACAATTTATGTAGGCCTTGATTTACTGTTAACTACAAGCCACACAAAATGGTCTCAAACCAGATTTATCATAATTGTTCATTTGCAAAACTTGGCAAAAATGGGATGATAATAGTAAATTCTTTCTTTTTTTACCTGTTATGTAAACTTTCTTTTCTCATCTGTTGATCAAATAGCCAAGCAATTATCTCCAAAGCACGGAGTAGTCCCAGAACAATGGGAAAGATGGCAGACCCCAAAAGGAGGGCTCCAAGTACCTCCAACCTCTGGTGACCCACCTGGCTCTGGGCTTGGACTTACGGGATGCTCTTCTTCTTTTTAACTCTCAATCATCATATCAACTCACAGAAAAATCTGACTTCTTGGGAAGACTCATCATCTAATTAGAACTTGCTGTGTGCTAATATCAGCACAAAGTCAGTAGTAATTGAACCTTCATCCATTCACATATATTTATGTGACAGGCACTGTGCTAAACTTTGGGGATCCAGTGATGACCAGTACACACAGAGTCCCTGCTCTCAAGGAGTGCCAGTTTAATGAAGGATATGTATAAATGGATCATAATTATAAATTGTTCTAAATACTACCTAGAGAGGTAGTTCTCAATTATTCTTTTTCTCAAAAGTCTGAGAAATTTGACACATTGTTGCTAGTAAATATTTTAGAATGTACACAATGCTGGTAGGGGACAGAAAAGAACATCCAGAAAGGGTAAGCAGAGGGTGTTCTGATGGTAAAAATGGTACCTAGCACTGACTTGGATGGTCAGGAAAAGCTCTCAGAGGCAGAGATCTCTAAATAGAGACCAAAAGGAACTAGCCAGAATTGGTAATCCCAGGTATCTTTGGAAGTGTGCACGAAGGTAGAATTAAAATAAAGAAGACTAGGGCAGAAGACTTGAACTTTGTTCTCTAGTGAGAGTGAAAACAGAAGGTCTCTGGACTTGAAAACACCAGAGACATTTCACAGCAAGGATATCATAAATAAACACAGATTAAGTGAAAGGTTCCATACTGCATATTGAGACCTTTAGTTGTCCTCCCCCACGAGACTGCCAGAATACAGGCAGTCCAACATATACCTTCCAAGCAGGAGATCAGAAAAGTGAGGACACTGACCAGCCCACCAAAAAGGCCTGAAGATACTGAGATGACCCTCCAGTGATGACCATGTTCAACGCAACACACCCATTGGCATGACACACCTTGGAGCAATGTGATCTCAGTCAAAAACAGGTGGCACATGCTAGAAGGACTCACTTAAGAGACCTTAATGAAGGGATTCCTTACAGATGGGTGGGAAGATTGAAAGGAACCAAAAAAGAATGGTGAGCAGCCCAGGGATGAGCATGAGTGGAAAGACCTGAGAGAGCAAGAGGAGAGAACGGTATTACCAGAGTCCAGTCTGAGCTGGAACTGTGCAAGAGGGGCTGTTCCAGCCACAGCGATAGAACAGTTCTCAACCAGGGGCAATTCTCCCCCATGGATGTTCGCAATGTCTGGAAACATTTTTGGTTAAGACATTGGGGGAGATGGATTGCTACTGGTATCTAGAAGGTACAGGTCAGGGATGCCACCAAAAATCCTATGATGCACAGGACAGACCCCACAACAAAGAACTATTTGGTCCCAAATATCAACAGTGCCAAGGTTAAGAAACCCTGTGATGAAGGAACACAGGCAGTGAAAGAACAATGACTGAGCAGAGAGTAAGTGAGAATAGATGACCAGTCTTCTTCTCCCTATATATTTTGACCACTTGCCAGTGCCTGCATTGGTTGAAGGTAACAGGGAGCTGGGGATCCCAGATGGTGTGATCCATAGCAGCCAGCCTCCAGGGCCTTGAAGGGTGGAGAACGGTTCTGGAGAGACACATGGAGAATAATGTCACTGCCTTTGATTAGCTTCTAAGTGTTCACACTTGAAAATGAGCAGCGTCAAGACCATAAACAAACAGAAAACAACTAGCACTGATAATTTCTGAGTGATGAGAGAACATGTTTTATCCCAACAATATGATTAAAAATGCTGAGAAAAAAAGGAAAATTCAGAGAGCAAAAAAGGAGCCTGGAAATTTAAAATGAAATAGCAAAACTGAAAACCTTTACGAGTGGTGTCATTTTTGGCCTGGAAACCAGTGAAAATGTTGATTTTCATGTCTAGGTTTATGCTGAGCAAAACATACTGCATACAGAACACACTAGGCTCAAAAGCTGGAAGGCAGAGGGGACAGGAGGACACAATCCACATTGACAAAATATTGGGCAAGACCATTGGATTAATTCAAGTCATGCGATTGGAGGACTGATTTTATCTTGTTCTTCAAATCCAGGGTGACCTCAATTCATCATTGGGTAATGTATATCCTTGTATTGTAGAGGGTTTTTTGTTTGTTTATTTGTTTATTTAGCCTCTAAAGTCATATAAAAGAATACAGGGAGGTTCTAAGAGCATAAGGTTAAACTACCTATTCCTTTCAGTTCCCATATCATTGAGAATGTCCTGACAGCTGGTATAAAAGGAAGGAAAAGGGGCTTCCCTGGTGGCGCAGTGGTTGAGAATCTGCCTGCCAATGCAGCGGACACGGGTTCGAGCCCTGGTCTGGGAAGATCCCACATGCCGCGGAGCAACTGGGCCCGTGAGCCACAACCACTGAGCCTGCGCGTCTGGAGCCTGTGCTCCGCAACAAGAGAGGCCGCGATAGTGAGAGGCCCGCGCACCGCGATGAAGAGTGGCCCCCGCTTGCCACAACTAGAGAAAGCCCTCGCACAGAAACGAAGACCCAACACAGCCAAAAATAAATAAATTAATTAATTAATTAAAAAAAAAAACATAAAAAAAAAAAAAGGAAGGAAAGGATTTTCTTTGCCTGAGGACCTCATAAACTTCCTGAGAAGAACAATGACTAGACAGGTTGAGATTCCTGACCCCCTGGACCAATATTCTCAACGACTCTGGGTGGGGTTGGGCTGGGGTTGGGGGAAGACAAGCCATTAGCTTCCCAAGTGGAGTATATAAGGGGACAAGGTTGAGTTAAACAGCTGCATTCACTCAGATTTTCTCTTTATTGGGTCCTAAGGAACATATGTCATTTTCTTAAGGAGATAGAGCTACAACAAATGCACTGATCAAGAGAATGAGAAGATAAGCCACAGACTGCATAAAAGTATTTGCAAAAGACATATCTGGTTAAAGGACTGTTATCCAAAATAGACACGAGGACTCTTAAAACTCAGCAATAAGAAAACAAACAACCCAATTAAAAAATGAGGTGGGGCTTCCCTGGTGGCGCAGTGGTTGAGAATCTGCCTGCTAATGCAGGGGACACGGGTTCGAGCCCTGGTCTGGGAAGATCCCACATGCCGCGGAGCGGCTGGGCCCGTGAGCCACAATTACTGAGCATGCGCGTCTGGAGCCTGTGCTCCGCAACGGGAGAGGCCGCGGTAGTGAGAGGCCCGCGCACCGTGATGAAGAGTGGCCCCCGCTTGCCACAACTGGAGAAAGCCCTAGCACAGAAACGAAGACCCAACATAGCAATCAATCAATCAATCAATTAATCAATAAATAAATAAATAAATAAAATCTTTAAAAAAAAAAAAAAAAAATGAGGTGAAGACTTTAACAGACACCTCATCAAAGAGGTGGCAAATAAGCATATGAAAAGATGCTCCACAGCGTATATCATAAGGGAATTGTAAGTTAAAATAACAGTGAGATGCCACTATGTACCTGTTAGAATGGCCAAAATGCAGAACACTGACAACACCAAATGCTGGTGAGGATGTGGAGCAACAGGAACTCTCATCCACTGCTGATGGGAATGAAAACTAATACAGCCACTTTGGAAGACAGTTTGGTGATTTCTTATGAAACAAATACACTGATCCCCTCCAAAAAGCTATATCCCTTGAAGTCAACTAGAAATCTAGAATGCAGATTTGCTCTGCTGTGTGGTTCTTGAAAAGGCATATAGCATGAATTGTGGGGGACTCATTCTTCCATACTTTTAGCATGGAAATTATTGACATTGAATAAGAGGACAGCTATGACCACCAGGGTAGAAAACAGCAGAAAGAGGTTTCACAGGGGCCATCACTACCACGGGTCACCCAGCATTAAGGTTCACATAGGCCTAAAAGAGAAAGAGCGTATATTGATGCTTCAGGTTGAAAAAAGAGGTGAGTTAGCAGGGCTGCCACACACAGTGTGCTGGTTGATCCTGCCCAAAGACATCCAGCCAAGGGAATTAGAACAGGCTTGAAATCCAGTGCAGTTCTATTCTTCATCTGCCTGGAGAAAGGGTGTCTTTTCCTAATTTGCACAAAGATCCTAAATGGGATAGAGACACTGGCAGTGTCGTGATCTTTCATGAACACCTTTCAATCAGAGTAAGGGATCTGGGGGCTGGTGTTCTGGTAGTTTTGCTGGTGGGGAGAGACCAAACACTAAACCAGAGATTTGGGGTTTGATAACTGTTACTGTTACTCTAGTGTAAGCCCTGACTGAGGAGGCCTGGTGAAATGTAGGTCACATACATTAGATATTAATTTAGTTAGAAGTCTTCATTTATACTTTTACAAAAGAACTATAATATGTACAGAACTTAGCTTTTTTTTTTTTAAAGTATAGAGTTAATTTAAGGTGACTTTCCAGATAGGAATGTACATTTTTATTTCCCATCCTTAGTTCCATCCCCCCTATTATTTAAGAGTACCATGACATTAACTGTGTGTGGGAAGTTATTTAATCTGCCTTCAAAGAGCTTTTATTACATGGTTTTGAAGTGTGGAACAGTACCCTTTATTTAAAACATTCAGGACATTGTGTAGCTCTAGAAGAGAAAAACATAGTTTTTTTTTAAATCAAAGGTACTAAATATATCAATTTATTTCCAACAATGTTACATGCTGCCTATTCAATTTGTTTTGCAAAACACACACACATTAAATGTTATGTGTTAGTCAGACCCCTGTTCAATATGAAAATGATTAGGGCCTAAACATTTCATAATAGGAAGTTACGACTGAATGATATTTCCTGACTTGCTCTGTAGAACAGATAATCAAGTTGTCTTTCAAAGACTAAACCTGCAGTGAACGTTTTACTAGAGAAATAAATGAAATTGATAATATATTCCAGGGTAAAACACACACACACACATACACACACACTGTAATTACTTTCAATCTCTTTGTAAAATGATTTTCCATTAGCAGAGATTTTCAAAATTGTTAGAAAATGCAAGAGGATGGGAGCAAGAGCACGTGAATCATAGAAATTAGAAGTGGAAGAGACCTCTTGGGTTGGTCCACCGCTCTTCTCGCCAAGACGGTGCCTCATCCACGCTGCTCAGTCCAACGTAATGGGACCAAAGTGATGGGCTCCACCACTTCCCCGAAGGCAATCTTGCACTGCTTTCTTCACTGGGTTTCAGAAGACAATGCGGGCTTTAAGCAAGACTTGAAAATAATCATTTTCTAAAACTGCCAGTCTTCAAACTGTCTCTGGACTGAAAATCATTTTGATCCAATTCTTTTTGTAATGCTTCTTCTATCGCCGTATCTGTCACCAGACCAAAGTGCAAGTATCTGCTTATGTCAAGCACTGCCCACAGGATAGAACAGACCTGGGCAATCCTGTGTCAGAATTGAAGTTCTATATACTCTGCCACTGCTCTTCCCACCTCATCCCAGGAGTGCCTTTCTTCCTATCAAAAGACAATCTACACAGCAGGCCACTCAGGCCACCCATCTCCTCTTTGCCTCACAGCCCCTCACTGCTTTGCCCTTCTGCATCTCATTGTTAACCTCCCCAGAAACATTTCCACTGAGTGCTTTGGGGACAAATTCTCAGTATTCTCAAATCCTTCCTAAAAAGTTTCCTCTTTCTCATTAAACTGATTAAATGTTTCTCAATCTTCAGTCATTTGTTCCCATGTCCATGGTTTTTGCTATATCCACATGCCATTTGTGTTAAAATGAGACTCATTCTTAGTTTAAGCTGAGGCAGAAATAGTCCCATTTTAACAAATGAAATAAAGCAATAGGTGCCAAGAACTTACATCTCAAAGTAGGGTAGGTGCTGCCTAAGACATGAGAGGATATTTTGAAATTAGATCATCCATCTTTAGCTCCCACCCTATTCAAAGGTATAAATGGGTTGAACAAACTGGACAAGAGATCACCTTTCCTCCCCTTCCTTATCCTCCCTCAGAGGGGCAGGTGGAGAAAGATGGAAGATATACTATGAGAAGCAAAAACTAAGGTTTGGAATGGGTGGAGGGGCAGCTAGAAGAGAGACCTTCCGCCTGATTAAAGAAGGAACAGCTACATCTTCCTTTGTGAGGGAACTTTTGGAAAACCCTTGAAAACACATTCCAGTGAAAACATCTCTCGCTGGGAATCTGTCAAATCCCACAGGGTACAGTTGTTGGATATGACCTTTCCTTCCCATTTTTTTCCTACATTCCCCACTTCCTTCCCCAAAAATCTAAGAAGAGCCGAAGGAAGCCTGCTGTGGGCTAGGAGGAGGAGAAGGAAACAAGCCAATGCTGGGGAGAGGCTAGAAAAGTCAGCCTCAGGCCCGCCCTGCTGAAGACTTTTCAGTCTGAAGCAGCATCAAGGTGGCAGAGGGAAAGGCATTCCCTTTGAGGCAAGTTTGGAGCTTTGGTAATTAAACTGTGTTGATACCTTTAATTACTGACCTGATGCTGCTTTTTGGACTATAAGGGACAGAGAGTCTTTGAATTATGTAACAGTATCCAGAAAAAGTTATGGATTTTCCTAAGGGCAAAAGGTTTCCAGATCAGGTATGAAAGAACTATTGGATTGGGAGCAGAAGAGAAAAAAAGTTGTTTTCTTCTTTTACTCTATGAGATATCACTCTTCCGTTTGCATTGGTGATGGCTTTCTGAGACCCTTTATAGCTTGGTGTCCAGGCTATACATATGTACAGGTGCATCAAATCTCCAGTAGAGAAAAATAAGGTCAAAATGTGCCAAGGCCAAAGCCACTCAGGAGGCATAAGAACATCCTGTCCATTGGTCATATTTAAAGATTAAGAGCTCAGGGTAGAATATCACCTATGAACATGACTTTATGTTTTTTCTTAAACCAGCTTAGTTTTTAAAATCAGAGGTTCTGATTTGCATTCTGTAATAATTAGTGATATTGAGCATCTTTTCATGTGCCTGTTGGCCATCTGTATGCCTTCTTTGGAGAAAAGTCTATTTAAGTCTTCTGCCCATGTTTTGATTGGGTTATTTTTTTGCCTTTTTTTTTGTTTTTTGATATTGAGTTGTATGAGCTGTTTGTATATTTTGGAAATGAAGCCTTTGTTGGTCACATCATTTGCAAATATTTTCTCCCAGTCCATAGCTTGTCTTTTTGTTTTATTTATGGTTTCCTTTGCTGTGCAAAAGCTTATCAAAACTACAATGAGGTATCACCTCATTGGTTAGAATGGCCATCATCAAAGAGTCTACAAATAATAAATGCCTGAGAGGGTGTGGAGAATACACTGTTGGTGGGAATGTAAATTGGTGCAGCCACTATGGAAAAGAATATGGAGGGTCCTTAAAAAACTAAAAATAGAGCTACCATATGATCCAGCAATCCCACTCCTGGGCATATATCCAGAAAGATGAAAACTCTAATTTGAAAAGATACATGCATCCCAGTGTTCATAGCAGCACTATTTACAATAGCCAAGACATGGAAGAAACCCAAGTGCCCATCAACAGATGAATGGATTAAGAAAATATGGTACATATTTCAATGGAATATTACTCAGCCATAAAAAAGAATTAAATAATGTGGCAACATGGATGGACCTAGAGATTATCATAGTAAGTGAAGTAAGTCAGAGGAAGACAAATATTATATGATATCACTTATATGTGGAATCTAAAATATAGTACAAATAAACTTATTTACAAAACAGAAACAGACTCATAGACATAGAAAACAAACTTATGGTTACCAAAGGGGAAGGGTGGGAGGGATAAATTGGGAGTATTGGATTAACAGATGCACACTACCATATGTAAAATAAACAACAAGGATTTCCTGTATAGCTCAGGGAACTATATTCAATGCCTTGTAATAAACTATAGTGGAAAAGAATAGAAAAAAGGAATATATATATATATCTATATATCTATATATCTATCTCTGAATCACTTTGCTGTATACTTGAAACTAACATAATATTATAAATCATCTATACTTCAATAAAAAGAGAAAAAACAAAGAGAAATTATAGTTATTGATGTTTCATTGTCTTAGGGACAGAATTCTGTCTTGAAAAGTCTAATGAATAAAACAAAGACAAGAGTCACATAATCACCATAGACTTTGTTCCATCTCTTGTTGTCTTTAGCTGCTTTATTGACTGAGAAGGCCAACTAAAAGAGCTTACTGCCCAAGGACTCCTTACACAGACAATTAAAAAAAAAATTATATTAAAGTTAATTACTTTCAATTTTACAGCACAAACTTGGACCTTTCCAAAGCATCTTCTTGTACAATAATTAATAGCTCATTAATTCCCACATCTCTCTCAGGCAGGTGTCATACCTTCATTCTGCAAATGAGGAAGAGAAGAGAAGTGATGTGCCTTGAGCAATGAGTTCAATTCTATGCAATGTTTGAGGAGATGCAAAATTGCATATTCCTGGAAGGGACTAGATTGCAAGGAGAAATTCAAGGCTATGGTGGGCCAACAGAGAAACACGAGGCATCAGAGCAAAAAGGGCTGGGACTGCAGTCTTGGGGCTGGAGCTGCCAAGGAGCTAAGCTGAGGAGAGAAAATACAAAGCCAGAGGAGAAGTGTCTGGGAAGCAGTAGCTACAAAGATGAAGCTGGGTACCACTGTGGACTCCAAATGCAAAGTCAGAGATGGGCAAGAGGAAGGAGGTTAGTGCCAAGGAAGGGCATATGTAAGAGCTGGAGCATTAGTAGAGGCCTGGAAGGGGATGTGCAGCCTCAGGCTCAGTGAAAATCCTGTTGGTCCTGCCCATAGACACTGAAAGAACCTAATGAGATTTGCTGGACATGGTAGTATGACCTCAGCTCTCCTTTATTTCTCATGGCTCCTTGTGGGTCATTCTGCTATCACTTTTTAAAGTCACTGTTATGGGCTGAATTCTGTCCCCCCATCCCCCAAATTCATATGTGAAAGCCCTAACCCCCAGTACCTCAGAATGTGACCATATTTGGAGATATGGCCTTTAAAGAGGTGTTCAAGTTAAAATCAGGCTGTTAATGTGGGTTCTAATCCAACTGACTGATATCCTTATAAGAAGAGGAAATTTGGACACACAAAGAGATCCCAGGGATGGGCACACACCGAGGAAAGGCTACGTGAAGACACAGTGAAAAGATGGTCATTTGTAAGCCAAGAAGAGAGGCCTCAGAAGAAACTAAACCTGATGATACCTTGACTTGGACTTTTAGCCCTCCAGAGCTGTAAGAAGACAAATTTCTGTGGTACTGTGTTATGGCAGACCTAGCAAACTATTGATAATACAGTCATCATAGGATTCCTACATATATTATATAGAATCAGAAGAGATTCATAGAAATCAGTTAATGGAAAGAATCCTGTGGATTTAGATTATCCCCTTAGCTCTTGTAAGAAGAAATAAATCAGGCTGCCTAAGGATGCCACTGAACGCTTACAGAGAAATCTGTGTGCAGACCTCTCCTAATACATAGGATGCTGCCTCCAAAGCTTGCTTCCTGTGTGTACAGAAACACTGCCCAGACTCACTAAAGTCGACAATGACTACTCGTTATGTCAAATTCATGTGGAATTGATCAACAAAGTCAGAAGATCTTTAAATATATGTCTAACGTCTTTGGCTTTGTCTATAAAAAGCTGAAAGACAAGGTAACATGGGCAATGTTTTTTTTGCAGATTCCAGTTGAGTATAGTTACCCTTTGTCATATTCTCTACATCCCTAGGCTTCAGCCTCTCCTTTGAAAGAAAGAGAAGGATTGGAATAAAAAGCCATCTACTTTGTTAATACTGAAGAGGCAGATGTGATGTCCTAGACTTTGGTCATATAAAAATAATAGACTTCTAGCAAAGGGCAGAGAGAATTGAATGGGAAAAAATATGCTTGGCTATGACCTCTGAAACCTAATAGAGCTTTAAAATGAATTCATCATTAACAAGCTCTGAACAACTTACGGGAAGTGAAGGAATGATATCCGGGAAAATATGTGCAAAGGGATAGGTGATAACACAGAGGAAAAGGGGTTTCTTAGTTAACAGTTGAAAATAACTGAGCCAATAACTTATGGCTTGGGAGAACAAGCATTCTCTAACTTCCACATGATCAATTTATAATCGAAATCTTGGAATATACCTTATACTTAAGTTGGGGAGTGCCTATATTTATATTTATTTATTTTATCTCTCTCCCTTCCCTCTCATTTATATACCAAATACCATGCTTTCCTCCTTCTAGTTTATGGATTTCCTAAAGAAAGTATAACTCTGAAAAGCAGAGCATTTTATTAAATATCTACTTAAATTGTTAATAAATTCACATCTTGGAAGATAACACTATATATAACTATTGATATGGATGGAGTGCTAAAGAGCTAAACTTATCTGGTTAAGTTGAATTAATGGAAATTTGGGAAAAAGAGGGTGGCCAAGCTATCATGAAATCTGTAATAATGAAGGAAGAAAATATGAGGTAGATTCAAACTTTAGGATGGCAGATTTCAAAACATTCAAAGAAGTAAAGAATTTCTAAGAAATAAAGTTTTAACTACGCAATAGTGGAAAACTCCAATAAGATAGCAAAGGAGAACGTCAGAAAAAAGTTGACATAATGCACAGAATGGGAGACTTTAACACATGTCTCAGACACTCATAAGTCAAGTAGACAAAAATAGTTAGGCATATGGAAGCATTGAATAACATAAACTTCATATTTTAAATATACATATTGAATCTAAAACTAAATGACAGTGAATAAACATAACTTTCAAGCACATGGAACATTTACAAATATTGATATCACAAAAGAAGTCTTGACACATTTCAAAAGTTAATATACAGAATACTTTCCCTGACCTTAATGCAGCAAAATTAGAAACCAAAGATCTTAAAAATTACCCTTATTAAGACCAAAAAAAAATTAAAACAAACACCAAAAAAGAAAAAAAAAAAAAGAAAGAAAAAAGTGAGAAGGGAAGGAAGCTTTTTACAGAGAGAATTGATATTTGATATTTGATTCTAGCTTCACTGAAGGAAACGAGAGACTACCTTGGTAATGGGAGATGCACTATGTTCATGGATGGGAAGCTTGGGTATTATAAAGATGTTGATTCTCTTCACATCTGGAATATGTACAACTGGCTAGAGTTTGAAGTTCAGAGTATACAAAGAGCTCCTATTAACAACAACAAAGACAGTCCAATAAAAAAAAATAAGCAGAAAATATGAATAGATGAGTCAGAGAAGATAAAATGCAAATGGCAAAAAAAATCTAAAAGAAAAGCAATTTCACTAGTAATCAGAAAATTTCAAATTACAACAATTGAAGATTTTTTAACCATCTTTTTAAACAATAACAACAACAAACATCTGACAATACCAAACATTAGAGAGGTTGTGACAAAGTGGAAACATATGTTGTTGCAGCCCCTCTCTCAGGCAATTTGTTAGGATCAATTAAACCTGAATATGTGCCTTGCTTAACCCAGCCACACAACAACAGCAACGATACTAGTGGTGATAGCTCACAAGCCTCGAGGGCTGACTCAGTGAAGATACTATTCTAAGTCCTTTTCCTGTATCAGTTCATCTGACTCCAAAAACAACCTTAGGGTGTAGGAACTATTGTTATTTTCATTTTCTGAATGGAGAGACCAAGGTGCAGAGAGATGAAACCTCAGCAAAGTCACACAGAGGACAAGTGTCAGACTAGGACTTGATTTACGACTGGCTCCTGATTCCTTGCTTCTATTCACGGGCTGTGCTGCCTTTCTAGAACAATGCTAGTTTGTATACACAGTTATGTGTATCAAAATATTTTGCAGCAGTGTTTAGAATGAAAAAAAATTGGAAGCAAAATAAACGTCCCCCAGTATGGTATTAAGTAAATGAAATAGCTCAGAATAACGTTTTCCGCTGGTCATTAATGTGTATTCTGTGTGGCAATAATTTGAGACCCTGTGAATGTCCTCTCCCCAATAACTTTGACCCAATTGTTTTGGGAGTCATCAATGATCCTTGCCTATATCTAGTATTTTATTGTTGGATGCAAAATTGTAATATTTTAATTCTGTCCTTTCTTCTACTTTTATTAACTGATATTCTTCTGTTAAGAAGAGTTTTCTTTCTTTTGCCTCCTCCTGGCCATAGTATTACTGTGTGTATATATATATATTCTTTCCCCTGAATGTAATATAATCCATTATTGTCTTCATTGTTTCTGATGCTTAGTTGTCCCTAATTCAGCCAGAGCAGCTGCATTCAAGCCAGCTGCCATGTCCTTTTCACAAAACCACCTTAGACTTTCTTGCTTCCTGGCACAAACTTTTCTAAACTCATCTTGTACTTTTTCTGTCCCAGAACTAGAATCAGGGCAGCTAAAAGAACAACAACAACAGAAAATGAGAATTATTTTACAGAAAGAAATTTACTACAGAAGTATATACTATTTTTCCTCTTTTTATAAGCTTAAAGAAAATGGGCTTAAAACTGCTCAGTCAAAATTTTTTTATTGAAACACCAATATATCTGACATTGGTAGAGATTGATTGGTATTTCTCAAACTTGAATGTGCCTCAGAGTCACCTGGAGGGCTTGTCAAAACACAGATTGCTGGGCCCCATCCCTAGGGCTTCTGATCCAATAAAGACTGGGGTGGGGCCTGAAAATTTGCATTTCTAACAAATTCTCAGGTGATGCTGATGTTGCTGGTCTGGGAACATCACTCAGAGAACCCTACAAAAGTTATCCCATATGATTCTATTGCCTGTCCCTGGTATGTTTCTAAATGTTTAGAATATACCTCTCCCGATGGAATTCAGTGATATACAGATTGTTAAAGCAGTCACCCTGATACATCTAGTGCCTATATACTTGTCTGGATAATTGTATATGGGTGAGAAGGGAAGCGGATTTGGGGATGGGTGGTGGATTGGGGTGAGAAGCCTATATCTGTTCAACTGTGGGCCATGAGGGGGAGTGCTGGTCAAGTTTGGTGCTGGTGCCCTCTGACAGGTGTGTATTGGCTACTTCTAGGTCAGTAAAATTTTCTTCTTTAATGGACCTTTACCATCAGCAAAATAAATGTGTTATAAATGCTTCTATATTAAAAAAAAATCCCCTCTGACCCCATATCCGCTTCATTTCTCCATCCCCCTTTATAGCTAAATGGTAGGGAAGATTTGACTTTTCCCTGTTTTCTCTACCAGGAGTTCCCTCCCCTTCTCTTTTCTCTTCCCTTCCCCTCTGGGTCACTAACCACGAGCACATTGCCAAAGCTATGGTCTGATTTTGGTTCTCATTTTACTCAGTCTCCCAGCAGTGTTTGATGTGATTTCTGCTCTCATCTGTTTTCCTCTACGTTTGATCTCCTCCCTGTCTCCCTTCTCTTTTACTGAACTCTTCTCATCCAGTCCCAAATACCCCACTTTCAGATCTGGAATCTCTTCTCTTCTCCTTCTATATGAGCTCCCATTTGATCTTATCTGGCTTTAAATATCATTACCATACATACCATACCAGATATACCATACCGTACCATACATACCATAAGGACCGTTTGATGGTGCCTGCCCCACCCTGCCCATGCTCTGCTCTTGGCCTAATGAGCCTGATGTGTTATTTACAATCTGATATACCTAGCTTCTCTGCAGAATCCCACCTTAATTCTTGTCTAAACGTCTACAATCTGTATCCCTGTATTTACGTGATTGTAAAATCCTGTATTCCTCTTTCCTGACTTCTCTGTAAAACTCAGTACCAAAATATCTTTTTACTTAATATCTCTTAATTTCCTTCCTTCACAAATGGTCCTGTGATTGAACCCTTTAATTTAACCACGTGCCTAAATGCATTTTCTATAATTATTCCCAGTGCTTCTCATTGCTTACTTTATTCACTGAATCTTGTTGAGATAAACTGTATATAAAAGGTGATGTAATTTTTTATGGCATGAAGATAATTTTGAAATATGAACCAAACGGCAATAAAAGGAGCTTTTCAACAATAAAAAAGGTATGTATGTGTGTAAATATATATAAATATATATGTGTGTGTGTATATATACATATGTTTGAAAGCCAGAACAGTTAATGAAATCTTCATTAAGAAAGATTTTTATCCTGAATTTGAGAGCTTGGGTTTGATGATTTAAAATTCAATTCAGTGTGCCTCTTTAAAAAGATTCATCTTTTTACATAAAACTGTGTTTTTGTATATATATATATGGCTAATGGATGAACATCATTGTCTATTTGAATGTTTACCAATGTAAGAGCTATTTCAGATCAGACTCATAGAAATTCCTAGGCCTCAGTTTGATTGAGGTTCTAGATAAATTTTTAAAATCTAATCCAAGTTTGTAGTGTTGACCCACAAACTAGTGCAATAACACTAGTCAAATACACATTTGATTCCATTACTGTCTTCAGAATATCCTGTTTGAAACTGTTCAAGAAATATTTACCAAATAACCTATGGTCAGTGTGGAACAGCAGTGACCAAATTTCTCACTTATTTTGCTTTCTTACATTAGATGCCAGGACCAATCCCTGATCTCTGAGATATATGGCAAGTTTAAGGCAAAGTGGGTACCAGTGTATGGCCGGGTGGGTTCTAAGAACTGACAAGGAGAAGGCAGTGAGGTAAGGGAGAAGGAACCCAGGATTCTGCAGTATAGGAGGCCTGGATTTCAGTCTCATCTCTGTCACTGACTAGTTGGGTTATTTTGAAGATTTTATTTTACTTTGAACTTCACCTGAAAATAGGAAAACTAAGATTTATCCCTTAAGGTGTATAAAAATGTAATGAGAAATTATGTAAAAGGTAAAAAGCTATATCTATCTCTGTAGCTACATCAAGCCATCCATCCATTTGCCTAACCTTCTAGAATCATCCCATTTCTACCCACTTCTAATAGTATAGGGTGAATTCTTAGGTTTTGTACACACTGAGTACATATACTATAAATATATAGGTAAACTAACAGGTAAACAAAAACCTGCATAAGTAGTAATAGCTATTCTAATCCTTTATAGTATTTCCCATATACATTTTATTACTACACTTTCTAAATGATCCTGTAGGGTTACAGATGGGGAAACTGAGGCTCAGAGGAATCAACTAAGTGATTAATGTCCACACCTCACAGCAGAGCCAGGAACTGGAAAACAGGTCCTCTTTCAGTGCTTTGTTATTACATTTTTTGCTTAATTGCATGGATTTCACTTAGTGTTTAGGTTTTCAAGGTTTTTTCCTCTTCTTATAATAACTTTAGAAAGACTTTGTCAAATATTTCAGCACAAACATAAGACTTTCAGGGGCAGAAGGCTAGCACTGAGGCAAGATAACATGATTCTCATCAATTTATTCATAAAAAATGTAAAATAGACTCGTATCAAATGTGTAAAAGAAATAATCATTTTGCCAAAATATTTAAGTTAGGTGGAAAATATATGCTTTGCTGACTGGCTGATCAATCACATCAAATGATTACAAGATTAAAATAACAATTTGTCAAAAAAGAGTGAGAACTTCAAACAGAAATAAATTAAATTGCTTCTCATTAAATTATATATTAATTTTGCTTCTTATTAAATTATATATTAACACAACTCGTTTTATTGAAAGAGTGAGCTGAGATTTGCTCTTTCTGTTACTATGTTTATCTGAGCTTACAGTCAGTTTAGCATGCATTTTAAATCACTGTTTTTAAATGTTTCAAATAAATCCTGTATATTGCTGGCTTCCGAGCCTGTGACTACCAAGTGAGGTTAGACTTCCTTTTTATATGCAAAGTATTTTGGTGAGAACCCTCATTGTCTTCCTGGCAGAAATTAGCCTCCTTAAATGGTCATCTCAACCACTGATTTCCAGAAGTTTCCAAGGGCAGTACCCTAAAAGTCCTTCATTTTTCCTCTTCTCTGGCTTGTCCACTTGCTGCCAAGCCACCTCTTCTGGGGCAGTTGACCTCTGTGTTATCAACTCACTTCTAGGCCCATCTGTCTTCCCCTGATCACGACTGATAATTTCAATTCCCCTGCATCCCACATACAACTGAGACTAAACCATACTGTTAATAAGAGTTTACTGAAAGCTTAGGGACCAGAGAAACACAGCTTAGACTTGCTGCAAGAAGTCTTTATTCTAAGAGACCACCAGCCTCCCTTTGTGTTTCCTGGCAGGCCTCTGTGCGGTGGGGCTGTCAGCTCGATTCTCCCCAACAGAAGGCTCCAGGCATTTCTACACCTACGTATGGCAGAATAGGCCCAATGGCCTCCGATGCAGAGATAAGCGACAGTCTTTTGTTCCTAAAGCTCAGCTTATTTCCTGTCCTAGGGTGACTGACACTGGGAATATCCATTCCCTTCAAGGGAAAATATTCCAAACCCATGGGTAAGGAACAAAGTGTCATGGCCCATAGCATATTTCCCAAGTTGTGACTCATTCAACCTTAAATTAGAAGGGACAACAACAATCCAGTGTTGGTGGTGCTTTGTCAGCTCAGTCCCATTCCTTTCCCCAGTGCTTCCTATGGCATAAGTTGAAGAGAAGAGAAGAGAATAATTATCTGTCTCTTCTGCTAGAGTAGGGCCTCAGCTCCTGGGAGAAAATACTTGCATAGCAATCATTCACATCTTCCAAGGACACACAATACATTTCAGGCTCAGGGAAATTTCTGATTCTATTTGGCCTCATTTTTACTAATAATACCAGCATCTGAATACCAGCATCTACTTTCAGGTTAATTCCCAAGAATGTTGAGTAGGTACTCCTTCATGTCTTCACGACTAAAAGGGCTTACCAATGAAGGATCTCCCCAGGGATGAATTCCAATATTTACTCTGGAATATTAAAATAGCCTGTATTCTCTTAAACAGTTTTCCATCTTCAAATCTCTTAATTTTTATTTAGGTAGATAGGTCGTTTCAGTCATTGTCTCAGTGCTGCTACATTATATGGATTGCCTAATTTATTCAATAACTATTTAAATTGAGACGGAAACCCTTTTGTGCTGTCAAGAAAAAAATTAACATAAGACCACATGGGTCAGCCTTTTTTATTTTTTTTATTTTTTTTATTTTTATTTTTTTTTTATAATTTTTTTTTTCCCCTACTTTATTTATTTATTTATTTTTGGCTGTGTTGGGTCTTCGGTTCGTGCGAGGGCTTTCTCCAGTTGCGGCAAGCGGGGGCCACTCTTCATTGCAGTGCGGGGACCGCTCTTCATCGCGGTGCGCGGGCCTTTCTCTATCGCGGCCCCTCCCGTTGCGGGGCACAGGCTCCCGACGCGCAGGCTCAGCAGCTGTGGCTCATGGGCCCAGCCGCTCCGCGGCATGTGGTATCTTCCCAGACCAGGGCTCGAACCCGTGTCCCCTGCATTAGCAGGCAGATTCTCAACCACTGCGCCACCAGGGAAGCCCGGTCAGCCTTTTTTAAATTGAAGAACAGTTAATTTACAGTGTTGTGTTAGTTTCTGGTGTATAGCAAAGTGATTCAGTTATACATGTATATATATTCTTTTTCATATTCTTTTCCATTAGAGTTTATTACAAAGTATTGAATATAGTTCCCTGTGCTACACAGTAGGACCTTGTTGTTTTGGGTCAGCGTTTTAAATACAGAGAAATATCAACTATTCTTTTCATAGGTTAAAGTAGGAATGGAGAATACATAATTTTATCAGAGAGAAATAAAACAGACTCCAGGTCTATATTGCAGGGGAAGAAGAGAAGAGAAATCAATGAGAAATAAAGTGAAAATAAGGAGAAAGAAAAAGTAAAAGGTAGTGATATTATTTAATAGAGATTGAGGCACAAGGTGGGAGAAAATAACGCATATACACACACACACACATTAAAACATGTCATATGTCCAAGACTCCCACAGGAGTAAAATGAGATGGGGAAGAGGACACGTCAAGACCAAGAAAAACACACAGGAGCTCAAGGATGGCATGATGGGGATCTTGTTTTCTAGCGTGTGTCCACTAAAGACTTAGAGTTCCTTTTAAAAAAAAAAACAACAAAAAGCTATAGGCATAAATAAGAACAATAAGCTGTATGAATTTAAATCACAATTGATATGATCCCAGACCCTAAACCAGTACTCATTCTATTTATAAAAAATTCTTTTAAAACTAAAATTGTATTTCTAAACCTATATTTTAGGCCTCTATCTGCCTCAGTGCAAGTTGATAAGATTTTACAATATCCTACAAGGGAAATTACTTTTTTCTCCAGAGAGATAATCTACTTATTTTGGGAAACCAAATTAGGTACTCTGCAGCCACTTTAACATTTTTAGCACAGAGGCCTGTAGCTGAACATTTTCTAAACTTCAACTTTCTCTGAGTAGTTCTGCACCTAAACCATTAAAACAAAATAGGCTTCAGAATCTGACAAAGCCAGATTGAAATCTGGCTTTCATTTATTAGGAATGAGAACTTACATATGTTTAACTTAAGATTGTTTTTTCTTGTTTGTTTTGGTTTTGGTTTTGCTCTTGTTTTGTAAAGGGGAATGATGTGAAGATTAAATGAGGTAATGTATATAAAATACTTAGCCTAGCACTGGATGTGCCTTTATTAAGATCCTTTGTCCTCTGTCTCCTACATTATATGTCATTTAGTTCACAGGACCCTTTAAGAAGCACATTATCATTGAATGTTTAGCAAAGGACTCCGCATTCTATCACAGTAAGAGTAACTGACACTTGCATTTCTCTTCAGTATGTGAAAACCTGTTCTAACTGCTCTATATATGTAGCTCATTTAATTCTCACAACACACTATGGGACAGGCATTATTATGATTCCTATTTTATAGATGATGAAACCCAATGGGAGAGATTAAACAACTTGCCAAGACACGGTAAGGTAGCAAGAATGGGAAGCTAGAATTCCAACTCAGTTGTCTAGATTCAGAATCTGTGCTCTCATTTTACAAGCAAAATGCACAAGATCTAGTCCAAAGAGCTTACCATCTGCTGATGATCTTAAGCATTCTTGAAAAATAAAACTAGAAATTCTATAGAATTTATTTTCCAAAAACTTGCCTTAATTCAATACAAAGGCCATTATTTGGTCTCTGCCTCTGTGTGAGGACATGTCTGAAGAAATAGAGTTTTAATTATAGGAAGACTGATATTTCATAGGGCTTACTTTTACACTTCCAAATCTTTGGAAAAGTGTAGGAGGTTGTGTTGTGGGATAATATTATATAAACCAAAGAGTTCTTATAGGATTCTGTGCCCATAATTTTGAGCAAAAATATACATTAAAGTAGCCTAGGAAGTTAAGCAAGGCTGCAGCAAATGAGCACCAGAGAGAATTCTCATCTTCATTCCTTCACCTACTCAAAATTTTATATACCTCATTTATTCACTTGACACATATGTATTAGTTGCCTATGCTGATGCTGTGAGGCTGGGAGAGGTGTCTCTTCTCATAGAACTTTCATTCTAGTTGGAAAAGACAGACAATAAGGAACTATTGTTGGGTTATATGTTGAAGTTTCCATCTTTTTAAAAAAGTATACTGTATATTTACCCTCCTCTCCCATTTCCTCTCTCACGGTACATGAATGCTGATTTTCTTCCTCACAGCCGTGACAAAGTAGAAACCAAGATGAAAGAAATCCCAGACCCACCAGCTAGATGAAGATCCTTAGATGTTACTCCAGGAAACCAGATAATTTGAACTTGGAGGATGGAGAATGAGAAGGTTCAGTAGCTACTCAGATGAGAGAAGGGTAGAGAGGACCTTGAAATGGGAGCAGGAAGGAAAATCTTTGGTCATGAGACCCATGTAGCATGGAAGAAAGGTCATAGAGAATATGTAAGTCCTCATAAAGTCCTCAACAACATGTACATACAGCCCTACATGCCTAGCACATAGTAGGAATGGCACACAATAGGAATGCAATAATCATTAGCTAGTATAATTGTTGTCCTCTTTATTATTCTTCTATTTTAGTTATGACCTGTCCCTTTAGTACCAGGAACCCTGATTCTCCTCCATGGCTGATTCTAGACTGCAACTACATGTCCCTAGACCACTCCCAATTGTCTCTTCCTGTCTTGCCCACTACCCTCCTGGTAGTCACTACTCGAAGCTTCTAGGATAGCCTGCCAAGTCCTTGCCAGGCTCCTTTATCTCCTTTCTTGGATTCAGTAAGGACGTCAGTAATCTCCTTTATCGTGCTGTCACTAGAACTCTGGATCTCTTCTCATCCTATGAATGATCTATGCTTATGTCTATACAAAAGTCAGTAGCTTCATCTTGAGTCAGGAATAAGAAGCCCCCATTTTAATATTTTGTCTACACAAATTTAAATCTACTTGTATAGATGCAAATTATATATAGTAGGGACAAAACCCACCACAAGGGTAAGGACTGCTTGATTCACAGGTCTGAGCTATATGTTACAAGTAAAACCCAAAATAAGAACTGGCACTGTAAGCACTGCATTTATCCTTCATGGCAGCATTTGGAGTCCTTTGCTGGGTCTATGGGTAGGACCATGCAAAGCCCAGGAGAAAATGGTCTAATGCTTTTGATTATTATCTAAGTGGGTATTATGGGCTGAATTGTGTCCCCCTCTCCCAACTCATATATTGAAGCCCTAACTCCTAGCCCCTCAGAATGTGACTACACTTAGAGATAGGACCTATGAAGAGGTGATTAAGTTAACATGAGGCCATTAAAGTAGGCCCTGATCCAATCTGACTGCTGTCCCTAGAAGAAGAGAAAACCTGAATACAGAAAGACACACCACGGTTGTGTATGCACAGAGAAAAGACCATGTGTGGACACAGTAAGGAGGTGCCCATCTGCAAGCCAAGGAAGGAGACCTCAGAAGAAATCAAATCTGCCAACACCATGATTTTGGACTTTTAGCCTCCTGTTGTTTAAGCCATCCAGTCTGTGGTATTTTGTTATGGCAGCTCTAGCAAACTAATACAGTGGGTTAGACAGTGAGTCTGATCAGTGCTGACAAAACCCATTGGTAAGAAGTGGATGTATAGAACTTTCTGGAAAAGTCACTCAGAAAGGAAGCATGGTAGAGTAATACTAAAGTAAAATTTGTCAGACCAGAACTCAAGGGACAGGCCTTCCAATTTTCAGCTGTGGGACTAAGGATAGTACTTTTAACTTTCATAAACTTCACCTCTCACATCTTTAAATAGGCATCAAACTTCCCAGGGAAGTTGTGAAGATTAAGTCAAATAGGAAAGTGCCCAGAACATTGTTCTACTTTTATTAGATACTCAATTAATAATGTCTCTTGTCTTTTCCTTAGAAGAGGCTCAGACATAGTTGGATGCCAGCTAAACAATAGCTAAGCCATGGTTGACATTGTTCACATGGATCTTACGGCTGTAACTAACTATACACTTGAAATCAGTTCACTGTATTCTACCTCAACAGCTTGACAGCTATTGGAGTCAAGAAAGTGTTTTCCCCAAGACTTATAAAATATCAAATATTGAAAGCTGGGAAAACATGTAATGTATCAAAAATGGTTCTGGTTTCCCTAAGTCACTGAAGGGACAGATGCACATCTCTTTTTGTTTGTGCTGGGAATTCTTCCAAATTGCGGTAGCGCTCAATCTCAACCACTCAGAAGCTAACGCCCAGCCCCGATGCATTGTTTTCTTGAGTCAATCATACAGCTTTACACCACGAGCCAATCAAGGAGCTCATCCTTATTATTTAACTTCTGTCTTGGTCCATGGTAAGCAATTTGTTATATACCAACCAAGTACTGTAGTCTCTACTTCAAGTGCAAATTCTTTTTTCTTCCAATTTATAGAAAAAATGAGAAAAATATTTAAAGCGTAATGGCTTTTTGGATTTAAACTTAATGTACTTAGGGTTTGGAGAGAGTACCTGTCAGGAAATCATTACTGTGCTGAGGTTTGACTCACACATCTATTTCAGTACTAATCTCCCATCAAGGAACAAAATAGTCTTTTCCTTACAGTGCCAATCAGCCTATCCCCCAAATCCATCAATCAGGTATCATTTTCCATTTATATCTTTATATAGGATTTCCTGTCATTGTTACATGATGGAACCCCAAATTACTGTCTAAAAGTACACATTTATATGTCATTGCTTTACATCACTTTGATCATTGATGGAAAGTTGATCTTCAAGAGAAAAGAACTTATCCACAAACATGTGAATAAATGAAAACTATTTTAATTACATATTAAAGGATATGCATTTTAAAATAAGTTTTATGTCTTAGTTTCCCAGTTTATCTCAAGCCTAGAAAAAGTTTTAATGATAACTTTAAACAAACTAATGGAAGGCAATAAGATAAGAAATATTCCTTGTTATTCCAAGTTCTAAATCATCAAAATGATGGTCATTTAAACATCTGTAATTTTGCATGTTTAAATGGCTGTGGACTTAAGAAATCTTCTCAGGGTCCTTAACTGAACTTGCCAGGGAATGCGGTAATTGAGTAGCGAAGGCAAACATAGCACTCAGACAGGAACTTCATCAAAAGTAGCTCTCCCCTCTAGGATGCAGATAAGAAACAAAATGCAATATGACAGGAAGACTAGTTTAAAAGATGGCCACCAGGATGCTCACTGACTCAGAAGACTGAAATATACAGTATCCTGGAAAGACAAAATAGAGCTCTAACTGAAAGATACTTTGACTAGCTAATTAAATTATGCTTTCAAAAGTGCAAAGAACCAGTCATTCACACAACATCAGAGCTGGGTGAGTCTCCCTTAGGTGCACACTTTACAAAAGAAGGCTAGCACATAAAAACCAATGAAATTTGGGTGAGGTGGTGGAAGAAGATCCAATCTTAGAGGATTGGAAATATCCTCAAACCCTAAACTCCTGCTCACCACGTGTTCATGGTGAACACTAGTGGTGTTTGTCTACACCTCTGACACCTGTCTCAAGGAGTAAGGTTCATGTACAATGAAACCATGCATAAGTACACAGAATCCAAGCATACATGCATGGTAAAATGGACAATCCCATTCATAAGCAGGGATAATATCTTTGTGAATATAAAGCCATTCATTTTCATTCTTCCTGTAAATTTTTGTCCATTTGCAGCTTTATATCTCTAAAGTTTATGTCCTCAGGACAATAGACATGGAGAGGAGAAACAGAAACAGAGAACAGATTTGCTAAATTCCTTTATAACCTTCTTTAGCATATCAAGGTCCAAGACTCAGCTTATAAAATCTTTCCAGCCCAGAAGGTAGAGAAAATATCCCCCCTCACTTCTAGGCCATAAAACTTGCTTCTCACTGATAAAAAGGAGATAGGACTTGGAGTGAGAGCACAAGACTACTTTTTTTTCTATTCCTGGGAGATTGAAGGAAGTTAGAAAAAGATGAGATGAGAAGAGATGAGATGAGATAAGATGCAATAAGACAAGATAAGGAAATGACAAGATAGGGTCCTCAGAAGTGAGGAAAAACTGAGAACAGAGGGGATCTCTTGTCCTGGTTCACCCTATGGCATTTAAGAATGAGTCTGTCAACCAGGAGCAAATCACATCAAAGTAAACTAGGTGGAACAGTATAGTCTGACAGAAAAAAAGCATGCCCTGACGGTTGCCTTTCCTGCCCATTCTTGGGTTGAGTGTGGCAGGGGTGGGATGCAGAAAGTCCCGCAGCCCATAGTGGAAGTAACGGGCAGTGGAGCCGAGAGCTCTGGGTCTGTGATAGAGTTCACCACCGTGAAGATGGAGCAGAATGGGGGGGGGGGGGATCTCAAACACCCGTGAGAGCTGAGGTGAGGCTGCGCTGGCAAGGGAGGGCCAGAGTGGCCAGATACTGTTATGCCGGCCACAGACATCAGCGGTGACTGCGAGCAGGGCCAGCCCTTGCCAGGTGGACAGAGGACGTTGTTCCAGAGCCACAAGATGCTGGAGGACACTATCCCCAGGGACCCAAATTCTTTCCATCCACCATGGGGCTGCAGTGCCACACACGTTCACATTTACCCAAGTGTTTGTTGGAAAGAAGCTGGAGAAGGGGACAGAGAAAACAAAAATTTGAATCATTTTTTTTTCTCAGTGAAACTGAGTATATCCTAAATTAATGACTTAAGTCATTTAAGCTTACAAGATTGCATTAGTCTGCTCAGGCTACCGTAACAAAATACCACAGATAGGGTGGCTTAAATCACAGAATTTAATTTCTCACAGTGCCAGAGGCTGGGAAGTCCAAAATCAGGGTGCTGGCCTGTTTGTTTCCTGATGAGAGTTCTCTCCCTGGCTTGCAGATGCCCACCTTCTCCCTGGGTGCTCACATGGCATACAGCCAGAGCTCTGGTGTCTCTCTGTTTTAGGAGGTCACCAGTCCTATTGGATTAGGGGTCTACCTTATGACCTCATTTAATCTTTATCATCTCCACTCAGACCCTATCTGCAGCCATTGAGGGTTAGGGCTTCAACACATGAATTTGAGGGGGAAGGGGGACACAATTCAGTCCACTGCACGGACTAAATGTTTGTTTTCTTCCTTCTACCCAGGGGACTGAAGTTTGTGAGGAAACAGAATTAAGTATAGACAAAATAAGGAAGACACATCTTCTCTGTATATTTGTGTAAAAACAATTGAAGTTGTGACTGTGCTGTCTCTTTGTATCTACCAACATACAAACACGAACATAGTATCAAAGTGACTAGCTGTTCCCTGAAAACAGGACAGGCTTTGGGTCACTGGTGTCTGGGGACAGCCTTAGACCCACAAAAGTGCACTGAGCTTACTGTAGTTGATTTTCGGAATCCTCTCACGCTTTCAAAATATCAGCCCTGCCCTTCCCATGCTCCCTGTGTATGTATTATATATTTCCCAATAGATCTGATTGGCTGGATAATTTTTACCAAATGAGTTGCTACATTTTGAAGTGTGTTTGCAGCCCAAGAAATTAATGACTCAGGCATTTTCTGAGTTCAAGGTTAAAGAAAAACACCCAATATTACTGCGTGACACAATGTAAACACAGACAGGAAAAAAAATAGATCCCCCTGTTCTGAACTAAATATTCATGGTCCACAGCCCAATGTCCACTCTCATGTTCCCTGTTAAAGAAATCCTTCCTTCTTCAAAACATTTTAGCAAAGCTGGTCTATAAACAAATCAATGTCCTCTGCAATGGGGATAAACAAAATCAAGGGTATTAACAACATAGCTTTGCTTTTTCCCCATGACATTGTGGGAAGGTAGAAGGGAATGCTTATGGGTATCATGAGAAAGAAATCAGGAGTAAGAAATCAGATTTATTGTGGTCCCTCCAGATGGAAAATTTGGGGATTCTGTTAAAGATATACTCTCTCTAGATTATTTGCTGTGTTGGTGACAAATGAATTCAAAACACCATCTTCTCAATTTTAGTACTATTAAGAGTTTTTTCCTTCAGAATCATCCAAAGCATCATTATGTATTTCTTAACAGAACTCCCTGAATCCTTGAAGGAAGTTCCATGTCATATGATGTGCTATAGTGAGTACCAAGAGATATGTGTTCCAGACCACCTTTCTACCACTTGTAAGTCACTTTGCTAAGCCTCCTGAGTTGTAAAATACTCCATTCACCTCAACAGGTTACTGTGAGGTTCTAAATAAAACTGAGAACTCAGACACAAATGTAGACTCCAAACAGGGTATCATGTTCATAGTAGTCTTTCAAAAGATTTTCTTAAATGGAAGAACACATAGGTTGGACTGAGTATGTTTAAGCATTCTCCATCCCTACATCAACAGTCTTCAAAAAAATCATCCCTTTTAGTACTACCTGCACTCATACATCAAAGCATAGAATAAGTCATTTCTAAGATGTGAAAGTGTGAGCAAATGGGGCTAGCTTGGAAGTAAGGCAGAAGAAAAGGAATTATCCATTTAGAGGGAATGGCACCTTTACGATGCCCTCATTGTCCCTGGCATGCTCTCAAGTATTCTAAGAAGCCTGACTGGAGTTAAAAGTCCAATTTAATTGAGTTTGATTTGGCTCAAGTTGCCATTTTGGTAGACTTACTGCTCAACAGCTGCTCATCTGATCCAGAAAAAAAGCCAAAACTCACTGAAGAGCCATTTCCTTGCTTCTTTTCATTCCTGTGCTACTAGCAATTGAATTGCATTTTCAAAATATTTCATGTGCAGGAAAATTTAGAACATTCAATAAAGCCAGCTGTAGAAGACTAGAAGTCAGATCAAAGCTGCACCAAGGCATAAGAGATTTATTTTGATTGGAATGGTCAACTATGGCAATGGCATTTTTAAACTGATTTGTTCCTCATTGTTCCTTCTGTAAGTAAATGTGACACTCTGAGCAAGGCCACTGAATTTCTCCTAAGATCAGTGCCACCTGGAAATACTACCCCTCTACTGATTTAGATAGGCTTCAAGTCACTGCATTTCCATAGGAGTAGGGGGTACACTGGCCTAGATAAAAATAGAATCTTGCTTACTTGATTTCCAACTCAATTCGGCCAAAGATCACAGCAGAGAGTAAGCATGGCAGGGTTTCCTAATCTGGTGTCCCAAGGATAGGAAATATATGTATGTCAGCATTGCACAACTCCAGGGAGCATCAATCATATTCTTATATTCATATGCTATCCTTGTGCTGTCGCTATAATTGTGTATTTTTCTAGGAAAAGGGTCCATAACTGCCATCAGATTTGTAAAACTGTCCCTGACACCAAAAGTTAAGCATATTCCTCAGGTACCAAGAAACAGAATAGAAAGCATCTTGTCTTTATAAACGATTTCTATTTTTTCTGTATTATGCAATAGAGACAATGCTGCAAAGTGGCTTCTCTGCATTTAGGTTAAAAGCTTTGATTTAGGGTTAATCAAGATTATTCAGAGGCAAATTATCCATGTCTTTATTTGTCAGTCTTCTCTGCCTATTATGTTTCTGGCTATCTTCACTAATTGATTATAAGCTTGTCCACCAGAGGATGTACAGAAGGGCAATGAGGTGAACATATTACTTATCCATTTTGCTAAAAAGCTGGATGAAGAAAATATATTAATATAATCTACTGATTTTCAATGAGAAACTGTTCTATTATTTATCTGACAATTCCAATTCTTCTTGTTACTTACACCTCCTTTACCCCTGATAATTGGAAGTCAACCTTGCCTGACAGATAAATATTTACTACCCCACACAAGGCATGTATTCTTTCTCCTGCTTATCCAACAACGTGATATTTCAAAAACTTTTTGGAAAAAGAAAACACTAGCTATCAAATGTACAGAAACAGTTGATGAGGTACATACAGTGAAATCGAGTACTAAAACAAATAGGTTGTGTGTGTGTGTGTGTGTGTGTGTGTGTGTGTGTGTGTATTTGGAGTAGGGGGGTCAGAAGACATCAAATATTCAGTCCAGAGATCGAGTGACCAGTAGTTATTCTATAGTAACTATCTTCCTGGTGGGTATGAGTGGTCTCTTCTCCACGTTCTGATACAAAAGAGACAGAGAACTTGCTCACTTGCACCAAACAAATGGCACTGGAATCCACATGCACTGTCACTTCCTGATGCAACAATTTAAAAGAGAACCTTGCTGCTCAGGCAGAAGGAATTCAATCACCTTGTGCAGATAGTGAAAGAGTTGCACACTTTTAATCAGACATTGATCAATTACTGTAATATTCTCCTGTAGCAATAGCTGTGGGCATAAGAAGTAGGGGGAGAGTGGAAGAGATTTTCAGGAGGATATAAAATAAATAAGTCTTTGAGACTTGAAAACTCTGCAGAACAACAGCAATTGATACTTTAAAGCTTGGTTTCACTTTTGCAGCCTATAATAAAGTCCACTCTTATTATTGGGTAGCCGACAGAGTATTAGAATGTGTGGATAGTTCACCAGTGTTAATAAATGTCCTTGTTTACTGGATTTCCTGCCAGCTATCCCAACCAGTTAGTATTATCAGTGGCTCAAGCAGTAGAGTCCTAAAACTACAGGTTCCATTTTATTTTATATTCTAGGTTGTGTATAATTGTCATATAATTGTGTCGCTGGACTTTAGATGAAATCTACATTGCTTGTTTTGTAGAACATGCAGCACAATGTGTACGGACTTGTAATAACCATTCTGGATGAAGAAAAAGTCCTGGAATGGTCTTTCATATCTCAGGATTCTGAGTCTTTGCTAGCTGGTAAGACTGCTCTGCATGTCTCTGAGGACAAGCAAATCAGCATGACTATGTTAATAATGAGAACAATTCCATTTTGCAAACATTTATAGAACTCCTACCCTCTGCACAGCACTGTACCAGGTGTTAGAAGAGCTGATAGATGCTTTACTATTCTCAAAAAGACTACTATGAGTCAAGGAACAAGGAAACATTTTTAAAAAGAATTACATATGCACACAGGAAATTCAGTCCTAAGGGATTAATTCAACAAATTCACACAAAAACATGCATCTATAAGGAATTTTGAATTTAGTTAAGAAAAAGGGTAGCAGGGCTAGTGCAAAGGAGAAGGTAATCGATGAGCTAGAATTTATAGACTTACAGGAGAGAATATTATACCAGCCATAGGGATGTCAGCAAGTAGCCCCTATTTATAACACACTTAATTAAAATCATAAAGTACTGCTATAACTGCAGTCCAAAGTATTTCTCTGACAGCCCAGTGTGCCTAAGGACATAAGGTCAGCGCAGGGTGGAAATATAGTATGTGTCATCCCTCAATATCTAATAAATGGAATAAAGAATTACATTATTGGGCTCACTGGAGATGCCTGTCCCAAGACTATGCAATTACTACAATTCTGAAATAGTTAAGGACTCTATTATAAGACACTAGCATTACTTTCAAGTTTGAAAGTCTCCCTCTTTTTTATGCTGAAGATATTTTACTCTGTCTCTGGAATGTATTTAGCGTGCTTCTGAGAAGATACACATTGTAATGGGTTTTTTTCTTTAAATGAGAAGTTAGTCGGAGAATCACTAAATTTAAGTTTCAGATTCATGTACATAATTTCCCATTCTTATTTTTCTTTACCATCCTTATTGGAGTATAATTGCTTTACAATGGTGT
Source organism: Balaenoptera acutorostrata (assembly GCF_949987535.1). Taxonomy (NCBI): domain Eukaryota; kingdom Metazoa; phylum Chordata; class Mammalia; order Artiodactyla; family Balaenopteridae; genus Balaenoptera; species Balaenoptera acutorostrata. The sequence goes on from NC_080070.1 coordinate 62,415,449, forward strand.
GTTAGTTACGGCTGTATAACAAATCAACTATGCATATACATATATCCCCATTTCTCCTCCCTCTTGTACCTCCCTCCCACCCTCCCTATCCCACCCCTCTAGGTGATCACAAAGCACTGAGCTGATCTCCCTGTGCTATGCAGCTGCTTCCCACTAGCTACCTATATTACAATTGGTAGTGTATATATGTCCATGCCACTCTCTCACTTTGTACCAGTTTACCCTTCGGCCCCCCTGTGTCCTCAAGTCCATTCTCTACTTCTGTGTCTTTATTCCCGTCTTGCCCGTAGGTTCTTCATGACCATTTTTTTTTTTTTTTTTTTTTTAGATTCCATATATATGTGTTAACATACGGTATTTGTTTTGCTTTTTCTGACTTACCTAACTCAGTATGACAGTCTCTGGGACCATCCAAATCACTACAAATAACTCAATTTCGTTTCTTTTTATGGCTGAGTAATATTCCATTGTGTATATGTGTCACGTCTTCTTTATCCATTCATATGTCAATGGACACTGAGGTAGCTTCCATGTCCTGGCTATTGTAAATAGAGCTGCAATGAACATTGTGGTACATGACTCTTATGGAATTATGGTTTTCTCAGGGTATATGCCCAGTAGTGGGATTGCTGGGTCGTATGGTAGTTCTATTTTTAGTTTTTAAGGAACCTCCATACTGTTCTCCATAGTGGCAGTAACAACTGACATTACCACCAAGAGTCCAAAGGGTTCCCTTTTCTCCACACCCTCTCCAGCATTTATTGTTTGTAGATTTTTTGATGACGGCCATTCTGACCAGTATGAGGTGATACGACATTGTAGTTTTGATTTGCATTTCTCTAATGATTAGTGATGTTGAGCATTCTTTCATCTCCAAAATTTACAAGTACCTCATGCAGTTCAATTAAAAAAAAAAACCCAATCCAAAAATGCGCAGAAAACCTAAATAGACATTTCTCCAGAGAAGATATACAGATTGCCAACAAACAGATGAAAGGATGCTCAACATCACTAATCATTAGAGAAATGCAAATCAAAACTACAATGAGGTATCACCTCACACCAGTCAGAATGGCCATCATCAAAAAATCTACAAACAATAAATGCTGGAGAGGGTGTGCAGAAAAGGGAACCCTCTTGCACTGTTGGTGGGAATGTAAATTGATACAGCCACTATGGAGAACATTATGGAGGTTCCCTAAAAAACTAAAAATAGAACTACCATAGACCCAGCAATCCCTCTACTGGAAATATACTCTGAGAAAAGTGTAATTCAAAAAGGCCATGTACCACGATGTTCATTGCAGCTCTATTTACAATAGTCAGGATGTGGAAACAACCTAAGTGTCCATCAACAGATGAATGGATAAAGAAGATGTGGCACATATATACAATGGAATATTACTCAGCCATAAAAAGAAATGAAATTGAGTTATTTGTAGTGAGGTGGATGGACCTAGAGACTGTCATACAGAGTGAAGTCAGAAAGAGAAAAATAAATACCATATGCTAATACATATATAGGGAATCTTAAAAAAAAATAAAAGGTTTAGAATAACCTAGGGGCAGGGCAGGAATAAAGACTCAGACGCAGAGAATGGACTTGAGGACACGGGGAGGGGGAAGGGTAAGCTGGGACAAAGTGAGAGAGTGGCATGGACTTATATACATTACCAAATGTAAAATAGATAGCTAGTGGGAAGCAGCCACATAGCACAGGGAGATCAGCTCGGTGCTTTGTGACCACCTAGAGGGGTGGGATAGGGAGGGTGGGAGGGAGATGCAAGAGGGAGGAGATATGGGGGTATATGTATATGTATAGCTGATTCACTTTGTTATAAAGCAGAAACTAACACACCATTGTAAAGCAATTATACTCCAATAAAGATATTTAAAAAAACCAAAAACTGATGGAGGTGTTTATAAAACATGAGAAGATTCCCTGACAGCCACCCTAAGGTCTGGGGCAGGAACAGGAATCTAAATGTTTAAGTGTACCAGGTGACTCTGTAAATATCATTTTTTAAAACCTGTTTCTGTTGGTACTCTTAAAAAAAAAGGGGGTGACAAAATCACAAAAACTACCCAGTGGGGTATATGTGTGTGTTGGGGGGGGGGGGGTGGGAAGAGAGAGAGAGAGAGAAGAGAAAAAAAAAAAAACCCATTGATTCCTAAGAACAGTGACCATAAAAATCAGAAAATAGTACTAGTCTCAGATTGTATCTAGTCTCAAATCTACCATCAATATACTAAAAAGGATTTCGCACATAATCTAAACTTTGGAAGGTTTCTTCATCTGCAAAAATGGACAAAACTTTTATCCTACCTAGCTCAAGTGTTCTAAAGATTTTTAAAAGTAGTAGATGTGAAAGTCCTCTCATTTTTTTTAATTTATAGATACAATTTTTGTGAAGAACAGAATATAAATTTCTATTATCATCAAGGGAAAACTTAATGAGGGAAAGATATTTCATATACTCACAAAATTCCTCTTTCAAGCACTTCAGTGATATGACACATTCCCTGAATAGGACAGCAGCCAAGCCCCTGATACAAACCTGAAGGCAGGCGAATGCTGGTGAAGGCCTGACACAGAGATGGGCTTTGCCCCTCATACATGCCTGAAGACGCACACGTGGTGAGGACTCGAGACAGAGGTAGGGCTGAGGACAACTGTGACTCCTCAGGGCAGACCCTGTGCAGGGCAGGCAGGAGTTGGGGGACTTCGCACCAGTAGTCTAGATCCCAAAGCCCTCGTGTGGAGGTACTGAGTGGGCGGGTCCCTCCTCTCTGGGTGTGACACAGTAGTTCAGAGCAGAATGGGAGAGAAAGCAGGAACAGCAGCCCAGAGAGATTCAATGTGAGCCCCAGAAACCCTCTGAGATGCCATAATAGAAAAGAAGAACTTCGAAGCGTGTCTCAGGCCATGCTGTGTGGGAGGCTATCGAGCTGGCAGGCTTCAAGTCTAATTGTTAATGTAGGCTGTATTCGTCCCCACTGTCTGGTGAGGTCTAGGCTCATCGGGATCACGTGTACAAAATGAGATGCACTTATAGAGACCGTAGCTGGATCCAGAATTTATCTTAGGAAGGCAACCCTCTTGCAAAAACATTTTGACTGGGCTCAAGGTAGAAGGCAAGTTTATAACCCTTCCTCTGAAAATTAGGAAGCTGCTTGAGTATAAGTCTTCAGAGGAGGGATACACTGCTCTTTAAAAACAGAGAGAGAGTAATATGGCGCCCTCTCTGCTGTGCAGAAGAGAGGACATGATGATAACAGGGAGGAGACTGGGGTACCGGTGAGATGGTGGAAGCTGTGCCTGTGAGATGTCAGCCTTTCTGAGGATGCCCACACCACCAGCACGATATCCCACTACCACACCCACAAATCTTCAATAACATCCTCCATATTCATCAATGCCGGGCGTGAGGGAATGCTGTTGTGCAAACCGAAAGGGGAGATGAGTTTCTCATTGGGGTCAAAATGATGAAGACAGAAGAACTAATCAAGGAAGTCAGTGATCAAGAATCAAGAAGACCCCTAGGTATGAGCAGAAATTTTTAAAGAGGGTTTCAGACTACCCAGGTCTATAAAATTAGGGAATTCAAAGCTTCCTACCCAGATTTCAAGAACGAGGAAAGTCTCAGCCGATTTCTGAGTTACCTAGAGATTCAAAATTCTTAATTAAAAGACAGGCAAATTGAATTCAATAGTAGTTTGAAAAATTACCCTCCAGGACTAAATAGAAATGTATCCAGGAATATAAGGTGGTTTAATATTGGGGGATTAGTTAATAGAGTATACCAAATCATCTAACTGTGAGGGAAAGCGGCATATGTTGTCAACTCCTACTAAAAAACAATCAGGTTTCTGTTGCTGAGCAGGAAGAGTGAATAGATAATGGTAGGCATCTTACAGTTTCTGTCACAAATATGATGACAAAAAATTGAGACTGATTTATATTGAAGATATTAATCATAGCATTATTGGTGTTAGCTAAAAAGCACTGCATATAATGTAGAAGTCCAACAATTTTAAAATGGTTAAATAAATTATGGAACAATCATACAATGGGATTTTATGCTGCCATTAAAATTTTGCTTTTGAAGACTATTGAATGCCATGGAGAGAAAAGGAAGATACAAAACTTGATACAAGGGACTTCCCTGGTGGTGCAGTGGTTAAGAATCTGTCTGCCAATGCAGGGAACACGGGTTTGAGCCCTGGTCCGGGAAAATCCCACATGCCGCGGAGCAACTAAGCCCGTGCGCCACAACTACTGAGCCTGCGCTCTAGAGCCCGTGAGCCACAACTACTGAGCCCACGTGTCACAGCTACTGAAGCCCGCGCGCCTCGAGCCCATGCTCCGCAACAAGAGAAGCCACTGCAATGAGAAGCCCGCGCACTGCAAGGAAGAGTAGCCCCCGCTCGCCGCAACTAGAGAAAGCCCGTGTGCAGCAATGAAGATCCAATGCAGCCAAAACTAAATAAATAAATTAAAAAAAAAAAAAACTTGATACAAGTATAATTTCCCTCAATTCTTCCAGTTTCCCATATGGGAAGAAGTCCTATGCACTCCTCAAGATTCCTGAAGATTCCAGTTTGTGGTGGGCAGGAGGGAATACTGCCTATGTTCACCTATCACCCTGCTCTCTGAATAATTGATCTCACTCATTTTGTTTTTAGTAGCTGCTGCTTTCCCCCGGCTCAGCTTTACTCATGGATACGATGAATCTCCTTCAGTCTCCAAACACTATGACTGAGGCTGCTGGGTATAACAGAAACACCCGAGAGGTAGCTGAGAGGCAGTGTGGCACCTCACAATGTAGAAAACAACTTGTACTTAAAAATTAGGCATTACCATTGTGTCATTGTGATGCAGTTTTACATCTGTAAACCACAGAAACCAACTGCAGTTAACTTATTATCAGCTCAAATGTATTGAAAACTTGATGTGTGGCAGATACTGGTCTAAGTCTTTTCATGTATCATCTCCATTTAATTCTGAAAACAATCCTGTGATGTAAGGGGCATTATAATGGCCATTTGAGAGAAACACAAAGTGCAAAGTTTTAGAATTGGGATCGATCTCAAACAGATCCATAGTTTTAACCCCTTATACTATGCTGGTTCCCAGTGGAATATATCGGAACTGTTAGAAGTTTATAAAATTGATGAGAAAGCTGGATAACTTAGTAATGGTCAACCTCCACAAAGTTAAGAACCAGAAACTACTGGGAGCATCTATTGGGCGCTAGTGCAAGAATGAACAAACTTCAACCATTTCCAATGGCTCTACTCAAATCACAATTCCAAGTAGTTAACTTGGGTCACATGCCTGCCTTTTGATTAAATCAAACAGGGCATCTGATTAACTGTCTTACATTCTGTACCCAGTGAGTAACAGCTAATTCTCCCAAAGAATTCAGGCTTCCCTTAGAGAAATGGAAAAGGGAATGATGCTGAGCAGTCAAGTAAATAAGATCACTTACTACCATTTATAAAAATTCCCTTGGCCACTCTTCACGCAGGAACTTTCCACAGCCCGCTTGTTCCTGTTTGCTGACATTTGTGGCCAGAAGGTAGGAGCGAAGGGATGGACTCATCTTCACCCTCTAGATTCCTCTCCTCACTTTCATCTCTCTTCTTCTGGGTACAACACTGTTAATTTCCTTTCTCTGGTGCCTGCCAGAGGAAAATTGAAGTTTTCTATTACTTTCCTTTCTAGACTGATCTGACGCTTCTGCTTCCATTCCAGAAAAGCCTAACTTTGCATAAATAGTCATTAAAGTGTTTTCCTGAACCAAAAAGCCTTGAACAGATATATTCACTCTTAATAACACAAAATAGTGGAAATTTATTTTTTACCGAAAATAGGCATTTTCCTTCTGTCCTCCAGTTTTACATTTTTTAACACAAAGAGTAGACAAGATCAAATTATTAGACAGTCAAACACCAAGAAGTTCTGTCTTAAGAGACCTTTTGGTAGCTAGTCCCAGATCAATACATTTGGTAGAGGTTTCTTTCTCTACAAAGAGTCTCCATAAGAAAGAGGGCTCAAAGGAATATTATCCTCTTCCTTCCCAGATCAGAGGTCGTTTTCTTTTGGAAATGTACACCATGTTAAGGTAACCGGATGAGGCCAGAGATGGAGTTACTTAAGCTATGCCTTGTGTCAGCAAACCAAAACTGAAGTTTCTATGCTAGGCTCTCCCAGGAGAGGAAGGCCTAGGTCAACAAATGAGTGCTGGCCTGCTCTGCACAAGTTACCTGACCAGCTCCAAGACCTCCTTTTGCTCCATGTAAGGAAAGTAACCTGCTTTGACCTATCAGCAAATGCCGAGTATAACTTCCTTGTTCCTGCTCACTTGGATCTATAAAAATCTCACATCTCAAACAGCTCTTTTGAAGCTCCTTTCTATTTTCTAGATTAGATGCTGCCCAATTCATGAAAATAAAGGCAACTAGGTCAGTAAATTGTCTGTGGAAAAATTTTGTAACAGTCAAAAGTTTACATTTCACGGTCACAGAGTCCACAGCCCTGGTATGATATATCTATACTGATATTAATATATCATAAATTGTATATCTATATATCTACATTATACCAGACCTTGTGGACTATATAATTATATATATATATATATAATTTTATAGTCATATGATATATATATCTTGCAACTATTATTACCCTCTCTTATAGCTATGAGTAACACTTTTTTTTCTTGTGTGTCCCTTGTTCAATATTATATATATATATTTTTTGAAATATCTTTATTGGAGTATAATTGCTTTACAATGGTGTGTTAGTTTCACTTTATAACAAGTGAATCAGCTATACATATACATATGTCCCCATAGCTCTTCCCTCTTGCATCTCCCTCCCTCCCACCCTCCCTATCCCACTCCTCTAGGTGGTCACAAAGCAAGGACCTGATCTCCCTGTGCTATGTGGCTGCTTCCCACTAGCTATCTATTTTACGTTTGGTAGTGTATATATGTCCATGCCTCTCTCTCACTTTGTCCCAGCTTACCCTTCCCCTTCCTCGTATCCTCAGGTCCATTCTCTAGTAGGTCTGAGTCTTTATTCCCGTCTTGCCCCTAGGTTCTTAATGACCATTTTTATTTTGTTTTAGATTCCATATATATATGTTAGCATAGGGTATTTGTCTTTCTCTTTCTGACTTACTTCACTCTGTATGACAGACTCTAGGTCCATCCCCCTCACTACAAATACCTCCATTTCATTTCTTTTTATGGCTGAGTAATATTCCATTGTATATATGTGCCACATCTTCTTTATCCATTCATCTGTTGATGGACATTTAGGTTGTTTCCATGTCCTGGCTATTGTAAATAGAGCTGCAATGAATATTTCGGTACATGACTCTTTTTGAATTATGGTTTTCTCAGAGTATATGCCCAGTAGTGGGATTGCTGGGTCATATGGTAATTCTATTTTTAGTTTTTTTAAGGAACATCCATATGGTTCTCCATAGTGGCTGTATCAATTTACATTCCCACAAACAGTGCAAGAGGGTTCCCTTTCCTCCACACCCTCTTCAGCATTTATTGGTTGTACATTTTTTGATGATGGCCATTCTGACTGGTGTGAGATGATATCTCATTGTAGTTCTGATTTTCATTTCTCTAATGATTAATGATGTTGAGCATTCTTTCATGTGTTTGTTGGCAATCTGTATATCTTTGGAAAAATGTGTATTTAGGCTTTCTGCCCATTTTGGGATTGGGTTGTTTGTTTTCCTGATATTGAGCTGCATGAGCTGCTTGTAAATTTTGGAGATTAATCCTTTGTTAGTTGCTTCATTTGCAAATATTTTCTCCCATTCTGAGGGTTGTCTTTTGGTCTTGTTTATGGTTTCCTTTGCTATGCAAAAGCTTTTAAGTTTCATTCGGTCCCATTTGTTTATTTTTGTTTTTATTTCCATTTCTCTAGGAGGTGGGTCAAAAAGGATCTTGCTGTGATTTATGTCAGAGAGTGTTCTGCCTATGTGTTCCTCTAAGAGTTTTATAGTGTCTGGCCTTACATTTAGGTCTCTCATCCATTTTGAGTTTATTTTTGTGTATGGTGTTAGGGAGTGTTCTAATTTCATTCTTTTACATGTAGTTGTCCAGTTTTCCCAGCACCACTTATTGAAGAGGCTGTCTTTTCTCCACTGTATATTCTTGCCTCCTTTATCAAAGATAAGGTGACCATATGTGCATAGTTTTATCTCTGAGCTTTCTATCCTGTTCCATTGATCTATATTTCTGTTTTTGTTCCAGTACCATACTGCCTTGATTGCTGTAGCTTCGTAGTATAGTCTGAAGTCAGGGAGCCTGATTCCTCCAGCTCCGTTTTTCTTTCTCAAGATTGCTTTGGCTATTCAGGGTCTTTTGTGTTTACATACAAATTGTGAAATTTTTTGTTCTAGTTCTGTGAAAAATGCCAGTGGTAGTTTGATAGGGATTGCATTGAATCTGTAGATTGCTTTGGGTAGTAGAGTCATTTTCACAATGTTGATTCTTACAATTCAAGAACACGGTATATCTCTCCATCTATTTGTATCATCTTTAATTTCTTTCATCAGTGTCTTATAAACTTCTGCATACAGGTCTTTTCTCTCCTTACGTAGGTTTATTTCTAGATATTTTATTCTTTCTGTTGCAATGGTAAATGGGAGTGTTTTCTTAATTTCACTTTCAGATTTTTCATCATTAGTGTATAGGAATGCAAGAGATTTCTGGGCATTAATTTTGTAGCCTGCTACTTTACCAAATTCATTGATTAGCTCTAGTAGTTTTCCGGTAGCATCTTTAGGATTCTCTATGTATAGTATCATGTCAGCTGCAAACAGTGACAGCTTTACTTCTTCTTTTCCGATTTGGATTCCTTTTATTTCTTTGTCTTCTCTGATTGCTGTGGCTAAAACTTCCAAAACTATGTTGAATAATAGTGGTGAGAGTGGGCAACCTTGTCTTCTTCCTGATCTTAGTGGAAATGGTTTCAGTTTTTCACCATTGAGGATGATGTTGGCTGTGGATTTGTCATATATGGCCTTTATTATGTTGAGGAAAGTTCCCTCTATGCCTACTTACTGGAGGGTTTTTATCATAAATAGGTGTTGAATTTTGTCAAAAGCTTTCTCTGCATCTATTGAGATGATCATATGGTTTTTCTCCTTCAATTTGTTAATATGGTGTATCACATTGATTGATTTGCATATATTGAAGAATCCTTGCATTCCTGGGATAAACCCCACTTGATCATGGTGTGTGATCCTTTTACTGTGCTGTTGGATTCTGTTTGCTAGTATTTTGTGGAGGATTTTTGCATCTATGTTCATCAGTGATATTGGCCTGTAGTTTTCTTTCTTTGTGACATCTTTGTCTGGTGTTGGTCTCAGGGTGATGGTGGCCTCGTGGAATGAGTTGGGGAGTGTTCCTCCCTCTGCTATACTTTGGAAGAGTTTGAGAAGGATAGGTGTTAGCTCTTCTCTAAATGTTTGATAGAATTCGCCTGTGAAGCCATCTGATCCTGGGCTTTTGTTTGTTGGAAGATCTTTAATCACAGTTTCAATTTCAGTGCTTGTGATGGGTCTGTTCATATTTTCTATTTCTTCCAGGTTCAGTCTCAGAAGGTTGTGCATTTCGTAGAATCTGTCCATTTCTTCCAGGTTGTCCATTTTATTGGCATAGAGTTGCTTGTAGTAATCTCTCATGATCCTTTGTATTTCTGCAGTGTCAGTTGTTACTTCTCCTTTTTCATTTCTAATTCTATTATTTTGAGTCGTTTCCATTTTTTTCTTGATGAGTCTGGCTAATGGTTTATCAATTGTCTTTATCTTCTCAAAGAACCAGCTTTTAGTTTTATTGATCTTTGCTCTTGTTTTCTTCAATTCTTTTTCATTTATTTCTGATCTGATCTTTATTATTTCTTTCCTTCTGCTAACTTTGGGGTTTTTTTGTTCTTCTTTCTCTAATTGCTTTAGGTGTAAGGTTAGGTTGTTTATTTGAGACGTTTCTTGTTTCTTAAGGTAGGATTGTATTGCTATAAACTTCCCTCTTAGAACAGCTTTTGCTGCATCCCATAGGTTTTGGGTCGTCGTGTTTTCATTGTCATTTGTTTCTAGGTATTTTTTGATTTCCTCTTTGATTTCTTCAGTGATCTCTTGGTTATTAAGTAACGTATTGTTTAGCCTCCACGTGTTTTGTGTTTTTTACGTTTTTTTCCCTGTAATTCATTTCTAATCTCATAGCGTTGTGGTCAGAAAAGATGCTTGGTATGATTTCAATTTTCTTAAATTTACCAAGGCTTGATTTGTGACCCAAGATATGATCTATCCTGGAGAATGTTCCATGAGCACTTGAGAAGAATTCTGTATTCTGTTGTTTTTGGATGGAATGTCCTATAAATATCAATTAAGTCCATCTTGTTTAATGTATCATTTAAAGCTTGTGTTTCCTTTTTTATTTTCATTTTGGATGATCTGTCCATTGGTGAAAGTGGCGTGTTAAAGTCCCTTACTATGATTGTGTTACTGTCAATTTCCCCTTTTATGCCTGTTAGTATTTGCCTTATGTATTGAGATGCTCCTATGTTGGGTGCCTAAATATTTACAATTGTTATATCTTCTTCTTGGATTGATCCTTTGATCATTATGTAGTGTCCTTCTTTGTCTCTTGTAATAGTCTTTGTTTTAAAGTCTATTTTCTCTGATATGAAAATTGCTACTCCAGCTTTCTTTTGATTTCCATTTGCATGGAATATCTTTTTCCATCCCCTCACTTTCAGTCTGTATGTGTCCCTTGGTCTGAAGTGGGTCTCTTGTAGACAGCTATATATGGGTCTTGTTTTTGTATCCATTCAGCCAGTCTATGTCTTTTGGTTGGAGCATTTAATCCATTTACATTTAAGGTAATTATCAATATGTATGTTCCTATTACCATTTTCTTAATTGTTTTGGGTTTGTTATTGTAGGTCTTTCCTTCTCTTGTGTTTCAGCTCCCAGCCCCCGCCTGCCCGGGTGGGTGATCAGACAAGCCTCTCAGGCTGGTGAGCGCTGGTCGGCACTGATCCTCTGTGTGGGAATCTCTCTGCTTTGCCCTCCACACCCCCGTTGCTGCGCTCTCCTCAGTGGCTCCGAAGCTTCCCCCATCCGCCACCCGCAGTCTCCGCCCGTGAAGGGACTTCCTAGTGTGTGGAAACCTTTCCTCCTTCACAGCTCCCTCCCACTGGTGTGGGTCCCATCCCTATTCTTTGTCTCTGTTTTTTCTTTTTTCTTTTGCCTACACAGGTACGTGGGGAGCTTCTTGCCTTTTAGGAGGTCTGAGGTCTTCTGCCAGCGTTCAGTAGGTGTTCTGTAGGAGTTGTTCCACATGTAGATGTATTTCTGATGTATTTGTGGGGAGGAAGGTCATCTCCACGTCTTACTCTTCTGCCATCTTGAAGCTGTCTCCTATGATTAATAATTTATGATATCTTATATATATCTTACACTGACATATCGTATAATTTATGGTATCTCTTAAATTTTACATATGTAATTTCATAGTCATACCTTATATATCACAACTACATATGTAATTTTATTTGTATTTATATATTTCTTTAAATATTTCTGTCTGACCTTATTTTTGGTTTAATCCTCTCATTGGCCTAATGCAGAAAATTTAATGTAGCTGTTTCTAAGTGACCTCTGTCAACTTCTGTGTTTTCTCAGGCAGTGCAGTTCTAAAATTCAGTCCTTCCAGATTGGCTCACTCTTTTCCACCGGTGCTGATGCCTGGCTCGAGGTTTATCGAATGCCTCCACATGGCTTCCTCCAGAGTAATTTGCCTCCTCTGTGTTCCCTTCTGCATGGACCAGCAGCTGCAGTGACGCCAGCTGGGTGGTCTGACCTGCCTCTTCTCCTCAGTCACACCCCACCCCCGGGGTGCCAAGTGCACTGACCCAGCACATTCTCTCTGCCCCAGGTTACATCCACAGCCACTCTTGGGGGCAAGTGGAAGGGTGTCTGTTCTGCTTCCCTCTGGGGGCACGGAAGGACTGCAGGACATCACCCTATCCTCACATCCCTGGCAACCATTACTACACTGAGGCTCCCACCCCACTGGGGCACAAGAACCCAGTGAGTCTGAGAACCACCAAAAGGCAGCCCAAGCTCATGTTGGGGGTTGTACTGCATCTCCCATGCCCTCAGCTCTGCCCCTTCGCCCACAGTGAGGTGGTGGGAGTAGGGGAGACGGGGAGGCAGAGGTTAGGCTGGACTCTAAATGCCCTGTGCTCTTCCTCAGACCTTGGAATCTTCATCCAGTCCAGAAACAGGGGTACGAGAAGGAGCAAAAGCTTCTAACAAATGATGTGACTTTTCCAACCTCCCTGTGTTCAAGGATTAAAAAGTATTTTTGTATTCTGGTTCTCTTGCTGATAATCCCTAAATAGAGAAATGTCACTAGATAAATATAGAGTATAAGAAAAAATGTATCTAATGATAATACTTGGCATATTAAGCCAGTATGCTTATAAATAGGTACCTGTGTGTACTGCTAAATACATCTGTGTATTACATTATTACATAATATAGAGACTACAATTCTAATTTAATGAATAAATGATAAAATAGACTATAAGTCTAATGTAATGGATAATTAATTTAACGAATAAATAGATATGCATAGAAAACTTTGGTTATCAGGAAATACACCTAAAGGTTAACCATTAGGTGATAATTTTTACATTCCTTTTTATGCTTTCTATATTTCCTAAATTCTGTGCTCAGAGTATATATTTCTTTATAGCCATAAAATAAGAAAATAATAATAGTTTAAAATTTTGCTGTGTTAGACATAGAAATAGACCACTATATCCACAAACCATGGTGTTTCATCACACTTATAATAAATATTAGAAGAAAATAACTAAGTAATAAAAATATAGAGATAGGTGAAGCAACTTCTTCCACAAAGTCTATTACTTTCTGACATAGCAAACAAAAACTGCTCAGGTTACAAACACAGATTGTTTTTACATAATGTTTTGAGGTATTCATTAAGCTGGCTTGTATTGCAATCCTATTTGGGAATTCAGGCAAATTAGCTAAATTATTACAATTTGTTTCATTTTCATAGAGTACTTCCTGAAATCAGTAACTGTCTTGTTCCCATAAAAGAGAGCCTTCAAATTAGATTTGACTTTATAAGTTCTGATCCACTCTTTACTGTCTGCACAGAAAGGGCGCTAAGGAAACCCTGTCAGCCAGGAGAGGAAGTGGTCACGGATGGAGCAATGGAGGCCAGGAAGGGTTAGGCTGCCCAGGAAGAGCCATGGGGAGGGGAGGTGGCCATGGGGACTGGGTGCCTTCCTAGTTATCAGTCTGCTTCTCCACTCACCTGCCTTTCACGCCTTTGTTTGTATTGTTTTTGGTAAATACTTTAGAGACAATAGAAGCTGTTACATTTAAAAGACAAGCTTCCTAGTAGGCTGCAGTTTGAAAACAAAACAGAACTAAACAGCAATATGGTAGTTTTGCAAGAGATTGGGGAAGCATTTGGATTGATTCTAGGAAGCATAACTCTGTGTCCAGAAGACTGATTAACTTCCAATCACTAGTAGTGAATTAATCCACTTTAGTCCAGTGCCTCCAAAGACCTTCTGACAGGTGAAGAATGAGGAGTCCATATCCTATTCCAGAACAGGTCTCTGACAGGGCTCCTGATTATAGAAGGAAATCTTCCTTTTCAGGTTTTATTGCTGATCTTGGTATACAAAACCCATGATATTTCTGGTGACAGAACATCAAGTCAAGTTCCTGGTGTCTTAGTCCATTTGGGCTGCTATAACAAAATACCACAGAATGGGTAGCCTATAAATAACAGAAATGTATTTCTCTAGGTTCTGAAGGCCGGGAAGTCCCAGATTGTGGCACTGGCAGATTCATTGTTGGTGAGGGACTGCTCCCTCATTGATGGCTGTCTTCTCACTGTAACCTCACATGGCAGAGGGGGCAAGCAAGCTCTCTGGGGTCTCTTTTATAAGGCCATTAATTCCATGCAGAGGGCTCTGCCCTCATGACCTAATCATACCCTAAGGTCCCACCACCTAAAACCATCACATTGGAGGTTAGGATTTCAACATATGCATTTTGAAGGGACACAGACATTCAGAGCATAGCACAGGCAAGTTGAGATGGAAAAATGACCAATGCTAGCAGAATAATCTTTAGCCTCTGTTGGATAAAGCAAACAGACAAATTGCACTGGGCATGAGTGCAACATTGTGAGTGTCCTGCAGGTGGTTCCAACAGAGGAGGAGACGTTTTGAGGTAAATGCTGAAATTACATATTTATCTAAAAGCAACTCTAAATCCTGCTAAAACTCTCTTATCATGTTGATATACTGGATGTAACTTACTTAAAACCACTCCAGCACAGACAGCCTGATATATTTGTGAATGAGTAAATTATGTCATTGTGGGCAGTTAGTTAGCCTTTGAGGTGTTCTAATCACAAATATACACAGCAGAGGTGGTTAACAAGCCTTTGAAATGCCCTTATCAGAAGTCCTAACCCAACTACCATTAAGTTCTTCTAATCCTTCTATCTGGGTCCTCATTACCAAGTCTGTAAATCAGCCTAAATGTGAGAATTAGGGTTTCAGTGGTCCAATAAACTATGTTTAAAGTATATAGGTTGATTTAAAATACTGTACTGATACTTTCACCATTGCATGAAGGTAGCCTAAAAACTGAAGTGTCCGCCAACCTCCTACCTTAGGAATAATTCTTTAGGTCTTGAATTCCATTTGGTTCCACATTCACCCCTTAATGAAGTGTCTGTTTCCTGAGCCAATCGAAAGTTCACTTCAGCCTTCCTAAAATATCACCATTTTCCATTGGAGAGAACCTCTTAGCAACTGTTTAATGAAGTACTTAAAGGGACATGGAACAGAAATTCAGAGTTTGCAGAAAATGTTGATTTTTACTCTGGGGCCTGTTATTTGCCTCTCTGATAGTAAATGTTTGTGCTGTAACAGAATTTGGTTGAGGACTAGTCTTCATTGTTAACATGCCACCTCGTAGGAAAATTGAGGGAGGAGAGACCTATAGCATTACCTACTTCACTTAATAGAAGGTACCTACGTTTATAGACAAACACAAATTGGGACAATTGTGAAGAGCTAAAAAATACATAATTTGCTTCTTTTCAAAGCACATGTTCTCATCTCAAAAATACTGGCAGAACACTATGTACCATGCTAAATTTTGGATTGTCCCCAAATTATATGATTTCCCCCTTGATGACTAATTTTGTACAAATTTCTGACAACTACCCTAGTAAAAATTGCCTTACAAATTTGTAAACCCAAATTCAATTTAGCATAACAATGAATGATTAAACCAGAAATTATAGAAGAAATTAACACTGATGACCCAGCACCCTCAGTAACAATGCTCATATTTTCTTTAAAGCGAAGAATATGAATCACCTTTTTTGAAGACTTTTTATATCATTTTCACCTTACAGACAGATTAACACAACATTGATTTTCCACATATCAGGTGCTGACTTGCAAGCCTACTTAAGACCATATTTAAAATTTTATTGAGTTTTGTCATTAGATTATCTACCCAGAGGCAAAGGCAATAATGGTCTAGTTATTTTCCAGAGCATGAGGTTGAAACGCTGTAAAGAGAATCAAAGTTGATTTAGAAACTGGGGGAATAGAGGGGAGATGGGACCATGTCCATGTTTACTTTTATTCCATTATACGTGCTTGAATTTTACTTGTTTCAAAACTAAAAAACTGCCTTAGAATATTGTGACATGATATTTAAAAACAGGGTGGTAGAAGAAGACAATCAGCAAGTTTTTGATGTATCTATCTGGAGCACCTTTTTTAGAGCTGCCCCCAGACAAATTATGGATTAAAGTTTGTTTGGGGGTGTCTTTCCAACTTACCTTTAAGTAGCCTGTAAGGGTGAGATGACAGATGCTCTCATAATTTTGGTTGATAGAGGTCTATTAGTTGAGATACATAAACTGATATCTGTGAAATACTATATTCACCTCAACACAAGATCCTGAGGGCTATTTCTGGTAATTCTCTGAGTAATTTAAGCGAGTTTCAAGCTTCTAGGCTTACTAACTTAAAATCAAAAGCAAAAATATCTATCCATATTGACATCAGATTTGATGGATGCATTCAACAAACACTTAAAATACTTACTGGGTAATAACTATTTTTGAGGAATCTTGTTAAGGGCTAAAAGAATAAATGGTTGAAATCTACCAGATTTAAGATTAAACCTTAATGGAAAGTATAAGAAAAGAGAAGGATCTAATTCAAAGAAGGAGAAATACAGCATCTGTCCAAACAATAACCCTGTTTTGAGTGTGTATTTCTCCATTTCCCTGAACCTAACATGCAGGTCTTCACTTTGGCTGCTCAAGACAACTGCCAGTGAAGTGTTTGTTACAGTGCTCATGGTCATCTCTTCTCTCCCTTCCAGAGCTACCTAATCAGAGTTTCAGGAGTAGGGAGCAGGCTTCTATACATAAGAAAGCTCTACAAGTAATCATGGTATGTGGTGGGTGTTGAGAACCACTGGTTCAGCCAAGCAGTTGGGAAAGGAATCTTAATTTGCCTTTTCCCCCTCCCATCTTCTGAGGTTTCATTACTAAGTTCAGTGTAAGGATGGTGGAAGAGCTACTTGTCAAACCATCCTTCTCACTTGGATGATTGGGCATGTTCCCCAAATCTTAGTCTCCCTCAAATGCTAATAATCATCATGGCAGTCAAGAAGAGCAGAAGACAAGAATTTGGACTACAGTACAAGCTGCCCAGAGAAATCTGATTAAAGGACAAATATTATAACCCCAGATCATAATTTGCTTTTGCTCTGTCTTAAAGTGACAATAGGATCTCCAACTATCCCATGGCAGTCACCGCAGAAAGCACTGTACTTTCTGTGAAACCCTTTATGAAATCTACATTTATGAAATCTACATTCAAATTCTTTAGAGCATCATTTCTTCCACAGTCTAGTCTTATCCTGGGAATTGGTTTTCCCAGTTTATACTTTTTTGAAATATATTGATACTTTGTGTTTTATTTGCTGTTATTTTAAATTTTTAAATGGTTAAAGTATTTACTTATACTGTATTATTGGAGGGAAACACACCTGGCCTAATTCCTTATTCCCCTTATCACAAGAAATTTCCTTTGAAAAGCCTCCAGGTCACAATGATCATCTCCCCTGGCCTCCCCCCCTAGCTCTTCATGGCCTTCTTTGTTTTCCATAAGATAACACTTCTGTGTTCTCAGTCCATTGGGTGCAGTTTAGAATTTGCCATAAGGGCATGTGATTCTGAATGCATAATACATGTTGCCTATGTTATTAATTTTTTTACATGTTTATGCTCTGTTTTCTCAAGTAGATGTTAAACTCTTTTACTGCCAACTCATGGTTTTGCAAGTTCGAGAAGAGACTGTATCTGTGTAAATTTTTACTTATCAAAAACGCTGAAGTTGAATTTCCCTTGCCCATTGATACTTAATTATCATTGGTTTTGCAAGTAAATAAGGAAAAAGAAATCACTTTCTGAAATTGCTAGTTAAAAGCACAAAATATTCAGCTTTTTTCCAGGCATCAAAAGTTGCTGCATGAATCCTGTCATTTCCAAGAAGCATGTTTAAAAAAGTACAGCAGACTTATTCTGTACTCATTTAAAATAAAATAAAATCTCCCAATATTGCACTATTTTTTTAAATACTTTTTCATAAGTCATAGGAAAACTCAGTTTTAGAGAGATCTCTAAAATCCCTTAGTGGGACATTCTAAAAAGTGCTTTTTCAAGAAGATGATTCCATTATGGACTTCATGACTTAGTTCCTTGTGTGTTTAATCACAAACAATGCAAAATGAATCAAGAACTCGATAGATTTGTGATGCTTCTTTTTCTTGGGATTTTTCAAAGGCATTTTATTGCCTCATGTGGCGCCTCTGACAGTTTACCTTAGGAAAAATATCACATAATAGTATATGTCTGGAAAGGATTTTCTGAACTCAGTGAGTTGTTGACTCAAGCATTTTGGTTTATTTTTACCCCTAGTTCAAAGTATTCACTTATTCATTAAGTACTCTAACCTACTGTGTTATAGACACTTATAAAATGATTTTCTATGTACTGTAATTCCAAGTACCTTAAATCTCACATAAATTAAAATTGGTGATGAAAAAAGAGTTGCAGTAAACTACCAGTTATTTATGCAGATAGAGATAAAAATAAATCAAATGACCAAAAAGTGATTTATGAAATGATCTGTCCTGGTGAAAAATTATTTAAGTTATAAGGAACAGAACTCACCCATACTAGCCTTTGCCCCCCCACCCCAAAAAAAAAGCAGGGGGTGGGGAGTGGGGGAGGAGATTTAATGGAAGAATTAAAACATATCTCATAATGCCCTGTTCTGTTAGGTGCCACAGTTAACAAAAACAAGCTCAGAAAATGAACAGGGGATCTCCATTTCGGGTGCAGCATGGCTTCTCTTTGCTTATCTCATGGTATCTATCCCATTTTTCTCACTCCTCTACAGATTGACTTTTTATGTCTACTGTAGACATGTCTGCTTTAATACTTTTCAGTTCTGCCATTTAACAAAATGGATTAGAACCCACATCCTAAGTCTCTGAAGAGAGTATCTGTTTGGCCCAATGTGCTCCATGTGTCTGTCCCTAGGTGTTCTCAGGTCCAATGAGCAATGGCCATCGCTCAGGAAATGTCCAGGAGTTGAGCCTTCCAGCTCTGCCAGAGGCATAGGCGTAGACCTCTTGCCAGAGTTGATCCAGGTCTTTGCTCAAAACCCATCAGCCCTTCCACCTTTACAGGAGTGTCCTTGCTCAAAACCTGAAAACTCCCCTCCACCTTTAGCAGGAGTTAACAGTTAACGTAAATCTTTGAGTCAAAGGGTCCAGAGATAGGAAAGGAAGCTACAGGCAAAAAAAAAAAAAACAGATGGAACCAGCTGAGACCAAGATGGCAATGAATCTGACCTCCAACAGACCCTAAGTCTTATTATATGTTAATTTTACTATATTTGCATGTTAAATAACACATCTACTGGTGGCCTTGACCAGGCATTAAGGACCAAAAAAGGAAAAAAAGGTGGGGGCCCCCCTCCCTCAAAAAAGCCCTGCCCCTTCCCTGTAGATTAATGAATATGCCTCCCCATAATCAGCCTCACTCCTCCTCCCTTTGTCTTTACTCCTTAAAATTAAATCACTCTCACCAGGTGGGTTGATCTGTGAACTTAGTTCCTGATTCTCCATTCTTTGGCCACTAAATAAAGCTTGTGCTATGTTGATCTTATCTTCGGGTTTCATTATTCACCTACTTGGACCCAAACAGAAAAAGAACCCTCCCCCACTGAGGCAGAGAGCCTTGCCCAGGCTAGGGCCCGAGCAGGGTCCACACCACTTACTTCGGTAACAGACCCACCAAAAAGAAACATAGGCAGGACAGGTAAATTGACCAATATAAACAATTTATCAAGTGAAGATACCAGAAAGGTATGGTATGGACAAAGGACAAGAGAGGAAAGTGATTACAATGTGCAAAACAGCTAAGAACAGCAATAATAAAAACAATAGTAATAAATAACAAAAGAGAATTACCTAATTAACCTCTACCATAATAATTTATTTTAAATAAGAATAAAGCCAATTACTTCCTACGTAAATTGACTACAATTTATAATATGAAGCTAGTGAGTATATAACTGTGTTTATTTACATTTCAGCTCTGAGTTAGCATTTTGGATATGAGGAGAGTGATGTGTATATGGAAAAATACATTAAATGGCCCCTACTTGCTAAAAGCTTAGTTTCACTGGGGAAACAAAAGTTACCAGTGTGAAACAAGTATAGAAAAACACAATTTATATTATCCATATTGTGTATTATTCATAGTAGATGATATAAACTGTAAGATCTATATGAGAATGAAAAGGATAATGAGACTTCCACTAAAGGAAAGCCAGATAATTCAGACCAACACTCATTCAGATGACATCTAGAAAAGAACAAAGTTAAAACAAACAAACAAAAATTGTTGGCATCATAGAGATAAGAAGATATTGAAGAATTTCCAGGTCAAGATTCAGGAGAAGATGGAAACGCAGAGACATGAGCATTTGGAACTGCTTTCTTGTTGATTCCCAAAGAGACTGCTCAGTCACCAAGCAGCTTTTGTCAGCCTTATGTGTCTTAGAGGACAGAAGATAAAACAGTGCCCACAGGTGAGGACTCTGGTACAATCCTGTACTTGGGTTAGGACTCAAAATAGCTTAACCATAGAAGTAAGGATGAACCAGAAGTAAGCTCTCCCCTGCAAGGACTATAGCCCAATGTCAAGTCATCAAGTTTGATAAAATTCTGAAATTGGATTAAAGTAATATCAGACTAGAGATTACAGTGCCACAGGTACATGGCAGAAGTAAACAAAAATATTTTTGAGAGAAAGATAATATTACCAAGGCCTCAAATTATTTCTACAAGTAATGTTTCAAATAAAGTGGCTGGAATGCAATAGAAGATAACCAGGCAATGAGTGATATGCAACCAGTGATAACACAGAGAGACAGAAAAATATGCATATGAACAAGCAGAAATAATACAGTTAATGAGACCCATTGAAACCGGTCCACATATCTGAACTAATAAACACACTTTAAATAGTAGACTTGAACATAACTATGTTGGTTATGTTCAATGAGATACTAACGTGATTGAGAATTTCAACAGAAAACCGGAATCCAAAAAAAAAAAAAATTATGTAGCATATTTGAAAAAGAACAAAATAGAAATATTAGCGCTAAAAATTCTAGCAATTAAAATTGAGAACCCAATGGATGAGTGTAACAACAGATTAGGAACAGCTAAAAAAAGAATCAGTTAACTGGAGAGGTAGATCAAAAGAAATTATGCAGAGAAAGAACACAGATAAGTGAAAGTAATGTACCTAAGAAGGGTAAGAGACATGGATAATATAGTAAAAAGTGCAAACATATATTTAATTCGTTTTGCAGATGAAAAGGAGAGAAAGTGGAAGAATCAATTTTTAAAAAGATAGTAACTATGAATTTCCTAAAACCAATGAAAGACGTCATCCACAAATTTAAGACATCCAAGTGTGAAAAATGCTACATATGCCACACCTATACATATCATAGCAAAACTTCAGAAAACCAAATATAAAGAGAAAATCTTAAAAGCAGCCAGAGAAAAATAGATACTATTTTCAAATGAGTAACAATTAGAATAAGAGATGACTTCTTATCAGAAAAAAATATAGTGATATCTTCAATGGACTGAAAGAAAATAATTGATTTCTATGTCAGTGAAAATATCATTCAGAATTGTTCTGGAGTGATCCATAGGTCAGGACCTGCCTCACCAGTTATCCTTAAGAGAAATCTGTTAAAGAGAAAAGGCTGAAGTCTTTTATTTTGAAGCTTATGAAGCTTGTTGCTAAAATGTATCTTTTCCTCACTCCATGTTTCCCACACCTCCACGAGAAACAGAAAGAATTGACCAAAGCAGTCAAGACTGACTGGCATGTCTCATTCTTCCAAATACATGTACAAATGTAAATTCCTGGGAAATGGGCTCTGAGTACTAACCCCGTTTCCCTAGCCCAGCTGGCAGAAAGCCACAGTGTGAGAGCTAGCTGTCAATGAGAGGTGGGCAGGGGAACCCCTGAAAGTTTCCTGAATTCTGTATTTACAGCCCAGGTTGGTCAGGACCAACCTTACACAAATAAGCAGGTATCTTAAAGCTCCAGAAAAAGAGTATATAGCATTGTCTTTAACAATTAAAAATGGAAGTATAAATGATTACCTGGAAGTGTCTACCAGTTTTAGAAGAGGAAATATACATATCTATATTTAAGTTTATAAAATTTTGTTTGTGAGACCACTAAAACAATGTGGGTTTTTTAACCATAGTTTATGTGGCTCAAGCAGAAATATAAATTTTCCATATTGCAATATGCTTATCATAAAACAGCCCTAAAGTCCATTTGCAAAGGAATAATAGTTATAACTGGGCTTATATTACTTTCTCCTCTCAGAAATTTCATTTTTCAAAATAAAATATTAAAATCATTACAGTGAAAACATAAAGAGAAAAATATAAACACTTACTTGAACCTACAACTTTCTGCTTAATCTTTCTGATTAATTTCTACCACCTTTCTGATTAATTTCTCCCATTCTAAAATTGGGTTGGTGTGATGATTTTTAAAGAGACATTATGAGAAGTACTCAAAGTTAGGGGAAATATCATGATTGTTTAATAGGAGTTTAGAGATGTTGAATACTAAATCATAGGTGACATAACAAGCATAACTTTTCAGAAATACTTCAAAATAATTTTGGCCTAACACATACTTTCAGATGAATTAATTCAAAAGTTTTCACATAAAGAGAAATAGAGTTGGACTAATCATATAAAAGCTGATTGCATTTTTTAATTTGTTAAACACCCCAGGTAGATAAACTTGATTGAATTCTACATAATAAGTAGAGAAAGCACCTGTTATCTAAGAAATATACATATATAAAAGCTAAGGGGATAAATTGGTTAACAGTGCACTATTTCAGTGAATGCTACATTTTTGTAAAGAATATTAGTGTTCAAAATAATGATAACTGGGTATTAACTGAACTCCCGCAGGAAATATTTACTGAAATATATAATGTTTTCTGAAGGACAGCACAAAAATTTGGTACTTACTAAAGAGAACAAATAGAGACAATTTCATTCTCAAACTATTGAATTGTATACCTCTCTTGATCATCTGACAACTTCATAATCACTTTAAGAAAACTGAATTAGACACTTTGAGATAGACGTAGACTTCCTTCTGCAGAGTTATCAATGACAAGGACAGTGTTAGAGATTGCAGAAAAGCTCTCATCAACTAAAACGTATCACAATTTAAAATTCCAGCACTGACATACTGTAACCATGACAGCATAGAAACCCTCCTCCAATTGTACAATAAAAAGATAAGATCTTTCAGCATAATAACCATTGAAAAGATTAAATAATGAAACAGGACACATTTTTGTCACTTTGACATCTGCCTGCTGTGCAAGTACACAAAGAGAGAAAGAAGCCATCACTTTGAGTAGCATTTTCCAATCTGGAAGCTTTTAGGAAAATTACAGGGCACTGAAGAATTACAGTTCACATTAGAACTGATTGGTGTCACAGTCAAAAGAGGGAAAGATTTCTTGTCCTTTTGCAATAGGGATTTGTCTTCCATGAGCAAAGATAATCACCTCCCGTAGTCACAAAACTAAAGTTATAGCTAATCGGAAGAAACCATCCATTGAGGTAAAGCCTTCATTGGCTCTTGATTTAGTACTAAATTGATTTTGATCTTTATAAATGCCAGGCAGCTTTGACTGTGTTGTCAACATCTGTACAGAAATAATGTTGCTGGACCAAGGTTTCTCCAAGGTTCTATCCTAGAAAGATGCTTGCCTCCTGTTAATATTGGTAGTGGCTCTGGTTCCAAATAAAGTATAATTTTTCAATATCCAGGGTAGCATCATTAGGGTAATCATATTGAACAGGACTGGCTTCCCATCTTTCCCAGTCAAGGAGGAAATATTTGACAATAGCAGCCTCTTCACTTGAAATCACTAATCACAGTCCTTGGCCCTGCTTCCTTCTGAATTTTAGCTCAGAGCTAACAGAGAACAACAAACATATAACTGTGTTATTCAGCAAAGGAAGGGGAAGAGAAAGTAATTGGATGATTTAATGTTTTTAACAATATATAAATCAATTGTTTACTGAGTACAAGATGTTTTAGCAGCAAAATCATTCAAAAAAGGTTTGAGGAAATCTGACAAAGCTAGATAAGGCAGATTTATACCTAATAAACATATTTAAGAAAACTGATTGCCACCTGTTTTTTGAAATAAATAAAACTGGTAATGCACTTAGCAAGCTAGCCAGTCTAAATTTTATGAAAGCGCTAAATGATAGGTACATAAACCTACAGGGATTCATAAACCACAAAGCTGAATTCTCTATTACTCCTGGTAAAGGAAGAGAAAGAAAGAAATAGAAAAGTCAAACTCACAATTAAAACAGGCCAAAAAGCTGTACAAAATATATTTGAATGATTAAGTTAAACTTCATTCAGTATTAGAAATATACTTAGCATTCTGGAGATATCCTCAAAAAGAGTAAAAATAAAATGTCTAAAACAATTCTATGTATATTGCTTGATGGAAAATGGTTAAATGATAGCAACTGAAAAATCTGTTTTCAGATGTTTTAGCCTAATTCATTTTGTTTTGGTCGTTTTAATATTAGCAAGGTAAAAGTGTTGTATGCAATGGGGATTACTGCACAAAGACCAGGGTGGACCTGTCTTGGCAGGAAACAGATTTTCATTAAGATGGAGCAATTCAAGAGACCTTAATAAAGGAACTATTTACAGAGTGTGGACAGAGTTAATGAAAACAGCAAGAGATGTTGAAGTACCCAGAGATAGCAGAGCAGGAACCTGTTACCACCCTAAGATGGAAAGAAATAAAAGAGTAAATAATGTTATCAGAGCTGGAGTTATGGAGGAGAGGTTGGCCAACAGAAGTTGTAGTCTTGAGTGCCCAGAGCCACAACCAGAATGCTGAAGCAAAGCAGGGAAGAAATGGTGAAGAAATACGACTACCTCTTCTTCCTTTCTCATTTCAATGTTATGTTAATGGCTTTCATTGGCTAAACTCAATGAGTTTATCCAGCTGACAAGGGAATCTGGGCAATCAATGCTAGCCCTAAGGGTTGGACATGCAGGGCAACAAGTGAAGAACAGAATGCTAGAGAATGAGGATGAGTGAAGCAAATGTGGAATAACCAGCATACAATGTATGTCTATTGGTTGTTAAACGGCCACATTACGAGCTGTGAAATAATGAGGAGACACTTTTGCTGATTTATAGTAATTTCAATTATTTCTTCCTTTGATCTTTTATGGCTGTGGTTTATTTAACTCTTCCCATATTGTTAGATTATTTATTTCCAGTTTTTTACTGTTATAAACAATATTGCAATAAACATTCATTACTGACAGGTGATAGAGTTATAGAAAAGTTGTTTTAACTATTATATATAGGATGGATAAACAACAAGGTCCTACTGTATATAGCACAGGGAACTATATTCAATACCCTGTGATAAACCATATGGAAAAGAATATGAAAAAGACTGTATATATGTCTAACTGAATCACTTTGCTGTACAGTAGAAATTAACACAACATTGTAAATCAACTACACTTCAATAAAATAAATTTTTTTAAAGTTATTTTTAAAATAAATTTGATGGAGGTATGATATACTTACAATAAAAACATCACATTTGAAGTGTACAGTTTGGTGACATTTGACAACTGACACCCTTGTAAGCACCATACCAATCAAGATATAGAACATTTACATTCCCCCCAAAAATGTTTCCTTGTGTCCATTTGTAGTCATTCTCCCTCAACTATTACTCATATTTCTAATAAACTAGACTTGCCTATTCTAGAAGTTTATAAAATGGCATGTTTGCTCAAATGTCTATGAAATGCAGCCTTTTGTTGCATATACCAGTAGATTTCTCTTTTTTATTGCTGAGAAGTATTCCATCACAGTAATAAACCATAATTTGTTCATACATTCACCTATCAATGTCTTCAGTTTGGGGCTATCATGAATGAAGGTGTTATAAATATTTATGTTTAAAAGTATTCATGTTAAAATATAGGCATATTTTTTTTCTCATGGATAAGTACCTATGAGAAAAAGGACTGCATTATACAGTAAGAATATACTCTATAAAAATGGCCAAACTGTTTTCAAAAATGTTGTACCATTTTACACAGCCACCAGGGATGTGTGGTAGTTTCAGTTGCTTTACATCCTCACCAAAACTTAGTCTTGCCAGTCTTTTCCGTTTAGCTATTCTAATGAGTATATAGTGGCACCTTATTTTAATTTGCATTTCCCTAATGACTAATGATGTTGAGCATCTTTTCATGCACTTTTTGTCCATTTATATATCTTCTTTAATGAAAGGTCAGTTCACATTTCTGTCTTTTTAAAAAATATCACGTTTATCTTCTATTATTGCAAGATTTCTTTTGTCAGATGCAAGATATATTTACGTGAGCATAAGTTTTCAATTTTGATGAAATACAGCTTAATGGTTTTTGTTTTATTTTATGGTTAGTGATTTTTTTGGTACACATTGTCTTAAAACTCTTTGCCTACTTAGTGTCATGAAGATTTCATTCCATCTTTTCCTCTACATGTTTTATATTTTAGCTTTTATGCTTAGGTCTATGATCTATTTTAAATTAATTTTTGTGTGGTCTGAGGTAGAAGTTGAAGTTTTAAAAAATTTTCCATATATTTCCCATACACTGAAAACACTATTTTCCCTGTCAAATTACTTTTATGTCTTTGACAGAAATCAATGTGTGTGTGTGTGTTTAGCACTATTTTTGGACTCTCTATTCTGTTCCATTGACTTGTATGTCTACTGTAAGACATATGATTCTACACTCTGATTATTGTAGCTTTATAGTAAGTCTTAAAATCAGTCAGTGTAATTTCTCCCACTTTGTTTCATTTTTAAAAAGTTATTTTGGCTATTCTCAGTCATTTGCATTTCTATGTAATTTTTGGTATTAGCTGTCAATTCCTAAAAACATCTGCTGAAATTTTGATTGGGATTACACTGCATCTATAGATAAATTTGGGAAGGCTGTATACCTTAACATTACTTGCTCTTCCTATACATGAATACCATGTACCTTCCTAATGATTTAGATCATCTTTAATTTCTTTCATCAATGATTCATAGTTTTCAATGTATATGTCTCTTACAGATCTTATTAAATTTATTTTGAAATATTTTATGGTTATTTTGATACTATAATAAATTATATTGTTTTAAAATCTTCATATTCCAATTTTTGTGGTATCCATATAAAAATACAGATGAAATTTTGTAAATTGAGCCTTGTATCCTGAAATTCATTTATGATTGTCACGAATTTATTTATTTACTTACTTACTTACTTACTTACTTACTTACTTTGGCTGCATTGAGTCTTTGTTGCTGTGCATGGGCTTTCTCTAGTTGCGGCGAGCAGAGGCTACTCTTCTTTGCACTGTGTGGGCTTCAGTAGTTGTCGCTCATGGGCTCTAGAGCACAGGCTCAGTAGTTGTGGTGCATGGGCTTAGTTGCTCCACGGCATGTGGATCTTCCTGGACCAGGGATCAACCCTATGTCCCCTGAATTGGCAGGTGAATTCTCAACCACTGTGCCACCATGGAAGCCCACAAATTTATTTATTATTCTAACAGTATTTTAGTGTCCTCAGGATTTTCTATTTAGCTATTTATGCTCTCTGTGAATAAAAAGTTTTATTTCTTCCCTTCCAATTTGTATATCTTTCATTTATTTCTCTTGCCTTATTGCAGTGGCTAGAATAGCCAGTAAAATATTGAATACAAATAGTGATAAAGGGCATCCTCTCACTGTTCCTGATCTTAGGGAGAAAGAATTCAGAGTGTCAGCATTAAGCATGAAGTTAGCTACAGAATTTTCATTAATACATTTTACCAACATGAGGCAGTTTCCTTTTACTCCTATTTTACTGAGAATTTTTACCATACATTGGTCTTAAATTTCGTTAAATGCTTCTTTTGCATTGATTGAGATAGTATGTTTCTCCTTTATTTTCTTAGTGTATATTAAGTGAGTTTTGAATGATGAACCAATATTTATTTCCTGGGATAAACCTGACTTAGTCATGTGGTGTTATCCTTGTTTATATATTGCTGGATTTTATTTACTACTATTGCTGAGGGTTTGGTCTATGCTTATGAAAGTTATTGGCCTGTGACTTTTTCTTGTATTGTCATTGTAAGATTTTTAAATAAATGTTAGCTAGCCTCATAGGAGTAACTGAGAAATTTTCCCTCCTCCTCTATTTTCTGAAAGAATTTGTGTAATATTGATATTAATTCTTTCTTGAATGTTTGATAACTTTCACCAGTGAAACCATCTGGGCATGGAGTTTTCTTCATAGGGGATTTTTTTAAATTAAAATTCAATTTCCTTAATAAATATAAAGCCATTCAAAATTTCATTTTCTTCTTGAGTTCATCTAGGAAAATTTTGTTTTTCAAAAAATGTGTCTGTTTTATCAAAGTTGTTGTATTTATTGAAATAAAGGTGGTTATAATACTTCCTTATTATTCTCTTAAGTTCTGTATGATCTTTAGTGATCTGTATGATCATTTTTGATTTAGGTAATTTGTATTCTTCTCCTCTTCATTACTGATTATTTTTGATAGGGAGTTTACCAATCTTGTTAATCTATTCAAGTAACTAACTTTTGATTTTATAAATTTTATTTATTACCTGTTTTCTATTATAAGGATTTCTGCCACCAATGAATCTTACAGTTTTCATTTATCTGAAATGAATCATTTTATTTTATTTTAGCCTTGCTATTAAAGGATATTATTACTTACCACAGAATTCTAGGTAAACAATTTACTTTTCTTTCAACACTTTAAGGATGAACTTCTATTTTCCTTTCTCCTCCTTTGTTTCTGAAAAGGAGTTGCCATAATTCTTACCCTGTTCCCATTTATATACTATGTCTTTTTTTCTCTATATGCTTTCATGATTTTCTCTGCATCTTCAGTTTTTAGCAGTTTGACTACGATGTGCATAGGTATGGTTGTTTTCCTTATATTTATCCTGCTTTGTGTTTGGTGAGTTCCTTGGATCTATATACCAGGGTTTTTCCCCCATGAAAATTTACACAGTTTTCAGCCACTATTTTCTGAAGTTTTTTTTTTTTTCTGCTCAATTTTACTCTCTTTTGATTCTGAGATTCCAGTTGCACATATCTTAGACCATATGGTATTATTCTACAAAACACTGAGTCTCTGTTTATTTTTCTTCCATTATTAAATTATTCTCCCATATTCACATTGAATAATTCCTTTTTATTTGGTGGGAGAACTGACATCTTTACAACTGAATATTTTCATCCAATAATATGGTATCTCTCCTCATTTATTCAGACATTTGTTACACGCTTAAATATTTTTATGGGTTTTATTCTGTAAAGACCTTGATTCCTATTAGTTATATCTTCATTGATTCACAGTAACTATATATCTCCACAACTTCACAGTATATTCATAATTTTTTTAAACACAACTATTTTTCAAGCCAGTTACTCTGTACTCTTTCCTGATAACTGGGCATTGATTGTAATAAAAATTCTGTGGCAAACAATTTCATGGCAACAAAATTAAAATGCCAAAAGACAAGCAACAAACTGAGAAAAATATTTGCAGTTCTATCACAGAAAAAAATTGATATCTGTAAAATACAAAGAGTTCTTAAAAACTGAAGAAGAATAGGACAAACTGTAAATACAGGCTAGAGAAATACACAAATATTGCACAAAAAAAGAGACACAAATAGTTTTAGCCATGAGAAGATGGTCTACTTTTTTCCATAATAAAATATGCAAATTAGGAGAAGAAAGCAAGATGGTGGAGTAGGAGGATGTGACACTCACCTTCCCCCATGAACACATCAAAATATACATCTATATATGGAGCAATTCTCACTGAAAACTAACTGGAGACTGGCAGAAAGACTTTTGTACAACCAAGGCTGTAGGAAAGATCCACACAGAATTGGGTAGAAAGGGAAGAGAAGTGATCAGGTCAGGACCTGTGCCCCTGAGAGGGGACACAGAAGGAGGAGGGATTAGAAGGGCAGAGATCCTCTCTGGAGAGTGAGTAGTTTGAGCCACATATTGAGTGCCCCAGCCATGGGGTCTGACACTGGGAAGATGAGTCCCCTGAGCTGGTTAGAAAATCAGTGAAACTAACAGGAGGGCTGTAATAAACTGAGACTCTGCTCATGAAGAGCACACACACACTTGCTTATTCCTGGAACAAGGTGGAGAAAAACAGAATGACACAGCACAGGACTCTGGCTGGTTCCTGCAACCACCTGAAAAAAAAAAAAAAGACTAACAAAACAGAAATATAGGGGCTTCCCTGGTGGCGCAGTGGTTGAGAATCTGCCTGTCAATGCAGGGGACACGGGTTTGGGCCCTGGTCTGGGAAGATCCCACATGCCGTGGAGCAGCTAGGCCCGTGAGCCACAATTACTGAGCCTGCGCATCTGGAGCCTGTGCTCCGCAACAAGAGAGGCCGCGATAGTGAGAGGCCCATGCACCGCAATGAAGAGTGGCCCCCACTTGCCGCAACTAGAGAAAGCCCTCGCACAGAAACGAAGACCCAACACAGCCATAAATAAATAAATTTAAAAAAACAAAAAACAAAACAAAACAAAACCCAGAAATATATTAGTTCAAAGAGTTCAAAGCATTAGTAATAAGAATGTTAACTAAATTATGGGGGGAAAAAACAGATAAACACAGTGAGAATTTTAACAAGGACCTAGAATATATAAAAAAAAGAATCGGTAAAAATTGAGGAATAAAATAACTGAAATGAAAAATACATTAGAAGGAATTAACAGCAGACAACATGATACAGAAGAACACTAAGTAATCTGGAAAATAGAATAATGGAAATCACTTAATGAGAACAGCAAAAAGAAAAACAAATAAAATGAAAGTGAGAACAGTTTAAGGGACCTCTGAGACAACATTAAGCATACTGACATCTGCATTATAGGGGTCACAGAAGGAGAAGAGAGAGAGAAAGGGGTTAAAAATTTATTTGATAAAATTATGGCTGAAAACCCCCCAAACTAGAAGGAAACAGATATCTAAGTACAAGAAGCACAGAGGGCCCCAAAGATGATGAACCCAAAAAGATGCATACCAAGACATATGATAATTAAAATGGCAAAAGTTAAAGATAGACTTCTAAAGGCAGCAAGAGAAAAACAAAGATTCATATAAAAGGGAATCCCCATAAAGCCATCAGCTGATTTCTCTGCAGAAACTTTGCAGGCCAGAAAGGAGTGGCATGATATATAAAAAGACCTGAAAGAGGAAAACCTACAACTTAGGATACTCTAGCAAGACTATCATTTAGAATTGAAGGATATATAAGGAGCTTCTCTATCAAAAACTAAAAGAGTTCATCAATACTAAACCTAACCTAAAAGAAAAGTTACAGGGTCTTCTCTAAGTGAAAAAGAAAAGGCCACAACAATAAGTATCTATAGGAAAGGAAAAAAATCTCACTAGTAAAGGCAAACATATGTAAAAGTGAGGATCAACAACTTAGGTAATTTTTTATAAAAATCGAAAAACAAAAAAAAAATGTAAAAAGAAATATAACTACAATAAGCAGTTAAGGGATAAACATGAAGATATAAACTATGACATCAAAAATGAAATGTGGGGGACGGGAGTAAAAAATGTAGATCTACAAGAATGTGTGTGAACTTAAATGACTACCAGTTTAAAACAAGTAGATATAATGATATATCTACAGATAGGAACCTCATGGTAACCACAAAGCAAAAACCATCAATAGATACACAAAAGTTAGAGCAAACGGAACACAAGCATGTGAATAAATAAAATCACCAAACCACAGGGAAGAAACTAAAAGAAGAAAAGAACAGGGAAGAATGACAAAAACAACCAGAAAACAAGTAATAAAATGGCAGTAATCAATAATCACCTTAAAAGTCAATGGATTAAATGCTCTAATCAAAATATATAGAGTGGGTGATTGGATAAAAAAAACAAGACTCATCTATATGCTGCTTACAAGAGACTCACTTCAGAGCTAAAGACACACATGCAGACTGATAGCAAACGGATGGAAAAAGATATTTCATGCAAATGGAAACAACAAGAAAGCAGGGGTAGCAATACTCATTTCATAAAAAAATAAACTTTAAAACAAAGTCTGTAACAGACAAAGAGGCCATTATATAATGACAAAGGAGTCAGTAGAGGAAGATAAAATAACACTCGTTAACATATATACACCAAATATGGGAGCACTTAATGTAATTATGAATGGATATAGAAGGAGAAATTGACAATAATACAGTAATAGTACAGGACGTTAACGGTCCACTTACATCCATGGACAGATCATCCAGACAGAAAATCAGTAAGAAAACATAGTCTTAAATGACACATTAGACCAGTTGGGTTTGATAGATATCTCCAGGACATTCCATCCAAAAACAGCAGAATAACATTCTTTTCAAGTGTACATGGAATATTCTCCAGGATAAATCACATGCCAGGCCACAAAACAATACGACAGAAATTATATCAAACAGTATTTCCAACTATGACCGTATGAAACTAGAAATTATTTTCAGAAAGAAAAATGGGAAGAACACCAACACATGAAGACTAAACAACATGCTAATAAAAGAAACAATGGATCAATGAAGAAATTTTAAAAATCAGAAAATACCTTGAGACAAATGAAAATGGAAATACAACTTTTCAAAATCTAGGGCACACAACAAAAGCAGTTCTAAGAGGGAAGTTTAGAGTGATACAGACCTATATCAAGAAACAAGAAAAATCTCAAATAAATAACCTAACAAACCATTTAAAGGAATTAGAAAAAGAACAAACAAAGCCCAAAGTCAGCAAAAGGAAGGAAATAATAAAAATGACAGAAGATATAAATAAAAGAGAGACCAAAAAACAATAGAAAAGATCAATGAACCAAGCCTGGCTTTTTGAAGAGATCAACAAAATTGATAATACTTATTGCCAGTCTCATCAAGAAAAGAAGAGAAAGGACCCAAATAAACAAAATAAGAAATGAAAGTGGAGAACTAACAACCAATATCACAGAGACACAAAAAATCGTAAGAGAATACTACAAACAGTTATATGCCAACAAATTAAACAACCTAGAAGAAATAGACAAATTTCTAGAAACATGCAACCTTCCAAGACTAAATTAGGAAGAAATAGACAATTTGAACATACTGTTCACTAGTAGTGAGATCTAATCTGTAATCAAAATACTACCAGCAAACAAAAGACCAGGAGTACGTGGTTTCACAGAGGAATTCAACCAAACGTATAAAGAAGAGCTAATACCTATCATTCTCAAACTATTCCAAAAAAAATTGGCAGAGGAAATACTCCCAGATTCATTCTATGAGGCCACCATAATCCTGATATCAAAACCAAGATAAAGACACTCCAAAAAAAGAAAATTACAGGCCAGTATTTCTGATGAACATAGATGCAAAAATCCTTAACAAAATATTTGCAAACCAAATTCAACAATACATAAAAAGGATCATACACTATCATCAAGTAGGATTTATTTCAGGGATGCAAGGATGGTTCAATATTTGCAAATCAATCATATGTGATACACCGCATTAACAAAAGGAAGGATAAATATCACATGATAATCTCAATAGATGGAGAAAAAGCATTTGACAAAATTCAACATCCATTCATGATAAACACTTTCATCAAAGTTTTTATAGAGGGAACATATCTTGACATAATAAAGGCCATTTATGACAAACCCACAGCTGACATCATACTCAAATGTGAAAATGAAAGCTTTTCCTCTAAAATGAGGAAAAAGACAATGATACCCCCTCTCACCACTTCTATTTAACACAGTATTGGAAGTCCTAGACAGAGCAATCAGACAAGAAAAAGAAATAAAAGGCATTTAAACTGGAAGGAAAGAAAAAACTGTCACTATTTACAGATGACATGATACTATATACATATATAGAAAAACCTAAAGTCTTCACACAAAAAATTACTGAACTAATAAATGAATTCAGTAAAATTACAGTATACAGGATTAATATACTGAAATCTGGTTTTTGTCTACAATGCTAACAATGAACTATCAGAAAGAGAAAGCAAGAAAACAATCTCACTTAAAATTGCTTCAAAAAGAATAAAATACCTAGCAATAAACTTAACCAAGGAGAAGACTTTTACTCTGAAAACTATAAAATACTGATGAAGGAAATTGAAGATGACACAAATAAATGGAAAGATAGCCCTTTTTCATGGACTGAAAGAATTAGTATTGTTAAAATGTTCATACTACCCAAAGCAATTTATAGATTTAATGTAATCCCTATCAAAATACCTATGGCATTTTTCAACAACTTAGAACAAACAATTTAGAACAAGCAATACTAAAATTTATATAAAACCACAGAAGATCCTTAATTGCCAAAGAAATCGTGAGCAAAAAGAACAAAGCTGGAGGTATCACTCTCTCTGATTTCAAACTATACTACAAAGCTACAGTAATCAAAACAGTATGGTACTGACACAAAAACAGACACAGCTCAATGGAACCGAATAGAGGAACTTGAAATAAACCCATGGACTTATAGTCAATTAATCTATGATCATGGAGGCAAGAATATACAATGGAGAAAAGACAGTCACTTCAATAAGTGGTGGTGGGAAAAACTGGACAGCCACATGTAAAAGAATGAGATTAGAACATTTCCTTGCATCATATACAAAAATTAACTCAAAATGGATTAAAGACCTAATGTAAGACCTGAATCCATAAAACTCCTAGAAGAGAACATAAGCAGAACACTCTTTGACATAAATCTTTTAGATCTGTCTACTAAGAAACTAAAGCAAAAATAAACAAATGGGACCTAATTAAACTTAAACGCTTTTGCACAGCGAAGGAAACCATAAACAAAACAAAAAGACAACCCACTGATTGGGAGAAAATATTTGCAAATGATATGACTAATAAGGAGTTAATATCCAAAATACATTATAAACAGCTCATAAAACTCAATATAAAAAAAAAACCTCATTACAAATGGGCAAAAGATTTAAATGGACAGTTTTCTAAA
Source organism: Balaenoptera acutorostrata (assembly GCF_949987535.1). Classification (NCBI taxonomy): domain Eukaryota; kingdom Metazoa; phylum Chordata; class Mammalia; order Artiodactyla; family Balaenopteridae; genus Balaenoptera; species Balaenoptera acutorostrata. The sequence continues at coordinate 62,450,395 of NC_080070.1, forward strand.
GAAGACAAACAGATGGCTAACAGGCACATGAAAAGGTGCTCAACATTGCTAATTATCAGAGAAATGCAAATCAAAACCACAATGAGATATTACCTCAAAAATGTCAGAATGGCTCTCATCAAAAAGTTTACAAATAGCAAATGTTGGTGAGGATGTAGAGTAAAGGGAATGCTAGTACACTGTTTGTGGAAATGTAAATTGGTGAAGCCACTATGGAAAACAGTATAGAGGTTTCTCAAAAAAACAAAAAAAGAACTACCATATGATCAATCATATCCACTCTTGGAAATATATCTGAAGAAAAAAAAACACTAATCTGAAAAGATACATGAACCCCAATATTTATAGCAGCACTATTTACAATAGCTAAGATATGGAAGCAATCTAAGTGTTCATCAACAGAAGAATGAATAAAGATGTGAGATTATATGTATATATACATATATATATATATAATGAAATATTACTCAGTCATAAAAAAGAATGAAATTCTGCCATTTGCAACAATGTGGATGGACCTAGAGGGTATTATGTTTAGTGAAATGTTAGAGAAAGACAAATACTGTATGTTTTCACTTATATATGGAATCTAAAAAATAAAACAAATGAATGAATATAACAAAACAGAAACAGAGACACAGATAAAGAGAACAAACCAGTGGTACAAGATGAAATAAATCTAAAAGATTTATGTCAAAGAGTGTTCTGCTTATGTTCTCTTCTAGGAGTTTTATGGATTCAGGTCTTACATTAGGTCTTTAATCCATTTTGAGTTTATTTTTGTATATGATGCAAGGAAATGTTTCCTCCTTTTCAGAAGGAAAAGGTAAGGGGCAAGACAGGGGTATGGGATTAAGATATACAAACTGCTATGTATAAGATAAGCAACTAGGATATATTGTACAGCATAAGGAAATATAGCCATTATTTTGTAATAATATTAAATGGAGTATACTCTATAAAAATTCTGATTCACTATGTTATACACCTTATACTAATATAATATTATAAATCAACTAACTTCAATTTAAAAATGAAAATTAACACTACATGGGAATATCTTTTTCTCACTTATCAGTTTGATTAAAATCCAAATTTGATAAATATCTGTTAGCAATGCTGTGGAGGAAAGGTACTCTTGAATTGCCAATTGGGATTGTAAATTGATACAACTATTACAGAATAGAATTTAACTACATGTACCAAATTATATACACCTTTAGCTTCCTAAAGATACTACTTCTATGAATCTATCCTAAAGATGCATGACAAAAGGACAAAAAAGGGTATACAAAAAAATATAAAAATATATAAGGTTATCTATTCTTTGTAACAGTATTTTTAACAAAGTAAGGCTTGAAAACAACCCAAATGTCTATCCAGTGGAGCTGGCTAAATAAACTGTAGTACATGAGCCCAGTACAATGCTATGGAGTTGTAAAAGGAATAGAGAATATGTCTATGTATATCCTTGGAGTAATTTCTAGAAAGTACGTCTGAGTAAAAAAGTAAAGTGGAGAAAAGTACACAGTAGTATATTGTACTAGTGTTTATTAAAGAAAGAGAGAGGAACACATGCATTTGCTTATACGTATATTTTTAACTGAAATGTAATAAAATAAAAATCAGTAGTTACTTCTAGGAAGAGGGATGAAATATGGTAAAGAAGATAGAGTAGAAGCTACATTTTCCCGGGAGTCAGACATTCTACCCTATGTGCAAATTCTTATTCCATCAACACTGTGGGTTCAAAAAAGAAGGGGGTATTTGAGACCCACGTCTTAAAGAAGGCATCATAGTATAGGAGGGGAAGGTCATGTACTTTGGTCATTGATACAAGGGTTGGGATGCTGGCTTTTCCTTTATTGGCCAGTGGGACTTTAGGCAAGTTACTTAACCTCTCTGAGCTTCATATTTCTCATGTATAAAATGGAGATAAAATTAGTGCCTACCACAGAAGATTGTGCAAGGGATTAAATCAAACTGAAGTGACTTCACAAAGCAACACTTACCAATGGGAATATCAATGCCCACAGTCATCATCAGTTCGGAGGTGCGGCTAAAAATAGTTTCAAGTATGAAAAATGTGAATGATTTAATTTAAAAACTTTTGAGTAGATTTAAGATTTTCTCTGTGAAAGATGTCACTGTTGTAGTCAGTTGCTTTCTTGAGTAGAAGGGAAAGCAGTGCAGTTAGTCCATTGGGAATGTGAGCCCATGACCAGATATATGTCATGTATATGCAAACTTAACATGCATACTCATGTTTATCAGAGAAAAAAAGTTGAGAATAGATGCTCTATAGGCTAGAATTCAATGGTAAAGAATGTATGAATGCTGGACACTGGTTAGCAATCAGAATGGGTCTATGGATATACTGTGACTACCTCAGTATTTTAACCTAATCATGGTAGTCTCCAAAGAAAAAGGAAATTCAGTGAAGAAGGAGGGAGAGACATAAGGGTGATCATAAAAACAATTAAACCATATTAAGGAACTGTTTTGTAATTAGAAAATTGGTTTTCTGTGTAACCTAAGAATTTCTCAAGTTTTCTCTCTCTTCTCTCTCTCTCTGATGTTCCTCTTCCAAGAAAAAGAAAAAAATTGTTAAAAGGCAGTTGAACTAGAGGTTCTTTAAAGACTTTCTCAGTTCTGACATCTTATGAGTTGATGATGCAATAACCCCAAACTTTTAAATTCCCATCTAGCACAGTCCTCAGAATGACAGAGGAATAGGCATTACTTACTGATGCAGTAATTTGCTTTTCATGTGGAAGTGAGGCTGTGTGATTTGCCATCTGGGGTGAAATCCTATGGGTTTGGTTGTTATATAATCTTATCTGTGTAGAATTTTCATTTATGTTCCTGACATGTGTCGTTACTTTTTCTTGGCCTTTAAATTTGAGATCATTGTGTTTTTGTTATGTTTTTCCCTAAAGAGTCAAACTAGTCAACTCTTCACAGCTTTACATACATACAAGCAAAAGGCTTAATATAAGCACTTAATGTTCTTACTGAAAAAGAAATATCCAAAAAACAAACAAACAAATTAATTTCTCAGTGGTGGCATTCCACATCATCAACTATCAACTTTGTTTCAGGATAAAAGGATGGGAGACATTAAAGCATTTTTGATGTAGTTTCATTTAAAATGTTTATACTTATATTAGTCACCCAAATTTCACTTCCATTTAATACTGGTTCAGATTACATATAAATGTGGTGTTGGGTCTTCTTGAGCATTCAATGACAAAGATATTTTTCCTTTAAAATCCAAGATAGTGCTTCAAAAAATATATAGGCCAAAGAGCTCCAGAGGAAATCAGCTGTGTAATATTCTATATAGTTCAAACTCCCTTTAAGATTGGGTTCAGTAGTCTCTACATTGATTTTTCAAATGACTAGGATATTCTGTCCTCTACACAGGAGACAGCAATCTACTTACAATGGGAACTGGTCAAAACATAATCCACATTGGCCCAGGTGCTGCGGAGTGCCTCAAGGACCTCTGCACACAGGCTGAAGAAGTTTGAAAGGCTCTCTCCACTGCTGCCGGGGTGGGGAGGCGGTCTCAATCCACACCAATCACCCCAAATTTGATGGCTCTTCATGCCTTCAATATGATTCCATTCATCTTAGAGTTTTACTTTGCAAGGAAGTCACTGGAAAGGTAGTTATATTGTAGCTTCTCCCATATCATTCTTCTTGTAACACTTCCTTCAATTTTACAAAGCGAACCTAACCATGGTTCACTTTGCCTCATTTTTAATACTTATGATGTCACTAAAAAGGCACGGTTCATGGAGTAAGCATCTTAAATGAAATTATTTACATTTCCATTGACAAAGCAAATATTTTACTTAAGTAATCCACAAAGCACCCTTCCATTCCAGTTTAAGGTACTATTCCATTAGTGCTTAAAATAGGAAGATTTTTGTGGGAAATTATTCTACTTTCACTGCCAACATTCTCTATACTCAATTGTATCAGCAGTCCTATTGGCAGAGTTCCCCCCCCACACACATATAACATTTTTCTTGTGATTATAAAAGGGATACATGCTTATTGTAGGATCTTTGGAAAATACAGAAAAGACAAGAGAAAATAATAAAAAGTGCTTATAATCCCTCTGCCCAGAGATCATAAATTTTGACATTTGGTGTATTTCTTACTTTAATTGCCTATCATTTTACACGGTTTCAAATACATTCTTTAGAGCAATCATGGTTTCCAAAACCTCCCTTGTCAGCTCTTGAATTTACGTCAGTAGACCAATACGTTTTCCTTGGCTGAAGCGGACTCAGGAGTTGAAGTTTCAAGAATGAGAGGAGAGAGAAAATAGAGCTCAGAATCTGTTTCAGTTATGAACTTATTACAGTAAAGAATTAAATGGCCACCTTCAAAGTTATTCCCTGAAGCTTCTGCTCTCATGACCTCATTATTGCCTTAATTTGCTCTTTTATCATGAGAGTTCAACTATTAATACCATTGTCAAGTTCTTTTTTATTTTGCATTTGGCTAAAATGCCGCCTCCCATTTTATTTTGTGGTACCCAGGCTAATCCCTCATTACTTTCCCTGATTCTGAGCCCTCTGGGCATCCTCTCCTTGCTACTTAAATCTCCTCCTACACTGCTGATTAGTTATGTCAGCCTTGGGCAGCCCTGGAGACAAGGAACAATATGGATTGATGCCTGTTAAAAGAGTAACTGAATACAAAATATGCTCACGAGGTAGACTAACCTCAACTATAGAAAAATCTACAGATATTTTCCAAGTGTAACTCTAACATAGTTATACACTCAGCATAATATGATCTACAAGATCCTGCTAAAACCACTTTAATAAACAGAATAGTGTGTGTTTGGTATAGTAATAGTTGTATATTAATAGAAGTTATATCAATGGAATCCATGTTTTATGGAATCCATGTTTTTGAGAAGAATTGAAAAACATGCTGTATAAGCATTATCATGGTAAATTTTACTATACTAAGTAAACTTGTCCTGGTTGCCTTTATTTTTAAACTTAGTGAGTTGCCCAGTGATTTGTCCATGGTAAGTTTCCCATCATTTGAGAAATTTGAGCACTGGATGAATTTTCACCTGCCAATGGGCATAGACATCAGCAATTGCCAATTGTACCATGACAAATATTCAATTGTCTGACAAAAAATAGAAAATAGAAACAATGCAATAAGATGTCTTTTTTATAAAGATTTGGTATTAAAATATCTTTTATTTTAAGAACTCAATTTAACAGTAGATGGTAGTAGTTATTTGATATTTTTATCTTCTAACACGAATAAATGAAAAGTTGCCAATCTTTTGTCAGTCTCTCATTTTAATTTCTTTTTTCTGAAAATTTACTGATCTGTGAAATCCCCAAGTCTGGAACCACTGGACTGGCTGACTTCTATGACTTCTCTGAATTCTCAAAGGATACAATTGTATATATGTAGATATTAAATGTAATTGGGATAAAACTTTAATTTTTCTATAAAATTCAACGCTATTAAAGTGGTCTTAATATCTCTTAAAAGTTGTTTCCCAAATGGCTAACAGGTACATGAAAGGTGCTCAGTGTTATTAAACATCGGTAAATGAGCAAATTAAAACCACAATGAGATATCACTCATACCTGTTAGGATGGCTTTTATAAAAATAATAAGCAATAAGTGTTGGAGAGGGTGTAGGAAAAAAGGGAACCTTTGTACACTGTGGGTGGGAATGTAATTGGTACAGTCATTATGGAAAACTGTATGGAGATTCCTCAAGAAGTTAAAAATAGAACTGCCATATGGTCCAACAATCTCACTCCTGGGTATACATCTGAAAGAAATGAAATCACTATCTCGAAGAGAGATCTTCACTCCCATGTTCATTTCAGCATTATTCACAATAGCCAAGACACAGGAACAACCTAAGTGTCCATCAACAGATAAATGGATAAAGAAGATGTCACGCACAAACACAAACACCCCACATCAGTTGATTATTCAGCCATTAGGAAGGTAATCCTGCCATTTACAACAACATGGATATATCTAGAGGACATTATGCTAAGTGAAATAAGTCAGAGAGAGAAAAATGCATACTGTATGATCTCAGTTATATGTGAAATCTTTCTTTAAAAAAAAAGTCCATCTCATAGAAACAGTGACTAGAATGGTAGTTACCAGGGGTTGGGGGATAGGGGAAACGGGGAGATGCCCATCAAAGGGTACAAGTCTTCAATTATAAGATGACTAAATTCAGGGGATCTAATGTATTAATACAACATGGTGACTATAGTTAATAATGCTGTATTGTACACTTGACATTTGCTAAGGGAGTAAATCTTAAGTGCTTTCACCACACACATACACCAAAGGCTGTGAAGTGATGGATATGTTAGCTAACCTGACTGTGGTAATCATTTCACAAAGGATTCGTATATCAAATCATCACATTGTACACTTTAAATATATACAATTTTATTTGTCAGTTATACCCCAACCAAGCTGGAAAAAGAAAGTTGTTTGCTTTCATTGGTAGTCAAAATTTTTAGCCTGCAATCTGCTTTATCCTACTAATTCAAAGACTAATGGGATTACAATTGGCTTTATAATTAGTTTAAAATTTTGAGACCACATCTCTGAAAATACTTCCATTTATATAGCAGACTATGAAATCTGTTTTATACATTATTTTATTTAATCTTACACTATGAGTAGAGCATTATTACATTTTAGGAATCAGAGGCTCGGAGAGATTAAACAACTTCTGAAGTTCATTGTGGCCTCCCCCAGATGATTCTCATGGTGCCCTCACATATAAGATTGTGTTAATTTAAACATTTTTTAATCCATTCTTTTTCAATTAATTTTTATATAATGGATTCAAATTATAATATTTAATAGAGGAATTATTTCAATTTTTTATGAAATATTCATTAAAATTGTCTTGTTTCTATTTATATATTACTTTCATTTGTTTTTGTGTACTCTTTTTATTTAAAATTGGGCTTTCCCTTGTGGCTCATTTATCCACAAAATATTTCCAATAAAATGTATTATAGAACAATTCAAATTGTCATAATGCTATGCTTCTGATTCATAAACAATATGAACCTAAAGAACTTACTCTTCCTTTAATAGCTTTCAAATACCAAAATATTACAGATAACTACAATTAAGGCAGGCATACACTTTATCCCATTAACTGTGGTGTAGTTTTATAGTCTAATAATCTAAATTACACTCTCTTCGAGTTGGTGGAAAAAATAATTTTTATTTTCCTTATAAAATAATCCATTCTTCACACTGCATAATCATCTCTTCCATGAAGATTGTTAGGGCTTCTGACCATCCTTGATAGTCTTTTCCCCACACTCCCAACAGTCATCCCTGTTACTCTACATCCAAAATACATCCCAGATTTATTCTTTTCTTTCTATCTCCAATGCTACTATCCTGACTTAAGGATCATCGTTACTCACCTGCATTAATGCAGAGGCTTCCTAACTGGTCTTCCCCCATTTCCAGGCCATAATCCACACAGAACCTAGAGTGATCTCACTGTAACTTCCGTTAGAACCTATTCTTCCTCTGTTTAAACATCTCCAATATTTTCCCATCATGCTCAACACTGAATCTGATACCCTTACATGGCCTCAAGCCTCCACGCACTAGCCCCCTCCTACTACTTTAACCTCTGCTGTCCACCCCCTCTCATCTCCCTCTACACTTCCCTCCACCAAGCTCATTCCTAACTCAAGACTTCTGCCCATGATCTTCCTTCTGTCTCAAAAGCTCTTCCATCAGATCTATATTTTGGACTTACTTTTTCTCATCATTTGGAGCTCAACTTCCCCAGAAAGGCTGTTATTGGAATATCCTAACCCCATCCCTCGCTATCAAGTTACGTTTTCTTTTCTAATAGCCTTTCCTTTATTGATGTCTGTAATGATCTTGCTTACTGATCTGTTTATGGGCTTGCTAATGGTCTCTCCCCCTGAGAGAATGGAAGTTCCACAAAAGCAGGGCCTTGTTTGCCTTATTCACCACTTTATCTTTCCCCACTGGCTAGAATAGTCAGAGCCTTATCATGACTTCCACGGTCAGAGACACTTTTGCCTTCCTGGGCCCATTCATCCATAAAAAATATTAAAAATTATATTTTATGACTAAATTGGTATAAAGACAAATATACTAATATTATATATTAAAACTTTTATTTGACCTAAAATTTCTTTTTTTTCTTCTGACTTAAAAGAAATTAAATCTTGTTTGTGGGCCTCGGTACCGTACCGCCTAATGCAGTAGTCACCCTGAGAACAGTGCCCAGGGGATGCTGGGTCCTCAATTATTGAGTGGATTGAGCGGATGGCCTGGAATTTACAATACTTTGACCCTGCCTTACTTCCACTCAACTGGTTAATCACTTGTGTTAACCATCATTGGGAGACCTCTGTTTGTAAACCAAAAGGGTAGAATCAAATGGCTTTCCTTCTGTTTTCTCAACTCCTTCTCTCAAGTTCAATGACACTTATGGTCTGTGCCATATCACTTAGTCTTTTTTTTTTTTTTTTAATTTTTATTTATGGCTGTGTTGGGTCTTCGTTTCTGTGCGAGGGCTTTCTCTAGTTGCGGCAAGTGGGGGCCACTCTTCATCGCGGTGCATGGGCCTCTCACTATCGCGGCCCCCCTTGTTGCGGAGCACAGGCTCCCGACGCGCAGGCTCAGCAATTGTGGCTCACGGGCCTAGTTGCTCCGCGGCACGTGGGATCTTCCCAGACCAGGGCTCGAGCCCGTGTCCCCTGCATTGGCAGGCAGATTCTCAACCACTGCGCCACCAGGGAAGCCCCACTTAGTCTTTTATTACACACATCTACTACCTTTTATTGCATTTGTGATCATTTGAAGTGTTACTCTTAACTCTGCAACTAGATTATAGATTCCTTCAGGAGTGGAATTTTGTTGTACTCTACCTTACAATGTTCCCAGAGTCTATAGCACATGATACGTAATTAATATTTGCTGGTTATTCATCTGACTGCACTTTTAGATTATTATATACCTTAAAAAATACAGAAAAAGATAAACTTCAGGCAATATATAGTTGGACACTGGCTCAAGAGAGAGATGGCTTGAAAGGAGGTAGAGGGTATTCTAAAGCAGAGCTCCTCAGTCTTTTTCATGTCACGTCATGTTACGGTACAATAGGAAGTGGTCTCATTTGCACAGCAGATAAATGAATGAATAAATGAATGAGGCTGCTTGAAGCCAGAGGCGACTGGTTGAGGACCCTACCACACCGTGTAGGAGATCAATATCTCAGTGCAACTCAATCACATTTGTGGTGTTGGGCAGGAAAACTAATTTTACCTCTACCGTTCTAGGTTCTTGGCTGATACCCCTCTATAATAAAGGACAAATTAACAAGAGAAAAACAAACAGAAGTTTAATAATATGTATACCTCCTATATACATGGGCGATATCCAGGAAAACTGAGTAACTCTCCAGAATGCACAAGCTACCACCTTAAATATCACCTCCAGCTAAAGACAAAAAACTATGTTGAGGGTGGTGGAAGCCAGTTATGGGAGGTTATCAGGCAAAGCAGAGAAAACAAGGGTAAGGTTGTTATGCAGATTTAAGTCAGTTGCTTTCTCCGTTGATAAGAGTTTCAGGAGATTCAGTCATCCTCCTCTTCCCGGTACAGAGAGGGAGACACTCCTACAAATGGAGATGTCTCTTGTTAAGTGTTAATGTCTCTTACAAAGGGATAACTTCTACTCAGTTTTTAGCTTTTCCTGTCTGCTGTTTCTCAAAAAAATCAGCCTAAAATAATCCTTATGCCAAAGAGACATATTTTGAGGTAAAATTCTGCTCCCCTTTGGTGACATAACTGCTGGAAAGCCTTTTCTGAGGTCTGCTGTAACTGCTGATGTGGAATTATTAACCAACCTCCACTGATGCACTAGGTATGTCTCCTTGGGCTGGTGAGAGCCAATTGCTAAAAAAGTTAGGAATTTTGCCAGACCATTGTTAAATACGGCCATTACTAAAAATCAAATTATACAAACTTGTAGGTAAATAATATTAAAAATAAAGGTAATAAATTCTCAACACATTACATTCTACTATTGTATATCTCATATTCTATTGATATCTCTGCTTTTGAGGCTATTTATGCGTATTGTATTTGTATGCTGGAAACACAATATAATGTCGTGCTACTACCCAGCTCTTCCCAACTCTGTGCTCAGTGATGTCACATTGGTAGCTTGAAATTGGCTAAGGTGAGAGTATTTGCCCTGTGGAAATCAGAAAATGCTGAAAATTTGGGCTTTTTTTCCCCCTAAAGAGCCAGATGTTAAATATCCATTGCCACCCTACTCCCTCTATTCTTCCTTCTTATACACAGACACACATACACACACACACAGTCAGCAGGTCCTAGCGTGAGGACATTCTGAGGGGCTGTGGACATTGATAGCCAACAGGGAATTTTATGTGACAAACAAATCATCTCTATAAGCCTGTTTACTCCTCTGTATAACAGAGTTAATAAATAGTGCTTATCTAACAGGGCTGCTATGGAGATAATAACGTATGTACATTGTACAATATGCATTAGTGTATGACACATACATGTTCATCAAATGGTAACTATTATCAATGACATTATTTTTATTAGCTTTATCTCTAGGGACGTGGCTCTCAATGGGGGCAATTTTGTCCCCTAGGAGACATGTGGCAGTGTCTGGAGACACTTTTGGTTTTTATAAGTGAAGGGTAGGGTACTGTCATCTACTGGGTAGAGGCCAAGGATGTTGCTACGCCTCCAGCAATATACAGGACAACCCCCTACCCACACAACAAAGAACTATTTGGCCCAAAATGTCAGTAGTGCCAAGGCTGAGAAACCCTAAGCTAGATCAGTGCTGCCTCAAAGAACTCAAATGCTCTACGCCCACACTGCCAATATAACAGCCACTAGCCATGTGGCTACTGAGCACTTGAAATGTGGCTAGTGCAACCGAAGAACTGGACACTTAATTTTATTTAACTTTAATTCATTTAAACTTAAATAGCCACAAAATGGTGGCTAACTTGTATTGGGCAACATACTTCTAGATGACCCTCTCTAGGTCAGGATGAAAAATAGCTCTATGACCAAAGAGTCCATTCAACGTATCCAAATACTAAGTAAGCACTCAACTTGTTCTTAGAATAAGTTCCAGAAAAGTATGAGAAAGGTAATTAAGCTTTAAAAAATATGCACAGGAAAAGGAAATGTATGTATAATCTGGAAAGGAAAAGGAAAAGATTGAAAATAAAAGCAAAACTATCACAGTACTTGTCTTTGGTTAGTGGGACTACTAGTTGAGTTTTTTCCCTATCTAATTACATGTATTTCCACTTTAAAAAAAAAAAATCATGAACAAAGAAAAAGTAAACTTTTTCACAAAGAAAAAGTAAACTTTTAAAAATGCAGTTCACTAAAAAAGAAGTAATACATGTTGGATTACTTGCTATGAATGATCTGTGAAATATAAATTTGGTTCTGTAGGAAGAGAAATGTCTGGAATGATGAATAAGAAGGGAACTAAGATATGGGTTATCTCATAACATTCTGAGGGGCTGTGCACATTGGTAGTCAACAGGGAATTTTAGTAACTGTAGTGGGATATATGAAACTGGAGGAATCCTCTGGGCAAACGAGTGGAGGAGAAGGCACATTAATTCAGCCTTTTGATTTACCTGCATGCAGCAATTTGGCGGCATCCCCCTGCTGGTCTACGTCTGATCCCTACCCCCAATCCACTACACCTCCGACAAGAACTGTTGTATTGTTATTAGGTCCGTGGAACCCTGTTTGGTGACTAGTCTGATGAACTGTTTTTAACTTATTGATTAATAGTGCTTCGATGTATTATTTCTTCTAGATAATATATTTTCATGTCCATAAGATTCTTTCATGCCATAACCCAAAGAGGCAATTGCCATGCCCCATCTCCTCTCTGAGGACCAGTAAGAAGAAGGCTGTTTAACTTCATATTGTGTTTTGTCTAGTGATTTCAAAATGCCCAAAAGTCTTAAGGTCTTGTCATAGTGTCAGTGATACGAGGGAGTGCTCGCTTATAGCGAAACGGGGAAGTGAGGAGAGCTGGGAAGTAGCACATCCACACACTGGATGGGTCTCACTATTCACAGCACTTCATCAGGTGGGCTCGAATAATACTTACCCTCTGTAGTTGTTATCTTTACCCCTACTTTACAGGTAAGGAAGTCAAGATTTGTAGAAATTAAGTAACTTGCTCAAGGTCACAAGATGCTGATCCTAAATTATTATTGCATTGTAAAAATTCACCTCATAACTTAGTGGCATAAAACAGTCATGTTATTAGGTTCACAGACTCTGTGGACTTGATATCTGAGAAGGGTTCAGCTGGGCCTTCTGTCTTGGGGTCTCTCATGAGGTTGTAGTTAGACAGTAGCTACATGGGGTCTCCATATTAGGTATAGAGAGAGAGGGAGATTCATGATGATTCAGGTTTTCCACACAAGTGTCCCTACAAGCAAGGTGGGAGACACATCACCTTTTCTGATCTAGCTTCTGAAGTCACACAGTGTCACCTCTGTTACATTCTCTTGGTTATAAGAAAGTCACAAATCCACCCATTTTCAAGTAGAGGGTAATTTGACTCCACCTCTTGATGTGAGAGTGGTGAGGTTTAGGAGGACATGTTGGGGTGTGAAATATTGTTGTGGTCATCCTTGAAAACACTATTAGACACAAATGGCTATATGACCAACTCAGACTTTGAACCCTGGGCTATTTTGTATCAAACTCTGTTTGCTCTGCCGCACCATACACCATTCTCAAGGCTCCATGTGTGTGATAATATAAGAACTGTACAAGGAGGCAGGCTTCTCAGAAAAGGATAAATCATTCACAACAGGTTAGTTATTGGTGTCAAATTTCAATTTATCCTCCCTAGAGAATTGGTTAAAAGTCTGAGTCTAATATGAAAAAGATAATAGTTTCTTTTTTTTGTTTCCTTGATGGATTTTTCTTCTATGTGTCCTCAACTAGTCTTAGTCAAAGGTATTCTGTGTTAGAATTTTCTGCAAAAATGAAAAGAGTATCCTAAGTTTTTTCAATGCACTTGTTCAAGGTTCACCTTTGGTATTGCAAAGAAGGTATATCTTCCCTGAAAACACCTTGCAAAATGTCTGCTACTAGCATTTATTACTGGGGAATTGTACTTCTCTCTGCATGCTTGATCATCCATCTTGGTTCCCTATCTCTGTATCTATGACTTAGTTTGACACTTTTATTCTTCCTCTTTGCAAATGGGAGGTTTTATAGTATGAGTGAGCCATTATTGGGTAAAGTAACCTCCTGATAGGAACCTGAGCTGAACACAGAACTGCACTCAACAGAAACTCAGATGTCGCGTCACTTCCTGTTAATACCGCAAACATCCCACCCCTGTCATGCACTGTAGCTAAATGAGTTTAATAACTTCTTGCCCAAATATATGTGAGATGCAGAAGGCTGGTACCTAGACTTAGAACACTTAGAATACCAAGTGAAATACTAATGAAAGAGTATAAAACTGGCTAGTTACCAGAATAGAGACACTCTTAGGTAAGGGGAGGGGCTGCAATTCACAAAATCCAATGGTCACCCTGATCCCATTCACAGTAGGTAGGACCCAATGCCTATACCACTATAACAGCAAAGAAGGGGGAGAAAGAAGACTCTGAGACTATAATCAACATTCCTTTCTTCTTTCCCCTCTTCTCTTCTGCCTTCTCTCAGGATAGATCTAAGAAACGGGTTGCAACTAGCCTGCGGTCGGGGATTAGCAATCTTTGCTGTGAGACACTGGGGAAGGCAGAAGCTGGGGCTGACACATTCAGCTATTACAGGAGGGTAAACAGGGAAACACTGCCAATAACAGCCAGTGAAAGTAGAAGTTGGACAATTACACATAAAATAATTTTTTAAGAGATATAGTGCCAAAATTATGTAAAGACCTGTGCAAGGATGATCACTGTGGTGTCGATTTCAACACAATCCATACAAACTGTATGAAACACTCTATATATGCCTGGCTGAAATATTACGATAAATTCCTGTGATGGAATGATATGTATCCTTTAAAATGTGCTGGTTAGAATATCTCCAAGATATGTTGTTGGATGAAAAAGCAAATTGCCAACATAATATGGTATAATTGAATTTGTGTGTTTGTGTGTATGATGCTTTTATGTAAGGATATATATGATGGTATATGCATGGAAAAATTTCAGAAACAAAAACTGGCAGTGGAGGTGATTTTGTGGAATGGAGTAGGAATGAAGAATGTTCAGAAAGGAAGGTTTTTTACTTGAATTTCTTTACCCTTTTGTATTGCTTGATTTTCAAAAAAACTGATAAGCATGCATGACTTTTGTAATGAAAATAAAATAATTTAAAATATTCCTTAAAAGCTACTTAGCAGAGAGAAAGGGAGACAAGAAAAACCTAGGATGGCAAGAGATAGTTAAGAAATTAAAATCACCCTGGGGCATTTTATGCTCAGCATTTGCAGCAGAGGCTTTAGAACATGATTAACATTTGTGCTTAACACAGGCAGGAAATGGGATAATGAAAAGCAGTAAATGACCTGGAGGAGCCCACTGGTAGGATGATCAGATAAAATGCCTGGATGTCCTATTCATTTAATGGTTCAGTCCTGGATGCCCACTGGAATCACTTGGGGAGCTTTAAAAATCTACCAAGACCTACCAGCAGAGATTCTCATTTAACTAGTCTGGGGAGGGGCCAAGCATGAGTATGTTTTAAATCACCCCCAGGTAATTCTTATGTAGCCAGAATAGAAAACAACTGCATCTAACATTGCGTATAACCCTCCAAAATCATCAACATGCAATTCTTGACCATCTATTACATGCCATGTACTGGGCTAGGAGTATATCCTACAAATAATGAAGTGATTAAAAACATTTAGAAATGGGCAAAGGAAGTGAATAGACATTTTTCCAAAGAAGATATACAAATGGCCAACAAGTACATGAAAAGATGCTCAACATCACTAATCATCAGGAATATGCAAATCAAATGCAATGAGATATCACCTCACATCTCTTACAATGGCGATCATCAAAAAGATGAGAAACAACATGTATTGGTGAGGATGTGGAGAAAAGGGAACCCTTGTGCACTGTTGATGGGACTGTAAATTGGTATAGCCACATTATGGAAATTTCTCAAAATATAAAAATAGTATTATCATATGATCCAGCATGTCCCTCCTGGGTAAACATCCAAAGGAAATGAAATCACTATCTCAAAGAGATAGCTGTACTCCCATGTTCATTTGCAGCATTATTCACAAGAGCCAAGATATGGAGACAGCCTAACTGTCTGTCAAAAGAAGAATGGATAAAGAAAATGTGGTAAAAATATACAATGGAATAAAATTCAGCCTTCAGAAAGAAGGAAATCTTGCAACTTATGACAACATGGATGAACCTCGAAGGCATTATGCTAAGTGAAATAGGTCAGACAGAGAAAGACAAATACTATATGATCTCACTTATATGTGGATCTAAAAAAGCCAAACTCACAGAGGCAGAGTGTAGAATGGTGGTTACCAGGCGCTGGGGAGTGAGGAAAATGGGGAGGTATTTGTCAAAGGGTACAAACTTCCAGTTATAAGACAAATAAGTTCTGGGGATCTAATGTACAGCGTGGCAACCGTAGTTAATACGGTATAACATACTTGAAAGCTGCTAAGAGAGTAAATATTAAATGTTCTCACCCCAAAACAGAAATGGTAATATATAACATGATTGAAAGTGGTCACTAATGCTGAGTGATCATTTTGCAATATATAAGTGTGTTAAATCGACACATTGTGCACCTCAAACTTATACAATGTTATGTCTGTTATATTTCAATAAAGCTGGATAAATAAATAAAGGACCAAAAAAAAATTTCAGCCAAGTAACAAGTACATTTGGATTTGGTAATATTTTAATCTGTCTGTAACTGTGCAATTTGTGGATGACAAGTGGAAAAATAATTTAAAAATAAGGAGTGGCATAAAAAATGCCAGTTTTCAGTAGTAGATAACTAAATAAAAATAGGTTCAGTGGTACCTGTACCAACTTAAAAAGAAATTTTTTATGTGATCACAATTATCCCAAGAGCTTACCTAGTACCTGAACCATTTTATTCCAAGTGTGGTCCACGAGCCAGCAACATTTTCATAGTCACCGGGAGCTTGCTTGAAATGCAGAATCACCAGCTCTGGGAAAACCTGCTAAATCAGAATCAGCATCAGACAAAATCTTCAGGTGATTCATAGACACAGTAAAGTTTGAGAAGCACTGTATTTGTTCTTAGAAGCATTTAAAATTTTTAGACCTCCTTGGCCAAATCCCATTTTATTGACATTAACTAGAGATTTGGTTATTCTGAAATTGAATGGCTTATGTCCCAACGACATATTTAACAACAACATTAATAGAATCCACCTTTTTTTTTTTTTTAGCAGTTACTATATTCAGGGCACGATAGATACTTTATAAATATTATTTTCACAAAAACTCTAAAGAAGTATGTATTATTGTTTTTCCCACTTATTAAGGAGTCAACTGAGATTCAGGGAGATTAAAGTCTCACAGCTGATAAATGACAAAACTAAAATTTAAATTCAGATCTGATTAAAAACTCAGTTGTTTCACTATACTCCATTAACATTTCAAAGATTATAATTTTGATGCTATGGTAGAATATTTATTACACTTTCAAAAAATCATTAAAAAGGAGATTTAAATAATCTCTAATTAATTTAAAGTTATAGCCATTGCAGAACATATAATAACAACAATAAAAAGGGGGAAAATTTAGATCATAAGATATGAGCCAGCCAATCACGTATGGTATTTTATTTCAAATACACACACACACACACACACACACACACACACACACGGTTTTAGTTTGCATAGTAATTTGATCTATCAGTGTATTCAGAAACCTTGCAGTGAAAATTTTCAGGCCTTGAAATGCAGCCAAAAGAAACATTTTGTTCAAATTTCAAATAAGCATTAATAAAAAATAGGTTTATACAAAAACGAGGATGGATCTTTTCAATATAGAATGTGTGCAAATGTATGCAAACTAGCCTCTTTTTTTAAAAATTTTTATTGGAGCATAGTTGAGTTACAATGTTGTGTTAGTTTTAGGGGTACAGCAAAGTGAATCAGTTATACATATATCCACTCTCTTTTTCAGATTCTTTTCCCATATAGACCATTACAGAGTATTAAGTAGAGTTCCCTGTGCTATACAGTAGGTTCTTATTAGTTATCTATTTTATATACAGTAGTGTGTATATGTCAATCCCAATCTCACAGTTTATCCCTCCCCCCCAAAACTAGCTTCTAAGTGGATCTTGTCTTTCCTGAAAAAAGTGCCAAAGTAGAGAATGTCTGAATGGAAAAATATTTTTATCATTTATCATAAGAAAATGACATTAAATCCATTTCCTTACTTTGCAGGCTGATTAAACTTCAGGTGGAGTTCAGTTAGGAAACGCAGATTAGCACAGTACATCCCCAAGGCACATCTCTCCCAGTTACAAGGCTTTTCCCCACTGATCTGTGTTAGCTCTTCCTCTGGACTTTGGACTTGAACTCAAGCAATTTTTGTTGGAAACAATTGTTGTTCTGGCCAGGTAAAATCAGTCTTTTCTTATTACTACTACAAGAAGCAATAGAAGGTTGTCTACTGACCACAGAAATTACGTATTTTCAGCATGGTTGGACTTACGTGGGTATGCATATGTCCAGTCATGCTGAAAATATTAAAACAGGGAACTATACCAAGGTGAATATGAAGAATTTAATTTACTGATAGGTCTCTAAAGCCTATCCTAGACTGTGCTTCTATGGTTCATGGTACCTGTTGAAGAGTTGATTGAATTTGGCATTTGTGTTCAACCAGCCACTACATGTTTTTAGTTCTGTGTGTGGCTGAGAGGGCAACTAATTAAAAACTGAATAATAAGAAAAAGTGTAAATATAATAGATAGACCTACCTGACAAGGGACGTTTAAAAAAAAGAAGGAAAAAAAGGTAAAATGCATGACAATTCTCATTGAGTAACAAAAACATTACTTATCCCAAGTTGTCAAAATTTCATCCAATATTAACACTCTGACACAAATAAACAGAGTAAACTTAAATTTCAGGTATCTGAGAAATACTTGATTTTCCATTTAAAAAGATGGTGAAATTAGTGAGTATCTGATATTGATATACTGGGGAAGTATAATTAAACAAAATCTTCTCCCCCCAGAAAACCTCTCCACAAAGTGTAGTAGAGAAAGAAAACGTTTATTATCGGAGAAGCATTATACCAGAATGTGATGTTCTTTGCAGGCAATACACTAAGAGACTGTAAGAACAGAAAGAAATCTCACCCTTTTCTGGAGCCAAGCAGATACAGCCCATCACTTACATGTTCAAGATAAACAAAAACTAACTACTCCTCATGGGGAGTGACAAGGGTAAGCTGGGACGAAGTGAGAAAGTGGCATGGACATATATACACTACCAAATGTAAAATAGATAGCTAGTGGGAAGCAGCCACATAGCACAGGGAGATCAGCTCGGTGCTTTGTGACCACCTAGAGGGGTGGGATAGGGAGGGGTATGTATAGCTGATTCACTTTGTTATACAGCAGAAACTAACACAACAATGTAAAGCAATTATACTCCAATAAGGATGTTAAAATAAATAAATAAATAAAGAGAAGGCAACTCAGAAAGCTCAAGTACTTTCCTAAGGTCACACAACCAGTAGCAGTAGAGTTGGTATTGAAATTCAGGCAGTCTGGCTCCAGAATCCAGGGTTCTCACAACTCTGATATGTTTCTTTTCAGGGGTTTTAAAGCAGAACTTTGGTTACAAATCTAGTACTTACATTCCAATTGGCTTCTTCATTTTCTGCTCTAGGTGGTTCAGAGCATAAACTTTTTCTGCTCTGCAATATTTAAAGATCTATTTTTCCCAGTTCACAGTAGGGGGGAGCTTGTTCACACAGGTAGAAATATTTACACAATCAGTAAGTTACTTTATCTGCAAGTGGACTACAAGACAAATTTGAATTTTGTCACCAAACTAAAGTTATTAATTTACCCTATGATAGCTTTTGTAACTTTGTCTCAATGTGCTTTTGATACGGCCAAAATATCACCACATTGATTTAAACAAATTAACTAGATTAACAATAATTATTCAAGGAAGTTATTTCTCTCCTATCAAATTAGCTAAGTTCTAAATGAAGCTATAAACAAGTAATAAAGTTGCCATGATTGCAGCCTCATTAATATTGTATTCATTTTATTTTGTTTTTTGTTCTTATTTTAATTTTTTTATATTAAACAAAATCATTTAGAGTAATACATGTACATTGCAATTTATTCCACCCTGACTCTCAATTCCCTAATTTATTCTCAGGCCAAAACAGTACTGTTTTAACAGTTTAAAAGAGAAAAACCCTATAATCTTCTGAATGGAGATTTGTAAATATCCATTTTATAAAATTCAACACTTGTTCCTGGTTAAAAATAATAAGTAAGTCAGGAACATAAGGAGTCATCTTTAGCCAGATATGGACAATTTACTGTTCAAGTCAGGAACTAAGCAAGGATGCCTGTTATTACTACCACTCTTCTGTGTTGTAATGGAAGCCCAAGGAAATTGGGTAAGACAAGAAAAACTAATAAGAGAAATAATTTTTGGAAAGAAAAAGATAAAAATCATCACTTTCAAATGATAGGACTTTCTGCACTATCCAAGACTATCAAATTTCCTATTTTTTTTTTTTTTTTAGCACTTAGTTAGTGGTGTTACTGTTTGTATTTTCTTGGAGATTTCCTCAATTTTATCTTCCATCATAGTTTTAATTTCCAGGAGTTTTTCTTCTTCTCCGAATGTTCCCTTTTTCATCTTATCTTGCTCCTTTGTCATAACCGAAATCTCTTCTTATCTCTTTGGCAAATATTAGGATTTTATTTTCCCAATATTTCATTATACTCCTTGCATTTTTCTATTTCCTGTGAAATTCTCTGTCCCTTGCCCCTCCCACTTTGTTTGGCCTGTGTTTTTCATGCTAGAGGCTTTTCTCAAACGTCTGGTGATTCTTGGTGGTTCCACTTGTATTTAAAGGTCATGATTGGGAGCTCCCTGGGTCAGGACAGTTTGCTGATTTACAAGAAATTAACCATTTCTCCGGACACAAGTCTCTGAAGATCTTTCTCTTGGATTCCTTTCTTTCTCACAAATTCTGTTTAAGAACAATTAATCTGACTTCTAGAGATAGTGATACTAAGCAGGAGAGAGGGACTAAGGTGTTCCTCATTCCATATGCAGACCTTCACTCAATCATCTGTTTTCTGGATGTGCCTTCGCCCTGTCCTCAGCCGTGCCAGGTCACCCTGAACCATATTCTGCTTGGTTCAACTTCTCCAGAGAGAAGAGGAGTTATCTGGCAGCACAGGGCAGGAAAGTTTCTCTATATAATCTCCAACATCCAAAATTCTCTCTACATCTCTCATTTGCTGTTTTCTCCTCTCCATGTTAATCATGTTTCGGTTTGAGGATGCAGTGGAGATAAATGCCTTTGTCTGCCTACCATGTTTATCCAGCAGCCCATGCTTGCATTTTAGCCCAAGGAGCCAATTTCCAGCAACATCCTTGCAGCAGTGGCTCAGTATGAATGGATTATTACTTTTGGAATACCAGAAGCTCAAATCCACAATATTATGAAGTGACTAAAAACAAAAGATGTAACATCAGAAAGTGTTAAATTCTGAGAAGCCACTGCAGCCATTGCAAAAACTCTGGCAATTTGTCAACTTGAGCAGTAACAAGCCTGTTCAAAAGCCCAGGGGAACAGGCCAAGAAAGAGAATTTCAAGGTCAGATGTTCTTGAACACTTGCACCTAAACAGCAAGGGCCACTTCTAAGAAATCTCCTTAATTTATCCCTACTTTATTAAATTATGGATCCTTACCCCAAAGATTAGAAACCAGGCAGGGTCATCTGTAAGATGAAGGGAAAAGAGTCCACTGCTTTTCTTTAAATCCATTCAAGTATCAGATCTGTTAGATGACCCGCAAGGCCCTTTGCTTAATCTGTGTGTTTTGGACAAAAGTAAATATTTTAAAACTTTAAGGATTTTAAAATAGAGACTCAGAGGTGAACTTAATTCCAGGCGATCACAATTGGATGAGAGGGACTGTCCTAATTATGGGAGAACATGGAGGAGGAAGTAGCTGAAGTTAGTCGGTGGTGTAAAACTTACAAGTTAGACACAGAGAATCAAAGACATTCCCTGTGATCATTTTCCACCCTCCCTGAATGTGTTATTGGAACTGATGGATGGCCTTCAGCTTTCATAGTGGAGGAAGGGCTGGACCCCCAGCCAATTATCCCTAGATGTCTAGAGGTAAGGGGGAAGGATTCAGATAATTTATAGCTTGCCCTAAATCAATAGTGGTTTTTGCAGCACATCTAAAATCAAGTTCCCTGCTTGATGACATTCAGAGGGTACAAAAAGGACTAACTGCTACACAGAAAAACCCTGGAAACTGCTGTACATAATTCAATAAGATATTTGTGAAACACACACACACACACACACACACATGCACACACACTGCAGGGGTTCTTTAACTATCAAAATAAACTAGAGTAAATAATTTAAATTATAAACCTTGAGGCAAACATGATTTCACAGTCATAAGCTATTTTACAAGTGTGAATAAGACCTTCCCGGAGTGAATTCTGCAGGGAGTTTGGGGGGGAAAAAACAAAACAGTCCTCTAGTCAATATGACAGAACAGAAGGAAACACAATAGCAACAACAGAAACCCACAATTGCCAGAAACACACAGCTTAAACAAATAAATACTAATCAACACTACATATTAATCCTACACATAAAAAGAGGTGTTAAGAAAAGATGGTAAGGGCTTCTGGGATGATGAAATGTGTGCAGTTGAGCCCTCCATTGTTAAGATCTGAAATTGAGAACTCTCCTCTTATTGTATCCTCATCCGCTATTAGGTAGGTGATCAATCTATAAATGATTCCTTAAGATTAATTCAAGCTCAACCACATTTTGGCCTCCTGAATCACTTTTCTCTGTTCCCTGTTGCTGACAGGGAACTGGGGTTACCTGGTATTGGAGCTACGCGGTTGCTCTATAAGCCACTGAAAGCCACGGATGCACTTTAGTTACTATGCAGGCGGCAGTAGCAGCCACACAGACCAATTTTAAATAGATTATTGGCAAGATATATAGAGCTTATTCTGTCAAAAATCAACAGATGTTACACTTATATTATTTACTTGTGGAGAAAGTCTGTCTATTTATCTCCTGAGCTCTTTTGTTTTCAACTTAACATAACCTGGAAAAACCCAATGTGGCACTTAATAAGATGGGAGGTTGGATATATATGTTCTCTGAAATCCTGCTTTGAAAACATTGTAACCAATTCCCACTATGCTTTTAGATCCAGTAGAATGATATTGCTATCATTTATTTTCATAAAGTAGCAGACATAAGCAGAATTATAATTCTGACATTTGTAACAGCACATCTTGTCAACAGATGAATTATCTCTTCTTTGTCTTTCTTGCAAACAAAGGTAAGGGAGGGTTCTTCCCCCTTTATATGGTAAAAATAGCTTAAATCAGTTTCTCCCTGAACCAAGGATTTGGATACAAGTGATCTATTAAGGATGTGCTATCTGAGGAGACCAGTGAGGCATAGAAGCAGCAGGATTGGAAAGGGGTCCAAGTCAGCCAAGAGTGTGGTTCAGGGAAGGAGTCCTAGGCCAGCCTGACCCTGAGGGGAACTTGAGAAAAGAAATGACACCTCAGTTTCTCCATCTGGAAGCAGAGAAGCTGAGCTTGTGTACTCCTCCATTGCTCAGCTGTTGGTTACAGGATGCCCAGCAGGGAGGGGAAGGCACTCTCACAGTTCTTCCAGCTCCCCATTCTGGCTCCATGGGCAAACCTCTGAAGGTCACAGGAGTGACTAATTAGCAGCAACAGATCAAGAGGCTGGAGGATGGATCCAAAGGGCATCTAGGCAGGGCACCATTGTATCTGCTAGGAAAGGTATTCATGCTGTATTACTCTAAACTGGATCAGAAAGTTTCCCTTCTTCTTATATCACTGCCTATGACCCATATCCTACTTATAATCTCCTTTTGAGGGTCCCCACTTTAGAGACTATCAGGCAGCAAATCTCAAAACTCAAAGTCTTTTTCCCCCTCTGTACCATCTCTGACACTGTAGCATGTACAGAATAAAGCATTTTTATTATCAGCCCATGTCAAGGATACCAGCAAAGGGATTCCCCAATCCAAGGGTGAAGGGTTACTTGGGCAACCTGAGGATGAAAGCTCTTTAGGTGTTTTACTGGAAGAAGGACTGAGAGGAAAGACAACTGAGTTCTTGGAGACATGTCCACGGTCTTCAAACTGGCTTTGGGCCAGATGCACCAAACCTGTGCACAGCCAAGTTTGGAGAACATCCAGATAGCTTTATGAAGCTCTCACAGAGACTTCTCTGCATGACTCCCAGAGCCCTAGCTTAGAACCTGTGCTGGCTCAGGCCCAGGAGGGAAGACAGGGCAGAAGCTCCTCTCACTACCAAGAACCACAGTTCCATCATGAATGGAAAAGATCCAGAGATGGTGGATTCCACTCTGGGATACAGTTTGACATTTAATGCCCACGTGGCACTCTTTGTTTTATTTTTTAAATGATGAGTCAAATTATAAGAACCAAATTATATACTTTTTTCTCTTATAGTAAGCAGACAAATCATCCCAACTTGCCTTATGAAAATTCTTAAAAGAAAGTAGTGTTATCGTCCTATTATGTGTTTACAAAATCTAGGAAGAGCTTATACATGAAGATAACATTTAGAAATAATGAATTATTTATTAGATCTTTGCTTGAACTCTGAAATCTGATCAAAGAGAAACTTCTGATACTTATTCTATTAATTATGAATGGCAAACTGTCATGCTTCCTGCTGAGAGTATTATTTGTTACAAATCAGCCCAATTCCCTTTGATCCTTTCCTCCATGTACTAGAAGGCAGGGAAGCTCTCCCTCCTCTGAGTTTGACTCATGCAGCTCACAACCCTACCTGTGACCTTCCACCTGCTCAAATCCTTCCCACTCCTCAAGGCCAGTTGAAATGCCATTCCTTGAAGACCCTCTCCCAGGTTTCCCTCACTGAAATTAATCTTTTCCTCCAATGATTCTTTGGCATTTCCATGATCTCACTTTTGTACTCTTATAGTACAAAAGTACTCTAATAGTTGTTCTCCTGTCTTTAAAAATAGATTTTAAGTTCTTATTGATTTTGGCATTCCATTGCACCTAGAGAAAGGCTTTACATGAAGATCTCAATAGATGATGTTGAGCTGAATTTACTTACTTAAAAGAATGTTTTGATTCTCTATAATATGTTGCACTATACTAGGCACTGGGGAAAAATGAAGTATAAAAAGATGAAAACAACAATTCTTAAACATGGAATCAATATTTTAAAACTACCACAATTTTAAAAGTTACAACAGATTTTACTAAATACTATAAAAGGGATGAGTACAAAGTACCATGGGAGTACCACAACCGCCTATGGGAAGGGCAGGAGGTATCATCTCCATTCAAAAGTTAAGGCAGACTCCCCTCTTTCGAGAACACCGGAATCACAATCATCGACAGGAAGACACTGGAACTCACCAAAAAAGTTACCCCCATGGCAAAGACAAAGGAGAAGCCTCAATGAGATGGTAGGAGGGGCACAATCACAATAAAATCAAATCCCATAACTGCTGGGTGGGTGACTCACAAACTGGAGAACACTTATACCACAGAAGTCCACCCACTGGAGTGAAGGTTCTGAGCCCCACGTCAGGCTTCTAAACCTGGGAGCCCGGCAATGGGAGGAGGAATTCCTAGAGAATCAGACTTCAAAGGCTAGTGCAATTTGATTGCAGGACTTTGACAGGACTGAGGGAAACAGAGACTCCACTCTTGGAGGGCACACACAAAGTAGTGTGTGCATCGGGACCCAGGGGAAGGAGCAGTGACCCCATAGGAGACTGAACCAGACCTCCATGCTAGTGTTGGAGGGTCTCCTGCAGAGGTGGAGGGTGGCTGTGCCTAACTGTGAGGACAAGGACACTGGCAGCAGAAGTTTTGGGAAGTACTCCTTGGCGTGAGCCCTCCCAGAGTCCTCCATTAGCTCCACCAAAGAGCTCGGCTAGGCTCCAGTGTTGGGTCGCCTCAGGTCAAACAACCAACAGGGAGGGAACCCAGCCTGACCCATCAGCAGACAAGCAGATTAAAGTTTTACAGAGCTCTGCCCACCAGAGCAACATCCAGCTCTACCCACCACCAGTCCCTCCCATCAGGAAACTTCCACAAGCCTCTTAGATAGCCTAATCCACCAAGGGCAGACAGCAGAAGCAAGAAGAACTACAATCCTGCAGTCTGTGGAACAAAAACCACATTCACAGAAAGGTAGACAAGATGAAAAGGCAGAGGGCTATGTACCAGATGAGGGAACAAGATAAAACCCCATAAAAACAACTAAATGAAGTGGAGATAGGCAACCTTCCAGAAAAAAAATTCAGAATAATGATAGTGAAGATGATCCAGGACCTCGGAAAAAGAATGGAGGCAAAGATGGAGAAGATGCAAGAAATATTTAACAAAGACCTAGAAGAATTAAAGAACAAACAAACAGAGATGAACAATACAATAATTGAAATGAAAACTACACTAGAAGGAATCAGTAGCCGAATAACTGAGGCAGAAGAATGGATAAGTGACCTGGAAGACAGAATGGTGGAATTCACTGCTGAGGAACATAATGAAGAAAAAAGAATGAAAAGAAATGAAGACAGCTTAAGAGACCTCTGGGACAACATTAAATGCAACAACGTTCGCGTTATAGGGGTCCCAGAAGGAGAAGAGAGAGAGAAAGGACCAGAGAAAATATTTGAAGAGATTATAGTCGAAAACTTCCCTAACATGGGAAAGGAAATAACCACCCACGTCCAGGAAGAGCAGAGAGTCCCATACAGGATAAACCCAAGGAGAAACATGCCGAGACACATAGTAATCAAAATGGCAAAAATTAAAGACAAAGAAAAATTACTGAAAGCAGCAAATGAAAAATGACAAATAACATACAAGGAAACCCCCATAAGGTTAACAGCTGATTTCTCAGCAGAAATTCCACAAACCAGAAGGGAGTGGCATGACATATTTAAAGTGATGAAAGAGAAGAACGTACAACCAAGATTACTCTACCCAGCAAGAATCTCATTCAGATTAGACAGAGAAATCAAAAGCTTTACAGACAAGCAAAAGCTAAGAGAATTCAACACCACCAAACCAGCTCTACAACAAATTCTAAAGGAACTTCTCTAAGTGGGAAACACAAGAGAAGAAAAGGAGCTACAAAAACAAACCCAAAACAATTAAGAAAATGGTAACAGGAGAATACATATCGATAATTACCTTAAATGTGAATGGATTAGATGCTCCAACCAAAAGACACAAGCTTGCTGAATGGATACAAAAACAAGACCCATATATATGCTGTCTACAAGAGACCCACTTCAGACCTAGGGACACATACAGACTGAATGTGAGGGGATGGAAAAAGATATTCCATGCAAATGGAAATCAAAAGAAAGCTGGAGTAGCAATACTCATATCAGATAAAATAGACTTTAAAATAAAGAATGTTACAAGAGACAAGGAAGGACACTACATAATGATCAACAGATCAATCCAAGAAGAAGATATAACAATTATAAATATATATGCACCCAACATAGGAGCACCACAATACATAAGGCAACTGCTAACAGCTCTAAAAGAGGAAATCGACAGTAACACAGTAGTAGTGGGGGACTTTAACACCTCACTTACACCAATGGACATATCATCCAAGCAGAAAATTAATAAGGGAACACAAGCTTTAAATGACACAATAGACCAAATAGATTTGATATTTATAGGACATTCCATCCAAAACCAGCAGATTATACTCTCTTCTCAAGAGCTCACGGAACATTCCCCAGGATAGATCATATCTTGGGTCACAACTCAAGCCTCAGTAAACTTAAGAAAATTGAAATCATATCAAGCATCTTTTCTGACCACAATGCTATGAGATTAGAAATCAATTACAGGGAATAAAACGTAAAAAACACAAACACATGGAAGCTAAACAATACGTTACTAAGTAACCAAGAGATCACTGAAGAAATCAAAGAGGAAATCAAAAAAAACCTAGAGACAAATGACAATGAAAACACAATGATCCAAAACCTGTGGGATGCAGCAAAAGCAGTTCTAAAAGGGAAGTTTATAGCTATACAAGCTTACCTCAAGAAACAAGAAAAATCTCAAATAAACAATCTAACCTTACACCTAAAGGAACTAGAGAAAAAAGAACAATCAAAACCCAAAGTTAGCAGAAGGAAAGAAACCATAAAGATCAGAGCAGAAATAAATGAAATAGAAACAAAGAAAACAATAAGAAAGATCAATAAAACTAAAAGGTGGTTCTTTGAGAAGATAAACAAAATTGATAAACCATTAGCCAGGCTCATCAAGAAAAACAGGGAGAGGACTCAAATCAATAAAATTAGAAATAAAAAAGGAGAAGTTACAACAGACACCACAGAAATACAAAGCATCTTAAGAGACTACTACAAGCAACTCTATGCCAATCAAATGGACAACCTGGAAGAAATGGACAAATTCTTAGAAAGGTATAACCTTCCAAGACTGAACCAAGAAGAAATAGAAAATATGAACAGACCCAAAAGAGGTAGTGAAATTGAAACTGTGATTAAAAATCTTTCAACAAACAAAAGTCCAGGACCAGATGACTTCACAGGTGAATTCTATCAAACATTTAGAGACGAGCTAACACCCATCCTTCTCAAACTCTTCCAAAAAACTGCAGAGGGAGGAACACTCGCAAGCTCATTCTACGAGGCCACCATCACCCTGATACCAAAACCAGACAAAGATACTACAAAAAAAGAAAATTACAGACCAATATCACTAATGAATATAGATGCAAAAATTCTCAACAAAATACTAGTAAACAGAATCCAACAACACATTAAAAGGATCATACACCATGACCAAGTGGGATTTATCCCAGGGATGCAAGGATTCTCCAATATAAACAAATCAATCAATGTGAAACACCATATTAACAAATTGAAGAATAAAAACCATATGAGCATCTCAATAGATGCAGAAAAAGCTTTTGAAAAAATTCAACACCCATTTATGATAAAAACTCTCCAGAAAGTGGGCATAGAGGGAACCTACCTCAACATAATAAAGGCCATATATGAAAAACCCACAGCAAACATCATTCTCAATGGTGAAAAACTGAAAACATTTCTTCTAAGATCAGGAACAAGACAAAGATGTCCACTCTCACCATTATTATTCAACATAGTTTTGGAAGTCCTAGCCAAGGCAATCAGAGAAGAAAAAGAAATAAAAGGAATACAAATTGGAAAAGAAGAAGTAAAAGTGTCACTGTTTGCAGATGACATGATACTATACATAGAGAATCCTAAAGACACTACCAGAAAAATACTAGAGCTAATCAATGAATTTGGTAAAGTAGCAGGATACAAAATTAATACACAGAAATCTCTTGCATTCCTATACACTAATGATGAAAAATCTGAAAGAGATATTAAGGAAACACTCCCATTTACCATTGCAACAAATAGAATAAAATACCTAGGAATAAACCTACCTAGGGAAACAAAAGACCTGTATGCAGAAAACTATAAGACACTGATGAAAGAAATAAAAGATGATACCAACAGATGGAGAGATACACCATGTTCTTGGATTGGAAGAATCAATACTGTGAAAATGACTGCACTACCCAAAGCAATCTACAGATTCAATGCAATCCCTATCAAATTACCAATGGCATTTTTTTACAGAACTAGAACAGAAAATCTTAAAATTTGTATGGAGACACAAAAGACCCCAAAGAGCCAAAGCAGTCTTGAGGGAAAAAAACAGAGCTGGAGTAATCAGACTCCCTGACTTCAGACTATACTACAAAGCTACAGTAATCAATACAATATGGTACTGGCACAAAAACAGAAATATAGATCAATGGAACAGGATAGAAAGCCCAGAGATAAACCCACACACCTATGATCAACTAATCTATGACAAAGGAGGCAAGGATATACAGTGGAGAAGAGACAGTCTCTTCAATAAGTGGTGCTGGGAAAACTGGACAGCTACATGTAAAAGAATGAAATTAGAACACTCCCTATCACCATGCACAAAAATAAACTCAAAATGGATTAGAGACCTACATGTAAGATCAGGCACTATAAAACTCTTAAAGGAAAACATAAGAACACTCTTTGACATAAATCACAGAAAGATATTTTTTGATCCATCTCCTAGAGTAATGGAAATGAAAACATAAATAAACAAATGGCACCTAATGAAACGTAAAATATTTTGTACAGCTAAGGAAACCATAAAGAAGACTAAAAGACAACCCTCAGAATGGGAGAAAATATTTGCAAATGAATCAACGGACAAAGGATTAAATCTCCAAAATATATAAACAGCTCATGCAGGTCAATATTAAAAAAACAAACAACCCAATCCAAAAATGGGCAGAAGACCTAAATAGACATTTCTCCAAAGAAGACATACAGATGGCCAAGAGGCACATGAAAAGCTGCTCAACATCATTAATTGTTAGAGAAATGCAAATCAAAACGACAGTGAGGTATCACCTCACACCGGTTAGAATGGGTATCATCAGAAAATCTACAAACAACAAATGCTGGAGAGGGTGTGGAGAAAAGGGAACCCTTTGCACTGTTGGTGGGAATGTAAATTGATACAGCCACTATGGAGAACAGTATGGAGGTTCCTTAAAAAACTAAAAATAGAACTACCATATGACCCAGCAATCCCACTACTGGGCATATACCCAGAGAAAACCATAATTCAAAAAGACACATGCAGCCCAATGTTCACTGCAGCACTATTTACAATAGCCAGATCATGGAAGCAACCTAAATGCCTATCGACAGACGAATGGATAAAGAAGTGTGGTACATATATACAATGGAATATTACTCAGCCATAAAAAGGAACGAAATTGGGTCATTTATAGAGACGTGATTGCATCTAGAGACTGTCATACAGAGTGAAGTAAGTCAGAAAGAGAAAAACAAATATTGTATATTAATGCATATATGTGGAACCTAGAAAATGGTACAGATGAACCAGTTTGCAGAGCAGAAATTGAGACACAGATGTAGAGAAAAAACGTACGGACACCAAGGGGGGAAAGCAGTGGGGGTGGGGGGTGGTGGTGGGATGAACTGGGAGATTGGGATTGACATGTATACACTGCTGTGTATAAAATTGATGACTAATAAGAACCTGCTGTATAAAACAAAATTAAATTAAATTTTAAAAAAAAGAAAAAAATGTGTAAAAAGACAAAAAAAAAAGTTAAGGAAGCTGAGGCTGACAGATGTCACATGGTAGCCATGGTGGGTCAGGACTTGAAAGACACTGGTCAGGCTCCCAGATCAGAGCTCCTTCTACTCTTTAGGGGAGCAACACACTAGGCAAGGTCAGAGGGCTTGCCCCTGAGAGAGAGGGTACAACATGACTAAAGACTTGTGTTGTTTGCCCAGCAAGTATGTCAGAAAACAGGAACCGTGTCTCTGAATGTAGACAAGTTTAACCTTGAATGTGGGCAGAGCATTTGCTCCTAAAAGATCCCATGAAACAAATGCAAGGATCAAAATACATGAAATTCTACCCATATTGATTGCTGTGAGTTCCTTTTAATGTGGTTTTCTTTAAAAAGGCAAATACTCTTAATATTTTAACCTAGTAAGCTAATTCATATTCTAGGGCTCTAAGATGTTTTCCTCCTGTAGAGGAACCATGATCTTGGTAAAAAAAAAAAAACAAAAATAATACTGGGTATAAAGAAATTTGTGTGCTTCAAGAGCTGTGTGAACAATAAAAGGAGTGAAAAAAGACTGAGTGAAGAAAAGAGTCATGTGAGTACAGAGAGAACAACCAAATACATGCTCTAAAGATATGAAGGGAAGAAAATGGTGGAGTTTTTTAGAAAACAGACAGACATGAGGTAACTTTGGTAAGTCCACAGAGAAGGAAAGCACAGGAAATTATAGTGGAAGAAGAAAAATAATACAAAAACTAAGATTCTCTCTCTTAACTCTAGGTTGGTGAAAAGTGAGTGCTGGAAGGGAAAAAAAAAATGTAGGAAAAGACAGGTTTGTTCACCATCCCAGACTAACCTGCCATGAATTCACCTTCAGTAAATGAAGTCCTGTTACCTCCCCTCAGACCTGCTACAGAGCTCATAGCACCAAAGGACCAGTGTTATTCTCCCCATAACCCCCTCTGCAACTTCATTCTACAAACATTAAGAGGGCTCCTCTTGAAGTTTAAATGAGAGGTGATTCTGTATCACTCCAGTGGCAGCTTGAGAGAGAAGAGAAAGCTGTTGCACACTACAGCCTCAGGCCAGCCCTGACATATCTCAACCTCCTGGTGAGCCCCAAGAATTAGCCACTGTGGAATCTTCATTACAACACAGCTAATGAGTAAATAAAATCAGGAGGGAAAAAGATAATTTGGTTAAATATGCACTAGGGATGGCAAAACAGATGGGGGCATTAATCCTACTTACAAGATTTGGCTTCAAATCAAGTCACATCATGACTAGTTAGGAGCAGCTGTTAGGCATAACCATCAAAGGTTTCACTAGAAAACTCTTCAGCTTGATAAGATGCTGAGAGAACCAAACCATAAGGGAATTTCTGTGTCATCCGTGCCAGTTTTTGGTAAAATTTACACTAGAGGGAAGTCCTTTATAGGTTTCTCCATAGGCTTTAATTTTAAATGGAAATCCAACCATTATAGTCAGCAAACATGGGTTGACCCAGTTGCCTACTTCAAAGCCTTCAGTGGGTTTTCTGCAGGGACTCCCTCTCGCGGGGTCTAAATTCAAAAGCCACTCTTTCAGGGCAGTTGTGTTTTGCAAGAAAAGAACTATATGGTACACTCTGAACGGACAATTCTCAGCAGCATAAAATTCAGTGCTTTATAACCCTGAAGTGTCACTGAAGGTGTTCTAAGCAGTGAAGAAACAGTGTATTTGGAGTTTCTTTTAGAAATATGAAAACGCTAGACCAAATCAACATGTACCTTTCAGATCCTTCTGTAAAAGTGTTGCTTATAGACATCAGCTGTCTCAGTGCTCGGCCGGCCCCAGGAGAAGTGGCAGCCATCAGGGAAAAGGCAAAATGGGAGTGTTGGCATGTGGCCCCAAAGCACTACATTTCAACCCTCTCTTCTCTCCTCAAACCTCTGATCTTACTTTCATCTTCCTTACTGGCAGCAGATGACCTTTCCTCTGACATCACAGAGAAAAGAGAAGACACTAAATAGCCCTCAACTTCCTACCAAAAACAAAAATCCCTCTAAATTGACCTGCATCTGCATGTATCGTCCCCCTCTTTCCTCCATCATGTTGGCAAAAATGTCCTTCTCCTCTCCAAGGCCAGTTCCTCCTGTGTTCTCCAGATCCCCCTTCTCAGCAACATATCTAAAGGCTTCCCCATTTCTACTCATTTCCAAGGTGAATCTATCCAATCCTATGACTTCAGTAAATTTGTCTCTCTCTGCATGACTCTTTTCTGGAGTCCTAGATTACTTACTTGACGGCTCCACTTGGAAGACCCACTCTCCACAGGGGCTAAATGTGTGAGCTCCCTACATGAAAACTACTCCCACACCAGTGTTTCCAACCTCAGTAGATTACACAGCTCTCCACTCAGTTGCTCCAGTAGTCACCTGAGGAACTATGTCACACTTCTCTGCTCTTGCCTGCATGTCTAATAAATCACCAAGTTCCACATTGTCTCAGATCTATTCTCTCCAATTCCATCATCATCACCATAGACCCATCCACAACCATTGCTCACCTGGACTATTGCAATGGCTTCCTAACTCATCTCCTGCATTCATTTTTGCTACTCTCCCACCGCTAATCCATTCTCCATATAGCAGCCTATCTGTCCTTCCTGAAAGAAAACACATCTCATCATTCCTCACCTTAAACCTGCTCAGCGGGGTGTCACTGCACGTGAGTGTGGGCATAATGCACTTGGTTGCGGTGAACTGTTCTCACGCAAAACTGCAGCCTCTTCTCTTGACTGCTTCCCATTTCCCTCAGTGGCTTTCCTCTCTCTGGTCCTTGAACAGGCCTGGCTTCTTGTCACAGCAAGAACTCAAGAGAAGATTTCACGCTTACTGTTAGCCTAACTCCTATTCGTCCTCAAGATCAAAGCTTAAATGTCTCTTCAATAGGGAATCCTTCAAAAATACTTCCCAGTCCTCATTTCTGCACTCCATCCCCACTTCTAAGTTAGATCCTACTCTTGGAATGCTTTCTGGTTTTCCTGTGCCTATCGGAATTACATTGTCATTTTTGTTCATGGCTGTATCTTCCTTGTTTATCTAGTACATTGTTTGGCAACAAATAAATGCTCAATAAATATTCGGATGATAAATCAATGAGTGAAAAGCATTATGTTCCTAAGTATCATTTTTGTAGTCTACAAGTTGGAAGACACTCACAAAAACCTCAAACAACAAACTGAAATTGGAGCTAAACAAAAAAATTACTAGTCTTCTTAAGAAATTTTCCTTTTGTTAAGCACCAAGCCAAATTCCACCAGGAATTAGTGGCGTGAACAGCAAGGTAAAAACTTTATTTCCTGCTGAGGACAATGAGATTGGGGCATCAGGTGATATGCCCATTGGGAGTTTCCCTTACTCAGTAACTGAATGTCTGCATTGTACATCAGACCATGTGAGATACCAAACAATGCCTAGTATGGCTGTGGAACGCTGCTTTTTTCCTCTTGTGATCATCCTTCTGATCAATCAAAAATAGAGACAGTTTCAATCACATATTTGAAAGAGCTTTGTTAGATTTCTCTAATTCATCATGGAAATTTATCTCATTATGTGGACCCCAGACCACCTGCATCAAAGTAACAAGGAAAGCTTACATGAAAAACCTCACATCCCAGCCCAGACCTACAGCTGTCTGTGGTGGGAGCACGGGATTTTAACAAATACTCAGGTGATCCTTGTGACCTCGGAAACTTGACAGCAAGTGACCTAGAGGCTGTTAGTCCCTGCAGAAGGGGATATAAAACTTTTGTTTCAATTGAGCAGCTTTTCAATTTGATTTCTTCTGGTCCATCAAAAGAAAATGAATTAAGAGCCACAGAGCTATAAAAGGCATCTAATTTAGGTTATATTTTGAGTTTTTTAGAAAGAAAAAAATAATATTTTTACCTGTCATGATTAGACCTAATCCCATTAACTACAGTTGAGATGAAAGACTGGGAGAGGCTGGGACATGGGGTTGGACGCATACCTGGAGGAGGAGACACAGTAGCCGAGCAGTAAATAACGTGCAGTTCAGTAGGCAGGATAGGCGAGCCTTCAGGAAGGGATAACACACGGCCCCAGTGCACAGGAAAGCGCAGTGATGGCAGCGGCAAGCAGGAACTATTTGGAGATGCAGACAGACAAACAGGCAGGGAGTCAACGCAGCAGGGCATGGTGTCTTGTTATACTTGCTAGAGAATCTGCTACAGACCCTTTATCTCAAGCAGTCCTCAAGAAGGCCTGACCAGAAGTATCTAAAAGCTCCGCCTAACAAGCTAACCTACACAACCTTTGTAGAGTAGTAGGCTAATCAACTCACACAAAACAGGTGAGTTCATCAATGGCGTCGTGGGTTAATTACCACCAGCTGGTTTATTTACAGCATGAGTAAGCACATTTATTTACTTATAGCATAGTCTATAGATTGTGCAAGTGTATACAATCTCTTGAAACAAATATGTTTACAAGACTCGTATTTACAAGTCATGGTTAAAGGCTACATTTCTGTAGGATTAAATATTAATGACTCAACATTAACGAGAAGAAGTAATTCACGATAACAAAAAACAGACCGTGAATAGGCTTAAATGCGAGTAAGACCTTGCCCACCCCTCTCCAAAGATGCTCTTTGACAATGTGCCTTAGAGGCCACTAGGAGATACAGATGTCACACGTGTCTGTTCCGTATTTTAACAAAAGTGGTAACAACCGGGTTCCTTTCCCCCCAAAGATCTCTCATCAAATGCAATTGTGACTTATAGTTGTTTACTTCTTTGTTTTGTTTGCTTTTGACCAAGCTTGAACCTCAGTTTGAGGCTCAAAATCCTTATTTCTATGTCAGTTAGTAGCATGCGCTCAGCTTTTAAGGGGATTTACAAGATCAACGCAAGGTCCCAGTTCCCGAAGGACCAGAAAATTATACAGACTAACTAGACAAGAGGCTGAGCACAGGGGCAAGACACGAAATGCAGTTACCATAACGGGGATGTAAAAGGCAAAACCACAACCCAAGGAAAGGCGAAGGTCCACTCACCCAGAGCTAGAGCCAAAGGTCACAGTGGGGCTATACGAGGAATTTACTGCTGAGCCCACAGTGTTAAGGTACAATTTAAAAGAATCCTGCCTAATGCTAAGACTAGTCCTAGAAACTGAGACAGGGATTGATCTTAACAGAATCAGGCAGACCCTAGCACTGTTCATCTGCCTTTTATCATTTCAACCAACGGTAGGAAACACAAAACATTATTTAATAAATCGAGTATGCATGCCATGCACACACACACACAAACACACATGCACACATGAACCCAGGCACACAATTCATGTCATTATGACCAGTTGATATAGATGCCCAGCACACCCTGTTCCTTTAAGCCAGTAGAGAGCATCCATTAACCACATACATAAGGCCCATAAAGGCAAGCCTTGGATACTGAAGGCAATTTCCTAAGTCCCTCAGCTTCCATTCAGATCTCTGCCTTGTTCTTGATACCTTTTAAATTGTATAGCTAGTTATCATCAAGGGACCTGCCTGACCTCTGGACTTGTTTGACAAGATTCCCTGACACTGACCTGCCATTCTCCCCTGTCTCCTCATACCTCCTTCAGGTAAGACATTTGACCTTTTGAAATACAACTGTTCAGTTAGGCCAGCTCTAGCCTTCCACAAAGAGGTTCAGAGAGAGGAGGAGGAGATATACATGAAGGAATAGATACAAGATAATGGATCCAAGTGGGACGCAAGGCCAAGTAGCAGCAAAGAGCCAGAAAGACAATAAATTCATGTATCAAGAGTCTAGATGAAGCTACGGGTCTGTAACAGGGCTAGCAGTCAGCAGCAGTGGAATTCACAGGCACCAATTAGCTTGGCAAAATGATGGACCAGGAATCTGTCAGTTGGAAGAACAGGTGTAAGAAAAAGAAGTAAAAAAAAATATGAAATGGGTGTTTTTGGTACATTAGCCACATAGCAGACATCTGCTCTTTTGGCTGCCCAGCACCCTTCCACGGAATTTACTCTGGGGAATCCATCCCTCTCCCATTATTAATCTTGTGATTAGGGTGGGATTAGCCTTACACCAATTTCCATGGATGAACCCAGATCGGTTTAATCCAATTATCATGTCTCATCCTCCTAGTCACATTGATTGAGTTATGGATGTGTGTTTAATAAAATCAAAGTCAATGAGAGTCAACCATCTATATGCTGGGGCTTCTGGGAAACAGACACAGTCTAGAAGAAACCCTCTTTTGGACCCCTGGACAACCTGGGCCATGAAGTGTGAGAATGTGTTGTCTGAAGCTGCCAAGACCTTTGCTTTCCTCCCATAAAGTGAGAGCCTGGAAGAGCAAGGGGGCAATCATTTGGAGCTGATGCATGAAAACAAGACCACAGAAAGCAGAGCAGAGAGACACGGACAAAACGGATTCTTAGTGATATTATCTGAATCTCTGCTTCAAAAGTACCCAAAGCCAATATCACCTCTCAACTTTTCAGTTATGTAAGCCAGTGAATTCCCCTTTTGGCTTAAGCCAATTTGAGTTGGGTTTTTCTGTCTTTTGTAAACGAAGCATATAACTGCTATGAGAATCTGCTTATTTATTAGTGAACACTTCCTGTGTGACAGGCACTGCACTAAATGCTGTAGGTTCTGTGATAGATGAAACGGGCTTGGCTCAGGCTCTCATGGATTTATCCTGTATAGTGAAGGAGACAGTACACAAATAAGCATCCCAGTAAACATATAAGTATAAATTGTGATAAGTCCTAGGAAATTAAAGACCTGAGTGATATTACTAAGAATAATGGGTGGATGAGAAACAATGACTGGGAAGACAGAGAGAGGTACTGCAGCCTAGTACTTCCCTTGTGTTGGCCAGGTAAAGTGAGAAGAGCATCCCAGGCAAAAGGTATGTTGTCCATTTTCCCTCCTCTTACCTACCCTAACTGCTTTAGTTACAGCAACAAACTTGTCACAGGGCTAAGAGTCCAATCTAATGAACAAAAGTCACCATATCAGACTGACAAATTTTGCTATTTCCGAGTCCTAACGTTACCACCTACCAGCAGTGCCACGATTAGAACCAGTTAGGCAATATGGATACCCCAGCAACAGGTTTACTCATACTGATGACCACCACATCAGTAAAAGATCCTACAGTTTTTTTAATATTATTGTGTTCTTTTATGTATTTTTAATTTTTAATTTTATGTTTTTATTGAAGTATAATTGATTTACAATGTTGTGTTAGTTTCCAGTGTACAGCAAAGTGATTCAGTTTTATATATATATATATATATATATATATATATATATATATTCTTTTCCAGATTCTTCTCCCTTATACTTTATTACAAAATATTGAGTAGAGTTCCCTGTGCTATACAGTAGGTCCTTGTTGGTTATCTATTTTATACACAGTAGTGTGTATATGTTAATCCCAAACTCCTAATTTATCCTACAGTTTTCGAAGTTATGTCACAGGCTCATAAGTTTGTTGTTCAATTGCTGGTTTCCTCATTTGCATATGGGTTTTCTAATTATGATATCACTAACGTAAGGAGACGGTAATAACTCAGGACAGCAGAAGTAGCCTCTGAGCTGTTCGGTCTAAGCTAACTCACTGCTCCATTAGGTTGAACACCAGCTGTTGTCCTGGCTCTTCTCACTCCAGTAGTTGCCAAAACATTAATATTCTGCAGTATCCTTTTCCTCATTTTAACTACTTTTTGTTCTTTTACCCAGCATGTTCCTTGAGTTCAGTAAACGTAGCCTATACTTCTCTCTTCCAATATGATAAATGACCTTCTGGTCTGTACTTCTCAGCAGATAGCACATGTGAAAGCCCCGACGTAAGACAGAGTTTGACTTTCCAGGAACCAGAAAGGTCAGTGTGTCCATTGGGTGATGAGACTGGAGAGACCAGCCAGATACTGTCCAGCCTTAGAGGCCACACTTGGGATTCCATATCTTATCCTAATGCCAGTAAGAAGCCAGTGAAGGGTGTTAAACAGAAAATGAAATGAGCAATCTTGCCTTCAAAAAAATCATGGATACAGTCTTTCTGCTAAATTGAAAACCAATCAGGGTGTTTGCTCCTGTGAGCTACTTTGAGAGATGATAAATAGATTGTACAAACTGAAGGGAGGAGTAAAAGGACCAGAAAATGGAAGATATTTCTTACACTTCTAAAGAGTTGAAACGTGCTTCCACCTCTCTCTCTCTCTCTACCCACAATCTTGCTGTGTGGCCCCAGGTATGCCGTATAACTCCCAGGTCCTGTAAGTAATAAACCTTACCCCCCCCCCAAAAAAAGAAGAAAAGAACGTTGAAGAGTAGAGAAAGAATATATCTTACAAGGAAAAAAAAAATTCTTGTCTTGGAGCTTTGGGACAACATTGCCACAAAAGACTCAAATTCCAGTTGCAGTTTTACAACTGCAGGCATCAATCTTCAGTTTCCTGGTACTTGTCATGTGAGGAGTGAAAATAAGTTGACAATAAGATCAAATGTATGAATCAGAACTTATTTTCAAAGAAAATATCAGGCAGATGTCATTTTCCATAGGTAGGAATACTTCTGGACTATAGGAAGTTAAATTTCATCCCAGCATTATTTTCTAAATGTCACTTCTCATTGTCCAGTCCATTTTATTGCTATAGGCACAAATCATTTTTAATAATGAGTAATATGCAGGGTAAAGGACAATTATAGTCCAGAGGTCTTACAAATCAACAGAATTACACAGATAAAATCCCTGAAGCAAGTCCATGAATCCATAAGTTATGAAATTCAATTTGCTTAAAATGTCACCAATTCATCATCTCCAGTTTCTCAGCTGAGTAAGAGCAGCTCTAGAACATAATTCTGATCCCAGGTACCACTTCACCCAGCATGTAATTCTGAGACCCTTTCCCCGCCAGATCAGTTTTCAGTTCTTTAAAGTTCCCCAGGTGCTGTGCAAATGCATTAGTAACAAGCCAACAACTTCCCCAACAAAGCCTTGTTTGAAGAGCAACAGACTTTGCTGCTTCAAAGTCTTAAACCAACTGTATTTAATTTACGGGGAATAACACAGAAAGTAGCAGCCTCTGACTGAGGCACTTTTTTACTGAGTAGCCGCCCTTTTCAAAGAGTCTAATGTATCTAACCGCAGCCCTTTAGCTTCGCATATTTCCATTACTGTACTTTCAGAATAACACTGTGATGACCCACAGAACCATTAAAATGCCCTCTTGTGAAGCAGGTTACTGAAATCCATTACTGTAATGTGTTTTTTCCTACCACCCTCCCTGTATAGATTGCAATCCCTTGGGCCAGGATTTAAGAGTATTGTGTGCACACACAAATAATCCATTAAAAATTGTGACTTAATGAATGAATTAGTCTTCCATTTTAAAGGAAAAACATTAATGCCATTTTCTTTAAAAAAGAAGCTAAATCTTATGTCTTACAATCATATAATTAATTGCTATACGTTAGGTTTTAGAGGTGACTATTTTCCTATTTCCTAGAACAAGGGATATCCAAAAACCCATCCAGGACGAAAGTCAATTTTTATTGGTTTTTTTTCCACTGGTCTAGAGCCTAACAGGACGCCGAGGAGAATCTCCCAACAAGAGTGGTATCAGTTCAGGGAAAACATATTCCTATTTCGTGTCCTGAGAGTTATCTCCCTGGTTAAGATACATGGACCTCATTAATTACTTTACATGATGTAAATCTACAGAGTACATCCTAGGATCTGTGTTGCCTAGCATGTGCCAAACATTGCTTTTATCCCACTCACATCCTGCCTTTTGCATAAGATACCAGATCACCTCTAGAGATACCAGGGTCTCTTCCAGTCACCAAGTTTTGGGGTGAATCCTTTAAAGTCCCCATGAGGGGCTTCCCTGGTGGCGCAGTGGTTGAGAGTCTGCCTGCCAATGCAGGGGACATGGGTTCGAGCCCTGGTCTGGGAGGATCCCACATGCCACGGAGCAACTGGGCCCGTGAGCCACAATTACTGGGCCTGCGCGTCTGGAGCCTGTGCTCTGCAGCAAGAGGGGCCACGATAGTGAGAGGCCCGCGCACCGCGATGAAGAGTGGCCCCCGCTTGCCACAACTAGAGAAAGCCCTCGCACAGAAACGAAGACCCAACACAGCCATAAATAAATAAATAAATAAATTTAATACTTGCTACTCTAACTAGCTCCTCTGACATCTCTCTGTATTCACTATAAAAAATAAAAATAAAAATAAAAAAATAAAAAATAAAAAAAATAAAGTCCCCATGAAATTAGGATTTCTAATTGTTTCTCTCAAAAATACACAATAATCATAAACTTAATCATAAATCAATTTTGACTTCTAATGTTAGCCAAGAATGTTCATAAGTGTCAAAATTGTTTGGATTCTGTTTTTATTTTAGCTTTTTAAGTAAAAGACATTGTGACTCAGGATTCTGAGTCCCTTGTAGAAGAAAGAAGGGGATAGACTTGTTAGAGAGGCACATGGGGGGTTTCAAAGATAATGATAAAGAAGTGTTATTTCTTAAACTGGGTACTGGATATATGATTATTTCTTATATCATTAATCTTTATTTATAAAGATTATTTTGTATCTACTCAATATTTTATAAAACCTGTTTTGAAAACAAACTACACAGAAATAATCCCTGTTTCCCTGTTTCCAATTTCCACATTTAAATTATTGCCACCTAATTGAAGCAAATCAAAGGCATCTGTGAAATTTGACAAGTTTACTAATACTTTCAGGAAAACCCTATGGGAATAATTCTGCCTCTGAAAAGACTTTTATCCAAAGTTGCTTTAAGATGCTATTCTAATAATACTATGATATAATATCATCAACATTAGAAGGAAAAAAACCCAGAAAGCTTCATCCCCCCAAAAAACTTCAAAAACAAGTAGGCACCATCTACCCCACAAA
The DNA here is from genome assembly GCF_949987535.1 of Balaenoptera acutorostrata. Lineage (NCBI taxonomy): Eukaryota > Metazoa > Chordata > Mammalia > Artiodactyla > Balaenopteridae > Balaenoptera > Balaenoptera acutorostrata. The sequence continues at coordinate 62,491,992 of NC_080070.1, forward strand.
TGTGTTTGTTGCACTTGTACTATTGCGAATACAGAGACAAATACACAGTCTCTGTCTTCAGGGAGTTTACAGTATAACAGGGAAGGAAAACAGACATATAAACGATTGATCTAATGCAAGATAACATTAAATAAGTGCTGAACGGGGGTGTAAACAGCATGCCATGAAGTTGAGTTAGAGAAGTGAGCTGAGGCTTCCCTTGGCAAACAGCATTTACTATGATTAATTTGCAATGGTCTACGGTCAGCCCTTCACCCTTGCAGCTCCAGAATTTGATTTTATCAATGCCCCAGAGTTGATCAGATTCAGAGACAATGACTCATACTTACCAACTCCCAAATGTCTAAAGAATATAAATCAAAATGCCAATTTATAAATTTACAATAAGAATTATAACTGCTGAGAAGAGCAGATGTCCATGCTGTCTGACACACACCTCTCTCCCTCTAGACAAGTTAAATGGAAAGCCCTATAGTGAGAAAGGTGCTTGGGATATAAGAAGTCATAAAAAGATCAGCTTGTGATATGGTTATGTTTTTAAAAAGCATCATTTTGGTAGCTTGAGAGGTCCAACTGCACAAAAGGGACATACTTCAGGAAAGACCACACATTCCCAGAGTCCTAACAGGAAACCTTATCCTCTACATTGGACCAGATGAACATGGTCAAAGTCTGCCTTCCAGCTCCTTGTTTTTGTGTGTTTCTAGGGCTGACCACATGCCCTTAGGCCATGTTCTAAAGTTGTGTTCTTTCTTCGGTTACATTAAAAACTTTAACCAGGTTAGAGTCAAGTCTTCCAGTGGGGGATTACTTAGCACCTTTGCATAGCTGTACACGCTTCCAAAACTTAGTTTATAAGGTAATTCTCAGACTGCTCTCTCACATGCACGTGGAGAGTGGCTAGCTTTAGGGTCCATGCAGAGGTACAATAGGAGATGAGTCTGGCTATGGAAGTCTGGGGAAGACCACAAAGTTCTTTAATACCTTGAATACTGTTCTAGAGAATGGCAAGTCATTGAAGATTTTCAGGAAGAAGAGTGACCTAGTTCACTCTAGAATGCAACAGTCTTTACAAACTCCTTTGGAAAAACATTCTGTGGGGAAAATATTTTGTAATATCTATGACATATCAGATGTACTTCATTCTAACCCTTGAACAAGAACAAGCTCAAAGGATATCATTTCTTCTCAGAGAGGAGCTAAAACTCACAAAGAAAACACAACCAAATTATGCCAAACAGCACTTAGAAAATTAATGCATCAATTGTCTATTAGATTTTCCTCATTGTTTTGGGTTTGGTGACTAAACCTTAGTTTCTAGACCAGTGAACAAGCCACATATGTAATTTAAAATTTTCTAGTAGCCACATTAAAAAATGCAAAAAGAAACTGGTGAAATTAATTTAAACTGTAAATTTTGTTTAATCCAATGTACCCAAAATATTATTTCCATGTCAAGTTTTTGAAATCCAAGTGCATTTTGTACTTACAGAACATCTCGATTCAGACTAATATATTTCAAGTGCTCAGTAGCCACGTGTAGCTAGTGGCTAATATTGTATAGCATAGCCTAATACTACCTGCTTTCGGCTCCAGGGTGTTCCATATTATCAGACAGAGTTGGCTTTCAGAGAGACCAAATTGTTCATGGCTATAGAGAATTGAAGGATTATAACATTTAATATGAATCTATTTTCTCCTGCAGGATGGTGTGTGTTTGTGTGTGTGTGTGTGCGAAAGAGAGAGAGAGGAAGAGAGAGAAAATATGAGATTATCTTTGAGCAGCTAAATGGTTCACTTGGAGGTAATTAGGAAAGCCAGATCTCTAGAAATTTCCCCCCCCCCCTTTGGAAGGGTTTTAAAAATACAAAGCACCAGAACTTTCTTCTTTGGGTTTCTATAACTTACTTGTGACATTTAGCTTCAAAAGATAACCTATGCGTTTTATTTATTTATTTGTTTATTTATCTATTTATTTATGTGGCTGCATCGGGTCTTAGTTGCAGCACACAGGATCTTCATTGTGGCACGCAGGCTTCTCTCTAGTTGCGGCACGTGGGCTTAGTTGCCCCACAGCATGTGGGATCCTAGTTCCCTGACCAGGAATCAAACCCGTATCCCCTGCATTGGAAGGCAGATTCTTAACCACTGGACCACGAGGGAAGTCCCAAACTATGCATGTTGAATTATCCTGACATTGCTAACTGAAAAATCCCCAGTGCAAAAAAAAAATTCATTCTTCCATATCCTCTTGACTCCGAACCCTGAATAGAGATGAGAAATAGTGTTTAAGTCTCATAGATTCCACCCATACTGCAGTTATTTTAGACAATCTGATTGCATGTATATCTTCATATACCTTCACGTAGTAGCTCCATTTCTTTTCAGCTGGAAAGAAAACTAGCATTCCAGTTAGTTCCACTCTCCTAGGAGAGAAGAGTTGGAGTGAAAGATGACTCACCTTACTGTTTCTCTAACTGGATCATCAGCTGTGAGTAGATAGTCCATGCCCACCACTGACGTCCTGCCAGCATCCATTGTCCATGGAAAGAAGGGCTGATCCTTGGATATCACTTTGCCAGCCTTTACTGAAGAAATTTAGGTGTTAACCTAAAACAACAAAACAGCCAGTTATTGTACCAGAAAAATGGGTTTATTCCGGAGCAGCAAAGAATTGTAATTCAGGACATGCCACTATGCTGAACCATATGTGAGTCACATAAAGCAAAGAGGAAACTTTTAGAGAGAAGAAGGGGAAGTTGGGAGGGGCTGTTATAAACAAAAAATCAACTGGACGAAACTGGAAGTTAGAAGTATAGTGGCTTTTCATTGGCTGAATTGTGACAGACCCTCATTGACTGAGCTGTTGCCAAGCAAGGAGAACATTTTCTTCCCTGGCTGGTGGTAGGAAAGTAGTGTCACTCCCTGCTGGAGATGCAAAATATGTCTCCTCCTGTTGAGATGGAGTGGTAGGAGCATGACAGCTCCCTCTTCTGGCCCCTTTACCCCACTTTAGTGAGGTTTTCTTTTATTCATTTTCACAAAGGTAACTGTTCTGAAGTCATACAGGGCATGTGATTTGGGGGAAGGGGGAAGGAAGGGAAGGAAGAATAGATAATCTACCCTTTTCCCTTAGTCTTTGACTCTGTAGGAGAGGGAAAATAATTTTCCTTCTACCCTTCTAGGCTCTTGACTTAGACCCCCTGTAATAAAAGACTGATTAACAGGAGAACAAACGGAAGTTTAATAATTTGTATACCTCCTGCATACATGGGAGATACCCAGGAAAACTGAGTAATTCTCCCAAATGGCCAAGCCATCACCTTAAATACCATCTCCAGCTAAAGACAAAATATGATGTTGGGGTCGGGGAGGCCAATTACAAGGGGTTACCAGGCAAAGCATAGTAAACAAGGGTAATGCTGTTGTGCAGATTTAAGTCATTGCCTTCTCTATTGATAAGAGTTTCTAGAGTTTTAGGGTCTTTTTTCTCTTTCTACAGAGAGGAAGTCACCCTTGCAAATGGAAGATTTCCCTTATAAATGTAAATATCCTTTTCAAAAGGGTTAATTTCTATTCTGGTTTCAGAGCTTTTCCTGTGTCTGCTGTTTCTCGAAAAAATAAGAACTAAACCTCAGCCAAAGAAGAGGTATATTCTGGGGTGGCAAATTCTGCTCCCCTTCAACTCTTTGTCCCTTATTTCCCAAAACTCTCTTCCTTGATCCTTTCCCTTTCTTGCCTCCTGACCCCACTTTATGTCCTCTGGAATTCTCCCTACTGAACTATCTCTATCTCAGAGTCATCTTAAGGCTTGAAAATTTCATACCCTTGGGAGCTGTCTATGTCACTGGCTTTTCCCTTCTGGTTGGTGACCACTGCTCTTTCTCAATGTCTACTGGCTTTCCTTGGGAGGTAGAAAGTAGGAGAGAACTCTGACCTCATGGATGTGATGATGGATAAGGGGAGTGTTCCACTCTAGACTGGAGCTAACTGTATGCTAAAGGAGCATTAATGTCAACAGGATTTTACCATCGTGAGGATTTGTTATTTTCCCCATATCTCTAGATCGTGCACATGAGGAATGTTTTGTCCTTCTATTAACATATTTGACTTTAGTTCTTACAAAGTAAAACCTTGCTCTTTCCTGCCCTGAATTATACAACACATTTGTCCACTTTTCTTTTAATCCATGTTGCCAAATGACTTTTCTCTAATCACTACTTTTCTCCCCTCAAATTGATCTAGAAAGCTTAGAGATTTTCAGCTCACTCTGTCACACTTCCAAAAAACAAAACAAAGCAAAACCTTTCTTTTTAATTGAGATAGTTTTAGTACAGGTTTGTTTCCTGTAATCGAAAGAGACTTGACTATAATAATCTATATTAAAATCTACTTGTTTTTCTTCCTTCTAGGAAATATCCATTGCAATCTAATGATTTACTTGCAAAGCTACGTGATAAAATAGCAGAAGAATAAAGTAAGACCTTTTGAAATTTTCACAAGTACAGTGTCATGGCCAAATAATGAACAGTAATAGTTGGTTTGTCCAATATTACTGTGGAGTTAATTTTTTGGATAGCTGGAACTTACCCTTAACTACCAAAACCTTGCTCTTTAAACCAAACATCTAAATCAAGGTCTAATCCAGTAAGGCCCTAAACAGCTAGAAAAGTGAGGGCTTTTTTGTTTTTTGTGGGTTTTTTTTGGCAGCCTTGAGTCTGATTTTTTAAGTGTTCCCGTTTCCTGTTCTATTGTCAAGTCATCCCATCTTGTGCCTATTATCCTTTTCAACTCTCTATATATCTTGTAGCCTCTAATTTGTGCCAAGTGTGAAACCGAGCAGGACCCTGTGGGGCCCTCCCAGAGACAGATCCCCCATGTCCCCTTCCTCTTGTTTGTACAAAAGCTTTAGCCTCCTAGACCTTCCCCAAGTTCCAAAGAGCAAATTTAATCAGAGAGGTGAGAAAATGCAGAAACAAAGGAAAACAGTCAAGCAAGATGAAATAATAATAATTTAGCCATAAAGCAAAATCAAGAGCTTTTAGTTCCTCCTCAAGGGCTATAGATAATATCCTGAGCCATATCCTTGAGTTGTTTTACAGGTACTAAAAAACCCTCACCAGGTGGAGGATGTTAACTGTGTGCTGATCACCAGAATGTAGACCCCAGACTGGCTGGAACCAGAAGGTTGATGATTAAGAGTCCCAAAACATCACCCTGTTACCTCACCGTCAACCAATAAGAGAATTGTGCATGAGCTAATCACATACCCTGTGATGCTCTCCCTCACACTGTCTTTAAAAATCCCTCCCTGAAAGCCATCTGGGAGTTCAGGAATTTTGAGCATGAGCTGCCCATCCTCTTTGCTTGGCCCCACGTTGGGGGCCTTGCAATAAACAATCTACTTTCCTTCACCACAACCCAGTGACAGTAGATTGGTTTTGCTGTGTCAGGTGAGTGGACCCAACTTTGGTTCTGTAATAGGTGGAAGAGCCTCACAACCAAATTGGTTAGAATTCTGTATAAATTAACTGAACTAGTAAATGAAATTGAGGGACTAAACCATGAATAAGCAGCATGAGCTTAGGGAGTGGGAGATTTTTGTGGTATCAGAACTTTGTGGCACCTATTTTGGCCTACAAGGATTTTTTACTTTGATTTTAAATTTTTTCTAAATGGTGAATATTGCTATTGTACACAGAAGGTGTTAAATAAGTGACACGTTGCTATTATTATTCACCAAAACGACCTTTGTTATTTTACCTTATCTTAAGATGCTAAGTCTCTCACCCTTTGTAAACTGCCAGAAATAATTTGGGGATGTACATGGGGTTTGTATATTAATGAGAGTTAGTCATTCACATTTCTGAGTAATATATCCTAATAAGCAAAAAGGAAATTGTTAAATACAATACTCATGAAGCGGTTTGTTCCAGTTAATTTACTTTTATTTATACTATGTACTAAGCATTTTCTTACTGTGATAAATAGAGCAGACTGGGGATAACAACCTTTAATGACCAAAGATGGTTTATTGGAAACATCTGTTTTCATGACAAGGTCTGTTGCCATAGATAAAAGAGGATTAGGAGGTGGGGCTGGATGTGTATCAGCATCATCTCTCTGGAGGCTGTAAAGAAATGTTAAAATAAGCCCCTTCCAATAGTTGACTTATTAATTACATCTTTTTTACCAGAGGAATTTGCTTATTATGAGTTTTCTTTCCTGTTATTTTTGGTCCAGGCAAATCAATGTTTTACTGTGACAGAAAACAAGCCTGTACATTCTCTAGGTACCAGGAAAGGCAGACTGAATCGTGTTGCTAGATACAAACTAAAGTTAGACAAAGTCTACTTTTATGCACAATCTGAGAGCGAAAAGGGGTGTGAGGAAAGAGGGGAAGTTAATCACACTACCAGTAAACTCTCTAATATCTACACAGTGAGCTGATAGAATCTAATTATATCAGCGTCCCCAGATTTTATCAGCTAAAAAACAAAGTTAAGAAAGATTTTAAAAATAAAAATATAGGGTTGGCCAAAAAGTTCGTTTGGGTCCTACAGACAATAAGATGGTACAGAAAAGCCCGAACGAACTTTTTGGCCAACCGTATATTTTTATTTTTAAAATCTTTCTTAACTTTGTTTTTTAGCTGATAAAATCTGGGGACACTGATATAATTAGGAAGGAACCCAGTAGCTTCCTTTCTAATTACAAAAGTAAAATGTGACTATTATAAAAGATTCACTGGGAGGAGTCAAGATGGCAGTGTGGGAAGACGCAGAGTTAGCATCTCCCCACAACTAGGGCACCTGCCGGCCACTGGTGGGGGACTCTAACCCCCAAGGAGATGTGAGAAACCCCAGAGTGAACAGGTAGGACGTAGGGGGACCAAGGGGGGAGGAGAAGTGGAGGCCAGACAAGATCGGTGCCCTTGAGGCCGGGGAGATCAGGAGAGGCAGGTGGGAGGGACTCTCTGGGAAGAGCGGGAGAGGAGCGGAGGGCGAGCGCCTGGTCCACTGGGGCTGGGGAGCCTGCTGAGCTCCCAAGCCCATCTTACCCCTCCAAAGCCCAATCCAGGCTTCGTGGGTCCTGGGGGCATAGGAGGGAGGCTGGGGAGATCAAGAGTGGCAGGAAGGAGGGGCCCTCCTGGAGGTGCAGAAGAGGGGCAGAGGGCAATTGCCCCACCCACTCAGGCCCAGATAGCCTGCTGAGCTCCCAGGCCAATCCCCTGCCCTCCAAGCCCCCTCCAGGCTGCGTGGGTCCTTGTGGGCATAGGAGGGAGGCCAGGGAGATCAGGAGAGGCAGGTGGGAGGGGCCCTCCAGGAGGAGTGGGTGAGGAGCGGAGGGCATTAGCCCTGCCCACTCGAGCTCAGGAAGCCTGCTGGGCTCCCAGGGGAGGTCCCCTGCCCTCTGAGACTAGGGGTGGGGGGCACGCCTGGGACCCTTCTGTTTCTGGAGCCTAAGCCCCACCCCCCACAGGTCCCAGGGCCTTTTCCAGCCCTGTGGGTCCTGAGCATTGACCCCACCCACTGCCCAAACCTCACCCCTGCTTAGGCCCCACCCTCCACAGCCAACGCCTTCCCCCCTCCTTTTTTTTTTTTTCCCTTTTCCCTCCTCCTCTTTTTTACTATTGTGGTATTGATGTACCTTCCGGTTGTTGATTCAGCTATATTTTTATTTTTACATTCTTTCTAACATATCTGTTAGTTTCCTACTCTAGTTTTATCTTTTACTTTGTTATTGTTCCCTTTCTTTCCTTTTATTTATTTATTTATTTATTTTTGCCACCCCACTCGGCATGCGGGATGTTGCTTTGTGAGCCTGGGGTCAGGCGGAAGCTCCTGCGGTGGAAGCGCAGAGTCCAAACCACTGGATTAACAGAGAACCTCAGACTCCAGGGAATATTCATCAGAGTGAGGTCTCAGAGTTCCTCATCTCAGCACCAAGACCCAGCTCTACCCAATAGCCTACAAACTCCAGTGTTGGAAGCCTCAGGCCAAACAATCAGTAAAACAGGAACACAATCCCACTCATTAAAAAAAAAAAAAAAAGACAGAAAAAAAATATGTCACAGATTAAGGAGTAAGGTAACAACCTACAAGACCAAATAAATGAAGAGAAAATAGGCACTCTACATGAAAAAGAATTCAGAGTAATGATAGTAAAGATGATCCAGAATCTCGGAAATAAAAGGGAAGCACGGATTGAGAAAATACAAGAAATGTTTAACAAAGATCTAGAAGAACTAAAGAACAAACAAACAGAGATGAACAACACAATAACTGAAGTGAAAAATATACTAGAAGGAATCAATAACAGAATAACGGAGGCAGAAGAACGAGTAAGTGAGGTGGAAGACAAAATGGTGGAAATAACTGCCAAGGAGCAGAATAAAGAAAAAAAAATGAAAAGAATTGAAGACAATCTCAGAGACCTCTGGGACAACACTAAACACACCAACATTTGAAGTATAGGGATCCCGGAAGAAAAAGTGAAAAAGAAAGGGTCTGAGAAAATATTTGAAGAGATTATAGTGGAAAACTTCCCTAACATGGGAAAGGAAATAGTCACCCAAGTCCAAGAAGCACATAGAGTCCCATACAGGATAAATCCTAGAAAAACACACCAAGTCACATATTAATCAAACTAACAAAAATTAAATTCAAAGAAAAAATATTAAAAGCAGAAAGGGAAAAACAAAAAATAACATACAAAGGAATACCCATAAGGTTATCAGCTGATTTTTCAGTGGAAACTCTCCTGGCCAGAAGGGAGTGGCAGGATATACTTAAAGTGATGAAAGAGAAAAATCTGCAACTAAGATTACTCTACCTAGCAAGGATCTCATTCAAATTTGATGGAGAAATCAAAATCTTTTCAAACAAAAGCTAAGAGAATTCAGCACCACCAAACCAGCTTTACAAAAAATGCTAAAGAAAATTCTCTAAGCGGGAAACACAAGAGAAGAAAAACACCCACATAAACAAACCCAAAACAATTAAGAAAATGGTAATAGGAACATACATATTGATAATAACCTTGAATGTAAATGGATTAAATGCCCCAACCAAAAGACACAGACTGGCTGAATGGATACCAAAACAACCCATATATATGCTGTCTACAAGAGACCCACTTCAGACCTAGGGACACATACAGACTGAAAGTGAAGGGATGGAAAAAGATATTCCATGCAAATGGAAATCAAAAGAAAGCTAGAGTAGCAATACTCATATCAGATAAAATAGACTTTAAAATAAAGACTATTACAAGAGATAAGAATTGATCAAAGGATCAATCCAAGAAGAATAACAATTATAAATGTTTATGCACCCAACATAGGAGCATCTCAATATATAAGGCAAATGCTAACAACCGTGAAAGGAGAAATCAACAGTAACACAATAATAGTAGGGAACTTTAACACCCCAATTTCATCAATGGACAGACCATGCTAACAGAAAATAAATAAGGAAACACAAGCTTTAAATGACACAACAGACTAGATAGATCTAATTGATATTTATAGAACATTCCACCCAAAAGTGGCAGAATACACTTTCTTCTCAAGAGCACATGGAACATTCTCCAGGATAGATCACATCTTGGGTCACAAATCAAGCCTCGGAAAATTTAAGAAAATTGAAATCGTATCAAGCATCTTTTCTGACCACAACATTATGAGATTGGAAATCAGTTATAGGAAAAAAAATTAAAAACACAAATACATGGAGGCTAAACAGTGCGCTACTAAATAACCAAGAGATCACTGAAGAAATCAAAGAAGAAACAAAAAAATACCTAGAGACAAATGACAATGAAAACATGATGACCCAAAACCTATGGGATGCAGCAAAAGCAGTTCTAAGAGGGAAGTTTATAGCAACTCAATCTCACCTCAAGAAACAAGAAAAATCTCAAATAAGCAATCTAACCCTAAACTTAAAACAATTAGAGAAAGAAGAACAAAGAAAACCCAAAGTTAGTAGAAGGAAAGGAATCATAAAGATCAGAGCAGAAATAAATGAAATAGAAATGAAGAAAACAATAGCAAAGATCAATAAAACTAAAAGCTGGTTCTTTGAGAAGATAAACAAAATTGATAAACCCTTAGTCAGACTCATCAAGATAAAAAGGGAGAAGATGCAAATCAATAGAATTAAAAATGAAAAAGGAGAAATCACAACTGACACTGCAGAAATGCAAAGGATTATAAGAGACTGCTACAAACAACTATATGCCAATAAAATGGACAACCACGAAGAAATGGACAAATTCTTGGAAAGGTACAATTTTCCAAGTCTTAACCAGGAAGAAATAGAAAATATAAACAGACCAATCACAAGTAATGAAATTGAAACTGTGATTAAAAATCTTCCAACAAACAAAAGTCCAGGACCAGATGGCTTCACAGGTGAATTCTATCAAACATTTAGAGAAGAGCTAACACCTATCCTTCTCAAACTCTTCTAAAAAATTCCAGAGGGAGAAACACTCCCAAATTCATTCTACAAAGCCACAATCACCCTGATACCAAAACCAGAAAAAAAAATCACACAAAAAGAAAATTATAGACCAATATCACTGATGAACATAGATGCAAAAATCCTGAACAAAGTACTAGCAAACAGAATCCAACAGCACTTTAAAAGGATGATACAACATGATCAAGTGGGATTTATCCCAGGGATGCAAGGATTCTTCAATATACGCAAATCAATTAATGTGATACACCACATTAACAAATTAAGGAATAAAAACCATATGATCAACTCAATAGATGCAGAAAAAGCTTTTGACAAAATTCAACCCCAATTTATGATAAAAACTCTCCAGAAAATGGGCATAGAGGGAACCTACCTCAACATAATAAAGGCCATATATGACAATCCCACAGCAAGCATCACACTCAATGGTGAAAAACTGAAAGCATTTCCACTAGGATCAGGAACAAGACAAGGATGTCCACTCTCGCCACTCTTATTCAACGTAGTTTGGGAAGTCCTAGCCACAGCAATCAGAGAAGAAAAAGAAATAAAAAGAATACAAATTGGAAAAGAAGAAGTAAAACTGTCACTGTTTGCAGATGACATGATACTATACATAGAAAATCCCAAAGATGCCACCAGAAAACTACTAGAACTAATCAATGAATTTGGTAAAATAGCAGGATACAAAATTAATGCACAGAAATCTCTTGCATTCCTATACACCAACAACAAAAAGTCAGAAAGAGAAATTAAGGAAACACTCCCATTTACCACTGCAACAAAAAGAATAAAATACCTAAGAATAAACCTGCCTAAGGAGGCAAAAGACTTGTACTCAGAAAACTATAAAACACTTATGAAATAAATCAAAGGTGACATAAACAGATGGAGAAACATACCATGTTCTTGGATTGGAAGAATCAATATTGTGAAAATGACTATAGTACCCAAAGCAATCTACAGATTCAATGCAATGCCTATCAAACTACCAATGGCATTCTTCACAGAATTAGAACAAAAAATCTTACAATTCGTATGGAAACACAAAAGACTCCAAATATCAAAAGCAATCTTGAGAAAGAAAAACAGAGTTGGAGGAATCAGACTCCCAGACTTCAAACTATACCACAAAGCTATAGTAATCAAGACAGTATGGTACCGGCACAAAAACAGAACTATAGATCAATGGTAGAGGATACAATGCCCAGAGATAAACCCACGCACATATGGGTACCTAATTTATGACAAAGGAGGCAAGAACATACAATGGAGAAAAGACAGCCTCTTCAATAAGTGGTGCTGGGAAAACTGGACAGCTACATGTAAAAGAATGAAATTAGAACACTACCTAACACCATACACAAAAATAAACCCCAAATGGATTAAAGACTTAAATGTAAAATCAGACACTATAAAACTTTTAGAGGAAAACATAGGAAAAACACTCTTTGACATAAACCACAGGAAGATCTTTTTTTGACCCACCTCCTAGAGTAACAGAAATAAAAACAAAAATAAACAAATGGGACCTAATTAAACTTAAAAGCTTTTGCACAGCAAGGGAAACCATAAACAAGACAAAAAGACAACCCTCAGAATGGGAGAAAATATTTGCAAATGAAATAACACAAAGGATTAATCTCCAAAATATACAAACAGTTCATGGAGCTCAATATCAAAAAAACAAACAATCCAGTTAAAAAGTGGGTGGAAGATCTAAATAGACATTTCACCAAGGAAGACATACAGATGGCCAAGAGGTACATGAAAAGAAGCTCAACATCACCAATTGTTAGAGAAATGCAAATCAAAGTACAATGAGGTATCACCTCATGCCAGTCAGAATGGCCATTATCAAAAAATCTAGAAACAATAAATGCTGGAAAGGGTGTGGTGAAAAGGGAACCCTCCTACACTGTTGGTGGGAATGTAAGTTGATACAACCATTATGGAAAACAGTATGGAGTTTCCTTAAAAATCTAAAAATAGAACTACCATATGACCCAGCAATCCCACTACTGGGCATATACCCTGAGAAAACCATAATTCAAAAAGAGACATGCACCACTATGTTCTTTGCAGCACTATTTACAATAGCCAGGACACGGAAGCAACTTAAGTGTCCATCGACAGATTAATGGATAAAGAAGATGTGGCACATATATACAATGGAATAATACTCAGCCATAAAAAGAAACGAAATTGAGTTATTTGTAGTGAGGTGGATGGACCTAGAGTCTGTCATACAGAGTGAAGTAAGTCAGAAAGAGAAAAACAAACACCGTATGCTAACACATATATATGGAATCTAAAAAACAAAACAAATGGTACTGATGAACCTAGTTGCAGGGCAGGAATAAATAGGTAGACATAGAAAATGGACTTGATGACATGGGGTGGAAGGGCGAAGCTGGGGCAAAGTGAGAGTAACATCGACATATACACACTACCAATGTAAAATAGTTGGCTGGTGGGAAGCAGCAGCATAGCACAGGGAGATCGGTTCTGTGCTTTGCAATGACCTAGAGGGGTGGGATATGGAGGATGGGAGGGAGGCTCAAGAGAGAGGGGATATGGGGACATGTATATGCATATGGCTGATTCACTTTGTTGTGCAACAGAAACTAATATGGTATTGTGAAGCAATTATATGCCAATAAAGATCTATTAAAAAAATTAAGTAAATAAATAAACAGTTTTACAGTGCTATAAAAAAAAAAAGATTCACAGAAGACAAAATGGTAGAAGGAAAAGGTAAAACCACCTACCTCTCAGAGAAACAACTGCTAACACTAATGTTAGCTACTATTAACTGTTAACATTTAATGTAAATAGAAATAAGGCTTAGGTGTTTGTACACAAAAATTAGTTCATACTTTCTCATAAATGTCACTTAATTCTATAATATAGTCAACATTCCATTTCAGGAAATAAAGATTCACATCTCATGGGATATATTGTGACTGTAGAGAAATTAAGATAGATCTCTAATCTCTTATGATTGACATCCTGGGCATTTCCAATATTTTGTCTTATAAGTAACTCTAGAATGAACATGCTTATGCATATCTATTGATCACATCTCAAATTATTCCTTAGGGAAAATAAAAGGAGAGATATAGCTAGGTGAAGATATATATACCTTTACAATTTTTCATTTTTTTACTATTTTAAAAATATATGAAACAATACATTGTTTTTGAAGTATAGAATTTGATATACACCTGTTGGACATTTGATTATACCCAATATGTCTTACAACCCATCCCATACTCCAGCTTCAATATTTAGGACTTAGTATTACAATGACAATTCTACTCCCCTCCTATCATGCTATGTGCTGACTCATGTCTTCATATTTGGTTGAAATTGGAATGTATCTAACAAATTTTGTGGACTTTTCCTTAGTTTAAGCACGGATGTAGTTTTCTTGCCTGCATATGCCTTTCTTTCATTCTTTTTTGGTAAGATTAGTGTAGTACTTATGCTGTCATCCCTTTTAGAATTATTGAGCTATCTTGTCTTACTTAGTCATAATAAATAAATGGGAATTTATAACCAGAGGAAAATTATATTGTCTGAATTTTAAAGTTAATACAACATAAGTATTGTTGCTTAACACAGAAAGGACTTGACTTTTACATTTCATTGAAACAAAAGTGAAAGAAGAAAATCAACTTTTCCCAAGTCAAATGAAAAGGAAAAATAACACTTTGTATTAACAGTTGGAATCTCTTATTCTGTTGCATCCTAGCTTTTTACCTACTATAAAAAAGTACTGGCTTAGTAATATTTTATCTCAAATATCTGTGCATTCAAGAATAATAACTATTGTGTTGATTTGTTATCTATTTTATACCACCAAGTATTCTATCCAGAAATATTGATTTACAGTTAGATGCTGCAATTGATGGACTGAATAGCAGAATATGTCAAATTGTTTTTTATGTTATTAATACAATTCAGCATTTGGTTTACTTAACTACCAATCATTAAAAAGAAGTTGATTTTCAGTTAAGATGACTAACTTGGGGTGAGGATGGAGGATGGTGTGACAGATTGTATTTTCCAAAAATGAGTGCAATAGTATTTCTGGTTTTTATCCAACCTTGTTACTTCCTCCTCAAGAAGTAGAGCCTATTTCTCATCACCTTGAAACTGACTGAGGCTTTGTAATTTCCTCAGAAAATAGAATGCTGTGGAAATGACATGTATGACTTCTAAGGCTGGGGTAGAAATGGTGATACAGCTTCTGCTGGGCTTTCTTTCTTGAGACTCTCATCCTTGTAAACTAGCCACCGTGTTGTGAGGAAGCCTAAGCTACAAAAAGAAGCCATATGTAGGTGTCCTGGCTGAAGTCCCAAATTTATCTACCTAATTTATCTTGTCATTTCTAGGTTTTAAAGCCCCAATTATTTTAAAGATTTTGTTTTCTTAAGACAGAAAAACCAGAACTCCCTATGGGTGTTAGATCAGTAATCCAAAGTGTAAGCATTGTTATAAAATTCAAGACACCTGAACTGAATTTTACAATAAGCAATATAATGATAAGGAGAAGTTTTCTGCTCAAAAAAATTAATTTTATTAGTTATTTTACATTTGGCAAAGAAAATCTATGTATGCCTCCTCTTAACTCATAACTAAAGTGTTATGGACTATTTGAAGTACATCTTGTCTTCAAGCTCTAGTGATAAAGTTAAACAAGATAGAATATTATGACAATTTTATCTTATTTTCCAAAGCAAAAGTCTTTTGAGTCTAAACACTTAACTCCAGGAAGGTTTGGAATTAAACAGCTATCTTACAGCTGACATTTAAAATTACTGCCTTAAAAAAGATATTTTAGGTAGCAAGAAAAACTACAATCCTGCAGCCTGTGGACCAAAAACCACAGTTACAGAAAGACAGAGAAGATGAAAAGGCAGAGGGCTATGTACCAGATGAAGGAACAAGAAAAAACCCCAGAAAAACAACTAAATGAAGTGGAGATAGGCAACCTTCCAGAAAAAGAATTCAGAATAATGATAGTGAAGATGATCCAGGACCTCGGAATAAGAATGGAGGCAAAGATCGAGAAGATGCAAGAAATGATTAACAAAGACCTAGAAGAATTAAAGAACAAACAAACAGAGATGACCAATACAATAACTGAAATGAAAACTACACTAGAAGGAATCAATAGCAGAATAACTGAGGCAGAAGAACGGATAAGTGACCTGGAAGACAGAATGGTGGAATTCACTGCTGCGGAACAGACTAAAGAAAAAAGAATGAAAAGAAATGAAGACAGCCTAAGAGACCTCTGGGACAACATTAAACGCAACAACATTCGCATTATAGGGGTCCCAGAAGGAGAAGAGAGAGAGAAAGGACCAGAGAAAATATTTGAAGAGATTATAGTCGAAAACTTCCCTAACAAGGGAAAGGAAATAGCCACCCAAGTCCAGGAAGCGCAGAGAGTCCCATACAGAATAAACCCAAGGAGAAACACGCCGAGACACATAGTAATCAAAGTGGCAAAAATTAAAGACAAAGAAAAATTACTGAAAGCAGCAAGGGAAAAACGACAAATAACATACAAGGGAACTCCCATAAGGTTAACAGCTGATTTCTCAGCAGAAACTTTGCAAGCCAGAAGGGAGTGGCATGATATACTTAAAGCGATGAAAGGGAAGAACCTACAACCAAGATTACTCTACCCAGCAAGGATCTCATTCAGATTTGATGGAGAAATCAAAAGCTTTACAGACAAGCAAAAGCTAAGAGAATTCAGCACCACCAAACCAGCTCTACAACAAATGCTAAAGGAACTTCTCTAAGTGGGAAACACAAGAGAAGAAAAGGACCTACAAAAACAAACCCAAAACAATTAAGAAAATGGTCATAGGAACATACATATCGATAATTACCTTAAACGTGAATGGATTAAATGCTCCAACCAAAAGACACAGGCTTGCTGAATGGATACAAAAACAAGACCCATATATATGCTGTCTACAAGAGACCCACTTCAGACCTAGGGACACATACAGACTGAAAGTGAGGGGATGGAAAAAGATATTCCATGCAAATGGAAATCAAAAGAAAGCTGGAGTAGCTATACTCATATCAGATAAAATAGACTTTAAAATAAAGAATGTTACAAGAGACAAGGAAGGACACTACATAATGATCCAGGGATCAATCCAAGAAGAAGATATAACAATTATAAATATATATGCACCCAACATAGGAGCACCTCAATACATAAGGCAACTGCTAACAGCTATAAAAGAGGAAATCGACAGTAACACAATAATAGTGGGGGACTTTAACACCTCACTTACACCAATGGACAGATCATCCAAAATGAAAATAAATAAGGAAACAGAAGCTTTAAATGACACAATAGACCAGATAGATTTAATTGATATATATAGGACATTCCATCCAAAAACGGCAGATTACACGTTCTTCTCAAGTGCGCATGGAACATTCTCCAGGATAGATCACATCTTGGGTCACAAATCAAGCCTCAGTAAATTTAAGAAAATTGAAATCATATCAAGCATCTTTTCTGACCACAACGCTATGAGATTAGAAATGAATTACAGGGAAAAAAACGTAAAAAAGACAAACACATGGAGGCTAAACAATACATTACTAAATAACCAAGAGATCACTGAAGAAATCAAACAGGAAATAAAAAAATACCTAGAGACAAATGACAATGAAAACACGACGACCCAAAACCTATGGGATGCAGCAAAAGCGGTTCTAAGAGGGAAGTTTATAGCTATACAAGCCTACCTCAAGAAACAAGAAAAATCTCAAATAAACAATCTAACCTTACACCTAAAGAAACTAGAGAAAGAAGAACAAACAAAACCCAAAGTTAGCAGAAGGAAAGAAATCATAAAGATCAGAGCAGAAATAAATGAAATAGAAACAAAGAAAACAATAGCAAAGATCAATAAAACTAAAAGTTGGTTCTTTGAGAAGATAAACAAAATTGATAAGCCATTAGCCAGACTCATCAAGAAAAAGAGGGAGAGGACTCAAATCAATAAAATCAGAAATGAAAAAGGAGACATTACAACAGACACCGCAGAAATACAAAACATCCTAAGAGACTACTACAAGCAACTTTATGCCAATAAAATGGACAACCTGGAAGAAATGGACAAATTCTTAGAAAGGTATAACCTTCCAAGACTGAATCAGGAAGAAACAGAAAATATGAACAGACCAATCACAAGTAATGAAATTGAAACTGTGATTAAAAATCTTCCAACAAACAAAAGTCCAGGACCAGATGGCTTCACAGGTGAATTCTATCAAACATTTAGAGAAGAGCTAACACCCATCCTTCTCAAACTCTTCCAAAAAATTGCAGAGGAAGGAACACTCCCAAACTCATTCTATGAGGCCACCATCACCCTGATACCAAAACCAGACAAAGACACTACAAAAAAAGAAAATTACAGACCAATATCACTGATGAATATAGATGCAAAAATCCTCAACAAAATACTAGCAAACAGAATCCAACAACACATTAAAAGGATCATACACCACGATCAAGTGGGATTTATCCCAGGGATGCAAGGATTCTTCAATATACGCAAATCAATCAATGTGATACACCATATTAACAAATTGAAGAAGAAAAACCATATGATCATCTCAATAGATGCAGAAAAAGCTTTTGACAAAATTCAACACCCATTTATGATAAAAACTCTCCAGAAAGTGGGCATAGAGGGAACCTACCTCAACATAATAAAGGCCATATATGACAAACCCACAGCAAACATCATTCTCAATGGTGAAAAACTGAAAGCATTTCCTCTAAGATCAGGAACGAGACAAGGATGTCCACTCTCACCACTATTATTCAACATAGTTTTGGAAGTCCTAGCCACGGCAATCAGAGAAGAAAAAGAAATAAAAGGAATACAAATTGGAAAAGAAGAAGTAAAACTGTCACTGTTTGCGGATGACATGATACTATACATAAAGAATCCTAAAACTGCCACCAGAAAACTGCTAGAGCTAATTAATGAATATGGTAAAGTTGCAGCATACAAAATTAATGCACAGAAATCTCTTGCATTCCTATACACTAATGATGAAAAATCTGAAAGAGAAATTATGGAAACACTCCCATTTACCATTGCAACAAAAAGAATAAAATACCTAGGAATAAACCTACCTAGGCAGACAAAAGACCTGTATGCAGAAAACTATAAGACACTGATGAAAGAAATTCAAGATGATACCAACAGATGGAGAGATATACCATGTTCTTGGATTGGAAGAATCAACATTGTGAAAATGAGTATACTACCCAAAGCAATCTACAGATTCAATGCAATCCCTATCAAATTACCAATGGCATTTTTTACGGAGCTAGAACAAATCATCTTAAAATTTGTATGGAGACACAAAAGACCCCGAATAGCCAGAGCAGTCTTGAGGCAAAAAAATGGAGCTGGAGGAATCAGACTCCCTGACTTCAGACTATACTACAAAGCTACAGTAATCAAGACAATATGGTACTGGCACAAAAACAGAAACATAGATCAATGGAACAAGATAGAAAGCCCAGAGATTAACCCACGCACCTATGGTCAACTAATCTATGACAAAGGAGGCAAAGATATACAATGGAGAAAAGACAGTCTCTTCAATAAGTGGTGCTGGGAAAACTGGACAGCTACATGTAAAAGAATGAAATTAGAATACTCCCTAACACCATACACAAAAATAAACTCAAAATGGATTAGAGACCTAAATATAAGACTGGACACTATAAAACTCTTAGAGGAAAACATAGGAAGAACACTCTTTGACATAAATCACAGCAAGATCTTTTTTGATCCACCTCCTAGAGTAATGGAAATAAAAACAAAAATAAACAAGTGGGACCTAATGAAACTTCAAAGCTTTTGCACAGCAAAGGAAACCATAAACAAGACGAAAAGACAACCCTCAGAATGGGAGAAAATATTTGCAAATGAATCAACGGACAAAGGATTAATCTCCAAAATATATAAACAGCTCATTCAGCTCAATATTAAAGAAACAAACACCCCAATCCAAAAATGGGCAGAAGACCTAAATAGACATTTCTCCAAAGAAGACATACAGACGGCCACGAAGCACATGAAAAGATGCTCAACATCACTAATTATTAGAGAAATGCAAATCAAAACTACAATGAGGTATCACCTCACTCCTGTTAGAATGGGCATCATCAGAAAATCTACAAACAACAAATGCTGGAGAGGGTGTGGAGAAAAGGGAACCCTCTTGCACTGTTGGTGGGAATGTAAATTGATACAGCCACTATGGAGAACAATATGGAGGTTCCTTAAAACACTAAAAATAGAATTACCATATGACCCAGCAATCCCACTACTGGGCATATACCCAGAGAAAACCGTAATTCAAAGAGACACGTGCACCCGAATGTTCATTGCAGCACTATTTACAATAGCCAGGTCATGGAAGCAACCTAAATGCCCATCAACAGACGAATGGATAAAGAAGTTGTGGTACATATATACGATGGAATATTATTCAGCCATAAAAAGGAACGAAATTGAGTCATTTGTTGAGAAGTGGATGGATCTAGAGACTGTCATACAGAGTGAAGTAAGTCAGAAAGAGAAAAACAAATATCGTATGTTAATGCATGTATGTGGAACGTAGAAAAATGGTACAGATGAGCCAGTTTGCAGGGCAGAAGTTGAGACACAGATGTAGAGAATGGACATATGGACACCAAGGGGGGAAAACTGCGATGAGGTGGGGATGGTGATGTGCTGAATTGGGCGATTGGGATTGACATGTATACACGGATGTGTATAAAACTGATGCCTAATAAGAACCTGCAGTATAAAAAAACAAACAAAACAACTAATACTAAACTTTCATTGGGTTATTTGTATGGAAATATGTTAATATAAATGTTTCAGACATTACATGAAATTTCTAAAAATCTTATATTTGTATTTGTATGGAAATATGTATGGAAATATGTTAATATAAATGTTTCAGACAGTACATGAAATTTCTAAAAATCTTATATTTGTATTTGTATGGAAATATGTATGGAAATATGTTAATATAAATGTTTCAGACATTACATGAAATTTCTAAAAATCTTATATTTGTATTTGTATGGAAATATGTATGGAAATATGTTAATATAAATGTTTCAGACATTACATGAAATTTCTAAAAATCTTATATTTGTATTTGTATGGAAATATGTATGGAAATATGTTAATATAAATGTTTCAGACATTACATGAAATTTCTAAAAATCTTATATTTGTATTTGTATGGAAATATGTATGGAAATATGTTAATATAAATGTTTCAGACATTACAGGAAACGTCTAAAAATCTTATATGTTCTGGTATAATGTTATAAGTAATAATCCTAGTTATTACTTTAAAATGTATATCTCAGAAATAACTAATTTTCTTGTCAACTGCATTATTATGAACTTTCATCAAATCTTTAACCATGGTCATTTTTAAGTCTTTTGTCATTTACAGACAGTTCTGGGTGTACTCTGATGATTTTGCAAATATGTTCCTATAAAAGAGTTTCATCTTCAAGAAATTCATGGAAAAGACTCTGACAAGTACAGGTTTCTGGTAACTGACTGTACTGCTGAACTGAATGAATAAGCATTTTCAGAACTCTAATGAAAAACTGATGAACTCATAAAAGTGCTAACAAAAGATCAAGATGAAAAAAAAGAAATTAATTACATGGGACTGAGTGAACTGATGAGGATGAGTATAATTTTTGTGACTTTCTGTCTGAATTAAAAAAAAAAAAAAATCCCACAAGGACTCAGAGGAAAAGAATATACAAATCAATTTTCACTGCAAAGTAAAGGAGCTGTTACAGTGGAGGATTACTGGACTGAATGTCAATGTTATGACATAGTATAAGTGTGTTTCATGTTTGGTAATTGCAATCATTGTTGCTTTTGTTGTGGTCATCCATGTACAATGCTTGGTGTCAGTCTATCTATCTCTTGTAAAAATAAAATACAGTGTGTGTGTGTGGAAAAAAAAAAAAAAAAAGAAGTTGTGGTACATATATACAATGGAATATTACTCAGCCATAAAAAGGAACGAAATTGAGTCATTTGTTGAGACGTGGATGGATCTAGAGACTGTCATACAGAGTGAAGTAAGTCAGAAAGAGAAAAACAAATATCGTATATTAATGCATGTATGTGGAACCTAGAAAAATGGTACAGATGAGCCAGTTTGCAGGGCAGAAGTTGAGACGCAGATGTAGAGAATGGACATATGGACACCAAGGGGGGAAAACTGTGGTGAGGTGGGGATGGTGGTGTGCTGAATTGGGCGATTGGGATTGACATGTATACACTGATGTGTATAAAACTGATGCCTAATAAGAACCTGCAGTATAAAAAAACAAACAAAACAACTAATACTAAACCTTCATTGGGTTATTTGTATGGAAATATGTTAATATAAATGTTTCAGACATTACATGAAATTTCTAAAAATCTTATATTTGTATTTGTATGGAAATATGTATGGAAATATGTTAATATAAATGTTTCAGACATTACAGGAAACTTCTAAAAATCTTATATGTTCTGGTATAATGTTATAAGTAATAATCCTAGTTATTACTTTAAAATGTATATCTCATAAATAACTAATTTTCTTGTCAAAAAAAAAAAAAGATATTTTACAAATTCAGTTGGGCAATAGCAACAAATATCAAAAGCAAATCATCATGCTTACGTAGGGATGCCATTTTGCCCGTGACTTATGGGGCACACCAGTGTGACCCGCGGCTCAGAATAAGATGACCCATATGGAGACACTATTGAGGAATCTCTCTCTCTTACAGTCACAACGGCTTGGAGAGTTTTCCAAAAGCAAATCATTGTTTCCTAGTGTAGAACTCCACAAATTTATCAAATATTTGACAAGGTGCTGAAGTACATTCAAAGATGTTTCTTAACAAAAATTCCTACTTTTATCTGCTGGGTCCTCTGCAGCACAGTTCTGGAGGTTGGATTGTCTTTTACATCAGCAGTTCCCAAGCTTTTTGGCACCAGGGACTGGTTTAGTGGAAGACAATTTTTCCACAGATGGTGGGCGGAAGGTGGGGGGAGGCAGGGAGGTGTGGGGGGTAGGGGGCTAGGGGAGTGGTGGGGGGACGGTTCAGGCGGTAATGTGAGCGATGGGGAGCGGCAGATGAAGCTTTGCTCGCTCACCTGCCTCTCACCTCCTTCTGTGCAGCCCAGCTCCTAACAGGCTGCTGACTGGTACCGGTCAGCAGCCCGGGAGTTGCGGAGCCCTGTTTTACATGATAAAAGCATTGGTTTCTTAACTTCCAAAACAGAATGTCCCCTGATCTTCTGATGCATATTATGTTACCAAAAAAGGCGGGAGGAGTTGCCCCTCCCACGGGTAAACAGGTCACCAGCTGTAGACATTCATCAACTCTACAATCTTACATTTTTGGCTACTAACCAAAATACTTGGCAAAAGAAAGTCATTTTTAGTGCTATACACTCTTTCTAAGGTATATACGTGGATTAAATCATACTGCCAATGAGGTATATAAATTGACTACTTTGAGTGAATTGCACTCTTGACTTTTGGTAAGAATACTTAGAAAAAACAGAAAAAAAGTTCTCAGTAAACTGTACATAGTAACATAACCATAGTGTCATCAAGTCATGGTGTACAATTTTATGACCGGAATATAAAAGGAGGTATAGTACTTACCAACGATGGTAAGTACATCCATCATTATGCCTCTCTCCAACTATAAAAATAGAGGTTAAATACTATTTTTGTTAATATAATTGCTTATCAACCAGGAAATCAAAAAGTAAACAGTCCAGTTGATCACTTGAAAATGACACTTAAATAATCCTATAACCTAGTCAACCTGACACATTCTATTGTAACTCAGCAATCATTAAGCTCCATGCACATGTCAGTGCACTGGAAGTGCCACGTGACAGAGACAGATTAGGACATAAAGGAGCCCGCATTAAAAATAGAAAAGCTACATTTTTCCACTGCAAATCAGTACTCTGTACAATTATCAGTAAATAAAAATTAAAATATAAAAATAAAATTACACCCAGAGTCCAACATTAAAAAAAAGATAATCTATGGCCTTTTAAAAACATTTTCCTTTCTTATTTGGAAAGTACCATAACACCAGAAATATATACGAAAAGAAGGTCCTAGGCAAAAATATGGCCAAAAAAGAATTGTTCTGTTTCAAATAATGAAACACCAGTTGTAACCAAAAATATTTTTATTTCAGTTCTACTTAGCCCTAACACTCAATAAATTAATTTTTTTTTAAATGCAAGCCCTTCACATCCCTGGCTCTACTTAGCCCTGTGGTCTCCAGACAACAGTCAGTAGACTTTCTTCTGTTTAAAAGTCAGCTTGATATAAAGGCAGTGTAGATGGCTTTAAAATAAGCCTCCCATCTCCATGTCACCACACCACATCAAATCTAAATCTTTTAAAACAATTTGTAAGTGATTATTTGAGTACTGCAATCTATAGATAGTTGTGTTTCTACCTTTATTTTTTCCTGATATGTTAACATGTTGTATCCTTAAACATTTATTGAAATGGGTCATTATTTGTCTGTTTTCTAGTTTAACATTTCAGTCTAGTAAAATTCTTGAGTGCATACTGTGTCAGACGTGAGGTCGGTGCTAGAATAGAAAGGCAAACTAGGATGAAGAAGCTTACAAGCAAGTGAGAGAAGCAGACATATACGTGGACAATTTTAATATAATGTGGGAAATGCTGTGAATAAGTTGTCCTAGTGTCTTAAAGGAATATAGAAGAGACATTTGGCCCTATTAAGAGAAGACTCTCTGTATGAGATAAATATTAAATTGTATCTTGAAGGAAGAGTAGAAGTCAACCAGGAAAAGAAAGTTTCAAAGGATATTTGAGCAGTGGGAGCTATTGCATGGAATTATAAGGATAATTATCGAAACCTGCTCTCTGCTAAATGTGGAAATATCACTTTTAAGTAAGATGAGAAAGATATGAAGGAACAGAAGACATAGACAGCGTGTTCTAGCCACTGTACATACATTTTTTCTAATCCTCCCAACTACCCTGCCTGCAAGATAGGACTGTTTACCCTCATTCAAAGCTCAGAGAGGCTAAGGAACTAATTCAAGGTCATTCAACCAGACTTTGAAATGAAATCTATTGGATGGCAAAACCCCACTGGTACCTCCTCTGTGAAACAATACAGTGGGAGAGGAATTCTGTAGTACTTCATTTTCCATAAACATGGGCTGGGTGTTGGGAGAGGTAGGAAAATAGACAGGAAGCAGGTGACAGAAGGTATTATATGTTATGCTAAGGAACTTAAATTTTATTTAAAGCCATTATTTTTATTTTTTAATGCAAGAGAGAAAAATGGTGAGATGCTTGTTTAGAAAAATCATTCTCATAGCAGTATGGAAGATTTTCATTTATGGGCGAAAGACCTGAATAGACATTTTTTCTAAAGAAGACATACAGATGGCCAACAGGCACATGAAAAGATGCTCTACATCACTAATCATCAGAGAAATGCAAATTAAAACCCCAATGAGATATCACCTCATACCAGTCAGAATGGCTATTATCAAAAGGACCAGAAATAACAAATATAGGGGAGAATGTGGAGAAAAGGGAATCCTAGTACACTATTGGTTGGAATGTAAATCAGTGCCACCACTATGGAAAACAGCATGGAGGTTCCTCAAAAAAATAAAAGTAGAACTACCATAGGATCCAAAAGTTTCACTCCTGGGTATATATCTGAAGAAAACAAAAACACTAATTTGAATAGTTATATGAACCACAATGTTCATAGCTGTATTATTTACAATAGCCAAGATATGGAAGCAACCTAAGTGTCCATCAGCAGATGAATGGATGAAGAAGATGTGGTATATACATACAATTGAATATTACTCAGTCATAAGAAAGAATGAAATTTTGCCATTTCCAACAACATGGGTGGACCTTCAGGGTATTATGCTTAGTGAAATAAGTCGGAGAAAGAGAAGTACTGTATTTTATCACTTATATGTGGAGCCTAAAAAATAAAATGAATGAATATAACACAACAGAAACAGAGACACAGATATAGAGAACAAACGAGTGGTTACCAGTGGGGAAAGGGAAAGGGGGAGGGGAAGCTAGGAGTAGGGGATTAAAGATATAAACTACTGTGTGTAAAATAAATAAGCTACAAGGATATATTGCACAGCACAGGGAATACAGCCAATATTTTATAATAACTTTAAATGGAGCATAATCTATAAAAATACTGAATCACTATGCTGTACACCTGAAACTACCAATAATATAATATTGTAAATCAACTATACTTCAATTTAAACAAAGAAATATATACTCTCTTCCCTTAAGGAGACTGCAATCTAGCTAGGCTGTTATTTACACTCATACATCTATAAGAATCATACGTAAGAATAAATTTTGTATAAAACTGTGAAAACACTATAGGAGAAGAGAGAAAATAATGCGATTTATAATAGTTATGTGTGGTTTTATTGAGAAGGAGGATGATTTCAGTTTGATTGGGATTTGAATTATCTAGGGAGGGAAGAGACAAGGAAAGAGACTTAAAAATCCAACATCTTTATCTTAATTTACAGTAACATTTTTTATCTAATAAGAGGATTTTATATTTACGGAAGGCTCTCACTCAGTATGACCACAGCCATAGCATTAGGATCTGTGTTCATTGCTGCTATAACCAGGAAGAAGTGAGCCTAGATGTAGCTGAGGCAGAAAGTCAACCTGGTAGGTGAAAACAGTGAAAATTACTGCTTATGTATCTTTTAAAATATTCACTCTAAGTCATTTGACATGAAGTGCTAATCATCAAACAAATTTTATAGTCACTCAATTTTTCCATGAAAACAATACAAATCAGGTTATTGCCATACCATGGAAATTTTATTCTATTAGTACAAATTAATATAAGTCTATTTGAATAGACTCGTTATAGAATTTGAGGGATACTGAAAAATATAATTTCTAATCTAACTACTTGCTATTGGAACTCTCCTACTTTCATGTACCTGCTCAGGAAAACAGTGCTTTTGAAGAATTGCCTTTCAGAAACACAGAATATATATTAGTCCATCTTGGTAATGAAGTAATGTATTCTTTCAAGGTTGGGAATTGTTCTAGTAAATGGTAGAGCATTCAAATATATGGCCATGTGTATTCTTCTCATTAGCTAAACTACTGTTTACTACAAGTCAATGTGCACATTAGAAGTAAGACAAAATAATATTAACAATCCACATATATAAGCTGTTTAATTTTCTTACAAATGCTACCTGAAGTGAAAGGTTTTCTTTTCAAGATCTGTTAGAGAACACATATGGATTAAATTCCACTACATGGCAAGGATCTTAAGGGCAAAGACTGCCTTATTTATCTTTATATTTTTACTACCTGGCTTAGAGTAGGTATTCAATAAATGACGAATGAAAAATTTACTAGTTTCTTGTGTCAGTTCTCTTCTGACCGTTCCTTCTTGATTTCCTTTATTATATTCTCTTAGAATGTTCCTAATACCTCACTACTAAGTGAGATATTTGCCCAACACTGTTGCCAGATATGTTTATCAACCAAAGGAAAGTCCCTCCCAGTTCCAAAACTGTTTTCTTTGTAACTGTTTGTATCATAAATGATGCTGAATTGTATCAAATAATGCTTCATCTTCCACTGAGATGGCTATATGCTTTTTCCATCTTAATCTGTTAATGTGGGAAATTGCATACACAGATATTGTAATATAAATCACCTTCATCTTCCTTGATCATGAGGCATTTTTAAAATACATTGCTAGTTTCTATGTGCTAACCTGTGGATTAAGACTTCTGCAATTATGTTCATTAAGTAAGACTGACCTATGATATTCTTTTCTTGTACTGTTTTTCTGTGTTTCAACACTGAGGTTTAGCCTCATAAAATTAGTTGGGAGTTACCCCACTATTGTCATTCTTTGTATTAGTTGCAGAAGATAGGAATTACCTATTTCTTGAATAACCTGTAAAACTATCTAAACTAATTTTTACTTTGGTGGATATATATTTTAACTCCTAATTTTATTTCCTTAATGGTTAGAGGTCTAAAATTGTGTCATTTCTTTTAGTCAGTTTTGTTATGGTAGATTTTGCTGAGAAAAAGTCCATTTTGTCTAAGTTTTCAAATTTATTTGCATAAAGTTTTCTATAGTATTCTTTTATTATTTTTCTGTGACTGATGCATTTGTGACTATTTGCCTTCTTTCATTTTTAATAATGTTTACTTAAATCTTCTTTATTTTGTCTTGATTAATTTTGCCAGTTTTGATGATTATCTATCCTTTCAATGAATCAACTTTTGGCTAGGCTATTTCTTGAGTTTTATGTTGTTCTCAATTTCCTTTTTGTTGTCATTATTTTTATTAAATCTCTATTTTTGCTTTTAATTTTTCAGATACTAATATAATTACATCAACCTTTTCTGGTTATTGTGTACCTGGCTTATCCTTTCTCATTCTTAAAAAAAAAAAAATCAACTCTTCGTCCTTATCTTTGGGGATTTTTCTACAGTTTTTTGTTTGATTTCTGTTTACCACGATTTTTCTTTACTTTTTTTAACCTTTCCAAAATTCTTCTAGATTGATCAAATCTTTATCTCTCTTGTGCCTCTATATACTGTTTAATATTATATATTCTATTTTTATTTTTTAGTGATTATTCTTAGAATTTCTCATGTATAATTGCTTAGGGTCTAAATTTTATCAATAGCTTTACTCTCATTCAAAAACATACATGGACTTTAGAGCTTTAACCTAGACTATCTCTTTGCCTATTATATTATTATTATTCAGTGTCTAGTTCTACCCTGTTGATATTCCTATAATTAGTCATTATTACTATTGCTATTTTATTCAATCAATGCTTGTCTTACAGATATACCAATTTATTTTCTTAACATTCCTTCTTGCAATTTAATCCTTCTTTTAGGGATTTTATTTTCTTCTTCTTCTTCTTTAGTTTTTCCTTTAGTAAAGGTATGTAATTGATAAACCCTTTCCCTCTTTGTGTTGTTTTGCTGGAAATACACTTGTTTTGCCTATATTCTATAATATTTTAGCTGCATATAGAATTTTAGCTTTACACTTATTTTATGATTACTATTTTTGTGATAAAACTACTACAGTCATAAAACATTAGAAACATTTCCTTTAAAATTGGGGGGGAGGATACTTGCTACACAACTTCTATTTAACATTTTTCTGGTTTAGTATCATAATAAAAAGAAATAAAAGATTTATGAATTGAAAAAAAGAGCCTAAATTTTATTAATCATTAATGATATAATTATTTCTGTAGAATATCCAAGAGAATTTATAGAAAAAACATGTTAGAAAAATTCTTTAAATTCTGAGCAAAACACAGACCTAAATGTAAAACCTTAAACCTTAATACTTTTAGAAGAAAACATTGGAGAATATATTAATGACTTCAGTATAGAGATCATTTTCTAGAACAAAACACAATGTGCACAAACCATATAGGGAAAGGTGGATAAATGTTTAGATTATTGTAAAATTTTAAACTTCTTTACAAGAGAAATATCATACAGCGATAGTTAAATTAAAAAGTTTAACTTCTTTAAACTTCTTTACAAGAAAAATATCATAAAGTGAAAATATGAGCCACATACTAAAAGAATATTTCTATAATCTTATAATTGACAAAAATTAGAATCCACATTATATAAAGAGTATCAGCAGATGCAAACTAGTATATATAGGATGGATAAACAACAAAGTCCTACTGTTTAGCACAGGGAGCTACATCTATATCCTGTGATAAACCGTAATATAAAGGAATATGAAAAAGAATACATGTATGTTGTATAACTGAGTCATTTTGCTGTACACCAGAAACTAATATAACGTTGTAAATCAACTATACTTCAATAAAATCATTGAGACAAAAAAAAAAAGAGTATCTGTGAAACAGTAAGTAAAATGCAAGCAACCCAAGAAAAAATGAGCAAAGACTATGAACCAGCAATTTATATAAGATGAAACCAAATGGCCAATAAATGTGTTGTGGTAGATTAAATAAGTGGTGACAACTCTTCCCCCCACCCTGTAGTAGTTAATAAGCCTGAATACTGATGTCATAATCTCACAGGGGTGGAGTATTCCCCACTTCATGGATGTAAGACTCAGTTAAGTGCCTTGCTTTGGTCAATGAGACATAAGCAGAAGTGTCACAAGCAGGGACTTGAAATGTCCATGATTAATGGGGCTTGCATCCTTGTGTTCCTGTCTTTGCTGCAAGAAGAGCCTCACTAGCTAACTAGGATAAGAGACACCTAGAACAGATGTGCATCCACAGACCTACATCCTGAAGCAGAGCTGCACCAGCTGGCCTGCAAACCCATAAAAAGAGATGATTGCCTCTAAGTTTTGGGGTGGTTGGTTACCAAATATTATTGCAGCAATAGCTAACTGCTGTACATATGAAAAGATAATTAACCTTATTATCAATAAGGGAAATGTAGATGAAGCCATGGTGTTGAACCATTTCCTATCCATGGGATTGGCATTACATAACACTGCTGTACAACGCTTTGGAGAGTAATCTGACAATAAAGCGCAACACTGAAGTATTACAACTTCTAAGTATGTAGCCAAGAAATTCTTGCACTTGTGCACAGACACATAAAAAGAATGTTTATTACAGCAGTGTTTGTAACAGCAAATTTTTTAAAAATCTAAATATGTATCAACAGAAAAATGTATAAGTGCATTGTAGTATGTTCACAATATGAAAAGCAGTAAAAATGAATGAATCATCACTATGCATTTCAGCATTAAAATATCTCAAAAACAACGGTGAGCAATAAAAACAAGTTTCAGAAGACTTCATGCAATTCTACTTGTATGCTGTTCTAACCCATGTAAAACAATGCCATACACTGTTCAGATATATACTATTTATGCATCTTCACATAACAATAGCAAATTTGGAAAGCAGTGTGAGAAGTACTATCAGTAAAAATTATACAGGTGATATATTGAATCTGTTTTTATTTCTTTAAAAGAAATAAAGGAAACAAACATAGCAAAATTATAAGATCTGACAAAGCTGGGTGGTAGGTACAGCTGTTAGACATGTTATTCTTTGGACTTTTCACAGTGCCTTAGCATTTCATAATTTCAAAAAGAAAGGGCTTTCAATTATGAGGAAAAGACCTTTTCTGATACCAGCTCTGCCATTAACTGGCTATGTGACCCTCAGCAAAACCTATGGGCTCTCTGGACCTTTGTTTTCTCATCTGCAAAAATAAATGTTTTGAACTAAGAGACCTTTAAGTTTCCTTGCACCATTAAAATTGCAGATTATATTAATTTTTTAAACATTGAATTAACTGCCTATTTTTATCCATTACTCTGGGCAGAATTCAGAATATCCACTTATACATGCAAAACCATCAATAGAGCCCTGTGACCTCAGACAATTAGCTCAGCTCAAGAAATAAAAAGTAAACTGTGATTGGAACAGTGTCTCATTCCAAGATCATGAAAGCTCTAAACGTATGAACGTTCTCAAAGGTCTTTGTGACTAAAAAAACTGTTTCTATTGTTCTAAAAGTTAAAGATCCACAAAACCAAAAAAAAAAGAAAAAGTTATCATCCTTCAGGAAAGAATGAGAGCAATATCCTTATGAATGTTTTATAGAAATCTGTATAGATCCTTAACAGAACCCACCCCACAGCCCGATTTTCTATTCTGTCTTGACACAATTGATGCACAACTGTGATCATTCAAAAAACGTGACAAGCGAGGGTTGGCAAAGTACAGGACTAAATTGGCGCCATTTTTCTACTGCAGACACAAAGAAAAGTCTCACTCTTGATAAAAAGGACATATTAAATCTAAAGATTAAAATGAGTCTCCATAATAGATTCATGAATTCAGCAGCAATAAAATATCATTGTTCTTTCTTTCTAAGTGCAGTTTGTGTTCTTAACTTCTTTGTTTCAAATTATTGGGAGAAAATATAGTTCTTTGGCTACAGAATATATTCCGTCTAAATGTTTTCACATACAGCATATGAATAACAAAGCTATTTATACTATATCTCTGCTTTTCAGACCCTCTGACATATAGGACTCCTGTTCTAAAATGTATTTTATGCTCCAGGTATACTGCAATTTAACCTATGAGGCCAAGGAAACAGGGTTCTTTGGAATTAACTTCTAGTGCTTTCCTGGAGACAACAACACGCAAATACCTATCCAGGGGCACTTGATGAAAGCAGCATCGCCTGCTGTGGTCATGTAATAAAATTTTTTCATGCTTAATAAATATGTTTTTAAAAGATTCCACACTTAAAACATTATCCAATGAGGGCATAATTTATGCTCATCTTGGTCATAGTGGCTGAAAATCTTGAGGATGTGATGAACAGCTCCTTCCCTGTGTGTTTAAGAGTTGAAGTCCCTCCTGCTCTAAGACAAGATCTTATCTGTGATGTTCAACTTGGGAATTGACTTAACAGAGAAACAGCCTGTGGTGAGGACCGCTGAGCTCTCTCATTCATGGTGATGCCATTCTGTTTCATTAAACATTTACTCAGTGGGCAATACAAATACACAGCATCATGCAGCACCTGACAAGAATGTGAGGGGAAAAAAACCAGACAAAACAGCTGACATGCCCAACTTCTGAAACTGGGGACAGTCGTTTATAACTGTCTGACTAACATTCTGTATGTTGAAAGTAAAGCATTTATAAATCCGATCTTCACTACTTGCTAGCTCTGGGCTGACCTTGGATATTTACCTCACTTGTTTAAGTCTCAGTTTCCTCAACTGTCTCTTCAACAGTTTCCCAACCCTAAGTTCTCACTGCACAATTGCTGTTATCACTTGTTTCTACAGCTGATGATATATTTTAAATCTATCTTTATCTATTGATTTTCTTTCTATAATTGCACTCTAAAATTGCCCATACCTATTATTTCCACTGGGATCCCAAAGATAACCTATACCCTCTATCCAAGATTCTGACTCCTTTCCAGGCCAAACTCCTCATGCCTTCGCTATGCGAAGGGTCAGAAGAGAAAGTTTCCACCACTGCCATCACCACTCTGCTGCGGCTGGTCGCACAGCTGAAGGTAGAGTTTTAGAAAAGAGAAATGCCTAAGGTGGATTCAAGTTGTTCTCTGACAGTATAATATGAAGTCTGCTTTATTTCCTCTATAGAATCCTTGGTAAATTCTTTTTAAAATTAATTTTTTTTGATTAATTCTTTTTATTGGTAAAAACATACATAAAATTTACTATCTTAGTCATTTTAAAGTACACAGTTCAGTAGTGTTAGCTATATTTACATTGTGGTGAAACAGATCTCCAGAATTTTTTCATCTTGCAGAACTAAAACTCTGTAGCCATTAAACAACAGCTCTCCTTTGCTCTCTCCTCCCAGCCCCTGCTAAGCACATTTTATTTTTATTTCTATGAATTTGACTACTTTAGATACCACATATAAGTGGAATCATAGAATCATACAGTATTTGTCCTTTTGTGACTCAATTCTCTCTTTCTTTAACCTGTCAAGAGCTTTAATAGCTACTATTTTTTAAAAGAGGTATATGATGTTATTCAGAATTGAAATAAATCAACCTGAAATACCAAGATTATCATTAATGATGATCGATTAAAATACCTAATTTGAAGTTTATCCATATGGAAAACTATACCTACACAATTATTGGTTTTTTTGGGTTTGATGGCACAGAAATAACCCATGTTACACATCTAAGATTAAACTGTTTCTTTGCCTTGGCAAATTCTATACTGCTGTGCTTTACTTTGTACAAGAGGCTTTGGGGGAGGGTGAGAGAAGGATATTGCTTAAACGGGAGAGTGAATAGATGAATAGGCACCTGATATTTACATAATTAAAGGAGAATTACATACCTCATACCTCTTTTTTATAGCTCCTTTCCCCATGGTACCTAATGCAATGCCTATCTTCACAAATATGTGTCAAATAAAAGGCAAAGATCATGAGAGGAAGAAGAACAGAAAAATAAATGTGATGGTGCTGGCAGAAATAATGGTAGCAGAAGAAAAGAGAATGAAGCAGTAATAAATTACAGAGGGGCGCGTGATCAACATTTTACTATAAACCAAAGGAAAGCAGACTTCAACATACAGAAGTCCCTTACACCCTTGATTATAGCAGGGGCAGGTGTTGATTTAGCTCAAGTTATAAGGGGATCAAATATATTCTTTGTTCATCCTCTTTCTTTTCAGCAGCTCCCCTCTGCATTCAATTCAGCTCCACTCCCCTGCTGGATCTCGTACCCTGGGCAACAACACTCTGACTCCTCAGAGTTTTTTGAAGCTTTCCACCCTCTATCACATCCCTCAGCCCAGTGGAGGATGGCAGACCTTCAAACCTCAGCCACAGAGGTCGCCTCTCTAATTCACAAAATTGCTCTGAATAAAGGAATGCCTTGGTGCCGTATCTGTCACCAAAACATTTTATCTTTTTCTAAAAAAGCTTCACTGGTCATCTGAATAGTGTTAAAGAAGAGATGAGGTGGATGGTTATGAAAGATTGCAAAAGGTAAAGAGGCAAATCTTTCCTCCTGTTGCCACCTACCCCCCTCACCAGAAACTGAACCTACACTCCCTCCAAATACTGTTATGCTTCCAAGAGAAGGTAAGATACAGCTCAACAAAGAGATTTGTACTCTATTTGTTGGAAGTGTGCACAAGAAGCTTGGGAGAGAGACCACAGTCAAAAATATAAATCAAGGAGTCATCTACCTGGAGACCATCACTGAAGCTCTCGGAGGAGAAAAGCATTCCTTTCACTCATGCATCAATAAAAGATTAATATCAGGAGCTGTGTTGGTTCATAGGGCTGAAGGATGCACCAGTTGGTGGTTCATAGTTTTAGGTCAGTGCAAATTCTATCAAAGAAGAAAAGACATATGACTGATCCTTGCCTTAGAATGGATCATAACATATGGATAAATTTCTTCAAACAGATATACATCAGAAAGGAAAGTGGAATCTTAGTGTTTAATGGACCTCTGCCTAAGAAGGCCTCTAGATTCCATGCGCTCTAGGTTCTTTTAGCTTGTTGGGTTAAATAGAGTAAGTTGTTAGCTCTGCTCATACTGACACTAACTTGAGGTCCAGATTCCTGCCGTGGGTGCTGCAGTGAGTCATTTTCATTCAGCCTTATTTACTTGGTAGATGGTTGACCTAGTGCCTTGGTTATACAAGGTGTGAAATGAATAATGAACCTGAAGCATTTCTGGTCTTTGCCCTCATCTAACGAATTTTAAAAGTGCTTTTGAATGGTAAATAAAATAGTGGCTTATCTTCATAGTTTTATTATGAAACACAGTTTTAACCTAGGTTAAGGCAATAGGGATAATAGAATGTGTTGGAAAGAGGTCTTTTATACCAAGTACTGTCTTTTATGCTTGCCACTTGAATATTTGATAGCTTGACATGATCATAAGAAAGGTTATTAAAGTGAATAATAATAGTTCTGCTGTAGTGAGCTTTTTAGAGAACATTCTAATTCCCTTAAACCCTCATCATAAATGTGTTTCTATGCACCAAATGTTGAACTGTATTTATACATGTGAAATATTCATCACAACAATGAATATGTAAACATAAATATTAATGAAGAAATACAGAAACAACTTCATTGATTAAAAGTTGTCTTCCCCTCCAAGGATATACTCATTAACATCATTATGCCTATTTAAATGACTATCATTACTATTGAAACCCCAAAATTGAATTTTAAATTTTGAAAACACGTCTATACCCTGACCAACTGGCCATGGATGAAGTTACCAGCTTCTGATCTAGTATGAACATACTCGTGGGCTTGTTTTGTCATTCAATTTGGTTTTAACTTATTTTTTTTAACATTTCCCCGTTGCCTTCTGCTTTACAAAGGGAGCTGTGCTCCCAAACAGGTTTGACCCCAAAGTTATGTTGTAATTCAGACTAAGAAAAAAACCAATGTAAATAAAACATAGGAAAAAAAATTCCGGTAAAAAAAATGAATGGCATGAAAATGCTGTTCAATTAAATATTTGCATGAGAATACTAATGAGAATTTTGAGTACATTTCAAACCTCAGAGAAAAAAATGCATTAAATATAATGGAACCAATATAATTATTTTTTATGACATATAACTAGGTAGAAGTTGAATAAGTAAAAATAACTAGGAAACTAAGCCAAGATATAAATACTATTAAAATATTGACATTCTCACTATTGTTTATAATTGAACAATTGTATATATGTATATAATATTTATGTAATCAATTTTAAGTGAAAATTAATAAATATAAATTATAAAAACTAAACATTAGTATTATCAACAAGCATTGTGATCTGGAGCAATTTATTTAATTTCTGTTTTATCACCTATAAAAGGGGGATAATAAAGTCTACCTCACATAGTAGTTATAAAGATTAGAGATGATTCATGAAAGTACCTATATCACAAGGTTCTTAGTCATAAAAAAAAGCCAACTCTAACTAGCTTAAACAGAAAAATAATTCATTAAATGTTTTTAAGTAACTACATGAGCTACAGGAAGACCAAAACAACAAGTATTGAGGTTACATAGCCAGAACCAGGGCTGTAAGTCAGACTGTACAACAGCTGGAAACAGCATTTTGGAGGCAGTGTTGCCATTCCCACTGAGATGGATGCAGGGATTTGCATTGACATCAGTATCACTGGGCACAGATTGCTGCCAATAGAACCTCTGCCTCTGCTACCTCTGGGAAGCGGGATCTATCCTCTGTCAGCCAAACCAGAATACATTTTTTTATGGCAACTTCCTCCATCAGAGTCAGCTTCAAAGACTGACATGGGTGTGTCCAACTGGCAGAGGCTGGGTCACATATTTGTACTTAGAGCTAAAATAAAGTTGGAGAAATGGGTTTCTGGTTTCCATAGTGAGAGTCTACTCATTGGGTAGAAATTCCCCTAAATTTAAAAAAGATTAAGAACGGAGAAGCCAAAAAGGATGGAAAATATCCACTACAGTCCACTCCTTTGGCATCTCAACTTCCTCATACACTCTTCTTCCTTACACAAACTTTCAAACAAATACATCTATTATTGTACCCAGCTCTAAGTCCAGGATCTCTGGGGTAAATTTACTCCTCCTTCACTTCACAATCCCATCTTGAATAACATGAAACCTATGGATTATGAAAATCACCATCAGGGACTTCCCTGGTGGCACAGTGGTTAAGAATCCACCTGCCAATGTAGGGGACACGGGTTCGAGCCCTGGTCTGGGAAGATCCCACATGCTGCAGAGCAACTAAGCCTGTGTGCCACAACTACTGAGCCTGCACTCTAGAGGCCGTGAGCCACAACTACTGAAACCCGTGTGCCACAACTACTGAGAGCGCATGCCATAACCACTGAAGCCCACACGCCTAGAGCCCATGCTCCTCAACAAGAGAAGCCACCGCAATGAGAAGCCCAAGCACCGCAACGAAGAGTAGCCCCCACTTGCCACAACTAGAGAAAGCCCGAGCACAGCGAC
Organism: Balaenoptera acutorostrata; assembly: GCF_949987535.1. Taxonomy (NCBI): domain Eukaryota; kingdom Metazoa; phylum Chordata; class Mammalia; order Artiodactyla; family Balaenopteridae; genus Balaenoptera; species Balaenoptera acutorostrata. The sequence continues at coordinate 62,529,196 of NC_080070.1, forward strand.
GAAGACCCAACACAGCCAAAAATTAATTAATTAATTAATTAATTTAAAAAATCACCATCAGCATACTCTACATAAAATTATGAGAGACAAGGAGAGGGTAAAAAGAGGAAAATATGTATTTAATATTTAACTACATATATACACAAATATGTATTTAAGTACATATATTTGATATCAGTCCATTTTTCTTCAAGTCACAAGCTATAGTTATTTATGATTTTTTTTTACAATGTACATTACATATTTTTGTCCTTAAACCAGCAACACATCTGGTTGTTGTCTTCCCCTGATGAAGTGACACCAAACTTTATCCCTGAGGGATCTGAATCTATGGCAGTCTTGCCTGAATGAAGCTGTTCTCTGGTTATCCACTAACATTTACCACTGTGCGTGGAAGAACTTCAAGGCCCTCCAGAGGATCCTTGGCTACATCTTACTCTGTCCTTCCTCTCTGACTTCACTGAATAACAGCAACCCTATTTCCCTTAGATAATCTAAACCAATTCCCCCTACTAAAATATATTGTACAGTTCGCCTGTTAGTACACTAGCAGGAAAATCTAGGAGCTATGTTGGTTTTCTCCAGGTAAAGAAACCACACCTGGAGGAGCAGCTGCAATAGGAATCCTTATCTGATTAAGTGTATGGTAATCTACTCACCTTCTTAAAGTCCGTCAGTCTTCTGTATAGGCCAAATAGGTGAACTGAATGGGAATGTGGCAGAATAATTGCTTGATTAGCTGCAGGGTGTTAATGAGGGCACTCATCTCTGTAATCTTTCCAGAAATGTGAAATTACTTTGGTTTACTATCATGGTATGAAGAGGCAACACTAGGGGCTTCTACTCACTCTTTCTTACAAGGATAGACCTCACTCTATAAACCAATAAGGGGATAAATAAACCAATAAGGGGATAAATAAACCAATAAGGGGATTCTGCTAATTGCTGAATATGTCTATCCCAACTCTGGAATCTAAGACTGGGAAGATAACCAAGAGGTGTGTTTATAGACTCACAGGACCCACTGTGAGACGGACCTGACCTGAAACTTCATTAATCATCTGACTTCCATAAGCCACTACTCTAACTGGTGAACCACGACAGTAGAGAAGAGCCAATAAAAAGCATTTTAAGGATCCTGGTTTTCCCCACATTGATGTATTTTCAAAGCCTTGGTGAAGGGCATATTCCCTGCTTCAACCTGGGAGGGGAGTAGTAGCCAAGCAGTTTGTACATAGTAATTCTCCTCTCCCTAAGCTTTTGCACACTTTTCTCTGCAGTCCACCAAGTGTGTTCTGGCATCGCATCTTCATTTAACGTAAAAAATTGTCAGGTCTAGATTTCAGTCAAACAACCAAGCAAATTGTTAGAGCCACTCTCAGGTGCTTGAGTTAACACACTGATACCAAAATCTCTGGTTGACACAGTCACATCAATAAAACATAGTATTCTTTCCACCCTGGTCTAACACAGTTAGGATTTATTCCCATACATATTACCTATGTTTCTGCTAATACAAATTGACAAAGTCTTGCAATTTTTGACATTTATGGTGCTTCTCTCATATCATCTTTTGAACCTGCCTCCTTGAGTATTTGAGTTCTGTTATAGGTCTAGAAACTATGAGAGACAACAAAGGTGAGTTGAGCAGGATCAGCATTTCTCTATAAGACCTCAGGAGAGTTTATTATAGATTCTTCAGGTTAGGGGAAGCTAATTTCTGCAGACAAGGGAAGAGGATGTTTCTACTGGGAGGGAGGGCCCAGAAGAATTTGAAACAGCCCAGATGTCCCCATCTCAATCTACAAGGTTCCACTTTCACAACGAATGCCTGAACCTTAAAATTCAATACCTTATGAGGCTGTGAATTCAATTTGTGTTGTCATTCAGCTACCTGCAGGATCTAGACTGTGAGATAAATATTTCTTTCAAGGCAGTCATGAAAGCTTTCTGTGTCTTTACCTAATCCTAACCCTATAAATATAAAGCCCTGATCCCATCATTTTTTTTGAAAGTTCTCCAGCATACTTAGAAGCAAGGACATCACCCACAAATCCTATTCTCTTTATTCCCACTATAATTCTCTGTTGCAGCAACTACCTTGTCATCCTAGTATTCTATCAACATTTGACTCTAGGTGACCACTGATTGATCATTTAAGTATCTATTTGGCTACTTCATGGCATGGACTACCACGAAGTCCACAACCACTGGAATGTTAGAGCTTGGGAGGATATCTGTCACGTCCCCCTGACTGTGATTTGCGCAGAGCTCCATGGACGCTGCAATGTCTATGGGAACCAATGCACTGACCGAGCTGCAGCATCTCATCATCTCACCTCCTTCTAATAATAATAATTTCCACCTCATCCAAAACGTTTCTACATTATTCTCACTGGGAAAATCTAACCCAGAATTTAAAAGGGATTGGTGATAGCGGCGCCACCCTGACAACAACCAATCCAGTACAGCAAGGAAACTATCCTGTCTCAACAGTGGTGCTGGGAGAATTTATAACCTCAAGTCAAGCCTCACAGCAATCTTTGAATTTAGGCTACTTGCATTGGCTAAAACTCTTCTAGTTGGAAATTTGATTTAATACGATCTTGAGCTGGTAATGTGCACAGAAATCGACAGAAGTCGACCCAAATCTTCTCCAAACTCAAGCTATAATTCTTCATGGCTCATCTGCCTCCTATAGCGGCCAAAACAAAGTGAGATGAAAGGAGATATTATGGGCATCACCATCCCTGTATCTCTCAAGTCTGACAACTTCTGCAATTCTCCCTAGAGATACACTACTGCCTTGGGGTTTCTATTTCTGTAGGATGGGGGAATTCTAATGATGTCCATTTGGCCGTTAATAGTCTCCTTATTCCATCGATCATGGTGCCAGTCTGAGGATTCTGCTTGTTGTTGAAAATGTAACTCAGAAGTTCCCAAACTTTCTTGGTGTACAGAATCCTTGTTGTCACAGTGATTTTTACACAGTGTCTTTAGACCAAAAGAAACACCTAGCCATTCTGTTGATTAGGTAGTTACATTTAAACAACAACTTAATAAGTATTTATGTCCTAACAAGTTGATAGTTGTTTGAAAAAATAGTGTACTTTATTGAAAGAAAAACATTTTTATTTTATTCTTGAATAGACAAAACCATTTACTAATGGGATGTGTGCATGTATATGGCACTGCACAACTTTTCAGATCTTAGGCGAGAAAATGCCACTCTCATTTCCTGTTCCACATTAATTTCTCACACAGTACTTGCTTTTTATCACAGCAACTACAAAAAATCCATCTTTGCAAAGAATTATACCATCAAAAAATATAGCACAAACTAATGAAACTTTGAATTACCCTGAGCTAACACTTCTCATGATGTGTAACATATGTCAAGTATCACTGTGTTTCCCTCAAAAATTTAAAATACCTGCCACACCTCTGTGACTCAGGATGCCTTGGCACACAGTTTAGGAACTATGGATACAACTAGCACATAGAATAAGCCAGTCTCAGGGGCGTAAACCTAAACCAATCTTATTTTCTCTCACTGACTCTTTGAAATTTACTGCTTGGAGAAATTTTCACCTGTTGCCCCAGAGTGTTTACTATGTTCTAAGTATGTTACAATATTAACTAATTTAATCTTCATAACCCAAAGTAGTCACCACTATTGTTAGTCCCAATTTACAGATGATGAAACTGAAGCACAGAGAAGTTAAGTAACTGACCCAAGATCAACACAGCTGCTAAGTGGTCAGTCTGGAATTCAATCCCAGATAACCCTTTGGTTCCAAAGTCTAATACCTTTAACCACCACATCATGCTGCCCCTTTAACGTGAAGTCACCACTTCTACCCCCACTGAGCAGAGACAGCAACAACACACTGGACACTGGGTGTTACCACTGAAACCTCTGCCACCACTGCCTCAGGAAATTGCAGAGGCAGCAATACCCACTGCCATGCAAGCAGAATGGATTTTGTTTGGCACCTGTTTCTTTCATCACTTAATGTGACTGGTAGAGCTTAAGCCAATGGTCAAATCCCTGCACCTAATGAAATGGAAGAGGGGAAAGAGATTTATATTTCTACAGTGGGAGGTACAGGCTCATCGGGATTGGAATTTGCCAAATACAAAAAGGGTGTGAACGTCCAGAAAGAAAGGCAAATGCCTTCCATAGCACATAATACTACATCTTACACAGAAGTAAAGATAGAGATGAAGTATTAGTAGTAACCGTTACTGCCAGTAATTATGTTAAACAAGGAATGTGTGTTCTTATATGGTGTCTAGATCTTATTGTGATGAATCTACACGTATTTATGCTCTTAACTTCACAAAATGAGTTTTCTATCCATAACTTCCACTAACACCCAGGAATATGTGCTATATTGTTTCTTTCATTAACATTCACCAAGCCTACACAACCTTAGACTTAAAAAAAAAAAAGATATAAAAATGCATCAACCCACATGCTTTTGAAAAAGAAAAAAATGTTCCTCTCTCCTCCCCATGGTGATTCCCTCTCCTCCACACTTTTCAAAATGTTGATCCAAATATAGATTTAAATGATTTCTCAGGGCATAACATATTGCATTCCGAGATATTATCAACATGCTCATGCTCTCCTCGAAACTATATTAATGGAAACTGGCCCCAAAATAAGGTTATTAGTCACAGGAGCTAATTTTAAGTTTTAACATATCTTTATAATTGGTGACCCAAGTATTAAAGAAAAATCATAATCAGAAATAACAGAACTAAAATGTTTAGGTGTATTTATATGTAAATACATGCACACTAAGTAGAGAAAGAGAGAGACTAAAAACATGAAAATGGGAAAATGCACATTTTATTTTAGAGCTTCATGAAGAACATTGCTGAATCAGACCAAAAGTTCAAACAGTTTGGTATCCTGTCTCAACTGTAGCATGACAGTTCCCTCTATGATATGGCCAATTTGCCAGGCCCACTTGAATTTCACAGACCTTACATTTAAAAGCAGGTAGAATATTATCTATAGGAAAATGTTTTCACATCTGTTCAAATACAATTAATTAATAATTATTAATTTAAAAAATCAAAAGGTTATCAACATTAAAAATGACTCCAAAAGTCACTGATAGCATCTTGATTCTTGAGAAACACTTGAAAACCCTGAAAGGTCTTAATCACTGCTTCCTGTAGGATGGATGAGATAGCAGCCTAAATAATTTAAAGAGATTATATAAAGAGGCAAGAGGTACATTCATTTGCTTTTCTCCCAGGAAAAGTAACGCTATACATAGCTACTTACCACTCACAGTCACATTTCTTGTACAGAAATGATGATCTGGCCAGAACCAGTATGCCCCGACTATCTTACTCACATTCTGCTTCTCACCACTCTCTTCCATCTCCTTTCCCTTCTCTTCCCTGATCCATCACACATGATACCCTTGATCTACCCAGATCCTTCCTCCACAGGGCCACCCTAGATAATGACTCATCTGCTTCCTTGCCAATTCCTCTATCAATACCCTTCCCTTCCCATCCCCACCATAAAAACTCTTCTGTCTTTAGACTGCTGTCTTAGGAGTTTACTCTCTGCTCTTCTAGAACAGGTAAGTAACTAACACATTAGTGAGGGCTAAATTGTTAGTGGCAAATAATGCTCTGGTCAATTACTCCTCCAGAATAGCTGCATCCTAAACGTGAATGCCTGAGTCTCCATAAGACCTTCCCTGATTCCCCTGGCTGAACTCTATCCATTATCTCTATTATAGCACCTAAATGTGACATTTTTCCACCTTACATTACAAAGTTTATGAGCATATTCATCTCCATTCTTAATTTATAAGATACAAGCAGACACCCAGAACAGATTTTATATCCCTAAAAGATCCAGCAATGACTTCATTGACTTGTATTGACTCTATGAATAAAGCCTGATGGAGGAAGCAGGTTTTTCAGAGCACCTCAATTCACACCACTACTCTATCCTTGCATAATACCCACTCTGGAATTAGGCAGTGGGTGGAACTGACAGTTGGACTCCATTGCCTGTGTCTTTCCTCCACAAGCAGTATTTACATCTACAGGCGTGAAGCTTCTCTCCTCTACTCGGCAGATAGGCTAGTCAATGTTGGGCTGACATGGGGGAAACACTGAGGAAGAGAGGATGTGTGGGAAATAGAAAGGTCCCAAAAGGGCTTACAAGAGACGATTGCAGGGGAAAGAAGAGAGAGAAAATGGATGATATCCTACAATCTTTCTACTTCTAGGAAACTATTGAAAATGACAAAGTGAGAAAACAAGTGCTATAAAAAGTGCCAAATATTCCTTACCACTTGTTTCGCCAAACCATGTCCAAGAGGCTATTGAGTCATGGTTTCCTGGTTGTGAAAAATGATGTGATAAGAAATCACTCCCACAGAACTGGTCAGACACTTAACTTTCAAAGATAAAATTCACAAGATTCTCACAGCATGACATATCGTATCATGTTAATATGCAGCAGGGGCTGCTGAAATGATAACATTCGCTGGTTAAATTTGAGAAAATCCCATTATTACAAGACATATTTCTTTCCATTTATACAAGTGCCTTTTGGGGAAATATTCGCAGTCTAAAATTAAAGCTGCCAGATCAAATGACAAGATCTAGGTAGTTAATTGGACACGGATGAAGGGAGGGGATGAGAAGGAAGAAGAGGACAAGAAGAAAATTGGAGAGGAGGAGAACAACAGGAGAACGGAAAAAACCTAGAGTACCTTTAAGCATCTAAAATATTTCTAGGAGCAAGAATTCTTATGTTTTAGACACATGTCTGTCATATTAATAATTATTTTGAAGTGACTTAGTTCTTTGTAAATGCTGCAAAGAATATAATCTGTACCTGTGGTGAAGGCAAACCTGCTGCTTTGAAAACACTGAGAAGGTGGTCAGCTTTCCTACTTGGCTGCTGGATGCATCAAAGAGATGCTGAAAAGATACCACTCTGCCCACAGAGGTCTGGCATTCCAGAAAACTTGGAAATAGGAGATTAAAAAAAAAAAAAGAAAGAAAAGAAAAGATGTTAGGAAAGCTCTGTAGTGAAAGGCAATGCATACAACATGATGCTCTAAATAAGCAATCTATCTAGAGGTCCAGGGAGAGCCAATTATCAGGGAATTTATTCATTCATCCTTTTACTCATTCACCCATTAATACATATATCCATCTAGTCACTCATTCAACATGTATTTGTTGAAAGCCCTCTACATGCCTGGTTCTGGAAATACTGTACTGAGTAAAGCAAACACAGTCATGGAGCATATATTTTTCATTAGATAGTAGGGTTTTGTTTTTGCTCCAAGAGAAATTATGGAGAAACAATATATTTTGGTCTTGTCATTAAATGGCAGAGTATAGCACACACTTGATGAACCCCTTGGAGATGTTAATTGGACTTTGTGTCACTAGGAACGTGATAAATTGATGTTGTAACAGAGTACATTGCCATTAATTATAACTGGCCTCCCTCATAAATATTTCAGAAACCATTTTTTAGCTGAAAAGGAAAAAAGGAACAGAATTTTAGAAAACAAAATTTCTTAAACTGAAAGATGTATGAAGAGGATTCATTTCCTATTCACTCTCAAGCAAATCATTCACATGAACGTCAATGGTAACAAAGAATTACCAAACTTTGTTCTCTGTCTCTAAGGATTTTACATTTTAAACGTTGAGTTTCAAAATAAGTGGCAACCTGAGAAACTCTTTTAAAAGGCATAAATAAGCAAAAACAAGACTATGCTTTACAAATCTTCATGACACCCTTCACATACTACTTTCCAACCACACTACCTCTCAAACCAATTTTAAATCTCATACACCTCTTAATTTCTTTGAGAATTTATTGCCATAAAATTCAATGTATTTAACCCTCAGATCATGTCTGTGTACTAAGTGAAGCTTAAAATCTAAGGCCAGAAAGTGCTCATTGGTCCATCTTTAACCTAGAATTCTAGCAGTGTAAACAAATGTGGTATCTCTATAAACACCCTTCCTCTTAGGTTTAGCTATTTTCCAGTCACCTATCCAGCCATACTTTTCATAGCCCTAACATGGTACCTTGTCATCCCTTATAGGGGCTTCACCTTATTCCCAGCTCTCCATCTTTTCCTGTGCTTCTCTCAGCATTTGGAGTGACCTATCCCTCCCTCTCCACACCTTTAGTTTCACAACCCATTCTTCCTTCAAGGTCAAACTCAAATACTATAGCCCATGAACCAAAGGTCTGGCCTGATCTGGTTAACAATGATTCCTCTATTATCTTTGAATTCCTGTAGCATTTTTGTTTGTACTCTACACTTGGATACTTGGCCAAATATTGACAGCCTCTGCTCTTTGAAGAGGAGGAACTATTTCAATTAATTAATGAAATATAATAGCATAGAAATTCTTGACCCAATACTTATACCTACATTTTAGAAGGAAAGTGAGTCATACTTACAGGAAACACCTGACTTTTCTCCACCCTCCCTCATTTTAAAAATCTGACTCTAGCACACAACAGGAAATACTGAACTTAAAAGGTGAAGGGTCCTCTATCCTTCCTTATTGCAAGTAATTTGTCTTCTAAGTATGATCTAACATAATCATTGAATTACTTAAACTAAACTTGCCTTTGGAAATTATGAAATAAGCAAAGTTTGCTCACAATGCATCTCACACTTTTTAAAATCTAGACTCCAAGTCAATCTTTCTTACCAGGGATCTAGAAATCAAACAAGTATCTGCTGATCTAACTAATCCACTCTAGTGAATGCAGTCTTGAGCCAACGATCAGGGGAGATTCCCTTCTCTTTGCCAGGTTCCAATTACCTTAACTAGTACTTTTTCCCCAGATAACAGTGAGTAAATGTCTAGATCTCCACTAGAATGGCATTAAGCAGAAAGAGTTTTCAATAAAATCACTCTCTTTGCTACTGAAGGCAGCATTAAGGAACAATAATAGCTGAGACTGAACACTTGCATACGTTAGCTCATTTAATCCTCTCGCAACCCTTTAATGCAGATCCTACTTTCAATGCCCAACCACCCTGGCTCCACATAGGCCCAGTCTATCCACAACACAGCAGTCAGAGTGACTTTTTAAACCCAGATTATGTCACTGCTCTGTTCAGAAAACCTCAGTGGTGCTCAGTCTCTCTGAGAGTAAAAGCCAAAGCCTTACAATGGCCTACCAGTTCCTCCAGCATCTGACCCTCCGCTGTGAAGGGTCAGTGAAGAAGTAGACTTCACATCTACTACTCTTCCTTCCTGGCTCCACTCCAACTACCCCGGCCTCCTTGCTGTCCTGTGAACACAGCAGACACCCACCACCCTCAGGCCCTTTGCACCAGCACTTCATATGCTCCACTGGTACCTTCGCAATGATACCACCCTTTTGAAAATTGCAACACCTATTCCTGCCCCTGCAGCATTCCCTGTTTCCTTTGCTCTATTTTTTCCCTAACAATGATCATCTTTTTAGATACTGTATTATTTATTTGTTTGTGGGCTTTTTCCTTTATTAGGTTTTTTAATTAAACTTTTTCTTTTGAGATAATTGTAGATTCACATGTAGTTGTTAGAAATAATACAGAGATCCCATATACACTTCACACAGTTTCTCCAATGGTAACATATTACAGAAGTATAGTACAATATCACAGCCAGGATATTGATATTGATACAGTCAAGATACAGAATAGTTCCACCACCAGAAGGATCCCTCATGTTGCCTTTTTATATTCACACTCTCTTCACTTCTGCCACCACCTTCTCCTTGACCCCTGGCAACCACTAATATGTTCTCCATTTATTAGGTTTTGTTTGTTTTTTCCCCACTGTAGGAAGTAAGTTCCACAAGGACCAGGGTGAATGATTGTATGGAATGTATGGAAGAAACTGAGATACTGAGAGGTTAAGAAATGTGTCCAAGGACACAGAGCTGATAAGAGGCTGAAGTGGGATTTAAACCATCTCTGCACAATCCAACCTCTAAGTAACACCAGAGTGACTAAGGCTGAATTCCTCAGGAGCAGATGCTGACACCAAGATTCACGTACAAGTGGATTATTAGGGAAATGTTCCCAGAAGGAAACTATAAAGGAGCAGGGGAACAGGCAGGGAAGAGGAAGTAGTCAAGAAGGGTGAGATCTCAGGCAAAGTCCTGCAAAGTGTAGCTTCTGCCTGATCCCATAGTGGATCTCTGGAGTATAAGTCACACCTGAACGCAGAGTATTCCTAGTCAAACCCAAAGCAAGGGAGTTGGCCTTTAGCGGCCCTGCACTTGGTAGACATTGGTCAAGGGCTGGGAATGGATGAGGTGTACATTCTCAAGTACTTCCTTCCAACACTCTATGCTTAAGGGCAAAGCTGCTCCAGTACGCTGACAACAATTAGGGTTAGAAGATAGGTGTTAGAAGGGAAAGTACACCACAGGGCAAGAAGGCTGGGTGGAGATAGGGGACCACTAATTTGTCTACTAAGTGGTCCTTCAATGTCTCTCATAATGCCTAGAATCATGCCCCAACTCCATATCATAGCCTAAGACCCCACATAGTCTAGCCCATGTTGACCGTTCAATCCACATCATGCACCACTATTCTGCAGCTCAGTGACCACAGGGCCTTTGCACCTCCTTTCTTCTCCCAGAACACTCCTCGTCTAACTCTTTACATGACAGTCGGCTTTTGATTTTTCACAGGCCAGTTAAAATATCCTCAAAGAAAACTTCCTTAAACACAGAACCATCACAACACTTTGTATTTATAAAATGTACTTATTTTTATTTGTAAAAAGTACTCATAATCTGTAATCATTTTGTTACATTTATTTTTGTTTGTGTTCTGTTTCTCACTATAATACAAGCCCCATCAAGGTAAGGGCAATGTCTATTTATCCAGTTGCAATATCCCTAGTGCCTAGCACATTATAGGGGATCAAAATATCTCTTGAATAAAAAGAAATACTGGGAGAGAAATCATTAACCACGCAGAATCACAGATGCTTTGAGTAGATCTTTTTTTTTTTAAACATCTTTACTGGAGTATAATTGCTTTACAATGGTGTGTTAGTTTCTGCTACAAACTGAATCAGCTATATGTATACATATATCCCCATATCTCCCCCCTGTTGCAACTCCCTCCCACCTTCCCTATCCCACCCCTCTAGGTGGACACAAAGCACCGAGCTGATTTCCCTGTCCTATGTGGCTGCTTCCCACTAGCTATCTATTTTATATTTGGTAGTGTATATATGGCCATGCCAATCTCTCACTTTGTCCCAGCTTACACTTCGCCCTCCCCATGTCTTCAAGTCCATTCTCTACGTCTGTGTCTTTATTCCTGTCCTGCCCCTAGGTTCTTCAGAACCAATTTTTTTTTTTTTAGATTCCATATATATGTGTTAGCATACGGTATTTGTTTTTTTCTTTCTGACTTACTTCACTGTATGACAGACTCTAGGTCCATCCACCTCACTACAAATAACTCAATTTCGTTTCTTTTTATGGCTGAATAATATTCCATTGTATATATGTGCCACATCTTCTTTGTCCATTCATCTGTTGATGGACACTTAGATTTCTTCCATGTCCTGGCTATTGTAAATAGAGCTGCAATGAACATTGTGGTACATGACTCTTTTTGAATTATGCTTTTCTCAGGGTACATGCCCAGTAGTGGGATTGCTGGGTCGTATGGCAGTTCTCTTTTTAGTTTTTAAAGGAACCTCCATACTGTTCTCCACAGTGGCTGTATCAATTTACATTCCCACCAACAGTGCAAGAGGGTTCCCTTTTCTCCACACCCTCTCCAGCATTTATTGTTTGTAGAGTTTTTGATGATGGCCATTCTGACTGGTATGAGGTGATACCTCATTGTACTTTTGATTTGCATTTCTCTAATGATTAGTGATGTTGAGCATCCTTTCATCTGTTTGTTGGCAATCTGTATATCTTCTTTGGAGAAATGTCTATTTAGGTCTTCTGCCCATATTTGGATTGGGTTGTTTGTTTTTTTGATATTGAGCTGCATGAGCTGCTTGTAAATTTTGGAGATTAATCATTTGCCAGTTGCTTCATTTGCAAATATTTTCTCCCATTCTGAGGGTTGCCTTTTCATCTTGTTTATGGTTTCCTTTGCTGTACAAAAGATTTTAAGTTTCATTAGGTCCCATTTGTTTATTTTTGTTTTTATTTCCATTTCTCTAGGAGGGGAGTCAAAAAGGATCTTGCTGTGATTTATGTCATGGAATGTTCTGCCTATGTTTTCCTCTAAGAGTTTTATAGTGTCTGGCCTTACATTTGGGTTTTTAATCCATTTTGAGTTTATTTTTGTGTATGGTGTTAGGGAGTGTTCTTTTACATGTAGCTGTCCAGTTTTCCCAGCACCACTTATTGAAGAGGCCGTCTTTTCTCCATTGTATATTCTTGCCTCCTTTATCAAAGATAAGGTGACCATATGTGCGTGGGTTTATCTCTGGGTTTTCTATCCTGTTCCACTGATCTATTTTTCTGTTTTTGTGCCAGTACCATACTGTCTTGATTACTGTAGCTTTGTAGTATAGTCTGAAGTCAGGGAGCCTGATTCCTCCAGCTCAGTTTTTCTTTCTCAAGATTGCTTTGTCTACTCGGGGTCTTTCGTGTTTACATAAATTGTGGAAAATGCCATTGGGAGTTTGAGAGGGATTGCATTGAATCTGTAGATTGCTTTGGGTAGTAGAGTCATTTTCACAATGTTGATTCTTCCAATCCAAGAACATGGTATATCTCTCCATCTGTTTGTATCATCTTTAATTTCTTTCATCAGTGTCTTATAGTTTTCTGCATACAGGTTTTTGTCTACTTAGGTAGGTTTATTCCTACATATTTTATTCTTTTTGTTGCAATGGTAAATGGGAGTGTTTCCTTAATTTCTCTTTCAGATTGTTCATCATTAGTGTATAGGAATGTAAGAGATTTCTGTGCATTAATTTTGTATCCTGCTACTTTACCAAATTCATTGATTAGCTCTAGTAGCTTTCCGGTAGCATCTTTAGGATTCTCTATAGATAGCATCATGTCATCTGCAAAGAGAGACAGCTTTACTTCTTTTCCAATTTGGATTCCTTTTATTTCTTTTTATTCTTTGATTGCTGTGGCTAAAACTTCCAAAACTATGTTGAATAACAGTGGTGAGAGTAGACAACCTTGTCTTGTTCCTGATCTTAGAAGGAATGGTTTCAGTTTTTCACCATTGAGAACGATGTTGGCTGTGGGTTTGTTATATATGGCCTTTATTATGTTAAAGTAAGTTCCCTATATGCCTACTTTCTGGAGGGTTTTTATCATAAATGCGTGTTGAATTTTGTTGAAAGATTTTTCTGCATCTATTGAGATGATCATATGGTTTTTCTCCTTCAGTTTGTTAATATGGTGTATCACATTGATTGATTTGTGTATATTGAAGAATCCTTGAATTCCTGGAATAAACTCCACTCGATCATGGTGTATGATTCTTTTAATGTGCTGTTGGATTCTGTTTGCTAGTATTTTGCTGAGCATTTGTGCATCTATGTTCATCAGTGATATTGGCTTGTAGTTTTCTTTCTTTGTGACATCTTTGTCTGGTTTTGGTATCAGGGTGATGGTGGCCTCGTAGAATGAGTTTGGGAGTGTTCCTCCCTCTGCTATATTTTGGAAGAGTTTGAGAAGGATAGGTGTTAGCTCTTCTCTAAGTGTTTGATAGAATTCACCTGTGAAGCCATCTGGTCCTGGGCTTTTGTTGTTGGAAGATTTTTACTCACAGTTTCAATTTCAGTGCTTGTGATTGGCCTGTTTATATTTTCTATTTCTTCTTCGTTCAGTCTCAGAAGGTTGTGCTTTTCTATGAATTTGTCCATTTCTTTCTGGTTGTCCATTTTATTGGCATAGATTTGCTTGTAGTAATCTCTCATGATCCTTTGTATTTCTGCAGTGTCAGTTGTTACTTCTCCTTTTTCATTTCTAATTCTATTGATTTGAGGCTTCTCCCTTTTTTTCGTGATGAGTCTGGCTAATAGTTTATGAATTTTGTTTATCTTCTCAAAGAACCAGCTTTTAGTTTTATTGATCTTTGCTATTGTTTTCTTCATTTCTCTTTCATTTATTTCTGATCTGATCTTTATGATTTCTTTCCTTCTGCTAACTTTGGGGGTTTTTTGTTCTTCTTTCTCTAATTGCTTTAGGTGTAAGGTTAGGTTGTTTATTTGAGATATTTCTTGTTTCTTGAGGTAGGATTGTATGCTGTAAACTTCCCTCTTAGAACTGCTTTTGCTGCATCCCATAGGTTTTGGGCCGTTGTGTTCTCATTGTCATTTGTCTCTAGGTATTTTTTGATTTCCTCTTTGATTTCTTCAGTGATCTCTTGGTTATTTAGTAGCATATTGTTTAGGCTCCATATGTTTCTATTTTTACAGTTATTTTCCTGTAATTGATACCTAGTCTTATAGCATTGTGGTGGGAAAAGATACTTGATATGATTTCATTTTTCTTAAATTTACCAAGGTTTGATTTGTGACCCAAGATATGATCTATCCCAGAGAATGTTGCATGAGCACTTGAGAAGAAAGTGTATTCTGTTGTTTGTGGATGGAATGTCCTATAAATATCAATTAAGTCCATCTTGTTTAATGTATCATTTAAAGCTTGTGTTTCCTTATTTATTTTCATTTTGGTTGATTTGTCCATTGGTGAAAGTGGGGTGTTAAAGTCCCCTACTATGATTGTGTTACTGTCGATTTCCCCTTTTATGGCTGTTAGCATTTGCCTTATGTATTGATGTGCTCCTATGTTGGGTGCATAAACATTTACAATTGTTTTATCTTCTTCTTGAATTGATCCTTTGATCATTATGTAGTGTCCTTCTTTGTCTCTTGTAATAGTCTTTATTTTAAAGTCTATTTTGTCTGTTGTGAGAATTGCTGCTCCAGCTTTCTTTTGGTTTCCATTGGCATGGAATATCTTTTTCCATCCCCTCACTTTCAGTCTGTATGTGTCCCTAGGTCTGCAGTGGGTCTCTTGGAGACAGCATATATATGGATCTTATTTTTGTATCCATTCAGCCAGTCTATGTCATTTGGTTGAAGCATTTAATCCATTTACATTTAAGGTAATCATCAATATGTATATTCCTATTACTATTTTCTTAATTGTTTGGGGTTTGTTATTGTAGGTCTTTCCTTCTCTTGTGTTTCCTGCCTAGAGAAGTTCCTTTAGCATTTGTTGTAAAGCTGGTTTGGTGGTGCTGAATTCTCTTAGCTTTTGCTTGTCTGTAAAGGGTTTAATTTCTCCATCAAATCTGAATGAGATCCTTGCTGGGTAGAGTAATCTTGGTTGTAGATTTTTCCCTTTCCTCACTTTAAATGTATGCTGCCACTCCCTTCTGGCTTGCAGAGTTTCTGCTGAAAGATCAGCTGTTAACCTTATGGGGATTCCCTTGTATGTTATTTGGTTTTTTTTCCCTTGCTGCTTTTAATACTTTTTCTTTGTATTTAGTTTTTGATAGTTTGATTAATATGTGTCTTGGCCTGTTTCTCCTTGGATTTTTCCTATGCTGCACTCTCTGCACTTCCTGGACTTGATTGACAATTTCCTTTCCCATGTTAGGGAAGTTTTCAACTATAATCTCTTCAAATATTGTCTCAGTCCCTTTCTTTTTCTCTTCTTCTTCTGGGACCCCTATAATTCGAATGTTGGTGAGTTTAATGTTGTCCCAGAGGTCTCTGTGACTGTCCTCAATTCTTTTCATTCTTTTTTCTTTATTCTGCTCTGTGGTAGTTATTTCCACTATTTTATCTTCCAGGTCACTTATCCGTTCTTCTGCCTCAGTTATTCTGCTATTGATTCCTTCTAGAGAATTTTTAATTTCATTTATTGTGTCGTTCATCATTGTTTGTTTGCTTTTTAGCTCTTCTAAGTCCTTGTTAAACGTTTCTTGTATTCTCTCCATTCTATTTCCAAGATTTTGGATCATCTTTACTATCATTACTCTGAATTCTTTTTCAGGTAGACTGCCTATTTCCTCTTCATTTGTTTGGTCTGGTGGGTTTTTACCTTGCTCCTTCATCTGCTGTGTGTTTCTCTGTCTCCTCATTTTGCTTAACTTACTGTGTTTGGGGTGTCCTTTTTGCAGGCTGCAGGTTCGTAGTTCCCGTTGTTTTTGGTGTCTGCCCCCAGTGGCTAGGGTTGGTTCAGTGGGTTGTGTAGGCTTCCTGGTGGAGGGGACTGGTGCCTGTGTTCTGGTGGATTAGGCTGGATCTTGTCTTTCTGGTGGGCAGGACTGCATCCGGTGGTGTGTTTTGGGGTGTCTGTGGCCTTATTATGATTTTAGGCAGCCTCTCTGCTAATGGGTGAGGTTGTGTTCCTGTCTTGCTAGTTGTTTGGCATAGGGTGTCCAGCACTGTAGCTTGCTGGTCATTGAGTGGAGCTGGGTCTTAGTGTTGAGATGGAGATCACTGGGAGAGCTTTTGCCATTTGATATTACGTGGAGCCAGGAGGTCTCTGCTGGACCAATGTCCTGAACTTTGCTCTCCCACCTCAGAGGCTCAGGCCTGACACCCGCCTGGAGCACCAAGACCCTGTCAGCCACACGGCTGAGGGCGAAGTGAGGGTCCTTAGCTTGAAACTCTGTCTGGGCCTCCCAGGTCTCACAGCAGTGGTGGAGCAGACCTCTGAGGTTCCTCTCTTCTGGAGTTATATTAGTCTCAGTTCGTATGGGAGGTATTTGGACAAATCATGGTACTCAGTGAAAAGCAAGTTTGAGGCCGTGCCAGGGACCTGTGCTCATTTGTTGCTGGGTGCTGCCTAATTACCAGAGAGTTGCTGTTGAGGATTTTTAGCCCTCTTTGAGTCCAGACCTGTCTGAAGCAAGGTCCTGGAGTAACCCCCCACTGTGTGTGGCAGACGCCAGGCAGGACATGGTGGCCTTGAGTAAATCTTTAAAACGTAAATTCATCCAAATAACAGATGAGGCTAGATATGCTAGTTTCGTTAATATTGTTACTTTTTACCTGATAATTTTAGCATCAGATAAACCCTGCCTCTCTTCACCCTTCGAGAAGACATCACTATGGATACCCTAAGTAAGAGTACAGGCTACGATTAAGAGCTAACAATAGAAAGGCTTCATTAGTCCATAATTTTGCTAGATTGAATTACCCAGAGACTTCAAGCAGAGGCAGCCCAGAAGGAAGTATAGCAAACCTCTATTCTCTGGCATCCATTAACTTCCCTATCTCTCTCTTTTGTGAATTGGAAGATACTGCACCAAATGGAATGTAGAAGTAGTATTTTTATCTTTTCTTGTCTCAACAGTAGGATAAAAACAACTCTCCCCCCACCACCAAATAAATAGTAATTTTCTTCTCCCTTTAAAAACTAGACTGATTTGACAAACACAAGTTTTATAACACAAACAGAAACATAGAACATGAATTTTATTTTAAGGATTGTTTAAAGTCAAAGCAGGGACTTCTCTGGTGGTGCAGTGGTTAAGAATCCACCTGCCAACGCAGGAGATAACGGATTCAGCCCTGGTCTGGGAAGATCCCACATGCCGCGGAGCAACTAAGCCCGTGTGCCACAACTACTGAGCCTGTGCTCTAGACCCCACGAGCCACAACTACTGAAGCCCGTGCCCCTAGAGCCCATGCTCTGCAACAAGAGAAGCCATCTTAATGAGAAGCCCGCACACCGCAATGAAGAGTAGCCCCCGCTCGCCGCAACCAGAGAAAGCCCGTGCACAGCAACAAAGACCCAATGCAGACAAAAATAAATAAATTTATAAAAAATAAAGTAAAAACAAACTTCCAGTTTGTTGTTTTGACTATAGAAGCTTCAAAGACTTATTAATGCGTTGTCTAATTTGCTGCCAATGACAAAAGATCCCAAAGTATGTAGTCTGTGAATATCTCGAATTTTCCAATTTTAAATATTTCTGGTAAGGACTATCTTACTAATTTCTTTTGACGAACATGTATAATCTAATAACATAACCAGTTATTGACCCTGAAGAGTCAGAAAACAAGAGTGTCCCCAAGAAAAAGAGGAAATTCTCTTCCAAGGAGAAGCCACTCAGCAGTGGACCTGAAG
Organism: Balaenoptera acutorostrata; assembly: GCF_949987535.1. Taxonomy (NCBI): domain Eukaryota; kingdom Metazoa; phylum Chordata; class Mammalia; order Artiodactyla; family Balaenopteridae; genus Balaenoptera; species Balaenoptera acutorostrata. The sequence continues at coordinate 62,547,323 of NC_080070.1, forward strand.
AGTCTGCTGCCAGCAAGAGCAGTGGCTCCAAGAAAAAGAGAAAGCTCTGAAAGCTGTCCCAGGAAAATTTGAATGGACATTTCTCTAGTGGGGCATAACTTGCAGAGATATTTCCCAACCCATTCCCTATAGCCCAATAAAAATAAGACCAAAAAAAAAAAAAAAAAAAGAGGGACTTCCCTGGTGGCGCAGTGGTTAGGAATCCGCCTGCCAATGCAGGGGACACGGGTTCGAGCCTGGGTCCGGGAAGATCCGACATGCCACAGAGCAACTAAACCCGTAACCCGTGTGCCACAACTACGGAGCCCCTGTGCTGCAACTACTGAAGCCTGCACGCCTAGAACCCGTGCTCTGCAACAAGAGAAGCCACCGCAATGAAAAGCTGGTGTACTGCAACGCAGAGTAGCCCCCGCTCACCACAACTAGAGAAAGCCCGCGCTCAGCAACAAAGACCCAAAGCAGCCAAAAATAATAATAATAATAAATAAAATACACAACATAAAAAAAAAAAAGAATTCTTACTTGTACTTAAATTTTAATTCTTCTGTTTTTAATCCCAATAATGGGATACATAAGCACACATCCACCAGGCTTCTGTGTGTGTGTGTGTGTGTGTGTGTGTGTGTGTGTATATATAAAATAAAACCTAGAATAGGTTTTCCTTTTCTTCGAGCACAAGTTCAACTGGTATATCTTCTAGGTAAATCTTCCCATCCCCTCAGTTCTAAGTAATTCAGGATTCCTTTCTTAAAATTCCCAAAATACTTTTCCATCTGTCTTCAGGTACTTACCTTTTCCTGCCGTCTATGTTAACAATTCTTTAAGCAAATCAGCCTCTGTCCTCTCCAGTGCCGTAGTGTGGTGTTTGGTTGCGAGCAGTACTCTAAAGCCACACTGCCTGGCCCCAGCTCCTCCTTCGCCAAATAACTAGCATCACGTGAATATACGACTCTTCCCATTGGCAGAATAAGGAATGCGATTTTCTTTAACTCAATCTCTATTTCAGTTCCTCATTCCACCTGATGATAGAATACCTTATTTAATTGATTCCAGGTTTTCTCAATCAACTCAGGGTTAACTCCCTCCCTTATCAGGAAAAACTGCCTCCTGGTGTTGCATCTGTGTCGGGACGTTGCGGAGGGTTGTCTGAGTTCTAACTCATCTGCATCCCACTCCTGCTGCCCGTTCTCCCTGGCCTGTGCTGAGCTGTCTGCACCCCGACTGTCAGCCTCTCCTAGTCTTCATCACAACACCTCTACATATGGTGGCCCTCAGGGTTGTTTGTTGCTTGTTCCTCTGCCTCTCTATGGTCAGAGTGGCATTTTCTTGGTCATTTTTGTATCATAATAAAAAAATGACAAGCTTGTTCTTCCTACGCCTACTTAGAAATACTTTCCAAACCCATATAAACCCATAAAAAGCTGAATAACTCAATGCTCCCAATGCACATTATACCAAAAAAAAAAAAAAGGTGTGTGAGTGGGTCTTAGAGGTATGCATTAGAAAAATATTTTCCTACAACATTTCTTTTACAGTATTAACTTTTAATATTTGTTTATCAACGTAATAAATGTACATGCTGGTTACAAGCAGCAGTCCTCCACCAATCCCTTTCTGCCACCAGATTCAGCCCGTTCATTCTGGACTCCTGAAATCTCTCTGGGCACAATGCTCCTGAGCTCTTTGTTTTATCAGATCCCAATATTTCCCATTAACTTCCTGCTATGATAGATGAAGATTTATGTCACTCTGCAATCACCCACCTGCCTCCCCTTCTGTCATTGCCCCAAACTGTATGGCTTACTTTTTTCTTTATTGGCTAACTTGGCATTCTACCTGGATCCCTTGTTCCATCCAGTATAGACAGCAATTTTTGACTTGCCGTTTAGTATATTAAGCTACTGGCTTTCTTAGTCTTCCCTTTAGCTCTCCTTCACCCCACCTTCGCCTCTTTACTTCTGTCATCCTTACTCTTAATTTTGCACCGTCAAGATTGATAACATGTATACCGCTTGGTAACCATCGTTTAGTCTTCTGTATTCTGTCAATACACTGTTCTAGAAGTTAAAATTTTTTAAAAAGTTTACATGATGATGATTATGTATATATTTTCCAATGCAGACCAATCATTAAGATAACATTTCATTTCTTGTTCTTTTCTTTGGTTTAGCATAGAGTTTAAAGGCCTTATTGCTTGCTCTTTTTAAGAAAAATATCTTCATTTCATGGGGGATTTTCAATGACCCAAGATGTTTTTTTCCTTTTACAGAAAAGGCTATTTAGAGGTTTATTTTGGTTTTAATAATTACTAACTTTACAAAGCTTTGTCAGAGAGTGTTGTTTTTTATTCATAATCAAACCTGAGAAGGTTAGAATTTAATGCCACCATCGTAACCCTTCCTCTATTTCTTCTGCCTGTCCAACTGGGAACAAATCAAGTAGGCTGCTGAGGCTTGGCTGTGAGGAAGACTTGTTAGCTATGTTTCCATTAGTCATACTCCCAGGTGAGAACAAGAGTACATACTCTTGACTTTATGACTGTCAGTTGGGTTAAAACCCCAACTGTGAATTTGAAGGTGAAGAGATGTGCAATTGTTAAGAAAAAATAAACAACAACAGCAAAAAAACCTGAGGTAATCCTATAGCTACACCTACCTGCCTTCCCACGAACAGAGTCAGTACTTAATAGTAAGGAAGGCAGTAAATATAGCTCACTGTCTTAAACTGCCGAAAATTGTCTACATCTATTCTCTCCAATTGTTCAGCTGAACAGCAACTGCTTAAAAGTCAGGCAAGACTCACAAACTGGACTCTGCTGGCTTGCCTGCTTCACTCCACTTTCTCTGCGACCACGTCTGACAAACCCGATATAGCTGAGATTGAGAAATTCAATAAGCCAAAGTTGTTTACGGCAGAAGTGTAAGAGAAAAGTCTACTGTCTTCAAAAAAAAAGATCAAACTGGAGAAGGAAACAGGTGAATGCTAGTGAGGTGTGTCACCAATAGGCACTGCTCATTCCACAAGCATTGTCCTCTTATTTTACTTCTCTTAGCTGTTTAAGTTTGTGAGATGCAGAGGTTGGATCAGATTTAAATGACTATGTTGCTCTTTTTCACATCAAAGAATCAAGAACTACCGACAGAGGAGGCCTGCCTCTCCCAGGCAGGTCTGGCTGGCTGGCAGGGAAGAAAAAGTACTTGGATGTTGATGATGAAACTGTTGGGTTGAACCAAGGTGACTCTTCAGTGAAAATTAAGCTGGTTCAAGGTGTCTGGCAGGCTGTAAAATGCAGTTTCATCAGAGTGCCATTTTTTTGTGGTTCTTCAGATGATTTTAGTTTTCGAATGCACCGTTTTTAAAATACGCAAATAAAAAGTTTTCAAACATGAAGAAAAATAAAGTCAAACCACCTAGCGTCGCATCGTGCGTCACTACTTTACACTTCCGCATCCCTCTGAGATGAGAGCTAATGCTGACGCAGAGAGAAATCATTACTGACAATGTAACAGTACTGGTTTTGCTGTAGTTCCAGAGTCTGGCAAGACGGTGCCTTGGAGAGCATAAAATGATCTTAAATGCATCTACTCTGTTTCTGAGCTTAGATCAAATTAATCTCTCAAAGCCTCAGGTGCCTTGTCAATAAGACAGATAATAATAGTATTCACATTAGAGGGTTACTGCAATAATTAAATGAAATAAGGCACTTAGCACAAATCTGGCACTTGGTAAGCACTCAATAAAAAATAACTATCATTATTCTCATTATTCTTTATAACCTTATATGGCCCAGCCTCTTTGGGCAGTTGCTACTGTTGCCTTGTGTTCGTCTTGATGAAGGATTAAACACTTTAACATATAAAACCGCCCCCCCCGACACACACACACCACAAAAATAGGTCCAAATGCAATAATGAGAAGTGAGAATTTACTGAAGATTTTGTGTTGTTAATGGGAAGAGGATTCTTCTTGCACACACTATGGGAAAACTTCTCTATTTTCCCAAGAAATGCACCTCTTGCCAAAGGTATATACACAACACACCTGCTCCCCTGTGGCAGCCCAGGAACCCAGCAGTTATCTGAAGCCTGAGCAGTATTCATCTTCAATATGTCTGGGGGTGTGGGTGGTTCATGCTGCCTCACCCATGCTTCCTCACCACCAATGTCAGTGTTCCCCAAAAGTATAACAAGAATCAATTTTTGTAAATAGAGGCATATTTTAAACATTTGGAAAAGGCTGCTAACCTGGACCAATTCAAGTATCACACCTCCTATGAAATTGTCCTAAATTAAGCAGAGCCAGCCACAGGAAGAGCTGATCGGAAGTCAGGAGTCCTGAGTTCTAATCCTGGTTCTGCTGATAACTGACTATATGATCTTAGAAACATCTTTTTGGTTGTCTGTTTCATCACCTGAAAAAAGTGTTTGGCAAGATGATTGCTAAGGTATCTTTCAATTCTAAAATTCCCCTGTTACAGACTGTGTCCCCTCAAAATTCATATGTTGAAATCCTAACCCAAATGTGAAATGTGCCCTATGAAAGAGACCCCAGAAAGCTCTTCATTCATTCTACCTGTGAGGACAGAGTGAGAAGATAGTCTATGAACAAAGAAAGGGGCCCTCACCAGGTATTGAATCTGCAGGCACCTTGATCTTAAACTTGCCGCCTCCAGAACTATGAGAAATGTGTTTTTGTTGTTGATAAGCCACCTAGTCTGTGGTGTTCTGTTACAGCAGCTTGAACTAAGACATCCAGCATGGATCTTTCTGTAAATACAAGAATCTAAAATTAAAACAAATCTTTCATCTCACTCTCAAGGTTATCTTAAATCCCAGTTTGTTTAAAGTGAGCTGTGCCTTAATTCTGATATCTAAACTCATGAAGCCTGCATTCATAAAATACAGGCCAGTGTTGCAAGCTTAGATACATAATAAGAAAAGTAAAGATACATTGGCTATGGTTCCATTTACAGAAACTAAGTGTTGAGTAAGCTAATTTCACTTACGTATACAGAGCTAACTGCTCCCTGGAAATGTTCTCCATACCAAGATATGTCTCTCAGTGAATATTGCATTTCCCCTGGAACACTCAAATTCTACATTTAGAGTAATAATGATATAACCATGATTGCAATTTACTGTCTACCAGTTCCCAGGTACTATGCTATGTGTTTTACAGTGTGATTTCGTGTTATCACAGAAACCTTATGATGTAGGAATATTAAACACAAACACACACACACATACAGAATTAGATGTCTAAGTTATATGCTTAAGGTCAAACAGCTAGCATACGATAAAAAACAGACAATAAACCAGGTCCATCTTACTGCAATATCTGCATTTCATTCCATTATCTATGTTCTTATAGCCTCTAAATGATTCTAAGTACGTGTAATCACCTATGAGTCTCAAAGTTTTAAAACAGCTATGCACTGTATAGATTAAAGTAGCAAAATCCCATTACACTACAATGGATGCAGTAATTGAAATTATTTTTCTTTTGTATGCTTAGCATATTCTAAAGAAATGTTGGTAGGGACTTCCCTGGTGGCACAGTGGTTAAGAATCCGCCTGCCCATGCAGGGGACACGGGTTTGAGCCCTGGTCCGGGAAGATCCCACATGCCACGGAGCAACTAAGCCCATGTGCCACAACTACTGAGCCTGCACTCTAGAGCCTGTGAGCCACAACTAATGAGCCCACATGCCACAACTACTGAAGCCCATGCTCCGCAAAAAGAGAAGCCACCACAATGAGAAGCCGAAGAGTAGCCCCTGCTCACCGCAACTAGAGAAAAGCCTGCGCACAGCAACAAAGACCCAATGCAGCTAAAAATTAATTAATTAATTAATTATTTTTAAAAAGAAATGTTGATAGAACAAAATTGCAGTCTGCCACTGGAACAAATTTTTAAAATAAGAAATAACTGGACTTCCTTTCCTTTCACAAAGCTTCTTCTGATAACTTACCCTAGAAAGATGATGGGGAATCCAAAATGAAGCAAATGGAAAAGAGACTGGCAATAAATTTTTAAAGGTTTCTCTGAATTCCTAGTTACTGGTAATGCTATTTGCTACTTTTGGAAGAATCAGTCCCAAATCTCTTGAATTCAGTTGGCTAAAAGAAAGGAAGGTAAATCACTGGACCTCTAGTTAAGTTACTTCCTTATAATTAAAAATCCATTTACCCATAATTCTATTGATTCTTCTTGTGGCTGACAGAGATGTAGAATAATAAATTATTATTTTATATTTAATTCTTAATCCAAGTAATTATATCCAGGATAACTCTGTTACTGGGATAGCTTTATGACCGATTTTTACATATCACTAACAATGACTCATGGCCAGTACAAGACAAGCAGAGTAGAAGGCTGCTGGCCTTTTTACTTTCTGTTTATAGAGTAAGCACTGAGGATGAAATATCAGACCTCTCCATGGTTTAGGCATTAGTGGCTTCAGGTTTCCCTTAAACTTCACAGATGATGACAGCCATATAGTGCTAGATATTTGCTCAGACAAGAGCTTATGATTTCTTTTAAATTCTGTTCCAGGCTATGAAAATCATTGTCAAAGTTTAGTAAAGTCTCCCAGGCTTTCTCTCAGCTTTTGAACCAGATCCAAGGTCTCAGGCAAAACTCTTTCCCACTAAAAATGTTAACCATGCCTCTCTGTCTCTCAATTCCCCTTTTTACTGAAGTTTTTGCCAGTTACTTCACCAGGATATCTGGGGATACTGTCCTTCATGTGTTCCTTACTCATCATTCCTTTCAGACAAATCTACTATAAACAACACGGAGCTTGGCTGTAAGATTTCCCCACTAATTAATTAATTAATTAGCCTTATGCATTGTTCTTAACACATCAAAACTATCACTGTAAAAAAGGACAGGGCTTCCCTGGTGGCGCAGTGGTTGAGAATCTGCCTGCTAATGCAGGAGACACGGGTTCAAGCCCTGGTCTGGGAAGATCCCACATGCCACGGAGCAGCTGGGCCCGTGAGCCACAGCTGCTGAGCCTGCGCGTCTGGAGCCTGTGCCCCGCAACGGGAGGGGCCGCGATAGTGAAAGGCCCGCGCACCGCGATGAAGAGCGGTCCCCGCACCGCGATGAAGGGTGGCCCCCACTTGCCGCAACTAGAGAAAGCCCTCGCACGAACCGAAGACCCAGCACAGCCAAAAAATAAATAAATAAATAAATAAATAAATAAAATTTAAAAAAAAAAAAAAAAAAAAAAAGGACATATGAGTACAGAGCAATTAAACATCTCTGGAGTCTTCCTATGAAACTGTTCTGATAAAATTTGTAATCAATGGTAAATTTGTTTCTTTTTCTATCTTAATGCTATGATCAAAGCTCAAGCAGTACTGATGATGGAATTTCACTACTAAGGACATATTATATTAGGTAATTTACATATACTAGGGTATATATTTATACTTGAATTTCTTAAGGTTTTAAAGATTAGACGTTTCTGTACTTTTTAATAAGAAAATTATCTCTAAGCAAATATGGTTGGATCTTACCACATGGCTTTGACTAATGATTCTTCATAGTTTTCCCTTTTTTCATCAGTTTCTCTATTTTCATTTTGATGTAACTATTTAATAAGGGAAGTGTTTTAAACTACAAAGAGGGCCCCATAAGGGCAGTACACAGGAAGGGCATTCTCAGTGAAAGATAAACTGGGAAAGGGGCTGCTTAAAAGATCTCAAAATATTCACCAGACAAAAGGGAAATTATTTTTTAAATTGGAGGTGGGACATAGGACAGGTTCACTCATTTGTTCAGATAACATTCATTACCTGTTATGATCTGGTATTATTTCAGGAACTGAGTATAAAGTGAAGAACAAAACTGACACGTTCCCTGCCCTTAAGAAATGTACATTTCAATTAAAAATATAGTCACAGGTCAACAAACAATAGTTAAACACAACTTGTGGTGAATGTAATGGAATCACAAATTTGGTACAATGATAGAAAATTTAGGAAGTAACCTGCTTAGATATGGTGATCAGGAAAGCCTTTCTGAGGTAGAGACATTTGACCTGAGAACAGTACAATGAGAAAAGACCAGCTCTGCAAGGAGCAGGGGCATGAATATTTTAGCCTGGAGGTCAACAAACATTCTATAATGGGACAAAGAGTAAATATTTCATGTTTTGAGGGCCACTTGTTCTCTGTTACAATTACTCCACACTGCTACTGGAGCATGAAAGCAGCCATTGACAATACTTAACCCAATCGGCATTGACTGTGCTCCAATACAACTTTATTGACAAAAGCAGGCAGTGGACCAAATTTGGCCCATAGACTAGTTTGCCAACTCCTGCTCTAGCCAGATATAGGACCTGGGCAAAGACTGTGAACTGGGACTGCTGTGTTCAAGGGACTGATAGGACACTGGTAGGCTAAAGTAGAGTAAATGGGAGGAGAGGGGCAGGAAGTGAGCATGAAGAGGTAAGCAGGGGCCAGATCATGCATGGCTTTGAAGGCCAGGGTTAAGGATTTCATTTAAGCCACTTTGAGTTTTAAGCACAGTGGTAACAAGGTGCTCATTGTGTTTTAAAAGCTCATTATAATTCCTTTGTGGAGAGTGGTTTGGGAGACAATTGAAGTTGTTCTGGACTCACAAGGTGGCAACAAAAATGGGAAGAGGAGGACTTGCCTGGCGTGGCCAAAAAAAAAAAAAAGTTGAGGATCCTAACTGATGAATTGGATTGGGTGAGGGCAGGGGGAAGCAGAGATGAAAGAAAGGAGAAAATTAACTTTGAGGTTTCTGGCTGGAACAACTGGGTAGACCATAGGTAGTCAAGTTGGGCTAAATTAAAAATTTCAAAGAGGAAGACTAGAGGACTTCCCTGGTAGCACAGTGGTTGAGAATCTTCCTGCCAATGCAGGGGACACAGGTTCGAGCGCTGGTCCGGGAGGATCCCACGTGCCACGGAGCAACTAAGCCCATGCACCACAACTACGGAGCCTGTGCTCTAGAGCCCACGAGCCACAACTACTGAGCCCACATGCCACAACTACTGAAGCCCGTGCGCCTACAGCCTGTGCTCTGCAACAAGAGAAGCCACCACAATGAGAAGCTCGTGCACCACAACCAAGAGCAGCCCCTGCTCGCCACAACTAGAGAAAGCCTGTGTGCAGGAACGAAGACCCAACGCAGCCAAAAATAAATTTTAAAAATTAAAAAAAATTAAAAAACATAAAAAAGAGGAAGACTAGAGGGAGAAAAGCCTAAAAAGTTAGGTTGAATGCATATTAGAAATATAAGAAATGAGTTAAGGAGATTGTAATTGTCTTTGTGAAAAAGAGGAAATTACTGAAGAGTTTTGTAGAGCAAAATAATATCATCATCATTCTCCTATAAATTGTGTTGCGTTGGATAGATTAGAGAGCGATGTGTCAGGAGTCAGGGAAAATTGTTAAGAAATTATTGAAATCATATAGAAGAGAGATAAGGAAGAGTTGGCCCAGGGTTATTAGTATTGGAAATGATAAGAAATGTAAACATAACAGGTCTTTTGGTTTTATATATATATACATATATATGTATATATATATGTATGTCTATGTGTATATATATATATATATATAATTTGAAGCTATTTATAATAAATTAACAATATAAACTAATTTTAAACATTAAAACATAAGACAAAAGCCAAGTTTTAAAGAGAAATGTTGAGTAATTAGACTAGACTAGAAGTTAATAAAACTGAGCCCCAAAATCGAAAACTAGCTCTGAGTTCTCTGACAGCTGAGATAAACAAAACAGAAGAAAAACCAGGGGAAAGAGGTGAAAATATTGGATAAAATAACTCTTATCTGATATAAGAAGACATACCAGTTTTCCAGAGAAGATACACCAAATAATAAAAGAAACAAATCTCACAATCTTTTACAAAAGGAACATTAAACACACAATGAACTATGCCATAAGAGCTATTTGATCAAAACATATATACTCCTCATTAGCAATTTCTTAAATCAAAAACTCTTACATTTTATATCTAAACACCCAATTAAATAGAATACATTATACTATAGACCTGTGATAGTGTTTTTACAAAAATTAGAAGCAATGAAATCCAGATAATGAGTTTTACAGTGACTTAATTTGATTCAAAAGTGAAGCTTAGAAAATAGGAATACATGATTAGTGCTTCCCTCAGACATCCCCCACCCAAACCCTCAGCACATAAATGACATCAACTCTACAGCAGCCCAGACAATATGGTGGTAAGAGCTAGCGGCATGGACCCTGGAACCAGATAGCCTGAGTTCAAACCCCATTTGGTAGAGACATTAATGGAAGCAGTGCAGGAGAGAGGCCATGGCTGCCAAATGGCAAGGTCTTCCCGGGACTGGGGTAATCAGGGAGGACTTTTCAGAGTTCAAAGTGAATTGCCTGATACATTAACTATTAAACTACTGCTTAGAGGATGAAGGGAATAAAGTATGGCTTCACAACTGGGTTTCTCAGTTTGACATTGAAAAATGCACTTTCCTGCTTTAGGGTGCCCAGTGAATCTAAATGTGCACATTCTCATTATCAATCTAGTTCAGAATGATTTATTTCCTGATTTTTAACACTGTTTCTATGCCGTGTTACAAACTGGCCATTTTGCTAAGACAGTTGGGCTGGCTACCCCTAATTTTCATTGAATTTTTGACCTTTAAGGATCCAGTTTAGTAAAACTGATAACTGATTAGGAGTATGTTCAGTAGACTTACTAGTCTGGTTTATTATTTTAACACTGCAGAGTCATGTTGAATAAAGAGATTATCTTCAGTCTTTTGGCAAGTATATACAAGGTGAATTTTTCAATTGCACCCAGAAGCAATGGAAGGAAAACACATTTGTTAAATATTTTTAAAAACTGTTATCCTTGACTACATGTAAGTAGTTCAAAAAATCACCAAACACCTAAACTTTTGATTCAAGAACCACTAGTGACTAAGAGTTTATGAGGTGAAAAACAACACCTGTGAGCTTTGCTCTTCTTCGAGAGCAAGTTATCTTTGTTTGCTAACAGGATTTGCTGATGTTTAGACTGAACAAGAAGTTAATGTCAGTTGACTTCATCTTGTTTTACCCCTCCTGATCCTTGACTACCATCCCCCCCGGCAACATTTGCCACCTTGGTTCCGATCCTCCAGTGGATATCCATTGCATAGCCTTACCTCTCTGCCTTTGCTTAAGCTGTTCCCTCTCCCTGGAACGCCTTCTATCCTACTCCCTTCCATCTAGGGAAATCTCATTCCATGCTCTCTTAATACAATGCTCACTCTTCTGTTATAGCATCTATTATGTGTCCTGCCCCTCTGACTTTCTTGAGCCCTGCTGGAGCAAAAAGTGTGACTCATTCATCTCTGTATTCCCAACACCATACTTGCTTAGAAAATAGCAAATATTAAATAAATGTTTATTGATTTAATTATTTTTGTGGCATGTGCAGAAGGTTGGAGGGTTGAAATACTGTATCCTTTTCCTAGTAGTGTGCTACTTCTGACTTTACTATACCAGGAACTCAAATCAGTCTCTCATAAGAAGTGGCTTTCTGGACAAAGGAACAGCAACACAACAACTAAATGCTTGAAGAAGCAGCATCATGAAACATAGAAGGAAGTAATTAGATTTAGTTGCAAGGGATTAGTATTACCTAATGAAACCATGATTATATTACCTGGTTTTGAGTAGAACTGCTTAAAATCCCCTCTAGTGTACCTCAGGTGATACAGAAACTTGTAATTCTACCTTTGCCTCTGAGTGGTGTCTCTTCCCATGCAGTGGCAAATGCTCAATAACTCAGAGCCTGGTAATAATGGAGACTGGAAAGATTTCAAAGAGTGATTGACATGAGTGTGCTTAAAAAATCAATAAAGCATGTTAGAATTTCCATGAGGCAACAAGAAAAAAAGAAGTAATCATAGCAGCAAGATTTCTCAGGTAAACAACATGTAAAAGGTAAGCCAGTGTGTCAGGGAAGAGAGAAGGGACTTTACCCTGCAGATAACATATTCTTCCACTGTCATATGTGCAGCTACAGCAGTGCTCCAGAGGATTTTCTAAAGTTAGGGAGTCTGGGACAACAAAACAGTAAAGAACTAATGCATCCATGTGATATAGATGATATCCAACAATTCTACAAACATTTACTAGTCAGATAACATGACCATGCTACTATTCCAGGCCTTCTCCAACGCCTACAAAATAAAGTAAAAATTGTTAATTCCAGGAAGAAAATTAAAATCTACCATCAGCCACCAAACAAGAGTCACAATCTAATTAATGCACTAATCTTCAAGAATCTGTAGCCAATGAACGAAGCAGAAAATTCTGGAGCAAAGCAGAGAGAGAGGTCCATCACTGCTTGGATCCACAGAACCCCAGTCTCCCTAAATTTGCCATCACCTTCCAAACGATTTATTTGTGAATTGATAAAATTCTGAGAATTCTCAATGATGCTACACATGGAGAGAAGAAAACTGAGTGGGCAGATGATTATTTTCTTCCAAAACATAAAGGATACAAGTGGCTGAGAGAAACTGGTGACACCAGGGAATAGAATAGAGATGACACCCCGGGAAGTGGAGGGAAGCTGTCAGGCATACAGAACTCAAAGTCCAATGGGGTCACTTGCCAGAAAGGAACAGACCTTCCAGTCAGGGAATTGACATGGAACAAGACATTGCATCAAAATCTCAGGGGAAAGAGCAGAGACTAAGTATTCAGACTGTATCACACCTCATCCAAGTTCCCCCTCCCCTGTCATTCCCTCAGGCTAAGAAAAGTGAACAGAAGGCAAAATTCCTAGTCCTCAGAGGGAAAAAAATCTCCAGTATTATAGAAATAGAGTCAAACAGTCACGCCCAGAGCCACCCAAGCAACATCTAGATGGAGAGAATGGTCCAGAAACTGTGCAAATATCTTACACACTGTTTAGGATTCTCCAGAGAAACAGAACCAATAGGATGTGTATGTGTGTATGTGTGCATGTGTGTGGAGAAGGAAAGAGAGGGAGAGATTGGTTTTTTAAGGAATCAGTTAAAGGATTTAAGGAATTAGCTCACACAATTATGGGGGCTGGCAAATCGGATATCCACAGGGCAGCCTGGCAGGCTGGAGATTCAGCAAGAAGTTGATGTCTTGAGTCCAAAGGCAGTCTGGAAGCAGAATTCCTTCTTCCTTACGGAACCTCAGTCTTTTTCTCTTAAAACCTTCAACTGATTGGATGAAGCCCACCCATATAATTTAGAATAATGGCTTTACCCAAAGTCTACTGATTCAAATATTAATCACATCTAAAAAAAAAAATACCTTCATGGCAACATCTAGAATGGTGTTTGACCAAACAACTAGGCAACATAGCCTAGCCAAGTTGACACATAAAATTAACCATACACACAAACACACACACACACACACACACACACACAGCCACCTAGAATAATAATAGTTAAATGTTCATTGCATGTGCTAAGCACTGTTCTTTACACTTTACATGTATTTACTCATTTCACCCCCACAGCAATCTTATGAGGTAAGTACTATTTATTATCCCATTTGATGGATTAGAAAATTGAGGCAGAGAGTACATGGCTAGCAAGTGGCTAAGCCTGTATTAAAATTGGTAGCACTTGCTCAAAACTCATGCATTTTACCACTGAACTTGAAGGAAACATAACTCAGGAAACAGAAGGAAACTCCCTCAATTACTTCACACCAAGAACATCTTAATAAGAACATAAGTTCAATAAAATAAAATGCTACCAATAAAATAATAAAGCAATTAAATGAGATGAAAAAGGAAATTACTAATCTACGTGGACAAATTGGGGACTATGCAACATGATTATGGAAATAGTAAGTAATTTAGATACAGCAAGGTGAATTACTGACACAAAAGTCAATTACTACACAAAGAGGAAAAGGTAAGATAATCTAAGTGAATGTGGATGAAAAGGGCAAAGAATTAAAGCAACTTGGTAGAATATTATAGACATTAGATATACATATTACAATAGTATATATATATATATAATATATATATATATTATATATATATATATATAATAAAATATATTAAGATCCAAAGAAAAAGACCATAATATTTTTGAAGTGGAATTTCCATTTAAAAGATATATTCACAAAGACAGAATACAGTAGAATTTCCCCAAAATGAAGAGAGAGAATTATCTGCAGAACAAAAACAGTCATGACATGCTAAGAAAATTAGATGTGAGATGCCCAACAAGACATATCCTAATTGAAATATTGAACATCAAGGATAAAGAAAGAATTCCTCAGATATTGAAGCAAAACAGCAAATCACATCCAAGCAGGGGGGAAAACTATCCCACCTCAGAATTCTCCACAACACTCAATTCTGCAAGACAATGAAACAGTGTCCATAAAGGGCTGAGAAAAATGAAATTTAATTTTTAAATATTATAACTACTTAAGATGTCATTCAAGCATAGGAACCACTGAGAGACATTCACTAGCATGAAAGAACTCAGAGAATGCAATATGTATGATTTCTTCTCGAGGAAGAAAAATTTGCTTGACAGCAACATCCATCCAAATGAAAGATGATTGAAAATAAACTTGAGAATGGCAAAGCTAGATTAGAGGGACTGGTGGTGAACATAAATCTGTTTAAATATAGAATGAATAGAAGACAACTAATGAAAGTACAGTAGCAAAAATAATTGTGAATGTTATAAACCTGAATAATGTTAAAATAATAATATAACTGCAAAAATTGGGAGGTGGGGGGTAAGGAAGATGGGAGGAAGTTTGAGTGCTAATGTCCTCATCTTTCAAAACAGGAGATAAATAGATACTCTCCAAATATCTATTTTTTAAACTGTTACATACTAGCCTCTTAATGTTTACCTCCAAATCTTGTTTTATAACATTGATGGGTTATTTTATGGAAAAAGTATCTTGTGGTAAAGAAACATTTTTCACTTTTATTTTGTTTTTCTTCTACTAAAGTCAAATAAAATATAAGCAACCATCTTTTATTAAAAATACTTCCTAGGATCTCATCCTACTTTCATAACTTTTATTTATCTGTGACTATTGTTATAGTCTTCAACATATAATATGCATAGAACTATATTCAAAATAATGTTAATGGTGGCAATTTCTGAGTTTGTGGTAATTTTTGTAAAAATACATTATTGTATTTTTCTGCATTGCTTTATTTTTTATAAAGAGTAGGTCTTATTTTACAAAAAGAAAAAAATCAGGTGTTTTCTTTTCCCTTTAAAAATTGTAGGCAGTATATCAAGATGTTAACTGTGGTTTATTCTGGGTTATGAGAAAATGGATGATAGTATTTTTTCTTTGTGCTTTCCTGCATGTTTTTAATTTACAAACATAACATGATTTATTAACTATTTACTTTTTCACCATTCTACTTCTCATACATATGTATTTCACTGATATGTATATTTTCATAAATTTGATGTTTTGGGAAACAAATCAAATAAAGAATAGAAATATCCCAAATAAAAGAAATAAAGAATATAAGTAGCCCAAACCCTGCAATGTTCAAGGAGAAAGTGTGTCAGTAAGTGCATGACCTTACTAGGAGCACTAAGTTAGCAATTGACGAATGACATGGAAAAAGTGGGAAATGTATTCTTTGATCAATTTTTTATTTCATTGTTGTTTATTACTCAATTCTATAAAACAGCCTTTGTTTTATGTACTGTGGCACATTTACAACATATAGCATCTGAACATAGTTATACACCTGGTTACACTGAGCTAACAGGGAAGAATTTGTGAAATAGCTGTCTTTATTGTCACTTCATAAACCACATCAGCAACTAAGAAAAAAAATTAGTCTAAAATGCCCCACTTTGGGTATGGAATTTTACAAGGTGGAGAGGGATATGACTACATATTTGCTTAAAATATAATAACAAAAATAAAATAATAATAAAAGAATAAACTAAACCTAATAGAAATAGTTACTAGAAGGAAGACGGTAGTGGGACAGGGATTGAAAGTATACTTCTTTGAATACATTATGTTTCAAATATTTGAGTTTGGAACTATGTGTTTTATATAATTCTAATAAAAGCAATTCCTAAAACTCAAAAGCAAAGTGAGCAAATGAACCTATGTGTATTATAGTTGATAGCATAACCATATAGAGAACTTTTAAAATGACATTAAAACCTAGTAAGTTGACTGAACATACCTTGTGTGATATATCTTAAAGGTTAAAAAAAAATGCAAATAAAAGCCCTTAGTCTGTTTCTAATAATCATATTGTTGATCATGTTGGCATTGTGTATTGGGATAAAGCAAATGAGTAACAATGTTGATGTCACTGGGAACTGATATTTTGGCATTGAAGAGAAGATGCAAAATAGAAGAGGTTAAAGAAAGACTCTATAGTATCCTGATTTGAACAGAAAGTTGTCATGATTTTAAACACACACATACACACATTTTCAGCTCTATTCATTGAAAAAGTCTTGAAACAATGAAGAACTCTGTAGCAGTGTGCACCCATAATACCCAGATTATGGTCTCTAATTATCATTTCCAATTCAAAAGAAACAAGAGCTCCTTAAATGCAAATTGCAGGTTTGAGGCAGGAAATACACAACTTAAACCTAGAATATCTTGTCTTACCAAAATCAAGAAAGCCTTTAGAGCCTATTTAAGGCATATCAGATATCTCAGGAGTCAATTTGAAAAGTCACTTTCTGGTCACCTTTCTTCTTCTGGCCAAGAAATGGGATAATCTGAGCACCGATTAGAAGGAGGCCAGATTCTGTCTTTCTTTGAAGAAATGAAATACTTCAATTGTGTTTAAATCCATGAAGTCATAATAATCCTAAATGGGGGGGGGGCGCCATATTTGAATGTATTAATTTACCAACTCATTTTTTAAATTGGTAAAGGGAATTAATCAAGCACTTATCCCATCTTTCCTGGGTTAGCCATGTCTTAGAGTAACTACATAGTTGTTGAGAAAAAAATTTTCTCTTTATATGGAAGGAATAGGCCAACTAATAAATAAAAAAATAAATGATAAAATCATAACACTATTTTGAAAGTACTATTAAGTTAATGGATCTAAAATGATCAGCAACAGCTGCTAACTCTCAAAAGGAGAAACAACCAGCTATCACGTGCTTCCTAACAACACATGCAAAGTAACTTTGTCAGAAAAACCGAACCAACATGTCATTAAACTTCTAGATACAACTACCAAGTAATCGGAAATAGAACAGAGGAACACGTTAAAAGAAACCACTAGGTGTAATCAGCAAACTCCAGAACATAGTACAGTCTACTGAGCAGTTTTATTCATAAAGAGAGAGAGAGAACTATAGATTAGGGAAGATTTAAGAGATATACAAACCAACTGCAATTTATGAACTTCATTACAATTCTGATTTCAACTAGTAAACTGTATGGGGGTGGGGCTTATGAAACAATGAGGAATATTTGAACACCGACTGGATATTAATGTAAGGAATTATTTTATGTTTTTTTTAGGTGGAACAACAGCATGGTTCTGTTTTTATTTTTTATCCTTTCTATAGACATGCTGAAATATTTACAGTTGAAATTATGTCTGAGATTTGCTTTGAAATAATCTGAGTGGTGGGGAAATAGGAAGGGTTTGTAAGTGAAACTTGCAAATTGTTTCAAGTGGATGATTCTCTCTACTTTTGTGTATGTTCATAATTTCCCATATAAAAAAGTTATAAAAACAAATATAACGCGTTGCATTGTGAGGCTAGGCCTAAAGAAATGAGATAGACACATGGGAATTTCAAAAGTCAGGGTTATTTAAGAAAGAACAACAAATATTAGAAGAAAAAATATTGGTTTATATGAATTGCAATAAATTATTTCCTTTATGCACTATACTAAGAACATCAGAATTAACTGGAAAGCATAGTACTTACTACTAAGGAAAGAGGAGAAAACAACTCCACCCCAGATACAACAGTCATTTAGTCTGCAAGGCAAACCATGGGCTCATGGAAAGCTGCGATATCTATAGAGATGTTATTTGTCAAATAGTTTCGTATTGATAATGACTGCCCAATTAACATCTTCACTACACTTATTTTCATATACAGGAGAAATCTATGAAGGATCTTAAGAGTCCTTTAGTGACAACCGGGAAGGATCCTGTACACCTCTGGCGCGTTTCTTAGTCTTCAGTGAGAAAGGGTAGGAGAGAAGCGAAAACGTACCCCTGCTCCAGCATGTAGCTAGCTAGCTTGGAACAAAAGATATCCTAGAATGGCACTGATATAAAAGTTCTATGTGCAATGCCAGGTTTAAATTCCCCTGTCTCCAAAACGTAAAATAAATCTGCTGCCATCGTCTGAAATCCTATGGGACTGAAAAATCCTTTCGTATTACTGAAGAAACGGCAGTATTCTAGCTAATTTGGGAGAAAGATGTTCTGCTCGTAGAAAGATGCTATTGATATATCTCAGAAACACTTAAGACACTCTGCAGATGGAAATAGGGGGGAAATGTCTCCCTACCCCCCCCCCATTTGAAGTTCTCCTTTCCTAGTCTGATTTTCGACAACAATATCTTAATACCTGAAGTTATTTGGCCATCCTTGGAAGTGCAACTTACCCTCTCAAGGGACTCAAAAGTTGCCTAAGTCTGAGGAATGAGTCACTTTGCTCAGTTTTGATGAGTAATCTCAGGTGTCATGGAAGCCCGTTCTGAAGAAAAAGAGGGGAGGGGGCGTCAGATCTGCAAACGGAAGAAGACAGGCCGCTGGGGATTGGATGGCGAGATCTCGATTTTCCTATAATTGCGTCATTTCGAACCCAATTGGGTCCAGATGTTATGCGCACCGACGGATTGCCGTCTCGGAAACTCTCAATCAGACGCAAGCGAAAGGAGAGGCGGCTAATGAAATATTGAGCAGAAAGTCGCGTGGGGAGCGTGTCACGTGGGTCTCGAGGCTCAGCGAACCTGGGATAAATACCGCGCTGCAGCCAGCAGGCAAAAGCGCGAGCTGCTGCGACAGAGAGTGCCGGGCGCCCAGAGAGCGCTCCGACCCGCCGAGGAACCCCAAGGGCTGGTCAGCCGCAGTAAGTGCCTGCGCCCTGCCGGGTGGGCTTCCCGCACCGCGCACCGCTCCAAGGCGGCGTCTAGCAGGGCTGGATGGGCCGCTGAGGCGAGGGACAGCGGGGAGACAGCTGAGGGACAGCGGGGGGACTGCGGGGAGACGGCGGCGAGACGGGTATCCCAAGTGCCTTGTCCCTCTTTGTCTTCCACCCGCAGAGCCTCCTGGCTTGAAGGTGTGGATTGGTGGGTTGGGGGCTGGGGGGGGGCTGGGATCTAGGAAGAAGAGGATTTGAGAAGCTTTAGGGCTTGATTCTCTTCCCTAAAGGGTACCGACAGGACTTCAGCCCTTAGGCGGTTTATCTTGTTTCAATCGACCTTGAGTTCCGTTGTGGGATCGAAAATTCTGCTGCCTCAACTCTTGGATAGACACCCCCAATACATATATATTTTTTTCTCTCCTCTGCCTCTTCTCCCCACTCATCCCAGAAATCCAACATGAAAATCCTAGTGGCCTTGGCAGTCTTCTTTCTCGTCTCCACTCAACTGTTTGCAGAAGAAATTGAAGCCAACGATGATCTGAATTATTGGTCTGACTGGTCCGACAGAGACCAGATCAAGGTGAGACCCGGTCCCAAGATGGCCCGCGCCGTTCTTCATGGGCTTAGGAGGTGTCACTTACCCCCCGCGATAGCATCCTAGTTACCCTAGCGGGCACCAACCAGGACCCTAGCGGGACCGCAACCAGAGGCGGTGGAGGCGCGCCGGGAGGGATGTAGAGGAACGCCATCCCCTGGGTCCCACACGAGATTTTGCATCCAAGAACCAAGTTTCCTCCCGAGGGCTGCATCGTCGGGTCTCGGGAACTCTCTGGAGGAATAATACCCTCCCAGGTGATCCCGGAATCCTCACAAGACTGGAAACCTCACAAGGTTTCATCCCCTGGTAACGCGGATTTCGGAGACTCAGGTCCAGCTGCAAGGACCTGGCATTTGGAAATGCTGGGCCAGGGGCAGAGGAGTGCGCGCCCGACGCAGGCAAAAGCAGGGGCAAGTGGCGAGGTGCTGGGGTCTTGGAGGGGCGCAGGTGGGTAGGAGGCTAACTTCCTGCCATGACTTTTATTTTACGGACCTGGAGACGTAGCCGCAAGTTTTCCTTTAGATTGCTCGCAGGCTATTCGCGCAAGGGAGCGCGCCCCGCCGGAACAGTGAAAGTCGCGCACTGTTAGTCGCTTGTAAAGGGCTGTCACCTTCCCTACCCTCCCCCTGCCACTCCCCCACACACACCTGTGCGCATTTAGGGCGGTGAGAAGTCTCCAAAGCCAGAGCTAGAGATGAACAAAGTCCGGTAGCTGAGCGGCAGATGAGTGAGGGTCCCTGGGATGGGAGGAAAGAGGGGAAAGTGAGCAGGGCTTGGAGACGACGAGCCTCCAGCTAACTGGTTAGGGCTAGGCTTCGGGGAGGCGGCGGCGCCGGACACGAATTGGGCGGGGAGGGGTGGAGAGAGGCAACGCCCAGGTTTGGGGAGGCCCGGCCTCCTCTCGCCTCGGAGCTGGTTCCCCAGCCCTGGCTGGGCCTGTCCCCACCGCCAAGATTTGCCCCAGGCTGGAGCGCACCGCCAGAACGACTCTAGTTTGCCGGCGCCTTGTACTGATTGCCTACACGCCCCTGTCGGTGCGTCTGTCCTCTAGGAGGAGCTGCCCGAGCCCTTTGAGCATCTTCTGCAGAGAATCGCCCGCAGACCCAAGTCTCAGCAGTTCTTCGGATTAATGGGCAAACGGGATGCTGGTGAGATGGGCAGCCATCACCCTCTCTGTCTCTCTGGGCAACCCCCACCCCCACCCCCGCCACTCCCACCCCGGAATCCTAGCTCATGCTCAGAGCACGCAATCTCTCTTGATCTATGAGCAGAGACTTCCACCCTAAAATGGGTATATCTCCCGGAGCGCGACTCTGGCCCTCACCCCGCTAACACACACATGCCACGGAGGGAGGGAGTGATCGGTCCAAACCACCAAGAACAGGAACCAACCTTAAGCTAAGTGCTTCCTTGACTAAGGATCCAAACTGACAAAGAACAGGAAGGAACGGGGCCTCCAGGGGATATCAGAATGTTCTCAGTCCATGTGGAAAACTGACTTTAGACCACTGGGGTTAGATTAGATTTAGGTGCCAGTGTCTCATGATAGAAATATTTAATTTCCTTGAATTCTCACACCATCAGTGGAACGTGTAAACAGTTAATGTCAATTCGTCTCTTGTCAGATTCCTCAACTGAAAAACAAGTGGCCCTGTTACAGGCTCTTTATGGTAAACATTTCTATAAATCTTTATTTTACTCTTGTGAATGCACATGTATGAAAATGGAGAATGTCTTTTGTGGGCTGAAATACAGATTCTTGGTTGACTATTGAGTAAAGAGATGGGTTTGCTCTCTCTCTCTTGAGCATCAAAGCTGACCGGCCTTGAAGATGTGTCTCTTATAAGAAAACAAGACAGGTGGTAAGGCCAGGCAGTTCAGGCCTCAGGAGTCTCACAGACCTGGGTTTGAACCTGTGGCCCACATAAATCACTTAAAAATATTCCCTTTGTTTAAAATATTTTGTTTTTATTATTAATAATTTGGATAGCATTTATGATTCTGCTATATTCCTCAGGATAGTACATGAATGGAAAATGTTGCATTATTTAAAAAATCAATTTATTTTATAATTTTCTTTAAAAGATATAATGTAGCTCCTTTAAAACAAATCTATTGTGTTTGTTAATTTTATTTTTCTTTCTATAGGACATGGCCAGATCTCTCATAAAAGTAAGTTCCAAATTATTTTGACATTTATCATATGCAAATGTCAATTAGATTGAATTCCACTTTACATAATAACTTATTTTCTGTTGTAATGCAGAACTTAATATTTTTAATTAACACAATTTAAGAATGGAGCAGACTCATAGTACATCCAGAACATGAATGTTTAAAGCTCTGTTGCTTAAACATATCATACTTACCGAAAGGATGCATTATATTAAAAATCCTTTAACTCCCAGCTGAACTGTTGCTGAATTCCTGACCCACAGAAAATGAGATAATAAAGAAAGAAAGGAAGGAGAGGAAGGAAGGAAGGAAGGAAGGAAAGAAGGAAGGAAGGAAGGAAGGAAGGGAGGAAGGAATCCTTTAACTCCTGTAAATTGTTAGTTTTAGATAAGAATTTCAATCCTAGGGGTAAAAATCCACCACACATTCCTCTCCCCTCAACCCCACCCCACCACTTCCACTGAAAAAACAAAAGCAAAAACAAAAATCCAAGCATTTATAGGCATCTCCTAGTTCATTTTAGTATGCTGGATTCCATGATGAAATCATTTCTTAGAGTAATCCAGCAGCCAATTAAGAGGATGGAGTGAATTAGTAGAGAATCCATACTAAAGGTAAAGATAGATAAAGTTGTAGAAAGTACCAGGGGTCCATCTTAATCACACTCACTTACCCCAAGGTCCACTCACTTACTCCAACTCGGATTTTGATTCACTGGAAGCAGAGTAGAGGCCACACTAAGATAGCAGCCGTGTTCTTAGCTAATATAGTATAAACCAAGAGACATCCTCCCACTAGAGTTAAAATAATAATCCTTTCCAAAGGCTTCATCTTTGAAAGTAAATCAATCTTATTCATATTTACTTTCTCAGGACTTGACTTTCAAGGGAATTATATATAGCAAAATTCCATGTAATGAAAATAAATGTACTCTATTAATGTCAAAACTAATGTACTTTTTCCAAAAGAAATATTTTTTAAAATCCAATAAAATAGCAATAGTGAACTTTAGAAGTTTATAATTATCAGGTACAGGAATCTGATTTAACTAAGCTTCAGTTTCCTGAGAAATACAACATATTCAGTAATATGAGGAAATAAGCTTTGATGTTTCTGTCACACAAATGTGGAACTGACTCCCTAAACATCAAAGCTAGCTCAAACAGCAACATTTAAAACATTGTATATAGACAGATAAAATAGAATATGAATAAAGTGTACTTGCTAATATTTAGATATAGAATTGAGAAAAGTGCTTTCATTGTATTATTTTTATTTAGTGTCATTTATAAGACTTACTAGGAATCTTTATTTCTTCGGGCTCACCAAAACTTGAAATAATTATATATTTATTATATAGGCATATATTTGGAAGCTTGCTTTTTTTTGGTACTAGTTATAACAGTTTATTTCCAGAGATATATATATTAAAATACCCCTAAATGTATTTTTCCAGGGCATAAAACAGATTCCTTTGTTGGACTAATGGGCAAAAGAGCTTTAAATTCTGGTATGTATAAAACCATGACTGCAAATAAACAGTACCTTAAATCTACTTCTATTTTCTCTAAGGCATTCTTTTCAAAGTATTAAACAGGAATAATAAGATTAAAATGAGTATGTATGTTGAAAAAAATCTAATTGCAATAAATAAATCCAAGAATGGATTTATAGATGATTGAGCTAATATCACCACAATATCAATCTATCCTTCTCAAACTCCCAGTGTCTGCCACCTTTAATCATTACCTAACCTGAATCTTTGGGCTAGTCTAATACCCTTTCCCTTACATCTGTTCAATAAGCCACATTTAACCTTACTGAACTAAGGGGTATGGGGGATGGGGGAGATAAGACCGATAATTTTACTTGTTACCAAGGTAATTGGAAAGTCTTACAAAAGGTTAAATCTGAGAGTCTTCCAACACCAAAATAAATAAACAAAAAGAAACAAATCCATTTTTACAAATCACTTGCTCTTTATGATATTATAGAAACTCAAACTCTAAACCTCCTGATGAATGTTTAAGACTAGGAGAGTAACATAGTCCGTTCCAATGCCTTCAAAAAGGAACACAGTCAAATTATCCTAGAGGGTTATAATCAGTTCTGGCTATAAAACCCTTAAAGAGAACGAGTGCCACAATTCTCCCCATAACCCAGTTTAAGTCTGAACAACTCTTTCACTTGATGTAAAGCCTGCATATTTCCTTTCTTTTCTTTAATTTCTATTTTCTATGTAAATGCCATATGCATATATCTGAAAACTCTAATTTCTTAACTCATTCATCACAGTATTTTCAAGGTTAAATAACCCCTGTATCATTTTCATAGAAACTGATATTTTGTTAAGCTCATTCAGGCCTTATAGTTCGTAGTTTAATTTGAAAGCTATTCAGATTCTCTTTATTTTACCTTCAGTGAAATTAGAATTAAAATACTAATCATGTAATTAATTAGAAAGTAATCATCACCTGTCTTATCCATTTAGAATATTTCTGGTTTCCTGAAAATCTGTAAGTAAGATATGCTGGCTTAATTAATCTGAAAAAGTCATGCAAAAATGAGGTATCCTAGTATTTTTTTTTTTTTAGTTTCATTTTATTTTTGGCTGCATTGGGCCCTCATTGCTGCGCGTGGGCTTTCTCTAATTGCGGTGAGCGGGGGCTACTCTTCGTTGCGATGCACAGGCTTCTCATTGCGGTGGCTTTTCTTTTTGCGGAGCACAGGCTCTAGGCGCACGGGGCTTCAGTAGTTGTGGCTTGAGGGCTCTAGAGCGCAGGCTCAGTAGTTTCGTCGACCCCTGGGCTTAGTTGCTCCGAGGCATGTGGTAACTTCGCGGAACAGGGATCGAACCCATGTCCCCTGCATTGGTAGGCGGATTCTTAACCACTGCGCCATCAGGGAAGTCCAAGGTATCCTCATATTTATATTGGTTCTCTACCTTCCAGATTTAGACACTACATTTGTATTTCTTCCTCAGTAATTTGGAGGCTTCTCAAGTTTAAATTTTAAAGAAGTTACCAATGTACCTAATGAAAAACTAAAATTGTTTTATTAGTATGTATTATCTTCCAGCTTTTGGAAATGGAATATAAGTTTAAACCACACTGGCTTTATTTGTATGAGAAGTGTACACTAGCCCTTATATACCTGTGGTTTTCTTGATAATCACACCAGTCAACAACTTTCCATTTTCAGAATTGATAAGTGGTTTCAGAACATGCTTAACTTTACAAATAATATAGATATGTGCAATTTGAACAAATTAGATGCTATTAAATGTACTTAAAATAATATAATTATAGATATATTAAATAGAATCACTGTATGAATCAGAATCAATTTATGACTAAATCTTTGCTCCTCCATTTTAATTAAGAAGATATAAAAGGAAAAAATGGGCAAATATGTAATTTATACCCAATCGGGTACATTTTCATATAATCAGTTGAGGCAAGGTTATCATAGACACCTTCTACAGCCATCCAATCCTTACCCTGTTGTAGTCACAGACCCCTTTGACAATCTGAGTAATCTAGAAAGTGTCTTCCCAGAGAAACCCTTATCAGTTCATACACACAAACATTTACATATGGTTTTAGAGGATTCAAGGACCAGGTAAGAAACTCTGCTTCCAATTAAGAGGACTTTGTATTTCAGCTCAATCACTAATCTGTCTTTGGTTAGTTTACATTCGCATTCACTTCCCTTCTCTGAGGAACAAAATTATGTTACCGAAAGCTTGTCAGGACCTGAACTTGTGCTGACCATCCTCCTCCTACAAACAAACCAGGGTCAGAAATGGACTGTTTCTTTCCTTCAGAACTGCCAAGATTGGGCCTCAGACTATCCATTCCACCCCAGAAGTGTGTGCATGATTGACATAAAACATTCAACTTATTGTTAACCTCACTTAAGGGAATCTTGAATGCTAATGAGAACCTGCTCAGTGGTAAAAGGGGAAAGTGATAACACTGGAGGCTTTACCTACCTACTCTTTCAACAAATCCTTCTCACTGAGAAAATTGTTTAGAGTGGCACCTAAGATTCCTACATGTCTTTCACAATTCTTTCTACTATTTCTATTTAAATTCAGTATTTTATATATGCATACTGAATTTTTAAAAGCACAGTAGTTTGACTACGATGTAAATCTAAGTGTATAAAGTATTGGATAAAATGATGAAAATATATACTTAAGTATTTTGATCACAGCAATCTGATCCGTACCCTTTTGTGGCTGCAGACCCCTTTGAAATTATATTTAATAATATAATATAATATAATGTAATTTGGTACTTTTTTCAGTCCATATAGTCAAAGTACTTAAGTTACTTGCTAGCTATATGTTAAATACCTTTGGAAGCAGTGATTAATCTTTCACAGGCCATTAGGGTGCTAGGAGGTAAGTTAAACTATGTTGTATTTAGATGGCTCAATTGCCCTACTTACAGACAATGAGATTGTTTTTAGTCTCAAGGACAATCTATCATTGGGAGGAATCCACAAGATAGGAAGAGACCCTCACACAATTAGGTACCCCTATACCAGAAATCAGCAAACTCATTCTGTAAAGAGCCAGGTAGTAAACATTTTAGACTACGTGAGCCATGCAGTCTCTGCAGCAACTACTCAGGTCTTCCATTTTAATGTTAAAGTAGGCATAGACAATACATAAATTAATGGGCGTGGCCATGTTCCAATAAAACATTATTTACAAGAAAAGATGGTGGGCTAGATTTGGCCCATGGCCTGTAGTTGGTTGACTCTGTCCTAGAATAAAAGTCCCACATTTTGCTTTCATCCTCCTACTATTCCTGTTTACTTTAGGCATTATTCTTTCTATAAATCACCATGGTGTCCGCCACTGCTTGAGAAAGCTGTGGAGAATCAATGTTGCAGTATATTGTGGAAATACAGTTTGGGGGCACCAAGTCTATGAGGATGACCAAAATAACCAAGAATTCTGTGGACAGATCACTTCCAATCAGGATAAAGACTGAGGCCCGATTGGAAGATGTGCAAATAAGACTCTTAGAAATACTTCAATGGAGTGAAAAAAGTAATTATGAGTTTAAAATAAATTTCTGTATGCCTTGAACTTTGTTTAACTGTGTCAGTGAATCTTCTTAACAAACCCTTTACCTTATCTTTGTTCTCAGTGGCTTATGAAAGGAGTGCAATGCAGAATTATGAAAGAAGACGTAAATAAACTACCTAACGTATTATTCATTTGAGCTTCATTTGTGTCAATGGCCAAGGCAAGATAAAATGAGACATGCGCTATGAGGAATAATTATTTATTTAATAATAATTGTTGTTTTGAGTTGAAAACTCAAAAAGTATTTATTTTTCATATTGTGCCAATATGTGTTGTAAAAGCGTGTTGTAATTCTAATATGACAACTCGCTCAGAAGTAGAAGTCAGTGGTAATTTCTCAGCAAAGCACAGTATTCAATGAAGTTGTAAAAGCCTATCAGAGATATAGTCTCCAAAGAAAGAAACCATTTCTCTTTGTTGGCAGCAGTCACGTCAGCTACTAAAGAAAGGAAACTCACAGATAGGCTGTGCTTCTCCATTTGTTTTCATGGTGAAAGTGTACTGAGACTTGGTACCAAACCGTGTTTGTATCCCTGCAGCATGTTTCATGTTTTGTGACTATATAGAGATGTTTTAAAAGTTTTAATGTGACTCTAAGGTCTTTATTTTATTGTACAATGTATTGTGATAGTTTACATTTTAAATAAAAGAAAAAATATCTTGAGAATTGGGTCTTATTCTTTCATTAACATTTATGTCAAATCAGCAACCTTTCTTTTAGTAGATGAAATATGTTCCAAGCTGTTTTTGGCTGCTAAATACTGAAACAGAAAACTACTAAATCTCTCTTTCTTAAGGAAAATGACCAAAATGTAATCCCAGTTTCTCTCACACACACACTTTCGGCACAGGATCATTCATGGAGAAAACAATTACATTCTGGTCCCCAAAACAGTAAAGGCTCAGTTCTGTTTATATGTGCTTATGATTCCCTTTTACAAATAGGATAATCTATTTTAAAGATACATTTCACTGGTTATTTCCTTGTTTTGTAAAACATCAGCACATTACCATTTCAGCCCTGTTTAAAGCCCAGGAATAAATGCAGCAGTGTTTGAGTCTCACTAGAATCAAGACACCAAACCGAACTCTCACAAAAGTCACTGGAGGATGATACAGAAAGATAGGGAGCTGATAATATGGCATCACCCCCATAACAAAGATAAGAGCCGCTTTCTTGCATATCTAAGGACTGCCTGTGAATTGCTAGTGCCCTTAACACTCCAGCAGAAGCACGTGTATCAGAAATACAGGGCAATCAGAGGGAAGCTCTGTGTATTTATTTAAGGGGAAGCATCGCTAAGTGTCCTTGGAATCATTTTCTGATTGCATAAGAGAGTGTGAAATATTGACAAGTGGTAAAACAACTCAGGACAAGCATTGCTCAGTGAAATAAAACTCTGTGAGTTTATTCTGGACTGGTGACTGTTGTTGATCAACGTTAAAACCACTTGTGGGACAGGAGCGCTAAAGCATATTTTAATCTTTGTATATTTAAATGAATAATTTGTTCAAAAAACTCCAATGAACTAACTTTCCTTATTACACAATACATTTAAATGCTACAAATTATATTATTATAAGCAAAATGGAGAAAATCAGAGTCATCTAGAGCCCCATTCCCCAACAGTAATGTTTGATGTTCTATTTAATAATAACAATAATTGTAACATAGAATCATCATCATAATAATAGCTTCATAATATATATTTAATCAGTCAATGAAGGAAGTATTATTATTATCATCATTTTACAATTGAGGATATGAAGCTCAGGGAAGTGTTGGGGTCGGAGATTATAATATGAGAGGAGTCAGGATTAGAAAGGAATTATTAGGCAGAAATAGCAATGAGATTGATGACGCAAACTGGCATAGTGACACAACTGAATACTATGACGTCACTTAAAATGGCATTATGGTGTGTTTAGTGACATGAAACAACATATATGGTATGTTGTTAGGCACAAAGCAGTATTTCTGCATTGTATGTACATATATTTTTCTGCATAGATGTTTTAACAGGAAGGAACCATGTAATGGATAAGAGTGCGGGGTTCAGAGTCAAACTGCTCCATCACTTAACGGCTGTGTGATGATACGCAAGTCCCTTAACTGCTTTCTGCCTTGTTTTCGTCATCAGTAAAACTGGACTAATGATGCTGTCCACTACTATCATACACCACTCTACACAGTGGACAGTAGCCACACGGAGCTTAAGTGAGGGTCGTGGGACATGATGCATGTCAAGCTTTGAGCACCATCTCCGACACACAGCAAGCATTCTGTGAATGTTACCTGATGCCATTGTTAGCTACTCTCCAAAATCCCCAAAGAGAAAATCAGCACTATATGATAGCCACTAAAATGGTTTTTATAGACACACTGAAGAAGTAGTAGCAGCATGGGTAGTTTCTAAATAGTTACCACACAAATTAAATCTGGGGCCATCCATCTCATAAATAGAGGGCACTTTGTGCTGTGCGTCGCTGCACTAGACAGTCCCCACAGCCCCATCCCTCTCTGAGATTCTATAAATCTCTGCAGCAGGATTGAACAGTGCTGGGTGAAGACCATTGTCTGCCAGGCCATACTCCTGTCTGCTCTCCCTCCAGGCCCAGAAACCTAGCAACCGCTGAGCAGGAAAGAGAGTGACTTCAGCTTGAAGTTTGTACTCATGAAATATTTATTGTTACTTCCCCTCTGTGGCATACTTCCTTCAACTAAAATGAGTTTTCTTCACCTATATTCTTTCTAAAATACTTTTACTCTGTTACAAAACAGCAAAAAAGATCAATCTGTAGAGTTAAGTTACCACAATACTTTATTGCTTTGGTTTGGGGTTTGTTTTTTGATTTTGGTTTTTGTTTTGGTCAGGATCCAGGGCAAAAATAAATGACACTCAGGCTGAGTCATTAGAGGAAGATTTAATAAAAGGACTAATCACAAAGTTGTGGGCAGGATGTAGAGAAGCCAGCAGTGGAATGTGGTCTCCAGGCTAACATCCTTGGAGCCACTGTGATCCCTAGGCCTGAAGGATCAAGATGAGGAAGTGAGGGTCTCTATGTGCCAAGGGCCGCCTGGCAACTGTTGTCTTCATAGGAGGACGAACCAACACAGGATAATCAGTATGGGGGGTGGAGAGTGGGGAGGTCAGTGAATAAATGCCCCAACCTCAATCTCCTCCCCCTGTCTGATCTGCTCTTGTTGCCTCCATTGGGTAAACCCACCCGGAAAACAAAGGGCTCAGAGCCCTGCGTGCTGTCCACACTGGAAAGCTGCACAGACAGCGCACCAGAGCTGGTGGAGAAAGCTGGTGAGCACATTGGGAGGTGGAAAAGGAAGATGTTCAATACATCAAGTACCCCATTATTTTGAATCAAAAGGAAACTCAAAAGCAGAAATTCAAATAGAGAAATGTAGAGAGTAAAAATAAAAGTCTTTATCTGAACACCAATTCTACTCCCGAAGGATATAGTTTCATGTGGATCCAACCAAAGAAACAAACAAAATTAATCTTATTTCGACTTGAGCACATGCTGAAATCTCCCCTTTTAACACCAAATCATTATAAGAATATTTTAAAAGGTACATACATTTTTAAAAGAAATTAATAATTACATTGGGATTTTTGAAAAACAGAGAAAGGACTTTTGGTGGACCAGAAATTATACAGTTTCTGGAAAAAGAAAGCATGGGGAAGCCACAACTGTAAGCCGTGGTCCTGGCAGGAAAATGCGGAGGCTGCAAAGGAAGGTGCTAACCCCAGAATAGGGAATTGACCACTGCAGAACGGACTTCTCATCAGCAACACTGGGTGCCATGAGATCCAAAAACAAAATCTAAAAGTTCTTAAGGAAAATAATATTCAGCCAAATTATGAATTTGTGAAAGAAGAAAAACCAACTAAAAGCTGTTAGCTTAAGCCTTTATTAAAACCATCACAACAGGCGAATTGCTCAAGATGGCTGTTCTGCAGGAGAGCAGATAGCCTAAAGAATTCACATGTTAGATTGATGAAGGTCAGTCAAAGTTCCACCATTTGTAGAACTACTGTCAAAACAATTCTGAGAATTGTTCACAGTTCTGATTCTCGGAAGTTATAGGAAACTTATTTAATAAGACCAACCTAACCCTAAAGACTTCACCACAAAACTGTTAGAACTAATAAATTCAGTAAAGTTGCAGAATACAAAATCAACATACAAAAATAATCTTGTATTTCTATATAGTAACAACTATTCTGCTGAAAAAGAAATAAAGAAAACAATCCCATTTACAATAGCATCAAAAACAATTAAATACTTAGGAATAAATTTATCCAAGTAAGCAAAAGATCTGTACACTGAAAACTATAAGGCACTGATGAAAAAAATTGAAGAAGACACAAATAAATGGGAAAAGAGTCTGTGCTCATGGATTGGAATAATTAATATTGTTAAAATATCCATACTACCCAAAGGGATCTACACATTCAAGGTAATCCCTATCGAAATTCCAAGGGCACTTTTCACAGAAATAGGAAAACAATCCAAAAATGTGTATGGAACCACAAAACACCCCAAATAGCCAAAGCAATCTGGAGAAAGAAGAACAAAGCTGGAGGCATCATACTTCCTGGTTTCCAACTATATTACAAAACTGTAGTATTCAAAACAATATAATGCCAGCACAAAAACAGATACGTAGACCAATGGAACAGAATGGAGAGCCCAGAAAGAAATTCACACACATAATCAACTAATATTTGACAAGGAAGCCAAGGATACTCAATGGGGAAAGGATAGTCTCTTCAATAAATAGTGCTGGGAAAACTGGATACTCACAGCAAAAAAATGAAATTGGACACCTGTCTTACACCTCTCACAAAAAATAACTTGTAATGGATTAAAGACTTAAATGTAGGACCTCGAACCATAAAACTCCTAGAAGAAAACATAGGGAAAAATCTCCTTGACATTGGTCTTGGTAATGATTTTTGGATATGACACCAAAAGCACAAGCAGCAAAAGCAAAAATCAACAACTGTAACTACACCAAACTTATCAACAAAATGAGAAGGCAACCTGTGAAATGGGAGAAAACATTTGCAAATTATGTATCTGATAAGGGGTTGATATCCAAAATACATAAAGAACTCATACAACTCAATAGCGAAAAAAAATAAAATACAAAACCAGAACAAACAAAAACCAAATAATACAATTTAAAAATGGGCAGAGGACCTGAATAGACATTTTTCCAAACAAAGCATACAGATGGCCAGCAGGTACACGAAAAGATGCTCAACATCACTAATCATCAGTGAAATGCAAATCAAAACCACAATGAGATATCACCTCACACCTGTTAGAATGGCTGTCGTCAAAAAGACAAGAGATAACAAGTGTTGACTAGGATGCAGAGAATAGGGAACCCTTGTACACTGTTGGTGGGAAGACAGTTGTTGGGGCAAAAATTATGGGAAGAAATTAAAAGCTAAAGAGAGAGAGAAATAAACCCCAAATTGACAACTCCTCAAATAGGAGGGAATGTACCTCAACAGAGGACATTTTCAGCAGATATTACATTCCGTCAATTCCCTAAACTTTATATTAATCTCGATTCTTTAAAATATTTTCCAGTGTAATCTTCTTCCTCAAAGCTAGTTTACATACATGTAAGAAAACTATTTTCTAAAATAAACCAAAGTATGGAGTTAATTTCTAATCTTTACTTTATTGAGTCATTATTTTGCATAAAGAAATATTTAAGGAAGTTGAAAAACTTCCTCTACAGCTATTTCATATAGTGGTATTCTTTCTTAATACACATTAATGGCCTCTTCTAAATAGGTAATAAGTCTATTATGTAAATACATCATTCTGCATCTGTAGCCTTCTTTTTTTTTTTTTTTTTTTAATTTTTTTATAGCTACTTTATTTATTTATTTATTTATTTTTGGCTGTGTTGGGTCCTCAGTTCGTGCGAGGGCTCTCTCCGGTTACGGCAAGTGGGGGCCACTCCCCATCGCGGTACGGGGACCGCTCTTCATCGCGGTGCGCGGGCCCCTCACTATCGCGGCCCCTCCCGTTGCGGGGCACAGGCCCCAGACGCGCAGGCTCAGCAGCCGTGGCTCACGGGCCCAGCCGCTCCGCGGCATGTGGGATCCTCCCAGACCAGGGCTCGAACCCGCGTCCCCCGCACCAGCAGGCAGACTCTCAACCACTGTGCCACCAGGGAAGCCCTCTGTAGCCTTCTTAAAATCCTGATTCAGTTATGTTAGGCTATGAAAATGTATTCTATAATTCCACAGAAATACATTTGGATTTTTAAAAATTCCATTGTAATGGCTTCCTTGATGCCTATTTTATGTGACTCCAATCCATAATGATGGAGGTTGGGTTTCTTTTGTACCAATTCAGAAAAGTAAAAATTATGTTGCATTACTCAGGCATAATAGGTCAGAAAAATTGGTTCATTCACTCACCTATTTATTCATTCACTGTCCATTCATTCACCACTTGTCAGTTGTCTTTTAGCTGTAAAACATTGTGATAAGTAAATTAGACAGTGATACTGACATCAAAGCACTCACTATCTTATGGGAGGATGAGATATGCCCAAATAACTAAACTGTAGTGATTGCCATAAGAGAGATACAAATAAAGTGTGATTAGCCTGTGATGGCAGACACCATTTCCCTCTGGCTTTCTGGTAAACCCTTATATCTGGAATAGTGCTGGCTCATAGCAGGTGCTCATACTTGCTGAATGGGGGAAAAAAGAAATGAATGAATAAATGAATGAATAAAAGAGGAGGTGGTATTTAATCCAGGTTTTAATGATGGAAGGATCTGGTTATGGGAAGATAAAGAAGGCAAGTTTCAAGAACCAAGGTCATGCTTATGAATCTTATTTTGATCACTCTAATTCAGTTTTTTTCCAGCTGAGCAATAAGTCCTTCAGTGTGGTCCCAAGCCTCCCCTTCCACACTGTCCTGTCACAACCACTTGAGAAATCATCAATGAACATAAAGGCAAATATAGTCCCAGAAACTAGGGAACATTTTTTGAACTATGGTCCATCCATCAAATGAATTCTTTCCTTTCCAAAGGAGTCACCTTGAGGTTTATGGACTTAGTTCCACGATGTTGACATTATTCACTATACCCTTAGAACTCCGGAAATTGCTTCCAGAATCTGTATCAGCTCTTTATAACATCCACAATGGTTACATTTTTATTCTTTAAGAGCAGCTTTGATATTTAGGAGTCCTGATATTTTCTCCACTTAAATATTCAAGTAGGTCAGTTCAGCAACATTACTATTAAATATCTTAAAGATATACCAAAATCACCTCCCCAGAATATTTGCTGTACATGATGACAAAGCATGTAAAGTGATAAGGAGACTGGCTTAGATGGTTACATTACCATTTTATTTAAATAAATCCTCAACTACCCACTGTAATGTAATGGCATATTTTTTTCAGCGATGGAACATTGATTTTTATTTTAATAATTTGATGTTTTAATTTTTATTTTATTAACATAAGAACACAACAAGAGATCTACCCTCTTAAAATTTTTTAAGTGTACAATACATTATTGTTAATTATAGGAATGATGATATACAGCAGATCTCTAGAGCTTATGTATCTTGCTTAAGTGAAACTTTATGCTCATTGATTAGTAACTCCTCATTTCTCCCTCCCTCCAACCCCTGGCAACCACTATTCCACTCTTTGCTTCTATGATTTGACTGCTTTAGATACCTCATAGAAGTAAAATCATGCAGTATTTGTCTTTCTTGAATGGCTTATTTCACTTAGCATAATGTCCTCAAGGTTCATCCATGTTGTCACATACTGCAGAATTTCCTGTTTTTGGAAGGCTTAATAGTATCCCATTGTGTGTACATACCACATTTTCTTTATCCATTCATCTATCTGTGGACATTTAAGTTGCTTCCACATCCTTAGCTATCGTGAATAGTTCTGCAATGAACATAGGAGTGCTAATCTCTTCAAGATCCTGATTTCAATTCTTTTGGATAAATACCCAGAAGTTGGGTTGCTGAATCACATGGTAACTCTCTTTTTAATTTTTTTGAGGAATCTCCATAATTTTTTGTATAGTCGCCGCACTATTTTGCAAGTTTTCCTACCAACTGTGTGCAAGGATTTGTAAGGAGATATTTTCTAAAATCTCAATGGAACTGTTGTTGAATCCAAGTTCATGTGCCCGATGCACAGTGAGGCCAAACAATCTGAAATGTCGAGTTTGGAGCAGAGAAAGGTTTATTGCAAAGGCCAAACAAGGAGTACAGAAGCTCAGCTCAAAAGACCCAAACTCTCCAGTGGTCTTCAGGGAAGTGTTTTTAACGGCAAATTTTGGGGAGAGGGCTGCAGGATGCATGACTTTCTTCTAATTGGTTGGTGGTGAGGTAATAGGGTGGTGTTCCACCAGTCCCAGTCATCAGCCTTTTGGTTCCAACTAGTCTGAGGTCTATGTGCTTGTGCTCAGCCTGAAGTTACCATTTTCCACCTGGATGGGGGGGTCTTAGTTCCTATAAATGAACTCAAAGATATATCAGATTGCTATGTATATTCCTTGAGGAGGAACTAGGACTCTGCTTTATCACTGCATTATTGTTTCTATACTGCTTTTCCTTTGTTTTGGCATTTCCACACTTCCCTAATTAGTAACTGTTTGAATCTGCCCTTTGGAACTCTAGGAATATCTAGGAGGCTTTTGTACCCAGGAGGGCCCTGCAGGGTTCTGCTCAGTTTCAATCCCCCCTTTTCTTTGATACTCTTCAATCTTGAGGGGGAACACGTACAGGACAAGAAAGGGAATAAAGTTTTGGATAGAGAGGTTAATCATAAACTTGGCAGAGGATCTTAGCTTTACAAGGACTCGGTTTCAGAACTGAAAAACTAAGCATATATTGGAACTTCTGAGTTGCCAGAAATTCAATAAGGGCTTGAAAAAGGTCAGAGTAACAAAGTGTTAGATTATCATTTTAAAGAGTTATTTCATAGCAAACAAGTACATCAAGAGGACTAGAATTTTTTTTATTAATGAAAAACAAGAAGGTGCTTCTGAACTATAGAAGACAGCCTTACAAAAACATCAAAGAGTGGATGAGCATCTCTAATATAATACCCAACGGGAACATATGCCATGGAAGAAACAAAGGAACACCCTATTTTTAAAAAGTGTAAGATGGCTCTGAATGGGATCTTATCTATGCTCTTAGATGGTTAGTATATTTTCCCTTGTATCATCATCATGATTTATTATTAATGGTGTGTCTTCAGTGTCATACATTAGTGAAGATATGCCAATGTCTTTCCCTTAACATCCAGGAGAGACTATATTTTATGCATACCATCTTTCTATGTTAACTATTTATTTCTTCCATTATTCAGTAATAAATGAAGATACTCTGTCCTCTCTACAGTTGACCCAGAAAATGAAACAAGCTTGGTGATCCCTTCAACTACTGGTAGTTTTTTTTTAAGACTTTCAGGGGGCTTCCCTGGTGGCACAGTAGTTAAGAATCCGCCTGCCAATGCAGGGGACACGGGTTCAAGCCCTGGGCCAGAAAGATCCCACATGTCGCAGAACAACAAAGCCCATGTGCCACAACTACTGAGCCCACGCTCTAGAGCCCACGAGCCACAACTACTGCCTGGAGCCCATGCTCCTCAACAAGAGAAGCCACCGCAATGAGAAGCCCATGCACTGCCACGAAGAGTAGCCCCCACTCACCACAACTAGAGAAAGCCCGCGAGCAGCAACAAAGACCCAGCACAGCCAAAGATTAATTAATTGATTAATTAATTAATTAATTAATTTTTTAAAAAGACTGTCAGAAAGTTCTATTAACCAACAATAGCATAAATAATATTAAAAAGTCCTTGTTGTTTATTTTAAAATGTGTCTCTCTCTTTTTTCTTTTCACTTTGCACCTTACATTGTCTAGGTTTTCCTCAAAATTATAGAAATGATGTATGAGAGAATGTCATGTCCATTCACTCTCCCAAAACTTTATAAGAAATTCTTACAAGCTTGTGGGCATAATTATCTTGATTTCAAGAGAAGAAACTAATGTAGAAAAATGTCTCGATAAGTGTTTGTCCAAATATTTTAGAAACTAGTGAAACATAAGGAAAATGCTCTTTCAAATAGCAAATCATTTATGTAATATATGATAAATAATTACCACTCATTGTTTTAAAAACTGTAACTAGTTTCCTGTGTGATTTATATTATAATTCATTAGGTCAACTGAAATGATATATTTCAGTGGCTCTCAAAAAAGACTGCACATGATGCATGATATTCACAAAAGTGTGACACAATCCCAGATGGAAGACTGCAAAACAGATAGAACATTCTGAAGATTATCAACAATTTTCAATAATGCTACCCTCAAAAGACTCATGCTCATCAAAACTACAATGAGGTATCACATCACACCAGCCAGAATGGCCATCACCAAAAATCTACAAATAATAAATGCTGGAAAGGGTGTGAAGAAAAGGGAACACTTCCACACTGTTGGTGGGAATGTAAATGGGTGCAGCCCCTATGGAGAACGGTATGGAGGTTCCTTAAAAAACTAAAAATAGAGCTACCATATGACCCAGCAATCCCACTCCTAGGCATATATCCAGAAACAAAAACTCTAATTCAAAAAAGATATAGGCACCCCTATTGGGCTGCACCCCAAAGGCCTACAAGGCCTGTGCTTGCCCAACTTCAAGATCAAAGAAAGGGCCCAGAGTTGGCAACAGAGACATCAACGGTTTAATGGATGGGGGAGCTTACACGTCTGAAGCAAAGTCCTGGAGCAACACTCCATCATGTGCAGCAGACAGCAGGCAGGATATGATGGCAGTCTCTCCCAGGGTAAAGGGCAGATTACCAATTACAGGGGAATTGACGTCAGGTGGGTTCATTTGTTACCAGCAAAACCAGTAGAGGGGCACGCCCCTCACCACCCCTTTGATAAGAACAATCACCAGCTGGGGTCTGGGGCAAGTTCATAGGAAGGTCAGCCGTGTGAGTAGGGTGTAGGTGAAGCAGGCACTGGTCGGGCTGGGGATGTACAGAGAGCAAGAGAACAGCCACCTTGAGTGGCCTGACCATACAGCCCCACTGTTCATAGCAGCACTATTTATAATAGCCAAGACACGGAAGCAACCTAAATGTCCATATATAGATGAATGAATACAGAAGATGTGGTATATATACATACAATACACTATTACTCAGCCGTAAAGAAGAATGAAATATTGCCATTTGCAGCAACATGGACGGACCTAGAGATTATCATACTAAGTGAAGTAAGTCAGACAGAGAAAGACAATTATATGATATTATTTATATGTGGAGTCTAAAAAAATACATACATCAACTTATTTACAAAACAGAAACCTACAGACCTAGGAAAGAAACTTATGGTTACCAAAGGGGAAAGGGGAGGGGGAGGGGTAAATTAGGAGTACAGGATTAATAGATACACACTATAATATATAAAACAGACAATAAAGATTTACTGTAGAGCACATGGAACTATATTCAATATCTTGTAATAACCTATAATGGAAAAGAATCTGAAGCCGTACACCTAAAACTAACACAATACTGTAAATCAACTATAGTTAAATAAGAAATTTTAAAAAAATAAAAACTCATGCTTGAGAAAATATAAGGGAATACAAGTAAATCAAAATGATGCTATTTTTTACCTTAACTTTTCTCCTTTTTAAATTTCATGACCTTAGAATTTTAGCTATTATTAATAACAAATTTGTTGTGATCCACCTCATGTCTGATATTTTATTGTAGTTGCTAACACTGCTTTCTGTCATTCATTAGTTCATTCATTCAAACACCGTTCTTTGACCACACATTTATTGAATGTCGGCTGGGCATCAGGCTTTGTGATGCGCACTGGCATTAGAGAGACAGATGAAGAGTCACTGAACTCAGTTTTGTCTTTTAATCATCAGTGTATTGAATGCCGGTGAATGATGGATTGCTGTTTCATGTTAGACTCCTATAACCGACAAATTATAAAATGTTCTTTAACACGAGATTCACTGCAATTTTAAATGACTGAACATCTTCCCTATTTTATTTCATGTGCATTTACTGATCACTATCTATTTGACAGAGAGGCTGAATAGGAAATTTTAGGTTTTAAGAAGACCAATCAGAAATGGAGACATAAATTCTGGTAAAGAGGGGCAGTTTGCATGCATGGTATGCTACTCCCCTCCCTGAAACCTACTGAAACTGAGGGAAGTGAAGATAGTCTATGTACAACTGAAATATTCCAACTGAGCTTCCTAACCAAGAAAATTAAAAATGAACCCAGAAGCTCCTCAGTGAAATGAATTAAGACAAACACTGAGCCATTAAGGAAAAGAAATAAGAGCTTTGTTCAATTTCCAGGAATGTGGAATAACAGAGAGCCCCAAATCATCTAGCCTCAAACCATCTTAAAATATTTTTAAAGGGAAAATATTTTTAAATATTCTTTTAAATTAGGGAAAGATGCTGCAAGAAATTAA
Source organism: Balaenoptera acutorostrata (assembly GCF_949987535.1). Lineage (NCBI taxonomy): Eukaryota > Metazoa > Chordata > Mammalia > Artiodactyla > Balaenopteridae > Balaenoptera > Balaenoptera acutorostrata. Next base: position 62,586,904 of record NC_080070.1, read on the forward strand.
GAAAAATCATGTGAAACTGGTACTAAAGTGGGAACTGCAGCCTAGAGCCTGTGCTCCACAGCAAGAGAAACCACCACAATGAGAAGCCTGCGCACCGCAACGAAGAGTGGCCCACGCTCACTGCGGCTAGAGAAAGCCTGTGCACAGCAATGAAGACCCAACGCAGCCAAAAAACTAAATAAAATAAAATTAGTTAATTTTTTTGAAAAGATTGTTCTGTTAATAGGAGCCCCAAATCACAGTTAGGTGGGTATAAAGATAGTACAATTCAGGAAATTTAGAATTTAATTTAGAATTTAATTAGAATTTAGAATTTCATTCAGGAAATTTTATTCACTTATGGGAAAACTGGAATCACTAAGTGCAATGAGTCATTAATACCCATTAAGTTGAAGCACAAAACTAGTTAGTTGACAGTCAGGAAGCCTGTCTTTCAGGTCAATACAATGATCATTATTATTCTTTCTTGGCCCTGAGTTGGTGTGAGGAGCCTCTCACACAGTTTCACCTCCAGAGTAGTGGCAAAAGAGTCTTCCTTACATTGAAAATAAATTGTATATTTGGTCTTCCAGGAAGCAGAGACAATAAATGTATCCTGAATGGATCAAAACTGACCTGTTTTTGTTTTCTTGTTTTGTGCAATTTGTCCTTGTTTGTTTTGTTTTAAATAAAATAATGTAAGGATAATTCTGCTTAAGATGATAGTCCTAAAACATGACACATTAACTTTCAAAACTTACGTTAATAAATCCCTTAATAAGGGCCAAGCTTTCTGTAAGGGTTTTAATGTTTGTTCAGAATCTGAACCTATAGGTTTCCATGTCTGCCTCAGGAGTGCAGCACAGGTGAGTAAGCCCAGAAGTAGGGATAGAAAAATAAAACCATATCTTCACCAAGCACCACAGCATTATTTCCAGCCATCTCACGTCCTCCTTTCCTTACAATACTGTGAGCAATGAATGGACTCACTCTTCTAGCAATAACTTTCATTTTATCAGTTATAGGGAGCAGTGGTCAGAAGAAAATAATACAATGTTTGAATTAGAGAAACCAGATAGCATCTTACCTAGCTGTCTTGTTTATGGCTGAGGAAGCTGATATCCAGAGAAGTCCCATCACCCCTCAGTGGCAGTGAGGCAGTAAAGAGAGGGCATTCTTCCTCTTGTTTTCTGAGATAATTATTTGGTTGTAGTGGTGAGGACATGATTTATTAGCGTTTCTTAAACACAGACCAGTTTCAAGTTGAGAATCTGCTTTAGGTCTTACTGCTATATAATGAACCACCACGAATTTAGTGGCTTAAAACAACTCCCATTTATTAGCTCACAGCTTTGTAGAAGTCCAGGCACATCGTGGAGGGGGGCTCAGCTCAGGTTCTCCCAAGGCTGAAATCAAGGTCTTAGCCAGCTGCACCTCTAATGGATCTCAAGGTTTCTTCCAAGCTCATGTTGTTGTGGCAGAGTTCAGTTCCCTGAGGCTGTAGCACTGAAGTCCCTGTTTCCTTGCTGAGAGATGGTCTCAGCAACTAGAGGCTGCTCATACTCCTTGCCATGTGGTCCACTAATGCTCAAAGCCAACAATGGAGAATCTTTCTCAGGTTCAATCCTTCTCATGCTTCAAATTTCCCAAACTTTGAATCCTTCTCTCCAGGAAGAGCCTCATTCCTTTTTCATTCATTCCTGATCTGATTGGGTCAGGTCCAGAATAATCTCCCTTTTTAAAATCCAACTGTGCCATGTAACGTAACCCAATCATAAAAGTAATATCCTACCATATTTACAGGTCCCTCCCACAACCAAGGGTTGGAGATCACCTTAGACTCCTGCCTACCACTGAATCCATGCAATTGAGCAGTTTGCATAACACTGGCCCAGCTGCGAGCTCCACTGAGCTTAACAGAAGGTGCACCAGGATTCAGCACATTTCTGAGGGCAACGCTACTGAGATTGTGGGCATGGAGATTAATGAGCTCCGAAAGTTCTTGCTCACTCACCAAATTTTAAACAACAATTTTCGAGGCTTACAGCCTTATGTAAAGAGAGGAACTCAATGTAAATAACATAAGATTATTGAGGGAAACAGGAACACTCTAAATGTCTGGTTGGAGATTATATATATCAACTATTCAAAATTATGCTCTTCCTGAGAAAGAGCCGTGTTTTGATTCTCCCCTTCACCATGAAAATAAAAGTAATTACAAATGATGGCTTGGCATATTGTAAAGACAATGCTCCATCTATGATGATCCTAAGCCTCTTTTTTTGAGCTAACTCAGTAAAAGATGCATTCATTATACAGACCAAAATATATTACATGCTGCCGGCAGCTGTCCCATCTGTCCATTTGCATGGCTATAGCTCTATTTCAGATCTTCTCTATCTTTCTCCTGGACCCCGCATGAGCCCATCACCCATGCTCCAGGGTCCATTTGGTATGCCTTGTAATTTTCTTCTAACCAGACATGATATACTGGGTAAAAGGAAACCCTGGAAATATGCTTTTAGTAATGTAATGGTGAGGTACGGGGACAGGGCAGTTTTTCTATAGTCCTATGATTAGGTCTCAGCCTTTAGTGAACCTGTGCCTCTGGACTGTGAACTTCTCAAGAGTTTCCCAGTGGTTTTCTCCCCACTTAGACAGGACGGGATGGCTAGAGTGGGCTGGAGTTGTGTATTTCCCTTCTGCCAGGTCAGTTAGGCTCTGAAATATATCCCAGTAAATTAGGCTGTGGTTAATTAGTTTCACCTGAAGGGAAGCCCTGTTCAAAATGGTTCCTTTTCCCCTCCCCCTACTGGAAGCACCAGGGGATTTTTCTCCAATATTTGCTGTGAGAACCTGGCTGAGCTCCTAAAGGTAATTCTCACAATATTGTTGAGCCCGCCATCCCCTGCCCGCCCTCTCAAGACTGGGCGTCCTTGGAGTTTTTAACTCTGACTTGCCTACACTGAACCTTCAGCAATTCGTCAATTATAGTTCCGGTTTTCCTTCTCCAGTCCTGGTTCCCACTGCGGTTTTTACTCCTGAGTCTCTGCTCAGGTAAGTCGTGACCCTCTATATTTACTTCTCTCTCCAATCTTGGAGGCGGAAATTTGCCCTCTGTCCTCCCTTCTCTTACAGATCCAAGAAAAGTTGTTAATTTTTCAGCCTGTTCAGCTTTTATCTGTTAGAACAGAGTAGCGACTCCCAGGCTTCTTGTATGTGAATCTGGTAGTGAGGATGTTTTTAGCTCGTGTACTTTTCCAAATCTTAATACCCAGGATGTCATTAATTTCCAACTTGAATTCCCCCCTGCAGAAAATGTAATACTATTTCCTTTTATCCCTGTGGCCAAACCATTGTTTACATTGATACTGAGGGATTTCTCTCAAAACCTACAGTAAATAACCTCGAAAAATATCTGTTCACAGCATGCACTTGATCAAACAAACTGCACTTGATCAAACAAACGGATTTTGTCTGAAACATGTATTCTAGGACTGGCTTTCCATAAATTGACAAAGATTAGGGTTTTGTTTTTGTTTTCTTTTTTGTTTTTGTTTTTTTTCTTCCACAGAAAGTTCAAGTTTTATTTTCATATTTCTCAATATTTAACCCGTGTTAAAGGAACATTCTGTACTAACTCTGCCTATTATACAACTGACACCAAACCATTTGCCAATTGTCATGTACTAACTATATCATATAGGAATTATATGAGAAATATACTAATTAAAGTGATGAAATTATACACGATTATAGTAAAATTGGTAGAGCCAACACTGAGTCGCTCCTCAACAGAGCTTCCAAGAAAGAAACAGTAGTTGTCTGTTGATCGCTCTCTCTGTCCCATGACACAGGCATGCAGGAGGAGACTTGTGTTCTGTCTCTTTCTAAGGGCATCTACTAAACACCTATTTATAAATATCTATTAAACATGGTAGTCAGCATGATTCTGAGGATTGGAATGCGATAAGGAATTCACTAGCAAAAGGGGAGTATGGACAGAGCCAATGTCAAGAGCAAAGTTGCCTTTTCTAAATACATTAGGTATGACATATTGCACACAAACGCGCACGTGCACTAAAATTCTACTTATGACATTGACACATTAGAAGTAAGTGCCATTTGAATTTTATTAAGAAATCACGATATACAGATACGTCTTTAGTTTGGATTTCTCACGCTTAGATGATCCTTCCTACAGTCTCCTCTCTTGTCCATCTACCAAAATCTGTTTTAATCAAGCATCTGGTACTGGCAATAGAGGCCTTAGTTTGAATTTAAGTCATTGTGTTATACTCTCCCAGAGCAACTTCACTTTAAACCTGAAATCGAATGGACTGTCCACTGTCATAGACATTTACAGTATCAACCAACAGATGGGGAAAGGTTTGGGGAAACATGAGAATGATCCTGAAACCACAAAATGTAGGCAATGTATGAGACCAGCCCTTCAAAAACATGGCCTTTTGAATCCAAACTTGTTCATAAAACACAGAAAAAACTCATGTTTTTCTCAGGTTAAGATTTTCAGTGGCTCAAGTTGCCAAGCATGTTGTTTTATCTACAGGTTGTCACTTCTTCTTTGAGTCTAAAATGCCTGACTTTCCCAACCTCTTAATCTTCCATCAAAAATCAGAAACATTGCATGATATAATTAAACTATATTACGCTCAAATTCTTTCTCTAAGGCTAGTTCCTATTATTACCTGTTTACATATTTCTGTCCAAAGGAATATGTTATTGAAATAGAAGAGAGAGGTAGTACACAAACACCTAACAACTTCCAGCAACAAAATAAAGGATATGTATTTAAGATAACAGCCTGTATTTGAAATATGCTCTAAAGCACTTCTCTTAAATTATACTCTGTAGGTGGGATGCTATAAAAAGAATGTTTTCCTTTTTGTACATACGTTGTACAATGTAAAATGTTACATGATTTTGAATTTTTAAAAAGGATTTTTAAAGAAGAAACAATCCAAATACTAAGGATTTGTCATTTTCCTTATGTGCTATTAACTTTGTCTTTAGTTTACAAATGAGAATCTCAGAGTCTGAAACTGTTTCATTTACAAGAAATATAAGCCACCTCTTAAAAAAATAAACCATCAAGGTCAATTTGGTTCACTGTGAACAGTTATACCTAAATAGTACTAAATATTAGGTTCAGTCCTGGTGCTGAAACCACGTTAGACAAATCGGTTAATAAATGCTTATTTAGCCATATCATATGCAAGATTACCTGCTAACTTCCATGTGGGATATAAACGCAAGTTCTCTGTCCCTTACAGAGTTAATACCAGAACTGAACAGACCAAGTTAAAACATATTGAAGAAGACAAAATTGGGGCTGGGGGGAGTGGTGCAGTGGCAGTTCATGGCTAATGCCAAATAAATACAGAATAAAACATCACCATGGAAGCTTACAGGAGAAAGCTCTCATTGCACGGGTTTATTAAGCAAACTTTCTCTTCCTCTATGTGATGTTAAAGCATCTGCTTTAAGTTCAAGGATAGCAAATCTGTTACACAGATGCCACCTCTTCCCTTGCAGCAAACACAGAAATCCTCCCCCAATAGCCCTGCCAGCAGCAGCCCGCACCAGTTGACCAGCACTGGCAACCCAGAGGACACCTGCCTGCCAGGCTGAAATAGGCTGTGGGTGCCCTGCCAGGATAAGGGCTTTATCCCCAAAATTCAGCAGACAGCTTGGCACACAAAAGGTCTCTAGTTAAAAGAAGCTTAAGTAATTAATTAACTTATTAAGTTACATAATTCGGTTCTTGCCTAGGTGTGGACCCTTTCTTTTCTGTATTTGACTGTTCTCCAACCCAGGAGGGACAATATTGAGATAGGCTCACAGGTCGGTGGCCTGTAAACAGAGTACGAAGGAGTAAAGAAGACAGCAGAACACAGGGAACTGAAAAGGCATAAAGAAGCAGGAGCCCACTGAGTGGAAGGGAAAGGTCTGAAATTAAAGAACAAAATTAATGGCATCAAGGGCAAGTTAAGCTGACCATGAATCTGAGGGACGTCACTGTCCCACATATAGGTGCATCTTGTTAAAATTATAAAATACAACTTATTTGCAAGTGTATATAGAAAGCTTTTGTACAGTTTAAAGAGCAGTAATAAACTAAACACTCATATGCCTACTACCACATCAAGAAATAGAATATTCCCACCCCCAGAAGCCACTCCACGCCCTCACTGATTGCACCCCTTCTTGCTCCTCTCAGTGGTAACTACTGCCCTGAAATTGTAATCATTCTCTAGTTATTCTCTGTCTTTACAATCTATGTGTCCCCGTGTTTGAACATTTGCAGTGGAATAATACTATGTGTCTCTTCTTCTATAACTTTCTTCTTTGGTTCAAGTTTATGCCTTTAAGATCATCCATGTCATGTATGTACTGAAGTTGATTCATTTTCACTGCAGTGTAGTATTTTACTATATAATTATTCCATACTTGTTTGTCCATGTTACTTTTACGAACACTTGGGTTTTTCCAGTTATTTTTCTATTATAAACAATGCTGGAAAAAAAAAAAAAAACAATGCTGCAGTAACCATTCAGGTACCTGTCTCCTAATACACAAGTGCCAAAGTTTCCCAAGAGCATGTACTTGGTAGCAGAATGGCTGGGTCATATAGTATGGTCATGTTCCACTTTACTAGGTAATACAAATTGTTTTCCAAACGTGTTCAAAAGTGATTGTACCAATTTGCATTATCCCCAGCAGCAGATGGGAGTTCCCACAGCTGGACATCTCTGGCTACACTTGGTATTATCAGTTTTTCTAGCTTCTGCCAATTTGATGGAATGTCTCTGCAGTATTAAATAGCATTTCCATTCTTTTTTTTGCCCATTTTTTTCTATTGGATTGTCTGCCTTTTTATTATTTATTCCCAGGAGTTCTTTATGTATTCTGGTTACTAACCCCTTGTTAGTTAACCAGGGTTCTGATAATATTTTTTTCCCAGTTAGTGGTTTGTCTTGTCCCTCTCTTATTGGCATCTTTTGATATCTCTAAGTGAGAGATAATCCTGGTTAGTCAGTGGCAAGGGGAGAGGAAGGGAGAATTCACTGGAGATCACCCACCCCACAAAATAAAAGAAAAAAGAAATCAAGAGAGGCTAGATTAGGAAGTCACTGTAGAGAATAGTCATTTTCTGACATAAGGGTAGAGAAAACTGGGCCAGGCAACATTTAAATATAAGTGGAGAAGAAACAAAATTACACCTAAGTGTTTTTTTCCAAAAGCCTGATCACCATTATTTTCCTTTAAATGCAAGGCTTACTAATATTTTTCAAGTTAGCTATTTAAGGAATTTTTTTTTTTAAGGAAGAAAAGCATGTTTGCCTCTACCTCAGATACTTTCTAGAAGGCACATTCAAAAATTCATGGCAGCATATTCAAATTGCAAATTTATTTCTCTGGGAGCAGGGGAACCCCCATGAAAGTGAAATCCACATGTCTAAACATAAAATGTGATGACAGCAAATATACTGTGACTTAAGGTTTAGGTTTTATTGTTTCATTTTTATTCCATTTATTCATGGCAAATGAGCATTAGGGTTTTTTTTTTCTTAATTTTCTCCCGTCTCCTTTTTAGATTCTTATTACATTGCATCACTAGAGTCACAAGTTAATTCTCAAATGTTTTGAGCACCAAACAAGAGTCAAGTTTTCTGCTACTGCTTTTAATAAAACAATAAATAAAACTGGGCACTCCCCTCAAGAAGCTTACACACAAACAGAAGGCATCAGACAATGGCAATACAGTAAGATAAATCTCACATTCTGGGTGAGAACAAGATGCTCTGAAAACAAATAACAGGGACATCCAACTCAATCTAGTTCAATCTCATTACCTCATTTGGGAAATTCTCCTATAACCCTTTTTTAAAAAAAATTCATTTCTCCCCCAGAACCTCTGGCAATTACTGATCTTTTTACTGTCCCCATAGTTTTGCCTTTTCCAGAATGTCATATACTTAGAGTCATACAGTATACAGCCTTTGCAGATCGGCTTCTTTCCCTTAGCAATATGCATTTAAGATTCCTCCATGTCTCTTTTGTGGCTCTTTGTGGCTCTTTCTTTTTATTGCCAAATAATATCCTGTTGTCTGGATGTACCAGTTTTTAACTCCATTCACCTACCGAAGGACATCTCAGTTGCTTCCAAGTTTTGGCAATTATGAATAAAGCCACTATAAGCATTTGTGTGCAGGATTTTGTATGGAATAAGTTTTTAACTCATTTGGATAAATTCCAAGGAGCACTATTGCTGGACTGAGTGGTAGGAATCTACTTACTTTTGTAAGAAACTGCCAACTCTCTTCCAAAGTAGCTGTGCTACTTTGTATTCTCACCAGCAATGAATGAAAGTTCCTGTTGCTCCACATCCTCACCAGCGTTTCGTATTGTCAGTGTTCTGGATTTTCACCATTCCAAAAGGCATGTAGTGGTGTCTCATTATTGTTTTAAGCCCCAAAGCATTTTTGTTTTAGAAATAGTAATTGCATCCTCTGACCACAAGTTTTGCCAAACTCTTCATCATACGATTTTTTAAAAAATATTCCCTCTTCCTCACAGCTGCAGCAAAGCAGAGGTTCTTCTTTTTTTTCTTTTTTTTAAACTTATTTATTTATTTTTGGCTGTGTTGGGTCTTCGTTTCTGTGTGAGGGCTTTCTCCAGTTGCGGCAAGCGGGGGCCACTCTTCATCGCGGTGCGCAGGCCTCTCACCGTCGTGGCCTCTCTTGTTGCGGAGCACAGGCTCCAGACGCGCAGGCTCAGAAGTTGTGGCTCACGGGCCTAGTTGCTCCGCGGCATGTGGGATCTTCCCAGACCAGGGCTCGAACCCGTGTCCCCTGCATTAGCAGGCAGATTCTCAACCACTGCGCCACCAGGGAAACCCCATCATACGATTTTTGAAAGAATTTTTAAAGTGTCTCATGAAATTCCAATGGAAAAGCAAAAGGCAAATAATAATAATTTTGTGAAGAAAGAATAAACTTTTGGAGGAAAATGCTTATGTATAATGAGGTGCCGTTTTTACTTATGTTTAAATGCTGTCCTATTCAGCTTAATCTAACCTTCTGGAAAAAAAATACCCCCAGTATCAATATTTATTATAAAGCTATAGTATATTACTACTATAACACTGGCATTGGGATAGACAAGCAAACAAATAGCACAGAATCTGGATGCTGGAAACATACCTACTCATATATAGAAACAAGCTGCCTTTGAAGTTTAGTGAGGAAAGGAAGGACTTTTTAAGAATTATGTTGGTACAATTGGACATCCATATAAAAAATGTTAATTGGTACACATATTATACACAGCAATAAATTCCAAATGAATTGAGGACCAAATGTAACATTTGAAAATCAAACCTTTAAAACTTTAGAATATAATTCAAAACAACATCTTTATGACCCTGAAGGAGAAAAGGATATATAACAAAGTTTTTTTTAAAAAAGCACAATCTAAAAGGAAAGATAAATTCAACTCTATTAAAAATGTCTCTTTATTGACAGACATCATAAAATAAAAGACAATCCACTGATTGCTATGCATATTACTGATAAAGGGTTAAGGTCTAGAATAAATAAATAACTCCTACAAGTTCATAAGAACCACCCCACCCACCCTCCCAGGAATTATCTAGGAAAGTTTTAGATGCACAAATTCTATGGTCTAGAATGTCCATTCTTAGGCATTTACCCTAGAAAAACTCATGCATATCTATCGTCAGAAGGATGAATAAAGAATTATAGAATATTTATTCAACAGAATACTATATAATAGTTAAAATGGCTAAATCTCAAAACACAATGTTGAGAAAAAAATGTTGAGAGTATGTTGAAAATGAAAGAAATGTTGACACAGTATATACCCTTTTATTAAAATTTTAAAATATGCAAAACAGTATCATGTATTGTACGTAAATACTTGCATATGTCATAAAATAGAACAACTTAGTAGCAATGATAAACACAAAATTCAAGATGTTGATTACCTCTGGAGATGGGCCTCCACAGTATGTGTATTGGGTTATTTCTTAAGCTGAGCGATGCATACATAAGTGGTCATTAGCCTCTTAATCCCTTTCTGTATGTCTGAAATATTTCATGATTAATTTAATTAAAGGTAAAGAATTTTTTTTTTCAGGGAGTACTTAACATAGAGTGCTGTGAGCAGGGCAGGCCTTCTGATGAAAAGACTTCTTTAAAGACTTAGATAAGGCCCCAACTCCCTCCCAGGGCACACTCCGAACCCAGTATGGAATCCCCCCTAGTTGCGAGCATGCTCCTATCTTCCATCACAATGTTGACCCCTTTGACATAGAGCCCTGCTCCTGCTTCCTCACATCTGCCCTCAGATAAACACCCCTCTCAGTGCCCCATGCCCCCGGCCCCTACTCAGCCACTCCCAGCCCACGGCATCTTCTCATCTGGGCTGGCCTCTGCCAAAAGAAGCCCCAGACAACCCCCTCTGACTGTTCCCACTTTTCTCTGGTACATCTCAGTCTCATGGATGCTTCAAGAGCCATTTTTAAAAGCATTTCTGAAACGACCAGTAACATGGCATTAATAAAACATTCCCAGCACAGGCATTTACTGAATGTTCTCATTACTGAACCTCAGACGGTGTCTGTAGAGCAGCTTTCTTGACTCCCTGTTCATGTACACAGCTGGCTTTCCCATTTGATATTCTGCTTAAATATCTACAACTCTTTATTTAATAGTTAAGTGCAAAAATGCTCCAAGTTTTATTGCCACCATTGGAACTGCTTTCCCGTAGTCTCTGTGTACAATACCCAAAGCTGAAATAGCATTTGGTGAAGTGATGCCACAATACATCATCTTTAGATGCTTTTTGCTGCAAAATGCTCCACTCTTACTGCTGAAGGATGTTTTGGCTTTGGAAAAGTATAAATTTCCCGAATATTGTGAAGGACATTTTACAGGGAAATTTTGGATCCTAGCCCAAACTAGGTGATGTTGACACACACAATGTGCGCAGAGAAAGACAGTGTAACACAAAACTACAAATAATAATAATAATTTTAAATACTAAAAATAAAATGTTAGTGGAGAAAAATAATTCAAAATGAAGTTTAACAACTGAGAGTAACTAATCAAAGTGTTGGGACCCTGAGGAGTTAATGAACAAACCAGGTTTGGTGTCAGCAGCCCTCCCACTCTGACCTCACACTCACTTCCCTTTTCTCATCCCCAGTAAGTCCCCATCTCTCTGTGTCCCTGTGTCCTCATTCTGCCTCCTGCTGAAATGAATTAGCACAGCTGTGCCCTCCTGGCCTAGCTCTTACTGAGCAGATCTTATTACCCCAAACTGGTCCTTCCTTCTATGCTGCCATCAAAACCTACCTGTTCTGTGTCTCAGCCACAAGGGCTCTTTCCGTTTTCACAATGGAAACTTGTCTTCTCTTAAGTACTAATGGAAGGTTATGGCTCCCCATTGTCCCTTCCATGGACATATACATGAGCTCTAATCCACATAAATGAATCCTTGATGCTGAAATTTTACATGCCATAAATGGCAGCTAGAAGAGACATTTGCGGTGCTAAAGGTGCTTTTTCGGTTTCCCTAAATCACAGCCCCTGAGTAACTCTTCCCCAAAGCTGTGTAGTGGGTTGACCTTCCAGGGGCAGGCAGAGCCCTGCTTCTTTGTCTTTTTTTGTGGTTGTCATCCCAAGAAAATCCAGACTGTGGATTGTGCCATGGTCCTAAAGGACAATATGGGACATGCAGATGGAGTTGGTGTCAACACTCTGCCTTTAACTCAGATGCAGGAGAGCCAGCTCCCAGGACAGACAGCTGCAGGCACTCAGGTTTCCTGAACTCTGACCCCCTCATCAGAGGCCATACTGCATCTCACCTCCAGGTCTGCCCCTGCAGTCTACCAGCTCTGCACTTCTTGTCTGGTTTTCTCTTTGAGACGTGGTTGTCTTTGAGACACTTTGGGTCTGGTGTTCTGCTCTCCATCTCATCCACTTACACTGTATCTTGCTGCTCTGGGTGTCTATCCCACTCACATCAGCTTGTCCAGCTGATGCTTCCCACTGGCCTTCCCAAGCCCTGAAGGTAAATCTCAGCTCCCACATCAGTTCTTCTGCCTGTGTTTAGTGGTCAGGGTGAGCAAAGCCAGCCCCAGACATGGTGCAGGAAATGGTTACCTGTGATTGCATGTGTGGTATAATTTGAGGGGCCATTTTACAGAAAAGTGGTTAGGAGTCCAAACCCTAGAGTCAGACTACTTGGGTTCAAATCCCACATCCATTAGCTATTAGCTGTTTAACACTGAGAAACTTCCTTAACCTCTCCAAGCCTCACTTTGTGGGAATGATCGTGGCACCTTACCTCATAAGCTGAGAGTTAAAATTAAGTGAGACATACAAATACTGTGCCTAGCATAGTAACCGGCATGTAGAGCTAGTGCTGTAATCATTACTACAACCAGACGTTACACGACCTGTGCTTCTACTATTAGAGGTTCAGTCCTTTATCATCCCCTCCTCTGACCCATTCCACTAATGCACAGTGGACTTTTGGCGACAGCCAGAGAACTTTATTCTTGACAAGAAGGCAGTGAACTCAAGGAAACCTAAGGGTAGAAGTGGGAAAAAGCAAGAGGTATAGACAGAGAAAAAAGCCCTGAAGATGAACTTCACCTAATTCGCCTGGGATTGACCCTCCTGACTAGTGGGGGCCGGGGTCTGTTCCTGGGGATGAAAGGGAAGATCGTATATTGGATAGGTAGGTAACCATCATGGTACTTCTGTGTGGAACAGTTCCAGGAGCGTATGCACAGGGGCATTGAGCCAGGGTTGCCATTAAGTAAGACACCACGTGAAGGTGCCCTCTGGAGTCGTGTGTCAGGGTGGCCCTGAACTGACAATGTTTGCCACCCTCCTCAACATCCGTTCCACACCACTCCCCACCCCATTGTGCAAAACCCTGCTCCAGGGTGAGGAATGATTGATCGATCTAAGCCAGGGGTTCTCAATCAGGAACAATTTTGGCACCCAGGGGACACTTAGTTTTCACAACGGTGCAGGCGAAGATTGTTATTGTCACCTCATGAGCAGAGGTCAGGGATGTCGCTGAGCATCTGACAATGCACAGGACATCCCCCACGGCAAAGAATTATCCAGCCCAAAGTATCAGTAGAGCCAGGATTGAGGAACTCTCGTCTAAGTCAGCCACGGCAATCATTTCTCCTTGCCAGTGGTAAGTTCAGGGGCTCAGACCTTCTTTTGTCAAGAATGCTTAATGCACAGGGGGTAGAAAGTGGAGAAAGGGCAGAGTTTCATGTGAGAGTGGACTTGGTGAGGATCCACACTCCATAGATGGAGTGACCTTAGGATTATTAATTAGCCCCATCCCTACACCTGACTTTGGGAATTCACAGAAAACTGAAGTTCTATATCCATTTCACCTATGTCTTGAGCGGTAGGGAAACCCCTAGCTGAGATTTAAGTCACATTTCTATATATTTTAAAAGTATATTTTATTTCTAGAAAAATATATCCGTAGATAGCTCCTTATCAATTAAAAAAACAAAAAGTAACATTCCCTTTTCCTGAAGCCTGTGTAGACATAATCTTGGGATATGTTCGGTTTCAGTCTCTTTCTGCTGACTTTCCTGGGACTTGCCTCTAGTCAAGACCTCATCCCTCCACCCCTCGAAGCACTGGACTAGACCACGAGCCCCTTCATGGAGATCCTCATCTTTCCTACTTTTTTATTCCCTGTACCTAAAACTTGTACACAATGAGCATGCAATAACAATCTGTCGAATGACTGAATGGGTGAACATACAAATGAATATAATCTGCAATTTTGTTGCCAATTTATTTTGCTGTTTTTCTCCTAAGAATTCCTAAGCATCTTCACCATTTTTATACATCTACTGGTACCTGATATCAAACATTCCTCCAAAGTATCCATTTCATTTTGTTTCACCTGTCTCCTCATATTTCTATTTAGCGTTATTGTCTGACTCTTGTCCACGATAATCTTCTCAGCCTCATGAAATTCAGCAAAGCCCTTGCCAGCTTTCCATCATCTTTGTGCTAAAGCCCTAGTCTCTCCCCCCAGTGCTGGGGCTGCTTCACGCTGTCCCAGGAAGAAGAGCCTCTCCCAGAGCCGACCCCAGCCCCAGGCAGAGCGTTTGCCTATGGTGACTCCAGACACGTCTTCCCGCCCCTGCTGGGCTGCACACTGGCTTCCCATCCACAGTCATCACCAGGCTTGATCCCCCCGCAAATCCTAGGAATACTTCTCTCTCTAGTTTTTTTCTTGGATGATTTCCTCCAGCTTGTCTAGAAGCCCTTCATCCTCTCTAACAAAAGGAGAGAAAGGTGTTCTCTGCACATGCTATTTTTTTCCCCTATTGTGGATTCTCTTACAAACCTACAGAAGAAAATGGTGCCCTGTGTCCTCTCTGCTTACTTCCTGTTAAGGTCACCTTCTATCTCCTCAATATTCCATGAATAGTATTGTTTGGGGCCAGATTTACTGCTTAGCCTAAAACTGAGAGCTCATTTTAAAACTGCTTAATCAGATTTGGGTTAATAAATATGATTTTATTTTAACTTTACTTGAACATACTAAGTGCTAAAAAATCTAAGCATCAAAAACCATGTAAGTCGGACTTCCCTGGTGGCGCAGTGGTTAAGAATCAGCCTGACAATGCAGGGGACACGGGTTTAAGCCCTGGTCCAGGAAGATCCCACATGCCACGGAGCAACTAAGCCTGTGCACCACAACTACTGAGCCTGAGCTCTAGAGCCCACAAGCCACAACTACTGAGCCTACGCTCTACAGCCCACGCGCCACAACTACTGAAGCCTATGTGCCTAGAGCCCATGCTCCGCAGCAAGAGAAGCCGCGGCAATGAGAAGCCCGCGCACTGTAAGGAAGAGTAGCCGCCACTCGCCACAACTAGAGAAAGCCCGCGCACAGCAGTGAAGACCCAACACAGCCAAAAAAATAATAATTAAAAAAAAAAACAAGTAAGCGTTGAATTTAGAGAAAGTTTAATACAGTACATGATGTCACAAATAAGTAGAGAAAATGAGCCCAAGTTAAAGAAGTCATTATTTGATGCACTCTGTACATCAGGTGTGAATGGAATTTTTAAGTGTAGGTGTCTTTGTAAAAACAGTGACTTGTTCCTTATTCTCTCCTTATCTAAGGGCGGTGGGGAGAGCTTGCTCTGATAGAAGCAGAGAACTCACATAGTACAATAGAGTCTGATTTCATTTTTTTAAATATTTGCTGACAACTTCTAAGCCTCTTCCCCTTGTGCCCCACATCTGGACAGGCTTATAAGAAACCCTGGGTGCTCTTTCCTTTGGCTGTACTGAAAAATTAAACTACACAAGCTCCTGCCTGCATGTGGGAACCCTCACCCTGACCCCACTCCCTAATCTCAATAAAGACCCCAAGCCAGTCTCCTTTCTTTGCCTCTCAAGCCCTGCTCTGCCCAGAAAGCCTCATCACATAAGTGAAAAACCTTCCACACCTGTGTGCCTGTGGGCAGTGATAAATGGGACACAGATGTTGTCAATATCCTCTGATTTAAAGAAAAAACAACTTTAAAAAACACATTTCATTTTCCCTCTGAAATGCTTTACGAGCAATGCATTAGATAGTATACTAAACGCACTGAAGAAATGTTTTCCCTTCTCTTCTTTCTTTATCAAGTTTTATTATTCTTATTTCCTCTGCATCTTAGAAGCCAAGAACGGAGCAGCTCTGAAAGATGGCACTTCAGGAAATTATTTCTGTGTTTTGTAATTTCACAAGCCGTTTTGTATATGATATTCATTTCCTGCTGGTGACTAAATGGATGTCTTTAACGTCTCATTACAAATGAGAGCCCAGAGGATAAGTAGGCAAAAACTTTATCACTGATCACCGTCAGCCAGAGATTACTGAGTATTATCCATCTATGATCATGGCAAGAGATAGACGACAGGAAACAGGGGTGGATTAATTTAGAAAGTGTTATACCCCCTGCAGAGCCAGAACTTGCCTTCTGGAACAGCAACATTTATAAGAGTAGAGATAAGAGTATTTTTTTAATTATTTAATTAATTAATTAATTAATTATTTAATTTTTTTTGTCTGCGTTGAGTCTTCACTGCTGCACATGGGCTTTCTCTAGTTGCGGCGAGCAGGGGCTACTCTTCGCTGCGGTGCACCGGCTTCTCATTGTGGTGTCTTCTCTTGTTGCCGAGAAGGGGCTCTAGGTACGCGGGCTTCAGTAGTTCTGGCACATGCGCTCAGTAGTTGTGGCTTGCAGGCTCTAGAGCTCAGGCTCAGTAGTTGTGGCACACAGGCTTAGTTGCTCCACAGCATGTGAGATCTTCCCGGACCAGGGATTGAACCCTTGTCCCCTGCTTTGGCAGGTGGATTCTTAACCACTGCACCACCAGGGAAGTCCCAAGGTAAGAGTATTTGAGTAATTTTTTTAACTTATGTTAATAAGCAGTAGCTACTCTGTCTCATTCACCCCAGCATTAATATACTATACTATGTAGCACATAGTAGACACATAATAAATGCAAAAGAAAATGAATGAGTGCATTAGAACCATTAGGTATTTTTGCTGAGCATCAGTTTATTTTATATTAATATACGCTGGTGAATTAAATATTGAGATAGCTAAATCATTCTAATTTAAAGTTTTGTATGACCTGCATGATCTAAATTATGCTAACTGAACAATGCTTAGTGAAATAAAACCATAAAGAACCCTTGCATACATCTCCCTGGATACCTTGGTAAGAGTGTCTCTAGGATACATTCTCAGCATTGGATGTACTTGGTCAGGGGGTTTTCTTTAACTTTATTAGGTATTGCCAGTTTGTTCTCTGAAATGGCCATACTAATTCAAACTTCCTCAAGCTGGGTACAAAGGGTTTTCATCAATCCACATCTTTGCTAGCACTTGGGCTCATCACGGTTTTTTAATTTTTACAGTATGATGGAGTAGTTATTGTGGTTTTTATTTGTATGTTTCCTGATTTGTAGTGAGATGGAGCATCTTTTAATGTTTTATTGGTTATTCAGGTTTACTCTTCCGATCTTCTGTAAATTATCCCATACCTTCCCCCCCCCTTTTTTCAGTCGAGTTTATTATCTTCTTCCTATTGATTTGAAGGAGTTCTTATGCATCCTAGTACTAACCCTCTGTTGGGGATATGCACTGGAAATATATTCAGTGGCTTGTCTTTTCCACTTCCTTAAGATGTTTTTGATGAAGTGTTTATTTTAATAAGGTTGAGTTCATTGATCTTTTCTTTTCTTTTATTTTTTTTTTGATCCTTTCTTTTACAATCACAACAACATTGTTTATAATAATGGAAAAATGGAAACATCCTAATAATATATCACCAGGAAAATGGGAAAATGGATAAATAAATTAATATGTATTCAAACAATGAAATGCTATGCAACAGTGAAGGGATTGGAGCTACACATATTGGCATAGATCAGCCTCACAGGTGAAATGTTGAGTGAGACACACAAGTTAAAGAAGACAATAAGCAATATAAATATATATAATTTTAAAAACATTTAAAATGATTTAACATTAAAGCATAAAGAAATCTATGAGAAGACAAATTCCCAAGTCAGGTTTATCAGATAGTTCTTTGTATGTTTTTATATTTTTATACTTTGAAATAATAAGATCATGGAATGCAGTGGCTCTGATGTCTATGTCTTCCTCTAAGGAGCCAGATCAATCCTCCCCAGAAATCATGTTGAAGAAACGCAGTTGGCACTGATCTCATGCCATATTCCTAAGATTTCTAAGGGTGTGTCCTCCAGGATGAGAAGGTTGAGATTACCGACAATGCTCAGGGAAAGAGGATCATCCAAGCTATTTCACTTTTTCAGACACATGATTGATAACAGATAATGCAAATAGTTAAGTTACAATGAACCCCACAACATGATTTTTGGTGCCAAATGTACAATTGAACTTAGATTTGATTGCTCAATTCTCCAGTAAAACAAGCAGACCAAAAATCTAGGTGGAGTATGAGGAGGAGATTATGTGTCTGAAGTTTGATTTGAAGAAGATGAACAAAATTGCAGGGGATTACTTTGGCCAGCTGGCACATTGCCACAGTAGATCTTTCATGATTCCCAACCCCAGGGCACAAACACTTCTAGAAATATTATTGGTCTCAGTATTGTCAATGATCCAAGTGCCACTGCCACAACTTAAGAGCTTGAACAGGGTAGTTGCTGTCAAATGAAATGTATTGATCTTTGACACAAGATGTAGTATTGTTTTGTGTATTAATCATCCCTTTTGAAGAAGAAATATTTGACGTTTAGGGACTAGAGAGATGTCTTTGGGTGCAGAACACTTCCTTAACCAGTGGTCAACCATTTCAATGTCAAGTTCAAGGGAAACATAAGAAGGACATTAGTGAGAACAAGAAGTCTAGCTGGTGCTTCTCTGATATTTGTGAACATTTTAAACATAATCTTTCAACATCTTGAACAAGACTTAGATTAATTCCATTTACATCTACTTTACCCGTGTTCATTTTGGTAAATAAATGCTGGCATGTTTTGTGGCATGCTGGACCATGCGGTGAAAGCCCTTCATGAAGTCAATGAAGACACATCACAGGTCCATGACCATGTTGGTGGTGGCTCTGCCACATCCCCAAGATTCAGAAGTTCCTTCAGGACTTCCTCAAGGGTCAAAATTTCAAATGGGCCATAAACACTGATGACATCATTGCTTATGGCACAGATGTCCAGAAAATCATCTTAGTTGGAGAAAAATCTGACCATGTCTAGAATTTGCTCTTCATTGTGACTCTTGCTGTTCCTTGGTATTATAACTACTGATACCATCATTCTGCCAAGTAGACACAAACTGTCATTACCTACTTAAAAGCATCAGCCTGGTGCTCTCGTTCAGGTCTATGAAGTTGAATGTGCAGTAGCCAAGTATAACACCGTGCCAAGCAAGTTTGAGCTCACAGATGTTTTGCAGATTAAAGAAACATTTAATATAGATATCTCGGGCTCCCCTGGTGGCGCAGTGGTTGAGAATCCGCCTGCCAATGCAGGGTTCCAGGTTCAAGCCCTGGTCCAGGAAGATCCCACATGCCGCGGAGCAAGTAAGCCCGTGCGCCACAACTACCGAGCCCGCGAACCACAACTACTGAGCCCACGTGCCACAACTACTGAAGCCCGTGCCTAGAGCCCATGCTCCGCAACAAGAGAAACCACCACAATGAGAAGCCCACGCACCGCAACAAAGAGTAGCCCCTGCTCGCCGCAACTAGAGAAAACCTGCACGCAGTAACAAAGACACAATGCAGCCAAAAATAAATAAATAAATTTATATTAAAAAAATATATAGATGTCTCCAGCATCCTCAATATTTCTGCTGTACATAAGAACATATAAAAACAGGACAAAATTATGACAAAGGCCATTTGAGCAAGGAATATATTGAAGAGATAGTCCAGAAAGTCGAAAAACACAAAGCTGAAAGATAAGAAGCAATGAGACAGGTCATTCTCCCAAGAACTTCTTCAAACCCTTGCATTCACCATGAAAACCTTCACGGAAGTTAAAGAACATGAAGGCAAGATCAATAATGATGACAAACAGATAATTCTTGACTAGTGCAATGGAAACATCAATTAGCTAGACAAGAATCAGACTGCTGAGAAGGAAGAATAAGTACATCAAAAAAAAGAGATGGAGAAGGTCTGAAACCCCAACATTCTCAACTGTGCCAGAATGTAGGCAGCCTACTGGGAGGAATGTCTGGAAGTATCCTCAGGGTGGAGCTCCTCATCTACAGGATGATTATAGATTCCAGTTTTCCCTGGACGCTCTTGGTTTATGCCTGTTATCCTGAGATAAATATTAATAGTGCCACCTTCACATCAAAAGAGTCCCAGTTTGGAGGATAATTTATGTGGTCACTACTAATCCTGACGCACCATTAGAGAGGCTAGCCAGACCAGAGAGCAGAGAGCATATTCCACATCATCCAAAATTTGTAGGGCTTAAGTTTGTAATCAGAAATCCTGTGGCAGTGTTTTAAAAATAATGTGTGTACTTCAGTATAAATGCATGAGTGGGCATTCTGAATACTTGAATGTGGGCACACAGGAAAAGAGAATATATTGCACTTGATGGTTCTGAAAAGAAGTAGAAAATGCAGTTCACGTCCTGAAGAATGTTTTTTTTTTAATAGGCAACATATAAAATAGAAATATTTTATCATAAATGTTTTATAAAGAAGAGAAAAACAACTAAATGAAATACAACACAATGCTAACAGCAGTTGTCCTTGGAGTGGAAGATTAGAAGTGCTTGGTTTTTTCTTCTTTATACTTTCTGTAGTTCCCATTTGTTTCACAGTAAGCACATATTACTTTTATGATCAGAAAAAGATGTTTTTAAATGTTCAGAGTGACTCCAAAAAAACAAACATAACTGCAGAATACAAGATATAAAATAATTCCAAAGACTGAAAATAAAAGGATGAGCAAAAGTATACTAGGAAAGTGCAAACCAAAACTTGGGATCTAGATGTCTGGCAATGTAGACTTCAGCCCAAAAGGCATTGAACAAGACAAAGAAGGACAAGTTTTAATGCTAAAGGCCACAGTTTACAAAAAGCCATAATAAGTCTATGTACCCAAATCACGTAACAACAACCTTCAAAATTCAGAAACTACAAAGAGAAGCAAGAATAAACAAAAACTTACATAACATCATGTTATTTTGCAAGTGAACATGAAACAGTCTTAAAAATTGACCATAGGAAACCTTAATGTCTTATCAAGTAAGGATAATCAAAAATATTATCTATTAACAATGCAATAAACCAGAAGTTCATAATAAAATTTTTAAAAGCCCTTCTACTTGGAAATTTTAAAACTCAGTATTATACACTTATTGGGTCAAAGTAGAAGTACAAACTGAAATTGCTGAATTTCTAAAAAATATTGATGAAAGTGTTACATATCGGAATCTATGGGGTACAAGTAAAGCAGTGATCACAGGGAAATTGATAACATTCAATGTCAATAAAATGAAATAATAAAAATTAATCATCCAACTCAAAAAAATAGAAAAAGAACAAGAAAGTACCCTCAGGAATAAATTAATAACAGCATAAGTTAATGCTAGTAAAAAGAACAATTTAAAATGAAAAAATAAGGTTATTTCAAAAGTTTTAAAAAATAGGCAAACTGGGCTTCCCTGGTGGCGCAGTGGTTGAGAATCTGCCTGCTAATGCAGGGGACACGGGTTCGAGCCCTGGTCTGGGAAGATCCCACATGCCGCGGAGCAGCTGGGCCCGTGAGCCACAATTGCTGAGCCTGCGTGTCTGGAGCCTGTGCCCCGCAGCGGGAGGGGCCGTGATAGAGAGAGGCCCGCGCACCGTGATGAAGAGCAGTCCCCGCACCGCGATGAAGAGTGGCCCCCGCTTGCCGCAGCTGGGGAAAGCCCTCGCACGAACCGAGGACCCAACACAGCCAAAAATAAAAAATAAAAAATAAAAAAAAAAAATAGGCAAACAATTAGCTAACCTCATCAAGGACTTTAGAAACATACACCCAAAATAAGAAATTGCAAGTAGGAAGTAACAACCAAAACAGGGGAAATTTAAAATCTTAGAGATTTACTTCACAACTGTATGCCAAACAGAGAACAAATACACTGAAAACCTCGATGAAATGGATAATTTTCCAGGAAAACATAATTTAGGAAAATTAATACCAGCAAAGATTTTTTGAAAGTATATTTAACCATGTCATTCTTCTAGAAGAAATAGCAAAATAATTGGAGAATTACCCTGTCCCCATGTAAGCACTAGATCTATAAGCCATCCCAGGTGATACCTCCCAACTATTAAAGAATTGATAATGTCGATCTATTCAGAGTGCTCTAAGTAAAACTCCTCGATTCCTTTACTGAAGTGCTCACAACACTGATACCAAAACCAGATGAGGATCACACACACACACACACACACACACACACACACACACACACACACACAGAGAGAAAACCATGGACCACTCCCACTTATAGTAATGCAAAAGTCTTAAATAGGATATTAGCAAACAACATCCAACAGCAACCTTTTAAAAATATATCATGACTAAGTGAAGTTTATTCAAGAAATTAGAGGAAAGATTAATATTGAAAAATCCATTAATATAAAATTCATTATATTAAGAGATCAAGGGAGAAAAACTATAATTCTAAAGATCCCAAAGAAACTTTACTCTTTTTTTTTTTAATTCATCCCACCCCACCGCACCCCCACTTTCCCCCAGGTGTTCATACATTTGTTCTCTATAAACTCTACTCTTAAATGCAGCCTCCTGCATTTGTTGTTGTTGTTGTTGACAGTATACATAAGTGACACATGCTCATAAATTTGTTTTTCTGTCTTTTATTACAAAGGGTCTCAACCAAGAACTTGGAAGTGTAGAAGAAAAATTATTTTTCCTCCCTTACACTATTAATTCTGTTAAAATGTAAAAAAAAAAAAAACCAAAATTCATCTGTTAAAGATGCATAATGAAGTATTTAGAGGTTGTTAAAGCATATTATATTTTAAGAGTTTGAGCAAAAATTGACTGGAATCAGGCAAAGCCAAATCAAAAGTTGTTAGGAGCACTCCACAAACAGATCGGGGAGATTTTATAGAGAAAAGATGGAAGCAAAGTAAGGAAATTATTGATTGGCTACAGCTTAAAGCCTCATTGCTGCTGGTGATTGGTTGTCCTTAGGTTTCAATTTGGTAGCCTTGAGGCAATCACAGACTTAGACTTTGGTTTCCTTATGTAGACCTCCATGGCATTAGAGCCACCTCAGTCTACTGGCCTCCTTGTTTAATTAACTTAACAAGGTGAAATAATATGATGTCTGGGATTTGTTTTTAAAACTTAAGAGAGGAAGGTGGGAGATGAAAAACCCCACTCCAGGGTTTTTTTGTTTTGTTTTGTTTGCATTCTTCAGTTACCATTAACTGACCTGGCCAGTCCTCTTGGTGTTACTTGCTTCAGGATCTCTGAAGAGTAAGTGTAATTGACTCAGCCAAGCTGTAGGTCACTGGCTTAGGTGCAAAGTTTAGCTCTCCTTGGGTTTACTCTCCATTCACCCTGAATCCAAAGGGCTGGGAGCATTGATTTATAAGGCAGAAAATCTGACCACCAGGGCCTGCCCCTTGGGGACGGGGGCAGGTTTTGAAGACTAGGGCACTTCCAGAGAAGAGAAGCAGCTGAAGGGGAGCTGACACACTAATTAGCATCTTCAGTGCTGGCTTCCTGAGAGTGAGAGGAGCCGATCTTTGAAGGACCAGCTTTGCGTACTCCAATTCAATTTCGAAAATAACAATAACATCTTTTGACACATAAACTTGTCCTACGTTTCACATCTGTTTGACTACCATCTTCTTTGACTGCTCATTGTGACAAGGAGTGAATGGGGATCAGGAGTTACCATCATTCCTTTATAGCTGAGGCAAGTGGCAAAGTGATTTACGCAAGGCATAAAGCAGTTGGTTATGGGAGAAATAAGTAAGTTGTTGATTTCTGTGAATCAACTAGACTGCATCTTTGGGGAATGGTATTACATTGGAGGCAATTTTCAAGATAACTAATAATGATTTTTTAAGACCATCCCCCATTTTTAAAATTTCTTTTAAGGCTCTCCTATGGAAAATCTACACTGCCAGCACAAGTGGGTGTTGGAATAGGAAGAAATAGGTTGGAGAGTCAGAGAATATCCTCCTTACAAAAGGCCTTAAGAAGCAGTCTAAGGAGTTTAGTATGGGTGGCTTTGCTGAAATGGGGGACCAAGGAGGTAAATTTCATGAAAGAGCAGGGTGAATTAAGAAGAGAGAGACTGATGAAAGTTGAGGCATCAGCTGGGAAGTTCAGGAATAAAGGCCTGATCTTCAAAAGCAGCAGTGAAAAGGTAGAGGAGGCATAATGGCTGGCAGATACTCCAAAGTGAGGAATTATTTATTTTGATGACCCTGGCGTTAGGGGATGGAGGAGAATAAAAAAAACAAAGATGGCCTGGAAGTTTCTGATTTAGAAGACTGAACTGTAATGATGCTGTGTACAGATATGGAATAAGAAGGGGAACCACAGTGGAGGGAAGACAGCCACTCAGTCTCTGATTAGTGAGAGTAAGAAAGACACCTTGAAGGCAAAACTCTGTACATATCCTCTCTATGTGCAAAATTCTCTAATTCCTTTCTAAACATGTATTGAATTTTGGAAAAGGTAGAATTCAGGAAATTCAGACACTTTTTCACTCTTTTAAGAGGATAATTCTGGGCCCAGAAAATTAATATTGAAATGAATTTATTAATACCACAGAGAGACAGTGGGTGGGCTGAGAGTTTAAGATCTCTATAAGGTTATTTAATCATTCTTGCATTTCCTTCACATCACTGATTCTGAAAGATTTACCAGCTGTCTAAGAATCTGAGCCATAGGAAATTTAATAAAATTTATTTTACTTTAAATTATGTTTACTGTGAAATGTTTTAATTACCCATGGATAAAATTCAGCTGCTAATGGGAGGTTTGGAATACACAAATTTGACAGTCAAGTGATTACCATAGTCGACGCTATTGCTTTCAGAGAAAACAGCAATGTCATTTCATCTGGAAGCCGATGCATCATATCCCAGTGTCAGTATCTTCAACCAGTGATCATCCAAGCCAATTGTATGCTATTTCCCAAGAGAAATGGCTCTAAAGGTACACCTAGCTCTCTAATTTTGTAAACGCATATATCTTGTTGCCATTTGACCATTATGTAAAAGTTAACCCCTTAAAATTGAGGATGTATCTCTCTCTCTAACCCAGTAGTTTTCGATCTTGGCTGTACATTGGAATCACATGAAGAATTTTTAAACAAAAATCATATTGATCTCTAGCACCCACCCACTCCCTCATGCTAATTGGTCTGGAGTACGGTCTGAAGAACAAGTTTTAGATGCTCCCCAGGTGATTCTAATGTGCAGACACATTTGAAAACATCTGCTGTTTTCCTAATGATTCCTTGAAAGATAAGATTTCTTTACACTTTTTAAACAACTTCCTGAAAGTATGAAAACCTTATTAGAATATACCACTGATGTAAGGAAAAAAATGCCAGAGGGAATAAAAAGCCCAATGATACAAGGATCAATAAAGGTAGTTTTTCTAGGAAATAGGAGGGCACTCTAGGGAGAAAATTGTTATTTGGGGAAATTGTTTAAAGGCTTTTAGATGGACAAAGTCAGAACCAATGACTACTGTGTGTGGGAAATGTTGAGTATAAAAAGTGTTGGAATTGTTTGTATGGTAAAAAGATGCCTCCCTTTGGCAGAGAAGCTATTTCCCATTGGTTCTATAATCTGCTTTGTTGGCCACCAGGTTTGGTTTTCTTAAAATAAGCATTGTGTTGATTCTTCTGGCCACTGAAAAACGGTTGATTGGTTGGTTGGTTGGTTGGTTGGTTGGTTGGTTGGTTGGTTGGTTGATTTGGGGAGGAGCAAAAGAAGAAATTGGGAGATGGCCTTAGAATGCCCTTCTTATGATGCCAGTAGGCCAGATCCTAGAATCTGGAGAGAAGTAACCAGTGAGCAGCTTCTCGGGTAGGGTTTGATTGCTGGAGCTTTGAAGCAGCAATGTCAAGTATCTTTCTTTTCCATGTTGGAATTCCCCCCTTGATTGTCTGCCTAGATCTTCTGTAATGCTTTGCTAATAATTACAACTACTAGTTGTCTATCTTGTATTAGTGTGGTCTTAAAGAATGAAGAAAGAGAGCTGTGTTCATAGTGAAATGGAACAACCTGCAGTGGCAGAAATGAAACATCAAGTTAGGAAAAAAACTGTTGGATGACAGGTGACAAGCAGAAATCCTATAGGGACTTCATTGCAATTTTTTGCAATTATACAGGAAGAAATACTGAGATGTTTTATTTAGAGATGAAAGGAGTAAACAACTTCAGAAAGCTTAAGAGATTGAGAAATATATGGCTTCATATAAGACAACCTAGCTCCAGATAATTCTAAATTTATTGCATTAGAGAATTCTGGAACTGCTCAATATCCACGTTTTTCCTCCTCTTCTTGAGAACACCCCTAAACAATATTTCCTGCCCTCCTTAATATTAGGTTGGGCCATGTAATTGAGCTCCAGCTAATGGAAAGTGAGTAGAAGCAATTAAAGCACTTCCAGGCCTGACTTCTTAAACTTCTCATGTGATCTTCCATGTTCTTTCTCTTTACTCACTAAGCAGCTGAATGCAGAGCTTCCAGCATAGAAATTTGAGAATACCCTAGAGCATGACAGAGCCACCAAATAAAGGAGTCTAGGTGCCTGAATCGTCACAGGAAAAGGTGTCCATCATACACTCTTTGGACTATGAAAAAAATCAAAACATTTATTTTGTTAAGACACAGGAATTTGGGGGTTGTATGCTAGAGCAGCTAGCACCTAGTTTTACTTAACTTGAAAACATACTAAGTGACTATCCAAATCCAAAGAATCCCATTCTGTACAGTCATCCACCAAAACAAACAAACACATCCTCAATACATTTAAAAGAATTCAACTCATACAAAGTATGTTTTCTGACCACAATGGAATTAAATTAGGATATCAATAACAGAAAGAAATCTGGAGAATCACCAAATATTTGAAAACTAACTAACACTCATCTAAGAAACCCATGGGTCAAAGAAGAAATCAAAAGGCAAATTCAAAAGTATTTTGGGGCTTCCCTGGTGGCGCAGTGGTTAAGAATCAGCCTGCCGATGCAGGGGACATGGGTTCAAGCCCTGGTCCGGGAAGATCCCACATGCTGCAGAGCAACTAAACCCATGCACCACAACTATTGAGCCTGCAACCCAGAGCTGGCGAGCCACAACTACTGAAGCCCGCACGCCTAGAGCCCGTGCTCCACAACAAGAGAAGCCACCGCAATGAGAAGCCCACAACAAAGACCCAAAGCAGCCAAAAATAAATTAATTAAATAAATAATTTTTTTAAAGTATTTTGAACAGAATGAAAATGAAGACACAATATTTCCAAATTTGTGTATTAATATTAAAGCAATACTTAGGGAAATTTATGGTATATTATAGTTATTTCTTTAGTAGATCTATATCCCATCCTTTCGGTTCTGTTCCTTTCTTCCTCATTATTTTCTTTCTGTCCACGTGAGGATGGAAACTATGATTTCATCTTCTTTGTCTTATTACAATTACCATAATTTACCTACTAAATAAACATGTATCAAGAGACTACTGTTGACCTATAATACTGGCTCAGAGTAGCAGTTTGATAAATGTCTACTGAATAAATAATGAGGAAATTTTGTCTCGTTAGTATAGAGAGAGGGAAACAAAGGAAACGAAGAGACTTGGCAGCTCTATTGTCTAGATAGCTATGCTAAATCAAAACATTTCATATTCAGATTCATCCCACTTACAATCTTTTTTTTTTTTCCACTTATAATCTTGATCCTCACTTTCCTCTCTTTTAAAAGAACAAGTCATAGAATTACAAATCTAATCTGGTCACATCTAATGCACAGATCTCCAGCATCTCCAACAAGATCGTGTCCAGCCTCCTCTGAATACCTCCAGTAACCTATTCAATATACCTGTAAATTTTCTGTATTCATGATAGTACAATGCTTTGGATTTTCCTTTCTAAACTGATTTGTAATTCTGATGAAAATAGGAATGTGAACATTAGCACTGAGTCTGACTTGAAGTCCTTCCAGCTCAGGTGGTCTAATTTCTAAAACGAAGAGTAGTTTATAGAAAGGCAGAGTTATCTTCATTCAATTAGTTTAGACTTAGAAGAGCAAGGATGTATTCCCCCAAACTTCCATGTTCTTCCCTTTATAAGTTATTAGCAAACAACATATTTGGGTATATCGCCTTGAACATGTTTGTGTTTCTATCTTCTACACACTCTTGATACACAGGCTTCATGAATCTACACAACTGAAAGCAGCCCTTCTCTTTAAATGCCCTATATTACCCTTTCGAAGGTAAAGCAATACCCAATGACCATGAAAAAATAATTCTGATCACATTCCCACTCCTTTATCATTTTGATGAAGATCTACCTCTTGAGTCGAACTACACATGATTCCTATTCATTTCCCTTGACCATTTTAGTGGACTCTTTTCAGACTTCTGCAGCTACACTGTGTCTTCCTCATGACCTTAGAATTGCATATATTTTCCAAGAGCTTATGTAAGAGGATGATCGTATTCGCAGTTTTCTTTCCATTGCCTTTTGATGATTTCTTCCATTTGGACAGCATTGTTGTCTGTATTCCAGAATGTATCTTGCCAATGTCTTCAACTCTTACTGCTATATCTTGTTCTGGAGGTAAAACTTAGAGCACAAAGTTTATCATGATTTAAGTATATTTTGGAATCAAATTTTCCAAGATATATTACTTGAGTTTGGCCACAGTAATCAAATCCTGCCCTTAAACTCTTTTGTCACTATTCAATGTTTTGCATAATCTGGTGAAGTATGTTAATTTAATGTCTTCTGTGTTCCATGTCTAGTTACCTAATATTTTAAATGACATTACGTTTAGCATATAAATGCAGCTCTCTTCTTCAAAGACAGCATGTGAATCTTGCTAATTTTTATTAGAACACAGTAAACTCTGCCATTAGTATAGCACTCTAGAACTCTTAGGTAAAACCAACACCTTTCATTTAGAATGACAAGCTAATAATCACTGCCATCTGCAGGCAGTCAAAAAACTCTGGTTTATACCAACCTGTTTGATCAGAGGCAATTTCAGATGAACAAAATAATTGTATTTCCAGAGAACAAAACACTCACAGAGAAACCAGACTTGGTTATTTCCTGCCCTCAACATTGGTATTGGAACAAACAGCACCCAGAGCAAACAGAAGACTAAAATTGAGCAAAAGCAGTTGCACTGGCCACCCTGGGGTCACAGTCTTTACTGGTGAACATAGAATGGAAGGCAAGATGTGAATGGGGAATAGATGTGTCCCCTAACAGAATTCTTTTGGAGCATCATTACTCTCGGTTAACAAATCCAGTTCACTTATTTCAGCTTCCTCTGCAACTCTTTCTGAGCAAACCAGTAGTACAACTTTCTTGATAAGCCAAAATGATAACCAGTCATATGCCAAATATCTCTCTGATACCCATATTCAACTGAAGTCTGTTACCTATTATTAGAGCAGGGAATTGATGTGTTCCAATTCATTAAGTTTGCATACATAAATACAGTGTGGAGAAAATGCTACCATATATCAACTGAAAACATGTTTTGGTATAATGTTTTCAAGTATTTTTATTAAGTATTTTAAATAGTATTTTTGTTTAAGATGGTTGGATGATAGTCTAACTCTGTGTTTCTCAATGGAAGCTACTATTGGCACTCAGGAGGAAAAATTCCTCATTCTGTGCATTGCAGGATGTTTAGCATTCCTGGATGCCCTCCGCAAAGTGTCAGTAGAATTTTCCAGTCATATGACAATCAGAAATGCTCCCACATATTTCAAAATTGTCCCTAGGGCAAAAATTCTGCCCTCTTTCCCAATAAAGAATATTTTGGTAAGGTTTCTCACTAGAGTTGATGGATTTAATAAGTTATTTCCCTATTGTATGGTCAATGATTCTCTAGAGAAATTCTAAACCAAAGATAAAAAGGAAAGCTGAATCCAGGGGATAATTTGTACAGAACCATAAAAATACTCATCTCTGCTTCTACCTTTCGCTAAATGCCTAATAGAGGGTCTAAAGTTAGAAACTTTAAAATGTTAAATTGTATATGACCAAAATAATAATAATAAAAGACAATGACAAAGCAGAAACATATTTGCAGGGGTTAATAACTTTAAAGTATAAAGAATCCCTACATATCTATTGGGCATTAGAAAAAAACTAATGCCCAATAGGTAACTGGACAGAGGAAATCAGCAAGAAATTCAAAAATGAGAAAAATGGTTAATAACATAAGAAAAATATTCAAACTCATTAATAAACCAATTAGCATAAGCCACATAAATTAAAACAAAAAAAGTATTATTTATTATTATAAAGTTGAAAACTTTATTTAGATGAAAATACTCAATATTGGTGGAGGATTCAAAGGCATGAGCAAATAGAGACCAAAATTGATGTAGCCCTTATGAAGGAAATTTAGCCATAGCTATGAAAGCTTTAAAATTTTGCAATTCATTTAATCCATCAATCCAAACTTTGGGGATTTACACTAGGAATACAACTGTAGTTGTGAGCAAAGATTTGGCTACAATGTTGCTCCTTGAATCATTATTTTTATAGTAACAAAGTAAATACAACTTACATTTTCAAGAAGAGGAATATTCAATTAAAAACTATTGAGTATCTAGAAAATAAAATATTATGAACGAAAAATAATGCCTTTGAAAAATATTTAATGGTATGGAAAATAATCAGGATATTATTAAGGAAAAAAATCAGGATACAAAACAATATGTATAATATAATACCTTTTTTGGAAAATATATATATATATAAGTGCATGTATGTATATATAAGTGTATGTATAAGCATATAGAGACAGATACATATATATTTATATGGAAACATATATTTATAGAGACAGTGAAAGACGGAGAGAGAGGTGCTATGTCTCCTTTGTTGAGAGGGATTGTCTATCTTGTTTTCCTTTGCAGGGTCAAAACCTAACATGGTGCCTGGAACATAGAGTGTGTATTGAGTCTACCAAGTCAATCACATATATAAATGAATGATTAATAAAGGACTATGGGACTATGAAAACACTCACTAAAATGTTTATTCGTTATTGGGGCTGAGATTAATAATTTTTTTCTTTTTCTCTTTGCCTACCTTCTTTTCCCTGAGTTTTAGTCAATGAATAAGTACTTCTTTTATGCTTAAAAAAAAAAGTGTAAAAAGTCACAGAGAAAGACTTAATTTAGTTAGGAAGAAATTTTTAGATTTTAAAGGAAAAGATTTCTACATGTACTGTAGCAACTTTGCCTCTATTTATCATGATCAGCTGTTTCCTAGCCATGATTTGAACTAATTTAAGTGCATACTAACCTGCTGTGTTAAAAAAAAAAAGTGTTTCCCCCACACTCTCCGCCCTGTCTGCACCATAGACTTTGGAAGTAAGACAGTAAGCTTCTGAATCATCCCACCTTGCATGGGAAGCAGGGACAGTGTAAATGGGGAAACGAACCCCTGGGAACACTTAACAGAACAAGATTCTAGTGCCACTTGTAATTCTGAAATGGTGAAAACATTATAGATGAGGATGTTAGGCTCTTTGATTTTTATGTTTGTTTTGGTTCTTGTTTGAAGAGGTATGTATTTTATGTCAGCTAACTCAATTTTGTAGTTATAATTTGAGGAACAGTTTAGTTGCTTTTAAAAAGTAACATTTCTTTCTCAGTTACACTCAATTCCCTTGTCTAGAAAAGGCAATGACCTACTACGGCAAAGAAGCAAGAGTGCCACCTAGTGGCATTTTTCTAAACATGCACATGGTTCTCAGGAACTGGAAGGAACTCAAGAAAGTCAGAGAGGCAATATGGTGGAGAATGGCTCCCTGACCTAACATTCCTTACCAGTTTCAGTGCACTGAATTGCAAAGGCTCCTTCCTATCTAGGATTTTAGATTTCAGAAATTTGGCGATTTTGGTCAACATGGGAAAGATATCCTGAATTACTAATTATCACTACCATGTGTTATGAAATATAAGGTTCTTCTGGAGATCAACCACTGATCTCTCATAGCATCATTTAGAATACAGCCAAAAGCATCTGGTTGCAGGGAGCTGTTGTCCTCTCTGCATTCACTTATTCAATCGTTTAATGAACATTTAATGGGTACCTCTAATTTCCAGGAACTTCCAGGCACCAAGAAGATAGAAATGAATAAGATACATTCTCCAGCTGGGGGGAAGCTCATAATCTATCATGGGCTACTGCACTGCATGATCTGTTGTTAACTCAGCACCACCACCATCCCCTTTAATGTCTCCTCTCAGAATTCCCTTCCCTGGGATGTGGAGCTGCCTATAAGAGGAAGTTGCTGGAGATTTGGAAGGCGGAAGAGGAAGAGAAGCTGTATTCTCCACTGGCAGCTGCAGCCGGACACATGAGCAGATGAGAGACGCACAGCAGCTCCCTGGGGAGCTCTTGGGGACCACCCGTGCGGCTGCTGCGCCCTGAGGCTGTGAGAGTGCTTCTCCGAGATCCTTAAGAGTCTCAGCAGCTTCCTGGTGAGTTTCCAAGAACCATCTGCATTGTTACTTTGGGCCAGATCTTCTTCAGTGTCAGCCTCCTTCCTTCCCCTCTGCAGCGGCTTCCCGTACTTCATTACTCCCTCAGATCTTCCTACAGTCAAGTAAGCCCCTAATTCCTGTAGCAAACCCTGTATGCCCAGAAAACATGGAGTGGCTTCTGTTTTCCTGACCAAGCCCTGAGTGATTCAGACACATTGTGGGATAATCCTACAACATTGCCATAACATAATGATATAGGAATATATGAAGTTTTATGAGAACTGAGTAGCAGGAGAACATCCCAGCTTTAGAAGGATCGGGGAAGGCTTCCCAGAAGAATTGGCATCTGAGGTAAGTCTTAACTGTGAAAAGGAATTAGCCAGGTACAAAGGAAAACTTAGAGACTAAAGTATTTAGGGAAAAAAACCAGGTTTTAAAAAGACTAGCAAACCAAAATAGAACCATGTTTAAAGGAAAAGAAAAAAAGCCTCAAGGCTACAAGTTATCAAGTTTACAATTAGTGTGCTGATGGACAATAAAATGGTAGTTTTCTCACACAATTATCATTTCTGTAAAGGTACTTACAGATTTGTAGGTATCAATGTGGCAAAACGTAGTAGTGCTGTTGGGTACTTCATTCACCCCGTCCCCTCCCTTAACCAGATTGGCTCACTGAATTCCCCAGCTGCTGTGAAAGCTCTCCACTACAGCTCACAGGGGCACCCTTCTCCAGAGAATTGCCCTCAGCTGAGTATTCCCTAACCTGGAAGTGCCTGAAAGGTTTTGCTTTCCTCCAACGGCATCCCTGGGCAAGGGCTGACTGATACAGGCAGGCAAAAACCTGGCCCCATGCCTAAAGGTAGGATAACTTTGTGATGCCTTTTACTATCCCCATGGGAACAAGCTAAGAATGGACATTAGCAGAACTTCATCTTTGCTTAGCTTTTCCCACTGTCCTATCCTCTGCTTTCCTCACGTCCTGATGTGTTCTGGAGCTATACACAGTTTACAATTGCTTGAGCGGGAAAGGTGGAGCATGGGTGCAGCCAAATCATGCCAGGACTTCTTGTATGCTGTGCAAAGGGAGTTTAAACTTTATCTACTAGGACCATGGCCTTCAAATTTTTGAATGTCCACACCATCTGTAAAAAAAAATTTAGAGCATGCTGTATGTATATATTTAATTATTAATGTACTAACATGTTGTACATTTTTAAAATGGTGTACAAAAACAAATTTTAAAGGGAAAATTTAAAGTAGAAATTCTATTTTTCTTGTACCCAATAGACCACCTTGCATCCTGCTTTAGGTGACATGTGCCACTTTGGGGGCCATGGAGGCAGAGAGGAAGGTTGGCCAGCTCTGCATTTCAGATCCATGATCCCATTAGTCTTCTCATCCCTAGGCCAATGATGTGCAGCTGTCCCTCTTGGCTAGAATAGGTCTCCAATGCCTGCTCTTGGGAAAGGAGGGAGCAGAGATTGCAGGACTACTCTACTCCCTCTTCTGATGGGCATCTTGCCTAAGGTGATGCCCACCTCCCCCCCCCACCACCACCACCACCAACACACACAGTCAAGCAGCTCTTTACCAGCATTTCCAGTGATAAAACCTAAACAGTACAGATGTAGGAGATGGGGATGGAAAAATCAACCCTCCCACCCCCCCCCCCCCCACCAAAAACACACATGCACATGTCCCCTCTGGCTCTTTCATCCCTTACACCTTAATAAAGCCCTGACATCACTGCCTAAACCTTTTGGATGTGGCCATGGGGACATCCGCTAGGCCACTGAAAGCACCCTGTGTGCATTTGCTTTCCGTGCATCATGCTTCTCCTTTCTCCCCACTCCCTCCAGGTCTTACTTCCCAATGCCTCCATTTTGCTAGACTGGTACTGTTCTCTCTGGTCTTTGATCCATTTTGAGTTAATTTTTATTAGTGGTGGTGTTTAATTTTTGTAGTGGTCCAATTTCACTCTTTTGCAGTTTTCTCAGCACCACTTATTGAAGAGACTGTCCTTTACCCATTTTGTGTTCTTTGTGCCCTTGTCAAAAATTAGTAGCTCATATATACATGGGTTTATGTCTGGGCTCTTTATTCTGTTTCACTGGTCTATATGCCTGTTTTTAAAACAGTACCATACTTTCTTGATTACTTTACCTTTGTAATATAGTTTAAAATCAGAAGTGTAATGCCTCCAACTTTGTTCTTTTTTTCAAGGTTGCTTTGGTTATTCAGCATCTTTTTAGAGGTCCAAAATTTGTTAGGGTACTTTCTTTCTATTTTGTGAAAAATGCCATTGGGATTTCACTGAATCTGTAGATTGCTTTGGGTAGTGTGGATAATTTTACAATATTAATTTTTCCAATCCAAGAACATGAGATATCTTTTCATTTATTTGTGTCTTCTTCAATTTCTTTCATCAGTGTCTTATACTTTTCTGTGTACAAGAAATTTGTTTAAATTTATTCCTATGTACTTAATTGTTTTCAATGCTATTGTAAATGGGATTGCTTTCTTAATTACTCTTGCAGATTATTCATTGTTAATGTATGGAAATGCAACTGATTTCTGTATGTTGACTGTGTACTGCAACTCTACTGAATTCATTCATTAGTTCTCATAGTTTTTTAGTAGTTTTTTTACAGTTTTGTATATGTAAGATTGTGTCCTCTGCAAACACACAATTTAATTTTTTCTTTTCAATATGGATGCTTATATTGCTTTTTCTTGCCTAATTTCTATGTCTAGTACTTCCAGTACTTTGTTGAGTAGAAATGGTGAGAGTGGGCATCCCTGTCTTGTTCCTAATCTAGATGAAAGGATTTTAACTTTTCACCATTGAATATGATGTTAGCTGTGGGCTTACTGTATATGGCCTTTATTATGTTTCTATACCCAATTTGTTGAGTATTTTTATTATGAAAGGATGTTGTATTTTGTCACATGCTTTTTTTGCGTCTATTGAGATACTCATATGGTTTTTATCCTTCATTTTGTTAATGTGATGTACTGAACTGATTGATTTGAGGATGTTGAGCCATGCTTGCGTCCCAGAGATAAATCCCACTAATCATGGTGAATGATCATTTTATTGTGTTATTGAATGTGGTTTACTAATATTTTTTTGTAGATTTTTGCATCTATACCTATCAGGGATATTGGCCTGTAATTTTCTTTTCTTGTGGTGTCCTTATCTGGCTTTGGTATCAGGATAATGCTGGCCTTATAAAATTAGTTGGAGAATGTTCCCTTTTCCCCAGTTTTTGGAAGAGTTTGAGAAGGATTGGTGTTAATTCTTTAATTCTTTAAATGATTGGAAGAATTCACCAGTGAAACCATCTAGTCTTGGGCTTTTCTTTGTTGAGAGGGTTTTGAAATTAATTCAATATCCTATTTGTACTCAGTCTGCTCAGATTTTATAATTCTTCAAAATTCAGTCTTGGTAGGTTGAGTGTTTCTCAGAAGTTATCCATTTCTTCTTGAGTATCCAGTTCGATGGTGTGTGATTATTTATAATAGTCTCTCATAATCCATTGTATTTCTGCAGTATCATTTGTAATGTCTCCTCTTTCATTTCTAATTTTATTTGAGTTCTATCTCTTTTTTTCTTATTTAATCTAGCTAAAGGTTCGTCAATTGTGTTTATTTTTTTTAAAAAACAGCTCTTAGTTTTGTTGACATTTTCTGGTGTCCATTTTTTTCTACTCTGATCTTTGTTATTTCCTTCCTTCTGTTAACATTGTTAACATTAGTTTTTTCTTCTTTTTCTAATTCCTTGAGATGTAAAGTGAGCTTGTTTATCTGAGGTCTTTCCTGTTTCTTAATGTAGGTGTTTATCAGTGCAAACTTCCCTTTTAAGACTACTTTTACAGTATTCCATAGGTTTTAATATGTTGTGCTTCCATTTTCATCTGTTTCCAGATTTTTGTTGATTTTACTTTTGATAGCTTCTTTGACTCATTGGTTGTTCAGTAGCATGTTGTTTAATCTCCCATATTTGTGAACTTTCCAGGTTTCCACCTGTTATTTTCTACTTTCATAACATTTCATAACAGAAAAGATACGTGGTATGATTTCAATCTTCTTAATTCTGTTAAGACGTGTTTTGTCACCTATCACAAGCTTCAGCTGCATTAGAAATTTCTACCCATTTATATGACCCCTCCACAACTTGTGTTAATGTACCAAATTAAATCTTTATATTGTGTATCCATTAACATAATATTGTAGGAATAGTTATTTTTAACATTTTTTCTCTTAACCTATTGCTAGAGTTCACAGTGATTTACATACCACCATTGCAGTATTAGAGTATTTTGAAATTGACCATACATTCACATTTACTAGTGAATTTTATACTTTCATATATTTTTATGTTGCTATTTAGCATCCTTTTGTTTCAGCTTGAAGAACTCTCTGTAACATTTCTTGTAGGTCAGGTCTACTGATGATAAATCCCCTCAGATTTTGTTTGGGAATGTCTTTGTCTGTCCTTCATTTCTGAATAACAGCTTTGCTAGGTAAAGTATTCTTTGCTAACAGTTTTTTTCCCTTCAAGCCCTTTCAATATGTCATCCCACTCTCTCCTAGTCTGCAAGATTTCTGCAGAGAAATCTACTAATAGCCTTATTTGAATTATCTTGTATGTGATCATCTTCTTTCTCCGGATGCTTTCAAAATTCTGTCTTTGATTTTTGAGAGCTTGATTGTAATATGTCTCAGTGAAGATCTCTTTGTATATAATCTGTTTGGGGATCATTGAGTTTCATGTACCTGGATGGCCATATCACTCCCCAGATTTGGGAAGTTCAGTTATTATTTCTTTAAATAAGGTTTCTGTCCTTTTCTCCTCCTTCTGGGTTTCCCCAAATGTGGATATTATTTCACTTGTTGGTTTCCCATAATACACATAGGCTTTTTTCACTCTTTATTATTCTTATTTCTTTAATCTCTTCCAACCAGATAATATCAGGAAATATGTCTTCAAGCTCACAGATTCTCTCTTCTGCCTGGTTGAGCCTATAGTTGAAGCTCTATATTGCATTCTTCATTTCATCCATTGTATTCTTCAGCTCCAGAAATTCTGTTTGGTTCTTTTTTATGATTTCTACCTCTTTGTTGAACTTCTCACTTTGTTCATGCATTGCTTTCTCGAGTTCATTGAGTTGTCTGTATTCTCTTGAATATCACTGAGCTTCCTTAAAATAATTATTTTAAATTATTTTTCAGATGACTCATAGATCTCTATTTTTGAGATGTCAGTCCAGTAACTAGAAAATTATTGTTTTCCTTTGGTGTCATGTTTCCTCGTGTTTTTTTAAATGTTTCTGATGGTTTTGTTTTAATGTCTGTGCATTTGATAGTGCAGTTATGTCTTCCAGCATTTTCAGACCGTCTTTGGTGGGGAAAGACTTTCACCTGCAGGTGTCTACGAGGATAGCAGTTGGGTGGGATGCAGCATTTTTGGTTCTTGAATAGACACAGTGGTGTAGTCTCTATGCAGCTCCATCAGCTGAGGTCAACATTGGCCAGACTGCAGGGGTCTTTTGTGGCCAATAGTGCAGAGGTCCTATGGGTGGCAGTGGTGGGCAGAGCTATGGGGTTTTCTGAGGCAAAGGCTGTTAGGGTCTTCTTATTCTTTTTTGTCCATTGGAGGACAGGTTAGGTGAGAAAATCCTTCCAAGTGCCTGGCCTGGTGTGCCAGCACTAAGAGCAGTTTTGGAGCCAGCGTCCTGGGATCAGGTGTACACAGAACTACCACAGCCCCTTGGTCCTGTGGCACAGGTGTACTTTCTGCAGCTGTGGCACTGGTGTCTAAGGTATGGGCATATGCAGATTTCCCATGGAACCAGGACCTAAGACTGCAGTGACTCTGGCCAGGAGAGAGGGGTTGGGGATGCAGCAGCAGCATGGGCCACGGGTGACAAGGTGCAGTGGTGGTTTGGTCTGAGGAAATAGGGCACAGTAGCAACACAGCTAAAGATGGTGGGTCAAAGTCTCAACTCCGGCCCCAGATGGTAGTCAAAAGACAGCAGCAGCATGACCCTGGTAGTCGTCTATGAAAGTCACATGTTGGGACCCAGGACGCTGAGTTCAGAGCAGTGGCAGCACAGCCCTGGCAATGACATTCAGAGCCATGACCTGGGACCTGAAGGGTGGAGTTCAGGGCAGCAGCAGTGCCCCCAGCAATTACAGTCAAAGCTTGGACCCAGAGGGTCAGGCCTCAGGGCAATGCCAGCTGGTCCCAGCAATGATGAGTGAGAACCATGACCTGGGAGATGGGGCTCAGGGCAGCAGTAGCCAAGTCCCAATAATGAGGGTTCAGAGCTTTGAATTGGAATGAGGTACAGATCTCAGGGTAGCGGCAACACCATTGGCAATATTGGTTGGTTGTGACCTGGGATAGGAGTAGGGCTTACAGCAGTGGCAGCCCATTCCCAGAAATGAGGGTATAGAGCCACAGTCTGGGACCCCAGGGGCTGGGCTCAAGGCAGAAATAGGATGGCCCTGATAATGTCGCTCAAAGTGTGACTTGGGACCCAGAGGGTGAGGCTCAGGACAGCAGAGGCTGCTTTGGTAGTGATGGGACAAAGTTGTGACCTGGGGGTCAAGAATAGGAGATAGAGCAGTGGCCATTCTAGTTCCATATATGGTGAGGTGCTGTGGGATTCCAATCTTGGAGAATAGGGCACAGCAGCAACTGGTGCCCCAAAAGGCAGATCTCATTTCAGGGACAGCTCCAGCCTTGGAGAGTAAATGCAGTGGGGGCAGCTCTGTCAGCTGGGATCAGCATTGGTGTAGACTGTGGGAGATCTGTAGCAAAGGCTGCAAACCATCCATCATGATGAGACTTGCTGGGGTTCTCCTGCTCTCCTTTTCCCCATGGGATAAAATTCCCCTGAGAAGATCCCTCCTGGTGCCAAGCTGCTCTTGACTGGGGTGATATGTTTTCCTGTACTTTTTTATGCAGCCATCCTTGATTTTTGAGCTCTGCAGTTTTTGCTCCTTCTTCTTTATAGTCCGGACCTTTCCCTGAACTATTTTCTTTGGTTTATTTATTGTTCTTTCATGGGGGAGATAATCATTGGAACCTCTTAACTCTTCATCTTGCTGGCGTCACCTCTTTGTCTTTAACTACTGACAGTTTAACTACAGTGTGTCTCAGTGTTGACCTTTTTTATTTCATCTTATTTGATACTCTCTGGGCTTCCTGGATCTGGATGTCTGTTTCTTTCTGCCAGTTAGGGAAGTTTTCAGCCACTATTTCCTGTAAGCTTTCTGCCCCTTTCTAGCTCTTATCCTCTGGGACCCCTGTAATGTGATTATTGTTCTGCTTGATGGTGTCCCATAAGTTCCACAAGCTATCTTCACTCTTTTTTACCCTTTTGTTCTTTTTGCTCCTCTGATTGAATGAATCCTACTGCCCTGTCTTTGAGTTCACTGATTTCCTTTCACTTCATCTAGTCAGTTTTTGAACCCCTCTATCAAATTTTTCAGTTCAGTTATTGTATTTCTCAGCTAGGTGATTTGTGTTTGTTACTTTTTATATTTTCTCTTTGTTGAGATAGAAAATTCTCACTTTGTTCATGCATTGTTCTCCTGGCCTTTGTGAACATCTTTATGATCATTATTTTGAACTCTTTATCAGGCAAATTACTTATCTCTGTTTCATTAAGATCTGTTTCTAGAATTTTATCTTGTTCTTTTGTTTGAAACATATTTCTCTGTTCCTTCATATTCTTTGACTCTGTGTTGGTTTCTATGCATTAGATAAAACAGCCACCTCTCCTAGTCTTGACAGAGAGTCCTCATGTAGAAGATAACCCTTATCAATCAGCCCAGCCTGAGTTCTTTGTTGCCTCTCAAATCTTTGTGATTGTCCAAAGACTACCTTCTTTGTTCTTAGTGGCTCCCAGTAGCTGGCGGTATGTCAATACCTGTCAGTGTCCCAAACGGGAGGATTTCAATCAGCACCTAGATTCAGGCTGATTGGAAGTCAGACTTTCAGGCAGCAACTTTTAAAGTATGCAAATATACCTCTTTCTGGGGAAGACTAGGTCTGTGTGCTCCCTTTGCATTGAGCCCTGGGGATATAGCTGGGTTAAGAACTATTTCTTTGTTTGCTACAGTCCCATGGAACCCACAAATGCAAGACCCACCATCCACCAGTGCCAGGCAATCAAGGAATGCATCCTCTGGCAGGTGCAAAAGCCAGGGCACCAGAAGTATGCACAAGCTCTTTTCAAGGAGATACCAGAGGGAGAGCATGAGATGGCCTCCCACATTATAGACCCCTAGATGTGTGCTATATTAGGAGCCTGATCTTCAGGCTGCAGCTTTCTTAAAAGATACTGCTTTCAGGAAAAGACTGGCAGGTGAGTGTTATGTCTGCTAGCTCTCTGTGCTGAGCCCTGGTGGGGACAGCCTTGATGAGTCCTAATGGACCCCTAAGAACAGCTTCTTTCTTTGCTATAGTCTTGTGTGCCTCATGGACACAAGTCCCATTGGCTTTCAGAGCTAGGTGCTTTGGAGCCTATCCCTCAGCTAGAAGTCTTAAAAGTTGGGCCACGAGATGTTGGGTTCAAAACCTTCATTCCTCAGAAAGAGCTGGGAGTTGTGAGTTCCCTCCCAACTGTATGTCACTGTGCTGGACATGGGGTTTATGGCAAGAGGATGTCTCAGCGTTTCCTATCCATTTCAATGTGGGTTTATTTTCTTGTTCACCCAAAGTATAGGAGTTGCTAGTTTCTGGATCTCTTTCAGAGGGAATTGTTCCTTGTGTGGCTGTAGATTCGGTGTGTCTGTGGAAGGTGAATCCAGGAGACTTTTAGGTCCCCATCTTGGACTGGAACTGCCAAAAACAAGAGATATTTAAACTAATAATTAAAAATCTAAAATTCTGGATTCTCTTTCAAAGAGAATGCCAATGTTCCCCATGGCACTGGGGGCAGGGGCGAGGGGAAGGATCTAAGGAGTAACTGTGCTCCATACACAGGCCTGGGCTTGCTTTGCCATCAGCCATAGCAATCCGCTCCCTGACCAGGCTGGCTTCACCATTTACACCTGCCTGGCCCCTCTCAGCTCTTTTCTTCAGTTCTATTGTGATATAATTGACATACAACATTGTGTATGTTTGATATTTACAGCACAATGA
Organism: Balaenoptera acutorostrata; assembly: GCF_949987535.1. NCBI lineage: Eukaryota > Metazoa > Chordata > Mammalia > Artiodactyla > Balaenopteridae > Balaenoptera > Balaenoptera acutorostrata. The sequence goes on from NC_080070.1 coordinate 62,628,415, forward strand.
CTTGACATACATATATTGTGAAATGATTACCACAATAAGTTAACATCCATCACCTTATATAGTTACAAAGAAAACAAATATTTCCTTGTGATGAAAATTTCCAGGTTCTACTCTCTTAGCAACTTTCCTCCTCAGCTGTTGAGTACGTAGTTTCTGGTTGGGTGATGGTATATGACTTATCACATGTTACAATATGACAAAGATGTTTACAAGGTTATCACCTGGGGGTTGTGGTTATAATCTTTGAACAGAAAAATGCTAGACTACACACACACACACACACACACACACACACACACACAATTCAGCTGTTAAAACTGACAGGAAAATCCCCCCCCAAAATCTTGTGGAACATATTCGGCTAAATATCATCTTGCCCCACCTTGTGGTCATTTGAGAGCCACACAACCCAGACCACCCCGTGCCAAATACAGCAGAACGTGGCTTCGTCTGGGGATAAGGTAATAGGATTTATATAATGTTGTGTTCAATGTGTTTTAGCAAAAATCCCAGATCAGTAGTTCATGAAATTTGATCTGATCAATTGATGCATAGCCCCAGAAACCCTGCCACTGTACCCAATAATGAATCATTCTTTTCAACTGTGTTTTCTTCTCACTCCAGTAACAACAGACCAACACAAATCCAGGGTTCTTCCCTAACCCTCCACTTTCAAACCTCCTACTCCAGAACTTCTAACATTCTCACTAAAACCTCTGCTGGTGAGCAGAACCCCATAATGTATAAAAGGTGATGGTCACTGTAATGGGGTCTCACCAATTTTCTATGGTTCATCTATCCCCAAATAAAAATTGCCTTGTTAATATAGAGGTCTTTTCTGTGGCATCCATTATAATCAACAGATTATTGCATTGGCCACAATTGACCATCTTCTGTTTCAGTGTTTGGGCTGCTCCTGTGTTCTATTTCTTCATCCATAAAATGGGATGACAACAATAGTGGGTACCTCTCAGGGTTGTTATAGAGACCTAGCATGGTTTTAGATCAGGGTTAGGCTCACAGTGAGTCACCAGTACAGGTTAGCTCGTGTTATGGGTAAAAAGTATTTTAGCTGGATTAGAATAAACTGAGATGAGGCAGGGCTCGCTAGAGTGGGTGATCATATAAATGATGGTTTGTGTAGATTTGATTGCTCAAAAGGCAAATAAAATCAGATTGGGGTTGTCCACACTCCTTCTTACCTTTGAGTATGAGAGATCTTAACCTTTTAAGAACACACTCTGTACAGGTACGTTTAGGATGGCGGATCAAAGAGGAGGAAGATAGAAGGTTCAGGAAAAAATACATATATAGCTCATACTGGCCTGAACAAGAACCATATGCTGTTAGCAAGTTAAAACTGTTCGCTTATTACCTATCACAAACTGTGGAGCTTCTGTGCTTGGATTTATTCCGTGAAATGAATGTGTCATTTCTCCAATTTGGCATAAAAGTTTGTCTGCATTACCACATTTGAGAAAAATCATAAAATGTCTGAAGAGAAAATCATGTGTCTTGGCTGTCACCTTGTGGTCTTATGTATTATATTAGCCCTCAGAAATCAAATATTTTATACTGCAACAACCAATTTCTAAAATACACTAATAATTTGAGTATGGCTTTTTTCCTAGCATTACTGAAAATTCTCCAAGTTGCAAAGAGGACTATAAATTAATTTTTGGCATCCATTTACTGGCTAGCTAGGGCCTGAGATCAGGTAAGAACTCACATAAGATCTAGATCACATAAAATCTAAATTGAACTAAGTAATGTGTGCTTATTTGTGTTCATTACAAATTTTTTGAAAAATTTTTTTACAAGAAGTTCTCTTATGCTTAAATTAGTAGGTATGTTAAATAACTTCTGAACTACCCGTTAAATGGAATATATAATCCCATTTAAAATAGAGAATTAGAGAAAAATCTCAGAATTATATTCTTTCCATGCTCATAATTATTTTCTATACTCTAATCCTTTGAAAGGTAACACAGAGTAGGGTTAAGTTCAAAGCCCCTAAAATTCTTGAACCTGGGATCAAATACCCCACTCTGATTACTTATCAGCTATGTGAACTGGGGCATGTAACCTAACACCTCTGCCCCACACTCCGCATCTATAGAATGTGGATGAGCTCAATAGCATACACCTCACAGGATTATAGCTTTGAGAGCAGTCTTGGGCATTCAGGAAGGGTGACCTTTGGTTCTGGGTAACCAAAATTAGGACGGCATGAGTTAAATTAACTTTATTGCTAGAAATCAGCCTTCCCCCCTGAAAGCGTTCCCCACTTCCACCAGCTCTCTCACTCCTGCCTTCTCCCGGCCACATGGTGATGTTTTGGCTGCTGCTGATCCTTGAGGGGCAGTTTTCTGCTGGAGCCTCTGGGGGAGGGCCCTCAAAATGACTGGTGAGCAGGGCGCCAGAATTGCTACCCACCAGGGTTTGCTGTATGCCTCCCGTTCTTTCCTTTTCAAAGAGGAGTATATGTTTTGTTGTTGTTATTCTATTCCTCTTCTATTGTATATTGAACAGGTAGGGAGCAGGTAAATTTTCTAGTAAGTTTATGAAGAGGAGCCACCTTGTACATCAGCCCATCACCCAGAAATCCTCAACTCTGGGCATATGGCCATGACAAGACGGAATTCTTGGGTTGTCACTCTTGAAAATCACTCTTGATGATTGTACTTTGTGTGTATGAAAGATAGTGAACTATTTGGTGACTGAAGGGTGGATTTGGGGAGTCATTAGTACTGTTCTCCAAATACATATTTCATTTCCCTTTCTGGTACATGCAACCTTGAAGTTAGGAGTCGTCAAGTGACTTGCTTTGGCCCATAAAATGTGAGGAAAAGTGATGTATCTCTGCAGGTGGAAGCTCTAAGTCACGGTACATGAGTCACGACTGTCTTCATCCCCTGCCTTGCTGGTCTTGGAAGTATGTGTCAAGATTGTGTCTCCATCAGCTGAGTCCCAGAGTGATTATAACCCCCTCAACAGTGAGCAGAGCCCCCCCAGAGACCCAGGTGAACATACAGTTTGAGCAAGAAATAACTTTTGTTGTGGTAATGCACTGAAGATTTGGGATTGTTTTCTCATCATCTAACCTAGCCCTTTACAGAAAATGATTAGCGTCACTGGCCTCGCCTGGGAGGTAACCCATCTCTCCCTGCTCCTGCTCCCAACTCAACTCTAGAGAAGCCCCTTTCCCCCAGTTCCTAATTCACAGCAGAGACCCGGGCTGTAGTTTCATGCTGGTATTGGGAGGATAGTCAGGAAAGAACACCACAAAGACTCTAGAGCCAATCTGTCTGGCTAACTTGGGGCTCCACCACTTAGTAATTAGCCGAATGATTTGGGCAAGTGACTTAACCTGTGTAAAATAGACGTAATAGTGCTTACCTGTGCCAGCTACTATGCCTGTGTAAGAAACCATCTCAAAATGTAATGGTGTCCAACAACCATTTATTAGGCTCATGGATTGATGAGTCAGGAATTTGGATGGAGCACAGCAGGGATGGCTTATCTCTGCTCCCCATGAAGGGGGCCTCAGCTGGAAGGCTCAGACTAGGAGCTGGAATCATCTGGGGGTTCACTCACCCCACCCCTGGTGATTGACATTGACTGAGACCATGGCTGGGGCTGTCAGCCCTCTTACACATGGCCTCTCTGTGTGGCCCGGGCTTCCTTACGACACACATCGAGAGAGAGAAAACAGAGGCCGAGTCGCCTTTTGTGACCTAGCCTCAGAGGTCACTTTCTAGTAGATTCTACCAGTCAAGGCAATCATAAAATTCTTCCCAGGCTCAAGAAGAGGGGAAACACACTCCTCCAAGGGCACAGCAAGTCTCTGGCAGTCTGTGAGACCAGAAATACTGCTGCGGCCACTTTTAGAAAATACAATCTGCCACACTTCCTCAGAATGAGGGTTAACTCACTAAATGAGCTAATGCAATAAAGTACTAGAACAGTTGGTAGGTACGTGCTTGACGTTGTGATTTATCCACTGCACAGGTTTGGAGCCATATGGAACTGCCTCCCTGTGGCCGGCTTTTCCGCCCCATGGGGACCCACTCCAAGAATCTGTTATCTCAGACTCAAGACCAAACTAAGGCAACCCCAAGGCAGGAGGAATCAAGGAGCAGGCTCTGAGGCTTCAACAAGGTATTCACACAATGGTCTGACACCAGCAGGCCCAAGGTTAGTTCCTGTTTCTGTTTTCCTTGTAAAGGATTTAAGAAGCTTGGAGGCCTTATTTAACTAAGATCATATTCTTGCATAGGTACAACTGTGCTTTTACAGCTAAAGATCTGCAAGAAAATGTTAAAACTATTGAAAACAGTGGTAGGATTGAGGTGTTTCTAATTTTTCTTTTTTTTTAATGGAAATATATCTTTCTATCAAAACTATAAAGTAAGTTTTTTACAGTATTAAGGTGAAAAAAATCTTTTAAATTGAAGCATGGTTGATTTACAATATTGTTAGTGTCAGGTGTACAGCAAAGTGATTCAATTATATATATGTATGTACATACTCATATATATATATTCGTTTCAGATTCTTTTCCATTATAGGTTATTACAAGATATTGAATATAGTTCCCTGTGCTATACAGTAAATCCTTATTATTTATTTTCTATATAGTGGTGTATATCTGTTAATACCTAATTTATCCCTTCCCCTCCCCCTTTTTCCTCTGGTAACCCTAAGTCTGTTTTCTATGTCTGTGAGTCTTTCTGTTTTGTAAATAAATTCATTTGTATTACTTTAAAGATTCCACATATAAGTGATATCACACAGTGTTTATCTTTCTCTGTCTGACTTACTTCACTCAGTATGATAATCTCTAGGTCCATCCACGTTGCTGCAAATATCACTATTTCATTAAGAAAAACAAACAAACAAACAAACAACTCTTAAAGGGCACATCATCCACTAAGGTGTGCGAATGAGGTTGAAAAGGCAGGACAAGATCAGCTAAGAATCTTTTCGTTTCTGCTGAAGGGATTGGATTATCTGTTGGTAACAGAGCTGTGTGGATGAGAAACCACATGCCTCCTTAGCACTGGGTCATCAATATCAGAAAAGTCCAGGAAAGCAGGCTTGGCCTGTATGTAGCTGCTGAGTCATGTGCACATGTCCCAGTGGCTACAGTTTCTTCAACTACTTTAGTTGCAGAAGAAAAGGCTCACTTTATACCATGTGCCTAGCACGTTATGTAGGTCTCACAGGCAGTTTGTGATCTAGCGAGTTGCTGCAGTCATGGTTGACCTGCAGGACTGAGTTATCTCTACTGTCAAACTTTTGGGTGGTATCTAAAACTACACCAGATCACAGAGTCACTAAAGTTAAAAATCTGAAGCCCAAGCACATACCCTCAAAAACTGGCAGTTTGTGGTTTACGGCATACCTTAATCTTGCAGTGCACCCTGGGTAATCACTATCAGCTAAGTCTCCCAAGCATTTCTGGTGTCACTTAGCTTGGCTGGGTGAGGCTGCCCCATGAATGGACATGCCTGGCATCAAATCATGCCGGGTTTAAGCAATTCAAGCACCTACAAGTACAAGACTATCATTAAGAGTCACCCAATATTAATTAATGACATTTCCTCGGCTTTCTAGAGACTTTTAAAAATTTATTTTATTGAAGTATTTACAATATTGTGTTAATTTCTGCTGTACAGCAAAGTGATTCAGTTATACATATACATATTAGTACATTATTCTTCATATTCTTTTTCATTCTGCTTTATCACAGGATATTGAAGATAGTTCCCTTGTTTATCCATTCTATATATAATAGTTTGCATCTGCTAATCCCAAACTCCCAGTGCATCCCTCCCCTACCTCCCACCTCCCTCCCCCTTGGCAACCACAAGTCTGTTCTCTATGTCTGTGAGTCTGTTTCTGTTTCATAGATAAGTTCATTTGTGTCATATTTTAGATTCCACATGTAAGTGATGTCATATGGTATTTGTCTTTCTGACTTCATTTAGTATGATAACCTCCAGGTCCATCCATGTTGCTGGAAATGGCATTATTTCATTCTTTTTTTATGGCTGAGTAATATTCCATTGTATATAAGTACCACATCTTCTTTATCCATTCCTCTGTTGATGGACACTTAGGTTGTTTTCATGTCTTGGCTTTTGTGAATAGTGCTGCTTTGAACATTGGGGTGCATGTACCTTTTCAAATTAGAGTTTTGTCTGGGTATATGCCCAGGAGTGGATTGCTGGGTCATATCGTAGTTCTATTTTTAGTTTTTCAAGGACCCTCCATACTGTTCTCCATAGTGGCTGCACCAATTTACATTCCCACCAACAGTGTAGGAGGATTCCCTTTTCTCCACACCCTCTCCAGAATTTGTTTGTAGACTTTTTAACGATGACCATTCTGACCAGTGTGAGGTGGTACCGTATTGTAGTTTTTATTTGCATTTCTCTAATAACTAGCGACGTTGAGTACCTTTCCATGTGCCTGTTGGCCATCTCTATGTCTTGTTTGGAGAAATGTCTATTTAGGTCTTCTGCCCATTATTCAGTTGGGTTTTTTTGTTGTTGTTGAGTTGTATGAGCTGCTTATTTTGGAAATTAAACCCTTGTCCATCACATCATTTGAGAATGTTTTCTCCCATTCCGTAGGTTGTCTGTTTTATGGTTTCCTTTGAGCAAAAGTTTGCACATTTGATTAGGTCCTATTTGTTTACTTTTGCTTTTATTTCTATTGCTTTGGGAGACTGACCTAAGATAACATTGGTACGATTTATGTCAGAGAATGTTTAGACTTTTTAAAAATAAGTGAAGGCCAACAGGTAGGCTTAAACAGTCCCCAACTTCCAACTTACCAGCTAAATTCCTGGCCTACTCACTCTTCCCATGGAGCATTCTTTTATTTACCTGTACATCAGCAGTTTCCTCTTCAAAAATTTGTAATAACTAAATTCATCTTTAAAATATATTTCAAAATCCTGTCCCTAAATAACCAATGAGCAGTCAAATGAAAATCTACCTGTTCATTGAATGTTTCCTTGTTATATATTCTCTTCTTCCAACTAGTTTTGGAATGCTTTTTCCTTTTATCAGAAATGCCTGGCTCTAGAACAGGGCTTGGCAAAGTATGGCCAATGGGCCAAATCCAGCCCACTGCCTGTTTTTATAAAGTTTTAATACAACACAGCCATGCCCATATGTTTGCATATGGCCTTGCCCATTAGTTTCCATACTGTCTGTGGCTGCTTTTGCACCATAATGGCAGAGCTAAACAGTTCCAAGAGAGGTCTGCAAAGCCGAAAATATTTACTGTCTAGCTCTGAAAAAGTTTGCTTACTCGTGATTTACAACGATAGTTCCAGAAGAGACACTGGCTCAACAGAAAAAAATATAAATTACTATCCGTGGATGAAAAATGTTGCCTGCCATATCAATAAGCAAAGGCTACTGCAGCCATCAAGCCATGAGCCACCTGCCACTGTGTACCCTGAAGGGATTCAGGATGGAGAAAAGTAGGATACTGGCCCTAGACAGTTAAGATGCATATCAAAGGAATGATTTCAATTAGCCCAAACTGTTGCATCTTCCTAGACAGAGAAATGCACTAAATTCATTAACTTGAGATGTTTGGTTTTAACAGTAATCTTTTGATGTTCCGGACTACCTGGTCTTTGTTGCAAAAACTCCTATATATCCTGGCTCCTCCCTTACCTCTGTGGACCAGTCCCTCAGAACAATGAGAGGCTGTCTTCTGGGCTTAAGTAAGTTTTATCTGGCAGATTTTCTGATGACTTAATTCTCAACTTTTAGGCTGTGCAGTTTTCAGTCAACATATCTTACAAAATAGAGCTGTCAAAGTCTTACAAAGAACTTACCTCTCCCGAGTGTAACTAGACAGCTGTTAGGAATGCAGAAAGAACTAAGGGAGGAAGTCAGAGGAGGACCACACGCAGATGAGGCAAGGCCTGGAAGGAGACGCGAAAGTCCTCTACAGTAGCTTTGCCAGGAGAGGGCGTGTGAGGCTTCCCAAACATCAGACTGTTTCCCCTTTCCTAGCTCACTCTCTTATTGTGATACAGTGAAAGCTGTTCAGTTTCTAGCTACCTCTGATGAGGGGGCTGTATAAATATAAATGACTATAGCAATGTTTCAGATTTAAGACTTTTATTTTTTTACACCCAAGCAAGCCTGGGCAGTTGACCCTTCCTGCCCCCAAGCCTCCTACCCTTCACAATGAGAAGAAGTGTTTACTTTCACTCCACGGCTCGGGGAGTACCTAAGCTTTGGCAGCGGCCTTGTAGTGGGTCAGAGTGCGGGCGGAAGGGTCAGTGGCGCTAGTCCACCTGGGCATCCAGTAATGAGGCAGCCAGTCGGCGCGGCCCGGGTAGTGGCGTTCAAAGATCTGACGGTAGTAATAGGCTTCTTTCGTTTTGGGAGTATTGACGGCAAATTTTTGGGCTGCGCTTGCCATCACCGCATCATCAACCTGCAAGAATAACAAGATAGAAGCGAAATGGTTTTTTAACCAGCATGGAAATACTTGTATTTAATCTGGCTTCACAAAAACAAAAAACAAACAAAAAAAGAAAAGGCATGACTGTATATTGTGTGAGAGACTCTTTGGCTCACTTAGAAAATGCTAAAATACCCTAATATACATAGCTGCAGTGACCTTTAAGGAATATTCACATGCGTATTTCTTCTAAGTGGTGGCTCTAAGTGTTTGATTCATTTGTGCTTAATAATGTCTGGCACCCAACAAGTGCCCAAAAATGTGTAAGATGAAAGTCAGGGGGCTTCCCTGGTGGTGCAGTGGTTAAGAATCCGCCTGCCAATGCAGGGGACACGGGTTCGAGCCCTGGTCCGGGAAGATCCCACATACCGCGAAGCAACTAAGCCAGTGCGCCACTACTACTGAGCCCACACTCTAGAGCCCACGTACCACAACTACTGAGCCCACGTGCTACAACAACTGAAGCCCGCACGCCTAGAGCCCATGCTCTGCAACAAGAGAAGCCACCGCAATGAGAAGCCCGTGCACCGCAACGAAGAATAGCCCCCACTCGCCGCAACTAGAGAAAGCCCACGTGCAGCCACGAAGACCCAATGCAGCCAAAAATAAATAAAATAGATAAATTCTAAAAAAAAAAAAAAGTCAGTGATGACTGGTAAGTCTCCTCTCTCTATTCTAGATGCCACTTTATTCTTACAGAATTCTTTAAAAGAAGTATTGTTTATAGGGCATCTCTCCTGCAGACACAAACATTTAAATTAAATACAAAATGAACAGTGATTACTACTCTGCATCCAAGTTATCCTATTCCAGAAAATACTTTTAAAGACATGATACCTGATGGTCAATGTATTCCTGTAAAATCCTAAACCAGGAATTCTTAACTGAGGTTATTCCATCACTGAAGGCTTCTTTTGGTCGCCAGAGAATCTCTTTAGGTATCAGATTGGAGTCCTCAAACGTCTCTCTCAGAAGATGTTTTTCTATCCCGTTCTGACATGAAAACAAAAGGAGTGTCAGTGAAAGTTCTAAATATAACCAGTATCAATGGTTTTTTGACAGTTTTTATCTTGATTCACCCACCTTGGGGATTCTCATATCTGGTGGCAGAGACAAGTAATAGGAAGAAAATCGATGATCCAGGAAGGGGACTCTCAGTTCAAGGCTTAAAAAGGAAAAGAAGAAAATCTAAATCAAAATGGATATTTAGTGCCTGTCTGTTTAGATTCAGACTTAGTTTCCTAGGAATTCACTTAGCCTCTAAGTAAGGTTAAGATTATAAAGTCATTTTTATAATCCTAAGTAACTGCCCTACGCTAATGCATGAATACAAAAATCTTCATTCAGAGTGCATATTACATCATCTAGGGAGTGAAACAAACTACTGGAGAATAATTACTTTTACTTTCCCTTCTGTAAACTATTAAATTATCTCAAAAATCAGAAAAAGAATGAGTGACCTGATCATTAAGAACGTACTTTGGGGGCTTCCCTGGTGGCGCAGTGGTTGAGAATCTGCCTGCCAGCGCAGGGGACACGGGTTCGAGCCCTGGTCTGGGAAGATCCCACATGCCGCGGAGCAACTAAGCCCGTGAGCCACAACTACTGAGCCTGCGCGTCTGGAGCCTGTGCTCCGCAACGGGAGAGGCCGCGACGGTGAGAGGCCCGCGCACCGCGATGAAGAGTGGTCCCCGCTCGCCGCAACTGGAGAAAGCCCTCGCACAGAAACGAAGACCCAACACAGCCATAAATTAATTAATTGATTAATTGGAAAAAAAAAAAAAAAAAAGAATTGCTCTCTAGCTTTAAAAAAAAAAAAAAAAAAAAAAAAAAAGAACGTACTTTGCCTGGACTTTTCTGACTCACAGTTTTTTCTAGGTGAGACCATCTCTCGTCCTATTAAAAACTGTAATGCTAATCTGTGGTTATTACCCTATCTGCTTGTCCTCACCAGAGTCCCCAGGATTCAAGAAACGGATGATGTGGCCTTTGATGAAACACTGTGGAACACTGGTTTCTACTGAATGTAAGTTATTCATCAGTTAGTAGTAAAAACGTTTGAATTCAGTTCATTCCCCAACCTCATATTATTTTCTAATCTAAATGTGATTTGGTAGAAGCAACTAAAAGAGTTGATATTGGTTGTTTATCGTGTACAGTAAGAGTCTTCAATTCTCCAACATGACCAGCTTTAAAAAGTGAAAACTTTAGCCAACCAGAAATGATACCAAAGAAATCTGTTTTATAGGCTAATCAAATCTCTTGCATCTTCACTTCCCTCTCCCCACACACGGTCCCCACAGCATCAAACTGGCATGGCAGGCGCTCAATGCTCGCAACATGAAAGTGTATAATCTTTATTTCTCTTAAAAAAAAACTAAAAAAAAAGCTGCAAGTGCCTTCCATCTCAGTTGCCCAGAAGTGGGCAAGATGTTGTGCTTTCAAGATGGGAACTCCATCTCAAACCGCCTATCCATGTCCTCTCACCATGACAACAGCACTCTGATTCAGCCTAATCCCTTTGCACTAACAGACAAGCTTCATTTTCTCTATAGAAGGCATACTTTGCAACATATACTAACTGGAAAGAAAGAAATCGACCACTGAGCCTTTTGTTTTTTGAGGTTATCTTTACAATCGCTTCCTAAAATACCACGTTTACCCATGGGCAGCAGTAGTTCGATCTGCTCGGAGAACATCAAACAAATACAGTTCCTTCAGAAGCCGCTCACTCTCCTCCTCGGCCTTCTCAGGGGAAGGAGCCTATTTTGCAAACAGAGCTGAAGTTACAAATACACCCACAAGCTTTGCTTCTGGCACATGAAACAGTTTTTATATCTTACTCGTACACGTAACTCCAATTCTAAAGGTGGGTAAGACAAAAAGCCAAACAGAGCTTAGGGAAGGGAGTAAATGCTTGATAAAATGTACGGTCCCTCACACCAAGACTGCTAGTGCTAGAACAAATAAAATGACATGCTGTACAACAGACATAAGACCATAGGCGACTAAGAGCAGAAACATGATTCTTAGGCTTAACTAGTTTAAAACAAGATATTATCGGACACTATTAAGACTTCTTTCTCCCCCCAAAAATACAGACACTATCAGATTTCCTGATATGCCTCACAAGATATTCAACGTGTTACTGTTATACCAAAAAAGAAGATAGAAAATAGGTAAATAATAATTCATACTTTTCTTCCCCTAGGATCAATATCCTTCCATTTGAGAATGCTTACCTTGTGAAAATATATGTAACCCTGTGTAAGTTCATCTGAACCTTCTCCAGAGAAGATCACTACGCTATCCGTGTTCTTCCGAATGTACTTTGAAATTAAGTACATACCTTAAAAAAGAGACAGGAATTATTGTTAATGTCCACATAACCCTCTACCAAAAATGCCTTTTATTTGATTTCTGGAAATGACTGCAAGCTTTGCTATTAGACTAGACTCTCTGTTAATATAAAGTAGTTTGCAAAAGAATGACCTTATATCTACAATATCTTTAAATGTACCTATCTTTTTATGTACTTAATCCAAAAGTTGTATTGTTGTGATGAAATACCCCAAAACCCTTCCACAATTTTATATATAGGTTTTAAAATGTTACTGCTTTCAGACCAAGAATGTCTATCTGAAAATTTTGCTAAACAATGTTAAAAATGCTAAAAAATTTTGCTGAACAGTGACTCAAATATCTTAAATGTGATAACTTTCACACCAGTATCACTATAAAAAAATTAAGTTAGGGCCTTGGTAGCTTAATTTTTAAGCTTTTTTAAGCTTCAGGGCTTTTTTTCTGATACTTACTCTCCATTCAGCATATTTCAAATACAGTTAAGAATATTGCATCATTAAAAGATGCTGGTTGGTTCTTGCTCCACATCCCTGTAAACCAGTATCTATTCTTAACTGTTTTTTCATTATCACCTCCCTAGGGATACTTTTTAGATCTTTTTCCCTAATCTCCTTCACCAATGAAGTATCAGTACCAGAAATACCGTATTTCTGTTGATGTACCATGGCCCTTTGGAAGGCCAGAAACCACTGTAATGCCTAAGATTTTTTTGCCCTTCAAGAACTAATTTTTGCTTCCTTGGGAAAGACAGCACCTCTGTACTATTACTGCAAAGTTTAGAGCATGAGGGTGCAGACCCTAAACTTTGCAATGGAGTCCTGTCAGATTCTGCATCCCTTAAGAGAGGCATATCTCAGCCAGTAGCATATTAGAGGCTCAGCAAAATTAGATCAGTCTGATTTGGAGTATACTTCTAATCTCAGTGTGTATCCACAGGGTAAACTAGTTATTTCTTGCTGCACAATAAGTTATTGATTGATAAGTCGTATGATGGAATATTTACCAAAATATATCTAAAATGAGCATTCCTTACAGAAATTAGTTACAATGTAGACCTATTTCCCTATACAGCCCAAGAAACTTTTATACAGAGAAACTGGGGGAAAGGTGGTGCAAAAAATATGTATCTACTTTTTGGAAAAATATAAATGGTGATACCATAAATGTGGAAGTTTAACTATGTACTTATTGTTCCTCTCCAAAAGAGATTTCAGGAATTCTTAAATGGCCTTGTCTTCAACAATTCCTGACACAGGAATTTTACCTGTGTTCATTCTTGAGTACTGTTTTTTAAACAACTGCTTGAAACAGGATTGTTTAATCCTTACACCTTTTCAGTATTAAAAGTATTTTGGGATCATAAAATACCTTACCTACTGAAGCACGGACTGTTGTAATATCGTAAGTTTCCAAGGAAAATATGACTTCATCCAGGACCTGAATGCCTTCCTCAGAGTTAAAGAGGACTTCGTGGTGTTCGCTCCCAATATGATTTGCCACCTGATTATACAAAGAAATACCCACAGGTTTGTGTTTTAAAGAAAAGGACTACTCTTGAAAATGAAGCAGGACTGTAGTTCACAACACATTATGAATTAACAAGGGCGTTAAACAAACAAGACAAACTAAGCGGAAATGATTCCGTAGGCCACCACAATAAGGGGAAATGATTCTCTAGGCCACTGCCTAGAGCCCCACCTAGTCAGGCTCCCTTGCCTCTCTGTGTCTGCCCTCCACTGACCACCGAGAGGTAGAGCTCCCATCCACTCTTCCCACTCCAAGACTTCACCCTAACAAGCATGCCCCCCACTCCCCCTCACACTGATTTTACCTCCTTTTGGCCCCCCTGCAATGCCTAATTTTACATCCAGGATGTTATTCCTAAATTAAATGGCCCCTCCCCTCATTCTGTTTTCTTTGGCTATTGTGGATTCATTTAGCAGTGGTCAACTTGCTTTGGGACCACTTGCTTGCTCCTTCTCATCCATTCTATGCAAGTTTCTCCAAAGCAGGAACAAGGTCTCCCGCACACTGAATGTGTACAAGGTCCCCTCTGCCCACAGTACTTTATAAAATAAAAAAAATGAAAAGTAAAAAGAATAGCTAACATCCTCTAAGTACTCACTACACGCTAGGTTCTATCCTACACACTTATATTAAGTATTATGTAATTTTCACCTCAAAACTATCCCATAGTAGATACTATTACTTCCATTGCGTAAGTGAGGAATTGTGTGGTAGAACTAGGATTTGAAACCAACAGTCAGGCTCTAAAGCCTGCAGCCTGAACCACTATACCATGCCCTAACTCTCAAAAGGGCGGAATTATCATAGGGTCTTTGTGAGGACTGCATGGGCCGTGATAGATAAAAGTACCCAGAATACAGTGTACAACACAGTTGATATTCAACAGGCATTTCACTCCATTTTAATATATTTAATTCAAAACAATTACCTAAGTCAATGCAGCAGCAAAGTATAGAACCATCAATTACTAACAAGTCTGTCTTAACTACATAACAGGCAAAGACAGTGTCTTACCTTTCTAGCAGCTAGTAAATCGGGACTGTCTTCCATGCCAATCGCAAATGTCTGGAGAGGATACTGTACTTGGGCCTCTTTTAGCTGCTTCAACAGGATGGCAGCAACCAAACTGGAATCCAAGCCACCTATGAGCAAGACAGGAAGTGTACTGGTTATGGGCCTTACATAAGAGAGGGACAGATATGATTTACATTCCTATTAAGCACTAAGATTATAGAGTTTTACCATTTAAAATCCCTAAGTTTTATAAATTGAAAATCAACTTGAATAAGAAAAATCTAACATTTAACCTGTGATAATGGTAACAGTATTTGAATTGGTTAAAAACCACTACACACATTCTAGGACTCAACTCAAGATGGTAGAGTAGGAGGACATGGAATATTCTAAAGAATGTTTAGTAGCTCACTCGTGCCAATATAATTATAGTATCACTTTAAGTTGCTACATTATTATGAATATTGAAAGCAACTTACAGAAAACTTTTTCATCCTATACTGGAGGAAAGATTAAATCATATAGTAAGTATTTTATAGTCAAAACCTCCAGGATAGCTATAAATCATTTAACTTAAATATGCACCAAATACAATTAGGTTTTTAAACTGACTTCACCTGATAAAAGGCAGCCAATCCTTCTGTCCGTCATCAAACGTTTCTTAATGGCATTGTCAAAAAGGATTCGGAGATTGTTCTTCACAGTTTCTATCTCAAAACCTATTAACACATAAAGGAAATTAAATAGCTGCAGAAAGCCCGGGCTGAATTATTTACTGAAATGGGTACACAATCATCTGCCTCTATCACGATGGCATTTGCTCAACAGTGAAGTTGGCCAAATTGCAATGTGTCACCTCCAAATTAAAAAGGAAACAGATTTTCGAACTTACATCATTCCAGTGATGTGAGAGTACAGTTTTCCTTTTGGGGAGAGGTGGGGAACAGGTGGGTGGGCTTCTGCTTTCTTACCTGGGAAGAGTTTCTCCACGCTGTCATACAGGGCATGCAGAGGCTCATCTCTACAGTGATGATATTTAACCATTTCCACCGATGCTACTTTGCCATTTGGCTTTAAATCCAAAACTTCATAGTGTCCTGGGAGAAAAGGCTCCACTTTTAAAAAAGGAGTCATGGAGTGCTTCAAGTTAATGAGACCTACATATTCAAAAAGATCAATTTATTCAAATGAGGACAATACTTCACAGTAACTTTCATGATTAGTTAATATCCTCTAAATTCCTATTTATTTTCCCTCTTTAATACAAATATGTGTCCATTACATAAGCAAAACTGGAAAAATATAATCACTCAAGACCCTACCATCTACTTACTAGAAAGGTAATAGTGGTACAGAGATGCACAGAAAAATTACACTGATTTCTAGTAATTCAAGGCAATAGGAAAATCTTCAGTGTTCAATTTCTTCTCCCTAGCTGGAATTTCTGATTTTAAAAAATCTATTTTCTTCACTAAAGCAAACAAATATAAGAAAAGATACATTTATTAGGCAAAGAGAAGGACTTGAAACAATTTTATGAAACTTAATTTTATGATATCCTTAATTTTATCATAATTTTATGATATGACAAGTAGTCACTTGTCATCACTGAGGTATCCTAAGAAAATAGTTATGGTTCCCAGTCCTTTAACAAGCAAAATGATCCATTACGTACTTTAAACTCAGATATTAAGAAGTCAGACATCTATCCCTTACGTAGCTATTATATACTGTGTGAGTTAAACATTATAATTTAAATTTCCTCAATAAGTTCTCACAGGAAGTAACCAACTTGACATCACCATGATCTGTGATTAAAAAAGAAAAATCAGTGGTTTATTATAAACAGTAACAGCCTATCTACACAGAATACTTATTATGATTTATAATTTGAGTTTGTTGACCCAGGAATCTACTGTGTAGTGTGGAATTCAAACAGCAGACAAGCCCCAGATCCTATCACCAGCTAGCAGACCTCAAGCTAGCCACACAGCCCCTGTAGGGGATGAGGAGCAGTTACAAGATTTTAAGCAGGGAGCACCATGACCAAATGAGTTTTTGATAGGCTATTCTAAAAGCACTGAGAAAGGAAAACTGTTGCAGTACAGTATTCTAGATGAGATCATGTTGTTTAGAAAAGGGCAGTGTTAAGGATGTAAAAAAATCACAAGTCAAGAAATTTCAGAGGGTAAATTGGATGTGAGACCATAATTCCATATCAAGGTTTCGGAGACAGTGCAAGTATGGAGTCTACTTTTCCCTTGTGTTCTCTTTGCTGGGCTTCCCTAACAGCACTTTAGGTAAATAACGTATATACTTCTTTGCCATACGATCACAGTAAGTGAGAAAGGATTTAAGGAATGAGGCAAAAAGGCAGACAGGCAGGTAGACCAGATTTTAGGATGTCATTCTATCTAGCTAGGAGATAAAAGATGAATGCCTTCCTCAACTTTATTGTCAAAAAATGCTAAATATGATTTACAAGTATTTTATTCCATTCTGTGGGTTGTCTTTTCACTTTCTTGATGGTGTCCTTTGAAGTACAAGAATGTTTAATTCTGATGAAATCCAATTTATTTTTTTGTTGCTTGTGCTTTTGGGGTCATATCTAAGAAATCTTTGCAAAATCCAAGGTCATGAAGATTTAGCCATATGTTTTCTTCTAAGAGATTTATAGTTTTAGTGTTTACATTTAGGAGTTTGACCCACTTTAATTTTTATGTATGGTGTGAGGTAAAGGTTTAACTTCATTTTTTTGCATGTGTACGTCCAGTTGTCCCAGCACCATTTGTTGAAAAGACTATTCTTTGCCCATTGAATGGTCTTGGAACCCTTGATGAAAATCTGTTGACTGCAGATGTATGGATTCACTTCTGGACTCTTAGTTCTATTCCACTGGTCTATATGTCTGTCCTGCCAGTACCATACTGTCCTGATTACCCTTATTTTGTAGTACGTTTTGAAGTCAGGAAGTGAGAATCCTCCTACTTTATTCTTTCTCAAGATTGTTTTGGCTATTGTGAGTCCTTTGCCATTCCCTATGAATTTCAGAGTCAGCTTGTCAATTTTTACGAAGTAGTCATCTGGGATTCTGACAGAGGTCATGCTGAATCTGTAGATCCATTGGGGGAGTCTGTGCCAACTTAACAATGTTAAGTCTTCGATCCATGATCATTGTATGCTTTCCAATTTATTTAGATCTTCTTTCATTTCTTTCAACAATGCTTTATAGTTTTCAGCATACAGTTTTGCACTGCTTTTGTTAGATTTATTCTCAAGTATTTTATTCTTTTTGATGCTATTTGTAAACACAGAGTAAACCATGTGACCCAGCAAGTCCACTCCTAGGTATACACTGAAGAGAAATGAAAACACAAAAACTTGTACACAAATATGTAGAGAAGCATTATTCATAAGAGCCAATTGTCCATCAACTGACAAAAGAATTAACAGTGGATAAACAGAATGTGGTATATCCATGTAATGGAGTATCTTTTGACCATAAAAAGTAAATACTGATACATGTTACAACATAGGCAGACCTCAGAAACATTATGCCAAGTGATAGAAGCCAGTAACAAAAGACCACATATGATATGACTCCGTTCATATGGAATGCCCAGAATAGGGAAACCCACATAGACTTAAAGCAGATTGGCGGTTGGCTGGGACTGGGGGGAGAGGGGGTAGAGGAGGTAGTTGGAGACAGGAAGTTTAATGGCTGATGGATATGGAGTGATGGGGAGTGACAGCTCAAGAGTACAAGGTTTATTTTTATTTTTTTGGCCGCATTGCGAGACTTGTGGGATCTCAGTTCCCCTGACCAGGAATCGAACCGGGGCCCTCAGCAGTGAAAGTGCAGAATCCTAACCACTGGACCGCCAGGGATTTCCCTACGGGGTTTATTTTTGAGGTGATAAAAAATTTCTAAAATTGACCGAAGCACTGGTTGCAGATATCTATGAACATACTAAAAATCACTGAATTGTACACTTTAAATGGAAGAATTGTATGGCATGTAAATTATACACCAATAAAGCTGTTTAAAAAATGCTAAATTAAAATGAGTCTGTGTGATAGCCATGGCACAGTACCACAGTGCAATAACTGCAGGGCCGGCCAACCCTACCATTACAATGTGACATAGGAAAACTTGAAAATACATATGGGATCAAACCAGACGCAGAGCCTATCAGCACAACAAAAATTGAATGACTTTACTACAGATTTATCTTCTAAGGTTTAAAGAATTTAAGTGCTAAAAGGAGAGTCCAACTCCTTGGCTTTATAAAGAAAAGCTCAGAAAGTCCATGACTCACATAGTCACTTGTAAAAAATCTGGGTTGCCCCATTTGTAAATATGCATTGGATTAGATTTATAAATACTATTTAAAAGAAAACACAGAATCAGGACAATAATGAAAATCTACAGTAAAATTCCATCATTACCTTTAGCTTCTGAACACACGGCCAAAAATCCATCTTCTGTCACGGCTTTAAACAAAGGTCTGACTCCATAGGTATCTCTGCCCAAGAATACTTTCTTATTGGCAGTATCCAGTAAAATAAATGCAAATACCCCATCCAACATACAAACTGTTTGCTCAATTCCTCCTTTGTCATAAAGATGAAGGATTATCTCACCATCCACTTTGGTCTGGTATTCAAATTCAAAATGGTGTTGCAGCTTAAGGAAACAATAGCAAAACAAAAATGTTAGAATCCTTGTGCATTCACTAATTTTTTTTTATTGCAAAGTTGCTTCAGTATTTTTGTGCTTTATAATTTCATGCATGTTAGTGATTTAAAAGAATTATGGCATAAAAATATAGCCTGTTTGAACTCAGAATCATACAAATTCTTTATAACATAAAGCTAAGCCTGTGAAAATTTTAGTTGCACTCTGATAACCAGAATACAGACGCAATGTACCTCTGTATTGCGTGGAGGGACGGAAATGTATATTATGTACATACTGTGTATGTAATACACGTGTATTTACATAAATATGTAAGTTAAGCAAATAGATTGCCAGGTGTCATGGACACTAAAAATGTGTCTTCTTCAACTGTGAGATTTTGGTTTGGGAATATAGTATCAGCTGAGCTTCTTCCAGTTCAGCCTCACAGACTTCCTATGAAAATAGAAAGCGAAAGGACAAACACATTTGGCACTATTCCCTGACAAATAAATGATTCCATCACAATGGTGGAGACAAATGGTCCAACACAGAGCTGCTGGTCCTGGGGAGGACTATAGCATCCCATCCTTCCACCACTGCAGAGGCATTAAAGCTACTTCTCAGTGATGGACAAAATGACGCTGGAGCTTAATTCATCCATATCCCCCAGTGGAACAGCAAAGAGACCATCATTACCACTCTATGTAGAGAGGGTTCAATTAGTTAGGCCCAAACTCCATGGCTCTCCCTCACCACTGGCAAACTGTGAGGGTGAAAACTTCTTGGTATGTTCCTCTTTCTTTGTACTTACTCCTATTTTTGGCTGATAATAGAGAGGAGGTTCACATAAACAAAATCAAGTTGAAATGCTGGGTACATTTGAACATTTAAAACATGTTTTTAAATTTCAAAAAGTAAGTCTCTATGTTTATATGTGTATGACCCGTAAAGCATGCTTCACAACCATGCTCACTCTATAAATTTGTGAACCTTTTGTCTATAAGCACGGAACTGTCCAAAAATGGGCTTTGGCCGCTTCCAATAACTACAAAGCCACCTCCTGGTCACCTCTCCTTGCTCTGAGAGACTGTCAGTGATGATCTCTGTCACTAGGAGGTAGGGTTTGGAAGGGGTCTTCTGCTGACCCTTCTGGCTTAAGTACCTGCAGGATAAATGAGCCTAAAGCATTCGATGATTTCAGCAAGCAACAGCTTCCAAATCTATACTCCACCACCATATCACCATCATGGCTCTTTGGCCTAAAGCTTACAGGTAACTTACTGGTTAATGATTCACGTGTATACTTCCCACCCGCCTGAAGCCACACTTAGCTTAAAGCCTCCATATTCTGCCATCACGCAGAAATCACACTGCCATTTGACTTGCTGGCTGTAGGCCTCTGATGCCCCCTGCAGGGAGGGGGCCTCCTCTTTGCCCAACCTTCACTCGTATTCCTCCTCTCCTTGACCAGTCTCCCTCCACTCCCACCTGCTGGCTGGATTTTAGTAGTAAATTCTATTTTCACCAAAAAAGGGGGACCTTTGAAGCTTATGTTGCAGAATTCTTTATATAAGCCTGAAATGTCAATTCTACTCTTCAGACAGATTTTAGCTGCTCACACTAGATAACCTGAATGATTGGTAGAAGCAATGGAACTTCTCTGCTTCTGAAAATACAACATATTTGGCTAATTTAGAAAAGAAATATTTTCAAAATATTTAACTATTTAACAAAATACACAAAAGCAGCTATGTTGTTCAAGTAAAACATGGCATTTCCTACCTAATTTAAGGTGAAAGTCAGGCTACTACTGCCATAATACAAACTTAGCATTCTCACGTATATGGTACCAACTTGGCTTAATAAGTAAGTTTTAACTGCCCCCTCCTCTGTTCCCACTAGCTTGAAACTCCCTTACCTTTCCTGTTCCACTTCACCTCCAAGCACCTATAAAAATGATGTCTGATGTACAGTAGGCCCTTATTAAATATATGAAAGGAATATGCTGAATAACTATAACGACTCTTCAAATGAAAAGCCTATTCTTGAGTGTTCCTATAAGCGGACAACAAACAAAGACTAAAGCTATTATTCAGAGATAAAAATGGCCAGAGGGTGACTAGAATATAAATCCCTACTCATGAATGATAGGCATATATCAAGAAGTCTCAAAAAGTACCGAGAAAAATCACAACCAAATGTATGACCCTTGAATGAAATCTGGCTCAAAACCAAAAACAGCTATAAATATATTCTTGGAACACTTGGGAAATTTTAATATGAACTGGATATTAGAGGGTATTATGGATTCTTAGGTAAAATAATAGTATTGGTGTTAGGTAGAAGAATGCCCTTATTCTTAGCAGACAAATGCTTACATATTTAGGAGTAAAGTATTATAATATCTGCAGTATACCTAAAATGATTAAGCCCAAAATTGAATGTGTGTGTATACAGACAGAGAGATAAAGCAAAAAAGGCAAAACATTAACAATTATTCCATCCAGATGCTCAATGTTCTGTGCTTTTTTGTAAATTTGAAATTTTCAAAATTAAAAGTTGGGGAGGAGAGTGACAGAAACATAACTCGCAAATTTTAGATTAAAAAAATTTCTTATGAAACACTAGCCAAACAATTCCAGATTGCAAGGCTCTTAGTAAATGTGGCTTCCTCGGGTTAGAATTTCCAAACCTTCACTACTCTCATCCTAAAAGTATGCTTTCACCAGATTAAAAAGCTGTTCCAATTTTAGTGCTGCCGGAAGTCTTACTTCTTGCACTCCACTGCATCTGGCTCCCTGTCTATCCTTTGCCTGACTAATTATGCAACAGCAACATCTTAAGGGCAGCATTAAATATAAGCTACAAATGTGATCACCCACAAACTATTAAATTCTATCCCTGCCTTAAAATCTTCAAATCTCATTGCTCTTAGAATTATATTCTAACTCCTTACCAAGTCCCCCTTGCTCTGGTCCTCCCCAATCCCACCTGGCCCTTGTTCACTTATGACAATCCCAGGGTTCTATTCCCTCTGCACGAAAGTGCTCTTCCCAGCCCTGCAAGCTAATCCTTGTCCATTCAAGTCTGAGTTCAAGTGTCAATTCCTCAAGAGGCTTTCTCTGACCACCTATACTGAAACTGGATCTCCCATATCCATGAGCTCCATATTCATTTTTTCAGAATGTCTAGTATATGTACAATGATTTTTTTTTGTCTGCTCCCTAATGGAATAAACTCCTCTAGCATGCAGACCTACCTCTCATATTTACTACTGTATCCCCAGTGCCTAACACAGCCTCTAATTAACATTCAAATTCATAATAGGAAAAAAAAAGATTCTAAGAGTTAAAAACCTGAAATGTAATCCTCTTTTTATCTTTTTTTTTTTTTTTTTTTGGTGACCAAGTCATTTCACCTCTTTGTGCATCGGTGCCCTGTCTCTCTATATATAATTGGAGCAAATGAGAATGAACATGGAAAGTGTTTGAAAGCAAAAAGCATTATACAAAATAAAATTATTATAACCAACTAGCTCTGAGGCTTAATCACATCCAGATAGCTTCTGGTTTTATTCTGTTTACCTTCTTGTGGTTGTAGATTTCACCGTTGTAACACAGCCACAAGTAAGGATATTTCTTCACTCGAATTGGCTGCATTCCAAACAGCTGGTCAACCACTGCCAACCGGTGAAATCCAAAGCAGCAGTTGGTATATCCATTGACATTCTCAAAACGAAATGCATCTGGACCTCTGTGTGCAATCTTCATAGCACTCAGACACTGAACAGAAAGGCAGTCGTCACTGCCAAATAGGGCCCAAATGCCACACATGGTGCAATGGAGCTATGGGCTCTCTATGCAGAGAAAAACAGACAAATTAAATATTCAATATCCAATCCAAGTCTGTATTCAATCTTGATTCCCAAAACTTGCATAAGCCACTTCAAAGACTGAAATATAAATAATCTTATCTACAGCAATTTTCCAGTAGGTTGGCAGGCACACAGGGACAGAGAATGATTTAATTTACTTACAAGTATTCAGGAAAGATGGATGACCTTTACATCCAGCCGGCTATAGCAGCTTAGCCCCCAGTCAAAGCCTGCATCCCTCTCACATTAGGATTTGGTCAGCTAGAGCTAGCAGTGTTCAGGCCACATTCTGTTTTGTATCCAAGGTTTACACCCAAGATACAGATACACATGCAGGCTGACTCCATCCTTGCCAGAGATCCCATCCCCATTCTCTCCATCCCAGAATCCCAAAAGCCCTGAAAAATCCAAGAGATGCTCCAGATTACTACAGTCACCTCTTGTGTCTCCTTGACAATTAAATGCCTCTTTTTACCTGTACTAATAGATGTATAGTGGGTAGGAAAGATGATCATACATACTGCCTAAGTGTACATTAACATACACAGCTATTATAAACATTTCACTACTTCTAGCTTACCTCCAAGTGACTTATTCAAACACGATCAGAGAAATTCTAAAAAGAAAAGAGAAAGCAATATTATCTGATATCCTAGTTTAATAACAACAAAAAAATTTAAGTTGACAGAGTTACAAAATGTTCACCATCAAAATGTCCTAAAAGACTCTCAACGCTACCTTGGTGAGTAAGAAAGCAAAGTAGGTGGGACATACACAGTAGTATCTCAGAAAAACAATTTGGCTCTTCCCTGTAGGCCAAGAAGCAAATAAGTACTTCCTACAAATCTTAATTACTTTGCAATTCAAATTCAATTCTCAACTGTGAAATAAAGAGCAGTTTTAGTTGAATGCTGTCAGCTCAAAACAGTTACTTTACCTAAATATCTATAACTTGCAAACTACTTTGGTATTTTTTTAAATGCAAATTTCCAGCAAATGCCTAGATAAAAGGTATCAAGAAAAAATATAAATATTCAAGTTACATCAATCACTTGGAATAATCCTCTAAAGACATTTCATTTGTATTTAAATGAACCAAAGCCTTATTTGGAGCTTTTATGAGACCAGATCAAATTAATGGAAAATGGTATTAACTAAAACAACTTGGAAATGAAGTATCACATGTCCTATGCAGCCCCTCCCATGCATTTGGCCAAATAGCCCATAATCAGATACAGGAACATCTCTGAGATATTGTCAGTTTGGTTCCAGACCACCGCAATAAAGCAAGTCACATGAATTTTTTGGTTTCCCAGTGCATATAAAAGTTATGTTTACACTATACTGTAGTCTATTAGGTGTGCAATAGCATGATGCCTAGCAATGTACATACTTTAATTAAAAAATACTTTATTGCTAAAAAATGCTAACCATCATCTGAGTCTTCAGCAAGTAGTAATCTTTTTGCAGTGGCAACATCAAAGATCACTGATCACAGATCGCTAAAGTTTCAAGTTACAAAAATGTGACAGACAGGAAGTGAGCAAATGCTGTTGGAAAAATGACACCTATGCAGAGTTGTCACAAACCTCCAATTTGTTTAAAAAAAAAAAAAGCAGTACCTGCAAAGCTAGGTATGCTTGGATTTACTTCAAGATTTACTGGGAAAATTCACTGAGGTTTAAGTGAGACGACTATTGATAAGCCATCTAACTTTGACTCTATACCAATGAAAAATGGGCTGGGAAAGTGCTCTGAAATCATGTGCGGTGATTAGTCAGTCATTTACCTAAGTCTTCCTAATGCTGCTTAGTGAATCCCATTAAGCATGCTACAGAAACACAGTAAGCACTAAATTGGAGGGGAAACAGGGGCGACAAACGATTGCAAAGCACACTTATTTCTCCAGCAGGAAAAGCAAATTAAAACTATCACTTATTATTTTTATTGGAAACAGTCTTACTTGCAAACATCCTACTTGGCAACGCTTTTTCCTACTGCTGTTACCTGTTCCCAGTAATTTTCCACATTTCCTCATAAACGCCTAGAGCAGTGCTGTCCAATTGAAATGTGAGCCACATGTGTAATGTTAAATATACTAGTAGCACCATTAAAAAAGTAAAAAGACAAAAGCATAATAAAAATTTTTTTTAAAAAGTAAAGAGAAAAAAGTGAAATTTCAAATAGATTTTAACACAATGTCCTGAAAATAGTATTACGTCAACACGTAATCAGTACAAAAATATTAACAAGATATTTTACATTGCTTTTCTCTATTAAATCATCAACACTTTAAGCATATTTCAATTCGGATTAGCCAGCACTTCACGTTCTCAATAGTCACATGTGGCTAGTGGTTACTGAATTGGGCAGTGTTGTTTCAGAGCACTTACTCTCTTAAACCAATGCTTAAAAGCAAAGTGATATGGTGAAGTTTAAGATTTCAGCAACTAACTCCTGCACAGGTTCAAGACCTAAATTACTTTTTTTTTTTAATAGATCTTTACTGGAGTATAATTGCTTCACAATACTGTTAGTTTCTGTTGCACAACAAAGCGAATCAGCCATGTGCAGACACACGTCCCCATATCCCCTCCCTCTTGAGCCTCCCTCCCATCCTCCCAATCCCACCCCTCTAGGCCATCGCAAAGCACCGGGCTGATTTCCCTATGCTATGCTGCTGCTTCCCACCAGCCAACTATTTTACATTCCGTAGTGTATATGTCGATACTACTCTCACTTCGCCCCATCTTTGCCCAACCCCCCATGTCCTCAAGTCCATTTTTTATGTCTACCTCTACTATTTACCATAGCCAGGACGTGGAACCAACCTAAATGTCCATCGACAGATGAATGGATAAAGATGTGGCACATAGATACAGTGGAATATTACTCAGCCATAAATTACTTTTAATTAATCTTATAATAATGAGATCAATCAATGAAAAAGTTGAGTTACTAGTGCTTTTAAATTATTTATCAAGCACCCCGGGCAATAGATGGTAAAGAAATAATGTAGGCCACAGGCTGAGGAAAAACACTGTCCCTTCATTCAAAATAATAACATTAATCTGAAACTGGCCCTATAAAACAGATATCCATTGAGAAAAGGCATGCCCGTTTCTTTTGCCTTTTCCCATACCGCGCCGCCTGTCGTGCCCAGATCTCTTCTGGGCAGGATTTGCTCAGCAAGTCACTTGTTGAGTCTTGCAGTCTACACAGATGGGGGTAGGGGTAACTAGGTGAAGGGGTGGAGGTTGCCGGAGGTGAGGGGGTATCCTCCGAGCCCTTAACAGACAGCCCTGCAGACCCTCCCTCCCGGACCAGGACCTAGCGACCGCGTCGCCCCATGACTCGCGACTGCACTCGGGCCACATGCACCCTCCAGCCCATCCGAGCGGATCCCCTGAAATGCGAAAAATTCCGCAGGCTTCGACACAATATAATACAAAATAATGAAATTTAAAATGGCCAACTTAAACCGCCGCCGCCTTCTCTCCAGAGCGGCAGGGCCTTGGTTCTGCGGGTCACGCGGTCCCCCCTCCGGGGCCACAGCGGAGGTCTTTGCTCGGCAGCAGCCGCAGCTGCAGCGGACGCCGGGATCCGCGTCTGCCCTCCCGTCGGGCGGGCCAGGCTGCCGCGCATCCTCCTCCCTCTCCCGGGGCAGCCCCGCGGCACGCTGGGAGGGCGCCGCGGCCCCCGGCTGCCCGGCCTACCTGGGATCCAGCGGGGTGAGCGGCCGGGCGAGCGTCAGGTGAGCAGGCTGCGACTTGCGGGCTGGGGACCGCCCCTCACCTCTCACTTTATAACCGCCTGGCTCCTGTAATGCGTGCGGGAAGTTTCATCACGTCTGGCAGGACCAACCAGCGCGCAGAGGCGTGGCCCGCAGGGCGTGAAGGCGCTAGCCCGGCCAGGACTGGATGCGAAGCGAGGGAGGCGGAGGAACTGCTCTGTTTCTTGCTTCTTAAAGTGTTAGTGCACCTGCTGAAGGAGAGCCTCAGAGGTCTGGCCAGGTGCCCCATTGACACCTAGGATTACCTTACCTGCTGTTCTGACAATTCATTAATCTTCCGCACTTGTTTTGTTCTTAGGGAATCCATCAGCAACTGATTGCCATATCCCCTCTGCAGATCTCCCTCATGTCTTTAATTGTGAAGTCTTTAGAAGTGCTTTATCCTCCTTACTACTAAGAGAGCATCTTAGCTGTGGATACGCATATATTTGCTAAATTAATAAATAGTGAGGCAGATGGGAATACCTGGATGGGTCTCCACCTTTTATTTTATTTTTTATTTATTTTTTGGGGGCATGAAACTCCTACATCTTTATTTTTTTAACATCTTTATTGAAGTATAATTGCTTTGCAATGGTGTGTTAGTTTCTGCTTTATAACAAAGTGAATCAGCTATACATATACATATATCCCCACATCTCCTCCCTCTTGCGTCTCCCTCCCACCCTCCCTATCCCACCCCTCTAGTCCACTTTTTATTAAATGCAAATTAGATTTCACTATGTTCTTCTACCTCAGACGGAGTTAAATTTCTCCTTCCTCTGGACTTACAGCACAGTGTGATTGTACTTTGTGATGGATCATCATCAGACTTCTGATGTGGTTGTATTGGCGCTCAACCAGACGGTCACCTTGTTGGTTGTGTCGACCTCTTCACCTTTTGGGTCTCAGGATCGGCTCAGTGGATTCATGTATTCAGTTCAATTCAATTACTCATTACTTTTGGTCGTTGACAAATTTCACTTTCAGGAAAGGACTGAGTTCCATTCCAGTCTGAATTTTATGACTACTCATATGACCATGAGATATGTCCTATAACCTCTTTACATTTACATCTTTAAAATAAGCAAATTAGGGACTTCCCTGGTGGCACAGTGGTTAAGAATCCGCCTGCCAGTGCAGGGGACACGGGTTCGAGCCCTGGTCCGGGAAGACCCCACATGCTGCGGAGCAACTAAGCCCATGGGCCACAACTACTGAAGCCTGCGCGCCTAAAGCCCATGCTCCGCAGCGAGAAGCCAGCACAATGAGAAGCCCACTCAGTGCAACAAAAGAGTAGCCCCGCAATTAGAGAAAGCCCGCACGCAGCAACGAAGACCCAACACAGCCAAAAATAAATAAAGAAAGAAATTAATTAATTTAAAATAAATAAATAAAATAAGCACGTTAGAGACTACTGGGGGCCCTTCCAGTCCTGAAAAATTTTTTTTAATTTATTTATTATTTTATTTATTTATTTTTGGCTGTGTTGAGTCTTCGTTGCTGCATGTGGGCTTTCTCTAGTTGTGGCGATCGGGGGGCTACTCTTCGTTGTGGTGCACGGGCTTCTCATTGCAGTGGCTTCTCTTGTTGCAGAACACGGGCTCTAGGTGCGCGGGCTTCAGTAGTTGCAGCACATGGGCTCAATAGTTGTGGCTCGCGGGCTCTAGGGCACAGGCTCAGTAGCTGTGGCGCAAGGGTTTAGTTGCTTCACGGCATGTGGGATCTTCCTGGACCAGGGCTCGAACCCGTGTCCCCTGCGTTGGCAGGCGGATTCTCAACCACTGCGCCACCAGGGAAGCCCCCCTCCCCAGTCCTGAAATTTTAAGTACTAAAGTGATGAGAGTTCTGTAGAGCCATAGCACCCAAGGAGGGAAATTATTTTTTTTTCATCCCCACAATATCAACTATCTCATCAAAACTCAAAATAGCATTGCAATCTGGATGTTTTTACATGAGACCCAGTTAGAAGTATATTATCCATATTTACACACCTAATACGTGTGGATCCAGATGTGAAACCAAGTTTGTCTAGATCCACAGGCCATTTTCTTTTCATCACATTCTGCCTGTGGAATAGAATGACAAGAAGATCCGTGTTGTACTGGAGACACTGCCAGAAGAGAAAAGGGTTGATATAGCCTCTCTTATTTTTACAAAACATGAATGATCTCCATTCAGGACAAAATATATTTTCTTTTCCAGATTTCATCCCCATTCATATATTGGAGAATTACCCTGAAATTAGACTTTTTTCCTATTTATTGTCTGCACTGAGAGCTTGAAAGAGGAGACGCTCCATCTTAAAGGCACTGATGAACTGGTACCAGTACTGCCCTCAAATTTATTATGCAGAACTGGGTAAGCCATGTCCTCATTAAAAGATGCTTAAGGCCTAATGTTTCTTTATAAAATCTAAGTCACGTTGATACCTAAAACCAAAATATATCAGTGACCCCTAAACATTTTTACAAAGATTCCTTTTAGAATTTTTTTAAAAAAGGTTTTCTTGACCTGCCCCCACAAGAAGACAGTGTGTTTTAGTGTCCCTTTGATAGAGAAAATATACCAAGATAAAAATAAACAAGGCCCCATGACTTCATAACACTCTAAAATAAATTTGTATTTTATTAGTCACATTAGCGCCAAAATAAATTGAGAAATAGTAAAATTACATGTGCAAGACATACTGAGATCAGACTACAGTTAATGCTTGTAGAGGATACAGGTTTGATATCCTCATGTAATACATTCCCAGCCAGTTCAGTAATTGCCAAGAATACAAATTCCCTAAGCACAGAGCATGCAGTGGACACTTGAGTAGTTGCCAGACGAGAGCAAAGATGATAGAGGACTAAGTTCTAAGGTTCTTTATTGCCCTAAAGTTTTCAGCATCAAATAGACTTTGCTATGTCCTATTCTATATACTCTCTCAAACCTGAGGACAAGCTGGTAAAGTAGGTTTTCTACCCACATTTTACAAATGTAAAACTAAGACTCAGAAATTGAGGGATTTAGCCAAATACACACTGTTTGAATGAAATCATAAAGAATTAAATCATAATAGTATAAATCCCATTTCCCTTCCCACCCTGTCTAGGTAGTGGGAGATAGATACTTGATACCCTATCTGGTGTGGTTGGTGGTACTGGGTATCCCTCCCTTGTCCCTTCAGAGCCACTTTCAGGTTTGTGCCCTGGCTTCCCGGCCCTCCTCTTTCACTGGGGGTGGTCAAAGGGAGACACTTCAAGGAGCCGCAGAGGGTGGGAGGGAGAAGTCTCAGGGCATTTCCTTTCCTGGCTCACCTACTACAAAGCTCCTCTCCTGTCAGCTGACCCTCTTTGTTCTTCCTTCTCTGCAGATTCCAGGAACTGCTTCCTCCTCACCCCCTTCAGGCCTAGCCCTAAGGTGCTGAGGCTGTCCTAAACCCTGCCCACGCTTCTCTCATTAGCCCTAATTGCAGTGTGCCATCTGCTTATCTGAACCTGACCCGACACATCGGTCTAAGATATAACTGAGTTCGTGGTGGATTAAACTAGAGTGGAAAACAATTCCTATCCTCTCCTAATTATCCAACACAAATGGAAACTAAATTATGTTGGCCTAATTTCCTACATCTTACCTCACCCCTCCTGCAACCTCACTCTAAAAGCCACCTGGGAGCATTTAAAACTCTTTGAACTTAGTCCCTGAACAATCAGAATAAAATCCTCCTCTGTCAAGTAAAACCTGTAGGCTAGTTCCCCATCCAAAAAATGTAATTGGCAACACAAGATTATATTTGTTAAGCCCTGAGAGCATTAATTAAAATCAAGTCTTTACATTTCTTTTAAATATCAACTAAGCTGGTTTTTCTCAATTTTTTTTTTGTAGGTGGATCCATTTTCTAGAATTTAAAAAATATATAGTTGTTAGACAATCACATGATGGTAGCTATTCTTGGGTATTCATCGACTAAGAAAAAGTACATTATAATAAAAAGCTTCATTGATGTTAATAACACCTTAAAATAAATACTTGTTGAATTACTAAATGGTGAGTTGGAGTGGAATAAGTGAGAAGAGTAGAATGTTCTCCAGTCGCTATAACAGATTTGATGAAGCTTTCTTTGTGGTCCTCAGGAAAATGAATCTTTCCTTCCTGTGGCTCCCACTTCACTTATAGCTGATGTTCCAGCCTTTTAATATTGGTAACTGAGTTGAAGTATGAGTCTCCTACCTAGCTGTGAACTCCTAATAGTCCCATCAAAGCATGTTAACGATGCTAGGTTAGGAAACTAGAATACTGAGGTCTAGTCCCAGATACACAAATAGTTTATGATATGTCTCTTGATCTTCTTGCGTTTCCACATCTGTAAAATAATGTGGCTGAAATAAACAAACTTTGGTGTTTCTTCTAGACTTACAATTCTAACCGTTGAAACTAAATAGATGAGAGCTATTTACAGCATTCCAATGTAGGAGTACAGATCAGTGTGTTAATTTCTCATCTAAGAAACCCTTATATTTACATTGCAAATAAGATTTCCCCTCATTTAAAGGTAATTGAGAATCAGAGACAGGACAGGACTTAGGATCCCACAGTCATCCAGGAGTATATCCAGGATCTGAGCCCAGATGGATCTGAATCCAGAGTCCCTTCTCCACCACCCACATGGCCTCTTATCTGGGAGACTGATCTATCTAAGAGGATTGTCCTTTTTATTCCAGGGCACAACTGAGATCCAGATTGTGCTATATTAAAATACAGCATATTTCTAAGTATAATCTTTTCTCTAGTCTTCACTTGCATTTTTTTATTGGAAGCTAACAAAGGACCAGAGGCACTTTTAAAATTATTTTAACTGAGCTATTAAGAATGTAGAGTTCATCCTGTTCCTGTTTTGAAAAGACCCTGGTGTCAGTATCCTCATCTTCCCCCATTCCCACTTACCCATCCCCACTCTGTCACTGATACTTTACCAAAGTTTATTATGTAAAATTAATATGCCCTGTCTGCAGGGTCCACAACCAGAGAACAGCTCTAGCTGAGAATATTAGTTAAAACAAGAGTTTCACATGAAAACTATTACTTAGTATGTAATAGTTATAAATAAGAATGTCTTTTTTAATGTCAAAAAATTGAGCAGTCTCGGGCTTCCCTGGTGGCACAGTGGTTGAGAATCTGCCTGCCAATGCAGGGGACATGGGTTCGAGCCCTGGTCTGGGAAGATCCCACATGCCGCGGAGCAACAAGGCCCGTGAGCCACAATTACTGAGCCTGCACGTCTGGAGCCTGTACTCTGCAACAAGAGAGGCCGCGATAATGAGAGGCCCGCGCACCGCGATGAAGAGTGGCCCCCACTTGCCGCAACCAGAGAAAGCCCTCGCACAGAAACGAAGACCCAACACAGCCATAAATAAATAAATAAATAAATAAATAAATAAATAAATAAATAAATAAGCAGTCTCACATGACAATAGTTGTACATCAGTCTCCCATTGATCGAGAAGAATAAGTGAGAAGCCACTTAAAACTCAGTAAAGACTTTGGAATTCATTTAGTTTTCTTCAGCACAAGAGCATCCACATATATCCTGAAATATAATTCTTCACGTGCGTTCATGATGCCTCTGATACGCAAGATGGGCAAGGACAATTATAGAGTGATATTGTAAATAGAATGGAAAGGACAATGGAGGTAACAAGGGCCACGAGAGGTTTCTAAGTGAAGTGAAATCAGATCAACTTTTTCAATAGCTAACCTTGACAGCCCTGGGGAGAGCCAACTGCAATGGGATGCCCGGCAGCAGGAGGTCAATTAGAAAGCAGAGGAGGATGTCAGCAGCGCTGGGATGCAGAGACAGATAGATGTGGAGACAGTGGGTATGAGGGTGAGGGAGAGGGAAAATCCATAACAGTCTAAACTTGGGGAATAGACTGAAGGAGAAACCATGATAGGAAATAACAGGAAATATCAGAGGAGGAGATATTAGAATAGGGACATCTGTAGGGTAGGGAAGGGGTTGGAATGAGGGGCAACATTGTGTTTACTTTAGTATCTATTAAGATAGAAATGCCTGAGCTACACCCATTAGGCAGTTGGATGGATGTACCAGTTTAAAACTAGGGAGATCTAAGTTAGAGTTTTAGACGAAAATAAAACATAGTAGTTACAACAGCTTTAGAATCAGATAGACAATGAGTTCAATCAAGGCTCTGCCATTTGCTAACTTCATGGGACTGGGCAAGATTCAGAGCCTTACTGAGCATAAGCTTCCCCATTTGAAAATGAGGCTGGTAATACTCAGAGGAGTTTTTGGTGTGGATGGAATGACACAAGGCAGATAAGGAGGTTAGCAAACTGCCTGGCACATAATAGTAAATTCTCAGTAAATGTTAGATGCCATTATTATTATATAGGTTACTGAACAATGAATAGAGGTAAAAATTGAAACCAAAGGATTGGAAGTGATAACTGTGGGAATACACGAGAGAGAATAATCAAAGGCAAGGTCTTGAAGATGCCAACTCTGGATGGGAAGGCAGAGCAGGAGCAGGCAAAACAGACTGAGAAGGTGTAGAGGAAGGAGAAAGGAGGATCAGGAGAGAGCGAGCGGTGGCCTGGAAGCCGATGGAAGAGTTGCAACAAGTAGGAGGATGGATCAGAATCATCGTATTAAGCAGTTATGGAGCAGAAAATTAACCATTAGATCTCATAGCAAGGATGTCACTGTTGACCTGAACAAACAGTACTTGGAAGAAAGAAAGGGTAGAGGCAGTACCCTGAGACAGCAACCAGCTTTCCTAGAAGTCAGCTTAATTACTAAAAATAGATATATAATTATAGAAGAATATACTCCAGCTTAAAAACAAGAAGGGGGGCTTCCCTGGTGGCGCAGTGGTTGAGAGTCTGCCTGCCAATGCAGGGGACGCGGGTTCGAGCCCTGGCCTGGGAAGATCCCACATGCCGCGGAGCGGCTGGGCCCGTGAGCCACAACTGCTGAGCCTGCGCGTCTGGAGCCTGTGCTCCGCGGCGAGAGAGGCCGCGGCGGTGGGAGGCCCGCGCATCGCGATGAAGAGTGGCCCCCGCTTGCCACAACTGGAGAAAGCCCTCGCACAGAAACGAAGACCCAACACAGCCAAAATCAATCAATCAATCAATCAATCAAAAAAAAAAAAAAAAAAAACATACGCATCTGATTCAAGATCCTCATTAAAAAAAAAAAAAAAAAAAGAAAAGCCATCTTCCTGTTTAAAAAAAAAAAAAAAAAAAAAAAAAAAAAAAAAAACAAGAAGGGGCCAATTAGCAGAATTAACACAACTGAAATGGTTCTCTCCAGGAACTTTCCCCTCAGTGTGTGATCATGCTATTATTTCTCCCATCTTAAAAACAACAACAAATCTTGACTCTATAACTCTACTTCTTCCTGTGTCCACTGCTCCATCTCTCTTTTTAACCTTTGCAGCAAAACTCTTCCAATGGTTGAAATTCCCCATCTCCAATTTTCTTCTACATTCACTCCAAAAGGACTTCGCTCCCACATTCCACCAAAATTACTATTGTCAGAGTCACCAGTAACCCTCACATTGTAAAATCCAATGGTCATTTCTCAGTCTTCACCTTAGTTGATCTATTAGCAACATGTGATAGTTTATCATTTTCTGCTCTTTAAGCGCTTAGCTTTCAGGATGCATATTCTCTTGATTTTCCTCTTTTTTCACTAGCCACTCTGTCTCCTTTGCTGGTTCCTTATCATCATCTTGATTTCTTAATACTGGAGAGTCTTACAGCTCAGTGCTTGGGCTGCCTTATTGTTATTATTTTTAATCTACACTCATTATTCACTCAGTAATCTAATCTAGTATCATGGCTTTAAAAATATTTACATGCTGGTTCCCAAATTTATATCGTAAGCCTAGATCTCTCCAGAAATTCCAGAATACTACATCCATCTTCATTTTAGCATTCCACTTGAAATCTTTTTAAAACTGTAAATTTTAAAAATGTATATCAACTAAATCAATGCTTGTTAACCCTTTCAAGTACGTGGAGCCCTTCCTAATTTAAAAATTAAACCATTCATGTGAGTAGCTGTAATTGGATATCCATTGACAGCAAAATTTATAATGAAAGAATTTTCTATGACTTTAGTCACACTTGAAGTTTATATTTCATTAATCATTACATTCACTTGAAAAACATTTTTAAAGATGTTATCAATTATGTTATTTTCAATCTATGGACAATGAGATAGCAGCATCCACATTAACCAATTCATTGCTATATAATTCCCAAACTCTCCAGGATCTATGCCCCACAAGTTGAAAAACACAACTGGGTTACCAGTTAATTCATATGCATATCCAAATGTTTATGTCTTCAAGGCAGAGCCCACTATTTAAATTTTATATAGGTTGACACTTACCCTAGATGACTGATTCCTTGTTTCTCTTCATTTCAATCCATTACTTATAGGGATTCTCTTTTCAAGCATTACAAGTCAGAATGGGAAAAACAGAAAGCCTCATGTTTAACCCTCTAGTCCTCAGTCTTCTCTCATAAATTCCTAAAAGTACCACCAGCATCTGTTCACATCCTAAATACAGTTCAAAGGTCAAATAGCAGAGAATAAAATTTGAGAATACCCAATACACCATTAAAATGCTATGGTTTTGCCTCGTGTTATTTTGACTAAATATTAAAATTCAATTCCCTTTGTGTAAAACAATAAAAGA
Source organism: Balaenoptera acutorostrata (assembly GCF_949987535.1). Taxonomy (NCBI): domain Eukaryota; kingdom Metazoa; phylum Chordata; class Mammalia; order Artiodactyla; family Balaenopteridae; genus Balaenoptera; species Balaenoptera acutorostrata. Next base: position 62,663,865 of record NC_080070.1, read on the forward strand.
ACGATTAATATGGTCCTTAAAATACACTTCTTAGAAAAATTAAGATGGCTGTAAGATGTAGGATGGAATTGTAGTATGGAGAGACTAAAAGCAAGGGGACTAGTTAGGAGGTGACAGATGATGGAAGTAGCAGTAGGGATGTCCAGATACCTCTGGGCTAAGTACTATAGGACTTGGAGCCAAAAGTATAGGGAGAATGAAGGAGCGGAAGGATTCTAGGATGACTCCCAACTGTTTGTATTTGTGTGCGTGGTGATAATATTAACAATATGTGAAAGACAAGAAGAGGAGATTTGAGAGAATTAGGTTCAGTTTTGTTCTTGTTAAAGTCAAAGTTTCTGGAGGCATCTAGGTGATGATTCAATAGAAAGTTGAACATAAGGATCAAGTTCATCAGTGTATCAACAGCACGCATCAAAATCATCTACCAAGATTTTTATTCAGTAGCAATGAACAGGAACAAAGGGCACCTCTATTTAAAACAATTTTTACTGATGTCTCTGAAGTGCCCCAAAGGTGTGAAGCCCTGGTCTCAGGTTCAAGACAGAAATTGAGGTTGGCAATATATTGGGTAGCATATGGTAAGTTTAAAACAATAGTTTGCAGTCATATCTAGGACCAAATCTCAGATCTTTCAAGATATGATTTGAACAAGGAATGCAACTTTTGTGATCAAAACAGGAATACTATTAAGAGCCTTTCAGTGTTGTTGTAAGAATTAAATGAGATAAAAAATATAAAGAAATAAAAACAGTTCCCAACACATAATTGCTCAAAAAATGGTACATTTGGAGAATGGAATTAATTATCCTGAAAGGACAAAAGAGGTGGGAATTAAAGGTCAGGCCTTGGGAATGCCAACATTTTAGGTGTAAGGAGAGAATGATCAAGCAAATACACTATGAAAATATCAGCAAGAGGCCAGAGAAGATCCATGGAGAGCACTGAACTAGAGGCAATGGAGGAAATTGTTTCAATAGTCATGGGATAGGCCAATAGCATCAATTTCAGGAGTAAGGAAGACTAAAACTACAAGTGTATCACTGGACTGGAAGATGAGGAACTCATTGGGGACGGAACAATAAAACACACTCACAAGAGTGAGTCCTCTTGCCTGTATCCTTAGGGATGGCACCTGAGGTTGATTTCTAAACAGGCTTGTGACCAGACATTGGTTTCAGTTTCTGGTTGATGTCTTCTCCAAGGGCCACCATATCCTACCTCTGAAATATTGCTGCTTTTGTCTTGAGTGGATCTTTCATGCAAGGTGGTTGTCAGAGCACCTAAAGGGACAGAGAACTTGAACTTTATCAAGCTAACAGAAGAGACTGAATACACTATTTTATGCCTTCTTGTACACATGGCAGAATGTGACCTAAAGATAGCTTTCATTAAAATCCAGCTCAAGATTTTTCAGCAACTATAATTTTCTATCAAGAATTAACCATTCATTAGGGTGATCTTCAGCCTTTGCCTCCTGTGTACTCCCTCCTTCTTTTCTGTGGTGCAGTTTTGTTAAGCAACGAAGTCTGATTATAAATCCTGAGCTTGAGTTTCATTTTACACAACAGTTTGGTGTAGTTTTTTGGGATGTGAAACAAAGACCTTGAGAATGGCAGAGGTGAAGTACAGGGCAGGGAAGTGTGAGTTCAGGGTAGGACTTTTTGGTGCCTTACTTTAGGTTCTTTCCTAAGTCCCTTCTGCATGCTCCCTCAGCAATACTATGGGTAAGCTCTATTCTCGAAGTGTTTTCTGTTCAAAAAGACTTTGTTTTGGGGGGAGGATTATAAACTGAATCTGTCTGTCTAGTTACGCTTCCTACTTCTTATATCTTTCCTATATCATCCCTTCAAAATGGATGGCTTGTTTGTTGATGTTTACCTAGCTCAATTTTCTATCAGTCTCCCTCAATCCAAGGTTTAAGAAGGGTGTCTCACCCCTGCCAGGTGCATGTAAGATCATTGTTATCTTTGGGCTATAGCAGCAATTCTCAAAATATAGTCTTCAATGAGAGCAAAACTATTTTCTTAGTAATACTAAGATGTAATCTGACTCTTTCACTCAGTCTGTCATGAATGTACAGAGTATGAAACATTTATTGATATAGTTTCAGATTCCATATTACAACCAACCTTTAAGAAACTACCACTTGTCAAGTTTGGTGTAGTATCAAAGAATATCCACAATTATCTCAAAAGGCTGCTAAAATACTCCTCTCTTTTCCAGCTACACATCTGCATGAGGCCAGATTCTCTTCATATACTTATGCCAAACAATATATCACAACAGACTGAAAAGAGAGGCAGAGTGAGAATCCAACTGTCTTCTAAACCAGACACGAAAGAGATTTGTAAAATATATAAACAATGTCACTCTTATCACTAATTCTTTGGAGGGGAAAATAAAAGTATTTCTCATAAAAATTATTTATGTTAACATATAAAGTTTTAATTGTCACTTTTAAATGAATCAAGAATAAATATTTTTTAAATTTCTCCATTTAAATTATTTATACCATAAATATTGATATATAAGTTCCACCAAAAAAAAGAACTCTCTCTTGGGTCCTCAATAATTTTCTGAGTGTAAAGGCATCCTAAGATTAAAAAAAGAAGTTTAAGAAACATCGGTCTATAGAATTTGTTCTTTTTAAATGGAGCTCCCCCCTAAAATCTAAAAACATGTGGCATCTTTAGCCTACAGGCTAGAGAGAATACACCCTGCGACATCTCCATCAGACTGAGTGAAGACCTCAAGGAAGCTTCTAAGCTCCTCATGGAGACTCAGGACAAATCATATCAGGACTCAGCTACGTACTAACAAACCACCAAGCCAATACCCCAGCAGAATCACCCTCCTTCTCTGCTTCTAATCACACCCCCTCCATCAAGGGTCTCTGGAAGTGATAGTCAATCATGATACCCCTAGAAGGACTCATAAATATATAGGTATTCACGTGTGGATTACAATCTACGAAGGGGGAAGTCGATCATGAAGAAAAGCAGCTTCCGAAATAAACAGCACTTCTTGTCATATATCCTAGAAGATAAGATCTCCAGGTTTCCTTCCTTGGTCCACTGCTCTCTGGAACAAACACTGTGACTCTTTCATAGAATGTTTATGTTTTACTCCCTTGGACAAATACTGTGATTATTTTTAAATCTTTAATATTTTATTGGACAAATAGCATAACTTTGTTTAATTGTAGGTAGTCCCCTTTAACTAGCCCTTTTCAGGTTTGTCAACTTGGGACCATAATCTCTGCCCTCCACCAGTCTTCCCTCCACCCCAACCTCCCATATCTCAAAATCCAGTTGTATCACCAGGACCAGGATTTCCACTGACAGTTGTGCATGTTGTGATAGACCATAGACTTAAGCTAGAAAGAAAAGAAAATGAAATATAATCAGGATGGTAGATGGGAAGACTACGGAAGGGTGGAAACTAACGTGGTCTCAATTAGTTGGCTGAGTAGAGGCAGTGCGTTAGAGGGTGCTTGTCATATCATAATCATCATAGATTTGTAGAGATTTATATGAATTTGTATAGATGTATGTATGTAAAATTATAACAGTTTTCTGGCATATGGCAATTCATTAGGTTACTGTGAAATATAGAGGAAAGGGAGAAAGAAAGGGAGAAATCTACCCTCAGATGCTCTGAGCCTTCCCTCTGCTCCTCGCACTCATGCTTGTCTTGATATTTCAGTGCTGTTGAGGACATTACCTCATTTCTGCAAAGATGGGCCAGGTTTCCAAAAGGGGTAGGGCCTCTGTTGCAGCTGTCAGGCCAACTCTACTCTAAACCATAGGCTGAGAAGGAAAGGAGTCTGGGGAGAAAAGCAAGAGTTGGGAAGAAGGATAAGGAGAGGGGAGAAAAGCCTGTAGCTATATCTTTGGGTCAAACTTTCAGAACACATTTGCAAATCAGAATAATAAAAATCCAGGGCTAATCTGGATCTTATTTCCCAAAGATCTGCCACGCCGGCTACTTGGAGATTGCCTGGCTTGCTGCTCTATAAAATAGGGAGCTTCCACATTTGTTTACATCTCTTTGGGGAGGAATTATCTTGTTGTTACTTGACTTCCAGTCTTACGCCCCCCCCCCATACTTTAACTGTATATTGTTTGATTCATTTCTCTTCTTTTTCCCAGATGATGTCAAACACAATACCTGAAAGAAACATTTTGCTCCAGACATATTTGTTGAATTAATGATGGGTAGGATAATTTGGAATCACTCTTCAGCAGGTTTTCTAAAGCCTTCTTTTTGATCCCCAGGGAAATCCCTCCTTCCCCTGTGTACCCCAGACCAAAAGAATTTTTAAATTCTGAATTAAAAACTCTGGGTGAAGTCCAGGTATGGATAAGTTTGAAGACTTCCTCCAGATGATTCTGGTGTGCAGGCAGTGTTATGAATTTCTAGGACCCATTTCAGATAAAGAAAATATTTTTATTCATCATTGTACCCAGCAGTACCAGCCCAATGTCCAAAATTAAGAAGATTCTCACTTATTTGTTCCATTCAATCCCTTCAATGTTTCATTAGCCTTTGATTGAAGATCAATTTTCCATTACTAGGGATGGAAAATACTAGGCTAGGAGAAGACTCCTCAGTCTCATCCCAATTATATAACAATTTTATGATGTGACCAGTAGATCTAGTATGGCCTCTTGCTTTTTTCACATTTGTGAAGTAATGGGCTAGGCTAAATAAGGGTTAAGTTTCCTCCAGCCTTAGAATTTTGAGCACTAAATGGAAGTGAGCTATTTGGGCACATGGTACCATAGAAAGAAAATTTATTAATCTTTTCAAGCTCAATGCTACCTTATTTAAACTCCCAATAACCTTATAAAATAGGCTTTGTTCCTATATTGAAGATAAGGAAACTGAGGTGTAATATTTGGTGATTTTGTATACAAGTTTTAACCCAAATAAATCCAAGTCCAGAGCCCAGTCTCCTCTCAGCACACAGGGCCTCTGTACAAGGAGAATGATTTATATAAGGCGGCTGCCCTGGTGGTGCTGCCAGAAGAACAGGTGGCTGCATTAGGATGGGAAACAATGCCTTTCCCCGGCTTTCAATATAGGACGCAACTGAAGACCAAATTGCACTAGATACATTATTAAATCAAAATATCACTTTTCCCCCTTGATTTCATTCCCATTTCTGTAGTGAAGCCTACCGTAAAGGATGGATGCATTTAAAAGTTCTTTCTAATGAGCTATTAAAAATAAAAATTAAATTCTTCCTTTCTCTGTAAAGATCCTAGGGCTAGTAACCCCATGCACACCCAGGTCCACGCCAATTATTATTCAGCCCAGGTATGACCTTGGCTACAGGGTCAACAGCCTTGGAACTACAATAGCTAATCATGTTCATTAAAATTACTAAGTTCTAAAACCCCAAAGAAAGCTTTTACGAAATGATGATCAGTCAAAAAGGAGAACTAATCAGTGGATCCCAGCCTTGTCTTTTACTTGTGAGACACTCATTTCAACATGAAAAAAATTGAATGTAGTGGTACTTTTAGTATCTCATTGAGTGAGAAATTCACAATAATAAAAAGTCACTATAAATTTAGTAATACTTTGAAATTAATCTGGATTTTGTTCCTTATATAGCATCTACATACATCTGAAAAAATAATTATTCACATACACTTGAGACAAATCTGAACAGAAAATACAGGTGGGGCCAACTGTTAATGACCTTGGATGAATGCTATGGAAATTGGTAGGCAATAAGGACTCTAGGAGCCAAGAGAGGTTTTTAAGCAAAATGACAGAATCAGATTGATTAAAAAGGATCTGGTGACAATGTGCAGGACTAATGGGTTGTGGAAAGACCAGCCCAGGAAATCAATTAGGAAGCATGAGATGATGTCGGCAACACATCCTCGCCATGACATTTATGAACCAAATGCTGCTGAACATGAAGACCAATTTGACAGGGGATAATGGAGAGGAAGGAGACAGGACATTTCTAGATTTAGAGAGTGTGTGAAAGATAGAATCGTGAAGCAAAATACATACAAAAGAGGAGGTATTTGTGTTGTTGAGTTTGGGGGGAGGGGTAGAGTTGAAATGAGCAGGAATTTTGGAAGGCAGTAGACCACAGTTGCTATGGTGACAGTTTAGGATTCAGATGCGTCTGTGTTCAAAACCAAGGTCTGCCACTTGCTGACTATGTCAGCTTGGGCAAAATCCCTAACCATAAGGAATCTGTTCCCTCATTTGAATATAGGGACAGTGATACTATATCACAGTATAGATACAATGATACAGCACGCACTTAGGGATTAGAGATGTGCCAGCACGTGACGATGGCATGATCAACGTTGAGTGCAGTTATTATTATGTAAATTTAAAAACCATCAGAAATGTCCGGGAGTTGAAGCCATGCTACTTAAATTGGAGAAGTGATTTTCATCCTGAGAAACAAGAGAGAAGAATCAAAGTAGGGCTTGCTGGATGTCAAGTCAAATGAGAGGGAAGAGGTGAGAGAACCAGGAGAGGCTGGAGACCTGAAGCCAAGGAGGTAACAGTTTTAACAAGCAAGAGAAGAGCTGAATATCATCCCAGTTTTCACTGAGTATTGGCGACAGAGCTAAAAATCAACCCTGGATTTGCCCATGGATTAGTCATCAGTATGAAGAGAGATGTGAGGGTAATGGCAATATGCAGGGAGTGACTTTACCTTAATTTATAAGGTAAGACGCATATAAGATAAGAGAGTGGAGCTTAAATTCAAAACAAGAAGACCCTAATGCAAAGCAAGGAATAATTTGGTTCAATTAAAAAAAAGGTGTGTGGGGGGAGAATCATTCCACATACTTTTTTCCCCCTCCCCTCCCAAATCTACTCCATTAATAAATTATTTTAGTTCTTCTATCAAAATAAATCCCAAGTCCATTTACCTTTTCTCTGGTCTCTCTATGGCTACCACCCTGGTTCAGATTGCTATCATTTCTCTCCTGTACTACTAACCACTTAATTAGTGTCCTGGTTTCATCTTACTCCTCCGAGAAACGATTCTCTGTAGCATTAGCCAAGGAATTTTGAAAAAGTGTTAATCAGATACTATTCCCCTGCTTCAAACCTTCAGCTGTTTCCCATTGCATTTAAAATACAACCCTCACTATTTACCCTGGGTCTATGCAGCTCTAGTGAATGGACCCCTGATTATCTCTCTTACCTTATCTCCCTCTACACTCCTCCTTGGCTACCAAGTTTAGCACAATGGTCACCTTTTCTTTCCTCTTGCAAGGCGACTCATTCCCATTTTAAGCCCTTTGCACTTGCTATTCCCTCTCCCTGGAGTGCTATCTCTCATGATCTTCCCCATCTTCCTGTTTTTCTCATCTCAACTCCGATGTCAGCTTCTTCCATGACACTGGCCTTCCATGGCCTTGTCAAGTGAAGTAGCTCTTCCCCCTCCCCCAGTCAATTTCCATCTCTCTTTGCCTTCACAGCTCTATTGACATATGGGTCATCTTGCTGGTTTGTTTATTGTCTGTCTCCCATCTCCAGAATGAAAGCTTCAAGGACACCGGTACCTTACCCATGGTCTTGAATGTGAAAGGATTACTTGAGAGAGATCCAGATTCTACTTCTCCAGGAACAGACAGCAAGGGGTTAGGGTAAGAGGTAATGGGTAAACCTCTGCTTACCCTTTAGAGAAGGAGGGATACTTGGTTCCAAAGGTTTACCCCTAAGACCTCTGTTTCCTCCAAGACAGCATTGCCTGTAGAGAGTGAAGGGGCTGTGGGTGACTTAGGGAGAATAGTACATAATGACAAAAAAAGGGACTGCCCTGTATGGCTGAGTCTCTATCTATGAGTGGAAGCCATACACATCTAGTGGGGCACTCAGTGGTGGGACTGTCTCTAGAAAGCAGGAGAGAACAGTGAACAAGTGTTGATCCTACGAGCTTATGAATCAGGGGTCCCAGTCTCCCTCATTCCTCCTTAGCTCCACACAGCAGCCAAGGTGATTTCACAAGGACACAAATCATATCATGGTGCTTCCCCATTCAGAACCCTTTAAGTGTTTCATTCACCTCAAACCAAATGCAAACCCCTCAAGCTTTTATGTGAATTGGTCCCTGCCTACCTTCCTCTCTGACATCATCTCATATCCATCCCTGCTAACACACTGGACTCCTCTCTTCCCCATAGTTCTCAAGGTTATTTGCACCTTAGGTCTTTGCTCTTGCTGTTTCCTCCACCTGGACCACTCTACCCTCAGAGCTCAGCATGACCAGTTCCTTTATATCATGAACTCAAAGCTCTAATGTCACCACCTCAGCCGAGGCCACCTTCTCTGAAATAGCCAGCTACCTCTTCACCCCAACCAGGTCATATCACTTCAACCTGTTCATTTCTCCCAGTGCTTCTTGAAGGTTTCCTCTTTTCTAGGCATTGATCTCAGCATGCACATGTGCGTATTCATTTATTTAATCCCAACAACAACTAAATGAGAAGGAAGCTTTTATAATCATACTCATGTTATAGAATAAGAAACTGAGGCCCAAAGAGGTTAAATAAATTGTTCAAAGTCACATCAGTAAACTGTAGAGAAGCTGTGATTTAAACCCAGGCAGTCTGACTCCAGAGCCAGTGTTCTGGAACCCTTTCCAGTATACTTCAGCACACAGCATACAGTAAAGGCTCAATAAATGTTGATTAATTGTCTAATCATCAAGGAAATAAGAAATCCAACACAGGGATGCACTTTTACTATCTGATAAATTCCCAGGAGCCAAAACTACCCAGCAGACACCCTCACTAGGAAATCAGACCTCCAGGGAAGAAGAGAGGGAAGCCCACTCCAGGAAGTTCTCTACATCAGGACAAACCAGCAAGCCCCGAGGCTGGCAGCAAAGGTTACCCACTCTTGACTGAATCTTGATGATATCCAGGGGACTTCGTGGACTCCTGAGCAAGATGGAGAGCTGAGAGGGATTTATCAGGAAATACAACTGACTAGGCTTTGACCGATAGAAGGCGTCCTCGCCCCCAACCCCACCATTGCCTCCTCCACCTTCACCATGTCTAAGTGAGACACTACACTCTCAGAGGCTTTTGGTGGTACCCATGTAACAGGTATCTCTCTAGGCCCTAGAGACTAGAATATAACCACCTGTGAATCCTGCATCCGGGACAAGGACAGGACAGACAGCCTTGGGGGCTGCTATACCAGCCCTGGCTCTGAATGCCCTTCAGATACAATGACCATTTCAAACAGACTTCCTGACCCACGCGCCCAGAAGTATGTCCTGCATTATCCTCCATCGGGGCTGGGGCTATACACTGTTAACCAAACTAAATTTTCCATCTCCATGGTCTACCCAGCCACCTGGATTCCAACTTTTAACGCACGTGTATTCCAGTCTTGGATGGCATCATTCAAGAGCATCCACAAGAGCTTCATCTTGTTCAGGGCTCATCAACAGCCAGCTGGTCACAGTATATCCACTACATCACTACCCTTCCAAAGATAACAGGGATGGTCCATCTGCCCAACCTCCCTCAGTGGAATCTGCCTAGAGCAAGTCAGTGTTCCTCTCTGCTCAGAACACTCGGCATGAATTCCCCAGTTCCCCATTTCTCCTGGTTACAAGAACACTCTAGCAACCAGCCCACTTAAACCCTCCCAAAATAACTTTCTGGTGCACCAAATAATGGTATAAAGGACATATCCAGTAGGAGCCCAGGCAGTCAGAGTGAAAGACCCCAGCTGGCTTTCCTCCCAGTGTATACATCGGAGCATAGTAAGCTTTTCTCCCAGGGAACTTGAGGGAAATTATGTGGACCCTTTCCAGACATAGTACATCATAGTAGCTATTCTCTTGGTAATTACTGTTGAGAAAATACATGAAAGAATGACTTTAGAAATACTTTAAAATAAATTCCTATCATATTCATCATAAAGGCACACATAATTGTTTTTCAGAGATTATTAGTCTACAAACAATACTACAAGAGCAGTAATTGTGAGCCCATGGCCCACAGATTAGAAAACACTGAACTAGATTCCCAGCTTAGGTCTGAGCCCCCAGATGTGGATCCACATAATGACTTTCAATGGCTCTGAGCACATCTGCCTTCGTGGATACTTCCCTCTGTAAAAAATATTAAAATTTATATTTTACAATTGTGTTGGTATATAGACAAATATATTATGTTAAAATATTTTCTTTGACCTAGATGCTCATTTTTTTCTGACTTTAAAAGAAATGAAAACATTATCACTGTGGGTCCTTAGCACTATGCTTCATAGAGAAGGCAGCCCTGCCCAGGTGTAAACACCTTCAGGGCAGTGTCCATTTCAAGATCTCCCTACTAATTATTAAGGGGGTTATTAGTCAATAACCCAAATGATAGTCATATTTTTTCTCACCTCTTCAATCTAGGGTCTAAAAGGACTTCTTTTTTAGTATTTGAAATGCAGGTTTGAGGAGGTAAACTTCTGATCCTTAATTTTCCACCCCATCGGTTGTCTCTCATAAGTCCTTAGTGTATTGCTTTCAACCCATAATTCAACAGGTTAAAAAAAACAGGATGGAAAATTCAAGAGGAGAATTTCTAATTGCCAGATACACTATTATACTGCCATACTCATTTGCTGTCATTTTAGACCAGTTAGGACTATACCTCTTGGTCTCATGTGCATCCTGTACAAGTTCATAGAGGAATAACTGACACAGTCCACCAGTAGATGCATTTTTTACTTAAGAAAAATGTCTCTGGAAGCAGTGGGAAGGAGAGCTGGAATGTGAAATGTTGGTAAGCAGGAGAGCAGTGAGAAGGCAAAGATGATGATTTCAGCTGTGGGGATGCCCAGACATTTCCAGGGTAAGCTCTGCAGCAAGTGGTACCAACCACATGGGAAGATAAGGGGTGGTGTGGGGGGGAAGCAGGTGGGATGGTTCCCTGTGCACCAGTTAGACCTTTACAGCCGCTCAGCTCCAAATTCACCCAAAGCCTACTCTGTGAAATGGACCTGGGCCCTTTAAATATTTTTCCTTTGCTGGCAGGCATGATTTAGGCTTTGTCAGTAGAGGGCACAGGAGGAAAGCGTTTTGCTTCCTGATTCTGGTGATCTGTGTGTCTTTCTCCAGCACCTGCTCCTGTGTCACATGCAGCTTCCCCAGTACCTGGCAGCTCCCAGCAGCCAGCAGCTTCCCCAGTCATCCCCCTCAGAAGGTTTTGTAGCAGAATGCCTCCAGGGACGCACCTCTTTGCGAACAGCTTTCTTTGGCACCCTAGAGAGCTGATTTCTGGCAAGTTAGCCAGCACTGCACCACAGTGACTTCTCTGCCACCCAGGGAGCTGGCAGTGTCCCCTCCCACAAGGTCCAGGTCTCAGCCTGGAAGGGGGTGGGGGCCCTTCCTTGTGCACTCTGTCTCTGCCCCAGCGGCGGTGGCTGCTCTTTCTATCTGCTATTCCTAGATTCATTTCAGTTCTTTTGCTTCTTCCTAGCCCATCTCATGTTACTTCTATCCCCTTTTATACTTAATAGTTTTTTATATTAAACTTTCCCGTTACTGTGTGGTTTACGTCTCCTGATTTGGCCCAGACTAATAGACCTGGCTCCTAAATTCATAAAGATGGTGATATTATTAATAAATATGAAAAACAGGATGAGGAGGCAGTTTGAAAGGAAAGTAATTTGTTCTGTTGTGTACATGTTAAACTAAGGTTCTTGACAGACACTCAGGAGACAGTCAAGCACAGGGCTTTACATTATCTGGTGCTTTTCCAAAATACACATGTTCCAGCTCCACCCACTGAGATGTTTATTGAGATGTGATACTAGATTAGGGCACAGACACCTGTATTTTTTTCAGTCTCCACAGATGGTTCTCAGGTGCAATTGTAATATTTGACAGTATAGGGTGTTGATTTGTAGCTAGATTAATTTGGGTTTATATCTGTTTTGCCTTTTATTAGCGATGACTGTGAACAATGACAAGCCTCTTCTACAAAATGTGGCTAGTAATATTTGGCTGTTTAAATTGTAAGAACTAAACTAGATGAAGACATGTAAAAAGCATAGTTCTTGACACATCATAATATTTATTTCAGTAAACGGTAGGAGTGATTATTCTTCTCATATGTTTTGAATCTGCTTTATTTTTCTACATTCTACTTACCCCCACCTGATATATTATACAGTTATATCCTTATTTCATAATTCACCTGTCTAGAAAGTAAACTCCATGATAGCAGGGCATTGTTCTAATCAGAGTTGCTCCCTAGTCCAGGACCAATGTAAGTAACTCAACAAGTATTAGTTGAGTGAATAAATGATCTAAATCCGAGCAGCAGCAGCATATTTAGAGAGCAGAATCAGTTAACTTGAAAGACCAAGAGAGAGTTGAATTTACAACAAAGCCAATGTTTGAAAAGTAGGAAGAAGAGAAGCAGTCAAAGACATACATACACTAATTGAGATTGACATATATACACTAATATGTATAAAATAGATAACTAATAAGCACCTGCTGTATTAAAAAATAAATTAAATTAAATTAAAAAAAACAAAACAAAGACATCGTAGGGGAAGAACAAACTTTTCTTTTACATTTTAGGCTCCTTTAATGGGATCTGTGAATTAAACTGACAAAGGACAGATTAACAGGAGAAAAGGCATACAAATTTTATTTGATGTTCATTTTTATTGGGTTGACCAAAAAGTTCTTTTGGGTTTTTCTGTAAGATGTTATGGAAAAACCCAAATGAACTTTTTGGCCAACCCAATGCATGTACACAGAGGCCTTCAGAGAAAATGAGTGAAGACACAAAGAGGCATTTAGACCCAGGGACTTATATACCAGTTTAACAAAGGGTAATAAATTGTGAAGACCTGACTAGACAAAGGATACAGGGATTAGGACACAGATATCTTGGGTGAGACATTATTCTGTCTTCTGGGAATCTTCTATGATAAACTATCAAACTATTTGCCTGGGCAGGAGACTCTGGCAATGTAAAGTAATGGTAATGAAGACAGTGGACTATCAAAATCGTGCTAATGTGGACAGCAAGTGTGGTTCTCAGACTGCAGGCTGAGTCCAAAAGTAAGATGGCTTTGGTTTTCACAGCCGTAGCCTACAGCAAATAAGGCAACTGAGATCCAGACATCACAATAATAGACATGATTTACTGAATCCAGCCTTCTTCATGTGGTTTAATTTCACTATTCACTAAGTGTCCAAGAGCCAAAATTGCCAGTTAGTCACCCTATCTATGAAGCTGGAATCCCAGGGAACAGAAGCTTTGCTCCTTCAGCAAAGCTTTCAGTCTGAGAAAGTGTAGCCACAAAGCCAGACCACAGACCAGGCAGCACCAAAACATCTCTCCTCAGGAGACCATGGAAGGCGTCTAGAGTAGGTAACTGGAGGCAGCTGGCAGCCTTAGGGCGGATGGGGCTGAGGGGGCTTTCCCAGGGCCAGTGCATTACGCCCACAGCCAAATGTGGAGCCTTCCTCCTCAAAACTCTCTATCTGTGCTTCTGAACATATAGCCTGCTGGCCTTCAAGGATATGGTTTACTCATCAAAAAGCCTCTTCAGTTTGATCTTACCCTGGTGTCTACTGTTGGAGAAATATAATTAAAAACAAAATCTCATCCCAACCCAGAACGCCTCTCCACAAAAGTAAAAGGGAAAAAAAAATTGTATTATTGAAAAACCATTAAACCAGAATGTGATGCACATTACAGGCAACCTGCTGAAGAGTTTGCAAAGACAGAAAGAAACCTTACTCTTTTATATTGCTCAGTGGATACATTATATTCATGTTTTCAAGATAAAATTGCTAAATTTATTGTATCTTTGTAGTGGTAGGTTTTGCAATTTGGAATCAGGTGACAGCTGAAGTTCGTCCCATCTCTTCCTAGGAAATAAGGAGGTAGAGCGTTATCTTCCTTGATTTCAAAGAAATGGCTCTCAGATAGTTGTATGACTGGCAAGAGGCATTTGACCTTACTCTACCACCTGGAAAAGGTCAAGCCCAACAGCACATGTGTCTGTTATCCCACCCTCAACACCAGAAACCTGACTTTGGCCTCCATTGTATCTGTCATCCCCAAACCTTGTCACATTAATCCTAAATTATCCTGTCCTTATTATAACCAGTGTTCCCAAACTTCAACCCATGAGTATATCCCTGCTTTGGTGAACTCGATTCAAAGGCCCCATGTTAGCATCCTCCCACCAGGTGTCTGATGCAGAAAAGAATTCATATTTCAGTGGAAAACTATGCATTGTGTAGAGGACATTTCTTCAAGTTATCAAGTTCTATCCCTGTCCATTGTCCTTGAGCTCTGTAAGTTGTAGGTAACTGAGAGACTTGCAAATTCTGTCCTATCTTGTGGAGGTTCAATTGTCTTCACTGACAATCTATGGAAAAAAAATTTGCCTCCATTTACATGTTCAATTCAATATCCTTTTGGTCTATATACATCTGAGCTTTTTCAGCTTTTCCTTTGCACAGGTTATAACATCTGCCTGATTCCTTCTTGAGCTAAGCAAACATGTTCATTTTAATAACTGCATAAGGAAGTAGTTCAGAGTATGTCACCCTAAAATATGCCACTCTGGCATAAGAATTACTTTGAGCTGAAAGTGACTGAGAAAGAGCAGACACAGTATAAATTCTCTGCCCTCCCCCTATCTGCCTGAAGGCAGAACATAAATTCCCCTTGTGAAGGTGCCCTTCCCATCTTCCACTTCCCATACCAAGCAGGGGATAACAACTTGATTACTGGAGATGAGATGGCACCGAGAGGAATCTACATAACAAACCCTATTAAAACAACCCTTATCTTCCATTAGTTTCCCCCATATATTTACCTAATTGTCAGGGCTCCAGCTGGAAAAACGAGGAGGGTAGAGGGAAAAAATGTTTCCTCCCTTACAATAGGAAGCATGATTTTAACTTTTTTAAAAAACGTTTTCGGCTTCCCTGGTGGCGCAGTGGTTGAGAATCTGCCTGCTAGTGCAGGGGACACGGGTTCGAGCCCTGGTCTGGGAGGATCCCACATGCCGCGGAGCGGCTGGGCCCGTGAGCCACGGCTGCTGAGCCTGCGCTTCTGGAGCCTGTGCCCCGCGACGGGAGGGGCCGCGATAGTGAAAGGCCCGCGCACCGCGATGAAGAGCGGTCCCCGCACCGCGATGAAGAGTGGCCCCCACTTGCCGCAACTGGAGAAAGCCCTCGCACGAACCAAAGACCCAGCACAGCCAAAAATAAATAAATAAATAAATAAATAAATAAATAAATAAATAAATAAAATTTAAAAAAAAAAAAAAAAAAAAAACGTTTTCAACACTAGCAGTAGCCAAAGTAGGAGAACCAGCCAAGTGCTCATTTGCTTTACCTGCTACAGGTACCATGCTCCTTTGCCCACCCTGCAAAGGTCTGTAGCACATACCATTTCCCCCCCAACAAAACACCTTCTTCCCTCTGTTTACTCTTTGCTCTTCTACCAACTCACAGCTCCCCCATTCTTCCTAAATCTACCGTTGCCTTCTCAGCCAGCCACCTCTGAACCACCTAAGAGGACATTCCAGCCTGTCCCCTTCCTCATTCCTCCTGGAAACACTGACACCACCTGCACTTGGCTTAAAGCCTGCTTTTTATAGCACTCTTGTTGAAATATCAGTAGGATGACCACAACCTAGGACTTCTGACGATGAAAGGGAGTGATGTTAAAAATCACAAGGCAAGAGGAATAAGTCAGGATTGGCTTGGGACGCCTGGAATGTATATTCATGCTATGAATCTGTGGGAGAATTTGATGTTAGAATCAGATAATAGATGAGTGCCTGAATCCTGGATAAATCACTCACAAGTTGTGTGATGTTGAGCAAGTTGTTTTACTTCATTGAGCTTTGGTTCTTTCTCCTGTCAATTGAAAGTAGAAAAGCAACTTTCCAGCACCAGTTGTTAAAATTAGAGATCACTAGAAGATTAGAGATACTTAACATAGGGCCTTGCACAGAAGGGTGCTGAAAAAAAGGCATCTCTGATCACCCATGTGAGACCTGATGTGGTTCTTGCCCTCCAGCTTCACATCACAGTTGCAGATTACAGGCCTTGCTCCTGGTCCTGCCAGCAGCTCAGTCCATCCCTCAGACCTATGCAGAGGAATCAACACACTTCCTGCCTACCACGTAGAATTTCCCACAACTCTACCTCACAGTACTGTGTATAAAACTAAGAAAAAACACCTAGTATTTTGGGAAAAAATATTTTTCTTAGACATTTTCATTATTTAAGCACTATCTCATAAAAATCCAAAAGTCAATGATGTAGATAATGTCAGCACTGAAAAGGGACTTTTAAATCTAAATTCTACATAGAACTGAATCTATTCTAGGGGTTCTCAACCTTGTCTGTATATTAGAGTCCCCTATGGAGCTTTTAAAAAATACTGTACAGTTACCTGGATCTCATCCAGAAATGATGGTTCTGTGGGTCTGGTGTAGAGACACATCTTTTTAAAGTTCCCTGATGATTCTACTGGCCAGTCAGGGTGGAAAACCACTGACTTCCTCTCTGAATACAAATTATAAAATTGTGCAAACATGATGAAGGGGTAAGAGGTGGAAAATGGCTGTTGTTAACTTGTTTAGATAGTGGATTCCATTATTATTGTTACAATATTATTTGTAAAATAAGCAAAATGATATCGATTACATGTATCTGTGGGGTCTGAGTTATTTGCTTCTAGAAATATCTATTTAGAATCCTGTGAAGATGGCAAGGGAAAGGACAAGATGGGGTAGCTATAAGACAAGAAAACAAACACCACCCACATGGTACTCCCTAGATTCCTTCCACCTCATCCCACTCTGCCCAGTTGCAAACCACAGCAAGAATCCTCCACTGTCCAATTGTCAGTTGATGCTCAGGATATATACTTGCTGGGAAGCATCAGAGGTTGTACTCTGCCCTCTGCTCTTCTCAGCCTTCCATGTCTGAGTATTTCAATTCAGACTGGAGGTTACATCATTCTGCAAGGTCCTACCAAGGCTGCAAAGGAGCCTGAAAATCTACTGCTACTAAAAAATTCCACCATAAACTAGAGAGTGGGAGAAAGGAAGGATGGAAATGGGCATGTTAAAGCTAGACCTGTGAGCCAGGCTGTCAGAAAAGATATGCAACTCTGAATCATGGGGGAAGTCTTGGCTGCTAGTCTCTCATTTCTTCAAAAAATAAGGAGGGGATGACTTTTTCTAAATACTATTTGGTGATTACCTGCTTTGATCTTCTGCAAATACCAGTATCTTCTATATGTGTTTATATCTCTTTTGAGGAAACTCATTCATTCAACAAATATCTACTCAGACTTACCACGTGTCAAGAACTGTTCTGAACCCTGGGAACACAATGAACAAAACAGATGAAAATCTCTGCCCACTGGAGCTGACATACTAACGAGGAAATTATCACCTACTGTGGTAATTATTGTGGTTATTATTCTCCTTATCTCACCCCTCCCCCTTTGTTGTAAACTGGCACATTATTTGCCTTATTTTCCTCTGACCAAATGCAACATATTATCTGGTAAAGACTTGTTTCTTAAACGTTTATGTTGAACTGATGAATGGCTAGAATAGTAGACTGCTTTCATAAGGCATATAATGGCTTTAGTGTAGGTTTCTCTTTCGTCTACAGGCAAAATTAATACCTTCCTCCCTTTACAGTCTCAAGCTTTTATTTCAGCTGCTCTCCTAGTCCAGCTATAGCAAGATTTGGTTGAGTTGATGCCTTTGTCTCCACCATATTGGCAGTAGCTTCTGATGAAGAAGCTAATTGAAGTACCACTGCATTCACTAGCACTAAGAAGACTCTCAAATATATTTATTCAGTTCCATAGGAGAGCAAAATTTG
Source organism: Balaenoptera acutorostrata (assembly GCF_949987535.1). Taxonomy (NCBI): domain Eukaryota; kingdom Metazoa; phylum Chordata; class Mammalia; order Artiodactyla; family Balaenopteridae; genus Balaenoptera; species Balaenoptera acutorostrata. Next base: position 62,681,770 of record NC_080070.1, read on the forward strand.
CCATCCCCAAATGAGTCTCTTTGGTGTGCGGATTATTTCAAGCTGAAAACAATCAAGGCTCAAAAGACTAAGGAAGAACCTTTGATCTTCCTGCTAACTGCCTGAAAGAATTTAGACAGAGGACCTGTTCCAGGAGGGGAGATATCATCATAGATGTGTCGACTGAAAAAAAAAAATGTGCAACCTGAAAGTTGAGAATTATGTTTTATTTAGCAGACTTGCTGAAGACTTAAGCCTGGGAGACAGTCTCTCAGATAGCTCTGAGGAACTGCTCCGAAGAGGCAAGGGAGCAGCCAGGATATATAGAAGTCTTTGCAAAAAAAAACCCCAAGTAGTCAGAACATCAAAAGATTAGTGTTAATTAGAGAAAAACCAGACGTCTCAAGTTAATGAATTTAGCACCTTTCTGTGTATGGGAAGATGCAAGAGTTTGGGCTCACTGAAATCATTCCTTTGCTATGCACCTTAACTATGTAGGGCCAGTATCCTCTTTTCTCCATCCTGAATCTCCTCAGGGTGTACATTTGCGGGCAAAGGGCGCAGCTGCAGTTGCAGCTGGCTTGATGGCCACAACATCCTTTGTTTACTGATTGTGGCAGGCGACATTCTTTGTCCACAGGTAACTATCGTATAATATGAACAAGGTGTGGTAGACAGGGAGGAACCTAGCAAAGTCTGTTTGTTAAAATTCATCTCTGTGTCCTATTGTTTCTGTATGGTCCAGCAAACATTTGTTAACCAAATGATTGCGCTTTTTCATCTTCCTGTGAATTGCCTTCCTTCCCTTTGAAGTCCCAGATCTTTACCTCCATCTCCTTAGTCCAGGATGACATATATACCTCATTTTACCTGACTGTCTTTTGGAATCTCTCATGCTGATTCCCTGTACATATGTAACTAAATTTGATTTTTTTTCTGTTAATCTGTCTCATGTCAATTTAATTCTTAGACCAGGAAGAAGAACCTAGAAGGGTAGAGGAAAATTTTATTTTCCTTCCCCAACAGTTCAATTCAAGGTTGATTTTTCATTATACTTAATTACTAGGTAATTTATCCATCCACAGAGTAGAAACTACAGCTAGGATATGAAGTAAGACCCTGGGCTCAAGCCGCAGCCACATAGTTGATTCAGGATGTGACCATAAGCAACTTGCATTCCCTCCTGAGGTTTCCATGCCTGCCAAACTATGAGTGCTAATTAATACATTCTTAATATTCCTTTCAGCCTTAGAATTCTAAGCACTAAACAGACGTAAGCTAGTAAAATATGGCACTCTTAAGTAGGGAGAGTGTGAGGGGTAGAGTGAAAGACAGGAAGAAATATGAATATTTGTAATTTTAAAGACTGGGTATAAGGTAAAACCCAAAGTTCATATCATTTTTTGTTGTTGTTGTAGACCAGACTGGGAGATATTTTGAAGTGCCTGCGTGCACCTATTCGTTAGGCAGCTGGATGTACAGGTCTAGAAATGTGGCCATCCAAGCTGGAGCTCAGAGGCTGGAAATCAGAGTGGTTATAACAACAGCTTATGAGTTGCCCAGGCCTGGGTTCAAACCTGGCTTTAACCTTTACTAGATATGAGAACCTAGACAAGAACTTTAACCTTACTGAATCATAGTTTCTGCATCTGAAAATAGTAATCAGAACTTACTGCTCCTGGGGTTTGAGGAATGGATTACATGAGACAATGTATACGGCAACTAGCAAAGGGCCAGGCAGCAATCATGATAAGTGCCATTATTATCATATACATGTGAAAGTCATCGGTCATCACAATACAGATGGGGGGCGTTGCCAAGGGAATGGTGCTGGAAAGCTAAAGAGAATCAAAGACAAAAGCTCAGGGACTCCAGTACCAGAGAAACATGCAGAGAAGGAATAGGCAAAGCCATGGAGACAGAGTAGCCAGAGCAGCCAGAATGCCAGGGGAGAATCAGGAGAGGGTAGTGAGCTGGAGGCTGATAGGAAAAGTGTTTCAGCAAGCAGGAGAATGAATCAGCTGCATCCCCCTTTCAGTAATGGAGGACAGGTGATAAAATTTAACCCTTAGATTTGGCAAGCGGAAGTGACCTGGAGAATGGGAGTTGGAAGAGCTCTGTGAAAATTGAGGAAATACACAAGGATATCAGTTAGCACTCTTAAGACTATGAAAGCTTAATCATAAAAATGGATGCATAATCTTAATATAGAATATAACCTAGATTAAAATCGAGAAGAGCCTAATTAAAAGTATGAGCACATCCAAACACATAATTTGGCTCAAGCTAAACATCTAAGAATCTTCTTGCTGTTTTTTCACTTATCTTAAAATTAAGTCCATTAAAAACTCCTTTTGACTCTGTTTCAAAAATAAGTGCCAATTCCTCTACTTCTCTATCTCCTTTGGCTACCATCCTAACTGAAAGCACCACTCTACTCTGTACCACCTGCACCTCAACAGCCTTCTGCCTCCTTTCTTTCTCCTGTAGAATCCATTCTCCTGAACGCTGCCATGGTGCTATTTTTAAAACAAGAATCAGATCATACCAATACATTGTTTTACATTTTCCAGAGACTAACCATTGTACTTAGACTGAAATCCATACAAAGGGGTCTGTGCAGGGTCAGTAGGGTCCAACGTGGCCCCACCAGAGACTACCTCTCTAACTTCACTGCATCTTTGCTTTCTACTCTTAAGCCACATTGATCTTTTTGTTTCTTATACATGTCAAACAATTTTGTATATTTTTAAGAGGGTGCCCCAAACGACATAGCTTCAGGACTAGTTAAACTTAGATCCACCTCTGCTCAGCTCCCTGTCACCATCACATCAGCCTGTTCTTTAACTGAGCTTACTGTATGTGCCAAGCACCATTCTAAGAATTCAACATGGACTTTTTAATTTAATCTTTACCACAACTCCATGAGATCAATAATTTCATGATCCTGATTTTCACACATTAGGAAAAAGAGTCTTAAAGAGGTGGAAGAATTGAAAAGGTCCATACAGCTAGAAAAGAGGACATGGGATATTCAACCCCAGGCAGCTTGGGATGGAAGAAGGAGGGGGGAGGAAAAGAGGAAGAAAGAGGAAGAGAGAGGCAGAGAGAGGCAGAGAGAGGGAGAGAGAGATGAGGCTGCGGATGACAGCTTACAGAAAAGGGAGGCAAATGTTATTGGAAGCTAGAGAAAAGGAGACCTTTATTATACAGTGGCAGAATGTTCCTCATTCTCAGCTCTCCAAATGACAGATGAGTCTAAAATTAAGAAATGGCTTCCCAACAGAGATCAAATTCAGGACCCTATCAGAAATATATCATCTGAAGATGAGACCAAGGGAGTGACTGTAAATTCCTTTCTTAAGGTTTAAGAAAGGTTTGAGGCACTGTTTCAAACAGACCAAAGTTGCTGTAAGGAAGGATCTTAATGGTGTGTCTCACAGATCCTCTCCTTACTGCGCTTCTAAGAATTTTAAGAGCATCGTCCTATAGCAGTCTTACAAAAAGCCCAGTACAGAAGGGCTTATCTCAGTGAGATTTGTGGGTGTGGTTTTTGTCTAATGGAGGGAAACAATAATATTCAGAGGAGATCTACAAAGTTTTAAAGAAATTGTACTGGTGAATACACAGCTTAAACTAAAAGAGACAGAGGACATTTACAAAATTAAAAGAGGCCTTTGTACCCACAAATAACTATGTGTTGGAACTAGGCTAGAAAATTACTCTGTTGCATGCATAGGCTATTTATTATGAAAAGGGAATGATGACTCAGATGGCAAAACCAAGACCCAGAGTGCAGAGCCAAGAGCCACAGTAAATCATTCCCAGGAAGTAAGACTGAATCCTAATCAAGAAATGGGTAGTATATGCCCAGTTAAATTTCAAGGTTGCTTTGGAATGGCAACTCTTGGGTTTCTCCCATTTTCTCCTATTAAAAAGCAGTTTAGAACATTTCTAAGCCTATTTCACTATTGTATGTTGGGTGTGTGGGGAGCAGAGAACTTGTCTTTTCAGTTCACAGGTCTTTTAGGTAAAGAGGAATTGCATTCAAGGAGCTGTACACAGGGAACTGCACACAGAAGCCTCATCTTCACCTGCACCACATTTATAAGACAGGATTTACATGATTTGACCTGATGCTATAAAGGGCTGATAGTTGAGGGTCTTTCAGGAAGTAAAGAATATTTTTCATGTGAGAGTGATACAATTGTTGTGGCCAGAGGGTGGACATACTTTCCAAAGATGCCACATCTATCCCACATGCTCTTCTTACAACGCAACACTGACACTCCTTCGGATCTGTGTAACTACCTCAACAAAGAGTATGTGGCACAGTGATACTGCATGGATTTTGAAGCTAAGTCAAAAAAGGTGATTGGCTCCTACCTGGCTCTCTTTCTTTCTTGGACACATGACTTGGGAGCTGATATATAAGAAGTATGAAATTGCCAGTGCTGGAGAGACTTCATGTAGAAGGCACTTACAGACAGAGCTACCAAGGAGCCCCAGCTATAGTCACCCCCAGCTATTTGAGTCTTCCTAGCATCAACTGCCAGACATGTGAGTAAGAGATCCTTCACATGATTTCAGCTCCCAGCCTTCAAGCTGCCCCAGCTGACACCAAGTAGAGCAAACATGAGCACTGTACATATTGTATATTTGTGAGCAAAACAGATGTTAAACCAGTAAATTGTGAGGTGGTTTTTATGCAGCCATGGTAATTGGAACAATACTTCTGCCTCCAAACAGATCCTGTCACACTGTAACTAGGAAAATTATTTCTAGAATATTAAGTGAGGTACCTACATTACAAAGATATCCCCAGGCATCCAAAGTTCTGCTGCTCCAGTCTTGACTCCTGAATGCCACTGGGATCCAATGACTCTCTTTTCAGCAATCGCCCAGCCACACTCACTCCAGAATTTCTCCCACTTTGTCCCCTTCAGAACTAATTACCACAACCCTGGACGTGAAAGGTAATTTCTATCCTGATGGTATAACCAACCACCTAATTTTCACTATTCATTCAATTTTTTATTCCAGTTTCAGAAGACAGTTTAAATATGCTATTATGAAAGCACATCAGAGTCCAGACAGATTCTCTACTATACCTCCAAATTTAAATATCACTGCTTCAGCTACTAAAGTTCCATTGACTCTTCAGAGAAAAACATTGCTCTCCCTAATGCCAATCACTCTTCCATCAATGCTCCATCAGTGTTACTTAATCCATCCTCTACCAATCTTCGAGGACCCCATTCCTCCTGGACCCACTGGCATTCAGCCAGTTTAGGGACAAAACCACTTATGGCTCCACCTGCCTTCACCTCCAAACTTTTAGAAAGAACAATCTATGCATGTTTCCACTTCACTGTTCCCTCTTTACTGCTCAAAGTGGAAGACAGTTCAAAGGGCACAGCTGGTAGAGAGGTGAGGTCTAGTCTAGGCTGGCTGGACAGCCACCCAAACACAGCTTCAGGGAATACATTATTTCTTGAAGACATCACGATTTGAAGTTTGGACCTTTACACATCCAAAAATCATATCTTTCCAGAACTAGAGCTGATATGACCCATAAGTAGATTCATGATGATCAAACTAATTCTGATATATAAACATGTTTTCCAATATCAATTTATAATAAGAATTCATACCTGCTTTCTGTGGACAAGAATACTTATGCCCACCAGATTTACTATTGCTTTTTGCTTTTTCCCTCAATTGACAACTGAAGTCAAATTTTTATATTCTTTTCTATCAATCTTAAGACATACCTTTTTTTTTTTTTCAGTTATAACCTCTCCAAAATCAGAATGCTTCTTACAGCTGACTGTGTTTTACAGTTACTGTCAGCCAGGTGGCAGGCATGATATAGTCCATTTAAAACTTTCTGTTGATTTGGCAGTTTCTCAAAAAGTTAAACAGAGAGTTACCATTTGGCCTAGAAATTCCACTTCTAGGTATTAAACCCAAGAGAACTGAAAACATGTGTCTACACAATAACTTGTACATGAATGTTCATAGCAACATTATTCATACTAGTCAAAAAACTGAAAATAACTACTAATGCATAGATAAACAAATTGTGGTATATCCATACAATGGAATATGATTCAACTAATGCATAGATACACTAATGTATAGATCAAAAAACTGTGGTATATCCATACTATGGAATATGATTCAGACATAAAAAAGAATGAGGGTATAGATTCATGCAACAACATAGATGAATATTGAAAACATTATGCTAAATGAAAGAAGCCAGACATAGAAGACCATATATTATATGATCTGATTTATATGAAATGTCAAGACCAGGTAAATCCATAGAGACATAAAGAAAGCTGCCATGGTTGGGAAAAGCAGGTACTGGGAAGTGACCACTAATGGTACTGGGATTTCTTCTTGGGGTACTGAAAATATTCTGGGATTAGATGGTGATGGAATCTCTTGCAGGTTGGCACAATGTTGTGAATATACTAAAATCCACTGAATTGTACACTTTAAAAGGGTAAATATGACCATATGTGAATTATATCATAATAAAGGGGGGGGGGGAAACAACAAAAAAGTCACAAAATCTATGTCAAAAATGGGAAAAAACAAAGCAAAAAAACTTCTTGGTAAGATTAAGAAAGTGCTATCAACAAAGTGTCTGGGATTCAGTGACACACACTATGTGAGGAACATTATCTGCCAGGCACTAGTAAGGCCACTGAATGAAATGAATATTTAAATGACAAAGGGAAAATTTTTTCTTGCATAAAAATCAAAGGAGGGCCCTGAACCAAGATGGCAGAGCAGAAGGACATGCTCTCACTCCCTCTTGCGAGAATACCAGAATCACAACTAGCTGCTGGACAATCGTCAACAGGAGGACACTGGAACTCACCAAAAAAGATACCCCACATTCAAAGACAAAGGAGAAACTGCAATGAGATGGTAGGAGGGGTGCAATCACAGTAAAATCAAATCCAATAACTGCTGGTTGGTTCACAGACTGGAGAAAACTTACACCACAGAAGTCCACTCACTGGAATGAAGGTCCTGAGCCCCATGTCAGGCTTCCCAACCTGGGGGTCCGGCAACAGGAGGAGGAATTCCTAGAGAATCAGACTTTGAAGGCTAGTGGGATTTGATTGCAGGACTTCGACAGGACTGGGGGAAACAGAGACTCCAATCTTGGAGGGCACACACAAAGTAGTGTGCGCATTGGGACCCAGGGGAAGGAGCAGTGACCCAGGGGAGACTGAACCAGACCTACCTGCTGGTGTTGGAAGGCCTCCTGCAGAGGCGGGGGTGGTTGTGGCTCACCGTGAGGACAAGGACACTGGCAGCAGAAGTTCTGGGAAGTACTCTTTGGCGTGAGCCCTCCCAGAGTCCACCATTAGCCCCATCAAAGAGCCCAGGTAGGCTCCAGTGTTGGGTTGCCTCTGGTCAAACAACCAACAGGGAGGGAACCCAGCCCCACCCATTAGCAGTCAAGTGGATTAAAGTTTTAGTGAGCTCTGCCCACCAGAGCAACAGTCAGCTCTACCCACCACCAGTCCCTCCCATCAGGAAACTTGCACAAGCCTCTTAGATAGCCTAATCCACCAGAGGGCAGACAGCAGAAGCAAGAAGAACTACAATCCTGCAGCCTGTGGAACAAAAACCACATTCACAGGAAGGTAGACAAGATGAAAAGGCAGAGGGCTATGTACCAGATGAGGGAACAAGATAAAACCCCAGAAAAACAACTAAATGAAGTGGAGATAGGCAACCTTCCAGAAAAAGAATTCAGAATAATGATAGTGAAGATGATCCAGGACCTCAGAATAAGAATGGAGGCAAAGATTGAGAAGATGCAAGAAATGATTAACAAAGACCTAGAAGAATTAAAGAACAAACAAACAGAGATGAACAATACACTAACTGAAATGAAAACTGCACTAGATGGAATCAATAGCAGAACAACTGAGGCAGAAGAACGGATAAGTGACCTGGAAGACAGAATGGTGGAATTCACTGCTGTGGAACAGACTAAAGAAAAAAGAATGAAAAGAAATGAAGACAGCCTAAGAGACCTCTGGGACAACATTAAACGCAACAACATTCACATTATAGGGGTCCCAGAAGGAGAAGAGAGAGAGAAAGGACCAGAGAAAATATTTCAAGAGATTATAGTTGAAAACTTCCCAACATGGGAAAGGAAGTAGCCATCCAAGTCCAGGAAGTGCAGAGAGTCCCATACAGGATAAACCCAAGGAGAAACATGCCAAGACACATAGTAATCAAAGTGGCAAAAATTAAAAACAAAGAAAAATTATTGAAAGCAGCAAGGGAAAAATGACAAATAACATACAAGGGAACTCCCATAAGGTTAACAGCTGATTTCTCAGCAGAAACTCTACAAGCCAGAAGGGAGTGGCATGATATACTTAAAGTGATGAAAGGGAAGAACCTACAACCAAGATTACTCTACCCGGCAAGGATCTCATTCAGATTCGATGGAGTAATCAAAAGCTTTACAGACAAGCAAAAGCTAAGAGAATTCAGCACCACTAAACCAGCTCTACAACAAATGCTAAAGGAACTTCTCTAAGTGGGAAACACAAGAGAAGAAAAGGACCTACAAAAACAAACTGAAAACAATTAAGAAAATGGTAATAGGAACATACATATTGATAATTAATTTAAACGTGAATGGATTAAATGCTCCAACCAAAAGACACAGGCTTGCTGAATAGATACAAAAACAAGACCCATATATATGCTGTCTACAGGAGACCCACTTCAGACTTAGGGACACATACAGACTGAAAGTGACGGGATGGAAAAAGATATTTCATGCAAATTGAAATCAAAAGAAAGCTGGAGTAGCAATACTCATATCACATAAAATAGACTTTAAAATAAAGAATGTTACAAGAGACAAGGAAGGACACTACATAATGATTAAGGGATCAATCCAAGAAGAAGAGGTAACAATTATAAATATATATGCACCCAACATAGGAGCACCTCAATACATAAGGCAACTGCTAACAGCTATAAAAGAGGAAATCGACAGTAACACAATAATAGTAGGGGACTTTAACACCTCACTTACACCAATGGACAGACCTTCCAAAATGAAAATAAATAAGGAAACAGAAGCTTTAAATGACACAATAGACCAGATAGATTTAATTGATACTTATAGGACATTACATCCAAAAACAGCAGATTACACTTTCTTATCAAGTGCGCACAGAACATTCTCCAGGATAGATCACATCTTGGGTCACAAATCAAGCCTCAGTAAATTTAAGAAAATTGAAATCATATCAAGCATCTTTTCTGACCACAACACTATGAGATTAGAAATGAATTACAGGGAAAAAAACGTAAAAAACACAAACACATGGTGGCTAAACAATACGTTACTAAATAACCAAGAGACCACTGAAGAAATCAAAGAGGAAATCCAAAAATACCTAGAGACAAATGAAAATGAAAACACGATGATCCAAAACCTATGGGATGCAGCAAAAGCAGTTCTAATAGGGAAGTTTATAGCTATACAAGCCTACCTCAAGAAATAAGAAAAATCTAAAATAAACAATCTACTCTTACGCCTAAAGGAACTAGAGAAAGAAGAACAAACAAAACCCAAAGTTAGCAGAAGGAAAGAAATCATAAAGATGAGAGCAGAAATAAATGGAATAGAAACAAAGAAAACAATAGCAAAGATCAATAAAACTAAAAGCTGGTTCTTTGAGAAGATAAACAAAATTGATAAATCATTAGCCAGACTCATCAAGAAAAAGAGGGAGAGGACTCAAATCATTAAAATTAGAAATGAAAAAGGAGAAGTTACAACAGACACTGCAGAAATACAAAGCATCCTAAGAGACTACTATGCCAATAAAATGGACAACCTGGAAGAAATGGACAAATTCTTAGAAAGGTATAACCTTCCAAGACTGAACCAGGAAGAAAAAGAAAATATGAACAGACCTGTCACAAGTAATGAAATTGAAACTGTGATTAAAAATCTTCCAACAAACAAAAGTCCAGGACCAGATGGCTTCACAGGTGAATTCTATCAAACATTTAGAGAAGAGCTAACACCCATCCTTCTCAAACTCTTCCAAAAAATTGCAGAGGAAGGAACACTCCCAAACTCATTCTATGAGGCCACCATCACCCTGATACCAAAACCAGACAAAGATACTACAAAAAAAGAAAATTACAGACCAATATCACTGATGAATACAGATGCAAAACTCCTCAACAAAATACTAGCAAACAGAATCCAGAAACCCATTAAAAGGATCATAAACCATGATCAAGTGGGATTTATCCCAGGGATGCAAGAATTCTTCAATATATGCAAATCAATCAATGTGATAAACAATCACAATATTAACAAATTGAATAATCACAAAATCACAAAATTTTGTTAATCACAAAATTAACAAATTCAATATTAACAAACTGAAGAAGAAAAACCATATGATCATCTCAATAGATGCAGAAAAAGCTTTTGACAAAATTCAACACCCATTTATGATACAAACTCTCCAGAAAGTGGGCATAGAGGGAACCTACCTCAACATAATAAAGGCCATATATGACAAACCCACAGCAAACATCATTCTCAATGGTGAAAAACTGAAAGCATTTCCTCTAAGATCAGGAACAAGACAAGGATGTCCACTCTCACCATTATTATTCAACATAGTTTTGGAAGTCCTAGCCACAGCAATCAGAGAAGAAAAAGAAATAAAAGGAATACAAATTGGAAAAGAAGAAGTAAAACTGTCACTGTTTGCAGATGACATGATACTATACATAGAGAATCCTAAAGATGCCACCAGAAAGCTACTAGAGCTAATCAATGAATTTGGTAAAGTTGCAGGATACAAAATTAATGCACAGAAATCTCTTGCAGTCCTATACACTAATGATGAAAAATCTGAAAGAGAAATTAAGGAAACACTCCCATTTACCATTGCAACAAAACGAATAAAATACCTAGGAATAAACCTACCTAGGGAGCCAAAAGACCTGTATGCAGAAAACTATAAGACACTGATGAAAGAAATTAAAGATGATACCAACAGATGGAGAGATATACCATGTTCTTGGATTGGAAGAATCAATATTGTGAAAATGACTATACTACCCAAAGCAATCTACAGATTCAAGGCAATCCCTATCAAATTACCAATGGCATTTTTTACGGAACTAGAACAAAAAATCTTAAAATTTGTATGGAGACACAAAAGACCCTGAATAGCCAAAGCAGTCTTGAGGGAAAAAAACGGAGCTGGAGGAATCAGACTCCCTGACTTCAGACTATACTACAAAACTACATTAATCAAGAGAATATGGTACTGGCACAAAAACAGAAACATAGATCAATGGAACAAGATAGAAAGCCCAGAGATACACCCATGCACCTATGGTCAACTAATCTATGACAAAGGAGGCAAGGATATACAATGGAGAAAAGACAGTCTCTTCAATAAGTGGTGCTGGGAAAACTGGACAGGTACATGTAAAAAAATGAAATTAGTACACTCCCTAACACAATACACAAAAATAAACCCAAAATGGATTAGAGACCTAAATGTAAGACTGGACACTATAAAACTCTTAGAGGAAAACATAGGAAGAACACTCTTTGACATAAATCACAGAAAGATCTTTTTTGATCCACCTCCTAGAGTAATGGAAATAAAAACAAAAATAAACAAATGGGACCTAAGGAAACTTAAAAGCTTTTGCACAGCAAAGGAAACCATAAACAAGACGAAAAGACAACCCTCAGCATGGGAAAAATATTTGCAAATGAATCAACAGACAAAGGATTAATCTCCAAAATATATAAACAGCTCATGCAGCTCAATATTAAAAAAACAAAGAACCCAATCCAAAAATGGGCAGAAGACCTAAATAGACATTTCTCCAAAGAAGACATACAGATGGCCAAGAAGCAAATGAAAAGCTGCTCACCATCACTAATTATCAGAGAAATGCAAATCAAAACTACAATGAGGTATCACCTCACTCCTGTTAGAATGGGCATCATCAGAATATCTACAAACAACAAATGCTGGAGAGGGTGTGGAGAAAAGGGAACCCTCTCGCACTGTTGGTGGGAATGTAAATTGATATAGCCACTACGGAGAACACTATGGAGGTTCCTTAAAAAACTAAAAATAGAATTACCATATGATCCAGCAATCCCATTACTGGGCATATACCCAGAGAAAACCATAATTTAAAAACACACATGCACCCCAATGTTCATTGCAGCACTATTTACAATAACCAGGTCATGGAAGCAACCTAAATGCCCATCGACAGGCCAATGGATAAAGAAGATGTGGTACATATATACAATGGAATATTACTCAGCCATAAAAAGGAACAAAATTGGGTCATTTATTGAGACGTGGATGGATCTAGAGACTGTCATACAGAGTGAAGTAAGTCAGAAAGAGAAAAACAAATATTGTATATTAACACATATATGTGGAACCTAGAATAATGGTACAGATGAACTGGTTTGCAGGGCAGAAGTTGAGACACAGATGTAGAGAACAAACGCATGGACACCAAGGGGGGAAAGAGGCGGTGGGGTGGGGGTGGTGGTGTGATGAATTGGGCGATTGGGATTGACATGTATACACTGATGTGTATAAAATTGATGGCTAATAAGAACCTGCTGTATAAAAACATAAATAAATAAAATTCAAAAATTCAAAAAAAAAAAATGACCAAGGGCTTCAAGTTATCACAGATGGAGGTATTCATCTGCCTTCATTTCTACAGCAGGGGTCAGTGAATTATTATTAGTAGTAGTATTAGTATTAGTATTTGGCCCATAAGCCAAATCTGACCCCCCTCCCCCACTTGTTTTTGTATGAAGTACAGATTAAATATTTAGTTTTACATTTTTAAATGGTTATAAAAAACAAGAAAATTAATATTTTGTTACAAATCAAAATTATATGAAATTCAAATTTGTGTTCATAAATAGAGCTTTGCTCGAACACAGCCATGCCCATTTTGCAAGACAATGGTAGAGATGAATAGTTGTGGCAGAGACCGTATGGTCCACAAAGCCTAAAATATGATATGGCCTTTCACAGAAAGTTTGCCCTCCCTTGATCTAAACCACTGAGATCATATAAGTCACTGGAGAACTGATTTTGCTAATAAGGGCACTCAGGGTCCAGAGCAATGCAGCTCCCACACATCTTGCATCTTTTCCAGGCTGGTATTTCCCTGATGACTATTCCAGCTTCCTGTAAACACATTAGCCCAATTAGTTGGGCTACAGTGATATTTTCCCTTCCTGTTCAATTAAGATTGTATTGTTTCTACATTTCCTGTTGATTTTAATGGTCAAGCTCTTAGAGGTCTAGGGGTACCTTCCTGCTGCCTGTGTGTATGATCTCTTCCCTTGGGACAGGGGATAGCAGACACAGTCAGTGCCCTCCCATATCTCTCAGACCTTTAGGTGGGCTCCAGATGCCTTCCAACTGCCAATATCTGCCTCTTGTTGCCTGGGGACTTTTTTCAGAAATACAATAGGCTTCTTACCTAAGCTTCTGGCAGGTGAAAAATGCAAAGGACTTAACACCCCTAGGAGTAACCTTCAACCAGTAACTCTTGAAGTTGGCAGATAAATAGCCCAGCTGTCTCATCCCTTGGGCATGTATTTGCATAATTTCCAAGAAGGTCCTTGTGGGATTAAGCTCTAGTCTCCCACTATAGCAGATCACTTAATATTATGTTATAGTTGCTTTTCCTCCCCTATTTTACTTTTCCTGTTCATATCAGTGTTTCCTGAAATTCCCAAATAACCTGCTTAAACTAGAATTCTCGTCTCAGTCTCTGCTTCAAGAGAATCCAAACTAAACAATGGAACTAAAATTACCCCTCCTGTAGCCCTTGAAGTCGAATCACCTGGGGGGAAATTGTACTTGGTATAATATACAGAATCCCCAGAAATTTCAACTCTTTTAACAAGGGCCAAGATGAGGACTGACTAGAAGTAAGTTTGTTCTCTTCCCAAGAGAGGTCAAGAATAAACCCTTGCACTGAGAATAAAACCAAGCTTTCCCTAGGTCTCTACTTGTTCCATCATTGGAGATGGTTGCCTGTTACCTGAAGTTCAAGTTATACTGCCTCAGTTTAGACCCATATGTCTAGCAGCCTAATGGACATCATCTGGTTGTAGCCCACACTTCACTTTTATATACGTTTTATGTATGTATATATGTTTATGTGTGTATGTACATATACAAGCACAGAGATTATATATGTATATATAAAATCTAACTCAATATTATCTATATCTTCCCCTATTCCAACTCCATCCCCCAAAACAAATAAATTAATAAAAGCCTTGTCTTCTGATATTCCTTATTTCACTCATGGTCTCACCCTCCAACACAGTTTCCAAATTTAGAAGTATTCTTAGCCATGCCCTCTCTGACACGCCCCACACGTAGCTGGTCACCAAGTCCTCCGGTGCTGGGGCCAGAGCACCTGTGCATCACGGATGCTCCTAACATCTCCTATCTCCTAACTGACCTTCTGCTACTAGTCTTTCCTATGCCATTTGGCTCTCTGCACTGCTGACAAAATTATCTTCCAGAAAAAACAATCAATTGAATTCTGCCACCTTGCTTTGAAACCTCTTTGACTCCATTTTGCCTACAGAATAAATTTCAAATCTTCTTGTTATGTCCCTAAGGCCCTTACCAATTGGCCCAGCCTCCCTAGAAGTTAGCTATTTCTCACACATATATGAGTGATTATTTTTCAGATGGATACAGATGCTGTTGAGATGAAGAAAATAAAAAACTCATTTCAAAGTTTTACTGAATTCATACTTGTTTTATTCATGTATTTTTCAATCAATGGAACACAAAAATGTATAGCTATTATCATGTGGAGCTGCAATTTTCTGACGTTTAAAAAAAATTCTCATACTTAAAAAGTTGAGAGTCAACTAGATTTATGTTTCTTTAAGTACTTTTCCAACTTTCAGCACTTATTCACGCTAAGTAACTTTTTAAAGGCAGGGGCATTCCAAGTATGTAGACTTTGAGAACAACGGTATCTATGGACTGAACAATAAATTTGGTCTTGTAACAGCGTAAGCATGTATGTATATAGTGTGGGTGACAGTGGGTGGTGGAAAGGAGATTAGTCTAGGGCTTATATATCGATAAATAGGTCAGGATACTATACTTTATTTTCAATAATTCAATTAAAACAAGTCTGGCTCCTTAGGTAGACTTCAATAAGGAAACTGGAGTAAAGCCACCTGAATTATAATACAATTTAGGCTTCCATAATGTCCTGTAATAAGAAGGGAGGATGGAAACAGTTTTCCCCCTCGTGAAGCCACTAGTTCTTCAGCATGACCAGGACACCATCTCATATTGGACAGTCTCCCATTATAGAATCAGAATGTGGTGACTGGAAGAAGCAGACTCTGGATTCAAATGGATTTGGCTTCAAATCCTGGCAACACTCTTGGTAGCTCTGTGACCTTGAACAAGTCACTTCTCTGAGTCTCAATTTCTTCATCTATAACACAAATAACAGATCCATTGTACAACGTTATGACTTTAAATGAAATTAAGTTGTTCTTGTAGGTATTAATGTCTTTTTTTCTTTCCCTGTTACTAAAATTACCATGCTCCCAAATATCTCATATATGTTTAAGCCTTCAAACCCCATGTCTGGAAAGATCCTTAGAGCCTATTTAGACCATCTTACTTAGTTTTCAGATATGGAAATCAAAAGAGGTCAGGTAAGTTTCCTGTCATAATATAATGAGGTGATAATATTTGGAATAACCACAAAGGAAAATAAGGAAAAATAAAATTAAAAGATTTTGAGAGTTGCTGAAAATGATCAAGGTCAACAGAGGTAAAACAAAAACAGCCCACACATGTGCATCAGGGAAAGGATTTTCTCCAAAAATACTTTTCAGAACCAGAAAGGAAGAAAGCAGATACCAAAGGTCTCCCTGCCTCTGCACCTACTGCTGTTGGAGATGGTTATCCAAATGTCTCTCATGTTTCTGCAGGTCTTGCAAGCAGAGGCACTGACTGCCTTTGAACCAAGCCATCTTTTCAAGAATGTTTGTATAGTGAACAGTTGAGAAATGAAGACAGTTTCCCCCTCTAGAGCAAAGGGAGGTTTTTCTTACTTCCCATTATAAAAGATTCAGGTTCTCTAAGCTCAGGGCTCTTCTCTGTAACACAACCCACTCACTGCCCATGCAGTTGTCACCTAGCCCTCTTCACTGCCCTGTAGGAATCTGGGTTTAGGGAACCACTGCAAGAAAATGCTAATGCTTGGCTACTGTTATTACTGTAATTAAATCCTTTGTCTCTGATCCAGGGGTCTCATATCTTCTGCCCACATCCATGAAACTGTCTGGCTAACTTGTTAGTTTGCAAGTAGGGGCAAAACATCTCAGACTCTCCACAGTTCTGGACATTTGCTAAGTATTATCAATGATCAAAGCTGGCTTTAAGTCCTTAAAGCAGAAACTTTAAAATAGGCTCCCCTGGCCGCCTCATGCAGACTACTAGCAACTAAGGCAGACCCAGAAATAGTAATAATAACCATTTATTTAGTGTATGGAAACTCTTAGTGCCCCATTAAAATCCCCTTTGGATCTCTTCTAGCAGCTGCGTGATCTAATCCCCCAGCTTCGGAGGGCTTTGCTGCTAACAGCAGGCACCTGTGACCTTCTCCAGAGGCTTGACCTTGGGCACCAGAGCCACCTCACCTGTGCAGAGTACAGGAAGTGGCTGGGGGTTTATATTTCTTCCAGGAATCCTTGAAGACAATGATTGACTGAAGAAGTAGGGGTGCCCTGCTTCTTTTCCTCAAGGCTGGACAAACTCTATGGGTATAATTTATGCTCCAGAAGTTCCTGTGGGATCAGGTTGAGACTGACTGATTGTGATCTGGGCCATTTGAGGGCCTTCAGGTAGTTTAATTTCACCCTTTGCTATATTCCCAGCATTCAAATAGGCCTAGCAGAAATCCCATCTAGGAAACTGCCCAGCCCAGGAAAAACTCCAATCTGAAAACTTGGCAGCAACAGGCCCAGTTCAGGCAGCAGAAGAATGCTTTTCCTTGGCAGCCCTACTGGCATCTATCTGGGGGAAGTCCTGAAATGGGAAGAGCCTAGAGGGCTTCTCTAGGGAAAGTTTATACAGCTGAGAAGCAAAAGCAGGCCGCTAGTCCTCCCTGCCACCCTAAAAAGACCACTGCTGTCCATGTATGGCTGCAAGTCCAGTTCATAGGGCTACCATGACACTACATCCATAATGAGTCTCGTCTCAACAGCACCCCTTGACTCCTACCTGCAGGCAGCCTAAGGATGCTGTGATGGTTAAATTTTATTTGTCACCTTGGCTAAGCCATGACAGCCAGTTTGATCAAACATTAGTCTGGAGGTTGACGTGAAGGAATTTGGTAGGTGTGATTAATTTCTACAATCAGTTGACTTTAAGTAAAGCAGATTACCCTTGACAATGTGGGTGGGCCTCATCCTATTAGTTGAAGGCCTTAGCAGCAAAAACAGGTTTCTGGAGAAGAATTCTTCCTCAAGACTCAAGATAGAGGTCCTACCTGAGTTTCCAGCATGTTAGTCTACCCCATTGATTTCAGACTTGTCATCCCCCACACAATTGCATGAGCCAGTTCCTTAAAAATAAATCTCTTTACATATAATTACACACAATCTCCCATTGGTTCTGTTTCTCTAGAGAAACTGATACAGGTATGTTCCACCATTCCCAGTCTCAAAGGCCTCAGGAAAACATGACTATGGCCTTCATTTTAGCCAGTTCTTCAGCTACATTCAACCTAACTGAACTTGAGCTAACCAGCCCCCTAGGCTTATACTTCCAGATTGCAAGTATATCCCTACGATTATGTGTCTGCCCAATGCCCAACTGCAGTCAGGTGCTCTTTTGCACACTCTTTAGACAGGCAGCTGATTACGTAGCTCAGCTACCTATCCAGCCCCCACGGAACATGCCTAGAGCCAATCTCCACCTTCCTTCACACAGAACACCCTATACCCCCAAAGTACACTTTCCTCTGCCATCTCCCAGCACCCTTTTCCTCCTGGAACCACTGGCACAATCCAATGCTTAGCAAACTTCCTGGCATATGGAGGTGCTCACGAAAAATCTAATGAAGGAAAGGTTGACATTTAGCAAGCTCAGGAGCTCCAAGAGGATTTTTGAGAACTCTTCTGGTGGACCAAGGAAAGTTAGAAAGTCCATCCACCCCCTCCCTCAAGTGGTAGATCACTGGCGTCTCAGTGGAATGCTATACCGTCAGGGTCAACTCCTCCTCACCTGACTGGACTCACTGGAGCACAGGTCAAGGTTCACCTCCAGGCAAACTGTTTCTGCTAAAGGGAGAGGAGTCTTAACCAAGAACAGGTAAATTGCCAAGTACAACCGTATCTTGTCTCGGTCATCATGTCCCCTGCTCCAGCCTCCTTAGTACCAGCCATATTTGATCTACATACACAGGCATTCTGGGTTTTGCCTCCTGTTTGGTCAGCGCTCTCCACCCAGCTTTGTTCTCTCATAAGCTCTCATTTTGAGATTCTGGACGCTGGAATCAGAGATATACATTTTAGAATCCGGGCTTTATCACTGACAAGCTGGGTGACATTAAACCTCAGTTCCTTCACCTGTCAGGTGGAAGCCATATAACAACTTTCCAGGACTGCTGTGGGTTTAGAAGTAATCAGAGAATTAGTGAGATCTAGCAGAGCATCTGGCACACAGTAGGAGCTTTTAAAATGTCAGCCATTAGGGAGTTCCCTGGTGGCCTAGTGGTTAGGATTCTGGGCTTCCACTGCCATGGCCTGGGTTCAATCCCCAGTCAGGGAACTGAGATCCCACAAGCTGCATGGCATGGCCAAAAAACAATGTCAGCCATTGTTATTATCACTGTGGGACGAAAGTTAATATTTGACATCCAGGCACCACCACAATTATTTTTGTAAAGAAAGACATCTTACACCTGGGCCAGGATAGCCTGCAAACCCTTCCAGACTGGAGAACCTAAGCAGAAGACTTCCCGACTACTCCCATAAGTCTGCAACAAACTTAAGACAGGAAATATTAAAAACTACTTAAAGTTTTTATATTTTGAAATTTCAATTTTCTTAGCCATTTACAATCTTTGCGCTTCACTCTTCCATATGTGAAAGGAGCTGGTTTGTCAGCTTCCCCTACTGGTAGCTCACAAAAATAACTTTTCATGAGAAGTCTATAGAAAATTGAATTAATTCCTATGATTCTCAGCTCTAAATGCACATCATAAGTAACCCCTGTACAGCTTTGTAAAATGTTCTCACACTGGATCCCCAAGAAAGAATTCCACTTCTATGGGTCTCTGTGTGGCCTGGATGATTGCATCTTTTAAAAGCTCCCTTGGAGATTCTGATGACCAACCAAGCTTGAACACCACTGACTTACTCTCTGATTATAGATAACTCAAAACTGTACAGAGAGCTGGGATGCAGAAATAGATGCGGACTTGCACCACAGGGGCTGCGGGCAGCCCTCAGCTGTTCTCAGCCTGCTCTCTGTTTCCCCCACCCCCCCGCCCCAGGCTCCTCTGCATTCTGCTTGGCTGGATACGTTAGTTCAGACTGCAAGTTACCCAACTCCTGCAGGGTTCCAGCAGGGCTTCAAAGGGGTGGAGCCCCTGTTGCGCTAGGCAGATGCTACCTCAGACCAGCAGTCCAGAGGAACAGGGGGATGGGTAGGAGGGAGCTGTGTATAGAATAGAAGCAAGGAGCAGAGAAAAGGGAGAGGGTGAGGGGTAAAGCTGTATTTATGCACCTGGCTGTCAGAAAAGAAGTGTGACCAAGTAAAAGGGGTTTCCACAGAGAATAACAAGCCCCTCCCAGCCATTCAGAGGTTGCCTTGCTTGCTGCACTGTACATAATGCTGCTTCTGCTTCTGTTCACAGCTCTTTTAGAGAAAATTATTGCTTAGCATTGCTATGTTCCCCTGCATCTTATTCCTGTCCCCACTCCGTGACTGTACATTATCGGTAGGTTCTCTCTCCTCCTATTCTCATATCTGGTAGCAGGATGCAGTGGTTAGCTGGCACAGATGTGTTGCTCCACAGATTTGTGTTGCATTAATGAACGGCGAGCTGGTAGACTGCCCTCCCCACACGTACACACACAGTGCCCCAGACTCTAGATGCCATTCTACTTTGTCCCCAGGCAGAATGCATCCCTCCTTCCTCTGGGTCTGCAGCATTTGGCACTTCACTTATGGTTACTCCAGTCTAATCTGTACTGTAGATCTTGGGTTACGTCTGTGTCACTGCTGCCAGGCTGTGAGCACCTCAGGTAAATGGGTTGCTTTGTCCACCAACTCTCGGCACAGCACCGACATTAAGTAGGCTCTTGAATATTTGCTACCTCCAAGACAATTTTCTATCTCCATATTATTTCACTGTCATCTGGTTTCTTCATCACTTGGAATAAAATCAATGAAGGGGAAGAAACACTGGGTAGGAACCTGGTCATACAGCTGCAGACAACCTATAAGACTTCTTGAGTTTCCATATCTGTCCACCAAGTGGACTGAATCAGCTCCAAGGACACCCAGAGATTGAAGCACTAAACATATAGAAGATATCTGGAAGCATGGCACTGGGGAAAGCAAATGAACCTGTATAAATTCCCTGCAGATCAACCTTACTTCATAGAAATCTCATCATTACTTTGAAATGTGTATTTTATTCCCATGTGAAGAACAAAAAAGAGAGTCTCAGAGCTTTGATTTATTTAAGGTCAGAGAGAATGCCTAGGATTGGAACTCAAGCCTGTCTGAACCCACAGCCCACTCTCTTCACACACTGCTTCACCAGTGGGAGACTGACCACACAAGACAGTGTCTTGGGGATGGTGCTGAAGAACCATAGCTTCATTAGAATGGAAAATAGTTTTCATCCTCCTTTTTTCACAGATTGTAATAGAAGACAGAGTTTCACAGTATGACATCCCTATATTACTAAATCATGTCCTTTCCCAACTCTGCCTTTATTCCCCTTTTGGAGTCATTTAAAAAAGCTAGGGGCATTTAAAATTTTTATTTGAATTATTGAGAATGAAGATAAAATCATTCCCAGCTTTTTATAGGCCTTAGGGCTTGTATTCCTACACCATCCGACCTCCACCATCCTACCTTACAATTTCCCCCTTCTACTCCCCCCAATATACACAGAAAACCAAATTTATCAGTCCAAGTACACCCCTGAACTTAGAGTCCGTATCCTTCTACTAACTTTGGCTAAGAAAGTTTCTTGAAATAAACTCTGAAACCTGGAAGACATATTTCATGAGAATCTAATCTAGTTGGTTTCCTGATATTTATAATATGAGAATACCTTTCCTACCAAATATAAAAATGCATCTCCACCTGATAACAGTTGTGCTTTTCAAAGTATCCATTGATTGAGAAAATAGTCAAAATGATAAAAAGTCAAAATGAATTCAGTCGAGTTTGGAAATGTTTATATTTTCTGCATCTATATGGCATCTATAATCCATCTGAAAAGTAATCACTTGTATATGTGTGAAAAATAGCTGACTGCAAGATAGGCCAGGCCAGTCATCAAGGGCCTTGGGCAGCATACCAAGGAGATTCATATTTATTTTGTAGGCAAAATGGAGTCAAAAGTTTTAAAGCAAACTGACAGGACCAGATTGATATCTTTTTCAGAAGATAATTTTGGCAGCAGTGTAGAGAGCCAATTGTGAAATGGGAAGAACAGTGGCAAGAGTTCAGGAAGGAAGTGGAAAATGACCTTGGAGCCACAGTGATGCAGAGATACCTCTGACCCCAACATTGGAGGACTTGGTAAGCAACCAGGTACGGGCAGTGCAGGAGATGGAGGGCCCAAGATGTCTCAAGATTCAGAAACTTTTGGAGACTGTTACCTCGAAAAGAATAAGGAATACCAGAGGAGGTGTGTACTTTTTGGATGGGGTTGGGGGTTGGAATTGGTGGAATGGTTGGTGAGATTGAATGGATTTATATGTATTAAGTTTGAAATGATAGGGTACATTCAGGTACTGTCTCTCCTGCATGCCACTGGATATTAAAGTCTGATAATGAGGAGATCTGAGCTGGATCTTTAGGCAGCAGTAAATTGTAGTTGTTATGACAATAGCTTACAAGTCAGACAGACCTTGGTTCAATTCCACTTACTAACTGGCTTGAGCAAAATCCTGAACTTTACTGAGCCTTAGTTCCTCATTGGGAAAATTGGGATAATTAATACCCACAACAAGGGTTTCTTACAAAAGACTGCAGAGTTTTTTAAAATTAAAGACTATATATATTAGTAACTCACATGACATATAATAGCTGCTCGACAAATAGCAGGTGCTGTTATGTAGATTGCAAGCCACCAGAGTAAGTGGTACCATCTCCTGATATAGTGAAATTTATCTTTCTTGGAGAGCAAAAGAGAGAAAAATAAAAGGCAGGACCCTGGGGATGCCACACTAGAGAAACAACCAAAGGAAGGGCAGGCAAAAAAGGCTGAGAAGACAAGAAGGAAATCAGGAAAAGAGGGTGACCTGGCTGTCAGTGGAGGAAAGAGCTTCAACAAGCAGAAGGTGGGTCCAATTCTTGAAGCTATGGACCAATCATTAATCTTGAATTAATAAGGAAACCAAAATGCCCTGAAGAGTGACATGAGGATAATGGCAACCCACTGGGGCAGTATTCACACACTCCTAGAGCTATGAAAGGTGAATTATCAAAACCATTATATAATTACAAGAGAGAAAACATAATCTGGATTAAAAATGAGAGCATAATTTAAAATGAGAGCATAATCTGTATTAAAAATGAGAGCATTGACATTGCCAAAAAAATGATGCACCTATTTGACATACCTGGAGCAATTAATGTCTACTGCTAAAGTTTCCACTACAGATGCAAGAAAAAAAGTAATCCTTGTGATTTACTATGCTGTATCCCTGTTACTTAATATTGTACATCAACTATACTTCAGTAAAAATAAATAAAAAGTTAAAAAAAGAAATAACCTTATCAAGAGTAAAGAGCCTGTTTTACTCAAAAAAAGGAATCAAAATTTCAAGTTAAAGAAAATTGTCCAAACAAAAAAATGTGCAAGTACTCGTCTATTACTCATCTAAAAAATCCAATCCATCTACAACTGCCCTTAGCTCTATTTCCAAAATCAATTCCAAATTCAACCCCTTCTATGGTGGCTTTCTACTTTGTTAATTTAGCTAAATCGGAGCTTTATTTCCAAGAATTCCTGTGGGTTACATTTTGACATAAGAGAAATTTGCAGGAGATTTCACTCTCCAAAGCAAAGCGGCAGCCATTAAAGTCTAAAGGTCAGTACAGGGTGCCCTGGCAGTTCACTTACATTGTTACAGTTTGACTTGTTGGTTCACCTTCTTGGAGCAGGGCAGCAGCTGGGCCCAGAGCTTCTCCAGCTCCCTCCAAGTCTCCTCTTCTGTCCTCTCCACGTCCTGGATCAGGTACTAGGGGAAGGTCACCTGTGACATTAAGTTGGAGGCTCTGAGAGATAGACGTAATCCCAATTTGTCCCCAGTATCCCCTGCTTCACGTTCAGCTTTTCTTCTCAACTCCTGGACCTACTGACTTCAGTGTCCTCAGACCTCCACTAGACAGAGAGGCACCAGCTTTCCAGAGACTTCTCTATCTCCTCCCACAATTGTGTAAGGTCTAAATCCTATAATAAATCCCATATTCTATATTATTCACAGTGGTTTTTTCCCCTGATTGAACCCTGACTGATATAGAAATTGAAACTAAAAGTGATTCCAGGGAACAGAAACTTAGGGATGGTTGTCTAAATTAGCTTTTGGGTTATCATGAATTTCCTGATACAGTTAAAGAGACAAGACTAAAGGAGACAGTGGTAGTTTATGACATGCAAAAGATTTAGTTGAAGTATCACCTGGAGACATCTGTAATCAAGTGTCAACAGAAGGCAAGGATTTGAGTGAACTAACTGCTATCAAGGACAATTTTAGTGAAAATAAAAAAGTTTGGGAGTGAATGAGTGCTTCTAAGTGCACTGAAGAATGTGGGGGGAAAAGAAACTGATGAGCTTAAGGATTTATAACTGTCCTGAAAGATAAGGATATCCTGGACCACAAGACCAAGACTTCTGAAAACCAAACATGAATTTAATCCTTTGGGTGGCTGAATTACAACACAAGTTGAATTCTCAACTTTGCAGGGTTTCTTATGTTAAGGTTAGGACACAGATTGAGAAGGAATACGAATTAAAATTTGCGATAGGAATATGGGAGCAGATTCCCATGAAGCTGGGGACCTTGAACCCCTAAATTCTACTGATCCTCAAGTCTCAGCAAGCCCCAGGAGGTAAGCTATGAAGTGTGACTCACAGGAGGTCAATACACACCTCGAGAATTGCAATAGTTTGTCAGTACACATTGACAGAACCTCAGTAATGTGCAAGGGAATGGATCTTAAATTGTATTGGACCAGGGAAGAAGAAATATATTGTTGGACCCTCCGAAATTAGTTTATTTAAGTGCACAAAGCAGAGATTCTGAAATCAGTGTGTTAGCTCGAGGGGCTGCAAATGGCCCTAAACCTGGAGTTAAAGGTACTTTACACTAAATGAACTTGAAGTTTCATAAGCTTCTTAGTATACTGATGAAGGGATCCAAAGGCTTTGGAAAAATGACAGGCTTAAGTGGATTTATTATGCAATACTTGTTCAGATACCTCTAACTATGTCTCCCAGAATGGTCCAGCGGATATACCTTCCACTAAGGCTTTGAGAAATGCATTGGGGAAGGAAGCCCAGCTTCCATAAAGAGAGCTACGGTGGCTGTTCTCTAAAGGTTAGAGATGAGAGGGGGAAATGCTGCCATCAAACTGGGGTCTCTGAATTCAATGGGGAGAATGAGATCCTGGCCTGGCAGGAGCCAATTGGTAGCATTTAATCACAGAAGACAAGGAAGATATGGTTACCACAATGGGCAGCAGAGCTGAAAGTCAACAGAAGAGTCTGACCCATGGAGACCTTTGACTTTCGATAGTTGATCGTGATGTCCCTAGAACTGAAATAGGTGATCACCCTACTAATGTCCAACTTGATTAATATGAGTAGTGTGGTGAAAAGAAGTCATACCTGATTCAGCAATAAAGAATTGTGGACCCTCAACCAACTGCCAGACTTAAGCCAGTTCATGGGCCCAAAGCCCCTTGAAAGAAAGGAAGACAGGGTCTCCTCAAGGAACACTCCTACTAGGCAACGAAAAATGTACACTCTAAGTCTTCCTTCCAGCCAGAGTGGTCTTCAACTTAGGGCAATTTTACCCTCCGAAGGGTAGCTGTCAACGTCTGGAGACATTTTGGATCGTCACAACAGGGTAGAGACTAGGGATGCTACTAAACATCTTACAATGTACAGGACAGTCCCCCAGTGACAAAGAATTATGTAGCCCAAAATGTCGAGTGCTAACGTTAAGAAATCCTGCTTTTCCCAAGAGACCTGTGACCACTGAGTTCCAACAAGCAGAAAGTGGGTTGACATCATCACAATTCGCAGTGATTCAGGAGGACCAGGGCTAAACATTAAGCTTGGGATTGGCATATATGATAAATCAGAGCCACAGCACAGACTGAAGAGTGGTATGCGGACGGTGCTCAGGCACCCCTAGAACTCTGAAAGTTTAATTATCCAAAACGATACATAACTGCAAGAGGGAGAAAGTAATCTGGATTAAAAATAGAATATAATTAAACATAGTAACAAACTAAAATTTGTGTTTAAAGTAAAAATGTCAAGTGATCCTTTTTCACTTACCAAATCCAATTCATCAGCAACTGCAATCCAAAAATCAATCCTAAACCCAACTCTTCCCGTCTCTCCCACTTCTGCTACACCCTCGTTGAAGCCACTACTAGCATGTCTCTCCTAGAAAAGCCACTTTAACAGCCTCTTTACTTCCTCCCTTGTTCCTGGAGAATCCATTCTTGATACGCTGCTGCCAAGTGGTCCTCTTACAATGTAAATTACTCATGACACTCCTGAGCATCACAGAGAGTACAGCTGAGGAGGTGAGATCATAGGGTGGGGGATGAAAGTGGGAACTCTTTCCTACCTTGAAGGAAAGCCCAGAGGTATGAGTAAAGAAAACACTGACCCAGTTTTGCTCTGCTTGATGGAGCAAATATGGAAGGTCTCCCTGGTTTTCCTGCATCCATTCCTGGTCTTGCCGCCCTTCCACACACACTCTCACAAATTACCCTTCAAAGCAGCAGAGTGATCTATTCAAACCATAAATCAGGTTGCTCAGCATAAAACAAACACCCACAAGGAGCCTTCTGGAACCAGCGCCTAATCCAAGTAGTCCAGAGTGGGGCCTGAGGGTCTTACAGCATTTCATCTCTCCAGGTGATTCTAATGTGTAGCCAAGGCTGAGACCCACTGGCCTACAGCTGTGCTTCTCAAAACTCTAATGTGCACACAAATCACCTGAGAGGCTTGTGAACTTTACTTTCTGACCCCAGCAGGGCTGGGTGGGGCCTAAGATGCTACATTTCTAACAAGCTCCCCATGTGGTGCTGATGCTGCCGCCTGAGGACCACGCTCTGAGTAGCCAAAGCCTGGGAGGGTAAATCATTGCTCCCCTCTACCCAAATCACCCTTGCTCATAAATGCTTGAAATCATATTTTTCACCCTCTACCCGCCCTCCAGTTTCTCAGCCTCCTAGACCCACCAATAACTCTGCAGCCAGCCAGCTCAGGACAGAATCTGTGGACAAAAGAATGACAGAATGATGATGTCCACTATGGGAAACACTATATTTCTTCCCACTGTACAGTAAGGCTTTCTTCCAGGTAAAATTAAGCAAAATTCAGCCCTGCTATGTCCCACTGGAGACTGGATCTTCAGAGGGACAGGTTAAAACCTAATCACAGTACCCTCCTCTCTCTCATATGCATCTAGAGCAGTGTTTCTCAACCTTGTAATTATTATCACCTCTCTAAGGAGCATTGTTAGACTTTTTTTTTAATAAATTTATTTATTTAGTTATTTATTTTTGGCTGGGTTGGGTCTTCGTTGCTGTGCGCGGGCTTTCTCTAGTTGCGGCCAGCAGGGGCTACTCTTCTTTGAGGTGCATGGGCTTCTCATTGCGATAGCTTCTCTTGTTGCGGAGCATGGACTCTAGGCGCACCGGCTTCAGTAGTTGTGGCGCACAGGCTCTAGAGCACAGGCTCAGTAGTTGCGGCGCACGGGCTTAGTTGCTCTGCGGCATGTGGGATCTTCCCAGACCAGGGCTCGAACCCGTGTCCCCTGCATTGGCAGGCGGATTCTTAACCACTGCGCCACCAGGGAAGTCCCTAGACATTTTTTTTCTGATTGCACTCCCCTCCCCCATGAAATGTTAACACCACACATACTCTGGCCCTTCGTAGGGACACAAAACATTGTAATACCTGTGTTTTTTGCCGCCCCCTTGTGGACAATATCACCCTCAAGGAGTGCAGAATCTGAGATCTTCCATTCACTCATTCCAACCACCCAGCTCCCAGGCCTGGTGTGTAGACCACACACTTCTACACTTTTCTCCAGCCTGACCCTTCCAGCCCAAGTTATAAGTTAGAGAGGACACCATTTTTAGAATGCAAGGCAAGTGTTTGATAAATGGTCATAACTGGCCATGATTTGGGGGTTGCCCTCCAGAGCTTCATACCTCAGTTGAGATCAGATCCTTAGCACCTGGCTCCAGTAGCACCTTGATGGCCTTGTATACCAAGCCAAATGAAGATTAGACGTCTGTCATCAGGCCACAGGGCAGCAAGGAGAAAGACACATCTTCCCTGGAGCATCTACCTGAGAACCAGGAGATCCTAAAGCAGTCTGGGGAGTATTACTGGAGTGGGATAGGGAGCTGAGAGGGACTTACCAGCACAAGCAAATGTACAGCCTGCAGCCAAGGCCACTGCTATCGATTCATAGTCCTGACCCAGTCTCTTCACCTCAGCACTACCCTTGATGTCAACCTCCAGGGCAAGAATAGGTCTGGGCAACCCAGAAGTGCCACCCCACTCCTCTTCTCAAATGCCCCTGGAAACTCTGACTATAGGCGCATTTCCAGCAACATGCCCAGCCTCCCTCACCATATGGATCCTAACTTGTCTCCAGAAATGCCTTCCCCCACCCCACCAAACAGTACTGACCACCACTCTCCTACTTATCAAAGAGATTCTCCATCTTCACAGACTGTCCATCACCTAGACTGTAACCTTCACCCCCAGGGCATACCGCTACTTTGCAGAGTACCATTCAAGCTGGGTACATTGTTCTTCTCCTGTCAAGTCCAGCCACAACCAGAAAGAGTGAATCAGCCCTTTTGCCTTCTACTCTACAGACATCGTGGCTGCCATCCTCCAAAGAAAACAGCCTCCCCACTCTCAAAAGTACAATTTCCTCTTCGACCAACTCTCAGGTCTCCAGCCTGCCTAGACACCCTGACATAATCCAGTGCTTAGCATGGTGATTTAAAAAGTCCTAGGGCTTCCCTGGTGGCGCAGTGGTTGAGAATCTGCCTGCTAATGCAGGGGACACGGGTTCGAGCCCTGGTCTGGGAAGATCCCACATGCCGCGGAGCAGCTGGGCCCGTGAGCCACAATTGCTGAGCCTGCGCGTCTGGAGCCTGTGCCCCGCGACGGGAGGGGCCGCGATAGAGAAAGGCCCGCGCACCGCGATGAAGAGCGGTCCCCGCACCGCGATGAAGAGTGGCCCCCGCTTGCCGCAACTGGAGAAAGCCCTCGCACGAACCGAAGACCCAACACAGCCAAAAATAAATAAATAAATAAATAAATAAATAAGAAAATCCTTTAAAAAAAAATAAAATAAAATAAAAATAAAAAAATAAAAAGTCCTAGATGCATACCTGTTGCCTGTGTCTCCACTGCGGGCATCAGAAACACCCACTCCCCAGAGTATCTGACTCTGTCACTAGGGGCGGTGTGACCTTCCTACAGGTGATGTTGCCTCCCTCAGCCTCAACTCCTGCACCTGTCATATGGCAGTAAAAGCAACACCTCTAGGGATAATTAGAGGATTAGACACCCAACAGAGAGCCTGGCTCCCACTTGGGGCCTCTCTAGTGAGAGACTGACCTGAAAAGATGGTCATCCTGGTGATCCTGCCTGAAGAACAGGTGGCTTCCCTGGGAGGGGAAATCGTTTCCAGTCTCCTTTTTTATTTCATGATACAACTGAGGACCAAGTTGTATCATATTACAGTACAGACTTCTTATTACTAAAGAATTATTATTATGTTTTCCTGACCTTAACCCCTTCCCATAGTTGATTCCACCATCAAGGCCAAAGGCTTCTTAAGGATTCTACCACCTAACAAAAATATCCTATAAAATATTTAGTATTTCAACAAACAACCAAAATTTAATATTTTATAAGTAAATAATTCTAGCCATTTCCATCATTTCAGCTTGTTTCTTGCAAAGGAGAAAGGTAATGTCTTACAATTTTCCTGTTAAATAGGGATATAAAATGAAATTTTAAATTAAAATTCTATCAAAAATGCATTTGATATTGTCATGGTTCTCAGCCCTGATGAGTCCTCAAAATCCACCTGCAGAGCATTTTAAACATAAAGACGCCTGTTGGAGTCATAGCAAATGTGCTGCAAAGAACATCTTATACTTATCTTTTGGGGCACATATATATCTGACTCTGTAGAGTGTATGTCTGAGAATAGAATTGCTAAATCATAGGAGATGCATGTGATCAGCTTTTGTAGATCTACCAAAGAGTTCCTGAAGTGGTTGTACAAATTAACACTCACATCAATAGTGTGTGAGAGGGCTTCCCTGGTGGCGCAGTGGTTGAGAATCTGCCTGCCAATGCAGGGGACACGGGTTCGAGCCCTGGTCTGGGAAGATCCCACATGCCGCGGAGCAACTAGGCCCGTGAGCCACAGTTACTGAGCCTGCGCGTCTGGAGCCTGTGCTCCACAACAAGAGAGGCCGAGAGGCATTTGGAGATCAGCTGCCCAGAGAACACTGTCTCTCTCTCTGTGTCCTTGAATATCTCCAACTGGAATCAGGATTTTGTTGGTAGAAGTACAAGCATTGACCAAGATGGCGGAGTAGAAGGACGTGCTCTCACTCCCTCTTGCGAGAGCACCAGAATCACAACTGGCTGCTGGACAATCATTGACAGGAAGACCCTGGACTTCACCAAGGAGGATACCCCACGTCCAAGGACAGAGGAGAAGCCACAGTGAGACGGTAGGAGGGGCGCAATCAGAGTAAAATCAAATCCCATAGCTGCTGGGTGGGTGACTCACAGACTGGCGAACACTTATACCACAGAAGTCCACCCACTGGAGTGAAGGTTCTGAGCCCCACGTCAGGCTTCCCAACCTGGGGGTCCGGCAACGGGAGGAGGAATTCCTAGAGAATCAGACTTTGAAGTCTAGTAGGAATTGATTGCAGGACTGTGACAGGACTGGGGGAAACAGAGACCCCACTCTTGGAGGGCACACACAAAGTAATGTGTGCATCGGGACCCAGGGGAAGAAGCAGTGACCCTGGGGGAGACTGAACCAGACGTACCTGCTGGTGTTGGGGGGTCTCCTGCAGAGGCAAGTGGTGGCTCTGTTTCACCGTGGGGATAAGGACACTGGCAGCAGAGGTCCTGGGAAGTTCTCCTTGGCGTGAGCCCTCCCAGAGTCTGCCATTAACCCCACCAAAGAGCACGGGTAGGCTCCAGTGTTGGGTTGCCTCAGGCAAAACAACCAACAGGGAGGGAACCCAGCCCCACCCATCAACAGTCAAGTGGATTAAGGTTTTACTGAGCTCTGACTGCCACAGCAACAGGGAGGGAACCCAGCCCCACCCATCAACAGTCAAGTGGATTAAGGTTTTACTGAGCTCTGACCGCCACAGCAACAGTCAGCTCTACCCATCACCAGAGCCTCCCATCAAGCCTCTTAGATAGCCTCAACCACCAGAGGGCAGACAACAGAAGCAAGAAAAACTACAATCCTGCAGCCTGTGGACCAAAAACCACAGTTACAGAAAGACAGAGAAGATGAAAAGGCAGAGGGCTATGTACCAGATGAAGGAACAAGAAAAAACCCCAGAAAAACAACTAAATGAAGTGGAGATAGGCAACCTTCCAGAAAAAGAATTCAGAATAATGATAGTGAAGATGATCCAGGACCTCGGAATAAGAATGGAGGCAAAGATTGAGAAGATGCAAGAAATGATTAACAAAGACCTAGAAGAATTAAAGAACAAACAAACAGAGATGACCAATACAATAACTGAAATGAAAACTACACTAGAAGGAATCAATAGCAGAATAACTGAGGCAGAAGAACGGATAAGTGACCTGGAAGACAGAATGGTGGAATTCACTGCTGCGGAACAGAATAAACAAAAAAGAATGAAAAGAAATGAAGACAGCCTAAGAGACCTCTGGGACAACATTAAACGCAACAACATTCGCATGATAGGGGTCCCAGAAGGAGAAGAGAGAGAGAAAGGACCCGAGAAAATATTTGAAGAGATTATAGTCGAAAACTTCCCTAACATGGGAAAGGAAATAGCCACCCAAGTCCAGGAAGCGCAGAGAGTCCCATACAGAATAAACCCAAGGAGAAACACGCCGAGACACATAGTAATCAAAGTGGCAAAAATTAAAGACAAAGAAAAATTACTGAAAGCAGCAAGGGAAAAACGACAAATAACATACAAGGGAACTCCCATAAGGTTAACAGCTGATTTCTCAGCAGAAACTCTGCAAGCCAGAAGGGAGTGGCATGATATACTTAAAGTGATGAAAGGGAAGAACCTACAACCAAGATTACTCTACCCAGCAAGGATCTCATTTAGATTTGATGGAGAAATCAAAAGCTTTACAGACAAGCAAAAGCTAAGAGAATTCAGCACCACCAAACCAGCTCTACAACAAATGCTAAAGGAACTTCTCTAAGTGGGAAACACAAGAGAAGAAAAGGACCTACAAAAACAAACCCAAAACAATTAAGAAAATGGTCATAGGAACATACATATCGATAATTACCTTAAACGTGAATGGATTAAATGCCCCAACCAAAAGACATAGACTGGCTGAATGGATACAAAAACAAGACCCATATATATGCTGTCTACAAGAGACCCACTTCAGACCTAGGGACACATACAGACTGAAAGTGAGGGGATGGAAAAAGATATTCCATGCAAATGGAAATCAAAAGAAAGCTGGAGTAGCTATACTCATATCAGATAAAATAGACTTTAAAATAAAGAATGTTACAAGAGACAAGGAAGGACACTACATAATGATCCAGGGATCAATCCAAGAAGAAGATATAACAATTATAAATATATATGCACCCAACATAGGAGCACCTCAATACATAAGGCAACTGCTAACAGCTATAAAAGAGGAAATCGACAGTAACACAATAATAGTGGGGGACTTTAACACCTCACTTACACCAATGGACAGATCATCCAAAATGAAAATAAATAAGGAAACAGAAGCTTTAAATGACACAATAGACCAGATAGATTTAATTGATATATATAGGACATTCCATCCAAAAACGGCAGATTACATGTTCTTCTCAAGTGCGCATGGAACATTCTCCAGGATAGATCACATCTTGGGTCACAAATCAAGCCTCAGTAAATTTAAGAAAATTGAAATCATATCAAGCATCTTTTCTGACCACAACGCTATGAGATTAGAAATGAATTACAGGGGAAAAAACGTAAAAAAGACAAACACATGGAGGCTAAACAATACGTTACTAAATAACCAAGAGATCACTGAAGAAATCAAACAGGAAATAAAAAAATACCTAGAGACAAATGACAATGAAAACACGACGACCCAAAACCTATGGGACGCAGCAAAAGCGGTTCTAAGAGGGAAGTTTATAGCTATACAAGCCTACCTCAAGAAACAAGAAAAATCTCAAGTAAACAATCTAACCTTACACCTAAAGAAACTAGAGAAAGAAGAACAAACAAAACCCAAAGTTAGCAGAAGGAAAGAAATCATAAAGATCAGAGCAGAAATAAATGAAATAGAAACAAAGAAAACAATAGCAAAGATCAATAAAACTAAAAGTTGGTTCTTTGAGAAGATAAACAAAATTGATAAGCCATTAGCCAGACTCATCAAGAAAAAGAGGGAGAGGACTCAAATCAATAAAATCAGAAATGAAAAAGGAGAAGTTACAACAGACACCGCAGAAATACAAAACATCCTAAGAGACTACTACAAGCAACTTTATGCCAATAAAATGGACAACCTGGAAGAAATGGACAAATTCTTAGAAAGGTATAACCTTCCAAGACTGAATCAGGAAGAAACAGAAAATATGAACAGACCAATCACAAGTAATGAAATTGAAACTGTGATTAAAAATCTTCCAACAAACAAAAGTCCAGGACCAGATGGCTTCACAGGTGAATTCTATCAAACATTTAGAGACGAGCTAACACCCATTCTTCTCAAACTCTTCCAAAAAATTGCAGAGGAAGGAACACTCCCAAACTCATTCTATGAGGCCACCATCACCCTGATCCCAAAACCAGACAAAGACACTACAAAAAAAGAAAATTACAGACCAATATCACTGATGAATATAGATGCAAAAATCCTCAACAAAATACTAGCAAACAGAATCCAACAACACATTAAAAGGATCATACACCACGATCAAGTGGGATTTATCCCAGGGATGCAAGGATTCTTCAATATACGCAAATCAATCAATGTGAGACACCATATTAACAAATTGAAGAAGAAAAACCATATGATCATCTCAATAGATGCAGAAAAAGCTTTTGACAAAATTCAACACCCATTTATGATAAAAACTCTCCAGAAAGTGGGCATAGAGGGAACCTACCTCAACATAATAAAGGCCATATATGACAAACCCACAGCAAACATCATTCTCAATGGTGAAAAACTGAAAGCATTTCCTCTAAGATCAGGAACGAGACAAGGATGTCCACTCTCACCACTATTATTCAACATAGTTCTGGAAGTCCTAGCCATGGCAATCAGAGAAGAAAAAGAAATAAAAGGAATACAAATTGGAAAAGAAGAAGTAAAACTGTCACTGTTTGCGGATGACATGATACTATACATAGAGAATCCTAAAACTGCCACCAGAAAACTGCTAGAGCTAATTAATGAATATGGTAAAGTTGCAGGATACAAAATTAATGCACAGAAATCTCTTGCATTCCTATACACTAATGATGAAAAATCTGAAAGAGAAAATATGGAAACACTCCCATTTACCATTGCAACAAAAAGAATAAAATACCTAGGAATAAACCTACCTAGGGAGACAAAAGACCTGTATGCAGAAAACTATAAGACACTGATGAAAGAAATTAAAGATGATACCAACAGATGGAGAGATATACCATGTTCTTGGATTGGAAGAATCAACATTGTGAAAATGAGTATACTACCCAAAGCAATCTACAGATTCAATGCAATCCCTATCAAATTACCAATGGCATTTTTTACGGAACTAGAACAAATCATCTTAAAATTTGTATGGAGACACAAAAGACCCCGAATAGCCAGAGCAGTCTTGAGGCAAAAAAATGGAGCTGGAGGAATCAGACTCCCTGACTTCAGACTATACTACAAAGCTACAGTAATCAAGACAATATGGTACTGGCACAAAAACAGAAACATAGATCAATGGAACAAGATAGAAAGCCCAGAGATTAACCCACGCACCTATGGTCAACTAATCTATGACAAAGGAGGCAAAGATATACAATGGAGAAAAGACAGTCTCTTCAATAAGTGGTGCTGGGAAAACTGGACAGCTACATGTAAAAGAATGAAATTAGAATACTCCCTAACACCATACACAAAAATAAACTCAAAATGGATTAGAGACCTAAATGTAAGACTGGACACTATAAAACTCTTAGAGGAAAACATAGGAAGAACACTCTTTGACATAAATCACAGCAAGATCTTTTTTGATCCACCTCCTAGAGTAATGGAAATAAAAACAAAAATAAACAAATGGGACCTAATGAAACTTCAAAGCTTTTGCACAGCAAAGGAAACCATAAACAAGACAAAAAGACAACCCTCAGAATGGGAGAAAATATTTGCAAATGAATCAACAGACAAAGGATTAATCTCCAAAATATATAAACAGCTCATTCAGCTCAATATCAAAGAAACAAACACCCCAATCCAAAAATGGGCAGAAGACCTAAATAGACATTTCTCCAAAGAAGACATACAGACGGCCACGAAGCACATGAAAAGATGCTCAACATCACTAATTACTAGAGAAATGCAAATCAAAACTACAATGAGGTATCACCTCACTCCTGTTAGAATGGGCATCATCAGAAAATCTACAAACAACAAATGCTGGAGAGGGTGTGGAGAAAAGGGAACCCTCTTGCACTGTTGGTGGGAATGTAAATTAATACAGCCACTATGGAGAACAATATGGAGGTTCCTTAAAAAACTAAAAATAGAATTACCATATGACCCAGCAATCCCACTACTGGGCATATACCCAGAGAAAACCATAATTCAAAAAGACACATGCACCCGAATGTTCATTGCAGCACTATTTACAATAGCCAGGTCATGGAAGCAACCTAAATGCCCATCAACAGACGAATGGATAAAGAAGTTGTGGTACATATATACAATGGAATATTACTCAGCCATAAAAAGGAACGAAATTGAGTCATTTGTTGAGACGTGGATGGATCTAGAGACTGTCATACAGAGTGAAGTAAGTCAGAAAGAGAAAAACAAATATCGTATATTAATGCATGTATGTGGAACCTAGAAAAATGGTACAGATGAGCCAGTTTGCAGGGCAGAAGTTGAGACGCAGATGTAGAGAATGGACATATGGACACCAAGGGGGGAAAACGGCGGTGAGGTGGGGATGGTGGTGTGCTGAATTGGGCGATTGGGATTGACATGTATACACTGATGTGTATAAAACTGATGCCTAATAAGAACCTGCAGTATAAAAAAACAAACAAAACAACTAATACTAAACTTTCATTGGGTTATTTGTATGGAAATATGTTAATATAAATGTTTCAGACATTACATGAAGTTTCTAAAAATCTTATATTTGTATTTGTATGGAAATATGTATGGAAATATGTTAATATAAATGTTTCAGACATTACATGAAATTTCTAAAAATCTTATATTTGTATTTGTATGGAAATATGTATGGAAATATGTTAATATAAATGTTTCAGACATTACATGAAATTTCTAAAAATCTTATATTTGTATTTGTATGGAAATATGTTAATATAAATGTTTCAGACATTACATGAAATTTCTAAAAATCTTATATTTGTATTTGTATGGAAATATGTATGGAAATATGTTAATATAAATGTTTCAGACATTACATGAAATTTCTAAAAATCTTATATTTGTATTTGTATGGAAATATGTATGGAAATATGTTAATATAAATGTTTCAGACATTACATGAAATTTCTAAAAATCTTATATTTGTATTTGTATGGAAATATGTATGGAAATATGTTAATATAAATGTTTCAGACATTACAGGAAACTTCTAAAAATCTTATATGTTCTGGTATAATGTTATAAGTAATAATCCTAGTTATTACTTTAAAATGTATATCTCAGAAATAACTAATTTTCTTGTCAACTGCATTATTATGAACTTTCATCAAATCTTTAACCATGGTCATTTTTAAGTCTTTTGTCATTTACAGACAGTTCTGGGTGTACTCTGATGATTTTGCAAATATGTTCCTATAAAAGGGTTTCATCTTCAAGAAATTCATGGAAAAGACTCTGACAAGTACAGGTTTCTGGTAACTGACTGTACTGCTGAACTGAATGAATAAGCATTTTCAGAACTCTAATGAAAAACTGATGAACTCATAAAAGTGCTAACAAAAGATCAAGATAAAAAAAAATTAATTACATGGGACTGAGTGAACTGATGAGGATGAGTATAATTTTTGTGACTTTCTGTCTGAATTAAAAAAAAAAAAATCCCACAAGGACTCAGAGGCAAAGAATATACAAATCAATTTTCACTGCAAAGTCAAGGAGCTGTTACAGTGGAGGATTACTGGACTGAATGTCAATATTATGACATAGTATGAGTGTGTTTCATGTTTGGTAATTGCAATCACTGTTGCTTTTGTTGTGGTCATCCATGTACAATGCTTGGTGTCAGTCTATTTATCTCTTGTAAAAATAAAATACAGTGTGTGTGTGTGGAAAAAAAAAAAAAAAAGAGAGGCCGAGATAGTGAGAGACCTGCAGCCTGCGCACCGCGATGAAGAGTGGCCCCCGCTTGCCGCAACTAGAGAAAGCCCTCGCACAGAAACGAAGACCCAACACAGCCATAAATAAATAAATGATATTTAAAAAAAAAATGTTACTCACTTAAAAAAAAAAAAAATAGTGTGTGAGAATCCTCACTGTTCTGTATTCTCGCCATCACTTGGTACTCTGTCCTTTTTATTTTAGCCATTTCAGTGATTGTTTTAATTTCCATATCCTGAACCACTCATAACATTGAGCGTGTGTTTATTGGTCATTTGTATATTTTCTTTTGAGATGTGTCAAGTATTTTTTCTGAGTTGGCTTTTTACTTGTTAATACGTTATATATAATATATATATTATATTCACGGTACAAGTCTTTTGTTTTATGTGTATGTATTGAGAATATCTTTCTTACCATCTCATTCTCTTAATGGTGACTTTTGTTGAACATAAGTTCTTAATTTTAATAGATCTTCTTTAATAGATTATCAGTTGTTAACTGTCATCAATAGTAAAATGGATAAATAAATTGAGGTTTATTCACAGAATGAAGTATTATACAGCAGTGAGAATGAATAAATCAGAACTATTTGCAACAATATGGATGAACCTCACACAACACTGAGGGAAAGAAGCTAGACACAAAAGTATATATTGTTTTAGTTTTGTTTTTTTTTAATTCCAAAAGCAAACTAATCCGTGATGTTAGGATATTAACAACTTTGGCTGGGCTGTAATAACTGGAAAGGGGTACAAATGGCTCTCTTGAGCCGCTGGTGGTAATTTGTTTCTTGATCTGAGCGCTGGTTACCCAAGTTTGCTCAGTTCGTCAAAGTTTACATTATGGACATGTTTACTTTGATAAAAAGTTATGAAAGTAGAGGTTCATATGCCTGAGCTCCAACTCCAGAGGGCCTGGATGTCCATGTTTCCTAGTGACTCAGATCTGCAGCCATGGCCGAGGAACTTTAATCAATACTCTGGTCGTAAATATCTGCAAATGTAAGGACTAGAAACCCCATTTCTTGAAAAATGTCTACTTTGTTAGACACACTTAAATGGTGGGATTATAGGAACTTCCCTGGTGGTCCAGTGGGTAAGACTCCAGGCTCCCAATGCAGGGGGCCCAGGTTCGATCCCTGTTCTGGAAACTAGATCCCACATGTCGCAACTAAGAGTCCACATGCCGCAACTAAAGCCACAACTAAGACCCTGCAGAGCTGAAATCATTAATTAATTAATTAATTAATATTAAAAATAAATAAATAAATGGTGGCATTATAGAGTTATTTTTTCCTGTTTCATTACCACCTAAATTACAATGTTGTTTTGTGCAGTTATTAAAATCCTGTGAATTACACTTCTCTGTTGTCTCATTCAGTTTTTTAAATTGTTGTTTTGATTCTCTGGAAAGAAATATTTGCTTGTAAGTCTAGAAATGTGGTGAGAGGGAGGAGGGACAGAAGCTATGAGAAGTTGAGAAGATAAACATGATCCTCATGGTGCTGGCTTTCCTCCGTCTTGTGCTACTCTGATTAGTTCCAGCCCATAGCCAAGCATCCTCATCTGACCAGGTGTGGGGGGAGAGTGGCGATGTACACCTCTCAGAAGGCAGGGTCCAAAGTTAATGGGGTTCTGCAAATTGTTGAACAGAGTGAGGTCCTGAAGAACAGGAGAGACAGAGGCAGCTGCAGCTGCCAAGCACAGGTCTCTCCTGGGCTTTCTCTCTGCCTTCTCATGCCCTGTGTCTGGCAGTTTGAAAGCAGACTAGTCATTCATCATTTTTTGCAAGGGCCTATGAAAAGGGGTATGGACTCTGATGCTGCTAGACAGATTCTAGTTTAGATCAGAGGCCGAGGAGTGGGGAAGGATACGCAAGAGGGGGATGACATGTTAACACTATATTTGTGAGCCTGGAAGGAAATGTGACTCTGGATAATGGTGATACTGGCTAATGGGGTCAGTTTTGCAGAGACAAAGAGCCCCCATTCCAAGTCATTTGGTGGTTGACTGGTTTTCACACTTTAAAAAGCCTTCCTTCTTATTCCCAGGCAAAACGGATCCTTCCCTCCTCTATGCTTCTGCTGCACTTGGCACTTGTGTATATCCCAGCTAACCAGCAGCATCACCTGGGAACTTTTAGACCTGCACATCCTTAGAACCCAAACCTACTGAATTAGAAACTCTGGGTACAGGGCCCAGTGATCTGGAGTTTAATGAGCCCTCCAGGTGATCCTAATGCAGGCTAGAGTGGTTCTCAAACTCTAGGAGTGCTTGTTCCTTTAGGTGAAGGGCACCTGTACAGTACACCCGGTAGGACTTGGAAATCAATGGAATGTAGGAAGGCAGAGAAGTATTAAAAGATGAAGATGTTTCTAGTTTTGGAGACTGGATTAGTTGTACCATGAGGCCAAATAAGGAACACAAGGAAAGGAGATATTTCAGTTTGTTATTATTCATTTTGTGGGATTCATAGAAGGTAAGGAGCAGGTGATAAGTTTGGTTTTATGCCTGTTTTCAGATGTGCGAGCTCCATGCATGTGTGTTTCACTAAGTGGCTCAAAGTACAGATCTGGAAATGTGAGGTCTGAGCTGGGGCTATGGACAGCAGGAAGCGCTGGTTATAACAACAGCTGAGGAGCCTCGTGGGCCTGGTTTTAAATCCAAGCTCTCCACTTTTAATTCTTTGAGCTTGGGTAAGTTCTTACACCTTCCTGAGCCTTTGCTCCCTCATCTGACAATTAGAATAATCATACCTACCCACAGAGTTCAGGGAAGGACTGAATGAGACAACATGTTTTAATTCAATTAGCAAAGTTCCTGGCTCATAGAAATGGCTGGTGCTACTACTTTATAGATTTGTGAGACTGCAGAATATAGATGGGAAATGCAGGCAATGGAGTGGAGCTGGTCACCCAGGTTGTGCAAGAGAGAAAAAGCAAGACTGAGCCTGGGGACGCCAACATGTGGAGGGGGCCAAGCAGGAGCAGCAAAGAGATCAACGAGAAGGCACAGGTTGAGAGGCAGGAAGAGGAGCAGAAGAGAGTGGCCTGGGGGTCAACGGATGAAGGAATTAGATCAACAACTGCACCTATTGCAGCAATTAGGCGGGACTGGAACTAAGAATTAGCCATTTTATTTGATGATGAGAAAGTCAGTGGTGACCTGGACAACAGCAACGTCAATGGAAGTGTGATGGGAGAGGCAGAGCCCTCCAGCCACATCAAGCAATCCTTATGCTCTAAGTTTAGTCATTAAAATAGATCCATAGTTGGAAGAGAGAAAGGGAGTGTAATCCACCTTAAAAATGGGAAGAGCCTAATTAATGGCATTAGTACATGTAAAGGAATAATTTTGCTCAGATCAAAAACCTAGGAATCAGTATTTGTTTCTTTCCTTCGCATCTCACATCAGAGTCATCAATTACTTGTATTGGACCGATCACCAAAATAAATCTGGAATCCATCCACCTCTTTGCTCCACTGCTGCCACACCAGTCCCAGCTACCCTCATCTCTCTTCCCCAGGCAAATGCAATAGCTATAACTTCTTTCCTCTCTTGCCTCTCCAGGTGCCTCCCTACCCCTGCCCTCTTCCCAGCTGCCTCAGAGATTTTTTAACATATAAATCAATCACAGTAGTCTCTTTGTCAAACCCTCCAGAGGCTTCTCACCATACTTAGCAAATAATCAAAACAACTCACCTTGGTGGGCAAAGCCCCACTGATCTGTTCCCGCTTCCCCTCTGACCCTATACAGTCCAATATGGTAGTCACCAGCCGCATGTGGCCACTGAGCATTTGAAATGCTGGTAATAGTAAAAAAAAAAAAAAAATCTTTAATATTTCTTTAACAATTTTTACACATATTTATATTCATAGAGCCAGATGTGACTAATGTGATTGAAAAACTGAATTTTAGGTTTTATTTAATTTATATTATCTTAAATTTAAATAGCCACATGTGGCTAGTGGTTACCATAGTGTACAGCACAGAGGTAGAGCACGTCCTTCATCACAGTAAGTTCTACTGGACTGTGCTGCTCTGGCCTGATCTCCTGCTACGTTCCCCCTTGATTACTGGATTTCGGCATCGCTGGCTGACCTTCTGCTCCTCACTCACATTAAGCTCCTTCTCCCCTGAGGGTTGCTGCACAGATTGTTCTCTCTGTCTAGACTTCATTGCTCGTTGATCTTCACACGACAGCCTTGTCTCAGCTTCAACGTCACCTCCTCAGAAAGGCCTTTTCTTTCTACCCAAATGAAAGTTTCCCCATTATGTTATCTTCAAAGCATTTCTGGCTAGGTAAAAACATTTTCCATATGGGTTGTTGACTTGTTTATTGCCTGTATCCCCTTTTAGGATGTTATTTCCCCAAGGGCAGGAACCTTGACCCTTTAGTGTAGGTGGAGGACTTAAGCTTTAAAAAATAAGAGGCAAGGTGGCTGAATGTGAGCCTGCTGGGGGTAAAGGGATTTGAGAATCCAGGAAACCTAGTAAGGAACTGCTGAAAAGGATTTAATTACAGCTAAGGGGGCTACTGGGCATCACTGAGGATCCAGAAGGGAGTAGACATCATCAACAGTTTGCAGTACAATCTGTAGTGTGATTTTTCTCCAATAAGAGGAAGAGCCCAGATATGCCTATCATATTTAACCCTCACAACAACCTTTGAGGTGTGCTGAAGTGTCCCCACTTTACAAGTTATTAAAAGCAGAGAGATTAAGGACCCTACCTAAGACCATGAAGCTAATAAGTAGAGAAGCTAGGATTTGGACCCCGGCATTCGGAACCCAGAGCCAGCGCTCTTAGCCACATCACCATATTGCCCCCCTCCTTATTAGAGCTGCGCATAGTGGGTATTTCATTAAAAATGTGATAAATGTCCATTGCAGGGCTCCAAGATTTCCCATCCCTTCCAAAATGGTAAACCAGGCATGATAAACAAGATGAGACAGATAACAGTACCATTTGAATAAATTTACATAAGTCAAACTTTTGCACACAAACAATACATGTAACGCAAGGATGCACACAAAAAATAGACATTAAATACTTTAGAATGGTTAAGTAAAAGAAAATTAGAACAAAAATAGAGTTACAGATATAGAAAACAAACTTATGGTTACCAGGGGGTAAGAGGGGGGAGGGATAAATTGGAAGATTGGGATTGACATAAACACGCTACTATATATAAAATATCAATAGATAACTAATAAGGACCTACTGTATAGCACAGGGAACTCTACTCAATAGTCTGTAATGGCCTATATGGGAAAAGAATCTAAAAAAGAGTGAATATATGTATATGTATAACAGATTCACTTTGCTGTACACCTGAAACTAACACAACATTGTAAATCAACTAACCTCCAATAAAAATTAAAAAAAAAGAAATCAGGGAAAAACAGGGAATAGATAAATAAAACAAGAGAAGAGCCTTGCATGGACATATAATGATAACATGCCGCGAACTGAGAAATAGAACTGGGCACTCTGCCCTGAGGCCAGGGAGACCATGGGCTGCCCAGCCCATCTCTCCAGCTGTGAGGACCAGGGTCAGAAGCTTCCCTCCTCCCCTCAGAGGTCTCCCACCATTCTAACCTCATAGAGCTTGGGGTGACATGGGGAAGGTTTCAATTCATACAGAACTGCTTATAAATATTAAAAAATTTTTTTTACTATTACTAGCATTTGTCACTCAAAAATATGAATGTGTATCAATTTTAGGTGAGGCAAAAAATGGACCTTCAAATCAAAAGCTTATAAATAAAAATACTATATACTTTGGTTGTTCTCATCTTTAGAATAACTCAAATACACTTCCATATATTAGGAATCCACAGCACTAAAGCATGGCCCAGGAATCCAAAGTGTGTGTGTGTGTGTGTGTGTGTGTGTGTGTTAAAAGCAACCCCGAGATGATTTGCATGACCAGTCTCACTTGGGAAGCATTGCACTGCCACTGAATGACTACCAGTTTCCTAGTCAGACATATAAGGGAGGGACATTCCAAGCACGGACAATGACAGTGCAGCATGGGAAGTCCTGGTAAGTTCTGGAAAAAGTCATCTACTAGAGCTCTGGTTTGTGGAGATCGGTGGTAGAAGCAGATGTGATGGGGTCAGACTCCAGAGGTTCTAGGAAGCAGGGCTGAGAGCGCTACACTTCACCCTGGAGACATCAGGGGCGGCACAGGTTTAAAGCAGGAGGTGGCCCAATTGGGTGTGCTGGTTGGAGGCGTGACTCTGGCAGCCAAGTCCAGTGGACTGCAGGGCGGAGGGACTGGCGCACGTGCTAAGTTAGAAGAGGGAAGGCAGCCACGTG
Source organism: Balaenoptera acutorostrata (assembly GCF_949987535.1). Lineage (NCBI taxonomy): Eukaryota > Metazoa > Chordata > Mammalia > Artiodactyla > Balaenopteridae > Balaenoptera > Balaenoptera acutorostrata. Next base: position 62,725,540 of record NC_080070.1, read on the forward strand.
GACTTGCTGCCTAACAGGTGAGGGAGATGCAGGATAATGTTAAGTTCCTGTCCTCAGAGATCGGGTGGAAGGTGGTCCCTTTCTCCATGTACAGACTGTACACAGATAAGGTCAGGAGGAATAGGGCTGAGCCACCCTGGGAATAAATCAACCTCTTCCTTTTTTGAGTCATGTAAACCAGAATGTGGATGTTTAAACTGTTGTGTTCATTTCATCCTGACTCTACCCCTAGGCTGGAAGCCTGGGAGGAAGGAATAACAATTGCAGTTTATTTATTCCAAACACAAATGCTGTGTACAAGTAGCTCAGCTTGCTCAGTGTCTTGTGTTTGATAATTTAATTTAGTCTTCTGGCTCCCTGGGTGTAAGTTTGGTGTAATTGCTTAGCAAATCTGCCACCTCTTTAAGTCTTGAATCATCCTGGTAAGTATCACTGACCTACCAGACTATATCGTTGGTCATGCTGGTTTTGAGCATCTATATCCCTTTATGTTTTAGTACTTTCTCCCTTCTACCCAGATCATTCCCTTCTCATCTGCCTTGTTAGACTCTTTTTTTTCTCTGCCTCAGTCTTGCTGGATATTATAAAAGCAAAAGTTATCATTTCTTATATAAAGTACTGCTCTAATAAGCATGTTACAGTTCAGCTCAGCATCTTCCACAGCGGTGGCTGGGGAAGTCCTGCTGGGAAGATGCACAATAATCCAGCAAAGAGATAAGACATGGACAAGGGGGAGTCAGGAAATGAGCAAAAGGGAAGAGGCCCAAGGATTCACATGGAGACTGCAAATAAATGCATTGAGGGGAGAGACAAAAGATATTTAAAAAATTGGAAATCACTATTCAAGAAAGAAGATGTGACAAAACAGAAGATTAAACAATAATCACTGGGAGCAGAGATGCGGGTCAAGCAGATATTTTCACTCAATTCTAGTAGAGTAGAAACAGGCATCATTGCTGAAAACTTGAAAAGATTTAAAAAGAAACAGCTTCTTACTGTAGCAATTCCACCTAAGTTAACCTCTGTGAAGAATTCTATCTGGTTCAGTGACACATATGAGATTCCAGAGAAGTTGCTCCCTGCTTTTAAGTTTAGGGTCCCAAACTGTCTGGCCTCCCCTGCTGAGAATCCTACCTCCTCCTGACAATAGCAGGACAAACCAATAGAGCATTTAATTCACATTAGAAGCAAAAAAATGCAAAGTCCAGAGTAGAGCAATGGAAGAAGGAAAATGCAGTCAATGAGGGTTGATGTCATTAGGGTTAACATCAGACTCACAGAACTTTGTCCAAATCTAGCATCATTTTTTGCTACCTCTTATTTAAAAGGTTTTGATTTATGCACTCTTTCCTCATCTAGGGTATGGATTTTCACAGGCATATACTGCGTTCTATTTAATCTTTGTATCCTTAGTAATGGATGGTGTACCTAGCACAGAAAAGGCACTGAACACATATCTGATAAAGGAATGTGGTTATTTTCTTGACAAAATGATAATAATCGAAACTCTCAACTAGAAAAAAAATTCATTCTGAGAATCATCACCTTAGAGACTTAAAGAATTTGGGAGTCTGTACTCTGTGTTCTTACCCCTTAAAACAGAGTGAGCCCACCCAAGTATCCTACTACATCTGGCCTGTAAGATCCAGTTGCAGAGAAAAATTATTCCAGAAAATTTCCCTGGTACACTCCCCACTTACACCAGATCCACTACTTTTGCTGCTACACCCGTCTCTCCAGACTCAGGGCTCAGTACCTCTGACATTGATAGGTGCTCTGCGCTCCTTCAGGTTTGATGACTGACAAAATTTCCTCTCTGGTTCATGAAACCTCTGCTTTCCACTTGGCTCTTGTGCCTGCTCACCCCCAGTGATTTTGATTTTATTAGGCTCCAGAAATATCCTCAGGATAATCAAATCAACCCTCAGAGTGCTAAGTCAACTTAGCAATGAATACACCATGAATTGAATTAATAGAGACACCTGTGTTCACTTGGGTCAATGACATTGGCATTGCTGTTCATAGCAATCACCTGGGGAAATCTAAAACTCTTGACTCCTGGTTACCACCTCCATCGATTGTGATGTGATTGGTCTGTGGTGACACCTGGGCATCAGAACTTTTTAAAATTTCCAGGTGATTCCTATGTAAAGTTTTCAAATCCCTGCTTTAGGTTGAAAACCAAACTGGTACCATTTTTCCCCCCACACTGCAGAGAATAGACATTACTAAATGAAAATGAAACAACTTCTTAGCATTGTGTCCTAGTCTCTTGTCTGAGTATATCCTAGCATCTATATAAGGGTTACTAGATGAATGTAGGTTGGCTTAGGTGACATGTTAAAAACCACCCTGCAAGTAAAATGAGATATCTTGGCTGCATAGGTTTCAGACTTGTTAAAACAAATAAATAATTCCAAAATGTTAATTCCATGAGGATTGATTCTTCTGTCTAAACTGAGAAGCAGGGGTGAATGTTCTCCCCACTTCCGATCTTAACTGAAGGCTGAAAGCTATCTGTCCCCTCAGGATGTGGGCCAGGATCTCCCACCCCACAGAATTAAGAAGGGTTGGCATTCTCTGAAAGGCCCCTCCCACCTGCCCAGGATTGGCTATTTTCAGAGATGTTATCTGGAGAGATATGGGCCTTAGCTCTTAAATGAGGGGACAAATGCCAACTTCTGGGTCTGACTCATGCCTAAGACATGCAGAGAGTGTCCTCAGAAGCATGCAGGGCTCCTTCTTCAGCTGTTCTTTAAACAGCTGACAGGGAAGCCCACCTTCCAGATACAACAGCTGAGGAAGCATTTGGACTCGGCTTCCATTCCTAAGACTCCAGAGATAAGGGCATGGCCCAGCCCTGGGTGCTGGCATCTTCAGCCTTAACTCCTGTGTGCTGTTTGTCCCTCTCTCTAGACCAGAAAGGCAGGCTCATACTTGGTGCCAAAAGCAAAAAGCTTCGATTTCTGGGAGAAAAGGGGGGCAGGTTATTAAACTGAACAGAATGGTTAACAGTGCCGTGAAAACTATACATGTGCAGTTTAAATAAGCTGCACGTGTATGGTCTTCTTTCATTAGGCCCATTATTCTAGTTCTCTTTGGAAGCTTCTCTGAATCTCCCACCTGGGGAGGCCTGTCTTAGGATGGAGCTGGGAGAAGAGGGGTCACTAGCTGTCCACAACTCGCACCATCCCTGACATGAGATTCCAAGTGGATTCTGCCACAGCCCAGATAGGATAGCCCCTACAGGGGGTGGCGCTGTCATTTAAGAAGACTCCTGGCTCTTCTCTCTGGACACATTTGGAGAGACATTGTGATCACCTGTCTACTTGCTGGTGGGAGAGAGAGGGGAGAGGACATCCATTACTGGCTGGAGCTACAGCTTGAACAGAATCAGAGACGGGCAGAAAGAAGCAGGCATGCCGGGAAGGCCAACATATTCTCTACTGACAGGACTATGTTGTAGAGGGACGAGAGAAAGCTCACAGCGGGACTTGTGTGGACTCAGGAGAGGGTCAGCATGTGAACAGCACACTACTCCGTATCTTGAACAATAGGTCCCAGCCCGCCTTGTCTGTGGAGATAGCGATGAACTGGTCTCCTTGGCAACAGAAGCGCGCTGGCTCCGCAGGGCTACCAGGCAGGCGTCTGCAAGCCTGGAAGGAGTGCATTGCTCCTGCCTCTTGTGAACACCCACATCATCCAGATACATGTCCTCCCACTCCTCTTCATTGCTGTCTGTCATCTACTGCCTTTGAATCACTCTGAACCACTGAGTGAAACCCCCTCCACTCCAAATCCTGAGAGATTCCAGCCTCTAGGAAGATAGCCAGTGAGCAATTTTACTTCCCAATTCCTGATTGTCCTTTGCTGCACTGCATTTCAGTCCCCTAACCCAAGGCGCTTGTCCTGGATCTTAATATCCTGGAAGTGCCCCAACTCAGAAATTCTAAACTCCAATCATCTGTTCTCAGATCACCTCCTACACACTTTCTGCTCTACCTTCATACTCACTGCATCTGTTCACCAAAAAACCTCTAATTCCTCAACCCGTTCTCTCCTCACAGTCTAGCAGGACCTTCGTGGCCTCATCTGCCACTACGCAGCTCAGGCCCCTTTGCTCTGAATTGCTGTCTCACCAGAAAAGTCAAAACCCTCAATCAACGCTACAAGCTACCTTCTCTGATTGTAAACTCCGGCATCGCTGCTGCCATGCAGGATGGCACAACGTGACAACACAATCATTTCTAGTTTCCAACCTCAGCTGAGCCCTTAGCAGTGTTTGTCAACCTTTCTATTTGTTTTTGACCAGCTTCATCCCATCTTCTCAATGGCTCTCAGTTGATTGCTTCACTTCTTACTTTATCCACCAAACTGGCATCAGCAGCAGCACAGTCAACATGCTACCTCATTTTACTTCTGCACTCTACAAACTTGTCCTCCACCTCTGCTCAGCTCTTGCCTTGGTGGGCAAGGTCTTCCTCCCCCCACCATCACCGAGGGCCTTGCCCCATCTCCCTCCTGCTCCCTCTGGAAGTGGCCTCATCAATCTTTCTCTTGTTTTTCTTCACCTTCTCCGTCTCCCTCTCTGCTGACCCCTCCCTGTGTCTACAAAACTGTCGGCTTTCCTCTCAGTCCTACCCCCTGACCCAGTGTACCCCATCTGGGGTTTGGCAAGCTAGGGTCCACAGGAAACCTATCTTTGTGAATAAAATTGGACTGGAATATAGCCATGCTTATTTGTTTATATATTGCCTACAGCTGCTTTTGTGCTGAACAGCAAGTAGTTGAGTAGTTGTGACAGAGATCACGTGGCTCACAAAGCCAAAAAGATCTGCTCTACGGCCCTTTGTAGAAAAGATTGTGGGCTCCTCCATACTCACCACCGTCTTCCTTCCCTCCTGGCCACTCCTCAATCCACGGTAACTGCGATGTTGCTTCTGTGTCTTACCACCTTCCTAACCTTCCCTTCCTCAGGTCACTGAGGTGACTCACAATTTCCTAATTCAAAGGCGGGTGGGGGGGAGATTTTCTCATTCCTTAGTCACTCCTCTGCTGCACTGGACATTTGGAGATCACACTGTTCTTGAAATTCTAGAGAAAGATCCCAAATGCAAATGCCCAGAGGAGCCAGGCAGGCTGTGTCAATGAATGAAATGGCCACATTAAGATATGCGCGTGGGGGGACCTGGAGAGCCTGTCCCCACGGCAAAAGGGGACCCCCTGAGCTGCTGTGAGGAATCTAGGCCCTACATAGCCAAATATTCCAGTGCTTCACGGGAAGCTAAAAATGCAGATTTTATGAGGCATCGCTCAACTCTTAAAAGGTGGGAACTATTTAAAAACTATTACAAACCCTGAGGAGCCGAACAAAATGAAACTTTTGGCCAATTTGGCCTAATGGCTGTGGATTAGTCCCCCTGGTTCCATGACTGAACTTTCTTGGTTCCTTTGGGGAATCCTGATTTTTGCTGCTGGAGGTTCTCTTGAGCCAGCCTGCCTCTGCCTTCTCAGATGTTCATCCCCAGCCTATGGGTCTTTTCTTGCTACACAGTTTCTCAGGTGAAATCCCAAATCTATCTCTCACTCTATCCTACGCACCTGCTTCTGACTCGCATCTCCATATGGGAAATGAACTGCTCCACCCGGAAATCCCACAGATACTTCAAAATCCACATCAGCCCTTCCCCATCTTCAACCCCTACCCTTTGCCAAGCCAATGCCTACTCCGAAATTAAGACTCAGGTTCCCCCCAACCCAGCTGTCCTCCTCTCCATCTTTCCAATAGGATTGAGGTGCCTCTCTCTGTGTCTTCAGAATATTTTGGTAACTATACTTTGTACAAAGTATTATAATTACCTGTCTCCGTGTCTGTCTTACGCACCTAGAGAATAGCCCCTCAGTGGGCAGGGACTGTCACATTAATCTTTGTATTCCCAGCTTCTAGCAGAGTGCTGACACATAGTAGGTTCCTAATAAATGTTTGGCAAATTAATACACAAACAAAAAGAAAGAGAAAGATGCACTAAAAAATTAAATTGCCAAGTTTTCTATGCCTTCAGAACACTTTTACTAGTGTAATTTTTATTTTATGGTGTCTTTGGTATATAGCTAGTATTACCGTTAACATATTAGTATTGTATCAGAAAAGAATGTAATTTTCCCTTAATTGTGATTTATAAAAGCATTTGTTTTCACGCTAAAGGAAAACTGTGTTATGTCCAGCAATAAAAAATAGTAAAATGTAATAAATTGAAGTCAATAAGTAAAGTAGGATTTGCCAAATAAATACATCATAAACAAAACATAGTGAGGACATATCTCTTCTAAAAAGTGAGATTTACTGGGAAAATTTACTACCACACATAACAGAAAAAGTAGTTTCTTGATCTTAAAATCTTGTTATGTGAAATGATAGCTAACAATGAAACAAAAGTTTCTCTCAAGCAATTATAGAAGGCAGTGATCCCAGCTTTCTGGAGGGACTCGTAATGCCCTACCATGTATTTGATTTTGCGGCATACTTTTAAGAATTCTATGAGCTATATCTCTTGGGAAAGGTGGCGGGAGTGGGTCAGGGTGAAAATGTTTAATTGATATCAGTTTTATTTTCACCCACAGTTAAGTGCCTGGGACTCTCCATCATTACCACTTGCAGCTAAGACATTGAGAGAAAGTCCTCCTTTTCTACCATTAGGTGGCAGTACTGCTTTGGGACAAACAACAACGACACAGTGGGTCTTGTCTTTTTTTTTTTTTTTTTAATAATTTCTAGATCTATGTTTGATCTTTATTTTATTCCTAAACTCTAGGCTTCAGAGTGCCCAGTACAAATAACAATGGAGTAAACAAGGCACAGACATGATATTTGAAGAAAACTGAAGCGGGCTCACCAGTATCACTCCTTCATTCAGAAACTTGTCTTTGCAAGAAATGCCCACCAATTTCTCTCCCCTCAAGAAGGCTTCTTTTCCATCAAGTAAACCTAGAGTGATGATTAAGGCAGAAAAATAGGCACCATGTTGCAAGTGGTAAATTTGCTTCTCTGAGAACCTCCAGATTGGGTTACATCCAAATCACTAATCTACTCCCCAGCCTGGCAAGAATCTACTCTGAATATGTATTCACATATGTCTCTTCTTTACATTATTGGTGGGATAGGACTGGAGAAAGGCATACAAATTTGTTGATGCTCTATTAATTTTTTAAAATTTATGCATGTATATAAGCCCATGTAACCATAATACTGTATAAGATATAGAACGTTTCCAGCACCTCAGAAGGTTTCCTATGCTCTCTTAGTTTTTAAAACCAGGAAAAGATTTCATTTCTCAAATAATGTATTCAAAACAAAACAAAACAAAACAAAAAACCTCTCAAGGCAGAATAGTTGGAGAGAGGGGTTGTCCTACTTTATACATTGATCTGGGTCTCTTTGTAGCCTTGAATAGGAACTCTGTGGTAGATGCTTTTTGGAAGGTGTATTCAGTGCATGGATGGGATGGAAGATACCAAGTCACAGTGAGGATGTGGAGCAACTAGAACTCTCGTGCATCAGTGGTGGATGTGTAAAGAGATGCAGTCACTTGGGAAATCTGTTTGGCAGTATCTACATAAGCACACCCTATGACCCAACAACTCTACTCCTATGTTCATATAGGAGTATGAATACACACATAGTTTCAAAATGCATATACACTTTTACCAAAAGGTGTGTACTAGAATGTTCAAAGTAGCAAATGGCCTATCAACAGCAGAATGCATGACTAAATTGTGGTATATTCACACAATGGAATACTATACAGCCGCAGAAGGAATCATCCACAGATACATATAACAACATGGATGAATCTCACAAACATAATATTAGGGGAAAGAAGCTAGATACAAAAGAGTACATATGTTATGATCCTCCTTTTATGAAGTACAAAATTAATCTATGCCCTGAAGTGTGGATCATAGTTACCCTTGGATGGGAGTGGTGATGGGAGAAAGGGTTTCTGGGTGCTGGTGACATTCTGATTCTTGGTGTCACAAGTGTGTTCAGTTTGTGAAACTTCATCACCTGTACACTTATTTTAGGAAATATATGTAAATTATACTTTAAAGTTTTAAAAAATTAAACTCTAGACAAAAGTCACTTCTACCTGGAATGACAATGTAATGGGATGAAGGAAATAACATTTCGGTTAGGCTCTCAAACATGGGTAAGCCTTCCCAGGTGGAGGTGGAGAACAGGCATTCTGTAAAAAACGGAATCCTTTAAGCAAAAGTACGGAGGTTAAAAAGAGTAAGGAACGTTTGCAAAATGTCGAAACTGGCCAAAGAATAAGATTGGTATAAGAAAGAAGCAGGATCTTAAACAGCAGATCCTGCTTCTTTCTTATACCAACATGCTCGATAAGCACTGCTTGACTCTTTAAAGGACTTAAATACTGCAGGATTTTTCAGGAGTTCTCCCAAAGGCAAAATACTTCACAAGGAATTTGACAGGTTCAAGTCGAAGAGGCTGTGCAGTCCTGTGTGTGCAAAAGAAATGTCGTTGATTAGGTCACCTCGTGGAATGTCTCCTGGAACGCTAATGCCTTCCTGCATTGTCCTTTTTTTTTTTTTTTTTTGCTGCATCCTATCCTTTGCCTTTAAATAAAGAAGTAGGAGAAAAGTCTCACGACTAGACTGAGGGAGTCTAAAGAATTGGGTCTTTATTTGTTGGGCAACATAGTGAGGTTTTTATTTTGTTTTTGTTTTTTAAGGGAGAAGCAAAATGATCAGATGTACACTTTGGGAAGCTCGATGTGCAGGATGCAGAGGAGGAAGGAGTAGCTGCAGACTGAGGGGGTAGCACTCAAGTGTACAAGACTCCCTGTGATCTGCCCTCTTCCCACCCACCTCTTCATTCTAGTCCTTCACATAACCCCACCCTGCTACAAGCCAGTCATCCCATCACTTGCAGTGCCTCCAACCAAACCCAGCCCTCCCGGCTTTGCACACGGGGCTCTGACCCCTGGCAAGAGCCTTTCTCTGTCCCCTCTAATTAGGCTTACACTGAAAAAGAGCCATCTCTCCTCCCAGCAGCTCTCCCAGAAGTTTTGCCATAAAACAAATCAAAGTCTGCAAGTACGGAACTTGTCTTCAGGATCAAAGAATGTGTGTGTAAATCAAGTAAGGAACATAAGATGCAAACAGTTTCTATTGTCAAATCATGTGCAGACGCTGAAGGAAAAAAGAAAACTATTAGTTTTTAACGTTAATTTACAAACAACAAAGTTTCATTCCTGGGCCTCATCACTTTCAGTAGTTTATCTGGGGTCTTGAAAATCACAGAAACTTGTAGTAATGTCCATAATGACAAACCACCAGGAATTACCCCAGAAGATAACCACAGCCCGATTTTGTTTTGGTACACAACGTGTTGTCCCTCCCCCTCGCCACACTACCAACCAAAAAGATGCTTCCTGGTTACTGGCAAGAAATCAGAAATTGAGTATTGCGTCATTAGATCTATTTGTATAGGCCCAGATTGCAAAATGTTTGAAGAAAATGAATAAGGGCTAAAGAGAATCATCTGGACGTTTTCCAAGGTTCAAACGGAAACAGGAAAACTCAAGTAATTCACATCCTTTACACCTTCTAAGCAAAGCACACCATTAAGCATTAAATGTAGTCATCCACAAGTGCAAATATTGGCCAAGGTGACATACATGGCAGGCAGTGGCAAATGAAAAGCACAAATATTTGTAGAGGGTTTTCAGTGCTAGGACCCAACCCTGGTGAAGAAGAATGGAAGCCAGCTGATGTCTCTTGGAGCAGGTGAGGCAGCAGTGAGATGATTGATAAGCCCAAGGTTTCCAAATGAAGGGCAGGAAGGGAATTGCTCATCCGGAAACCCACAAGACAATGGTCTTTGCTGGAACATCAGTATTTTAAAAGTTTAAAAATACTTGGGGCTTCCCTGGTGGCACAGTGGTTGAGAGTCTGCCTGCCAATGCAGGGAACACAGGTTCGAGCCCTGGTCTGGGAAGATCCCACATGCCGCGGAGCGGCTGGGCCCGTGAGCCACAACTACTGAGCCTGCGCGTCTGGAGCCTATGCTCCACAACAAGAGAGGCCGTGATAGTGAGAGGCCCGCGCACCGCAATGAAGAGTGGTCCCCGCTTGCCGCAACTAGAGGAAGCCCTCGCACAGAAACGAAGACCCAACACAGCCAAATAAATAAATAAAAATAAATAAATAAATAATAATTAAAAAAAAATTAAAAAAAAAATACCGATGCTCAGTCCCCACCCTCAGATTTCATTGGTCTAAGGAAGGTCCCCCATGTGGGGTTTTTCCAGGTGATTCTAAGGTGTAGCAAAGTTTAAGAATCACTGAAAGAGCAGGAAGGCAGGGGAGCTAAAACAGTGGGGTGAGTTCAGGGTTACAATAGTTCCCTGATGAGAACTTATTCTTACCCCAGCCCACCCCTCTCCACCCCACCACACTCATCTGACAACCACCAGCTCAGTTTAATGTCTCCCAGCTCAGGCCCCTGGAAGACTCATCTACACCCTCCCCACCCCGCAGCCCTCACCCCGGCACAGCTCTCTGAATCGATCAGCCAGTCACCAGGTTCTGTCTATTCTGCATCTTAACGCTCAAATCTGCCTTCTCCTTCCCATCTCCATAGTTGCTGCCTTATTCTGGTCATTTGTTTGCTCAACAAATAATTATTGAGTGCCCACTACTCTTTAGGTGCAGGCTATGTACACTGTATTGGTGAATAAAACAGACACAGTCTTTGCCCTGTGGGGCTTACAGCCTGACGGGAGAGAAAGACTATAATCAGGTAAGTGATCAAAAAAGTTTAAGATCAGAAATGCAAGAACTGAGAAGGAAACAAGCAGCGTGTGGTGAAAGAGTAGGGGAGGTAGAAGGAATCTGATTAGACAGTGAGGGTGGGAGGAACTTCTGGAGGGTTATACAAATTCTTTCTAAACTCTCACATAATAATCTCGGTCACATTCCCTGCCACTCCATTCCCTATGCAACCACCAGAGTGAATTTTGTAAAAGCCCAGACACTTTAGTAGGCTTTGTAGCCTCTTCATGACCCAGCTCCCACCCATCATGCCAGGATCACATGTCCCTGAGGCTCTAACGCCCTCAGGCCACTAGAAGCTGTGGGACCACCATGGTCTTTCCAACCCACTGTGTACACCAATGCCCTGCCAAGAAGGCCCTTTCCATGTCCTCCATCTGGCTTGTTCCTATTTGTCTCTGAGAACACATGTTATGTCGCCTCCTATGAGAAGCCTCATTGGACCCTCCCTAGTTCAGGGGGGGCTTCCATTTTTCTGGGGTTCCGGGGCACTCCATGTTTACATGAAGCACAGCACTCTCCTCTCTGTGATGTGACTGAAGTTTTACTGGTCTGCTCTTCCTCTGACTTGGAGCATCTTCAGGACAGAGACTATATCTTGTTCCCCTCTGTTTCCCGTGTCTGGCACAGTGCTTGACACTTTAAGACACAGCAAATTTGAATGTACATGTGGAAGGTCCTTTGCATGCTTCTGGCCTCTTAGCTGGTCCTGCTAGGTCTTAAAGGGATGTAGGGTGACCTACTGTCCCAGTTTGCTTATAAACACTAATGGCAGGAGTTAAAGATATCTTCTATCTCCAAAGCCCATGTTTTTTCCACATAATGATGTCACAATTTTCTCTACACTGTTTTTAAAGTCACTGACACCATCTAAATTGAATACCTGACAGACGATGATGTTAGAAATTTTTGAAAAATACAGATAAACAAAAAGAAAGCAGTCACTCAAATCCCATCTCCAACCACAGTTATTGTTAACATCATAGCATGCATCCTTCCAGATATTTTCCCACACAAAGTCATCACATATAAACACGTCCAGGTGTGATCAGGCGTAAAGGTATGTGCGAACAGGCACTGTTCTCTGCTCTACAGTTCCAGTGCCGTGGCTGCAGTATTTCACACAAAAGAGACTACTTATTTGCTGCTCAGAGTTCAAAAACTGTGGTTCAAACACAGTTGAGGTTTTTTACACTTCACCAGTTGCTTAGATCAGAACATGTTACTTTCATTTTAGACCGTGTATTCTGTACCTTTATTATAGCCTCAATGTTTTCAAACTCTCTGTGAGCTTGTCCTATCCACCCCACAATCTTTTTCAGTCTTTTTCTGAACAATTTCTATCTGGGGTCCTCAATCCTCCTGCTCCAATGTGGGCTGGGAACTCTGTAGGCTGCTGCCCAGCAATCATCCTGGGACTTTACTTCCCTGCTTCCTGTGTCCCCCCACCTTCTTCTTTCTTAGATTACTCTCTTTTATTGCTAAAATCCATCCTCAAGTACTTTTTAAGAAAAGGTATGTTGGAGAAAAAAATTCTAATCCTTAAATATTTGAAAATGCCTTTTTCCCCCTTCAAACTCAATTGATAGTTTGGCTAAGCATAACAATAATCTGGATTTAAAATTTTCCCCAGACAACTTTGAAAGCCTTTCTCCATATTTTCCTTAGCATCTCATGATGCTGATAATAAGTCTGATGCAGTTAATGATACTATTCTTTGTAAGTCTTCCATTTTCCCTCTCTCTCTCTCTCTCTTTCTCCAACCCCCCCAACCAGGTTTTAAGGTGTGTGTTGTGTTTCTCTGTGTAATTACTAGGTACAAGGGAATGTATATTTTACAGAGGTTGGCAAAGTAATGCTTCCCACACCCTTCAAAGATATCCATGCTCTAATCCTAGAACCCGTGAATTCATTCTTTTAATTAATTAATTAATTAATTTTTTTTTTGGCTGCTCCGCGTGGCTTGTGGGATCTTAGTTCCCCAACCAGGAATGGAACCCATGCCCCGTGCAGTGAAGCACAGAGTCCTAACCACTGGACCACCAGGGAACTCCCTGAATTTGTTCTTTTACATAGCAAAAGGGATTTGGCAGACATGATTAAGATTATCTACCTAGAGATGGGGAGATTATCCTGGATTATCTGGGTGGGCCCAGTCTAATTACATGAGTTCTTAAAAGTGAAGAGGCTTTTTTGACTGGGTCAGAGCTGGGACAGAAGAAGGAAGACATGTGAAGAGTAAGAGGGACTTGAGCTGTCATGGCTGATTTGAGGATGGAGGATGGGGACCATGAGCCAAAGACCACAAATGGACTCGGGATCTGCCCTCAGCTGACAGCCAGCAAGAGAATGAAGCCCTCAGACATATCTGCAAGGAACTGAATCTGCCAGCAATGGAGATAAACAGGAAATGGATTCTCCCTTAGAGCCTCCAGGAAGGGACACGGCCCTAATGGCGCCTTGATTTTAATCCAGTGAAGCCCATACTAGACTATGACCTACAGAGTTTAAATTAATAAATTTGTGTGTGTGTGTGTGTGTGTGTGTGTTTTTAATACATACAGTTTAAAGCCACTAAAGTTTGTGGTAATTTGTTACAGGAGCAACAAAAAACCAATACATTTATATATTAAGTGCTGCCAAATTTTCATTCCAAAAGGCTGACTTTTATACTTATGCCAATAGTTGATGAGAAAAATTCTTCTTCAAAACCTTCACCAACATAGGATATTTTCAATATCTTAATTTTTCCAAGCTGATCCTGAAAAATATTTTATTTTTATTTGTAGTCCCCTAATTTTGTAAACAAGGTTAAACATCTTTTATATATTTGTTAAAGATGTTTTGTTTTGTTTGGAATTACACTGTCCTTATTTTTAGTCACTAGATTTCTAAAATTTCAAACTGTTATGACTATGTGTACAAAATGTATCCTGTGAGGTATCTACTAGTTACTTAATGATTTGTATCTCCTTTCTGCTGTGGAAATTATGTTGCCTATTAAACTAGGTGGCAGAATCTGCCAGCTGCCTAACTCAATATCAATATCCTCCTCCTTAGTAAGAGTATCCTGATCTTTCTGTGATCACATTGCTGCCCAGAATAAAGGACTACATTTCTTGGCTTTCCTTGCAGGCAGGTTTGGCAATAGAGATGTAAGCAGAATTATGGGAAAGCTGCTTAAAGGTAGTTAGCCCCGTTTGTAACAACCACCCCCCACCCACCCTGTTTAAAAGATTTTTTTTGGTCCTTCTGGCTTACTTCTTTTTTGGCCTGGATTCAGACACAATGGCTTAAGTTGCAGCAGCCATCTTGGACTATGAGGTGGCCTTGAGAATGAGGTGGCCTGTTCTACCGTTTAGCATTTACTAGATGGTAGAACAGGAAGGTAACAGCCTAATGTTCCCAGTGACACACTGAAGTCACCAAACCACCTCAGAGCTATCTACTTCTTTTATGTGAGTGAGAAACTTCTATCTTGTCAATCTCTGATTTTTTAGTGATTTTTCTGTTTTATGATGCAGCCAAAGCTGATCCTAATATAGAACCCCAGCAATGATCTGCTATGACTTTTATATCTTATCTTTCCTACAACTCTCTCTTTTTCCTATTTTCTAGGCGAGTTTCTTGACTTCACCTTTAAAACTTGCAAAATTTTAATTCCTGCAATTCAATTTTATTTTCCAAGAATTCTTTCTTCTTCATAACACACAATTTCTTGTTTTATATATGCCATTGTTTTTGACATCTCAAAAGTACCAGTTGGGAAGTCTCTCCTATTTTAAGGTGTACTTCTGTTCCCTGAATTCTTTCTTTCCTTCTTTCCTTCCTTCCTTCCTCCCTCCCTCCCTCCCTTCCTTCCTTCCTTTCTTTTTCTTTCTTTATCTTCCTGTTAGTTTACCTTAGGTTTTTCTTTTCATGTTGGAGACTTTCATCTGATATCTATTGATCCTTGGTTGCTGTTCACATTAAGAATTAGGCAATAATGGGACAAATTAACATCACATGCCTCCTGATAAGATGCACTGAGAAAAATCCCTTCCTTCTGTGATTTGCTGCCAATAATGTACAGCCTGAATCTAATCATGAGGAAACATTAGACAAACCTGAACCGAGTGACATTCTACAAAATAATTGAAGAGTAGTCTAAAATGTCAGTACCATGAAACACAAAGGCTAAAGAATTGGTCCTCATTAAAAGAGATTAAAAGAGACATGGCAACTGAATGCAACATGATCTGGAAATTTCTATTGCTAAAAAGAACAGTTTTTTTTAAATTGGAAAAATCTGAATAAGATCAACAACTGGATAATAGTATTATATCAATGTTAATTTTCTGATTTTGATCTTTTTTTGGACTTGTGTGAGAGAATGTTTTAAGGAAATACACACTGAAGTATTTAAGTATAATGGGGTATCATGTCTGACTATCAAATGGTTCAGGAAAAAAACCAAAATGTATGTATATCTATCTACCTATTTGTCAAGAAAAGAGAGAGAAAGGAATAAACATGTTAACATACTAATATTGCAGGAACCTGGGTATAGTGTATATGAGAATTCTTTCCTCCAACTTTTCTGTAAATCTAAAATTATGTCAAAATAAAAAACCTTTAAAAAAAATATGGCAATAGAAAGACTCTGGGAGCTGCATGTACATGGGCTGGTTAATGGTAGGTAGGATTTGCGCAGCCACGAAGCCAGCTGTAACTCTAGGAACCCTTAAATGCCAGAATAAGGAGTCATTACCTTGGGAATGCTTCCTAGTCATCTGCCCTAGATTTCCTAGGCAGTTTCTCAAGATTGTTTAAACCCTCCAATTCTTGCCCTGGGGTTAATGACTGTCTACAGATCCTTTCAGTCCAATTTCTTAGTCCCATCCCCGATTGCATCTACTGTGTCAAAGTCTACAGCCTGTCTGGGCCTCTTCCAGACAGTCAGCTCCCTGGTGTGTTCTTGGCTATGGCTTCCTCTACTCAGCCTCAATAATCAACACTCATTAATCTTCCAGAAATTTTACATCTTCTAGAAACTTGTTGAAATCTCTTGTCTACCAACAACCCCTCCCATTTCTTTCATTGTGTTATTTTTGTTTTCATTTTTTATACATTTTTCTTCCTAGGCATGTGCTTCATCAGCCATCTTGAACCAGAATTCTTTAGACAATTTAATGTTAATTTTAATCTGAAACTTATTACTCAAGGAACATAACCTTTTTCTATTTTTTGGGGGTGTGGGGAAGCATATCTGACAACCTCTTTCAGCGTTTCAACATTTCATATTGTTATAAGCCTTCTCAGATCACTATAGATGGTGTTAAATTCTCAGCCCTTGGTATTTTTTGTCCATCCTGAATCCCCTCAGGGTACACAGTTGGGGGTGGCTGTAGTGGCTGAGGTTTTGTTGGCTGCAACATCCTTTGTTTATTGATATGGCAGGTAATATTTTTTATCACACAATACATAAAAATTAACATCTATCTCAATCAGTACACAAATTAAAATGTCAGAATTAGATTTTTTTTTTTAATCCTCTGATAGAACGTAGAGTCTTCTTCACTAATCCTTCACTGTTTTTAGTCAATTTAATCTAATTCCACCACTAGAGTAAAAATTTCTTCTGGGGAAATTCAGTTTTGTTGTTTCAAGAGTCAAGGAACAGGCATGAATTTCCCATTGTAAGCTCTCCTGTAAAAGTTCTTGCCAAGAACTGATTAAGGAAATGTAATGCTTTCTCTGCTCCCTTCGTTTGCCCTTCTTCATCTTTCTCCAGAAGCAGCAGAGAAAGATCCAATGCCTTCAATGTGTTTCCATACTTGCTATTGTGAAATTATATCTTATTTCAGTACTATTCTCTACATGATCGTGACCTTTGAAGCTAGAGTTTATTCTTGTTTTTATATCAAATGGGTCAGATATATCATGGGTTTTGGGGAAAAAATGTATATAGTTATAAGAATATCCAATCAGAATAAAATTATTTCACACACTTAAACAAATCCTAATTTTTGAAAGAGTTATAAAAGAATTTCATGATAGTCCTCCAAAGTGAGTTCCTGAATGTACGGACCATGTCTTTTAATTCC
The DNA here is from genome assembly GCF_949987535.1 of Balaenoptera acutorostrata. Classification (NCBI taxonomy): domain Eukaryota; kingdom Metazoa; phylum Chordata; class Mammalia; order Artiodactyla; family Balaenopteridae; genus Balaenoptera; species Balaenoptera acutorostrata. Next base: position 62,742,483 of record NC_080070.1, read on the forward strand.
TTTCTACATTCCCTCCAAAAAAACAAACAAAAAAAAGATTCAGAGCTGTGTAACCTTCAGCTGTCCAGTAAATGTAGTTGAATTGAATCATTTCAATTAAAAAAAAGAAAATTTTATTAAACATTTGTGCCAAGTTTCAAGATGAAAATACGTTTTAAAACAAAGTTAGGAAATGACACTAAAATTTTTGAGTTGCAGAAGTCAGCAGTTAAGAGTAATGTTCCAAAATCAGCACTGCCCATCTCCTGTGAATAAGCAGTTTATTTTGGCAACTGCAGAAGCTTGTCTTGGGTAGATACATAATGACCCATGCCATTGCTGTTCTCTTCCAGACCAGTTAGAGATTTATTTCTTGTGCAGCTATCTAACTGATTGCTAAAGCTAAAACAAGTATGTTTCATATCATTCTCAAACAATAATTTTTTCCACTTTAAAATAGTTTATGTGGGCTTCCCTGGTGGCGCAGTGGTTAAGAATCCGCCTGCCAATGCAGGGGACACGGGTTCGAGCCCTGGTCCGGGAAGATCCCACATGCCGCAGAGCAACTAAGCCCGTGTGCCACAACTACTGAACCCGTGCGTATAGAGCCCATGCTCCGCAACAAGAGAAGCCACTGCAATGAGAAGCCTGCGCACCGCAACAAAGAGTAGCCCCCACTTGCCGCAACCACAGAAAGCCCACACACAGCAACAAAGATCCAATGCAGCCAAAATTAAAATTAAAATAAATAAATAAATTTATTTTAAAAAATAAATAAATAAAATAAAATAGTTTATGTTCCTTAAAAAAATTCTGACAAGTATGACACAGTTGGAAAAATAAATTATCCAGAGTTCCATCATCTAAACAGATCCTCTCTTTTTTTAATGTGTAATGCAAAGAATTTTATTTATTACATCTCTCCTTTTTTTCTTCCAGTTTTATTGAGATATAACTGACATATAGCACTGTGTAAGTTTAAGCTATACAGCTTAATGATTTGACTTACATACTTCATGGAATGATGACCATAGTAAGTTTAGTGAACATCCATCAACTCATATAGATACAAAATAAAAGAAAAAAAATTTGTTTAAATTTTTCCTTGTGATGAGAACTCAGGATTTATTCTCTTAACAACGTTCGTATGTAACATACAGCAGTATTAATTGTATTTATCATGTTGTACATTACCAAACAGGTCCACTCTTAACATATTCTTCTTGTTACTTTCTTCTGAAAAACCAAAACATATGTATTTTAGTTGCTTTTTGCATAGAAAAATAAGCTAATCTGTATGAAAGGGCTGAGTAATTTATGATCTAAACTATAATACACCAGTTGTCTGTGAGTTCTCCCAGACTTACTTTTGTGCTCTAGGTCAAAGTTGCCCTGCTGGAGGAAACACTGTAGCCCCCGTCCTAGTGTATGTGCTCCAGTACAGGTATGTTGAGGAAGGAAGAGGAAGCGTTCGAAAACGGTACTTCTCAAATTGGACTGTGCATAGGAACCATCTGCAGGTCTTGTTAAAATGTAAGTCAGCATTTCAAACAAGCTCCCAGGTGATGCAGAAGCTGCTAATCCACGGACACACTTTTAGTAGCAAGATCCTAACATAACTGGGAACATAAGAGAACTGATGGAAGAAATTTTTGCCTTCACACATCTACAGCCACCATTAAGCCATTGCCACATCCCTGACCCATTTCTGGGAAAACATGGGACTATTTCTCATACCTGGAAAGTTTCCCACAGACTGAGAGTGGAGAAAGGACTTATTCATTGCCATGCAAGTGAAAATACTGAGCAACCACAGTGAGTCTCTCCTCTCCAGGGGAAGCCTTGCAGAGTTCACAAAGTACCTGTTCATCTCTTTTCCTTTGGTAGTAATATCTATGATATCTGGGCACAGGGTCTCCTAGAAAAAGGCTACACTTCCCAGCTTCCCTTAAAGCTGAATGTGACCATGTTACCAACTTCCAGCCAATGGGATCTAAACAGAAGCCTGTGTGCAAGCCATGGTTTGAGGATGGCAATTAAATCAAATTAAATTTAAGATATTTTATTTGTTCTAGTTAGGATAAACTGCAGCCTAGGTGCAGTCAACTAAAATTTTAATTGAAAGTGCATACTCCAGAGGTTGTTGCTAATGTTTCAATTGAAAAACCCATATGCCAGAAGTGAGTATTCTGTTTCTGTCATCAACATCTGGATTGACACCAGATTCTTTGCTAATGTTCTCAGTGAATTTCAGAAATGGGGTTTTAAGTCTACTAACTAGTATACTGAATGCCAGAAAGGAACTCTCATTGGTTAACTTAAAGATATTTAAGATATAAGCTTGGTCTTTAAAATCTTTAAGACACCCTCCCCACCCCTTGCATGAATAGAGTAAAGGAATGCAGTGAGGCTTGTACCTTTAGGAATGGTGCCTAAGGCTTGATCTCTAAATAATTCTGGGTCAAGACTTTGGTTTTAGGGACTTCCCTGGCGGTCCAGTGGGTAAGACTCCGAGCTCCCAATGCAGGGGGCACAGGTTTGATCCCTGGTCAGGGAACTAGGATCCCGCATAACGCAGCCAAAAAAAAAAAAAAATGGTTAAGACTTTAGTTTTCGAGCTGCCCCATATCAACTACCTAGATAACAGATTCCTGCTTCTGGAATAGAAGTGAGTCCAAATTCTGGTACTAGCTATGTGCCCTTGTGCAGACAACTTAACCATTCTATACCTCAGCTTCCTCATCTAAAAAATGGAAATAAAAATAATGCCTCAAAAGATTGTCATAAAGATTACACAAGATAATAAATTCAAAGAGCTTAGTATAGTGCTTGGCATGCAGTAAGCATTTAATAGCTTTTATTTATTCAACAAACAACCTGTGCTATCAGCAAAGTACTGTTTAACATTGTAGCAAATTGGAAACTGAGGTAGACTGGGTCCCTACCCTTAAGGAATTTGCAGTCTGGTGGGAGAAATAAAACATGCAAAGTAGATAACTATAATAGAAATGGATGTTAAGATAACCAGATAAATTACTTATTGTAAATATTCATTAAAGATGGTTGCAAATTCTTTGTTATCCTGCTATTGAATCTAATTACCTTCTCCTTAAATTTGGGTTGGCCTTAGTAACTTGCTTAAATAACAGTGTAACAGAAGTGATGTTCTAGGATTCTGCCCTGCTCTTTTAGAATGCTTGCTCTGAGGGAAGCCAGTCATCATGTAAGAAGCCCAAGTGTCTGGAACCATCATGCTGTAAGGAAGCCTAACTATCCATCTGGAGAATCCGCATAGACAGGGCACTAGGCCTGGCTGTTTCGGCCATCTGTGAATAAAAAATATTGCCTGCCAATCAGTAACAAAGGATGTTGCAGCCATCAAGCCATCACATTACAGCCACCCCCAACGATGCACCCTGAGGAAACTCAGGAGGAGTAAACACAGGATACTGACCCCAGATAACTGATGTGCATATCAAAGGAATGATTTCAGTGAGCCCATCTTCCCATACATAGAAAGGCACTAAATTCATTAACTTGAGATTTCTTTTCTAGTTTTCTTTAATTAACAGTAATTTTTTGATGTTCTGACTACCTGGTCTTTGTTGCAAAAACTCCTATATATGCTGGCTCCCCCCTTGTCTCTTCAGAGCAGTCTCTCGGAATGTTCTGAGAGTCCTGTCTCCTGGGCTTGAAGTCCTCAGAATGTCCTCTGAATAAAACATAATTCTCAACTTTTAGGTTTTTTTCAGTCAGTGAAGTTTTTTTCAGTCAACACATCCCAGCCCAGGAATCAAACATGAGTAAAAAAGCTGTCCTGGCAGCATCTTGGCAGCCCTAGGAAAGATAATATGGAGAAGAACCGAGAACCCAAATACCAGCCAGAACTGAGTCTCCATCCTATGGCCCCGGTCAAGCCATCCAAGCCAACTAACCAGATATGATGTTAGGTAAGTCATGTAAACTCTTCGCTACAGATGACTTATTTCTAATGGGATTACAAGAGTCATCTTTCTTACGTCTCTATGCATGCCTGAATGAAGAAAATAGTGTGTGCAGAAAAAGAGTTAGCATAGCAGGTCTGAGACTGCTGTCCTTAGAAAGTTTTGCTTGCAAGATTGACCCTTGGCTGGCATCTGGGAACTTAGCAAGTAAACAGTTCCCTACACTGATAGAAAACTTTCCCTAAGTTCTTAAGTTTCCTTAAGTTCCCTAATGGTGGCTCACTAGGGCTAGACTGTTTGCGCACAGTATGCTTTATGCTGAACATCTGCTTTTCTTCTTGGATCCAGAATTTGGGTATGTGGTGGGCTGAGAGTGCCTGTTTGACCAGCCCCCAGTGAAAACCTTGAGCACCAAGTCACTAATGAGCCGCCCCAGGAGACAACACTTTGCATGTGTGGCCACAACTCACTGCTGAAGGAAGGAAGGCAATGCACTGAGAGAGGACTCAGAAGCTAGAGCCTGGTTTCCTCCCAACTTCACCCCACGCAACTTTTGCTTTTTCTGATTTTGCTTTGTATCTTTTCATGGTAATAAATCTTAGCTATGAATACACACAGATGCTGAGTTTTGTGAGACCTTCCGTCAAATCACTGGGCCTGCGGGGAGTGATCTTGGGGAGCCCCGATACACAGCGTTTTAGAAATTATGGAAGAAACACTGAAGAGCTGTCCGACTTTCTCATAAAAGGAGGCATCCCTCCTGTCTCACACTCGCCCTCTTTTCTCCCTCCTTCCCAGGATATGCATATTGAACTTCCTTCCTGCCTAAGTCCACGGTGGCATGTGGGCAGAAACACACTGCTGGAGGTGACAGTTTTAGTTCTTCGGTCCTAGAAAATCTGTATAACTGCTATCTTGCATACAAATACACCAGTGGTTCGCCTGCATTTTACTTTTTATCCAATTGTGTTTGCCTTGTGTGGGTGGAATATAAGAGCTTTCATCTCATTGGGCTGAAGATATCATGGAAATTTCTTTTAAAATATTTACCCAAAGACTAAACTGGTGATAAAAAGCATTTTCTTTGCAATTATAGAGCAAGACTTCATACATTTATGGCTAGTCGTTAAAGAACTGGCATCATAACATCAGCAGGATTTATATCCACCACATAAAGTCTATGCAGCGTATCCTGCAATGCAGCATATCCGTCTCACACAGTGTAATATGCATGACTTATTTTCAGATGATTTTCCTGATAAACTTTGTGATTATATTTTGACAGGGCTGAGTATCATTTCTCTAATTGCAGAGAGTGACAAGAGCTTAGGGATTGTGACAAGCAAAGTCCTTGGATTTGGCTCTAGAAACCAACTGAGCACGGTATACTTTAAGAATTCAAATAATAAGTCAGTAAACCACTAAATATTATGTGCTAAGCTCTTTAAATTATGTTGTAGACACAGGACTGAGAGTTTGGAACCCAAGTTCTAACCCAGTTTATGTTCTAAAGCTATAATTAAATAATTGATAAATAATTCGTCTTTACTGGACCTCTATTATACCAGCTATAAAATGAGAGGTTCTAGTGAACCATTTTTTCAATCCCAAACATTCTACAGTTCAATGACAATATAAAGCCTGGGATACATACCAAATGAGAGGGCACAAATGTATTCTGTAGGAGGGAGCAGTTCCTGGAGGCTAAAACAGGAAATTGTAATTGGCCAGAAAAGAGAGAGTCACTTTTCTCAGAGTATGGAGCTGAAGTGAAGGTATAGAGACAGAATCCACTCTGAGGGATCTTAGGGAAATTTCAATATGAAATAACAATGATATCAATAATAGCTAACCATTTTGAGTATTTACTAAGGTGATAAGTATTATTTAATTCCCATAACAATTCTAGGTATTGTTATTATTCCCGTTTTATAAAAAAGAAAACTGAGGCACAGATTCAGATTTTTCATGAGGTCACATAGCAAGTGGTAGTACCCAAGATGTGAAGCAATCTGATACTCCAAAGGATAGCTTTTAATTGCTGTTACAGCAGTCACGTGTGAAAGTCAGTGATAAAACTCCCCACAGAAGCACTATAGTTTAAAGTGCAATTGACTGGAAAACCAGCATAAACGGAAAATAATAAGCCATCATCAAGAAGAAGAATGATAATTACCTTTCCTGGAATGCCATTTGTGTGCTATTCATTTATTGGCTCTAACCTTCATAGGTGCTTTTTGTTTTTCTTTTTGTTTTAAATTTCCATTTTACAGTTATGAAATCTGGGGTCAGTTCAACTTGTAATAGCCTGAGAGCTATTAGGTAGTAGGGTTGGGAGTCAATCTTGAGTTTGTCTAGCTTCGAAAATCCTACTTATTCCACTATGCCATGCTGGATTCTTGGCAAGGAAAAAACCTATTTGCAAATATTAAAAACAGCTGTATCCTACTGTATGCTTTTATTTATGTGAAATTCTAGAACAGGGAAAACTAGTCTACGGAGACAGAAAGCAGATCAGCGGTTGCTTAGGGAGGGGAAGTGGGGATTGACTGCAGAGACCAAAAGAAATTTTTGGAATGATGGAAAGATTTTACATTTTGATTATGATATTGATGACATTTACATTATGTTTGTTAAAACTCATTGAACATACACTTAAAATAGGTGCATTTTATTATATGCAAATTATACCTCAATAAAGTTGATTTTTAAAAAACCCAAGTGAATCCAGTAATTGGTCTTCTAGACAGAAGCTGGGGCTGCTGGCATAACCTTTCTTTTCATATGCATGGGATCACTATGGTGAATATGAAACACTAGCTCTTAACATCCATTCCAACCACCTCCTGTGATACCTTCTTGTATTGCAAAGACTGAAAAGCTCAAAATTACATTTCTATGACTCCTTCACAGCTAAGTTCAGATTGTGAGTTAAATATACTCAAGAGACTAGAAAGGCAGGAGTGAGACCAGAGCCACCTGCCTACTCTGATGTTTGTTGCTGCTACCAAGTAGGGTCATGCAGGCAGCAGATTTTTCTGCAACAGCATCCCAATATCCAGTGTCCAGCGTCACTAGTGTTATGAGTTAGCAGCTGCGAGGATGAGAGTGTCTTCACGATCCACAGACTGAAACTATAGCAGTGTGTGCAAGAATTCAAATGGTTCCCCAACAGACTCTTAATTTCACACATTTACGATGGGGTGGGGCGATAGCTCCCCTGGCAAATCAGTTTGATGGTTATCTCCTGGTAGCTATTTCTGGAGGCTCAGTTTAGAGGCTGCTCCTCCAGCTCTCCAATGATTTTGCAAGTACCTAATTACCTATATTAAGTCCCTTTCTACTTATAATTGTGGCAATGATTTCTGTTTCTCTAACTACACACTGACACCACCATGAAAGATGGTATGGGTTTATTCAGTCACAGTGGTAACTAAAATAATTACCAGCATTATCAGATTTACAGCAACTTTTACCAACTACTGCCTTTCTGCCAGGATGAATTCAAGAAGGTACAGGTGAGGACAGCTTTATTCTTCTCCCCATTCTACTCAAACTCCATGGGTAGATCTGTCCCTCCACAAATGAAAGGAGGCAGGTCTCCTCACTTCTTAAGCCACTCTCAGATCTTAAAGTTTATCCTCCAATTCGTTTCAGTCCGCCAAAGCATCTCATTTCAGTCATTAAAATGTCCAGTCCAAGGTCATTAGCATATAACCCAATGTTCTCATCCAATTTAAAGCTTATTCACACCCCCAGCTTGAGCTTCCTTTGGCCTCTCATTTTCAGGAAGAGAACATGGTTGGCTTCTGCTCCAATTCTCTGTAAGATGTTTCTTCGTTTTCCTTCTCCTTCCCATGTCTCCTCCCCTACTAGACTACTCAGGTTCCTCTAGGGTTGGAATGTGATGGGGAAGAGGAAAAACTAGTCTCTAAGCTGGTCCAGATATGATCTGGCATTGGAGCCCTCCGGGCATGGCAGATCTCCAATGCTGATTCTTTCTCTGCTGGGTCACTGACATAGCTCCCTCACCCCACTGCAGCCTTCCAATGTCCAACCAGTTCCTTTTTAGGCTGCCCAGTGATGAATCCTCCTCAGTTTCTACATCCAATGGTATACTCTAACTTTGCTGAGGTGCAGCTCAGCAGAAAACCTTCCTGGACAATCTTTTCAAAATGACTCCCACTTAGCTCCATCCTGCCAGCCCACAGGACACATGGGAAAATTCTCCACTACATTGTTCTGTTGTTGGTGGGGAGCATCTGGGCCCCTGCAGCCACACAGTCTTCCACGTTTAATTCCCAAGACACGAGTTAAACATTAGTTCCTACTTCGCTCAAGATCTCTGAAGCTTCCTGTCACCTTCCTTGAGGTGAGAGGGAAGCACTCCCTTCCCGTTCTACATGAGAAACAGGAGAAGAGCTCCCTAAAAAACAATTTCTCTCCTTTTGGCCTTATCAACTACGACTCCTTTTTCAGTAGAGATGAGTGATTGCACACGCCAGCTCGCATAGTCTCAGACTGTCTCAGCCTGTCTTGCATAGGTGGTTCAGCAACTCACTTTAGAATGTGGAGGTACTTTGCAATTATTTATTTTGGTTTTGGTTTTTGAAGCCATGAAATTTTGGTCTTCGTGGCCAAAACTGAAGCAGAATGTTCTTTAATTAACAACAACCCTATAAGGTAATGATTAAGGCTTCCGTTTTAGAGACAAAAAAACTGAGGTTCAAATGGCAGAAAATGGGATTCCAACACAAATAAGTATGACTGTAAGGACTTTGCTGTTAACCATTATGATTACATGCTTGACACTGAAAACAATGATGACTGCTATGGGTTGAATTATGTCCCCCTAAATCTATATATTGAAGTTCTAACTCCCAGTACTCAGAATGTGATGTTACCTGGAAAAAGGGTTGTTGCAGTATAATTAGTTAAGATGAAATCATATTAGACTAGGGTAGACCTCTACTCCAATTAGACTGTTGTCCTTAGTAAAAGGGGAAACTCTGGACACAGAAAGGCACACAGGGAGAAAGTCATGTAAAGATAGGAGTTAAGCTGCCACATGCCAAGGGACTACCAGAAGCTAGGAGAGAGGTCTAGAACAGATCCTTCCCTAGTGCCTTCAGACGGAGCATGGCCCTGCTAACACTTTGATCTTGGGCTGTGAGTCTCCAGGAAAGGAGACAATAAATTTCTGTTTTTCAACCCATTCAGTTTGTGGCACTTTGTTAAAGCGGTCCTAGAAAACTAAATAAAACAGCTATGTGACAGCCATGGAAGTATGACTAAAATTCCAGTTGAAATAAGCCCTGTGTAAGAGAACACCTGAGTAGCCCAGAGAAGGAAAGGCATTGGGAGTAACAGAATGGGACCTGGTATTTGTCTGTGTTGGATGACAGAAAATTGCGTTGGTCATTAGGAACCTTTGGAGAGGCTGCTAAGAAGAAAGCTTCTAAATGAATCTCACTTTCCTAACAGCAGAGAAGGACTGCTAAATTTACCTTGAAAAACTTTAAGAAAACAAACCTCCAACCAGAATTTTACATAACTGTTTCCGGGAAAGCCTAAGGAAATTTGGAAGGGGGCCAAACAGGAAGCTGTACCTGTACCTGAATGTACAGAACTAGGAATAAATGAAAGGGCAACACATTATAAGCTTATATTGAATATTTAAAGTTCTTGCTGGCTTTGAGAACAGCAGTATTGAGATACTAGAATACTTTAATAAAATTCACTTATACATACATGGGACCTTCAGACAAAAAGCAATCAAAAAGATTTTCAAACTGTAATTCATGCAGAATGTGGAGACATATCTGCATATCCCAGACAAGATACACACACACACACAAACACACTATTGTTTTTGAGATTTTAGGTATTGGGTTTTGTTTTGTTTTTTAACAAAGCAGTTTATTTTTTAAATTTTTATTTATTTATTTATTTATTTTTGGCTGTGTTGGGTCTTCGTTTCTGTGTGAGGGCTTTCTCTAGTTGTGGCGAGCGGGGGCCACTCTTAATCGCGGTGCACGGGCCTCTCACTGTCGAGGCCTCTCTTGTTGCGGAGCACAGGCTCCAGACACGCAGGCTCAGCAGTTGTGGCTCACGGGCCCAGTTGCTCCGCGGCATGTGGGATCTTCCCAGACCAGGGCTCGAACCCGTGTCCCCTGCATTGACAGGCAGATTCTCAACCACTGCGCCACCAGGGAAGCCCTAGGTATTGGGTTTTAATTTCCAAAAAACATTGGCTCAAGTAGCATAGATATGCAATTAAATATTAATAAAAATATCCCAAAATCTCAGTGGTTTATCACAATAAATGCTTATTTTTCATTCACGTCACAGTCCAATGTGGATCAGCTGGCCCTCCTGAAGCTTGTAGCTGTGCCACCTGGAATGCTTGGCCTCCGCTGATGGGAAGGGAGGGATAGAGAAGGTGCACTGACTCTTAGCTGCCTCAGTCCAGAAGAGACACACACCACTTCTACTCATGGGTCATTGGCCAGAACAAGTCACATGGCCCAACCTAAATGCAAGTGAGGCTGGGTCATGTAGGAGAACACCTGCATCGCTGGGGGAACACTCATTGTCTTTGCTATATAACTACACAGGGAATGAGTGTATAAGTTACACTAACTCCCAAGGTGTGATGTTTGTTAGATGATAAATCCAATGAGAACCTGATCTCATTAATATTAACGAGGGGGCACTCCGATGCCTTCCTATCTATATGCAAATTATTATAGAAGGGCTTGATTGCTAAAATTAGTGCTGCTCAAGGGCTCACCATCAATCTGGTAGTTCCCAGAGGAGTACCTCACATGTGACCCCTCTCCACCAAACTAAATTGCTCCGTGTATATAAAACTAAAAGTGAAGTGGGAGTGTTCAGGGGTAGCCTGGGAAGGGGAGAGAGCAGTGAGCATTCCAGGACTTGGAAAAAAAGGAAAAAGATTGAGGAGAGGGTCTCAACAGAGGGAGGGAGGCCCAGTCATATGGCAGCTGACAAGAGCCCTGGAGAAAAGGGTGGCTAGTGATTTATCCCGTGTCAGGACAATGATCGCTAATATCCAAGTTTAAATCATTCTCAATTCTTTCCTGAGCTGTAGTCCTGGCTACACCATAAATGATACTAAAGGTCTGCTATCCTAGAGAAAGGGCCAGGCCTTGGGAATTAATGAAGGTTGGAATAACTGTAGAGAACTTGATCCCACATTTTCTAGAGCAAACTTACTATCTGGTCCTATATTTTACAAAAACTCACATCTCAGGCCAGGTGTCCCAATTTTTTATTCAAAAAAATATTGTCACTGGGAAAATCAGTCCTGTAGGAAAAATGGAAAAGAAAAGACTTTTCTGGGTGGGGGGAAGGCCCCATGGAGAGCAGATGACAGCACAGACTTGAAAGTAGGTCCAGGCAGCATACTTTCATAGCTTTTGCCAGCAATGTCTAACAGAGACAAAAATCTTTCTGTATTTTCACTATATTGTATTTGCATCAGTAAATCCTAGAGGAACACCAAAGAAGCTTAAAAAAAAAAAAAAAGCTACAAGGGGCAGGGAAAAGGGGGAAATATGGCAGACAAAGGCAGGGGTAGGAGTGAGAATTTTCACTATGTACCTTTTATATTATTTGATTTTTAAACCATGTGAATATGTTATCTATTCAAGACTGTAAAAGCAATTAGGAGAAAAAGAGTCTTCCAACCACCACAGCCTTGTGTTCAAGCTGCTTTGGGAGAACAAAAGAATCGAAGCAGAACTCTTGAGTGAAGCAGTGTGGAAAGTGGACAGTAGTCACAAGAAAAATGACACTGTCCGCACAAGCAGGAAATAGGAGCAAGAAGTGACTAAGGGACTTGGGAGTTTCTGGCTCAACTCCTCATTCCCCAAAGCTCTGGAGCTATTTGTAGGGAGGAGATGTTGGGCTTTCATACAATGTGGAATGGGAGCTGGACACTTTGAAAATTTGGACCTAAGAGGAAAGGGTGGCCCTAGAAGAATGGGAGGACTTGCAGACATCCAGGTGGCAGACACTTGGATTATACCAGCATGACATTCAAGGCCCTTGACAATTTGACCTGATCCTTTCTGGGTCTCACTTCTCTCCTTTACGGGGGCACTTCTCTCATTAAGGACCAGTCCAGGCTAAATGTTGAGGACACTAGACGAATGAAAAACTAAGAAGCTCACAGTCTGGTTGATAAAAACTGACTTATAAACAGCAAGGTGTTACTAATGCTCTACTAGGAAAGTGTAAGTTTCCGTGAGGGCACAAGTGAGGAGCGGTCATCTGTGCCCAGGGAAGATCGGGGAATGAGGCTTCACAGTCAAGGTAGAGCTTGAGCCAAGTCCTGGGTGGTGAATGGATATACCAGGAGGTGGGGAGGTGAGAAAGGCATTCTTGGCAAAGTAATTTGTGCACAGGCTCTGAGGGATAACACAAGGTGGGGTTTAAAATCTGTGCTGTGCAAGTGACTCCACATGGTAAAAAGGTAAAGGAAGGAGGTATTGAGAAATGCAGCTAGCGAAGCAAGAAGAGAGGCCTTGTGTGCCATGGACTTTATCTTAGACGGTGGGGTGTTAATAAGGGTGAATCAGAGATCCTGCAGATATTTGCTAACACTGGCTTCAGCAGTGAAAACTGATTGGGTCTACTGGAGGGACGTGAGACTGGAAGTTGGTGAGACGAGTTAGAAGACCATTGCCAATGAGAGAAGAAAGTTGGAGAACGCCTGAAATGAGGCATTCACATTACACCTTACCATTCTGCTGTGACCGTGCTACCTGTGAGGCCTTGAGCAAGTTACTTCACATCTCTGAAATTTTCATCTGCCAAATTACCTGCTTTACAGTTACCATGATTACTTGATTAAAGGTAGGAACTATTATTCCCCAAACACACTATAAGCCAAGGACATCAGTACCCTCACTTCTGGGGAGTCACGGTGCATTGTGGGTGTTTTCGTTACCTATTGCTGCATGGTAATAAATTACCCCAAAATGTAGTGGCTTAAAACAGCAACCATGAATCTGTGAGTTGTCTGGGTGGTCCTTCTGGTGGTCTCACTGGGGTTCCTTCATATGGCTGCATTCAGCTGGTGGCGAGGTTATCCTAGGAGTTCTAAGGTTGTAGCTTCATCCTCATGTCTGGGGCCTTGGCAGGATGATCAGAATGTCGGGACTTAACTATCTCCACATGGTCTCTCACTATTCCATTATCTAATCCAAGCTTTAAATGTGGTGGCTGACTTCCAAGACAGTGAAAATGAAAGCTCAAGACCTCTTAAGTTCCAGGGATTTACTGCTATGAAACAAACCATCCCCAAACAACTCAACCACTTATTTGATTTATTTGCTTGTGAGTCTGCAATTTGGGCAGTTTACCTCTGCTCCACGTGGTATTGGCTGGGGCAGCTCAACAAAAGCTACAAGATTCAGGGTGCCAGGTTTCGCTCACATGACTGACACCCCAGCTGGGGTGACTGAATGGCAGGAGACTGGCTGGGTTTCTTTCTCTCCACTCCCTCTCTCATCATTCAGTAACCTAGCCTCAGCTTCTTTACATGGAGGCCAGATCCCAAGGGGGCAGAAAAGGACTCTGAAAGGCCTTTTAAGGTCTAAGCCTGTAAGTCATGCTGCATCATTTCACCACATTCTATTGGTCAAAGTATGTCATGGGGCTAGTCCAAACTCAAGGTAAAGGAAGTAGACACAACCTCTTGATGGGGGGAGATAGGAAAAGTCAAATTGTAAAAGGGCACATGAAATGCGACGGGTTAGCTGGCTATCTGGAAATGATCTAGTCCAGTGGGAAAGCACTAGTTTGGGAGATCTACACACTTGGTTACAGATTCTCGTTCCACCACTCCTTAACCAATTTCTCTCAAATTTAGTGAACTTAGATTGACTGCCCAATATCTGGACTATCTTTCTAAGTATGGGTTAACCCCCTTGTGAGCACAATTTTCTAGGATCCACCACTAGATTTGAACACCTGAGGAAAGATTCTGTGGAATCGCTCTCTATACAGAATTTAATGATGCCTGGCATTAGTAACAGAGGAAAGCACTCAATAAGTATGTATGTGTGTTGAATTAATAAGTAATAATAAATAAATAAATAATAAGCAACAATATTAGCTATTTACCATATACCAGGGACTGTTCTAAACACTCTAGGTATATTAATGATTCATTTAAGTATTACAGCCCTATGAGGTAGGCACTATTATTCCCTACTTTCAGGTTAGGAATCTAAGGCACAAAAGGCTAAATAGTTTCCCCAAGATTATGCAGCCAGTGTGTAGCGGCCCTAGATTTGGATCCACTTGATCTGGCTCCAGAGCCTTGCTCTGAAACACCAGGTTTTGCTGCCTCTGTGAAAATGTGAACTGCTGTGAAGACAGGATTGAAAACTGAAGAAACCATGGACTTGGAAAGGGATAATTATCCCAGACATCAATCATATAGAAGCTGGTTAAGAGTATACAGTCTTGAGTCAGATACATAGTGATTTAAAGTTCAGCTCCTCCCAGAACTACTCTACTACTTTGGATGGGATGCTCTCCAAGTCTCAGTTTTCTTATCTGAAAAATAAATCTAAGAATATTACCTATTTCATGTGGTGAGGCTCGAAAGAGATAGGGCAAGTACAGTCCTTATCTTAGTTTTCGTATATAATGAAGGATCAGTGAGTATTCACCATTAATCACATAGATAAGGAAGAGGGAAATGAAACAGTAAGGCAATACTTAAAAGAAATAAATTAGGGGAGGATGCAGGTACATGTACACTTTACAATGATAAAATTCCATCCCCCCCCAAAGTTCTTTTTTTTTTTAACTTTTTATTGATACAAAAAACCTAAGAAGTTGAAAAAGGAAAAGCAATTAAAGCTCTTCATTAGTCAGTCAAGAGAAATTTGAGCATTAAAAATGTTACTGAGCATAAAAAATGTCATTCTTTCATCAGGAATGCTGTATTGACCTTCTGGAAGAGGTAGATTATATCAAAAAAGTTTTTAAGGGGCTACTACAAGAAGAAAAAAAGGTTGGGTAAAATAGAAAAGCATTATATATCTCAAGAGTCAAGAGGGCTATTCAATGAGCAAAACACAGAAAATGATAGGTCTATAAGAAAGGAAAAGAAAGAAAACTGCAGCATGCTAAAAAGGTTAACACCCATTTTAAAATTAAGATTTAAGAACACTATAAAGAAAATCAATATGTAAACACCAAGTGATGAAATGTTTGAAACCTGTTAACACAGATTTTATTAACAGTTCATGCTAGCTAAGTTGAATAAGCCTGTGATTGATATCTGATGAAAGAAAAGTCACAGACGTGGTCACTGGGGTTGTCTACATAATTTTTTTTTGGCAGATCAATGAAGGCTTTACTAGAAAATTAGCAAAAACTTCTGTAGAAATAGAAAATGATGCATCTTAAATTTCATTGGCAAAGATGACAGCTGGGAGAATCCTCCTGGAATTCTGCTTTGTCCTTCCTTCGCCCTTCCTTCCTCCCCTCCCTCAGGCAAGGGCAGGGGGAAGAAGAATCTGAATGACAGCAGTGGTGGTGGGGTGGAGGTGGCTGGGAAGTTTCTGAGGCTACTGCTTACTTGTTTCTATCACACAGAAACACAACCAAAAAAGGGTTTGCTTTTCATGTAGAAATTAGACTTTTTTTTTTTTGCTTCAATTACAAATACAAATTTAAGTAGATTATAAAACTACATAGATCTTTCATGAAAGGACTCTCATAAAAGAATTGGCTCTACAAGGCTCTACTAGACTAGAAACTCTACAAGGTACACAGCGTTCCTTCCCTACTTCACATGTTCACTGCAGCTCTGCAGATTATAAATGATCCAGCAGTATAAGCACTTTTTGGAAAAGCAGCAGAAAACACAATATTTTAGGTATAAAAGCATAAGAGTACTTTAGAAAGAGAAGATAAAATAATACACAAGGCTACTTGACTTTTGTTGGCTAAAACAATGGGATTGATTCATTCAATCATTCGTTCAGCAAATATTTGTGAAATACATATTATGTGCCAGGCACTGTTCTAGACACTGGGGAGACAGCAGTAAACAGGATAAAGTTCCTGGGACTTCCCTGGTGGTGTGGTGGATAAGACTCTGTGCTCCCAATGCAAGGGGCCCAGGTTCGATCCCTGGTCAGGGAACTAGATCCCACAGGCATGCCGCAACTAAGAGTTCACGTGCCACAACTAAGAAGCTAGCGAGCCACAACTAAGAAGCCCGTGAGCCTCAACTAAGGATCCCACCTGCCACAACTAAGACTAAGACGCAGTGCAACCAAATAAATAAATATTAAAAATAAAAAGATAAAGTACCTGTTCTCTTGAGCTTTGCATTCTAATGGAGCAAAACAGACAATAAACAGAAGATATATAAAAAGTGTTTTGAGTTCTATAAAGAAAGAAAATTCAGCATAAGAAAGAAGGAGAGAGATTATGAATCTTTTTAGGTTTTATCCTCCCCCTTTCAAAGGTCTATCCCCAGACCAAGAACCTGGCAAACAGTAAGTACTCAATAAATCTTTGTTGAAGGACTACCAGAGCTGTCAGTGGTCCCTGGTGAGCACAAGTCTCCAGGGTGTTTGCTGGTGAGCATTCTAGAGTGTGACAGGTCACAGGGACCAGTGCAATAGAAGAACCTACAAAGGAAGCATAAAACTTCTGGGGCCCTCCTCATGTGGTTCCTGCCTGGTGAAGACATCCCTCTACCCCTAGAAGTGACCCCAGGAACACAGGGATGGGCAGGCCTCCTCATCTGGCCACCACATGGGTGGTGAAACAATACTCACTCACAGAAGGTGTTTTCATTATGCACTTCCTGGGTCTCAACTAATCCCCAGGACACCCTACCCCCTCTCCTTTAGGCCCTTGGGCACAAAAGATCTCCTATTTCTCTGAAAACAGAATTACACTGCCTTTGAGTAAGGGCCCAGAACTTAGAAAAGCCAGTTTATCTTCCCTGGAGGATAAAAGGGCCCAGAATTTAGAAACTTTGAAGGACAAAGACTTTCTTTTATCCACCCTCAACACTGAGTGTGTGTGCGTGTATGAATACCTACGATTCTACCTTACCTCACCTAGTCACCTGCCCCTCCCTTCTTCAGTGGGCCATCACCTTGCTAATCCTGTTATCTGAACACTTTCAGAAATTTAAATGGTGCTGGAAATCAGTGATATAATTGAATCAGATTTTTTACACAAACAATAATGAGAGAAGATTTGATTTTTGACCAAGGGCCTAAGGAATGATCAGGAAGACCGTGTTTAATCAATTATAAATTATATAGCAATGCCATAGGAGTTTATATACCTAGATGGAGGCTTGTAGCCACAAATCTAATACATTGATTTTTTAAATTTTCATGTCAGTTGAAGGCTACAACATAAATGAGCTTTTTACTAATTGAAGAATCAATCATTTCTATATTTAAAGATAGATACTATTATTAAAATGCTCATTGCACTAAAACGTATTTTTAATTGATGGTTCTTCCGAGAGAAGTTTGGAGACAGAAGTACCACATTTATTACAAAGGGCAAAATAAGCTGACCGAATTGTTAAAAGCTGCAAAGGTGGGACTTCACTGACCAAGAAACAAGGGAATTTCCATGGTCAGGAATGGATACAACTTAATTAAAGATAATCAGACAAGCTTATGGTTATGTTAAGTAATAAATCAGAAAGTGACTCAAGGTCAAGTGCATAGAAACAGATGGTTCCAAGAAAAGTAGTTGCCTAAGGAGGAATAAAAAACGGGATAACAGGGGCTTACCTACATAATAGCAATATACATTAGCTAGAAAACTATCATCTCTGCTATTCAAATTTGGCAGTAAAACAAACCTGATACCACTGTTACGCATATCTCCAGAAGGAAAGATGTAAATCTAAACTCACACAAATTTAAATATACACAATATAGATGGAAACTAACATTTGAGGGTTTTTTTTATACCAGGCATATCCATTATCCTCTTTCATCCTCCTCAAAACACACTGAGATGAACATTAACTTATCCATTTTACATGTACTGAAATTGTCTCACAGGTCTTGTAATGGACCCAAGTTATAAAACTAGCAAGCAGTGGTACACGAATTTGAACCCAGGTCTGCCCAATTCCAAAACCCTTATTTATTACACTCCATGACCCAGCTCTTTTATGATCCCAATTAAACAGGCCCTGGCATATGAGACTCAAGCAAGGGTTCTGGGAGCCTGGTGTGAAGTAGAAGACGACTGAACTTTGGGCTGTGGAGTCAAGAGCCAAAGATATCAAATAACAACAACAACAATAATAATGATGATAATTATATATCAGATACCAAGACAGAATGAAGAGCCAAGAAGACAGTGCAAAAATTTACCAAAAAGACGCCAGTGTACCAAGAGGTACTGGTCTTCTGTTGGACACTCTTCCTTTCAAAAACCCCTGGAAAAAGAGGGTCTTTAACACCCAGAGGAGTGAGATGGGATAGAAGGAAAAGCCACCATCACCTGAAGGATCAGACAGTGTTGAAACACATTGTACAAATAACCACAGGAAGCCAAAGGTCAGGGAGAACTGGGGTCTTTACATCTCTCGCCTGAGACAATAGTAGTAGTAGTAATAACACTACCAACAACAGTAGCAACCACAGTAGCTAACATTTGTTGAAGGCATAACTGGCAAAATGTATGTTAAGCAATTTGCATACATTACATAATTTGATTGTTATATCCTTCCAAGGTGGGTGTTTTTTTTTTTAATCTATTTTATATGTAGTAGTGTGTATCTGTTAATTCCAAATTCCTAATTTATCCCTCCCTGCCTTTCCCCTTTGGTAAGCATAAGTTTGTATTCTATGTCTACAGTGTTCTTAATATTCCCATTTTACAGAGAAGAAAACTGAAGCTTGTGGAGCAATTTGGTCCCAGAGCTCTTAACCACTACATTATAGATTCTTAGTCACTGCAATATAGATTTCCTATAGAAAGACCCTATCCTCTGTAGGGAAATTTCTGCTTTTAACAAAAATTTTATTCTGTTTCTTTTTTTTTTTTTTTTTTTTTTTTTATTCTGTTTCTTGATAAATGATATCCTGGTCTTATTCTGCCAAGATTTATTATCTCTAATTTTTTTTTCACCCCAACTATTTAAAAACGCAAGAACCATTCTTAAGCTGTGGGCCATACAAAAACAGATGGTGGGCTGGAGTTTGCTAACTCCTGTTTGGAGAAAAGATCATGATTATTATCACAAGTAATTTACACCATACTCAGTGAGTGTGTGGGAGTGTGTATGGGTATGACTTCCTCTCTAGTGTAAAACCACTCCTTTTGGTGTGGCTATATTAAAAACTAGTCAGGGGCTTCCCTGGTGGCGCAGTGGTTGAGAGTCTGCCTGCTAATGCAGGGGGCATGGGTTCGAGCCCTGGTCTGGGAAGATCCCACATGCCACGGAGCAGCTGGGCCCGTGAGCCACAGCTGCTGAGCCTGTGCGTCTGGAGCCTGTGCCCCGCAACGGGAGGGGCCGCGATAGTGAAAGGCCCGTGCACCGCGATGAAGAGCGGTCCCCGCACCGCGATGAAGAGTGGCCCCCACTTGCCGCGAATAGAGAAAGCCCTCGCACGAACCGAAGACCCAGCACAGCCAAAAATAAATAAATAAATAAATTAAAAAAATTAAAATAAATAAATAAATAAATAAAGAGAGTGAGGAAAACTTACCTCTTAAAAAAAAAAAAAAAAAAAAAACTAGTCAGATGCTCTATGATGGTACTCACCACTTTTTTAGACCCCTAGAAGTGATACTAACAGTAATATAGCTAACATTTACAAAAGGATTAATAGATGCCAATGTCTGTACTACAGTGATGTTTATGCATTATTTCATGGTGTTCTCACAACAACCCTATGAGTTAGGTACTATTATCTTTTCACATTTTATGAGAAAACTGAGGCTTAGAGAGGTGAAATAACTTTCTTAAATGACTCGGTGGCTAGTGACAGAGCTGGGAATTGAATCCAAGCAGTCTACTATCAGAAACTTATTGCTATTAGTAAAATTTTAAGTTAATTCTATGAACTATCTGAGACTAATCCATTTGTACTAGTTCAATAACTAGATACACAATACACATTAATATTCAAACTAAATATCTTTGGCCCTTATCTCTCTATCACAAAATCAAGAAAGTTTTTATTTCCTCCCCAAGGGGTTTACTTAGGATTGGGGATATATTTGACATAACAAAATCTGAAAATCTGCTCTGTCAGCAGAAGCTGTCCTAGATGTGATCTTACTTGCTTTTGTATCATATATGCAACACCTGGGTCTGCCCTCTGCTACGTAGTGCCTCCGGTCACCATGTCTCTTAGGCATTGCTATGAATGCGGCCCCCTAGCTCTGTTGGACCATGGCAATACCATATGGAGATGCCAAAACTGGATGTGGCTCTGGGGAAGAGAGAGGCCTGATCTATAAGGCCAAACATATTTACCTCCAGTTTACTTACTCATGGCTACTTTCTCCTCAGCACACAGCAGTTCTCTCCCACTCTCATTTCCTCTTTTTCCCCACCCAATGAAAACCCCATCTGATGACACTGCCTTCAGGTTTCAAGAGGTACCAAGGAGCTGTAACTAATCAGCTTGGCAAGTTTAAGATTTATATCAACCAAATATAAAGGGAGAATAAATTAGGGACAGACAAAAGTTACACTATGATGTTAAATGACGTGAAATCATGCAATGCTCAAGAAAATAAAAGGTAAAGATGATGAGATTGTAAGTGAATTTTCCCCTAATTTTTCTGTAATAAATAAATTGTAAATTTTTAAGTTGATGAAAAAAAAGTTGTGGCCCAGTTTTCAGTAAACATTTTACTATGGGATACAGAAAACAGGACTAGTTTATTTTGGGGAAAAAAAATGAATAATGCTATTTAAAGGTTACACTTTGTCAGTGAAAGAGTTTTTACTTTATTTATTTTTTTGGCTGCACTGGGTCTTAGTTGCAGTGCAAGGGATCTTTTAGTTGTAGCATGTGGGATTTTTTAGTTGCAGCATGTGAACTCTTAGCATGGCACGTGGGATCTAGATCCCTGACCAGGGATAGAACCCGGTCCCCCTACATTGGGAGCGCAGAGTCTTAGCCACTGGACCACCAGGGAAGTCTTCATGCATGAGTTTTTAAAGAGAACTTCACTAAGCATCAGAAAACTCTGGATCTATTTCCTGGCTCATCCATGGTCCATTTGTGCGTCTTGGGCAAATCTTTGACATGGTTTATTCATCTTGATCTAAAAAAATTTTCTCAGAACTAGGATTCTTCGATTTCATATTCCTAGCTCTCTGGTAACTAGTAATATGGATGACCCTTTCCTTTTCCCTACCACATATATCCTGAAATACGTAAGTTTATTCTTTAACCCATGTATCCATATATCTATCCATTTGTTAAAGTAACATTTATTGGCAAGTTATTTTGTGCCTGACACTTAGCTGAAGCATCTCCTATGATCTGTTGGTTGTCTGAAGATTGTTTTCTAGGTAGATTTCTCACGGAGCAACATTCCATGAGTTCTTCCATGTTCACAACTGCTTTGCTTTTCTGTAACTTTTATACTTAAAAGCAAGTTTGGGTATGTATAAAAATCACTGTTTGATATTTTCTTTCCTTGGTTATCTTAAATGTTTCCCTACTGTCCTATGCTGTGGATCAATCTGATGAATATATGATTTTATTTTTCCTTTATAAGTGACTTGATCTTTGCGCCTGAACATCCAAAGAGTTTTTTCTTTGCTGCCCAGTCTTACCAGAGTATGTATTGGTGTTGACAATTCTGGGTTCATTTTCCAATGGAGCATGGATGGTGTGCTCTTTCAATATAGATGTTCGATTTTTTTTAATTTTAAGAAAATCTTGCATTATGGATTTTTGTATTTGTTTTGTCCTATTGCTTTTATTTTCCTCCTCCAACATAAATTGTACTTATGTTGGATCTTCTTTTCCTGTCTTCTGTATTCTTTTCCTTTCGAATCCTTTTTTTTTCCTTTTTTTCTTTCTCCTCCTTTGTCAACTTTATTTCCCAAATTCTGTTTCTGACAATGGTGGACTAGGTTGTTTCAGAACAATGTGAAGGTATTTGAAGAATCCTCACTCAGGCAGCGAGGATTTATGGGGATTTTATCCAGAAAATAAGGGAATCCCAGAGCCTGGTACGTGGCATTGCTTTCAGCCTTGAGATATTTGCCTATATGAGAACAGTAGCTGAAAAGATGAGAATTTGAGCAAAACTTTTGATAGTTTCAAGGGATTGGAGGGAAATTGGAGTTCTTAGCCATGCAGAGAAGAGGGGATGTATAAATCTCAATTGGGACCAAAAAGGGACACAATTTATGAGTAAGGAAGGGTAAACTGGAAACAGACCAGCCCTTACAGTGACGTAAGCTCAGTTTTGAATCATATCCATCCCCAACTGATGTTTAGCTTTCTAAATTCTGAGTTTCCTAATTCTAATACATGCTGTTCTTTATAGTTTTTTTTAATATTGTCTTTTTATTTTATTTATTTATTTATTCATTTTTGGCCACGTTGGGTCTTCGTTGCTGCACGCATGGGCTTTCTCTAGTTGCGGCGAGCGGGGGCTACTCTTCGTTGTGGTGCACGGGCTTCTCATTGTGCTGGCTTCTCTTGCTGTGGAGCACAGGCTCTAGGCGCGCGGGCTTCAGTAGTTGTGGCGTGCGGGCTCAGTAGCTGTGGCTCGCAGGCTCTAGAGCTTAGGCTCAGTAGTTTTGGCACATGGGCTTAGATGCTCCGCGGCATGTGGGATCTTCCTGGACCAGGGCTCAAACCCATGTCCCCTGCATTGGCAGGCAGATTCTTAACCACTGTGCCACCAGGGAGGTCCTGTTCTTTTATAGTTTTTATTGTTTTCTTAAGTTCTTTTAGAGAATTCTGTTATATTATTTAGTTTTTATCTGCTTTTTGATTGTATATTTTCTGGAATGCATTATTTAGTCCATTTTTTTAAAATAATAGTATGTTTGGTTTTTGACAATATCCTTTTCTGTTGTTCATGTATAAACAATTTCAGTGTACTGTGCTTTTAGAAAGTGGTTCCCTTGTAGGGGATTGAGAGGCACCATGGTACCTTTCTTATCTTTACTGCTTAGGAGCTCTCTCCTCTATTGTTATCACAAAGATAGATGATAGACAGACAGATAGACAGACAGATACACAAATATACATTTAAATAACCACTCTGTGTAGTTATACCCATTTTCTGAGCTCTCCCTTCTCTGGAGTCCTACCTCTCCCCAAAGAGTTTGATCCTTTTCTCTCTTTGCCCTCAGAATTCCTGTCCTGATTAATCTGAATTCTTTTCACAGTAGCATTTTCCTTAGGAAAGGAGTTTTTATTAGATATTTCTGAGTTCTTTGAGCACTTAAGTCACTGCAGTATCTTCTGATCTCTCCATAGTCCCTTAGTATGTAGCTGTGTACCTTTTATTCCCCTCACCCACAACCAGAGTCTGGAACCTTCTCCTTTTCACTGTTATTCTCACAATAGTCACTTGCTGAAAATCCCATTCAAGGAGGGACTTTCTCTTTTTGAGGATTTGTTGGCAGTTGTTGTACTGCAATGTTCATAGAACCATTAAAACTCTTTCTTTCTCCTCCACTAGCTCTGCATACCTGCCAAACCTAGGCATGTCCTGTATGGGTCCTACATCGTCTGTGGTTTGGGTGAAGCAACACCCACTGGTGTTCTGAGGTTCATGGGGGTGTTTTGGTTGGTCTTCTGGAGGATGTTGTGAGTAGAATTTTTCTTTTGCTATTCTAGTTATTTAGTATGTTTTTAGGAAAAGATTGGAAAAATTCAGAAACTATACATCATGATCTTGCCCTGACCTGAAGTCAAGATGGGCTTACATATTTTTATTTTTATTTTATTTATTTATTTATTTTTGGCTCTGTTGGGTCTTTGTTGCTGCACGCAGGCTTTCTCTAGTTGCGGCGAGCAGGAGCTACTCTCCATTGCAGTGCATGGGCTTCTCATTGCAGTGGCTTCTCTCGTTGCAGAGCATGGGCTCTAGGCATGTGGGCTTCAGGTGTTGCAGCAAGCGGGCTCAGTAGTTGCGGCATGCGGGCTCTAGGGCGCACAGGCTTCAGTAGTTGTGGCACGTGGGCTCAGTAGTTGTGGCTCACAGGCTCTAGAGTGCAGGCTCAGTAATTGTGGCACACAGGCTTAGTTGCTCCATAGCATGTGGGATCTGATCTTCCCATGTCCTCTGCACTGGCAGGCAGATTCTTAACCAATGCACCACCAGGGAAGTCCCACAGATGGGCTTTTTTTGTTTTTTTTTTTCTTTTTTTAATTTATTTTTGGCTGTGTTGGGTCTTTGTTTCTGTGAGAGGGCTTTCTCTAGTTGTGGCAAGTGGGGGCCACTCTTCATCGCAGTGTGCGGGCCTCTCACTATAGCGGCCTCTCTTGTTGCGGAGTACAGGCTCCAGACGTGCAGGCTCAGTAGTTGTGGCTCACGGTCCTCGTTGCTCCGCGGCATGTGGGATCCTCCCAGACCAGGGCTCGAACCCGTGTCCCCTGCATTGGCAGGCAGACTCTCAACCACTGCGCCACCAGGGAAGCCCGGGCTTATTTTTAAATCAAGGAAACAGTCACTGATTCTCCATTACTCCATTGTCTTGACTGGCTTCTAAGATTATAGTTACTTCTGATGTAGTTTCTGTTCAACTTAGTTGAGTGTTTATTAGCTTTCCTAAACATTCTTTTAAAGTATAATCAGCCTCTATCTAAGAGGTGCCCTCATTCTGATATTACTTTCATTTTCCTCACCAACTCTTTTCAAATTATGGCTTCCTTCATTAGCTAGCCTCAGAGTATGTACATATATGTTCTGAACAATTTCTTCAATCAATGAGATTCTTTTTCCTTTAAAATTAGACTTCATTTGAGAACTTCCTTATGCTAAAATTGCTGTATTTTCCTCCTAGGCATGTTTCAAATTGTTCTTTATATTTCAGGAGCCTCAGTTAGGATGGTTCCTTTAATATTCAAAGGACTCACTAGATTGAAAATGGTTTCCTCAACTTATATTGCATTAACTTTGCAGTACACTCCTTCCAAATGAAAATTGGCACATTGAAGCCTGTTCCCCTCACACTGCTGCAAACATATTTCTCTGATGAACAGAGGAAAATTACTACATTTCTCTGCGATTTTGTAGACTCCCCTCTACTCTTCAGAACTTATTAGAATGCCCCGTTCCTTTTCTCTAAAGAAATGAAATTAAATGGGGGGTGGCAGTGGGGAGAGTGGTCTCTAGTCTCCAGGAATCTACTGCAGGGCTCTGTACTTGACCCTGTTCAGTTTAATTCAGTCAACATTCAACCTTCCATGAGTACCTCCTATGTGCTAAGTTTTGTGTTAAGTAGAAAAGATAAATAAGAAATCATCCTCCAAGGGGGCACTGGAGTTAGATGTGGGTTAGAATCCTCATTTATTGTTCACTAGCAGGTGACCTGAATTAGCTATTTGATCTCACTGAGCTCAATTTCCCTATCTGATGAGTCCTACATGATACAGCTGTTGTAAAAATTTAACATATATATGATTTATATATTATACAAACACATATTTTGTATACATATATAATACATATGTACATAGTTGTATATTTGTAGACATGTAATATATGTAGCCATATAATTTTTACAACAGCTGTATCATGTAGGAAATTGGTATGTATATAGTAGGCAGTACTCAATAAATGTTTCTTCCTTTTGGATAATGTTATAATATACTTGTAATTTGAAAACATTTCTTCCCCTTTTACCTCTGCAACCACAAAAAAATGGCTGTTATATACAGCCTATTGATTTTCTTAATGAAGTGAATTAAAATGGATTATGTTTTAAGATACCACTCCCATCTCAAATTGTGTGATATTTGTAAAATGTATTGAGACAACAGTAGAGTTCTTGATATGAGGTCATAAACTCCTAAGGGGTTCAGGGAGTTTTTGCACCTTCTGAAATTGCATGCAAATTGGGTATATTTGTGACTTATGCATTTTTGGAGGGAGGCAAATCATTGCTATCACCAGATTTTTAATGGGACTGAGAAACAAACAAACAAAAAGTCAAGAATCATGAGGGTGTTATAAAATCACAGCTGGGATTCACAATAGATTATATACTTTTGGAAGTCACACACTGTCTACACAATTTCCTTTTTTATAATGCTTAGCACAGAGCCAGAAAGAGTTAAGAATGTAAACGTTTTTTTAAAAATGATAGTAATAGTGACATTACCTTCTCTACTAGGAGTGGCAGGTATAAAAATAAGGACTAAAAAATCAAAAGAGCCAGGCCAAATACTGAGAGCAGTGAAAGACCAGAAAACAAAGAAAAAGGAGAAGAGAAAAACAAAGCCCCACCCGCCCCCCAACCAAACAGAGGAAGAGGAAGAGAGGGAGGAGGAAAGAAATAGATTGGAAGAGAAATAGAAATGCAAAGGAGAAGAGGGAGAGAGAAAGAAAAGAAAGCGGTCTGTTCATTGGACTGTGGTAGTTTGTTCCTTCCCCTCTGCCCCCCCTCCCCAATAATCTCTTCAAGACAAATGCTCCTTAGAGAAAAAGAAGTTTTACAGACTGAATGAAGGTGCATGAACTTTTAATCTTAGCTTAATTTGATCATGATGCCTTTGGCAAGTCACTGTTTTACCACCTGAATTTTATTTATCTGCAACATCTAGATCGTTAATGTTAGTAAACCCGAAGAAGTCCCCTATCTCTGTGTGAGGTGTATTTCAAAAACTCATTTTAAGGTGATCCAACTTGAAGTATGGATGCATTTTCCTAAAGAAACAAGGTTAAAACAGTATCACAACAGTTCATATAAACATACTTAACATATAATGGCAGAAAAGGGAACAGGCCTTTCAGTCAGCTGGGAGTTTGGTAAGCTGGAGCACAGTCTCTTTTCTCATTTCCTTTCTCACACTCTAGGGAGCTTTGTACTCACTCATGTTAATAAATTGGGGGATGTGTCTGTACTTCAAAGATAAAAACCAACAACATGATAAATGGCCATTTGCACATGAGAAGCAAAACTAGTTAACTTTCCTCATCTTTATTCTATCCTTCAACTCTTTCCTGCCCCACATGGGCATGCTTCTTGCCCTTAGAACCTCTCCACATTTTATACAGAGTACAAATTCCGGTCTCCTCACAGAACTAGAGTTCTGGTTCTTCTGAACTCTAGAAGTTTCTTTCTATTCTGTTTTTGTATACCATCTTCAATTTCCATCTAGATCTTTCAGGTTTCAACTATAAAGTGTTATCTTCCTACTTACCAGCTTCCACTTTCCATCCTTAACCCCTACCCCTGTCCTTTCCCCCTATCATTTATATCCTTGACCAAAGTCTAATGTACATGGGAATAAGGAATGCGATCTTGACTGATAATGCTCTTACAGTTGCTTAAACTCTATTTAAATTGCTTATATATTATGGCTTATTATTTTTCTCTCAATACTAATTGCTTCTTCTGATTAGTGCCGTGTTTGTATATAGAGGCAGTTCTGCCCAAACAGAAGGAAAGAATTCTGCTTTCCCTCTGTCATCTGCTAACATTGTTCTCAGGGACTGGTTCCTCTGATACAATCCCTGTAGCTACTACACATTTTTGGACATGTCCTTGCTTTAGGTTTTGTTATAGGCTGGGTTCCCCAGAGAACAAATTCTGAAACAGAGATCAGAATACATACAGCTTATTAGGGAGTACTTTTGAGATCAATGCCTGTGAAAGGGAAGAGAAAGAAGCAAGATTGGACAGAAGGAGAAACTGAACTATGATGTAGTCTTAACAAAGGCCTTAGTCAACCCCATGGAGAACTCCGACGGAACGGCCCTAGAGAATATTACAGGCTGAGGTTGGGAGGCTGGTTTTTATACCCCTGTGCTAATTAGTCACTGGATGTGCGTGCCCTGAAAGAAGGCGTGGTCTTGAGTTGAGGCAGGTAGCTGCACCTGAGGCAATTCCCTGAGAGGGTTGGCAGCTGAGCGTTGTATGTTGGCAGCACTCCCAATAGCTAGGGGAATAATTCTTTCAGTCCTGAAGGGAGATCACAGCAATGCATCACTACATCCACCTCAGGTTTGCTGTCTTTGATCACATGCACAGTATTGTTTTTATCATTTAATATGTCTGGAGTGAGTCATCATAAAATGCCCCAGAAATGCCCCCACTTGGTGAAGATTAACCTTGCCTGTCAACTTTATTGGGCACTTAGGTATTTCCTATAGACCTGAGACCCTCACTAGAAGGACCAAATGGTGTTTGGGAAGTTGGAACTTAGAGTCAGGCTGGTGTTTTTCTGTGAGCAGGACAAGAAATCACAATAGTCAGCAAGAGAAGATGACCAGATAACTGAAAGACAGAAGCCAGGTTAGGAAGGAGTGAAGACCAGGTTGTGCCCACTCATCTGTATAAGAGGATGGTGATCCTTGCACAAGCAGATCTGGGACTAAATAAAGCTCTTTTACGGGCTGGATTTAGCCAAAAGGCTGTAGCTTGTAGATACTTCATTTAAAAGATTAGCATTAAAAACACGCGTCAGGAATCTTTTTGGTTTCATTTGCATTCAGCAGGACAAGATTTCTATCTGTGTGACCTTGGGCAAGATTCTAAAACTCTGTGTCAATATCTTCATCTAGTAGATGAATGTAATAATAGTAACTGTCTTGTAGGGTTAGGAGTAGGTGATAGTCCAAGTTCAACACTGAGTAGACTGGCACTTATCAGGTTCAGTAAGCAATTTTTGGAATTGTTATTGTTGTTATATTTATTACCATATTGAGTTAATTGAGTATTTTCTGTCAAGCCACTCTTAGCCTAAATTTTGGAGGCAGAAGAATAAGAAAATATTTCGAGTTGTTAAAATTTTAAAACAATAATCAAGGAAAAAGTTGTATGAAGTTTCTTTGTATTATTTTTGCAACTTTTCTGTAAAGTCTGAAATTATGTCAAAATAAAAATTGGAAACAAAAAGCTCTCTGACTTATTTTGCTGGGATTATTTGGGATGGGAGCAGGCACATAGGAGCCTTGACTATTTTTACGCTGCTTAGTTTTATGTAATTAGACCCCTTTAATTTATCCCTTAATTTTTGTGAAAATATCACTCTATTCCAGTCATGTTTTGGGGAAAAGAAAGAGTTTGTGTCCATATTTGGGTCAGAGAGAAAAGGGAAACATCATATTCATGGGGTACAGATGAAATGCAAGCAGGGGAAATTAAAGTAAGAAATCTTCAAGAATGAGGTGAAAATACAGGAAGAAAGAGCCAGAAAGGCATGTACTGCTATATTTTTTTTCTTATTCCCTTCCTGGAGATTTTTCTTTCCTGGGGAAAAATGAATGATATTTATAAGCACCTACTGTGTGCCAGGCACAGTACTAAGTGCTTTCACATGTTATCTGATTTACTCATAACAATCCTGTGGCAAAAAAAACACATTATTGCCATTTTACAATGAGAAAAACTGAGCCTCAGAGAGAATAATTAGGTTTCCCAAGACCACATGATAAGTGAGGGAGCCGAAGAGAGAGTGCTGCATCGGTTTAGGGTCAGATTGGGTTAAAGGTCCATCAGCAAGTGAATGGATACACAAATTGTGGTATATTCTTATAATGGAATACTACTCAGCAATAAAAAGAAATGAACTATTGATATATGCAATATGGCTTCATTTCAAAGTAATTATGCTGAGTGAAAAAAGCCAGATAAAAAATAGCACACATTGTACGACTCTGTTTATGTAACTCTAGAAAATGCAAACTAATCCATAGTGACAGAAAGTAGAATAGTGGTTGCTTGGAGATGGGGTGGGGTGGGGAGTGGCAGGAGAAAACTTTTGGGGGCAATAGATATGTTCACTATCTCGATTGTGGTGATGGTTTCGTGGGTGTATACATCTGTCAAAATACCGTATTATATACACACCTTATGTATGTATAGTTATTTCATGTCACTTATTCCTCAAAAAAGCAGTTTTTAAAAACTGGGTTGGAATCCTTGTTATACTACTTACAAGTGCTTAATCTCTAAGACTAGTTTCTTTATCAGTTAATAAGGTTGATAACACCTACTTCAGAGAGTTGGTATGAAGAGTAAAATAAATCAGTTAGTTAACTGTTTAGTACAGTGCCTAATATAATAGCAAGTAAGTAGCAAACATTATGTGACAAGTCCTAGACTCTGAGTTCTTCCTCCTTAGAGCTTTTTCTACTTTAGTTAGTAATGTTAGTCATTGTTATTTTTATTTATAGCTATAATTCAAACACATCAATCTTACTCCAAAGTCCAAGATCTTTCCACTAAACCACACTAAACCATGACAAATTTTATGATCTGAGTTATGGAATGTCATCCCCCAATGGGAGTCTTCTGCATAAAAACAAACCAGCTGGTTTGTTGTAAAGCCAAGTTTGTCCAAGTTGCGGCTATTGTAGTCTTCAGCTCCAGAATTTCTCTTTAGTTCCTTTTTATAATTCTCTTTATTGATATTCTAATTTTGTCCATACATCCTTTTCCTCATTTCATTTAGTTCTTTGTCCATATTTTCCATTAGTTCTTTGAGCATATTTAACACAGTTGTTTTAAAATCTCTGTCTAGTAATTCCAATGTCTGGACTTCCTCAGAGATGGTTTCTACCAATTTATTTCATTCCTTGGGAAGAGCCATACTTTCTTGTTTCTTTGTATGCCTTGTGATTTTTTTTGATGAAAACTATTTAGTTTCTATTGTAATATGGTACCTGGAAGTCAGATTCTCTCCCTCTCACAGGGCTTGCTACTTTTTGGTTGTTGAAGGCTGTAGCAGTCAGTTTGTTCAATGTTGTTCCCAAACTACTACTGCAAAGACTGCATTCTTTGTCAATGTGGTCATTAGTCTCTGTTCCTTAGCTTGTGTTCAGCTAGTGTTTTGACAGAAATTTCTTTGAAAGCTAGGAACCTATAAGTCTTGGCAAATTGGCTCTTACCTTCAACTTGCCAGGCTTGCATTGTGCCAAGGGATCAGCCTAAGGAAAAGCTTAGGGTCTTCTCAGGTGTTTTCCGAGCATGTGTCTTACCCTGGGCATGTACATGGCTTTCTAAATCCCCGCATATACATAGTTGCTTTTAAATGTCCTAATTTCCCAAAGAAACTCTCCCCAGTTTTTGCCTTAGACAGTCTACTGTATGTTTCAACTATAATCTCTGCCCCAAGTGTCTGAGGATTGTTAATTTGGCTTGCAGTATTTTCAAGCTCTTTCTCCCGAGTTCTGAATTAGGGGAGACAGAGTGGAACACCTAGCATCCGTCTTTTAGGTTGTCCCCATATTAGTCTGCTTGGGTGGCTGTAACAAAATACCACAGCCTGGATAGCTTAGATAACAGAAATTTCTCCCTCACAGTTCTGGAGGCTAGAAATTCAAAAATCAAGGTACCTGCCAATTTAGTTTGCCTTCTCACTGTGTCCTGCCATGATGGAGAGAAAGAGAGAGAGCGAGTTCTGGTGTCTCTTCTTCTTACAGGACACTAAGTCTATTGAATGAGAGTCTCACCCTTATTGCCTCATTTAACCTTTATCACCTCCTCACAGGCCCCACGGTCACATTGGGGATTAGTGCTTCAACATATGAATTTTGGGGAACGCAATTCGGTGTACAGCACCCCCCAACAGATTAGAACAGATTTTACAACAATGTGTGAACAGGGTCAGTTTTGCTCCCTCCAGAATGGAAACAGTCCCACAGTGGGAACATGGGCTGTTGCCATTCTAAGATAGCTGCCTTTTTATGACTGCAACAGCTTTATGACCACTGCTGCTTTAAGACTGTTGCCACTTTAAGACTACTGACATTTTATAAGACTGTCCCCATGCAGGGGTAGAGGTAGTGGAAGGACAAGTAAATCACTACAAAATCTTCCTACCTTTTTTTCACAGCTATTTTGAATTTAATGGGCAGAACACTTCATAAAATAAAGATAGCAGAAAATCAATTTGATTGGGAAATAGCAGGGCTGATAAACTTTGCCACATAATGTACATTACAGATATCAAAGTTTTTTCTATTACTTATGAATAAACCAAATTATAAAATTTTAGGGAATTCCCTGGAGGTCCAGTGGTTAGAACTCTGTGCTGTCACTGCCGAGGGCACAGGTTCAATCCCTGGTTGGGGAACTGGTCACCTCTCTGGAGGCAGCCACTCTTTCCAGTTTCTTATGTGGCCTTCCAAAGATGAAACTGCACACCTCAGACTGGGACTCTGAACCCAATCACACCTCAGATGGGACTCGAACCCAGCTGCACTCCAGATTGGACTTGAACCCACAATCTCCCAGCTGAAACCACACACCTGGTCTCAGGACTCAATGCAACTCGGGTTCTTTAAGTCTCAGCACAGAAGGAATTCAGCGAGAGGCAAAAGGATAAGCAAGAAGTAGATTTATTAATATAGGATCCTTGTGAAGGATATAAGCAGGCAGGCAAGAAGGCTCTGCACTGAGGACTAAGCAGGAAACCAGATTTCTTTCGGGAGATACACATGCCACAGACAGAGTGTGGGTCATCTCAGAAGGCGAGAGGCCCTGGAAGAAAGAAACTCTACAGAGTGCGGTCCGTCTCAAAAGGCGAGAGCGGCCCTTCCTACTATTTTGAAGTGCCTTTTTATTGATTCAGTGCTCATTTGGTTGCTGTAAACTTTCAACTGTTTTCCAGAGTTCTCAAAAATTGATTCTGACTGTTTCTGCTTGTTTTTTGATGTTTCTGTGGGAGAACAAGAGCAGGAAGCTTCCTACTCTGCCATTTTGCTCTTTTTATTCAAAAGACTGAAGCTTTTGTGTTTTTCATAAGTTTTATGTTATTCCTCAGACCAAAGCTTTCAAAACGCTTTTTCATTCTTATATATGAAAAGAACTATTTAGATCGCTCTTAAATGAAGTGATGAAATGTATTCTAAAGAATGGAAAAATTATCCACTCAAACTAACTTAACAATAAAAAGTGTAACTTAATATAAGAATACAGTGGAGGGATTCATGGAACTCAAGAGCAGTCGGACCATTTGCGGGACGGGTGTCATGAAAAGTCTGTGAGAAGCTAAAAAATGACACTCTCCTCTTTCTTTCTCTGTTTCTGTGAGATCACCAAAGCTCAGGGTCGTTTCTCTCCTCAGATAGTCTGCTTCATTTCTCTCTCTCCCTGTACAATGGGTTCCCCTTATCTTGGGTTCACACGTTTGGGTTACAAGCCCCTGTTTGGGTTACAGTTTCAGGGTTCAATAGAGAGAAACTAAGACCTCTCTTCCAATTCCAAATTCTCAGAGGAGAGAATCTGATTGATTCAGATTCCTTCAAGGATCAAACTCTATCCAATCAAGAAGGGAGAAGGGTCCTATCATATAAACATGGCTGTAGGGACCAAATCTCTAGATGGGAACTGGAGGAAAAAGGAAGAGGAAGAGGGTGCTTTTCAATGGATGATGGACAGAAACCCAACAAAATATCAACCCCAATCCATTCTTAGATTTAAAAACATTTAAATACAACTTAAAAGAAAGAAGAAAAAAATTGTGCCACGTTATGCAGCTAAAATTTGTAAGTCAGTTCTTTACAGTCACAGAGGTAACAAACGCATTTATAAATAATTTACTGCTTACGGATTTTAAAGCATCACCTACTCCATTTACAACAAATGTTTTCTGTTTTTGTTGAGCCACCAGGGAATATAATTAAGGAATATTCTGAGTCTTATTCCAGGAAACTAGAGGAACACAGGGTAACCCCAGGGAGCCCAACCTTCTAAGTTGAGTATTTCTCTGGTTCCTCAGTGCTCACAAGGCAGTCTCTGCTTTCAAGCTAACATGTTGTGAGTCATGCTGAGTCTTCTTCCCTTGAGATTAAAAGTGTTTTCCAGACTTTCCTTTTTTCTTTATCTCCCCCTCTGCTCTGTTCTCCACCTTTATCCCCTTCACGTGTCAGTCAATCCAGAAAGTAACACTAGCCTTTCCAACTGTCTCAGAATCTTGGTTGATTTTGTGAAGACATAGCTGCAAGGAATAAAAACTGTTTGGAAAATGCTCTCTTAGGTTCCACAGAATGAAAATACTGTAACCTGGAAGGAATTTTCAATATGAGATGAGAAGCTCCGTTGGAAAGCACACTATCTCCAGAAAAGAAAGCTCTGTCTCTTTTTCTACGTTTCTTCTTCCTATTCAAGTGTATAATGATGGGAGGTAGCCAGGGTCAACTAAAATCACAAATAATCTGATATCTAGAGGAGTCAGTAGTTTCAACTGATTTAGAGTCACAGCTGAATAGCAGAAAACAAGAAAGAAAATACAACAAAACCAGGAAGTTTCGATAATTCATCCACTACATTATCAAGACTTGAATCTTACACTGAAGCTCTGTCTTACTCATCCTCATATATTTACCTCTGGAGTTAGTCACACCGCCAAATTGTGCATTGTCTCTAATTGCATATTCTTTACCTCTGATGTTCCATTATATAAAGCCTTCCCTTTCATTCCCAAGTCTTCCTCTCTGAAAGAGAAAGACGTGTATTCTACCATTTATTTTCTTGCTCTTGGGTGTAATTTTGCTCTAGAATAAACGCTTACACTCAGACCAAATTATTGGTTAAATGTATGTTTATTACTAAGTATCTTTAACTACCACTGTTACCATAAAGAGGGGCACACACCCAACCGTAATTACAAATTAAGTCCTGAAAAGAGAAAGGAGCCAGTCATAATTATGTATTCTTTTTAAAGTGCAATCATATTTCAACAGGCTAATAAAGTGAGACCTGACATATAATAACTTACCATCCTGCCATACTCTTAAATCCTAACTGCTTACTATGAATGATGTTAATATTTTACAAAGGTACACAGTAAAATCAGTTATTAGTTAACACTTCCTGAAAGAAAAATCAATGTTATACACACCTAAAATATTTAATACTCAATTGCTTAAAAATAAAAAAGGACAGGGCTTCCCTGGTGGCACAGTGGTTAAGAATCCACCTGCCAATGCAGGGGACACAGGTTCGAGCCCTGGTCCGGGAAGATCCCACATGCCGTGGAGCAACTAAGCCCATGCACCACAACTACTGAGCCTGTGCTCTAGAGCCCGCAAGCCACAACTACTGAGCCCACATGCCACAACTACTGAAGCCCACGCACCTAGAGCCCGTGCTCCGCAACAAGAGAAGCCATTGCAATGAGAAGCCCACGCACAGCAAGGAAGAATAGCCCCCGCTCACAGCAATTAGAGAAATCCCGCACACAGCAATGAAGACCCAACGCAGCCAAAAATAAATTAATTAATTAATTAAAAAAAAAAGTAGGATAGACATTACAAACCTAATGTAATTAAAAGAATGATACTGTCACATATAATCACATTGACTACCTTTTGAGGCCAGTCAGGATTATTTCCCCCAATTTATGGATAGGGAAATTGAGATTTAGAAGGCTTAGGTGACTTGCTACTCAGCTAATCACTGATAAAACTGGGAGCAGTATTCATGTCTCAAGGGTTCCATTGCTTTATTCATTATATGTTTCTTCCAGGATTGTCAATGTTCAGATCTCAGTAAGATTCACAGTTGATCTCCCTATGATCATGTCAGAAAAACCTTACATAACACAGGTGTCAGGGATCAAAAATAATACCAGCATTGTATGTTACCCTTTAAGTGAAAAAGATATATTGATTCAACTGTTTACTCGTTCAAGCAACAAATTTAAATACCTACAAATGTGTCAGGCATTGTGCTAGGTAGGCTCTGTTATACCCAGCTGTAGTCGTTATCTTTGCTGCACAACAAATTATCCCAAAACTTAGTGGCTTAAAACAACAAACGTTTATTACTGTACAGTTTCTGAGGGCCTGGAATTTGGGAGTGGCTTAGCTGAGTGGTTCTGGCTCACAAACTCTCTTTGGGTACAATAAAGATACTGACAAGGGATGCAGTCATCTGAAGGCTTGACTAGGGCTGGAGGATCTGCTTCCAAATTCACTCACATGACTGTTTTCAGGAGTCCTCAGTTCCTAACTGGCTGAGCCTTAATTATTCATAACATGAGTCACTCTGTAAGTTCCTGAGTGTCCTTATGACATAACTACCTTTCCCCTGCGAACAATCCCAGAGAGAGAGCAAGAAGAAAGCTGGCATATGTTTTATAGTCTCTCTGAGAAGTCACACTACAGCACTTCTATATTCTCTTCATGAGAACAAGTCACTAAGTACAGTCCAAACTCTAGGTGAGGGGAATTAAGCTTCACTTTTGAAAGAAGAAGTATGAAAGAACCTGTGAACATATTTGAAAACTACTATACCAGTAAATATAATTTAACTTATAGAATTTAATCTAATTATTACAAAAAGATTTGTTAATCTAATTGTAATATTTGGGTATTTAAAGGAAAACTAAGTTTATTAGAGAGTGGTTTTTTGTCGTTGCTTGTTTCCATTTTGTGCCCCCATTTTCATCTTACTCTGTCCATTAAAAAATTCTACATGTAGTGCTAAATAAATAATGACTTTTCCTATCTTTTTATGTCAATTAGGACTTTCATTCAGTGCTTATAACGGAAAACCCAAACAACAAGACCTTAAAGAGGAGGAATTTATTTTCCCTCACATAACAACAAATCCAGAAGTGGGCAGTCCAGAGCTGGGTAAGCTGACCCTCCAAAGCAATCATGAACCCAGGCCCCTCTGGCTTCCTATGCTATTATCTTGTTCTTGCGGTTGAAATAGGGCTGCTCCACCTCTAGCACCATGTCACTGTTCCAGGTAAGATAAAGGACAGGTATAGGTCCAATGGCCTATAATTTCTTCCATAAAATTTTGAGCCTCTCCTAGCAACATCTACTTTCATTTTGCTGACAGGTCACATGGCTAAACCATGACTTATTAGAGATTGAGGAAGTAAATATTTTTAACTGGACACACTGTCACCCTGAAAAAAATCAGAGTTCTGCTAGTAAGAAAGAAAGGGTTTAATTAACTATCAGTGTCTATCACCCTGCTCCAAGGAGCCTTGACACACATTATTCTGCTCCAAGGAGCTTTGACATACATTACTGAAACACCACACCAGACAGACAAACATACTGTCCAAGGTTTACCTGTGTTTCAAATGGGAGAATCTGGTCATTTTGAGTCTCACATATAAATTATATTCAAAGTAATCACACTTTCTTTTTTCTAGTTGATAATGAAGAAAAATTGGCTGACATGAATATCATTTCCAGGAATTTATTCAAGGTGACAGCTGCACAGTTGTGCAAAGGTACGTGCATTAAGAAGCTCATCACAGAGTTGTTTAAAATAGTAAACATTTGGAGAAAAACCAGAAATGAATCAATAGAATACTGGTTAGATAAATGATAGTATATCCACTTAATGGACACTATGCAACTTTTAAAAATTATGTTATTCATGATATATTGTTCAGTGAGAAAAGAACTGTGTACATAATGAAATCCAGCTTATCATACATTGTATTTATATATCTTTATGTATTTTTTATTCTTAGAGATGTCTGGACGAGTATAATATGAACTTTTAAAAATGGTTACCTCTGAATTACGGGATTTGGAAAATTATTTTTTGTATTTGAATAAGTATGTATTGTTTTCATGAAAATAATAGCTATTTTCAAAAATACCCTGAAGGGTAGGAGGGGCTGATTTGATCTGGTGTTGTTTGTATCAACATACCTTCTTGCCACTAAGAAAATTATCTTAGACATGCTATATCTGAGCTTATCCTTGGAAGGATTTCTTATCTTTGCTCACTGGAAAAATATTATTCCTTATTCATTATAAATATTAATAAAATTAAAATAAGAATTCTGAGGTGTTTTGTTTTGTTTTGCTTTCTAGTTGGAACACTTTGACCTCTGAAGGGTCTCTTTTCCCTGTTTCACAGCGGCTGTGGAAGGAAAGGGGGTGAGGCTGGGGAAGAAAGAAAATGATGGAGGTAAGGATCCAAGAGAGAAGTCTGGAGGCATGGGCCCAGGAAAGAGCACTAACCTGGACATCAGATACTTGCACTTCTCTTCCAGAACGGGCTTCTCAGTTTATCTTTCTGACCTCAGTTTTCTCATCTGAAAAAATGAGGTTTGGATAAGAATCTAGATGTTTTAAAACTCTTTTGGACGATTCTTTCGGATTTATTAACCGCATATCCTGTTAAACTACACTAAAGCTGAATGTAAATAAATTAAAGGGGGGTGGCCAACAACAATACCTTACTAACGTTATTATTTCTCCCGGACATTTTAAGCAACTTGCCAAAGCTACACAGCTAATAGGTGAAGGGAACCAAGATTCCAGCCCAGAGGCCAAGGCACTAAAGAACTGCCGAGGAGGGCATTTAAAGGAAGCAGGGGAGCTTTCTCACCCTCAGGCTAGGCCTTGTAAACGACGGTTAACACCAATAAAGTCAAGACCTTACCCCACCTCCTGACTTCTGTGGGGTTGCCTCAATCGCACCAGGACTCCTCGCTCTAATCCAAAAACAGTTTTCTGATACAAAGTCCCTTTGCCAACTAAAGGGGGCGGGGGTGAGGTTTTGCAAGGATCCGAGGAAGCTCTTCCGGCCATTGCCTGACAGCAGTGAAGTAATGACAGAACCAAAGACCACGTGTGCCTTCAGGAGGCTTTGTGGTATCACTAATTGGGTTTTCAGCCCCTGCGGGTTCACATACCTGGTTATGCAACAACAGTTCGCGCACCTCATCTTGCTGTGTTTCCTTTCATTAAGGCCAGAGAGATACTGAGTAAAGAGAGTCGGGAGGGGGGCATAACAGGGGTAAAAAGAACTGTTTAAGAGCAGGCTAGAGGCCATAAGACTCCTGCAGGGTAAGAGCCTGTCCCTCAGACAAAGGTCCCTCAGGTATCCGCAGTCTTGGTCCCTGATGTCTCACTGCTTTTAACGCCTCTCAAGGTCCGCAAGCTAACGCAAAACCCTAGAGCAGGATCAGGAAGGCGGAAGCCGCCAGCGAGGAGCCGCAAGAGAGCTGCAGCTATCGCTCAGAGAAGACCCGACTTCCCAGACCCCTTCGCACAAGGGCGGGGCGTGCGCTCGGCTGCCAATCCCCGCGCCCACACGTCGTCGTAGCCCCGCCCCACCCTGCCCCCTCTCGCTCCGCCCTTCCCTGGGGCTGGTGCGGCGGCGGCGACGTCAGCGCTGGGAGAGCCCTGGGTGGCGGCTGCGCTGTCCGCCGGCCTCGGCCCGGACGCGCTGCGGGGAGGGGCGGAGCGAACGGGCGGGAGCGCGCGCTGGGCCCGCCTCGGCTGCTGCCGCCGCCGCCGCAGCAGCCACCGCTGCCGGGGAATAATCTGGGCGGCAGCGGGCGGCCCCGGCTAGCAGCCACGAGCCACTTCTGCGGCTGCCGAGAAGAGCGAGGGTCGCCGGTCTCGTGTCGTCCCCCTCTCTGCCCCCTCGGAGGGGCAAGAGGGAGCCGAGGCTGATGTCAGGTACGGCCGGCGGAGGCGCCCTCAGACTGTGGGTCCAGTGTCTCGGTTCCCCTCGCCCTCCCCCTCTCGGAGCGTGAGTGTGTGAGTGGGGGAGCGTGGAGGGTGGAACCCCACCCCCGGCGCCGCCAAACAGGTGTCTCGGAGTTGCCGCCGGGGCTGGGGACGTGCGGGTTCCTGAGGGAGGCGCGGGGCACTTCCTGCTCCCGGCGCCTCTGCGAACTGCCGTTGGGGCCGCCTGCCCTCCGGGCCGCTATTTTGTTGACATGTAGCCTTCTCTGGGTCGTGGGTCCTTCCCTTTTGCCCTCTCGTGCCCCTCGCCTCCTCGCGCGCCGCCTGCCGTCGGGTGGCGACGGTGAGACACGGGCTGCGCTCCGGACCGCGCGGCTTGAGCACCTAGCGGTCGTGCCCCGCTGGGCCCTCTCCCTGCGGACCTGCGGGCGCTCAGGTGTGGACACCTTCCAGGAGAGCAGCCGGGCTGCCGCGCCGCCCCAGCGCCCAGCGAGCGGGCGCCTTCCGCAAGTGCCGGGGGACTTCCTCAGGGCTCTCTTGGACCAGCAGGTTTGTCTGTGGCCGATTTGTTCTTTTAAATTTCCCTGCCTCTAGTGAGGCAGGTGTGTTTTTTGGCACTAGCTGCGTGGAGGACGAGGAAAGGAGTTTTTTCCTTCCCTCCTCCCTTCCCCACCAAGTGTGATGGGATTAGTAGGTGCTGACAAATTGGCTTTACAGCTCTGAATTTGGATATATTGTATACGCAAGAAATTTAGGGGTGGGGATTTATTCTTGCCCAGTTCTTACCCTCTCCCTTTATTATTATTTTCAAATGACAAAACATCACAAGCTTTGGAAAAGTTGACTAGATTTATAATCTCGTTCTCTCAATTCCTTATAGTTATTGTGGTATATCCTTTTAAAGCGTTTCAGGTTGAAAACTATTATCCTAACCATGAATTGGTTTCCTTATGATTTTAAAAGTTAATTATAATTAGAACTTTAATGCAATAGAGTAATTAGGCCAATGTGTAACGAACAGAAATATGTTCATTTACCAAAAACTGAGCAGTAATAGCTGTGCCTGGGTGCCAGGAAAAGGTGTCGTGCATAATTTCAAGTTGTTTGGTTCTGGTGTTAGTTTAGACGGTGGGAATCTGAGGTTTTAGGAGGTAAAACTAACTTTTTGCAACTTTCCACGCTTTTATCAGGTAAATCACTTGGTGCTGTGTGTTCTAACTATTGTGTATAGTAATCATACTTATTTTATTTTCCGACAGCCGTAGTGGTAGTGTGTATTAATGTACAGTTTGAGTGTAAAGTTTCAAGTTACCAAACAGTTAACTCTTTTTACCATATGTTAAGTAAAACAGTGATTTAGTAAGGAAAGAATGACTCACTTAAAATTCTTCACAGGAAGAGAGTATGGTATTTTAGTACTAGTGGAGAACAATTAGATGTCTCTCTTAAATTTGCTTGGAGTTTGTGTTTTTCTGATCTTTTTAGTTAGGGTTCAGCATTTTAAAAATATTTTGTGGTTACTACCCATTTAAAGATAGGTATTTTTCTTAAATATGTTTTTTTTAGGGTATAGATTATACTAGTCTATATTTCTGAGTAAATTCAGTATCCAGAAATTATTAGAATTTTATCACAAAGTCATTTAGGAGTATATATCAATTAATGATCATCTAGTCATAGAAATAGAAAAGTGTGTCATTTAGGTATATGCTATATACTATTTGTATATATAAACTCTTTTAACAATTTGTATGTTGACTTGTGCTCACTAAGATAAAAATTGCATTATACAGCTTACTTTATAAACCACAGTAATTTAGAGTTTCTGTGTGAAGAAATCATTGATTGGAATTCTTGTGACAGTGCACCTGTAAACAAACAGTAAATGGAAAATGGACAACTTGGTGCTGAAATTTCATTCAGATTCACTTAAAATTTTAAGCTTCCCAGTACAACCATGTTACTTTTAGAAGATTTGTTGAGATTTGAGTAAAGAGACTAGTGTACAAACCACAGCAAGGTGGAAAGAATATGGCAAAATTCTTTTACCCAAACCTAAGTGGGATTAAGGTCATTCTTTTAGAATAAGGGGGAAAAAATGGAGAATTGTTCCATAAAGGAGAAGTTAGCATTTTATTTTGAAGTCTAAATGTGTATCGAATGTGTATTTAAATTTTCAGTTTATAACTAATTCAGATGTCCTGTGGGAAAATACATGCCAAAATCTATAATGTGTGAAAATAAGAAGTGTCCCTTGAAGAAAAAAAAATAAAGAAGCTGTTGTATGTGAAATAGGGTAGCCCATAGGAAGGTAGGAGAAATCAAAAAGAAAATCTGAGTACATTATCTAGAACCTGTAGTGTGAGCTGCCTTGCACATTGAAGGGACACATGGAGGGCAGAGAGAGGCGGTATTAAGTTGGGGAGATTCTGAAACAGGAAGTCTGATTAGTTCACAATGAAAGCTATATATTAAAACAAATTGGTGCA
This sequence comes from Balaenoptera acutorostrata, assembly GCF_949987535.1. Classification (NCBI taxonomy): domain Eukaryota; kingdom Metazoa; phylum Chordata; class Mammalia; order Artiodactyla; family Balaenopteridae; genus Balaenoptera; species Balaenoptera acutorostrata. The sequence continues at coordinate 62,784,508 of NC_080070.1, forward strand.
AGTTGGATAATAGGGAGACTTGAAATTATACAGCTTGGTGTAGTCATTTGCATTTTTGGTCACTGTGTTAGTTTCCTAGGGCTGCTATAACAAAGTACAGCAAACTGAGTGATTTAAAACAGCGGAAATTTATCGTTTCACAGTTTTGGAGGTTGGAAGTCTGAAATCAAGATGTTGACAGGGCCATGCTCTACCTTCTAGGGAAGAATCTGTTCCGTGCCTCTTAGCTTCAGGTGTCACTGGCGTTCCTTGGCTTGAAGTTATATCACACCAGTCTCTGCCTCTGTTGTCACATGGCATTCTCCCTGTGTGTCTCTGTCTTAATATGGTGGTCTCCCCTTTTTGTAAGCACTTCAGTCATATTGAATTAGGGGCCACCCTGCTGACCTAATCTTAATTTGATTATCTCTCCAAAGGCCTTATTTCCAAATATGATCACATCCATAGCTCCTGGGATTAGGACTTCAACCCCAGTCTTTTTGGGGGACACAGTTTAACTCATTACAGTCATGTAATTTATCTTTTACAGTATTCAGTAAAATTTTAGCACCATATAGCAGACCAAATCAGAGGGTGCCTTGGGAACAGAGTAAATTCATTTACCTATCTCAGTGCCTAGCATGTGGCAGGTCATAGAGGTAAAGCAGTGAATAGGTGAACAAAAATCTCTGTTCTCATGGAGCTTACATTCTAAAACATTGGTTCTCAAAATGTGGTCCCTGGAACCTCAGCATCATCTGGGAACTTGTCAGGAATGCAAATTTTCAGGCTCTATTCCCCAGACTTCTTGATTCGGAAACTTTTTTAACAAGCCTTTCAGGTGATTCTGATGTAGACTCAGGTTTGAGAACCACTGATCAAGATGGAGAAAAGAGACAATAAACAAGATGAGTAAGTAAAATATGTAATGTATTAGATGTTAATAGGTGTTGTGAGTAGGAATAGGGTGGCCAGGGAAGACCCCCTGAGAAGTAAAGACCTGAAGGAGTTGGGGAGTGAGCCATGTGAGTATCTGGGTGAGTTGTGTTCCCAACAGAGAACAGCAAGTGTAAGGATCCTCATGTGTTTGAAGAACAGCAAGGAGTCCAAAGTTAGAACACAGCAAGGGAACAGATAGTAATAGGTTCAGTTTTTGAAATTGCTATTTATTCCTTTTTGACGTACAAAAACCAAATACTAGAAGGAGAAATCAGCAAGAGAGGAGCATGGGGGGTAGGATGGCAGACTGTGTGAGGTTCATTTTAAGGTTTTGGTTTTGTCTCTGAGTGACATTGGGAAGACACTGGAGGGTTTTGAGCAAATGAGTGACATGATCTGATTTAACTTTTAAAAGGACTGGTAAAAATGGATTGAAGAAGCCAAGGATGAAGAAAGGGAAAAGTTGATTAGGAGGCTGTTGCAGTAGTTGGGAGAGAAAAAGTGGGAGGATAAGAGGAAGGGAGAAAGGTGGCTTGGATTAGGGTGGTAGCGGTGGAAAGGTTAGAAGAGGTATGAAATTTAAAACACACAGGATTGTAGTGAGAAGTAAGCTTTTTTCTACCTTCTCTAGTTACTTCAGTCACCCAGTTGCGAATGTAAGGATACACTAGTATATAATCTACGTATATTTTATACATTCATTTGGCAGTGTCTGAAGACATTTTGGGTCACAACTGGGGGGAGTGCTACTGGCATCTAGTGAGTAGAGGCCAGAGATGCTGCTAAACATCTCACAGTGAACAGGACAGCCTCCAAACAGAGAATTATCCAGCTCAATATGTCAGTTATGCCACGGTTAAGAAACACTGGCTTAATGGGATTTACAGAGGTTGGGGTATGGACAGTGGAGGGAAGGGGATGTTATATAGACAGAAAAGACAGTAAGAATAGAGGAACTCACTGCATTGAGATATTTATTGAACTGTAAATAGTTCAAAATTGCTGAAGCATAAATTATAAGGGAGGGAGAGACGGGGGGGGGGGCATACTGTACCTGTAAGGTAATGTAATTCTTTGAAAACAAAGTTATAAAACAGGAAAACTAACACATTATTAATTCTATATTAAATATCACTCACCTGATGCCTATGTAAGGATAGGCTAGTATCATATGTATTTTATGTATTCATGACATACCTTTTTATTAATTTTTTCAATATTTCTAACCTACATGGCTCATCTGCGAGTTTTTTTCAAATTGTCACAAATCTCAAAAAAGTCTTCCAGTATATTTATTGAAAAATATCTGCATATAAGTGAACCTGGGCAGTTCAAACCCATGTTGTTCAAGGGTCAACTGTAGTTACCTTTGGTGAGAACCTGGGATAGAGATGGGAATGAAAACATACTCTTTGTGTGTGTATGTGTGTGTGTGTATGTATGTATATGTATACGTATACATATATATGTACGTGTGTGTATATATATATATGTATACATATTTAATCTGCGGTTTCAGTTAGGGTTTGTTTTTTCCTTACATTTCTCATTTAAAAAGTAGCCACTACACCTTATTAACAGAAAGTCATAACCTGCCAAATGTGCAAAGATTTTCCTTATTAGTTCATATAGATCATTGTTTTTAACATCTGTAGCATATTCTATGGTATGGATGTACCATATATTTTTTTAAACTTGTTCCTCATTAACAAACATCTGTGGCAATAGCTGCCATGAACATCTTTGCACAGTTCTGTGTTTGCGTCCGTAAGAGAAATTTCTGATCATGAAATGATGGGTCAAGGCATACTTAAAAAATTTTAAAGATGTTGCCAAACTGCCCTTCCAAAAGACGGTAAATATGTATATTCTGAGAAACAACGGATGAGCGCCAGTTTTCTCTCATATCTATGTCAATACTGGCTGTTACAGAACTTAACATCTTTTGCTGCTGTGATAGATTAAAAATAGTATCTCTGCATTTGAGGTTTACATTTCTGTAATATGAGTGAAATGTGAACATTCTTGACCATTGTCTTTTCTTTTCCTTCGAATCCTTTATTTTCTTTAACTGTTTTTATATTAGGTTGGCCTTTTGTCTTTTTCTTTGTGATACTTTTTGTTTATTTTTTGCTGTACAGATTTTTTTTAACATTTTATACAGAAACATACTTTTGAACCAGCAATTTCACTGCCAGAAATTTATTCAATGCATAACCTCATACAGTTTTACTATAGTTATACCTTTTGAGTTTTGAAAAGACCTCAGTTCATGATATAAAGATGTAAAAAGATGTTTTCTTCTAGTTTTTTTTTTATTTCATTTTTTAAAAATATTGAAATCTTAGAAACATTTGGAATTTGAAAGAGAAAGGTAGGGATCCAGATGGTTGCCTTTTATCTTTTTCCCAGAAGATTATTTCAATATCATTTCTTGAATAAGCCATCTTTTTCTTGATCTGAAATGCTATGTGTATTATGTATTAAATTTCCATATGTACTTTTTTTTTTTTTAACAGACTATTTTGATCTGATAAAGACCACCAGGGATATATATCTTTAGGCTAACAAAGTTAGGTTAATTAACTTGCTGCTGTGAGGGAGATCACACACCAGAGGAACTGCCAGAGGGGATAGGGTTATTATAGGATTCTGGAGAAGGGTGGAGTTTAGACAGAATTTAAATGAAACAATATTTGATAGGTTTAAAGCACAGCAAGACTGTGAATCAGGTTAATTAACATCAGGCCTGGGCTGAGAAGTAGACTTAAGAGTCCTGTTTCCTTGAAGACTACAAAGTTAAGATAAATGTGGAATGTTGTGTCTGGGAAACCCTTATCTGAAGCTCTGTGTTGGAAATTGAAGCTGTTTCTGTGATTAGCGATTCATCATACATGTCAGAGTGGGGTGTTGCAATCTCACTGATACACTTTCAAATAATTCTAAGTCTGGTTGTAGAGAAAAAAAAGTTTCTCAGCAATATATCTTTAGTATGAATTAATAAAAGTGTTTAAAAAAATTTTTTCCGATTCACAGGTACACTGATATGCCTGTTCAGCCTGAATATCAAATTATTTTAATTACTATACCACATGTTTTACTCACATGTTTATTTTTCCAAACAACATTTACAATAATTTTTGCCACATTATTTAATTTTTAAAAATCTTGTATCTTAAGTAGGTCTGCCTAGGCTTAGTCCACCGCTATACCCCTTTCAGGAATTTCCCAGGTATACGCTCATGTTTATTTTTTCAAACTTTTCAGTTACGTTTTATCAAGTTACTTAACTTTTAAGTATCTTATATTTTAGTTGGGATGACATTTTAGATAGATAGATAGGTAGAGATATAGATTAATTTGGAGCAATCTACATCTTTATCATTGATTTTTTTTCCAATTTTTATATTGTGATAAAATACACAAAATATACCATCTTAACGATTTTTTTTTAAGTCTTTACTTTTTTTTTTTTTATATTTATTTTTAGCTGTGTTGGGTCTCCGTTTCTGTGCGAGGGCTTTCTCTAGTTGTGGCAAGCGGGGGCCACTCTTTATCGCGGTGCGCGGGCCTCTCACTACCGCGGCCTCTCTTGTTGCGGAGCGCAGGCTCAGTAGTTGTGGCTCACGGGCCCAGTTGCTCCGCAGCATGTGGGATCTTCCCAGACCAGGGCTCGAACCCGTGTCCCCTGCATTGGCAGGCAGATTCTCAACCGCTGCACCACCAGGGAAGCCCCATCTTAACGATTTTTAAGTGTACAGTTCAGTGGTATTAAGTACGTTTATATTGTGCAGTCATGACCACCATCTTCCTCCAGAATTCTTCTCATCTTGTAAAACTGAAACTCTACACCCATTAAATAGTAACTCCCCTTTCCCTCTAGTCCCCGGAAATCACCATTCTACTTTATGTCTTTATGATTTTAGCTAAGTATCTCATATAAGTGAAATTACAGTAAGTCCCCTACATATGAACCATCAAGTTTTGTACTTTCAAAGATGCAAACGTGTTTGCACGTCCAGTCACATAGTGTATGTTCACGTGTCTGGCGTACATTGTTACATGAATGCATCCTCTACAAGTGGTTGTACTTTTGTGTACTTTAAAGTACTGTATAGAGTACCATAGTACAGTATCTTTATTTCAAGCCCAGGATGTCCGGAAGCAAGCGTAAAAGCAGTGGTGATGTAGCTGGTACTGCTAAGAAGCACCAAGCAATAATGATGGAACTTGCTGTGCAACACAAGGAGCTTACTAATGAAGACCTGATGGAACTGGAGGCCCAGAGAAAGGACGAAGAGAGACAAGAGGAAGAAGAAGTAACTGAAGAACCGAAGATATTCACGATGCAGGAAATGGCAAGGGGATTTTCTTTATTTGAGGAGGCACTGTTAGTTTTTGAGGCACAGGACCCGAACGTAGAACAGTACACGAAGGTTGCAGCAGCTGTTCAGAATGCAATCTAGTGCTATCGTGTCATCTATGACAAGAAAAAAAGAACTACTACCCAGACATCACTGGATCGTTTTTTCAAGAGGGTAGACAGAATTGAATCCAGCAAGGAACCAGAACCCGGGCCATCAGCGTCAGATGTGAGTGAAATTGCAGCTTGCCCTCCATCTCCTATTGCTGACGATCCTTCAGGTCTACTATCTCCCACCTCCTCTCCCTCCTCCAGTCAGTAACTTTTCTTGCCTGTTCACTCGATGCCAGCCCCTGTATGCCAGCTGTTGTACTGTACTACTGTACTTTTCAAGGTACTATACTATAAGATTAAAAATGTTTATTTTTTGTGTGTGTTTGTTTTTTATGTATTATTGTGTGAAAAGTATTATAAACCTATTACAGTACAGTACTGTGTAACCAATTGTGTCAGTTGGGTACCTAGGCTAACTTTGTTGGACTTACAGACAAATTGGACTTATGAACGAGCTCTCAGAACGGAACTCGTTCATGTGTAGGGGACTTACTGTATATAGTATTTGTCTTTTTGTGACTGGCTTATTTCACTTAGCATAATGTGCTCAAGGTTCATCCATGTTGTCGCATATGTCAACCTTTCCTTACTTTTAAAGGCTGAATAATATTCCATCTTGTATATAACACATTTTGCATATTCATCAATCATTGATGAACACTTGGGTTGCTTCCACATTTTAGCTATTGTGAACAATCCTCCTATACAAATGGGTGTACAGATATCTCTTTGAGACCCTGCTTTCAGGGGTCTTTTGGATTTAGATTCTTTTGGACATCTACCCGGAAGTGGAATTGCTGGATCATGTGGTAATTCTATTTTTAATTTTTTTGTGGAACTGCCATGCTGTTTTCCACCGTTGCTGTACTATTTTACATTCCCACTAGAAGTGCACAAGTGTGTCCGTTTCTCCACATCCTCACCAACACTTGTTTTCTGGGGTTTTTTGATAGTAGCTATCCTTAATGGATGTGAGATGGTATCTCATTGTGGTTTTGGTTAGCATTTTCCTAATGATAAGTGATGTTGAGCATTTTTTTCATACTCAGCATGTTCATGCCTATTGGCCATGTGTATATCTTCTTTGGAGAAGTGTCTATTCAAGTCCTTTGCCCATTTTTGAGTTGGGTTTGTGTTGTTATTGTTAAGTTCTAGGAGTTCTGTATATATTCTGGATATTAATCCCCTACTAGATGCATGGTTTGCAAATGTGTTCTCCCATTCTGTGGGTTGCCTTTTTACTCTGTTGATAATGTCTTTTAATTTACAGGTTTTTAAAGTTTTTATAAAGCCAAGTTTGACTATCTTTTCTTTTGTTGCATGTGCTTTTGGTGTCATATCCAAGAAATCATTGCCAACTCCATGTTGGGAAGCTTTTATTTTATGTTTACTTCTAAGAGTTTTATACATTTAGGTCTTAGCTTAGGTCTTTGATCCATTTTGAGTTAATTTTTGTATATGGTGTTAGGTAAGGGTCCAGTTTTATTCTTGAGCATGTGGATATCCAGTTTTCTCATTACCTTTTGTTAAAAAGACTGTCCTTTGTCCATTGAATGGACTTGGCCCCCTTGTCAAAAAGCTTTTGACCACGCATGCGAGGTTTATTTCTGGGCACTTTGTTCTATTACATTGGGCTATATGTCAATCTTTGTGCCAGTGTCACCCTGTTTTGATCACTGTAGCTTTTGTAGTAAGTTTTGAAATTAGGAAATGTGAGTTCTCCCGTTTTACTCTTCTTTTCTAAAATTGTTTTGGCTCCTTGAGGTACCTTGAAATCCCATATGAATTTTACGATGGATATTTCTATTTCTTCAAAAAAAATCATTGGATTTTGATACAAATTACATTGAATTCGTAGATCACTTTAAGTAGTATTGACATCTTAACAATATTAAATCTTCCAGTCCATGAACATGGGATATCATTCTATTTGTGTCTTCTCTAATTTCTACTGAGGATGCAAGACATATTAATGTTCTCATTGAAAAGTAACAAAAAGGTATTCTCACTTTTGATCTTCTGAATCTGAAATTGTGGGAATAGTTTTAAAAATAGAGTTATAGTTTGAGACTTAATACAACTTGGTTTTGAGGTGTTACGTAATTTTTGGAAGGTTTATTTGTTTCTAATCCTTACATACGTTTTCAGGATTCATAAAATTCCAAGGTCCTTTCTAGTACTGAGGTTGTGTAACTGTAATGCTCATAAAATATTTCAGGGTCATTAGGTAAAGGCTGTGTGTTAATATTTTCTATTTCTGTAGTTTTAATAAATTACTAATAGAAGATATTTTTAGTCTCTCTGTCTCTGAATTAATATGTACTTATGTTATAATTTGTATGAGTTGAATACACATCAAAGGAAATAGTATATATAGTTCATGTTATATATCTAGTTTATGACTTTGGGTTATATAAGTGTAAAACTGTGTCAAATGATGGGACCATATGATTTTTTATTCAGTAAATTAGGCAGTATAGATAAAGATATCTATTTGGAAAAAATAATTTCATCTGTCCTCCCAACATACACACACTTAAAACAAACAAACATTTGAATGCATTTTACAAGCCAGGCAATGTGTTAGTTGCTGGAGAGATAGAGATAAAAGAGTTATAGCTGTTGTTCTTGAGGAACTTATAGTCTAGAGGAAAATAGATATGCACATACCTACTATGATGAAGTATGATAAGTACATAGTAGGAGATGTGAATGAAGGGACAAGAAGATATTTGATGGGGAAGCAGTTAATTTGATCATGGGTGATGGGGAAGACTGACTATGAAAAGTACTGAAACTAAGGTAACCATGAAAGATAATTATGCATTTATCCAGTAGACATAACTGAGGAGGGCACTCTAAGCAGAAAGAATAGAATGGCCAAAGTCATCCATATGAAAGGCCATGGCGGATTTGGAGAATGGCTCAATATAGGCTTTATGGATAGGGAGTATCAAGAGTGCAGGAAGGGGCTTCCCTGGTGGCGCAGTGGTTGAGAATCTGCCTGCCAATGCAGGGGACACGGGTTCGAGCCCTGGTCTGGGAAGATCCCACATGCCACGGAGCAACTAGGCCCCTGAGCCACAACTACTGAGCCTGCGCGTCTGGAGCCTGTGCTCCGCAACAAGAAAGGCCGCGATAGTGAGAGGCCCGCGCACCGCGATGAAGAGTGGCCCCCGCTTGCCGCAGCTAGAGAAAGCCCTCGCACAGAAACGAAGACCCAACACAGCCTTAAATAAATAAATAAATAATTTAAAAAAAAAAAAAAAAAAAAAAAAGAGTGCAGGAAGGTAAACTAGAGCTAGATCTTGTTTACCAAGTAAGCAGTATGGACTTGATCCTGTGGCATTGGAAAGTATTTCCGTTAAACAAGACTGCTATGTGAAGCCTTTATTAAGTTGGGAAACAGAGGTAAGAGAGTTGAGCCCAAGGGAGAATGATCAAGGAGTGGAGGGAGAAAAGTGTTTACAGAGTGTAAAATAGATGTGGAAATATAATCAGGTTTGGGGACTTGGGGCATGAATAAGGAGATGCTTTGCCCTCTTATTTCAAGCCAGCTGATACTTACTGTACCAGTGTCTTGTGAAAAGCATCATGGTCAACAACTCTGAGAGGTAGGAAACTATTTTTTGTCTTCTGGGAGTTTATATTCTGTAAACAGGAGAAAGTATACCAATGACCATATCCTTAGTTCCTAGGACGGTATTTGACACATTGAAAGGTGCTCAATCAGTATCACCTTCGAAAGGTTTCGTAAAACCTCACAGTCAAGTTAAAATCAAGTTGTGTAAATCTCAAACTGTAATTCTGGTTTTTTAAAAAATATTCCCACCAGTTCCAGGTTCGGAAGATCAAAAAGTGAGAATGCCTTTTACTGTTCTGTGAGTTTCACAAATATTTTTTGCATCCTCGGTGATTTCTATAATACCCAAAGTTAGTGCTGTGTTATAATGCTTTATATCAAAATGAAGAAAGGGAGAATGGAAGAGTGCCATACCAATTTCCTTTCACATGTGATCTACTTAGTGGCTAACACTCAGGTTGGGATTTCCAAGCCTACGTATACCTAGCAGTAACTCAAAGAGAACTGAATCTAAACCCAATGGAAAGAGCATTGAACTAAGGAAAAGGCTCTCTTCCCTGCTTTAAACATTACTTTTGGGGCTTCCCTGGTGGCGCAGTGGTTAAGAATCTGCCTGCCAATGCAGGGGACATGGGTTCGAGCCCTGGTCCGGGAAGATCCCACATGCCGTGGAGCAACTAAGCCCGTGTGCCACAACTACTGAGTCTTCTCTCTAGAGCCCACGTACCACAACTACTGAAGCCCACGTGCCTAGAGCCTGTGCTCCACAACAAGAGAAGCCACCGCAATGAGAAGCCCGTGCACCGCAACAAAGAGTAGTCCCGCAACTAGAGATAGCCCAGGCACAGCAACAAAGACCCAACACAGCCAAAAATAAAATAAATAAATTTATTTTTAAAAAAACAACAAAAAAACATTACTCTTTGAGCCGAGAAGGGAAGTTGAATACAGCATGTTCCTTTTTGAGTTCTGTTCACCCAGAAATCAACTCTCAAGCCTCTATCCTATTTATTTCATGATCCAGCAAGCTACCAGCCACCATTCAATATTTTTGGAGAGAAAAAAAATTTTAGTCAAAATAATGCAACAATTCTCAAAGTGTGATCCAGGAAAAATGAGATCCCTTATATTCTTTTAGGAGGTTGATAAAGTCAATCTATTTATACTAGTATCAAGATGTTATTTGCTTTTTTTCACTCATTCTCTTACAAGTGTACAGTCAGGTTTTTTAAGAAGCTACATAATATATGATATTGCAACAAATTGAATGCAGAAGGAGATATGGAATGCCAGATCCAGGTATCTTCTATTAAACCAGATTCTGAGATTGCAAATATTTTAAACAATGCCACTCTTCTTAATAATTTTTTTAGAAAATATAATTCTTTTCCATAAAATAAGTTATTTATGTAAAACAGGTAGTGGATTTGTCACTACTATTTATGAATAAATAGATATTTATATTTTTGTTTTAATTTTTAATAAAATTGTAATCAACAGATATAAGTCATAAACAAAAGCTATTTGAGATCCTCACTAATGAAGAGTTTAAAGGGATCTTTTTTTTTTTTTTTTTTTTTTTTATTTTGGGAAATATTTTATTGTGGGAAATTTTTGTTTATTAAACACAGAGAATACCGTAATTTAAAAGTTTTGACTAAATATATATTGCTAAATAAATAAACACATCTTACTAACGTCTCACTTCTGACTCTAACTGATAACAGAATGGGGAAAAGTGGACATTAGGAAGTAGATATACTTGTAATAACCTATAATGGAAAAGACTCTGGAAAAGAATATATATGTATATATATGTATATATGTGTGTGTGTGTGTATATATATGTATATATATATATATATAAAACTGAATCACTTTGCTGTACACCTGAAACTAACACAACATTGTAAATCAACTATACTTCAATAAAAAAAGAAGTAGGTATAGATTTCAGAGGTAACGGGGAAATGTTTCTCAGTCATCTACTCGTGGAGGACGGTAGCAAACTCTCCTTGGATTGGTGTCATCTTGGCATAGAAAAGATGTCCCAAACAACATTTTACTTGAGTACATAGGGTAACCTAATAGACCTGAGTCAGAAATAAATGTCTTAGGAATTCTAAAGAGTTCCTAGAAGAAAGAGAAGACCTAGGAGGTTTTAGTTAAGAGCTCGAGTTGGTTGGACCACTGGCTGATCATTGGATTTTTTTTTTTTTTTCCACACACACACACTGTATTTTATTTTTACAAGAGATAGATAGACTGACACCAAGCATTGTACATGGATGACCACAACAAAAGCAACAATGATTGCAATTACCAAACATGAAACACACTTATACTATGTCATAATATTGACATTCAGTCCAGTAATCCTCCACTGTAACAGCTCCTTTACTTTGCAGTGAAAATTGATTTGTATATTCTTTTCCTCTGAGTCCTTGTGGGATTTTTTTTTTTTAATTCAGACAGAAAGTCACAAAAATTATACTCATCCTCATCAGTTCACTCAGTCCCATGTAATTAATTTCTTTTTTTTCATCTTGATCTTTTGTTAGCAGTTTTATGAGTTCATCAGTTTTTCATTAGAGTTCTGAAAATGCTTATTCATTCAGTTCAGCAGTACAGTCAGTTACCAGAAACCTGTACTTGTCAGAGTCTTTTCCATGAATTTCTTGAAGATGAAACTCTTTTATAGGAACATATTTGCAAAATCATCAGAGTACACCCAGAACTGTCTGTAAATGACAAAAGACTTAAAAATGACCATGGTTAAAGATTTGATGAAAGTTCATAATAATGCAGTTGACAAGAAAATTAGTTATTTCTGAGATATACATTTTAAAGTAATAACTAGGATTATTACTTATAACATTATACCAGAACATATAAGATTTTTAGACGTTTCCTGTAATGTCTGAAACATTTATATTAATCTTTTATTAAACCAGATTCTGAGATTGCAAATATTTTAAACAATGCCACTCTTCTTAATAATTTTTTTAGAAAATATAATTCTTTTCCATAAAATAAGTTATTTATGTAAAACAGGTAGTGGATTTGTCACTACTATTTATGAATAAATAGATATTTATATTTTTGTTTTAATTTTTAATAAAATTGTAATCAACAGATATAAGTCACATAAACAAAAGCTATTTGAGATCCTCACTAATGAAGAGTTTAAAGGGATCTTGAGACTAAAATTTTTGAGAACTGCTCGAGTAATGTATACTCATTGAACTCAATTTGGAAAAATATGGAAAGAAAAATAGTCTTAGTTGCCCCTAATTCCACCACTGAAATTAGAAATTAGAATTAAGATTAGAAATGAGAAATTGTTAACATTTTGATATATTTTTTCTAGTCTTTTTTTTTAAGATAGCTGTTTTTTTAAGCACAGAATTGTAATAACATTATAAATAAAACTTTGCATCCTTTTTATTTTCACTTGTGTGCTAAGCATATTTCCATGTTGTGTAATTTTCAGAAAAAGCTTAGTGATTCTAAAATATTCTATTTAGTGAATATATGTTAGTTTATATAATTTTATCTTTTATTGATTCTAATTTTTGACTGAATCTTTCATTTAGCAGATACTTGAGGGCTTATGTGCAGGCATTATTCATAGATGCTTTTTTATATTGTATTAAAATGATTTCCTTCAATTATATTAAGAGTTGAGCCACTAAGCTATACTTTGAAGACAAAAAGGGAATACACTAAAGAAAATTTTAAGTTATCTTGAGTTTTTAATGATATCAGGCCACATGGCAAACTATCAAAAGTATCAGGAATTTATGTAACTCTTTTAGCCTGCATCATGCTGTGGAAAGTTTAAATGAATGAATTTAAACCACTTAGAAGAGTATCCTTTGCATTGAATCATCATTCAGTGTTACCTATTTTTATATGCTAGATCATATTTTAGATTTGGCTGTTATTTTTAATGTTGTAATTGAGATATACAAATGACCAACTGTGAATATTTTCCCAGGTTCCATACCTGCAACTCTTAACAGCTTGCTCGGCATTTCTGCATCAGTTCCCTACTGTTGCTTTAAAATAGAAACAGTGTGATGCACTGAATATTGATCTGACCAAGCCTGTCCTGTCTTTAAAATATCTTTACTTATCCCTCATACTTATTGGATAGTTTGACTGGGTATAAAATTCTAGCTTGGAAATCTTTTTCTCTCAGAATTTTGAGTGAGTTTCTCCATTGTTTTCAACTTTCAGTATTGCTGTTTGAAAATTCAAAACCAGTGAATTCCTGATCTCTTACATGGTGACCTTTTGCCACTTTCTCTGAAAGTTTACAGAATGGTTTCTTTGACTCAAGTGTTGTAAAATTTTATTATAGTGTATCTTTATGGGTCTGTTTTTATTCACTGTGCTGGGTATTATTGCATCTTTTCAGTTTGGAAACTTCCTTGAAATATTTGGTTGTTGATTTCCTCCCCTCTCTTATCTACACCTCTAAACTGATTTTTAGTTATCAATTGTCTCTTTTTTTTTCCATCACCTTGCCTTTTTGTTTTGCTCACTTTTGGGGTGATTTCCTTAACTTTATCCTACAGCTGTTCTATTGAGTTTTTTGATTTTCTTATAATTTAAGTTCCTGGGGTACTTTTTCTCAGAAAAAAAATTTTTAAGGTAGTGTCTTGTTCTTATTTCAAGAATACGATGGGGCTTCCCTGGTGGCGCAGTGGTTGAGAATCTGCCTGCCAATGCAGGGGACACGGGTTCAAGCCCTGGTCTGGGAAGATCCCACATGCCGCGGAGCAACTAGGCCCATGAGCCACAATTACTGAACCTGCGCGTCTGGAGCCTGTGCTCCGCAGCAAGAGAGGCCGCGATGGTGAGAGGCCCGCGCACCGCGATGAGGAGTGGCCCCCGCTTGCCGCAACTAGAGAAAGCCCTCGCACAGAAACGAAGACCCAACACAGCCATAAATAAATAAATAAATAAATAAAATTAAATTAAAAAAAAAAAGAATACGATGGCACGACTTTTATCTTTCAGGATATTAGTGATAGTTTTGAGGGTTTTTTTTAAAGTTTTCATCTCGTTACATGGTCTCTTTAAAGATACATTAAATTTGACTATGTTGATCTTTTTGTTTCATATTAGAGGCTTTCTTTAAAATATCTGGTGATTCTTAACTGGCTATATTTTAGAGTAGATATTAAAAAAATAATTGAAATCTCTGTACATGTTTTTAGGGCTTATTACCAGTAGTCCTCACTGTATGATGGTTGAACTGGAATGATTCATTGCTTAACCTTTTGGGGATTTCATAATGCAAAACCAAACCAATTGGTTTTAAACTTTACCTGTACAACAATCACTGTAACAGATGATGCTGAGACTCTGTCCATAGGCCTTTATCTCCTTCCTCTTCACAGGCTTTGTTGTAGGGCTGCCCTCACACTGCCAGATCCTGTTTTGCCAATATACAGGCTCTGGAATTGTCTGGGAAATATGTTTCCTATGGATAGCCCTTAACCAGTAATTGACTGTGTGGGTACAACTCTGAGGTGTGGCCTACACTGCCTCTAGAACTACCTTGAGGGATTACCCTCCATGGACTTTGCTTGGTATCTTACCCCTTCTTGACTTCCTACCCTTCCCTCTCCTACTTCCCTACAAGGTTTTCCAGGAAATACTTTCTAATAAATCACATTTGCACAAATACGTCATCCCAGAGTTTGCTTCCTGGGGACCCAACTTAAGATAACTACTAATGTTTGGGCTGCATTTCCTTTAATAATGTATTATTTTGGGGTAAGATTGGACTGAGGTTTTCTATTTTATTTTTGGTCTCTCTTTGTCAGATATCAGTATCCAACCTTTTACATAAAAGAAGAATTGGTTAAGTTCTGCTACTTAATTTTCCAGAATGATTTATGTCATATAATAATTATGTTTTTTGAAAGACTGAAGTATTTTATCCAGGAAAAACCTGGACCTCTTTGAAATCTGGCTGTTTGACAGCATTCTTTATTTCTTCTCTGGTTTTTTGGTTCATTTAGGTTTTATATCTTGAGTCAACTTTGATTATCTGTTCTTTTAGAGAAATGTGTTTTTCATTTAGGTTTTCATGTTTAATAGTTATTTGTTATATAAAATACTCTCTTTTTTTTTCATTTCATCTGTGAATTTGGATATAGTTTGAATCCTGATTTACACAAACCAAATGTGAAAAGACATTTGTGAGCTAATTGAGGCAATTTGATTATAGAAGACAGTTGGGAAAATTTGATTACAGACTTGAGTTGGATAAGTCCAAAGAATTATTGTTAATTTTGTTAGGCATTGATAATTTTGTTAGATGTTTGATAAGGGCATTTTGGCTTGTAAGAAAATGTCCATATTTTCAGAGAGGTGTATAGAAGTATGTAGAGGTGAGATGACTTGATGTCTGGGATTTGCATTAAAATACTATCATCAATTGAACAAATAATAAATAAAGTAATGTAGCAGATTTTAAAGTTATAATTCAGTCGTGTGATGGATAAAAGGGGTTTATTATACTTTTGTGTGTATTTGAAGATTTTTTTAAAATTTTTTAATTTTATTTAATTTATTTTTTTATGCAGCAGGTTCTTATTAGTCATCGATTTTATACACATCAGTGTATACATGTCAATCCCAATCCCCAATTCAGCACACCACCATCCCCACCCCCCCAACGGCTTTCCCCCCTTGGTGTCCATACGTTTGTTCTCTACATCTGTGTCTCAACTTCTGCCCTGCAAACCGGTTCATCTGTACCATTTTTCTAGGTTCCACATACATGCGTTAATATACGATATTTGTTTTTCTCTTTCTGACTTACTTCACTCTGTATGACAGTCTCTAGATCCATCCACATCTCAACAAATGACTCAATTTTGTTCCTTTTTATGGCAGAGTAATATTCCATTGTACATATGTACCACAACTTCTTTATCCATTCGTCTGTCGATGGGCATTTAGGTTGCTTCCATGACCTGGCTATTGTAAATAGTGCTGCAGTGAATTAAATTAAATTAAAGCTTAAATTAAGCTTAAAAAAAACCCTCTGAGTTACCTCTCTAATGAAATTAGAGTACATACTTGTTAGCACATTCTCTCCTACCCCTCCCCACTCCATTTTTATTCACATGATATGTCCTTTCTGCCTACGTGTCTTAACAGTTAAATTACTATTATCACTTTATCTCATGTAGCTTTTCTTTCTAGGATAATAACATTTCTGCTTTGTTTCATCATTACCACTCCACAGTGTTATATTGGAAAGGATTACAACCTTTTATTAATGCTAACCCTTTCATTGTGTGATTTCTTCATTTGTGAATTTGCGTTTTTGTTTTTGTTTTAATTTGGATTTAACTCTCAGCTGGTAACTCATTACCTTTAAGTAGGTAATGTATCAAGGGTATGTGGGTACTGAGTTCTTTGCATATTTGAGAATGTCTTCCTGTTATATGGATTCTTGAATGACAACTTGCTGAATCTTTAAGTCTATGGGAATGTTGTCCCCCTCAAAAACTTGGGTTTTTGCAGCACTTCTTTTGACATATAATAACACAGAGGAGAAAGCTGCCTAATAATTTTTCCCTTGTACTTCTGCCTAATTTTTCCCTTTGACTTGCTTATTTTTCCCTGGATACTTATAGAGATATTTTTTTTAAGTGAAGTTCAGGATCTCCTTTTTTTTAATTTAGTTTTTTAAAATTTTATTTATTTTTTATACAGCAGGTTCTTATTAGTTATATATTTTATGCATATTAGTGTATATATGTCAATCCCAATCTCCCAATACATCCCACCACCAATAACAACCTCCCCCCACCCCAAGTTCAGGATCTCTTAACCAAGGTTTTTCTTGATTATATGTGAGACCTCTAAATATTTTGATGCATGGCCTCCATTTCAGTGCATTTTCTTTCATATCTTTGACTTTTTTTTTCCTATTTCATTTGTTCTATTCTCTTTTGAGAAATAAGTTATTTCTCTGTTGGCTCTCCATTGCCCATCTTTCATAGCTATCATTTCCTGCATAATTGCTTTAATCCCTTCAGTTTCTAAAAGACTACAAAATAGTCCCAAGTAGTTTAAGATTTTCTTTCCTATGGAGTTAGTATTCAGGTCTGTGCTTTTCCCTTGTCTTTTGCATCCTATGTTTAATTTTGTTTCCCACTACAAGGTTTTTATGTAGGTTCCATGTATTTCTGCTTGTTCATTTTTTAATAGAATCAATTCTAGGTAACCTTGCTTAAAAATCGTGTAGTTGAAAATCAAATCGTGTAGTTGAAAATCTCTTTTATTACCTAGATAGATAGATAATTGTTTTATGCACCATTTGGATCTTCCCTTTAAATTTTGAGCTAGAGATCTATGCTGCTGCTGGCTGACAGTTTCTGTCTAGTCAGTTAGCTACCTGAGAGAGGTAAATTGGGGAGCTGGGACCTTGGACAGCTGCAAGTAGGAACTTTGTCTCTGACTTTTTAATGATTTTTTTATTTTAAGACTCTAGGCAGTAGGGGGGCTTCACCAGGTTGAAGGCATATCATTCAAATTTGTTTGGTTGTTTTCCCATTTTGTCACGGTGAATAGTTCACCTTGATAAGAAGTTGGGTTTGTTTCATGGGTCAGAACATATTTTTCTCTGCATAGTTACCTTTGATCTGTAGTGACTGGACATCCTTTTACATTCCCATCAGCAATATATAGTGATTTAGTCTTTCCACATCACCAGCATTTGGTGGTATCACTGTTTTTTATTTTAGCCATCCTTATGGGTAGGTAGAGATATCTCATTATGGTTTTAATTTGCATTTTTCCTAATGGTAAATGAAGTTGAACATTTTCTCATGTGCTTATTTGTCATCTGTACATCCTCTTCAGTGAAATATCTGTTCATGTCTTTTGCCTATTTTCTAATTGGATTGTTTATTTTTTTCTGTTTAGTTTTGGGAGTTTTTTTTTTTTTTGGCTGTGTTGGGTTTTTTCTTTTCTGTGGGAGGGCTTTCTCTAGTTGCGGCAGGCGGGAGCCACTCTTCATCGCGGTGCGCGGGCCTCTCACTATCGTGGCCTCTCTTGTTGCGGAGCACAGGCTCCAGACACGCTGGCTCACGGGCCTAGTTGCTCCGCGGCATGTGGGATCTTCCCAGACCAGGGCTCGAACCCGTGTCCCCTGCATTAGCAGGCAGATTCTCAACCACTGCGCCACCAGGGAAGCCCCGGGAGTTTTTAATATATTCTAAATACTAGTTCTTTGTTAGGTATGTGGTTTACAGATATTTTCTTCCAGTTTGTAGCTTGTCTTTTCATTCTATCAGTAGGGTCTTTCACAGAGCAAAAGTTTTTAATTTTGATGAAGTCCAGTTTATCAGTTTCACCCTTTTATGAATAATGCTTTTGGAGTCGTCTAACAACTCTTTGCCTACCTCTCAATCTCGAAGATTTTTCTCCTTCCTTTTTTCTAAAAATTTTATAGTTGCATGTTTTACATTTAAGTTCATGATCCATTTTGATTTAATTTTTATATAAGATGTGAGACTCGGGTCAGGGTTTATTTTTTTGCCTAGGGATGTCCAGCACCATTTATCGAAAAGTTTATCTTTCCTCCACTCAGTTGCTTTTGTACCTTTGTCAAAAATCAGTGGAGCTATTTAAGTGGTCTGTTTCTGGTTCTCTGTTCTATTCCATTGATCCATGAGTCTATCCCTCTACCAGTACTATAGAATCTTGATTTCAGTAGCTGTATGATGTCTTGAATTCAGGTTGACTGATTCCTCCTACTCTATATCCAATTGTGAGGATCAGAGAAAGCATATTAAATTTTCAAACATAATGCCTCACATACAGTGTACTTGTAAGCATTTATAAGTTGTATCTCTATATAAGATTCATCCCAGTTTCATAAGGAAAGTCTTTGGGGAAAAAAGTTTTTGAAAATCATTTTAATGTGATTTGAAGAGAGAAATATATTTTGAATATGTAAATATAACAAATGAATATGATAATCCAGAACAGATTACAAATACTAGACTGACAACCCTGGCAGGATATGGTATAAAGTACTAAAATTTAAAAAACAAACAAAAAACACTGAAAGCCTAGGACTTTATTGTGAATTCTACTGACTTTCTGAAAGCCTAAAAAACTGGAGGAAGGATTTGCTCGTGTAATAAAGGGCATTAAAGTCTTGGTGAGAGGATGTTAGTGACCGATGAGTGACTGAAAACCAACCATAAGAGAAGAGGAGCATTTATCTATACACAAGGATAAAAGATCAGTCTACCCTCAAAGTTTCTGGCACCGGTGTGGGAAGACCATGAGTAATTTTTAGAGTTTTAAGAAGAAGAGAGATTGTACTAGGTCAAGTTGTGCTTCAGGTATAAAGGCAGTAGTAAACATTCTCCAGCCTGCAACAATTTAGAATATAGCACCACTGAGCACCATTACAAAAAATTACTTGCTGAAATCCAGCCAACAAAAACACGACATTAATAAAGAACTCACATTTAGAGTAGCTGTGATAAAAGAGCTAATAATGAGCATAGAATCCAATTTAAAATATATTCAGGATCAAGCAGTCGTGGCAATTACAGTGTAATTTACAGAATATAAACTATGTAAATTTTACAGAATAAAAGTACTTCACAAAAATTGATTGTTGTGGGAGTATGTATGTATATGCTGATTTACACATTCTCAAAGCAAGAAATCAATTAAGTACTGTCTAAATTTGAAATATGTAATTAAAAAATAAGGCCTCTGATTGCTTTATGTTTTTCATAATCTTTATCTTTAGAGGGATTGTTTAGAGGAGGGGGTTCACATTCTAAATGTTTATTAGCTGACGTTCAAAGTTAATTTAGATTGACTTAATTTTCCTTTTTTCTATAAATTCAAATAAATCTAATTTAATATGTTAAATCTTTAAAGTAGCATGACTAATATAATCCCAATTCTGTAAAACGATAGCACAGTGGTTAAGAATCTGAGTTCTTGATTCTGGTTGCTGGTGTGACCTTGGGAAGCTTACTAAGCTCTCTGTGTCTGAGTTCATCTGTAAAGTGGGATTAATAGTCCCTAGTTTATGGTTTACAGGTAATCCATGCTCTTATTAGTACAGGGCCCAAATGTTAGGTATAATTATCCCCCCTTCTATCTCTGTTATTCATAAAGATGTTATTCGTATTTGTAATGATATTCACCAGATGTTAATGATAGTTGTTTCTAAGTGATGGGATTTGGGGTGGTTTCTTTCTTCTTCACATAGTTCTGTATTTGCTTGATTTTTTTTTTTAACCAATGAATAACGCAAAACTGTTCCTTAAAAAATAAAAATATAAATTTTAGTTGTGCCAGCACTTTTGCATCTGAAATCTGTAGTTTTAAAATCTCTTCAAATGATTCTGATTATGCATCAGGTTTGGAAAACAGGTGGCATTGATAACTTCCCTGCATTCAATTCTAATCAATATATATTGAAGCCCTGTAATGTGCAGTGTTGTTAAGCAGTGTCTTCTTCCAGTCTGGTCTACTTTAGACTCTTGTGTTAAGAATCTGAAGAGGTGGGGGTGATGATTTTTGCCAAAAATCTGAGTGGGGTTTGGGGTGCATTTCACTGACATGAGATAGCTCTTTTATGCCAGGAACAAGAATGAAAAATGGAGGTATACAGAAATTCAGTCATAAGGCAGGAGCCCTTGAAATTGGAAGGAGATGGGGTAAAAGCAACAGGGATAAGCCAGCACATGCTGACTGAGAATTCTCTGGACCGGAAGGGGTAAGAGTATGACAGGCATCAAACAGCATCACAAAATATTTTAAAGTTAACAAATTTTGTAAAATCAAGAAGTCAATTTTCCCTCCACTCACCCCAGAACAGGTGTCTTTCTAAAAAAGTGCTACCTCAGCTAAGAAAACCCTATCCATCTACAAATAATAAAACCTCCATGCTGCAGAAGTAGGCTTGTTCTGAAGCTCAGTATCTTCTTGGAAAATGGCTGGGTAGCAGGTTAGTATTCATGGTTACTGGAGCTTGATCAGCACTTCCTTCACTTCAGATATTCACTGTGGTGATGGAAATAAGAATTTTCTCTGGCCCTACAGTCCTTACTTCCTGTTCTCAGTCACAGTGCTTTCTGTCTGAGTGGTACTGAACGCCACTGTGACTATTGCTTTCCAGTACCAGGAGTGGTAGACTCTGCAGCCATGGAAATTTCAGTTGGATTTGTGCCCTTCTGAGACTGTGACGTGATTATATCTGGTGTTAAGGTAAGGAAAGTCACAGCCAGTACAAAAAGAATAAAAAATCAAAACTAGTGTGTTAGAAGGCAGAGTGTCAGTGGGAGAATTACAAGACGTGGGGAATTGTGGCTCCTAGTTGACTTCTCAGTTTCTTAAGTGCCTGCTAATGTTACCTTAATAGCTTTCCTTCGGGTTTACCACTTCAATCTTACTCTGCCAGTCTTTCTTTATTTACTGTAAGAAATTTGGAGTTGTGATGCCTTTCACTTACTTCTCTCAGCTTGATGTTTTCAATTCATGATTCTTTCAAATCACTGACCTCAGTTGTATCAAGTCTTAATAATGTACACTCCAGTTAAAGGGAGAACTCACATAATAGCAAAAATATAGTTAAATAGTCAGTTCTCTTTGGCTTTTTGAATGTAATCTCAGACCAGGATTTTGGCTAAAGCAAGGTCTAATGAACTGGGCTTCTAATAATCTGGAGAATTTTAGAGTTTCAAAAGAAGCACTTAAAGCAGGAAGGATATTTTTCTGGGATTGTAGATTACACCTTTTGAATTATAAGGATTTTGTTAAAGGGCAGTTTGAATGGAGAAAAGAGGACAGTGGGAGGGAGAATTTGAGGACGCTGCCCCTCAGGGAAAACAGCAGAAAGACTTGGTAAACTTGTTTCTGCTTTTCCTCTGAGAAATTGAATGGGGGAGTTGAGCGGGACATATATACTCTTTACCCATGAAGGCCTACCTTTCTAAACTTGAAGTTATAGTAAAGACAGAGTAAAAGAAGTAAACAAGTGCCTGCTGGGTTCATATTGGTAATTTGCATCTCTGGTGTTGAGCAGCTTTGCTCTCCACTTCCCCTTAGGGTCATTCTTCTCAAACTGGAATTGCTATTCAAGAGAGAGGGTCTGAGATACAAGATACAGGATAAGCATGGTATTGTTCCATGGCATGCCAAATTTACTTACAGATTTTGGAATAAATATTTTTATGTCAAATATACATATATTAAATGTGTATTAAATGGGATAAAATAAAAGGTCATATGAAAGTGTTTTTATATAAAGCTTTTACTAAAGTAAATGTTAATACAGAAAAGTGTGTAAATCATAAATGCAGAGTTTAATGAATATCATGAAGACAACAAACCAGGTAACCACTACTCATTTGTTTTGTCTGATTTTAACATGCTTTCTTTGTATAAGTGTTTGGATGACATATCTCTTTCCATCCTTTTGCTCTTAACTTTCTGAATATATTTAATGTATGTCTCTTGTAAGCAGCGTATACTTGTGTTTATTTTTTTCTCTAGTCTGGCTGGTAATCTTTCTCTTTTAAATCGAATTTTTAGTCTTTTTATAGTTAATGCCATTGCGGATAAATTTGTGTTTAGTTAATCATATAACTTTGTTTCCTGTTTGTCCCACGTATTTTTTTATCCACTTCTCCCTTTTTTCTGCCTTGAAAATACTTGTAAGTATTATTTTATCATTTAATTTTTTCTATTAGAGTTTTACTTATATATTTTTACCTTTTTTAATGATTACATCAGCGATTATAGTATACATTCCTAGTGTCTTAAAGTCTGATATTAGTATTTTTACACAACAAAATGATTTTAGAACACTTAAACTCTTTGTATCCTTCTCACACTTTTTGTGCCAGTTTTGTCATTTATTTTAATGATAATAGTAATATTACCTTGTGGGAACTTTTTAATGTTTTATGTAGCCAGTGTTCATTTGTATTTATTTATATACATAAGCTTTTTATAGCTCACTCTTCCTTTTTACATCTCTGAATTTTCATGGAATTCTTTTCCTTCTGCCTGAAGAACTTGTTTTAGTATTTTTTTTAATTAATTATTTTATTTATTTATTTATTTATTTATTTATGACTGCATTGGGTCTTCGTTGCTGTGCATGGGCTTTCTCTAGTTGCGGCGAGCAGGGGCTACTCTTCGTTGCAGTGCGTGCGTGGGCTTCTCATTGCGGTGGCTTCTCTTGTTGTGGAGCATGGGCTCTAGGTGCACAGGGTTCAGTAGTTTTGGCACACAGGCTCAGTACTTGTGGCTCGCGGGCTCTAGAGCACAGGCTCAGTAGTTGTGGCACACGGGCTTAAGTTGCTCTGCGGCATGTGGGATCTTACCAGACCAGGCTTCAAACCCGTGTCCCCTGTATGGGCAGGCGGATTCTTAACCACTGCACCACCAGGGAAGTTCCTCCTTTTAGTATTTCGTAACTCAGAGTAGACCTGCTTATTATAAATTCATTCAGATTTTGTTTTTTCAAAAATCTTTTTCAGATTTTTTTTTTAAATAAATTTATTTATTTATTTATTTCTGGCTGCGTTGGGTCCTCGCCGCTGCGCGTGGGCCCTCTCCAGTTGCGGCGAGCGGGGGCCACTCCTCGCTGCAGCGCGCGGGCTTCTCACTGTAGTGGCCTCTCCCGTTGCAGAGCATGGGTCCTAGGTTGCACAGGCTTAGCTGCTCCGCGGCATGTGGGATCCTCCCGGACCAGGGCTCGAACCCGTGTCCCCTGCATTGGCAGGCGGACTCCCAACCACTGCGCCACCAGGGAAGTCCCTCAGATTTATTTTTGAAGGCAATATTTGCTGGATATAGAATGCTTTCTTTGTCTTTGGTTTTTGGCAGTTTCACTGTGGTGTTTCTTGGTATCATTTTCTTTTTTCTCCTTTTTTTTTTTAGTTTTTAAATTTTTTTGTGTTTCATAGAGCCTCCTGAATCTGATAGTTGTTAGTCTTTTGTCAGTTTTGGAAAATGTTCAGTCATTATTTCTTCACATACTGGTTCTCCTCAATCATATGTCTCTTTTTCTTCAAGGATTCCAATTAACACATATGTTAGACCTTTTCACTCTATTCCTTACGTTTCTTTTGCTCAATTTTTTATTTACCATCCTATGTCTTTTTGTACTTCAGTCTGTGTAATTTCTTCTGACCTGGCTTTCGGTTTGTTAATTTTTCTCTTCATCTATGTCTATTCTATACCTTATATCTTAATCTTGTCATTTAACTTATTGACTAACTAAAGTTATTAGTAGGAAAATCTCTTATCTAAGTGTCCTGGGGGTCAGTTTCTATTTTCTACTCTTTTCTCTGTTTTCAGTCAGACTTTTAATTTTGATACCTGATTATTTTTTATTGTGTTGGACATTATCACTACCTAAAAATTATAATAATAATTTAAGGTTCTCCATAATTTTATATTTATCCGGGAATTTTTGCAGTTAAGCTAGGGGTAGATCGCCTTAATCAGTCAGTGGTTAAGATGATTCCAACTTGGGCTTCAGTCCTTATGAAGGTTGGTCTAATTTCTGCTCCATCCTTATTCCTAGATTGTAGCCTTTCAGGGTCCAGATAAAAGCCTGCCTGTTTTCCAGGACCTCTTCTCCGAGGCAGATGCTGGACTCTGTATTTTTTCTTAGCTTCTTTGCGTCAGCTACTGTTTTCTCTGTCAGAATCAGTAGTTGTCTTGAGGAATGAAGCTGTGCCAAATGTCCAGCCCACCTTTCCTGACTTCTTTCTTTTTCCAGAGCTTGTCCCCCCTCCCCTCAATTCTCACTGCCTTGATATCTTACCAGTGTCTCCAAACATATATATTTTTACATTTTGTTCAGTTTTTCTGGTTGTACTCAGCTGAATGGTTGCTTTTAAAGAACCTAGCCATTCTGGAAATATAACCACATGAAGTTGTTTTGTTGTTCCAGTGGTGATCATTGGTTTGTTTATTTGTTTTTACAAAGTATTTCAAAGCAGTTTTTATTTTGACGGTCATATCTCCCAGACCCCTACCTTCACTATACATGTCCATTGTTCTGTGCTGTTAGTGGTGATTGGGTAAAGAGTTTGAGAAATGCAATGGAAAGAGCACTGACTTTTTAAGCAGACAGACTTGGGTTCAAATTGTGAATTTTATTGATTTTGTCAACCTGTGCAAGTTATCTGTTAACTTTTTTAAATTTCTGTTTTCTTATCTGCAAAGTGGTCATAGTGAGAATGAAAAATGAAATTAAAATTAAAATTTTTTTCAAGCAAAATAAAGTATGGACTGCATCTGACATGTGCTTAGCAACGTTAATGCTTAGCAATTATTTTGGTAGATGCTTAGCAAACGTTTAAAAAATTATCTTGGTGAGTTGGAAACTGTAGAATTAGGACTATTCTCATAAGAATTTCATAGGAATTTATAAGTTCACCATGTAGTAACTATTAGCAAATCCCTAAGAAGGGCCTGTTTCGTTGTCGGGCAGTTCAACAGGCATTTGTTGAGCAACCACTGTCCCAGGCATCCTACTTAATCCTAGTGATATATAGATGCTGTTTGGGGTCTTGCAGTCCAGTGGGATAACAATGAAAGATGGTGAGCAGCTGGCAGCTGCATTCAACACTGCAATGAAGCCTGGGTATTAGGGCGAGGGGTTGGCAAACTTTTCTTTTAAAGGGCTAGATGAGGCTTTGTGGGACATACTGCCACTGTTGCAGCTACTCAACTCTGCTGTTGTAGTGCAAAAGCAGCCATAGTCACCACTGGGTGTATTCAAGTAAAACTTCACTTACAAAAACAGGTGGCAGATAGGTTTGGCCCTGCGGATCCCGAAACAGTGCTGACTCTAGCCTTCTACAAGCTAAGAATTCGCCTTACATCTTTAAAAGATTGTTTTAATAAAAAGCAAGAAAAAGAATATACAAGACACTATTTGTGGTCCACAAAGCCTGATGTATTTTATTTCTAATTCTTTACAGAAAATGTTTGCTGACCCCTGATGAGAGTAGGTAATGATTACTACCAAAAGAGAAAAAAGGTAAATATAAGTATTTTGATAGCAAAGAAAGAAAAAGAACGTGGCAAGCAGGCTTGGGTCCATGCAGGATCCTGGCTAGAAGAACAGGAAATTCCGTGTGTAAATACTGACATATTTGCCCGTGTCCCACCCCAGCAGTGATCCTCCTAGTTGCTACTCGTTTATTTTATTGAATTGTCCATACTGTGTGTTTTCGCAGCAAATAGAGGGACAAAAGTTAAATACTCTTAGGTATGTTCTCCTGTATGAAAGGAATTAACTTCCCGGTATAGCTAAAAGTTATCAGTCCTTACTCTTGGTATTTATATTGCTTTATAATTTATAACATCCTGCTAATTTTTTTTTTACAGAAATACGTTTTTGGGAAATGGCCTCTAAATCTTGGCTGAATTTTTTAACCTTCCTTTGTGGATCAGCAATCGGATTTGTTTTATGTTCTCAGCTACTTAGTATTTTGTTGGGAGAACAGAGGGACCTCCAGCCGAATATTCTTCATAATGATCCTCATGCTAGGCATTCAGATGATAATGAACAGAATCATCTAGAAGGACAGATGAACTTTGATGCAGATGCTAGCCAACATAAAGGTATGGCTTACTTTATTAAGGAGTAAACAGAAACCATATTTTTCAATCTGTTTAAGTGTTGAGAGAATTGGAAAAAGTTATTTATATGAATTTTATTATATCACTATATCTTTTGATGAAAATGAGCTTAATTCTAGGTATTAAATGACAGTTCTTGGTTTGCCTCAAGAGAAGGAAATTGCTAAAACCCAGATTTATTTAGGGTGTAAGATATTAACTTTGAATTTATTTTTAAATAGAAATAGTTCAGAAACCATAACTTGGGGAAAGGCAAGACTTTCAAGTTAGATTTGTTTCTAAAAATTTTAATTTGTTATCATGGTTCATATCTGTATCTTTGGTTTTTGCTATCATCTTGTTTTAATCTTGGTTTTTGCTTAGTCTTGTTTTCCTAGAAAAGCTCAAGAGGTATATGTAAATCTCAATTTATATTTTGTCAGTAGCTAACGTAACTAATCTTTTCTTGTTTTGAGAGGCATAAAAAATTAGGGAAGTAGAATACTAGGAATGTGTTATATATAATGACTTCATTTTCTCCTGGTCTTCTACCTCTATCCAGATGTTCTGAATTATGTCCTCTATGTTCCCCTTAAATGTTGGTTTTCTCCAAGTTTCTGTCCTTTGGCTCTTTCTTTGCCTGTGTGATGTCATCAATCCCCATAATTTTAGTTTCCATCTGTTCCTTGCTGTCTTTACCTTAGCCCAGTTCCAGACACTACGAGAAGACATTCAGAATTCAAAGATCTCTGCAAATTGTGATTTGTTTGACAGAGAAGAATACAGCAGCTTGAAAAACCATTGGAATTCTGGAATGCAGAGAGTCCCCCATTAAGGGTTTTTTCTCTTATCTTTTTGGCAGTAAATTGCTTCTTTCCTACCTCTCAAGCTGAGGTTGAGGGTGAGGTATCACATCCTTGTTGAGTTTTATGAACTAGCAAATACATGCATACTATTACAAAATGTGTCATGTGTGTGAATGTTTATATAACAGTGATTCAGCTCTGAGCAGCCATGTTCTTATCACAGAGCAGTTTAATCATTGTGCACTTTATCTGTATCATTGCTCTAGGTCTTCAGTCGATCAGTTGGAGCCAGGCTTCTCTACTCCTGGTAGGCTATAGTAGATCGGCCTCACTGCAGGCACATATATTAGGATCTACTTGTCCTACTTGATGGTCCACAGAATGTGGGGTATGCTAGAGGTCTGTTTCTCTCAGACTTAATGTGTAAATCACACTCCTTTTCCTTTATAATCCTAAAATTCATTCTTCCTCCTATTTTTATATAGCTCATTACTTTCTGCCTAAGCCAGAAACTATGAAGTCGTGGTAGGTGCTTTCCTTTGCTTACCAATCAATCCTGTTTCTCATAAATTTAACAGTCTGCTTCTTTACCATTTTTTAGGTTACTTCTCTCAATCTCTAGCACGCTTCCCCTAGTTCAGGCCACATATCCATGTACCTGCTCTCAAGCAAACTTCACCATGC
The DNA here is from genome assembly GCF_949987535.1 of Balaenoptera acutorostrata. Lineage (NCBI taxonomy): Eukaryota > Metazoa > Chordata > Mammalia > Artiodactyla > Balaenopteridae > Balaenoptera > Balaenoptera acutorostrata. Next base: position 62,812,640 of record NC_080070.1, read on the forward strand.
CTTTTGTCCTTTCTTCTGGTGAGCTTCATTTAAAGACCTAATTTTTGCATCATCTCTTATTTTTCCTGATATTGCTTTATATCCTTTTCTTCTCTATTCTAGCCAACTTCCCATTCCAATGTTCTATAGTGTTTATAAGGCATTGCTTTATTTTACCCTCAGCACACTGAAACCTTCATACATACCTCTATTATAGCATTTCTAGTATATGGCAAGTATTGGTTTGCATGCCAAGCTCCCATGCTAGAATGAATTCTTCTGTAGCAGGACATATGTCTTATTCATCTTTTTATCTCCTGTACCAGCACATGCCTACTACAGAGTAATGAATGAATGAATAATTGAAAGAATGAGAAAGACTATCTACCAGATTCCAGCAGTAGGGAGAAGGATGTCTTGCTCTAAGTGAAACATATTGGGGATTGCTGCTTTCACCACTTTCCCCACCATCCAGCATTTGGTATATCTGTACAGCTAAGAGATTGGGCTCCTCAAGTATATGAAATGTGAATGCTCTCTGACTGAAAAGAGGGTAGTTTTCTCTGTTTTTGGATTGTGAATTCTTGATATTCAGAGGGACATGAGAATATTTTCATGCCCTGCCCAATCTTTCCTTCTACTCCCTTTCAATCAGTTAACTAGAAATTTATGCCTCCAGTTGTTAATTTTTCGCAGGGCTGAGCTTTTGTAACTCACTGGTTGACCTTAACTTTAAGGATGTTTCCTCAGGATTCGGCCTTGAGCATTGCTACACAAAGTGAGGTTTTGCAGACTCACGCTGGTCCACAACTAAATAAGTATTAAAGTCAGGATTAAATAGTTAGAAACCTTTATGGTAATTTGACAATAATTTTGAATAAATCTAGAAATAAAAACTTTGGGCTTGTATTTTATATTTATTTTTTAAATATTATTTTATTAGTAATTCATTTTTAGCATATTTACAGAAGTATAGGTCTCTAACTATTGGAAATAAAAATTGATCCTTCACCAAGCACTGATCTGGAATATCATAGTTGGATTCTTCCTCTAGAGCAGTGTTACTTAAAAGGTAGCCTTGGCCTGACAGCCTGTGAATTGTTTGTTACCTGTCTGCATCCTAATTAGGATCTTGCACCAGGATGTAACTCAGTTAAGCTCACTGCTGAGTTAAGTGGACGTTTTGATAGGTTGTAGTAAAACTTCCTCGATGAAAGAAGTAACATGCTGCTTTATATTCTGGCATAAGCTCCCTATTTCTTTGCAAACCAGTACTTCGAAAAACACTGCTCTAGACAATCTTGGAAATACTACCTCTACCTGTTCTTCTGTTCTGTTTCTCACTGTTAGATTTGCGTTTTGGAATGAGGTATGTTACTGTAAGAAGTAATCTCTGCTTTGCATTAACTCTTCTTCAAACTGGGGTAGTCATGAAAGCATTTTTAAAACCACCTCAGGGTACTTGTAGAAATTCTTAACACTAGACTCTTGTGGACTCCAAAATGAACTGCTACTTCATTAGTTTGTCTTTCCTGCCCTTCAGAAGCTTATTCACAGCAGTGAGAACTTCCTGTCAATGTTCTGTTTCTTTCAGCAGCTAAATCACTAATGGCAAAGAGGTATATAAGGTGGGGGGCATCTTGGAAATTGTTTAAGAAAATGTCTTCTGTGGTATAATTTATTTGGATTTTACAACTATGTAAATTAACTTTAAAATTTTTCTGTTTAATAGATGAGAACACTGACATCGCCGAAAACCTCTATCAGAAGGTTAAAATTCTTTGCTGGGTAATGACAGGGCCTCAAAATCTAGAGAAAAAGGCTAAACACGTCAAAGCTACATGGGCCCAGCGTTGTAATAAAGTGTTATTTATGAGTTCAGAAGAAAATAAAGACTTCCCTGCTGTGGGATTAAAAACCAGAGAAGGCAGAGACCAACTATACTGGAAAACAATTAAAGCTTTTCAGTATGTTCATGATCATTATTTAGAAGATGCTGATTGGTTTATGAAAGCAGATGATGATACATATGTTATATTAGATAACTTGAGATGGCTTCTCTCAAAATACAACCCTGAAGAACCCATTTACTTTGGGAGAAGATTTAAGCCCTATGTAAAGCAGGGCTACATGAGTGGAGGAGCAGGATATGTACTGAGCAAAGAAGCCTTGAAGAGATTTGTTGATGCATTTAAAACAGACAAATGTACGCATAGTTCCTCCATCGAAGATTTAGCACTGGGGAGATGCATGGAAATTATAAATGTAGAAGCAGGAGATTCCAGAGATACCACTGGAAAAGAAACTTTTCATCCCTTTGTACCAGAACACCATTTAATTAAGGGTTATCTGCCTAGAACCTTTTGGTACTGGAATTATAACTATTATCCTCCTGTAGAGGTAAGTTTAGAAATTTTATTACTATATAAATACTTAGACTGACTTTTGTTTACTTTGAAAAAAAACTAGCTAATAATGCTTATGTTTCTTTAGTATCAATAACTAAGAATCTACCTTAGTCTTTTTATATCGAATGGCAGTATAACAGAGTAGATGAGAACAAAGGTGTCGGCAGTGGTAATTCAACAAATATTCGTACTACTGTATGCCAGGCACTAAGAATATAGCAGTAAATATGGCCAAGTTCCAGTTCTTATGAGCCTTACATTCTGATTGAGGAGACATACAATAAACAGGCAGACAAGTCAAGTTATAATATGATCTTAGGTAGTGGCAAGTGCCCTGAAGAACAGTAAAGCCAGGTAAGAGGATGGAGAGTGACCCAGAGTGGAATGGGGTACTCTAGTTTAGGCAATTAAGGAAGACTTCGCTAAAGGGTAACTTTTGAACAGAAACCTGAGTGAGGTTAGAAAGCAGGCTATGGGAAGATCTGGGTAAAGAGCCTTCACGTCTTTAGGAACAACGCATGAAAAGACTTTGAGGTTCAGAAAGACCTACGTTCAAATCCTGCTGTCCCACCTAATTGCTGAATGACCTTGGATGGACAGAATTTGCCTAACTCCTGAACCTAAGTTTCCTCATTTGTAAGATGGATCTGATGAACCTGTCTCATTCAGTGGTAGTTACGGTGTAGGACCGTGTCTATCACACAGTGAGCACCTAATAAGTCCTAGATCTCACTTGACACCTTAGCTTACACTCCTGAGAATTTTATCTAAAATACATTATTTTACTAAATATTTCAGATGTATAGCTAAATATTTGAGAAGGATATACTGTTTTGTACCCAACAACCAGCTTTACCAAATATTAATCTTTTGTCACATTTGCTTCAGGTTTTTTTTTTCAAAAAGAAAAAGATATAGAACTAGGTGAGGCCTATGTACCCTCCTCAGTCCAGTTTTCTTACCTCCTTCCTCAGAGTTAACCACTATCATGAGTTTAGTACTTATAATAACCATGTGTGTTTTTATATTTTTCCTACATGTTTATGAATCCATAAATAGTATATAGGATATTGTTTTGCAGGTCTTTAAATAAGTGGAATTATACCTCATGTATACTTGAACATACGCCTTTTTCACACATTGAAATTTATCAACATTAATGTATGTATCTGCTTCATTAATTTAGACTGCTGTGTCATAACCTAATATATGAATATACTGTAACTTACCCATTCTTCAGCCGATGTGTATTTAGTAGGCTGTTGCCGGTTTTTCACTATATGAGCATTGCAGCAGTGAATGACTGGAGACCGGGAGTCATGAAACCTAGCTTTTAGACTCAGTTCTCTTGTTGATTAATATGTCTCAAGGCAAGTCGCTAGTGCTCTTCGCCTTCTTTCCTCTGGCCCTAAGGTACAAATAATACACTTTGTGCTACCTTTCTATTCTTCACTAGCCAATGTTTTCAGATCATCATCTAGAACAGTGGTTCTCAACCGGGGGCTTTTTTGCTTCCCAGAGGACGTTTGGCAAAATCTGGAGACCTTTTTGCTTGTTAACTTAGCAGTTGCTACTGGCACCTAATGGATAGAAACCCACGAGACTATAAACCCACTAGGTGCTAAACATTCCACAATGCACAGGACAGCCCTCACAACAAAGATTATCCAGCCCAAAATGTCAACAGCACTGTGTTTTCAAAACCTTGACCTAGAATATCTGACCCAAGCTTTAAGCTATCAGCTTTAAAAAGGAAAATTTGAAGCAAATCACTACCGTTTCAGCTCTCAACCACCAGTGTGTTCTTGTTACTTACACAGAAATGATAGCTAATCCTTACAGCAATCCTGCATTTAAGAGGGGACAAAACTGGGGCTCAGGAAAATCAAGTAACTGGTCTATCCTGCTAAGTAGCCTAGGCAGTATTGCAAATCCACTCTGGTTCTAAAAGCTTGTGTTATTTCCATCATGAGCACCCCTCTCTGATTAATGGGGTATGTGCCCCCGAAAGGAGGGTAGGGGATATGTTAGAATAAATATTCTTTTGTTGGGATAAATTCCACTAGAATAAACATTTTAAAGCACAGTTTTATGTAATGAGGTTGTTTGAAACCGTATGCTAGCATCTTATTGCTATTAGAGATGCAAGAATTTCCTAAACTATAAAACAGATGTATTCCCAAGTGTGCTTTTGATAGTCTATTTTTGTTTTGGTTTTAGTGAGGTACTACTTTGGATGCTTCTTTAGTGTAAACTCTTCTTAAACCATTCCAAGATTACTTGACCTCTTCCCTTCTTAATTCTGCACCCCTTCCCATACAAAAATATACCCAAACTCAAAAACATTACAAATGCATAATAACAAATACACCTAAATGCATGTAAGATTTTACTAAGAGTATATGATATTGAGTACACATAACAGTAACGGCAAAGGGACATCATAATTGTCATTATTTTGTAACCAGTAAAATATCCTACTTTCTCTTTAAGAGTACTGCCCACAGTTCCCACATACAAATAGGGTATACCCAACAATATACTTTATATTAACAAAATAAATATTTCTATAGTACATATTTTATTTAAATTGTACTAGTTTTTAAAATGGATGGAAAATTTTATGTTCCTTCTGTAATAATTTGTGAGTTGTATTGAAGACTATAAAATAGGCTTGGAAGTTCCAAAATTGACCCAACCTTCTGATATTGTCTCTTCTCTCTCAGGAGGTTCTGTATAAACCCAAAGTGAAATCAGACTTCTATTATTACTCATCATTCAATAAATTGGCTTCTCTCTAAGGGAGTTACTGTTTTCAAAGCCATCCTGAGTCTCATACATACACTTTCCCTGTCTAGTAATCACTAAAAATACAGTGTAGAAAATTTTTTTCTAGAGGTTAGGGTGTGAGATATTCTAGTTGATCAAAGAGTTATGTTCTTAAGCTGGTTGTTCAGAACTTTGCATGCAGTTCCCTTCTCATACCACCTTCTCACTTCCCTAGAAGTAAGTCTATTCCTAGGAATAAAGTCTGTTCCCTAGGAATAAAGTCTATTCTCTAGGACTACATACAGTCTATTCCCTAGCTGTAGATTTTTTACCAGAAAATTTGCAATCAGTCTTAATACAGTGGATTTAAAATAAGTGGATTTTAAAATATTTTAAAAACCCTCTACTTGTGAAATTGCCTTTTCGTAGGTCAGAAATGATCAAATATGGTTTATTATATTAATTCTTCAGTTTTATTTGCATTAACTCTAATCCATTTGAAACTTACTGATATATGGTTGATGTAGAGAGCTCTTGATTTTTCCAAATTGTTAACTAATTATTCCAGTTCCATTTATTAACTGAGTCTTGCTTTCATTACTGATTTAAAAATGTCTCCTTTATTATCATTCACTATAGCATTGCGTATAGTAGGATCGGTATCTGAGATTTCAGTTCTGTTCCATTGTTCTATTTGGTTTTGGCTCAGTACCATATTGTTTTGAACCTTGTAGCTTTACAAAAATTTTAAGTTATTAATCTAAGAATGTGTCTTCCTCTCCTTTATTTCTCCCTCTCTTTTAAATTGTTTTGGCAACTCTCATGTCTTTATTCTTGTGTATAAACTTATTAATTTAGGAACAGTGGACATCTTTGCCCAGGATTTTTTAAGTTCCTTTTAGGTCTCTTAGTAAAGTTTTATACTTTTCTTCAGGTAAATCTTTATTTCTTAAGTATCTCCCTAGGTTTTTAGTATTTTTGTTACTCTTCTACTTGGGCTCTTAAAACTTTTTAACTAGTATATACATGAAAGCTGTTTTTTTTTTTTTTTTTAAGCATCTTTAAAATCTGGCTCTGTTCCTGGATTTTTTATTTCTGATGATTTTTCACTCTACTCTCGAGTTTTTGGGGTATCCATAATCATATGCAAAGAACTAGGTATTTTGTTTCTAATAATTTTAGCTGTTTTTTTATAGCCTTTTATTGCTTATAAAGCTTAATAATAACAGTATCCTGGCCATCCAGTAAAAAAACAATGCAATAGAGTATAACATAATTAATGCAGTAAATCTTATCAAAAATATTATTGCAATATTTCAGAGTTATATAAAATTGCTTCCAGAGAGGATCAGTAATTTAATATTAACCACTCCTGTTCTAGTCTTTAGTTTACTATGCACTGGCCACTATAGTAGCCACTAACCACATATGACTATTGAGTGTTTGAAGTATGGCTATCAAAATTTAGATGTGCTCAGGTATAAAAGTCATACTTGATTTCAAGGACTCAGCACAAATAAAAAGAATGATTTCATCAATAATTTTAAAAATATTGATCACCTATTGAATATTAAGAAAATAATATAGATTTATTCAGTTAAAATATATTCAAATTAATTTCACCTATTTTTACTTTTTAAGTATGGCTATTGCATTATGTGGCTCACATATCTACTGGACAGAGCTGGTTTGATAATCACAAGTTGACTTATCTGTTTACTTTTCATATTTGTTCCTATTCTTAAATTCCCTAAAGATGTAAAAAGTAGGCACCAGATAATTTTCCAGAATCTACATGGTGGTCCAGGAAACCCACATATCCAGTGTTTGTTTCAAAGGAAAGGTCAGAGAAAATACAGTGGACAATTTCTTAATGATTTTTACTGCATTGTAAGCTACGTACTTCCAAACATGAATTCGTAAATGTTCAATTCAATAGGTCAATATGAATCTTCTCTGGGAACTTGCCAGACTGTTTTCCTCCCTGGGTCCCTGCAAAGACATTAGAGACTTAAGTTTTCTTGGAGTCATCTGAGTGAAACAGTCTCCAGATACCAATTCTGACCCCCAGATGACCTTGTGACTATTTAAGTCTGGGACCAGTTTTTAAAATTTGTTTTCTTTATTTTCTTGCTTTTTCATTCATCTTTTTATGTTGTATTTTTGTTATTTTGTTTTTGTCTTGTTTTATTTAAATCTGCTCTCATGCCAACTCTTTTAGAAATGTATGAGAATTATATAACTGAACAAAGTTTTAACTTTGACCTACTTACTGAGGGCCACCTGAACTTGATTATTCTGTCAGTAATAACTAACATTTATTGAGCATTTACTATAGGTAAAGCATGGTACCAAGCATGTGACACACGTTGTCTCCTTTAAGTAAGCATCTTTTGAACATGGGGAAATTGAAGCTTATAGAGATTAAGTAACTTGCCCAAGATTATATACTAGTAGGCGAAATTTAGACCCAAACCTAAGTATTACTCAGCACTTCCCCTCTTAAGTACTATACTGTTTGGGTTGATGTGTCGATGAAGTATTAGGTTGCAGACACATACTGGGCAAGACTTTGTAGTCATTGAATGTTCCAAAGGTGTCTTTCTGAGGCTGAGCCAAGCAAAACTTCATAGTGAGAAAGTTATGAAGAGAAAGCAAAACTTGGAGAAATAGAGCTTTATCCTTTGTATAGCTGACCCTTTTATTTGAGGAGGTCTCAAGCGTTTTCTTTTTTTGCTAATCCATAGGGCATGAGAGAATATTGTTTCAGTTAGATATACTTCAGCAACTTCATGTTTGATTTTAAATCATTGGGAACTCTGAAAACGCTTGGTTTCTTTCACAGGTCTAATAAATAATGTGCCTCTGCTTTACTTTGCCAGCCTTAATGCTTGGATTCTGTTAAAATTAGTGTTTCCTTTATCAGTATTTGAATATTGTATGTTAACAATGTGCTATTTACTAATAATGCCTGTTTCCACTACTTTTTCAGGGTCCTGGTTGCTGTTCTGATCTTGCAGTTTCTTTTCACTATGTTGATCCTACAACTATGTATGAGTTAGAATACCTCGTTTATCATCTTCGTCCATATGGTTATTTATACAGATATCAACCTGCCTTCCCTGAGAAGATGCTAAAGGAAATAAGTCAAACATACAAAAATGAAGATACAAAAGTAAATCAGGAGCCCTTGAAAGAAAAACATAAATGAACAGAGGTAAAATGTCTAACATTGCACTGAAGAAGAACTTCTCCATTTCTGATATAGAACACTGGAATCCCAGTGAGGAATTCTTTCTAAGTGAACATTCCATATTAGAAATTTTTCATATGAATGACTGTAAACTGAAGCTTTAAGTGAGCTGTGAAGTCTGTTGAAATGTGTTTTGATACAGTAATATATATACGTATATGAAAAACTTGTGTTTTTAAAATGGTGGCCAGGCAGAGGAACTAGAAGAGATTTTGTTGCCTGTTCCTGACCACATGTATTATTTTCACTGAGAAACTAAAACAGTTAAATTTGCTAAAACTACACTGCACCATTGTTAGTAACCCACACACGATGCTACACAGATCTGCCTTAAAGAAAATTTAGAAGGAAATATTGTTGTTCAGTGTTGTTTGTAAACTCAAAGCCTGAGTTTATATTTGCAGTATGATATAAATGAACCAACCCCCCGCCCACGCACACACACATGCAACTTTTGTCTAATGAAAATTTTGCTGTGACTATAATTGGCAGTATTTCTTCCAGAATAAGGTAGACTAAGAATGGCACTTGACCTAAAGTGCATTAATAAAACCACATTTTGAAATTATCATGGGCCTTGACTGTATTATATACTTGGTTCTAATTAATAGTTAATCTTTTACTGAGTCCCCGTTGTCTCTTTCCTAAACATGTTTAACCATTCTTGAATGCCATTCTCAACTATTAATATTTATTTACTGAAAGTATTAATAACATTCTGTAAACATGCATTTTTTAATATTTTATTCCCAAATTTGCCCATTGTTAATTATGGGTAACTAGTAAGTAGTAAATGTAATGCTATTTGGGGATGCTTTTCTTATATTAGTGCCACTCTCAGGAATCACTAAGTAACATTTTTAACTGATTATTTAAAACTGTCCAACTACATAATTATAGTTCCTTTCATTCTCATCCTGTTGAGAGATGAGAACTTGTTTGTGCCTTTCATAACTTGTTTAAAGCAGAGTTTTGAGATTCATTTTTCAGGCTCTGAGGTGGCTGTTAGTTACACTGGCAAAATAATTTGTGAGATTTTGACCAGAGTTAATTAAAAACATTAAAAAATGCAGAGTGCTTAAACAAATTGAAATATGTCAGATATTAAAAGACCAAATACTTAGTTTACGAATAACAGCCTGAATTTTGATGCTGGCTTATTTGGGGATGATTGTTTTGCCAGTGGACAGTTGTAAGAGAGCTCAGTCTTGATGACCCGTTCAAGACTTTCATCAAAAACACATTCATAAATGTTTCATTCTAATTTTAGTGACCCTCTATTTAAAGAATTTCTGGAAGGAAAGAAAATTTTAAATTTTTGTTGTCTTTAGCAATATCATCTGAGTGTATCATAACAGAATACTTCACAGACTTTCCATAAGATTATCTTAAATGTTACAAATAATTTACATTTCTCTTATGTTTTATCATTATGCTAATTTTATGTGGTTGTCATGCCATTGATTCTGCTGCTTAGCTAAATAGTTTATATTTATTGTGCCAAAACATGCGAAACCATGACCTCTTTCAGTTGTATATTTGAGAGGATGTTCATCTTAGTGGCTAATTATGGATTACTCTGTCAACATAGTGAAAACTTACACCAGTTTTTACCAATTGAATTGTTTTTTGTTATTTTCATGATGATATCATCTGCCAAAATTTCAAGGCATTCATTCTATTCTTTGAACAACTCTTTACTTTGGTATGGATAGGAATTTATTTGCAGTCCATACGTGCTACTTTTCCGTACTAGAAGTATAAATGGTTTGCCATAAACATCCAAAAACCTTAAAATTGATTCATAGGAAATCAACATTGTGATGAATCCTGGGGTCTGAAGTCAGACTGCCTGGGTTTAAATTCTTGCTCCATCACTAGTTTTGTAACCTTGAGCAATTTACTTAATCTCTCTGTGCCTCAATTCCCTCATCTGTAAACTAGGGACAATAATACTACCTACCTCACAGGATTTTTATGAGGATTAAATGAGTGAATATGTGTGTGGCTTTTAAAAACACTGTTTGGCCCAGAGTATGGAGTGCTAAGTATAAAGTTTTCTTATTATTCTTTACCTTGGAGTGTAAATATTTGTTTTAAATTAATGAGAAATCTGCTTTAATCAAATCAGGTATTAAAGGAAATATCTCATACATTTCTTATAGTAAGTAATAGCTAGTTTTTATTTGATGCCTACTGTATGCCAGGTAATGTGCTTACTCTGTGTTAATCCTCACAAATTGGGGGTTATTCCCATATTATAGATGAGAAAACTGAGGCTCAGAAAACTAAAGTCATTTTCCACTGTCAGAAAGCTACTAAGTAACAGAGCTAGGATTTCTTTGCCCCGTGTCAGCCTTGAGGTTAATCATTAGTATTATTTCCATTTTTACTTAATGGCATGTGACATCTGATACATTGGCCAGCAGTTGTCAAACTAACCAGCCAAATTGTCATAGTGGTTCTTAAATTGTGGTTATTATACTCTTGCCTGGGAGCTTGCTAAAACGGAGATTTCAAGACCCCAATTCCAGAAATTTTGATTCTATCATGGGACCCAGGAGTATGCATTCTTACCAGATACCCTTGGGCACTGGTTCTCCACCAGTGTGTGGTCCCAACCAGCAGTATCAGCAGCACCTGGAAACTTGTTGGTAATGCATCCTCTCCTGGGTCTCACCCCAGACCTACTGAATCAGGAACTCTAGGGGTAGAGGCTAGCAATTATGTTTAAACAAGCCCTCCAGGTGATTCTTATTCAGCATTCCCCTAAAACCTGGTGATTCTGATGCAAATCATCCTTGGAACACGCTGAGGATTACTTGCCCCATAAGTAAGGTTATCTTTCAAAAATTTAGATAAAGCATGTTTTAAATGAGTGTAGTTCAACATCACACTATATTAAATGTAAAAGACTAAAGATAATTTAAAGGGTCAGTGGATCATTCATTTTGGCAAAATTCTTTAGCTTCTTCAGAGTTACTAATATCAGGGCCCACAGTAAAATATGAAGTTTAGTAATTTCATAATGGGGCAGAAAAGTTTCAGTAAATACTAGTAAGTATATATTAATTCATTAAAAGCATACTTAAATGAATGTCATAAAAAATGTCCACAATTGTTAGTAAAAAAATTTTAGAGGTAGCAAAGTACTATTTTATAATGTGCAGAATATTTTTCTGCCAATTCATACTATCAAAATTTTATCACTTTCAAGAATCAGTTGACTGTCCTATAGGACCTAATAAAGCAAAAAACTCTCCAAGTATTTGATAGAGCACATAAAACCAGATTTCATGATGATAATGACTTACTGTCTTTTAAATTAAGATTTTTGTCATCTGGGTAAATGATTTTAGTATGGTCTCAAAACAGGCTTTTGCTATCTTACGTTCTCCAATATATACTTGTATTTTCAAGTGGGAAGTTCATAGATGATACAAAGCAGATTTTTATCCCAGAGTTCAATTGTTTGTTTTCAAATAAACTTAAGAGGAGTTTTTGTTACTGTAAGAAGATTCGAAAATAAATCACTGACCAATTTTTTTTTTAAGTATGGTAATTGGATTTGAGCATTAAATTTACTAACTGGTTATTTTCATAATTGTTTGAGTATTAATTTTTCACTTCCTTGAGCCCATTATACTGTATTATTACCAGATTGAGGCTTGAAAAATCCTTCATTTGATTGATTAGATCAAGTCTACCCTTTTATTCATTTAAATTTTCATTTCTTTAGAATATTCTCTGACAATTTCTGCTTCTTTGTATTTATTGCCCTTCTTTATTTCCTTGATAACTAACTTCCATTTTCTAACTACTCTTTATTCTGCCTTCACAAGGTTAATTTGGCTGTTATTAGTGATTAGGGTTTGTATGTATCACTTACATTATTTTATACCTATTAATGTTAGGTTTCCCTATGAAATTGGAAGTAAAAATTTGTCTAAGAATAATGCCTGCTGGCTCTCAGGATACTTGACCTACTTAAAAAGTCTACAATGTTAAACTAATGCTAGATATACAATTAAATGAAGTAAAATTATTTGGATTCTCCTACTTCCCAAATTCCCCTTTTCACAAACAAAATAACCTCATTTGCCTCATCTCTCTACTTATTTACAGTAGGCCTGACAGAAGCATACTTAAGAAATCTAGGGGACAACCTGTGGGTTATTTTGTGCTAAATGTAAACTCTATTGATTTTTAAAAGATGGCTTATGTTTATATATTGGAGTTGAAATAGAGATTTAATTCAAATTAGAATAAGAAATTTTATAAATTCTCTTTAGAGAAACCAACTCTGAAACTAGTTTCAGAGTTGAATAATGCTCTATTTCAGTTCCTTTACCTCTCTAGTTTTTAGTTTATTTGTGTTAAGTTTAAATAACTTTGCAGGGCCCTGCAAATTAATAATCCATATAAAGTATATTATTAGAGGGAAACTAATCTTACTGCTAAGCAGTGTGTTATATTACCCAGTGAACGTTTGTGTTTTGGAATTTAAAAATTATGTAAGGTAATAGTATCATGAATGATTTAAAAATGTCTGGTGACTTGCTTATTTTAAGTGATCACCGATAAGTCAGAAAAATGTATTTTTAAATATGTTTTTTAAAGTGCCTTTTGAACATTTTTAAACAATGGATTTAAACAAACTGCATAGAATAAATTACCATGTTTAAAGCTGTTTTATCTGATTTTTTTTTTATCTGATTATTTTTAACTGATGTAAAAGTTGTGTGAGAAACATTGTCTTTAATGGGTAGTTTTGGGGTTATTTACCAAAAATATTAAACTATTTTCCCATCAAAGTTATTCAATTTAAATAGCCTTAAATAATTTTTACTGCAACATATATTATTTTTCTTTAAAGCAACAAAATATTCCACCTCTGATTTTGAATAATGTGCCTTAAAAAACAGAAACACCTACGCTGTAGTCCAGGTAAGTGTGTGTCTGTGTATATATGTGTATAGGTATACGTATATGTTATAGAAAGAGGAAAAGATTGCTTTTCTATTTCTTGGTATATTTTGATCTGTCATGTACACTGAGAAATTAATTTATTCAACTAATTATTTATTTAAATAATTGTGCCCAGCATCTACTAGCAATACAGTGGTGAAGAAAATATACAGGATTTCTGTTCTCCTAGAGCCTTAATTCTACAGCTAGACAATAAACAAATTAATAGATGAAGTGAAGAAACAAGATATTTCAGAGAATGGTGGTAGGAAAATAAAAGAGTGATATGGTAGAGCAATTTTCTGGGTGGGGTGTCAGGGAAGACCTCTGAGGTAATATTTGAGCTGACCTGAATGACAGACATTTTATATGCTTCAAAAGGCATTTATGTCTATGAAGTTCTTTGCTCCTACTGTGTAAAAAAATAGTAATAATAATGTCTCCCACCTTTGTGTAATCATGCTTTGGGCATATGTGAAGGCTCATTGAAATGTGATCTATAGGCCAAACACTTTGTGGTTTTAGGCATATTTCATACAAAGCCCAGGTCTATTGATATTAGAGATCAGCCTGGGACTTTTAGGATATGAATAAAAATTGACCTACCTCTTCCTAAGCAAATTATTACAGATGTTCATAAGGCCCCTGAGGCTTGCCTGTCTGCCCCAATTTTCAGTAACTGCTACCCAATATGCTACTTACTAGTGCCCAAGCACATATATGTATGTACCAACATATATATACATGCAGTGCCATTTTGATTAAGCAGCTTTAGAAGAGCTAAGGAGATAAATGCTACTTCATGTTGCTTTAGTATCAGAGTTGTACAATTTAACATATCCAGAAAGTCCCATGTTTTCCAATCAGTAGTGTTTAGTTGTACTGCTAGTTAATGTCAGAGAAGAGATTTATTTACCTAAATATATACAGGTTTATTACCTATTTTAAGTTTTCCGAAAGTATAATCCTGGAAAGGATACAAGATTATTGTTGAATTTATTTTCTCAGTAAAGGAAAGGGCTCGACCCCAAACATATTTTATATCAGATCTAATAATGCTGACAATATAGATTGTGCAAATAGAAATTCCTTTATTGTTTAATTAAGACTGAATGAACATTTAACAACTGGAGTTAAGCCACATTGACATTCTCCAGATAAGTCTGTATTAATAAACCATGAAAGTAAACTTTGTTTTGCCATAAGTTTGATTTGTTGCTAATTAATGAGTTTAGTATTTTGCCTAGAACTTTAACTACCATAGTTCTTAAAACTATCTTTGTGTTGCATCATTTCTTCTGCCAAAAGAACCACCCATTGTTTCTGCTAGTGTTTCCTATATTCTGTTTTTGATATTTATTTTTTCCAGGACTGAAAATTTGTCCAGGGCATTTACACTTTTTTTCTCCTATATATTGCCTCTGTATAGTGCAGTTGAATATACCTGTTTACTTTGCATTAATGAAATGCACATTGTTTTTATTTATTTTTTATGAGATTCAGTCCTAGGACTTCAGCTATCTGAGTTTTCGAATGAATGTGTAGTTGAAAGATTAACAGTAGTTCCTCATTTTTAGAGCTGCTAGATAATGTGTCAACGTAGAATTAGAGTGCAGTGTCTTAGTCTTAACAACTAATCGTTTTGATTTTTGTCAGCTTCAAATCTTTTTTTATAGAACTTTAAACTGAATTGTCTTTCCTCCTTCTATTCCTGTTAACACTGGAATCATACTCCTGGTAGCATTTCGGTTGAATTTCACTTTCCATTATTTTTGTTGTTAGATTGTAGAGAAATGGTAATAAAATCTAGAAAGGAGTTTGAGAGAGAAGTAATGATTCAACTTTTTCTTTAGTTTTATGCAAGGCTGTCTTCCTTGTATCTGTACTGTTCAGTGGGGTGTATGTGTGCATGTGTGTGAGAGACAGGAAGAGAAAGGTATGATTATTTTAATAGTTGGATTTTTTCTTTAAAATGTTGAAACTTGCTTTTTCATGCTATTTAGATTTACATAATAATTTTATTTGATGAGGTGAAAGTATATGCTTAGAAAAATTAGGCACAGAAATGATTGTTTATAAAAATTTTTACAAACCTACTTGCCTGGTTGAATTTTCCCTCTCTTCTTGCCTGTGAACTTCTGGCTCTTTGAACCTTCCCCTATTCTTTTCTTCTCTCATTCCATGTCTTTTCTTTTTTCCTCTTCTTCCCATTGGCAGCAATTCTTTTGTTTCTTTAGACTTTTTATTGCCCCCATTTTCTATCAGCAGGTGTGTTTTAAAGACTTTTTTAAAAAATCACATACCTTTTGTGAATTTCAGTTCCCTCTCACCAGCTGAAGAAACTTTCCTAGAATTAACAGAAAGGAGAAGGAAGAGAAAATTTCCTAGAATTAACAGAAAGGAGAAGGAAGAGAAAATTTCCTAGAATTAACAGAAAGGACTCATCAAAATCCTAGAATTTTCTCTTTTCTATGGAAATGTTTTCTTCTAGAACCTGCCCCCAAAAAATACGGGTGCATTTTTTTAAATACTTGAAAACCAGTGAGAATCTGCCTTATTATTTTTAACCCCAAATTGATAGCATCTTGTCTGGCAAAAGTGGTTTGTGAGGTTTTGAGTGGCACTCAATGTGGCAGAGGTAGATCTTAGGAACAGAATCGCAAGTATTTTTCTACTTTATTTGAAACAGTGAGGCAGAGGATTCTCCTCTGGTTGGCCATTGCCTGCTTCTTTGGGCACTGTCATCTTGGGCTGTGACTTCCTCCTACCATCGTGTTTGGCCCTGAAGAAGGAACTTGTCCTCTCTCTTATTACCACAGCAAAGCAGAGACCAGACATTCCCGAATGTTCCAGAATAACAGAAGGAAAGGTCCAGAGAATAATTTATGAGAGCTGCCCAGATCCAGTGGGACCCTCTTGTCCCTCACCAAGCTGTCTTTTCCTTGCCACCTCTTTCCAAGGCACCAGGGGTAGCTGAACCACCCCCATTAGAACATTCCAGATACTACCACATCTTTAGAGTGTCAGCCAAATTGACATCTACCCTGTGAAAAATGAGGAAGCTCTCCCTTCACCCCGGTCTAAAGCTCTCACACTTCACTTCCTGCTGGAGAACTGACCCCTCCCCTGGGAAACTGACAGTGGAAACATTCACTTTCTTCAGAGGAAATGCCATCTTCACCCAGAGGAGTTTGGTCTGGATTTGTGGCCCCAATATGGAAATACCCAGTAATCTGACTTCAGTGTATTTCATGAAGCCTGTATTGTTTGTTCTTAAATAAATCACATTTGGAACAGCAACGGCCAAAGCCAGGTGAGGCTACACCAGGCTGAATTCTGTTCCTGTTTCATCTCACTGCATTAAGGGTTTCCAACATGTGTTAGGATCCTATTTCAGCTGGGCTCACTTCACTATATACTAATGAGCTTTGAAACTTAACAGAAGTTACTTTATAACTTCATTTATATCGTGTTCCTTTTTAAAAATTTTTTTAGAAGATTTATTTTTTTTAATTTATTTATTTTTGGCCGTGTCAGGTCTTAGTTGTGGCACGCGGGATCTTTTGCTGCAGCACGTGGGCTCTTCGTTGTGGTGCACGGGCTTCTCTCTAGTTGTGGTGGCGGGTTTTCTCTCTAGTTGTGGCTTGCAGGCTCCAGGGCGCGTGGGCTCTTTAGTTGTGGCTCACGGGTTCCAGAGCACCTGGGCTCTGTAGTTTGCGGCTCGCGGGCTCTAGTTGAGGCTCACGAGCTCAGTAGTTGTGGCACGTGGGCTTAGTTGCCCCACGGCATGTGGGATCTTAGTTCCCTGACCAGGGATCGAACCTGCTTCCCCTGCATTGTAAGGTGGATTCTTTACCACTGGACCACCAGGGAAGTCCCCCATGTTCCTTTTTAAAATTAGCCACTTTCAAATATTCATCCTCAAGTGGAAGCAGAAGAAATGAGTTGGGAAATAATAAGTGAATCACCTGTGTCTTCTTAGTGATCCTAAATTAGACATATATGCCCTGCTATTTTCTACGATCCTTAAGTAATAATGATATTTGTTGTTATTTTCCACCTGAAACTCTCATAATTTTACCAAGTTAGACCTTCTTTTCATGTTTTATTGTCCTTACACTCTCTTAGGCTACTAAATCCTCAAACAGATTTACTAAATGGAAAACTGGTGTTCAGAGGTCAAGTGAAGCAGAACTTAGTGATGAAATTTAACCTGAGTCTGAAGTTTCAAAACACAGCAAGATCCTGTCTCCTTTATAATATACTGACTTAGGAGGGTGGAAAAATGAAAAACTGCTTGGTGCTCATAAATTTTAAGATCACAAATGACCTCATTTAGGGCTAATTGATTACCTCATAATAATGTAAATTAGTGCTTTAATATATAGAATCTTTGTATTAAGTAGTAATTTAGCCTTTTACTAATTAGTACTCCTTACAAATCCTAAACAAAGAATATTTTCTAAATTTGCTCTTTAATAACTTTAGATCACTGCATAGATTATTTCAAACTCACTTAACAGAATCTCCTTTAAAGGGTTGTCTTTTTAACTTTTTGCATCTAAAACTTTTGATGTAGAGTTACCCAAACTTCTTGCCATTACTGAAATTCAAATAAGTGAAGCAAGGGAAATAGAAGGTGTTAAAATGTGAGGCAGAGACTTAACCCAAAAGCACAGTTACTATCATCAGTGAGATTATTTTTTTTTTATGAAATTAAAGAAAGTAGATTGGTTTACTTTGATGCTTTTTCTCCGGACTCCACTTTATGTGATAGGATGGTAGGATGGTTTTCTCTCTAAAAGTTGCTGTACTTTTTACACCGAAGAATTAAAAGTTAACGTCACCCCATGGCATATCATGTTAAAATTAGGAGCTGTCATGGTTACTTCTTCTTTCTCCTCTCCACAGGTAATTCTTCCCAAGCTATTGGTTCAACCCAAGCTATTCTGTACACACAAGGTCAACAAACATTTGATTTATTTTCTTGGCATTAATATAAGTCAGAATCACACCCAGGAGACTAGGGTGTGGTAATATAGACATCAGATCTCCTAATACCATAATTCTAAGCCCGTCAGTCCACATCCTTTTTCATGTGAGAAAGAATGACAGAAACAATCTGACAATAAACAATCCGGCTTCTAGAGCCAAGACACACTAAAATGTAAGAAAAACTGGCATAACAGGGTGACCTGCATTAGGGCTAGAGGAGTGGTCAGTGGTAAATCCAGCCCAAACCCCTTGGACTGTGACCACAGCACACAGATACGTTATAATTATAAGGTTTAAGTAATGAAGTCACAGTCTGAGATCCTTTTAGTTGAACAAATATTTATGGATGACCTACTCTCTGCAAACATCTGTGGGAAATAAAAAGATGAATGAGACATAATTCCTGCTCTCTCTGAATCCACAATGTCATCTTTCTAATTTTCAACTAAATATGTAATTCAGTTTTCCCCAATACTCTGTTTTCATTCTTACATCTCTTCATGTAAGATTGTCTCCTAGAAGTCATTTAATATAATGCTCATACAATTCCAACTAGTAATTTTATTTTTTGCTCTCAATTCATCTCCCCACTCTAAGATCAAGACCAGGGTGGTGAATGGATGAGTTGGTGAATAATTTCAATCTACTCTGCTCTCAAGCTGAAATCACATCAGGCATGTGGCTTTAACATACAAAATCAAAATATATTCACAATGTCTGTACCACTGAATTTTTCACCTTTTCATTGTTAGCTTTCAGAACCCTTTTTGGCAGATGAAATTGAGACTTTAAAAAGAAAAATTGAAGCTCATGATGCAATTTTAAAATTCAATAAATTTATTTTCCGCTTGTGTTTTAAACTGCTAGATCATTTTCCCATTCCTCCTTGAGTTAAACGCAACACACACGTGTGCCTATACACCACATACACACACAGACACATCCACTTTGGAGACCTCTGGTGAACAATCTATCGTCAGGGTTAATGGGACTTGTTAGGACCTGTTGCTGGCCTGAGAGGAGCATGCAGGAAGGTGGATGGGAAGGGCCCTTGGGATTCACACCTACAGAGAAGTCGAGGGAGCAGGTCTGTGCAGAGGGAGGTGTTGAACTGTAAAGCAGACCTAACAAAGGCCTGAGCCAGCCCCTCAGGGAATCTCTGGAACTGGGATGGCCCTTCAGTCTTGCCCTACTTGGGGCAAGACTGCCTGGCAGTTATGCACCAATACAGGTACCCCCCACTTTTCAAAAGTTGCTTTCCTCCACTTCACTTTTATGAAACACCTATATTAGTACCTGTTTTTGCTAACACAAAGAAATCCAAAGAGGATTTTCGCTTTTACAAAAAAGGTGAAAAGTGAACATAGCATTCCGCATTGGTTTTGCAGCGATGGAGCCATTATAGTGGCAGCACACACCCTGAACAGAGCAGGGAGAGTGACACCGCCAAGCTCCTTCCCCAGGGAACGTCACTCAGCATCAAGCCACCAGAATTTTGAACTGTGTCGGTGAGCATCTGTGCTCTATTTCAGTTTATTTTGTACATCTGTTAGCAAGATGTGTCCTAAGATAATTGCCTCTTTGCTTTATGCCATTTCAGCTTATGAAAGCTTTTGTAGGAACACTCTGCTCTCAGATAGCTGGGACACCTGTATTTAGCAGGTCACTGGATAAGGACTGCCCAGGGAGAAGGCATGATCTTGGACAAGGTACCTCGTCAGCTGAGGGTAATTCTTGGAACTTGGCTGAGAGCCATCAGCTGTCAGCACTCCCAGCAGCTGGAAATAGGTGCCTCAAACATGAAGGGGAGACCGGACCACACCCCACAGTGTCCACTACAGAATCACGGTAAAAATCTGGCCATGAAAGCTCGCCTATGGCTTCTGTCTTCAGGCCTTTATTTTTTCTGTTTTGTTTTCTTTTGGCTTTTCAAGAGTATCTAGACTTTCCCTCTTTCTCTTTGTGCTTTGATTTTTCAATACTGGAAAAGTTTCTCCATTGAAAGATTGAAAGTAAAGCTAAAACAGTACTTGCCTGACAACTCCTTAAGTTACTCTGGACAACTACCAGTTATGCTTTGCTCCAAAGAATACGTTTCTAGACCAATTTGGGCTTCTGAGAAAAGTCAAATTGAGTTTAGGAGGCAGGAAAGTTGGGGCCTGCCTGTGCCGTGTGATTAGAATTGTCGTGGAGATCTCCCAGGGCCATTGGCTCTGACATTGTCTTCATTTGTGACTACCTCTGAACCCCAGTGGTGCTTACCTGTCAGTGTCACTCACCTTGCCCTTGGAGTGAACTGTCTCCTTTTGTTTATCACTTTATGTCTGATTGGAGTTCCCAGGCTTGACTGCCTGGTACCTCTGATACCTCGAAGTCAGGCTAGCCTACTGTCCTCCATGTCCGTGACACTTACCTGGGGATTGCATGAACACTTACCTGGGGATTGCTAAATGCCAGCTGATAACACAATCGAAGAATGGGTAAGAGCCAATGGGGTAAAGGGGTGCTAAGCAGGGAAGTGGATGAGCAGCTATAGTAGGCAGAATTTCTAAAATAGTCTCCTTTCCCCAAAGATACCCCATCCTAATCCCTAGAACCTGTCAATATGATGAAATATCACTTCCATGACTCTGTTGTGATAAAGCATAGTTTAATTTCTTAAAATAAGATTATGCTGCATTATCCACACGGGTCCAGTGTAATCACAAGAGCCTTTAGAAATGGAGAGCTTTCTCCAACCGGAGCAGAAAAGGAAGTCAGAGAGAGCTGAAGCATGGATGAACTTGACACCGCATTGCTGCTTTGAAGGTAAAGGGGACCACGTGCAAAGAAATTTGCATGTCCTCTAGCAGCAGAGAGAACCCCAGCTGACATCCAGCAAGAAAATGGGGCCTCAGGGGACTCCGTGCATGGAGCCCACCCTAGTCTGCCTGGACATCTGACCTACAGAACTGTGAGATTGTAGATTGGTGGTGGTTTAAGCTGCTAAATTTGTGGTAGTTTGTTACTGCAACAATAGAGAGCTAGTACAGTAGCCAAAATCAAGAAGTTTAGTCTTCACTATTTTGAAAAGCACTGTTTCTTTGGAGAAAACTAGAATCTGTCTCTAAAACGAGTCTGTCAGAAGGGGAGGGTAGACTGAGATCAAGACTTATTTTGCATCATTATGTGCTGACTTGAGCTGCAACTTTATGTACCTTTTACTCCGAACACCTATCCTATGTGGCAAATGCTGTTAGTATCCTAATACCATCTCCATAGGCTGCTAACTGGTGTTCACAGAAACTAAGTTATTGGTCCAGTGAGTTCTCAATCCTCGTGCTCACCAGAATCACCTAGTGAGCTTTTAAAATATCCTGATGCTCAGGCCTGAATCAGTGCGGTCCAGGCCTCTGGCACTTTTTTTTTCTAACTTAGTTCTAATCACAGGGCTTATTTATTTATTTACTGTTTATTTTTCTTCCAGTTTTATTGAGATGTAATTGATGTACAGAACTGTATACATTTAAGGTATACAGTATAATAATTTGACTTAACGTACATCATGAAGGGATGACCACGATAAGTTTAGTGAACATCTGTCATCTCTTATAGATACAGCATTAAATAAATAGAAAAAAAATGTTTTCCTTGTGTGAAAACTCTTAGGATTTACTCTCTTTCATTTACAACATACAGCATTGTTACCTTTATCATGTTGTACATTACATCCCCAGTACCTATTTATCTTACAACTGGAGGTTTGTACCTTTTGACTGCCTTCCTCCAAATACCCCTCCCCCACACCTGCTACCTCTGGTAATCAGAAATCTGATCTCTTTTTCTATGAGTTCATGTGTTTTTGAACTATTATTGACCTATGACACTCTCTTAGTTCCTGGTACACAACATAGTGATTCAGTATTTCTCTGTATTTCAAAATGATCACCAGGATAAGTCTAGTTACCATCTGTCACCATGCAAATATACTACATAATTATTGACTCTATTCCCCACACTATACATTTCATACCCTTGACTCATTTTTTTTGTAACTGGAAGTTTGTTACCTCTTAACCTCCCTCACCTATTTCTCTCATCCCCCCCACCTCCTCCTCATCTGGCAACCAGCTGTTCATTCTCTATATCTATGACTCTGTTCCTATTTAGTTAGGTTTGTCTGTTTTGTTTCTTCAGATTCCACAGATAAGTGAAATCATACAGTATTTGTCTTTCTCTGCCTGACGTATTTCACTTGGCATAATACCATCTAGGTCTATCCATGTTGTCACAAACAGCAAGATTTCTTTTTTTTTTTTGGCTGAGTAGTATTCCATTGTGCATATATATACCTCATCTTCTTTATCCATTCATCTATTGATGGGCACTTAGGTTGCTTCCATACTTTGGCTATTGTAAATAATGCTGTAGTGAACATAGGGGTGCACCTCTGGCACTTTCTTAAGTTCCTTGGATGATTCTGATATAACCAGATGATGTTTGACAACCACTGGTTTAAAATGTGGTTCATGGATGCCTGTGTCAGAATCTCCTCAGGGCCAGGGCAGACACAATGGTTGTCCCATGACAGCCATCCCCTACTTTGTCATTTACAACAGAGCCCCAGTTATGTTCAGGTAGCAATGTGCCTAGCCTTAAGGGACATTGCCACAGTCATTTCAATTTTGCACTCTAGCCACGTTATCCCATTGCACTTTCTCAAATACCTTCCTGTCTCCTTGTAGCTAGAGGCAATCAGTAACATGGTTCTGGCAGAAAACATATAAGGAGACTCTGCCAGGGTGATGAGTTTCTAGGAAAATTTTTTTTTTTTTTCTGGAAAACAAGGGGCACCAGGAGAGCTGTCTGGTGCCCTTCTCTGAGCGTGGTGGTGAGAGGATGTGTTATAGGGAACAGTGTCAGCCGTCGCCATGAGAACTGACATGCTGAGAAAGTAGGATAGAAAGAAAGAGCTTGGGGCCCTGATGACCTCATTGAGCTACACCAACCCTGGAACCATTATTAGGAGACTTCTTCTTATGTGAGATAATAATAAGTTCATTTGTATCTTTTTTTAAATTAGATTCCACGTATGAGTGATACCATGATATTTGTCTTTCTCTGTCTGACTGACTTCACTTAGTATGATAATCTCTAGGTCCATCTGTGTTGCTGCAAATGGCATTATTTCACTATTCTTTATGGCTGAGTAATATTCCATTGTATATATGTACCACATCTTCTTTATCCATTCCTCTGTCAATGGACATTTAGGTTGCTTCCATGTCCTGGCTATTGTAAATAGTGCTGCAGTGAACATTGGGGTGCATGTATCTTTTCAGATTATTGTTTTCTCCAGATAGATGCCCAGGAGTGGGATTGCTGGGTCATATGGTAGCTCTATTTTTAGTTTTTTAAGGAACCACCATACTGTTCTGCATAGTGGTTGTACCAATTTACATTCCCACCAACAGTGTAGGAGGGTTCCCTTTTCTTCACACCGTCTCCAGCATTTATTGTTCATAGACTCGTTGATGATGGCCATTCTGACTGGTGTGAGGTGATACCTCATTGTAGTTTTGATTTACATTTCTCTCATAATTAGTGATATTGAGCATCTTTTCATGTGCTCTTTGGCCATCCATATGTCTTCTTTGGAGAAATGTCCGTTTAGATCTCCTGCCCATTTTTTGATTGGGTTGTTTTGTTTTTTTTACATAGAGCTGCATGAGCTGTTTGTATATTTTGGAGATTAATCCTTGTCGATTCCTTCATTTGCAAATATTTTCTCCCATTCTGTGGGTTGTCTTTTCGTTTTGTTTATGGTTTCCTTTGCTGTGCAAAAGCCTTTAAGTTTAATTAGCTCCCATTTGTGTATTTTTGTTTTTATTTCATTACTCTAGGAGGTGAATCCAAAAATATATTGCTCCAATTTATGTCAAAGAGTGTTCTGTCTACATTTTCCTCTAAGAGTTTTATAGTGTCCAGCCTTACATTTAGATCTTGATCCATTTCGAGTTTATTTTTGTGTATGGTGTTAGAAAATGTTCTAGTTTCATTCTTTTACATGTAGCTGTCCAATTTTCCCAGCACCACTTATTGAAGAGACTGTTTTTTGTCCATTGTATATTCTTGCCTCCTTTGTTGTAGATTAATTGGCCATAGGTGTGTGAGTTTATTTCTGGGCTTTCTTTCCTGTTCCATTGATCTATATTTCTGTTTTTTGTGCCAGTACCATACTGTTTTGATGACTGTAGCTTTGTAGTATAGTCTGAAGTCAGGGTGTCTGATTCCTCCAGGTCTGTCCAAGTCACCCTTCTTTAAAACCAATCTCCAACACATCTCCCCTATGAAGATTACATGGAACAGAGAGGTAACTATTTACCCTCAACAAATAACATTCTGCCATTTAAAAGAAAAAAAAAATGCACGTTGAAACAGGGATTCTGGTCCACAACGGCTAATGATCAAGAGAAAAACTTGCCTAAATTTCCTTAAAATGTGGGTGATATCAAACTTGGTCAAAAGGAGCTGCTGTCTCCCAAATGCAAATGGTCCTAGCTGTCCCCTTCCAGGATATCAACTTAAGAGAGCAAGAAGATCTCTTCCCCAGTTGAGACAGATGAGATCTCAAAGATCATACTCTGATCCTCCAGATCACATTCAAGAGATCCCAAACCAGTCCAGTCCCTGTTCAAACTTGAGGGAGCTTGTTTGAGGATGGATAGAAACAAACCAACAAGGAAACAAACCTTACATAACAAATGGAAATATGTTAAAATTGCCGTTTCCAATAGATCGTATGGGTCCAAAGAATAAAATGATCTTAAGAATAAAAACAATTTTTTTTTCAATTTTTAAAAGAAAGAAAGAAAAGCCTGTTTTTCCCAGATTCACCAAACAGATGTTTCTTACCTTTAGACAAAATTTTTATAAGCTAAAAAGCAAACAACAACAAACAAAGGACTCAGAATTCAGTTTTCTTAACTGCTCCAACATCAAAAGAGTTAGTTGATCACCTGGGAGGGAATTAAATCTTCTGTAATGAATTGAAGACATATTTTATTGGATGTGGGTCGGCCCCCTGCTCAATAGTAAAACTGACATATTTTCCCTGTTGAATTATAATTGACAACTCATTTTTGGAGGAATCTGGGGGAAAATAGCAATGCATTACTCTATTTGCCCACCTCTAGTGTTGTTTATTCCTTGCACTGCGTAGACGGAGACACTGAGTCTCAAGGAACTGGGGGATTCCTTCACTGCTTGATGGAGAGGACCCAGCCATGTGCTTCATGCTGACCTCGCTGACAGCCTCTTACTCCCCAGTGCCCCTGTGGCACTTGCAGAACACACTTCCCTCCTGCTCTGTTCTTACTATCTTTGCACATTCTCATTCTCCACCTCCAGCTGCCCAAGTCCTCCTTGTCTCTCCAGGCTCAGTCCAGATGCCTCCAGGAAGCTCCCACCACTCCTCTCTGTCCCTTCCATGGCACTTGTTAGAACCATTTAGTGCCAGCCTCTTATCTTCAAATAAGTTGATTGGCACATCTTAGAAGGCAGGGACTCAGTCTGTATCTTTGCGTGTCCTACAATGTCCAGGACAAGGCCTTGGAC
The DNA here is from genome assembly GCF_949987535.1 of Balaenoptera acutorostrata. Taxonomy (NCBI): domain Eukaryota; kingdom Metazoa; phylum Chordata; class Mammalia; order Artiodactyla; family Balaenopteridae; genus Balaenoptera; species Balaenoptera acutorostrata. The sequence goes on from NC_080070.1 coordinate 62,838,608, forward strand.
CTAAGATACAGTCAATAGATGTTGGCTGTCTGAATGGTTATCTGCCCTAAATTGGTCAGAACAGCCTTCTCCCTATAGGAATGGGTTTCTTCCCATGGGGTAGGCAAATCTGTCTACAGGCACCTGCCTTGCCTAGTCCTGAGGAACTTCCTGACACCCCAACTGCCCCCAACCACCCAGGCCCTTGTTATTACTTACTAGTTTCCTTTTCCAAAAGATCAATACAGTGGGGAATGGCTGAATTTGGTTTCATCCACTATTTGAGTTTTAAATTGTACTTACAATGAGTGAGGGCCTACTAGCCTAAAACTATGAGATTAAATCATCTGTTGAATGAATGAGTTTGATGGGGTTCAGGGGAGGCCACTGCAAGGTGTGCCACTCAGGCATGTGGATTATTTTGAGCTGAAAACGAGCAAGGCCCGGAAGACTCAGGAAGAACCTTTGAAATTCCCCTGTACTGCCTAAAAGAATTTAAAATAGAAGGCCTGTTCCAGGAGGTAACTGTCACCATAGACAACTGTAGGAAAGTATGAACTAGGTGTGGTAGACAGGGAAGAACTTAGCAAGCCCTGTTTGATCAAAGTCCTCTCTGTGTCCCATTGTCTTCAGATGGCTCAGCAAACACTTTTTTACAAAACATTAATCCTTTTCATCTTCCTGTGAATTGCTTTACTTCCCTTCAAAGTCTCAAACCCCAGCCTCCTCCTCCAGAGTTCAGAATGGTATGTGTGTGTGTGTATATATATATATATGTATATACATATATGTATATGTGTATATATATACACACACACACATATACCTTAGCTTTGCTGTCTTTGAAATTCTTCATGCTTATGTGGTTTCCCTGTACATATGTAATAAATTTAATTTTCTCCTGTTATTCTGCCTTATGTCATTTTAGTTGCCAGCCAAAAGCAATGAAAGGAGAAAAAGGGCAAAATTCCCCTCTCCCACAAGTTCACTGAGTCCTGATTTCAGGCCAGCATTGCATAGAGATTGAGCCATCAGGAAGTTTAGAGAGATTAAAGGGCATACAAACAGAAGGGTAACATGAGATCTGATTCTGTATCAGATTAAAATTATCCTTTGTATGTGTGTATGCTCTTTAAATCCTAACTCTCAGCAGGCCTGGGTCTGCTGTTGGCCTCGCCAGGAAGAAGGGCTTGAGACACACACAGAACAGGCCTACCTGGATGGCTGGAGACCTTAATAGCTAAAGCCTGAGAAGTGCTGAGACCCTTTAGAGACACTGGTAGTTTTCCAAATAAGAGTTCCTGAAATTATGGTGTTAGCTTTTGATGGACAAGCGTGAAAGTTTTGTTTAAATGTAAATCAACCATGTCTTGATTCAGGAAAGAAGTTTATCTGTGACAAATATAGCAAGTCTTCCTCAAGTGTCTGGGTGTCTACTGTTTGAGATTTTTTGGGTGCCTGTTGTGCTTCCAGAGATATTTATGTGTTGGTAATACTCTTGCATAAATACTTTCTGGATGAAAATATATCCCCTTAAGTACTAGATATGTTAAAATATAAGCCTAACTGCTAAAGAATTTACCAATTCTAAAATATGTACGTTTCAATTCAAGGATGGCATTTCGTTTAGAAATGTGACACGAAAATCACATAACTGATGAGGTATGGTAGGCAAATAAGTTGCAACATGACTTTCTTAAGTGAATTTTTTAAATGATTTTTTTTTACTTTTTGGAAAAAAAATTCTGAAGGAAAAGAGTGCAGGAAAAAATACACATCTCCTTTATCTTGTTTTAAAAATGATGCGCTAGGAAGAGGTCCAGGACAGTGAACAGTACACAGTCAAATAGTTTAAAAGGAGAATAAAACAGAATGGAGAGAGAATATTAAATGAGTTTTAGTCCATAGTTTGGAAAAGAAATGAAATGGACAGAAGCTGTAACTCAGTCTGCGGAGAAGACATTTAGGGGAAGCAAAAGTTAATAGATTCTATGTATGTCTCAATACCTAGTACCAGACGTAAGGTACCTGCCATAGATTTACTTATTTGTTACACAATCACTCTGCAAGGTAAGATATTTGTCCCAGTTTACTAATGAGGCTGAGATTAAGTAATTTTCTTGGGTGTGAATCCCAGCTCTGTGTCTTGCCAGCTGGGCAATCTTTTTTTTTTTTTTTAATTTATTTATTTTATTTATTTTATTTTTGGCTGCATTGGGTCATCGTTGCTGTATGCAGGCCTTCTCTAGTTGCGGCGAGCCGGGGCTACTCTTCGTTGAGGTGCGCAGGCTTCTCATTGTGGTGGCTTCTCTTTGATGTGGAGCATGGGCTCTAGGCGTGTGGGCTTCAGTAGTTGTGGCTCACAGGCTCTAGAGCGCAGGCTCAGTAGTTCTGGTGCACAGGCTTAGTTGTTCCGCGGTATGTGGGATCTTCCCAGACCAGGGCTTGAACCCGTGTCCCCTGCATTGGCAGGCAGATTCTTAACCACTGTGCCACCAGGGAAGTTCCAGCTGGGCAATCTTAAACGTGAAAATTTCTGACCCACACTTTCCTCATCTATAAAATGTCACGAGTATGCATGTACGTTCCTTAGCATAGTGCCTTGGACATGTAAGAACTTAATTCTTTTACTATTATTGTCTACTTGAACCTCTCAGATCTATGCTGGAAAATGGCAAATTAGAAGGAGCCCCACTCTAGTTTCCTGTAGTCTTTTTTTTTTTTTTTTTTAAATTTATTTATGGCTGTGTTGGGTCTTCGTTTCTGTGCGAGGGCTTTCTCTAGTTGTGGCAAGCGGGGGCCACTGTTCATCGCGGTGCGCGGGCCCCTCACTATCGCGGCCTCTCTTGTTGCGGAGCACAGGCTCCAGACGCACAGGCTCAGCAATTGTGGCTCACAGGCCCAGTTGCTCCGTGGCATGTGGGATCTTCCCAGACCACGGCTCCAACCCGTGCCCCCTGCATTGGCAGGCAGACTCTCAACCACTGCGCCACCAGGGAAGCCCTTTCCTGTAGTCTTGCTCTCAAGATCTAACTCTAACCTAAGCCATCTCAGCCCTCATCCTACATGACTGGAGTTTTATTTCTTAGAAGGGAAAATGGGTCCCAAGAATCTCATTTGCCAATAGAAGTGATTATAAGTCATTAACATTTTGCTCAGTCTCTGTGAATCATGATCAGGTTACAAAGACATCTAATTATATTACAAAAAAAAGAAAGAATAAGGCCCTCTATTTCCATTTCTTACCTATGATTCCCTGATTCTGTGATTGCATGAGCCTCACATCCCCCATGCTGTCCATGGAATATCAGTTACAAAGGTTTTAGCCTTCTGTAGGGTGGTTCGCTACATTTTTTCTCTCAGTAAACTCTGTTAACATGTGACCACCCAGATAGAGGAGAAAACTTTTCTGGGGTCTAGATATTTTCCAAGCTAGATTAAGGAGAAGGTTAATGAGACATCTGACAGAGGCACCAATCCAAAGGGGCACCAAAACATTTCTGGAGACATAATAAGATTAAGAAAACTGTGCTGGCCAGAACTCACCTCAGGGAGAATACTGTACATGTAGGAAAGGCTTTGCTAGACTGCTGAAGATGAGAGCTCAGGTCTCCAGGAGCATTTGGAGTCACACCAGATGTTCGCTGAAATACCGAGTGTAGGTTCCGTTAACTGAACACTTATGCTTTGACGCTAGGGTATAAAGTATGAGACATGAGCTGGGTCCCAACTTCTCCCTCCACTTTTTCCATGAAAAGCTGGACCTCACCTATAAAGAAGTGTTGAACAGATATATGGAGATAAACTTTAATATGGTAACCAGATACTCATAGGTCTTGTTTTATGAAATATTTCCAAATATCACCTGGGACAATGCTCATAGAACTTACACTGTATCTTTTTTTTTTTTTTCCCCCCCTGGTAAGGCTTTATTGGGGCCCCTGCTGCAGCAGGGGGGAGTGACAACAAACAACACGTTCCCTTGCTTGCTTGCTCCCTGAGGGAGGATGAGCTTTTTCCTTATATGGAGTGAGGGTAGGGGTGTGTCCAGGAGTCGGGCCAGAGGGGTGGCTTAGGTGTTTTGCCCACCCTATCTTGATGTTGCGTGGTACATTTCAATCTTCTACACTGGAGGTTATTTACTGGAGCTCTTCCCTTTCTGGAAGAGGGAGACGTGCCTGATTTCGCCATCAAGAACACAGATTTAGCTGTCACAGTGGAATTCACTAGCCCCACATCTTGCCCGTACCCAATTCACCAATGTATGTAACTGAGTCGGGCACAACTCTCTGCTATTAATTAAAATATAAAAGCAAATGCCAGTAATAATAGGTGTAGTGGTGAATTGACTTGCTTATATAAAGCCATTCTGTTGTGGCTTCATCTCTTGCCACATTGTGGGTTATTTCTTGATGTATGTGTAGATAATGACATGCTGGCGGCAAAGATGGATTTGCTTGAATAGTTAACCATTGGTTAATATGTTGATTGCAGTTTATTCCATAGCAAAATTCCATATCTTTGTTAATTTTTTGTGCCACGTTACGTAGACGCAAACAGAACCAGAACCGAAAGTTTCATTCAGCTTTTCTTGGACAGAGAGAGGGATGGGACTCAACAGTTGCAATGTGTTCTGTGCACCCTGTTATTTCAAGCTGAAACTGTCTGACCATAAAATTTTTTTGATGTGAGGAGGGACACCTGGTTATCATGCATGTACAAGGGAATGATTTGATCATAGCAAAATCTTGAGGACATGTGAGTTTATGTGACTTGGGAAGCTCTGGATTCAAACATCCTAGTAAGTAGCAGATTCATAAGCCAAGGAAAAGAGGCTCCTGTAATGGGTAAATTTCTATGCATTGGAAATGTTTTTTAAAAATTGTATTGAGAGGGAATGGACCAAAGAAGCTTCAACATGTTCCTTTGTGTAATGATGACTAGATTTGTTTCAAAATTTATGCAAAAAGCCAGGATATCCGGGAGTAAGTTATAGAGAATGCGGAACCTATCCCTCTGAAAGGAGGTATTAGTTTGACAAGCCACGTGATAGTAATGGCTGCAGTCAGCTGTTGGTATTTTTGCAGTATGTAAGGGAGAGAGCATAGATGAATTCTTCTTTTGTGTACTGCTTCAGTTAACTATGAGAGGAATCGATGTGTTCAATCTCATCTAAGATTTCTTTTTGAGCCATAAGCCAACACTTCAGGGGTGTGGATCAATTTGTACTGATAGTAACCCCTGCTATGCTTGGTAAAATGTCAAGCTTTGCTCCCTATATACAGAAAGGAATAGCTATTTGTATAATACACTATCATGCACTTGGTGCAAGAAATGTGTCTGCAAAAATGAAGAAGTCTCTGTCTTCTTTATATAGTAACGAAAACCCCACTGGGAGGTAAAAACAAATCTTTGCTTCTTCCGTGATTTTTGTTAAGGAGTTGTTAAGTGGCATAGCATCCATCTCCATGTAGAAGTGAGGTGAATTCCCATGGCAGCACATTTATTTTGCAACAGGGAGAATGATGAAAATGAGTAAAGTGCTTCTTTCTTTTGCCTCTCTGAGAGGGTGTCCTTCACCAGTTTACCTGAGTACTCATCGAATTGAAAGTGATGGGGGTGCATAGTCTTGGAGACTAGGATTTATAGTAAGAAGAAATGCAAAAAAACCCCCACATTATTTTGTCTTATTCCAATTCTGGCATAAGAAATAAGATTATGCAGGAAAAAACTTTAAAAAGACTTCCAAGTCAGACTGTTTCCCTCTGAGAGAGGAGTTTTCAAATGGTCTCTGTCCTCTTTAACATACGGCAGCCCCAGCCTGGAGGAGACAGCTTATGCAGTTGTCCTGTGGGCTAGAGAAGAAATCTGGGCCGCCTGTCACAGCAGAACTCCATGACCTGTTGCCACATGGAAGAAGATGCATTACAAAATCAAAGACAACCCATCCATTTTTCTTCCCAGGGGATGGTGGAAGAGGGAAGCTGAATGGAGTAGGAGGACTAAGAAAGCAAAGTGCTAGGATGATGTATTCACACTCCCTCCCCACCCCGCCACCCGCCCCACTCCCCAGCCCAGATGAGTGAGGAAAACACACAAGTAGAGAAGGCAGAGATGTTCTTGCCCCGACACTCCACTTGGGACTCTGGGAGGAGTAACCTCACAGGCTGTTCTGCACCATCCTGGGGAGAACCCACGCCACTTGGCCGTGCAGGAAGTCGGGAGGAGGTTGTGGTTTCCCCCAGTGGCCTTGGTTCCCATAGGTGTATCTATAGGGTCCTACAGTCCTTGAGCCTGAGGTGGAGAGCATCCCCGTGGGGGGTTGCTCTAGTGGAGGTGCGGCACTCTGTAGAGCAGGTTACAGGGCAAGTCACCTGGCCAGTGACTCAGAAGTGTCTGTAGCCCCTGAGGAACCAGAATGAGGGTGAGTCAGTCAAAGAGAGACCAGAGGACAGAGTGACCACAAGTCCCTTCATGAGCCTGGGCTCTGACCACATGAAGACCTAAGGACAGCTCTTGGGAACTGCTCTAATGGTTCCCAACCATCTACATTGAAGAAGAGATCCAGAAGAATATGAAGAAAGTTAAAACTTGTGTGGAGAATGGAGGGGGGGCATGCAGATGATGCCAAACCAGCCCATATAAGGACTTTGGAGGAGGTCTACCTTGTACAGAAGCCACAGAATTGAGCCACAGGTGTCAGCTGGGCAAGAACCAACCAGGCGAGCTAGGTCCATCGCCCCAAAGACCACTGTGCCCAATATTCTTCCTGGCTATCCAGGAGTCGTGAAAACCTTGCCTGTCCCCCCATGTCCACAGAAGCCATCTTGCAGTGGGGTCAGGGGCACATAACATAGAGGAGACCTGGGAGGCTGTTTTTTTTTTGTTGTTGTTGTTGTTGTTTTTGTCTTTTCCCCCAAAGCTGAGCATTATCTAAAGGGATTGTTTCCTTTATTCATTTGAACTAAGATTTCACCCAGATAGGGCTAAAAGTTAGTGATTGTTTCCCCCATGACTAGAGGTCAGGAGGGGAAACCTACAATATTTATAATTAAAAACAAAGGAACATATTTCAGTTGTACTGTAAGTTAAATTTGCAACCCTGTTACATTTTTTTTGAAAGCCGTGAGAAACAAGTCTGTTTTTTTACAACCAAAGTAATTCTTTATTTGACAATTTAAAAAAACAGAAAATTTATCCTTCACCTACTGTATGTATCAGTTGTACTCAAACACAAAAATGAGTTCATCTAAACATTGATCTAATAAGAACATGGTGTGGCCAGAGAGAAATTATTTGCTTGTATACAGCAATTTCTAGTTGGGATAAAGTATGTTGAAGGTAACTTTCCTTTTCTTGGAGAAACAGTTTCAGAAAATGAAGAAATGACCATCTCAACTGATGTGACAACTTATTTGCAACAATTGAGTGACTCTTTACATGGTTATCTTCCCACTGGAGATACCATGCAGAAAAAAACAAAGAATAAAAACCAAGGATACTGGAGCCATTTTTGGAAAAATGTCAATTGTATCAGTGAAAGTCCTCTACATAAAAGATAACCTTATTGAATTATGACCCAAAGAATAGGTTTTAGCAAAAAAGGCTTGGGAATTTCTGGTGAACTTGATTGGCATATCCTACAAATAGCAAAGCCATCAGTGGAGATTATGTGATTTTAGATTTTCTCACTTTTATACATCAAAAAAAGGTCTAGAAACTGATAATGACATGAGTATGTAAAATGTCTTTTATTTCTTGAATATCTTTGAACAAAAACTATAGGAGAAGAAAATATTGTTTTATATGGCTATAATTTTAATGTGTTCTAATTAATTCAGAATTATGGTAAACACTGATTATATTTCATTTATAATTATAATTATCTAAAAAGTATTATTCTCTTTCAGTGGTTTGTAATACATGGTGTAAGAACATAATTTGAGAACAAAAGGATGCCATTTGCCGTCAAGTTAGGGACCAAGTTCAGTATCCAAATTGCCAGCACAGTCTTTCAAAGATCTGGTGCTTATGTTCCAATGACAACAACTCAACGCAAAGCCCCCTGCCCTGATTTAAATATAGCTGAAACCTGACGAAGGCATCTCTTTGCCTTTCATTTTAAACGAGGTCTTAGAGGATTTGATAGAATATAATGTGTGTTAAGGAGCAACTCAAAAAGCTGGCATTACCTAATCACTCTTGTTGCTGTAAAACAAATGTGATAACTATGTCTAAATTGTTAGAGTACATGGTGACTATAACATAAAATCTTTTCAAGTAGGCATTCTTATCATGAGCTATTGGATCTTGAAGGCTCAGCGTGTCTGTGTCCAGTGTCTTAGCTCAGCGTCATGTCACCTTCCCTCCAGTGTTTTTCCAGTTGGCACTCCCCGTCCATCCATTTGCCAAGGACAACTCCTTTACTTCCGTGGCAACTGGTCTTATTTGAAAATGATGTAACCTGCTCTCTCAGCCTCTCTCCCTCTTTACTATCCTCCTTTTTGTCCAGTTATTACATCTTCTCACTTTCCAAAGGGGCAACAGATCCATTGTCAAAGTCTTTACCATGAGCAGATATAGGTAGTGTGGAAAATCCTTATGCAGCATTTTATAAAAGTGTACATTGGTTAGAGTTTTGCAATTAGAAAGATTATCTGGATTCAAACTGGATTTCAGTTTTGCTGCCAAAAAACAGCCTGCTGCTCCCAAAAAAGAAGTCTGTCTCAGTCACATCCTCAGGTCCCAAGCTGGCCAGTTGGGATGTGTGAACTTGCTTCTTGGGAGGAAAGTTGCTTGGAATTCTCCCAGACCGCCCCAGCTGCTGTCGGCGGCTGTGAGGTTCTTACCTTCCGACTTTACGTTTTCCTTTCTGTATGTGAGTCCAGCTGCCCACTTCAGCATCTCAGCCAACCACCCCTTTCTACCCCCAGCAAGTGCTCAAAGTAGATTCAGTATTGAATATGTATACTTTCTTTTCACAATGTCATCAATAAATCAGCAAGGTATTGCAGCATGTCTACAAATGCTGCAAAGGCAGACATTTTACCATCTCAACCCTGCCGTGCTCCTGCCAGTCTGAGACTCTACACTCAGACCTTTCTGGTTGTGACTAAGACTCTGCCTTTCTGGCCCAGGGATATATCCTTGAGCAACCTGAGCTCATGCCCCCCAATCAGCAACCAAAGACTTACTTGAGTGCCACCCTGCTTGTCAGCAAGCTCACACAAATTTTACAGATGCAAAATTTTACAAATATAAAAATATCTGATTAATGTCTGATGTTTAATGACAGACTTAGAAGAGGATATACATGAAATTATTTCTGGGTGTGTTTTGACTAACAGAAGAATTTTGGATCAGGAGCATCTCCTGTTAGAGGTACTTAGAAAAAAGGAGAGAAAAGAGCAAAGCAATAGGCATGGACAGAAGGAGGCAGAGAGAGTTAGCAGGAAATGAATAGAGATTTTTGCAGTGAAATACTGGAAAGATAAAAGAAGATAATTAAAAGTAACCTAGGGGGCTTCCCTGGTGGTGCGGTGGTTGAGAATCTGCCTGCCAATGCAGGGGACACGGGCTCGAGCTCTGGTCTGGGAAGATCCCACGTGCCGCGGAGCAGCTGGGCCCGTGAGCCACAATTACTGAGCCTGCGCATCTGGAGCCCGTGCTCCGCAACAAGAAAGGGCACGATAGTGAGAGGCCCGCGCACCGCGATGAAGAGTGGCCCCCGCTTACCGCAACTAGAGAAAGCCCTCGCACAGAAACGAAGACCCAACACAGTCATAAATAAATAAATAAACAAATACTTAAAAAAAAAAAAAAAAGTAACCTAGGGCCTATGAGCCAAAGTCTGTGGGAGTGTACGAGTACAGAGAAGTACTGAAGAGTTGAGGAAATGGGAAGCAGGAGGTAGAATTCAATAGCCCCAGAGTTACACATTCAGAAAGAGAGTTGTAGCAAATATAGCTGGTTACCTACGGGATTTCCGCCTTCTTCCAAATTAACAAAATACTCATTTGTTTAGGGCAGAAATATCATCAGTTAAAAACTCTAGTCTTCCCAGATTCTCTTTCAACCATGGGAGTGATGTGACACCAACGAGACGTAGGCGAATATCCCTACAGACTTTAATTCTCCAATAAATGTCAAAGCCTCCAGAAGGAAAGGGTACTGCTATTCTCCTTTGCTCTTCCTCGTTCCTGCCTTGTGAGTGGTCCTGACGCTGCAGATGCAGCAGTCATCCTGCAACCACGAGGAAGAAAATCACATGACTGAGGATAGAAGGAGCTGGAAGGTGGAAAGACCATGATTCCTGATGAAAACCTGGAGCCGCTGCATTTTTGGTTATTTGAAGCAGAGCGTACTTCTAACAGACAGAGGAAGGTACCTTTGGGAAGGGACCCACCAAGATGATCACTCCTTTATATTATCTTGAATATATTATCTGTAACAAAATAAAACTAAATTAGACACCTCTTTCTGAAATAGTGTAAGAGGGAGGGACAGCCAGTTAAATTTCTAGTGAGCAAGGAATGATAAAAGGAAATTAACTGTACATTACTCATATTATTCATGTAAAATGAATAGAATAATACAAATATCTTTCTATTTCAAATTCTCTTTGTTGTTGTATTTTAGTAAACCTAAAAATATAGGGGCTTTCCTAAGTTGATATACAGCTGATTCTGCCACGGTTTCTTATTTTTTCTGTATAAGGGTTTAAGTTCTTCCACTTCAAATAGCACTTCCTTTGGTGTTTCTAAGGAGCCTAAGTCTGAATGAGGAAGAACTACTGTATGATAATCCTCTAGGACTTGGAGCCCAAGGCTATACTCATCACAACAATCATAGTCTTATAGGCACAGGTTCTATTCTTCTTGAAGCTTTGGAGTTTGGGTGTAACCTTTCAGAAACTAAGTAAACTCCTGGGATGACAGCCCAGTTGTTCTGATCCCTGAATCATGCTGTTTCATAGATTCAATGCACCTTAGATAAATTTAATATTTATTTTTGATAATGCAACTAATATGAACACATTTCTAAGTGATTTCTTTAGGAAATTTGACTATATATTTGTTACACTAGTATGTAGTCAAAAGAATCTGCCTTCTAAAATTTAGACAAGTTGAAAAAGTGACATTTCTGTCCTTTGAATAAAAAGCAAATGCATTTAAAGTATATACATAGTGTTAAGTGGGGAAAAGAAATTTATCAGAAGGAAAAAATGATCAGTTCTATTTAACTACCTGTTTTAGAGTTATACTAGTTTCTCATTCAGAAATGTATTAGGTCAACATAAGTACATCAGAACTGCCAACACCTTTGCTACCCAGATTGGAAGAAAGAACATGGATCAGGTGTCAATTCCACCTTAAATAAAGTGGGTCGTTTCCTTCTATTTTAATAGTTGAGATTTAAGAAAGAAACTGGACCCGATGGGGATTTGATCCCACAAGCAGGAGATGAACACTCTCCAAATCGCAGTGTAGTTCCAAGGAGACCTTCAGGTTTTTTATTCCAAGGATTGGCTCGATACTTCATTACACAGAAAGTGTGTTTGATCAGGTGAGACCTTCAAATCTGAGCTCCTCTGTGGTCAGGGGAATGCTAATGACTGTCTGACAGCTAATCACAGACATTGGATTTTCCCTCTAGCATCCCTGGCAGGTTTTCCTTCTATCTGGTGGCTGGTGTGGCACAGACTGGCAGCAGGTACCATGCCCACTATCTATGGGAGGATCCTGTTTCCAGTAAGCCTTCCTTCACTGTCATCTCTATATTGCATCTCTATTCCAGGTCCCTCTAGAATTTATAGCTATTTGATTTTAATTTGCATTTGTTTGCTATATTGCTTTACATGGCTCCTTTTTCTACTTCATGAATCTATGTTTGATCTCCCCAGGGCATCAAAGTACCTGGAGGATCTAATTCTCTTTGACACAAAAAAGCTCCCCAAAGGCCATGCCTTTGATTTAGTTTACAGTCCTCTAGGACAGTGTTTCCCCCTCAAGACTTTCCTACAGACTAGTAAGTGACTTACACTACTGAATGGGAAGAAGTGAGAGCCAAGACAAGTCACAATGCCTGTCCCCAAAGAAGGGGATGGTGCTAGACGGGAACACTTTGCCTTTCAGTTGTCACCATCTCTTAGAGAGCATTACAGGGAGCTGGTCATCAACCAACATCAACCACTTACTCTTACCTTGGGGTAAAATTATCTTGCATATCTTGTATGCAAATAGTAATAATTCTAATAATGATATATGGTGCCTATACAATATCCTCAGGTGGTAATAACCTGGTAATGTTCCAGCTCAGGGTGCAATCCTGAGTCTGTCCAGTCAGTCCATGCCCAAGTACAGGGGCTAGGGGTTTCGCTTCCACTCCCCCACCCTCCTTGGAGTGTCCAGGCCCAAGTCTCAGAGACCTGGTTATTCTGATTTTTTCAAAAAGGCAGGGGCCCGGAAGAATAGTTCCAATCGTGCCGACTGATGTCTTGGGGTACGGGGGTGGGCATCACCCCCACTGAGGCCTGCAGGCATGGCACAGCCTGCTGTACATGGGAAGGAGGATAGGTACCATTGTTTCTCAGCAAGGCACATGTGGTGGGCACCAGAGTGGAGAATGTGCTGGGAGTCATCTCTTGGTTGGCTGTGACTGCCAGCAGAGGAGAGTGTCTACACAAGGCAGCACTGGGAGGGGCGCATTCAAGAGCCGAGGGCTTGTAGCAAAACAAGGGCAAAGCAGGTGTTACGTTGTGCCCGGAAGTCCATCAAAATGGAAAGGGGGGAGTGGGCTCAGGCCTCAGGGCTTGGCTAAATCCTGAAAACTGCTCATGGTATTCCTGTTGCAGACAATGCATAGGAGTGAACACGGCAGAAAGTGAGACCACGAGGATGAATAAAAAGAGTGAGGGCTTCCCTGGTGGCGCAGTGGTTGAGAATCTGCCTGCTAATGCAGGAAACACGGGTTCGAGCCCTGGTCTGGGAAGATCCCACATGCCGCGGAGCAACTAGGCCCGTGAGCCACAACTACTGAGCCTGCGCGTCTGGAGCCTGTGCTCCGCAACAAGAGAGGCCACAATAGTGAGAGGCCCGCGCACCGCGATGAAGAGTGGCCCCCACTTGCCACAACTGGAGAAAGCCATAGCACAAAAACGAAGACCCAACATAGCAATCAATCAGTCAATAAAGAAATCTTAAAAAAAAAAAAAGTGAAAACAGTGTGACTGAGCCTGTGTAAATGGGGAGTCAAGAATGCAGGGCTTGTTGTTATGTCAATGGTCCCCTGTAGGTAGAGCATGTGGTTGAGAGGCCAAGGACATGCAAACAAGTAAAATGTTGAAGACTTGAGTCAAGGGCACTGGGATGATTAGTGCTACCAGAATGCTGGCTTTTTACTCTTTAGAATGTTTATCCCCAACCCCTATTCCAACCCAGAAGATGAGCTCCTTGACGTGTTCACTGCAGCAACAGCTGGTACATAACAGGTATGCACTAAATATTTGTTGAATGCATGATTAATTAAACTAGCTGGTATTCCTTCTCACTCTCATTATTGGAGAGAGGAAGAGCCAGCCAGCCCACAAAACCCATTCTGGATTTAGAAGCACTAGGAAGCCATGCATCCCGGTAAAAGCAGAGAAACACTCTTGTGTTTCTTCCCTTCTCTACTTTTCCCTGTCCCCAACACTACTCCCCTTCCCCACCCCCCGACCTGCAAAAGATCTGTTCTGGTCATGTTGAGTCCCAACACCAGCCCTCAACATGACTCTCTACCCCTTCTCCCCTGCAACTAACTCTGTTGTACCACATGGTGGGCCATCATCGGCTCCTCCATACAGGGAGCTTTTCTCAGCACCACTAAGATTATTGGTAACTGGGAATGATTCTTCTCAATACATATGAAACCTAGGTAAAAAGCAGAGACATGGGCCAGAGATGAATGGGGCTTTCCTGGAGGAAGCTTTCTATCTTCATGAATTGCATCCATTATTAAACCATGAACCAGCCCTACTGATTTTAATGCCTTGGCTTGGTGCACAACTCGATTCAGCAAAGCTTCAGAACAGCACAGAGTGACTTCCTGTGGCAATACTCTGTTTGCTCCCCTGGGCAGATGTAGCCTTGGCAGGTCATGTGGTTATGTAGGATTCTTTATTGTACTTGTGCAGGCCTCCTTTATTCAACTCATGACTGGGACCCTTAGCTCCTGGCTCACGACCTTTTCCAAATTAAGCAGTGATAAATAAGATAACTCACTATAGATTGCTTTATAAAAAAAAAAAAAAAGAATTAGCAAATATGGAGAATCCACAGTATATATATGCCTTTGGCTTCCCAAGGTCCCTTAGGTAATATGGAATTCTTTAAAAATGTGAAGAGATTTTGGTAACATCACAATCAAGATTCTATTAAATCAAAAAAAAAAAAAAGAAAAGATTCTATTAAATCACTAGTATCCACCAGACTAAATTTTTCAAGCTGTTCTGCTCTCCCCAAGCCCCAGGCCCCACCCAGACCCTAACATATTGACATGTTCCCAGTCTTCACCAGATAGATAGTGGCCCGATGAATGAGTGTTCATCAATCAATGTGACAGAAAGAATTTGAATAAATGGTTCCTATTTCCCTCAGTCTAATTAGAGGGAAGTAGCCTAATAAATATATGTGTAAGTTTGATAGAATTTGTGAAGTCTGTTGAGTATTTGGAAATCTGTGATTTCACTTCCCAGATACTTAGAGTATATTATGGTTTAGCATGAAACTTTTGCACAGGTAGGTACTTCTGTGCATTTTCCTTATTAATCAGTTTGGTGTCCTCTCTGTGCTTTCACTGTAGTATCCATGAATCCTATTAATAAAAAAAAAAGATTTAAAGAAAGTGAAGGAAATAAGGCACCCCCGTGGTGAGGCTGGGGAATGTGGTGCAAATGGAGGGGAGGAGGGATTACTAGATACGACTACACATGTTTTGATTTGCAAGAGGGCTCTCTCACACATGAGTATCTCTCCTCCACTTGTGCCGACGTTCTGTTAGCAGAAGGTATTTAGAGCAATATGCAAATGGAAAATTCAGAAATGAATGTACCACAGGAAGAAAAGATACATTTGATGTTGCTTTTTCACTTTTTCAATTGAAGATAAAATCCTTTGGTGCTTCGCTTGCTCCCATCCCACTTTTTCTGGAGCTGTGGTTGAGGACTTGAGCCTAACTATAAGATTTTGTCTGTTGAAGCTGCTGTTTATGCCTGAACAACTGCTCAGAATACCACTGTAATTGAATGTCTGCCTTTCTGACTTCTTCAAAAATAGGAGCATGACTTAGATGTTTGGAAAAGGTTTAAAAAAGTGCTAACTGCTAAAAGGAAAAAATTAAAAGGGCTGAAAACTTGCCAGTATTTTATTATAGGTCTATGTTTTAAGATTATCTTTATTGCAGTAGTAATACCTTGAATTTATCAAATTCTGTAGTGTTTTAACCCTTGTCATACATATTTTTCCCCCGCCACTCACCCCTAGAGATACGATGTAGGCTCGATGGTTATCATTATAGCCCATTTGCAGATAAGAAAATAGAAGGGAAGTGATTTGTCTTGCTCTCTGTTTTCTCCCTGTGTCCACCATCTCTGCGGGAACTCTTCATCACTGTGGATTCCATTGCCTCTTACATGTGGGTGGAAGACTGCAAATCATTATCATCAGCCCAGAACTCTCTTTAGAGCTCACGCCCCATGTATCCTCCTGGACGTTGTCCACAGATGTCTCACAAGTGTCTTGAAATGAGTATTTGAAATCTGAGCTCACCCTCTGCACTCCAATCTTGACCTTCATTTGTCTGGTAAATGACCTAGCTACCCAGCCAGTCAGCCAAGCCAGAGTCCTGGACTTCACCCTCCGCCTCCATGATTTCTCTTCAACATCTTCGTTATGTGTTTCCTCCTCCTCTTCCTGCCATTGCTTAGTTCAGCTCTTTGGAATACCTTCCATAGACTACTGATATTATATTCTGATTTCTCTTCCTGCTTCCAGCCTAGACCAATCCAGTACGTGGCTGCCAGAGTGAGCTCTTTATTTATTTATTTATGTTTAAAATTTATTTATTTTATTTATTTATTTTTGGCTGCATTGGGTCTTCGGTTGCTGTGCGCAGGCTTTCTCTAGTTGCAGTGAGCGGGGTCTGCTCTTTGTGCGCTGTGTGGGCTTCTCATCCTGGTGGCTTCTTTTGTTGCAGAGCACGGGCTCTAGGCACGGGGGCTTCATAAGTTGTGGCACGTGGGCTCAGTAGCTGTGGCGCATGGGCTTAGTTGCTCCACGGCACGTGGGATCTTCCCGGACCAGCGATCGAACCCGTGTCCACTGCGCTGGCAGGTGGATTCTTAACCACTGCACCACCAGGGAAGCCCCAGAGTGAGCTCTTTAAATCACACATCTGAAGTTGTTGCTCTCCTAACTAAAATCCTTAAACAGCTTTCCATGGGCTATGGAATAACATTCAAATTATTTCATGTGGCTCATATGATCTGGCCCTTGCCTGTCTCTCCAGCTTTATAAACTTCAAGCCTCTTCATCCACCCTAAATTCATATTTATTGTTCACTGAAAGAGCATATATGCTTTGACTCACATCTAATATAGTCTGAAGCGACAAGAAACCCTTCTTATTGCATTTATATAACATTCTTGAAATGACAAAATTATAGAAATGGAGAATAGGGTTAGTGCTTGCCAGGGTTAAGGAGGGGGAAGGGGCAGGAGGGAAGTGGAGGTGCCTATAAAATGGCAAATGAAGGATCCTTCTCGCAATACAAATATTTTGTAACTTGACGGCATCAAGGTGGGTGTGAAACTGTGCACCTCAGATTGGGACTTGAACCCACGGTCTTTTAATTAGAATCACTCACCTGGTGTTTGGACTTACTGAGACTCAGGTTCTTTGTGTCTCAGTGCAGAAGGAATTCAGTGAGAGGCAAAGTGATAGGAAAGAAGTAGATCTATTAATATAGGACGCTGTAAGAGATGCAAGCAGGCAGGCGAGAGAGCTCTGTCCTGAGGATTAAGTGGGCTACAATTTTATAGTCAAAGGAAAGGGGGAGAGGAAAAGACCGCCTTCTTCAAGTAGACATGAGGCTTATATCACTAGTTCCTCCTTCATATCAGGCAGGAGAGTGTCTGACCCTCTGAGGTCAAACTAGGATTATCATAGTGCTTATTCAAATCAGTAGAAGGGTGGTGACATTCTTCTTCCACCTAATGGCCTGGGGCATATCTTGTGCTTTTATTTATGGCTTTATAGTTAAGCAAGCCTGCTTCGTTCCATGATGTTCCACTAGCTTTCTTGAGTGATCATTAACTTACAGGGGTCTCCCAAAGTTTCCTAGGTTTCCCTCTCTAACTATAGTCCCCTACTGGGACTTCTACAACTACCTGTGTAACTATCCTATGCTATCCCTATCAGATGTACTAGTTGTGATAATATAGTTTTGCAAGATGTTATCATTGGGGGAAACTGGGTACAGGGTTAATGGGATCTCTCTTGCTCTCTCTGTATTATTTCTTACAACTGCATATGAACCTACAATTGTCTCAAAATAAAAAGTTTAACGAAAAAATAACTGCCATAAATATTAAAATAAACATGTTGCCTTAACTAAATAGTTCGAAGATTACTGAAGACTAAATCTCAGCACCACTGTTTATTAGGTACTGATGAGCTATGTAGCCTTAACTTTCTCAAGCCTCAATTTTTCTCCCATGTGTAGTGGGGGACAATAATATTTTATAGCAAAACTTCCAAGTTTTGATGTTCTGAGGCACCCTGGTATCCCAAATGCAGGGGAGGAAAAATAATTTTCTTTTTATTCTTCTAGGTTCTTGGCTGACCCCCCACCCCCTTAATGAAAGACATTAACAAAAGAAATAAATTTTTAATTAAGTGTGTAAATTAATTAGGCACTTAAGTTAATTAAATTAATTTAATTTTTAATTTCAAAATTAAATTGGAAATTAATTAATGTATTTAATTAATTGGTCATGGGGGCCCCACAAAGATATGAGACTCAAAAGGCAGCCAGACATTGAGGCTTATACATCCTGAGCTAAATAAAGAAAGGGAGAGGGTTCTGGGGCTTCGGTGGCAGGGAGGCAATTCACAGGAAGGTGAGAAGATAAAATGTTAGGTAAACAAAGGTAGCCCTGGGACTTCCCTGGTGGTGCAGTGGTTAAGAATCCACCTGCCAGTGCAGGGGACACGGGTTCGAGCCCTGGTCCGGGAAGATCCCACGTGCTGCGGAGCAACTAAGCCCGTGTGCCACAACTACTGAGCCTGCGCTCTAGAGCCCCTGAGCCACAACTGCTGAGCCCATGTGCCACAACTACTGGAGCCCACACGCCTAGAGCTGTGCTCCGCAACAAAGAAAAGCCACCGCAAGGAGAAGCCCACACACCGCAACAAAGAGTAGCCCCTGCTCACCACAACTAGAGAAAGCCCATGTGCATCAAGACCCAATGTAGCCATAAATAAATAAATAAATAAAATTTAAAAAAACAAGAAACAAAGGTAGCCCTGCTATGCAGGTAAGTCTCTTAGGTGAAAAAGTTATTTCTGGTAATAACTCTCTTCCTGGTACAGGCTCCCTTTCTAATGTAAATTTCCCTTACAAAACTTCTACTCTATCTTCAGAGCTCCCTTGTGTGCAGTTTCTCAAAAAAATCAGCTCAAGATAATCCTTATGCCAAGGAGGCATGTTTTGGGTGGCACATTCTGCCCTCATCACAAACGTATGACAAGGATGCCAAGATCTCGGCTGTAACCTCTGGGTTGCTCTCCTGTGACTTTGGGCAGCCTCACCTGTTAACCCCTGAGGACTGTGACGATCACCATTTAATTCACAGGAGAATTAAAAAGTATGTTGCCTACTATTTTGTAAATGGATGTCTTTCTCAGAGGAAGATAATAATATCTTATATTTATTGGGCCTGTACCATGCATCAGGCACTTTATGTACCATGGCACCTTATCTCATCTAAACCTCACAATGATTTTGTCGCAAAAAAGAAAAAGGCACAACCTAAAGTTGAGAATGATGCTCTATTTGGTGGCCTTACTGAGGATTATATCCTGGATACAGCCTCTCAGATAGCTCTTGTCAACCATAAATTGGCACTTGCCATTGGCACTTGCCATCTACCTCTACAAGGATTAAATCATGTGCTGTTGCAGCTGCTGACTTTCAACACCCCCTGAAAGGAGTTCAGGGTGGAGAACAGACAGGAGGCACTCTGTGCTCTGGGAAAAACTGGCAGAACAGGTCTTCAGATAGTTATTTTCAGGAGCCGATTTTATGAGCCCAATTCTTGTATCTCCTCATATCTAGAAAAGCACTAAAATCCTTCATGGTGATGACTGCTCCTCGTGACTAGCAGCAACCTTCTGCAAAAAATATGTGTGATTGCATGTACTTCCCCTTCACCAAAATCACATATATTCTGACCTTCCCCCTACCTCTTTGGAGCAGTTTCTCAGAGCTATCTGAAATGCTGTCTCCCGGGCTATAGTCCTCGTTTTGCCCCCAATAAAACTTAACTCACAACTCTCATGTTGTGCCTTTTTTTAAGTTGACACTGAGGAACTGTTTCAAAGAGGTAAGGTGGGAGCCAAGATTTCTAGGAATTTTTGCTGGAAAAAAAAAGTACAGTCGAACATCAAGAGATTACTACTAATCACAAAAAAACAGACCTCTCAAGTTAATGATTTTAGTGCTTTTCTAAGTGTGGGAAGATACAAGAGTCTGGGCTCATTGAACTTATTCCTTTGATAGGCATCTTATCTATCTAGGGCCAGTATCCTGTTTTTCTCCATTGTGAATTCCCCTCAAGGCACACCGTTGGGGGTGGCTGCAGTGGCTGATGGCTGGATAGCGGGCAACATTTTTTGTTTACTGAAATAGCAGGCAACTTTTTTTTGTCCACAATTTTATGAGCTAAATAGCATTATAAGGAAAGAAAGAAAGCTCAGTTTGTGAACTTGCTCAATATCTCACAGTCAGTGAATGGTTATTAACCCAGGGGTTTTCTTGTCAGAGCACAAGTTCCTAACATGGAGTAATCTCATCTTGCTCGAGAACCTCCACATTCTGCAAAGTCTAGGACTCTGGTGAGTGAAAAGCTGGTCTTGATACTTAGTACAGGAGAATCTAAATGGTGTGACACCGGGTAAGTCAGAGAGACCCACAAGGGTTTCATTTGTATTGTCAAATAAATACAGTGCAAACACCTATGTGAAGTAACACTTCAGTATTAGTAACTAGTTTTTGTATGAGGTTCATTTTTCATATTCTTTGGGGAAGAAACTTAAGTAACCTCGGCTCTGGGACCTCTGTAAGGAAAGCAAGCTAGTGCTTTTTGCAGCCTCACAGCAGACAGGAACAAGCGTAAGTGGAAAGATAGAACTTGGAGAGAGGAAGTCTGGTGCTCTAGTGCTCCTTTACTCTTTTTCCTAGCAGCCAGAATTCGCTTTTTAAATAGAATGGGACCAGGGAGATGTGAACACTTTATAAATATTTAGTCAAAGCAGTTACCATTTCTTTCCATCCCTTTCAACAATCCTCAGTGCCTGAAAAACAGACTAACTGGCAGTTTTTAACAAAATGACAGAGAATATTCTAGCTAAGTTAACAGACAGTCTACCAAAAGGGAGCCCTGCACAGCCTTCAAGTGATAATAACTAAATAAAATATAATCATCAACTTAATGATGAGGACTCTCTTGAATTACCACATAACATTATGTGAACATTTTCCATATAATTAATGGTTGCTTTGGATATAGAGTGACAAGTCAGCAGGCCTCTGGTTTCCCCGTAGGTAGAAAACATATTGCCAGACAGGTGTTTCACTAGCTATCAGTGGTTTGATTCTCAATAGACTACTTCCTTTCCTTTGCAGTGAATTCAGTGCAATCCACTTTAAAACAATGAATGATTATTGAGTACCTACTATGTGCAAGGCAATCTGTTAGGCCTGAGAAGAGAAACAAAAATGTCTCAATACTTTCAACAAGACAATAAAGAGAAATGATATATGTGCATAGATTAAGATAATCTATGGTAGAAAAGATAAGTGAGCGAACACCTCTGGCCCAGGTGGAAAAGCTTTGTCTTACATTTGAGATGACACTAGAAGGTAGGCAAGATTCAAAAGACTTAGACAGGGGAAGGAATTTCCAAGAAAAAGGAACAGTGCCTATCAAGGTACAAAGCAAATAATCTTGGAGTGTTTCAGGGAAGAATGAGTACGGTTGACAGAAATTTAAGGGATCAGGGTCTGGTAGGGCTGGTCTCTCCAATACAGTAGCCATTAGCCACAGGTGGCTACTGAGCTCTTAAAATGTGGCTAGTCCAGAGACTTCCCTGGTGGTCCAGTGGATAAGACTCCATGCTCCCAATGCAGGGGGCCTGGGTTTGATCCCTGGTCGGGGAACTAGATCCTGCATGCATGCCACAACTAAGAGCCTGCATGCCACAACTAAGACCTGGTGCAGCCTAAATAAAAAAATTAATTTTTTAAAATGTGGCTAGACCAAACAGAAATTTGCTGTAAATGTAAAATGTACACCAGATTTTGAAAACTTAATTTTTTAAAACATCTCATTAATATTTTTATATTATGTCAACTGAAAGAAAAACACACAATGTAAAAGTTGTGAGTTAAGTTTTATTCAGGGACCTTACTGAGGACTATAGTCTGGGAGACAGCCTCTCAGAGAACTCTGAGGAACTGCTCTAAAGAGATAAGGGAGGAGCCAGGATATATATGAAGTTTTTGCTGGGAAAATCACATAGTCAAGCATCAAAAGATTACTGCTAATCACAAAGAACAGGCATCTCAAGTTATGATATTTCTGCTTTTCTATGTTTGGGAAGATGCAAGAATCTGGGGTCATTGGAAATTTTTCCTTATAATAACTTTTTTTTTTAACATCTTTTTTGGAGTGTAATTGCTTTACAATGGTGTGTTAGTTTCTGCTTTATAACAAAGTGAATCAGCTAAACGTATACATATATCCCCATATCTCCTCCCTCTTGCATCTCCCTCCCACCCTCCCTATCCCACCCCTCTAGGTGGTCACAAAGCACCGAGCTGATCTCCCTGTGCTCTGTGGCTGCTTCCCACTAGCTATCTATTTTACATTTGGTAGTGTATATATGTCCATGCCACTCTCTCACTTCGTCCCAGCTTACCCTTCCCCCCTCCGTGTCCTTAACTCCATTCTCTATGCCTGCATCTTTTTTTTTTTTTTAATTTTATTTATTTATTTATTTATTTATGGCTGTGTTGGGTCTTTGTTTCTGTGCGAGGGCTTTCTCCAGTTGCGGCGAGCGGGGGCCACTCTTCATCGTGGTGCGCAGGCCTCTCACTATCGTGGCCTCTCTTGTTGCGGAGCACAGGCTCCGGACGCGCAGGCTCAGCAGTTGTGGCTCACGGGCCTAGTCGCTCTGTGGCATGTGGGATCTTCCCAGACCAGGGCTCGAACCCGTGTCCCCTGCATCGGCAGGCAGATTCTCAACCACTGCGCCACCAGGGAAGCCCTATGCCTGCATCTTTATTCCTGTCCTGCCCCTAGGTTCTTCAGAACCACTGTTTTTTTTTTAGATTCCATATATATGTGTTACCATACAGTATTTGTTTTTCTCTTTCTGACGTAACTTCACTCTGTATGACAGTCTCTAGGTCCATTCACCTCACTACAAATAACTCAATTTCATTCCTTTTTATGGCTGAGTAATATTCCATTGTATATATGTGCCACATCTTTATCCATTCATCTGTCAATGGACACTTAGGTTGTTTCCATGTCCTGGCTATTGTAAATAGTACTGCAGTGAACACTGTGGTACATGACTCTTTGAATTATGGTTTTCTCAGGGTATATGCCCAGTAGTAGGATTGCTGGGTCATATGGTAGTTCTATTTTTAGTTTTCTAAGGAACCTCCATACTGTTCTCCATAGTGGCTGCATCAATTTACATTCCCACCAACAGTGCAAGAGGGTTCCCTTTTCTCCACACCCTCTCCAGCATTTATTGTTTGTAGATTTTTTGATGATGGCCATTCTGACCGGTGTGAGGTGATACCTCATTGTAGTTTTGATTTGCATTTCTCTAATGATTAGTGATGTTGAGCATCCTTTCATGTGTTTGTTGGCAATCTATATATCTTCTTTGGAGAAATGTCTATTTAGGTCTTCTGACCATTTTTGGATTGGGTTGTTTGTTTTTTGATATTGAGCTGCATGAACTGCTTGTATATATTGGAGATTAATCCTTTGTTAGTTGCTTTGTTTGCAAATATTTTCTTCCATTCTGAGAGTTGTCTTTTCGTCTTGTTTATGGTTTCCTTTGCTGTGCAAAAGCATTTAAGTTTCATTAGGTCCCATTTGTTTATTTTTGTTTTTATTTCCCTTTCTCTTCTTTGTTCTCACATCTCCCAGGGTTCAGCTTTGGATTTGGCCCTGCCTCTGCATGTAGGTCGCCTGAGGGCATCTGAGCCGTCCCAGACAGGACGGGGTTAAGGTAGCAGCTGATTAGGGCCTCTGGCTCAGTCAGACCGGTGGGAGGGAGGGGTACGGAATGCAGGGAAAGCCTACAGAATGCAGGGAAAGCCTGCGGTGGCAGAGGCCAGCATGAGGTTGCAACAGCCTGAGGCACGCTGTGTATTCTCCTGGGGAAGTTGTCCCTGGATCACGGGACCCTGGCAGTGGCGGACTGCACAAGCTTCCAGAAGAGGAGGTGTGGTTAGTGACCTGTGCTTGCACACAGGCTTCTTGGTGGCTGCAGCAGCAGCCTTAGTGTTTCATGCCCGTCTCTGGTGTCCATGCTGATAGCCACGGCTGGCGCCCATCTCTGGAGCTCGTTTAGGTGGTGCTCTGAATCCCCTCTCCTCGCACACCCACAGCCAATGGTGTCTTGCCTCTTAGGCAGTTCCAGACCTTTTCCCGGACTCCCTCCCGGCTAGCTGTGGTGCAGTAGCCCCTTTCAGGCTGCGTTCACGCAGCCAACCCCAGTCCTCTCCCTGGGGTCTGACCTCCGAAGCCGGAGCCTCAGCTCCCAGCCCCCACCCGACCCAGCGCGTGAGCAGACAAGCCTCTTGGGCTGGTGAGTGCTGGTCGGCACCGATCGTCTGTGCCGGAATCTCTCCGCTTTGCCCTCTGCACCCCTGTTGCTGTGCTCTCCTCCGTGGCTCCGAAGCTTCCCCCCCGCCCACCCCCCGTCTCTACCAGTGAAGGGGCTTCCTTGTGTGTGGAAACATTTTCTCCTTCACAGCTCCCTCCCCAAGGTGCAGGTCCCGTCCCTATTCTTTTGTCTTTCTTTTGTCTTTTTTCTTTTGCCCTACGCAGGTACGTGGGGAGGAAGTATAGTTTCCTGCCTTTTGGGAAGTCTGAGGTCTTCTGCCAGAGTTCAGTAGGTGTTCTGTAGGAGTTGTTCCACATGTAGATGTATTTTTGATGTATTTGTGGGGAGGAAGGTGATCTCCACGTCTTACTCCTCCACCATCTTGAAGGTTGGTGTGTGGGATTATTTCTGAACTCTCTATTTTGTGTCTTTAATCTATATGTCTATCCTTATGCCTATGCCATGCTGTTTTTTTAAGGAATTTTTTTAAAAATATATTCATTTATTTATTTATTTTTGGTTGAGTTGGGTCTTTGTTGCTGGGCACAGGATTTCTCTAGCTGCAGCGAGTGGGGGCTACTCTTTGTTGCGGTGCATGGGCTTCTCATTGTGGTGGCTTCTCTTATTGCAGAGCATGGGGTCTAAGTGTGTGGGCTTCAGTAGTTGTGGCTCGTGGGCTCTAGAGCGCAGGCTCAGTAGTTGTGGCGCACGGGCTTAGTTGCTCTGCGGCATGTGGGATCTTCCCAGACCAGGGCTCGGACCCGTTTCCCCTGCATTGGCAGACGGACTCTTAATCACTGTGCCACCAGGGAAGCCCTGCCATGCTGTTTTGATAACTGTAGCTTTACAGTAAGTTTGAATTTTTTTTTAATACTTTGATTAGTCTAGGTCCTTTGCATTTCTATTTACATTTTTTTTTTTAATTTATTTATTTTATTTATCTTTGGCTGTGTTGGGTCTTCGTTTCTGTGTGAGGGCTTTCTCCAGTTGTGTCAAGCGGGGACCACTCTTCATCGCGGTGCGCGGGCCTTTCACTGTCACGGCCTCTCTTGTTGCAGAGCACAGGCTCCAGACGCGCAAGCTCAGTAACTGTGGCTCACGGGCCCAGTTGCTCCGCGGCACGTGGGATCTTCCCAGACCAGGGCTCGAACCCGTGTCCCCTGCATTGGCAGGCAGACTCTCAACCACTACGCCACCAGGGAAGCCCTCTATTTACATTTTAAGATTCACTTGTCAATTTCTCAGGAAAAAAACAACAACAACTGGGATTTTGATTGGGGTTGTGTTGAATTTATAGATCAGTTTGGGGAGAATTGCAATTTTAGTGATACGAAGCCTTATATTCCATGAACATGCTGTATCTTTTCATTTATATTGATCTTTTAAATTTTAGATCTTTTACATTTTTTCAGCAATGTTATGTTGTTTTCATTGTATAGATATTGCATTTCTTTTGTTAAATTTATTCCTGAGTATTTTATTCTTTTTGATGCTATTATGACTATATTTGTTTTCTTAATTGCATTTTCAGGTTGTTGGTTGCTCGTATGTAGAAACACAGTTGTGTTTTGTTTTGTTTTTTAACATCTTTATTGTAGTATAACACACAATTGATTTTTGTACGCTGATCTTTTTATCCTGTGGCACTGCTAAACTCACTTATTAGTTCTGATAGATTTTATAGGTTCATTGGGATTTTCTACACATAACATTGTGTCATCTGTAAATACATACAGTTGTACTTCTTTTTTTCCAATCTGTATGCTTTTACATTCCAATATATATGCTTTTACATTATTTTTCTTGCCTTGTTGCACTGGCTAGAACCTCTAGTACAATGTTGAATAGAAGTGATGTATTAGCCAAGGTTCTCCAGGGAAACAGAATATGTGTGTGTGTGTGTGTACATATGTTGACATATACAATTAACTATCACAAGTGGTTGGAGTAGATATCTTTGTCTCATTCCTGATCTTAGAGGAAAGGAATTCAGTCTTTCACATTAAGTATGATGTTAGCTGTAGGGTTTTCAGAGAAGCCCTTTATCAGATTGAGGAGGTTTCCTTCTATTCCTAGTGTGTTAAAAGTTTTTAATCATAAATAAGTATTGGAATTTGTCAAATGCTTCTTCTGCTTCATTGGGATGATCATATTTTTTTCGTTTCTTCTGTTAATATAGTGTTACATTAATTGTTTTTGAATGTTAAACCAACCTTGTATTCTCAGATACACCTCACTTGTTTATGGTGTATAATTCTTTTTATACTTTCCTGGGTTTATTTTGTTAGCATTTTATTAAAGATTTTTGTATCTGTGTTCATGAGCCTAGTTTTCTTTTCTTGTAGTGCCTTTATCTGGCTTTAGTATCAGGCTAATACTGACCTAGTAAAATGAATTGGGAAGTAGTCCAGCCTCTTCTATTTCCTAAAAGAGTTTGTTTAATATTGGCATTATTTCTTCTGTAAATATTTGATAGAAATCACCAGTATAGCCATTTGGGCCTAGATTTTTCTTTGTTGAAAATTTTTCCATTGCTCATTTAGTTTATTTATTTATTTATTTTTGCTCATTATAGGTCTATTCAGATTTTCTGTTTCTCCTTGGGTCAGATTGGGTCATTTATATCTTTCTATGAATTTGTCCATTTCATCCAAGAGGTGAGATGCTGAGCAGTTATACCTAATAATTTGGCAGAGTCTCTTAAAGAAGAGCAGAGTCAGACGTCTGGACATGATTTTGTGTTGATGGTGGGGTCTAGCAATGGTGGGACATGGTGAATGGCCCCTATCTTGGTGGAATTTGAACTGCTACTTCAACGTTGTGAGGAGCTAAGGAGAGAGTCATTAGGGGGCCACTCGTTGTGGAGGGGTGTGTGTAGAAGCAATAACCCACATACAGCTTTAAGTGTTCTCTTTTGGACAGTAATTCCTTACTGTTGTCCTCAGTCATCAATAAATATTTTTAAACCTTCAGCTTATTTTTAGCTGTACTTTGGAGAGTTGGCAAAGGGGCAAGGAGGAAAGTGGTGAAGAAGAACAAAAAGAAGGAGAAGGAAGAGGAGGAAGAGGAGGAGAGCAACCCACAGAAGCAGAACATCAGAACCTACAAGAAGTCAAGAGGTAACTTCTGAGTCCCAATGCAGCAGCAGCTCAGAGTACAGCAGAGGGGACAAGCAACAGCCATAGAGAATCTGGGGACCATGTAAACATTCCTCAATGATTTCCAGGGATTACTTTGGGGAGGTAAACTCAGGAAAAAAAAAAAAAAAGGAATAGGTTAAAGTATGTCTCAGCAACAAATAAATCCAAAACTTTCTGTGGCTTAAGGCCACAAAGGTCCTTATTGACTCACTACATTTTCACTGTGAGTCAGCCGGAGGGCTCTAACTCAAGTCACCCTCCCTCTGGGATTAAGGCTGAAAGAAAAAAAAAAAAGGAATTCCTGGAATCTAACGGATGAAGATTCTGTGCCTTTGAATTACAGATACTTTTTAAAAGGTGGCCTTATTTGATTGCCTCAGGCACGTCAAGACTGGGGACATATTAGTTATACCTCATTTTCCCAGTAATCATTGTCTATATTCCCCAAGGCGTCAGTGGAGTCAGGGTATTAGCTGCTCCTTTCAAATTAAAAGCAATCAGATAAAATCACATCCCATAACAGTATTCTCTTTCCCAAGGTTAATAATTGCATCTTTAAGAGGACACCTGAGCTATGCAAGAGACATTGGTTATTGCAAGGAAATAAATGTTTAATGAGTAGAATTTCAGACAGCAATGCAGATTGATAGAGACAAATCTTTGTTCTTTGGGGTGAGACTTTTGAATCCCTTAAATAGCACAAACAGATGATGCTATAACTTGCCTATTCATCAATAAGTCCTATCCTAAACCAGGAATGGCAGCTAGTCAGGCAAGCCAAGGAGGTAGAAGAAGTGTTTAAACCCCATTAGCTGTGCACTTAAACCATCTACTCTTGTCCAATTATTTTACTCTTAAATGCCTGTGCATCCAACCAAAATGAAAGCTTCAAAGAAATTAGATTAGTAGATTAATTCACAGACCTCAGGAGTAAAGACAGGTTATTTAAAATGGGGTTTCCTTACTTTTTACCACCCTGCTTGGCGCCTAATTCATAGAGATTGACATCTAAGGCCACCTTATATGAAATCACATGCCAAGGTAACTTACTTCCTAGGAAATGTGCCCTGATGTCTCATTGTGAGAGGGCACCTTACAGGTCAGGGTGATTTGAGCACTGAGAAAACAGAGCACAAGAACAGGACGTGGTTGGAAATACTTTGGTGAATTAATTGTATAATTCTTATTCTCTGCATACTTACCCTTTTCTTACCTTCTCCACCCCCAACCCTGTTCATAACAGGATCTGTGCTCCACTGTGTCCAAAGGGGCATGGAGAAGGGTGGACAGCAGAGCTCTGTGGAAGCTTGGAGACTTCTTGGATTTGTTTTCCTAGACACTTTTATCCACTGAGGAGATTAGGGCTTGAGGGAAAGGGGTAAGGCCAGGGTGAAGAGAGAGACTGAGACTCTTCCCCTTGGCTTGAGGAGAGGAGAGAGCTGTGGTCTTGGAGGAGCAGGGCCATGGACTGAGCAGGTGTTAAGGGCGCAGGGACGTAGCTGTTGCCAGGTCTTGATGGAAGAAGTCGTAGTCCCTGTGATTCAAGCCACAGCACCAAAAAGATTCCTGTGACCTAAAAGCAGAACGGAAGTAAAGAGAAGGTCCAGGCCTGAATTTACTGCCAGGTTAGCTTCATGGGGACACAGAATAAAAACTAAGTTAATATATTTTAAAAACAGAGATGAGATTTGTCACATACGTGCCTTTGGGAACTGAGGTTGATGCCAATGTACAGGTATATTCTTCTTTAAATGCAAACTGAAAGCTTGAGGCTTTGAGAGTGTAGTGAGTTTCTTACTAGAAAATATTTTTAATTGAGGCAAGGAAAGGAAGAAGGTTACAATCAGAAAATTACTTTTAAGGCTACTGACCAGTCGATTAGAAGAGCAGTTTCACTGTAAGGTTTTTCTACCTTTGGGATAGGTAGTAGCCCTGCTGCTGCGACAGGAAGGACACACAGAGGGAGCCTTCCCTGCGAGCGTGGGAACATATCTCCACCACCTCCTGGCTGCTAATGAGTAGGTTATGCATTCTGTTCTTAATTTTAAGCTTTTAAGACCTAAGTTTCAATAAAAATAAAATAGAAATCATTTAAAAGATCTTCGCCATAGTGGGTAGGATTTTCCCAACTTCCCGTTTCACTGAAAGTTGCCTCGGATCAGGGTACAGAGGTAGGAAGCCTCCTGAGGAAGGGTGCAAAGGTGGATCTCCTATCCCTGAGGCTGACATGAGGGTGTAGGGCGTGAGGAAGGGGTCAGGCCTTACCTAGGCCTCCCAGAGCAGTGGCTCTGTGGCTGGAGCCCCGGACAGGGGTCACCATAGGAAAATCAAATGGTCCGTCCTCTGGAGAGCTGGCTCTGGTCATCTTCGCCATCTGTGAAAACCAAGCCCAATCAGTTTTAGAGAAAGAGGTGGCAACAACCGAGAGAGAGGGGCAGCCTTGGGCCAAGCAGAAGCCATGGAGCGGGGGTGTGTGAGAGGGCAGCTCACCTCTCGCCATTCCCAGCCAGCACTCAGCCTGTGCTGGACAGGAGAGGTGGTTTGAATATGGTATTGAAGTTTTGCAAATTAAGATTTCCATTGCATAGGAGACTGAAATTTTATAAATGAACATGACTAAAATAAAAGAACTGGAATGAGATTGTTTGAATGACTGAAAACTTGTGGAGTTAGGTTGAGATGTTGCTAAGTTATCCTGACTATTAACAAGTATGGGTGGGGGACAAGGGAAAGAGGAGGTGACCCAAGACCATACAGTTCAGGAAAATAATCTGAAAAAATATATATATATATATATAGAGAGAGAGAGAACTGAATCACTTTGCTGTATACCTGAAACTAACACAATATCGTAAATCAACTATACTTCAATTAAAAAAAGACAGTACAGTTCACAGCAGCTTTTGGAAAAAAATTCCAAATTTTTTTTGTGAACCAGTGAATTGTGCTTGCTTATTCAAAATGATTATGTTTAATTACTTTTTTGTCTTTGGGCTGTTTTTCCAGTGGGTTGTTCTCTTTAACTATCGATTAATTAAGGGTTTTATATACCAAGGAAATTCATGCTTGGTCATACATGAGACAAATGTTTTTTTCCAGTATGTTACTTGTGTTATAATTTTTAATGAATTTTTTCTGTAGTATTTTTTACATAATTAATTTGACATTATTTTCCTCTGTTGATTCTGACATTGGTGTCTCGCTAAGATATATTCCTCACCGTAAAAAATAGTATAAAAAAATTGTTCACTTTTTTTCTAGTGCTTTCTTTTCATGTTTATACATGCCATCTTGAGAAATGTGAACTAGCCTTTAAGAAAGAGTATCTACTGTTGCTTTAACAACAATGAATCTTTTGTAACTTTCTCTTCCAGCACTTTTCCACTCCTGCTGGGGTGTTTTATTCACTGTCATTGAGGTCCTGACTTGCTATGGTAGCAAGTACCTATGGTACCTATCTGGAACTATGACCAAGAGGCTAATCACTCTTATTTCTCTCTTTGCCACATGCATACTGATTCCTACTCTACATATGTACCCTTCTTACAAATACCCTGAATCTCTGTTCAAGAAGCAACTTGGTCAGAAAGCCCATGGCATCCTTATCCCTCCTGCTACAGAGGGTTTGATGTTAGGAGTTCAGTCAGTTACTAAAATTCAAGGTCAGCAACAGCCTATGTGGATTAGAACATAACCCTTTCTCATGTTTCTTGGGCTTATACTTGAGTTATATTTTCAATGCTATTTGGAAGATAAAGCAAAACCTTTATATCTCACTTTCTAGAATTTCTATCACTTGCTAGATAGGGATTATATTGTTGAGAGTCAGCAGTGTTTATGGAAGGAATAAGATGGAAGGAATTCGTATTAACATAAATAGGGCGTGTTATGTCTTTCATCAGAGGATTCTTTTTAGGTTTTTGCCAACTTGATCCACCTGTCTCTTAGGATTTCTGCGCAGGCTAAAGGATAACGTTCTAAAGCCCTGTATAAGCCTCCCTAAGAAAAATGTATAGCTATATTATGGTTAGTGTCTACTAAAGGGGTTTTTTTTCTATTATGAATTCGCTCTTTCAATCAACCAATCTTCACTGAGTGTCTATGACTTAGTTCGGGATTCTATAGCAAATTACCATCGACTGGGTGTTGAAACAACAAACATTTATTTCTCACAGCTCTGGAGGCTAGTAGTCTGAGATCAGGGTGCCAGTGTGGTGGGGTTCTAGTGACAGACTGCTTCTGGTTTGCAGACTGCTGTCTTCTTGTTATATCCTCGCCTGGCAGAAAGAGGGTGAGAGAGCTCTCTGGGGTCCCTTTTATAAGGGCACCAATGCCATTCACGAGAGCCTCTCCCTCATGACCTAATTCCCTCTGTTGGAGAGGAAGAAATTTTCTTCTACCCTTCTAGGTTCTTCTGGCTGGTCTAAGAATTAAATGACATGAGGCTGATTAACAGGAAAAAAATCAACAAAGTTTAATAACATATATACATGGGAGAGACCCAGGAAAACTAAAGAATTTGCCAATATGGTTGAAGCCCTCACCTTAAGTACCATCTTCAGCTAAAGACAAAGAGGGTGTTGGGAGTAGTGGTTTGGGGCTTCAGAGGGGAGGAAGGCAATTCACATGGAGAGGGAAAAGCAAATGTTTGGTAAACAGGTGTTTGCTGGGCCCTGCAGAGACAATGGGACACAGAGAGGAATTTTAATAAACAAACTTTGCTAGGTTCCTCCCTGTTCACACCCCTAGTTCATACTATAGTCATCTATGGTGATAGCTCCCTTCCTGGGACAAGTCCTCGATCTACAGGTGATAGCAGTTAGGGGGAAAGTCAAAGTTTCTTCCTGAGACTTTTGGGCTTTGATTATTTTCAGCTTGAAATAATCCACATGCCAAAGAGATATTTTAGGGTGGCAAATTTTGTTCCCCTCTACCTCTGAAAGGCCTCACTTCCTAATAGCATTACACTGGGCATTAGGGCTTTACCATATGAATTTGGTAGGGAGACACTAATATTCAGTTCATTACAACTTACTATATAACCAGGCACTGGGGATAAAGTAGTGCTGAACAAAACAAAATCCCTGCTTTCATGGAGTAAACATTATCATGGAGAAGACAGATAAATAAAAAAATAAGTAAATCAATATATACCATAATATTAGGTAGTGATAAGTGCTATGAAAATAAAATAAGGCAGATTAAGAGAATGAAGAATGATAAGATCAGCCAGCAGGAACGATCACTTGGAAGAGACAGCATTGGAGCAGAAACCTGAATCACCTGGGGAGACGAGCAAAGTGGAAATCTGAGGTCAAAGCGCTCCAGGAATAGGGAACCGCAGGGGCAAAGGCTTTGTGGTAGGAATATGCTTGGTGTGTGTAAGAAACAGCCAGCAGTTCAGCATAGCTGGAGAAGCATGAGTGAGGGAAAGAATAGAGATGCAGTTAGAGAAGATAATGTATATCCAATAAGCCATTGGCTAGCTTTGAGCAAAAGGGCATAATCTGATTTACATTTTAGAAGTGTCACTCTGGCTGCAGTGTGAAAAATCGACTATAGAAGAGAAGGAATGAAGCAAAGTGTAGGAGTCTGGGTTCTTCAGAGAAACAACCAATAGAAGGAGTGAATGAATGAGTGAATTTATTTATTTGTTTGTTTGTTTGGAATTGGCTCACATGGATATGGAAGCTGAGAAGTCCCATGATTTGCATTAACAAGCTGAAAATCCCAAGTCCAAGTCCGAAGTCAGGAGAAGACCAAAGTCCCAGCCTGAAGACAGGCTGAGACAGCAGATTCTCTCTTGCTTGGGCGTTTTTGTTCTCTTCAGGCCTCCAATGGATTGCGTGAGACCCACTCGCAATGGGGAGGGAAATCTGCTGTGTTCAGTCTACCAACTCAAACGTTAATCTCATCCAGAACATGTTTAACCAAATATCTGGGTACCCCGTGACCTAGTCAAGTGGACACATAGAATTAATCATCACACAAGGAGACCAGTTAAGAGACGGTTGCATATACCTGCTGAGAGATGGTATGAGAGTGGCTTGGGCCAGGAGTGTGGCACTGAACTTGGTGAGAGGTGGTCAGATTCCAGATGCAGTTGGAAGGTCTGGCATTGGGGTGGGAGGAGTTGAGGATGACCCTGAGGCTTTGGGCATGAGCCTGTGAACGGCGGTGTGATTCCGCAGGTGGAGAACACTGGGGAGAAATCGGTTTGGGTGCCTGAATACAAAATGTGGCTTTGGACCTGTTAGTATTGAGAGACCTGTGAAACATCTAAGGGGAGATTTCAGGCACAGATAGAAGAGACCAGAAGATAGAGGACAGGGCTAGAGATAAAAATTGGGGAGTCTTTAGCATATAAAGAGTATATAAAGTCAGGGGCTGGATGAGACCTCCAGGAAGAAGGCTAGATTGAGAAGCCATCTGAGGCCTGAGCCCTGGGCCCACCCAGTGTCAGAGGTCAGGAAGGGAAAGAGGACCTAGCCAAGGACACTAAGAAGAAACCAGGATATGGTTTCCTGGAAGCCAAAGGAAAAATAGGTGCTTAGTAAGGAGGGAGTGATCAAGTGTTGGAAAGGCTGAAAGTGATTAAGTAAAATGAGGCCTGAGGGTTTTCCACAGGATTTGGCTTCTTCCTCTGTGTTTCTTCCCATGTGATAGAATAGGATCGATCCCTGGTGACACCGAGAGCCCACCCTCCCCATGAGGGAGACTGCTAGTTTCCTGTGGAAGAGGTTTTCTCCTTCCTTACTGACAGAACCCCAGATTTATCCAGGGTGATGATGTGTCTACCTCCTCTGAAGCTAGAAGTAATTATGGCACTGTTCTAGCCAATTAAGGGCAAACAGAAGGCATGGAATGGTGATTTTTAGAAAGTTCTTTATAGCTACTTTATTTATTTATTTATTTATTTTTGGCTGTGTTGGGTCTTCGGTTCGTGCGAGGGCTTTCTCTGGTTACGGCAAGTGGGGGCCACTCTTCATCGCGGTGCGGGGACCGCTCTTCATCGCGGTGCGCGGGCCTTTCACTATCGCGGCCCCTCCCGTTGCAGGGCACAGGCTCCAGACGCGCAGGCTCAGTAGTTGTGGCTCACGGGCCCAGCTGCTCCGTGGCATGTGGGATCTTCCCAGACCAGGGCTCGAACCCGTGTCCCCTGCATTAGCAGGCAGATTCTCAACCACTGCGCCACCAGGGAAGCCCTAGAAAGTTCTTTAGAGTGGACTAACTTAGCTGGCTTGAGTGCCTGTTTCCCTTAGTTCATCCCTTCCTGACTGACACACGGATATAATGGCTGGAAATCTGGGAGTCATCCTGACGACAAAAGGACAGCGGACACCCCCTAAAGAAGGTGGATAGAGGGCTTCCCTCGTGGCGCAGTGGTTAGGAATCCGCCTGCCAATGCAGGGGACATGGGTTCGTGCCCCGGTCCAGGAAGATCCCACATGCCGCAGAGCGGCTAGGCCCGTATGCCACAACTACTGAGCCTGCGAGTCTGGAGCCTGTGCTCCGCAACGGGAGAGGCCACGATAGTGAGAGGCCCGCGCACCGCGATGAAGAGTGGCCCCCGCTCGCCGCAACTGGAGAAAGCCCTCGCACAGAAACGAACACCCAACACAGCCAAAAATAAATAAATAAATAAATAAATATATTAAAAAAAAAAAAAAGAAGGTGGATAGAGAAGCCGGAAGAAGCCCAGATGGCCCAGTGACATTATGGGGCCTCCATGCCAGGCTTGGACTATTTACCTCTTTATTTCCTTTTTTGTGGAAATATATGTAAAATCTATATATTTTTAATTAATTAATTAATTAATTAATTGTTTTCTGTTACTTGACAACTAAACCTAATCCTAAGTGATACACTAGTTGTGCAGTCTTCACCTTGGCTCTTCCTTCCAGAGCAGCCCTTATCACCGCACACGGTGGGAATAATGTGGGGCTGGAGACAGGTTCTAGGACCATCTCTGCTAGTCCTATATAATGGTATGCCTTTGGCCAAATGACTGGAGCTATCTTCAAACTTTGCTTTCTTCATCTGTAAAATGTGCCTACTCCTATCCTTCCCATATGACCTGATACTTTTTCTTCAGTTATCAGTGAGCTGCTTTGGTTATGCTGCTCGTAGTAAATGTGAATGAAGTATATCTCTGGGACCCGGATTAGATCAAGGCTGTGGGAAAGAATTCATGGGCCCCAATAAAAATCAACTCTTACAGAGGCTACTAAATAGAAAGCTTCATGTCTTCTAGGGGCTCGAAAACCAAGCCCAGGAAAGCAAGAAAATCAATAGCAAAAATTTCAGGTATAAGTGAAAACACCTGATTCATTTAAAGGTCTAGATTTGCATTACCAAGTCAAAACACCTGTGTCAAAGAGCTGGGGGATTTGCGCAAGCGTCAGCACCGGTTTACAGAAGACTTTCATAATAACTGCTAGAGATGCTGGCCAAACCCCCCAGTTGGCCAGGGAGTGGCCAGGTTCATAGGTCGACCTCGATTCCAACTGGCTTCCTGCTCAAGACTGACGCTTGTTCAGGTCAGTGGGGCTGACTTTAGAACCCAAGCGGAGGAAGATTGTGTGTGTGTTGTGTGTACGTGTGTAGGATTGCGGGTGGGGCAAAGGAGACTTGAGAAACCCAAGAGCAGAAGGGGGAATCATGTCCCCTCTCGAAGAGAATGATTTTCAGAATGTCGTCTACAAACACTGGTAGTTAGACCTAAAATGTCAGCTGACATTGTGCTGGTTCTGAGTGGTGTCCACTGGGGTCGAGTTTTTCTCTGGTTGGAAACTCTTGAGTGTAATTTGAGAGGCAGAGGAAGGAACGGCCCCGGGCTGAACTGCTAAAGTCTGTGTGGATGCTTATGTTTACATAGCTCAGGACAGATTACAGCCTCTGTCCCACTCTGTCTTCATAATTACCCTGTGAGGCAGGCTGGGCAGGTTCGGGGCTATTATCTGATCCAACCGTGTTACTCTTAACACTTGTGGAGGAGGAGGCCTCCCAGAGAAGTCAGACGAGGCTAAGCCCTTAAAGCTGGCTGCCAGCTTGTGTGGGAGGGGAATACTGCGGGGCCTCCGTCGGTCTCACTGGCAGCCCTGGGCTTCCTTGGGCTTCACTTGGATTCTGTTCACCACTTGCTTCAAGCGTTTTGTTTTTAAAGATGATTTTGTACCTCATCAGGCTTGTTCACGTTGTTAGGGTAGGAGTGGTGGCCCCTTGGGACTTTCTATATCTGGCAAAGGGGAGCCAGCTGGTTCTGCTTCAGTCCCAGGCAGGATCCTGCTCTGTGTGTTTAATGGCAGGGAGCTGGGACAACTTTTTGTGTTACCCTTACCAGAGCTGTTTACATTTGAAAAAAGGAGGACCCAGGAGGCAATGTCTTAGCTGACAGGCAAGCTTGTCATAATGCTAATAGAAGAATTTCACACAGGACGTCAATTACAACTAAATTAAAAAAACAAAAAAGATGGCCCTGGCAAGTAGATGGAATGGATATTTTAGGGTCAGAGAGCTGTTGCCAGTCCCTTCACATCATGGCACCTTGGAACCTGCTCCCTCTGTGCTCTAAGCCTGCACCAGCTGTTGCTGCCTCTTCTGGTCCCTCAGTTGGATAAGATAATAAGAAAAGGGCCTAGAGCCAACCAGAGAGACAGAGGGATGGGCCCCAGCCCAGGGATGAAGAGTGAGGTGGTACTGGTTCAGAACACCTTCAACAAAGCATAGTCCTGCTGGTCCCTCTCCTCGCATCCTTTCCCCACCCTCTAACTGAGAATTCTTTCATCCATCCATTCAGCTTAGACACATTTATTGGAGCGCCTGTTATGCACAGGACACTGCGATACAGTGAGCAAGGCAGGCAAGGCCCGTGCCCCTAGAAGAGATAATACGAAGTAAACAAACCTTGTGAGGAGGTTGGCAAAGGTAATACAAAGGCAGTGGGGGGGGGGGGGCGGGCGACTACACAGGGAGGTCAGGGAAGGTCACGTGAGCTGAGCCCTGGGAGATGAAGCCGGGACCAGCCTTGCCAATGGCTGGAGGAAGAACCTTCGCGGTTGCGGAACAGCCAGAAAAGATCCTCTGAGATGGGAAAGAACTCTTGTCTGTGGAGGGACAG
The DNA here is from genome assembly GCF_949987535.1 of Balaenoptera acutorostrata. Taxonomy (NCBI): domain Eukaryota; kingdom Metazoa; phylum Chordata; class Mammalia; order Artiodactyla; family Balaenopteridae; genus Balaenoptera; species Balaenoptera acutorostrata. The sequence continues at coordinate 62,876,017 of NC_080070.1, forward strand.
AAAGGCTGCCAGTGGGCTGGAGGGCATGGGATGTGACCAGGAAGAAACGTGAACGTCTCCACTAGGCAGGCAGGAGTCGGTGCCGGCCGGGCCCTGGTGTGTGGGTTGTGAGAACTCACTGAGTGATTCCTTGCAGGAGAGCGGCTGGGTAGGATTTATATGAACAAAGGCCACAGTGCCAGCGGTGGGAGAAGACATTGTGTGCTGGAGCTGGAGGGGAGGGAGTGGAGAGGACTGCCGGAGACGAGGAATTCCGCGCTTGGGGATGCAGGCACCGCCTTCATCCCACCCAGTTCCCCAAAGTGTCATTTTGTTACCGAGTCGGTAACAAAATCAAAATCGCTGCTTACAAAATCAAACTAGTGAATGTTGGTACAAAGGAAAGTTGCCTTTCATCAGGATGCTGGCAATCTGGGGAGATGGTGGACTCGGTGTCCCTCAGAAACCACCTCCAAAGGTTCTGCTCGGCCATGAAAGTTGTGAAGGGAAGGAGGGGAGGCATCTCAGTTAGTCCCTGAGATGTGGGCGTCAGAGTTGTCGCCATCCCCCACTGCGTGCAGGCGCGTCGACTCCTCGTGATCTTCCTCCAGGTGCTATCTTCTTCCTCTTCTTTTCTTTTTTTTTGTAACATTTTACCTTATATTGGAGTGCAGTTGATTAACAGTGTTAAGTTAGTTTCAGGTGTACAGCAAAGTGATTCAGTTATACATGTACATGTATCTTTTTCAAATTCTTTTCCCATTTAGGCTGTTACATAATATTGAGCAGAGTTCCCTGTGCTATACAGTAGGTCCTTGTGGGTTATCCATTTTATTTATTTATTTATTTATTATATAGTAAGCTCCAAATATGCCTTTTATTTATTTTTTTAAATTTATTTATTTATATTTATTTTTGGCCGCATTGGGTCTTCGTTGCTGTGCACCGGCTTTCTCTAGTTGCGGTGAGCGGGGGCTACTCTTCATTGCAGTGCAGGGGCTTCTCTTGTTGAGCGCAGGCTCTAGGCCTGCAGGCTTCAGTAGTTATGGCACGTGGGCTCAGTAGTTGTGGGTCACGGTCTATAGAGCACAGGCTCAGTAGTTGTGGTGCACGGGCTTTGTTGCTCTGGGGCATGTGGGATCTTCCTGGACCAGGGCTCAAACTCATGTCCCTGCATTGGCAGGGGGATTCTTAACCACTGCGCCACCAGGGAAGTCCCTGGTTATCCATTTTAAATATAGCAGTGTGTACATGTCAATCCCAAACTCCCTAACTATCCCTTCCCACCACCCTTCCCCCCGTAACCATAAATTCTTTCTCTAGGTCTGTGAGTCTGTTTTTGTTTTGTAAATAAGTTCATTTGTATCATTTTTTTTAAGATTCCTCATATAAGCGATACCATATGATATTGGTCTTTCTCTGTCTGACCTACTTCACTCAGTATGACAATCTCTAGGTCCATCCATGTTGCTGCAAGTGGCATTATTTCATTCTTCTTTTTTTAAAGATTTTTTTCGATGTGGACCATTTTTAAAGTCTTCATTGAATTTGTTACAGTATTGTTTCTGGTTTTATGTTTTGGTTTTTTGGCCACGAGGCATGTGGGATCTTAGCTCCCCAACCAGGGATTGAACCCTCACCCCCTGCATTGGAAGGCGAAGTCTTAACCACTGGACCAACAAGGAAGTCCCTATTTCGTTCTTTTTAATGGCTGAGAAAAACATGGTCCAAAAGGGTACATGCACCCCAGTGTTCACTGCAGCACTGTTTACAATAGCCAAGACATGGAAGCAACCTAAATGTCCATCGACAGATGAATGGACAAAGAAAGTATAGTACATATATACAATGGAATATTACTCAGCCACTAAAAAGAATAGATGCTATCTTCTTCACACCGTTTGGTCACACAATTTGTTCGGGAGATTACTGAAGGGGAAGCTAGGGAAGAGATCTATCCATCTGTTAATTACCTATTCTTCATTTCTACTTCTTTGATCTACGAAAGAACTGACAAGTTAGGCAAGGTATTGTGTGATCAAGAGATTTGAAAGGTATGCTTGGGCCAGAGATGAGTAGGACATGGGGGTTTCTGGGGGTGCCTGGTTAGAAGTTAGTTACAATATAGCTTTGCTAAAGTGATGAAGAAAGGGGTTTCCTGCTGAGAGCAGTTTCCTGCAAAGAGCTGCTTACAATTTGAGTGGCTGTTGTGTCTTTTTGTACTGGCGGCATGTAACCACATTCCTGTCATTGTTTATTGACCGCCTAGCAACACCTGCTACCACCTGTACATTCATATTTCCCCTCCTCTTGTGACTGCCACTTGCTGTCCAGTTGCTACAAAGACTGTCCGGGGATTGGGAGTGCTGGGGATTTTGCCTCATGATTAGAGACATTTCACTTAGCCAGAATGTCCTAGAAACCAGGCCAGAGGGCATCTGAAGGTTATTACCAGTGTCACATAGAGCAGACCTTTCACTTTTAGTGCTGTCCTCTAACAGTGAACAACCAGAACCTGTCCTCTGGTTCTTTGAGTGGCTCTAACCAAGCCACCTGATGCTTTCCTGCTAACAGCCAACTCCCTGGACTCAGCAACTGTCACGTTCCCGTCACTTATTCCCGTCCTGCTCTCAATCTGATCTAGTGTGATCCTAACCCTAGACTCTGTGGACCTGTCATCCTTGATAATGACCATTGTGGATGGTGTTTCCAGCTTTTGACCCTCAGCTTTTCCTAATGACCTCTGACCAGGTTTGTCCTTCCCCATCTCCGCCACTACAGAACCTACAGGTGGCCCGAGTTGCTTAACTGCCCCTTGATTCTCTTTGAGGAAGACTTGGGCACTGCCTTGAATGCATCCTCTGCTCAGTCGAGTCACCCCACCCCCAGGAGTCCGACCATCACCTCTGAGGTTGCTTTTGCCTTTTCTCCCAGGAGTATGAGTACGTCCTCCTGCAAACTGGACTCACAGTTGGCCCCGATATTCCAGAATTTCCAAGGCAGGCATGAAAATTAGATCTAAGTTGTGACCTTCATGTCACACATATAAAAAGAATGTGTGAGGACCCGTGGCTTGTGAAAGCAGCCCCATTTGTTCATAATCATTTTCCAAACACCACCAATTGCTTCATGCTTTCTCAAACTTGAACAAAAAGCATTGCTCAAACAACCACTGAAATAGATGAGTAGATAGTGCCACACGTCTGAATCACCAGCACTGCTTCTGTATCTTGACTGACAAGATTTCTTTTCTCCCCCTGGCTCTCTGGACAACCTAGTCTCAGAAATGCTGAGATGGGTACAGACTCTGGGCTGAGAGATGGCTTCCTCAGCATCTGCCCTCCCTGTGGATACCATCCTGTAAATGACACTGATGAGCTTCTTCCTTGCTATCTGAAAGAGTCTAACTAGTAATATGATTACAGAGAAACAGATTTGGCAGAAGTAACCATGACTCTGTTGCTCTTTATGAGGCTGGGAAACAAGCCACCAAATGGTTGGTAGATCATTTCCATGTATATGGAGAGAGGAAGGAAATTATGACGCAGAGAGGTTAGTTCTTTCCTAAAGGATACAAGAGGAAGCAGGGATTCCAAACTGGTGGTGTTTTGGTTTTGCTTTTTGTTTTCTGAAAAGGGTTAAAGAAGACTTAAGTTTATGCTCATATGTAATTGCAGGGGATGTGAGGGAATCAATTGAAAGGCATGTGGATAAAATTTTTTTTAATCCAAATGCATCATAGAAACATAAATGTCCTTTTGCCATGAGAAGGTGGGTGTAATAAGTGTTTCAGTGTATTGCCTATGTATGATGTTGAACAGACATTCTAATATGTTAGGAGTCATTTTATTCTCTTCTCGTTGGGGTCACTGAAGTAACCACGCATGGCAGAATGGTGCACAGAGGCAGTGTGGACAGGGCACTGGGTTGAGAGTAAGGAGACCTGGATTCTGTGTCATGTGAGGACAGAAGGCCAGCACTGTCCTCTTTGTGACAAAGACCCCAGGAGCTGGGCAGTGCCCTGAGCAGTGAGTTGAGCAGTGCAATTAGTTCTGGACTCCCTTGAAGACCAGCCGCACTCCCAACAGAGATGAACACTGGTTATGAGTTTGACACACAGGAGACTAAACCTGGTCTGCTGTATGGTCACCCTTTGTTTCTTACGGGACATGTCTTTTCAGGGAGAATCCACCCTACCCCCAAACAAAGCGAGCTCTTGGTCCCTCATTCTGTAGCCTGGTGGAAGATATGAAATACTTGGTGGACCACGCTTGCCCGCCCTCACCAACTATATTAATAACTACTGAGACCTTTGGGCTCCCATCTAAGATGTATCAGTTTTCTTCCCTAATGTTGGAGTGAGGACCTCTAGGCAAATTCTTAAGGGGTCTGGAGTCATTGCCAAATAGAAGAAATTGCGTTGTGAAAATTAAAGATGAGATTTGGTATCAGTGTGAAGAGGAATCAGTGTTTTACAAATAAGAGTCAGTGGTAATGGTAAAACAATACGTACAGCATCATGTATGAAAATAGGTATGAAGCCCAATGAAACTGGACCCCTCTTAAATGATATATAGTCTGCTCCCAGAGGACTAAAAAGGGCCTATTTGGACCTGATACTGTGAAAAAGGGAGGTAGGAGTTTGATTAAGTGTAGATTTAAAATTTAAAGACACCTTTGAACAGCACTTCAGTTTCAACTCAACCCTAAGAGCCACTCTGTGAATAGTCCACAGCAGTTTCGCAAGTCGCTACTGCTGTCTGACTCCTATTTCTAGTGCATTCCTATATGCCCTGTGCAGAAAAGAATAAAAGCTGAGTTTCTGTTATGGTAACTGGACTGCCCAGTTTTGACCAAACCCACATGTCTAACTCATAACTCATCCACCCTCCTGGATACATGTAGCCCAGGAATTACTCAGAGCCAGGAAGGCTGGAAATGACTGTTTCTTCACTATCCGACTCTGAGGCCTTAACCAACCACAGGATGGACAGCAGCCTGAGAGTGGTCCAGAACTGGACCAGCCTTTGGGCGTGGGCTGTGTGTGAAGGGCTCCTGACAGGCCAGTTACGCCGTTTCTAGACACCCTGAGCAACAGCCGGGGGCAGGTAAAGCAAGAGCAACACATTCCTTGGAGTTAGAAGAACTGGTTTTGAGTAGTAACATTGCTGTATAACTAGCTGTAGGACTAACCAGATTAACTAGCTAAAGTAACTAGCTAAGTGAGCAGATCATTCCACCTCCAGGAACTGAGTCTGGCATTTGTAAAATGAAGTCATTAGACTTGGTAATGACTAGTAAAGAATAAACTTCTGCTAAGATTTAGGATGAGAAACATGAACTTTATGTCAGTTGGGATGTAAGTCTTAAGAAGAAAAGTCTAGGTCTGGTTCATCCAGAACTCCCTAAGGTATTTCTCAAATGATTCAGTTAAGTCAACCTTGGAGTTATAAATAAAGATTCTTAACTAGTATAGCAACCTTTTTGGATTTCCTTACTAATGGGTAATATATACACTTCATAAAAACCTCCAGTATTGTTTTTCCCTTTAAGTTAGAATAAAGTTTTGGTATTGAGTGAAAAAAGTTTACCTTAGAAGAAAAGTTCATTTGGGTAGCACCCAACATTCCCTAACAATGATGGGTTTTCTGAAATGTTACTGTAATTGATTTGCTGTCAACATGTGGACTTAAATGTGCTCCTTTAGTATGTAGGCTCAATGTGGGTACAATTTTTTTTTTAACTTCTTTTTCAGTCCAAACAACACCTAATTCAGTACTCTAAATATAGTCAGCATTCAATAAAAATTTAATTATTAACTGAATCAAGGCTTCCGGGGAAAAAAGGACATTGCTTCTTGTTTGGACATGCTCCTCTGATTAAATGCCACTTTTAAAAATTACTTGCCAGAGCCTTTTGATAGTGGAAATATAAATATTATCTATAGAGTTAAGTTTAAAAGCATCATTATCTTAAGATATTTAAAATTGTTTTTCTTTATCAAACAAACCAGATAAATCAGTTGCAAATATTTTTAGTAGAGCTGAATTAGGAAACTTGTCTCCTGGCTTCCATTTCTTACACCAGGTTGTTTCTCCCACAGTGATAGATATTTATTTCAATGAATTGTAATGTCCACAGTAACAAAAAAGAATGTACACGGGCTTTCAATTAGCTTTTGGCCACATTGGCCAGTGGAAGTAGATGACCAGTCTCCTCCTTGTCCCTGCTGCATGAGCCCCCATTTAAAACGCCTGATTATAGTCTGCATTGCAATGACACAAGTCCCTCTGTCAGTAAGCTAATTATTTCTTTTTTCTTTTTCTTTCTTTTCTTTTTTTTGGCAGTGTGGCATGGCATGTGGGATCTTAGTTCCCTGACCAGGGATCGAACCCATGCCCCCTGCAGTGGAAGCGCAGAGTCCTAACCAGCGGACCGTCAGGGAATTCCCCAGTAAGCTAATTATTTCTTTCCTACATGGGTAGGGTTGATAACGGCAGGCTTCTAAATCCTCAGAACACAGTTCTTTCTTCTACTAATGTCTATTCTAAGAAAAATGGTTGTTTTTCATGTTTTATTGCTGTATTTCTGAAAATGCTCTTAGTGTCTAGGTGTCCCCAAGAAAGATGGTACTGCAGCCTCTGATGTAAGCAGTCCGTCTCTCTTCCTGCTTCTTCCTCTTTACACTAGCATTTCTGTGACTTCTTCAAGCCCAAACCACTGTAGGAGTCCAAGTTCACTGCCCAGGTTACAGTTATCGTGTTTCTTGTGCCATTAGTAGATGCCATTAGGGCAGTATTATTTGGGGGTCAAACAAAAGGGGGCCATTTTTCTTGGAAGTTGGGGAAGACTTCATCAAAGATACAATATTTAAACTAAGTCTTATAGAATATGTAGGAGTCTGCCATGCAGAAAAGAGACAGAGGAAGCAGCAGGTGTGAGGACAAAAAGGCAAAATACCAAAACCAAACCCAACCTAGTACATTTGGGATTATTAAGCAGAATGGGTGGAGCATAAGGTGGGGAGAGAATGATGAAACAGGATTTTTGAGGTTTAACTGGTAGGACTCAGTGACTTATGGAATGTGAAAGGAAGGTAAGATCTGAAGGTGAAGATATGTGGTGATGCCGTAAACAGAGACAGGAACAACAGGAGTAAGGCTGGGGTTCAGAGGACTTGAAATTACAACTGAAACTATGCCAGCTCATTTATGGGTTCAGTAATGTAAGGGGAGGTTAAGATCTACATCTTAAACCCCAGCTCCTCCCCTTAATAATAAGGGATGCTAATTTGATTAATCACGCTCAGGTCACCAAAGTGCCTACATTTACCTCTAGACAGGGGAAATTTGTATTAAACTATTAAAATGCCAAGCACATAAGTGATTTCTAGTCTCTGGAGAGGTTCTCTCTCTCTCTCACTCAGGCTGTGGAAGGGTCAGCTCATTCATTCATTCTCCCTTCCTTCCTCCCCTGCTCCAAGATACTTTTAAAAATATTAAATAGCTTCATCGAGGTGTAATTGACATACAATAAACTGAAACTATTTAAAGTATACAGTTAAGTTTTGAAATAAGTATATACCCATTTATTTTCTGCTTTCTATTTCATTAGTTTCTACTCTGGTAATGATTATTTCTTCTACTTATTTTAGGTTTAATTTGCTCTTCCTTTCTAGTTTCTTAAGTTGGATGCTTAAGTCATTGATTTGGGACTTTTCTTCTATTCTAATAGACATTTAGCGTTACAAATTTTCCCCTACATACTGCTTTAGTAGCATGCCACAAAAAAAATTTTATAGAACAATTTATTTATTTGTTTTTATTTATTTTTTAAAAATGTTTTTCTTTTTTTAAAAATAGATTTATTTATTTATTTACTTATTTTTTGACTACGTTGGGTCTTCATTGCTGTGCGCGGGCTTTCTCTAGTTGCGGCGAGCGGGGGCTACTCTTTGTTGCGGTGCGCGGGCTTCTCATTGCAGTGGCTTCTCTTGTTATGGAGCACAGGCTCTAGGCACGCAGGCTTCAGTAGTTGTGGCACACGGGCTTCAGTAGTTGTGGCTCATGGGCTCTAGAGCGCAGGCTCCGTAGTTGTGGTGCACGGGCTTAGTTGCTCCACGGCATGTGGAATCTTCCCGGACCAGGGCTCAAACCCATGTCCCCTGCATTGGCAGGCGGATTCTTAACCACTGCACCACCAGGGAAGCCCCAGCATGCCACATATTTTGATACATCCTGTATTTATTTTCATTCAGGTCAAAATACTTTCTAATTTTCCTCTTTGATTTCTTTACTGACCTATGGATCTAGAAGTAGTTTATAGAGTTTGGAACTATTTGAGGTTTTTCCAAATATATTTTTGCTATTGGTTTATAACTTAATTTCATTGTGATAAGAACATATTTTATATGCATTGAATTCTTTTAAATTTATTGGCACTTATTTTATGGTCCAGAATGTACTTTACCAAACACTGAGTGAATCTTGAGGTTTTCCAGTCTGGCTGCTGTGACGGGCATTGATTGCTCCCGGCCCAAAGTTAGCACCTGACACTGTTACCTTTAATCTTTTCAGTTGGCTCAGTTCCTAGGTTTGGGTAGTTTCCGCATGTGCATTCACTCACCAGTACCTAGCTGAATACTCAGGCGGAACCCTCCACAGACCTCCCAAGTTCGCACTCTGTGAACTTCTCTCCTGTCCAGATCTCTGTCCTCATCCTCAGAATTCTAGCCGCCTTGGTCTTTCTGAGCTCTTAGGCCTCATCCCAGGGAATCTGCCAGGTCCTGCCTTGGTTCCCTCTCTCTGCACTGTGGCCTGGAAACGCTGCCAAAGCAGTAGACTGGGGCAATTGCAGGGCTCACTTCATTTTCTTTCCTGCCTATCAGGGCTCAGTGTCCTTCCTTGACTGGTTTACATGTTTTACAAAGTGTCATTTCCTAAATGTTGTTTGTTTTTAGTTGTTTCAAGAATGAGGATAAATCTGGTCCATATTACTCCATCTTAGTTGGAAGCAAAACTGTCCATCTCTTTCTTTCCTCTTCTAAGAAGCTGCAACAGTAGACATGTCAGAGCCTTTTCCTACATGGGAAAAGACCCAGCCATCTCCTACAGCCTCTCTCTTCTCTCGCATGTCAGCCAGGCCAGGGTCTACAGCCTGCCATAGACAGCCAAGGCAAGCCTGAGAGTAGGGATTTGTATCTGTCAACTTTTACAGTGGTAACACACAATCCCAAATCTAAGTGGCTGGTGGCAACAAACATTGATTTCTTGCCCACATGACTTGAGGGCTATCGATGGCTCCAGCTCTGCTGGGCTCAGCAAGCTTAGTTTGGTTCAAGTGGGCTTGCCTGGCCTCAGTTCAGCTCTATGCATCTTCTTATTCTGGGACCAAAGGTGAAGACATGCTAGTTTCTTGTTGAAGGTCCAGAGGTAGAGGCACAGGGCCAAAGCATGCAACCACATTTAAAGCTTCTGCTCAGTCATGGCATACCGGACATCTGTGCACATTCCATTGGCCAAACCAAATCAGTAACCAAGCCCAGAGTCAAATGTGCAGGAAAGTACACCCTACCTACAGCAAGCAGGGCAAGGATAGAGAAAGAAAGGATAATTGATTGTAAACAAACAATCATGATCTTCCATAGCATTGATGACTTGCACTCTCTTGCTGTGTTTTCTCTACTACATGCTCTACTGGCACAATGGACCTTTTTCATAGTACTGAGCACATCATATATTTCACAGATTAATTTCAATTTGACATTTTCGTGACTCTTAAGTCTGTCCTCCACTAGAAAATAAGCTTCATAAATGCAGAGACAGTGCCTGGCACGCAGTAGACAGTAATTGTATGAATGAATGAGCGAATCAGTGAGTGAGTAAATGAATAAAAGAATGTCTTCTTCTGATTACTTTCCCAAGGCACTAAGGAATGTGCTAGATGGCATTTGGTTAGAAACTATTTAGGATGAACTAGCCTAGGACCAAAAGATGCTATGAGGTTCAGTCATACTTTCCAGAGAGCTCAGCCCTGGCACTTGACTCAAGTATAGAAAATTATGTGGAGATTTGCTGTCCTTTGCTGTTGTTCTCTGTACGTATTCTTGTGGATGTGGGGAGCTGGGGTTTAGAGTAACTCTCAGGCATTCCTGGGTTCTTGGCATAATCCTAAATGAATAACCTCCGTAACTACACCCAGTTTTAATACTTGGCATACTGAGTGGCAGGCAGCAGGGAAGCAGAATACCAGGTGAGAAGATCAAAGCTGAGCAAGGTTTCTGGTGGCATTTAGAACTTGACATGGCATCTCTGTGAGCCACAAGGACTGGGTTAGCCTCCCACAGAGCTCTAGCACAGACCTTTGGATTATTTGTACCAGGTATTTGGGGTTAGGACTGGATTGGCTCCCCCAGATTATCCTGTTTTGAGCTGCTTTCAAGGGTGACCTCTGAAGATTCATGATATATCCTTGGACACAGTAACCTCTGGGATCCACGTAGGGTATCATCGGGCATAATAATCTCAGGATCTGTATAGCACATTGTTCACCATGGTAATCTCTGGAGACTCATAGAGCATATTGTTGGGCACCTCAAGTCACCATGACCACTTATTTTCAAGTTGACTTTGTCCAACTGGGGACAAACTTAGAGGTGGCTTTAATGATATTGGTAGTGATCTATTTCTTCAGCTGGGTGGTAGATACACAGGTTTTTTTGTAATTATTTTACTTTAAAACCTACTTATATGTAATATATATTCCTTTGAATATATCAAATATTTTGCAATATAAAGAAATGAAAAAATAAGAGAAAAATACACATAAAAACTAAAGTGAGATTCCATTTTCAACCATCAGAGGATCACAAAGATCAAACAACTGGTAAGACTCAGTAATGGTGAAAAAGAGAAAAAGCAGGTACACTCATAAGTTGGGGGAATGTAAATTGGCACAATCTTTAAGGTAAGTCCTTTGACATACCTATCAAAAGTACATTCTCTTTGTTCTTACAATTTTGCTTCATGAATATATTGTATAGATATACTTACACAAAGACTCATATGTACAAAAAAAAAAAAGACTAATGTGTACAAGGCTATTCAGTGAAGCTTTTCTTTGGTCATAATAGCAAAAGATTGGAAACATTGAAAGGCCAAGGAAAGATGGGTTGATTAAATAAAATGAACTGCTGTGAAGCATTTTAAGACTAAGGTAGCTCTTCATCTACTGACACAGAATGAGTTCCGTAATACTAAGTGAAGAAGAAAGGAAAAGAGAGAAGGAGGGAGGAAGGAAAAAAAGGAAAGGAGGGCACAAAGAGGGAATATTTCAAAGGGAAAGGAATGGTGCTCTCAGAAAGTAGCAAATGGTTGAGTACAGCTGAACTGAAGAATATGTATAAGAACCTGGAGGGAGATAAACGAGAAATGTAAGCAGGGGTGAGGACCTCGAACACTGCGCTAAAAGGTTTGTTCTGTACCTTGGAGAAGATGGAGAGCCTCTAAAGCATTTTAAGGAGGAGAATGATTGGGTCACATTTACTGTAACTCAGCGACACTGGGGGGATAAAGATCAGAGGTGAGGGATAAGATGGAGGTGAGGAGGCTGGTTTGGAAGCAATGACAGACTCAGGGTGGAGAAGATCACGTGATGCACCAGATGCACTGAGCAATTGGATATTGGGAGTAAGGGAGAGGAAAGAGTCTGGGGTGTTCCTCAGAGGCCAGATGAGGTCAGCGGCTGAGTGATTGCGCCATTCAGAGAAATGGAATACAGAGGGACTGCTGGTTTGTGGTGAAGGCAGAGGGTGGTACGAAGCAAATTTAATAGGCTTGGCCTTCAACTTTCAGTATGGGAAAAGCTCAAGTAACACTCTAAAATTTGAATAGGCACAATTTTAGTCAATTTTACTGTATTTGTCCATATTATTTAATAGCAAAGTATGTAATATACCACAAAGAAAGTCTACACAAATTCCAATATTTATTTCTTGGAAGACTAGAGATGAGATGATTACATAAAAACAAGGTCTGCTGGGGTTTTGTTTTTGATTTTTTTCCTATCAGGGACATGTTCTGTTTTGTTTTAAAAGGTCAAAAACAAATCTGAGCAGTGATGTATTCATAACAGAATCAATTTGAGAAAAATCCCAAATTGCTGAAAATAGCAAAGCCATAGCACTCTTCATTAAGATGCAAGAGATGGAAAACAGCCAAATGATAAATTTAAGGTAACACCAACTAATATACTAAGGAGAAAATAATTGGAGAATTCCAGTAGTACTTAAAAATAATGTCAAGAAACCGTGAGTGCAGACTTTAAAGGCAAATTTGAAGGATAGTAAAAATAAAATTGAAGCTTCAGTCAATTTCAGAGAGAAATAGGGAAAGAAGTCTTTATTTTGCTGTCTTTGCAATCCACAAGTCCTGATTTACTATTTAGAATTCTTACTATGTAATTCTTATTTTTCTTTGCTTCCAAGATAGAGGGAAATTTTCCCATGTCTTCTACTGACGTGGCAGTTACCTTAGGTTTTTTTCTATTCCACAGGAACATAATACTGTTTAGAATCAGGGATGTGTTAACAAGGTTTGCTCCTCTCCCCTACTCTAGGCACCAAGAACACCCATCACAAGCTGGAGGGCATGCTCAGAATTAGAGGGTAGGGTGGTAAAAAAAAAGCCATGGAAATAAGAGAAGCTGCTGAAGCAGCCCAAATGAATGAGGACATATTGGCTGTCTTAAAATAACACAACCATTCTGAAAGGTTCCACAAGGTCAGGGTAGGAGTTTATTAGGATGGAAGCCACAGGGGACATCCAGCTCAACTATAGCAGTGGGAGTTGGTGTTCACCTAAACAATGGGCTGCCTCTGGAGGAGAAAATTGTCTTGTCAGAAATGCTCACCCCAAGAATGCCCAGTCAGAATATTTGTCTAAAGGATATAAGGAATAGAGGAGACATAGTACTAGAAGACTCTAAGGATCCTTGGCAAGTCGAAGAGCCCATATTTTCTCAACCTGATTACGGCAGGGCTTAAAATTTCCTAACTTTCAGAGTTTGATGTGACTTTTAATGAACTGGCTTAAATGAATGATTTTTCAAAGATACTAATTTATGAAAATGGTAAGAAATAATGAATGCTTTTAGAAATCAAGTCAGATATATATATAGTTAAATCTGAAATGCCGTTCATATGTGTGAAATATGATTTGGAGCTATTCTTGTTTTAACGATCAGACACACACACACATATTCTAAAACGTCTTATTTTAGTGAGGGGGAAAGCTCTTGGACACTTCAACAGCATTAATCCATCTTTGCACGGCTGTTCACGAAAGACACTGAATTATAGTTTAGTAGAGAAAAACGGCATAAATCATTGAACATCTAAAATTCCAAGTCAAATAGCAGACTCTCTCCTGAGATTGGCATAATTCAGATGTCCCCTTGCTGGTTCTCAGCCAGGGTAGCTCATTAGAATCACCCATGGGTGCCCAGCCTCACCCCAGACCTGCTTAGCATGCATTTCTCTGACAGTTAATGAAGCTAAGCATCCCTTCAGAGGTGTATTGGCCATCTCCTTTGAATTGCCAGTCCCTATCATTTTCCTGTTTTTTCCTTTTTATTCTTTTTTACTTATAGGATCTCTTGGTTTATTAGTGATGTGCAACGATTCTGTTACATGTAACATGCAAATAGCTTTCTCTCATTCTTTCGTTTACTTCTTGTTGTGTGTAGGAAAAACATTAAGACTAAAATACCGAACCTACCTGGCATTTTATAAATTTAGCATGCTCTTCAGACCTCCCATGAGAGCAATTCTTGCAGTCAGCACAGCTGAGGTTTCAACTAAATGAAAACGATAGAAATGATCGTCTAAGATATTTTAACATTTCAATGGAAGTTTGTCATTGTTAAAATTCTTGAACGTCATTAGTACTTAATAAAATACTAAAAATTTCTCAATGTCTTAATTTAAAATGGAGACTTCTCTCAATACACATTCTTGGTTTTAGCACATTGTGTACATAGTCTGTCCTTTTTTATTTGAAAATGGAGAAACAAAATGTCATGTATCTCCCCCATCTCTATTGTTTTTTTAAAAATAGAGTATAAATGACTTACAATATTGTGTTAGTTTCAGGTGTATAGTGCAGTGATTCAGTTTTGGATTTTTTTTTCAGATTATATTCCAGTATATGTTATTACAAGATATTGGGTATAATTCCCTGTGCTAAACATTAAATCCTTATTGCTTATCTATTTTATATATAGTAATTTGTATCTGTTGCTCCCAGACTCCTAATTTGTCCCTCCCCCATCCCTCTCCCCTTTGGTAACCGTAAGTTTGTTTTTTACTTGAGTCTGTATATATAGATTCATTTGTATTGTTTTTTTAGATTCTACATATAAGTAACATCATACAGTATTTGTCTTTCTCTGTTTGACTTATTTTACTAAGCATAATATTCTCTAGGTCCATCCATGTTGCTGCAAATGACAATATTTCGTCCTTTTTTTCTATGGCTGAGTAATATTCCTGTGTGTTTGTGTGTGTGTGTGTGTGTGTGTGTGTGTATCACATCTTCTTTATCCATTCAACTGTTGATGGGCACTTGGGTTATTTCCGTATTAGCTTTTTAACTAGATTAAAATGAAAACATAAATCATCATTCTCTTTTCCAAAATCTCAGGTTGTTCAGTTCAGCCTCTTTGATTCTTTATCTAGCCAGACAACACTCCGTCTGACTTTTCCCTTTGTTTTGCTAATTATGGTGGGAAAAGAGGGGAGGAGTGTCCTGAATCTCAAAGTGGATGAGAGTAATAGTTTTTCACTCATTGACATATCACTTCTCTCTTATTCTTTTAAACTGGTGTGATTTTTTCTTAACGTTTTCTATTCCTCTCTTTCAAGGAGTTAATTATTTCTCTAATGAACTTTATAAAGTGAGTTCTAATATTTTTTAAAGTATTAAGTTCTTCCTGTGTGCCAGGAACTAGGGACACAGAGATAAACAAGGCATGTCTTTGCTCCTAAGTTCAGAGAACAGGCAGACGGTACAGATGCTGTGATCAACAGAATAATGCATGCAACAGTGTCCATTCCCTAACCCCCAGAACCTTACATAGGAAAGGGGCTTTGTAGATGTGATTCAGGTTAAGGACCTTGAGATGGGGAGGTTAGTCTGGATTGTCCAGGTGGGCCTTATCAAATCACACTAGTCCTTAAAAGCAGAGAACCCTTCCCAGCTATAATCAGAGCACCAGAGAGATGGTAGCATGAGAAGAATCCAACCAGCTGTTGCTGGTTTTGAAGGTAGAGGAAGGGACCATGAGCCAAAGAATGAATGTGGGTAGCCTCTAGAAGTTGGGAAAGGTAAGGAAACGGATTCTTCCCTAGATCCTCCAGAAGAAACACAGCCCCACTGACACCTTGATTTTAGCCCAGTTCTCGAGACCTGCATCAGACTTTTGACCTCCAGAACTGATAATACATTTGTGTTTTTTAAGCTGCTGAACCTGTGGCAATTTGTTAAAGCAGCAAAACAAAACTAACACAGGTGCTCTCCACTAAGTGCAAGGCAGCTCAGACTGTGATCAGGGTAGAATGGAGGCATTAGGGCAAGTGCTTTGTGTCCTCAGAGTTGAGCATGGCCCAACTGAGAGAGATGAGGAAGTACCACAAAGGAGGAGGCCTGCAAGTTGTCCTTGGAATATTAGGATTTGGTCAGTCACACGAAGCAAGAGGAGAACATTTCAGACAAAGAGATGAACACCCAAGTCAACATTACAATATGTTTGCATATCAATTTTCTATATGGGAAAAATTGTGAAAAGCTTGAAAAACAAACATAAGTACTTCTGCTCTTTGCAAAATGGCAGGCTAGATACTCTGAAGGGTCTTTCTGCTTTCCAACAACCATACGATGACAATACAGGCTTTTCAATGCATTGCTGGGCTTCCAGGAAATAAGAAAATACCCAAAGCCCTCCATCCCACAACTACAAAAAATGGGGTAGTGGCCATCAGACCCACTTTCATGCTGAGACAACTAAAAAAGATGAAGAAAAAAGAGTCACCTGGAAATCACCAACGTGCTAATAGGCTCATAGGAATTACCGGGCATGAAGATGGGAAGCTAGAGAGGTACACCCAGCACCCAGAGCAGGTTTTGTCCTGGGTGAGTTTCCTGCCCAAGAAAGGTGGCTGAAAGGCTGAGCAGCATAAACAAGCAAAAAAGGTGCTAGCCACAAAAAAAAAAAAAAGATGGGTAAATTTGCATTAAAATTGAGAACTTCTGTTCACTAAAAAAAGAAAAGAGTAAAGTAAAAAGGCAAGCCACAAAGATATTAGCAACACAAAATAGGAAAATCTCCCCCAATTATAAACAGACATTTCACAGAAGCAACAGCACAGATGGTAAATAAATATGGTAAGATGCTACCAGAGAAAGGCAAATTGAAACAAGATACCATTTCACATCCATGATTAACAAAATGAAGAAGTCTGACAATTTTGTGTTAAAAAGAATATCAAGCAATGGGAACGCTTATACAACAACTGGTGCGAATTTATAATGAACTGGTTCAAACACTTTGGGAAAAAATTTGGTATGATGTACTACTTTTGAATGTTTACATATCCTGCAACCCGCCAATTCCACTTTTGGGTATATATCCTAGAAAACCACTGGTACATGAGCACCCAAAACCACACGTAAGAGCATTCATAACAAAGCTGATGAAAAATATTAATTAGAAACAATTTAACATAGACAAGGTAATGGTTGAATATGTTGTGATATATTCATACCAGTATTATACAGCTGTGAAAGTGAACAAGTATGAATTATAATGTAATAACATATCAAGTGAAAAAGAATTACACATCATGAAACCAATTTTTAAAAGCTCAAAAAAACCTAAATAATAAATTATTTAGGAATACATTTAGATATGGTAAAACAGGGATTAATTATAATATTGAATGAAAGTAGCAAGTTGCAGAAGACCAGGGTATGACACCACTTTTATAAAGTTATAAAATAAGTGAGACTATGTATTATTTAGAGATACATAGAGATTTATGTGGTTTCACATGTAAAATTACATATAAAAACCAATAACAAATTGAAACGGTAAGACCAAAATTCAAGATGGGTTATTCTAGCAGAAAGCAGGGGGTTGGGATGATGGAGGGGCTCACAGGACGTTTCAACAGAATTGCTTATGTTTGGTTCATTCTCCGTGTGATGTGTTCACCGGTGTCCATCTTGGTATCATGTTTTTTTAATTTACAAGTATGTTGCATCTATTATTTTGTAGTATCAAATAGTACATAATAAAAATTTAAACTATACAAAATTGTTTTTGCTAAGATGGCTGTTATTCCAGCTCCTCCTTCCTTGGGTGCACTTTTGTGTACCCCCAAACTCAAATGAAGGTCACAGGCCTGAAAGAAGAGGAAAGTGTGTTGTGAGATGATATATACCAACACTGTCTGAGTTCAGCTCAGAACTAGTGATCTTCCCAAACTGTATGTCATAAAATGACAGAGCCAGTTCTCTACTACTCTGTTGGGTTATATTTCAATTTGGTGAATCATTTTTTTTTTAGTGTACGCTGTATGTTTAAAATGCTCTGCTCAGGAGTTCATGTGGGCTTCAAGTGGTCCTTGGCCGTCAAGTGCCTTCCCATCCCACCCCACTAAAATTCAAAGTTGCTTTTACAGATTTTAAAGGAAGGGTAGAAAATGTTCCTTTGTCTAAATTACAATTTTTGTTTTAAATATATAGCTTAAACATACAATAAAGACTTTTCTTCCAAATATGTTGGAAGAGTGGGGAATGACAATTGTTAATAAATCTGAGTTGTAATTTTAATTCAGATTGGTTTCTTAATCATTTTCAGGGCAAATGAGGCAAAAATCCAACTACCCTCACCAACCCCACTCCTATCCCACGGCCGCTCATCTCTCAGAACCACTCCATCTTGCTGGGTTTCCCTCAGGTGGGATATCTTTCTTACCTCACCACCATCTCTGCACAAACGTACTCCCATCACTTCTAATGTCCATACCCAGTTCCTTCCCCACCAGCTACCTTTTGCTACAGGCAGGGCTTTTAGGGGTTTGGGGGACTGAGGCAGGTGTGAGGGACTGGGGGAGCCAGGGGGGAGTGGGAGTGGTCTGGGGCAGAGGTTTCATCCGACATAATACATGCAAAGGAATTAATGGCAATCAGAACAACATTGCAGGTTGTGAAATAGATAGAACATGTGTGTTGAAGTTACACAGCCCTGGGTCAGACCCTCCATCTTTGCCAGTTTTTAGTTGGGTGACGTTTGAGAAGTTTCTAAATTTCTCAGTAGCCTCAGCTTTGTAGTATAGTCTGAAGTCTGAGAGGGTTGTACCTCCAGCTTTGTTCTTTTTTCTCAAGATTGCTTTGGCAATTTGGGGTTTTTGTGGTTACATATGAATTTTAGGATTATTTGTTTTATTTTTTTTTTTTTTTTTTTTTTTTTCCACACACACACACTGTATTTTATTTTTACAAGAGATAGATAGACTGACACCAAGCATTGTACATGGATGACCACAACAAAAGCAACAATGATTGCAATTACCAAACATGAAACACACTTATACTATGTCATAACATTGACATTCAGTCCAGTAATCCTCCACTGTAACAGCTCCTTTACTTTGCAGTGAGAATTGATTTGTATATTCTTTTCCTCTGAGTCCTTGTGGGATTTTTTTTTTTTTTTAATTCAGACAGAAAGTCACAAAAATTATACTCATCCTCATCAGTTCACTCAGTCCCATGTAATTAATTTCTTTTTTTTCATCTTGATCTTTTGTTAGCACTTTTATGAGTTCATCAGTTTTTCATTAGAGTTCTGAAAATGCTTATTCATTCAGTTCAGCAGTACAGTCAGTTACCAGAAACCTGTACTTGTCAGAGTCTTTTCCATGAATTTCTTGAAGATGAAACTCTTTTATAGGAACATATTTGCAAAATCATCAGAGTACACCCAGAACTGTCTGTAAATGACAAAAGACTTAAAAATGACCATGGTTAAAGATTTGATGAAAGTTCATAATAATGCAGTTGACAAGAAAATTAGTTATTTCTGAGATATACATTTTAAAGTAATAACTAGGATTATTACTTATAACATTATACCAGAACATATAAGATTTTTAGACGTTTCCTGTAATGTCTGAAACATTTATATTAACATATTTCCATACATATTTCCATACAAATACAAATATAAGATTTTTAGAAATTTCATGTAATGTCTGAAACATTTATATTAACATATTTCCATACATATTTCCATACAAATACAAATATAAGATTTTTAGAAATTTCATGTAATGTCTGAAACATTTATATTAACATATTTCCATACATATTTCCATACAAATACAAATATAAGATTTTTAGAAATTTCATGTAATGTCTGAAACATTTATATTAACATATTTCCATACATATTTCCATACAAATACAAATATAAGATTTTTAGAAATTTCATGTAATGTCTGAAACATTTATATTAACATATTTCCATACATATTTCCATACAAATACAAATATAAGATTTTTAGAAATTTCATGTAATGTCTGAAACATTTGTATTAACATATTTCCATACATATTTCCATACAAATACAAATATAAGATTTTTAGAAATTTCATGTAATGTCTGAAACATTTATATTAACATATCTCCATACATATTTCCATACAAATACAAATATAAGATTTTTAGAAATTTCATGTAATGTCTGAAACATTTATATTAACATATCTCCATACATATTTCCATACAAATACAAATATAAGATTTTTAGAAATTTCATGTAATGTCTGAAACATTTATATTAACATATTTCCATACATATTTCCATACAAATACAAATATAAGATTTTTAGAAATTTCATGTACTGTCTGAAACATTTATATTAACATATTTCCATACATATTTCCATACAAATACAAATATAAGATTTTTAGAAATTTCATGTAATGTCTGAAACATTTATATTAACATATTTCCATACAAATAACCCAATGAAAGTTTAGTATTAGTTGTTTTGTTTGTTTTTTTATACTGCAGGTTCTTATTAGGCATCAGTTTTATACACATCAGTGTATACATGTCAATCCCAATCGCCCAATTCAGCACATCACCATCCCCACCTCATCGTAGTTTTCGCCCCTTGGTGTCCATATGTCCATTCTCTACATCTGTGTCTCAACTTCTGCCCTGCAAACTGGCTCATCTGTACCATTTTTCTACGTTCCACATACATGCATTAACATACGATATTTGTTTTTCTCTTTCTGACTTACTTCACTCTGTATGACAGTCTCTAGATCCATCCACTTCTCAACAAATGACTCAATTTCGTTCCTTTTTATGGCTGAATAATATTCCATCGTATATATGTACCACAACTTCTTTATCCATTCGTCTGTTGATGGGCATTTAGGTTGCTTCCATGACCTGGCTATTGTAAATAGTGCTGCAATGAACATTCGGGTGCACGTGTCTTTTTGAATTACGGTTTTCTCTGGGTATATGCCCAGTAGTGGGATTGCTGGGTCATATGGTAATTCTATTTTTAGTTTTTTAAGGAACCTCCATATTGTTCTCCATAGTGGCTGTATCAATTTACATTCCCACCAACAGTGCAAGAGGGTTCCCTTTTCTCCACACCCTCTCCAGCATTTGTTGTTTGTAGATTTTCTGATGATGCCCATTCTAACAGGAGTGAGGTGATACCTCATTGTAGTTTTGATTTGCATTTCTCTAATAATTAGTGATGTTGAGCATCTTTTCATGTGCTTCGTGGCCGTCTGTATGTCTTCTTTGGAGAAATGTCTATTTAGGTCTTCTGCCCATTTTTGGATTGGGGTGTTTGTTTCTTTGATATTGAGCTGAATGAGCTGTTTATATATTTTGGAGATTAATCCTTTGTCCGTTGATTCATTTGCAAATATTTTCTCCCATTCTGAGGGTTGTCTTTTCGTCTTGTTTATGGTTTCCTTTGCTGTGCAAAAGCTTTGAAGTTTCATTAGGTCCCACTTGTTTATTTTTGTTTTTATTTCCATTACTCTAGGAGGTGGATCGAAAAAGATCTTGCTGTGATTTATGTCAAAGAGTGTTCTTCCTATGTTTTCCTCTAAGAGTTTTATAGTGTCCAGTCTTATATTTAGGTCTCTAATCCATTTTGAGTTTATTTTTGTGTATGGTGTTAGGGAGTATTCTAATTTCATTCTTTTACATGTGGCTGTCCAGTTTTCCCAGCACCACTTATTGAAGAGACTGTCTTTTCTCCATTGTATATCTTTGCCTCCTTTGTCATAGATTAGTTGACCATAGGTGCGTGGGTTAATCTCTGGGCTTTCTATCTTGTTCCATTGATCTATGTTTCTGTTTTTGTGCCAGTACCATATTGTCTTGATTACTGTAGCTTTGTAGTATAGTCTGAAGTCAGGGAGTCTGATTCCTCCAGCTCCATTTTTTTGCCTCAAGACTGCTTTGGCTATTCGGGGTCTTTTGTGTCTCCATACAAATTTTAAGATGATTTGTTCTAGCTCCGTAAAAAATGCCATTGATAATTTGATAGGGATTGCATTGAATCTGTAGATTGCTTTGGGTAGTATACTCATTTTCACAATGTTGATTCTTCCAATCCAAGAACATGGTATATCTCTCCATCTGTTGGTATCATCTTTAATTTCTTTCATCAGTGTCTTATAGTTTTCTGCATACAGGTCTTTTGTCTCCCTAGGTAGGTTTATTCCTAGGTATTTTATTCTTTTTGTTGCAATGGTAAATGGGAGTGTTTCCATAATTTCTCTTTCAGATTTTTCATCATTAGTGTATAGGAATGCAAGAGATTTCTGTGCATTAATTTTGTAACCTGCAACTTTACCATATTCATTAATTAGCTCTAGCAGTTTTCTGGTGGCAGTTTTAGGATTCTCTATGTATAGTATCATGTCATCCGCAAACAGTGACAGTTTTACTTCTTCTTTTCCAATTTGTATTCCTTTTATTTCTTTTTCTTCTCTGATTGCCGTGGCTAGGACTTCCAGAACTATGTTGAATAATAGTGGTGAGAGTGGACATCCTTGTCTCGTTCCTGATCTTAGAGGAAATGCTTTCAGTTTTTCACCATTGAGAATGATGTTTGCTGTGGGTTTGTCATATATGGCCTTTATTATGTTGAGGTAGGTTCCCTCTATGCCCACTTTCTGGAGAGTTTTTATCATAAATGGGTGTTGAATTTTGTCAAAAGCTTTTTCTGCATCTATTGAGATGATCATATGGTTTTTATTCTTCAATTTGTTAATATGGTGTATCACATTGATTGATTTGCGTATATTGAAGAATCCTTGCATCCCTGGGATAAATCCCACTTGATCGTGGTGTATGATCCTTTTAATGTGTTGTTGGATTCTGTTTGCTAGTATTTTGTTGAGGATTTTTGCATCTATATTCATCAGTGATATTGGTCTGTAATTTTCTTTTTTTGTAGTGTCTTTGTCTGGTTTTGGTATCAGGGTGATGGTGGCCTCATAGAATGAGTTTGGGAGAGTTCCTTCCTCTGCAATTTTTTGGAAGAGTTTGAGAAGGATGGGTGTTAGCTCTTCTCTAAATGTTTGATAGAATTCACCTGTGAAGCCATCTGGTCCTGGACTTTTGTTTGTTGGAAGATTTTTAATCACAGTTTCAATTTCATTACTTGTGATTGGTCTGTTGATATTTTCTGTTTCTTCCTGGTTCAGTCTTGGAAGGTTATACCTTTCTAAGAATTTGTCCATTTCTTCCAGGTTGTCCATTTTATTGGCATAAAGTTGCTTGTAGTAGTCTCTTAGGATGTTTTGTATTTCTGCGGTGTCTGTTGTAACTTCTCCTTTTTCATTTCTGATTTTATTGATTTGAGTCCTCTCCCTCTTTTTCTTGATGAGTCTGGCTAATGGCTTATCAATTTTGTTTATCTTCTCAAAGAACCAACTTTTAGTTTTATTGATCTTTGCTATTGTTTTCTTTGTTTCTATTTCATTTATTTCTGCTCTGATCTTTATGATTTCTTTCCTTCTGCTAACTTTGGGTTTTGTTTGTTCTTCTTTCTCTAGTTTCTTTAGGTGTAAAGTTAGATTGTTTACTTGAGATTTTTCTTGTTTCTTTAGGTAGGCTTGTATAGCTATAAACTTCCCTCTTAGAACCGCTTTTGCTGCATCCCATAGGTTTTGGGTCGTCGTGTTTTCATTGTCATTTGTCTCTAGGTATTTTTTTATTTCCTGTTTGATTTCTTCAGTGATCTCTTGGTTATTTAGTAACGTATTGTTTAGCCTCCATGTGTTTGTCTTTTTTACGTTTTTTTCCCTGTAATTCATTTCTAATCTCATAGCGTTGTGGTCAGAAAAGATGCTTGATATGATTTCAATTTTCTTAAATTTACTGAGGCTTGATTTGTGACCCAAGATGTGATCTATCCTGGAGAATGTTCCATGTGCACTTGAGAAGAACGTGTAATCTGCCGTTTTTGGATGGAATGTCCTATATATATCAATTAAATCTATCTGGTCTATTGTGTCATTTAAAGCTTCTGTTTCCTTATTTATTTTCATTTTGGATGATCTGTCCATTGGTGTAAGTGAGGTGTTAAAGTCCCCCACTATTATTGTGTTACTGTCGATTTCCTCTTTTATAGCTGTTAGCAGTTGCCTTATGTATTGAGGTGCTCCTATGTTGGGTGCATATATATTTATAATTGTTATATCTTCTTCTTGGATTGATCCCTGGATCATTATGTAGTGTCCTTCCTTGTCTCTTGTAACATTCTTTATTTTAAAGTCTATTTTATCTGATACGAGTATAGCTACTCCAGCTTTCTTTTGATTTCCATTTGCATGGAATATCTTTTTCCATCCCCTCACTTTCAGTCTGTATGTGTCCCTAGGTCTGAAGTGGGTCTCTTGTAGACAGCATATATATGGGTCTTGTTTTTGTATCCATTCAGCCAGTCTATGTCTTTTGGTTGGGGCATTTAATCCATTCACGTTTAAGGTAATTATCGATATGTATGTTCCTATGACCATTTTCTTAATTGTTTTGGGTTTGTTTTTGTAGGTCCTTTTCTTCTCTTGTGTTTCCCACTTAGAGAAGTTCCTTTAGCATTTGTTGTAGAGCTGGTTTGGTGGTGCTGAATTCTCTTAGCTTTTGCTTGTCTGTAAAGCTTTTGATTTCTCCATCAAATCTAAATGAGATCCTTGCTGGGTAGAGTAATCTTGGTTGTAGGTTCTTCCCTTTCATCACTTTAAGTATTTCATGCCACTCCCTTCTGGCTTGCAGAGTTTCTGCTGAGAAATCAGCTGTTAACCTTATGGGGGTTCCCTTGTATGTTATTTGTCGTTTTTCCCTTGCTGCTTTCAATAATTTTTCTTTGTCTTTAATTTTTGCCACTTTGATTACTATGTGTCTCGGCGTGTTTCTCCTTGGGTTTATTCTGTATGGGACTCTCTGCGCTTCCTGGACTTGGGTGGCTATTTCCTTTCCCATGTTAGGGAAGTTTTCGATTATAATCTCTTCAAATATTTTCTCTGGTCCTTTCTCTCTCTCTTCTCCTTCTGGGACCCCTATAATGCGAATGTTGTTGCGTTTAATGTTGTCCCAGAGGTCTCTTAGGCTGTCTTCATTTCTTTTTATTCTTTTTTCTTTAGTCTGTTCCGCAGCAGTGAATTCCACCATTCTGTCTTCCAGGTCACTTATCCGTTCTTCTGCCTCAGTTATTCTGCTATTGATTCCTTCTAGTGTAGTTTTCATTTCAGTTATTGTATTGGTCATCTCTGTTTGTTTGTTCTTTAATTCTTCTAGGTCTTTGTTAATCATTTCTTGCATCTTCTCAATCTTTGCCTCCATTCTTATTCCGAGGTCCTGGATCATCTTCACTATCATTATTCTGAATTCTTTTTCTGGAAGGTTGCCTATCTCCACTTCATTTAGTTGTTTTTCTGGGGTTTTTTCTTGTTCCTTCATCTGGTACATAGCCCTCTGCCTTTTCATCTTCTCTGTCTTTCTGTAACTGTGGTTTTTGGTCCACAGGCTGCAGGATTGTAGTTTTTCTTGCTTCTGTTGTCTGCCCTCTGGTGGTTGAGGCTATCTAAGAGGCTTGATGGGAGGCTCTGGTGGTGGGTAGAGCTGACTGTTGCTGTGGCGGTCAGAGCTCAGTAAAACCTTAATCCACTTGACTGTTGATGGGTGGGGCTGGGTTCCCTCCCTGTTGCTGTGGCGATCAGAGCCCAGTAAAACCTTAATCCACTTGACTGTTGATGGGTGGGGCTGGGTTCCCTCCCTGTTGGTTATTTTGCCTGAGGCAACCCAACACTGGAGCCTACCCGTGCTCTTTGGTGGGGTTAATGGCAGACTCTGGGAGGGCTCACGCCAAGGAGAACTTCCCAGGACCTCTGCTGCCAGTGTCCTTATCCCCACGGTGAAACAGAGCCACCACTCGCCTCTGCAGGAGACCCCCCAACACCAGCAGGTACGTCTGGTTCAGTCTCCCCCAGGGTCACTGCTCCTTCCCCTGGGTCCCGATGCACACATTACTTTGTGTGTGCCCTCCAAGAGTGGGGTCTCTGTTTCCCCCAGTCCTGTCACAGTCCTGCAATCAATTCCCACTAGACTTCAAAGTCTGATTCTCTAGGAATTCCTCCTCCCGTTGCAGGACCCCCAGGTTGGGAAGCCTGAGGTGGGGCTCAGAACCTTCACTCCAGTGGGTGGACTTCTGTGGTATAAGTGTTCGCCAGTCTGTGAGTCACCCACCCAGCAGTTATGGGATTTGATTTTACTCTGATTGAGCCCCTCCTACCGTCTCACTGTGGCTTCTCCTCTGTCCTTGGACGTGGGGTGTCCTCCTTGGTGAAGTCCAGGGTCTTCCTGTCAATGATTGTCCAGCAGCCAGTTGTGATTCTGGTGCTCTCGCAAGAGGGAGTGAGAGCACGTCCTTCTACTCCGCCATCTTGGTTAATCTCGGATTATTTGTTTTAGTTCTGTGAAAAATATCATGAGTATTTTGATAGGGATTGAATTAAATCTGTAGATTGCTTTGGGTACCATGGCCATTTTAACAATACAAGAACAAAAGATATCTTTCCATTTCTTTGTATCATCTTCAATTTCCTTCATCCATGTTTTATAGTTTTCAGAGTACAGGACTTTCACATCCTTGGTTAAGTTTATTCTTAGGTACTGTAATATTTTTGATGCGATTTTAAACAAGATTTTTTTTTTTACTTTAAATTCTGATATTTCATTATTAGTATATAAACTCACAACAGATTTCCATATATTAATCTTGTATCCTGTAACCTTGCTGGAAGTATTTATTAGTTCTAATAGTTTTTGTGTGGAGACTTTAGGTTTCTCTATATAGAGTATTGTGTCATCTGCAAATACTGACAGTTTTACTTCTTCCCTTCCAACTGGATACCCTTATTTCTTTTTCTTGCCTGATTGCTGTGGCTAGGACTTCCAATACTATGTTAAATAGAAGCAGTGAGAGTGGGCATCCTTGTTTGTTCCTGAATTTAGTGGAAAGGCTTCCAGATTTTCACCACTGAGTATGTGGGTTTGTCATAAATGGCCATTTTATTCTTTGTTTTCCAGTTGTGTTTATAGTTCTTCTCTGATCATTTATTCTTATTTGTGTTTCTCCCATTGTGGTTTGATGATTTTCTTTTGTAGTATGCTTGGGTTCCTTTATCTCAACATTTCTTTTAGGGTAGGTTTAGTATTGCTTAATCTTTTAGTTTTTGCTTGTCTGAGAAATTCTTTATCTCTCCTTCTATTCTAAATGATAATCTTGCTGGGTAGAGTATCCTAGGTTGTGGGTTTTCCCTTTCAGCAGTCTGAATACATCATGTCACTCCCTTCTGGCCTGCTAACTTTCTGCAGAGAAATCAGCTGATAGCCTTATGGAGATTCCCTTGTACATGACTCTCTGTTTTTTTCTTTCTGCCTTTAGAATTCTCTCTTTAACTTTTGCTATTTTAATTATACGTCTTGGTGTGGGTCTGTTGGGGTTCATCTCGTTTGGGATCCTCTATGCTTCCTGTACCTGGATATCTGTTTCCTTCTTCAGATTTGGGAATTTTTCAGCAATAATCTCATCAAATGCATTTTTGATTCCCTTCTCTCTGTCTTCTCCTTTTGATACAAATGTAGGCACGTTTGATGTTACCCCAGAGATCTTGCATGTTGCACTTGTTTTTGTTTGTTTGCTTTGTTTTGTTTTTTGTCATTCTATTGTTCTGACTGAGTGATTTCCATTCTTCTATCTTCCAGATCACTTATGTGTCTGTCTGTGTCATTTATTCTGCTATTCATTGCTTCTGGAGTATTCTTTATCTCAGATACTGAATTATCTATGTTTGATTGGGTCTTTCTATTTTCTAGTTCCTTATTAAAATGATCTGTGTTTAGATCATTTCTCTTCCCAATTCAATTAGCATTTTTATTACCAATGATTTGAATTCTTTATCTGGTAAGTTGCTTATTTCTGTTTCATTGTTTTTTCATGGGTTTTCTCTTTTGCTCTTTCAGTTGAGAGTAGTTCCTCTGCCTTTTCATTTCACTTAAGTTTCTCTGTGTCTATGAACCTAGATGAAACAGTTAGCTATTTTGGTTTGGAAGGGGTGTTCTTATGTGGGAGTGTCCCTATGCTGTGTGCATGTGCCCACTGCCTTTGGTGGGAGAGCTGGATTTGATGTGGATGCCAGCCATGTCTTTCCTCAGGGTGTGCTGGCAGCTGTCACCTTGGTAGGGGATGGGGCTGGAGGTGGAGGAGCTAGAGATGGAGCTGTGTGTGAGGCAGGACGTCCTCTCTGCTCAGTGGTTGTCACCGCCCTTGGGTCTGCTCCCAAGTTGCTGGAGTGGAAGCCCCGAGGGTCAGGCTTGAGCTGACTCTTCTCCCTTAAAGTGTGTGTTTTCCCTTCTCCTCACTCTGGGATCTTTGCCCCCAAAGGAGGGGAGTGCTGAAGCAAGTAGGGCTCATGGGCTTACAGAGTTCGGCTCAGATGCACCCCATGATCCTGTCTTTTCACTTGTTTCACTTGTGGCCACCCCAGATCTAGTGCTAGGCTGTAGCATGGAGTGAGTGGGGCCAGAATGTTTCTTCGGCTTGGGCTGGGGCATGCAGCAAGGTGGTCGTGGGCTGCCACTTGAATACACGCCAACAATGGCTGCCTCCATGAAGGGCTCTCTTTATATCACAGTTTTCTTTTAAAAAGATCAGCTTTTTTAAAAATAAATTTATTTATTTTATTTATTTACTTTTGGCTGCTTTGGTTCTTTGTTGCTGTGTGCGGCTTTCTCTAGTTGCGGCGAGCGGGGGCTACTCTTCGTTGCAGTGCCTGGGCTTCTCATTGTGGTGGCTTCTCTTGTTGCAGAGCATGGGCTCTAGGTGCATGGGCTTCAGTAGTTGTGGCACGTGGGCTCAGTAGTTGTGGCTCAGGGCTCTAGAGCACAGGCTCAGTAGTTGTGGCGCCCAGGCTTAGTTGCTCCACAGCATGTGGGATCTTCGCGGACCAGGGCTCGAACCTGTGTCCCCTGCATTAGCGGGTGGATTCTTAACCACTGCACCACCAGGGAAGCCCAAAAGATCAGCTTTTACAGGACAATAAAAACATGACCTTCTAATGTCAGTTTACAAATATGTTTCAGAAACACTTCCACTATCCAAAAAAATAAAAAATGAAGCTAATTAGAGTTACAACAATAAAGCTATTTGTTAAATCCCTTTTTATTTCATGTTTGTCCTTAGTGCCTTGATTATTATTTCTTACTGAGGAACTTATACCAAGGTGAGAAAATTCCCAAAAAAGACCAAATAGATACTTGCTGCCTGACACTTGTGTTCTGTGTGACAGTTTACGTGCCATAAGCTTCATTTCTCAATAGCAAAATAAGCCCTTTCTCCATCTACCATAATCATTTCCCCAGATTTGGAGTATGTCTCAATTCACTTATTTGCTAAAACTGACCTCTAAATTTACCTTTTCGGCCAAATGGAAGGGAGCAAGTGGTTTCTCGCTACCTCCACTCTTTAAAAACAATAACTGAATAATGTATATTGTTGTCAAGCCAATCTAAGCTGCTTTTGAGCAAGGATGTTTTCTCTCTTGCATGTTCTTCACAAATGTGTATGTAATGATTAATTTCTATAGATGTTAACTCCATAGAAAATATGCTGATGAATTGGAATCTAGATTCTAGCTTCTTTTTCTTTCTTCCAACCAGGGGTCAAAAATTCAAATGTCTACATGTGTGAAGGCTTCATGTAAGACAATAGGGAGTGGTAAGAGCTACTGCAAACATGAGAGCAATATCCTCTCTAAAGGCTTTCAAATTTTAAAATAACAATAAACACTATAAGAGCTTTAAATTTTTTGATTGACCGAATTTGTTCCAACAACCAGCCAGTTTTCTAATTCTATATATAATAAAATGAAAAGTGTCTTTTGTCACCCCTGTTTAGAGTCAAAACATGTTCTCTCTGGATGAGATTTTAGAGACCATCCTTTCTGTGCCTTCTTGATATTATAGATACAACAGCTGATGGGCAGAAATCTCTTACTTTCGTGCACAAACTTTTCTCGCTCTGAGTTCAAAATGGGACTTTGAGCTCTGGTTTCCAGACCCTCTGCCTGATCCTCAGGGGACCTGAGCAATGGCCCCTGGGTGGTGGCAGCCTCAGATGATGGAGTGGCAGCAAGGCTGGCAGCCCAGGTGGGCTCTGAAGGCTCATTCTCTTTGTCCTGGGCTCCAGAGACACTGACCTATACAAAAAATTCACAGTTTTGAATCTGGTGATATCAAGTCAAAAAAGCTACTTTGCTTTGGGGAACACTTAAAGAAAAGTTTCTCCCCAATTCTTCAATATTAATTATTTCAATAAAAGCTCACGAAACGATGCCTCTCCCCTATGTCAGACGTTCCTGAATACCTAAGTTATGGATTTTCTGACCACCTCGTGGTCACACACATTTTTCCCACTGCCAGGCACAAATGCTGTTGTGCTGGGCCTTCAGAGAGATCTACCTGCAGGGTACAAAAGATGTGAGTTTGGGAGGAGTTCATCTTCATCCTTTTCTTAGTCAGTTGTATGAGGAGGGAAAATAACCAATAATTTCTTTGACCTTTTTTTTTTTTAATGGCCTTTTCCTCTCTGTTTTCTAAAACGAGAGAACTTAACAATATATTCCAAAATATCTACCATGAACTCCACCAATGTTGAGATTGGGAATTGAAGTGACAGAGGACAATGATACTGTTAAAATAAAAACAATAGCAGTCACTTCTCATCTCATCCTATTATCTGGACCCCAGCAAATGTCAAATGCTGCAGGATGCTTAGCTTCTAAGAAGTTCTGAGAAATGTATGCTAGCTAAGGGATAAAGGATTATAATATCAAAAGCAAGTTTTCTGAACTAAGATTTCCAAGTTTCATCTAAATTTATGATATGTAATGAAACAAGGAAGAAAATGTGTTTTGCTTAAAAACTTAAAAAAAAGTCACATCAGTTATTCTTGACTACAGTTGCCAGGAGCTAGGACAATCTTTCATGGGTCCAATTAAGTTCTTTTTCTTTTTCCTTGGACCCCAGCTACATGAGGTTGAATCGATAATTCATTTCAGTCCTAGCACAGGGTGGTCATTTATCCTCGCAAGGCCCTCTCTTGTTTGTTTGCTTTTGTTTATTTATTTAAATAGGCAAATCTGTGAACTAGGTAAAGTCATTTTTGATGCTTCCTCACCTGTGGTTCCTGTCATCTTATGACCAAAGCCAGCTGTCATCATTAGCTGCTCTCTGCCATCTAAACTGTTCCACTGCTTTTGATTCTGTACACACACACACACACACACACACACACACACACACACACACAATGTGGAAGAGCTAGCTAACTCTATTACTCATCTATGTATATTTTTACAATAATTAAATGATTATCAGAGCAAATATTTCCATTGGGACTGGTCTGGTTATCAGCCTATACAAACGGCACTCAATTCAAATACAGTAGTGATGTTTCATTAACCCCAAACACATCTTTTGGTACAAATAGAGGTAGACCTGTGGGTCAGTTGGCATTCCTCTTTCTTTCAGAATGATCCTGTATATACAGATGATGATTTGAATATGAATTTTGTTATATTCATAGAACTACAGAATTTTAAGTTTAGAGGAAACATTTATCAGTACTTCATTTTCTATGGAGGAATCTGAAGCTCCAAATAATTAATAATTAATAATCTAAAGCTTCCCCCAAATTATTGGTAAGTTAGTGGCAAAATTAGCAATGTCCTTTTCAGGAAAGAAATACTGTTTTGTTTTGTTATTTTGCTTGCTCATATTTCATTTTAAGCAAAAAATAAGTTAAAAGAAAAGCTTGACTGAGGAGCAGCTTATCAAACATAAAAAAGACAACAGGCGTTATGGCTACACTTGAGATATACTGTCAGGTGAGAATGTTCCTTTGCAGAAGTTCACTGGGCAGCATGGTTCTCTTAAAGGCATTAACTCAGCCTCTAAATAACCATCTTGTTCAAGTCTTAAGGTCTCATAAGTCATTCTTTACCTCTTGTAAGTTTAGGAGTGTATGTTTTCTTTCTCAATCACGTCATTATTTGGGAATTTTTTTAAAAATAAATTTATTTATTTATTTATTTATGGCTCTGTTTGGTCTTTGTTGCCATGCGCAGGCTTTCTCTAGTTGTGGCAAGCGGGGGCTGCTCTTCATTGCGGTGCGCGGGCTTCTCATTGCGGTGGCTTCTCTTGTTGTGGAGTGCAGGCTCTAGGCGCGTGGGCTTCAGTAGTTATGGCACATGGGCTCAGTAGTTGTGGTGCACGGGCTTAATTGCTCCGTGGCATGTAGGATCTTCCCGGACCAGGGCTCGAACCCGTGTCCCCTGCATTGGCAGGCGGATTCTTAACCACTGCGCCACCAGGGAAGCCCTATTTGGGAATTTTGACTACTAGAACATTACACCTCAGGTTCTAGAACAAGTGAAATATTTTTTTTTCATAAATGAGAATAATTTTATCTTTTGGCTCCATGAGATTTCAGTTTATTTAAGCAAATATATAATTATATTATGTATAGTTTACATAATACATAATTATATTATATATTATAGTTTGCCATTTTTATAATTTTCTTATTACAAAAGCAAACATGTTCATTGAAGGGAATTTACAAAATCTGAACAAGCAACAGGAAGAAACTAGAAATCACAAGTGATTCCACCTCCCAGAAATAATTGTTGTTGATACTCAGGTGGTTTTTTCCCCAGTCTTTTTTCTATATGCATATATATTTTTTAACAAAATATATACTGTATGTTTGGTTTTCTGGGTTTTTTTAATTTAATATGTTTCCATATATTTTACTGTGACTCTGTAACACCATTTTGAACACAGAATATACATAACTACAATAGCGCTTTTTAACATTTAATTTACTTGCTTTTTTTTTTTTTCTGTAGAAACCACATTGCTCATTCTGGTCAAAGAACACACATATTTGAGCCTTGTGAGACAAAGTTTTACCAATGTGTACTTTCACCAGTAAGTGTCTTCCCTTAAGCTATCACCATTTTTGAGACATTATGATTGGAAAAAGAGATCAAGTTTGATGGGTCAAAAGTCCTCCAAGTGATCTACCTATAGCCCCACCAGTCTGCTTCCTCCCCACGTTTGTAACCCCGCGTCCCACTCCTCCCAGCACAGCCTGCTACGCTTTCATTCCTTCCTCTTCCTCACGCTGCCTCTGGCTCTCAAAGTCAGTCCTCCCACCACCGCCCAGGAAAAGTTCGTCCCCAGCAGCAGAACCTTCCCCAGGGACCCAGTCAGTACTAAGGCCCCCCTTCCAGAAGGGGCATTGTACCTCTGCTGCTCCGTGCTTGGCCCTGACCATGCAGAAGTTAACCTGGAAGCCTATCCTCTCGATCATTTCTGGTTTCACATGTGTAAATATCACTTTCCTGATAAGACACATTAAGCCATGCCACATTTCTCTCTCGCGCTTTTTCTTCTTCCTTCCTGCCTTTTCTTCTTTATTTAAAATCTTTATAGCGTGGAGGAGGAAATATTTGCCACTGGGTAAATTCAGAATGGGTCAGAGAGAAAGACAGAAAGGGGGAGAGAGAGGGGGATAGGGGGACACTTTGGATTCATTATTCAATTCCTCTAGGCTTTATTATTTTATTGGCCATGCCACACGGCATGCGGAATATTAGTTCCCAGACCAGCGATCGAACCTATGCCTCCTGAAGTGGAAGCAGTGAGCAGTCCTAACCACTGGACTCCCAGAGAATTCTCTCCTCTAGGCTTTAATGTCATCATTTTAAAATAGGAAAAGATTAGCCCCTAACATACCTTCCAACACTGAAAGTGGGATATAAGCCACCCCAAACTTTACTGGCAGAATACACACCGAATTCATGATAGTGGCTGCTTCTGGAGAGAGGAGGAGGAGGAGGAAGAGACTCTGAAGGAGAACAGCAAGGACTCTAAGTTTATCTGAAGCAACCAGTGATGAACAGAGGGAAACACCAGTTATGGCTGGGTGGTGGGCACTCCAGTGTTTGCTATATGCGTTCTCTGTTTTTTTGTTGTTGTTGTTGTTGTTTTTTAATAAATCTTAAACCTAAACACAACAGGCTGCCTATCAGCTCTGCACACTTCTGCTCCCCCCACACTGGCCTGCCTTGGAGGAGACGAATGGCCCCAGCTCCGAGCAGGGCTCACACAGTAAAACACAGCAGAGGAGCCGGGCCATGAGGGGCCGACATCTGGAGGCCGGGCTGTTCCGTGCAGCCGGACAGGCAGATGTGTTATGCTCAGTCCCTTCTAGCCTTAGAGCAGATCTTTAAGGGGAGAAAACAGATTTCAAGCAGCATCCAAGAACGTGAGTGTATGACTTAAAGGAGGATAACTAAATAGGTGCCACACAGTTCTAGAAGGTCCTTTGGTTTCTGATTTCCGAACATTTTCCTCATAACTCATTACCCAGAACCTTGCATATATTGCAGACAAGCTCTTTAAACTTGAGCTCCCGTCTTCCCTGGATGAGTGCTGATGATCATGAGTATTAGCCCATGTGCTCAGACTTAGCTTTTCCCAGCACTGCAGGGCCACGTTTCTCCCAGTCAGCTGTGGGGATTCTGCTCCTGCCAGCTGGGGCACTGCCAGGGCCTTCAAGGTGCCTGGCTTCGCAGGTTCTGACCTTGATTGCCGCTTCCCAGATGATAACACTTCTTTGCCAGGTCTCTCAGCGCTCAAGCACTTAAGCTGAATGCTCTCCATTTGCATTTAAGGTTGCTGAGGACTGTCAGGAACACCTTGAGTTTGGGCTGCACCTCCCCTGATCGCCTGCAGCTTTCCTAGAGGGAAACTGCAAGATTTTATTCCGTTTAAACCCTCTCATACATTAGTATAACGTCCTCCATTCTGGCATTGCCCAGTAAAGGTTTTTGACTGTTCTAATCACATACTTTTACAAAAGGAAGAATCTTCTGGTAATAATCCCTTATTTTACAAATGAGGACATGGAAACCTTAAGAAACAGGTGATTCGGGCTTCCCTGGTGGCGCAGTGGTTGAGAATCTGCCTGCTAATGCAGGGGACACGGGTTCGAGCCCTGGTCTGGGAAGATCCCACATGCCACGGAGCAGCTGGGCCCGTGAGCCACAATTGCTGAGCCTGCGCGTCTGGAGCCTGTGCCCCGCGACGGGAGGGGCCGCGATAGAGAAAGGCCCGCGCACCGCGATGAAGAGCGGTCCCCGCACCGCGATGAAGAGTGGCCCCCGCTTGCCGCAACTGGAGAAAGCCCTCGCACGAACCGAAGACCCAACACAGCCAAAAAATAAATAAATAAATAAATAAATAAATAAGAAAATCCTTTAAAAAAAAAAAAAAAAAAAAAGAAACAGGTGATTCACCCAATGCCAGGCAGCTGTCAGATCTCATTTCTAAGATGTCATTCACTGTGAAATACACTATAAATTTTAAGTTTAAAAAAAGACCACAGCATACTAAGCAGATGCATACCAATCTCTGAAATAATAAAGTAGGAAAAGTATAAATTCTGGAGACAAGGAAATAAAGGATTTAGCTTTAGCATTGAGACTACAAGCCAAGTTTCCTGACTTCCAGATCTGGGATATTTTTTCTTGATCACTTTGCAATATGTTATTTTTTTTCTTCTCCCTAAGAGAGGAACATCTTACATTCTAAGGCTAATAAGTCTATGATTAGCAATATATGAGGCTTCCACAGACACATCACCTGGCAATACTAATAATTCATTGTTATGCAGTTTATCAAGAAGAATTTGAGGTTTTTTTGACTACCACAATGAGAAAGCATTAATTCTACTTTATAAACAATTAAATTATTGTATTGACCAATATAACTATATCTGTGTATGTGGCTTAGTCAAGACCACTTACAAATAATTAGGTCTGATTTCAGGAAATCAACTTAATTTTCGTGTCAGTGGAGAAAATAAACTAGTATTAGGCTTAGTCCCAAGTCTTTTGAAAGTTTAAAAAGTCCATGTATTTTGAAAGTATTGATTATGGACTTTGAATAGGCTACTTCATTCAATAGTGAGTATAATATGATGGAGCAACCTATAAAATTTTACTTGAATATGATAAAGGAGAGAATATAGATGTACTCAAATATTTGTGTCTCTTTCCTAATCTGTCATGGATACTCAGTACCAAGTTAAAACATAGGCCATGGTACTAAAGACAGGTTTTTAAGAAAATTCAGCCAAAATGGAATCATATATATGATAAATAATTCAATGATGTTATTTTTAAAAGAGCAAAAAAATAAAATGACACTATCAGCAAGTAATGGATAAGCTGAAGAGGATATAGAAAAGAGAGATGGGATAAGAGTTTTGAGACCATATTATTAAATACTGATAAGAAATGATGAGGCCCTGATCTAAAGCAGTAGAGGTATTGAGGAGGAGAAAGGAATTGAGAGCATAGATCGAGGGATGATAGGAACAGACCAAAGACCACAGTACCAACAAGTGGGGACGATACAGTGAGAACAGAGCTACAGGTGTATCCTAGATTTCTCGCCAGGTACCCGGCTGGTTGGAGGGACCACACCCCTAGGAAGGAAATCTGGAGGATCAGCACGTTGAACGTATTCCATGTTGAATGCCTGCGGGGCACCCAGAAGAAGATGTGCACAGACAATCAAAATGTGAATCTGGGACCCAGGAGAAAGGTCTGGATTGGGGAGGCAGATTTGTGAGTAGGCACACGTGGCTTTGGAACTCAGAAAGAGAATATGGAACAAGAAGAGAAGCAGGCTAAGGACAAATCTCAGAAAAATTGAGTTTAATGTGAAGGGGTAAACAGAGAAAGAAAAAACCCAAAAGCAATTGAGAAAGAATGCTCAGAAGAAGGAGAAGGAGAGAGACGACTTGCAAAATCAGAAATAAGCAGCGGCGCGGTGATATATGCAAAAGAGAGATTAGGTAAGAATATGGCAGTAAGGATTTGGCAATCAAAGGGTTGTTGGTGACTTTTCCAGCTGAGCTTCAGGGGCATATTGGAGGCAGCAGCCTGACTTCAGAGGGTTTCCCAGGGGAACAGAAGTGAGGAAACAGTGAGAGCCAGAGGGAGATGGAGAGAAGGAGAATGAGGGTGCATGTGTGGTTGTGAGGGACAGAGACAGCAGAGACTGGCCTGTGGAATAACTTTATTATATAAACATAGAGATAGGACAGTAGCAAAAGGGACATGTGAACTAAGAGAGGGTTTGGGAATTTTTGAGATGGGAGAGCCTGCAGCCTATTTCCTGACTCTACGGAAAGAGTCAGAAGTGTCGGCAGGAAAGGGTATCACAGGGAAGGAAGATCCTGGTCTTGGAAGAGGCAGAAGGGAATGGCCTCAGAGCACAGTAGGGGACAAGCAGGTGTCACGTCAGAGTTGAGGACAGAGCCCATGGTCAGGTCTGAGGATGAAGGGACACATCCAATTCCATTATCAAGGCAGAACCTGCCTAGGGCTCCGGTTCTCGAAGAAATTGCCAGTGGAACCCTGGTTTCAGAAGTGGCCCTCTTTAGATGGATCTTGAGATGGAGTAAGAACACATAAGCGTTGTGGGGCATTGAGAGTAAGAGATGGAAGAGATGGAAAAACTGAAAATGGAGATGGAGATCTTTGAGCAGCTTGTGTGATAATGAAAGGAGGGGAGAAATGCGGCCAGTGGAATGGGGACCAGGGATAGGGTCTCACTAAAAGAGAGGATGGAAAAAGAGAGGGCAGGACAGCCAGCAAAGTCAGCCTGCTGTGTTAGCTTTCTGTAATTTACATCTATACAGGACATCCATTTCTTCCATAGAAATGAGGAACCTGCATGCTTGGCTTAAGGCTGGCATTGGACTGTACATCAGGACTATATTAAATAGAAGGAGGGGACTCTGAGCTCCACCTTGGCCTCCACCATGCCTCTCCACCTCATGCAGGAGCTACTCAGAGGGACTCTTCCCACACCAGCTCGGCTGTCACCTTCACTGTGTTGCTGTGGAATCACTCCTCATGGGAATCCCACAGCCTCCTTTCTACAGAGAGAAAAAAATCTCTGCTGCCAGTTATCTAAATTATTTGCAATCTGGGGACAATTTTTCATAATACAAAAAAGCACCTTTATGGAAAGGGTAGACAGGGCTTCTTTCCTTTCTGCTCTTTCAAGGGGGAAAGAAATCTGCAATACTGTTACAAGAAACTGGCTTCAGTGAATAAACACTCTTTGCATTGACGTTAATTATGAATACATTTAGAATGACAAAAAGTGACTTCATACATGAAATCCATATACTTATTTGCCTAATGGGCTGTTACTGGATATAGCCACTTGGTCTGATTAAATGTTTACTTGATTTAATTGCCCTCTTCCCATTTATATCTGGGAAATCTTTCCCCAACTGGCCACACCCAGAATGAATAAAGGAACATCAAGTACCAACATTGTTAGTCCCATAAAAGATCAGGATTTTTTTATGTATACAATCTTGTTAATGATAGTATAGTTGATGCCTTTCACGGAAGGAAATCTTCAGATTTCTTTTTCTAACAGTTGGTATAGCTTTGGTTTGGTCCATAAGTATTTATTGAGCATCTACTGTGTGCAAGATGAAGCACAGTTTTAGGTCCTGAGAGACACAAAGTTTAATTAGACACAGATGTCCTCAAGGAATTTAAATCCATTAGGAAAGTTAAGGTACATACAAAAATAAGTATTAACAATGTTAAAATGTGATAAATTCCAGAAGAAAGTATAAACTATCCTGAGATTTCAGGAAAGAGGCAGAATAGAATGGATGTACGCGTTTAGCTTCTCAAGACTGGCCTGAAAAGGCAACAGAGCTGGGATTGTGAAAGCGTTATGAATTTAGCGGAACCTGGGAAATCCTTCTGCTTTCCATATTTCCCAATACATCTGTTTGTAGATATATAGTGTACATCATGTTCATTCCACAACTAGGTAAAATTGTTCAAATGCAAGTCCTTCTTGACTTAAATCAACCCATTGGCTTAGATTTCTCACAAAAGTGTAATAACTGATATCAGATTTTCCCCTAAAAACAGATTTTGATAGAAAGGAGAGGAAGAAGGAATACAGAGCTAGGTGTCTTAAGGAGTGATAGAAGAGACAACAGAGAGGAAATAGAGACGCAAAAAGGGAAACAGGGCTTCTGAGATTGTTTATTTATTTTGCAGTATTGCCTAGGGTAGGCTTGGGAACAATCTGAGGATTGAAAGGTTTTGACAGATTCATGTTACTTTAGGTGTTTCGATACTATAATTTTATTTATTTTTTATTATTTTATTTATTTTTTTATAAATTTATTTTATTTATCTATTTTTGGCTGCGCTGGGTGTTTGATACTGCTCACGGGCTTTCTCTAGTTGCGTCGAGCGGGGGCTACTCTTCGTAGTGGTGTGTGGGCTTCTCATTGCGGTGGTTTCTCTTGTTGCGGAGCACGGGCTCTAGGCGCACAGCCTTCAGTAGTTGTGGCACGCGGGCTCAGTAGTTGTGACACAGTAGTTGTGAAAGAAGTAGAAAAGGGAACAGGAGGAGCAATGAAACATTACTCAACAGGGGCTCTAGAGCATAGGCTCAGTAGTCATGGCGCACAGGCTTAGTTGCTCCAAGGCACGTGGGATCTTCCCGGACCAGGGCTCGAACCTGTGTCCCCTGCACTGGCAGGCGGATTCTTAACCACTGTGCCACCAGGGAAGCCCCCTATAATTATACTTTTAGATAAAGGTGGGTGTGCATGCACAGATACATACATATGTTTTTGTATTTATGTGTGTGTATACATTATATATACATACGACTGATCTAAAGTGTGAATATAAATGCATATATGTTTGTTCAGACCAAATATCTATTAGGATCATTCATTTTTAAAAATTCACTCTTACTTCGGTGCTTGTGCAAAGAGAGACAGGGTGAGAAGGTGTAGAGACAAGAGGGACTATCCAAGTTCAAGTTCATTACAAGCTCCCACTATCTCAGTCAGAGGGCCCCTAGGGAGATCCAACTGATACCCACCCTGTGACTCTTCGTGTTACAAATCTAAACTATTTTGGATGTCCTCTACTTATGCCCTCCCCTCCCCAGCTACTAGAATGCTTCCTCTGTCATAACCTGTTAACATCAGTTTTCTCTCAGGGCATCTATCTTCCTATGTCATGACACCAGAGGCACAGGCTCTTGTCTCATTCTGCGCCGTTGCCTTGGATGTCCCTCAGCCACCTCCGCTTTGGTACAAAATAAGCCCATTATTTTCCTTCAAAGAACCCTACCCTGCCTCCTATATTCTCCATCTCAGTGGATGGTGTTTCAGTTCACCCCATCTCCAAGCTAGAAATACAACCGTTCTCCCCAAACCCTATTCCTAACCTCCAATCCATTCAGTCACTAAATCCTGTTCATTCTACCCCAGAAATGGCTTTCCAATCCATGTGTCCCTTTATTCCAATGGCCCCTGCCTTAGTTTAAGGCCTCATTATCTCTCACCTGGACTATTACTCCTCTTATCCCACCTCCAGTCTCCTCTCCCCCTCCTCCTTCTATTTATCTTTCATAGTGCAACCAAATGTGACCATACGACCCTTGCTTTTAAGACTCTCCTGCTTTCTCCTGGTTGCCTGGCCTATGGATGAAGTTCAAGCTCCTTAGCTTGACACATGAAGCCATTTATAATTAGTCCTCAAATTATTTGTCCAGTTTTAACTCTCGCCCTTCTGCCAGATACACCTTCGGCTCCAGTTAGACTGAACTTGTCCTCATTTCTTAAAATGCCATTCCCTTTGGATTTCCCCTTTGCCCCCACATGTTCCCCTTTCTTGGAAATACGCTTTCCCCTACTCTTGCCTTGAAAAACACTTACTTAGTCTTAAAACTCAGCTCAACACCACATCCTCTGTAAAGGCTTCCATTACTCTGCCCTGAACTTAACTGCACCGTCTCTTGAGCTTCGTCCATAGCTCTGCTGAAGTTCTTAATACCTCTTGTACTTATCCATTCACTGAGAGACCATGGACTTCTCCTGGGCAGGAACTGTGTCCTAAGAGCCACCCCTGAGCACTGCAGTAAATGATCAATACATGCCGCTGGAATTCATTGATTATGAGGAGAGTTCCGTTTAGGCACCACTTGCTGGTTGAAACCTGAGTTTGCTCTTGTGTAGGAAACTTTTAGAAAGGGACGTGGGTTGACTAAGGGAAGAACAAAGGGATAACTCACACAAGCAAGAGGAGATGGGCTGTGTACATTACTGTCTGTAATTTACTGTAAAGTGCTCAGTAAAAACCAGAGTTGGCAAATCCCCATGGGCCAAATCTGAGTCTTCACCTGTTTTGGGAAATAAGTTTTATCTGAACACAGCCATGTTTATTCATTGAAGTACTGGCTATGGCTGCTTTTGCATTTCAAAGGCAGAGTTGAGTCATGGCAACAGAGATCAAATGGCCTGCAAAACCCAAAATCTTTACTCTATGGCCCTTTACAGAAAGGGTTTGTTGACCCCCTATACAGACCATGTGATATAAATGCGTGTGTTAATTTCAATCTACAATCCAGGGGCAGTCTGTTGCCCTAATTGGAATGTCCCATCTCAAAGTCGGTTCGTATTTAATCAAACAGAAATATATTGGAGGCTTTTCTGTCCTTTTTTGAACATAATATAAAAATCTTGTGAGTCCTGTAATCTGTCCCCATAGGAATGGCATCCTAGGCCTGACTCCTGAATGGTTCTGCATCCACCTACCGATCTGGAGGTTTCTCAGGGCCTTAGTCCAACTATACAGTTAGCTGAATCCTGATGCTTGAGTATTGTTGCCCTGGCTCAAAATGAATCTTTCATGTCTATGAAGACTTCATAAAAGGACAGCACAGGGGCTTCACTGAGCTTACAAAATAGGGACACTGCTGTGTGCCTGCTTGCTAGACAATGTCCATACATGTAGTGAACATCAGTCCACAGCTGCTTTAGTTGTAACTTGGTGGGGAAGAGACTACAACACTCACTTACGAGTAACTAAGAGAGGCTCTCCAGTTTTCACCTAAAAGAAACTAACAGTTGCTTGTGACCTGATGGGCTGAAGTCAGTTCCCAGAAGCTTGCTCTAAGGATGATCACATTGGTCTCAATACATTCAGGAGGTAGTTCTCTCATGCACAGGTGATTGGGGGGGCTCTGAAACGAAGCACCCACCTTGTGCGATATGCATGCATAGTTTCCCTCCCTGTCCCCCCTCTGGGCACAGGCGGGGGAAGCTAAATGAACAAGAGCGTGGATTGGAAGGTGGGAGAGTGCAGGCTGAGCATGTGTGCACTTGGAAGAAACTTGAGAGGGTGCAAAGTGGGGAGGGGATACACAGACGGATGAGGGAGAATTGTGACCCCGTACAGAAAGATCTGCAAATGTGGCAAGGGGGTGATGCAAATAGTATAGTATTAATCTGTTCTAATGTACACGATTACTTTTGGTGGTGGCAGGGATATAATATGAAAATATTATTTGTAACATTTAATAAATAATTATAAAATATGGAAATATTAAAAAATCTCATATTCAAGCTCATAAGCCCCAGAGCTATTTCAGAAATAGAAATCTGGAGACAAAAGCCTACTATTTAGAGC
Source organism: Balaenoptera acutorostrata (assembly GCF_949987535.1). Lineage (NCBI taxonomy): Eukaryota > Metazoa > Chordata > Mammalia > Artiodactyla > Balaenopteridae > Balaenoptera > Balaenoptera acutorostrata. The sequence goes on from NC_080070.1 coordinate 62,918,284, forward strand.
CAAGGACCTGAAAATATCCATACCTCAGTTGATTCTTGACAGCGTGGGGCAAGATTGTCTTTGATGTAAAACAGACTGAATACACGATTTTAGGCTCACAAATTAAGCAAGACAGTTACTTACGGACTCAGAAATTTCTTTCTGGGGTTCTGGAGCAGATTCAGTGAGTTCTTGCCCCGATATCCCAAATCCAGGTTGAAGCAGTGGTGAACCCAAAATATGAAAGAGGTAGGATTCAAAATCCTCACAACTTTTTTTAAACAATTTTTGCTTCAGGGTATCTATCTTTTAAAAGAGAAGTAGAAAAGGGAACAGGAGGAGCAATGAAACATTACTCAAAATCTGTTTAAAGAGACCGTTTGCACTCTCCTTAAAGTAAACAGACACTTCCCCATCACCTGAAGTCAACCACTAGGGGAATGAAGTTTTACCGCATTTTTACCTCATCTGTAAGAGGCCATCTAAAATAATTTAATTATTTAATTTAATTTAATAATAGTCAATGGCCCAAATAGGCAAAAGAATGACTTAAATGCTTGTTATCCAAAGTGTCTGTCTGTTATCTGTGAACTACTCTGTGGAAGGGGCAAGTCTAATGCATAATAAGTTTAACAGGCAATTACCTCTGGTTTTGGGAATTGTAAAAAGCCAGCCAGTCCAAAAATATATCCCTCGTTGCCGAGAACAAATTAGTAACTCCTTTGATTAAGATGATAAAGCTCTTCAATTATTAAAATATAACGTGTCTCTGAAATGTGTAATATTTCTGGCCGTTCTAACACATTAACAGCCCAGTGAGATTGAATAGACCAGTCACCCGATAGGGTGTTAAGGAAATGGGACCCCCAGGTTAGAAAGGTCTGGAGAAAGAGGGAAAGTGAAAAGGTTCTGAGCGTGGTCCGCTCTCCTTAGGGCCAGACGTGCTGGTACTTGGAGTAGGCTGGGAACAGCATGAGGCCTTGTCAGGCCCTGCTCCCGGATGAGTGGAGAAGGAAGGATGGGGTCAAACTGAGGCCTGCAAACACATTAAGTATAAGTTTTACTTATTTCACAAGCTTTCTGGGTGTGGGCCCTGCCAGAATGTGTTATCAGTTTCCAAAGAACTGGAATGTTTCATTGTAAAGTGATGCTGGTCACACCTGAATCACGGTGAGTCAGTGTCTTAGCATGGCTCGTCAGGAAATGTCAGTTCACGTGAAGGGTAAAGCAGCATAGGGAAAGCCATCAGAGCAGCACTGAGTGTATGAGGAATATTCAACATGTTGTTCTTTAAGATAAACTCCTGACGTCAACTTGTTTACTCTTCATTATCTGTTTTCATAGGAACAGAGAACAGAGAATAGAAGAGAATAATCCCAGTTACCGTGTCTCTCATCTCTTTAGATTACCATCCCTGTTTTCCACTCATGCTGCACTTCTTAATTCATTTTTTTTTTAATTTTTTTTTTAAATTTATTTATTTATTTATGGCTGTGTTGGGTCTTCGTTTCTGTGCGAGGGCTTTCTCCAGTTGTGGCAAGTGGGGGCCACTCTTCATCGCGGTGCGCAGGCCTCTCACTATCACGGCCTCTCCCGTTGTGGAGCACAGGCTCCAGACGCGCAGGCTCAGCAATCGTGGCTCACGGGCCCAGTTGCTCCGCAGCATGCGGGATCCTCCCAGACCAGGGCTCGAACCCGTGTCCCCTGCATTAGCAGGCAGATTCTCAACCACTGCGCCACCAGGGAAGCCCCTTAATTCATTTTGATTCTGTGGTTATTTTCTGTCTTGCTGCTGGCTTGCTCCATCTCTTATCCAAGTTAGGTAACTTTTAGAACATGAACTAATCTTAGCAATGCCCCCAAATCCTGTCCTTTCTTTTTAGTCCTTTGATTGCACATACCCGAGTTAAGCAACTCCAAGGCCAACTCAGCACTTATTACAAATGAGTCAAGACAAGGGATTGTACTCCCTGAATGAAATATTAAACGTCTTTGTCTTCCAGAGTTTCTGTGTTACAGTTTAATGCCAGTATACACCTCATTAGCCTCCTGATTTTCATTTTTGGTCAGGATAATCCAGTGATGTGGTACTTGGAAGGACAGTGTGAATTCCTTTCCCCTGGAGCTGAGTCTTACCTTGAAGGGTAACAAAGTCATCAGATAGATAAATGTGCTCACTGTCTGGGTCGGTAGCAATTAGATTCATTTCTCTGTGGAACATCTCGAAGTTGGGGTCATTTCTCTTCACCACCTCAATCACAAATATTTCCACATCGATGTCACTGACATCCTTCACCACCTCTGTCAGATCCTTTTCATCTCGGGTGTCTGTCTGCTCATCAGTGATGACCAAGGCCACCTTCTTCACACCCAGCCTTGTGGCTTCGAACATGCGGTTGGCGGCATGGAGAGCTGTGGTTGTGTAGGTGCCTTCTCCCAGATACTTCATGCTGTCCACGGCCCGCTTGAGGTCGTCCTTGCTGGAGAACTGTGTCAAATGAGCCACCTCCTCCACCTTATGGCTATAGTTGATTACGCCTGCGCGGGCCATGGCAAGGTCCAGCGCAACTCTGTCGGTCAGAGTCTTCACAAAGTCTTTGATAATCGGGAAGTTCTCCGGTCCCACACTTTCTGAGCTGTCGATCACAAACAGCAGCTCTAGCGGTGCCTCTCTGCATTTACGCCCACAACCTGAAACATGAATGTTGACATAGAAACACAGCGGGGATGAAAATTAAAACATCACTGATTGATATCAGATGGGTGGGGGGAGGGGGGAGAGGGGCAAGGATGAACCCAAGACTGGATTGTAACCTTCCTTTTCTGTGACCTTGAACACAGCTGACGATTGTCTCCCTTCTGGTTTCTATACCTGACTTTTTAAAAAAATGATATATTGCAAAAAAAAAAAAAACTCCCCCACAAAAAACCAAAATGCTGTAGAGGATAAAACAGCTAGCCAATTTCTAAGATTAAAAAATAAAATAGTATTTTTAAAAGATTCGGCATCCCTGCGTATGCCTTCCTGATTCCATTTCCCTCCTCCATAAGAGATAACCACCATCCTAAATTTGCCCTTTATCATCCGACCATTTGTATTTAATCGGAATCTGAATGCTAATATTTCAGTCTTCAACCATATCCTTATGTGAAAATGAATACTTGCTCATTGGCGTGGCCAATGGGTAAAGTCATGGGATGAAACTTTTTAATCGTGGGGGAAAGATTCAGGTCTTTAACTGGACTCAAGAGTAGCGGCCCCTAGCTACTCTGGTTTATGTCCCCAGTCACGCCCTTAGTGACCACTAAGGTGGCTCCCATCTTATCAAGGAGGCCAGCAGTCCATCCATACTGTGAAACTGTTTCAGGGAAATGATCTCAGAACACTGGTCAGTAAACAACTTCTATTTAGGGTTTATCATTCAAAGCAGTTGCCAGAGTTCCTTGGCAATAAAAATTATCAGGGTTCCACTGGTGTATTCATATCCTCATGCTGGCCAACAGCCCTGCCACGATAGATCATCAGGAAACTGATGCTATTTTACAGTGCTTCTAGAACTCAGAAGCAATGTCTAAATCGGCCTGTCACCATAGAGAGTCCCAGGCTGCTTCTTAAGGTCCGGAAGTCTTTTGGGGGACAAGTCAGTTCTGGGGTTCTCTGTATGGAAGGATAATGATATTCCTGCCTCTGTTTGATTTGAACACAGAAGTTACCTTCATTATCCATTAATTGCTTGCCTTTTGGCTAGTCTTTTTGCTTGACTTCCTTGTTCTGGTAATTCTGTTTTAAGTCTATTTCGCCATAGAAGCATTTAGATAGAGTTGTGACACAAGATGACCTCTGGACCCTGTCCTTTTGCCTCTGAAGTGGTAGGCACTCTAGACGTAGGGCTCAAAACTCAATTTAGAAAGACTTTTTGCTTCAGGAAAAACACAGACATTATTGTCACCAGCTAGGCTGGATTCAAACACCAGTTAGGGCCCTGTAGTCCTGCTTCCTTTGTTGTTCTTTCCTTCTCAGGCTCAGGTAAATGTCACTGAATACAAATGAGCTCTGTGCTAACAAAAGGCCTGGCTGCCCACAGACCCGACGCCTGTATCTTCACGCTTCTTAACTACCCTGGGAAAATGACTTTCTTTTCTTAAATCAGGATTCCCACATCCCCTCACACTGCTTCCTTTCAGTTTCCCACTGAAACTGAAAATGAGCTTGAAACTTTCCCACGAGCTCTACAGTATACATATTCTGGGTGAGCACATTATCTTGACAACACAGAACATAGTGGGGTTGGTACTTTAAAGTGATGGGTTTTTTCTTGGTCGTCAAATCTTACCACATATTTCAAAAATAAGCTTAATGATTTCTTCTTTCTGGAGGAAAAGAGGAAAATGTATTAATTGTGTGACCATATTTCTTCCTATAGTCATGAAAGGTATGTCTTATTATAATCAGCATTGGGCTATTTGACTTAATCCTTCCACTGCAAATAAAATACATAGCACAGGGGCTTCCCTGGTGGCACAGTGGTTAAGAATCCGCCTGCCAATGCAGGGGACACGGGTTCAAGCCCTGGTCCGGGAAGATCCCACATGCTGTGGAGCAGCTAAGCCCGTGCTCCACAAGTACTAAGTCTGTGCTCTAGAGCCCACGAGCCACAACTACTGAGCCCGTGAGCCACAGCTACTGAAGCCCGCATGCCTAGAGCTCATGCTCTGCAACAAGAGAAGCCACCGCAATGAGAAGCCCACGCACCACAATGAAGAGTAGCCCCCGCTTGCCGCAACTAGAGAAAGCCCGTGCGCAGCAACGAAGACCCAGCACAGCCAAAAATAAATAAATTAAATAAATAAAAAATACATAGCACAGAGGTTAAAAGTTGGCTATAATATATCAGAATTGAAATGTGTTTGAGCTGTGAAATGTAATAACTCAGACTTGGAGTTCAAATTGCAGCTCCAGTATTTATCAGCTGTGTGACCTTGGGCATGAAGTGACCTAACAGTGTCTGTGTCTCAGGGATGTGGTGGGATTAAATGAGGTAACTCACACACAGGGTCTGGCGCCACAAAAGATGTGCTACCTACAGTCGGCCCCCCATAGCCATGGGTTCTGCATCCGTGATACGGAGGGCTGACTGTACTGTGCCATTTTATATGCGGGACTTGAGCATCCACGGATTTTGGTACCTGCTGGGTTGGGCGTGGTGGGCGTGTCTGGGAACCAATCCCCTGCAGATTCCGAGGACAATAATGGTGTGGGCAATGCATGCTTTCAGTTACACGGTTTAACCCACATGTGCTGACAAACCAGGACAAGCACCAGGGCCAAAAGAGATCTCATCCAGTGCTGTATTTCCTCCTTTTTTTCTGTACCAATCCCCAAATTTGCAAGTCTTCTCTCCAGTTTCCTAATACTCTCACTTGGGCTCTTCCATGAAACCTCCCTGGGTTCCTGGATGCTCCTTCCAGGCCCCGCTGCTCACCAGCTCCATCAGAAGGGCCTGAGATGAGCTGGGTACCAGGAATCAATCTGCCAACATCCTGCCCTGCATGGCATGTTTACAAATGCCATGGGATGAGACTGGAGAAGTCAGGATTCTACATCTGCCAAAGACATGAAGCTGACAGGGATGATTAACTTAACAGATGAGAGAAGCAGAAGCCCAGAAAATCTCAACTGGAAAGAGCAGTGGACCTATTCTAAGAAGATACAATGTAACAGCTGCAAAAGTAAAGTTTTAAAGGAGGAAACCTATAATGACAGAAGTGAAGTGAAGGTGACATAGATGGTAACATGGCTTAACAGAAGCATGTACAGAGAATATTCAGGGCATTTTAATTTAATTTTTTTTTCTGTAAATTGAGTAAAAGCCAATGATTACAAGTGGCTATACAAAAGGAATTCCCAATGTGAGATTTTAAAAATTATAGGAAATGAAGGAGTCAACAGTTATCTTTTTTTTTTTTTAGGCTTTGTCATGCTTTTCCACATTTAGAGAGACATTTAATAAATCTGAAACTAGAGTATGTCTGGAAAGGGGAAATGTCTATTAATATATTTATCTTGTTATCTAGGAAGGGGAAATGTTATGTATTTAATATACTTGTGTTTAATTTTTTACAAGTGGAGAAAATACACTAAGTTTTATGATTATAGTTTTTCACTTAACATTATGTAGTAATTAATTTCCCATATTACTAAGTATTCTGAAAAACTTGATTACTGAAGTCAGATGCATGGCCATTTTAAGGTTCTTGATGCAGACTGCCTTACAATCCTCCAGAGAAGTTGTAGTAACTGACGCCTCTAACAGCAGTATATAAGAAAACCCGTTTTGTTTTAGAGACACAACACTGGTTATTATTATTATTATATAATCTTTGCCACTTGATAGAGCAAAATATCTCATTGTTTTAAATTACACTTACTATTTGTGAGGCTGAATTTTATATGTTTCCAAGTTGTATTCTCTTATGCACAGCCTTTGTCCTTTGTCCGTTTTTTTCTATTAGAATGTTTGTCTTTTCTTGACTTGTAAGAGCAATTTATATATCAAGGTTGCATTTTAATTCTTTTCACTGTGCTTTTATGGCATAACCAGGTCTAATATGCTTTAAGTAGTCATATATGTGTGTGTGTGTGTATGTATATGTGTGTGTGTATGTGTATATATATATATATATATATATATATATATATATATATATATATATATATATATATAAATAAATCTTTTCCTTGTATTCTTTGCTTTTAAGTCACTGGAATAGTTTCACCCTTTCCATTAAAATTGCTGAATGACCACATTGGCTACTCAGTGCCAATGATGAAGGCATCAAGTTTATACCCCTCAAAGGACTCATGTTTACATGAGTCTAGTAAGAAGTAGGCAAATAAATAAATACTTTTATAAGTACTATTCTATTGGCTTGGAGCTAAAGAACCACGCTGGTCTGCCGGGAATACCAGGGGTGGGAGAGTGGTTGTGGGCCCGTGGTCCAGGGAGGTTAGGCAGACTCTGGCCGGGGTTGGGTGGGGAGAGGAGGAGGAAGAGCTTTCCAGGCAGGGGATGGAACACACAAAGTTCAGTGCACTGGAGTACTTGATTAAACTTGTGACTCAGGGAATGTGACTGAAAGAATGACAGGAAATGTGAAAGACAGATGGACTTTAGAAAGCCTTTGTGTCATGCTGAGGAGTGTGGACGTATCCTGAGCACTGAGAAGAGACATGGTCCGTAGCAGAGAAGAAAGGTGATTGTGGCAGCCAGTGGAGGGGTCTGAGGTTCCTATATAGTTCAGGCAAAGAAGATAACACTAGAAAGCCGTGGTGGTATTGATGGATGGGAAGGAATGACCTGGAGGGACATTTCAAAAGGCGATGAAGGGGGTTGGTGAGTAATTGAAAGGAAGGATGAGGGAAAGGAGTCTAGGAGGCAAATGATAACGGTGCCGCTCTTTGAGATAGAGAGGGAGGGAACAGGGGCAGGTTGAAGCTAATGAAGATCACTGGTTCAGCTTGATTCTGGCTGGGTTTGAGGCACCTGTGGGACACCCAGCTGGCGATGTCCAGTAGGCAGTAGGATGTGAGGTCTGGCGCTCAGGAGAGGGGTTCAAGCTGGAGGCAGATTTAAGAAATGCCAGTGTACAGTTGGCTGTTGAAACAGGGATGGCAGACGAGATTGCGTGGAGCAGAGCTTCTCTGCCTTTTTTAACCCCTCCCTACCCCCTTTTGTCAAGCATATTCTTTTCTATATTTATAATAGAAAAATATTTTTTCATTCTCCATACAACTTTACTGTAATATTAAATTAGCCTTTTTGAACTGTACATCCCCCTGACTTTGATAGCTGTCCCTCCCTGAGGGTTTGAAGACTGGGAAGAAAAGACTGAGGGCAGACACTGGGAAACACTGACATTTAAGGGACATACGGAGAAACAGTCTGTTTGAAGCAATTTGGTGTGAATGATTAAAAACTTGAACTCCATCAATGGTATTTGCCTCTTAAAAGAGGACTTTGTTATTCTGGACTGAATCTGCCACTGAGAGTGTTTGGGAATATATTTGATCAGGGAGAGAATGGGGGTGGGGAGAGGAAAGATGCCTTCCAAGAACAGCCTTCATGGGGGAGCAGCCGGGATTTGGCATCAGACAAGCCAACTTTGGCTCTAAGGGCTCTGTTACTTGTTATTGAGGTGTCTTGGGGCGTATCGTTCAAGCTTTCTGCGTGACTTGGTGTGCCTTCATCTGGAGGGAAGACACTACTACCTACCTCATGGGCTGTCATGTAGATTCATGTGGGTTCTGGGCAAGAGGGGGCTGCGGCTTATAGCCTGCCCCCTTTTCCCTGCACCCTCTCCCCACTGGCCCTGTGCTGTACCGGGCCTTAGCCAGCACTTATGAGGTGAATGCAAGCTCTGTCAAATCCCCCCAGATGCCTTCCCCTTGGCCACCTCGTGCATACAGGCCAGTGCTGTCAGCTTCCAAACTTGGGGCCATTTGGGGCAATTCTGAGATCCTGTGTATCCAGAGTGCAGTACAGAGGGGGGCGTGCGCTCAGGGTGGTCGCTCCTCACCTGGGGGAAGGGGTGTACCTGGAGAAGGACTAGAAGTCCAGGGGTCCAGAGTGGAGGCCGTACTTTACATGGGCCCCCCAGGCACCCTGCAGTACTGGGTCAGGGCGGTATTGATATGAAGGAGCCTGTCGTATATTAGAATCTCATTTAATGCTGACCTTGGCTTTCTAAATGCTACAAAAAGGGAAGAGTGAAGGAAAAGAGAATCTGCATCAAACCATACCTGATTTTGTCTGCTCTGGACCCACATATCACTTCTATCACAGCATTTATCAAACTATAGGTGAACATCCTTTGCTTGTCTTTCTCTCCCATTAGGCTGTGAGCTCCTTGAGTCCAGAGACATAGTCTCTTACTCTCAACTATTCCCCCAGTGCCTGTCTCAGACCCTGACCCAGGGTAGGTGCCCAATAAACGTTGGTGAAGTGAATGAACAACTGCATGGATGAAGGAAACCAGTTGCCAGGAGGGAGGGTATAAACCTATGGGAAACATTCCTCTGGGCATTTTATATACACCCTCCTCTGCTACTTTTAGGGAGAAATTGCTGCATATATAGCTACTTCATCCTCTGTAGGCATCTGGGGAGAGTCTGACTTCTGGTGGGGAACAACAAAGAGAAAAAGGCAGATGGGCCCTAAAACCATGCACAGTTCTGTTTGTCACATGTCCAGCTCTCGCCTTCATCACTTGAACTCCCACCCCTGGGTTTTCCTGGCACTATACATAAGGTCAACATCCCCAGACCATGACCCACCAAAGAATCAAAAAGGGAAAAAGCCTACTTAGTGCTCTGTGGTGATCTAAATGGGAAGGAAATCCAAAAAAGAGGGGATATATGTATACACATGGCTGATTCACTTCGCTGTACAGTAGAAACTAACACAACATTGTAAAACAACTATACCCCAATTAAAAAAAAAAAGGAGGGGGGGGAAGAGAAGGTCCCTATTTCTCCTCAACTCCAGGAGATGTAGTGTCTCAAATTTAGAAAGGAAGAAGTAGATTTTGCTATAGAAATTCTAGAACTTTCCCATTCTGTGGGACTTTCAGGTGTCAGCTTTTTGTTTGTAGTGGTGCAAACAAAAGAGAACAAAAGAGAGAAGAACAGGGAAAGTTTGTACATCATCACAAATATTTGTTGAATAAGTGAATCAGTACATAAAAGTAATCCCGATTTTGTGATTGCTGTTCTCCTCAGAGCACTTCTTAAAGGAACTAGTTCAGGAAAAAAAGAGCCCCTGTGCTGACATGTGAAGGCTCATGTACAGTAAAAAGTCCCTTGCTCATTTGGCTTCTTTTAAACAGTTCACCTCCTTGTTAACCTTTCTACCGGGGGGTGGGCAATTATATCTCTACCACAAGGCTGGATAAGGGCGCTGGGTGTGATGTCTCCCTCACATTCGGGTTCAATTACCTCCTGCATCTATGTCAGCACTAATTCTGTGTCAAAAGAAGTCACTTCTAAAGCTAAAACACAAATGCAATCATTTTGTGAGCACAAACCCCTCAATTACCTTCCAGGATTGATACTCACTGTCAGTCCTCCGTCTCCTCTTGGTCCTTGTAACCCCTACTTAGTGGAAGAAGAGTAACAGTCAATGTAGGTTGGAAGCAGTTACTGTGTACAATTACCATAAGATGTTAAAAATCACTTCCTGCCTGTTTTCCTTGGGGTCCGGGATCTCCAATGTCCCCTTTATCCCCTTTCTTTCCCACATTGCCCCGTTCTCCATGGTCTCCCTTTATAATACAATGAAAAGATAAGCTTAGAATGTGAATATTAACGCCAAATAAGAAGAACCCTAAAGTTTTATTTCTTTGCAACTGTGGTACCTCTTGAAGACCTGTGGTTCTTGTTGATATGAATATACTATATGAAAAAAATGGGGGGCATTTTATTTACATTCCCCCAGGAACCATAATCTAATTCATGATCAACTCGGGACCTCAAGGTGAGGAGACCATGAGATGCCATCCGATTAGCTCACTGCCTTTAGGAACTTCAACTGTTATACAGGTTAACACCTGAGTTATCTGGTGTCTTCTTCATGGTACGTTGTAAGGATTTATTCCTTATCAGCTGGCTTTTGAGTTTGAAGAAAATGAGATTTCATAAAGTGAACATGTTTGTAGTTCGGAAAAGAAATGCATAAGGATTCACTCTGAAATGGATTTTTTCCTCTGAGCTTTGTAAGGAGAAGAGTGTCAAGTGCATGAGAGCTCTTCCAGAGTTCAAGTTAAACTATTGAGATCCTAAACCTAAGCATTTCTCTTAGGTCCTGAAATACTTACCTTCCTGCCAGGGAGGCCATGGCCTGTCATGCCCTTTGGCCCTGGGAAGCCTTGAGGTCCTTGCTCCCCCTGCACTCAATATGTGAAAGGGATGCTCCTGTTAATTTCCCAAGATATTTCTCAGAATATACTTTCGGTCTGATATACATTTGCACTTTCAAAACTGCATTATAGCATTATCTAAATTTGGGGGGAAATACACATATACGTCAGATGGGCTCAATACTTTGCTAGTAAAAATTTAACTACTTATCTGGGGTAGAAGTGAGGGAGTTGGTTTATAGCATTTGTCTGTTTCTGTGGTGTAAATACTTCTGCCTTTGCCAATTTCAAACTGTGAACTTGACATCAACCGGTTCACAAGTAACAAGCAGCTGTTACTGATATTTCAGTCGTGATATTACTGGTAATTTTTATAATCTTTACATTTTCTATATTTTTGATATGTTGAAAGCATGTATTATCTTAATAATGGAGTACAAGAGGATTTAACAGCATCTCTCCCCAGTTAATGCCAAGGAGTGTTTATATAATTCACCGTACACTGTTTGCTCCATACCTGATCATTTGTAGCAACGTAAATCCATTTATCTAAATTCAATACCTCCTAAATTTGGAAAATAAAAATCTTTTCCTTTCAGTACTTGTTTTTAACTTTCCCCATCATATCTTAACATTATCTGCTGTTCCTGTACCCCCATCTTCAAAACCACACAGGTTTAAAAGGTTTTCATGATGTTGAACATGAAACAGGAATAATCACTAACAAGTATACAAAAGTCATAGCACTGATGATGCTTAGATCAGCAACCCCTACTTTAGATCATTATTAGCAATGAGTCTGTGGCGAAGGTTTGAAGGACCATGGGCTCCCGGGATTTGATTTGCTTACCTTTAGCATCTTTCTCAAAGGTATCCTGACCATGCCCACTAGAATCACTGGTATGCTCAATAAAAACCTCAGACCAACTTAATGAGAATCAAAGATGGAGGTAAGGGTATAATATGCATTTTGCCATAGGCTTGCGAAGGCTCGAGAGCCAAGGCTCCAGAAGGCAGAATGGGCTTTAGAAGGTCGCTCCTGGAAGGGGCCACAGAGGGTTGCTTGGAGACCATTGTAACTTCAAATATCAGCATTCCTGAGCCCCTTGTCGTAGCTCATTGGCTTTCAAGCTTTTTAAAAACAGAACCCTTTCTTTTTAAAAGTGTTATAGTGAAATATTTCAGGCACAAAATTTTATATGGAAAAAGACAAACACTGATATAACACCATATTAAAAAATTAAATAGTACAGATACCATTGAAATCCCCAATGTACCTAATCCCCTTCCCTGAAGGAGAGAGGAGACCTCTCTCTGAAATTGATATGCAACACTCATATCTACGTTTTTATGCTTTAACTACACATGTGTATATTCTAAAATAATGCACAATATTGATTTTTTATATTTAAACTTCAAATAATTGATACATTTATGCATCTAATTTGTATTTTAAATCTCAACACTATCTATTTGAAATTTAACTGTGTACATATATGTAGTTCTAGATTGTTAGTTTTCTCTGCTCTACAGCATTCCATTAAATAACTAGACTACATTATCCTAATGATGGGCATTTAGATTGTTTCCAGTATTTCCCTCTTACAAATAATGCTTCAGCAAATAGTCTTGCATATATCTTTGCACACATCCCTAGGAGAGAACTCTTTCATTGAAACAAATCTTATACAGTAGAGTACAAAATAAAATGAATATAAGTGGAGATTCTCTCGTTGGTAAATGAAGGGCTCAGTTCTTCCTGCATCCATCCCTATCCCCTAGCCGAGCTGGCTTGGCTAAACTCAGAAGCCCTTTTCATCTCTGTCATGTAGTATTTCTAAATGGACGGCAGGTAGGGGGGTATAGTTTTGCCTCCTCATTTCAACTCTAGAGGTCTCATAGCAAGTTCTTTACTGTGGTCAGATTGCAGAGAACTCATTTACTGAATGTCTTTTTCGCCCTGTCAACACTTGAGCCAAACACAACGGTCTAGCATAGAGGGCTCGTAGTGAGTATTTATGCAGTGATGTGCACAGATGTCTCAGGTCTATCCAAGGAGACTCTCCCCTGAAGAAGGAGTGCCCCTTAGGTGCTTAGTTGGTTAGAGGAGACAGGCCGGGATCATTGGTCTGCTTTATTCACTTTACAGAATAGTCCCCAGGAAACCTGGAGCCCCGGAAACTTGGATAGGGATTAGAGCCAGTTAAGTAAGCCCCAAACAGTAAAGCAACACTCTGATTCCAAGCTGGAGATTCAAACAGGACAAAGTAGAGGAGAAAAACCTGTTCTGTTTCTAAAGATTACACTGCCAACACAGGCGTAATGAAGAGGAATAGGTGGGAATATATGGATAACACAGCCCAACCTCATTACACTTACTGGAAAACATGCTCTACCAAGGGTGATCTGCAGCCTCATCTTGAATATGAAAGAGAAGGGTCTGTCTACATACAAACTAGCCTGTCATACAGATTAGGTGGCCAGCCCACAGAGTGAGATGAAGGACATTGGGAAGATTCCTGCCTGAGATGCTGCCATTCTCTGTTCTCATTAAAAAGAAAATTAAAAACAAAAATTACAAGGAAGGTAACCTCTGAAGAAAGATGTATCAGTAAATGACACTTCGGCATAAATTAGCTATCTCAGATTTTTTGTGGAGGGGAATAAGGACATCTTCATTCAACCAGGTCCCTGGTTGAAAGGTGGTTTTGGATTGTCAAGGCTATGCCTGAGAGCACGGGTACCTGAGTTGCGGGCTCAGGAGGGTTCCTAGCCAGGTGTAGGGGTGATTAAAGGTTATTGGGAGAAATCTGTAGCTGGCTTTGTTCCAACCCCAAAGGACAGAATAGTGTGAAAAACAAAGGGGCTGGGAGTATGGCGTGATGGTGAATTATCACTGGGGATTATATATTTAGAAAAAGTGGGTTCAGAAAGAACTTGATACCTTTCTGACAATTATTCAGAATAATTATTTATTTTACAACCTTTTAGATTCCCACAGCAGCTAATCTAGAGCATGTTCAATAAATGTTTATGACTGACTAGCTGCTTTTGAGAAATGACACAATTTTCTTGCGAAGTTAAAAGCTACTGTGGCGGGCTTCCCTGGTGGCGCAGTGGTTGAGAGTCTGCCTGCCAATGCAGGGGACACGGGTTCGAGCCCTGGTCTGGGAAGATCCCACATGCTGCGGGGCAACTAGGCCCGTGAGCCGCAACTACTGAGCCTGCGCGTCTGGAGCCTGCGCTCCGCAACAAGAGAGGCCGTGATAGTGAGAGGCCCGCGCACCGCGATGAAGAGTGGCCCCTGCTTGCCGCAACTCGAGAAAGCCCTCACACAGAAACGAAGACCCAACACAGCCAAAAAAAAAAATAATAATTAATTAATTAATTAATTTAAAAAAATTATGGAAAAAAAAAAAGCTACTGTGGCTTCATTGCCATGCCTTGGGGTGGGGTGGGGGGGAAGCCTCAGAATAGCCAATTATCATGTTAGAATCAGCTCCATGTTCAGGAATTTATTCTGCATTACTTCATAATATAGACATTTATATATAATTGTTAACATTGTACTTATTCCAGGCAGCTGGGTTTCCCTATAATAAGGGCTTTTTTTTTTTTCTTTTTAATCACCAGTTTCCCTTCAAAATACTTGAAGGCTTCTTAAACGTTCAGAGTCGACTATCTGGCTGAAAGCCTTTAGCAAGTAAGTCCATGCCTTGGCTTGGCAGAGGTGAATACTATCCAATCAGATTTTTTTTTCCTTACAAGTCTCAGGAAAATGATAGGCAGTGATTTCAGGATGGGTCAGAAGCCACTGCACAAAAGAACCTGTCTATCTGAAGATATATAATTAAGTCCACATTTCAAACCCAGCTTCTTAACCACTATATCTCAGTCTTAGATCTTTTCTGCTAAAGTTGTGATCATTTTAATTTTGCAGATGATTGCTTATTCTCTGGGAGAGAGAGTTCTAAGGATAATGCACAACTACCTGAATATTTTAATAGATGTGTGTGGCGTGCATATTACCGGTATGTCAGGAAACAACAGTGTTTCTTTCCAAATGTTTTCTGAGTAAGGTGCTATAAGGAAAAAAATCCAATTCATAGATGAGCCAAAAAATATAAAGTGGATGTCTGGCTTCTTCTTAGGATGTAGAAAACTAGGCTGCTTTTATTCTTAAAACCTCACCAAAGTTGCTGACTCATCTACGAAATCGCAACTTTCCTTGAATCTACCATAGAGCTGTGGTTGCAGCGCCACCAGCTTACACAAAATCTAAGGAAACACAGGCTCCCCCGAGGAGAGACAGGACGTGGGCGCTTACCTGCTGGAGATGACAGATGAAGCTAATAAGAAGAATTCAGCTAAAATTCTTAACACATTGCTGAGTGTGGGCTAGTTGGAGACAAAACTCCTGGGAGCTCCAGGCACAAGGCAAATTCATACCCACCCACCCAGTCTCTTCTGGGACCTCACCAGTGCTCAAGAGAGAGACTGGGGACAGGGCAAGTCCCAAAGTTTCCCTAGTGGGGCAGACCTAGGGGAGGGAGGCAGCAGCCCCCCAGGGGAAGGCCCGAAGCCCCCATGGGACAAAAATCAAAACAGCTAGGGGAAGTGAAGCAAGCCTTTAGGGCACAGATGACGATCCATGGCAGCTGAGGGAAGGAAACAGACTAAAGCCTGCAGGAATGAATCCTGGGGCCCGGACCTTTAGACACTAAAGGTCCTCTCTCTATGGCCCTCAGAGCAGAGTCTTTTTTTTTTTTAATTTTAATTTTAAATTTTTTAAATTAATTAATTAATTTATGGCTGCGTTGGGTCTTCGTTTCTGTTGCGGCAAGTGGGGCCACTCTTCATCGCGGTGCGCGGGCCTCTCACTATCGCAGCCTCTCTTGTTGCGGAGCACAGGCTCCAGACGCGCAGGCTCAGTAATTGTGGCTCACGGGCCCAGTTGCTCCGCGGCATGTGGAATCTTCCCAGACCAGGGCTCGAAGCCGTGTCCCCTGCATTGGCAGGCAGATTCTCAACCACTGAGCCACCAGGGAAGCCCAGAGTCTTTTTTAATAACCCAAGAACTGTCAGCCATGTATGGCAAGGGTTTTCAAAACAGCTCCCATGGAAATTTCCATGAGCTGGACCAAGATGCTACTAACATTAATATTGATGACTACATTCATTTCCTATTGCCCCTATAATGAATGACCACAAATTGAGTGGCTTAAAACAACATAAATTTGTTCTCAGACAGTTCTGGAAGTTAGAAGTCCAGATCAGTTTCACTAGGCTAAAGTCAAGGTGTTGGTAAGGCTGGTTTCCCCTGGACACTCTGAGGGGAGCAGCTGTTTCCCCTGATTTCCTCAGCTTCCAGGGGTCACCTGCGTTCTTTAGCTGGTGGCCTCTTCCTCCATCTTCCTCCCCTTCATCACCTCTGATTCCATCATCACATCGCCTCTTCCACAGTCTCTTCTCCCTCTGTCTCCCCCTTATAAGGACACGCATGATTAAATGTAGGGCCTACAAATAATCCAGGATAATCGTCCCATCTCAAAATACCTAACTTAATCACATCTGAAACCTTCCTTCTGCCATGTAAGGTAATATTCACAAATTCTAAGGATTAGGGCGTGAACATTTTTAGGGGCCATTATTCAGCTTACCACAGTGACTTTTTCCATATTCGTGCAAAAAGAAAGTTAATTATTATAATTTTTTTTGTAATTTACCTTAATGTACTTCAGTTTAAACAGTACCATGAATGTGTGTATGTGCAAGTTAATTTACACTCTAGGGGTGCTGAGTTAACACTTGAAATACTGTAATCAGTAGTCCACGCTTCAAAGACAGGTGACTCGACTCTTGCTATCTGAATTTGCTCCACAAGGATGATAGAAACAGTTTATCCCTGGGGGGAAAAAGGGGTGATCAAGACGTGTGGTAGCTGGAAGTGTTGTACAGGCCCTTTCCTCTTTCGTAAATCGGGTATAATAGCCAGGTGGGCCCACACCCCCATGAATGCTTCTGGTAGAGTACCCTAAATTCTAGAACTCGTTCAGAACAGGTATCTCTTACCCTCATCCCATAATAAAGAATCCCGTCACCTGATCTGATTAAGAGGTTAGTCGGTTCCATCATAAGAACATTGTTGTCGTTGCCTCAGAGTGACCATTTTAGACAAAGTACTTGTTAAAGTACTTAAAGAGACAGAATGGAATTTGGACCCAGTTTTCAGTACATGTTTTTGTGCCTACTTGTTAATAAGTAGCTGAACATAGGGTAGAATTCTGTCTGAAACTTGCTTTAATTGAAGCATGGCACCTAACAGGAAGTTTGTCTAGGAGAAGGCAGGTCACTCCTGCTGACTTCTAATCTTCAGAGACTACCGAAGGTCACTGAGAAGAATCTGACAAATTGTGAATGTCCACACTGGCCTAGTTCAGCTCACAACAGTCATAACCAAATGTGCTCAATTGGGCCGTATTTTCCCCCAGTCATTTTTCTTAAACTTTTAGTCCCTATTTCCATTTTTCTGTTTATAACTACCAGCAGATGATAAAGTAATTGAACAAGTAGCAACATGAATATTTGCAAATAATTTCAGCAAAAGCCAAGCCACTTCACGGGACTCTTTGTTTCATGGACACGTGTGCTCGCTGTTAGGATTTTCTATCCCACTCACAGAATTTAGTCCTGTTTTCCAGTAATAAAATGGTTCTTAGCATAAAATCTAGGATTAAATACATTGATAGGTCACAGTGCAAAGAGCATCATAGCTTCGAGGGGTTTTATCAGCTGGATTCAGTTGCATAAATTGACTTATCCTGCCCTCCTGCCTAAATAGCCTTCTGTAAAACCTGCCAAATTTCATGCATATCTTGCATGGCATTTGAATACACTTGACCACAGATGATAAATACAAAATGACAAGGTCGGCTTTATGGCAGTTCCTCGGCTAGAGAGAGGGGACTCTCTGGGTGCTCCCTTTGCTGGCCCATCTGCATGGTGCAGCCTCCTGGTTTCCCGCCTGGGTTTCTCGTGGTTGGTTTGTGTCATTGTCGGTTTGTGTTTTAGAACTCCGGTGTCTCTCACGGTGCTCTCTGTGCCCTCCAGGTAGATGTTTGCCTTGAACCCTTATTCCTGTCCACATCCATGGTGACCCTCTGGGGATAACCCCCAATTCTCTAACCCCCAGTCTTACCCCAGTCTCTAAGCTCCAGGCGTGATGTTATATCTGCTCTCTTTCCTCCTGCTGGCCATTTCGGAACCAAAACTATCAAATACAGAAACTCTCCTTCGCCACATCTGCCTTTCTTCCTGGCTTTCCCTCTTTCACTCACCTCGCAGTCTTCCAGGCTTGGGATTCTCTTTGTGTTCTGACCTTATCTGTGCTCCCGGAACATCCCATCTGTGGGCAAGTCCCAGCCCACCAAACGCGTCTGAGGAGTCTTCCCTGACTCGCCCTCCCCCGAGTCAAGAGTAATTCCCCCAGATCTACCCACCGCTCTCCTGTAGCCTGTCTCAGAACAGGTTTGGATGCTCGCATCCTTTCTGCCCTGCTTATCTTTTTTTTTTTTTTTTAATTAATAGCTACTTTATTTATTTATTTATTTATGGCTGTGTTGGGTCTTGGTTTCGTGCGAGGGCTTTCTCGAGTTGCAGCAAGCGGGGGCCACTCTTCACTGCGGTGCGGGGGCCGCTCACCATCGCGGCCCCTCCCGCTGCGGGGCACAGGCTCCAGATGCGCAGGCTCAGTAGTTGTGGCTCACGGGCCTAGTCGCTCCGAGGCATGTGGGATCCTCCCAGACCAGGGCCCGAACCCGTGTCCCCTGCATTAGCAGGCAGACTCTCAACCACTGCGCCACCAGGGAAGCCCCTGCCCTGCTTATCTTAAACTCCCCAAATTGAAGCACATCATCTTATTTATCTTCCCACCCTCTGAGGTACGAATTCCAGGGCCCTGCATATCGCCCTGAGCTAGAGGCAGTGGATGTGGAGGCAGGCCATCTCTTTGGTAGAAGTTGCCTAGAGACCATGCATCCTAATCTCTTGTCTTGTTGAGCCTCACAAACCTCCATGGGTACCTCGGTAAATTTCCTGATGAGCATTTGGGATCCATGTGGAAAAGAGATAACGAAATAGAGATGCATGGAAAAGTGCCAGCAGAGATTTCCTGATGTGGGTCAACCAAAGGAGGTACTGGGTTGGCCAAAAAGTTCACTCAGGCTTTCCATAAGATGGTACCGAAAACCCGAATGAACTTTTGGGCCAACCCATTATTTATAAGCAGGTCGACTTTATTAGTATCTCCTGTGGCAGTAGCCCGGGAGACAGTTGAACAAAGCAGGTGAGGAGTTGGCCACGAGTGAGAAAACCACAGTGACGCATTGAAGAAGGCTTCTGCTGACTGCACAGGCCGCTGCAGCCAGGCTGCGAGGCTGCCGGCACGGTGGGAATGCTGGCCTGTGCGGCCACAGCTGCTACCCACAGCTGCAGGGCATGGAGCCTCCTGCTTCCGGGCCTCCTGGCCCAGCGTTCAGTCCCTGTGTATAAGTTTGCTGAATGAAAGGATTCCAGGAAATGGTATATGCTGTCAGGTTACTCTTCTCTTTTCCATATATCCCTTCATTAACACACAAGAATTGACCCAGAAGCAGCAGTGTGCTGATTTAATACTGAGATAGGCTGAATAATGGCCACCAAAGCTATGCAGGGCCTAATGCCTGAAACCTGTGAATGTTATCTTAGGGGAGAAAAGGTTTTGGCAGACGTGATTAAGTTAAGGATCTCGGGTGGGGAGATTATCTTGAAGTATCTGGGTGGGTCCTAAGTGCAGTCGCAAATAGTCTTACAAAAGAGACGCAGAGAGAGACTTAGTTGGCAGAAGAGAAGAAGGTCTGGTGATTGAAACAGCAAAACAGAGGCGGAGAGAGATGTAAACCACTGGCTTTGAAGATAGAGGAAGGGGCCATAAACCAAGGAATACAAAGAATGTGGCTCTAGACTCTGGTAAAGCCAAGGAAATAGAATCCACCCCCCACCCCCAGTTTCTGGACTCCCTGTCAACACCTTGACTGTAGCCCCATAAGATTCATTTTAGACTTCTGAGCTCCAGCACTGAAAAAGAATAAATTGGTATTGTATTAAATCACTGATTTTGTAGTAGTTTGTTACAGCAGCCATAGGAAACTATCACAGATATGAATGTTATGGTTCCTCCCACCTTTAGCAGATCAGATCACAACACAGAGCATTTTGCATTAAATTACCAAGAAATAGTTTGGCTCAGAAATCATTTGTATTTCAAGTTGTCAGAAGGTGAAAATTCAAACATTAAAATGAGGAGGCTGTGAGCTGTGCCCAGGGTGGCTTTGGATTTTGCAGGCAAAGACAGTTCTCTGAGAAGTGATGCTCTTCTAGGGCTTTTCTCCCTCCAGGAGAGAAAGCAATGCTGAAAAATATTTCGCACCAAAAGGAAGTCAATGTACGACTTTGCCTTTGCAGCATAGTTGGAAATGGGCAGAAGGCTACGAGTCACTAAGGATGATGGTTCAGATTCAACAAGTCCATCCCTTCTAAACTTGCCCTGACTCAGATGCACATCACCTGTGGACTAAACTGTTACAATAGCTTCTTAATCCGTGTCTTTACTTCTGCTCCTATGCCTCTATACCAGAGATTCTCAACTGTGGGGCAGGAGGAGGAGATGCTACAGGAGACCCAAAGGATGCAAGGGGAGGAGTATATTTCCAACTACACAATCCACCTCCTACCCTCACACCACTACCTAAAAAGGGAACAGTGAGAATAGTTGCTGATGGAGTGTTATGGACATGTGAATGGTATGGAGGCAAAAGAATGAGAAGCATTGTTCCAAACTAAATAACAAGTATACTAAAACATTCAACTGGCTGTGTCACACCTGTTCTTAAAACTCTTCCAGGTTATACACCCAAGAGAAATGAAAACATAAAAATGTGCCCACGGATGTTCATAACAGAATTATTTACTACAGCCAAAAAGTGGAAACAACACAAATGTTCATCAGAGGACAAATGGATAAACAAAATGTGGTATATCCATACAATGCAGTATTATTTGGCCATAAAAAGGAAGTTCTGATACAACATGGATGACCCTTGAAAACATTATGCTAAATGAAAGAAGCCAGCCACAAAAGACCACATGTTATGTGATTCCATTTATGTGAAATGTCTATAATAGGCAAATCCATGGAGACAGAAAGTAGATTAGTGGTCGCCTGGGACTAGAGGTTTAGTGGGAAGGGAATGGAGAGTGACGACTATGAGGTACGGGCTTTCTTTGGCGGATGGTGATAACGTCCTAAAATCAGGTTGCATTGCTAGTTGCACAATTCTGTGAAAATCCTAAAAATCATTGAATTGTATACTTGAAACAAGTGACTTGCATGGCATGTGAATTATATCACCATAAAAGTGAGCTTTTAAAATAAACCCTTCCAGGCCTTTCTATCATCAGAGCAGTGGTTCTCAACGTTTGGTGTACATCAGAAATATCTGTAGAGCTGGTTAACACAAGGACTACTGGGATCTACCCTCAGAGTTACCACTTCATTAGGTCTAGGTGGGGCCCAAGAACTTGCACGTCTAACAGGTTCCTGGGTGATGCTGATAGAGCTGGTCGGCGGCCGTGCTTTGAGAATCACTGATTGATAGACTCCAACTCAAGTTCTTCGCTCAGCCGTGAAGGTTCTTCACAGTCTGGCTTCCCCTGTTTTGTAGCCTATTTCTCTGCAGGCTTTATCTCATCTTAACCTTAACTCATATAGATCTATTTCTGGTTCCCCCATACTTTTTGGCCATATACTGGGTGTCATTTTACCCCTAGTGTCTAGCCCAGTGCCTGGCACAAAGCAGATATTCAGTTAATGTTTCTGGACCATTGATTGGGCCCAGATCACCCCAGCACCCTAACATCTCACACAAACAGGTAACTACTTCCTCCTAAAAGCTGGTGCTACTGCCTGTCCAAATCCCCTGGGATTGGGGCCATAAAGAAAAAGGAATGGAAAAGCCAAACAGTCTTCATGAGGCATAAACCTAGAAATTCCAAATTTATCAAAATATATAAGCCATGCTTCCTTGAACAGACAGCCAAAGGGAAGATGCTAGTTAGATTTACCTAACTTCACTATGCACAGCCTTCAGAAACATCAAGAGGAAATGTAGGGTGAGAGTCTTTTCTGTTAAGTGAACAGAGGAGTACAGCAGGCAGCTTTATACATAAGCAGAAGGGAGCAGTTCCAGCTGTCACAATGAATGTCTCTTAACTGTCACACTTTTAGGTGTGAAGCCTGGTTAAAAAAAAATGATCTTTATATCATCACCATATGATTCTGGGGAAAGGGAAATGCGTTTAGACTATGCATTACATGTTTAATTATATAGAAAAGAATATACCAATGTGACATTAAGCCAGGACCTTCCTTAGGCCTAAGTTATTTCCCATCAGTAGGTTTGGTGAGACCCATTAACTTGTGTGGTGCACCCAAAAAAAAAGACCCAGGGGTGGATTACACCCACACTTCATCCCATGATCTCCAGCCACACCGCTGACCTCCAACCCACTGAAAACAGAGCGCCTGCTATGCCAGCACCCTTCCACATCAGGCCCCTGGCCTCCCTGACACTTAAATTGCTGCCCCTCCCACTGAGAAATTCTGGAGGTATGGTTGACACTGGCACTGAAAAGCCATCATGGACATAGACTGCTTTTAAATGCTGGTAGTTGAGATGTGTGTTACAGGACACATGCCTCTTTATTGTTCTCCTAGTTCTATTGCCTATCAGGATGATAGCTACTGAAAGACAGTAGCATTCTATAAGCTGGTTATTCTTTACCAGGAATAAAAAGCACAGAAAGGATTAACAGCTAATTGCCCTCTTAGAGTATTTCTTTCACCAGAGGATTCACAATACTAGCTCATCTATGTGTCTGTTTCTGGATATCCTATGGGGATTAAAGGAGTAATATTTATAAAGTCCTATGAATTCTTTAAACAAGAGTATTATAGGTTTATTTCACTTAGCATAATGTTCCCCAGGTTGATCCTCATTGTCACATATGGCAGAATTTCCTTCTTCTGTGAGGGCGGTGAATAAGAATCTAATAGATGTTTATACCACATCTTCTTAATTCATTCATCCCTCAATGGGTATTTAGGTTGTTTCCATATCTTGGCTATTGTGAGTAGTGCTGCAGTGAACATAGGAGGGCTAAGTGAAAGAAGCCAGTCACAGAAGAACTAATACTGCGTGATTGTACTTACATGAGATAACTAAAATAGTCAGGGCTTCCCTGGTGGCGCAGTGGTTGAGAATCTGCCTGCCAATGCAGGGGACACGGGTTCGAGCCCTGGTCTGGGAAGATCCCACATGCCGCGGAGCAACTAAGCCCGTGCGCCACAACTACTGAGCATGCGCGTCTGGAGCCTGTGCCCCGCAACGGGAGGGGCCGCGATAGTGAGAGGCCCGCGCACCGCGATGAAGAGCGGTCCCTGCACCGCGATGAAGAGTGGCCCCCACTTGCCGTAACTAGAGAAAGCCCTCGCAAGAACTGAAGACCCAACACAGCCAAAAATAAAGAAATAAATAAATAAAGTAGCTATAAAAAAAAAAAAAATTTAAAAAAAAATAAAAAATAAAAAATAAAATAGTCAAACTCACAGAAGCAGAGTAGAATGGTAGTTGCCAGGGGCTCAGGGGAGGGGGAAATGAGGAGACAACGGGTATAAAGTCTCAGTTATGCAAGATGAATGAGTCCTAGAGATCTGTCATAAGCATAATGCCTAGAGCTAACAATACTGTGTTGTACACTTAAAAGTTTGAGTAGATCTCATGTTAAGTGTACTCACAATAAAAAAAATTAAAAACTGAAATAGCTGAAAATAATGATTTGTTTTTAAAAATGGAAATGATAAATATATCCAAGTCTGTTTTTTAAGAAAATAAAGAAAATTACGTTAATTTTAAAAAGTTGAAAAAATAAAAGTACAATGGAGGCTTATGGTTAATACTTCCTATAGGCTGTCCTCAACCCCATTCATTTATATGCCCTGTTTTCCTTTCTCATTGCTTTCAACTTAGCATGGTAGTAACTATTCCTGGCAATTCAGATGCAAGTTTCAGAGGGGCAGAACTACTCATATATGGAAATTTTTCTCTTGATTTTTCCCTGTAAAACTCTTCTAGACTGTTTTCGTAAGCTGCTTAATGACAACCTAAGAGTTGTCCTTGCTATACCACGGAACACACAGATGTGGGTGGCATATCTGAGGCCAAGAAACAAAATGAAATATTGTGAAAACAAAGTCCCAGTCTCCTATAAAAACATATCTTTTAAGAAAATTCTGTTATTAACAAAGTTAACTTTAGGCTTTAATTGCATCATGCTTGCTTCAAGGCTAAAGCAAGAAAACACTTGAGTTAACATTTAACAGTAAAAGAGACAAATATGGTAAAATGAAATTATATTCACAAATTTTTATAAGCCTAGACTCATGCTCACAGTGAAGTTGAAAACCACATCAAGGGATTAGCAGCAGCAGAAAAATTCACAGGTAGGCAGGTTTCAGTCCAACATAAAGAAGAAAGGTCTACCAATTATAGCTATAGAAAAAGCCTTTCAAAATATAGTGAAATGGAAATATTTAATACCAGTACAAGTATGGGAAAATACAAGAATGTTCTCAAGGGAAACATATAAATAAATTATGTTACACCCACATATTGGACTACTATGTAGCTGTTAAAAAATATAGTAAATCTTTATGTATTGATTTGAAGGGCCATGCTTGCTCTAGTAACTGAGGTGCGGGAGCGGGTAGGGTGAGCGAGTTGGGGAAATTATGTATAGAATGAGTTTTAAAGGTTGCTGTGCTGTATATGTGTGTGTTTTTGCAATCTAGTTGAAAATGTGGAAGCTACACCCCCAAACTGCAAACAGAGGCAAGCTTTACAGGGTAGGACTGAAGGGGAAAGAGGGAGACTTTCACAACTTTGACTGATTATGAGGTCTTTGGATTTGATACAAGGATGCATAGTTTTCATTTTAAAAGGTAACAAAGCTTTTCGAATTTGTTACAAGGTCATTGGAAAACATACAAGAAAGGAAAAAAGCTTCTTCTACTCCCTAGCATGTCCAGAGTCTGGATGCCCAGATGCCCTTGAGAATGCTGTAGAACAGATTCTTGTGATGGATGGGAGGAGGATGAGAAGCCCTTCTAATTCAGAAGATCAAGGGCATGCCTCGAGCAACTACTTTCTCTTTGGCATCATGAATATTTCCTTGTTCACTAGGTTCTTCCCATCAGCATACAACATACCATAATATCTCCCACCTTTAAAAAAACTGCCTTAATCACACACTTCACTCCCTCTATCAGTCTATTTCTATGTTTCCCTTTTCAAAAGTGTTGCCTGTATGTTCTATCTTCACTTCCTTTCTCACCATTATCTCTTTTTAAAACATTTTATTTTAAAATAATTTCAAACTTACAGAAAAATTGCAATAATCATACAAATATTTCCCATATTTTTTTCGCCCAGATTCGTCAATTGGTAAGATTTTCCCCCTGTATTTTATTCTCTCTCTCTCATCTCTCTCTCTCTCTCTGTATGCATGAATACATGTGTGTGTGTGTGTGTGTTACACACACAGTTCTTGTCAAGATCACCAGTGACTTCCATGTTGTCAAATCTAATGATCACTTTTCAGCTCTCATCCAATCAGCAGCACCAAAAGTAGTTGACAATGCTCTCCTTCTTGAAACACTTCACCTGGCTTCCAGGATCCACCTCCTCTTGGTTCTCTACCTACTGGCTACTACTTCTCAGTCTCCCCTGCTGAGTCCTTTTCATTATAAAAACCTCCTTTTGCTGAAGGGCCCAGGGCCCACTTCTCTTTTCAATGTGCATTCACTCCCCACATGTACTCATCCACTCTCAAGACATTAAATATTATCTATATACTGTTAAATCAAATGTATATCTCCTGTATTGATCTCTCCTCCAAACTCTAGATTTCTATCCCCAAATACCTACTTAAAAGCTCTGATGGAGGTTTAGCTTTTCATGTCCAGATCAAAATTTCATACTATGTGAGCTATTTTTTCCATACCTATCCATCCCCATTTTCCTATAGTCTCTCCCATCTCAGAAAGTGGCAACTCCGTCCTTTCAGTTGTTCCGGCCCAAAATCTTAGTCATCCTTGACTCCTTTAAATTACATCCCACATCCAATCCAGAATCCAATTTACCAATTCCAGTGGTGGAATCCTTTACCATTTCCACCACTAGCACCCCGGGCTAAAGCAGCACCATCTCTTACCTGCACTTTGGCAATATCTTCCTATCCCAACTTTTAATTTGTCTTTGTACCCGCACAGTCTACTTCCCACATGCTGCCAGAACATGATTTATATCAGGTTACTCCTCTATGCAGAGCTCTCCACTGGCTTCTCATCACACCTCATGACTCACTGCACTCCAGTCATCCTGTCCCTGATGTTCTTTGAGTATGCCAGGCATAGGTTCTTATCCCAAACCCCTAAGTAAGAATGCTTAAAATTCCTTCTACCCACTGCCTGAGCTTCTATCCCATTTTTCAACATGCAGCATGGAATGTCAAGGGCTAGGGATGCAGAGTGAAGAAGGACGAAGAGCATAGCCAAGAAGGGAGTGTTTTGACAAAAGAAGCAAAAGCAGGTGGTAAAGGGATTCTCCCAGTCGGAGAAGTGTTGCCCTGAGTCTTTTGTCCCTTTAATTCATACTTTAGAATCTACTATCAGTACAGCTGACAACTCTGGGAAACTGTTTTCCACATTGGCTGCCGTTATTAGGATTGAGTTGCAGTTCATGATTTCACCAGCAAAGTAACCAGGGTTAAACTTGAGGACATTTTGCTTCTTGTTGTCAAGGCTGTTTGCAATGCCACTATCTTATGCAATGAGAAGTGGTAAATTATAAGTACAGGTATTCTATGGCTCAGGAAAAATGGGCTCTCCTTGAGGTGTGAAATATGCTTCAGTCTCCCTAGTTCCCAGATCCATCTCCTATAGAAATCTTTAACCCAATACTTTCAACACAAACACATTTCGCTACTTAGATGGCATGTGAGAGAATGTATGTAGCGGATGTCTCAGACTGAAGGAAATGTGCCTTATAAAGAGGTTTATAGAATCAGACTCTGTAGACTTGTAGTTTTCACTGTGGGTGAAATAAATATCAAGTCAAAATATTAAAGAAAGTCATCTTATCCTTTATAAGATAAAAAGCCCACAGACCCAATCCACTGGTCCCTATTTTCTTCTCCACTGCATGTTTTGATCTTTTTTTAAATTACACAAAGTTTCTTTTTGGTAGATCTCCATGCATAGGTGTTTTATTTAGCCTCACAGTCACTTCTGTCCCCTGCACTTAGCTCAGTGCCCAGCACATGGTAGATGCTGACTAATATTTATTGAGTGAATGCTCTGGAAATAGGCAAGATGATAAATATTGAGCAAGGCTATAGACAGGACTCATTTTTTATTAGATACCTAATATGCACCAGGCATTTTTTGGGTGCTCAGGATACCAAAATACAAAAGACACAAGACATTTGCCATCTTACATAGCCCACAGTCTTGTGGTAGGATAAGAAAACAAGCACCTATGATAGAATGTGAGAAGTGCTATCATGGGGGTTATCCAGTGGACCATGGAAACACAAAGGGAACACAGAATTAAGAGGAGAGGGAGGGGGAATTCCCTAATGGTCCAGTGGCTGGGACTCCACGCTTCCACTGTAGGGGGCAAGGGTTCAATCCCTGGTCAGGGAACTAAGATCCCACAAGCTGCGTGGTGTGGACAAAAAAACAAAACAAAACAAAACAAAAAAACAGGGAGGACTTCTGGAGGAAGTGCTACCTAATATGTACCTGACATAAGAGTAAGAGTGAGCCTGCTGAAGTGGGGGGTAAAAGGATCTCCCCAAGTAAAGGGAACAGTACATGCAAAAGACCTGGGGCCAGGGAACACAGCTTTCACAGAGAACTGAAAGGCTTTTGGTATGACTAGATCTTTGGGAGCTAAGATGTTAAGAAGACTTAAGATTGGGTGCCTGGATCATACAGAGTCTTGCTAATTTCTGAAGCTGATCTCTTTGGGTATGTGTTTAAAAACACTTTAGATTTATTTTCCTGTTATATAAATAAATAAAGGTTTTAAAAATTATAAACTGTCAATAGATTTTGGATAATATATTCACATCCACATATTTACCATGGATGAGGGTTTAGTTTATTAAAAAGTACATTCCAGATATTTTCTAATGGCCAATAGAAGACAGATACCTCTTTTACTGGACTTTGGCAGGGAAGTCAGGTAACAGCAAGTGTTACTTCGGTCACATATATGTTATAAACCTCACAATTTCACCTATAATGTCTCAGCATGTAATTATCATACACTGAAGAGAGAGAGAAAGGAAGCAAAGAGATAAAGGCAAAAGCAGAGAGGAAAATTCCACCTTTGTTCTCTCCAAATGCATAATGAAAACATGTATCTAGGGTTAGAATGCTTTATTTTTGTACCACAATCCAGATATAATGTATAGTTCAGTATGATTCAATAGCTCAAAATTCAGTTGGTAGATTTGCAGTCAGATTTACATATCTGGCATCAATTTTGTCAGATTGTTTCCTATTACACGTTTCTGTCTTCAGACACAGGCCACTAGATATAAATTCTTTCCTAGGGAATTAAATGTACGTAACTAGATTATAAAACTTAGATTTTCAAACACCATTTATAATTGCCTGGATTCCTAAATAGCCTCCTTAGTCCAATCCTGGTCCTGGTCGTACTACATCTATTCTCAGCCCAGCAGTCACCATTATTCTTTCTAAAAGTCAGTCAGACCATATCACGCTGTTGGTCAAAACCTAGAAAATAGCTCCTCACTTCATTCTGAGTAAAAGCCAAAGTCCTTCCAAGGGCCTATGTGGCTATACATGATCAGGCCCTCCTCCAACTTCATTGCTATTACCTCTTAGACCTCATCTCCAGACACATAAATCTCTTTGCTCTTCTTTAAACATGCCAGGCGCCCTCCTGCTACCACAGGGCCTTTGCACAAGCTCTTCTCTCTGCCTGGGATGTGCTTCTCTCAGAAATCCACAAGGCTCCCTCCCTCACCTTCTTCAGGTCTCTGCTCAAATGTTATCTTCTTATGAGGCCATACACTTAAAACTTCATCATAGCCCTCTATCCGCCTTACCCTGCTCTCCTTTTTTGCCATAATAGTTTTCATCTTCAAACATACTATATAACTTATTTATTATATTTATTGTCAATAGGATGCAGTTTCCATAAATGCAGGAATCTTTGTCTCTTTTGATCATAATACATCCCAAGCACCTAGAATAGAGCCAGCATATTTACGTATACTCAATACGTAAATAGTTACTGAATGAACTACTGAAATAAAATTTTGTACAACTAGCCAAGACTGAGTATTAGAGTCAGTATCCTTAATTTTGAGCAGGAAGAAGATCTGATTTTAAAATTTGTATGTAAACTTATTTTCCTTATTTGCAGAACAAAAACATTCTATTCTGAAGGGCATATTAGCATTACTCATTTCACAATCCTGTCAGAGTGTGTGTGCACCATTATTTAAGTATATACATAACAAGAAGACACAGCAAATGTGTTTGCTTTACAAAATCACCACAGTAATGTAACTTAAGAAGGAAGGACAGATTGAGGTCTGTGGAAGATTTATTTTTTTCTAAAACTGGCATAATAATAACAATGGGAACTATTGACTTAAAACCAACAGGAGGCAGTTGGAGAACTTTCAGAAGACTAGTATTCTGATAGATTAAAAATTTATTTTCTCCTTTGAAATTTAAGAGCCACTGTTTAAAGGCGTAATTGTATATGCCAAAAATAAGTCTTATAAAAGCTCACTGTCTCTACACCAATGAATAGGAATTGATAATGAATGCGTTAGTACTACTCTTTAAATGTCATCTCTTCAATTATGAACTCACAGGAAAATCTGTCCATTTCTAAGGCTTATACTTCCTGGCAAAAACTACAAAGTTGTGAAAATCTAACAACTGAATAGCACTGGGTCTCTCATTTATTTCTAATTTAATTATTAACTTAAGAGGACCACAGAAAGTGTAATGATATTGCATAATAGTTGGACTGTCTGGTGACAGGCAATGATGGATTAAGTTTCTTCCCCTTAGCTCTTTAATCTGTTAGTATGAGTCTTTAAAAGTAGGACCTAGGGGCTTCCCTTGTGGCACAGTGGTTGAGAATCTGCCTGCCAATGCAGGGGACACGGGTTCGAGCCCTGGTCTGGGAAGATCCCACATGCCGCAGAGCAGCTGGGCCCGTGAGCCACAATTACTGAGCTTGCGCATGTGGAGCCTGTGCTCCGCAACAAGAGAGGCCGCGATAGTGAGAGGCCCGCGCACCGCGATGAAGAGTGGCCCCCGCTTGCCACAACTAGAGAAAGCCCTCGCACAGAAACGAAGACCCAACACAGCCATAAATAAATAAATAAATAAATAAAAATTTAAAAGTAGGACCTAGATCAGATCAATCAAGAACTTACTGATGATACACTCTGGTTATCAGTGGGCAGAACTCACTGAGAATACAAAAGAACCACCAGATATAATATTCACAGTTTTATTCATATCAAACAAATACATTTACTTTTATAGCATTCATTGTGATCCTGTTGCATTGTGGTAATAGATAATTTGATCACAAAGATATACTTTTAAGAAAGCCAAATCCAGCACTTCCAAGGAAACTTCTACTTATTTGGCCAACCAAATACACCAAGTATACCAGTATACTCTTACAACCTATAAGAGTAAGGTACTTCCACTATTAAGCACTAGGATTTAGAAAAGAATTTATCATTTCACAACTTTAGAGTTCTCTTAATGATGGAATTCAAGAATGGTTTATTGAACTAAAGTATATCGAAATGAAGTATCTTGTGGGTTGACAATATGGTTACAGGTGGAACTTTACCATCATCTACTATACAACCTTCATACATTCATTCAATTATTCATTACTTTGTTCATTAATTAAACAAATATTTATTAAGTGATCACTATATGCCACACACTCTGCTACATACATGCTAAGGAATTAGAGATGAATGAAAGAAACAAAGCCCCTGATTCTTCCAGCTCCGTTTTTCTTTCTCAGGATTGCTTTGGCTATTCGGGGTCTTTTGTATTTCCATACAAATTGGAAAGTCTTTTGTTCTAATTCTGTGAAAAATGCCATGGGTAATTTGATAGGGATTGCATTGAATCTATAGATCGTTTTGGGTAGTATAGTCATTTTCATGATACTATACATAGAAAATGCCACCAGAAAACTACTAGAGCTAATCAATGAATTTGGTAAAGTTGCAGGATACAAAATTAATGCACAGAAATCTCTTGCGTTCCTATACACTAACAATGAAAGATCAGAAAGAGAAGTTAAGGGAACACTCCCATTTACCATCACAACATAAAGAATAAAATACCTAGGAATAAACCTACCTAAGGAGCAAAAGAACTGTACTCAGAAAACTATAAAACACTGATGATAGAAATCAAAGATGACACAAACAGATGGAGAGATATACCATGAAATTGGATGGGAAGAATCAATATTGTGAAAATGGCTATACTGCCCAAAGCAATCTACAGATTCAATGCAATTGGTAGGTTGTTTGATGATGGCCATTCTGACCAGTGTGAGGTGATACCTCATTGTAGTTTTGATTTGCATTTCCCTAATAATTAGTGATGTTGAGCATCTTTTCATGTGCCTCTTGGCCATCTGTATGTCTTCTTTGGAGAAATGTCTATTTAGGTCTTCCGCCCATTTTTTTTAAATTTAATTTTATTTATTTTTTTATACAGCAGGTTCTTATTAGTTATCTATTTTATACATATTAGTGTATACATGTCAATCCCAATCTCCCAATTCATCCCACCACCACCCCCCACCCCCCAATTTCCCTCCATCCATTTTTTGATTGGGTTGTTTTTTTGATATTGAACTCCATGAACTGTTTGTATATTCTGGAGATTAATCCTTTGAGTGTTGCTTCATTTGCAAATATTTTCTTCCATTCTAAGGGTTGTCTTTTCGTCTTGTTTATGGTCTCCTTTGCTGTGCAAATGCTTTTAAGTTTAGTTAGGTCCCACTTGTTTATTTTTGTTTTTATTTCCATTACTCTAGGAGGTGGGTCAAAAAAGATCTTGCTGTGATTTATGTCAAAGAGTGTTTTTCCTATGTTTTCCTCTAAGAGTTTTATGGTATCCAGTCTTACATTTAGGTCTTTAATCCATTTTGAGTTTATTTTTGTGTATGGTGTTAGGTAGTGTTCTAATTTCATTCTTTTACATGTAGCTGTCCAGTTTTCCCAGCACCATTTATTGAAGAGGCTCTCTTTTCTCCATTGTATAATCTTGCCTGCTCCTCATCAAAAAATCTACAAACAATAAATGCTGGAGAGGGTGTGGAGAAAAGGGAACCCTCTTGCACTGTTGGTGGGAATGTAAATTGATACAGCCACTATGGAGAACAGTATGGAGGTTCCTTAAAAAGCTAAAAATAGAACTACCATATGACTCAGTGATCCCACTACTGGGCATAGACCCTGAGATAACCATAATTCAAAAAGAGTCATGTACCACAATGCTCATTTCAGCTCTATTTACAATAGCCAGGACATGGAAGCAACCTAAATGCCCATTGACAGAGGAATGGATAAAGAAGATGTGGTTCATATATACAATGGAATATTACTCAGCCATTAAAAGGAATGAAATTGGGTCATTTGTAGAGACATGGATGGACCTAGAGTCTGTCATACAGAGTGAAGTAAGTCAGAAAGAGAGGAACAAATACCGTACATTAAAGCATGTATATGGAATCTAGAAAAGTGGTACAGATGAACCTAGTTCCAGGGCAGGAATAGAGATGTAGATGTAGAGAATGGATGTGTAGACATGGGGGGAAGAGGAGGGTGGGATGAATTGGGAGATTAGCCTTGACATAAATATACTACCATGTGTAAAATAGATAGCTAGTGGGAACCTGTGGTACAGCACAGGGAGCTCAGCTTGGTGCTCTGTGATGACCTAGATGCGTGGAATGGGGGTGGTGGGTGGGAGGGAGGTCCAAGAGGGAGGGGATATATGTATACATATAGCTGATTCACTTCATTGTACAGCAGAAACTAACACAACATTGTAAAGCAATTATACTCCAATTAAAAAAAAAAGAAAAAGAAACAAAGTCCCTGCTCTCAAAGAGCTTCTTTTACCAGAAGACAGATAATAAACAAGTAAACAAAGAAACAAATATTTTCAGATGGTAATAGCGCTATGAAAACAATAAAATAGGACAATATTATGGAGTGATTGAGAATGGGGTAGGGATGGGTGGTGTGGTCAGACATGGTCCCACTAAGGAGATAACATCTGAGCTAAGATTTACATGAGGAGAAGAATCCAGCCATGTCAAATGCCAAGATAGGAGAAACAACAGTGCAGAAGTCCTGCAGAAGGAATGAACTTTGTTTTTGGAAAACAGAAAGAAAACCAGAGTGCCTTGATAGTATTGAGTGAGATAAAGGAGATGCAAGATAAAATCAGAGAGGTAAGCAGCATCCAGATCATATTCAACCTTTTAGAGGTTTTCTTTCCTTTTGTTCTCTGTTTTCTTTCTTTTTTTCTTTCTTTCTTTCAATTTTTAAAATATTATAGGAAGACTTTAGAGGCTTTTTAAGCAAGGAGGGGATATAATCTGGATTTTTTTTTCTAAAAGAATATCTATATAGAATGATTATGTGGACTTAAAAAACTCAAATAGAATGTCTAGAAATAAAATATATAATTGAAGCTAACAATTCAATGAACTGGTTAAACAACAAATTCAACACAGATGAAGAAAGATTTAGTTGACTGGAAAATAGACTAGAAAAATATCAGCCATAATGTAACTCAGAAAGACAAGATTGAAAATATGAAAGGACTGATACGTAGGAGGCAAGAATGAAAAGGTTTAACTAATTGCAGTTCCAGAAAGGCAGAAACAGCAGGGGATGGGGAGACTGGATCGGATTAGTTCAGATTACTTAATGAAAGATAAGGCAGAGAATTTCAGAAATAATTTAAAAAATCCTAGTCCACAAAATCAGGAATTCTAACAACTCTTAAGCAAAATAAATAAAAAGAAATCTGCATCTAAATACATCATAGTGAAACTGCCCAACACCAGATAAAAAGAGAAACCCTTAAAAGCCATAGAGAAAAGGACAAATTACCACCAAAGGAATAGCTAAACCAACAGGTAACATTGATGCCAAAGGATGTGAAAATCTCCTTTGCACTGAGAGGAAAACTGTGTACCTAGAATTCTATACTCAGAAAAGTATATTTTAAGCAGATATTAAGGAGAAATAAATATATTTAGTTTCAGGCAAACAGAAATGGAGAGAGGTTGTACTAGTAGAATTTCCCTACCAAGAGAAATTCTGAAAAATCCAAGTCAGGCAGAAGGAGAGTGGTTCCAGTATGAGATGCAAGATGTATTAGAGAGGAAGAGACTAGAAAATATGTGGATAAATCTAAATAAACAGCAATCATATAAAAATGTCTTGAAGGATTTAAAATCAATTAAAATATAAAACCACAATAATAATATTAGGGTAGGGGTAAATGGAATTAAAGTGTTCTAAGTTATTGTAGTAACCAGAAAGTTGGTATGGATATTTCATAAGGCAAATGTGAATATTTTTAGGAGTAAGTATTGAAAAAAGAGGAAGAAAATGTGTAAATTCCTAACTAGTAAAGGGGAAAATGCAACAGTTAAATTAATAAATCTTTAAAACAGAAAGACAAGATTAAAAAAAAGAAACATAGAATAAGTGGGACAAATAGTTCGAAATTTGAGGGTAGAAATAAATTTGAAAAGTTCACTAGTGGGACTTCCCTGGTGGTCCAGTGGTAAAGAATCCGCCTTACAATGCAGGGGGGACGTGGATTTGATCCCAGGTCAGGGAACTAAGATCCCACATGCCACGGGACAACTAAGCCTGTGCGCCACAAGTACTGAGCTTGCTTGCCTCAGCTAGAGAGCCCACGTGCCGCAAACTACAGAGCCCATGTGCTCTGGAACCCGCACGACACAACTACAGAGCCCATGCTCCCTGGAGCCTGCACACCACAACCAGAGAGAAGCTTACATGCCACAACTAGAGAAACCAGCGTGCCGCAACTAAAGTTCCCGCATGCCTCAGCGAAGATCCCGTGAGCCGCAACTAAGACCTGATGCAGCCAAAATTAAATTAAATAAATCTTAAAAAAAAAAAGTTCACTAGTTACATTAAATGTAAGTGAATTAATGCTCCTGGCAAAAGAGAAACATTGTCAGACTGGAGTTTTAAAAATCCAAATACTTGTTGTCTAAAGGAAACATGTAAAGTAAGAGGACACAAAAAGGCAGAAGTAAAAGGATGAAAGTAGAATCAGGAAAATTTAACCAAAAGACAGTAACTACATTAATTTCAGGTAGTAGAAACTTTAAGGCCAAAAGCATTATTAACCATAGCATCCTAAAGAATTCACCATAACCAATTTCTTTATTTCAATTCACCATAACCAATTTTCTTTATTTCCCTTTCTCTTTTTTCTTCCTAATTCCCTCTCTGTCTTAGAGGCAGATAATTTTGTTGCCTGTTTTTCTCTATTTCAATACTCTTTGCTCTTCTCTTGGTTTCCTAGGGCAGAGTGCACACCAGTTGGACCCATGATTCCCATTATGATAACGTGAGAAGCAGTTCTAAAGAATTATTGTTTGAAGACTTTTTCATAGGATGAAAGAGATTATTCTGGGGTTAGGTTGATCACCTGTCAGTTTGAGCCACCAACACCCATAGACTCCACAGTCTTTGCTTTGTTAGGGATTCTGTGAGTGATCTTGAACAGGTAACTTACCTCATTTCTCCTCACTTGTTATATTTAAAATAAGAAGTCATATCTGCAACTAGATAAGCAAAGACGCTGATAATAAAAAGCCAATAATTATAAAGTTCTTAAGATGTCTGTAAAAGCAATAAAAAGTTTAGATTACAGACCAGTTGGCCACTCACTGACTTGTCACAGAGGTTTGCGGTACAAAAGAGTATGTCATTCAACCACCCAAACCGGAAAGGACTTGATAAGCCTTTGAATGTGTGACTAGTATAGTGGTTATAACAGCTTCACCCCACAGCAGCTACGCATGCCAGCCCAGATCCTGCTGTAATTCCTAGCCTTATGCCTGGTGATTGATTTCAAAAGGTCACCAAGTCCAACCCCTGGCTTCGGACAGAACTGTGCTCAGGGAAAAAGAAGTACTTTTTATGCTTCCTTCTTTTAAAAAATTTTAGATTATCAAGAAAAAAAGACCTCACAGTACATATCTCACCTCTCAAAGGGCCAACTTTACATCACAAGGTGCAAATAAAAATTTTGAGCGGTATTTAATTTTGAAAGTGTTAAACTGATCTTTTGCCTCTCTCTGACATCTACCTTGACTTGATTACTACCCAACACATGATTATTTCAGGGAGGCCGCCTGGAGGAGTAGCTGTGAGCTATCTTGGTTCATGACTTAACATCTCTGTGCCCTAGTTTCCTAGAGCCTACCTCATAGGCTGGTGAGGCTTGCATAAGATAACACATGGAATTTAGAGAATATAATATGGCCCTAGATCTCTCCCCAGGCTCAAAGCTCTGAGCAATAAAGATGTCTCTTACCTTCCTGAATAGAGAAGGGAAAACATATATACTAGTAACTTATTTCTAAACAAGCACTGAGAAGTGGGCAAAAGATAAAATACATTTTATAAATTTTCAACAGTGAAATTCATGGGCTATCAAGATGGTAGCAGCAACTAAGGGTAATTTATCCATGTCCTTTACTCAACTTGGTTTTATATGGACAATATCTGTTACAAGGATGAAAAGAAATACATATATAGTATTTACATCTTTGTATATTAGATAGATATGAACAGGTGGGCAGGAGTCAGGGAGGAAGGAAAGGGAGAGAAAAACAATCTAAAATGGTCGCATGCTCACATAATTATAAATTATGTAGTACTATAGCAAAATGACTAGTTTTAGCATATAACTGCTCAAATGAAATCTTTCATATAATTTCCTAACTTAAAAATTTTTTTTTTAATATTCAGCATCAGCATATGGCATTAGATACTGTCTTATCCTTATTACCAAGTCTTTAGTCCTTTTGACTTTCCTTTCAAAATTGGGGAAACCATAGTAAACCTTGGGGCAGGATACAATACATACTTTGGAAAAAATGATTTAGAAATTAGTTTTTCCTTTTAGGTTCATAGTAGTGTAAGGAGTCTGGTAGATATCAAACAGACTTCTGTGATGGTCACTAGTCACTGAGAAGGTCCTTGTTCATGGTAACTAGACAGTAAATATAAGCTGGTAATGATGATTCAAGCCCCACTAAATTAAGAGCCTAACGTTTCCATTCCAATTCTGATTGGGGAAATAGGCTATTAAAAAGGCAAATTTTAATAATGAGATTAACAGAGGAAAATGCCATACCATATCCTCAGATTCAGAAATTCAAAAAAAGGATACCATCCTGTTTCCTAATTGGCTTGAAGAAATGAAAGCCCCTTGGCCCAGGAGGAAAATGAAAGCATGAACCAGTAAGTGAGATATACAAATGGGCTGAGAGCCAGCCCCAGTTAATAAATGCAAAACTTTCCCTGACCTATTCAACCTATAGTATAGAGAATATTATGGGATCAGTGCTTTTAGCTTGGTTTGTAACCCATGTAATTATTTTTAATTTGGTTTAAAAAGTAATAAAAGGTATAAAGTGTATGTATATGTATAGCTGATTCACTTTGTTATACAGTAGAAACTAACACACCATTGTAAAGCAATTATACTCCAATAAAGATGTTAAAAAAAAAAAGAAAAATAAATAAAAGGTATAAAGGTATGAAGATGACTTCAATGTCTGAAAATAGGTTTGTGGACTTTGATGACCAGAATCAATTTTAGCCACAGCCCTCCCCTGCCACAGGCATTTTGGCAGGTATAATCCCAAAACAACAAACTATTTTAAGGTTTAAACTCTCAGGTGGTTCTGATGACTCCTTTCTACATAGAGGAATCATTATGGGAATTTGAAAATTACAATACAGGAAAGTATTAGAAGTTATTTCAAAGATGGTTTCTGGCATAAAGACACACAATCTATGTTATGCTGTCAACTATATACCTTATTGTTTCTATTTAATTTCTAAGGTGTGCTCAGGTTGAATGCAGTGATCATACTATTACCAAGGGTGGTTTTGTTTTCTGTTTTTGATGCTGTTGTTAGATCGTGGTCAGGAGGAGGAAGGAAAACTTTAAATTGAAACACCAGAAACTCACCATATTAAAATATGTGCGTGTGTGTGTGTTGCTCCCTTAGTAATATTAATACCATCATATGCATGGTTGTGAATTGAGAAGACTAGAAAAACTTCCCAATGTCAATGCATCTTAGCCTTTCTGCAGGTATTTGAAACTTAGAGTATATTGAACCCACCCCTGACTTTTTATAAGTGAGACTCTTTTTTTCCCCTTAAGTCAGCTTTATTTCAATGAATAAATCATTTCTATTTGGCCTTTAGGGAGGGCAATTTCCCCTGCTGTAATAGGTCCACTCTAATCAAAAATCTAGTCATATGGATTCTGGAAACACTTTCAATGTGATCAGGTCACAGATGGGAGCCAAATGGAAAGCTGGCAGGCTCCCTGTGAGATTTCCACCTCAGCATGCTGACATCTGTCAAGCTTCAGCCTTTCTGGTAAAGGGACACCAGAAGGTGGCCCACATACCTGATGCAGTTAAAAGAGCACGCGGAATTTACAGAGCCACAGTTACTTAAATATAGTTGAAAAAACAAACAAAATAACTACCTAAGAAATGACATTAACCTTGAACATTGAGCCAAGAATCTTACAAAGTTCTGGGTTCTACTTTGAATTCCTAATCAGAGATCTTTGGTGGGAGAAGCTGTTTTCTTTCTGGCTGTCCCTATGCAAGCTGGGCTGACTTACCCATCATCACACCCCTGCTGATTTCCAATGCTACTGGCATCCCATGTAATCCCCTAGGACTCCAACCCTTCCCTTATTCTCCACCTGAGCCTAATTGCTGGCTTCTCTGTCTCCTGATATGAGGTTCATTGTATCAACTCTGCTTCCCTCCTCTGATGCCATCCCTGCCTCTCTCCAGCCTTTCGACCACAGCTCTCCTGCCAGGTTTCAGGTGTCCTTCATCCTTTGGCCCTGGCTCTGTCAAAGACAAGAATGAGCATTTCTTGTTTGTTTCCTGGTCTCACTAAACCCCAAGCTTGCTCTACTTCTTTGGCTGGTTGGTACTCAGCCTGTCTACTCAAGGCAATTTCTAAATTATCCAGTGGTACTTCTGATGCTGCTTGAAATAAGAAGATAGCAAGACTCTGAGGGTTTTTTTTTTTTTTTTTGAAGATAGGATAAAAAGAATGATAAAGCTGAACCGAGTCCTTGTAAGCCAGATCACTGTGCCCCACAGTATCAGGAGAGTGACAGGCATTCTGGAAGTTGCCATGGAGACCACTCTTGTTTTCTGCTTTCTTCTGGAAGCACCAACATACTTCAGAATAACATATAGCTTTTAAATTTCCATCTTTCCTGGAGGCAGGTTAAATTTTGCATGGCAATTGCCAGCTCTTTAACAAACCCCTGGTTCCCCTTCTTTCTGGTCACACAGTTAGACTACCTTTCCATGAGACTAGTTCTTGCCACTAAAACGTGGGCAGAGGTGACGTGTGTCACCTCTTGGCCAAGACCCTTAAGAATCAGGTGTGCCTCTTCCACACTCTCCCCTTTCTGCTTGCTGGGTGTAAGTGGTAAAGGGACCCATCCAATGGAGGAAACATAAATGGAAGTTGAGGTTCTCTGAAATTCTATGTGGAAGAAAATTGCCCACCAATTAGCAAGACTCCCATTGGCCTGCCATGTGAACAGAAACCTCTGTTGTGTTTGACCCATTATACATTTGGTGGTCTTTTTGGTACAGGTGCCAGGCCTACACTAATTAATGCAACCGATATTTTATGTTTTAGAGCATTACATCACATGGCTGTCAAAATTCTGGGCCTTCATTCTGGAAAATATAAGAGGGACTAGTAGAAAGGGAAGGGAAGCAAGAAGAAATTATAATGTGAATAACTACGAACATTGCATATGTAACCATGTGTCAAACCTTGTTTTAGATACATTACACATACTGTCTCATTTAATTTCATTTATTCCTCATAACAACTTCAGAAAATAGTACTATTATTATCCTCACTATCATTATTCCTCTGATGTGGAAACTGAGGCAGAGGTGTAGTACTCAGGAAGCCATGATTCAAATCTGTTGACTCCATAGCTCAGGCTCTGGTTGAGTATCCACTACTGTGTAATAGGCACTTTGTACAATTTTATCTTTACAACACCTTGTAAAATAGGCTTAATTATCCCCATTTTAAAGATGAGTACGTTTTAAGGTTCGACAAAGATAAATAAGGTGTCCAAGCTTACACAGCTAGACAGGTTCAGGCCGAGGTCCGAGTGGCTCTCAAGCTCATTCTCTTTCCATCGGATCATTAAGATCAGAATCTAGATCGAGGGGAGAGGTCATCGGGACTAAGTTTCCCTCCATTTCTGGGCCCCAGGATTCTCGGAAGTTGATCTGTTAGCTCTGTGACCGTGGAACCACTGCAGTCATCGCACTTTGTCAGCTTTGGAGACACTGGGATTTCTACCAGGTACCGTTCACTGGATTCCCCCAGCACGTCATTGAGGCTATTTGTTCACACTGATAACAAACTGGCGAGGTCTGAAATATCAGTCAGCCCATCCTTTGCCACAGCCTAAACACAGGGAGCGTTTCCTCAGCCAGTAAGAGATCAGTCACGTTCAGGCCTAAACAGAGGATGGAAGCCAGTGGCATGGAAGCTCGTTTTTGTGATGAATGAAGGGTTTATGCGTAGCAGGAGGCATAATCCAGTCCACACATCTGCTTCAGAAACTCCTAAGGTAATGGAGGGCCATCAGGAATCCTATTCTTATAAGGACCTCCTGATCCTCTGAGAATGTCAGGGCTGATCAGGCCACAGGAACTGACTTGAACAAAGATGGAGAGAGGAAAACAGGCACAGCTCCTGAGTAGAAATGAAGAGGGGGGGTGGGGGGAGAAGCCATTTCTGTCTGTCCTCGTACTTGGCTTTTTAACCTGGATGACCCATCCTCTCTTTCCATCTCTCTTGGCCCTTCAAGGGCTAGTTGACACGTCAAGCAATCCCTCAAGACCAAGCCCCACCCCTTCTCCCTCCTGACTTAATCTGAGGATTACTGGCATATCTAGGGAAAATGGTCAGTGCTGGAGGCTCACGTGGGACAAGATGGTGGCATCATGTAACCTCCTGACCTATGCTGTGAACCCGAAAAGCCAAGGCCACCTTGGGACAAAAGAGCCACAGTCTTGCATTCATCCATACAATCAGTAGACATGTGTGGTTGAGAAAAAGCACTGAGGCCCCTGGAGGAGCTGGAGCTCCTCTGCAGCATGGAGCAGCTGGGCCACAGTGGGGACCGCAGAGCAATGGCAAGTCTTGTCTAAATACCTGCCCGATCATGTCACCCTGCTCTTTCAGTTGCCCTTAGGATTAAGACCACTCATTACCGTGGCCTACAGGACCCTACAGGGCTCTTGCCTACCCCTGTAACCCAACTCATTTCACCGTGCCACCCCTCCATACGCTCTGAAGCTCAAAAAGTGATTATTTTATGTCTAACCCCATGAGGTCAGAATTCACATCTTTTTACTCATTGTTTTATGATGCACTTAGCCTATTTCCCTGACATAGGTGGTGCTCAGTCAGTATTGGTTGGTTTGTTGGTTGGTCAGTCGGTTGGTTGGCTGAATGAATAACTGACTGAGAAGTCAATATTCTAGCAATGAAGTTAGGTCAGTGCTAGAGCAAATCACTTCTGTGATTGCAGCCTAAGCCCTTATTTTCCCCATGGTTGGGATGGCATAGATAGACGGGGTACAAGTCGGGCCCTGATGTTAAAGGTTAACAACAAGGGCGTCCATCAAAGTCTCACCAACAGACATAGCAATTAAAGCAAGTTTCACTGATTCAAATGGATTTTAGAAAGGGGTGTGAAATAAATTCAACAAATGAACATAAGAAATGAAATTTCACTAAATATGTAGTGTTAAAATGACTCGGAGGAACACCACCAATTCGATTTTTCA
This sequence comes from Balaenoptera acutorostrata, assembly GCF_949987535.1. Taxonomy (NCBI): domain Eukaryota; kingdom Metazoa; phylum Chordata; class Mammalia; order Artiodactyla; family Balaenopteridae; genus Balaenoptera; species Balaenoptera acutorostrata. The sequence continues at coordinate 62,960,616 of NC_080070.1, forward strand.
GTTCCCTCCCTTTTGCAGTGATGGTACAAGCCAGGGTCAGACCAACGAGGTAGGCATCCTAAGGGAAATACTTCTGCCCTGTTGCCAACAGGATGCCAGGATGTCTGGAGAGGTTTTGTGAGGCAGTATGGTCAAGGCTCACTGCCCAGTAACATCGGGCCACTACCCTCAGTGGAGGAAAGGTTATCTCATTTCTGATAGGACTGGATACGTGGCAGTTTTCATTTTGGTTCTTTCCTTATTATGGTAGATTTCCCACCATAGTTTCACTTAGGAGGGACTTTGAACATGGCATAACCTGGAGGGCATAAGGAAGGGCAGAGTTGGTAAGGATTAATTAAGTGCAGCCCAAGAGGCCCCTATGTAAATAAGGAAATACTTCCCAGATAACAAAGGGAGAAAACTGGCACAGGATTTAACTAGGTAGTGATAATGAACGCACAGCACATGTGAACTGAGCTTGGTGACCAGCCAGTGGTCTATTATGGGTTCATTGCTAAAGCAAACTTATAAATACAAAACTATCTTTTAACTGTAGAATTGAAAGATTAAGTACGAAAGATGCTGTTACAAGGAAGCAGGTTTTTGCTGTATTTTCCTGTGCTTGTTCACTATCAGCAGTATTAACTGGCCTTTTCTTTGATACTCAGCCTGAAAGATGAACAACTGTTATGTAAAAGACCTGCAGTGGAAGCCCTAGACTCTGCGTGATAGATTGGAAGATTGATCACAGATTCAATGAGTTTTGCTCTTGACAAAGCGCACTCTTAGCACAGGTAGGTGGTTTAATTTCAACACAGCATTTTCACATTTATTATCTTCAGCTCCTACTGTCTCCTGCTTACTAAGAAATTCTGCTATCTGAAAAAGAGTTTATTTTGAATGCTTCCACTTTTTTAGAGCCAATACCAATTAGCCAGGAGGAAATTATTTTTGAAGCTTAACCATAGAAGTTTATTTGGGGGGAAACAAATAGAATGAGAGGGAGCCAGTAACAAAACAAAAAATAAATAAACCATATTAGAAGTAGAAGAGGGAATTGTTTGAAATTACACAGCAGACTGTAGATGCCAAATTTTGTCTACTGAGACAGGGGAGACCCTGGGAGTCCCATCTTGATAGATAGGCTTGTCGTGGCTGAGACAGAAATCAAGCAGAATGGGTGGTTGTGAACTCAGGTAGCACAGAGTCAGGGTTCTCACCTGGATGCTCAGGAGAATCGTGTGGGAGGCTTTTATACCCACAGTACTCAAGCTCTACCCCCAGAGATTCAGCTTTCCTTCTTCTGGGGTAGGGCAGCAGCATCATTCAAAAGCTCCCTGGGTGAGTCCATTGTGAGCTAAAACTGGGAACTTGGGAAGCCCTGGGCAAAGAACGGAGGCTACAGGTGAGGAAGCTAAGGGAGACAGAGCACATGTGGTGGGGCAAAGACTCTCCGTTCAGCTCAGAAACTGGCGGAACAGTAAACCACTGTACCCGTTCAGTTTTTCTCCAAGCTACTTAGGTAATGTTTAACGTTTGTGAAGCTATTGGACTTACACCATGTTTCCACTTTTGGATGATGCCTCTGAAAACTGCTAAGCTTACATTAAGTCCATTTCGTTAATACTCATATTTTGTATTATCCACAACCTCTTCTCCCCATCGCCCTAGTGAATTGAGAGGCGACCCTGGCACACTCCTGTTCACTTACTTTGATTCCTTGTAATCCATAGCCAGGGGGGCCAGGAGGGCCAGACAAGCCTTTCTGCCCAGTATCACCCTGTTAGAAGATAGAGAGAAATCGGAGAGAAGGTTAAGGAGATTTAGAAAGAAACCACAGACTACTGCTCTCAGCTACATTCTCACTTCAGTCTGATGAAGACCTACATCCACACTGCCCATATTGATATAAAGTAGTGTTTTCACAAAAATTTTAAGCCAAAGAATCCTTTGCAAAAATTTTACATGTAATCCAGCTGTAAAGAGATAAGGCAGAGCTGCTTGGCGTAAGCAGAAGCGTTGGACCCGTAGCCTCGTCTGCTTGGGCTCCTCCAAGCTGCTCTACCGTCAACCCCTAGAACACCAGGGGTTCGAAGACCATTCACACATAATTCTATGTAGACTTTACTGTGTTACTCCATTTCAATATGGCATATTAATTCACAGGGGTTGCAGTTAAAGATTCAGCAGCTATTGATGTGGATCAGAGTTGAATTTTTAAGAAAATATGTAAATGAAGCAAAATGTGTGTCATTTCCAAGTATATGTTCCTTACAGCTTAAGTTGACCCCATGTTTCTTGAGGAAAGACTTATGTGATCAAATAAGATTGGAAAATGTTCTACACCACAGTATGAATATATTAAAGCCTCTAAGAAGTCCCACAATAGAAAGATTAGTTTAACTTTGTTTATCCCAGAAGTTCCCAAATTAACATTTTGATGAAACAAACTTTGAGAAATCCTGAGTTAATAAAAGTTACTGTATAAGTCAGTCATTTTCTTTCCAATATGGGAAAAAGCTTTATTTTTTTCTGATTGTAAGAGGAACTCATTGGAAAAAAAAAAGTAGAAAAAGAAATAAAAATGACAATGAAGAAAAAGAATAGACCCATCATTGCATCACCCAGTGATAACAACTACTAACATCTTGGAGGGATCTTTTTTCCATATAAAGGGATCTGTAAGGTTAAGAAATAGCCCACTGTCAAAATGGAGTTGATGGACAAAAATGGATAAACTAAGAATCTTGGTAATTCTAGGATCCTCAGTCAAATCTTTGACTCATAAAGCCCTTTCCCTTTCCTCTCTGATAATAGGATTCTAATTCACTTCTGTGCATTTTGGGTGTAAATATACGTGTTTGACATTTGAATTTGTGATGGGTGGCTCGCTGAAACCTGTTTTCCCTATGAACATGCCTGATACTTCTTTACCTTCCTTTTTGAACAAATCAAAGGAATATTTGTTAAGCAAATGAATGAACAATTGAAACAGGGCTCCTCAACCTCAGCATAATTAACATTCTGAGCTGGATAATTCTTCATTATGGGAGGCTGTCCTGTGCATTGTAGGGTGTTGTTCGGCAGCATCCTTGGCGTCTACCCACTAGATGCCAGTAGCACTCCTTCCCCAGTGTGACATAACAACCCAAAATGATTCCAGACACTGCCAAATGTCCCCCTGGGGTGGAAAGGGGAGGACACAATCTTCCTCATTGAGAAACACTGGATTAAAAGAATAAAAGGATAAATAATCACCAAATTGGAGGCGACAAAAGGAAGAGAAATAGAAATGAGAGCAAAGGGAGCCAAAGGAAGTTCCTCTCACCTTCCACGGGGACAATAAATTAGGCCCTTGCACTGGGGACACAGTGGACTACGTGCACACACACAATAGATCCATCAGCTGGTGTCCTGTTAAAAGGCGACCCGAGGCACCTCTGGCCAAAGTAAACACGTGCTTCTGAATGACGGCACAGCCTCTAAGGAACCTGGGAATATTTTGAGCACTTTGCAATCACTTTTTAAAAAGACATTAACTTTCTAATTTCTTTGGGGGAAGCGAATGGCTTTATAAACCTAAATGTTCTATTTTACTGAAAGTTCACGTGATATGAGAAAATAAGACTCTTCATCAACAGTCAAGAAAAACCTAAGTCAGCATCAGAGTGAGCACTTCCTATGCATCGTCATGGGTGGTACCTGACCCTCACCCAGAGCACAGACCTGAGGACTCACCTTTGGCCCTTGGGCTCCTATGCCCCGAGGCCCAGGGAGGCCTGGAGGGCCTCTGACACCAGGCTCTCCCTGAAAAGACACAATGAATGACAAGTTATTGATTAAAAAATCCTTTATGTTGTATAATATTTCATATAAAATTTCATATTTCATATTAAAATATTTCATATGAATTTTCATATTCAGAAATATATTTTAAAATCCCAAACCCTTGAATTTGACTAAGATGATAATTGAGCCCTTTTCTTCCATCTCACTTTTCTATACTTGGTCAAGGGAGTGTTATCCCTCTTTGTTTTCATTTCTTATTGCCATTTATCAAGCCACCTGATACGGGTTCATTTCAGAGCAATAAAGTCCATTAAATTCTTGGCAACCTTAATATATACTTTTCGGAACTCCCTTCTCAGGAATTTGGAAAAGTAATTACTGCCATTGTGAAGAGAGGGAGAAGAAGAGACAAGAATAAAAAACAAGCATTAAAAGATATAGCCCTCTCCTGAACTGGTTGCTCTCATGTTTTTATGCGACTTGGGTTAGGGATTGGCTTTAGGATACTCCTGCCCCTAGAGTGGTTATGACTGCGGGGTGGGTTCTCTAAAGGCTTTTAGATTCACCAATGCATGACAGTTTCATAATAGGCAACTATCACCAGAAAGGTGGTGGGGCCTGACTGGCGTGGGTCAGGCCCTGTGGTTAGACCTATTTGAGATGGGAATGATGGGAAGAAGCAGAGAAATGAAAATCTCTTTATTAACCACCTTCTGTGTCCCCAACACTGTGCTCTGCATGTTCATATATGAGACTTGATATAATTTAGTATTCACAAGAATCCTGTATGACAATGACTAACTTACCTAACTTCTCTGAACCTCTGTAAATTCATCAGATACATAGAAAATCATATCGACCTTTCGTGGAGATGACAGTGGAGGCAGACAAAGAATGTCATGCTTCTGCCACCATGTCTAGCACAGAGCAGGCGCTTGGTAAATCTCAACTCCCCACCCCACCTGGTTTTTTACAGAGGGGACTAAAGTTTGCCCAAAGCTGCACAGCTATTGAGAGGCAGGGCTAGGAGGATGTGGAGAAATAGGAACCCTTGTGTGTTGCTGGTACAGCTACTTTGGAAAACAGTTTAGCAGTTTCTTAAAAAGTTCAACATAATTTTACCATTTGATCAAGTAATTTCACTCCTAGGTATACACCCAAAGAAAATGAAAACATATGTCCACACAGAGACTTACATATGAATGCTCTTAGCAGAATTATTCATAATAGCCCAAAACTGGGAACAACCAAAATGTCCATCAGCCGCTAAATGGATAGACAAAATGTGGTATATTCAGCAATAAAAAGGAATGAACTATAGCTACATGCTACAACATGGATGAACCTCAAAAACTATTCTTAATGAAAGAAATCAAATATTTGAGACTACATATTGTTGAGTCCATGTACATGAAATGTCCAGAAAAGGCAAATCGATAGAGACAGAAAGTAAGTCATTGGTTGCCTGGGGCCAGGAATAGAAACTAAGAAGGGGGATTAACTGTAAATGGGCACGAGGGACCTTGTTGGGGGGATGAAAATGTCCTAAAACTGATTTGTGATGATGGCTGTACAACGTGGTAAATGTACTAGAAAAAAATCATTGAATTCTACACTTAAAATAGGTGAATTCTATGATAAGTAAAATATGCCTCAATAAAGTCATAAAGAAAAAAAAAGGCCAGAACCAAGCTTTGAACCTAGACTCCCAAGCTCTTAGGCCTAGGTTCTGTTTTGTCCATGTCCTGTTAGGAGCTAAGTAGCTTATATCAATAGCTTTCAACAGTGCAAAAATCATAAATGATAAGAAATGATTAAATTGTTTATGTAGAAAAATCCCACCTTTTATTTAGCTTTGCTTTCTACTTCCAAACCCTAAAATACTTCTAGAGATAACAAGACCTTTAAAAATGGGGTAAACCTTTAAACTTTATTACTGAGTTAATTATTTTAATCTCTACTTCATAATTATGTATTCCCTTTTGCTTGCAGGCCACTGTTATGATTCTGGTTTTCTCTATCCATCTCTTCCACTTAATAGCTAGCTGCTTTTGAGACCACAGGTACTAATTATCTCTTTAACACCTCTCTCCTTCTGACTGCCAACTTTTAGTGACCGCAAGTTTCTCCCAGCTTAAATGATCACTCCTATCATCAAGAGTTCCAAGTAGAGAACATGAACTTGTCCTATATTATATACATTTCTATTATCTCTTCTTTCTTGTGTACTTCTGAGGTACCTTTAAAAGGAGTATCTATAAATTCACCAGGTGAGGGTCTCCAATTATACCTTACTATTTCACACACTTGCTCCATTTTCTCTCTTATTCAGTTCCCCCAACCATCACCCTTCAGGAGTGTCTAAAGGCTAAATGCAATAGAATAGCTGCCTCTGTGGACACCTTATTGCCCTCTGTATATTTGAACCTTGGCCAGTGAGCTTTAAGGGTGTGATCCATGTCAACTGTGGTACTGCAGTGTCTACTTCAAACAAGCTATCCATCCTTTTCTATGTAATTGTTGACATATAACTATGTTTTACCTATCAAAGTTGTCTTTTGTAATCTCTTGATCTATGTAAATATAACCTGATATATGCTTTTATGAATCTGATAGACTTTAAACCAAGACTTATCTTAACACATTCTGCAAGTGTTAGAGTTGGTCAGTAACAGGTTTTAGGGTGGTTCCTTGGTGTTTATGGATCATACTTTTCAGTAGATGGGAATATCAAGCTCTTAATGAGCTGTGTAAGTCCACAGAGACAGTGTCCCTCCACTATGGTGGGTTCTTGAAAATGTATAGTGTCTTTTGTTCCATGGGCCATGCATCCATGCTAGACCACAACAAGGTGAATGAGCACAAGAGGACCATGGTCAGGACTCATTTCATCCCTTGATAACTCTGGTTGTGCTACAGTGCAGCACCAATGGTACCTAAGAGGTGCATTTACTATGATATTTTCAGATATGTAGTTTTATTGTCTGTGGATAGAGTGACATTCACAAATAGGATTTTACAACAGGTACTTGCATAGCTGGACTTTGCTTCCCACGCAGGATCTAAGGTTATTGGAGCCTGCAGAGGGAGCCCTTGCATTAGGAGATAATGAAAAGACCTGAAAGCAAATTCTGGAGTTGCCATTTTTAACTTTGTCCATCAATTTCATAAGACCAGAAGTCTTATAAATCCTACCCCTACCCTCTCATCTCCACTCCCTCAAAAAAAGAATTACTATTTAGATTGCCTACAGCTTCCTCTTGGCCCACAAAAGGGATTCTGGATGGGAGATACTCCTTTCAATTTCATAGAAAATGGCCAAGTTTAGGACTTTCTGCAGTGCTTGCATATATGAAATTAGCAAATGATTCAGTAAAGGTTTTACCTAGACCATAACCCTGCAGTGTGGTTAGTTTCAACCTCATTAAAATCATACATAATCTTATGATGGCCCAATCATTCATTGAACATTTTACATTTTAAAAGAAAGAAAAGAAGAAAAAGAAAGCAAAGGCACTATCACATGTATTCATTTTCTCTTTGGCAAATATTTGCTTTGGTTAATATGAAAATGATTATAATTAATTTTTAATAAAAGAACTCATAATTAACATTTATTTTTTTTTTTTTTAAATTTTTATTGGAGTATAGTTGATTTACATTCTTATATTCTTTTTTTTTTTTAAATTTTATTTATTTATTTTTGGCTGTGTTGGGTCTTCGTTTCTGTGCGAGGGCTTTTTCTAGTTGTGGCAAGCGTGGCACTCTTCATCGCGGTGCGCGGGCCTTTCACTGCCGCGGCCTCTCTTGTTGCCGGGCACAAGCTCCAGACGCGCAGGCTCAGTAGTTGTGGCTCACGGGCCTAGTTGCTCCGCGGCATGTGGGATCTTCCCAGACCAGGGCTCGAACCCACGTCCCCTGCATTGGCAGGCAGATTCTCAACCACTGCACCACCAGGGAAGCCCTTAACATTTATTTTTTATCATGTGGCAGGAACATTTTAGCCATTATCTTATCTGAACTTCTTAATATCAACTTACTGCATTTTATACATAAGGAAACTGAGGCCTAAGAGGATACATGATTTGCCAAAAACCATGCAGCTGGAAGCAATTCAAACCCAGGTCTGACTCCAGAGTCCGTCTCCCAGCTTGGCGTTGGCTGGAGCTAGATGCAAGATGATAAATTCTCCCCAGACTTGTTTCCAGCTGCCATTTAATGCAAAGACCATGGCTATGTGGCTGTGAAAGTCCTTTTCCTACATTGAGTCAATCACACTCTCTCAAAAAAAAGAAAGAAAACATCCTGATTGTAAGATTCCCAAGAGGCCCACACAACCTACGCAAGTACCCAGCTGTCTAAGGCTTCCCTTTCCCTTTGCCTCTATTGCCATTCCTGTTTTGTGGTTTTCCCCGATGTTTCAATTGGTTTCCTTCCAGATCTCCTAGCTACACAAATTCTTACTCTCTTTTTATCCATACTGCAAATATACTTCATTTGGCATAGTAATGCATACCCCGACTACTACTACTACTACTACTACTACTACTACTACTACTACTACTACTACTACTACTACAACTACTACTACTTTAGTGTGTTAGAATTCATAAAAATGTTTTGTAGACATTATTCCATTCACTTCGTAGAATAAACCTTTGATGTAGGCTTATTATCCCAAGTCACAGATGAGGAGGCTAAGTCTGAGGGAGATTAAATGACTTGCTGAGGTTACAGAGCTAATAAGTGGTAAAGGTTTCAAGTGGACCAGTGATAAGGAAATAGTTTGTTATACATTTTATGTTTTTTTAAAATTAATTAATTAATTTATTTATTTTTGGCTGTGTTGAGTCTTCGTTTCTGTGCGAGGGCTTTCCCTAGTTGTGGCAAGCGGGGGCCACTCTTCATCGCGGTGCGCGGGCCTCTCACTATCGTGGCCTCTCTTGTTGCGGAGCACAGGCTCCAGACGCGCAGGCTCAGTAACTGTGGCTCACGGGCCTAGTTGCTCCGTGGCATGTGGGATCTTCGCAGACCAGGGCTCAAACCTGTGTCCCCTGCATTGGCAGGCAGATTCTCAACCACTGCGCCACCAGGGAAGACCCCCTTTTATGTTTTATAAGATTTAAATATAATATTTGAGAAGATAGTACTCTTAGAGACAAGACAGCCCGTTAGACTTTCTCCCCCTACATATATTAATAAAGCTTTAATCACCATTTCTCCCTTTGTTTGTGCCAGTTAAGTCTCTGTCACTCTATGAGAGGGCTGTGGAAGCAGGTTACAGTTGTTCTAAAAGTGATTTCATGCTTTTCTACTTTGGGACAATAAAAAACAAATTGAATTCACTGTGAAAAGAATTAGCCTCTCAAGGATTTCCCCCAAAAAATGTTACTCTGAAGAGTCCACTAAATGATGAAACCAAGGAATGACTGAGTTTTAAAATAAGGTAGAAGAAGTCAAAGTGATGATTAGCAGTTGCTTAATGTTTCTTTCTGGCTTTTAAATAAAATTAAGGTATAACTACTAAGGCTCCAACTACCACAGATATAAGCACCACTCTGGAATGAATTATGTAACGAGTATATGTAACGGTTTGGTGACTCCTGAATACCTCAATTGTGGTTGCCAGGATGTCAATGAAAATTTTAGAGGCCTTCTTCTAAGCTTATGGACAGACAACCCAGATATTGATAATGTGTATTAATTATAGACTGGCCATTGTCATACAACTCAGTTGCTTTTCACTGACACCCTTTAAGATGAAAAGGGAGACAGTAACAATTACCAGCACACTTCTCAGGGGGATGGGGAAACAAGAAGGTGCCAGAAAACCAAAACTCAAGTCGCTATAACATTTCCTTGAGTGTATTTTTCCAGCTTTAAATTGCAAAATATTTAAAATAATTTCAATTCTTCAAATCAATTTCTCTCCTCGAACATTAATATTTACCCCAAAGCAACAGTATCTTAAATGATAACTTAAAAACTTGCTTTAGGATTTGGGAGGATTTGTTGTTGATTGCTTCTTCCTTTTCTCAAAATCAACTCATCAAAGATGAGCACATGATTCTCCTGTACCAAGAATCTCACTGGAAAGGGACACTCTTTCTTATTTAGTTGAGTTAGAAACCTCAAAAATAGAAACGTTGACAGCGCCCTTAATGTCAGGGAGAAGAGAAGGCTCTCTTGTACGGATATTCAATATAATTTTCCACTGGGGGAAAGTTCCTCCAGTCTGCATGATTAAAAATAAAAATGTGTTGATGGTGACGTGGGTGTTGAATGATAAGAGGATTTAGTGTGCATTCTTAAGGCGGAAGGGAAGGTATGTATGTACTCCGGGGAAGAGAAATGCAGAGCTAGGAAAACAGCAAGGAGAAATGAAAGCAATACTGAAAATTATAAGGTAGACTACATTCCAGCTCTGATTTCAGAGATCACGCATGGAACTGAATTGGGGAGTAACCTTGAAAAGTCACCTAGTCAAGTGACCTTTTCTGGCATCTGAAGGTCCAATTGCCTGGTATTTAAACTTGATATGGCTCTGGCTTTAATTAGTCCTCTTTTCAAGCTGATTGTCCTTCCTGTAGCAATTTTGCAGTCATATTATAAAAGGTGGGTTTCTTCAACTCCAATTTGGAATCATGGACCCTCAACTTTACTAGCATTAAGTCTGTATCCTAGGCCAGCCCTCCTTGTCAGACACAGTTCAAAATGGAGTTCCTTGTCCAGTCCATGTCCGCCAGTGGAATCCACAAATTCCTAATGCATCTCTGCGTGAATCGCTCCTCTGTTCCACCACTGCCTCTTGGTGGTGTGCACATATGTGAGCCATTGCAGAGAACAGAGGGGCGATTCAGATGCTGGGAACATTTTTAGAATAATGATACTCAGTGGAATTTCACATAGACTTCCATTTTAATTTATGAATTTGGGTCACCTTTGTCAAATAAAGCATGTATTTATAATATTCAAACATTTAAAGCTTTTGGAAAATGTTTAACTCTTTGGGTTTTAGGTTTATGCTTCTGCTTAATGTTTACATAATTTGTTTTGACAATGGAAAAACTAGAATGGAAAGAGAAACAATCTAACTGTACACTAAACAGTGCCGAGGTAGTTGGAAAATGGACAGTATTGAAGACTGAGCATCTGTAGATCAGGACAAGTCATTCTACCTGCTCTGATTTATTCATGCACTTAGTTTTTCATTCATTCATCCATATTTATAGACTCCCTCTCACACTCAACACAACATAGTATCAACACTGTTTATATTGTAAAGGGACAAGTTGCTCAACCTCTCTGGCTCTTGATTTCCTTATCTATAAAATAAGAGAGTTGTTAAAAATGCCATGAGCTTCTGGAAATATTTAGGTAACATATAATATTTAGGTCATATACAATCATGATAACAACAACAACAACCCAACAAGCCTTTTTTGCCCAGACTTTATTCCAACCACTTTATGGTTAAAAGGTCCCTTGAGGGCTCCAAAGCCAGGTTAAGGTTCCTCTTTGCAAGAATTGGCCTAAGCTCAACTGCCCCAAAGCTTTGGGGAAGGCCTTGGCTTTCTCTGTGATGAACTAGCACACTGATGGGGGCTGAAAGAGCTGAGAGAGGTGCCTGGCAAGATGCTCCTGCCCTTCTGGAGCTCAGGAGAGCCACTCCTTGTGGTCCTCTTCCAGGAGGCCAAGAACAAACTCTCACCCTCAGAGATGTCCGTGAATCAGCCCTGGGGTGATTCACTAGCCTATGGGGGTGAAACTACGGAAGCAAAGAATTATCTGGGCTTCTCAAAGGGAGATGAGATTTATATAATGATGGTCCCCAAATCACAAAGGGTCCTTCTAGTGTTTCTGGGCCCAGTAGAGAAATGGCAGCAGTGTTAGGTAGAATCTTTGAGCTTGCCCTCCCCACCATCGTGCAGACAATTTGGGTAGGGTTCAGGGAACTGGATGAGCACTTCCAACTTAGCAAAAAGACCCCAAATTGTCAGTTCCTCTTTCTGGCATGTTTCCAAAGTAGATTTTAGGGACTTCCCTGGTGGTCCAGTGGTTAAGACTCCACACTTCCCCTGCAGGGGGCATGGGTTCCATCCCTGGTCAGGGAACTAAGATCCTGCATGCCTTGCGGTGCGGCCAAAAAACTAAAAAAAAAAAAAAAAAAAAAAAGTGGATTTTAAAACTGTATCTACTATCTCCTTGGAAATTGTAGTTTTTACAAGAATTTTAGAAATCTCTCAGAAGCCCTTGTCAAAATTTGGATTACATTCATTCAAGGGAAGTGTATAGAGTAGTACTATAACCACTGATGTCATAATGGAATTCCTCCACTTGGAAAAAAGCCATGGAGTGCCACAAGGGTGCAAGATGTCAGGGACTGCTTTTTATATGTTTTGAAACATAGAAGCTTTGATTCTAATGTCTGTGTCAAATGCTAAACACATGTGACCTTAACTAAATATCGCAAAACCCACCATAAATTAATCGTCAACCTTAACGGTTTCCTCATTTCAAAACACATTTGTTTTGTAAGTTAATGCCCTAAGGCCAACATTTTAAGGTGACAACACAGAATTTAAATAAGAAACATGTCTGATATATATGTCTATACAATTACACACACATGCGTGTGCATGCACACAAACCCACACATTTCCATGCACTTACAATTTCTCTGCCATTTTAAGAAAAAATGGAAGGAGAGGAATTTTGCACACATTTGAGTCCTGTGCTTTTGCTACCATTGGCAACCTTAGGTTTTTTGAGAGTCTCACCTCCACTTTACCAAACCAAAAGGACAAAGTTAAGTGGAATTAGACTTTTCCAAATATTTCCCTTTCTTTACCAGCTTCTGTTGGGCTGTGTGTGCTTGTGTGTGTGTGTATGTCCAAAAGTTTTCTTCAGGAAAAAAAAATGAAAAAGGGCCCATAAAGTCTCTAAGCCTTCTATAAAAGAAGAGAGGTGATTCTGAAAGTTATTAAAAGCTGGTGTTTGCTTTTGGAATTGCCTTTATTTTCAAGTTCATGATCCACAGGTTCTTTGATTCTAAGACTAGCTTGCACTCTTGACATCTCCTTCCAGGGCTAGAGAGGGCCAGGGTAATGCATTTTCCCAGCATCCACAGGAAGGGGCGACAGAGAGAAGGAGAAGGCAGCGGGATGGAGGCAGGTCCTCGCCTGTGTTCCCATCTCCCCTCAGTACACGTGGGCTGGAGGCTACTGCTTCCACTCAGCCTCCTGTGTGAGTTAGCAGAGGGAATGTGAGTTTCGCTTAAGACATCTTCTGGCAACATGCTGTTAACAACAACAGAAAATAGGCAGGATAAAATTTTGAAAGAACATTTTTTTTTTTCCTGTGATTTTTCCCCTTAAAATGTGTATGAAAAAAATACAAGTGACTTTTAGAGGGAAATGATAAATGAACTCATTTAGTAAATGTTTAGTCTGCATGTTAAATAACCTGACATGGTGGAACATGCACAAGAGTCAAATTTTTAAGTGCTCACTATCTGTACTTAAGTGCCCGTCTTTATTATTACTGCTAAATGTAAAGCAGTAACGCAATGGTATAATTTAATATAATACAATGTATACTTATATAAAATATTTATAATAATCTACTCTGTGGAAATGTAAATGGTTACATGCTTCCATTGGAATACAAATGCATTCCAGTATATTTAACACATGCCTTATTTTGAATAGGAATAAGCTTCTAGTTCCATAACTAAAGGAATGTTTAGTGTAAAAACAAAAGTTTTTACCAATGTTTTGCTCAGCAGAAAGTAATGTGGTTTACATATTGAAGTTCCTCTTTCTATTTTTAAATTTTAACATTTTGACAGATACTTTGCCTTAAAGAATAAATATAGATAAAGAATATTTCAATACGCAAATTCAAATGAGGATCAGATTCAGTCCTGAGTCAGACAAGCCAGAACCTTGACAAAAGCACCTAGGGTGTCTGTCCTCAGCACAGCCTACTCAGCACTTTTAGACACGTCTCCCTGACTTTCCTGATTACCCTAACACACAGAGATGGGCAGAAATCAAGATCTCCTTTAGAGATGAATTGAGTGCCATGGGTCTCCAGTCTTTCATTCTACCTGGGAGAGGCCAAAAGGGTACTTGCCCCACTGTACAGAAGCAGTATCAAGGTGTCAACACTCCCAAATGCTGGGGCAGAGGCCAAAAGCTCAAGACAAAAAGTTGACATTAGGCCCTTACAACCTCTTTCTCTAATGACCTGGAAGCATTTGAAAAACTAAGTGAGTAGGTATATTTCTAAGGAGAATTTCACTCTGTAGGGTAACACTGATTATTCATTTTCCATTCATTCAACATGTTATAGAGTTCCTACTGGGTAGCACATCTAGTTCTGGTACCAAGTATTTAGTACGACAAAGAGCCGGCCTGCAGGAAAATTTATACTCTTGTGAAGTATGCAGAGCAGTAAATAAGCAAGATGATTTCAGAAATGCTGCGTGCTGTGGAGGAAACACACTGGGGGACGTGACAGCGATGGGGGTGGGGAGAGGATTGCCTTTTGTATGGCGGACAGGGAGGCAAGATTTGAGACCTGAAAAAGGAGCTATCCTGACAAAGGCAAGGTCTGGAAGCAGGAATGAGCTGAAGGAGGGCAGGCCAGTGTGGCTAGAGGTGGGCAGCAAGGGAGCAAGGGGCGGGAGCGGCAGCCAAGTTGTGAAGGGCCCCGGAGGCCAAGGAAAGTGCTTGGAGTTTGTTCTCTGTACAAAGAGAAGCCATTAGAGAGTATTTTTGAGAAGGAAAGAGATGTGATCTGATTTATGGTTTTAAAAGACCAATTTGCGTGCTAGGTAGTAGAAGGGCAGAGGTGGAAGAGGGAAGACCAGTGAAGAGGTTTGAATAGCCCAGGTGAGAGATAATGGTGGGCTGCCTGATGGAAGCAGCAGGAGAAAAGCAGCCAGAAGCAAGATATATTTTGAAGGTAGAACTGATGGGATTTACCATAGGACTACACGGGGAGGGAAGAGAGGGAAAGGAAGGACCAAGAATGACTCAGGTATCATGGCAGGAGCAAAGGGTGCTCGGTAGCACCATTTCCAGGCTTATGGAGTGAAAATCAAAGGCTTTATTTTGGATGTTAGGTTAGAGTTGTCTGTGAGAAATCTCGGAGGAGATGTACGGTAAGAAACTAGACGTGTGAAAGCAGGGCTTAGAGGAGGGAAGATAGAAACCTGGAGGCCATCAGTGTGCAGATAGTGGTTAAAGCCATGCTATTGAATGAGAGCACTTAGGCGTGGCCAGAGAGGGGAGGGATCTGAACCAAAGTCTGTTCTTGGTACAGGAAGACAAGGCAGCAAAGGAATGTGAGGGTTGCTACCAAAAACCATAAAGTTAATCTACATGTTCAAGTGAGTACAAGGCCCAGGAAGTCCATAGATGAGGAAAAATAACTTGATCAATTCTGTAGATGCTTCTCCTCTTCTATCACGTCTGATAAAGATTTTCACCTTTACCAAACTAAAGGTACATTTTTAAAAGCTACTGTTACCTACTTTAAAGGCTTACCTTTGCTCCAGTGTCTCCCACTCCACGTAAACCCCTTGGTCCAGGGGGTCCTGGTAATCCTTGAGGGCCCTGAGGTGACATAATAAGGGGGCGAGGGAGCAACCTTGCTGTGTGCAGTGTTCAGGAAGGAAGGGAGGAAAGGAAAGGAAAGGAAGGAGGGAGAAAGAAAAAAAAGAAAAGAAAAGAAAAGAAGGGAGGAAGGGAGAGAGAGAGGGAGGAAAGGAGAGGGGGAGGGATGAAAGGAAGGGAAGGAAAGGGAAGGGAGGAAGGAGGAAAGGAGGAAAAGAGGGAGGGAGGAAGGATGGAAATAAAAGCAATGTCCACACTTACAGCCACACCAGGATAGCTGTCACCTTTGAGTCCTGGAGCACCCACTGGTCCCCGAGGGCCTTGGGCACCCTGGGTAAATTCCAACACCAGGAGATATCATAAGACTAAACTATGAAACACCTGGCAAAACTTAAGCACAAAACCAACTCAACATGCCAAAGGTGGATTTGATAAGTGCAAAGGAATGGTTTGAAAAATTTTAGAAGGAAATATGGCAACTCCTTATCTCCTCATAAGTCTTACCCATGGAATGAGTGTAGGGAATATATATGAACCATTACAAAGTCCTCTATAGGAAACACACTTCATGGGCATTAGAAAAGGGCTAGTTGCTGATATTTTAATTTTAAAAATTACCAATTTTTAATGCATCATAAATCAGGAAGTATAAAATGAGAAAATTCAGTAAGCATCATGTGAGAAGAGTAGAGAAGAATATGTAGTAAAAGTTTAAGTATAAGATAAGATACTGTAGGTTACCTATTATTATGTTACATCTATTATCTTCCTCAGTGGGGCCCAAATTAGGTGAGGAATAAATAAGCTCAAATAAAAATTAAAAACAGATTAATCTTTAAAGAACATTTTATAAAAGAATAGGACATAGAGTTTGTGGTTCATATCCTGAGACCTAGGAAAAAGTTATAGATACTGCTTTACCGTGATGACCTTGGGCATCACAAACTTTTAGTAGCAACTACTGACCTCCTATATAGAGGACAGGGAAGGAGTATTGTTGCCTTTTGAACATTAGAGTTCTCTGTACAAATCGAACTCGGAGAAATTTCTGGCTAAATTAAAATGGAGAAAAAGAAAAAAAGAGGAAGACTCTTACCAGAGAAGATTTATTAATTATAAGTCTACTACACTTATATTTAAAACATTTCTATTTATACCACATTCCGTTCTGTTGCCGTGATAACTCTTACAATGGCCCTTGTCAATACACGTCAATTATTTTGATAAAGAGCTGTTCACGTTTTTAAATATTTATGTTTTTCCACATTAGGAGGAAGCTCTACTAACAGACAGACCTTTGTTTTCCAAGATTGGAAGAAGTATCAGAATTCTTAATATTTGTATTATGTGCAAGCAAACACTGAAATCAAACCGCCATTATTCCAAGCCAAAGTGTTGCCCAAAATCTAACTCCCCAAAACTGCTCCTGATTCTACTCCTATGAATGAAGGATTGGGAAAAAAAATTCTTCAAGCCATTTAAGCAATACGAAAGTTAAATTGATTTTGAAAATCATGAATGCAATAGCTGTTATTTCCTATTAAAACAAAGAGACTGGCTTTATGTGGTTAACGTTCTTAAGAATGATCTTCAGAAAACATGTGGCCACTTATAAACACTTAAGGTACAATTTATCATCAACAAAAACCCAAGGTGATCTCTTAAAGTTGTATGACAGAGAAAAAACAAATTGTTCTGGAGAGGTGAATTTTGGTGTATTCCCCACTAAGGAAATGGTCACTTCTCAGAAGCAATTTATTATACTATTCCTATTATGTTCAAGGTTAAAATGCTAAACATTTTCTATGGGACAGGTCCCAAAATAAGATGCCCATTTCTCTGCATGCTTACACAGGGAGCAGGCCATCAACAAAACGAAGCAGTAACTGCTTCCTGGTTAAGTTGAAAGGAAAAAAATTGGAAACAAAATTCACTTTCAGTTTTCATTTCTAAGTTCCAAGCCTATAACAAATTATCAGCAGCTGTTATTGTTTATCCTCTGGCACCCAGAGGGGGGGGAAAGCCACTGAAACATTCATAGCTTTTGAACATTTTTTTTCCTAGGCATCTTTGTCCTCTCTCCTACAAAAATTTCAGTTAGCTTGTTACTTCTAATGCTAATGGGGGTGGGGAAAGGGCAGTGTTCTCGCTCAGATTTTTATTTTGGACGCCTCACAGTATTTCTATGGATGGAATTTTGCCACTTGGTCTTTCTGCACTGGATTCAAGAAAATGTCTTGCAGAGTGATTCACTTGGAAGTGTCTCTCTCATTCAACAGAAATTAGGGTAGAAATCTTAATCAGGTGTTTCGAAATGGGCTTTAAAAAAAATCTGGGAGGTCCCTGAAGTGATACACAAAACTGAATTTAACGTGCCAAAACTTTTATCAGACATTTAACCCTCCAAGAGCTTAAAAACCAATGCATTAGGGAAGAATGGCAGAAAGAGTATCATTAGAGGCCAAGGGATTAGGAAATTGATTGAAGAGGCAAATAACTTTAAATACTATCACCAACGACGCCTAATAATGATCACTAGAAAACAGGTGGAGCTTTTAAACCCCGGCTGCACATTTAATTAGATTTTATTTCTATTGTAAAGAATAGTATAACCAGAGAGAAGTAACTTTAAATCACAGACCTAGGAATACACAGATTCAGGAAGTTATCAAACAATATGAAAAATGTCACCCAAATGTTCTTGATTGAGGTTATATCTGTAGTTTTAGCATTAGGAAATTTGGAATTTTTTCCTTGAGTCATACATAACTTGGTTTTCCATAGAATTTTTACATATCTTGGGTTCCTATGTGCCTCAGAGTCTGGGGAGCAGGATGACCATCTTGTTCTGGTTTGCCCAGGACATTCTCTGTTTTAGCTCGAAATGCCACATCCCGGAAACCTCTTCTGTCTCAAATAAGCCAGAAGATCATCACTCTAGGAAGGAGGACCCTTAAAGTGATTAAGAACAGCAGAGGTCAGGATCTTACCTCATCCTTCAAAAAGAACCACTCCAACTTATGTCAGTATATAATAGGTTTTGCATTATATTTCAAAGATGGTTCTAAGTTTTCTTTTTTGAAGTTTGAGAATCACTGACGTTAGTACTTGAACCCTTTCATCTAGAAGAGACAATCTGATAAACTAAAGCCAGCTTCAAAGCTACATAACAACATGCTACTAATTTAATAAGTGCTGATTATGGAGCCCTAAAGCCTGTTCTCATAAACGGGGATGTGCTTGTTGACATTTGGAATGTAGAATTTTGCTTGATGCTGGGTTTTATGTGAGGAGGGAAATGGTACTTTGTTGCCATGGGAAAAAAGTGTTGATTACTTAAAGCTGTCTTCTATAATTATTTGCATTTTCATTTGAAATAACTCTGAAAGATGGACAACAAAGCAGGGAAATCTGATTCAGTAAAGTTTCCAAACATGAACTTTTTGGACAATGTTTTACAGAAGGGATACATTGGCCATTAATATGTAAATGAAGGAGGCTAGAGGCCATATAATCTCATATCAAAGATATTACAAAAAGAGCATTTTCAGTCAACTGTTTAGTCAGCAAACATTTTACCAGAGGAGCTATCATCCCCCACATTTATGAAAAATAAATGATCTGCTAGCTTGATTTTTTAAAAAGGGCATAGTGTATTCTTACATTTCAGTTCATCAACGTAGAGACTTCAAGTAGAACAATCACAATCATCAACTTATGATGCATTAAATCTACTTTCACTTCTCTCACATACAGGAAAAAAAACCGAAAGAACATGAATAAAGGATACCTTTGGTGCTCGAATAGCAATTCCAGGTTCTCCTTTAAATCCAGGAAACCCAGGTCCTCCTCTATCTCCCTGTACATTTCAAATAATGTTCACAGTTTCAGGCTTTAGATTTTATGAGAAACCATAATGGCACAGAGCAAAAAAGCCATTGGCCAATTATAAAGGGCTTAATCTATTAGAATCAGATCCTGAGAGAGTACATCTTCTCATGTATTTGAGGAGAGTTTCAAATCTTAAGCAAATAAAAACTGTCAGTAAAGACTACTAAGCTGTTCAGAGAAAGGCCACTGAAATAATAGGTGGCTCTCTAGACTCAAATATTTAGACTGTGAAAATGTCCAGGAATGCTCTTACATCTGAGTGGATTTCTTTTCCGCCAGACTTTCTGATTAGCAGATTATTCTGAACAAATGCAATAAATTCTTACATGCTTTAGGGTCTAGGATTTAAGGGAGGTAGTTCAAAGTAAAGTGACAAGTTCAAGACTAGGAGCAAGAAATCTGGTTTCTAATCTTACATTTGCTGCTGGCCTTTTCCACTCCAACTGCCAAAGACCCAAGTAAAAGAAAAAAACTGTTCCCAAGAATGCATACCTTTGGCCCAGGTGGTCCCGGAATTGATGTTCCAGGCATCCCAAAAGGGCTCATAATCCCTGGATCACCCTAAAAAAAGAGCAAAATACCCATTACATGTCAAACAAGGAAACCATATACAGGAATTATATTAAAAAATATAAAAATTTATTTCCAGCATTTTAAAGTATTGTGACCTGTTTCACAGACCAATGTGAAAATATTTGAGCATCTTTGTTAAGCCACTACTAAAGTTGTTGATGATTAAAATTTCACTCCCTTTAATAAATGCATTCAGTTAGTTCCGGAGTAATAGGAAATTTCTCTCTCTTGTGCATCCTTTTATTAGCTAATAAAAATCATGCACTTCGTGGTGATTCACTTTTGTGTTTGTATGCCAGGAAGCTCAGAAGGAAATATTTGTTCCATTATAACAAATACCTTTAGTGTAAGTTTTTGAGTACACTTGGTAGGTAAATAATGTTCCTTCTAGTTTATAACTTTTTCCTTTGTTATTTTATTTTATGGTCCACAGTATATCAGTCTTCCATTGTATGGTATCTCACGTCCCTTATTAAAAGTAGAGAGTTTATGGTTTAAAAAAATGAAATTTTGAACAGGAAAATTAAAACATTTCTCTTTTTTTTTTTTTTTTTGTCTCAGTGTGAGTCTCAATAAAGACTCAGTCTGGAACAACAAGCAATGTCTCTGTCCTACCTGGTTCTAGATCAGTGATTTTCAAATCTTAGGGAACAGAGATATCATTAGAGAAGTCTGGTAAAATATAGGGTCCAGGGTTTCAGCCCTGGAGATTTTATTTCAATAGGTCTAGGGGCTGGGCCCAGGAATATGAATATTTATGAGGCACCTCTGGTGATTCTGATATAAGTACCACTACTGCACTTTAAAATACTGTGCAAAGCAATTGTCTTTATTTTTTTAACTTATTTTATTGAAGTATGTTTGATTTATAATGTTGCGTTAATTTCTACTGTGCAGCACCTATATAACAATCATTTAAAAATGGTTTTCACATTTTTGAATGATTGTTAAATAGGTGGCCACGTAATATCCTCAATTTTGCTTCTTGGCCCAAAAAGCCTAAAATATTTGCTCACTGTACCTTTACCAAAAAATTGGCCTCCTCCTGCCTTAGAGAATTGACTGTCTGGTCCTCCTGCTTCCTCCAGGAGGGACTCTATCAGTCAGACGCACTGGGGATGAGTCCTGCCCCGAGCCACCTCCATCTTCACAGCTGAGGCCTCCCCCTGTGCTGATTCCATAATACGACCAACAGGCTGAGCACACTGGCCGCTGGGGCCAAGTGATGCCGAGGCCTGTACGTACCAGTCCTTAATGCCAAACCTGTATGGCAATGGCACAGGACACGGCCAGGGTTCTGGCAACAGATAACCACCCTATTCAATCCCATGGCAAAGGGATAAAACATTAACCTGTTAAAATATTCACTAACACCAGGTGAAGCAAAATGATGCTTCTAGATTTAATCTATTCTGCTTTTTTTAAGAGAAGCCAATTACTTTTAACTACAAAATTGTATACATAGAAAGTATACAATTCTTTTAAAGACCCTTATTTAGGTGTATGTTTTGAAATACGGCAATTCTTTATCAGAAAAACCTTTCTTTCAAAATACAGAAGAATATTCACGTTGAGTCAGCATAACTAAGACATAGAGTAATCACTGTTGTTAATACTAATCCAACACATTTCCTGTATAATGGCTTTTCTCATCATGTGCTCCTTGAACTACTTGCAGCAGAAGACACTTATTTAGGAAATGCAGATTCTTGGGACCCACCCACATACTAAATCCAGATCTCTAGGCGTGGCACCAAGAAATAGGGGTTTGTAACAAGCTCCCAGGCAATACTGATGACTCAGAAGTTTAAGAATTACTGGTCTATAGGGGATGCCTTATTTTTTTGTACCTGCTCGTATCTTGCCAGTACCCTTTTTTTTAGTTGTTCTTTAATAGTCTGGTCCTTGAACAGAACTCCCTGTTTCTTTCTTACAATTAGCGTCTTCCTAGAGCCCTGAACTCTCTCAGGTGTGCAATTTCTGTTTCCTGACACGTCCAGATGACCTCCACATTCTCTCCTGCTTAGTCAGGACACGTATCTAATTTCTTGCTTCACAATTTCCTTACTTATTCCTCAGCACCCTGTCTCGGGCAGTTTATCAGGACACATATGCCCTACTATCCATTTCACATATTGATTTTTTTCCTCTCTGAATAACTCCATGTATTGAACACTTACAATGTGCCAGGAACCATGCTAAGTTCTTTATTCACTCTTTTAAGTCTTCGCAACAACCCTGTGAAATACATACTATTACTCTTTTCTTTGTACGGTTGAAGTTGACTGGCCCCCAGAAGTTCCGGGGTGGAGGAGGACGAGAATCCCACTCTCCTGCCTACTGAAGCCCTGCTCCTCATCCTCACTGCATTGCCTCTCAGTCTGGGGCTTTTTTGTTCTTATTCAGCAAAACAAGATGATAGAGAATTGATAGCTTCTATGGTCCTAACTTTATCCCAACTACTGAATATTTTGCTGTTACTAGAGAGGACTGACACACAGATTCTCTCCTAGCAGAATGAATATTTCAATGAAGATCACATGTTTTATGCAATCTCTTTATTCCATTCTATTATGGTCTGAAATAGTGTGTTTTCTAAAGCCTTTTTCATTTGGGGGCTTTTGTTTTGTATTTGTTGAGAGGAAAACAGTGGAAATCTAACATTCCATTAAAACCAGGCACAATTACAATCTCCCCAAAGCAAAAATGAGAATATAAGAAACATACCTTTGGTCCTTCGGGCCCTGGAAATCCCCTCTGTCCTTGATTTCCTTTGCTCCCTTTCTTTCCTTCATCACCCTGACAGAAATTATAATAAAAATATAGTTGTTCTATTAACAGACCCTCCTTAATGTTATATCATGGCCAGATTCTCAATGAATACCTACTTTAAAGTGATGTTCCCCAAGCCCAGCTCAGTTGCACAGAGTTTGTCGATCTTCCTGAACAGATTGGATGACTTCAGAATTGTTCAGTCTTCATTTATTCAGTATGATTTAGTATTTTCTAAACCCTATGTTCAGTATCTTCCTTTGGGGCCTTTGATTTGACTTTACAGTTCTTTTGCCCCCTTGGTCTATTAACAGATGATTTTCAGACAGTCAGTTTCAGAAAAGAAAGCCATCTATGATTTGTCATGCTGTTTTTCAGCTTCTGTGCTATATCAGTTTTAAAATATAAAATAAGACATTTTAAAAATCCAGCCTTGTTTCTTCCTCAGTGGAGAGTCTAGTTCTTTCTCCCAAAGGAGGCCCATAATTCAACTGGTAGAAAGATGAGTGAGCATTAACCTGGTGCAGAGCTAGAAATTGCCTAGTGTTCCCCAGCAGGGTTGTGTACACCAATGCTACCCCCAAAGAATTGTATTACCTTCAGCCAGAAGCCTCAGAGAATTCCAGAACTATCCTTACACTAGGGTTCAACTGCAAGGCACCATACCTAAGTTTGTGTCTAGCTCAGCAAAAGAACTCCTCAGGGTTTGTAGCCGAGGCCATTCAATATATATGACATCAATGACTATACCACAGTTTTCCAGTTTTCAAACCTAAGCATGCATCAGTATCACCTGGAGATTGCTGGGCCCCACATCCAGAGTTTCTGATTTAATAGGTCTGGATTGGGGTCCAATAATTTCCATTTCTGACAGCAGCATCAGGTGCTGCTCTTCCAGGGACTGCACCTTGAGAACCACTGGACTATACCAAGGTCATCGGCAATGCAGACACTTCACTAAGAAGAAAAGGTGACCTGTAGAATCCACAGACATGCAAAGAACTCCCTAATACGCATACTAATCGAGAGTAGTGACACAGGTAATTTTAAAAAAACCTGTTGAATGTCCAAATATTGAATATAACTTATTGTATCATTATTAATGCCAACAGAAATGAAATCTACCCACAACTATTTATTTTCTCCCGTTAACTACCAAATTGAACTTATTGACCTAAATCATTCCAGAAGCCAACAGTAAGAATCCAACTATTATTACAAAGTGCCAACACTGAACAATAACATACCTTGGATATGTAACATATTCCTACCACTCTTCTCCAATAGCCTTCCGTAAGCCCCGAATCACCTGAAAGCCACAAATCCAGTCAATGCATATTCTCCTTGCTCTGCTGGTCTATTTGACACCACCCATTGCTTTCCTCTTGAAATGCTTTCTCCTTGGTTTCTCTAACATGGTACTACTATGCATTGTGCCTATCTTCATGCTGTTCTGAATGCTCTTCACCTACTGTAAAATGTGGGATTCAAACCTTAGCTCTCTTTCTCAGAGCTATCATTCATTCCCACAGCTTCAGTTATAACTCCAAGGGTCTCTTTTCCAAAAGTATATTCAAGAAAATGTTAGTTCTCATGAATGTTAATAAGCAATCATTTCTAAAAGTATTTTTTGCATCATGTTGAAAAGGGATTCTCTGTTTGTGTTTTTACTCCCTGCTTCTCACCCCACCAAAAATAGATCTCAGAGTCTGGTTAGTCAATTATTTAAAATGTTTGAAATTCTACAAATATATTTATATTTCAGTTTTTCACATTTAAGGTTAACAACTCAATTTTAGCCAATATTTTCACAAGGCATAGACATCTAAGCTATCAATTACTATTTTAATAGAATTATAAACAGAACACTAATAAGTATATGGATTTTATTTTTACTTTACTCATATATAATTCTTCAGAATCTTTATATGGTCATTGATGACCGCACATAAGAAATGCAGGAACATCTGGCACCTTAGAGGCTATAGATAATGTCACTAATGGTCTTATTGATGAATTTGGATATTCTCATCTTGACATATAAAGATGTTATTCAACTAGCATTTCTACAATGTATAAAATAAATGTATTCCATGTTGTGAAAGTACCACTTAATAAGGTTATATTTCTTATTACTCTGTGAGATTGTATAAATATTTGAAAAAAAATTTATGGACTTTGATGTCTCACTGATGTATCTCAAGTCTTCTTTTCCCTTACTATGTGTTTTTTAAATGTCAGTTTGGCTGTTTACTAAGAAAATGTATTGAACTCTTCCTGTAAGCTGGGACTTAATGACAGATGTTAGGAAAATGAAAATGAGTAATACATACTTGCTGTCTTATAAAAGTTCAAAAGCTGGTATCCATAATTTTAAGCCAGAAGTAAACACCTTTGACATAGCAAGAATAACATCAAATTTCTCCTAAGATGGCTCCTAAGTATCAGGACCAGAACTCAGGCAGTCTGCTTCCCTTCCCCTACCACTGTCAATTCCATACCTTGAGGCCAGGTTGTCCTTTTCCAGGTTGTCCTTCAGGGCCTCTTGCTCCTGGAAGCCCCGCTTCTCCCTAGAGAAAATGGCACTGATGTCTTAGCTGACCCTCCATAGACAGTATGTACACACCCACCTTGTCTCTTCTTACAGCCCGTAGAGTCTCTGCTGCAATCCTCCAATACAGACCAGACCTTCACTCTAGTCTCAAAATTAAGTTGGAAGTTTACCAACTTGAATAAATTAATATCAAACTCCAGTTTAGCTCAGAGCAGCTGAAATATCATGAAAAAGTCCAGTTTCCCAGCCAATTGCCAAAGCAATAAGCTCACTTTCTTTTGGCTCCTCATTCAGATTTGGTGGTTTGTTTTTTTAAAAAACAAGAAGGACCTTCAGCCTTTCCATCTGCTGTTTTCCACTACTTATATTGAAAAATGAGTATTTCAAATGTCAACTCAAAATACTTCAGGAAATCTTTAGAGTAGCCTTACTTCCTGAATGCATTTACAGACTCCCCTTTTGGAGGGGAAAGAAAAAAGTGTTTTTCTGTAAGTTTAAATAAAAGTGCTTTCTAGGAATCCCAAAGGGACTAGGTCACTGGAGGATACCATGGCCAAAATACCAGAGAGAAGGCAGAGGGTGTGAGATACTACTCAGGCTTTGAATTGGCGCTCTTTTATCTGAACTAAGAGAAGAAGGAAATTAAGAGTTGTGGGATTTTTTTTTTCTTGAAAAGACTAAGTTTGTCTTGAATGGTTTAATTTGAGCTTCTGCAGGACCAAGATATAGTGTGGTTCAATAGTTTTACACCAATAATATGAAAAGCAGTGTTACCTTCTTCCCTGTAGCTCCATCTTCTCTCGGTACTCCTGGCTGTCCTGAGAGCCCTGTTGAGCCTGGCTCCCCCGGGTGGATGAGCAAAGATTTTTATCTCCCAGAAGTTCATATTTATCATGGAACTCCCCTCTGAGGTACTTGAAATTGGTTACATCTTGTAATACCCGAGAAAAGCCTATGAGCAGGGAAATCTGAATTGTAATTAATAGTCATTAAACTATTTGGCCTCGGGCAAGTTCCTTAACCTCTCTGGGTCTCAGTTTTGGGTCATGTTGTTTGTTATGGGTTAAATTGTGACCAGCCCCCTCCCCCAAAAGATATGTTGAAGTCTTAACCCTTGGCACCTGTGAATGGACCTTATTTTGTAATCAAGTTAAGAGGTAATCAAGTTAAGATGAGGTAACTAGGGTGGGTCCTAATCCAATGTGAGTGGTGTCCTTATAAGAGGAAAACATAATGTGAAGACAGGCACTTATGGAGAACCCCACGTGAAAACAGAAGCCAAGATTAGAGTGATGTAGCTGCAAGCCAAGGAATTCCAAGGATTGGCCGCCACCAGAGGCCAAGAGGCAAGGAAAGATTCCCTATAGGTTTTGGAGGAAGTATGGCCCTGCAGACACCTTGATTTTTTATGTCTAGCCTCCAGAACTGTGAGACAATAAATTTCTATTATGTTAAGCCACAGTTTGTGGTAATTTGTGACAGCAATCCTGAAAAAAAACATATAAAAATGAAATGAAAACGTTGGGACCCAAACATTGCTTCCAACTCTAATATTGAATCATTCTACTCACTTTCCAGTTAATTTGTGATTAAGAACAAGTCCTTTAAAATGTTCAGAGAAAACACATGCTACTTTTAAACAGTATACAAGTGTCCTTACTGCATTTATTAAGAGCAAAAAATATTGAAAATAATTGAAAGTCATTTCAGCTAAATTATAAAAACTAGTGAAAAAAAGCACAGTGAACCTAAAAATAAATAGAAGGATATAATAAAGATGACAGCAGAAAATAATAAACTTGCAAGCAAAAAGCAAGAGTAACAAAATTAAAAGGTAATACTTAAAAATACTAAGAAAATAAACTTCTAGCAGTAATGATTAATATTAAAAAAGAAAAGTCATAAAAAACAGTATTAGGAATGAAAGGTGAATATAATTATATACATAGTAACATTTTTTTGATCATAGAAAATTTCTGTGACAATTTCAAATATATTGGAAACATTAATAAATGGATAATCTTCAAGAAAAATATAAATTACATAAATGACATAAGAAGGAATGAACAAGCTAAATAAACCAATGCCATTAAAGAAATTGAATCAGTAATTGCAAGTCTGGAACTTCCTCTGCCTCCAAGGTCACAGACTTAGTTGGTTTTACAGTCAAACCTTACCAAATTTTTAAACATCTGAAGAAGAGATATTCCCTCTCTTATACAAATAGTTCTGAAAAATTGAAAAAGAGGGAAGTCTACCCAATTTACTTTATGAGACTAATAAAACTTTGATTTAAAAAGTCATACAACAAGATAAGAAAACAAAATCACAGACCAGTCTACCTAAGAAAAAGGATGCAACTTAAGGTTCTCGTCAAAATGGAGCAGTAGGAACTAGATTTAATTTCCCACCTGGTGCAACTAAAAAAGCAGACAAAATGTATGAAACAATGACTTTCAAGACATTAGACACTAAGTAACGAAGGATAATAATTCCTGAGAGAGGGGAAACAAAATAGGTGAAAATTACAATTTCCCAAGTTTACTGTTTGGGTAAAGTTCCCAGGCCATGGTGCAGGGAGAGAGAACCCAGGGAAAGTTCAGAAATCTTTCTAATTTAAGGAGGCAAAGGTAGGAGTCTGGGTAAGCCAAGGTATCACAAATTCACACAGTAGATTACCAGAGAGGAAGGAGTGCCACGGAGAGAACTATGAAGATCTGCTGAGCATCCACCTTGAGTATTTAGGTGAATACTGTTCAGCACAGAGTGAAGAAACTACCCAAGGCCAAGAAAACAACCAGTTTAAAGGATCAGAGAGAACTGACAGCAGGAGAGATACAGCGCCTGCTCCCAGTGGCAAGAAAGAAAACTTCACAGTGCTGAGGGCATAGATTAGAGTTCTAAAAAGGGTCATGCCTCAGTAGTGGGGAAAAATTAACCCCAGACTAAAATGCTGCTTTTGTCCTACCTAATAAAGCTTAAAAGCAAGACCAGAAGTCTCAAACTGTTTTCAAGTAGTATAGAAGCATCTAAGAACAAAGCTCAAAAATATTTATAGGAATACAAAAATATCTAACACCTAAAAAGGTAAAAGTCACAATATTTGGCAGCGAATCAAAAATGATCAGGGATTAAAGAAAGCTGCAAAAACCTGACACAGAAAATGACACAGGTGATAGAATTCGTATATAAGAACATTAAAACAGTTATTATACTGCATTCCATATATTCAAGAAACTAAAGGAAAGTTAAAACTTGTTAAATAGAGATATGAAAGATATAGAAGGACATAAATTGAACTGCTAGAGTTGAAAATTGCAAAGTATGAGATAAAAATACACTGGGTAGAATTAAAAGCAGATTAGACATCACAGAAGAAAAGATAAACAATCTGAAAGATAGAGTAATAAACTCTATTCAAAATGAAACACACAGAGAAAAGAGACTGAATAAGAATGAGCAGAGCATCTGTGAACTGTGAGAAAACTCCAAGCATTTAAATTTAAGTGGGAATTTCCTGGGTGAAGGCTGAGGGTGGGAAATATTTCAAGATATGCTAACCTAATATTTTCAAAATTTGATGAAATCAGTAACTCATAGATCTGAGAAGATCAATGAAACCCAAACACAAGAAATATGAAGAAAACTGAACTAAGGCACATTATAATCACATGGCTCAAAACCAGTGATAGAAAAATCTCAAAAGTAGCCAGAGAAAAGAGACATTATGTAGTGAAACAAATGTATAGATCACAACAGATTTCTCATCAGAAATAGTGCGAGAAGACAGTGGACCAACATCATGAAAGTACTGGGAAAAAAAAAGGAAGAGCCATTAATCTAGAATTCCATACTCAGTGAAAATGTAGACAGAATGCAGACTCTTTTGGACACCAATTTGGCAGTTTCTTGAAAAGCTAAATACTTATCGTATGACCCAGCCATTTCACTCCTAGGTATTTACTCAAGAAAAATGTAAAACATATGTCTATACAAAGACGTGTACATAAATGTTCATAAGAGCTTTATTTGTAATATTCAAAAGCTGGAGAAAACCAAAATTTCCATTAACAGATGAAGAGATGAACAAATAGTGGTATATCCATACAATGGAATTCTATTTAGCAATAAATAATAACAAACTATTCATACATGTTAAACATAGATTTCAGGGACTTCCCTGGTGGTTAAGAATCCGCCTGCCAATGCAGGGACACAGGTTCGAGCCCTGGTCTGGGAAGATCCTACATGCCGCGGAGCAACTAAGCCCGTGAGCCACAACTACTGAGCCTGCGCTCTAGAGCCCGTGAGCCACAACTACTGAGCCCACGTGCCACAACTACTGAAGCCCACGCACCTAGAGCCCATGCTCCACAACAAGAGAAGCCACTGCAATGAGAAGCCTGCGCACTGCAACGAAGAGTAGCCCCCGCTCGCCGCAACTAGAGAAAGCCCGCGAGCAGCAACGAAGACCCAGTGCGGCCATAAATAAATAAATAAATTTATATTAAAAAAAAAAAAAACCTACAGCAAATGTCACACTTAAAAGTGAAATTTTAGGAGCATTTCCTCTGAAGTCACTTCCTTTAAACATTGCACTGGAGACCCTAGCAGTGTAAAATGATAAAAAGTGAATAAGAAAAAGAACTAAAAAGGAAGAGGCAAAACTGTTTTTATTTTCAGACAGTATGCTTATGTACACAGGGAGTAGAAAAGCAAGAGACTTTAGAAACAATTAGAAATAAGAGATTTTATCAGCTGGCTGGCTACAAAAATCAATATACCAAAACAAAACAAGACAATAACAATAACAAAACAATACTTTTCCTATACACCTGTTATAGTTAATTGGAAGGTACAGAAAAAAAAAAACTCACAATTGCAAAAATTTCTCCAAGGTACCTTTTTAACTAAAAAAGTAGAAGATCTTTATGGATAAAATGACAAATATTTTCCTAAAAAAGTTAGAGAGGTTTACTCTGTGGTTTGAAAGACTCAATATTTAATCCAAAGGTTCAATGCAATTTCAAAAACTCCAACAGGATATTTGTCAAATTTGACAAGCCAATTCTAAAATTTATATGTTAGAATTAAGAATAACCAGGGAAGAAGATGAGAGTATTTTCTCTGTGGATGATAAAACATTATAAATCTATCATAATCAAGACAGAGAGGTAATAGCACTGAGAGATATAAATAGACAAACGGAGCAGAATAGAGAACTCAGGCACTGATCCTCACAAATATAGAAATTTGATATATGACATAGGAGGTATTACAAATCAGTGTGGCAAAGATGGGCTATTTAATAACTGATGCTGGGATATTTGGTTATCCATATGGGGAAAAAATAGACTCCCTACATTGCCCTATCCACAAAAATAAATTCCAAGTGTATTAAAGACCTAAATTTAAAAAAGTAAAACACCAAATTTTTCAGAAGAAAATACATAAGAATATATTATGACTTTGGAGTCAAGAAATGTTTTTAAATAATATTCCAAAAGCCCAAACCATAAAGGGATAGAAACACATCAAAATCTAAAACTTCTATTGTATATGCTGAAAAGTACTCTAAGTGAAAAACACAAGCCATAGCCTAAGAGATTTGCAACCCAAATAACAAAGGACTATTATCCAGATATATAAAGAGCTATTAATGAATAAGAAAGGAACACCCAACATCAAAAAAAAAAATCAGTATCTACAGGAATTTATAAAAGAGAAAAACCGAGGTCCATTAAGCACACAAAAACTGTTCAGTTAGTTATCAAGGAATAAAAACTGAACCAATGAGATGTATTTTTATACACTTCATACTGGCAAGAATGTAGAGAAAAGAGCATTTTCACCTGTTGTTGGAAGGAGGGTAATCTGGTCCAAACATTTTGCCCATTGTTTATTTTGGGCAGGATTTTCACAGCATCAAAATTGAAAACTTGCATACTCTGTGATCTTCCAATCCTGCTAATGAGAGAAACTTGTATCCTTACAAAAGAGAAAGCCCAGAGAATGTTTATGGCAGCATTGTTGGCAAATGCACAAAATGGAAAGCAATTTAAATGTCCATCAGGAGGAAAACGTAAATTTTAAATGAGGTATTCTCATACAATATAGTATCATAAAATAATTAAACTGAATGAATTAAAGGCATATAAAAACACAAATAACTAAGGCTGAGTATAAATATATTGCAGAATGATATATTATGTAAAGTTCAAGAATACAAAAAAAGTAATATATGGCTTATGCATAAAAACATATGGGAAAATTATAAAAACTTTGAAAGAATGATAAACACCAAATTCATGATAATGATTACATCTGGGGAGGGGAGGGAGGGCAATAGGATTGGGGAGCACAGGCAGAGAGGCCTTCAGCTATATCTGTAATGCTTCTTCTTAAAAAAATTCTAGAATACATGCTGCAAAATGTTGATATTTGATAAAGCTGGGTTGTGGAATACATGGGTGCTCTTTGTTATTCTCTATAGTAGTAAGTATATTTTAAGTATTTCATTGTTTAAAATGAGAGAAGCTTAAGATTATATATCCATCTAGTGCAAGACTGGGATTTGAACTTAGGTAGTCGAACTGCCTAGTAGCCTTGTTACTCTATATGGCCTCTCTGAAATTGGCATTAGATGACATAATATGTATATATACATATATATATACTATAGACATGTATAGATATAAATATAGTATGTATATGTATATACACACATATATGTACTTAGCATATTTAGTACTTAGCACATTGTGTGACACATCAAAATCATTCAATAAGTGGCAGCTATGATCACTGTATTAGTACATTTTGTGTCTCTTGCAATTATATGTTTATATATATGTAAAATGTATATTTGTTTTAGACCTGTGTCTTACATATTCTTCTAATACCCAAATTCTTAATAAAATCATGTCAATGACAGCAGAACAATGATGGATTTTAATCCTCAGCATGGCTTGGCAGATTCTGTATGCCTTCAGGATGAGTTATAGAAATTGTGAAGGGTAAAATAGGATTCATTTATTTATTCGACAGCACTTATTGAGTACCTATTTTGTCCCCCAGACTGAGGATTCAGTAACAAAGAAAAAAAAAGGAAACAAAATCCCTGCCCCAGTGGAGCAGCACTGTCCAATAGAATATAAAGCAAGCCATATATGTAATTATATTATTAACAGCCACATTTACAACATTAGAAGAAACGGATAAGTACAATTCTAATACTATATTTTACTTACTCTAATACAACTGAAATTTTGCCATTTCAATATGTAATCAATATACAAATGTGTTAATCATATAGTTTACATTCTTTTTTTTGTACCAGGCTTTGTAATCCAGAGTGTATAGTACATTTATAGCACACCTCAGTTCATACCAGCCACACGTCAAGTATTCAGTAACCACTTGTGGCTAGCGGCTGCCATACTGGGCAGTGCGTTTCTAGAGGGTGTAATAAGATGAAAAGTAATTCAAAAAACATGCAAGTTGAGGTCAGTGGTAAAAAGCAAGGGAAACGAACAGTGTGCTTTTAAATAACAGTCTGGGGTAACAGTAGTGGGGTGGACATACTTTATATTTAGGAAATGAATTTTGAGGAAGTAACTTTTGAGCTGAGATCTGAAGGATGAGAAGGAGCCAGCCACGAAACAAAAGAAGAGAAGTAAACTTCACTGAAATTCTCCTAAGCTTTTATAATATGGCAGGCAATAATGTTCTTAAAGAATCACTCTGTGTCAAAAGAAGACCTCTATAATGCTAATAAATAAATAAAAATATAAAGTCATCACTAAAATAAACTAAGATTTTGGTTTTTCTTAAACAATACGAGTTAAGCATCAGACTATTTTCTGATGAAATAACAGATGATACATACATGATCTGTATTACATTTGGATATAAATGAAACTTTACATAATATTACATAAATGCTTCCAAGCAGCTTAGACAACTCACCTTTGGACCTTGCACTCCAAGTCCCAATGGTCCTCTAGGATCTGTAGGTCCTATCTGGCCTACTTCTCCCTAATGAGGTAAGAGTATTTGAAGAGTATTTGAATATAGCAGCAAAATAAAAATAATATATACCTACCTTTGATCTCCTAAGAGCAAAACATATCAGCAAAATAAGATAAAACTGAGTTTCATATGCTCTATTCACATATGTGTATGTATATGTGCATGTATCTATTCAAATATAAAAATATTTCAGGCAAATATATATATATATATTTGGAAAAGATAGGCAGTTATATTCCAGAGCAACTAGAATTGACACATGAGAAGCCAGGGTTACTGCTGATCAAAAGCAGTATCATAACCAGAGAGAACAACCTGAGCTTTCACCATTGAGCTCAAATCAGAAATCTCAAGGACAGTAACTGTATTCTACTGAGCTACTTCTCACATGGGACTCTCGAAGGAATCTACGGAAAGGGAGGTACTTTCAGAGGAGTATTTATTTAATAATGATCAGTGATTCTTTGAAGCAACATTAAGGACAGCTGGTTAAATAATAAGTGTCATGCCTCTCCCCAAGGGATAAATAATAGTTCTAATTTAGAAGGTAATTTGCTTCCAAGTTCATAGAAAAATTTTTATTTGCTAGGTTATTTCTGACTCCATATCTTTATTTTTTTATTTTTAGAAATTTATTTCTTTCTTTATTTTTGGCTGCATTGGGTCTTTGTTGCTGCGTGCCGTTTTTCTCTAGTTGCGGTGAGCAGGGGCTACTCTTCGTTGCAGTGCGCGGGCTTCTCATTGAGGTGGCTTCTCTTGTTGTGGAGCATGGGCTCTAGGTGCGTGGGCTTCAGTAGTTGTGGCACACAGGCTCAGTAGTTGTGACTCGCGGGCTCTAGAGCACAGGCTTAGTAGTTGTGGTGCACAGGCTTAGTTGCTCCGCGGCATGTGGGATCTTCCCAGGCCAGGGCTCGAACCCGTGTCCCTGCATTGGCAGGTGGATTCTCAACCACTGCGCCACCAGGGAAGCCCCTGACTCCATATCTTTAACTAAACGTTTTGGTTGTTGGACCTACCGTGGGACTGTTAGTGAGAATGAAAACTAGCCAGCCCACAGGTAACCTCTACTGATATTACTGCTTGAGTTTCTAGAACAGGATCTCACAAGTAAAAGTAATAAAAACAATAAATTAAGATGGTGTAAATATAGTCCGCCACCTTGGTAGCAACCGGTCTGTGCCTGTGGATTTGAAACCGAGTCCCCATAAAATTGAGTTCCTCTGTTGAGTTTGTGATTAACCTCTCTATCCAAAACTTTATTCCATTTCTTGTCTGCCCTGTTCCCCTTAGGATCGAATAGTATAAAAGAAAAAGGGGGATTGAAATCGAGCAGGACCCTGTGGGGCCCTCCCAGGTACAAAAGCCCCTCCATTTCCCCCATTTCTTGTTTGTAGAAAACGGCTTTAATTTCCTGGGCCTTCCCTGAGTTCTAAGGAGCAGGCACAGGCAGTTACTAATTAGTGAAACGAGGGAATGCAAAAACAAAGGAAGGGGAGTTAAACAAAAAAAGTAATGACAATAGTTCAGCGATAAAACAGAGTACTAGTTCCTCCATAAGGGACAGACATAACAATCTGATGAATATCCCTGAGTTGTTCTTCAGGAACTAAGATCCCCCTCCACCGCCTGCCTCTTGTTTATAGAAGCCTGGCGTCTCTTACTCCATATTGTACCTACCTGTTCTGCTGCTTTAACCTCTGAGTCATAAGCCTCTGCTCAGCCCTGCATGTAGACATGTTAATCACTAAAGGGACTCAGGTTAAGATTTGTGCAAACAGTCCCTTACTCGAAACTTACCTCCCATGAAGAGATAAGGAAGTATGAACAAAAATAACAATTGTCTTCTCAAGATTTATAGGAACATCAGGGACAGACTCAGGTCAACTGAAGTCAGCTAACCAAGAACAAAATGTTTTCACAACCCTCCTCGGACCCTTGCTGGCGCCCAGATATCTGTGGTCGCCCTTCTCTTCTTGATCTTAACTCCCTCCTGCTTCCCCCTTCCCTAGCATAAAAGAAACTTGAATTCTACCCCAAATTAAGATGGTTCTTTAGAACATTAGTATGCCATCTTCTTGGTTTGCTGGCTTTCTGAATGAAGTTGCTTTTCCTCTCCCCAGCACTGTGTCTCTCGACTTATTGGCCTGTAGTGCAGCAAGTGGTATGGGCTTGGACTCGGCTGCAGATTCAACCAATCTTGGATGGAAAATATTCAAGGAAAAGTATTCCAAAAATATCCAAAAGAAAGACCTGAATTTGCTGCATGCTGGCAAATATTTACATAGCATTTACATTGTATTTGGTATTAGCAGTTATCTAGAGATGATTTTTAAAATACAGGAGGATGTGAGTAGGTTATATGCAAATCCTACACCATTTATATAAAGGACTTGAGCATCCTCGGCTTTTGGTATAGGGAAGGGGTGGGAGTGCTGGAATCAACCTTCCAGCAGATACTGAGGGATGAATGTGAAAGCTTCTAAGAGCATAAAGAATACATATAACATTTTCTAAACCATTAGGAATACTAGTACATTTTGCATTAAATAGAGATCTCTCATTTTTAAGTTCATTTCCTCTGCTGCCTTCCAAATGCACTGGCCACTGACCAGAAAACAACGATCAGAATATAGATAGATTAAACTCTTCTCTCATTTAGAAAGTTACCTTGGGACCAGGTGAGCCTTGTCCTGGGGGCCCTTGTGGACCAGGTGGACCAATAGGACCTTGGATTCCCTTTAAAATGAAAATTTTAAAAATAATATTAGTGAAATTAAGAAGAAGTTTAAATAAGAGTAGTTTCAAATCCTCTAAAGTAAAAGTTTAGTTCACATCCCATAATTGATTACTTATACTCAATTAATACTTGTTGAATGGGTGGCAGAGGCTGCTAGTAGAACCATAATATGCATTCTACCATTTTTCCATAGTAAGAGAATTTTTAACTGACCTGCATGGCTGCCTAGAATAAAGACCATATTTCCTAACCCCTGTTGCAGCCAGATGAACTGGATGCT
The DNA here is from genome assembly GCF_949987535.1 of Balaenoptera acutorostrata. Lineage (NCBI taxonomy): Eukaryota > Metazoa > Chordata > Mammalia > Artiodactyla > Balaenopteridae > Balaenoptera > Balaenoptera acutorostrata. The sequence continues at coordinate 62,996,849 of NC_080070.1, forward strand.
GGCCAATGGGATGTGAATGAAGTGATTTGGGCAATTTCTGGTTCATGCTAAAGGAAGGATATGCCTTCTCTTTCCTTTTTCCCCCTCCCCCTTGCTGAAGTGAAGACATAGTTGCTATCCTGGATTATGTGGATGAGGAAAGCACCCTTGGAATGTCAGACTAACAAGAATGAAGAAACCTGAAACTCTGAAGTCCCTGACGAGTGGAGCCAACACACCAGCTTGGAGTTTTAAATAAGAGAAATAAAAATTCCGTCTTATTAACCTATTTCACCTCGGTCCCATGCAGGCAAACCTATATCCTAGCTGTACCAAGCAATATCTATCAGGATGTGAAATTGAAAATTTGACCTAGGCTCTAAGAAGCGATAGCCTGCAAACACCAAACTGAAGAACGGTCTAATACTTGACTCTCATTCACATTGTGGGTATAAAAAGGGAGTAGAGACAGGATGTAATAAGGTCTTCTTTGGGGAAAATAGTCTCATAAAGTGTTTTCCTTGGAGAAAATGGAAGGGGTTTGGCTTGCTTCTCTCTTCACCACATTCTAGACAGGGAACATTAATGAAATGACTTGGAGACCTTGATTTTTATATTTGGAACACAATGGACCAGTGTCTGACTCATGCCTGAGAAAGTTAAAATGGGCTGTGATAGCCAGCAGAGGGCTGGGGTGGGATCAGCCTTTGCATCCAGAGTTTGTCAGTGCAAAGGACACACAAGTTTTTTTTCTGTGGCCCAGATGTACTCTAGATGCCTGGAGTTGACCTGGAACTGCTTTGAATCCTGTCCAAGAGGACCTAGAAGAGTAATGGAACTCCAACAGAGAGAGTCAGTATAGAGTAAAGCCCCGGAAAAGCAGAGGCTGATGGGGAGAAACAGCTGGAGGGAAAGAGTCCTTCATCCATGTCCCAGGAGGGCCAGTCGCAGGGGCAGTGCAGGAGCGCCACCAGGAAGAGTGTCAGCATCAAACATCTGCCAAGACCAGAGGACCCAAAGCCATCTGACAATAGACCAGCCAAGAAAGAACCTCCATGCCTCTCCCATCCTCCCATCCTTGATTCAGCCTGGGAGGGTAAGAAGCACATTCCATCCCACGGACAACAGATTCTCCCTGCAGCTCGTACAAGATAAATGAAGATTAAAAGGAAGATTAATACATTGACTAGATAGTTTTTATTAGACAATTGAAACTGATTTGAAACTTAGAGGTGATCCTATAACTTATTACTACCTAAAAGTGATACGGAAAGTCTGTAGCCTGCTGGTAATTTTTTTCTGTGGTAAGAAAAAGAAAAAACTTTACCCACTGAAAAAAATTTAAAGTGATGATGAGAGAAAAAACTAAGATTTTGTTTTGTTTACACCCCACAGGCCATGATTGTGCAAATAATGGTTACAGATACATGATTATTTTATTACAAATGCTATCCCATTTTCTCCAGCTAGATGATACAGCTGTTTGTTCATTTTTAAATTGTTGATGAAAATGAAGCAGTCTAAACAACTTAAGGAAGCTAAGATTCAGTATTTATATTGAACCATTATAAGAAGGAATCCTTCCTGACTTTTACAACAGTCTACAAGTAGCATGCAAGACCCCCCAAAATTCAAAGGATGTGTGTGCATATACGTGTGTACACAGGTATATGTGGTTATTTATATTTCGATTCATTTTTAAGAGATTTGAAGTAGTCAGGCCTCCAAATATTTAGTGAAAATCTGCAGGCCACTTGAGAAATACTGTACACATGTTGCTGGAAACAGAAGTTCCCCCAGAAACAGATGAGTGGGAAAATTAATGTCTATAAGAGAAATGGGAAGATCTAATTATAACAGTAATTCAATGGGTAAACATGTTAAATTAAGGATGAGAAGAAAAATGGGGAACTGCCTGCACAGAGGTTAAATTGAAGTAGAATTTAAATCATTTGTCTTAAAAAGGTAAACAAATTCTTTTCTTGTTCAGTTTACAAATGACGCATTCCATTCAATTTCCTATCCAGTAGGGGCCAGCTCCATATGGTCACATATACCGTAAAAGGTTTTTTCTCTTGGAAGAAAAGAGAAGGGGGTGAGAAAACAAAAGTCAAGGAGGTCTTTTTTTCTTTTTCTTTTGTTTTCTTTTCAAGCTGTAGAACAACAGCTTCCACCAAGAAACAGTATTAAAGGCATCAGGGAGTTGCAGGTGGGAGGTCCAAGATTCACAGGCCATCTGGAAAGGCTTGGCGTTCTTTGAACCTCATTTTCAGCCTCACAGTGGTGACTCAGCACCAGGAACACCACAAGACCCAGGATGTGACAGCGCTGTCACTTCCAAGATCAGAAACTAGCTGAAACGGTTTTGCTGAAACCAGCAGAAAAACTACAAAGTCTGAGAATTCCTGGCAGCGTAGTCAAACCATGATCCTTGTGTAGTCCAAACAAACCAGCTCTTAATTATTATCTAAATATTATCTAAATATTTATCCTGGCTTCTTCTGCACCCTAATCCACCTAATGTATTATACTAGGACCTCTACCAAGGGGAAGGAAATAGAAAAAGGAGTAATCCCCAACTTGGCTGTTGCTTGGATTAACAACAGTAAAAATACTGATTAATTAGAATACGATTAGAAATAAACTCAGAGTTAATGTCAACAGTGAGATTTGGAGTTATCTCCTTTTTTATCCTTCCCTTCTCTCACTACCCTAGATAAAGGAAGTACTATTTGTTTGCTAAGCAAGAGAATAATTCAAACCATAATCATAAATTTTAATCAAGCTGTTTTGCCACTTTCTACACAGGAGGACATTCAGCATAAATTTTCATTTGTTGGTCACTTTGATTAAATGAGATTATGTAGGTAGATAGTACTGTTATATTATCTTCACATTATTTCTTTTTTTTAATTAATTAACTTTTGGCTGCGTTGGGTCTTTGTTGCTGCGCGCCGGCTTTCTCTAGTTGCGACGAGCTGGGGCTACTCTTTGTTGCGGTGTGCGGGCTTCTCATTGCGGTGGCTTCTCTTGTTGCGGAGCACGGGTTCTAGACACACGGGCTTCAGTAGTTGTGGCTCGCGGGCTCTAGAGCTCAGGCTCAGTAGTGGTGGCACACGGGCTTAGTTGCTCCGCGGCATGTGGGATCTTCCCAAGCCAGGGCTCGAACCCGTGTCGCCTGCACTGGCAGGCAGATTCTTAACCACTGCGCCACCAGGGAAGCCCTCTTCATATTATTTCAATCTAACAAAATTGCCTTGCTTTTCCAAAAGTTGTGATCAGAAGAATTTGGAAGTCATTCCAGCCATAAATTTAGACATAGCCTCACAGATCTTTCCTTTGTTCTGACCGAGAGGGACCAAGAGCTATTTGTAAACCCTATCTGTGGTTTGCTTCTACTCAGGAACAGTGCCCCCCTCAGTAAAGTGGTTCCTTCTGATTCTGGTCCTTGTTTTAAGTTTAATAGTTTTTTAGATTGCTACGTGGCTGGGGGTGGGAAACACTAATCTACTGGCATCAGAAGAGAGTGGGATTTCAACATTCATAAAGCTTCAAGGGGAAAAACACACACAAACTGACAGGTAAATAAATTGTCGCTCCCAAGGGAAACTAAAAATATAAGATAGTGCTCCAAAACTCTTGTCCTGTAAATTAGGCTTTAATATTAAAAGTCACAACACCAAGAAACATACAATTTATTTTTTAAGTCTTTAGAAGTTCTAAAAACTAAAATCTCATGAAACCATCATATCCTTCCCTACATGCACTTTTGGATATATATTCCATTGCAATTTCACTATCAAATGTTCTTAGAGCAGTTTGCAGTACTGGCCTTCAGTGAACACCAGGTTTAAGCCAGAATGTTCTGTACAAAAGGGAAAGACAGAAAGCGTTGATTACCTGTTCCCCTTGACTCCCAATTCCGGGGATGCCCATTGGTCCTTGGGGTCCCACAGGTCCCATATCCCAGTGTGTAGAAAATAAAGTCAGAAGTATAACAACTAACCTCATTATTTCATACTATGCTAATCTTGAATTATGCTGGATTAAAGTCTATCTTTAAACCATAAAGAAGCTCCACATGGAAAGTTAGAAAGCACCGTTCCTTTTAAATAGTTTGTAGTTCAAATTTGCCAAAATAGTGAATGATGTTTTCACTATTTGGTCTAAACTGGTGACTCTTTGCCCCAGTTTATATTTATTTTTCACACAAGAACCCAGAATTCCTGAATTGTTATTATAATGACACAAACACTTCTTGTTAGGATCATAACAGAAATATTTAGAAGTATAAATTCATAGGGTGCAAGAAAATAAATATTTGAGAGAGAAATTAAAGGAAAATATTTTTCAAATTTCTAAATACCTTTTCCCTCAAATCTTACTAAAATGCATTTTAAAAATTAAGAAATTATCTAAGGTAAGTGCAGCAAAATTAAAGAACCTCACCTTCTCTTTCCATGAATAAATTTGGGAAATAAAGTGAGAGTTATCAGTAAGAAGAACAGTATCATTCATCCATTCTCTGTGTGTTTCAACAAATATTTGTTGAGCGCTCATTACGTGCCAGGAACTGTTCCAAACACAGGGAAACAGCCGTGACCAAAACAGTCAAAACTCTCTTTCCTCATAGAGCTTTCATTTTTGTAGAGGAAACAGAAGATAATAAACAAGATGGATAGAAGAAATAAATAGTATGTTTAATAATGATAAGTGCTAAGGAGAAAAATAAATGGAGGAAAGGGGAGACAGCTGCAGTCTTGGAAAAGGTGACCAGGGATGGTCTCACTGATGAGAGGGAATGAGCCAGGTAGAAACTTGGAGGAAAAGCATTCCTGGCAGAGCAAACATCCAGTGCAAGGGTGATGCCTGGCACATTCCAGAAATAGCAAAGAGGCAATGTGGCTGGAGCTAGTGAGCACGAGGGGAAGTGGTAGAAGATGAAGTCAGGGAAGCGTGGCAGTGGGCTCAGGCAGAACAATCAGTAGGGTGTTTTAGGCCATAGTAAGAATTTTGGCTTTTCTCTGAGGGAGATGAGAAGCCACTAGAGAGTTTTGAGCAGAGGATTGAAAGATCTGACTTAGTCTTGAAAGGCTCACTCTGGAAGCCGTACTGAGAACAAACTGAAGAGATGTCCCTGTGAGAGATGATGGGGGCCTGGACCAGGCTGTTGAGTGAAGGTAGTGGGGAGTGCTCAGATCCTAAATAGATTTTGAAAGTAGAGCCAACAGGATTTGTTACAGATTGAGAGTACCCTAGGATGTCTTTGAGGTTTGTGGAAGAATAGACTTGTCATTTATTGACAAGGAGAAGACTGAGATGAAGCAAGGTTGGGGGAGGGTATACCAGGAGCTTAGTTTTGGACATGTTAAGCCTGAGATGCCTAAAATAGACATCCAAATGGAGGTATCAAGTAGGCAGGAGGGGCCTGAGCTGGAGACATAAATTTGGGAGCCCTCAGTATATAGATGGTATTTAAAGCCATGACTGGGTGAGTTTACAAGTAGATAGGCAAGAGAGAAGGTTCAAGGACTGAGCCCTTTGGAGGCTTCAAGTATTAGAGGTCAGAGAGATGAAGAACAACCAGCAGTAGAGACTGATAAGGTGCAGCCAGAGAGATCAGGTGAAGAGATTGTTTCAAGAAGGTGAAGATCCTAGCAGAGGACGCTACTGATAGGTCAAGTAAATTGGCAACTGAGAATTGACCACTGGATTAGGCAACATGAATAAATACTCTTATTTTAATGTCAGTTGTATTTAGACTACATCAGGGTTTACAGACTTTTTCTTAAACAGTTGGATAGTAAATATTTTATGCTTTTGGGTCATAATAAGGCCTCTTTCATAACGAATGATGCTGTTTTGGTAGTACAAAACCAGCCATAGACAATACCCAAATGAACAGGTGTGCCTGTGTTCTAGTAACACTTTATTTACAAAAACAGGCAGCCTGCCCTGTAGTTTGCCAATGCCTGGGCTAAAATAAATATGTTTTTATGAACAAAAGCACATCATTAGATCCTACTTTATATAATATTAAAAACCTGAACCTGTCATTAAGACATGTCCTGGCATATGCTTCTCAGTGTTTCACTTTATGTCACTCCCTAGTCTAAATAAATATCATGGATGGAAACATGTAAAGGACTCAAGTTGTACTTCAAAGCTGGGCTATTCTGATTCAGAACTTGATTGCTTATCATGTGGCAGACAGTGCACTAAATGCTTTTCATGCTTTATCTCATTTAATACTCACAACAACCTTCTGAAAGTAAGCATCTCCATTTTCCAGATGAGGTTAAGTAACTCCCAGTCACACATCTGATAGATGGCAGAAGCAAGATTCAAGTTCACTCCCCCTAACTCCAAACCCAACTCATATCACTCTTCTGCAAATATTCAGTAAAATAAGAGAGATCCTCTTTGGGGTATTATTACTTACATTTAATATCTATATTAAAGCTACTTCCTTGTGCTGCAACAATTGTGTATATTTGAGAGTCCTTATCATAGAGGTGTTTATCTAGCCACTTGAATCACAGAATATAAAAGAATAGGAAAGGAAGAAAGGGGAAGGGAAAGGGAAGACAGTATTGATTTGGTAAGGGAATAGCAGATGAAAGTTTTGCAATTACTATGTGATAATGTTCTGATATTTAATGTGTTTTCTTTGCATGAGCTCCAGATGTAAAACCACGAATGCCATGTCAACAACACCTGGATAAGTTAATTTACTAAACTCATAACACAACAGTTCTCTTGTACTCAGTATTCCAAAGGAAGAAAGAGCATCTTACATATTTTTAAGGCACTTTGGAAGTGGAGTTACACCACCAGTGCTGAGCTATTTGAACCAAGAATTGTATGACATCTAAAATTTGTATAATTCACTATTTACCACTGTCTCTACTATTTAAATACAGATGCCCAGAAGAGACAGCTACCAGTAAATAATAAATAAAAAGAATAAGTAATTCAAGTAGAAATACAACACCCAAGATAATCATCAATGTCGATCGTTATTTTAATATAATATATAATATAATGATATGCTTAGATATTGACATATAAATGATTCCAAACTGATTTGAGTTCTCTGTTTTTTGCACATTTCTTGTATCTCTTCCCCTTCTGGCAGCTTTCCCTTTGCACTGGTCTTTAAGGCCTTTATAATTAACTGGATACCTGTGGTGTATGATCATCAGATTGTACATAGTTCATAAATGTACATACATAAAGGACAATGAAAAAAATAATTGTATTGGCATCCTTTCTATTATACACCCTTTTGCAGTACCTTGTCCCCTTCGATTGATGGGCCTTCTAATCCTTGTGGGCCAACTGGTCCTTCAGAACCTTTTTCACCCTGAAAGTATATGGAAGGGATATCAACGCACTAATAAAATTCAGGATTTTAAGACAGTTCAAGCATTCAAAGCATCTAAATTCACTGCTAACTACAGATGGGTAATTCTAACTCCAAGATTTGTAAATTGCCAAAGAAAATTAGCCTTAACATTCATAAATAGAATCTATCCAAGCAGAACGCCTGCAGCATCACTAAAGTTGGAAAAGCGCTCCATTCCTAATATAATCAGATATATCTGGAAATGGGAGATCTGATCAATCACATATTATAACTAACAGAATCAGTCTTCCATTTCCTCAACATTTCTATAACTGGATCCATTACACAATGAAAATTTGTCTCTCAGCGTATGAAATAATATTTGCTAAGATTGAATTATTTATTACATGTTTTATACCAGAATTTATAATCATTTATTGAAAACTTAGTTTTAGAAGAATTCATGGAAAATCTTCTTGGATATGCTTCTAGAGTCACATGAACTATGTGAATAGCTCTGGTTGTAATGTAATATCAATGAAGTCATAACACTGTGCATTTGTATGAAAAACAAGCCATGTGATCAATCAGAAATAGCACACATTTCATGAACCGAGAGCAAAATCAAAGAACATTTGCAGGAAACCTAGGAAACAGGAAAACACACCTTAATGTCCTTCTATATTCATAATTTCTTCACTTAAGCCCTACGTCATTGCAAAGTAGCCCCAAGAAGAACATACAGAAAACTCCTATTTGGTCTTGCTGGTTGGGGAGTGAAGTATTCTGACTAATGGGTTCTTCTGATTGTTACCACAGAGTATATTTGTGTCCAGTCAACCCTAAAACAACACTGAATATAATGAGTTCTTTCTTTGATGAGTCAGAGTGGGTTATTATGAAGGAGTGTATCATTATATCATACAGTTGAAACTGTCACTAAGACATGCCCTGAAATATGCTTTGCAGTGTTTCATTTATTCCTTTCTCACTTATTTCTTATTTTTTAAACCCCACAGATTATAAGGAGAAATAATTCTGGCTACTGAATTTTCAGGTTGTTTGGGCTACACATAAATAGAAATTTACTATGTGCCAAAAAACAATTCAAGAAATTATGTATTATAAAACTTTCTGAAATGCAGTGCCAAATTGCTGGCCTCTGCCTTCTGATGATGATATTTTGGTTAGTCAAGAGCATAAGTAATGTCCCCTTCATCCAACATATTATTTCCATTTACTATAACAAATTAAAATTTGTTAGTTAACAAGGGCTTCTTTTAAAATTCAATCCAGCAGTTACAACTTCGTGTGAATTATTTGTTTTAACTAATTGATTTCCCTTTAGTTGAGATTTAGGTTTCTCATAGATAACTGAATATTGATCATGGTGGAAGAGGCTGAAAATGAGAAGCAATTTTAGAGTGTGAGGCCATACTGAGAAGGTTGGATCTCAGTGACTCGACTGAATGACTGAAGTGGGAGGTCTTAGACACTTAGAAAGCAGCACATGCTTCTCTGGGTAGTGTGTATGCATGCATGTGTCTCTGGGGGAAGGATTTTAGAAAAGAAGGAAAAAGGACCCCAAAGTTTATCCTTACTTACTCTGAAATTTTGTTGATGCTGCCCAAAGTGTCTTGGAAAATCATTTCCTAGGTGGCCTTTAGCAAATGAGCGTATATTATGGGTAAAGAGTCTAGAGCAGGGATCAGCAAAGTACAGACCATTGGCCAAATTCAGCCCACTGCACGTTTTTTGTAGATACAGCTTTATTGGAACACAGCCAAGTTCATTTATTAATACATTGTTTAGGGCCGCTTTCATGCTGCAGCGGCAGAAGTTAAGTAGTTGCAACAGATACCGTATGGCTCACAAAGCCTAAAATATTTACTGTCTGGTCCTTTACAGAAAAAGTTTGCCAAGCCCTGGTCTAGAGGAACCTGAGCTCCAAGAATTACATATGGGAGGCAGTGGAAACATTTAAATTCTCAATTGCCAGGTAAAAGGTAGGTCTTGCATAACATTTTGCTCCTTCTGGTAATATGGTAACTCCAGTTCCCTCCACCCACCCACATTCCCTTTCTTATGTTAATGGCAGTACTATGACAAACTGTTTTATTAGACTGTTTCCTCTGTACGTTTCACAAAACAAAGCTGTGGGTAAAGCTTGGTATAGCCACGTTCAATAACTTAATTTCTGGGCATAAAGATGCTATTTATCACTGTGACTTTAATGACTACAAACTACTTTAAGAGATTTCTCTAATTTCATATGCAGTAATTATATGAAGAAGTAGCCTTTCAGTTACTTATTTATATTTGCAAATGTCACTATAGCTTCATGTTAAGGGGAAATTTACATATTACTTTGTTTAATAGGGTGAAGATGGTCAGGAGAATACTTGACCTGGGACAATTGGCTAGGACACATTTTTTTAAATTTGTAATTCATGACCATGCAACACGAAGCATTTTTCCTCAGTGTAGAAGGTGTTGTTGTTGCCTTTGGTCCTGGAGGTCCTTCTCCTGGTAAGCCCCTCTCTCCTGGTGCTCCCTCAGGCCCACGGGGACCCTGGTTAGGATATGAGAGGATGAGGAGCAAGAGAAAAGAGAGAGAGAGAGAGAAAGAGAGAGAATGGGAGGAGAGGGAAGGGAGGAGACAGGAAGAAAGAAAATGGTCATATTTCAGTTCACATGGGCATAGTCCTGTTCATGGGATTAGTGAGAATCCTTCTAGTAAACTCTGTACTGATCAGTAGAATCATAGAGTTGTGAAGAATAATATTCTCATTGTATTAAATACTTGTTCCATTTGATTGGCATAAGATGTTCTATTCTGGTGTTCTCACATGGGAGGAAAATGGAAATTAAGTGATGCTTCAGAATAAGGATGAGGAAATCAATCCTATGAGGAAAGGCTAAAAATCTAGGACTGTCTGGCCTGGATAAGGATGTGAAGTGATTAATAATTTAATTAGGTATCAGGGGAGCCCTGTGAAGAAATCACTACACAGCTGTTTTAAAGCCCTGAATTCTATTCATATATTGTTTTAATTTCCATCCTGATAAATTTAGATTCAAACTTGAATTCTTTCAGGAACTGGTTGAATCCACTGGAGGTTTATGTGCAAGTAGGAATCGTGATAGAATCATTAATGAGGAACAGGATTTTCCATCTCGGTGTTTAAAAGTAAGAAGCCCATGTGGCTATTCCTTAAAAAGGCACTCAGATAGGTGAGGACTTCTCACATAAGGCAAGAAAAACAACACAGTCCCAGGCTTTGAAATGGACTGACAGGAAACATACTCATTGAAAAATAACAGCAAAATAGTCACTTAAACCTGGAATTTTAAAAGGTTATAAAATTTTCCCCTCTTTCTTCTTGGCCAGAAGGCAAAAAAAAAAAAAAGTAGAAAAGGGACTAACAACAAGAATTGTAGAAGCATGAACTGGAGCTTTTCCTCTAATGGACCTAGAAAGATAATTAGGGCTTTCTTGCCAGGGCAGTAATCTTTGATGGAACAAGGTCTACTGAGTTGCCCAGAGCCCCAAAGCCAGCCCACTGCAGACACTCTCAGTGATCTTGGGACTCAGTATACAGTAATCCAGGGTAATTTAAGATATACTTTCTACTCAAGCCTGGTAGCAGAACTAGGATACAGCATTATGCTCATAAGTGACTGATCACAGCTACAGATTTGTGAGAGAGAAAGCTACCTGTATCCCATATTTAATTTTTTTTGCCTTTCCCTAATACTGTATATTTAAAAGAGTCTTCCTTAATATTTGTGCATAGCCAATTTAGTAAAGACTTTAACTGAAGGAAAAAGCTAGCATTTAATTCAATTTAAATTGCTATGCTTGTGGGAAAACTAGCTTTTAACCATCCAAGACCTTAATCAAAGCTCTAATATCCATGACAGCTTACTCTAATGTTAGAGCAATTAACGAGGGGGAAAATAAACATAAGCGTGAAAACTAGATTGCAAACTAAACAGACAAGCCCTAGCTAATATCACACACGATACCAAAAATATTAACAAATTATTCTTCTTCCCCACCGATATGACAAATGAAAATAATTCAATTTACATTGAATGCAAAGGAATCTTTTTCCAGTTCATTCAATTTTTTTTTCCCCATTCATTCAACAAATGTTTACCAAAAGCCTGGTAGGTGCGAGTCACTGTGCTAGGGTCTGAAAACAGTAGGCAGCCCTGCTCCCTGTCTCATAAAGTTTACAGTCTTGCATGATAACTAAAAGCAGATTTGGGTGTCATTTGCACTGAGGTTCAAGCCCCCGCTCTGCTACATATTAGCAATGTGATCTTAAGCAAATAGTTCAATCTCTCTAAAGTTCCGCATTGTCATCGGAATGGTGGTAACAATAGTACCTACCTCAACCACACATATTAATATAAAGATTAGCTCAGAGAGATTTAAAGCTCTTACATATTAAGCACCCAATAAATATCTGCTATCACTAACAAAATTATATTTCCCTTGAATCCTGCAATTGCTAAGAATGTCCTTTTATAAAGTTTTTACAAACTAGGTAGTCTCAGAGTGAACGGCTTTATGTTAAGCAATATGGAGAGAGGCATGCTGCACAGAGTAAGCACAGACCCTTCCTTCGTCTCTGCATTTCTAGAATACGTTAGCCAAGGTGAAAATGAAAATAATGAAGGCTTTTAGGAGTCATGTGTTCCAAGCTGCTGAGAACAGCGTTAATGCTTGTGAACAGTCACTTAGGAGCATTAAAAAAAAAGAGTGATTCAAGGTTTAATTACTGGAAACTGTCAGAGTAATATTCTACACCATCAGTATATTCTCAAGTTTTCCAGTTAAACAGTCAAGATGAAAGATGACTGCCAACCAGAGAAGAGAAAGAGAAAGTACTTGGGTTAGATGAACTATACTGTTAATTTATTAAGACGGTACCAACAGATTATTTTTTTTAAAACATCTTTATTGGAGTATAATTGCTTTACAATGGTGTGTTAGTTTCTGCTTTATAACAAAGTGAATCAGTTATACATATACATATGTTCCCATATCTCTTCCCTCTTGCATCTCCCTCCCTCCCACCCTCCCTATCCCACCCCTCTAGGTGGTCACAAAGCACCGAGCTGATCTCCCTGTGCTATGCGGCTGCTTCCCACTAGCTATCTATTTTACATTTGTTAGTGTATATATGTCCATGCCACTGTCTCACCCTGTCACATCTTACCCCTCCCCTTCCCCATATCCTCAAGTCCATTCTCTAGTAGGTCTCTATCTTTATTCCCGTCTTGCCACTAGGTTCTGAAGATTATTTTTTAAAAGACAAAAATGCTCGTAAAAAATAGTGTCCTTTTCAAAGGCCATGAGAACTAATTATAGCTACGACATTCTTATTTGGCTTCTAATGAACACTTCTAATTTAAAAATATCTAGTGGAAGGAACTAATTATCAGCTAACAGAGTCTGATCAGAAATGCTTTATATGAGACATTAAAAGATAAAATATGACTGTCCATTATCTGATTATCTTCCTTAATAATCTCAATAGTGTGGGTAATCAATAAAAGTGGTTTCAATATACGTTGCAAGCATATGCTACATATAAATATGCTCAGTAATAATAAAAAATATCCTTAATATTAAAACAGTGAAATCTACTTTACTTTTAACTTCAAAATAATTATAGTTTTGTTTCAGGGGATATTTTTCACGGATAGTGCTCTGAGTATCCTTGCACAAAAAACAAACAGATCACCCTGAGAGTCTGAATCAATTTATTATTCATGAATCAGTCATCTGTCAGACCAACACAAAACCACTGGTAATCATATAATTAAAGAAGGTAGCTGACAGTTCAAAGTTAGGTCATGGAGCTGGAATATTAATTCAGTCGATCAGATTTATTTATCACTGTTATATAAAAAGAGTAGTTTGGGGCTTCCCTAGTGGCGCAGTGGTTGAGAATCTGCCTGCCAATGCCGGGCACATGGGTTCGAGCCCTGGTCTGGGAAGATCCCACATGCCGCAGAGCGGCTGGGCCCGTGAGCCACAGTTGCTGAGCCTGCGCGTCTGGAGCCTGTGCTCCGCAATGGGAGAGGCCGCGGCAGTGAGAGGCCTGCGCACCGCGATGAAGAGTGGCCCCCGCTTGCCACAACTAGAGAAAGCCCTCCCACAGAAACGAAGACCCAACACAGCCAAAAATAAATAAATAAATAAATTTATTAAAAAAAAAGAAAAAAAGAAAAAAAAAGAAATAGCCAGTCTAAATAATCCTATGTATATTAGAAAAAAAAAAAAAAAGAGTAGTTAGTACTAAACCTGAAACCACTTGAAATGATTCAGGCAAAGAAACAAGGTTCTTTCAGCAGAACCTTTGTCAGTCCTAAGGTAAGTCTTTATGTTACTTTGAAATAATTAAAAAGCTCTCATTGTTGATTTTTTATTATGACATTTTGGGAGAATATTTTCATGTATTACTTGAGATCCTTCCCATCTTTGTTATGATTTTAGTTCCCAATTAAATCAGAGACTTCACAGTGTCACTCTAATTTGTCTAATTGTGATTGGATAGCAAGAAAACAAACAAGAATTTCATGTTCTGGCAATATCATGAAAACTCTCTAGCTACAAACAGAAAGGCAAGTAATACACATTTTTCTTTGAAATGAAGGCCCCAAAAATCAATAAATAAGGGAAATCACAGGGTTCCAAAACAAAAAGAGCGCTGAACGCTAGAGGTAAGCATGTAAGCTGACACTATAACTGTTCTGGGTAAAAAGTGTGGTTGTGTGGTAGGACAAAGTCTTGTAGTCTAAGAGGGAGAACCAGGAGCAAAGACTTTGGCTCACTCGATGGAAAACAAGGAGAAAATTAGAACTAAGATCCCCCCCCCCATAAAGCTAGGACCTTCAAAGTTATATATCTTCAATGAAAGGGCAGGGTAGAAAAAAGCCATCCCATAAACACAGTGTTATGAATGACAAGAATCTTGTCTACCTTCACTTGGGCTCTAAATGGGCCCGAAAACTCCTAACCTGGTCCTGTGCTGTGTATGGGTTTGTAGTTTCAAGTGACACCATGTTGGTGGTCTGGGGACACCTTAATCAAGACATTAGCATCAAGGATGTGCCTGGAGTACATAAGAGATGCAAATGCACACTTCTCTCAAACATGCTCCACACAGAACACTTGGGATTTCACAATTAAGCCTGGCTGACAATGAGTTCAGATGCGAGAGTACAAAACATACAAGGAAATAATTCTCAGTGAGTAAAAGTGAGCCAATATAATGTAAACTTCCCCGAGGTTGCCAAATAATAGGATAAAATAATAGAGACCAAAAAAGGAAGTATACTTTAATGGTCTTAAGAAAAGAATAGAAATATAAGAAGCAAAGAGGACAGTATAGCAAAAACATATTAGTAAAAAAAAAAAAAAGCAGATTTTTAAAATTAGTTTTAAGAATTTTTAAAAATACTCATTAAGTTAAAAATACAAGGTATGATTTAAGGACATTTTATAACCAGACAAAGATAAATTTGTGAATTATGAGTCAGATTTGAGGAAATCACCTTAAAATGCAACTAAATGTCTAACAGAATTTCTAAATAAATAGAGAATGGAAAAAGAAAATATCTGAAGAGATAACAACTAAGAACTTTCAAAATTGTTGAATTCTCGGATTCATGAAACCCATGAATTTGAAGCACACAAATATATCCATATTTATATGCATCATAGTAGATCTAGGGAGACATTCAGTAAGTCCTTCAATGGTGGACAGTAATGGCAAATCCTTACTTGATTAATTGCCTGACCCCCCTCCCCACCAATTATGGCCATCATCATGACCATCTCCATTATGAAAGTGTTCCAGCTAGTCAACATATTGATACTACCAGTGTGACTGGCCCTTTCCAGAGAAAGATGACATCAGGCTTGCATGTACCTTTTGCAGGTTGGTCACTCAGCAGTGGCAGTATCCATACTAGGTTTGTTAAAAGGAAGTTTATGTTGATCTTGTGTATAACCTCCATCCCAGCCACTCATTAAAACTGACTGGATGGTAGTAGAGCTGGGCAAATAGATTGATTGACATCCTGTCTACTTGTTTAGAGCCTTCTTTAAAATGGATGTGGTTTGGTGAGCATTCACCTAGGACACAAATATCTTCATACTCTGTGTTCATGAAGAGGACAGGAGTCTATTTCCAGCTAGGCCAGCAAAACATGCTCAGTTTTGTTCTTCCTTTGTCTGTTCATATGGGGCTACAGGTGTGGCTTGTGGGAAAAGTAGCAATGGAGTAGATGCCATGGGAGTCTGAGCCAATTACTCATGAAACTATTTGTATCTTCAAGAATAATGATGAACTTCTACGACACATAGCCTAGATGGCTTGTATAACACCCAGTTCATGGTGAATAATTCAACATGGACTTCCCTGGTGGCGCAGTGGTTAAGAATCCACCTGTCAATGCAGGGGAAATGGGTTCGATCCTTGGTCCCGGAGATCCCACATGCCGCGGAGCAACTAAGCCCGTGCGCCACAACTACTGAAGCCCGCGAGCTCTAGGGCCCGTGTGCCACAACTACTGAGCCCGCGTGCTGCAACTACTGAAGCCCACGTGCCTAGAGCCCATGCTCCACAACAAGAGAAGCCACTGCAATGAGAAGCCCACGCACCACAACGAAGAGTAGCCCCCGCTCGCCACAACTACAGAAAGCCAGCTTGCAGCAACAAAGACCTAACGCAGCCAAAAAAAAAAAAAAAATTCAACATGTATGGTCATGTATTGTCCCATGATTAGCCATGCAGTCTCTCCTAGGATCCAGCAGCAAAGCAGAGCTGTTTATTAAGTTTATTAAGTTAAAAGTAGGCATGTGGAAGAAAAAGAAGAGATCTTATGCTTGCTTCAAAAATCTCAGGTTCTTTTGGACAGTTCATAAAGACTTTACAATGAAACTTGAAGCTCACTTTTACTCCCACTTATTCAGAACATTGTGAAAAGATTTTTTCATTTCTGTCTAAAACTTCCCAAATTCTCTGCTGTACTCCCCCTATACATGGCAACCTCTCTGGGCCTGTATATTTCTAGCTGATGTCATTTCGGTTTTCTAGGTTTCCAGCCTCTCCAGTGTAGAACCAGCAGTGTCTGCAGGGAGCTCATATTCTTCTTTCTCAGTGGTTTAGTTTTAAGAGACCTATCTAGTTAGTGGAAACATAGTAGATAATTAGACCAGTGATTTTTCCTTTATATGATGTTCTCTTTTTTGAATTAGTGTATCGAGACATTGGTGAAAAGACTGGCCCTCAGATAGTATGGTACCATTTCATTCTCAGAGTACAGCAAGGAAGCACATGTTTCTGTTAATATTATATGTGAGGAACTATGCAATGCAAAGCCCAATTGGGTGACCCAACTATTCACAATCAGTTGTTTTTATTTGTACCCCAGCAAGTCAGCTACTGTTCTTTCCTGGGAGAATAATGATTACTTGAAAAGTTAAAAAGCTTCTTATTCCAGAATAGTCATGTTTTATTCATTTCCTCTCCAGCTCTCTTTTGACAGAATTTTTTTTCTTTTCCAACAATAGTAAATATCAAAGCTACATAAGGTAGAAGCTGCAAATAACACAGGTATTACCTGTCTACCATGATCAATTCTAGCTTTAGAGTATACTCACGGGTTAGGTAATGAGCAAGGTCCTTATTCTCAGTGATTTTCTCATGGTTACAGGAAAGTCAATTACAAAGTATAGACATTAGGTATGAATCTAGATCTCCTATCTCCTAGGAAATTTTGACATATGAGAACTCCTTCCTTCTAGGACAAACTGATTAATCTCACAAAAGATTACAGTAAGAGAGAGCCTGTTGTACATATCCTATAAATATAAATAGATAGATAGATAGATAGCTTTCCCTATTTCAAGTGTTAGATAGATAGATAGATATCCCTATTTCAAGTGTTATAAAAAAATAACACTTGGATCTGGTCTTTATATATTTATCGTCTTTTGTTGTTTAAAAAGATAAAGATGGCTTAGTTTAAACATTTATTCTAACCCAAAAGAGCACATAAGAACTATATTTGTCCTTTTAATTCCACCTAGAATTTCTTGCTACTCACTGTCTGGCCCGGCTCACCGACACCAATCGGTCCTGGAGGCCCAGCTCTTCCTTCCTTGCCTCTTTCCTCCTAAGAGGAAGAAATAATTGAATGAAAGTTTGATTTTTTAAATGAAGAATACACATAGCACAAAATACTCTGGAGATTTCAACAAAGATAAATAGCAAAATTGTCAAACTTTTCAAACTCTTAAAGATTAAAAAAAAATCTAGAGGAGGAAAAATGCCTTGAATTTAAGTGAACAAATTACTCCCAAACGTTCCTCATTCCTTCTTGTCTAAATGCAATTTCAGCTTTCAGAAACGATTACGTAGCAATTGACAGGTCAGACTGTGTACGACTCCTTTTGGTTATTGAAATGACCAAGTTAACAATGCCTGTGCTGTTCTCTGCCCCCTTGCCACCATCCGGGGATGTGTCCCCCGCCTCCCTGCCCTGTTCCATTTCACCTCGCCTTTCAGTTCTGTTTCACATTTCTTCTCCTTCAGAACCCTTCTCCAGTAACTCTGCCAGTATAAACTCCACCTTCCCTGGAATCTCAATGTGCTTATTGTCTAAATGCATTCCATGGTGACACCTGATTACATTCAAAGTGCACTGTTTTGTACTGCTCTCTGTTTTAGCCCTGTGTCGAAGTCTTATTTTCCCAATGACATAGAAAAGCCATTTAAAATAAGCACTTCTGCTCTAGTACATCCTGCATGATGTAGAGCACCCAAGGTTGTTGGGTGTTCTAGTCCGTTCTAGTTCCCTACAAACCTCTCCGTCAACATTTACTTATTCAGTGTCATGGTTCTTCTGGTTTCTGCCCCTCTGTGCTTATTTGATGTGAGCAGGTGATAGTTGACATGTTAAGGTGTTTCACTTCCCAGTAACATTTTTGCATGCCAACATTTAAAAACCATGAAAACTCAACAGAACTAGATGTATGTTGGCAAGAGGGTGGGTATTTGGAGACAAGCAAAGTTTTCATTCCAACCAAATCAAAAAATACATAGAGTATTCTTGTGGTAACTGCCCCTGACCAGGGCATTGCAGTGTCCAAGCGTCTAGCCTGTAAGTAACTCATACAGACAGCCTCCTTGCATCCATGAGAGTAACACTGAGCAGAGTTCAAATCACAGCTCCCCCAGCCCTACAGTAAATTCAGTAGTCATCAATGGGCTGAGAGACCAGTATCTTTACCTTAATACCTTGCTGTCCAATACCAGGGGCTCCTGGAAGACCATAAGGACCAGGAGGACCAGGTTCACCCTAGAGGAAGAAACAGTGATGTGTTAGGTCAACTCCATAGTATTTGTTGAGCAGCTCTTAGACGTATAGTGATGCGATAGGGGCTTTGAGGGCATCAACAAAACCTAGCACACAGTCTCCACCCTCAAGTGTTTACCATCCAGTTGGACAGACAACACAGACCCAAGATGGACTTAGCCATGACCCAGTAACTAAGGTTCATGAAAATGTCTCCATTTTAACTTTTGAAATCAGAATAAAAAATAAACATAATAATAGCGTATATAGTAATGAATACAGTCTGGACTACATTTTTCTTTATACCAACTCAGTTGTAAAATATAATTTTAAACATTTTTATGGAGGAAAGTACCTAGAAAGGCAAAAGTTTTTAGGATCCATGAAAGTCGTAACGTGGCCCTCACTCATTTGTTCAATACATCTTTATTAAGTGCTTCTGGCAGACACATTTGTTTTCTACCCAGTGATCATCCTCTCCCTTCTTTCTTCCCTGCTGTTAGAACTTTGACCTGTTCAGGTCAGTGAGCGACTATTCTTCACCCTCAGATGTGTAGGATGAATGATAATCCATCTAAAACAAGGGTAGAATATTTCCCTTTGCCACTGATTAATCTAGGTTAATCCTTTGACTCAGTTCTGATAAATGAGATGTGGGGACCTTACTGGATGCAAAGAGAAACTTTTTCCTCTGCTTCTTTGTTCCTACTTGGAGATGTGATAGCTATCTTGTAACCATGACGCAACAGTCTCTCAGATGAATGCCAACAGCTGAAGAGGATGATGCAGAAAAAATTTAAAAGAGCCTGGCTCCTAGATAACCTCACTGAGCTCCTGATCCAGTCCTAGAGTACCTACCTTCAAACATTCTGTTTACTCAACAAAAAGCGTTCTTGTGATTTAAGCCACTATTAGTCGAGATGTTTGTTACTAGAAACAAGAAGCATTTTCAGTTAATATAGTCTATGATGTGGCAGGCCCATCATAGAATTCAGGCATTATAGAACTGAGACCATGGCACTCAAACTCCTGCATTTCACAGGTGAGGAACCTGAGTCCCAGAGGGGTTACCAGGCCTGCACAAACTCACACCTCAGTATCACCCACAGGGATATGGGTCTTTAGGTCTCTCAAGCTTCTGGTCCTTTGGCATGTTGATAGAGGAAAGGAGAGTGGCTATTGATTACCATTTCTTTTTTTATAATGCTAATTTTTTCTGTTTATCAAAATACTGTATCTTCACTGTAGAAAATTTGCCATATATTGAAAAGCATACAAAGAAAATTTTATATTATCTAACAACTATTAATTTTTGGTGTGTTTCCTTCGGTTTTTTTTACTGTTATTTTTTTAGAATTCTATTGAAGTATAGTTGATTGACAATGTTGTGTTAATTTCTGCTGTACCGCAAAGTGACTCAGTTACACATATATATATTTTTTTCATTATGGTTTATCACAGGATAATACATAGTGAATATAGTTCCATGTACTATACAGTAGGACTTTCTTGTTTATCCATTCTGTATATAATAGTTTATAATAGTTTGCATCCGCTAATCCCAAACTCCCAATCCATCCCTCCGCCACCCCCCTCCCCCTTGGCAACCACAGGTCTGTTCTGTGTGTCTGTGAGTCTGTATCTGTTTCATAGATATGTTCATTTGTGTCATGTTTTAGATTCCACATATAAGTGGTATCATATGGTATTTGTCTTTCTCTTTACATACATGCATGTACCTCTAATTTATGTTAAGAAAGATTTCAAAATATGCTTGTGTTGGAGTTAATGAATACTTGCTATTTAAAATTTCACTAAACTTACAGATTTTTCTCTTCTCTTCATCCTTTTATAAACCAACAGTAAAATGGGACAGGAAGTGGAGACAAACCTTCTCCCAGGTTGAGGGGAACAAAGGAATTTTCACTAAGCTAAAGCCTCAATTCTCCCCAGAGGCTTGTGATTTTGGAGGGGACTCTTAGTAATTAGAGCAATGTTCTATTGATATGGTAGAGGCATTACTTGAAAGAAGTCTGTTGACTTTAGCCAAATGCAAAGGGGAACAGAAGAGAAAGGAGAAGGGTCATAGTTAAATCGGCTCCCCAAAAGATATGTCGAGGCTCAAGATGAATCAAACAAAGAAAACCTGTCTCAAAATCAGTTGATTGTAAGAGTTCATGATGCTTTGGCGTTTCAGTGGATTGAATTGTAAAGTATCTTCTGTTTATCCTTTTGAGTACAAGTCAATCTGGCAGATAAATCAACCTGAACTTTTCCCTTTAAAATTCAAGGTTCTAGTTTTCCTTTAATATAGGTTAAATTTTCTGGAGCAGCCAAGTAATTGCCATTCTTATCTTTTACATGTTCTTGGCCATGGAATTTCTCTCTGTATAATATCAGACAAATATTCTCTCTTTGGGGAGAATATAAAATTTCTCCCCAAATTTGAAGTTGTTTTCTTAATCTCAAGTTTAAGTGCCAGAGAATATTCAGTTTCCTAAAGATTCCAAATTTTAACTTCAAAGAATCTTTCCTTATAACTTCTTGTGCTCTCCATTCAAGCTGGAATCTCCTTGTCTGCTACACGGCATAAGGGT
Organism: Balaenoptera acutorostrata; assembly: GCF_949987535.1. Lineage (NCBI taxonomy): Eukaryota > Metazoa > Chordata > Mammalia > Artiodactyla > Balaenopteridae > Balaenoptera > Balaenoptera acutorostrata. The sequence goes on from NC_080070.1 coordinate 63,018,158, forward strand.
GAATGTTTCCACCACTTAGCAAAGGAACACCAAGTACTTGCTATGTGGATGGTAATAAATACAGAGAAGTTTAAAACAAAGGCCCTAAACTCAAAGGGCTAGTTTGAGAGGTAAAACACACCATTAAAATAATGATAATGATAATAATAATAATGATGGTATAAGGCTCTAAGTTCCCTATTCTCTTCATTCCCTGCCCTTTGGTATGTAGTTTGGTTCTGTAATGGATCAGAAGGCTTTTCAACATATTATGTATTTGGAGGAGAATTTGAGTGTTTTATAGTGGAAGCTCTGCCCTACTATGTACTTGTCCCTATGTTTGATCTAAAACAAACAAGAGCACAGGTTGGTGAGAAAGTGTCCCAACTCTGGACAAGGCACTGGTTCTGCTGTTAACTTGAAATGAGGGAGCCAGGAGAGCCAAGAGGATAAGGAACTATATTACCCTTGAGCACATGAGCTCCCTTTAGCCTTGGACCCTACCAGCAGCAACTGAGAGACTTCTTAATATTGCTTTTCCAGGGGAATTACAGGGATCTGAGGTTATAGAGAGGCCACTTTCCCTTACCTGAACACAGCCCCATAGCAACATATCTTCACACTACCTGCTTAAGTTTATTTCCCGAGAGGCTTGCATCTCAACCTAGGACCCGCAGAACAGTATTGGTCCACAATTAATGTCTATCCCTGTCACACTTCCCCTTTCCCTTTCCTACAGAGATTCCTGAGATGGGAAAGAAAGTGGTTCTGATTATAAAATACCATAGCTGGATAAGACAGAACAGGAAGAAAAGAGGCAGCACTCTACTCCAAATGATTTTTCTGGAATTCACCAAGGGAACATAGCCTTGAAAGACTCCAGGGTTGATTCCTTTTTTGCTATTATTCCTGCCCTAATCCTCACCAACAAACACACCCACAGATTGAATACCCTCAGTACTACTTATTATTTCTCTACTCCACTTTCTTTAAACATCAGGGGGATACACAAAGAGGACTGGGTTAAAGTCGATAGCCCCAGAGAAGTCTGTGTCTCATGACCTTTGGATGAGTGTGAATGAAAGTGAACATGAGTGTAAGCATTTGAGGGGCATCGAGGAGGTTAGGTAAACCACTTTGATCCTTCTCAGAAATTAAAGATGCCTATGCTATGGACCTCAAGATGGAAGAAAGCCAATGTTTAATAAAACCTACTGTTTTCAAGCACTGCCCTGACACTTCATATAGATTATTGCATTTAATCTTTTAACAATCTTAGGAAATTGGTGTTTTTTCCTATTTTATGATGTAGGAATATAATCTCCATTTTTAAATTCATTTTTCAGTATACATGGTATCACAGGGAAAAAAAACATGGCTTTTTGATTCAGTCAGTGTAGTTGAATTCTGGTTCTATAATTTACTAACAGTTTGAGCTTTTGCAAGATCCCCATATGCAAAATGAGGATCATTATATCTACCTTGCAGCATTGTTGAGAGGATTTGAAATATTGCCTTAAAACATCTAAGTCATAACCAGTCACATGGTAGCTGTATAATATGTGTAGAGCAATTGTTATTCACCAGACTTTCATTGAGCACCAACCTGGAACCCAGTACGCCCTAACATAATTATAGACATAAATCAGGTTGCACCTGCACTTTGCACACACTTACAATCTGGCTGGAGAGGGAAACGAATATAAAACAAAATATAAGCATGTGAATTAGCTATAAAAAAGGTATTAACAGAGCATGTAAGACTCTGAGGCAGAAATGTTTAATTCTACCTTAAGGAATTGGGAAAGTTTTATATAGTAGTGGAGATATTTGCTCTGAACAAAAATGTATGAATCATATTTAATCTAGTAGGAAAGAAGGGGGACGAAAGTTCTGGAAAAGAAGAGAGTATGAGGCATAAAATGATGTGAAATGTTCTGGGGACAGTAAGCAGCTCTGTGGGGCAAGCAGACAGGAATGAGGTGACAGCAGGATCAGTGTCTGGGGCTGCACTGTGCACTGGAAATATACAGTGAGCCACATTTGTCGTTTTAGATTTTCTAGTAGCCACACTAAGGAAGTAATAACAGATTTTACTTAACCCAATGTATCCCAAATATTATCATTTCAACGTATAAGCAATATAAAACTCTTATTAATGATTTTATTTTTCATTATTTTTAATGTTATGCCTTTGAAATCCTACGTGTATTTAACACTTATAGCACATTTCAATTCCAACTAGCCACATTTCAAGTGCTCAATAGCCACGTATGGCTACTCTATTGGACAGTGCAGCTTTAGAGTGATTAAAGAGGCTGGAGGCTCGGGTCAGAACCATGGAGAGTACCGACATTTAAGTTGGGTGGGAGTGAAAGAACACAGAGATGTCTTGTGGGGATTTGGGGAAGACAGTGGCCCAGAAAAAAAAAAGGGGGGCAGGGAGAGCTGACAAAGGCAGTATAAAAGAAGTCAAGAAAAAGAGAATTTCAAAAGTAACTCATCCTTTCCAAAGACAAAGTCATATTCTTTCACTCACAGACCTGATCATCTTCCAGCATTCTCTATTTCAGGGAAGAGCATCAAGATCCCTCCACATGTCAAGCCAGAACTTAAGAGTCATTCTTAACGTATCTCACTCCCTTATCCATCATATGCAATGCATCACCAACACCTAACAATATGCTCCTAAATCTCAAATCCATCCACCTCTGTGTCCTCTACCATGCCTCTACAGCCTACCCCAAATCAATATCATCTCTTGCTCAGACTACAGCAAAGTCCTTAATACTCTACATGCATCCATTCTAGCACATTCTAATTTATTCCCCCACCTGTCCATTGCTGCCAGAGCAATCTTCTAATTTTAATCTGAGTAAAACCCTTCAAGTCCTTTCCCTTTGCTCTTAGGGTAAAGACAGAGCTCCTTCCAAGGCTCGTGAGCCCCTGCATGGTGTGGTCCTGTGGCCTTTTCAAAGCTATTTGTTATTAGTTGCCTCTTCTCTAGCCACCCTAGCACCATTGGCCTTTGTTCAGTTCCTTGTACTTGCCATGTTCCCTCCTGCAACAGGGTCTTTGCATGTGCTGTTGTCTCTATCTGGGATGTGGCTACCTCTCTCTTTTCCTAGTTAATCCTTATTCATCCCTCAGATCTTATTTTAAACAACATGGCTTCAGGGAAGTCCTCTCTGGTCAGGTAAAATCCCTATTCTAGAGGCACTGATAACATCATTTTCCTCTTTTTCTGAGCATTCATTACAGTTGCAACTTTGCATTTCTGCACGTGTTAATATGTCTCCCCATAGACTGTGGGAGGATGTCATGTGATTTTGCTCAGCTCTCCATTCTCAGTGTTTAGCTAATTGATATTATCTACTCAACCATCCAGGCCTCAAACATTTACTGAACAGTGACTAAGGAGCAGATATCGTGCCAGCTGCTAGAGGTGAACAAAACAGGAAACCTGGTCTAGGTGGGGGGAACTGGGGGTTTGGAATTGCTCCTCTGGCATTCCCATTCCCACTGGTTTATGTACGTTTTTAACTAAGAGCGACTGTGCATACATTACATAGTGATATAAAGTACTTACCACACAGTTTTTGCTACAGACTTACCCAGATACAATTAATCATTTTTGTTTTTCAGTTGAAGGCCAATACATGGCCTAAGGTTACCCTGTATGGAAAGTTCAGTTAGAGAAACCCAACACTTCTTATTCCTGGCACTGGCTCTAACCAAAGTCAACATCTTTCCTTTCCCTAAAATAATAAATAATGAATGGTTGTCCAAGACTCTGAATTTTTTGAGGACAGAACTTTACCTTTTCTTGAATAATACAATTATAAATAATTTAGTCATACTTTGGGCTCTTAACATTAGATAGATGTTTTAGCAACTTCTTTTTATCGTTTCCCAGATATGTATAGCACCAACTGTAATACTTTAAGTCTTGTGACAAATATTCTCATACTTTCCCAGTGGAAGAAAATGATGAATGAGCATTTTGTAGGTGCAAAATGGTTCAAGTATGGACAAAATACATTCTTAGCTGAAACTCAATGAAGTGATTACTGTATACAAAGGCTTGGGAGAAAAGTCAAGAAAAGCTCTTCTTTTTTGGAAAGAAGGAAAAGCGGGGGTGGGGGGTGGAGTCATGAAACTAACATTTATCAAATTCTTGTTAAATCAAGCTCTATTTTTAGTTCCTAATTTCTCTTATTTCCGAGGAGTGTTATGTAATAAGAGGCATATTTTTAGAAAACATATCAGGCTAGCTTTGTTCTACATTAATGAAAAGAGGGTTGTCAAACTACTTAACTGCTTAATTGTTGCCGATACATATGGCACTTACCATGTAACAGGTGCTATTCTAAGTGCTTTTCATGTATTAACTCCTGTAATCCTCAGAACAGCTCTGTTTTTAACCCATTACATTAATGAGAAAACTGAGGTATGGGGAGGAAAAGTGAGTTTCCCAAATCACAGAACTAATACAGTGTAGGGCTGGGTTTGAACCCCAGCAGTCTGGCTTTAGAGCCAGTGCTCTAACCACCATGCAAAACTGCCTCCTGGGACTTTTCCGTTCTTAAAGTATTTCAAAAATCATTTGATTGCAGACTAAATTTGTATCTTTGTTACAGGATGCAAAACACAAAAATCAGATAGTTACAATCTACCCATAGTTGAAGAATCATCATATGAAGACAAAGAATCTCTAAAATAAAAATAAGCCACATGAAAGTATATACAATTACAAGCCAACTTACATGCCCTCTCAGGCACATAAAGTCTACCTAGATCAATGTTGTCACTGAATTAGTGGTAAAGTTAACATAAATAATAATTGGCAATACTGTAATCACACAATGTAACTCTACATATAAAGCAGTTATTAAGCAACTGCACTGTTGGAACCATCATTATTTAAAATCTCCAATTGCAATCTTTTTTAATAACATCTACTTGGGTAAGAGAAAAGATCACTGTTCACACACTCTACCTACTTATGCTTTTCAAAGAAGAAAAAACACCATAATAACAAAGAATTGGTGGAGAATGTGATGAAAATTGTAGTGTTGTACCAGATTTTAGTAACTCAACTCCTTTTCTTGATTGCTATTAGGTTAAAGCGAATGAAATTGACAATATACAGCTAGGTTTGACTTACAAAAAGGATGATTCATATGTTTCAATCTAATAGGAAAGTCATATTTCATTATATATAATAAAACCTAAGGAATTGTGTGTCATTTTCCTTAAAAGGAAGGACTGTTCCACAGCCCATCAGGCGAGCTTTTAAGAATCTAGGCTCTGGTGGACACTCTTAGGACTCCTCTAGCACAAAATGAGTGGCTGGAAACTATTCAGGGTGAACCCTCTCCGTAAATCCGAGAAGAAGGACACCAATTTACGAGAGAAGAGAGGTTCATAACAGCGTGATATGTTTCCTAAAAACCTACTCTTGGAGACTGGGGGCAGAGGAAAGTGAGGAGAGTTATTGTTGAAAGAGTACATAGTTTACGTTAGAATGATGGAAAAGTTTTGAGCACAGATAGTGATGACGGATACACAATATTGTGAGTGTATTTAATACCACTGAATTGTATGCTTATAAATGCTTAAAATGATAAATATTATGTATAGTTTACCACAATTTAAAAAAAAACTTCCTCTTGGAATAAACTTAATTTTCCCTGCTGCACTGTTGCTGCTGCAACTTACTTGAATTAATTAAGAGCACTGATATAAGTATTAAAAAAAAAATTCTGACAACGCCCTGAAGACATTGCAGTAACTCATTGTGTTCCACATTAGGGCCCCACTTGACCGGGCCTGTGGGTTAGACTCAGCACCTTTGTGGGAAATATTGGCAGCATTTTGTGTGCCTTGATCCATCGGAGTTTTCGTCTTGGCAGGCTCTGCACACGCATGCGCACATACACGCGCACGCAGGGTGTACCCCATCTGCTGAGGACCATATGTGTCAGAGATTTGGGGAGGAAAATCATCTGTCTTGAAGCCAATGGCTGACACGCCACATGTTCTGGCAGCCACTTCAAGTTGTCACTATTAGTTGTCTCACGTCAAATGAGTTAATAAGCTCATTTAGAATCCTGGTGGGCAGATAGGCATGTAGGTCAAAGCCCTTTCCACAACAAGAATCGCTGGATTACTAATGATTCTTTCCCTTTGATTAGGCCCAGGACAGAAATAGCATTTAGAATTTGACATCCCCGAAGAAAAACAGCCACATAGTTTGGCAGCTTGGCTCTGATTCTGCATTAGACAGATATTTGTAATTAAAATTGTAAAGGGATTCTTCTCTTCGCACTGCTCTACACTGAGCAGTTGCAACCTTGTTCAAAGGTGTTAGCCTGCCAGGAGAACCAGAAGGCCCATTATTGGTTTTGGACAACTGGAAAAGCTGGCGTGCTTGAATACCCTGGACTTAAAAATACTTTTCATGAAGCCAAAAATATAGTCATTCTGTATTGAGAGCTGTGAACTTAAAAAAGTTTTCTGTTTCATTATTCTGTACTAGGGATTGTTGATGTCTACATGTTTCACCGATTTCCTTCCCATCAAGTTATAAGGAATTATATCCTATTAGAAATCATGATTTTTTTTTAGTGGTTGAAAGCAACATCATGATGTTAGGGGATTTTTAGGCTTTTGAGTTGCGTGAGAGCTGAAATAAAACTACACAACATTTTAGTTTGAGGAGAAAGTTTCAGCTTCTTCGTAGTTGTTCATATTTGTGGTATTTGAACTCTTTCCCAACCACAGTTGAAATATTATTTATGTTCAGTAGGTTGACCTACTAAAGCTGCTAAGCTAACTTTAAGTCAAATCAAGCATCAATATTCAAATAATGGCAAAACTAAAGAATGAGTTTTTAAAACTACTAAATCTTCATTAATGATATATCTGTTCTAGTGAAAATAGTGACATTATAGAAAACATAAGACTCTAACTTGTATATCTGAAACTGTAAAAAAAAAAAAAAAAAAAATTAAGTTCCAAGCCTCCATGCCTCTCTTAGAAGAAAGTGGAATTATAAATAACGCATTAAGTTATTAAATGCACAATATTAAATGCACAAGAAGCTTCTGATGGATTACATCTACACTCTCCTGTTTCTATTTATTATCCAAATATCTTGGAAGAATGGTCAAAATTCCTGGCTCTCGCACCCTTCTCTCTAATTCCTTCCACAATCCACTGTCACCTCCCCAATCTCTCAAAGGTTTCCAAAACCTGCAAAATTGACAATCTAAGTGACTGCATAGGTCCTGCCTATTTGACCTGTCTGCAGTCTGATACTGTTGACAGCTCACTCCATTTAAGACTATTTCCTCATTCATTCATTCATTCAACAAATATTTATTTGTTGCTTATCTTAAACATGTGTGAGTGTAGATATAATAATTTTTTTTTCTCTCTCAGATATGATAGCACTACTCCTGACCCATTGTCACTAGATTTTCTGCTTTGGATTTTTCAAAAACAGTGATGGACGTGTACATATCTATCTAACTCTCCTGCCAGTGGTTCATATTTGAAAGAAGACTGGCAATGTTTAAAGATATAATGCACGGAAACTAAAAGGAAACTTGATTAGTACTCTTACAGCTACCAAAATACATACGCATTCCTAATAGCTATGTCAAAGGTTGACAGCCATCCCTGTTTTAAAAACTAACCTCTTTTCATAGAGCATTTTGAAGAAAACAGGATGATGTGTAGGGATGTTTACTAGGTTTACAATTTTAATTTCAGGATCTGTACATTTAGCTCTCATTTACTTAATTTCTTTATAAGAACACCAACTACTAAAAAAAATTATCTACCATGCTTGGGAACCTCAAAAAATGGGATGGAAGTGTGACAGAGCTAGGTAAGGAGGAGTGGGGTGTCCAAGGATCACGTGCAGTGCAGAGCTTTGGAGTGGGCTAAGTGCTTCATTTGCCCTCATTTACTTCCTTTAAAACATAAGTTTCACTTACTCACTAATACTAGGTCTGTTGTTTATTTTGGATGTGGGCTGGATGTTTGATTCACTGGAGATTATTTACCCTGACCATATCCATTTATTAAACTGGACCAGACCGGTGCTATTTCTCTATGAGTTTTCTTAACATCTCAGAAGCTAAATTGAACAAAAAGTAAGAGGACTTTGGGTTTCTTATACTTGAGCTTGGCACAAGAAGAAAACTCTTAGGGGAGAAAAGCCCTGCAGAAAATGTATGAACGTCCTAGAGTAGAACAATGGAAGAAGTTAGAAGAAGGGAGGCAATACGTCTATTAAGATAAATTACTATATAACATAAATATCACAGTATTTTTAAATTGAGGATTAACATGTGCTTCTTTGCCTTGGAGAAATACGTCAGGGATAATTCCTAATGCCCTTTTGGCCCTAGCACCGAAGCTCTCATGCTAGGATGCTTCAACGTGTCACAAGCTATTTCCTGCTCAGGCCACAGTGAGCAGTTCCTCCTCCCAGAGCACAAAGAGGGTCTGGGAAAGAGTAGATTTGGATGAGATTTGAGAAGAAAACACCCTTCAGAAATAACCTCAGAAGGACATCAAGAAATGGCAAAAAATTACCTAATGTGGGCCTGGCACATCCAGCATTCTACTGTGTTTATTTGTTCAAAACTAATTTTGGTTACTTGTTCTCTGTGATTTGAAAGGCCTGCCAGTCTTGAGCCATTCTTTCTCGTCATTGGAGGGCTCATTCTATGGCCAGATGGGATTGCCACCTGAACCACCACACCAGCCCTTGGAAGGTGGCGTAGGGCTCTTAGGCCCACACAGAGAAGGAGCGCCGTGCTCTCTCGTTAGGGACATTGCCAGTTTGGTCCTAGGGATATGGCTTCTCAGATACTTGCGCGATGATAGTTCTAATGGATTTTAGAGACCGATGGGATGTTCTTCTTATGAGTACCACTCTTGACCCTCATGTATGGGAGAGGCTGAGGTGGCTTCATTCTCAAAGGCTTCATTCTGAGAAACATCTATGTTTTGTTTCTAAGGCAACAAGGTCATTTAGGACAGAATACCACTTTACATATGGAAAATATTAATGACAGAAATGATTTGTGAAATAGGGCCAGAATCACGTTTTTCCTTAATCTCTCACGTGCTATTTTTTCCTTTTATTCTTTGGCCACCTTTTCTGCAAACCCTTTGATGAAGAAGATCCAACCGCTAGAGCAACAGAATGGGATTGTCGCTCATGAGAGAGACTATTCATAAATTCAAATTAATAGGCAGGCCCTATCTAGAAACTCCCATGGAATCTTTGCAAATGTTACAAGTCCAAATTTTCTATTTTAAGGTCTCATAAGAGACAAAATATTTGAAAATGCACATTACTGGTTTCTTTTTCCCATGAGATTCCTTTCCTTCTTTTCCTGCATTTTCAGATGAACATTATAACCAAGTAGAAGTGCACTCTCAACAGACTTTTGTTTCCAGCCAGAGTACACTAGAGGGGGGAGACAGATGCAACTTCCATACTGTCCAAAAGAAAGGCATTTATCTCAGGTTGACTGTCTAGGAAATTCAGCAGTTTTCCTAAGGAGATAGATATAATATGGTGGTTAAGAGCAGACTGGCTGGGTTTGAATCCTGGCTCTGTCCCTTACTAGCTGTGTAGACTTGAATCCATTGCTTAAACTCTCTGTGCCGTAGTAGCCTAATCTGTACCGTAGGAGTGAGAATAGATCATGCCTCAGAAGGTGGTGTTATGTTAAATGGGTATTTAGAACTATATCTGTGCATAGTAAATATACACTAAATAAGTGCTATCTGTTATTTTAGAAGCTTCAAAATAATAATCCTCCCTGTGTCCATTGGAAAATACAGAATTACTGAATTTTAAAGGGTTTTTTTTGGCACAAATTGCAATAGCAATATTGTAAAACCATTTTGTAATAAAATGGTAATGGATAAAAAGAAATGTCACTATAAAACATTGTTTCCAGATTGAGCAAAAAAATAGTTTATTAACTTTTTAAGATTTAGAAGTACATTCTGGGATGCAAGATGAAGTCATTCCCGAAACCTGACTTTTAAGACAACACAAGAAAACCTAAGACAATTAATGAATGTGACATGCGTTTCTGGTTGACAGATCCAAAGAGGGGTAGAAATTAGTAATAGTCTCCAAGTAACAGTCAAGAGACCATTAAATCTGTGACCTTAAGCCAAAAATATAACCAGGAGAAAAATGAGAAGCTTACTCCCATCTCAGTCCCTCCCAAGAACCCCCCATATTCTTTAGATACTGACATCTTTTTAACTGACAATGAATTTTTTGTGTTCACCTGGCAGTGAATTTTGTGATTTTAAACCTGTGATAATTTTACGTTAGATAGCTTCACCAAAAGTTTTGAAAAAAAGAATTTTTTAAAAGAGAGGCCCTTGGAAAGTTGAAGTCCTCAGATACTTTTGGAAAAGTGACTCCTTTTATGATGATGATGTGAAAGTCTAGCGTGAAGTGTTATGTCAGAAATTTACAGCCTGCCCCAATACACTTGACTCATTATTTATTCTAAGAATTCATGCATTCTTAGAATTAAAAGCTAAATTCTGTGGCAATAAATTCACTTCAAAAGAAAAATCTAAGTAGTAATTGTATGAGACATGAAGAGAAGTGATCAAACGATGGCACATGTTTATGCACTGCCATCACCCATCTCCCGAAGCTGCGTGCCCTGCTCCCAGCCCAGCACCTCCACAGATGCCCTGATTTCCAGACTTCTCATTTTCCAAAATGAAAACTTTGGGCCAGTATAATTTCTAATATCCCTTGTGGCTCAAACAATCTGTAATTCTATCACTGTTGCAGACTCCAAACCTGATCCCTGATTTTAAGCCTCTTTTTCACAAACGTGAAAATTATCAGCTTAGGTAACCAAAGAATCCTAGAAATAAGTGTGGACTGTCAAAATATTTTTTTCCCCTTGCTGCAGTATTTTACCTACAGCCAAAGCAATTTTGTAGAAACTTCTACTCAGTATTCAGAAGAGCCAGTTCTTTCCCCCAGAGAGAATTAATCATAGGCAAGGACTGGAAAAGACAGTTTCCCCAGACAACCTTAAGCACACGCCCACTGAGAAGCTCATTCTATTTTAATTTGCCAATTAAAACTGCCCCAAGAAATCACACATTGTCATTATCTCATTAAAAATAGTATACGTGTCACTCCCTTACCTCTCTCTGGAAAAAAGAACAGTCAAGTAGCCCAACTGCTCCCCACAACTTAAAGTTAATAGCACCCTTAAAAGATTGGCTTTATCTAGGGTCTTCTGGGGACAGTACTGTCTGCTGTTATTACTGCCACAAATTCCACAGATCTCCAGTCACTAACTCAACACCGTTTATTAGATATTTACTATATCTGTGGAATTCACTAAGCACTGAGAAGTGTTAAAAAGGCACTAAAATGCTTGTTTTCAGCAAATTAATGGCCACTCTCATTGGAAAATGGAGTCTTATAAACAGGTCTTTTAAAGATCCCTTCTATCTCAACTTTTGGTTCCATCTGGCTCTTCTTCAACCCCTCCCTATACGTCTTGCCTGGTTACCTGTGGAATGACGTTACAAGGCTGGTACTGATAGAGATTACACCCTCGCAATTTTAAAAAGTTTCATTTTTGTTGGTATGACAGTTATAAATCCCCTTCTCTTATAAACTGTGTATTGAGTTGACATTACCTGTGGGAAGTAGAGTGATTTGAATTGTGTTGCTTATTACTACTTTTCAGTTTCTAGTGAGTCATAAAATGACTAAAAGGGCGGGAGTAAGATGGAAACACTGCAAAAATAATGGCTTATATTTAATAATGCCCCTTTGACTAAAATAATAATAATAAATGAAAAGACTATGACACTGACTTCCTGCGTGTACTTAAACGTGATTCTGTGTATAACACCTGCAGGTTATTATGTATTTCCAAAGATTCGTCCTCAAAGAATCCATTGACTTCTGCCTAATAAAAACGTGTATTACCATAGCTCACTAGGGGAAAGGCACTCTGCCTGTCTATAATCAACGGGTATGATTACCTTATTGCCTTGAAACCCCTTCGGGCCTGGATCCCCTGGAAGTCCAGTAATGCCCTGCTCCAAGATGAAAACTGAGAATTAGTTCTGCGTACAGAAGGCCAATCAGGAATGAATCATTCATTAGGGTCCCTAGAGATCCTGGAGTTAGAAGTCAGACTATCTAACTCAGAGTTAAGTTGGGGTTACACACGACTGAGAAATGGAATGAGATAAAATTCCTTGTGTCAAACACACAGCTTCTAAAATAGTACCTAAACTGAGAGCAAACATTTATTAATGAGGTGTTTGTTTTCAAAACCTGCGTTTCCAACATTATTCCTGTGCTGGACCCCTTTTTGGAAAGGATAAACAACAACTTTAAAAATATATATCTAAGGCATATATAACTGTAAGTTGGAGTTTCCAATGACCTGTGATAATCAGAGTTACTGCCCTGTCCTGACACAATTTCAGACCAGGACAAAGGCGTTGATGGTCAACTAGATGCCATCTAGGAAATTTTGGGTAAAGGTATAATTTTCAGTAGACTTTTTGAAATGCTGAAATTAGTTCTTCACACAAATACACACCCTCTTCCCATTACAGCTTTAGACAAGACAAGTCCCCAGACTGGAAAAACTGATCCAATTATTTTCTGAAATCCCTGGGATAAGTCTAAAATAAATGCTTTAAAGAATCATTCCATGTTATTGAGCAGTTACTACTTATCATGATGGAACAATACAAATGCTGTAATTTAGATAAAATGCATGGCTTTTCCTACTGCCTTAGAACAGCAACACAGACATTGTTACATCCTGCTTTTAACTGCTTTGACTTTATTCGTCTTCCTAAGCTCTAGTTTTTTAACTTTTATCGCTTCAGCTACTCACTAAGTAGACTCACCTGCCGGTACCTATCTTTGAAGGAGCCTGAGTTAGTTATTCAAAATATTAGAGCACCAGTTTCCAGACTTTGTTTCACATTGGAATCACCTGAGAATCTTTAAAAATACTGATGCCTGACTCCAATCCCCGGACATTCTGACTGAATTGGTAGAGGGTGCAAGTGGGCACAGAGATTTTAAAAGCTCCCTAGGTATTCTAATACAGACTTAGATTTGGTTTTCGCCTCCTTACCTGAAGTCCTCTGGGTCCCTTTCGTCCATTTGGCGCTGGGGATCCCCGTGGAATAAAATTAACGGTAAGTTGCTCTAAATATCCATTCAATTTGCAATGATTTTACGTGGAAGAGAAGGAACTGTGTTCCCAGTAATGGCCAGTCTTCCCAGGTTATCCAAACATCAAAGCCACCAAATTCACTGTTAACAAAACGATCCTAATTAACAAGCCAACTTGTTAGTAAACTTTTCTCTAGTAAACAAACTCCATGAGAACACGATTTTAGGTTAAGTCCTTTGCCTATATATTGACATTTTGATCAGAATTTTAAAAATTTATTTCTTAAGAATCCTTAGAAACCAATAAACTTGGTGGAATATTGTTTCCTTCCAGCAAGGCAATGTCAGTTAAATTAACAATTTAGTGAGTTTCCACAATGTCTAGATCACTCTCTTGCCCATCTTCAGTACATAGAACTTGGCAAAACACAACTTATACTCAACACTCTTCTAACAGAAAGTATTTCAATATGTCCCATAACTAGGAAGCCCTTTAAAGTTTGTTTTTATGACAGTATAATATAATCTAGTCTCTCTTTTCTCAGATTTCCACTTATTTTCTGATTACCAAAATGTAACCTGTTTATAATAGACATACCTTGACAATTATAGAAAAAAAGTAAATTTCTAACAGCAATAGCTGTTAACATTTCAGGCATATTTTCATCCAATATTATTATTTCATCCAGTAGGTCTTTCTTTAAATAATTTGATCAAAGTGTATATCCAATTTCGTGTCCTACTTATCTGGTCTTCCATTCTATCAAAAATATTTTTCCATGTCATTAAAAACTCTTAGTAAACTGAATAATATCCAAGAATATGATTCTGTCATAGCTACTCATTTCTCTAGTTTTGACACTTAAGTTGTTTCTGATGATTTCTATTGTTAACAATAGTATAGTGAATATCTTTGTGTATAAATCTTTGTTCAACTTCTGATTCATTCCTAAGGATAATTTCCTAGAAGAAGATGACTGACACAGAGACCGTAAGCACATTTAAGGCTCTCATTCACCCTCTTTTGTCTCTCACACCATATATGGAAAGAAAAAGTAAAAATTTCCTCCATAAATTTTGTTCAGATTTCCATTCTCACTACCTGAGTATAGAGAGTGCATCTTCATCTTACAATATCTCCATCAATACTGAGTATTATATATTATCTCAGTGCTTGCTAATTTGATAGGTGAAGTACTATTTTAATGTTTTAATTTTACTTACCTGATTGCTTATGTATTTGGATAATTTTTTCATTTACTACCCATTTATATTTCCTCTTTTATGTTGCTTTGTGTTCTTTGTACGTTTTATGTGTAAACTTACATGAACTCTTCACATCAAGGGCACTATATTTCATTGACCTTAGACATGCATTTTTTCAGATTTTTACATCTCTGAAATTGGGATACATCTTACAATCAGTTGCACCTTACATTTATAATGGGCAGTATTTTTTCTTTCTTTTTAGCACAGAAAATAATAGGGCATTTAACAATCCCTGCCATCTTAGTCAATGAACTGTATTAAATCTTTGTCAGCCATTTTTATTTCAAATAGTTTTTCCAGTTATTTTTTGACTCATTTTTGTTCTATTCTATGTGTCCATTCTTCTGTATTTTCAAGTCTATGTCCATCTCCCATTTTCAATTATTCTCCAGGAAGAATCCATTCATTATCACACCTTTCATTTTGTCCGGAGATAATTACCAAGCCTACACTTTTTCAGATTCGCCTGACCTTTAACTCTACAGTAGTTTAAAAGCTTTCAGAAAGTCTCAGCCTATTTAAAGTGTTTAGTTACATAGGCCAGTGTCACTATTTTATCCTTTTCTTTTCACCTTCCTCCTCGTTTTCTCTCCTTGACTCTTCCCATAATTAAAAAATAGATATTGAAAGAGTTTGGTATCTTGGTGGCATGCTGGTAACAGTTCTTAACTATAATGAAAACTATTTACTTTTACTCTGTACTTTTTTGGACCCTTTATCATGTTTCAAATATACTTTCTATGTATTTCTGGTCCATTAAGGAACTCCTTAACATTTTAATATTGTCTCCAGTTTACATATTTTATTCATATTTATTTTTTAATGAAAGGTAAATAACTACCCAATTATCTGTGGCTTGCTGCATTTTCAAATCCTTATCTGTGTCTAGTTCTTCCACATTACTGAAAAGTATTTCATTAACCTATTTCATAGAGTTCTTCACTCTGGAAGGTGCTTGTTCTCAGCGTTTACATCTGGAAAACAATTCTCCTTTCACCCATCTGGAGCTTGATTTGACTTTGCTAGTTAAGTTATCCTTTTCACCATAACATTTAGTGGGCCTGGCCTCAAAGGTTAGGGTGCCACAAGGCAAAGTCTTAATGGTCCGTAAGAAAGGCCTTTGGGGGCTCCATTAAATAAAGTTAGGGATGGCTTTGTTTTTTGCTTCATGTTTTACAGACATGAAAATTGAGCCGATGAGTCTCTAATTCCAGTAGTGAGAGCAACATAATGAATCCAGGAATTTCTTCTTAAGGAAACTCAGTCCCAAAGGGATCACAGCTGTTAGCATTTTAAAAACAAGTTCCTTACTTTGTCAGCTTTTATTCCTGGTTTACCGCATTCTCCACGTTCACCCTAAAAAATGAATACATGAACTAAGAAGACATTTGCAGTCATTCAGTGTTCGGATTCTTTTTAAAAGATTCCCAGCAGAATCTTATGATATGAGCAGTCTGATGAGTTATACACAATTTTATCCTCAATACTGTGGGTTGTTTGGGCATTGAACTCTGAAAAATTTTATCCATGAGTCATTCTTAACACAATCAAATTAGTGATACCACCTAATGAGGTTTAACATTTTTGAGACATGGATCAAATTAAGAGGAAAGAAACTAAGGTTTAATGAGCATCTACCATATTTTATCTGCCCTTTGCATATGTGATTTAATTGAATCCACATTATAGCCCAATGAGATTAGTTTTACAATTCCTTTTTTTTTCAATTCGATCCATAGATGTCTTTTTTTATTGAAGTATAGTTGACTTGCAATATCATATTAGCTTCAGGTGTACAACGTAGTGATTCAATATTTTTATAGATTACACACCATCCAAAGTTACTACAAAATATTGACTATATTCCCTGTGCTGTACATTACATCCCTGTGACTTATTTATTTTATAACTGGCAGTTTGTACCTCATAATCCCCTTCACCTTCATCTTATTTTATAAATGAGGAAACTTAAGCTCAACAAGGTAACTTTGCTCCATCCTAGAGCTAGTAAGAAGAATCAGGTCTCAACCCAGTTCTACTCAGACTCCGAGTCCCTATTCTTTCCACAACACCACATGCTCCAGCCTGAGCACCAACTTTGATCAATTAGTAGTGTTTGCCTAGAGAACTGTGAGAGAAAGGTTCTGAGAGCATGTCCAGACTTGGTGGAGAAAGGAGCCACGATGAATGATCAAGGTCTGCGGTGAGAGAGAGAGTCGGGCATGGCAACAAGCATGCTGTGTATTTTCCATCACCACAGACTGCTGAACTGCCTTTCCTGGAATATTAACAGAAAAACAAATTAACATTTAACTTATGCCTTCCTGTTTATTATTAATGTTATTTTACAGACATTATGTCAGTTAATCTGACATTAACTGTCTGAGGTAGATATTATTAGCCCAGTTTCACAGATTGAAAATTTGTGATTTAAAAAGGTTAAGTAACTTGTTCAGATAGAATGAGAATTGGGGCCTCTAAATACAAATCCACTATATCAGACTTTCAAGACTTCTACTAATTAGAACTAAAAAGTAACAAGGTCCATTAGAAAAACAACTGAAGTTAGACTTTTCAAAGTGTATTCATACATATCTATATTTATTCTGAGCCTCGAAGCAATTCATATTTTTAAGATAAGGCAGTTCAGTTGGGGAGGTTAAATGATTTATGTAAATGTCCATGCCAGCCAATGACTCCTAGTCTGGTCCCCTCACTACGAGTTTCTGTTTCTGCTGCTGCTTTATTATCTCTGTGCTCCTCTAAAGCATGCTACTCAAAGTGCCACTACATAAGGAACTTGCACTAGAATGTTCATCACTGCCCTGCTTCCTTCATTAGGGAAGTCTTGCTATGAAAAATAAATGTCAGCTGAACTAAGCAGTATGTTTAGTGATACAGTGGACTTATATTCTTGTGCAAGCTTCATCTCATCACAGAATAGCAACAAATAGTTCACAGATTGACTGCCAACCTGCAGACCACACTTTGCTCTGAGAAGGAATATCATAATTGTGACCACCAGTTATGGATGTGGAGTATGTGCCAAAGTCTTGACGTTATTGGCGATCACCACAACAGCCTTGCAAGGTATATGTGTCTCCATTCATACACAAGGCAAGTGAGGCTCAGAGAGATTAAGTAGCTTGCCCATGACCACAAGCTTGAGTCTGTTAGGCTCCCAAGTCCGTGTTCTCCCTCAACCACCCAAAGCTGAACAGGGTACACTGCCATGGTCTGCAAGTTACTTTCCATTAACCTGACACTTCTGCCTAGGGTCCTGCATGGGGTATTGCTGGCATTGGGAGCAGGCAAGAGGGAGGTACAATTTTTAGATCCAGCTATGTCTCTATTCAAAAGCAATCTGTTTATGGTTACCGGGGGGAAGGATGGGGGGAAGGGATAGTCAGGGAGTTTGGGATCAACATGTACACACTGCTATATTTAAAATGGATAACCAACAAGGACCTACTGTATAGCACAGGGAACTCTGCTCAGTGTTATGTGACAGCCTGGATGGGAGGGGAGTTTGGGGGAGAATGGATACATGCATATGGATGGCTGACTCCCTTTGCTGTGCACCTGAAACTATCACAACATTGTTAATCGGCTATACTCCCATATAAAATAAAAAGTTAAAAAAACCCAAAAAACAAAAGCCATCTGTTCTCTCTCCACATCATATTGTGAGTCAAACTGACCCAGGAAAAACTGAGCTTTCACTTAAAACAAATTGAACATTTATTGCTGAATGCAAATGGAAAATCACTCTTGAAGAATCAATTAGAAAGCAATTAATTGAAGAATGTTAGATGGAAATAAAATGAGTCAACCACCAAAATATAAAACAGAAAAGTACCATAAATATGCTCAAAATTCTTTGGGCTAGAATTCACGTTCCATTTGTCCAGACAGATTTGTTAGCTATAGGGTCCTGAGGAACAGCATTGGCATGGGGGCAGATTCCCATCAATGAAGATACTGTACTCATGTTATTCGCCTCTGCAAAGGCGTTTTCTTTTTTGATGGGCTCAGTAATCCCTGTGGAATGGTCAGAATTACAAAGTTCCCAAGAGCTAGTGCTTCAGAAAAAACTGAACAGATTAGCTCTGTTCCCAGCCTCAATTTCTGACGCTGCTTATCCTGGTGAAATTCTGGTTTGAATGTCGACGGTTCAGGGTCATTTTGCTCCGACAGCTTGTATTTTCCAAACGAGGGCCCCTCCAGTGAATCTATAATTCCCCAAAAGTTTAAGTGAATCTTTTCAAAAAAAAAAAAAATACAGAGAGTTTCCTGGTGTTGATAATTAGCATACTGTATAAATCAAAATGGTGGTGGCATGGAGAGTTTTCTTCAACTATGTATATAGGACAGTTTTACAATCATGAAAGTTTTTTAACTTTCCCATATTATCACTTGTTCCCTATCTCTTTATAATAGCACCTTATGTTTACAGACCAGCAAATAATTTAAAATACATTGTCACATCCATTATTCTATTTGATTTTCCAACCACCCTGTAAATTAGGGAGGCTTGTATTAATCCAGTTCTATATGGATGAAGAAACAGACACTCTAAGATATTGAGTTGTCCAGGTTCCAGTGCATTTCTTACACTCTTCCCCTTTTCGACCTAACATTTCCAGTGTTTAGGGATATATTTATATGCCTGGGTGTAGGTTCACCCCTAATGTTTACAGGGCCCAGAGCAAGAGTATAAGCAGAGGCCCACATACCACATATCTAAGTAGCTGAAAGTTCCAAATCGAGCTAATAAACTCGTCATGTTCTGGCTTCCTTTCTTGACAAGTGTATCTCCAAAAGGAGTAAAAAGTGAGAGGATTTTGGATTTCCTCAGAGGTCCATGTGGGAGGTCCATGCCCACAGCCCACAGCCCAGCTCTCAGTTCATCTCCCACCTCCAGCTCCTCCCGCAGCCAAAGGAGCTGCGAGTATGTGTCTGTGATGGTGCTGCAGACAGCACAACAAAGCCCCCTCCGCGGCCCCCTCCTGCCCCAACAAAGCTTCCATTTGGTTTCCCTCACGCCTAGGAAGAAGATGGACATGGGAAGGAGGTTCGTGTGTGCCTTCGAAGCAGGCTCAGGCCATTTTGCAGGGACTTCTAGGGGCCTAGTTACCCAAAGCATGATCCAGGAGAAGGGGACATGGGTCTCTCACTCTGCAGACACCTGGCTCCCTCATGAGCGAGGAGGCTGGAAGAGACCCGGAGCAGGGCCCTGTAAAGTGCATGCCTCTTGCCCAGGTCTGAGGGTTGTAGGACAGCATGAATGATGAAAGGTATCTTCTGATTTCAGACAGAAAAATCTGATAATAGAGAGCATATAATAATAGTGGCTTAAATTTATGAATGAACCACTGAACCCCTTCAAAGATTCCCGAGCCCCAGTCTAATGTGTTAATTTCTTTGGAAGCAGTTTGATTTCCTAATTGGTAATTTGCAAAGAATAATAAAATAATCTACCAACTCATAACCTTTGTTTGTCAAATTTATTGCCCCTGCAAGCTCTACCCAGATGCCTGATGGAATGAACTAAGTAATTCTTTACTGCTTAAACAGGATAGATCCTTTTTCCCCCATGAGAGGGTCTTGTGTCTACATTTCATAGGAAGTTAAGCACCAAGGCAGCAGCCTAATTGTAGTATTGCTGCATCCATCTGTACATAGAAACTTTTGATCTTGATACCCGTATTGCATGACCGTTAAACTGGGGTTCTCTATTAAAAGAATTCGTATTTGCAGGGCTAAGAGAGGCTGGATTCTCAGGAATCTTAGGCTTCCTTCCATCCTTTATAACATACACCTGTATCTTAAGTTCTATTATTATTTTATGTTAACAGAGTTGAGAATATACTTAGGAATTTGGGAATCCAGACTTAACAAAAATAAAGGAAAATAACTTTTATTAAGTATATAAATACAGTTATGTTGCTGTTTTTCTTTATGAAATTCTGATCTATTTGTTGTTACCAACTTACCTTCTCACTCTTGTACCCAGGGATTCCCTAATTAAAAAAGAAAAGAAAAGTAAAATATGATATTAGAAGGCATAGTTGGAGGAAGTAGTTGATGTTTTTCATTTACAAAGTATAACAAAACACATCTGTATAGTCTTGGAAAATAAGACCGTATAAAGGTAAGGTCTTTCACTTCTCTCTGCACTTAGGGAATGTGCATATAGTAGGGGGAAGAAAAGAACCTATTTTTTCCTTTTATTACATTCTATTCTCAGTTCCACATATTTTTTCAAACCCAATTTCTTACCCTTTGGCCCAAAGCTAAAGGAGAAACTATACACTGAATCTCACTGTAGAAGTGACGACCTATAATAGTGCTTTCAAAATTGTTATATTGGGGCTTCCCTGGTGGCGCAGTGGTTGAGAATCTGCCTGCCAATGCAGGGGACACGGGTTCGTGCCCTGGTCTGGGAAGATCCCACATGCCACGGAGCAACTGGGCCCGTGAGCCACAATTACTGAGCCTGCGCGTCTGGAGCCTGTGCTCCACAACAAGAGAGGCCGCGATGGTGAGAGGCCCGCGCACCGCGATGAAGAGTGGTCCCCACTTGCCGCAACTAGAGAAAGCCCTCGCACAGAAACGAAGACTCAACACAGTCATAAATAAATAAATAAAAGAACGTGAAAAAAAAAATTGTTATATTGACTTTTAAACTATGAACTATCACAGCTGAGGATGCTTCACAGAGACGGTTAGAAAAATTGGCTTTGAAAATGAGCTGAGATAATGGCCTTTAAAATGTCCGTAAATATCTCTATCCATTATGGTCCTCCTTTTAAATTCGGTCTAGAATATAGAACATCAGGAAATGAATGGTTCCTCTGTCAACCTTAGTGAGACAGTGACCTTGAAGTTACTATATTTTATCTCAGGCGAAATACGGGGCCAGCGCTTCTGCTGCTCTTGTATGTCGCTCTCGGGAATCTGCACGGCCTCCTCCATTGTGTCGCTGCCCATAAACCCTTTAAGTAACACAATGCTGAATATTAAACAGACTGGGAAATTACCAACTTGAAACAACAGCAAGTCTTTTTCTAATATGATCACATGTCTTTGTCATACAACTAGTTTCTAAGTATGAAAATAGAATTGTAAGACATATTTTAAGTGAGCTGGAGAAACCAATGAAATAAACAAGCTATGATTGTAGTTACTTGTGAGTCAAGAGTACAAAATTTTGTGGTGTATGACTTTTTTACAAAAGGTAAAAAGGAATTCTTTAGGAAGGAAATAACACTTCTCCCCAAATGTGCAATCACTGAGAAATTGAAAATAAAAGTAAAACTAGTGAAAAAAATTGTTACACTACAATTTAATCCATGTCAGAAATACTTAGTCACATAAACGGTTTTATGTTTAGTATTGTGCTTGAAATTAAAGGCCACATTAAGATAGTTAAATTGAGGTTCTTTATAAAAACAATTCATGTCTGCAGCACTAAAAAAGGCTGGACTTTCAATCTCAGGAATTTTGGGGTGCCCTCCACTGCTTATAATATACCACCATATTTAAAATTCTGTCATTATTTTATGTTAAGAGCGTTAAGATTGTATTTAGGAAGGGGCCAATACAGTTTACAAAAATAAAGGAATATTGCTTTTTATAGTATACTCTCTTTTTTTCCTGTTTTTTGGTTTTTGTTTTCTTTTGTTTTCCGAACTCTCTGGTCAATTTATTGTTTGGTTGATCTCACCTTTCTTCCTTTCAGGGCACCTTACTTACTAGTTTTAAAATATTCAAATTTAAGATATTCAGCACTGCCCTCATTGGTCTCTGCAAAATTTGCTTCTGACTTCCGTATTTCTATGAATGGTACCATCATATTTCAGATCATACAGAATCAAAATTTATAATCATCTTTGCTCTCAACTTGCCCCTTCCATTCTTTTAATCCAACCAGTTAAAATCCTCCAACAGCTTCCAGGGCACTTAGTTTTTTTTTTCTTTTTTTTTTTAGTAAATTTATTTATTTATTTATTTGTGGATGTGTTGGGTCTTAGTTTCTGTGCAAGGGCTTTCTCCAGTTGCGGAGAGCGGGGCCACTCTTCATCGCGGTGCGCGGGCCTCTCACTATCGCGGCCTCTCTTGTTGCGGAGCACAAGCTCCAGACGCGCAGGCTCAGTAGTTGTGGCTCACGGGCCTAGCCGCTCCGCGGCATGTGGGATCTTCCCGGACCGGGGCACGAACCCGTGTCCCCTGCATTGGCAGGTGGATTTCTAACCACTGCGCCACCAGGGAAGCCCAGGACACTTAGTTTTAAATCCACTCTCCTGACCCTGGCCAACAAGGCCCTGTGTGATCTAGACCCTGCCTACCTCATAGCCTCATCTCCGCCGCCACTCTTCCTCAAACTCTGGCTCTCTGCGCATTTCCTGGGCCCACCAAGCTTGCTCCCGCCTCAGAGCTTTTGTATTTGCTGCTCTTTCTGCCTAGGACCCCCTAGGGACCCTGTTTTATATTTTCATAACCCTCTCACTGACTGGAGTTCTTACTCACTTGTTCGTCTGTTGATTGAACGCGTTATGAAACAGGGTCTCTCCACCTTGCTCACCTCTGTATCCCCAGCACCTAAAAGAGGGCCCAGCGCATGGCAAGTGCTCAGTAAATCTTGCTGAACATCTGAGGTAGAGCTAGTCACTGCATCCCCTCATTTCTACGCCTTCCTGGTTCTCACAATGTTCTCTTCCTCTCTATTTTGTCATCACTGTAGCCCGGTTCTGTCCAGTATAACGTGAGCCACCTAGGTCACTTTCAATTCCTTAACAGCCACTTAAAAACTGCAAGAATGAACAGGTGAAATTAATTTTTAATAATATATTGTATTTATCACAATAGGTCCAAAAACTGTCATTTTAACATGTGATCAATATTAAAAAATTATTGATGAGATATTTTACATCTTTTTTTTTTTGGTACTAAGTCATAAAAATTCAGTGTGTAGTTTATTCCTCCAGCACACCTCCACTCCGGCTAGCCTGTTTCAACTGCTCAGTAAGCACACATGGCCGGTAAGCTTACGGAAAGCTCGGTAAGCAGCTTTCACATTGGCTGGAGCAGCTCTAGCTAATGACCCTGTTACTTCTCCTACAGCCTGTAGCAACAAACCTTCTTCAAAATGCTCTTTCCTTCTGCTTGTTCCCACTTCAGTTTTGCTTTTAGAGCCAGGCCAGATTCATCTTCCAAATCCACAGCTCTTGGGCCATACGCCTCATCTAAAATCTCAGGAGGTGCCCATCACCCTGCAAAGCCCAGCCTTCCAGCCGGCATGGACCACCCACTCTGCCAATACTCCTCCCTAGGCACCCCATCTCACCATTCCCCACACTTTGCCCTCCCTCTGGTTGCTGCTCACAGCACTTTCCATCTAGACTGCCTGCCCCTTCCACTTTCCTGTTCTGTCTTTACCTGTCCCAGTCCTACACCCTTCAGGGGTCATCCTGTAGAACCTACCCTGATAGCTCCGGTCTCCTCTGAATGCCCATTATACTTTATGCGTGAAATTTTTACAATATTTTGACATTCCACTTCATATTGTAGCTGTTTTACCTCTCCTCTGAGATAATGAACGTTTCACAAAAATAAGTGCTCTTAGTTTTATTTTCACATAACAGTAGGCTTTATATATGTAAGATACCTAAGAAGTCTTTCCTGAATGAGTAACACAAATTTCTGAAGGAATTTCCATTGAAATTATCAAACTTTCTATCAGAATTTTTCATGAAATTGATTAAAAACACCAAGAGAACCATTTTTAAAACCTCTGGGTCTGAGTCCTGGGCTTTCATCCGAGGGGAAAAGCTGGGAGGAGAAATGTCACTCAGCCTCCTTGTAAGTCACTGTACATTTCTCTGCTATTTGCTACACTGCTGCAGTTCTCCAGGACAATGCAAAAGAAGAAATGTACTATAATTATTTCTCACACAATCTCTGACATCTTCTAATTTTAGGGATAATAAATCAACTAGAACAATCTCTTCTTTTGCCTGTAGAATTGGATTTACAAAAGGATAGTTGAGATTATGTAATCCTTCTGCTCCCAGAATTTTAATTTACTCTTTATTTAAAAAAAAACCACAAGAAGCAAAGCAAAATATTTTTCTTATTTGAGCTTTTCACAAATCTCAACTTGAGTATCAACGAATGTCATGTGGCAGACCACCCTGTCCCATCACCACTCCTTTTGGACAGAGTATTTTCTCCTCACATTTCCACTTCTAAGCTCATAATCTGTCTGATTGCCTGTCTGAGCCATCAAGAGCACACGTGGACATAAATCATTTTTGCACTTGCATTGCAGGGGTCAAAATGATCCGTTACAGAATCTTAGCGTCCTGGGATTACTTTCTTAGGAAGGCATTTCAGTTGTGTACGTACCCCTGGGCCTCTTTCTCCAGGTTCCCCTTTTTGAGCGTCACCCTGTGTCAAGAAAAAACTTAGTCAAAATTCCATGGCCCTGCAGAACGAGTGATTGCTCAATAAAATTCACTATTCAGATTTCCCAGATTAATATGTTAAACCAATGGGGAAAATATCTTTGACCTTGACCATTGACATTTTCACCATGCAGTCTAGGGAAGAAAATAGCAGCTCAGATAGCCTTTGCCCTTTGGAGTGAAGCCAGATGTATAGGGTGCAGAATCCAGGTATATTTTCACAGCTTAGGCCGAGACTTGCATCCTAGTTTAACAACACGGCCGTTGTTCTCAAATATAGCATTGTGCCCACTCGGAGCCAGCCACTCTGGCTTTTCTCCAAGGGGCTTTGGAATGTTTTCCAAAATGTCCTTAAGAGTGATCGCTTGATTTCAGCAAGACTTAGGAAAATATATTATATGGCACAAAATTACAAGCCAAATAAATAAATGAAATGTGTGCAAAGACTTACAACAGGTATTTAACAAAGCAAAAAGAAGACATGATGGCATCAATTTAGACCCATACAAAGTGGGTGAGTGTAGGGGGGTGTGTGTGTGTGGTTGTGTGTGTATGTGTGTGTTGTAAAGCCACCCAAGGATGCTTTACATTCCCTTTCTTTGACAAGCAGGCAACTGGCAAAAATACTTTCATGCACCTAACTTATTATATTATTCATTACCTCCCTAAACATATTCTCAGAAATGGCGTTACTGGCACTAAAATTTTGAATATTTGAATGCTTCTTATAGTGCCTAATTGCTTCCAAAAATGTTTGTGTGTTTGTGCCAAGTTACCTTTGCAATGAAGAGGAAACCAGTTTCACCACCACATTGCTATCACTAGTTATTATTGTTTTAATATTGCTGTGTTAAGTGCTATAAGAAATGTTTTTTAAAATTTAAAATACAGAAAAGAACAAACTCCGTGAACTAGAAAATTACTCCCCTCCCCCACAAAAAACAACCCAACACCCTTGGAGTCCAAAGTTTCTAAAATGTGAATAATTAGTAGTAAAGGGTACCTCGTTGTCTGTCTTTAAATTTCATTCATTATCCAGTGAAATTTAACATTTTTCTATTTCTTTTTTCACTGGATTTATTTCCTCTCTTGAAAATTCTTTGTGTCCTTTGACCATTTAATTATTAGTTTCTCACCTATTTTATAAAGTCTTTATGTACTATACAATTAACCCAGTGTCCATTGTATTTTGACATAAACATTTCCCTATATGTTTTCCTCTTTATTTTAATATTATTTTTCATTATATACAAATTTTCCTCAAATTTTCACATGGTTACATCTGCTAATCTCTCTCCTCTGATTCCTTCTGTTGCTCTTGAACTTGGAAGACCATCATCCCAACAATGATATGATTTTTTTTTAAATTAATTTAGGATTTTTTTGATGAGTACACAAAGAAAAGAATTGGGGAAATGCCTGAACTTGGTCTGGGAGTAAGAGACAATCTGGTGTTTTTCCTATTGTTATTGTAGGTGAGTTACCCATCAAGTGAATCCATAAAAAACACAAGTGTCAATAGCAATCTGTTTTGGAATATGTATTAGTGATTCGTGGAACATTGTAGTAATTAATTTAGGCCACCATTATTTAAGAACAAGTTTCTCTTTATTCAGCTCCCTAGGTTTCCTGAACTTATTGACTAAAATGGTCATATGTTTCTCAGAATTTGTAAATACAAGCTTACACAAACCAGACAGATAATGTAGGAAGTAAACAGCCTGTATTCTTCGAAGGAATCATCAGATTTTTGGCGTTGGCATATATTACAATCCTTTGTTTTTTTAATTTTTGTTATTTAAGTAGACCTAGAAGGTGATACACTGGTTTAAATGAAAGCTGTTTATTCATTTACCGGGTTTCCTTTAGGTCCTCACTCACCTTTGATACCTGGGTTTCCATGTGTACCCGGAAGGCAAAGGGAAAAAAGATTATATGGAGTAGGCATTCTGTTAGTTTCCTACACCTTACATTAATTGCTGATCAGCTTCATTCCATAAGATTAGAGAAGATTGTAAAAAACACTTTACATACCAAGCAGAGATGCAACTCTATTTTCCCTTACTACACACCAGGAAGACGGCACAGTCTTGAAATGGCAGATTCTCTAGATTTGCTCAAAAAAGATAATGTCTCTCTATCCCTGATGTCCAAGAGAGAATCTCAAAAGATGGAAGAAGAGAGTACTTCAATCCTATTCTAGAAAGGCATTTTATTTTCCTATTCTCAAACCACCAAAAATCTCACTTTTCTGTGAACTGGTTTTGGGAACACTCAATTAATGTTAAATAATATATTTCTATGGCTATCCCTATTAAAACATGGTACAGTAATCTCTTCCAACAATATTAAGGGACTGAAATTGTCAGATTAGCTCAGCAGTTGTAAGGGGTTTTTTTTACGGTTTATTCTAAAACGTAATTGAATATCCCAAGCAAACCTTCCCTGGCAATCTCTTGGTGTAATAAGTATAAACTAAGACTTTATAGGAAGGGAAAGTTAAACCTTTGCTTTGGCCAAAATCAGCTTCTACTGACTGCCACGTTATCATGTAATGTATCTAAGTTGTATTTTGAAGAAAAAAAAAGACAAACACTCCCTCTTTCTAATGCCTTGATTAGTAGAATGATTTGAAGAAGTAGAGGCTTTGGACCCAAGACTCAAGGGAAAATGTGCTATAGTCTAAGAAATTCACTGTACACATTCCCCTCCCTGCCCCCCAAATACAAGCATCAGTTCAAAAACATCATCGATGAATTTTTGTGAAGTATCTCCACAGAGCTTTTGACCTCTAAGGTTTGAAATCACAGAAATAAATGAAAAACTGAAGCAGCAGCGCGGAGGCACCTGAAGATGTCTGTTAGAGAAACATTCAGCATATCTCCAGTCATTGTGATGTCGTTTCCAGTGCCTTCCCAGTACAGACATGGCACCTACCAGATACTAGGGCAGAATGTAAAGGAAGCACTCCTTTGGGGATTATCTTTTCAAGTATTGAATCATCTTAGTAAATCCTGCCCTGCCATTTACCTATGTTTGCCAAGTGGTGTCTTCCATTTCACACAGTTCACTCTAATTCCCAGAGCTTCCTGACAAGCTTCCTCCCCACGAGGCATTTTGGGGTTGCACTTGGCTAAGTGTGAAGGCACAGTTAATTTCTGGAGAGGTCACTTGTTTCTAGGTGGAAGCAGGATAAAGCTTTGCCTAGAGCACTGAGGATTTGTATGAGCTCTTTCTCTAAATTTTCACTTCAGTATTGAGAAATTCTGGCTTCAATTGTTGCATCAAAAGTGATGCTGAAATATCCTTCGTGGGAAGAACGTCAGCATTTTAAACCAAATCTGCCCTCAATTCAGTTCAATAAAATCTCAAGCTTATTTCTAAGGACAGAATGTATCCCTTTAGGAATAAAAGAAAGGAACAGCGTTTCTGTTTTTGCTGCTACTTGCACACAACTGCTTTTCAACAGCACAAAGTAGCCCAGTGTTTTCAGGGCAGAGCTATCATCGCTAGGACTTCCTGACTTGACCCTAAGTTCAAAACAGAAATATACTCACAGGAGGCCCTGGGTCTCCTGGATGCCCCTTCTCACATTCACAAATCTTGCGTTCACACTAAATCAATAATGAAACAATATTAACACTCAGTGAAATATAGCATTTTAAATCTCATTCAGTACACAACTAAATGGAACACTCCTTGAAGAAACTTTACCTTGCAAATATATGGAGCTTTTGCTCTCCCTGTTAAATTCTTCCAGGAAAACTCTGATCTAGGAAGACCCAGCTAATCAAGTATTATTAAATGTTGCCATGGTTAAATAAAATAGACCTCCCATTGAAAATTTATGTATAACATCATTTGCCAGTTAAAATGGAAAAATAAACATTTTCAGTGGACTTTTGGAATTTCTGCTGTTTCTCTTCCATACAACACATGCAGGCTCAATAATATACAAACACCAAATACTCCTTTACTCAAAAAAGGAAAAAATTTGACTTATACCATATTTTATCAATTCTAAGATGCATATTTTTCCTTATTGTCACATCTTTGAAACCAGAATGCATATTAAATGAGTCAGGCCCAACCAAGATGAAGCTGGGATTTTCTGCACATGCACTTCAGCGCTTCCAGAATGAGATGGAATAAAACTCCAGAGACACAACAAGAACACTTGAAGAAATGCTGCATCACCAACGCTTTTGGTGGCACAGGGGCTGGTATTGTGTAGAAAAGCCAATAATGACTCTGAGACAAAAAGTGACTCAGAGGATTTCAACTTTGAATGTGAAGAAGTTTTAGAAATAACCAATTTAGTTTGCTTATATTTTCCCTTATCTGTATGCACAGAAGTGATAACAGGATTTAAAAATCTATATCTAAATAAAGCTAAAAGGACTCTTGCCATAGTATAAAATGAAAAATTGTAATTCATAAGAAGGTACTGTATCCTAGTTTAATTGACAGAGGGTTTTTTTAATCTGTCTTAATGGCATATAAAATAATGAAACGTCGTGCTCTACAAGCTTTGGTTGGCTCCTATTATTTTATGTGATACTCCTAATGTTAAAGAAGCAGTTTATCGAACAAAGTTTAGATGTTCCAAACTCTTTGCCCAGAAACACACATCCAGTAGAGCAATCCTCAGCAAGCTGATGGTCATCTATTGTGCTGAGTACTGTCCAATCGATCTTGGCCGGTTTCCTTTGTCACTTGGTCTGGTTGCCACCAACAGGGAGGAGAATAAGCTTAGTCAGCCATCAGGCAGCAGGGGGCAACTCTAAGCCCTGTCCCTTAGCCAGGAACACTGCCTAACCCTGGCCAACACAAGGCACAGTTCCTAGAGTAGAGGACCCCCATAAGTAGCAGGTATTGAGACACAATTAGAAAAAAGGAAGTCATATCAAAGTCAGCAAAAACTATGTTGTCTGGTTATCATTGATTTCTAAAATCACTCTCTAAAATCGTTTAAATATTTCCTACTTTTTCTAAATTTTCCAACCTGCAGTGGATATGGTGACATAAAATAAATCAAATGGCTGCCTCAAAATAGAGTGGCTCATTTTAAAAAGAATTAAGCATTTTTATTTAGTCACACCTTATCTTCTAATGTGAATTATAATGCTGTTTTTCTTACGTGAGCTTTTAGAGTAATTCATAGTAATCACAGCATGTGGTGCTTACCTTCTTTTCAAATAAGATATCCTAGGAGGGAAAAAAGAATGAAACATTAACTCAATTCACAGTTCTGCTTCCAGCTTCTTATTAACCTTAATTATGCCCTAAGGGATACGCAATTTCCAAGAAAAATAGCAATTCAGCCTTTTTAACCTTGTAAAATCAATAAAGCCCCAGCCAACAACCCAAGGAGCACTCTGAGCCCTCTACTAATAGAAGACATGAAGGGCACTGGCATTCATTAAAAGTAATTTTTTCTAGAAATTTTATCCTTTTGCATCCTATGTTTTATCTCTTGTTTCTTTTTCATCAGCTCTGTAATCTCCATAGTTTGGCTACAAGCTTAATCAGCCATAATAAGAAATTTCTCACTTTTATTTACAGACTTCGGCAGAATATGTAATTGTGTATTTTCTCTATTTTTCTATTCCTTTACAGATATGCACTTATTTTTCAGCATTAAAACATAAATTTTAGGGTGATAATTTCATGAAATATTAATGAGCCTTACAAGTCAATGCGGTCCAGCAGCTCGTTCTCTCATAAGGAAACGTGAGACGCAGTGCTGTGACTTGCCCAAGGTCACACACTTGGGCTGAGCTGCCTAACCAAGTTCAGTGCTATTTTCTACTTAACCACATAGAAATGAATTAACCAGAATGTTTTTCAAAACTACTTTCAATTCATAATTTTAGAGAAATTCACGATGTGGTTTTTGTCCAATATGTAGGTCTCACTACCCTACTCGAGCTCAGTGTGGTATTACCTGACAAGAGCACTGAAGGTCGTGTCTGAAGTCAAACACTGGACAGAACTTACGTTTACAGATAGAATTATTGCTTTCTTAAGGTAGAAGTTATGTGTCAAATTAATGCCTTATGACTGAAACTGAGGGGTAATTTACACATGGTAAAATAGAAGATAGAAGCAAAAAGCACTAGAATATTTGTGCAAGATGTTAAAAATAAAGCATGTAATGAAGAAGCTAAAGATAAGTCAGAGTTGTACCTTTACGGAGGACTCTGCATCCTTTTAGTTTTGTTTTTACTCTACCTTTATTTCCGATCAAATGAATCATTTAGAGGGAAGAGATAGCAAAACGCTTTAAGTGATTCTAGGGAGTTAATCAGAGAAAAATTTAGGCTGGGAATTTCATCATCCAGGGTTTTCATCCTGTTTCCACCATTATCTAGCCACCTGGCCTTAGGCAAGTCATATATCCTTCCAGGTCATTTTCCACATCTATAAAATGAGAAAGTTTGACAACATGGTCTTGGGAGCTGTAAAACTCTGGCCACAGACCCTGTCTACCAAATTCAGAGTCTCACCTATGGCTTTCTTTCCCTCTCCCTCCCTCGTCCCCTGCCCCAGTGATTTTAAATTACTAGCCAGTGTAAACCCAGGCTGAAAGCAGATGAGATACTTGTATCTTTAAGAACTAGTAGGTCATGTGGAGAATGGGAACTCAGAAAAACTGACGATTTTAGTGTAAAATGGCCTTACCCTCTCCAGAACATTCGGCTGTGCCTAGAAAGTTGAAATGTACATGCTTTATCTCTAGGCTGCCCAGGACAAGTCCTTGCTTCCACCTGTGATCCTGACATCCCTTCCAGACATACCCTAGAGAAATTCTTGTGCTTGTATATTTCAGCATTCATTGTTTTTAATAGCGAAAAGTTTGAAATAAAATATCCATCAATAGCGTAATGGATCAATAAACAAAATACTACTCAGCAGTTAAAGTCAATGCGTTGAATTTCTGTATTTTAACATAGATAAATTTCCTAAAAAGTTGAGTGGAAAAGCAAGCTGCAAATGAATACATACAATGTGATCCAAATTGTGAAAATATTTAAAATATACGTCAGAAACTTGGTTTCCTCTGGGAGGGAGAGAGAGAAAAGGAACTTGAAAGGAGTTCAAAAGAGACAATAAAACAACTAATAATTCAAGTCAAATTGTAATATTTGAAAATAACTACTAAAATAAGGAAAAATTCAAAGTTGTGTCACTTTACCACCTTTTTACAATAAGCAATAATATCCTTATCAATTTTAAACTGATAAATTTAACTGCTACTGTGGCTGATGTGTAATTTTACACTTTTTAAGCATTTCATTTGAAAATTCAATTTCTGCTTTGCCATATTACCCTTTAAAAATATGTGCCACAGGCTTAAAAACCATAACAGCACAACTTACTAATTATGTTTGGAACTCATTTGATTTTGTGTTTGCTGGAATTTATATTTCTGTGGAAACAAAAATGGATTCAAAACTACATAACAGATAAGACTGTTTGAAACAAAGAACAAAGCTCCGTTCCCTAAGGGCACTTACAGCCTATAAGCCCCAGTGATAGAAAACATGGCAAAGCAAGCTGCTTGGGAAGGAGATCCTAGACTTGGGGGGGCCAAGGGGGAGGAACAGGATGGTTTCTTGGAATAGTTGGACTTTCTGGATAATTTTGAATAAAGGAATTTAAAGGACCAACTCATTGATGGAATGCTGTTCTATATGTCAAAGTTTATAAGGAAAAAAGGCATAAAGACTAGTGTGGGCAATCAGACAAAGGAAGCAGTGAGAAGGGACATTTAAAAAGAGTGGACAGGGCTTCCCTGGTGGCGCAGTGGTTGAGAATCTGCCTGCTAATGCAGGGGACACGGGTTCGAGCCCTGGTCTGGGAAGATCCCACATGCCACGGAGCAGCTGGGCCCGTGAGCCACAACTACTGAGCCTGCGCGTCTGGAGCCTGTGCCCCGCAACGGGAGGGGCCGCGATAGTGAAAGGCCCGCGCACCGCGATGAAGAGCGGTCCCCGCACCGCGATGAAGAGTGGCCCCCACTTGCCGCAACTAGAGAAAGCCCTCGCACGAACCGAAGACCCAACACAGCCAAAAATAAATAAATAAATAAATAAAGTAGCTATACAATTAAAAAAAAAAAAAAAAAAAAAAGAGTGGACAGAAGGGCCCACGTGGACAGAGCTGGAGAATTGGGAAGTAATGAGGCCTTTCACTTAAGCAGAGAGGCAGGCTGTGTGGAGGACAGCTGGGAGAATATGGTCAAAGCCAGAGGGAAGGGCATGTTCAATTAAGGTCTAGGTGGATACTGTAGTTTAAATCAGGGGTCCCCAACCCCCAGGCCATGGACCAGTACTGGTCCATGGCCTGTGAGGAACTGGGCCACACAGCAGGTGGTAAGGGGCGGGCGAGTGAGCAAAGCTTCATCTCTATTTACAGCCGCTCCCCATCGCTCACATTACCACCTGAGCTCTGCCTCCTGTCAGCATTATGGTGAGTTGTATAATTATTTCATTATATATTACAATGTAATAATAATAGAAATAAAGTTCACAATAAATGTAATGCGCTTGAATCATCCTGAAACCTTCCCCCGCCCCCCGCCCCTGTCCGTGGAAAAATTGTCTTTACAAAACTGGTCCCTGGTGCCAAAAAGGTTGTGGACCACTGGTTTAAATGAAAAAATATAAATAGAGAAAGGACCTCACCAGAGCAAAAGAAGGGGCATTTTATTAATGGAGTCAGGGTTTTATGATGGCATATATGTGAAAAAAGAAGGCTAGAATGGAATTGCCAGTTTTGCGAGTGACCATGAGGTCAAGGCTATGAGAAGGGAACAGAGAAAATGTGAGGAAAGTGTCAAAGTTATTAATTAGCATGACAGCAAATGGGATGAGAATAAAGAACTTAGTAGGCAAGGATTACAAACTCTATGACAAAAAAAAAATATTTGCAGCTTACTACAGTAGCAGAAGAGCCATTATAAAATCTTAGAGAACAGAAGTAAGGCTCTAAACAGAGGAAGCCTTGAAAAACTGGGAAGTGGACCACAATTAATAAATTAATGAAGGCTAGGATTCTAAAGATGATACAGAAATTATCAAGTTGATCCCTTCTTTGTATGTGAAGGAGAGGATACACTAAATGGATGTTTTGCTTAATTATCTTCAGAGAATGAGACCAATTTGCCACAACCTTTATTCCCATAAAGACTTTAAAAATTTTAATATCAAAGGTGATAAAGAATTTTTAAAATCTCTTTGTACTCTCTCTTGCTCTTTTGAAGGACCGAGTAATATATCCAGGAGATTGGTTTGAATCTGTTTCTTAGGTTTCAATACTGTTATGTAAATCATAATAAAATAGCAGCACAAGTATTTTCTTCACCTTGGAATCATCAGGTCTCTCTTGAGTAATTCAGAACTAAAATGCTTTCATGGGATTCTTATGTGATACTTCCTGCACGAGGTGTCAAGGAATGTGTGATGGTTCCTTGATTTGTCTTGGCTCCTGCAAAATCTGTTCACTGTGGACACTCCTGTCCATAAATGCAACTAAAGTCTACTCTGCAATAAACAGAATAAACTGCTGATACAGAAAACAACCCAGATGCATTTCAAAATCATTATGCCGGCAGTAAGAAGCCTGACACAAAAAGAGTGCGCGTGGTGTGAGCTTGTTTATATAAAAATCTAGAAAGTACACTAATCTAGGAAGACAAGTCAGATCAATAGCATCTGAGGGACAAGGGAAGCATGTATTGCAAAGAGGCGTAAGGAACCTTTTAGGGATGATGGAAGTGTTCTCTATCTTGCTTGTGCTGGTTGTTTCATGGGTGTATACATCTATCAAAACTCAGGGAATTGTGCGCTCAGAGTAGACACAGATCTGGACTTAAATTATACTGAATTAACTTATTTTAAAAAATCAACTGCATAATAATTACAAAATTAAAAGTTAAAAAAACTGAACTACAGATGTAATAGAAACAGATTAGATGAGGATTTTTTCCAATGGTCTGATCAAAAGTCAAGTTCTGGGGCTTCCCTGGTGGTGCAGTGGTTAAGAATCCGCCCACCAATGGGAGGGACACAGGTTCAAGCCCTGGTCCGGGAAGATCCCACATACCGCAGAGCAACTAAGCCCGTGCGCCACAACTACTGAGCCTGCGCTCTAGAGCCCGTGAGCCACAACTACTGAGCCCACATGCCACAACTACTGAAGCCTGTGCACCCTAGAGCCCATGCGCGGCAACAAGGGAAGGCACTGCAATGAAAGCCTGCACGCACTGCAATGAAGAGTAGCCCCCGCTCGCTGCAACTAGAGAAAGCCCGCCTGCAGCAATGAAGACCCAGTGCAGCCAAAAATAAATAAATAAAATACATTAAAAAAAAAAACAAAAACAAAAGTCAAGTTCTGCTTCCTAGACCATGGCAATTCGAAACATTGAAGCTTGGTATATCTTTCTTTGAAAAGCCTAGTAAGCTCTTTGGATTCTGGAATTTGTCTGGAAAGCAGCACCTCCTTCTAAGAAGTGGCTTATTCACAGAGCTTCCATCTGAACAAATAAGCTGAAATCACAGGATGCTATGGGAGAGCAGAGTCATTAGGATGCTTAGTCATTTTTTGGTTTCCCCAGAAACAAGCAGTCTTGCTTCAGGTTTACTGCCAACAGCCTGTGTTCTCAGTTGGGCAGGAGCTCTTGGCAAGGGTGTGTCTGGAGGGCGTATGAACCTCCTAAACCGACATATCTGGCCAAACAAGGAGCTGCCTGTCCTGTGTCTTCTCCAGGCAGCAACAGGTGACTCATCACAACCCCAGGGTCCTCTCCTGAACATGCTTGAAACTCCTCTTTTATTCAGTGGTGAGGACTCCTTAAACTATGGCACAGGCAGGGCTAGGCAGTTAGCCGGGCACCCCAGCACATTCCCCTTTCCTGCAGAAGAGATGCTCACGTAAGCATTCACCCCAAGTACCTGGGAGCTGAGCCTATCACCTGCGGTCTACGCAGAACTCTCCCCATCTACCCCTAATGCCCAAGTTAAAAAAGTCTAGGAACGATAGTAACTTTGGAGAATGGATGTTCCTTAACTGTTTCAAGGCAATTTTAATTGAGAAAACCATAAAAAATAGTTACCATTCTCCTTCTCAATATAACTATACAGGGTTAAGCATGCAGCCTCCAGAGTTTTTAGCTGGCCTCAAATTTTCAACTATAAAACGAAGATAATAATAGTACCTACATCATAAGATTGTTATAAACATTGAATAAAATAAAATATGTAAAGTACTCAGAGCAGTGCATAATACACAGAAAGCACTCAAGACGTGATCACTATTATTTAGGTAAGAAAAACTCAGCATCTCATGCTGAAAACAACTGAGAGTAACAAAATCAAAGTAATGTTGGGAAAAGAATTGAGGGAAGGGACAAAAGGAGCAAAACAAACTCTGAAACGGGGCCTGCGGTTTTTTCAACTGATAGAAAAGAGCCAATATGGGGTGCTCAGGACCTAAAGGACACATTGTCCTTGCCCTCTTCTCAAGAAATTATTTTAAAATCAATATTCTTAAGAAAATCAATTTTGACACTTAAATCAACCACCTTATCTCCAGGAGTTTCCTCCTTGAGAAATGTTGTGAAGAGGGATTTTGTTTTGATTGCTTTGCCTTGTGTTTTCCCTAGCAGCAAGGAAAGGCTCTCACAACCAATAAAGAAAAGCAGTGACACAGCTAATCAGATCAATCTAGTGGGACTCACTGATTTGATGGGAGAAACTGTGGGGCGACGGCAGGTTATAGCTGATTTAAAATTGGGTGACCTTGTTAACACCTAAAAAACAAGGAGATTTTTTTTAATGGAAATCTGTGAACTTCACTTGAGCATGATATGGCAATAGGCAAGACAAACAGTCAAAAAATATTCCTGCACATGTGTAATGAGAAAAGAAGAACTTAGTACAATTATAGCAGACTACAAGTTGACTACAAATCAAATATAAGTCAGCAGTGTTCAGTGAGCCCAGGATGTACAAACAGGAGTCTGAGGTGGATGAATGGAAATTAATCCTTCCAAAATCCTCAGCAGTAGCTGACAATAAAGTTCCAGAGAATGAGTCTGGGACTTCCCCAGATTACATGGTATAAACTATCAAGAAAGTAGAGAGAACATGGGAGAGATTCTTCTTTTCCATTTCCAAGGTGGATTTTTTCCCTTTCATCTTTTTGACCCACTATCTATCCATACAGAATTTGTAAACAAATTATCAATACTATGGTGAGAAATATATACAAAACCAACCCATTAGGTACCTACCAGGTGATCCTGAATTTTATGTACAAGGGTTGAATCATTCAACAGTAGAATGGGTTCACTGGGTGGATCCCCAGATATCAAACGAAGTTTGGTTTCATTGACCTAGAGTAGAGAGTCCAATGGTGATAAATAATATTCCTGAAGTTCTGGCATCTTCAGAAATACTTTGAACATCTGGATTCTTTGGATGGTTGATGCCATCTGTCATCAGCAAAGCCACTTTCACACCATCTTTGTGCCCTTCTCTCTTAAGTAGCCTCGTGACATTGGCGATAGCATAGTAAGAGAAAGTACCTTGCCCAATGAAATTCATAGACTTGACCCTCTGTTTAAAAGCCTGTAGATCCTTCCAAGAAGAAAAAGGTGGATCAATTTGGACAGAGCTGCTAAACTGAAGGGCTACCAGTTTGATGTCATATTTCAAGGAGCCAACCGGGGTCAATTGAAAAATCTTGTCACTCAAGCTATCTACAAAATCTTTCTGTTTGTCAAAGAGAAAAATTTTAGAACTTTCAGAGCTGTCCACAATGAAGACAAGATCTGTGAAGCAAGTGGGGTCTGATATAGGACGAACAGGTTAGGCAAAATCCTTGCCCTTACTCGTGAAACAACTCTGCAAAAGGAAAGGCCTGAGGTGGTGTGGTCATGAATTGCTTGCTTCTGAGAGGAGAAGGAAGTGAAAAAGAGAGGCACTACGGAGATAGGGCTTACACTGTAAAGAACTAAATCTCTTTCTAAGTCTACAAATTCTTTTCCTCTTGTATAATTGTGCAAATCAGAAGCAAACAAAATACCATATATTCCGAGCATCTTCCCAAAGTAAAACTTGCTTAAAGTGAGAGGGAAAGAAAGTACGTTATAGTTTAAAAATTCAACAAACACTAGGCAAAGTTGTCTAGAAGTAAATAATACTCTGCCTAATTCTCAAACTGTATCTCATATTGGTGAGGCCCCATCTTGTTTTGGTGCAGTTTTTTTTTTTTTTTTTAACTTTTTTGAAATCAAGGGAGAAAATGACTACACGTCACATTGTAGCAGTGGTAAGGGACAAAGAAACCTAACAGGGAGAACTTAAGTTTGAATCCTAGCTCTGTGACTTACTAATTAATTTGCCTACGGCCTTGAGTATGCCACTTCACTTCTCTGGGCCTCAGTTTCTTTATCTATGAGAGTGGCAATCTCTGTCATGCCCATTTTAACAAGGCTACCGTGAAGCTCAAATGAGATAATAAATGTACGAGTGCTCTAGAAACTCTGATGTTTTTATAAGTATGCTCTATAAGTTTGTAAGGTGCATTATTATCATATCAAAATAGAATATCATATATATACCTAAATATGTGGTTTGCTATTTACATCAAATGCTATTTGGAAAAATTCATGTTAGGGTTTTAAGAGGCTAAAACTAATAAAGACAGAACAATACATTTTTTTACTTTTCCTTGCAAGTAAATTGGACTTTGATCCTTTCTTTCTTTGTCCATATATTGCTTGACTCATAAAAGCTGGCAAAAGCAGGAGATACAAGACAAAATGTTTGTTCCACATTATGGTAGATGGTGAAAAATCATCTGCCGTGTATCACCTTTAATAGAAAAATCAGTTATAAATACTTTAATAAAATATAGAGTTTGCCATTTTTAATTTCAAGCCAGTAGTATTGAAAACTGGCATGTGGCAAGAGAAAAGGGTTTTCATTCATATTTATAAAAAATTACCCACACTGAGATTTTTAAAGTTTCTAATCCAAATAGATCACGGCAACACAACCAAACATCTATTAATGAGTATTTTTGTATATTCAAAGAATTACATCCAAGTAGTCTGAATTTCCCATTATATTATGGGGAGCAGGAGGGGCACAGCCATTTAAAAACATTTCAGTCCCACTCTGTATGATGACTATGGTTCAATCACAAGGTCTGTTTGACTTTTCCACCTTCTCCAAAGTAGTATCAGATTGCTGCAAGGTTATTTCATTCGTTTTCATTGTAACTAATTCCTGACCATGCCAATATTTTTACAGGGTTGTAGAGAACCACCACCATTTCTGTCTTAATATTACATGTACAATTTCAATGAGTTCAGAGGTCAAGTCAAAAATTGAATTGCCCTTCTGTTTCATAGAACCCCATTTTCTACGTTTACTTTGTTAACTTCAGCTCCACCAGAGTTCCAAGCTGTACTACAGCTGCATATCCAGTCAATCAAAAGAGTATGAGAACAGAGTGAAGTAAGTCAGAAAGAGAAAAACAAATACTGTATGCTAACACATATATACGGAATCTAAAAAAAAAACAAAAACCAAAAAACGGTCATGAAGAACCTAGGGGCAAGACGGGAATAAAGACACAGACCTACTAGAGAATGGACTTGAGGACACGGGGAGGGGGAAGGGTAAGCTGGGACAAATTGAGAGAATGGCATGGACATATATACACTACCAAATGTAAAATAGGTAGCTAGTGGGAAGCAGCCGCATAGCACAGGGAGATCAGCCCGGTGCTTTGTGACCATCTAGAGGGGTGGGATAGGGAGGGTGGGAGGGATGGAGATGCAAGAGGGAAGAGATATGGGGACATATGTATATGTATAACTGATTCACTTTGTTATAAAGCGGAAACTAACACATCATTGTAAAGCAATTATACTCCAATAAAGATGTTTAAAAATTTTTTTTTAATTAAAAATAAAACCAGGCCAAAAAAAAAGATTATGAGAGCAAAACTAACAGATTTTCTAAGTGTTAGCTGGAAGAACTACTGCACAGAAAGAGAACTTGAAATCAGGAAGCAATCCCCTCTGAACATCCCTGTGAAACTATTTTTCTGGGTAGATTAACAATTTAAAATCTAATCCTATATTTAAATCTTCAGCAAACTTTAGCACTCAGTATGCCCAGCTATGTACCAAATGCCTTTTTTTTTTTTTTTTTTTTTTTTTCCAAATGCCTTTTAAACCCACAGGCTTCCCTGGCAAGAGAAGACTCCTGTGTGGCTAGCTCAGTATACCCTAGAATGGAAAGCTTATTTTGAGCCAATGTTCTGCATGGTTTGAAAATGCTTGCCTGTTTAAAGTATACTGACTTCAGAAGTTCTGGAAAAGGAATAACAGTTTCCTTCTTTGGCACCTTTCCTTCATGGAATGGTAACTGGGAAATTGTGAGCATGATTTTTCCAGACTTTGAATAGGGGGTGGAAATATATGCAAAGTGAGGAATGAGATGGGTGACTGACTTCTTTCATACATGCCAGGTGGAGAAGCCCCAGTGAGAAGCAAAGCTGTTGGGTTGGGGATGGACCAGTAGATGGCTCTATGCCATTGTCTGCTCCTCGAATAGCATCAACTAGCAGGGATTTTATTAAGCTGACTTTGTATCACTATGGCCAAGCGTCTCTCTTGGCAAGTGCCGCAAGTGTAATTGACCAAATGTCAACTGCTCTTCAGACCAGGTATGCTAAGATGTGGAGATAGCTGGGTATTAAAAAAAAAAAAAAAAGAAGAGGAAGAAGAAGGAGGAGGAGGAGGAGGAGGAGGAGAAGTGGGCTGAGGAAATAGAACACAACGAGGATATGTCTCTCCAAGTAATCCCTTGCTAACCAAGGAGAAGAACACAGAGGGCTGTATAAGTTTAACACTGAAGATTAGTATAAGGATAAGGCTATGTAGCAAAACACAGCTGCTATTGCATTTTCAGAGGGGAAAAAGGTGTAATATCATGTCCGTAGTATTACGTATGCCATCTCTCTTTTTTTGACCCCGTATGTAAGGAAGTTCTCAGAAGTTCTGGAAATAAGAGACTGAAAATTTAATTTCATCGAGAACAAGAGAGGTTTTACAAGCTTGTAGCTTGTAGAGCGAGACAACTCTTCAAAAACATAAGGAAGGGGATTCCCATATAGGACGCTGAGATGAAAACCACATTTTTCTCATTTGCAGGCCTCATTTTGGGCTTTGGAAATGCTGGCTTTCAATAAACACATCTTTCCTAGAACTAAGCACTTGCTCATTTAGTTTGTTGGCATATAATTATGAATTCATACCCAATGCCTTGTATATACAATGTTCCCTAATACAACTGATTCATTAGCAGTAATCACAGTATCTCATATTTTATTACTCTTTGCTCTGACATTTTTTATCTAGTTCTCCCAAACCAAAGTCATACTATTTCTTTCTGTTTTCTGATATTAGCCAGAGGACACCCTTACAACTTTCTCCAGTTTTTTAGTTCTAATACTTCCCTGAAATCTCTTTCTTCTTTATTAGTTTGGTATCTAAAGAGCCCACCCATTTCTGATCACTTTTGCCATGTTTTATTTCACCTCAGTTTTTCATAGTTCTCACCTTTCTCTCATTTACATGTCACATACAAGCAAAATAGGTTTCGGGGGAAAGTGCCATTAGTTAAATAAAAGAAATATAAACCTCTATGCTTACTATAGGTTACATTTTATAAATGTAGAAACAATGATCATCTTTAACCAAATGCCATAGTTTTGGCTTTTTTGCCTAAAATTTATTTGGGGTAAATATCAGGATCATTAAATCCAAGAGACTTTATGACTTCAAAAGTACAATTATCTTTCAGCAGAGTTTACTAATTTTATTCACAGCGTATGCATCTCATTTGTTTCGCCATGAAAATAACATGATCGAATACTCTATTCAAATTGCTAAACTTACCATGTTATAAAGAATTCTGTAGTTAATACTAAACTATAAAAACGTGTTCCAAATTAAGAAAAAGATGTCCCAAAAGATATTAACATAATTGAAATTCTATGTAGTAAGCTGTTAATTAAAAATCAATTTTAAAACAACTTTAAAATAAAATTTAAATTTCTACATTTTAACAATTATTCATATTTCCCTGATAATGCACTTAAAGTAGTAGCAGAGGATAAAAAAATTTGATAAGCTTTCTTCACATCATAAGTATGTAAACCATTTAGTCTTCCACGGTTCCTAGATGTCCTATCTGATTTCAAGTGATTAAAACAAAACGGTTACGTCTTACCTTATAAAGTTTATCAAACAGGAATTAAAGACTGGTTAAGCAAATGCCGACAGCAAGGACCATTGCTGGGGATGGAGTTGGCTATTTGATATTGTTCTGTTCCATGGGAAATAAAAATTATCTTTGCTTTTGGATCTTTTGTAATCTTCTACTCATGTTTTTTAGATTAAGTTAAAGCAAGAGTGGTCAGGCATTTGACCAGGGTGCAAGATCTGGGTGGGATCAGTAAGTAATTTAAAGGAACAGTGTCCTTTCATAACAAGTCTGTGTTTTCTGGGCTGCTGTCAAAATGGGCAGATTTTCTACATTTTAGGCACTTATTTACAGCCTGCCTTTGTTTCTCATGCCATGTCCTCTTTCTATTCTTTTGCCTGGGGGTTGCTCTGTAAGATACTGTTTCTGAAGAGCTCTGTGAAAGAGGATAAGTCATACCAGACTCAGATGCAAACCTGGTTTTTCAAGAGAGTTAATGGGTTGATAATTATTGAAGCTGAGCAATGAATATATAAAAGTTCATGATTCTAGTCTTTCTACATTTGTGATTTTTGAAATTTTTCATAATAAAATGTATAGAATATATAGTGGAAGAGTGATCTGAATTTAGTCCTGGTTCTGTCTCTACCATGGGGACCTCAGTTTCCCACTTATGAAATGAGGGAGTGAATTTAATTATTTATCAAGATCCTGTCAAACTGTAACATGAGAGGGAGGACCTCAATATTCTGAGGTCTCTGTCCAGGAAAGGTGGTCACTGTAGTGATTCCATTCTCTTTCTTCCTATTTTCTACCTGGGGTTACAGCCCATATTAAGTCAGTGTTTGTGCAACACTTAACGCAACTAGCCGCAGGCTTC
Organism: Balaenoptera acutorostrata; assembly: GCF_949987535.1. NCBI lineage: Eukaryota > Metazoa > Chordata > Mammalia > Artiodactyla > Balaenopteridae > Balaenoptera > Balaenoptera acutorostrata. Next base: position 63,061,283 of record NC_080070.1, read on the forward strand.
CCTACAGACGGCCTCAAGGATAAAGAATAGCAAGACGATCAGAGAAAGCAATGTAAATGTTCATGTTATAATTATCTAGAATCAGCTTTCTTAGAAAGACATTTTAACATTTATGGCTCTGCTTATTGTGACAATAATAGCTTCCCTTTCATGAACTCTTTAGCAGGTGCTAGGCACTGTGCTAACTGCTTCACACACATTATGGGATTTAACCCTCCAAAAGCAAACCATCTGCTTATAGTAAGTGCTGCAGGAATTCGTGTTTTACAGATAAGGACGTTGAGGCAGGGAGGAGTTCAGTAACTTGCCCACGGTCATACTAATGCTAGAGAATGCCAGAATGGGCTCTTAACTCAGGTCTATCTGATCACGGAGGCTCACTTGTAACGACAGGTGCATCATTCAATTAGGCATCCATGTGAATGTGAATGTCTTCATTGTCTCCTCACCACACAGCAGGTTTTGAGGAACTAAGGAAGGTTTGTGGGGCTTTGGTAATAGAAAAAAAGACAGTGTGTGTATATTGCAGAAGCAACAATGTAATTTCTCAGGAAGCAACCACATATATATCCTAAATAGCCTCTGGATGTTAACCACACCTTTCACTTTTGTGAGGAGTGAATCGTGGGACAAGGAAGTGGCAATTTTTCAGAAGATCAACTCTTTTTCCTGGGGTAGATTAACAAATTACAGAAAAACAGTACCTCAAAGATGCAAACAGGTGAGTCTGGAGGCAAGAAATGGACTAAAGCCCTCCTGCTTTAGAACTGTTCTGACTGAAGTAGGTGAGGGGTCAGAATCCTGCCTACTCATTCATTCCCCTCTGTACCCCAAAGCCAGATAGGGTGACCCAAACCTAAGATTTGCCAGCTCTCACGAGGTGTGGCAATCAGCACTAAGTTGATTGGGTAAATGACTCAAAAGAAAAATCTTCTGTTCTGTCAGTGTATATAAAACAATTAGATTTGCACCCAGAGAAACAATGCACCATGGCTGAAGGCTGCAATCTTAACTTTAAGGATGGTCTTGAACTGCTACACACACAGAACAAATAAAAGAGCATAGATAACAGTGATGACTGGAAAAAGGCAACCGGGAGTCCATGCTTTTCTGACAGTTGTTCTGTAGCAAAGTCTTTACAGAAAAAACACCCTATTTTTGCTATTCCTGCTGTGGGTGGCCTAGAGTAAGTAGAACAATAATTAGAAGTAATTTTTTTAGTGTTCATCGATCACCTGAGACCCCTGATACAACAGATTGCTCTCCTTCAAAGCACTGCTAGACAGGAAATCTTTTTTCAACTTTTAAAAAATTCTCAACCATATAGAATCTATGTTGGCTTTATTTGTTTTGGTACCAGTGCCAAGGTCTCCATTTCAACAGTGATGGTATTTTGGGGTCCTAGGATCATTTAAAACGAACCAAAATCTGGAATGACTTGTATACATTGGAAGGTGTTCTCTGCCTGAGGTTATAGAAACACAAAAAGGGCTAGTAACGCATCAGCACAAACTTGTCTCATAGTTACATATGAGACATTGGTTAATTATACCAAGACCAGGGTATAATTTAATGTTTCATAATCTTCTCCAAATTTCTACCTCCCATACTGCTCACTCAGAGTAGAAAAGAACATTTTCAACTGAAAAGGGAGAAGCCAATGTCCTTTTTACCCAATTTGGAGAAGTTTGTCCTTAGAGGTCCCCCTCTATTTTTTTCAGTATGAAATGTTGATGTAGTAGAATTTCTAACACTTGCCCCAAAGCTCTGAACTTTCTGTGATCCATCATCCTTCTTGGCTCCAAAAGTATGACAGACATTCTCTCATGTCATTCACAGTAAATTAGAAAAACACCAAAATGGTATTGGTCCTATTTATTAACTAAGGGAAGGATTAAAAGCATTCAACAAAAAGGAAATGAAAATTATCCATTTTTTTAAACATCTTTAGTGGAGTATAATTGCTTTACATTGTTGTGTTAGCTTCTGCTTTATAACAAAGTGAATCAGCTATACGTATACATATGTCCCCATATCCCCTCCCTCTTGTGTCTCCCTCCCACCCTCTTTATCCCACCCCTCTAGGTGGACACAAAGCTCCGAGCTGATCTCCCTGAAAATTATCCTTGGTAATAAAATGTAGGAAATGTGGCATCCATTAAGTCTGCAGCAGCATGACTCCAGTACCCCTCCCCTCACCAAATTCTGATTAAGTTGACTCTTCCACATTCCCTCTACACAATTTTTTTGTATTATTTACTCTCTGACATATGTTGCTTTATTATTTATCATTTGGTCCCCTGCCTGAATAGTTGAGTCACATATGCAACACATAGTGCCCTAGACCACAATGACAGCATAAATTCCCAGTGACAGCATAAATTCCCATTGCACCAATCTTTTTTTTTCTTAAAATGTATTTATTTATTTAATTTATTTTTGGCTGTATCAGGTCTTAGTTGAGGCACATGGGAGCCTCATTGAGGCATGCGGGATCTTTCGTTGCGGCATGGGCTTCTCTCTAGTTGTGGTGTGCTGATTTTCTCTCTCTAGTTGTGGCACGCAGGCTCTGTAGTTTGCGGCACACGGGCTCTCATTGTGGCGCCGAGCTCAGTAGTTGTGGCGCACGGGCTTAGTTGCCCTGCGACGTGTGGGATCTTAGTTCCCTGACCAGGGATTGAACCCACATCCCCTGCATTGTAAGGCGGATTCTTTACCACTGGACCACAGGGGAAGTCCCCCCAATTGCACCAATCTTATGACAATTAAAATCTTTCTCTAAAATTTTCCTTCAATATTTATATTTTCTCTTTCTGTGTTGTTTATTCTTTACTAAGAGCAGATTTTTTATGACAGAAATTCAGGATGCTATCTGGAAATTTTTACAATTTTCCTTTCTAAGAAATATCTGAAAGTAGACAGGTCTTGCTCTATCATAGGTTTGACTGTCCAACTTTCAAAAAAATTATTCCCTTCAGTGAATAAAGAAGCCTTAACATTTTCATTCAGAATCCACCCCAAAAGAAATGATAGGATCTATTTCAGCGGTCCCCAACCTTTTTGGCACCAGGGACCGGTTTCGTGGAAGACAAATTTTCCACGGGGCAGTGGGGGGGGGGGGTGATGGTTCAGACTATAATGTGAGAGATGGGGAGCAATGGGGAGCGGCAGATGAAGCTTCGCTCGCTTGACCACCGCTCACCTCCTGCTGTGTGGCCCAGGGGTTGGGGACCCCTGATCTATTTATTAAGCCTTGACCAAACTCTGCTTTTAATGGGAAAAATATTTTCTATTTTTCATTTAGTTGATTTTATTTTCAGGTATTAGAAAGTGTTGTATTGTACCTTGGTGAATTCTTCCATTCCCCACTAGATGGTATTTAGACTTTTCTTTTATTGGGGACAAATAATAGCATCAAATCTCAGAGCTGGAAGGAAACTTAGAGACCACTTTTATTTGATTCTTCCACTTCACAGGTGATAAAATAGAGGGCAGGTGTTGAGACCCACCCAAAGATCATCCTGTGAGATAGTAAGGAACAGAGTTTAGATCTTTGTACATCAGCTGGTCATCTTTCATTATCCCTAAATACCCTGGGAGGTTTCTAGGCCTTGGCACCTTCCAGGCTTGTGCCAGAGCAGGAGAAAAAGGAGCCTGTTATATGGCCAACAATTTGTTTGAAAAATAGGAATTTTCCCTTAGTAGCAAATGGCTCAAGACAAATTATCATGGGCTAAATTCCAGCACATAATGAGTCTCATCTCTCACTGTGTAAATCTTAATACCTGGGCCATCAAAGGCGATGAACACCATTTATAAGAGCCCCGAGTTGAAGAACTTTCTCCTCTAGGTTTGGGCAGGCTTGCCAGAGTAGCCTGGGATTGTTGTTACACTGATTTGAGTAAACTGTGGTTACCGTGCATGTTACTGATACCTGATCAAAATACAGCTAGTAATATGGTTAGATATCATCATTTGCATGAATAAAAAGTTGCAGAAACTCAACATCCATTTGAGTTTTCTGGTCAGTCCATTTGGGATTTAATAAGAATATTCAACAAGGAAAGTTTTTTAAAGAAATCAATCAAATTCCTGGAACTAAAGTGTTTTAAGAACATTAAGTATCTTATTATCCCACATTATGTCAACCCTTTACAACTCTGGTTCACATAACATTGTCCCCAGTTGAGGTAACAGGTCATCGTTTTTTGAGTTACATCTAAATACATAGTTTATTTTTTGAGTTACATCTAAATACATACATAGTTCCTCCTATACAATAGTTTGTTTCTTCCTCTGTCCTTTTAAATTCTGTACTAAGGGTAAATTTTTCATGGACAAAGTTTACAGTAAATAGGACTTGAGATGAATTCATATTTTACTATTTTGGATGTGAAAAACATTTTAATGATATACAACTCACACAAATATAAGGTACCTAATATAATCATTATTCATTGTTTATATCCAGAACCATAGATTCGGAAATACACATGTATAATTTTATTTATGTAAGTAATTTTTCTTATATATATATATATATATGTATAATATTCCATTATACTAATTAACCAAATTCAGAAATGCCAAATACTAACAGAAATTAGTGAGGACTGACCATGGGTCTTGAGGGACTACTGTTTGAAAAAAAGATATTTGGGCACCACCTTGTGGGGCTTTGTAGAAAGACACCATGAGAGAGTTTGTCTACTATCATTAACAGATTAAAATTCTTAATTCCCTATAATGCTGAATAGGTAGAATGAAAGTTGCTGTCTACAAATTTTCTGGGTAGGGGAATAAGAAGATGAATCAAAGGGGTGACAAGATTACTTTGATATATGAATCAAGAAACTAACATCTGATGAAATCTGAAACATATTCATTTAAGAAACGTTAACCTTGTTCCTACTAAGTGTGAGGCATGCTGTGTCTTATTTGTTTTTGGGTAGAAAACAAATGACACAGTCACTTCAGCCTAGTGGAAGAGATAGGTAAGAAAAAGGCAATGACAAATTTTACCAAAAATATTTTTAAGTAGTCAAATATCCAACTCTAGCTAATAAGATCATGCTGAAGTGTTTGGGAGCAAGTGTACTGGTGTCTGCAACTTTGAAATGCATTTTATAAACAGAAGATGCATAGAGGGATGGGTAGATGGATGAATATTATGATATAGCAAATATGTCAAATATTATAGATCAAATGTTAATCGTGGAATCTAGATGGTGGGTAGTGGGTTTGCTATATAATTCTGTCAACTTTTGTGTATGTTTGAAAATTTTTATAACAAAATATTAGACAAAAAACGGCAACAGCAATGCAACGTGATAATATCTATAAAAGAGACCTGCAAAGAGGGCACCCAGCCCAGACTGTGACACGAGGCTGCAAGTGCAGGGAGCAGAGGTTAAGTAGGCACTTTCTTTTCTGCTGTGTTAAAGGGTTTAGACCATCTTGAAATCAATGAGGAACCAGTGAACAATGTTAAGCAGAGGAATGACATGATTACATTTTCATTTTAGGAAAATCACTCTGGTGACCATGTGAAGAATTAATTTTGCAGGCAAGCAAGCTTGGAGACTGAGAGACCTATTAGGAAACTTAGTAAAATAAGAGACAGGGCTCTTAAGCATCAGCAGTGGGAATGGAAAGAAGTGAACAATTCCAAGAAATGTTTAGAAAGTAGAATCAAAGAGCTTAGTACCCAACTGACCCAGCAGAGGGAAGGAAATGAAGGAAAAGGACAGTACCCAGTAGCTTGCTGAAAAGTATTTAACAATCGACCCTGAAAAAAAAAGTGTGTGTGTATATATATATATATGTACATTAGTTTATTCTAAATATTACTGATATGAAGGGTATGTACTTACAAATACTGTAATAACCAAATACACAATATTATCTACTGGAAATTCTGTATAGCAAATTGAATCTCGTAGGATGCTTCCATTGATTTTTGCCAAATTCTTGTATCCTTGGCCAACTTACGGTTGCAACTGATCAATGACTGTAGTTCCAACCAGGATGTTGATTGACATTTCCATTTTCTTTAACAAGTACACCCCTGCTTTCATACTTCTATGATACTTCTACTAGTGTATAACCTTTGGTATCTCTTTTCTCCCCTTATTCAGTCCTCTCCACAGGAGGAGGATTTAGATTTATCCTAAATGATGGGGTTAATAGGCTAACATCCACTGGTCCATGTTTCCTGAGTGGGTAGAATTAATGTGTTCAAAGTCCTATGCATGTGTGACCTCATCTTCTACATACTTACTATTAGGGATCCAAGGATGGGAAGTAGTGAGTAACGTCCCTTGCAGCTGGAAGGTTCTGTTTGGTGAGAAAGTCCAAAGTCTAAACATGAATGCTAGTACCAGGAAACTTAGTTGGGGTTGCAGGTCCAAGCTACATTCAGCTTTACTAATAGTAATGCTGACGTTCAGATCTCCATGTCTCTATTGTATGTATTTCTCAATTATCAATAACTCCAAGTCCAGAGGAAGAATGTTGTGAGTAATTATCACCCTTAACTCCCATACCCCTGTGTATATATGTGGGCATAGTTAAAAGGGAGTAGATTTTATTTCATTGTTTATATACTCTTCACTCCCCAACCTCTAAAATAAACACAAAGGAAAAAATTCAGGTTAAAAGGAATAATTTTAGAAACTAAAATTTTAAAGAGATGCTAGGAACACCAATGTTAATTTCAACTACAAGAAAAATAAATAGAGTCAATGCACTTATTGCAATGAATAAGCTTGTCCAATTCTATTTATCATAAATGGATGTTGCATTTTGCCAAATGCTTTTTCTGCATCTATTGAGATCGGTATGAATTTTGTCCTTCATTTTGTTAATGTGATGTATCACATTGATTGATTTGTGGATGTTGAACCATCTTTGCATCCCTGGAATAAATCCTACTTGTTCATGGTGTACGATCCTTTTAGTGTATTGTTGAATTCCAGTTTGCTAATATTTTGTTGAGGATTTTTGCGTCTGTGTTCATAAAGGATATTGGCCTGTGACTTTTTTTTCTTTTGGTGTCATTGTCTGGTTTGGGTAATGCTGGCCTCATAAAATGAGTTTGGAAGTGTTCCTTCCTCTTATATTTTTTAGATTCAATTCTATTTAATAGTCAGGGTAGGGCTTACTTGCATCTAATAATGTCAAGGCAACTGCTGATACATCAGCAGACTTTATAGGCTATTAAGTGGGAGTTTTACTTCCCAGACATGTATAGTAAAACTACAAGAAAGAAAAAATGTTAGGCAATAACACATGTATTTAATAAACAATTTACAGGCTTTAATATAAGAAATTATTTCTATATAAACAGAAAATGGTTTAGATCTTCAATCAGAGATGTAGAATTTACATGTATTGGGAGACAAAGTTCCTGATAATAGAATAAGATAGTAGGATAGGATAAGAAAAAAAAGCTTAGAGTTTCTCACAGAATTGAGTGCCTTCCCATTTTAAGCAGTCTCTTCCAGTTAAATTCAGTCTTTGACGCTATTCAGTTTCACCCAATACACTTATTTCTGGCATACTTATGAGACAGCAAATATGACAGATATGTATTTTCTTGGCTGACATGTTAAAAAAACAAATAAAATTTGGAATTTTAACTTTTAAACCATTAAATAAACAATTACACAGATGCTTTTTCCCCCAGCTTAATAAAAACTAAGTTGCTTTTGGAGAGATTATTTTTAAACTCAATGTGTAAACATCCATCATCACAATAAAACAGTTTTAATAGTCTGAGCATTTGCTTAGTTAATACACCATGCTTGAATACTTCTTGGGATATACAGTATCATTTCCTTTAAGGTACCATACATGTAACATATAGCATCATACCTCATATTAGAAAAGTGTCCCTTCCTCAAGACTTGCTGCCTGACAACTGTAGAATAACCATGATGCAAATGGCCTTCCTGGAGGTGTTTAATGCACAAACTGCAGAACCATAGGCCTCAGCCCTGTGTAAGATCACAGTGTTTATGCAATTAATATTTTAGTGTACAGTTGCAAAAACTTTTGTGTATTTATCATATTTTACAATTTGTACTAATTTCTTAAAGACTTGAAATTTTAGTTGCGTGAAATGGTTCACTCATTCTGATTACAGTTGAATGTAACCAATCTATTGAAAGAGCAGGCCTCCATAGGATCCGTCACAAAACAACTTTATTTTTCCCCCAACTGTCCTTTCATACCTATTTTTGAGGGCAGGATTTTCCTTTCCCCTTGCATGAAATTATAGGCAGGTGTCATGAGTCTCTGAGTCAGTCTTTGATATAAAAATCACTTCTTTCACATTGAGTCATAAAACTGATGTTTCAATAATTAAAAAGTCTATTTCCATGTAGCAGCTAAAACTCTGAGCTTAAAGCTTCTCCTCTCCCCAGCTGGGGCTTGCTTCAGGCTGGAAGCCTGCAGTGGGAAAGGGGACATGGTCATTTCCATTTCCCCACTTTGTGCCTCTCTGTCTTCCCCAAACTCATGAAGAGCAGTTTCTGACTCTTCAGGCAGAAAGCCTGGAAAAATCTACTTAACTGATTACTACTTTGCTTTGGTTTTGGAAGGTATTCACGTGATCCCTTTCTCCACTCTCCAGCTCTCCTGCTTTCGTCAGGGATTCTGCTTCACTGAGGATCCCTCGTCAAGATCTCTTAAACCTGCCAGGTCTCCTCTCTGGCAGGTGTCAAACACAGTCCTTCATACCACACATGAAACGCCTCCAAAGCCTATCAGCTGAAGTCGCTTCCCTCCCACCGGAAAGCCCTCTAACTGACTGCTCTAGGCTGCCTCTCTCCCCTTGTGACCCACATCTAGTCTGCAGGGCACGCTCCTGCATCGTTTATCCTGACAAACACTAGGAACGAAGGTTGTTCCCATAGACGCACCTCTCACCTCTCGGCCTTCAGAGCAACTAGCTGGCCTTCTGAGTTTCCAGGCATGGCTCAGACAGCAGTGTGCCACGTTTCCTGCCTGCATCCCTGTTCCCAGTTGCACAGATCAAGCTCTCCATTGAGAACAGCACTTTTAGACCTCTCCTAGGGGATTAGGAGTGAGACTCCCTGGAAATGAATTTCTCCAAAAAAATCTCTCCCAGACCCTTCATTTCCAACCCCTTTATATCCTTCAGTGTGTTTAGGTCTTCAGGTTACAAAATTTTTCCAGCACTGCATAGGTGTTAGCACTATGCTAGCACTATGCTAGCACTGCATAGGTGATATCACTTTGGAATGTGAGAATATTCATCACCTATTGTTTTGCTCCAGTCTAGTGATGACAAATCCTATTTTTAACATCCTGTTACATAAACAAATATGCTGTATGAGCATAGCTAAATCCTGAAAGTGAAGCAGAGAAATGAAAACAGTTGTGCATGGTAGAAATATCTGAATTTTAAGACATTTCCTTGAATATTGTTTTCGCAATAATATTTTTAAATTTTGAGTTGGAATGAAAGCATTCATGTGTTTCTTTAATTTTTCATCATGCATTCGTTGTTTTGATTCAACAAATAATATGGGGAACAATGATAATTGTAATGTGTATCCCACTCTCAAGGAATTCACAGTAGAACCATATGAGTATATTGTAATGTAATCTGCAGTAACATTATTATAATATAATACGTAATTATGTGTGTGTGTATGTGTAAAGAGGCTAAGGGTGTGAGACAGGCACAGTGACAAGTGCCAAGGAGTTCAGAAAGGTAGACATGTCCTCCAGTTGTGGGAGACTTTGAGAAACTGAGGGACGTATCTTGAGAAACGGATAGAATTTAATTTTTCTAAGCCATGGAGAAGAATATTCCAGGGAAAAATGGAATAAAGGCATGTTTAGGGAAGTTGCTTTGTAAAAGTAATTGGGAATAATTCAGTAGGGCTGGAGCTAGTATAGGTTAAAAGATCAAGTTGGAAAGATATGTTGGGCCAGAATGGGGACAATCTCATGTCTATAAATTCTTTTAATATCCCAGAAGCTTTTGTGTATGTTACATAGAGAGGAATATTCACCATTTATTAACTTATTAATTTTAAAACAATATATATACCTCACACAGATAATTCATGAAATATACTAACTTAATAGATTACATTTCTCCAAACTCGTAAACATCGTTGCAAACTGAATCCCCCTTTTCAAGTTTAGAGCAGCAGATTCTTTTTAAATGTTTTTCAAGAGAAGACAAAATATACTCAACATTGCAATGACTATAAAACTGACTGATACAAAATTTACAAAAGGGCTAAAACTTAGGAAGTAAATTTGTTTCCTCATCATTTCTATCCTGATTCTGATTCTCTTTATGCTTCTGATTTCTTACCTCTTCCATTTCTTCCTGGGGTTACAATTATACTCAGCTGAGAAAGCCAGGCTTAGTTTTGCAAATAAGCTGCTGATAGTCCAAGATTTTGAACATGAGAATTAAGTCCATTACCCATTTGAAGATTTTATAGTCACACATTGCACATTACATCAGAAACAGTCCAAATTATTGGCTGAGGCCAATCAGATATGCTTTGAGTTTTTGGTGACCTGGTCTTTTCCTCAAAATGACACTGGTTCTGAACTCATCTTCATAGTTAGATATATGTCTAACTTTCAGTGTTGGTTCGGGAAATCTTCTTCTCATTTTACTACCAAAAGAAGCCTACTTTTACAACTGCTTTGGGCTTCATTGGGTTTAGGTAATTCTAAAATTAATTTGATCCATTGAAAATACAAATTTTCTTTCTCATCAACCACAAAGACTTCACAATATTGACATCTTAACTCCAGGCTGAGGAGTTTGGATCTTGGTCTGTAGGAAACATGAGCCAATGAAGGGTTCTAAATAAGAGAGTCGAGTGAGATGTGCTTCAGGAAGATCAAAGGTTTAGTATAAAAGGGTAGGAACAGGGGAACCAGAGACAAGTTTGGAGACTATTGTCTGGGTGAGCAGTAATTAAGACCTAAATAAACTAGGGCAATGGCTGTGGGAGCAGAGAAATTAGCAGAATTTAGACACTTATCTGTTTCAAAAGCCCAAATGTGATTTACTCAAATCCCGCCCAATGAGTGGAAGAGACCAGGCAGAGAGATGGCTGTGGTTTCACTGGGATTTGATTGTAATGTTGATGGCTGCTACTTTAGTGCTTCAGTGCTCATCGGAAGGGATAAGCCCAGTTGCTTAGTCAGTTCGGGCTGTTGTAACAAATTACCATAGACTAGGTCCCTTATAAACAACAGAAAATTATTTCTCACAGTTTTGGATGCTGAAAATCTGAGATGAGGTGTCAGCACGGTCGGGTTCTGGTGAGGGCCCTCCTCTGGGTTTCAGTGCCGACTTCTCATTGTGTCCTTACAGGGCAGAAAAGCGTTGAGAGGGCTCTCTGGGGTCGCTTGTATAAGGGCACTACTCCCACTCTTGAGGGCTTCACCCTCATGACCTAATTACCTCACAGGAGCCCCACCTTCTAAAATCATCACGTGGGGGGTTAGAATTTCAATATATCAATTTGAGGGGGGGGTACAAACATTTAATCCATAATGCCAAGATATCCACTAGTGAAACAGACACCCTGTGAAGAGGCAATCAATGAGCAAAGCAGGAAATGTTAGCATCACCCGTGGTGCAGTTATCGTCCTAAAACTACCCCAGTTGATATACACTTTGCATTGCTGCTTGAACCTTATTATCTCTGACTTAACTCTGTGGGTATAGGATTATGAAGTTGAAGTGTCTGTCTATCATTATGGAATTAAGCATCCTAATCCCTCCAACAATACTCTTTAAAATAATATTCACTGGGTTTTCTCTCATTAAAAAAGTTTTACATTGTTTATCTCAGAAAACAGAAAAGTATAATAAAGAAAATATTGATCACCTTTAAACCTACCCCGCAGAGACATCTACTGTTAAAATGTTGGCACAATTCCCTCTAGTCTTTAAAAAATAAGGTTAGGATCATTATGTTTATTCCATCTGGTACTACTTTATTCCTATAACAATAGACGGTGAGTGTTTCCTCTATCTTTAAATATTTTTTTTCCCCTGAAACAGAGGTTAGTAAACTAATCCAAACTGCCACCTGTTTCTGTAAATAAAGTTTCCTGGAACACAGCCATGTCCCTTTGTTTATGAACTGTCCATGGCTGCTTTTGTACTAGAACAACAGAATTGAGGAGTTATGATAGAGGCAGTATAGCCTGCAGAGCTGAACATTTTTACTATCCGGTCCTTCACAAAAAAAAGTTGCCAACCTCTGTTTTAAAAGATAATTTTAATGGCACATAGAATTAGATCAGAGGCTGTTTTATTTGGTAGTGAATGGACCAGTAGTTAGAAGCACAAGGGTAGAGCCAGATTGTCTGGGTTCATATCCTAGCCCCACCACTTAAGAGATATCTTAGGCAATTTATTTAACCTCTCTGTGCCTCAGTTATCTCATCTGTAAAGTGGGGAAATTATCAGCCTCATCCTTATAAGATTGTGGCGAATTCTGTGATGCACCACCCAGGTGTCCCCCTTCAGTAATGAGTGACTTATTCCTTCAGCTGCTGGGGGTGTTACCAGCAGCTGGCCCACAGCTGTCAGCCTTCTTTGGGGACTGCCTTGCCAAGAAAACTGCCTCATTCAAAGTCATCCTTTTTCAAGGGACAGCTCACATCAATGACACATCCACATCAGTGAGGTAGTAATAAAGGCCTGGGTCCCTTGTCCCAACTCAACACGACTCTGAAGGGCCAGTTCAATTCCAAAGTTTCCTGTGGATTGGCTGAGTCCTTTATTGGTATTGAATCATAGCTCGGCTTCTCCCTCTGCCCAATCCTACATCTTCTTCCTCTCTTTCACAAGTGTTTATCTCAAGAATACTCTCTAGTAAGTATCCTACATCCTAATCTCCATCTTGGAAGACGGCTCTCAAAGCGCCCAATCTGAGGCAGAGTGTTCAATGAGCCTATATTGTAAAGTATCTGGCACGTAGTACATGCTATATAATTGTTTGTTATCAAACTCATAAATAATCCACTGGGAGACAGTAGAATGGACATACAAGTTCAAGGAGAAAAAAAAATAGAATAATATAAAATTTCCTACAATTAAAGAATAGCTTATTCACTAAATTTTTAAATGAATGATAGTGAGAAACTTACACTAAGGTATTTAAATTTCATTGGATACATTTAAAGTTCGATACAACCATTTTATTTACAATATAAACATTAAAAATGTATTAAAAATCATACCCTTGGCAACTTTGTAAATTTACTATGACAGTGTTAGATGTAATCCCCAAAAATGTATGAATAAGTGCATTGTTTTACAAAATTAATTTGTGAGTGTGCTAGAATACTTTTTAAAGACCACTATTTTAAGATATCTCAAATCTTCTCATCCTCAACCTTTGTAAAAAGATTACCTAAGCCATATCACATGTTCACAGGGCCTTAATTTCCACTTGGTGCCTAAAGAGTAAAAGTTGCTCTCAGGTATAGACTGATTTTGTTCATGTGAAAATAAAGGGAGTTGGGATTAGCCAGTCACAGACTCCACGGAATATTCCAATAGTTGCTGAATTGCTGCCGAGGGCAGCAGTAAATAAGGAAATTAGCAATCTTCAACTGCTCTCCTTTATTGGTTTAAAACCACAGCAAAAAATCCTATACTGGATCACCACAACATTAATAAAGGAGCTTAAAAAGAAGAGCATCCTGTTAGGGTTACAGAAGTTTAAAAAACAAAACAAACATTAAGACTAGCAACTCTGGCATCCATTACAAAAATGAATGTTTGATAAAGACAGCTAGTGTAACCTCAGACCAGTCTGTTAAATACCCTGATACGGTTTGATCTTCCAACAAATACAATGTACTCTCCCACTTGGTAAATTTTTTTTTTTAATTTATTTATTTTTGGCTGTGTTGGGTCTTCGTTTCTATGCGAGGGCTTTCTCTAGTTGTGGCAAGCGGGGGCCACTCTTCATCGCGGTGCGCGGGCCTCTCACTATCACGGCCTCTCTTGTTGCGGAGCACAGGCTCCAGACGCACAGGCTCAGTAGTTGTGGTTCACGGGCCTAGTTGCTCCGTGGCATGTGGGATCTTCCCAGACCAGGGCTCGAACCCGTGTCCCCTGCATTGGCAGGCAGATTCTCAACCACTGCGCCACCAGGGAAGCCCGGTAAATATTTTTGAATACATATTATGTAGTCGGGAGCTACAGGAAATCCAAAGTTCTATACTAAAAGTTTACTATCCACAAGGAAAATACTGTCTGCCATTTTCTGGACAGCAGGAAGGGAGAAGAATAAGTCAATGTCAGGCAGCTTCTCTTTTAAGGGACATTCTCCAGTTCCACTCACAAGGAACAGGGTTTAGTGAAGAAGGAGAATCAGTTTCCAAGTAGAATGAGAAAAGTGTCACTTATTCCTATGGGGACTTTAGGGTGCAAGGAACTGAAAGCAATGTGAAAAGAGTACACTTTCACAAAAGCTTAGATGGAAAAGGAAGGCGAGAAAAAGATATTAGCTAGAAGGAGTGTGGAGCAGAGATATTGCTTTAGGATTTATTCAACAAATTTTTGAGCATATGCTCTGTGCTATGCACTGTTTTAGGTCTTGGAGATTAAGCAGAGAATAAAGCAGACAGAGTCCCTGTCTATTAGTTAGGGAATAGGCTAAGCCACTATAACAAACAGGTCCAAACAAACAGTAATTTTTAAAAGAAGAGAGTTTATTTTCTCTTGTGTAATGGTCGAAACTCTGTGGCTGATCCAAGGGAGGAGGGAACCTCAGCTCTCCAAATTAGGCTGGGGCTTAGACTAGTGGAGCAGTTTTGCCTTCCTAAATACATGGCTTCCCTTTCTAGTCCATGTTTCTTTTTGCCATTTTCCAGAGAGCAAGAAGGGAGAAGAGGTAGTAGACAGCAAGCAGCTTCTCTTTTAAGGGACACGATCCAGTTCTACTCACATCTCACTGGCCACAGTTTTTGTTTTTGTTTTTTTTTAACTTTTTATTTTATATTGGAGTACAATTGATTAACAATGTTGTATTAGTTTCAGGTATACAGCACAGTGATTCAGTTATTCATATACATGTATCTATTCTTTTTCAAATTCTTTTCCCATTTAGTTTGTTACATAATATTGAGCAGAGTTCTCTATGCTCTACAGTAGGTCCTAAATATAGCAGTGTGTACATGTCAATTCCAACCTCCCTAACTATGCCTCCCCCTGGTAACCCCAAGTTTGTTCTCTAAGTCTGTGAGTCTTTTTCGATATAGCCACGCCTAGCTGAAAGGGAGGCCAAGGAATGGTCATTCCTAACTGCATCATCAAATGCCTTGCTGATACTTGCGGGTGGAGGTTTAACAGAATGAAAACTGAGGATGTGGAGCATATATTCCAGAAGGGGATGACAACAATAGGCAAGTAAAGAGCAGTTTTAATGGAATGGTGGGCATGAAAGTCTCAGTCAACAGAATTCAGGGGAAGACAGGAGGATGTGGGATTAGAGAGAGTCAGTATGGCTTTCTCCTTCAAGGAGAAAAGTGGGAGTGACTTGAATATATATTGAAGGTAAAGAACCAGTAGAAACGAGGAGGTTGAAGACACATGGAAGAGGAGAAAATTGATGGTGCTAGGTCCCCGGAGAAACAGCATATAAGGCCCCTCCTCTTTCTCTACGTCAGCTATAAGAAGGTGAAAATGGGAGTGAGTGAAGATGTGAGGGGAAGGAAAGAGAAAATAGTAGGAGACTGGGAATTCCTAACTAATAGTTTTAATTTGCTTCTGAAGTAGGAAGCAAAGTCACCTCCTGAGTGTGAGGAGAGATGTTTCCCTCAGCTTTGCATGGTAGGAGTGGATAAGGAATGGACTTGTATTGATCTGAGGTTGGGGATTTGGGGCCAGGGCCAAAACCATTGAGAAGATTGGCAAGATAGTGTTTGAAGTGATGAATCCTATGGTATCTGCCCTCAGTACTCAGCACCTTCCTAAGCCTCCACTTCTCCAACAGCAGGAGTGAAAAGGAGCCTTAGACCTCCACAGGCAATACTCTCCCCAAACTCATCCTCTTACCCAAACTATCTGCCTTGAAGATCATCAGGACTAAGCTCAGTATGCTGTTTATATCTATCACAAGCCCCAAACCACCCACCTTTAACTGTGAACAGACAAGCACAGATTGCTGGACACCTGAAAAAAGTTTCTATAAGATTTGTAACACCTGTAGCAGCACCATTCACTCAATTACAGGAGCCAGAAACCTAGAATCCTCTTTCTCCCTGACTCACTTAATCAGTCATCAAGCTCTGTTCATCCCAACGTCTAAATATTCCCCAGGCCACACACTTCTCTCCATCCCCACTCTCCATAGCACTGGTAGTCTGGGTTACCATCATCTCTCATTTGGATACTTACCTTAACCCATAAAAATAGATTACACCATTCTCCTGGTTAAAAACCTTCAATGACTGCACCAATGCCTTTAGGAAAAGTCCATTCAGACTCACTAACCTGATTTCCAAATGCCTTTCTAATACATCATCTTAATCTGTCCCCACGTCCTCTGTTCACTCGTCCATACTCCACTGTTTCCGCACTGCTATATGCTCTTCCTCTGCTCTAGAAGGCTCTTCTCTTCCAAACCCCTCCGACCTGTTCGCTTTCCCAGCTAATCTCATCTTCATCCTTGTCTCAGCCTAGCAGTCAAGGAAGTGTTCCTGACACACACACCCCAAACACTAAGGGGGCGCCCCTCCTGCGAAGCGCTGTTTTAGCCCTAACTAGGCAGCCCTCTAATTGCCTGTTTCCTGCCAGGACCATATCTTTTTTGCTCACTCCAGTGTCCCCAGCATTACAGCAAGTACACAATAGGCACTCTAGACGTGTTTGTGGAATGAGTAAATGAGTGAATAAATCGTGAACCAAATACCCTGGACTTTCTACTACATAGATGGCCCACAAATAAATTTTTAATGGAAATTTATTTTTTAATATTTATTTATTTATTTGGCTGTGAGGGTCTTAGTTGCTGCACAGGGCATCTTCGTTGGGGCGTGCAGGATCTTAGATGCCACACGCAGGATGTAGTTCCCTGACCGGGAGTTCAACCCAGGCCCTCTACATTGGGAGCACAGAGTCTTAACCACTGGACCACCAGGGAAGTACCTTAATGGAAATTTAAACCAATTAAATGAGCTAAAGCATCCAAATCCCTTAAAATTGATAACCCAGCTCTGAGAGGAGTCCGGCTCCCCGTGACCAGGATCCCGCCTGGGGACTCAGGGGGCGGGACCTGAGGAGATGGACCAGGGCGCTTGGACAGCAGGCGGGGCCTGCGGGGCCTCTGGGGCCGCAGGCCCCGCCCCAGGGCGGTGCGACTCGGCGGGCAGTGCGACTCGGCGGGCGAGCGAGGGGCGGGGCTCGTAGCGGGGAACTCCCCTTCCCAGGCCCAGGCAAGTCCGCGAGTCTGCGAGGCGTGGTGGTCGGGTAGTGGACCCTGGTCCTGTGGCCCTGGTTAGTGGCAGCGTCGTGCGGCCGCCATCTTGCCGGCGTGTGGACCACCCCCGTCGGGAGGGGCTGCGACTAGGCCGGAAGCGGCAGTACTAAGGCAGCGCCGCCTCCCAGGTCGGTGAGTGCGGGCCGGGCCGCGTCTCCGCTCTTGGGACCGGGAGGCCCGAGTCGAGGGCTCGGGAGCGCCAGGACGGCCGCTAGGCGCCCGGGCAAGCCCAGTTGAAAAGCCCGGGCGGGTGTGGACCCGGGGTCCTCCTTGGAGCCGAGGCGCGGGGAGTCGCGTTCAGCGCTGCGGGATAACCGCGCCGGGCGTCAGGCCGGGCCTGAGAGCTGCGAGCGGCCCGCGGGCGCGGGGACCTCCTTCGGGGTGCTGGGTCCGCGCTGCAGCCTCCACCGCGGCCGGATTGTGTAGAATCGCGTCCTCCCCTTGGACGCGAAGCTGAGCCCGGTGTCTGGAGCGTGGGAGTCGCCCTTAGATTTCTGCATTACGCGGCAGAGCAGCCAGCCTTGCTCTAGTTGTACTCTAAATAAATACTTCTTAAAGGGCCTGTCACCCGCGTAGCTCTTGTCCTCTGCATATACGAGTAATGAAAATTCCGTAAGAGGATAAAGCTTCTCACAGGAGCCACGAGCATTCCTAAATTACTTAGCAAATGACTGCCTTTGCAGCCTTTTGTTTAACTATATTTTAAGGGAAATTTGGAGATATATATAGAGCATCTCCTTGAAGATGGTGATGGTAGAAGTTTATTGAAACTGCTACTGTTGTTATTTGTCATGGTAAGACAAGTAGAAAAGACAACAACATAAAAGGGTGATTGGATACCTTGTACACTTAGTATTATATAGATCTTCACTGTTCAGCAGCCACACAGGATTGAGATGTGCTGAAAGTATAAAAAACATATTGGATTTCCAAGACTCGGTACCACAAAAAAAAGAAAAGAAAAAAAGTAGATTTCTCATTAATAATTTTACATTGATTACATGTTGAAAGGATACTATTTTTGATATGTTAGGTTAAATAATATATATTGCTAAATTAGATTTATTTCTTTTTATTTTTTTTCAATGTGGCCATTAGAAAATTTTAAGTTATGTGGCTTACACTATGTTTCTGTTGGACAGGGCTGTTATAGATGTTCTGGTGAGGACCACAGAATCATCATCATGGCTTTCCTTTGCTCAGAAACCATTGATGGGAAGTGAGTGCTTGTTATACTTGAAGGTGAGCATCTAAATATAAGCTGTAATTATTGCAAATCCTACCCCTTCTACCCCCAATTTTTCAATGTCTCCAGCATTAGAAAACATTAATTTCCAGGGCTGTTTAAGGGAATCGTAGTGATACTGACGCATTTGTTGATGCATAGAACTCATTTAATTTGATTGTCACAACTCTGTGAGAAGGAGATAGGGTGGGTTCTATCTCCATTTTATAGTCTTGGAGTATTAAGGGGCTTGTTAGGGTCTAGCTAGTAGTGGCTGGAGGTCTTCTGACTCCAGGCTCACTTGTCTTTGCTCTCCACCATACTCCTAGTGGTGTTTGTTCAGGAGCCAGGATCCATCTATATTGTGTTGGATTGTAAAGAAATACAGTTGACTCTTGAGCAACACGGGTTTGAACTGCATGGGTCTGCTTATACGTGGATTTTTTTCAATGGTAAATACCACAGTACTACACAATCCACAGTTGGTTGAATCTGAGGATGCAGAACCACAGATAAGGAGAAACCACTTATACAGAGGGCCAACTATAAGTTACATGTGGACTGCGTTGGAGGGTCTGCGGCCTAACCCCTGAGTTGTTCAAGGGTCAGCTGTACATTTCTTAAGAGGGTGCTTATAGATGTACCTCTGTATTCAGGGCCAGCTTCATGGTGTGTGAGCTGTGCAGTCACACAAGGCCCATCTTTAGAAGGCCTGGCACTTGGTTTAATGCTCTGCTGTCACAGTATTGAAATTCTTAATAAGCTTTGAAGAAGGGGACCCTGCAAATGATATAGCTGATCCTTTCTCTATGCAATAATCTAGGATGGGAGTAGGGTGGTGTTGGAAAAGAATCAAAACATCTGGTCTTCTCTTTACTCCTATGTGAATTACGCAGGGTTTGCTAGCCTCTTTCTAACTCTCAAGTTCTGTGATTCTGTATGAGTTACTGTAGTCAGATTTTGTGGATGGTAATATAAATATGTGCATAATATCAGAAGAAATACGGATGATTCTTCATTGAGAGTCATGTAAATCAAATAGTTTTTAGAATTATAGTAACACTTGCTTTTTTTTTTTAAGATGGATTTTTCCATGTGGCACCCAGGTTTTTTTTTTTTACCATTTGTGTGAAGAGTACAGTTGTAGGAAGGAAGCCTATATAAAAAGTGTGCTTATTTTAGCATTTGTCTTTCAGTGAGATAGGAAGATGGGCCAGATCTCAGGATACCTCCAGTTAAGAGGTTTCCTCTGTTTGCAAGGGCATGAGTATGAATAAAGCCTTACTTGGCAGTATCTGTTCCTTCTTTTTGTTGTCTTAGCTACTTCCTGTTACACAAGGTGCTTCTGTTCCTTCTCATTCTTAAATTTTTAAATTCTCTTTAAGACTGGACATAACTTCAGCACTAGAATGCAGGTTTTATTAGTGTATTAGTTCACTTGGGCTGCCATAACAAAATACCATAGACTGGATGGCTTAAACGACAGAAATTTATTTTCTCACAGTTCTGGAGGCTGGAAGTCTGAGATCAGGGTGCCAGTATGGTCCGGTTCTGGTGAGAGCTATCTTCCTAGCTTGCAGACAGCCTCCTTCTCACTGTGTACTCACATGGGGAGAGGGCTTTGGTATCTCTGTATTTTAAGGGCACCAGTTTTGTCAGATCAGGACTTCACCCTTATGACCTCATTTAACCTTAACCTTAATTACCTCCTTAAAGACTCTATCTCCAGGACAGTCACGTGGAGTCATGATTAACACTTCAACATACGAATTTTGGGGGGTCACAGTTCATTCCATAGCAACCTTATTTGTCCCTGTTGACTACTGTGTTCCCAGCATTTAGAACAGTGCCTAGAACATAGAAGATGCCCCAAAATGCTTATAGAATAAACGAAAGTCAGTGTATTAGAGTGATCCTCTCAGGGTTGCTCACTGTGGGCCCTTACCCATTATTGGAACCCGTTACGACAGTGGGCACTTTGCTCTTGGCTTGAGCCAACCCCTACTGGAAAGGGCAATGGGCGTAAGCATGGGGAGATTAGTGAAATTTGGAGAAAGCAGTGTGAGAGGTGTCAGAGGGAGCATTTAACAAATGCATTCATTTAACAAGTAATTACTAAGTGTCTACTAAGTGCCCAGCACTGTGCTGGGTACTAGAGGTTCAAATGGAGAGCAAAAAGGATACTTTACCTGCTCTTAGGGAGTTTATAATCTAGTAGGAGAGATGGAGAGGGTGATTTATTTTTTGTTGTTTATTTTTTAAATTTTATTTATTTTATTTTTGCCTGTGTTGGGTCTTCGTTGCCGCACACGGGCTTCCTCTAGTTACGGAGAGCAGGGTCTACTCTTCGTTGCGGTGCGTGGGCTTCTCATTGCGGTAGCTTCTCTTGTTGCGGAGCACGGGCTCTAGGCATGTGGGCTTCAGTAGTTGTGGCTCGCGGGCTCTAGAGCATAGGCTCAGTAGTTCTGGTGCACGGGCTTAGTTGCTCCGCAGTATGTGGGATCTTCCTGGACCAGGGATCGAACCTGTGTCCCCTACATTGGCAGGCAGATTCTTATCCACTGCACCACCAGGGAAGCCCGAGAGGGTGATTTAAAGGGAAGGAATGTCCTCCATTGAGAGTATATATCTAAGTAACCTGATTTAGATTGGGGAGGGGATAGAGTGTGGTTGATGTCAAGGTTGAGCAGGTTTTAACATGGCCAAGAAGGGAGGGAAGAATGCTCCAACCGGAGGGAATGGCATTTGCAAAGGTGTGGTGATGGGGGGTGGAGGATTACATTCTAGGCAATGAAAAGGCCAGTATAGCTAGAACACAGTTAGCAGGGAGGAGAACAGGGTGCATTGAGGCAGGATCAGTAGATAGGCCAAAGCATTTAGGGTTTTGTAGGTTTTGTCGAAGAATGAGAACTCTATGCTAACAGCAGTTGGAAACCATGAGAGGGTTTTAAGCAGGAGTTGGATAACCTGGATAAGCTTGTATTTCAAAAAGATCACTTTGATTTCATAAAGGCCAGAGTGGGAAGGTGAATATAAGAACTGCTGAACCAGCACCACAGGCCAGACATGTTGTCTACCTTAATTTTTTATGGAGTCAGTCTGCAGAGCTGTGAGACTCTGCAGACTGCGTGGAAGAAAGAAGACAGTTGAGCTAGTCGGGGAAGGCAAAAGTGGCAAGGAAATGAAGAAATTGAGGGTGCTAGTAAGAATATAATTGAAATGATTGATCTTGGGCTTCAGAACTATTAAGGAAGGAAATAAGGCAGTATGAGAATTCTTAGAGGCTTTTCCCAGTCATCTAAATTTTACGAGTCTATTGAAATTCTAGACTAATAATTCCTGACTGAAACTTTTACAAGATCAAAATATATGTTTGAGCTGAATTTATTTAGAATATCTTTCTTAGGAGTCTGCGCCAGGCTCTGCACCTGGTACAGGGTATAGAGAGATGAATGAACCATAACTTCACTCTTTAAGAACTGACAACATGGGTGTACAGATACCAGTTGCCATGAAGATTATGAGTATCTTTGTTCATTTTTAATCCAGACTGTTACCTCTAGCCAGACTTGCTTAAAAACAGAAATTTACATTTTTGTAAGTAGCTTTTATTATTAAACTATCATTTTTAGCATAACTATTTTTAGTGCTTATGTGCTTAAATTACTACTAGAATATTTATCTTTTCAAAATTCCTGTTTCAAATACCTATTCGAAGTTTACAGAATTGAAAACTGAAAGAGCCTCTAATGCTCACTTAATTCAGTTTCCCAAAGTGCAGTGTGTCCTACTGGTCATAAACAGGATGATTTTAGGTAACACAGTCAAGCATTTTTTTTTTTTCCAGTCAAGCATTTTTAATAGTTATATATTTATTTAAGTATGTTAGAAAAAAATACATTTAGCATATTGTACCCATGACTCATGGGCCTTATGATGAAATTAAAATTGATTTTCAGATTTTAAAAATGAGTCAGTTTAAATAAAAATATTAAATAATGGCACAGGTGGTACATGAATAACTAAAATTTGGGAAACACTAGTCTAAACCAGTTCTTACGTTGTACAGATAAGGACCCCCAAACACAAAGGCCTTTTTGAGGTATACAGCTAGTATATGTCAGAGCTAGGACTCGAACTCGACTCCGCTCAATACATTCCTGCTTCTTATCGTTGAAATTTGAGGAAGAAACTAGTGGCTTTGTACTTTAAATCTGCATTGGTCATTATGGTGGCCTCATGTGGCTATTTATATTAAAATTAATTAAAATTAAATAAAATTTAAAATTTGCACTGCCACATTTCTAGTGCTCAGTAGCCACATGTGGCTAGTAGCTACCATTATTGGACAGTACAAATACAGAACATTTCTATCATTGCAGAAGGTTCTGTTGGATAGTGCTGCTTTAAACTTGTTGCTTAGGTACGTGATTCATAACCCTTTAAAGTTTTATCCCCTTCAAATGGATAATACTTATTAATTTGCTCACCACACTGAAGTTATTTCAACCCTGAGGTTAAATTGAAGGTACTAGTCATAGTGCAATTCAGATAATTGATCATGGGAAATAAAACCAGAATGGAGTTCTCAGATTCCTACCAGCTCATCTTATTGGAGGAAGTTCTTCTTTTCCCCTTTTATTAATAAATATTGTCTTGAATTCATAGCAGTTAGAAGAAATATAAATATATTGAAAAACAGAGTACCTGTGTAGAAAATTTCCTGACTTTCTGAATAGTTGAGTCAGCTTAGAATTGTATTTTGTTAACATTTTAAAACTTTTTATTTTTAAGCAGATTTTCAGTGAATGGACCTAACTGCACTCTTTGAGATCATCAGTAAGCATGAGTGGTACCAAACCTGATATATTGTGGGCACCACACCAGGTTGATAGATTTGTTGTATGTGACTCAGAACTTAGCCTTTATCACGTGGAATCTACTGTGAATTCAGAATTCAAAGCTGGATCTCTACGTTTATCCGAAGACTCTGCAGCTACATTACTCTCAATAAATTCAGAAACACCCTATATGAAATGTGTTGCCTGGTATCTCAATTATGATCCTGAATGTCTCCTAGCAGTTGGACAAGCAAATGGTCGAGTTGTACTTACAAGTCTTGGTCAAGATCATAACTCAAAGTTCAAAGATTTGATAGGAAAAGAGTTTGTTCCAAAACATGCACGACAATGCAATACTCTTGCATGGAATCCATTGGATAGTAACTGGCTTGCTGCTGGTCTAGATAAACACAGAGCTGACTTTTCAGTGCTGATTTGGGACATCTGCAGCAAGTACACGCCTGATATAGTTCCCATGGAGAAAGTAAGACTTTCGGCAGGTGAAGCTGAAACAACATTATTAGTAACAAAACCACTTTATGAATTAGGACAGAATGATGCTTGTCTCTCTCTTTGTTGGCTTCCACGAGACCAGAAACTTCTCCTTGCTGGTATGCATCGTAACCTAGCCATTTTTGATCTTCGGAATACAAGCCAAAAGATGTTTGTGAATACAAAAGCTGTTCAGGGCGTGACAGTAGACCCATACTTCCATGATCGTGTTGCTTCCTTTTATGAAGGTCAGGTTGCAATATGGGATCTTAGGAAATTTGAGAAGCCAGTTTTGACTTTGACTGAGCAACCAAAGCCCTTAACAAAAGTAGCATGGTGTCCAACTAGGACTGGTCTGCTTGCCACTTTAACAAGGGATAGTAATATTATTAGATTATATGATATGCAGCACACACCCACTCCCATTGGAGATGAAACTGAACCCACAATAATTGAAAGAAGTGTGCAACCCTGTGACAATTACATTGCCTCCTTTGCTTGGCATCCAACAAGTCAAAATCGAATGATAGTTGTAACTCCCAACCGAACGATGTCTGACTTCACTGTTTTTGAAAGGATCTCTCTTGCCTGGAGCCCAATTACATCTTTAATGTGGGCTTGTGGTCGTCATTTGTATGAATGTGCGGAAGAAGAAAATGATAATTCTTTAGAAAAAGATATAGCAACGAAGATGCGCCTTCGGGCTTTATCGAGGTACGGACTTGATACAGAACAGGTGTGGAGAAACCATATTTTAGCAGGAAATGAAGATCCACAGCTCAAGTCACTCTGGTATACTCTGCACTATATCCTTTGCATTGTGAGTTTTGTAAGATGAATTTGGTAGAAATGTTCTTGAAATTTGCCGAAAGGTCAGTCTGTAAATATCGTGCTGAATGTTTTATGTGCAAATGCAAGTTTCTTAATACTAAAATTCCATAGTAAAATTGTTTAAAACTGTTGAAATACTGCTTTGCAGATTGTGTAGGAGGGAGAAAAATATGTGTCTACAATAGAGTAGAACCAACCACCTTCTTGCACTGATGCCTATTATGAATTGGCTCCAAATCAAAATAAATTTAGCTTTGAAATGTTTTATTATGCATCATTACTAGTATTTCCTATGCATTTAAATACTTATGAAGCAGTATACAGAAGATATGGATCAGAAATCTCCAGGCAACAAAGGATCATTGGTTTATTCAGGAATTAAATCAATTGTAAAATCATCTTTGGGTAAGAAAATTCTGTTTTATTTTCTGCAATATGTTTATAATTTTTGTACTCTTATTTTTCCCACAAATTTAGTTATCTCAGGATAGTGTACATAAATATTCTTTTTTTGTTGTGTTGTTTTTGACTAGATATTTTTAGTGAATTGTTGCGTTAAATGCATAATTGTTCTTATATTTAAAATTCTTTTTGGAAGGAGTCTTGGTTCTTTGAAGTAATTGACTTTCTAAATTTATTCATTAATTTATTCACTATTATTGGTTTTGAAGACCCACTTTGAAAGGTATTACATTAGAGGATTTATAGGATCCTGGTTGTTAGTTCAGATTTTATCACAGTATTTGCTTTTATAAAAACTAAATTAAAAAATTTCCAACTGAAGGAGACCCCTTTTTATTTTGCTGCCTAAACCCTCTCACTTAGGTACCCAATGGTAAGTACTGTATAACTATGACATGAGGTATGGCCTTACCTGAGGTGTCTTACCTGAAAGTCTTTTTTTTTTTAAATTGCTGTAGATTCAGTTTCCATTTTTCCTTTCTTTTTTTTTTTAAATTAATTTTTATTGGCATATAGGTGCTTTACAATATTGTGTTACTTTCTGCTGTACAGCAAAGTGAATCAGTTATACATATACATATATCCACTCTTTTTTAGATTTCTTTCCCATTTAGGTCACCACAGAGCACTGATTAGAGTTCACCGTGCTCTACAGTAGGTTCTCATTAGTTATCTATTTTATATATAGTAGTGTATATATGTCAATCCCAACTCCCAATTCATCCACCACCCACGCCCCCCACCCCCGCTTCTCCCCTTGGTAACTATAAGCTTGTTTTCTACATTTGTGACTCTGTTTCTCCTTTGCAAATAAGTTCATTTTTCTAGATTCCATGTATAAGCGATATTATATGATATTTGTCTTTCTCTTTCTGACTTCACTCTGTATGACAATCTCTGGGTCCATCCATGTCGCTGCAAATGGCATTATTTTGTTCCTTTTTATGGCTGAGTAATATTCCATTGTATTGATATATATATGTACCGCATCTTCTTTATCCATTCCTCTGTTGATTGACATTTAGGTTGCTTCCATGTCCTGGGTATTGTAAATAGTGCTGCAATGAACATTGCGGTGCATGCATCCTTTCGAATTATGGTTTTCTCTGGATATATGGCCAGGAGTGGGATTGGTGGATCATATGGTAGCTCTATTTTTAGTTTTTTAAAGAACATCCATACTGTTCTCCATAGTGGCTGTATCAATTTACATTCCCACCAACAGTGTGGAAGGGTTCCCTTTTCTCCACACCCTCTCCATCATTTATGATTTGTAGATTTTTGATGATGGTCATTCTGACTGGTGTGAGGTGATACCTCACTGTAGTTTTGATTTGCATTTCTCTAATAATTAGTGATGTTGAGCAGCCTTTCATGTGTTTTTTGGCCATCTGTATGTGAAGTAGTCTTTGATGATTGAATGATGCATGAATTAATGTAGGATTGAAATTAATAAATTATTTAAGAGTAAGATAAAGATGACAGAAGAGCCAAACTTACTGTTTTTTCACTGACTTCTTTAAACAGTTGTTCTTATTGTCTTTATTGGAATTGAATTGTGGGTTATATTATAGTTATCTTCCCAACCTAGGATTTGGTATCTAGTTTTTGATAGCAGTCAAATTTGGGCCCAACTCAAGCTGCTAGAAAAGCAGTTTACATTATTTAGTCAAAGAGTGGCAGTAGAAGTAATAAATCTAACTTTTTTTAAATAGGACTTTCATAAATACTCTACAAAAAAATACAAAATAAAATGCTGTTTTTTAAAAAGAGTACATTAAACATTTCAATTAAATGGTTATATTATTTTTAAAGGACTTTTAAATTACTTTGGTTCACATTGAAGATTCAGTAGACTACTTATATCATCTATTTCATTTTGGTGTTCTCTCATTAGCTCTTGACCCAAAAAAGTAAGTTTTATTATAAATGATAAAATGAAAGAGTTTAATTAGAGACTTCCATTTTTATTAATAAAAGTAAAAGGACAGTTATGTATTACCCCCATAAATAGTATTTACAGCTATATAGTAGGTCAGACCACATTGCATTCTCAATATTCTGAGGTTTATTGTTTCTGCTGTACTTTTTTTTTTTTAATCCCCCCCACCTGCCACTTTCCCC
This sequence comes from Balaenoptera acutorostrata, assembly GCF_949987535.1. Lineage (NCBI taxonomy): Eukaryota > Metazoa > Chordata > Mammalia > Artiodactyla > Balaenopteridae > Balaenoptera > Balaenoptera acutorostrata. The sequence goes on from NC_080070.1 coordinate 63,088,771, forward strand.
CCTTGGTGTCTATATGTTTCTTCTCTACATCTGTGTCTCTGTTTCTGCCTTGCAAACCAGTTCATCTGTACCATTTTTCTAGATTCCCCATATATGCATTAATATACGATATTTGTTTTTCTCTTTCTGACATACTTCACTCGTATCACAGTCTCTAGGTCCATCCACATCTCTACAAATGACCCAATTTCCTTCCTTTTTTTTTTTAAATTTTATTTATTTATTTATTTATTTTTGGCTGTGCTAGGTCTTCGTTTCTGTGTGAGGGCTTTCTCCAGTTGCGGCGAGTGGGGGCCACTCTTGATCGCGGTGCGTGGGCCTCTCCCGTTGCAGAGCACAGGCTCCAGACGCGCAGGCTCAGTAGTTGTGGCTCACGGGCCCAGTTGCTCCGCGGCATGTGGGATCTTCCCAGACCAGGGCTCGAACCCGTGTCCCCTGCATTGGCAGGCAGATTCCCAACCACTGCACCACCAGGGAAGCCCTCCTTCCTTTTTATGGCTGAGTAATATTCCATTGTATGTATGTACCACATCTTCTTTATCCATTTGTCCGCCAGTGGGCATTTAGGTTGCTTCCATGACCTGGCTATTGTAAATAGTGTTGCAATAAACACTGGGGTGCATGTGTCTTTTTGAATTATGGTTTTCTCTGGGTATATGCCCAGTAGTGGGGTTGCTGGGTCATATGGTAATTCTATTTTTAGTTTTTTGAGGAACTTCCATACTGTTCTCCATAGTGGCTATATCAATTTACATTCCCACCAACAGTGCAAGAGGGTTCCCTTTTCCTCACACCCTCTCCAGCATTTGTTGTTTGTAGATTTTTCTGATGGTGCCCATTCTAACTGGTGTGAGGTGATACCTCATTGTAGTTTTGATTTGCATTTCTCTAATAATTAGTGATGTTGAGCATCTTTTCATGTGCCTCTTGGCCATCTGTATGACATCTTTGGAGAAATGTCTCCTGCCCATTTAGGTCTTCTTCCCATCTTTTGATTGGGTTGTTTGTTTTTTTAATATTGAGCTGCATGAGCTGTTTATATATTTTGGAGTTTAATCCTTTGTCCATTGATTTGTTTGCAAATATTTTCTCCCATTCTGAGTGTTGTCTTTTCGTCTTGTTTATGGTTTCCTTTGCTGTGCAAAAGCTTTTAAGTTTCATTAGATCCCATTTGTTTATTTTTGTTTTTATTTCCATTACTCTAGGAGGTGGGTCAAAAATCTTGATGTGATTTATGTCAAAGAGTGTTCTTCCTGTGTTTTCCTCTAAGAGTTTTATAGTGTCTGGTCTTACATTTAGGTCTTTAATCCATTTTGAGTTTATTTTTGTGTATGGTGTTAGGGAGTGTTCTAATTTCATTCTTTTACATATGGCTGCCCAGTTTTCCCATCACCACTTATTGAAGACACTGTCTTTTCTCCATTATATATCCTTGCTTCCTTTGTCATAGATTAGTTGACCATAGGTGCGTGGGTTTATCTCTGGAATTTCTATCCTGTTCCATGGATCTATATTTCTGTTTTTGTGCCAGTACCATATTGTCTTGATTACTGTAACTTTGTAGTAGAGTCTGAACTCAGGCAGTCTGATTCCTCAGCTCTGTTTTTTTTTTCTCAAGGTTGCTTTGGCTATTCAGGGGTCTTTTGTGTCTCCATACAAATTTTAAGATTTCTTGTTCTAGTTCTGTAAAAAATGCCATTGGTAATTTGATAGGGATTGCATTGAATCTGTAGATTGCTTTGGGTAGTGTAGTCATTTTCACAATACTGATTCTTCCCATCCAAGAACATGGTATATCTCTCCATCTGTTTGTGTCATCTTTGATTTCTTTCATCAGTGCCTTATAGTTTTCTGAGTATAGGTCTTTTACCTCCTTAGGTAGGTTTATTCCTAGGTATTTTATTCTATTTGTTGCAATGGTAAATGGGAGTGTTTTCTTAATGTCACTTTCAGATTTTTCATCTTTAGTGTATAGGAATGCAAGAGATTTCCGTGCATTAATTTTGTATCCTGCAACTTTACCAAATTCATTGATTAGCTCTAGTAGTCTTCTGGTAGCATCTTTAGGATTATCTGTGTATAGTATCATGTCATCTGGAAACAGTGACAGTTTTACTTCTTTTCCAATTTGTATTTCTTTTATTTCTTTCTCTTCTCTGATTGCCGTGGCTAGGACTTCCAAAACTGTGTTGAATAATAGTGGCGAGAGTGGACATCATTGTCTTCTTCCTGATCTTAGAGGAAATGCTTTCAGTTTTTCACCTTTGAGAATGATGTTTGCTGTGGGTTTGTCATATATGGCCTTTATTATGTTGAGATAAGTTCCCTCTATGCCCACTTTCTGGAGGGTTTTTATCATAAATGGGTGTTGAATTTTGTCAAAAGCTTTTTCTGCATCTATTGAGATGATCATATGATTTTTATTCTTCAATTTGTTAATATGGTGTATCACACTGATTGATTTGCATATATTGAAGAATCCTTGGGATATATCCCACTTGATCATGGTGTATGATCCTTTTAATGTGTTGTTGGATTCTGTTTGCTAGTATTTTGTTGAGGATTTTTGCATCTATATTCGTCAGTGATATTGGTCTGTAATTTTCTTTTTTTGTAGTATCTTTGTCTGGTTTTGGTATCAGGATGATGGTGGCCTCGTAGAATGAGTTTGGGAGTGTTCCTTCCTCTGCAATTTTTTGGAAGAGTTTGAGAAGGATGGGTATTAGCTCTTCTTTAAATGTTTGATAGAATTCACCTGTGAAGCCATCTGGTCCTGGACTTTTGTTTGTTGGAAGATATTTAATCACAGTTTCAATTTCATTACTTGTGATTGGTCTGTTCATATTTTCTGTTTCTTCCTGATTCAGTCTTGGAAGGTTATACCTTTCTAAGAATTTGTCCATTTCTTCCAGGTTGTCCATTTTATTGGCATAAAGTTGCTTGTAGTAGTAGTTTTTTAATTTTAATGCACATACTGTTATAATTCTTTATTTATTTTATTTTTGGCTGTGTTGGGCCTTCATTTCTGTACGAGGGCTTTCTCCAGTTGCGGCAAGTGGGGGCCACTCTTCATCGCGGTGCGCGGGCCTGTCACTATTGCGCCCTCTCCTGTTGCGGAGCACAGGCTCCAGACGCGCAGGCTCAGTAGTTGTGGCTCACGGGCCCAGTTGCTCCGCGGCATGTGGGATCTTCCCAGACCAGGGCTCAAACCTGTGTCCCCTTCATTGGCAGGCAGACTCTCAACCACTGCACCACCAGGGAAGCCCTGTTGGAAGATTTTTAATCACAGTTTCAATTTCAGTGCTTGTGATTGGTCTGTTCATATTTTCTATTTCTTCCTGGTTCAGTCTTGGAAGGTTATACCTTTCTAAGAATTTGTCCATTTCTTCCATGTTGTCCATTTTATTGGCGTAGAGTTACTTGCAGTAGTCTCTTAGGATGCTTTGTATTTCTGTGGTGTCCGTTGTAACTTCTCCTTTTTCATTTCTAATTTTATTGATTTGGGTCCTCTCCCTCTTTTTCTTGATGAGTCTGGCTAAAGGTTTATCAATTTTGTTTATCTTCTCAGAGAACCAGCTTTTAGTTTTATTCATCTTTGCTATTGTTTTCTTTGTTTCTGTTTCATTTATTTCTGCTCTGATCGTTATGATTTTTTTCCTTCTACTAACTTTGGGTTTTATTTGTTCTTTCTCTAGTTCCTTTAGGTGTAAGGTTGGATTGTTTATTTGAGATTTTTCTTGTTTCTTGAGGTAGGATTGTATTGCTATAAACTTCCCTCTTAGAACTGCTTTTGCTGCATCCCATAGGTTTTGGTTCATCGTGTTTTCATTGTCATTTGTCTCTAGGTATTTTCTGATTTCCTCTATGGTTTCTTCAGTGATCTGTTGGTTATTTAGTAACGTATTGTTTAGCCTCTGTGTGTTTGTGTTTTTTACGTTTTTTTCCCTGTAATTTATTTCTAATCTCATAGTGTTGTAGTAAGAAAAGATGCTTGATATGATTTCAATTTTCTTAAATTTACTGAGGCTTGCTTTATTACCCAAGATGTGATCTATCCTGGAGAATGTTCCGTGTGCACTTGAGAAGAAAGTGTAATCTGCTGTTTTCAGATGGAATGTCCTATAAATATCAATTAAATCTATCTGGTCTATTGTGTCATTTAAAGCTTGTGTTTCCTTATTAATTTTCTGTCTGGATGATCTGCCCATTGGTGTAAGTGAGGTGTTAAAGTCCACCACTATTATTGTGTTACTGTCGATTTCCTCTTTTATAGCTGTTAACAATTGCCTTTTGTATTGAGGTGTTCCTATGTTGGGTGCATATATATTTATAATTGTTATATCTTCTTGGATTTATCCATTGATCATTATGTAGTGTCCCTCCTTGCCTCTTGTAACATTCTGTATTTTAAAATCTATTTTATGTGATATGAGTATTGCTACTCCAGCTTTCTTTTGATTTCCAATTGCATGGAATATCTTTTTCCATCCCCTCACTTTCAGTCTGTATGTGTCCCTAGGTCTGAAATGGGTCTCTTGTCGGTAGCATATAGACAGGTCTTGTTTTTGTATCCATTCAGCAAGCCTGTGTCATTTGGTTGGAGCATTTAATCCTTTCACGTTTAAGGTAATTTTCGATGTGTGTTCCTATGACCATTTTCTTAATTGTTTTGGGTTTGTTTTTGTAGGTCCTTTTCTTCTCTTCTGTTTCCCACTTAGAGAAGTTTCTTCAGCATCTGCTGTAGAGCTGGTTTGGTGGTGCTGAATTCTCTTAGCTTTTGCTTGTCTGTAAAGCTTTGATTTCTCCATCAAATCTGAATGAGATCCTTGCTGGGTAGAGTAATCTTGGTTGTAGGTTCTTCTTTTTCATCACTTTATATTGTGCCACTCCCTTCTGGCTCGTAGAGTTTCTGCTGAGAAATCAGCTGTTAACTTTATGGGAGTTCCCTTGTATGTCATTTGTCGGTTTTCCCTTGTTGTTTTTAATTATTTTTCTTTGTCTTTAATTTTTGTCGTTTGATTACTCTGTGTCTTGGAGTGTTTCTCCTTGGGTTTATCCTGCCTGGGACTCTCTGCACTTCCTCAACTTGGGTGCCTATTTCCTTTTCCATGTTCGGGAAGTTTTCGACTACTATCTCTTCAAATATTTTCTTGGGTCCTTTCTCTCTCTTGTCTCCTTCTGGGACCCCTATAATGCAAATGTTGGTGCATTTAATGTTGTCCCAGAGGTCTCTTAGGCTGTCTTCATTTGTTTTCTTTCTTTTTTCTTTGTTCTGTTCCACAGCAGTAATTTCCACCATTCTGTCTTCCAGTTCAGTTGTCTGTTCTTTTGCTTCAGTTATTCTGCCATTGATTCCTTCTAGTGTATTTTTCATTTCACTTATTGTATTGTTCATGTTTGTTCTTTAAACATTTCTTGCATCTTCTTGATGTTTGCCTCCATTCTTTTTCCGAGGTCCTGGATTATCTTCACTATCATTATTCTGAATTCTTTTTCTGGAAGCTTGCCTATCTCCATTTCATTTAGTTGTTTTTCTGGGGTTTTATCTTGTTCCTTTATCTGGTACATAGTCCTCTGCCTTTTCATTTTGTCTGTCTTTCTGTGAATATGGTTTTCATTCCACAGGCTGAAGGATTGTAGTTCTTCTTGCTTCTTCTGTCTGCCCTCTGGTGGATGAGGCTATCTAAGAGGCTTGTGCAGGCTTCCTGATGGGAGGGACTGGTCTAGCTGTACTTTGATATATTTCAGGGAAAAGCCAATACACTGCCTCTGAGGGTAAGCAAGGGGGGAAAATGGAATATCTTTATATGTTTCTGGTGTAGTAGAGACAAACTGAGTATCCTGTCTTGAGTCAAGAGTAGTCTTTACCCAAACTAAAAAAGACTACTGTTGGAAAGATTATCTCATTGATAGACTTTTGGCTTTTTGTTTGGTTTGGTTTAGATATTTTGTGTCTGCAACCCAAAAAGTAAAAAGTAGAGAAATGACTGTCAAAGATGGCAGTCCTAAGTTCCAGTCTTTTCTCTGGCCATACTTGTTTTCTAATTGTATCTCTAATAATTCAACACATAGTAAGTCAACACATTGAGCCATCTTGCCCACCATTACCTAATGCACGAGTTTACTAGAGCTAAATTTTAACTTTGGTGACAGATAATATATAGTGAGTGCTTACTATGAATTCGACATCATACTAGTTGCTTTCTCCATGTTACTTTAATTCTTACAACTGTAATATGAGGTAAATTTATTCATCCATTCGGCAGGTATTTATTACTTGCTCACTATATGCCAAGAATTCTAGGAACTGGAGACATAACTGTAAACAAGATAGCTAAGTCTCTTCACTCATGGAGACTATACAAGATAGATATCATTCCTGCTCTTGGGGAGTTTACATTCTACAGTTGACCCTTGAACAAGGAGAGGGGGTAGTTGCTGATCCCTTTTACGCCACTCAAAAATCTGCATACTTCTATTTCTGCCTGAAAAACAAAGAAATTGATAAATGACTCACTCAAGGACAGGAAGCTGAGACAGTTTGGTAGAATCAGGACTCAAACCCTCGTTCTTTTGTTTCCACATATTGTGATCTTTAATCGAACACTAACTTTTCCCCACGTTTAGAGATCTCTAAAGTGAAAACACAGGTACTGTCTTTATTGAAAACTGTGTATAAGTGGACCCATGCAGTTCAAACCCATGTTGTTCAAGAGTCAAGTATACTTCAGAATATGGACAAGTAAATAGTTATAATATGAGGAAGAACAGACAATTATGTATAGAAGAATTCATAATCCGGTTTTAGGAATTAGTGATGGTTTCCTGCGAGAGGTAAAGGCAAAGACAGGGTTCAGACAAGGAGCAGCATATGCAGTGATCCCAGAGGAGAGGGAGCATAGCACATTCAGTGTTGCAGGAACAGAGCGTGAGAGAGGACGCGAAGAGAGAATTGAGGCAGTGGGGTAACCAGGACTTAGAAATCATGGTAAGGGTTTAGGGAAATTTGTGTTTTAGAGCTGTCATTCTGTGTGTGGAATGGATTGGAGAGGATCAAGATTGATAGCAGGGACCTCAGAAGCCACAGTTATCAGGCAAGATATGATGGTGTTCTTACAAAGGTAAGTGGCAGAAGAGCTAGAGGAATGTGGATAGAGAGTGGGACCGAATTTAATTAATCGGATACAGGGGATGGAAGGGAAGGAAAAATGAAAGTATGCTAAGACAACTGGGATAATACTAACAGCAGTTAATTAGATAGGCATAACATAGGAAGAATGCATTTGAAAATAAGAAAAGAGTTTATTTTGGGATAAATTTGATATAGCTAGATAGAGATGTCCAATGGGCAAGAAATGTAGGTTGAAGAAAGAGGTCATCCATTTTAATTAATTCTTTCAAGAAATGTGACTGTATGAAGGAGGATAAAAAGATATACAGTGATACCAGCAGGTGAATCTGGAGTCATGGGAGGGCTTTTGTGTTGTTTTTGTTTTTAACATGGAATTGATTAAAGCGTGTTCAAATGCTGATGAGAGGAAACCCTTAGAAAGAGGTTGGAAGATGCAGAGTAAAGAGGCTGAAAAGCAGAATTCCTAGGAATGGGATCCAAAGCACAGGTGAAAGATTGGCTTTAGACACAGGAGGATGTACACCTACTCCACAGTAGGGAAAGGGGAAAGGTATGCAGGTTGTTTAATGTTCAGTGATCAGAGGCTGACAGGTTTTCCACTTGATGGCTCCTACTTTCTCAACATAGTAGGTTTGCTTGTTGAGAAGAGCAGGGAGGCTGTGGAGAGGCGATACAGAGAAGTGGAGAGAGAGTTGTCTTGAGAAATGGGAGGACTGTGGGGCAATGTTGCTTTAGCAGAAGAAAGAATAAAGGACAATGGGCCAAGAGAGCTAAGAATACTGGCAAGAGAATGATTCATTTGTTGGTCCTTGGGATCTAACTTGGATAGGGAGGAAAATGACAGAAGACTAATAGGTAAAGATATGAGTGGTCAAGAGATTGTGAGGTTGAGATTGTGAGCCGGAAGGCTATGAGGTTGTGGTTAGAAAGTGGCTCTTTTGCCACGGTTGCTGAGCCTGCGCGTCTGGAGCCTGTGCTCCGCAGCGGGAGGGGCCGCGATGGTGAGAGGCCCGCGCACCGTGATGGGGAGTGGCCCCCGCTTGCTGCAGCTGGAGAGGGCCCTCGCACAGAGGCGGGGACCCAGCGCAGCCATAAATAAATAAATAAACAAATACTTTAAAAAAAAAAAGAAAGAAAGAAAGTGGCTCTTTTGGAGAAGGAATAATTTGGAGTGTGTCCGTGATAGGAGTGGGTAGAATCTTGGAGGTGTAAGCCAGTGGAGATAAGGAAGCAAAGGAACAGAGAGGCTAGTTTTTGGGAAGGGCCAAGTGTTGAAATCAATCAGGAAGAAGAGAATGCATGCTCTGAGGGAATGCCTTGTATGTCTTGTGGAGCAGGGTCACAGGGTTGTCAGTAGGTATAATTCCTTCCTTTTAAGATGGCAGAAAATTATATAATGTTGGTCAGCTTTCCATCCAACATGATGAAAATATTTTTCATACTTAAATGGTAAACTGATCTAGAAAGCATGTCTGTTAAGAAGAATTACTTTAACGGGCAGAATTGCTGGGATTTAGGTTTTTAAGAACAAAAATGTTATTATAAACACTGGATAAACTTACTGCTTTGTTATTATGTAGATGTAAAAATGCAACAAACTTATATCTACAAATAGCATAGTGTTTGCTTGATGTAGTATTTGAAATAAAAAAATTTTTTTGATGTTTTTTAATGTTTAAGTGAACTTGTTTCACTTGTTTCCCTCACAACCATCATAAAACATTGATTTTATTATTTATATATAGGGTAGTCTCAAATTTGGGGATACAATCTTGTCACTTTAGTATTGCATAATGTGTATAAATAGATTTAAATTAATCATATTTTAAAATTCATGCATACTAAAAATCATAATATGACTATGTACTTAAAAACCTACAATAATATCACATTGCTTATTTGATAACCCTAATTTCCTGTAGCATAGTTATTAAGCAGTGGGAAGGTCTCTGAGCAGCCAAAATAATGTGGCACAATATCCATGCACTTACAGGATACTTTTCCACCTCCTAGCAGTGAACTCTTTGGATTCATACACATTGATCTCTATTCCATGACACAATTTCTAGAAAATAAAAACTCTAAGAAACTAGAAATTATTAAGCTGTGAGGAATTGTTTAACAAATAAATTGCTTTTTGTTCACCTGCTTAAAATTGTTATTTTTACCATTAATTAAATAATATCATCAGCACTGAATCCAAAATTTATACGGGAGATAAGAAAGTAAATACCTTATAGTACATCTGCAGCTTGTTCTACATGAAATTTAATGACTACATACTATTTAAACAGTTTAAGTTTGTTATTCAGAATAAAAAGTCTTCTTTAATTTTTAACGTAAGTGTTTTATTAACTTTATCATTTAATTCTAAGTTTTCTCAGAGTTCTTGAAATCTCACTTTCATAAGCTATAAGTGATTTTGTCTTCACTGACTTCCCTCGTGGTTGCATATAGAGCAGCACGGTTCCTCTGTTTGATGTGCAGGTATTCTCTTTCTTTTTTCTTTTTTTTTTTTTTTGGCTGCCTTGGGTCTTCGTTGCTGTGCGTGGGCTTTCTCTAGTTGCAGTGAGTGGGGGCTACTCTTCGTTGCAGTGTTCGGGTTTCTCATTGTGGTGGCTTCTCTTGTTGCGGAGCACGGGCTCTAGGTATGCGGGCTTCAGTAACTGTGGCTCGTGGGCTCTAGAGCGCAGACTCAGTAGTTGTGGCACATGGGCTTAGTTGCTCTGCGGCATGTGGGATCTTTCCGGACCATGGAGTGAACCTGTGTCCCCTGCATTGGCAGGTGGATTCTAAACTACTGCGCCACCAGGGAAGTCCCTACAAATGTATAATTACTGTATTATATGTAACTATATAAATGTAGGATGGTTTAAATTACTACTAATAAAAGACATTTGTAATGTTGGACATTCTTGCTCCCTAATTCCTAATTCAGTTTATTCTGAAAATCCTTTTTGTTAAAATAAGAACAGATAATTAATGACAATTTTGATGGTAAAACTTTCTAGAACTTTTAAGAATTTGAGTTGCAATTAATAGAGTCCTTAAGTTTCATCTTTCTTTTCCTTAATTTGGCACCAAGTATCATCTTACGTGAAATTATCCCCCCGTTAGGATCAGCTGCCTTGATTGCAATCTAAGTAATGTTACAAGAATTATTTAAATTCCTTGTGAAAAGAAAATGAGGCCATAAAGTCTCCTGGTTTAGTAAGGGGGGAGAACCTTCAAATAATTCCTATTGTATTTTAGCTTAGTACTTAACCTTTCAAAGTACTTTGATGGTTTTGATCTCATTTTTTTTCATATAGATGTATATATTCATACATAGAGTGGCAGAAGGGGGAGGGAGAGAGTGTGAGTATCGGACCTCAAACACTGGGGATACCTTTCAAATAAAAAAAGAAAAGATGCCAGCCCCTTTGGAGCTTATGTTCTAGTAGGAGAAGAGATAAGACTGAAAAATAAATTAAATAAAATATGGGAGCTTATGTTAGTGCTAAAGGACATAGAGGAGCCAATGGTTAGTTAGGTAATACAGGTGGCACCCTGTTTTAGATTAGGTGGTCAGGGAGGCTGCTCTGAAGCAGTGACTCAGGGTAGCCCATCGAGCATTGACTGTTAGTCCCACAGCTCTTTCTGGTAACTCGGGGAAATGTGTACTTAGCAACATGTAAAATGTGTTTTGTTTGTGGCATGTTTTATACTTATGCTATCATGAAATTGTGGCTGAGAAGTTGAATATTTAAAATCTAATGTTGAAATAGTCCTATGTAAAACTGACTTATTTTCCAAATACATTTCAAAAACTAATAAACAATAATATAAAGGTGTTTCTCTTTTTAGGAATGGTGGAAAGCAGCAGACATAATTGGAGTGGGTTGGATAAGCAAACTGATATTCAGAATTTAAATGAAGAGAGAATCTTAGCTTTACAGCTTTGTGGGTGGATAAAGAAAGGAACGGATGTCGACGTGGGGCCATTTTTGAACTCCCTTGTACAAGAAGGGGAATGGGAGAGAGCTGCCGCTGTGGCATTGTTCAACTTGGATATTCGACGAGCAATCCAGATCCTGAATGAAGGGGCATCTTCAGAAAGAGGTATTGGGTTATATAATAAGATAGTTGCCATTCATAGAATCCTTGAAGGAAAAGATGCTGGTAATTGTTAAAACTCTAATCAATATTTTTGGTAAATGTTTTTGAAAGAGAAATTAGCACAGAACTGTGTCTATTAAAGTAAATGTTTAGTCCATCCCTTTTGTTTATTGAAAAAATGTCTTAATTGTCTTTTTAATATTATAAGGAATGCTCAAGTGTGTTCATTTTGATGTTTTTTCCTTGAAGATAGTTCACATACATTCAAAAAATGTATTTTCTTTGAGATTAGGACTACTTTAGTTTGTAAGCATTTTTATGGCAAACATTTGAGTGTATTTTAGTTTATGCTCTGTTTTTTGTATGGTTTTTGGTTGACTTTTAGGAAACTGAATGACACTTTTAGTTAGACTAACATAGATTCTTATAAAAATCATACTTCGATCTGCAAAAGTGTTTCTACTTGAGTCTGCTGATTTGAACATAGTTTCCATTTAATATTTTTTTGAAAAAGAAGAAACAAAGATATGTGATAAAGTTTTCACCCTGACATTTTGCAAGAGAAAACTCAGAGAAATAAATCTTAATCCAGGAATTCAGTTTTTTCTTATTGGGAATATTTCACTTCAAGATGTATATATACCTCTCAGTTTTTAATACACCTGGCCGAATTATTTATGAGTATTCAGAATACTTAATTTTTATTTGCTGGTCCATTTTGAAGCTATTACAGTTCTGTGGTACCATAGGAAAAACACCTGAAATTAACTGTAATCTATTTACTTGCAGTCTAAAAGTTGAAAAAGCTAATGTTTTGCCCAGATTGCCCTCTTTTCCTTCAGTTTTGCTGTAACATAAGTCTTCCCCATTTTGAGAGTGCAGTAGAAGATATGTGGTGATGGAAAAAAGAATTGATATTTAAAGCCATTTCTAATTCTAATTTTACTATGATCTGAGAGCATGATAATCCTTGTCTTGTGTACCTGGAAAATTTGGTGTTAGATTTAAACACCCATACTAACAGTAGGGGAAATGTATCTTTTCAGTGATTTGAATAACCTGGTTGAGGACTGGAGATTTCTGTGAATCAAATATTCCTTTCCATTTGGAGATAAATTGTTCTCAGCAGGATTCAAAGAAGATATTCCTTTGTTGTTGTTGTTTCTTAATGTTAAAGTCAGAAAGAGAAAAACAAATACCGTATGCTAACACATATATTTGGAATCTAAAAAAAAGAAAAGGTTCTGAAGAACCTAGGGGCAGGGCAGGAATAAGACACAGGCATAGAGAATGGAGTTAAGGACATGGGGAGGGGGAAGGGTAAGCTGGGACGAAGTGAGAGAGTGGCATGGACATATATATACTACCAAATGTAAAATAGATAGCTAGTAGGAAGCAGCCCCATAGCACAGGGAGATCAGCTCAGTGCTTTCTGACCACCTAGAGAGGTGGGATAGGGCGGGTGGGAGGGAGACGCAAGAGGGAGGAGAAATGGGGATATATGTATATGTATAGCTGATTCACTTTGTTATAAAGCAGAAACTAACACACCATTGTAAAGCAATTATACTCCAATAAAGATGTTAAAAAATGGAAGGAAGGAAGGAAAGGAGGGAGGGAAGGAGGGAGGGAAGGAGGGAGGGAGAGAGAGAGGGAGAGAGAGAGAAAGGAAGGAAGGAAAGAAAGAAAGAGAGAGGGAGGGAGAGAGAGAGAGAAAGAAAGAGAAAGAAAGAAGGAAAGAAAGAAAAAGAAAAAAGACTTTAACAGAGTAAGCACAGGAAGCAGGCACAAAATAACTTGGGGAAAATGTTTAGAGAAATGAGGAACAGCCTATTAAGAACATAAAGTGGGAAATGCTGTTTCATTTGGAAAAAAGGAGTAAATGATAAGGATCAAGAAACCTAATAAAGTTGCTATAATAAATGTAGAAAACACTTAAGAGTAAAAGCTAAAGATGAATTTAATTTTCTCCTTTGAAGCAAAACTTACTGTTAGACGGCAAGGCAGCCGTAGGGCTGACTGCCAGGCTAGCAGCTCATCAGCAGCCGTATACACTGCTAAGAACAAATGTTTAAAAGACTACTGGTAACAAATGCTTTGTTGCAAATATGTCTAAATACAGTTCTGTGATCATTCTGATCGTTAATTTTGTCCTAGAAAAATTAAAAGTATAATACTATCATAATAATTTGGTCCTAGAAAAATTAGAAGTATAATACTATAATAAGAATGCTGAAATATTGGCTTTAAGTACTTTGCTGATAAAACATATACATAAGCTTGAGCATTATATATGTAAGAATAGGAAAACAAATGATTTTGAAAATTGTAGTCCTGAGATACAATAATATTTACTATCAACACTTTGAAACATCTCCACATAAATTAACTTGTTGATGAAGTTGGCAATGATTCTGATAGTATTGCTTCACTACTCTTCATTTAGGTCCTAAGCTAACATACTCTGTAGGAATCTGCCTGGGATGAAAACTTGAGAATTAAAAGATGTGCTTGTCCTGCACAGGGTTTGCAATATGGGTAGAAGTTTTGTAAGAATGGAAATTTTTGCTTGTGGTTCTTGCCAGATATTCTAGTCTGTGTCAAAACCCTTATTCTAATGGGCTTATTTTTCTGGGGGGTAAATTCACCCTCTGATCTTTATTTGTTATAGTTGACAAATATAACAGGAGACATTATAGGAGACATTAAGCTTTTGATTACTTTGATTAGCTGTCTCTTTTTAATATGCAGGTGATCTGAATCTTAATGTGGTAGCAATGGCTTTATCGGGTTATACGGATGAGAAGAACTCGCTTTGGAGAGAAATGTGCAGCACTTTACGATTACAGTTAAACAACCCATATCTGTGTGTCATGTTTGCATTTCTGACAAGTGAAACAGGATCTTATGATGGAGTATTGGTAAGCTAATTTCTGTTTCATGAGACTCTCCTTTTAAGATAGGAGTTTTTAATCTAATTTTGTTAAAATTTTCAAATGTCAGTTGCATAAAATAATGTCATATTTCGATGCATTTTATATTATTTAAAATAAGGTATCTTAAACATTTGGAGTTAGCCGATAGCAAACTGAACTTGATTTTTTTTAATGGTTTTAATAATATAATTTACAGACATTGGAGGAATAAGATTTTATCCTTTAGCTTAGAAACTGAGCTCTAGAACTCTACAGCTATAGAAACATGCATATTATACTGAAATATAGTCTTTTAAATGTGTGTATGACGTTTTTGTTTTCGGCTTTTTTCTTAGTTAAGTAAATCAATACATGATCAGTTATGGTCAGGATAACCATGTATCTTGTCTGAGTTAGTATTTGTCATTCACAGACACGTACCAGTTTGGAAGATAAATTGTATGATCACACTACTTATAGTGGACTATTTTATTTTTTCACTTTCTCCTGCTTTAATCACTTATGAACACATCACCAAATAGGTTCTTTGTCACAAAGTGCAGAAAGAAAGAAGTGAGGGTTGCTTATCAGTTTTAGTTATTGGGTTTTAAGCTTCACCTTAGTACCACAACTTTCTTGACATTTGTTGGGCTTCTTTCTAGCACTGAGAAGAACCTTCCAAGGCAAAATGTATTTCTATTTTTTTTTTGCAATTGTAGCATTTATTGGGTTGGCTAAAAAGTCGTTCATTTTTTTCTGTAAGATGGCTCTAGTAGCGCTTTTAACTTCATTCAAAACAATTTTGTTAGATTGTATTGTGACTGTAAAAGGCACCTGGAACAGTTCTTTGCTCAAAAAGATTAAAAGTTTTGGGAAGATGGAATTATGAAGTTGCCTGAAAAATGGCAGAAGGTAGTAGAACAAAATGGTGAATACACTGTTCAGTAAAGTTCTTGGTGAAAATGAAAAATGTGTCCTTTATTTTTACTTAAAAACTGAGGGAACTTTTTGGCCAACCCAATATTATAAAATACACATTGATAATTGATTTAAATGTCAGTCCTGAAGAATTTATAAAAACATGTATTTTATTGAGATAAATGAATGAATATGTTAATAAATGTTGTTAGTGTCCATTTTGGCAATTCGTTATGTGTTTTGTTCATTACTTTTAACAAATTACTATTGAACCTTTCTAACCACTTCAAATTAATATCCAAGAGCATGTTGGGGTTTTTTTGTTTTGTTTTTACGATTATTACTCTTTGTTGTTAAACAGAAGACTTTAAATGTTGCATCTTGAAGAAATAAAATGATACTTTTAGGAAGTGGTAGCGGACAATGAAGACTAGAAAAAGAAATGGATTGTTCAGATTTTAAATTGATAGAGAAGTATATTGTCTAAATGTTAAACTTCTGTATTTTCAATTAAGTGACCTATTAAAAATACCTTCTTACACCTAAATAACTAAGGGATATCATATCTTGAGTAGGAAGTTTATATTGATATTTCCCAACTGTTTCAGGAGTGTCCCTGATTATACTTTATATGTAAATAATGATAATTATCATTGTTCTTTTTAAAAAATTGTTAAGTTATAGTAATCTAGTGAAAAGTTTTGAATTGGGAAATCAGAAGGTAAAGGTCTGAGTCCTTGCTCTGCCACAGTTACCTTAGCTGGTCAGTTATCTTTTTTGGGTTTTAGTTTTTTCAGCTGTAAAATGGGGCAGAGAATATTTATAACTCTTTCCAGATCAGAATTGTAACACATGCAACATAGTCTAAGAGTTAAATCTAATTTTTACCAAATGTGTCCCCTTTTTAGGGCAGAACCATATTTATAATTGAGAAAACACACTAAGGTATCAACTGAAGTGATCTTACATTTAAAGGAGGAAAACTATATTTCATGGAAGACTTCAGTGGAAATAGGATCCTTTATCCACCCTTAAACTATTTTTTACTTATCACAAAATTAATTGTACCTTTCTACATTTATAGTAAACACTTTTCAAAATAGTGTTTTACATTATTGACAAGTATACAAAAATTTAAGAATTTATCATAATGCCTCTTATTTTGCCACAAACCACCTATATAAGAGTATTTTACAATAGCCACAAAAGTGTGTCTATTTACTTATAAGGTATGTTTTAAAACTTTGTGTTTAGAAACATGTATTGATATTCTTTCTAAATCCTGAGCTGGTATATTTACTGGTAATTCACAGATTTCCTAGACTTGTTGATTAACTTAGAAGCCAAGGAAAGATTTCCTCAGTTTCACTAAAATTAATTTCTATGATGAAAGGACTACATGGCATCTTAAATGTGATAAACTGTTCGCCATTGCTTCTGTTTTATGTTAAAGTTATATAAGACAGAACTGGAATTTTTTTAAACTAAATTGGTCAGTTAAAGAGGTAAATCTTTACTTTCTACAGACAATAACCTTAGCACTGAGTTTCCTGAGAGTTACATTAAGAAAAACATCTTAGGCGATCAATGGCTCTGCCAGTATATACACAGTAGCTTATTAATACATTTGAAAATCAAAATATGTATTAGGTATAAAATACCTAGTCTGCAAAAATTTATAACTCATAGCACCGGAAAGTAACTCCTTGCTTCTCTTCTTTTCAGTATGAAAACAAAGTTGCCGTACGTGACAGAGTGGCATTTGCTTGTAAATTTCTTAGTGATAGTCAGGTAGGAACTGATTTAATTCCATGTTTCAAGTGATTAATATTTACTGTCACTGGATTAAGAAACTAATCTTTATGTATAAATATGTATCTGAGGTTTATATATAAATTCTTCTAAAAAGTGAGGTAATAATTTCTTATTAGATTGAGATATTATAAACATGTATCATACCTAAATTTACTTATTTAAGAATGCTGATTTAACAAGGACCTACTGTATAGCACAGGGAACTATACTCAATATCTTGTAATAATCTATAAGGGAAAATAATCTGAAAAAGAATAGATATATATGTGTATAACTGAATCACTTTGCTGTACACCTGAAACTAAAAACATTGTAAACCAACTATACTTAAATTTTAAAAAAAAATGCTGACTTAATATTTTAGTTTATTTCTGCTGTGGTGAGTGGCTTAATCAGTAGATAAAGATGTTAAACTCACCTCTTAACGATGCTATCAAAGGATTCCTTCATTTTTTAACACAATAAACAGCTAGTACATGAATATGCTATGTAGATAGTGAGAGAGAAATGCACATAAACAACTAGTAATGTGTTGTGTTGAGTACTACAATAATGAGAAAGTGCTGGGGAACATAAAGCCATCTTGGCTAGAGTTTGGGGTAGGATAAAGTCAGGCAAGACCTTATAAGAAATGGTTTGTTTTTGTGTTTGTTTGTTTAGGATAAGATTGTAAAGGACCCATGAGCTTTACAGATCAAAATCCCAAAAGAGATTTACAGGTTCTTTTTTTTTAAATTTTATTGAAGTATTGTTGTTTTACAGTGTTGCGTTAATTTCTGCTATACAGCAAAGTGACTCAGTTATACCTATATGTATTCTTTTTCATATTGTTTTCCATTATGGTTTATCACAGGAGGATATTGAATATAGTTCCCTGTGCTATACGGTAGGACCTTATTGTTTATCCATCCTATATATAATACAAGAAATGGTTATTGTTGGTAATCTTGAAGTTCCCTTCCAACTCAGATTCTGTGACTCTATTACTTTGTACTGTATATTAGACATCAAGAACTTTGCAAAATAATAAGGACAGTTCTCTTTAAATTTAAAATAGTAAACCCTCTGTGGATCTTTTATAGAACAATTATCAAAAGATAGTAAATACCTTGCCTTTTTAAAAAAATATTTTAAATGATCATGAATGCTGTATTGTAATTTATAATAGATGCAGACTTCTTAGAGATCACATATCTAGATTTTTACAAGGGCTTTTGTTTTAAACTTTTCCATTAAGGGTAAAATTGTTTCAAATGTAGAATTTATGAAGCAGAAAATACAAATAGTCAAATGGATTGCTTTAGAAAAATCACTTTGAATTTTCCAGTTAAATAGATACATCGAAAAGTTGACCAATGAAATGAAAGAGGCTGGAAATTTGGAAGGAATACTGCTTACAGGCCTTACTAAAGATGGAGTGGACTTAATGGAGAGTTATGTCGACCGAACTGGAGATGTCCAAACAGCAAGTTACTGCATGTTACAGGTTAGCGCAGCCTGGTGGCAGCAATTTTTTAAGGAGAAAAAAAATGCTTAGCCTTCTGTATTTTCTTCCCTCACTGAGTGGATATGCCTTGTTGCTTGCTGCTGATCCTTAGAAGACATTTAACTTTAATCACTTGATCTACAGGACTTCTGCCTTACCTTACGTCGCTAAGCCTCCTGCATTGGGTTATCTGGGTTTTCCTTTCACTTTGAGAAGTGTCAGTCTTGAATTTATGTAAAGCTCAAATGGAGCAGAGACACCTCTCTTCATTTTCTCCAGCTGTTGACAGAACAACACCTTCTACAAAGAGATTGCCTTTCCCTGATCTGAATTACTATACATCTTTCTTGAAATACAGAAGGCAAGTTACACACAGCTGTCTTAATTCTCATTCTTCCCTTTTATTATCTCATTTCCTCATTTATTAAATGGGCATGATTTGGTATAATCAGTCGTCTATTTTCTCTCAGCTTTTACTGTCCAGTGGTTAAAAATGGATTCCTGGCAAAGATTCCCTACTACTTTGCTTTTGTTGGAAATACGGTGACATTTTAGAGCTTTTTCCTGAGATTTCCTGTGGCCCTGTAGCTAATCTTATCCTTCTTAGTGTTCTCTTTCCCGTCCTTATCCTTTTATACAATATGATAGCATGCTGCATACTGGCTAAGCAAAGTAAAATGCCCCCTCCCCCCACCCTACCTTCTTATGAACAAAAGTAGATATTGATTGGCCAACAAACCACAGTGTAAACTTACCCTAAGGTATCAGGCCACTGCCCATGGAAGAAAAGGTGTCCTTCTATAGCATAAGGTATCATTGTTTTCTTACTGAAATGAGTTCACATTTGTTAAACCAAGCTGTAGATATATGGCTATGGAATGCAAATGGTTGGTAACCTGTTAACAAGGTTTATAAAAATCCATTTAAAATGCAGTGTGTAATTGAATCTTGCTTTAAAAAAAAATCTAGTCTGATGATCAGCTGCCTTTTAATTGAGAAGTTCCCTCCATTTATATTTATATGGTCAAGATTTAGTCTATCATCTTGCTATTAGTTTTCTCTTTTGCTTTTTCTTCCTTCTTCCTTTTGTTTTTCTGTTTTCCTGCCTTCTTTTGGGCTAATTGAATATTTTAGTATTTCACTTTATTTTATCTATTAGCTTTTTAATTATACCCCTTTTCATTATCTTCTTCTTTTGAGTAGTTGCTATAGGTCTAACAATATGCATCCTTAACTCATCAGTCAACATTTTACCTCCTCTTACTTTACATTTCACACCTGATACATCATGCTTCCTACTTCACATTTTCTCTTTCTTACCTCACACCTGGCACTTTCTGCTTTTTGCTTCATATTTCATGTTACAACAGTGTAATTCCATTTACGAATCCCCCTCCTTTGTCCTATTGTCTTGTATTTTGCTTCTACATCCATTATAAACTCCAACTTAGTGTTATTATTTTTGCTTTGAACAGTCAGTTGTCTTTTATGTAAATTATGTGAAGAATGAAAACATGGGCTTTTATATTTATTTACTTATTTACTGTGCCTGGTACTGTTTATTCCTTACCAGAGACTCAAATTTCATCTCATATCGTTTCCCTTTGGTCTTTCTCTTTAGCATTTCTTATAGTTTACATTTACTGGGGACAGATTCTCTCAGCTTAATTTTAATTGAAAATGTCTATTTCGCTCATTTTCTTTCAGCATTTCAAAGATGTGGTTTCACAGTGTTCTGGCCTCCATTGTTTCTGATGAGAAGTCAGATACTACTATCCTTGTTTCCCCTATGTAATGCTTCATTTTTCCTTGGGCTGCTTTCAAGATTTTCTTTTGATTTTTAGCAGTTTAACCCTTGAAGCCTAGTTGTGGTTCTTTTTATCCTGCTTGTGATTCACTGAAGTTCTTGGATCTGCAAGTCAGTGTTTTTTATCAGATTTGGGAAGTCTTCAAGCATTATTTCTCTAAATATTTTTCTGCCTCAATCTCATTCCCCTTCTTGGACTATTATTGCACATATATTAAACCATTTGATATTGTCCCACAGGTATCTGAGGCTCTGTTTATTTTCCTTTCATCTTTTTTCTTCTGTTCTTCAAATTGGATAAATTCTTTTGATTTGTTAATTGGCTATTCTGTCACCTTCTATCTGATGTTAGGTTTTCCAGGGAATTCTTAATTTCAGTTATTGTACTTTTTAGTTCCAGAGTCTCCATTTTTTTATAGTTTATATTTTTCAGCTCAGAGCCCTATCTGTTTACTAATTAAAAAACTATTTTCCCCTAAGTCTGAATAATAGCTGCATTTAGACCTTTACTTACTCTAACATAAGGGCTATTTAAGGTTTAGTTCTATTGACTGCCTTTTTCCTTTACTTTGAAACACATTTACCTGTTTCTTTATATGTCTAGTGATTTTTTATTGAATACTGGCCATTGTTTGCAGTATATTATAGACATCTGGGTTCTTTTCCTTTTTTCTGAAGAATGTTGGTTAATGCTTTTGGAAGTTCAGTTACTTGCTGATCACTTAGGTCTTACATTTTGTTACTGTGGGAAGCCCATGGCATTTCAAAGCCCTTCTAATTTTAATTTGGTCAGACTTAATCTCTGAACTGTTTTCTCTGCAGACTTTTTCAGACCTTGATTTTAAGTTTTATTGGGGCGGTTCTAGAGAAGACTTACAAAATATGAAGTGACCAGATTCTTTCTTAGTTTATCCTTACTGCCATGGAAGGGGAAAGAGTGGGGTATGAAGATTTTTGATTTTTCTGTGAATTTTCTTTTTAAATCAGGGATTGTATTATACTTTAGTACTTAGTTCTGGCTAGTTGGTCATAATTAGGACTGTAGTAGCTGTTTATTTTTTTAAGAAATGAAGTTGTCAACTATGAGTTTTTCACATGTTCTTTTAGCTAAATTTAACTCTAGTAATTGAAATTAATACCTAATTACTAGGTGAAAGATACGCTTCTATTTTGATGGAATGTCTAAAGGTAGATTGTCTTTATTAGCTGTTATAGGTTTCTTCCATTTTTCCATAAGATGCATGCTAAGTTGCCTCTGACATTTTACTTTCTCTGTGGCCCCCAAACAGAACTGGAAAAACTTGGCTTTAACTTAATGGCCATAGCATCACTGGAGGCAGAGGCTTTCTCTACTTTCTTCATCATGTGAAGATAAGGACGATATCCTCGACAGAGCTAAAAGCATTCTATGAAAACCCAAAGCAAGCGTAGGTGAAATGTGGAATGTCACAGCTGCCAGGGAAAATACAGCTTTAGGAAAAGTCTTAGTGGCAAAAAATTGAAGTTCTTAATGAGAAGGAGTCTAAAGTAAATTTAAGGAAAAGGAATGTTCCTTTTCACTGTGGCCTAAGTGCAAAAGAACTAAACATTTTTGGTTCAGTTTTGGTTTTTTTCTTTCTTTCTTCTTTTTTTTTTTTTTAATTTGAAGGTGATAAATATATGTTTTAATTGAAGGCGAGGGAGAGAATAGGCATTTTTAACTTTTAGATAAATAGGTATACAAAAATAGCATCTTAATCCACAATACATTGCTAGATATGAAGGACCAGGCTCAGTATTATTTTTAAATGTGATTGAGCAATTTTGGTGTGTATTTAGATGAGATAGTAAATATATTTTGTGAACCTAGAGGTTTTCATTGTTGGGACAAAAAATATTTGCTTCATTTTTTACTGCATTCAACTAAGAAGGTGAATTGATTGCTCTTAGGTCTTTAAACTTAAATAAGAGGTAGAAAATTACACTTCTCTGGCAAGATATAATGGTATATACAGTGCATATTTATGTCATTGGTAGAGGCCAACTTAAAGTAAATTAATGGAGCTTCCATCAGTTATTTTATCTGATCCTCATTAGGAGCCAGCTTTTGGCAAGAAAGAGGCCTGTTTCTTCCCATGTGACTCATACTCGCATGTTGCCTAGAATCTTCAGGCTTACCCAAGAAAATTTTAAAAACTGAAATAATTCATGTTTTCTTTTTAGGGTTCTCCCTTAGATGTTCTTAAAGATGAAAGAGTTCAGTACTGGATTGAGAATTATAGAAATTTATTAGATGCCTGGAGGTTTTGGCACAAACGAGCTGAATTTGATATTCACAGGAGTAAGTTGGATCCCAGTTCTAAGCCTTTAGCACAGGTAAGTACATTGTTTTGGAGAGAATCAAATTGTAACATGTACCTAATAGCCCAGCCAAAAAATAGAAGTGTTTACAGCATGTTATATAGGGTAAATTGAGGGTTCAATTTAATAAATTGTTATCAATATACTCATTCTTTTGCTCATGTTGAGTTCCCATGTCTTTATCTATCCCAGAGTGCACTTTGTCCTTAATCTTCCTGTTTTTTTGATCGTGCCACTTCCTAACAGTCATCTCAGTGACTTGAGCTTTAGTCTGACACAGAGCAAACCACAGCAGGTCTAGAGGATCTGAGGCAAACCTAAATCAGTCCTAGAGTTGTCCAAGGATTTCTAGTATATTCCAAGATCTTTCAGAATCTAAACTACTGTATGTTCTTACACATTCCACTTACATATTGACACTTTCTGCACTGTTATATGTAATAAGGCAGGAGTTGTTTCTTTAACAGTATATACATATATATCTATATGTCTAATTAGACATAGAAATTTTTTTTCTTTAAGCAGTAGTTTAAAAAACATGAGATCAACACTGTATATAAAATAAACAACAAGGATTTACTGTATAGCATAGGGGATATATTCACTATTTTGTTATAACCTATAATGGAAAAGAATCTGAAAAAGAATATATGTATAACTGAATAACTTTGCTGTATACCTAAAACTAACACAATATTGTAAATCAACTGTACTTCAATTAAAAAAAAGCAACATGAGATCAATTGTTACATAAAGCACTTGACGTGAGATCACTGTGTCTGAGTTCAGACGTTAAATATCAGGTATATGCTCCATGTGAGCACTGGATGGTGCTATTTTCTTATTTTAGACATTTGAGAAATTACTGTTTGTATTAAAACAACCTGAGTATTAATCAAATAGCAGTACATGATAATATTTGTTACTAATCTATATCATAAGTGTTCAAGAGTCCAGGAGTTTAAAGGCGTAATGAACAGTTTATATTGCTATTATTCTAAAGTTTTAACTATTATGGGATCCTTAACTCCTTTTTCTCTTAGGAAATGAGTGTTTTCTTTACAAGAAAATTTTGTTTAGGAGATTAAATCATTGAACTTTGTATCAAAAGTCATATTGGGATATTTTGTAATGTCCCAGGGTGAACTCTAAAGTCCTTGTTGGGCTTCCCTGGTGGCGCAGTGGTTGAGAATCTGCCTGCCAATGCAGGGAACACGGGTTCAAGCCCTGGTCTGGGAAGATCCCACATGCCTCGGAGCAACTAAGCCCGTGAGCCACAGCTACGGAGCCTGCGCGTCTGGAGCCTGTGCTCCGCAACGAGAGAGGCCGCGATAGTGAGAGGCCCGCGCACCGCGATGAAGAGTGGCCCCCGCTCTCCACAACTAGAGAAGGCCCTTACACAGAAACGAAGACCCAACACAGCCAAAAATAAATAAATAAATAAATAAATAATAAAAATAAAGTCCTTGTTATTTTTTTCTGTAGATCACAGTGATGTTAGGAAGAATATAATTAAACAAAGGTAACAGAGAAGAAGTATTCAAATAATGTAACTGCTAAGTGGAAGTCTTAAATGAGAGCTCATCAACTTAGCAGATAAATTATTTTATAATACGCAATAAAATTTAAAAAATTATTTAAAAGTAATTTGTTAGGATCAAACTTTAATTATTTTAAATTTATTTTATTCATGAAGTTTGCATTATATTTATTTCTCCTTTCATTTATTTTATAGGTGTTTGTGAGTTGCAATTTTTGTGGAAAGTCTATCTCCTACAGCTGTTCAACTGTGCCCCATCAGGGCAGAGGTTTTAGTCAGTATGGTGTCAGTGGCTCACCAACAAAATCTAAAGTCACAAGTTGCCCTGGCTGTCGAAAACCCCTTCCTCGATGTGCACTTTGCCTCATCAATATGGGAACACCTGTTTCTAGTTGTCCTGGTATGATATAATTCTACAGTATACATTTTGGAGCTGAAATTGTTTCTACATAATTGATTTAATGTTGTAAATAAAAGACATACCCACTTGAGTTTATATTATTTCTAAGAGCAAGCCACTTTGCTGGCTTGAAGGTTTTTGTGTTCTCTATAGTTTATGAAATCTGTACATTAAAAGTAAAATCTATATCCATGATATCTCAGGTAATCTCACAAATGCTTGCCAATTTAACATTCGTGAGAAGAGCTTAAATATTAAATAATCTTATATCATTTTCTTACCACTTTTTCTAAGAGGAGCTCCCTCAAATTTTATGTTTAAAAGTCACCGTGGCCCTATCTAGTAACAAATACCTTGTGTGCATAAAGAATTTTTGATAGTCTCAAAGCACTTTGACATTTTCTCTTATTTCATGTTCAAAATCTACCTCTGCACATATGTAGAGAATGTATTAACCTAGAAGTCAGATCCCTCTACTTCTAAGTTTTGGTGTTGGCTTCTGCTATATTTGTCAGCTACCTAGTAAATATATATACTTTTTTAATGCTTAGAAATATTAACATTATTGTTTACTGCTTAAAGTAAACATATAGAGAAAATTTTTGAGAACAGTAGATAATTGAATATAATGTACCTAGTGGCTAGAAATATTTCAGCTATTTATATACTTGAAAATGATACTATAGCAAAAAATTCAATGAAAAACATTTGAATATCTGGCATACTGGTAAATGAATAAGGAATAAAGAACTGAGTATGGTATCAGAATGCCTGTTGTAGTTCTGGCTCTGTGACATTTAGTCGGTGACCTTGAGAGTCGCTTTAACGCTCTTACATATGAGGTGTTGGACTGGGAGATCCCTTCTTGTTGTGAAATTCTGGAATTCTGTTCTGTAGCTGGTTCTTGTACATAGTCTGTTTTATTGTTACATTAACATCTGTGAAAGAGATTTGCTAGTGCCATTAAGTTATCTTTCAATATAGTGCCTTTTTTTTTTAACAAATGCAATATGTGATGTTTTCAAATGCACATGTTAGTTTTGACTTAAGCTTTAATCAAGGATTTTCATTTTTAACATTGCACGTTGATCACTTTTTTTACATCCTTGATACAAGTAAATAGAAAATAACAATTGGGAATAAAAATCTACTACAATGAAAGAACAAGGAGGCAAAATATAATGTAAATAAGTTCTGTGTGAACTGAGATACATAGAAATAGTTCAACTTAATATGTCTTTTGGACCATAAGCCTCAGGAAACTGTAATGGCTAGAGTCCTGTTTCTTTTTGCTAGATACTAGCTTTTCAGTTTTTTCTATTTTTGAAATAGGTAAGAAAAGATAAAAGCAATTTTCTGGAATTTGAAGAAAATTAAATCATAAAACATTTTAAGTTCTCTGTTATAGAGACTATTAATTTAACGAATATTCAACACCCAGGTTTATCAAGTCTTAACATTTTCTCATATTTGCTTCAAAAATTTTTTTCTAAATTTGCTTCAGAAATAATTTCTTTATATAGGTTTGAGTACTTGTTTAATGCACTAAGTTAAGGCTGATGTGCTAGGATGACTCAAAGATCCTCGTGGAGCTTATGGTATGTAATGAGCATGGATAGCTAATGTAAAATAAGAAATTATATGTTTTAGAAAATAAATACTAGTCCAGAATCTTTTATCTGTCATTCCAAAATCTCTAAAGATCTGAAAAGCCAGAGTTTTTTTTTTTTTAATGAATTTACAATCTCATTTGGCAAAAGAAAAAAATCTGTTCAGAATTGACGTGAGGTTATTAAAGTTTTTATTTCTGTTTATTTGTGAACATTCATATGTTTCACTGCAGAAATGCTAATGTGTTTCATTACAGGATGGTGCCTCAGACTTTTCCTGGAGGTGTTATGTAATATTTGCTCATTATTTTCCTAACATCCCCAAACATTCCAAATTCTGAAATACATTTAGCTCTCTGAGGTGAATAAGGGATATTATATAAAGAAAATGTTAGGAATTTTGAAAGAGGGTAACATTGCTTCTATCTAAAGCATATCTGAAAAACCTCAAAAAGAAGATGCCATTTAAGTTGGTCCTCTAAACTCTGATAGATTTAAATATGTGAAGATTTTAGGGACGCCTATCCAGGTTGTAGGCAAATACAAAGCATGAACTAAGGTAAAGAGATTAGTGAAGATGGTAAGTACAGAGAGTGTATGGGAACTACCAAGTGCATCAGTGTGACAGAGCCTAGGAAACAGTGTAGGAAAATTAGGGGAGCCTGAATCTGATCTTTAAAGGCATTACTGAGCTGAGTTAATTACAAAGTAATAAGCATTTTCTTTTTTTATTCTGTAAAATCAGAAAAATCTGGGTTCCAAAATAAAATAGGACCTGATAGAAATCAAATGTTGGCTCATGGCAGTTTAAAGGTTTAGGTATACAAACCTCTGTGTTGCTTTGCCTGCAATTAGAGATGGCATCCATCCATCATGCTTTGTGATCCAAATGGCCATAATTTCCATAAGCTTATTTAACTGAGGGTTACAAATTTTTACAGTCAATTGTGCTTTGAAGATTGGAACTCTATTGAAACTGTCTCACTGAGTTTATAATTATAAATGTTTAGTTATAATGTTTATAAGTTATAAACAGTAATATTTAGCATTAAAAATTATAAACATTATTCAACAGTGTTTGTTTAGTAGCTATTTTTCTAAGTGCTAGAAATGTTACAGTGAACAAAACAGATAAAAATCGCTGTCCTTATAGAGCTTAACTTCTAGGTATGATACATTTTTAAAAGTTAGATTATATATTACTTTCTTTCTTACTCTTCTTTTTTTTATTATTATTGTTGTTGTTAGTGCCTAAGTGAAACTTTAGTTACCCTCAACTATTCTATAGCACTTTTCATAATTCACTATAAATCTTTTAAATTTAAAAGCTATTTGATCTTAAAATGCCTTCTCACATGGCAGTGAGGTAGAGCTGTTATTTTTAGCTTCATCAGAAACATGAGGATTAATCTGTTCTGGACTCAGTCTGTTTTCTCTTTGTATTAGAAGTTACAAAAACAAAGTGAAAATCACTAATGAGAACTATACACAAAGGTATAAAATGCCTGATATTTAAAAGGTCTGTATTTCCTTTTTCTCTTCTCTCTTTTTCTCTCTTTCATTATTAATTGTTTTTACGAAGCTTTTAGGAAGAATTTCAGTGTGTGTACATCTTAAATCCTTGAACCACCTTCACATCGTTTCATCTCCATACCATTAGCAAAAAGAGATGGGTATTTTAAATAATTGTTTGCAAGACAATTGTGGTCATTACAGTGTGACCAGCAATGGCCCAGGTGAAATTTTGAACAGCATTATGTCTTAATAGGTACACAATTGCTTAATTAAACTTAATATTTTTACTTACTCATTTTTCTATTCTTGTCTCTAATTATATATGATCTTAAAATAATTTGATTTGCTGTTTTAGAACAAAATAAAACATATTAAGGTGGCCAAAATTAATAGAATGAGCATCTTTCAAGCACTAAAAGTTATGTAAATTTGTGTGTAAATGTGCATGTGTAATACATTTTTCTTCAAGTTTCTGTGAATAACAAATGTATAGTAATGTATATATCGTGTACTGTGATAAATCAATCATCAGTGAGTCTTTTACTCTGCTTTAAGATAGCATTGTCTATACTAGTGCCTTGGATTGTTCCTCCCTACTTCATACCACCTCTTTGGGCTCTTCCCAAAGGTCATTACTGTCCTAAATTGTGTGTTAGTTTAGTCTCTTGCTTGTCTGTATAGTTTTTTTACACGTTTACTGTCGTCTGTGTTTCAAATTCTATGTAAGTGAATCATACACGTATGTCCTTTGACAAGCCTTTTTTGCTCAACGTTGGAGTTGGGTTTTTCTTTCTTTTTTTTAGTTTCAATTATGCTGATTAATGTAGTGGTCATTTATTCCTTTTTTTTATTACTGCTTTGTATTCCATTTATGACTACAACACAAATTTTTCTATTCTACTATTGATGGACACTTGGTTTCCAGATTTTTACTGTTATGAACAATGCTGCTATGAACATTCCTACATATGTCTCCTTTTACCATACACAAAAGTTTCTCTAGTGCATTTTCCTAGAAGTAGAAATGCTAAATCATACTATTTGGTAATGTCTTACTTAGGATTTTATGTCTGTTCAGGAGGAAGATTGGCCTATAATCTTCTCTCTCATATTGGCTTTGTCTGATTTTGTTAGCAAAGCTATACCCACCTCATGAAGTGCATTGGGAAATTGCCTCTCTTTTCCTATTCTTTGGAAAAGTTTGTGTAGATGAAAATTACCTGTTCTTTCAGTGTTTGGTAGAACTCACCTGTAAACTGGACTTGGTATTTTCTTTATGGGAAGTTTATTAAACTACTGATTGTTTCTCTAAAATTGTTAATTCAGATTGCTTCTAAGTGGGTTTGATAATTTCTATTTTTCCATTTATTATTGACTATTAAAAATGTAAGGAAACTGGTTATTCGGTATTTTTTTCAATCTAAACTAGATTCTAGCATTAAAGTTGCTGTTTCAATATGATATGTGATTTGTGTTTTGACATAATTTTAGAACTACCTTTTAAGAAACTTTGAATAAAATATTATGATATAGTTAATGAAGATCACTGTCTTTAACCCATAGGAGGCTCCAAATCAGATGAAAAAGTAGACTTGAGCAAAGACAAAAAATTAGCTCAGTTTAACAACTGGTTTACATGGTGTCACAATTGCAGACATGGTGGGCATGCTGGACACATGCTTAGTTGGTTCAGGTAATCAGCACATTCCTTCTTCTTTTAATTAATTAATTAATTAATTTTTTTAGCTGCATTGGGTCTCGTTGCTGTGCGCGGGCTTTCTCTAGTTGCAGAGAGCAGGGGGTACTCTTCGTTGCAGTGCGGGAGCTTCTCATTGTAGTGG
Source organism: Balaenoptera acutorostrata (assembly GCF_949987535.1). Lineage (NCBI taxonomy): Eukaryota > Metazoa > Chordata > Mammalia > Artiodactyla > Balaenopteridae > Balaenoptera > Balaenoptera acutorostrata. The sequence continues at coordinate 63,118,188 of NC_080070.1, forward strand.
CTTCTCTTGTTGAGGTGCGCAGGCTCTAGGGCGTGCAGGCTTCAGTAGTTGTGGCACGCGGGCTCAGTAGTTGTGGCTCACAAGCTCTAGAGTGCAGGCTCAGTAGTTGTGGCGCACGGCTTAGTTGCTCCGCGGCATGTGGGATCTTCCTGGATCAGGGCTCAAACCTGTGTCCCCTGCATTGGCAGGCGGATTCTTAACCACTGCGCCACCAGGGAAGTCCCCATTCTTTCTTTAATAGGCTTGGAGTTAGAGGAGATAAAGCAGATGGCCTTTTAAATAGTTCAGATTTATACAGCCAAAAGATGAATTTCTTTTATACTGTCACTTAAGTTAACAAAGGTGGTGTGAACATTTCTATCACTAGCCTATGTAATCTTAAACTATAAAATTAATACTTGTATAAGAAATTGTTTAAATATTATATATGGGTTAGATATTTGAAAAGCATTATTTAACTTTACTTGGGGAAATGTTATATTTACAGTTTTTTACGACTGACCGAATATCCTATCATATATAATACATAGTATGTAACTGAATTCAATGATAGAATACATGTCAAACTCCTATATTAGTTATCTCGTAAATAAGTTTGTTATGTAGTAAGTACGCACTTCATACAGTGGAGACTCAAGACCGTATTCAACTTTTACTTTGAGTAGTATCAGTGGCCCTGTACTCTTCAGTGCTGTAACTTTTACACCCAGTTTGTCACATTGGCTTTAATTTAAACTCTGAGCACATCCCTGTCACATTCATAACTGTAAATGAGATAGCTTATTATATATTTAGAAAGTAAAGCTGTTCATTTTTCAGTAACTTTCTCCCCATGTTCAGCTTGGCACTCATTTCTAGTTTAATGCTTTTAATGCTTTTTGTCTTTGGGTTTTAATTCCTGTATTTTTCAAATGCCATTTGAAAAATTGCATTATAGATATCGATAGGTATATAGATAAATGTGTGTATGTATGTGTAATTTAGATGTATAACTGTGACTTGACCTGTTTTTCAGGGATCATGCTGAGTGTCCCGTGTCTGCATGCACGTGTAAATGTATGCAGTTGGATACAACAGGGAATCTGGTACCTGCAGAGACCGTCCAGCCATAAAATGTTATCCCCTAAAGAGGAACCTTCAAGTGTGGAGCTTTCTGATAGAGGTCCTTCATAGCTCAGAAACATACCTCAAAACAAGTCACTCGTGACTTTCCTGTAATGGGAAAATAAATCATTCTATCAAATCACCAATTTGATGTTTGAGTGATTTTGATGTACTTCACAGAGACAAATGCTGCTGAAATGAACATCAGAGTGTGGGCATGAATTCTGTTCAGTAGGTTGGAAAAGTTCATTTTGGAAAGAACTTTTTAGGGTTTTGTTGAAATTATGAACACTGTGCAAACAGAGTTTCTGAAGTGACCAAGAACAGACGTTGAAACCATACTTTTTATGTTGCAATTGGTTATCTTTCAGTAAAATCTGTACACTTTTAAAATAGAATAATATGACCAATTCAGTGATTCAGACAGTAGTTTAAGCTTACTCATGCTTAGATTCCTTCCAGATTAAATTGTGGATTTTTACTTTTAGAATTAGAAAGCCCCCTACGCTACACTGGAGAATTATTTGTCAAGGTATGATTGATATATATATTTTTAAGGAGTCTCTTCTCTCATACACTTTGATTTTATGGTAAGAAATCTTTTGGCACAGACATTTATTGTCTTCCAAAGAAAAGTCAAAATTAAGAATGTATCTTACAACTTTTTCTCTTCTGAGGAGAAAAATATGCACCATTTCAAGGAAACGTATAAAATTTTCCTTTTCAACCTTTTGCTTTCCAATATCCTTATTTGTCTTCAAAGATTTCTGTCCCTATTAATTTATCATCTTATGCTCATCATCTGGAAGCATTTGGCTGAATACAAAGTCTATACAAGTCTGTATGTGACCAACCATCCAGCATAATCTGGGTCACTATGTCCTACTGTCAGATTCCCTCTTGCGGAATATCCTGTTTTTTCTAAGGTAGACTGGGAGATGTTGGGGAAACCAGAGTCACTTTGGAGACAATTTCACCTTTAATGTAAGTTTCTTAAAGTAAGTATATTTGGGCCAATTTAGGGACTTTATTTTCAAATTTTATTTTTTCCCTTTTCACAGCTAGATAGTTGGAAGAGAAATACAAAGGATTTGTAGCATCATCTGACATACGCAGAGGACTGAACTGAATTTCGTAGTTGAAGTTGTACTTATAGAAAAATAAAAAGTAAGCCTAAACATTATCTTACAGATTTTGAAGAAAGAAATATCTTAAACAAGAATTTTAGGGCTTCCCTGGTGGCGCAGTGGTTGAGAGTCTGCCTGCCAATGCAGGGGACACGGGTTCGAGCCCTGGTCTGGGAGGATCCCACATGCCGCGGAGCGACTGGGCCCGTGAGCCACAATTGCTGAGCCTGCGCGTCTGGAGCCTGTGCTCCGCAACAAGAGAGGCCGCGATAGTGAGAGGCCCGCGCACTGCGATGAAGAGTGGCCCCCACTTGCCGCAGCTGGAGAAAGCCCTTGCACAGAAACGAAGACCCAACACAGCCAGAAATAAATAAATAAATAAATTAAATATTTAAAAAAAAACAAAAACAAGAATTTTAGAAGCTTTCACGTTAGCAATTTTACCTGGTGAAACTAAGATCTGTTAGATAAATTTGAGGTATGACTTAAATCCTGAACAAAGGTGGATTAAATTTATTTTTTACTTTGAGATGTGTTACAAAAGTCTCTTTTCTAGGAAAACATTGCATATCTACTCTAAACATCTCACCTAGATGACAATCTTTTGTTTAAATGAAAGAACTGGGAATAGTTACAATCTGTTTTATTTTTTTTTTTTAAACAAACATTGTTATTAAGGGGACTTTTTCCAGTCTTCTAAGTAAATCTTACTGATTTCATTTTACTAAAACATAACCTTTACCTTTAAAGTTGCTTCAGTTGAAGTGTTTCTTTCAAATTTACTCTGTCCAAAATATGAAAAGTCAGCTTTAGTGTCAAACTGTTATATACATTTTCATTTCTCCTTAGCTAAAGTAAGGTAAATTTTTGAATTGATGTTTATAATAGGGTTATATCTAAAATATTTATAATTTTTGGAAGTACAATATAAGACATAAGCATAAAGTCTATTATATAATCTGTAATCACAGGATGACATTTTTAAGAATAATTGTTTATGCCTGTGTCAGCCTTCTAATATTTTCTGTGAAACCCAAATATTCATATAAGATGTCTGTTATGCTTGTTTTGCATTTCATTGTATGTGGACCATGAAAATAGACTAATTTTTTCATTTTTATTACTCGGTCACTAATATTTGGGTTTATAAACTCAACGAGATATTTTACCTAAACATGTTCAATAGAAGTGTTTAATAAAAGTGTTTTTATTATTTTTTTAAATTGAATAAAAATGGATTGAAGTCAACAGGTCTAATCTAGAAATTATCTATGACCACTCTGCAAATAATCCAATAAAATAATAAAATAGTATTAGTAGTTATTTTGATGGCAAATTTGATTCTTAGTCTTAGAAGTAACTTTTTGTAGACTCTGTTTTTCAGCTTTCCAGAATGGTTATTATTCATTAAAATGGTATATTTAAAAAGTATCTTTCCATTGTCAGTGCTACACCCAGTAAGTATTAGAGTGAGAAACAAATAGTCCTGCATTTAATTGCATGGCTGGATGTAATTTCAGTCACTCATTTGAGTGCAGATATTCAAAGTATGGGTTTTGAAATTTAAATTATAATCCTAGCCCCAGTATCTTGGCCAAGTGACTTGACCTTTTTGAGCTTCCATTTCCTAATATGTTAAAAGGTATAGAAAGTCCTACCTCATAGGGTGATTGGGCGTGTTAGGTGATGAAATAAACATGAAGCATTATATCCCTGTCACATAATGCTCTGTAAAAGGTAGTGCTTAACAGTCATTGTTACCTAATCTTCATTGGTTACTCATGTGTCAGTACTTTTTAATTGAATATGGTATAATTTAAACAAAGTATGTACATTTACATTTGTCTCAGTAGTGAAAATTTCCCAAGAGCTTGTTTTTCCAAATCTGGATAAATTATGGCATTTTCTTTTGAGATAGAACTTAGCTACTTTTGTTTATCCTGTATTTAGAATATTACTTTCTGCTGTATGAAGAAGTCCTCTGAACGACCACCTAGGATTTTAATGTGATATAAGAGTGAACCCAGGGATGAAAATTAAAATTTTGGTGAATCTGGAGAGTTGACCAGTAACCACTGAAAACTTGAGATTTTCATATCTATATTCAACTCTTAAGTCCTGGCCTTCATAGGAGAAAGTATCCAGTATTTTCCCAGTAAAATCCTTCCTTTTCTGCCATTCTATTACACTTGATGTTCATTTAAGTTAAAATGTTGGGGGGATGGTGATAATAAAAAAGGAAGTACTACACTGTGAGGTTTGTTCTCCTTCGGGATGGCTGTAGTTAAAACAAGTGGGCACTAAGTAGTTGTACATGTCTAACATCTGCTCAGATAGAGGCGTCAGAGAGAGGGGAGAGGCATTTTAGGTGTTAGTTCAGCATCCTCGTATAGAGGGCCTGTGACCCCCATGGCCGTGGCAGAGATGGGGCTAGCTGGACAACTGCTCTCCTAGCCACTACTCTCCCATTATATCATCTGCCTATTTTTCCCTCCTACCTGAAAATTTTGTAGGTTTCTTTACTGATTATAGAAAGCACTTTATGAAAATATTAGTCTTTATAAAGTATTGTTTACTAGAGTATATAGACAGAAGGAAAGTTCCCGAAATGTTTTTAAAAGATAGTGTAATCCAGGTATCAGATTAACATAGATTGCCAAAACAAAGAACTGATTTCATTTAGGAATATTCATGATAAATTCATAAGTAAAGTCAATATCTAATCCAACAGTATATTACTGAGAACAGTAGTTACTGTTGGTGCTTATTATTTTCCAGGTACCATGCACATTATCCTATTTAATCCTCACAGTAGCCCTGTGAGGCAGATACACTATTACTGCTCCCATTCTATACATAAGGCAATTAAGGCATAGGGACATTAGGTCACTTGTCCTAGGTTATACAGCTAATAAATAGCAGAGCCAAGACTTAGACTCCAGTAGTCTGACTTCCCAATCTGTACTTTTAATTACTGTTTTATACGTCCTACTTTATGGGCTGTGTATAGGAGAATAATCCACTATGACAATTGAGGGTTTAATATATTTAGTATTAATACGCCAAAAGAGAAAAAACATGTCAGTGGCTCTTTGGATGTAAAAAGCAGTTGATAAAATCAAAAAATTGATTCCTGATTTGTTCTTTAGATTTAGTTTTTATCATGAAAGGAAATGTTTTCCCTCCATTTTTTTCCCCCTTCTATTTTACTGTCTGTCTCAAACAGCCAGCATCGACGTAGTGGGGAAATGATAGACAGGAATAAAACAAGGATCATGTGGTTACCGCTGGTTCTGCACATGGCAGGGCAGAAGAGGGAAGTGGGTGGAGGTACACCCTTGCTCCTTTTCCAAGTCTTTAAAGTTTGGTACGGCAAAAATACCATAAGGAGTTAAAAGGCAAGCAAACTGGTAAGCTACAACATGCATACAAATTTAATACCCTTAATTCACAAAGAACGTTCTCAAACCCACAAGGAAAAGACACAACCAATGGATAATATTGATCAAGGACTTGTACAGCCAAAATAAAATGGCCAGCAAACATAAATAAATGTTAAATTGGTAACAAAGTAATGCTGATTAAAACGACAGCAGGATACTGTTCACTTGCCTGTGTAAATTAAAAGGAATAATATGTATTTTCATGGATATGGGAAAGGAACATTCTCAAATAACAACTTGTGAGAGTATATTATTTGTACAAGTGTTCCTGAGGACAGTGAGTAATATGTATCAAAAGCCTTACAAAGCTTCATACCCTTTGACATAGTATATGGGAAATATTTTCTGAGGGATTAATTGGATAAGTGCACAAAGGTGTATGTTTCTATGAAATGGTTATCACAGTATTGTTTATAATAACTTGGAAACCTAAATGTTCAATAATAAGTAAAGAAATTGTCACATACATACAATGGAATACTAACAAACTATTCAAATAGTATGGGTATTTTTATTGACAAAGGACGATTCATGATATATTTATAAATGGAGGGAAAGGCAAGTTATAGGATAGTATATATAGAATGTATTTGTATGGAACACTATTGGAGAATATTTATAAAATTTTAACAGTGGTCATCTTTCAAGAGTAGAATTTTAAGTGGCATTTTTCTTATCTGCATCTTCTAGTTTTTCTACAATAATGATGAATGTATAAATAAATGAATATGCATATCACACACACGTTAGTGGCTTTTATAAAAGTTACCCATGACCTGTTATCTTGTTCTTAGCATAATGAACAATCAAATTATTATGAGGTGAAGAAACTTGCTATAAGGTATTATGAAAATGATTACTGAGATTTAATTGTTTGGAAAACATTTTTCTAGATTTCATATTCTACAGTAATATATAAGAATAATAAACAGATGTGGTTCTTTCTCTTAATTGTCTCTTCTGTCATATTTGGAAACAGTGCACTTTGTTCTCCATTTAACACATTGGGAAATGGATCTATAAAATAGTTCTGATTTTCCTGAGGTAGTATTACATAATAATGACTTTGTTTCAATCGTCTCTCTCCTAGATGTTCCTCAGGATATTTCCTGACTCCTCTGTTGTGGCTCTGGGCCTGTGGCAGGACACCTATCCTCTGTGTTTAGAATTTAGTTAATTATTGTCCAATCCAGTCTAGAGTGCATTTTACTCAACTCGTTTCCAATAATCTAAGCTACTTATGTTTAAGTGATGAATTCTGAACATGCCTGCATGTCCATGCTTCCAGCAAAGAACCAAGCATTAGCGTGCCTACCTGTGCCAGACATTTAAGGTTATGATTCCGAAGGATTGATGGTACCATCTTTGCCTTGGAGGAGCTGTAACATCTAATGGAAGAGGTAGACATGAGCATTGTTTTCAGCAGACTCAAATTCACTCAGATTAATATTTCTAATTGCTGGAAAGAGTATCATTATGGCATCTTGTCTCTTTCTGCAGCCAAAAAAAAAGGTCAGTTTATTTTATTTAATTTTCTAATTTTGGACTTTCAAAAATTATTTTCTAATTAGAAATAATTTGAGGAAGTAGAGGTTGCCCATTACATTTTTCAGAAGTGTAATTTTCTAGCAACATTGTAAAGCAACTGTACTCCAATAAAAATTAATTTAAAAAATGTAATTTTCTTACTGATCTACTATTAACAGTACAATGTTTTGAAAGGCTTTGCTAAGAAGGTAACTTTAGGATTAAAGGATAATTTATGTAATGTCAGAAATAGCAGCAATAATAGTAATTCAGTGCATACAATCCTTTCACCATTCAGTTTATGAAAAGCATGTTGCCTTAACATAATGTCATAACTGGAAATTAAGATACAGGAATCTAATTAGTTGGGCTCTTAAAATATAAAGACAAGAGTAGTCTGGAAGAGCATGTGAAGGGATTAATGTATCATAAACTTGAAACAGGCATTTTCATAAGAAATCATGCAAATGATTTGGTCTTACATCTTTTAACTTAAAGAATATTAGCTCCATTTAGATATATACATATATATGTACATGGGGAGGGAGCGTGAGCCGCGGTGTGGGGGACGGGTATGCAAGAAAGCCTGGAGTTTGAAAGGGCAAATGTCAAAATTCATGTTCACATTTTATTATATTGCAGCCATATACTTTGCTGGTGACAGTTCAAGAAGTTGCCACTGCCGGACATGTGGTAGGTAAAACGAAATATCCCTTTTAGCATCCAGTAATCTGATAGCTGATTATAGTAAAAGTTTGAATGGCACAAAGTTCCTGTGCTACATATATCAGTTATGTCAAAGAAAAAGTACTTTCCCCATTAACTTGGAAATTTGTATTATTCATTAAGCAGGTATACTTAATATTTGTACAACTATGTGTGTGTAGCTTTACGGCACATAAATGTTCTCCAAATAGATGAAGATGTATAATTTATGGAGCAAAATACTCAGCAACTTGATAAATACGGGGAAGTTAATACGTTTTCTCATCTGAAATCTGACCTCCTTCCATTCCTCAAAAATGGAATGTAGGATCAGTTGTGACTCTTAGGACGAATGCACCAGTTTTTAAAGATAGATAGATTTCTGAGATACATTAAATTCTTTCTGGAAAAGTGAGTATAACTCTAAGTGAATGGTAAGATACTGCTGGCTTCCGGAAGAGGATACTTCTCCAGGCCAGGAACATTATTTTCCACTGGAAGCATTAGACAAATTGGAGATAAGCTGGGGCAGATTCTGAAGGTCATTTCTTTTGGTAACATTGTTCACCTAATTTGGTGAACAAAAAATTTTTTAAGTCTATTTCATTGAATTCTTTTATCTCTACAGAAAATGTATGAATTATAGAATATATCTGTTCCTCCTAGGGATCTGAGAAATTAAAAATGTATATTGTCCTCGCTGCTGATAAAACATATCCTATGGGGGAAAATGAACCAAAAAGTTATTCAGTACCTTTCCTGGTTTGCCTCTTTTGCTTCTCAGTTCTTTAAGAGTTCACTCCCAATATGTGGAATTCTACTGATCTCTAAATAACTTTTCAAATATCTTATGTTAAGTTTTGAGGAGTATATATTTTCTCAAGCAGAGACGTCTGAGCAGAATGAGAATGGATTCTCATAGAACAAAATTGCCAAGCATACGTGATGGAACTGTAGGGGAAAAGAGCATAATTGTAATTTTCTGAGAAGCTTAAAAATAGCTCTACCGTTATTGTGCACGAGGCCTGACAACTGATCTTTCTCATTTTGCCAGCATTCACCTACAGTACCCCATCAGCAGCTGAACACATTCTTCTCTGGGATAAATGATTAATGAGTTGTCTATCACTTCCACTCCTTTTGTACCCAGTGGTAGAGGCTTCAGTTGATCATATTGCAGCCATCAGCATCATTACTGAAATTGATTCTGCCATGGGAGGGTTATGCTAGGACAATAGATTAGCATTTAAATAAACGGACTAACTTATGGCATTAAAAATAACATAAAATAATCCCTTCTGAGTCACTCTGTCACACCTGGTAAGGTTGTTTTGTTTTGTTTTTGCTGATCAGCTACCATCATAAAACTTTAGGTTGAGGAAAGAAGGATGGAAGTCATAGAAGCTGAGTTGTTCTTGTTTTGAGTACAACCCACTAAGATTTCCGAACTTCCCACTCTCTTTATTAATCACTGTCATGTTATATGAAATACATTTAGGAAATTACACAACTTGCATACAATGATGAACAGTAAACTTGCCAAGTCATTGCCTTTAGAGAAAAAGTAAAGGGGTAAACACATTTTTGAAAGGCCAGAATTAGTCCAGAAAGGAAAGAAGTTGGAGGATTGAAATTGACAAATGATACTCAGATACAGTGAAATGAAACTTTCCTAATTTTTCAGCAAGCAGATGTGGGAATGAGGAGATAAGAACATCACAATTTAGATGTCTTGGTGATGTGGGCTGCATTTCTAAAACAGATGGCAGAGAATGAGGGTCGGCCTAGGCCTAGAAAAAAGTGATAGATTGTAGTTTTGGTAAAGTGATACACTCAAGGAAAATAACTGGAACTTAGAACTTCTATTTTAGCATCTCTTTCTGCTCCTGGGATAACTGCCTGAGAGTTCTCAATATTACTGAACTTAAACTTCCCCTCAGTTACTTTTGTCTTCCAGCATATGACTCTTTTGTCCATTCCTCTTATATTTTCCTATTGTTTCCTGTCTCTGCTCTTTTCTGAATTTCATGAGACCAACTGTTTAATGTACTTCTGAATTAAGACAACTACCTGAAATTATATTGGTCAAAGTGCATGTGCATTTTCTTCAGAGCTGAGACTGGTTGTGCAGTGAAGTGGAGCCATCGTAGGTTTTTCTCAATCCAGCTGCTTCTGCCCTATATTGATTAAGATTCTTTCCAGAATCTAGTAGTTAGGCTGTGGGTGATGGCATTGTTAGTTTCCATCTTTTTTCTGGTATGTGTATATTTTAAGAAGCTAGAAGAGGCGGCTTTGAGTACTGCTAAGTAGGGGACATGTTTACCCAACAGTGATATAAATAACTGAGACTTGTATTTTGGAAAGTGGGTAGAATATGATTTCAGTAAGAGGGAACATTGTTGTGATATGGGAAAAACAAAACAAAACAAAACAAAACATGGGAACATGAATTCTACAAGTGGCCCAATAACAAACTTCCTTTCTATGTTAAAATTCCCCAATGACAAATGACTCTCTTCAGTCACCGTGAGATGAACAGGTTAGGCTAAGATGTGCTCGATCTGGAGATGAGCGAGTGACCATGCCCTTCTTTACCCTCGACACAAGTTGCCAATCAATTACGCTCTTTTTCTCAGAACCTTTTTCCGCATCGTATTGGAGGCAGCAACTACCAACTGGTCAGCATTCACCTGTTTGCCATTTTTAGCTCTAAAATTTGGTATGCCCTGACCATTTTTTACTAAAATGTGTGGGGGTTAAAACGCTAACAGTTCATGATTTTAAGTATTTCATGAGTCATTTTTTTCTCTATACTGAGTCCATCTAAGTAGAAATTACCTATTTCCAGGTTGTAATATATTGTATATATAATTGTAGTATATTGTTACAATTATATATATAATACATAAATATAATACATTGTATATAAATAATACTGTATAAATGTACAGTGTTATACAATATTATTTTGCGATGTATATTGTAATATGTTTTAATATATTCAAGCCTTATTTGAATAAAACTCTTATTTGCATGCCTACATTCTTATGAATGGAAATGAATAAATTTGTTTCCTAGTAACAGCAGTTTCCATAGCCCATAAACACTTAAATATTTCTCATCAGTGCTCTAGAAGTTCTTTCCTAAATAAAGCAATCTTTTTAATTTTCATCAAATAGTTTTTCTGTTTTAGCACACATCCTTTATTGAAATCTTAAAGTCTGTAATCTTCATTATAAAACGTTCAGGCTATATAAGTGAGGTAACCACTTTCCTCTCTGCTGGAAGGGGGAATGTTTTCCTGTGCCACGGTGTAATTTGCTTTGCAACAATTATTGCTATTTGTAACCAGATCTTGTGATCACAAGACATACACATGTAGCTGAATTTAGAATCTGTTGAAAACACAGAAGGCAGCATGACTGTTTCTAAATGTCATTGATTTAATGATTTTAACTCATAAAAAAATTTAAAGTTCAAATGCATCAATCCAAATAATTCATTTCTGAAATTTTCTTTATATAAATCCCTCAGCGTTCTGTTGCTGCAAATGGCTCTCTTTATGCATTATTTTATTTTCCCAAATCTCTGCAGTTTCCTAACCTCATTTCCAGTGAGACAGTTTATCAGACTACTTATCTCTAGATTCTATTTTTAAAATGATAGAAGCCAAATGTCATGGATTTAGGTAGGGAGTCATACCTAGAAGCATATTGTGCTTATAATCCTGTCTAGCCCTTTGATTAAGAAATCATAGATGTATATGTAACTGGTGTCTTTCACCAATTATTGTAGATGAAATTTACAGATGTTTCTTTGTCCCCCCCCCCTTTTTATAGGCCTATTTTTTCTTTAAATAAGCACTGAAAGAATCAACCTCAAACCACAGATTAAACAGGGAAGTATTATTTTTGTTTAAGCTACCTTAGGTATAGTTTTTTTTTTTTTAACATCTTTATTGGAGTATAATTGCTTTACAATGGTGTGTTAGCTTCTGCTTTATAACAAAGTGAATCAGCTATACATATACATATGTTCCCATATCTCCTCCCTCTTGCGTCTCCCTCCCACCCTCCCTACCTCACCGCTCTAGGTGGTCACAAAGCACCGAGCTGATCTCCCCGTGCTAAGCGGCTACTTCCCACTAGCTATCTATTTTACATTTGGTAGTATATATAAGTCCATGCCACTCTCTCACTTCGTCCCAGCTTACCCTTCCCCCTCCCTGTGTCCTCAAGTCCATTCTCTACGTCTGCGTCTTTATTCCTGTCCTGCCCCTAGGTTTTTCAGAACCTTTGTTTTTTCTAAGATTCTATATATATGTGTTAGCATACGGCATTTGTTTTTCTCTTTCTGACTTACTTCACTCTGTATGACAGACTCTAGGTCCATCCACCTCACTACAAATAACTGAATTTCGTTTCTTTTAATGGCTGAGTAATAGTCCATTGTATATATGTGCCACATCTTCTTTATCCATTCATCTGTTGATGGACACTTAGGTTGCTTCCATGTCTTGGCTATTGTAAATAGAGCTGCAGTGAACATTGTGGCACATGTCTCTTTTGGAATTATGGTTTTCTCAGGGTATATGCCCAGTAGTGGGATTGCTGGGTCATAGGGTAGTTCTATTTTTAGTTTTTTAAGGAACCTCCATACTGTCCTCCATAGTGGCTGTATCAATTTATATTCCCACCAACAGTGCAAGAGGGTTCCCTTTTCTCCACACCCTCTCCAGCATTTAATGTTTGTAGATTTTTTGATGATGGCCATTCTGACTGGTGTGAGGTGATACCTCATTGAAGTTTTGATTTGCATTTTTCTAATGATTAGTGATGTTGAGCATTCTTTCATGTGTTTGTTGGCAATCTGTATATCTTCTGTGGAGAAATGTCTATTTAGGTCTTCTGCCCATTTTTGGATTGGGTTGTTTGTTTTTTTGATATTGAGCTGCATGAGCTGCTTGTAAATTTTGGACATTAATCCTTTCTCAGTTGCTTTATTTGCAAATATTTTCTCCCATTCTGTGGGTTGTCTTTTCGTCTTATTTATGGTGTCCTTTGCTGTGCAAAAGCTTTTAAGTTTCATTAGTTCCCATTTGTTTATTTTTGTTTTTATTTCCATTTCTCTAGGAGCTGGGTCAAAAAGGAGCTTGCTGTGATTTATGTCATAGAGTGTTCTGCCTACGTTTTCCTCTAAGAGTTTGATAGTGTCTGGCCTTACATTTAGGTCTTTAACCCATTTTGAGTTTATTTTTGTGTATGGTGTTAGGGAGGGTTCTAATTTCATTCTTTTACACGTAGCTGTCCAGTTTTCCCAGCACCACTTATTGAAGAGGCTGTCTTTTCTCCACTGTATATTCTTGCCTCCTTTATCAAAGATAAGGTGACCATATGTGCGTGGGTTTATCTTTGGGCTTTCTATGCTTTTCCATTGATCTGTATTTCTGTTTTTGTGCCAGTACCATACTGTCTTCATTACTGTCGCTTTGTAGTGTAGTCTGAAGTCAGGGAGCCTGATTCCTCCAGGGCTGTTTTTCTTTCTCAAGATTGCTTTGGCAATTCGGGGTCTTTTGTGTTTCCATACAAACTGTGAAATTTTTTGTTCTGGTTCTGTGAAAAATGCCAGTGGTGGTTTGATAGGGATTGCATTGAATCTGTAGATTGCTTTGGGTAGTAGAGTCATTTTCACAATGTTAATTCTTCCAATCCAAGAACATGGTATATATCTCCATCTATTTCTATCATCTTTAATTTTTTTCATCAGTGTCTTATAATTTTCTGCGTACAGGTCTTTTGTCTCCTTAGGTAGGTTTATTCCTAGATATTTTATTCTTTTTGTTGCATTGGTAAACGGGAGTGTTTTCTTAATTTCACTTTCAGATTTTTCATTATTAGTGTATAGGAATGCAAGAGATTTCTGTGCATTAACTTTGTATCCTGCTACTTTACCATATTCATTGATTAGCTCTAGTAGTTTTCTGGTAACATCTTTAGGATTCTTTATGTATAGTATGTCATCTGCAAACAGTGACAGCTTTACTTCTTCTTTTCCGATTTGGATTCCTTTTATTTCTTTGTCTTCTCTGATTGCTGTGGCTAACACTTCCAAAACTATGTTGAATAATAGTGGTGAGAGTGGGCAACCTTGTCTTGTTCCTGATCTTAGTGGAAATGGTTTCAGTTTTTCACCATTGAGGACAATGTTGGCTGTGGGTTTGTCATATATGGCCTTTATTATGTTGAGGAAAGTTCCCTCTATGCCTACTCTCTGCAGGGCTTTTATCATAAATGGGTGTTGAATTTTGTCAAAAGCTTTTTCTGCATCTATTGAGATGATCATATGTGTTTTCTCCTTCAATTTGTTAATATGGTGTATCACGTTGATTGATTTGCGTATACTGAAGAATCCTTGCATTCCTGGAATAAACCCCACTTGATCATGGTGTATGATCCTTTTAATGTGCTGTTGGATTCTGTTTGCTAGTATTTTGTTGAGGATTTTTGCATCTATGTTCATCAGTGATATTGGCCTGTAGTTTTCTTTCTTTGTGACATCTTTATCTGGTTTTGGTATCAGGGTGATGGTGGCCTCGTAGAATGAGTTAGGGAGTTTTCCTCCCTTTGCAATATTTTGGAAGAGTTTGAGAAGGATAGGTGATAGCTCTTCTCTAAATGTTTGATAGAATTCACCTGTGAAGCCATCTGGTCCTGGGCTTTTGTTTCTTGGAAGATCTTTAATCACAGTTTCAATTTCAATGCTTGTGACTGGTCTGTTAATATTTTCTATTTCTTCCTGGTTCAGTCTCGGCAGGTTGTGCATTTCTACGAATTTGTCCATTTCTTCCAGGTTGTCCATTTTATTGGCATAGAGTTGCTTGTAGTAATCTCTCATGATTCTTCGTATTTCTGCAGTGTCAGTTGTTACTTCTCCTTTTTCATTTCCAGTTCTATTGATTTGAGTCTTCTCCCTTTCTTTCTTGATGAGTCTGGCTAATGGTTTATCAATTTAGCTGGTATTAAAAGTACCAGCTTTTAGTTTTATTGATCTTTGCTATTGTTTCCTTCATTTCTTTTTCATTTATTTCTCATCTGATCTTTATGATTTCTTTTCTTCTAATTTTGGGATTTTTTTGTTCTTCTTTCTCTAATTGTTTTAGGTGTAAGGTTAGGTTGTTTATTTGAGATGTTTCTTGTTTCTTGAGGTAGGATTGTATTGCTATAAACTTCCCTCTTAGAACTGCTTTTGCTGCATCTCATAGGTTTTGAAACATTGTGTTTTAATAGTAATTTGTCTCTAGGTATTTTTTGATTTCCTCTTTGATTTCTTCAGTGATCTCTTGGTTATTAAGTACTGTAATGTTTAGCCTCCATGTGTTTGTAGTTTTTACAGACTTTTTCCTGTAATTGATACCTAGTCTCATAGCGTTGTGGTCAGAAAAGATACTTGCTATGATTTCAATTTTCTTAAATTTACCAAGGCTTGATTTGTGACCCAAGATATGATCTATCCTGGAGAACGTTCCATGAGCATGAGAAGAAAGAGTATTCTGTTGTTTTTGGGTGGAATGTCCTATAAATATCAATTAAGTCCATCTTGTTTAATTTATCATTTAAAGCTTTTGTTTCCTTATTTATTTTCATTTTGGATGATCTGTCCATTGGTGAAAGTGGGGTATTAAAGTCCCCTACTATGATTGTGTTACTGTCGATTTCCCCTCTATGGCTGTTAGTATTTGCCATATGTATTGAGGTGCTCCTATGTTGGGTGCCTAAATATTTACAGTTGTTATATCTTCTTCTTGGATTGATCCCTTGATCATTCTGTAGTGTCCTTCTTTGTCTCTTGTAACAGTCTTTATTTTAAAGTCTATTTTTTCTGATATGAGAATTGCTACTCCAGCTTTCTTTTGATTTCCGTGTGCATGGATTATCTTTTTCCATCCCCTCACTTTCAGTCTGTATGTGTCCCTAGGACTGAAGTGGGTCTCCTGTAGACAGCATATATACAGGTCTTATTTTTGTATCCATTCAGCTAGTCTATGTATTTTGGTTGAGCCTTTAATCCATTTACATTTAAGTTTGTTATCGATATGTATGTTCCTATTACCATTTTCTTAAGTGTTTTGGATTCGTCATTGTAGGTCTTTTCCTTCTCTTGTGTTTCCTGCCTAGAGAAGTTCCTTTAACATTTGTTGTAAAGCTGGTTTAGTGGTGCTGAATTCTCTTAGCTTTTGCTTGTCTGTAAAGGTTTTAATTTCTCTGTCGAATCTGAATTAGATCCTTGCTGGGTAGAGTAATCTTGGTTGTAGGTTTTTCCCTTTCATCACTTTAAATATGTCCTGCCACTCCCTTCTGGCTTGCAGAGTTTCTGCTGAAAGATCAGCTGTTAACCTTATGGGATTCTCTTGTATGTTATTTGTTGTTTTTCCCTTGCTGCTTTTAATGTTTTTTCTTTGTACTTAATTTTTGATAGTTTGATTCATATGTGTCTTGGCATGCTTCTCCTTGGATTTATCCTGTATGGGACTCTCTGCGCTTCCTGGACTTGATTAACTCTTTCCTTTCCCATATTAGGGAAGTTTTCAACTATAATCTCTTGAAATATTTTCTCAGTCCCTTTCTTTTTGTCTTCTTCTTCTGGGACCCCTATAATTTGAATGTTGGTGCGTTTAATGTTGTCCCAGAAGTCCCTGCTACTGTCTTCAATTGTTTTCATTCTTTTTATTCTGCTCTACAATAGTTATTTCCACTATTTTATCTTCCAGGTCACTTATCCTTTCTTCTGCCTCAGTTATTCTGCTCTTAATTCCTTCTAGAGAATTTTTAATTTCATTTATTGTGCAGTTCATCATTGTTTCTTTGCTCTTTAGTTCTTCTAGGTCCTTATGAAACATTTCTTGTATTTTCTCCATTCTGTTTCCAAGATTTTGGATCATCTTTACTATCGTTACTCTGAATTCTTTTTCAGGTAGACTGCCTAGTTCCTCATTTGTTTGGTCTGGTGGGTTTTTACCTTGCTCCTTCATCTGCTGTGTGTTTCTCTGTCTTCTCAATTTGCTTAACTTACTGTGTTTGGGGTCTCCTTTTTGCAGGCTGCAGGTTCGTAGTTCCTGTTGTTTTTGGTGTCTGCCCCCAGTGGCTAAGGTTTGTTCAGTGGGTTGTGTAGGTTTCCTGGTGGAGGCCACTGGTGCCTGTGTTCTGGTGGATGAGGCAGGATCTTGCCTTTCTGGTGGGCAGGACCGTGTCCGGTGATTTGTTTTGGGGTGTCTGTGACCTTATTATGATTTTAGGCAGCCTCTCTGCTAATGGGTGGGGTTGTGTTCCTGTCTTGCTAGTTATTTGGCATAGGGTGTCCAGCACTGTCGCTTGCTGGTCGTTGAGTGGAGTGGGTCTTAGCGTTGAGATGGAGATCTCTGGGAGAGCTTTCATTGTTGGATATTACGTGGAGCCAAGAGGTCTCTGGTGGACCAATGTCCTGAACTTGGCTCTCTCACCTCAGAGGCACAGGCCTGACACCTGGCTGGAGCACCAAGACCCTGACAGCCACACGGCTCGGAATAAAAGGGAGAAAAAAAAGAAAGAATGAATGAATGAATAAAATAAAATAAAGTTATTAAAATTTAAAAAAAAGGAATTATTAAAAATTTAAAAATAATAAAAAAGAAAGAAGAGAGCAACTAAACCAAAAAACAAATCCACCAATGGTAACAAGCGCTAAAAGCTATACTAAAAAAACAAAAAAAGCAAAAAAACAAACATACAAACAAACAGACAGACAGATCCCTAGGACAAATGGTAAAAGCAAAGCTATACAGACAAAATTACACACAGAAGCATACACATACACACTCACAAAAAGAGAAAAAGGAACAAAAAATATGTGTCATTGCTCCCAAAGTCCACCTCCTCACTTTGGGATGATTCGTTGTCTATTCAGGTATTCAACAGATGCAGGTACATCAAGTTGTTTGTGGAGATTTAATCTGCTGCTCCCGAGGCTGCTAGGACAGATTTCCCTTTCTCTTCTTTGTTTGCACAGCTCCTGGAGTTCAGCTTTGGATTTGGACCAGCTTCTGCGTGTAGGTCGCCTGAGGGTGTCTGTTCTTCCCTCAGACAGGAGGGGGTTAAAGGAGCAGCTGATTCGGGGGCTCTGGCTCACTCAGGCTGGGGGAAGGAGTGGCACCAGCCTGAGGCGCATGGTGCATTCTCCTGGGGAAGTTGTCCCTGAATCGCAGGACCCTGTCAGTGGCGGGTTGCACAGGCTCCCGGGAGGGGCGGTGTGGATAGTGACCTGTGCTTGCACACAGGCTTCTTGGTGGCTGCAGCAGCAGCCTTAGCGTTTCATGCCCGTCTCTGGGGTCCGCACTGATAGCCGCGGCTCGCACCCGTCTCTGGAGCCCGTTTAGGCGGTGCTCTTAATCCCCTCTCCTCGCGCACCCACAACCAATGGTCTCTTGCCTCTTCGGCAGCTCCAGACCTTTTCCTGGACTCCCTCCCAGCTAGCTGTGGTGCACTAGCCCCTTCAGGCTGTGTTCACGCCGCCAACCCCAGTCCTCTCCCTGGGATCTGACCTCCAAAGCAGGAGCCTCAGTTCCCAGCCCCCTCCTGCCCCGGCGGGTGAGCAGACAAGCCTCTCGGGCTGGTGAGTGCTGGTCGGCACCGAGCCTCTGTGCGGGAATCTCTCTGCTTTGCCCTCCACACCCCTGTTGCTGCGCCCTACTCCGTGTCTCCGAAGCTCCCCCCTCCGCCACCCGCAGTCTCCACCTGTGAAGGGGCTTCCTAGTGTGTGGAAACTTTTCCTCCTTCACAGCTCCCTCCCACTGGTGCAGGTCCCGTCCCTATTCTTTTGTCTCTGTTTTTTCTTTTTTCTTTTGCCCTACCCAGGTACGTGGGGCGTTTCTTGCCTTTGGGGAAGTCTGAGGTCTTCTGCTAGCATTTAGTAGGTGTTCTGTAGGAATTGTTCCACATGTAGATGTATTTTTGATGTATCTGTGGGGAGGAAGGTGATCTCCGCGTCTTACTCCTCTGCCACCTTGAAGGTCTCTCTAGGTATAGTTTTTGAGTTCATATGTACTGGTAATGTATTTTCTCTGAATTGCCTAAAATATGTTGTTAATTTTGTACCTCAAATAGGTTTAGGTTATAAAATAAGGAAGAAAAGCAACATAGAACATATTTTATTCATCTTGAAATGACATTTTAAAGTTTTCCTTAAGAAAGGATAAAGCAGGATATTAATGCCAGTTTTAGCAGATGAATATTCCGGTAACAAATGATAGTAAATCAATTGAGTGTCCCATTCTACTTCCACTGGTAGCTCAAGTTTACATTTGGGAAAGTCACATTGTATGAATTTATGATGAGAAAACAGGGAAGGGATAGAAGGCCTTGCAGCTGTCTTAAATTCTTTTTTTCTGGAAACAAGTGGGGTAGAAATATATACATATCATATCTTATACTGAGTTGTTTTCATGACTTAATCATACTGCTGAGAGTGAAGGAAATTGCCCAGTGGGTTAATTCCTCTAGGTCACTGAGTTCTAAAAGAAAAAGAAGCCTACAAATTCCCCTGCTTTGGAGGCAGTGGATTCTGATTTCTAGCTCCTCCCTTGATCCATAATATGTTCATCTGGAAGACATTTAGTCATTTCTGAGGAGATTCCAAAATGAGGCAGCTCTTGGTCCACTGTCTCATGAAAGGTCAAATACATGAACAGTTAAGGCATAACATTTCTGAGCAATATGAAAAAAATAATTGACTCACTAGGACCCTGATTACTTAAAAGAAAAGACGAATCTCTGTAAATAAATGTATTTTCTCATCAGGTCTAATGTTTTCATAACACTTGAAGCTCCTCAAAAGCTAAAGAAAAATATTAAAATGTTTAAGTGAAATGTGATACTGTTTCTGATTTTCTATAGAGTTATGCTAAATTTATTTTATGCAATTTGGCTTTAAATAATCATTGTATATTAAGTGAAGTTGAATTAATGAAAATAAATGTTAAGACCTAAATAATATTCGTTTTGAAAATGAATATCTAAGGTAAAAATAATATTAAGTTATCTAGCTTTTTAATTAGCAATTATTCAATAGAAGAATTTCTCCTTGCTGATTATCTCTCAAGATTCAGGGTGACAAGATACCAAGATCTTTCAGTGAAACCATTTTTTAAACCTATTATTACTAAATAAACTTTATTACTTCAATATAACATTTTATGGTGAGAGATTCTTCTTACCAGCCAAAATAATTGCCTTATTTTCCTGGGTAATATTTCAAACTTCTGTGAAAACTGAATAGTCTTTTTTTAAAAAAGGGGGCTAATTAAGTCACAGTGTCATCTATGGCATTGCCCAAAACTGTTACACTGCTTATATATTTTCCTTTTTTCCAACTTACATTGCTCAGTGTTTTTTTGAGAACTGGCTCAAAGTTTTCTCAATTTTGCATCTTAAATACTGCATTATGTAGAGTCCACAGAGGTTGTTGTTCTTTACTTCCCCACCTACAGAAATAATCAGGTTGAAAAAAAATGTTTTTCATATGTGAAAGCACTGTAATTCAGTCCAAATCTTAAAGACAAGGAAATTCTAAAGAACATAGTGTCCTGCCTCTGACATTTTGTAATATGTAAAGAAGAAACAATGGCATGCTAATGACAAATTTAATCCTTGCCCCCAAGATGAGTGTATTACCCTATAAATTGTTCATAGCCTACACCTCTGGTCTTAATTAGCCATCTTAAAACCCTATGCCCTATACCCTGAGAAAACCGTAATTCAAAAACCACAATGTTCATTGCAGCTCTATTTACAATAGCCAGGACATGGAAGCAACCTAAGTGTCCATCAACAGATGAATGGATAAAGAAGATGTGGCACATATATACAATGGAATATTACTCAGCCATAAAAAAGAAAGGAAATTGAGTTATTTGCAGTGAGGTGGATGGACCAAGAGTCTGTCATACAGAGTGAAGTAAGTCAGAAAGAGAAAAATACCGCATGCTAACACATATATATGGAATCTAAGAAAGAAAGAAAAAGGTCATGAAGTACCTAGGGGCAAGACGGGAATAAAGACACAGACCTACTAGAGAATGGACTTGAGGATATGGAGAGGGGGAAGGGTAAGCTGTGACAAAGTGAGAGAGTGGCATTTACATATATACAGTACCAAATGTAAAATAGATAGCTAGTGGGAAGCAGCCGCATAGCACAGGGAGATCAGCTCGGTGCTTTGTGACCACCTAGAGGGGTGGGATAGGGAGGGAGGGAGGGAGATGCAAGAGGGAGGGGATATGGGGATATATGTATACGTATAGCTGATTCACTTTGTTATACAGCAGCAACTAACACAGCAATGTAAAGCAATTATACTCCAATAAAGATGTTAAAAAACAAAACAAAACCCTATGCTCTAGGTCAACTGAGGTCATAAAGAACATAAGAGGCTTACCTCAAACCAATATCACAATTAGAAAGTAACTCGAAACCTATGCTTTATTAGTACTCTAGATTTAGCATTATCTTTTTAGGAATGTAACCTGTGGTACTAGGATTATTAATTTTCTTTCAGCAACTGATCAGAATCAAATTCCATGTGAATTAAGTAAGGGAGGAAACCAAATTGGAATTTCACTAAATAGAACCTACAGAATTTGGTTGTTCTTAATCATGATGGATTTCTTTGAAACCTTAGACCGGTTAAATATTAAATAGTTCTGAGTTGAGAGATCTTTGGCAATTATGCTAAACTGCCATAGATTGAAATGTCAGAGGTTAGGGACTTTGTTATATGTATTTCTAGCAATTAGCCCAGGACTTGACACAAAATATTTGTTGAGTGACTTAATGCATATTAAGTTAATACCTTAAAAGACAACCTCAAAATTCTATAAATTTAGTAATACTAGTTTATCACTCAAAGTGATACCCCATGAAGAGATGTTTTCAGAGTTGGTTTTGATTTTGTCTTTGTCAGATGAAAATAAAAACAATCATTTGAAAAACATCTGTAAAATTATGACTGAAGTCAACCACTTTGTAGCTCCTCATCCCTCATATTAGATCCTGTGTGATATTCCTTTTAGAATTTAATATTAGGGAAAAGTTTGATTGTCGTGATAAATTTAAGGCTATTAAAATTCTATGGCCTATTATTCCTTCCTTTTCCTAGCTTCCCAGGCACACCTGGAGTTAAACTTAAAGCCTAAGTTTATTTCCTCTTGAGCGTTTTTGTAGTTGTTATCTCCTTTTTTGATATGTTTTCCCTTTTTATTTTTGTAGGCTAGTCCTTTTTAGAAATGTGTGATATATAAGTTAGTAATGTCAGTGTTTTATCCTCAGTCGTCATCTTCAGTACTTTGAGCTTTCAGCATCATTGACTGGTCTTTGAAACTCTCTTTCCTTGCCTTTCACGATATTCTTTCAGTGAATAAATATTTATTGAGTGCTTACTAGGTGTTGGGCACCACTGGGGTCCTTCTCCTGACTCAGTCACTCTCCCACTGCTGTTCCGTAAGTGCACAGTTCCCCCCAGGTTCTGTGGTTTTCTTCCTCTGGATGCTGTTCCCTGATTTAGGAACACAATCCCTAACTTGAAACTCTTGGAGCCATATGTACTTCAGAATTCAGAATTTTTTGATTTTAGAAAAGTCAGAGGGTATATTTACCATATGTTATGAAACACCCTTCCCAGAGGGGCTGCACCCTCTACTCAAACATGGTAATATTTCTTCAGTGAAGCATATGAGTATTTACTGGAAGTAGAATAAAGACTATAAGTAGCCTCACTACAATTCTTATCAGGTTTTGTTGCCAAATGCATTTTGCCCCAAATTTAGGAAAAATGGGTTTCAAACCATTAGAGATTTCTAATTGGTAGATCTCTTAAAGTCTACTTTAAATATTAGGCATGTTGTCTCTCAAATCTCTGTCTGGGCCTACATTTCCAATATCTTCTGGACATCTTTACTCAAGGGCCTATTAACTACTTAAATTTGTATTGAAGTGAAATTATTGCTTCCTCACCTGTTGATCTCATCCTTGGTTCTTACCCTGTTTAAGTCCTAGCATCATCACTGAGTCCTATGGAATCCATTATAATATATTCTCAACTCCTGGCCTCCTATTCTTTGTCGCTTCACCAAATTATGGTTCAGGTCTTCATTACCTCTTCTCTCAGCTTTGTGGCTTCTCAAACCAGGATGCATGAACTAATTTATTCATATACTATGTTAGGCATTGGGAAATACAAATAAGACAGGTTTTTAAATTACAGTTTCTTCATCTATAAAGGCCTCTTCTTAGTGGGGAAGACTAATTAGAAGACTGGTTAAATAAATTAGGAAACACTTGGCACAGTGGATATTTTTCAACCATTAAAAAGCATGAGATAGCTCAATATGTTAATTGCCAAGACTTATTAAATGAAAAATGCATGTTGCAGGGCAGTATATTGAGGTCCTACAGACAGTTTATGCAGAGAAAGTTCTGGAAAGCAGTCCACCAATCCATAGCAGTGTCTTTGCGGAGACAGTAGGAAATTTACTTTCTGATTTTTGTAGTGTTAAAAATATATATAATCTATATATATTTTTTAATCTGAAAAAAATGCTATGAGCAAGTTAAGTGTGATGAGAGGAATATAACATAAAGCAACTAACTCTGCTTGCCCAAGTTAGGGAAAGCTTAGAGAATGTTTTCCTTTGGGCATAGAGACAGACATTCCAATAAGAGCAGAGAGCAAGTTCAACAGCATCTGGATCTTAAAGGGTCTAGTGTGTTCTGGCAACAGTAGATCAGTGCTGGAGGGTTGCTTCCAGGGGAGAGTAGGATTTGGGACTGAGGTGAGACATGGTCAGATTGTGGAGGGTCTGAACTACTGATTAGAAATGTGGACTTCACCTAGTCACTGGGGAGCCTCTGGCAGGTGTTGATTTTGTTTTCAATGCATTTTTTTATTTTGGAGTAATTTTAGATTTATAGGAAATTTGCAGAGATAGAGCTCCTCCCCTCACCCAGTTTGTCTCCTTTTATGTTACCTTACATTATCCTGGTACATTTGTCAAAACTAAGAAACCAACGTTGGTACGTTAGTTTAGCTCCAGACTTTATTCAGATTTTACCTGTTTTCCATTAATGTCCTTTTTGTGTTCCAGGAGCCAGTCCATGATCCCACATCACATTTAGTTGTCATGTCTCTTTAGTCTTCTGTGCTCTGTGAGATTCTGTCTTTCCTCATTACCTTGACAGTTTTGAGGGGTACTGATCAGTTTGTAGAATGTCCTTCAATTTGAGTATGTCTGATATTTTCTCATGATTAGACTGGCATTATGCATTTATGAAAAAATAGCACAAAGGTGAAGTGCCTTTCTTATCCCATTACATCAGAGGGCACACGATTTATCCACGTGTCATCACTGGTGATGTTAACCTTGTTCACTTCATTAAGGTCATATTGGCCAGGTTTCTCCACTGTAAGCTTTCCAGGAAGTTTTCCCCTATTCACACTTCTCTGGTTTTTAAACTTTGTAGTATCGATTGTAGTACAATCGATGTTTAACGCAACTCTACTGGCCGGGTGATCGGAAGAGGCTGGAAGCAGTAAGGCCAGTAATATATTTAGGGCTGTTGGAATAGCTCAAGTGAGAGATGACAATTGTCTGAACTTACAGTGGCAGTGGGAGTGAAAAGGATTAGAAGTATTCAAGCTTTTCTGGCCAACAGAGTGGCTTATGGTAACTTTAAAAGGAAAAAGACAAATCAAAATCACTTCACACCCATTAGTATAGCTATAATAAAAAAGTCAGATAATAAGTGTTGAGGATGTGGAGAAATTAGAATCCTCAAACACTGCTGCTGGGAATGTAAAATGGTATAGCCACTCTGGAATACCGTCTGGTAGTTCCTCAAAAGTTAAACATATTTACCATTTAATACAGCAGTTCCTCTCCTAGGTATATACCCAAGAGAAAGAAAAAATCTGTACACACAAAAACTTATACATGAATGTTCATAGTTCATTATAGCTAAATGGTGGAAACCACCCAAATGTAAAGCAACTGATGAATGGGTAAACAAAATGTGGTATATCCGTACAGTGGAATATTTTTGGCCATAAAAAGGGATGAAACACTGATACATGCTATATAACAGATGAACCTTGAACACTGTGCTAAATAAGTCAGTCACAAATGGCCATGTGTGATTCCATTTATATGAAATATCCAGAACAGGTAAATCTATAGACAGAAAGTAGATTAGTTGCTTCTTATGGCGAGGGAGCGGGTAGTGGTGGTGTAGGGACTGGGCCATGACAGGTAAATGGTACAGGGGTTCTTTTTGGGGTGATGAAAATGTTCTAAAATTGATTGTGGTGATGGGTGTACAACTCTGTGTACTAAAAGCCACTGAATTGTACACTTGAAATAGGTGAATTATATATGTGAATTATCTTTAAAAAATTATTACTAAAAAGTTAGGGAACACATGGCAGGGGGGCTGCATCTATTCAAACTACACTCATTCAAGCTAAAGCGCTGGTGGGACATGCAAGTGCAGATGTTGAACAGCTCAGAGATGAGGCTGGGGCTAGAGCAATGGCACCATAAATCATTAGTGCAAAGGATTCACTTGTCAGAAAGCAAGGTACCCTAGTCATTTAGTCCAGTTTACTGAACATAGTAGTTCAAGGGAAGGTTTCAAACAGGACACCTTTAACATTTAATAGCACTGAGTTTTCCGAGGTTAACACAATTGAGGACTGACCCCTTCTCTAGCATTGGAGATAACACTGTGTTATTGAGATTAGCTGATGTCCCTCCTACACCTAAATTTCAATTACAATTGTCCTTACTTCCTGTAATAAAATGCTTTACCATGAGTAGCTCTGTTGCTTAAGTAATTTGTAGAATATTTGGGGGTGAAAGTTGAAATTGAAGATGGTACCGATTTAAAATAAATATTTTTGGTGTAATTTACAACCTAAATGGATTTAGAATTAGTTTATTTCCTCACTGAAGAAAATGGGTCAGGCTGTAAAACTTGTGGGCACATAGGTCACCAGTTACTCTGTATTACTGTCCTACACTTGTGACACCCGTGCCTGCCCACTCCCAATGGTACTTGGTGGTATGAAGTACAAGTCAGTAGGAATTTCATATTAAGGATAATGACAGTTGAAAAGAATTAAAAAAAAAAATTAAATGATTCCACCAACTGTTTTAATGATCAGGTATCCCTTTTTTGGCCTAGTGAATGCTCAGTTTTAAAATCCTGAGAAAGAGATGCTATGATGGTTACTTTTATGTGTCAGTATGACTGGGCTAAGGGATATCCAGATAGCTGGTAAAACATTATTTCTGGGTGTATCTGTGAGCGTGTTTCTGGAACAGATTAGCATCTACATCAGCAGACTGAGTAAAGATGGCCCTTGCCAAAGTAGGTGGGCATCATTCAATCCGTTGAGAGTCCAAGTAGAACAAAATGGCAGAGGAAGGGCAAATTTGCTCTCTCTCCTTGAGCTGGAATGTCCATCTTTTCCTGCCTACAGACACTGGAGCTCCAGGTTCTCGGGCCTTCAGACTCTGGGACTTACACCAGTGTCCTCCCAGTTCTCAGATCTTCAGACTGCGAGTTACACCGTCATCTTCCCTTATTCTCAGACCTTCGGACTCACACTGTATTATACCACCGGCTTTCATGGTTCTCCAGCTTGTAGATGGCAGATCCTGGGACTTCTCAGCCTCTATAACCATGTAAGCCAATCTGCGTAACAATTTTATATATATATATATATCCATATATATCCTATTGGTTCTGATTTTCTAGAGAGCCCTAATGTAGGTACTCACAAATTACATAAGATGTTGGATTCTATTTGCTGTTTTAATAAAATCATTTTTTCACAGCGTGTCAAGGAAGTAATTAACATGGTGTAATTCGTGAGGTAGCAAGTAAATTCTTAACACAATTGGCCCAGGGTTTCATTTGGTAAGTCTAAGTCCTGACCTTACAGCTATGAAATTCCAAGTTTGTGCCTGAATAGATGACTAAAAGAATAAGAATGATATGACCAACGATATGTATCATTTAAACTTTTATTAATAAAACAGAAAACTAAACTCAGCCAGCTGCTTTTTTCTTGCATCTAATCTGACCATATGCCAGAGAAATGATTCTTTATGAGGACTTAGGTGAGAACTGTCAATAAACCAGTTCTGTTGAAAATGGCATAATGGAATATCTAATAACGTTAGGTAAATGAAATTAAAAAGAGAACAAATAACAGTATTAAAAATCACAGGAATCTCTCCTTTAAATATCGGGGCCTCCTTTAATAATCTTCAGTGTAGCTCACTGGCAATCATAAAAAATTCATCAAGTTCAACCATACTGCACAACCCCCAAAGGAAAAAACTGAGGGAACTCATGGGTAATTTTCACAGCTTCATTGTAAAGTCCAAGATCTGAAAGAAACAGTTCAGCAAACATTTAATCTACAGTGGAAAGCTGTAACATCAATTACTATCTAAAGAGTTATACCTATTTCTCTTTTCTCTCCCTTTTAGAGGTCAACTTGTTTTCACAATCCATTTCCTAAAACTGAGATATAGATCATCATATTTATTTAACTATGGCTCCAAAAAATAAAAGACATGGAGTATAGGAGACCACCCATTGTACAGGCACAGTTCTTGCCTGGTTGTGTTTTAGGTGCTGTGCATTATTTGATGCCTTTAATCTATATATTAAAATCAAACAAACAAAACTATTAACATTATTTTGTTTACCCCATTTAAGAAACTTTTCTTTCCACAAATATTAATTAATCTTTGTTGAGTTTCCTACATACACAAGCACTGTTTAGAAGCAGGCCAAAATGTCCTCCCATTTTCCTTTGGGATCAGAAAATTCTACAGAAATTGAAAATGTAGCAGGACTGAAACTCAAGACCAAGACATAGCAAGTTAAAAATAAAATTGTTTTCCACCTAATTCCATGAATTACAGCATGTTTTACTTACCAAAAGGATGGTTATCTTCTTTAAACTGGACATAAGATGCACACATAATGGTTGCCTTGGCCGTTACTCTTCCAACTACTTCCACGATTCCAGAGATTTCTTCATCAAGCTAACACACAGAACAAAATGTCAACTTGGTGTTATCACATTTTCAGTTGATAATTAACTTGGAAAATTGTTCTACACTTTACTAATCTTATCTTTCATTTCATGTAACAAAATAATTTTAAAATTTATCAGTGCAAAAATGGAATTGTAACTTGTTAAAAAATGTTTGAGTACTTATTACTGTTAGCATGTCACTAGTCCTGTTACCTTTAGCAGTGGCTTCAGGTCCAAAGATACAGTTAAATGTTTAAGTTGAAGCAAAATCACTTAAAGATACTGAGAATGTCCGGCATTTCCACAAGGAGTAATTTGTTTAAAAGGACCCATTGAAAGGAACTTTCTATTAACTACATTTGTACAGTGTGTTCTGCATTAACCAAACAGCATACAGATCTGTCTTCATAAAAAACCAAGAAAATATTTTTAAGTACAATAAACATAAAATGTAAAAACAAGTAAGTGACAACTGAAAATAAATGTAAACAAAAATAGAAAACTGAATTTTAAAAACGTAAAACTCTTGAGGAAGGAAAAAGTGATTTAAACAGAAGATTTTTCTTATGTGATTTTCATAAGGAATGAGAATTGTCACCCAGCATTTAAGGGGTGTATTAAAAAAATGACAGAGCCCAAAAAATCATTAGTTAGAAATGTAAAGGGAAATATAATGTAAGAAGAGGACAAATATTTGATTTTAGAGAGTGGGAAGTTTGATAAGCTGGTCCTTTATACATCCACTCCAAGAATCAGAAACATGAGCAACAAACCAAAACAAGATGAAGAATTAATTATAATATACATAGAATTAATACTTAAACATACAGGCTCCATCAACTCAATAGTTCCATTTTTTCCTTCTCCATCTGAAAGAATAAACATTTTCCCAGTGGGATGAATCTGAAAAATAAAAAGATTAAAAGTTTGACAAAAGATGAGCAGATTGACCCAAACTTACTTAATCGACGCACACAAAGCAATTGTTTTTGAACAGTTTAACTGGTTCATCATTATCATGTGTTAACATACATACCTGATCAAACGATGCCCAGTTAAATCTGAATTTCAGATAAACAAACATTTTCCATACAAATGTGTCCTGTATTTTTATTTGCTAAATCTGGCAACCCTATGCTAAGAACAATTAAAGAGTCCATATTATCTAAAAGTGAGATCTACTGCCACCCATTATTTAAATGGTACGTATCCCACAGAGGATATGTTTTTAAAAATTAGGCCTGAGGAAGTAAAGAGAGAACTGGTTGTCAGAAAACCTGGGTTCTAGTCCTGTAAGACAGCGGCAGAGTGCAGTCAGATCTGGTTTGAATGACAGCTTTACTACTTACTGCGGCCTTGAACCATACACTACTCCTAACCAATTTCCCTATCTGTGAAGTCCGAATACACCTATTTCAAGAAGATATGTGACTGAAATAAACTAATAAGCCTTTATACAAGAGCTTTCTCGGTTCCCGGATCCCGACACTTTGGGCCTGCTTCTCACCAGCAGGATGAGGGGCTGCACTCTAATAATGGGGTAAAATAACAGACTGGTATTGGATCAGTGAAGTACAATCAAGGAATGTTTTATAGAAAAGCGACTTCAACGAGAAAACGAAGTCTGAGAAAAGAGGAAACTGCATAAAAGGAGGAAACAAGAAAACTGGACTAGTCAAATCTGGGTAACTAAAAAATCAGGAAGTAGATGGAGTTATGTCTATAATTTCCTTTAAGTAAACACAAACGAGGGTGGGACGCTAGAATTTAGAACGGAGCGCGTTCGAAAACGTCGCGATTCCGCGTCCTAAAAGAAGCGCCAAAATAGGGCTGCAATGGTTAAAAAGTGTGCAAAAAGTTCCCTTGTGAGAAATAAAGCAATGGGGAGCGCAGTGATGCTATAAGGCTGTCCCTCCTCCTTCACCCTCCGTTACACACCCTGAGGCAGCCACCCTGTCACGGAGCCCCTCCCCCAAGGAGCCCAGGGTGGTGAGTGTGCGCACCTTCTCCAGCCTCCCTACGAAGCAAACGGGCTGGTCTATGAACTGAGCTAGCATGCTGGCGTTGATGCGCACCTTGGGCAACTCCATCACGTCCACCATGATTGCAACGGAAGGCCGCCAGCCGGCAGGAAACTAGCGGACAACTGAGACTGTGCGCCCCACGGACGTCTACGGGGCGGATTCCTCCGAAACCAATCGGCGGAGACCAGCACTCTCGCTCCACCAATCAAACGCACGGAAATCTCGATTGCAATCGCGCAGTCACCCGAAAGCGAAGAAAAAGGTAAGGACCCGTCCGGAAGTGGGGATCGGCTGCTTAGTGACGCGCGGCGCCCCGGAAGTTACCTGGGTCTTCCGCGAAGCGTACGTGGAGGCGGGGCTTGGATGGGGCGGGGCTGAGGCTCCCTTCTAAGGTCCCGGTCCTCCCCGCCGCGACTTAACCCCGGAAGCAGGGTGGCGGGCTCCTGTGCTGTTGCGGCGGGGGACTGCGGCGCGAGTCTCAGGTACCTATTCTCGCGGGAGTCGCCGCAGCCTTACTGTTGCGGAAGAGAGAGGCGGGAGTCGGTACCTGTTCCCCCGTGGCACTCTCGGTGCTGCGCCACCAGCTGTTCGCATTTCCCCGCCTCCCCTCTTCCCACTTCTGCTTGGGAAGCGCGGGGTTCTTGCTGAATGAAATCTAGGGAGAGGGTCTCTTTTTGACCCCCGTCCTTATGGAAACGAGAAGTGGGGTCGCCAGTGATTTTCATCGCCTTTGTGAAGCTCCTGCTCCTCGGTGGCAGAGGGTCGGTGATATACCGCCTCAGCTGCGTCACTTTCCTTCGTCAGTTTCCCCACCTGTGAGAAGAGGGGCCTGACCCCATTACCTCTATGACCCTTTCTAGCCCCGACATTCTGGCCACACTGTGGAGGTGCGGGTTTTCTCACCTCACTGTTAGCAACGAATTGAAGCATTTGGGAGTGGGTGAGGGAAGGACCACTGGGCTAGGAGACGAATTTAAATGGCTGTTAGATTCTGAGCAGGTGCGTTTCTTCCTGAGACATGATTTCCCTATCCGCAGAATGAGGAGGTTAGATAACTAAAATGGCAAGGTCCCAGCTGACTAAGTTTTGTCCATATGATTTACGGCCTCTTTCTTCTTTACGCCCCAGGAATCTTTTTCCCTATTGCTTTCCACACCTCAGGACTCTGGAGGGGAGATGAGGAGGTGTGGAGGATAACGCGTTTCAAGGAGATTTGGGGGGATTCTTGAATCTGTTGCTGGCTCATGTGGCTGTTGATTTGGGGGGCTTTATCTTCCGGGATTTGATACCTGCTTTGCCAGCGATATTCCCGAATGAGTGCTCATAAAAAAAACCTGCCAACGGTGCTCCGGAAATTGGGGGGAAAAAAAAAATCGGTGGGGGGTATATTATTATTTTTCGGAAACCGAGTCCATCAATTTGCCTAAAGCCAATTCAGGTACCTATCTAGAGTCTTCAGTTTAGTCTCGCAGTTGCCTTAAGCTAAGAAGTTCCTGTTTGAGACGTCACGCGGCAATTTAAGGTGGAAATCTGATGTGCCGTAATTAAATGATAGTTTGCATCTCTCCGTGTTTATTTAGCACTTAGCATCTATGTAAATATATTTGCCTTTTAATGTTGCTGTCACTGAAACTGATTTCGTTAGCAGATGCAGGGTGCATGTCAGTTGGTGCATAAAAAAGTGGTTGTCGGTGCAAGTGAGCAGAGCCTCTTTTATATTCCGTGCAGAGCCTTAACATCTTCTGCACTTCAGGGTTTGGAAACCAAGTTGATCGCATTATATTGGGTAGAGTACACATGAATATCCTTAATAGCAACTGTTTTTTAAAGAGCAGCCCTTAAAGCACCAGATGCTAATAGCACTGTTTTATAACAGTTAAAAAACCAATTTTGCCTACCAAGAGCATCTTTTTTCTAAACAGGGAGATGAGCAAGAAGATAATTTAAAATAGCTTCTTGGATATTTTTTCAGTCACGTGAAATTTATTACGTGATATCTAATGCACAAAGAAGAGTATATGTAGCTGATATGTATAGTTTCCAGAGAAATGAAATGAGCCCATGTGGGCCTCTCATTAAGAGTAAGAAATGGAACTTCACCATTAGGGGTGGGCATCCTCAGTTAAGTCCTCCTCTCTACCAGCCAGAAAGAAACACGCTCTTGAAATTTGTGTTAAGCACCCTAAGCTTTTCTGTATAGTTTTATCGCGCGTGTAGCCGTTCGTAAATGGCGTGGTACCGATTTATCCTCCTTGCAGGAGTGTAGGAGAATTCCAGTTGATCCACATCACCTCATAGACCAGGGTAGGTGGTAGAACATCAGCCAAGTAGTCCCCATTCCAAGCAGCAAAGAAGTGGGCAGACAAAAGGGTCTACCTTGATGGGACTCAGCTCCCTTTAAAGAGCCCTCCCGGAAGTCCTTCACAACTTGGAGTTTTACTTACTAGGTTAAGAACTTTCCCTTCTATTCCTAGTTTGATAAAAGTTTTAACTGAGTGGTTATGGAGTTTGATCAAATGCATTTTTTTGTCTTGAGATGATTGAAATGAATATATTTTTCAGTGGTGAATAACACTCACATTCCTGGAAGAAACACAACTTGGTTATGATATCTTTTATTCCGTATTCCTGGATTTGATTTGCTATTGTTTTGTTTAGGATTTTTGCATTCATGTTCGTGAGTGAGACTGACCTGTAGTTTTTCTTGCTTGTATATAGTCTTTGTCAGATTTTGGTATTATTAGCATTAGAGTAGTCTCATGAAATCAGTTGTGGAGTGTTTTCTCTATTCTCTAGATTTTGTGTAAACTTGGAGATACCTGTTCATTGACTGTTAGGTAGAACTCACCTGTAAAACGTTCTGGGTTTGGTATAGTAACCTGTACTTTCTGCTTTAGGCATATCCCACAAGTTTTTCATAAGTAGATGTTCATCATCATTAAGTTCTAAATATTTTCTAGTTTACAACATATTTCTTATTTGATTCAAGGGTTGTTTTTGTTTCCAAATATATAGGTTTTATTTATTAAAGTTGTTTTGTTGTTAATTTCTAGTGTAATTACATTATCAGCAAATGGTATGGTCTGTCTGATACTAACTCTGTGAAAGTGTGAGACTTGCTTTAAGACATCAAGTTTTTGCAAATGTTTCATGTGTTCTTCGGAAAAAAATTGTGTTTTCCAGTTATTGGATCAAACTTGTTAATTGCAGTATTCAGCTATTTCTATTTTCTTACCTTTTGTCTGATTAATGTCTCAATTATAGAGATAATTGCAAATGGTAGCATTGGCAGTTTCTCCTTGAACTTCTGATGACTTGTGCTATATTTTTTTGAAGATTTGGTTTTCGCTACATACAAGATGAAGATTATGAAGTAAAATGGTGCGATGAAGTAGTGACTATCTCAAATCATGCTTTTTGCCTTAAAGTTAATTTTGTTGCTACTACGGTAGACACATCGGCTTTCTTTTTGTTAGAATTTGTTTGCTGTCTCTTTTTTCTTCCAGTACTTCACCTAAGGGAGGCAAGACTCATGAGCTTGGATGTTCATTTCCTCATCTCTTTGGTCGCTTATCAGAGAGCTGACCTGGCAGGTCTCAGCTCAAAGGAGGATCAGACTGATACCAGCCTGTGGGCTCCAGCAGCTCCTTCCCAACAAGGCACTTCTTTAAGCAGTAAGCTTCCATTATGACAGAATTGCCCAAATGTGTGGAGGCTGGATTCTTTTTATTTTTTTTAATTGAAGTATAATTAATTTGAAATATTGTGTTAGTTACAGGTGTACAAAGTGACTCAGTTTTATATTCCTTTCAGAATCTTTTCCATTATAGATTATTACAAGATATTGAATATCGTTCCTTGTGCTATATGGTAAATCTTTGTGGCTTATCTATTTTACGTGTAGTAGTTTCTGTTTGTTAATCCCGTACTTCTAATTTATCCCTCCCTGCTTCCCTCTCCCCTTTGGTAACCATAAGTTTGTTTTCTATGTCTGAGTCTGTTTCTGTTTTGTATATAGATTTAATTTTTTTATTTTTTAGATTCCACATATAAGTGATGTCATATAGTATTTGTCTCTCTCTGTCTGACTTAGTATAATATTCTTTAGGTCCATCCATGTTGCTGGAAATAGCAGTATTTCATTCTTTTTTATGGCTGAGTAATCGTCCACTCTGTGTGTGTGTGTGTGTGTGTGTGTGTGTGTGTGTGTGTGTGTATACATATACTACCTCTTTTTTTTCTTTTTTTAAAAATTTACTTATTTTTTGGCTGTGTTGGGTCTTCGTTGCTGCTCGCGGGCTTCTCCTTAGTTGCGGCGAGCAGAGGCTACTCTTTGTTGCAGTGCACCGGCTTCTCATTGCGGTGGCTTCTCTTGTTGCAGAGCACAGGCTCGAGGCGTGCGGGTTTCAGTAGTTGTAGCACGTGGGCTCAGTAGTTGTGGCTCGCAGGCTCTAGAGCCCAGGCTCAATAGTTGTGGAGCACGGGCTTAGTTGCTCTGCGGCATGTGGGATCTTCCCAGACCAGGGCTCGAACCCCTGTCCCCTGCATTGGCAGGTGGATTCTTAACCACTGTGCTACCAGGGAAACCCCATACCACCTCTTTTTAAGCCAGTCATCTGTTGATGGGCACTTGGGTTGTTTCTATGTCTTCGCTATTGTAAATAGTGCTGCTATGAACATTGGGGTGCATGTATCTTTTCTAATTAGAGTTTTCATCTTTTCTGGATATATGCTCAGGAGTGGGATTGTTGGATCATATGGTAGTCTAATTTAGTATTTTAAGGAACCTCTGTACTGTTTTTCATAGTGGCTGCACCAATTTACATTCCCACCAACAGTGTAGGCGGGTTCCCTTTTCTCTACACCCTCCCCAGCATTTATTATTTGTAGACTTTTTGATGATGGCCATTCTGACAGGTGTGAGGTGATACCTCATTGTGGTTTTGAATTGCATTTCCCTAATAATTAGCTATGTTTAGCATCTTTTCACGTGCCTGTTTGCCATCTGTATGTCTTCTTTAGAAAAATGTCTATTTAGGTCTTCTGCCCATTTATTGATTGGGATGTTTGTTTTTTCAGTGTTGAGTTATATGAGCTGTTTGTATATTTTGGATATTAACCCCTTGTCAGTCACATCATTTGCAAATATTTTCTCCCATTCCATAGGTTACGTTTTTGTTTTGTTTATGGTTTCCTTTGCTATGCCAAAGCTTTTAAGTTTGATTAGGTCCCATTTGTTTATTTTTGCTTTTATTTCTTTTGCCTTGGGAGACTGATCTACGAAAGTACTGCTACATTTTATATGAGAGAATGTTTTGCCTATGTTCTCTTCTAGGAATTTTATGGTGCCATGTCTTATATTAAGGTCTTTAAACCATTTTGAGTTTATTTTTGTATATGGTGTGAGGGAGTGTTCTGATTTCATTGACTGACTTGTAGCTGTTCAGCTTTCCCAACAGCACTTGTTGAAGAGAATTTCTTTTCTTCATTGTATATTCTTGCCTCCTTTGTTGAAGATTAATTGCCTGTAGGCGTGTGGGTTTATTTCTGGGCTCTCTATTCTCTTCCATTGATCTGTTTGTCTATTTTTGTGCTAGTACCACACCGTTTTGATTACCATAGCTTTGCAGTATAATGTGAAGTCTGGAATGGTTATGTGGAAGCTGGATTCTTTTTTTCTGGGAACACTAGTGTTTAGTGGATCATGAGTGCTTTGCCACTTCTGTGCTTGTTATGTTATTGCCAATACACCTTATTTGATATTTATACTGTGTGACCCTTGTGGTATTTGTGTCTGTGTTGGCCTGATAACTTTCAACTTTTCTGGGTCCTTATGTTTTAGGTGTTTCTCTTGTAAATGGTGCATATAGCTAGAGGTTTAGTTTTTTTGTCTTTTGTCCATTTCCATCGATTGTGGCTACTGATATTTTTGGATTCATTTTAACAGTCATTTTGTGCTTCCTGTGTGTTCTGCTTTTTTGTTGTTGTTGTTCTTTATTTTTTTCTCCTCTCTTGCCTTCCTTTGAATTGACTTTTTGTTATTTTTTTTTTCGTAATTCCACTTTATTCCTCTGTATTAGTTTGAATGTTACATATTCTTTAATAAAATATTTTGTGGTCACGCTTTAACAAATACATTAAAGTCTAAAGTTACTTTACTCTGTGTCAAGACAAGAACCTACAACTCCACTGACCTTTTTCCAATTGTATGCTGTTGTCTAGAGTTTTAGTTCTATCTTGATTCCTTTTAACTCCACAAATTAGGCATTATTATTATCTTATGCAGTTAATATTTGCTTGGAATTATTCATATATGTATCATTTTCTTTACTTACTATTTATTTTTACATCTCAACTTTTTTTCTGTTGTTTCCTCTCCTTTTTTTTTTTTTTTTGAGGTACCTTCTTCGGAAGTTCTTTCAGTGAGAATTGTTGGCAGTACATTCCATCATTTTGTGTTTTTCTGAATATGGTTATTTTATCCTTGTTTTCAAAAGATAGGTTTATTATCTATCTACATAGAATTCTAAATGGACAATTAATTTCTCTCAAGACTACTCTGATATTATTTTACTCTTATAATATTTGCTTTTCTTTTAAATTGTGACTTTGTTCTTTCATGTCTCTATCTGCTTGATCTTCAGTTTGTTTTTGGTATTCTGCAGTTTTACTGTATAATGTATCCTGATGAGGAGTTCTTTTATTTAGTTTTCTGGTGAATATGTTGTGCTTTGTGAATCTGATAATCTTGTCTTTATCAGCAGTTGGACATTTTCAACCATTATCTCTTTGAATATTGCTTCTCTCCTATTCTCTAACTCCTTCTGGAACTCTGATTAGAAGTAGGAAGGACCTCATGTGCTCTTGATCTCTGTTTTAGAATTCAGTGGTTTTGATTCTTTGTGCTGAATTCTGGATAATTTTTTCTAATTTTCCAGTTTACTAGTTCTTTATGCAGTTGTGAGTCATTTGCTTTAATTTCAATACTAGTTTTTATTTGTTTCTAGAAGTTCTGTTTGGTTCTTTTTACAAATCTTAGTAGTGTTTATTTATACTCTTGTCATAGTTTTAGGTCTCCCTTTATTTCTCCATATATTACAGAATATAAAGTAAGTCTGTTTATGGTCTGGTTTTGATACCCACAGTCTTGATGGGTCTGATTCTGTAGAGTTTTTTGACTCTGTTGACTCTTGCTTACTGTGGCTTATTTCTTTATTTGTACAGTATTTTTTGATTATGAATTCATGTTTCTTGGAACTTTTTTGTTGATTTTTTTGAGGTTTCGTTCGAGGGTATTTTACTCCAGAGAAGATCTTTGTTTCCTTCTTACAAAGATGTTTAGCCACAGGCTTTGTCCTTGTTCCCTGTGGGACATGGATAATTAAAACCCAGGCTTTTAGCCATTAGAAATCAAAAGTGGCCACAGGGAAAATGTTAACTCTAGTATTTGCATATACCCTTGTGGATTTATAGATTCTTTTCTGGCTTCTATAGATTTTCTTCTTATTGTTTTATTGGGTTAGCCATACATTAAAAATACATATTTATATTTAAGACATTACCACAAGTACTCTTTTAGAGAGCCAATGTGGGGATTCTGTTAGTTGTTGAGGATAACAAGGTCTTGGTGAAGGTATAGTAGGGCACTGGGGAGTGGCAAGAATTAAGGATGAAGCTAAGTAGAGACCAGAATTTGGAATGTCTTCCTTATATGCCATGCCAAGGAGTTGAGCTTAATAGTGATGCTGGAGGAGAGCACTGCAAAGGGAGTGATCAGTTTGACATTTTAGGTTGAGTATTCTGGGTTCATGATGATGAATGTCTTGGAATATCCTAATCAAGGTGCTTTTGGTACAAGTAACATGACCTTTTTAAACAAGCTTAAACTTTTTTTTTTTCGATTGATTGATTGTGGTAAAATGTACATAAAAATTGCCATCTTAACCATATTTAATTGGATGGCTCAGTGGCATTAGGTACATTCACATTGTTGTACAACCATTGCTGTCATCCATTTCCCAAACTTTGTCATCATCCCATACTGAAACTCTCTGCCCATTATACAGTCTATGAATTTGATTACTCTAGGTACCTCATATAAGTAGAATCATACAATATTTGTCCTTTCCTGTCTGTCTTATTTCACTTATCATAATGTCTTCAAGGTTCTTCTATGTTGTAGCATGTATCAGAGTTTCATTCCTTTTAATGCTGAATAATAGTCCATTGTATGTAGTAAATACCATATTTTGTTTATCCACTCTTTATTTTGGGTACATTTGGGTTGTCTCTACCTTCTAGCCAGTTTACTTTTAGGTCAAAAGGAAACTGATTAGAACTATTTTGGGTTAGCTTGACACGCCTAAGGTTTATTAGCCTTATAAGGAGCTGAAGCCATGAAGAGGAAAGCTTTCAGAATCCAGACTGTCTTCTGCTTCTTTTGAGACCACTTTCTCTTCAGCCAAGCAATTGTTGCTTCACTGTTTACATAGACCTGCATGGTTACCCCAAACTTTGTGAACGGCTCTTGGGAGAATCTAACTTGCCAGCTGTAGTCACTTGACCATACATCTTCCAAACAACTATGGTGTAGAAGGGGACTTGGGGAGGATTGGGTAGAAACATGTTGGGAACATAGCAGGGTCCACTGTGTTGAAAAGACACCCAAGGGGGTTGCAGTAATCAAACTGGAGATGTTGGTGAGCTGAACCCAAGTAGGGGCAGTAGGAATAGAGAGAAACCAAAAGTTTCATGAGATATCATGGGGTTGCAGGACTTAGTGGGTGGGGGAGAGTGGATGAAAGGGAGAGGGTGAAATTAAGGTAACACTTACGGTTCTGTCTCTAGCAGCTGTTTGGACCATCATGCTTTTTTCTGAGATAGAGAGTAGAGTAGGACACGTGTGCTGGGAAGATGACTCAGCCTTGGGCACTGAAGTAGTGCAGCACAGGGTGAAGGATAAAATCTGGATTAAATCTTGATACTTAGGTGACTTTTGGAAAAATTATTCATCCTTTCAGAGCTTCAATTTCTGTATAAACGTGGGAGATAATAAAGCTTCATGGGGTTATTTTAAGCATTAAATAAGATTTGCATATGTAAATCCCTGAGCACAGTGCCTGGTTATACTAAGTACTTAAATAATAAATTGCAACTTATAACTGTTAATAGCGTGACCAAATTGTCCTAAAGTATCTGCTGGACACCTTAGTGATGATGAACGATAAGTTAGTAAAGGTGGAAGAAAACCCCGGCGTGCTTCCCCAGATGGAAGGAAGTGTGTGTGGGCTTGTCTGAGAGTGAGAATCCTGAAGCATCTGGGTGACGGTATGTTTTGCCCAGCTCTGCTCAGCAGCCTGGATGGAAGAGACTGTGTCCTCTTACAACCATTTGAGTGTTACCAAGATGTTGTCTATACTGTTCAGCAGTTTCTTGTGGAAAATTATTGTCAGGGAGATATTTTTCCTCTTGATCTTTCAGTCTATATTTTCCATTCCTTATGTTTATTCATTGAAGCAGAGACTGGGTGAGCGGGCTACTTTCGTCTTCCTCACTGAACTTTCTATTGCAGGCAGCTTCTTGTTTCTGTGTCTAGTCCTGGAAGACAGGTGGTTGCATACGTTCCTTGGCTTGTTCAGTTCTCAGTTGCTAACAGAAACTCATCATGTGTGGGTCTTCCAGGCCGAGATTGAGTCTTCCGTGGCTCAGACCGTTGAGGTCTCTGAATGAATTAGAGAATTAGGAGCAGTTTGTAATTCTTCGAACATGAAAGTAGATCTCTTTCCTGTGTTCTGCTCATGGAGCTTTTTCTGTCTGGGACCCTGTTTTACAAAGTCTTCCTTGGGCAGTTATAAACCATTGCCCTCCTTATTTTTCCCCTGTTGCTTGCCAAGGCCAAAAACTATCATCTTTGAATGGAGGTAGAAGATCTCCCAGGAGAAGGGGAGGGTCAAGGGAGGGAATCCAATTTTGCCAGACTTCGGAAAGAATTCCCATGCAGTGGGATGTCTGGCAGCCTATTTTTTTCTGGTAGGTACAGCTGTGTTTTAGAATTAAGTTTAGGCAATGGGGATGGATGAAATACTTTCTCCATCTTCGTGGTTCACTCTCCTGTTGTAATGGTTTGCTTGTCTATTCGCTTATTCATTCATTCATCCTTGGATAGGATTTCAGAAGATGTAGCATGTGGCAGAGAGCACAGTAATGAACTCTTGGTCAGTTGTACTTCTTGGTCAATCCCCACTGATTGTGGAGTTCATGGACATTTGACTCAGACTTTTGGCATATGGTTGATAGTTATTGCCAGTTTTTTTCTTGTGTTTCTTTATGTGCATTTTGATGAAAAATTGGGAGGAGGTGAAACAGCTTTCTTATTTACTCAGGAGTCTGAAGCAAGTCTTCAGACAGGTAACAATATTTGACTAGACTGTTAGCAACTTGTTAGCCACTTGCTTGGCCTGTGCTGGTTTTACACAGGACTCGGCACCATGCTTTGTGCCCACTGGCCTTGTGAGAGGTGATAGAGAGGCAGGACAAGAAGCAGCAAATAGATTAGATAGTTCCTTGAATTTGGAGAAACTGCCTTGTTTGGTGTTGTCCTCTAGGGCCTAGAACTGTGCCTGGCCAGTATTTGGCCTTCAAAACATGTTGGTTGATTGAATTAAAAAATGAGCAAATGAACAAACGACTGAATTTTAGAAGTTTGTTTTTATTAAGGAAGGAAATACTTTTGATGATGCAGTTAGATTGTATTGGAAGTCGAATGATGTAGATTTTTAATGGGCAATTGAGGAGTGAGTTTTTTTGGAAGATGTATGTAATGGTTCCTGTTGTGTGTTAGATGTACTTAAGTGAGCAAATAGAGACATTTAAAGACCCACACTGAATAATGCTTTATTTTTTTAAATTCATTCTCCATTTCTCTGTGCTATAGAGAGTTGTAAAGAGGGGTGATCTCACAATTGGTCTACTTTGTTCTTCCTTACGACTTTATTAAATAAATCACCTATTTAAATAAATCACCTAAGGTATTTGTTTCATGTGAAGAGATGCTTTTGTTAGAGTTGCCTGGGGTCTTTTTCAGGGTGTGTTTTCATTTTAGATTTACATCGTTGAACACAGTGGTTAGAAATTAGTATTTTATTGGTAGGTATCAGTGTTATTTAAGCCAAAATCAACTTTTTTTGTGTGACAGTTACGTAGAATTATACTTGTAACTTTTCTGAAACATAAAAATATGTAATTGTGTTGTTAATTTAGAGAAGTCGGGATAACACTAAAGCCTCTAAATTACGTTCTTTGTCAATGAATGACACCAAAATGGTATAAATTATAAGTGCGGTTTGTTATAAGCTCTCAAAGGCAGCAACTTTATCTTCTAAACTTCTATCTCTTCACACTATTTAACATCCTTCTTGAGAAAAAAAAAAGAATGGTTTTTGCATGTCCTGCATTAGAAAGAGGGAAGTTTTTGTTTGTTTTAATAAAACCTCTTGAAATTAATATGGTTTCTGATTAGAATGCATCACATACTAGGTGATCGCACCCATCTACAGAGGAGTAGTTTACAACAAAGAATTATCTGGTCTAAAATGCTAAGAGTGAAGAGGTTGAGAAACTCTGGTCTAATGTAATAGGTGATTTCCTCTCCCCTAAATTAGTAGAATCAGTGGAGACTTTTTTATGCTATCCTATTTTTCATTTTATGAGTAAGAGACAGTAGTGGAAAAAAAGCAGTCAGTCTTTATCATTGCCAGGCTGCCATTCTTGATTCTGAAAATAATAGGGTAGTTAATTAAAAGGAAAACAAAACCCCCAAATCCAACAACAGCAGCAAAACTACACAAAACTTCCCGGATGATTCTGATAGAGACTTTGGGGGGTGATAATTTACAGAGCAATGGAGGAGAGTAAAATTGTCTGAGGTCTCTTTTACCTTAGTGAGACTGTCAATTTTTAATGATGGAAAAGGGATCTGAGAAGAAAGAAGGTTCTGTTCTAAAATTTTCTTGGGCCAACTTGTGACTTTTCAAAATAACTTTATCATGTGCTTGAAAAGCAATTCTGCTAGAGAAAATTAGTAATTCCAGATCATGTAATGCTTCCATGATAGCAGGATTTTATTATTATGGTGACAACTAAGATTGTAAACGGTTCCTGGTGGTAGGTATCTTGCATGGGAATGAGGAGTAGTTGGCTGTTGAGATTATCCAATGCAACCCGGTGCTGCTCTCCATGGCGAATAAAGCCAAGTGTTAAAAAGTCATCAAGTGCGGCGATAAATTACAACCCCCTCCCCCCATTGCCCTCAGTACTCTTTTAACCTAGGATTTCCTGTATTATATTTAAGGATTTCATGTTTGAATCCTACGTGTCCCATTTCTGAAAAGCTTTTCCTGCCTTTAATTTAATATAAAGTAAAATAAGAAAAGGATTTAAACTGTAAGAATAAAAAAAAAAAAAAAGCAAAAAAACTATAAAGTCAAGGAAAAAAGTCCCAGCTTCGCCCCTGTTGAAATCTATACTGTGAAGTTCTTCAGAGCTCCTCTGCACTCTTCTAGAACCCTCCCTTGCCTATGCTTTATAATCATCAATTTGTAGCTTGAGGTCTTCTGACTTCCTCAGTATTTTAGATGTTCTGTTTTGGCTGAAAATAATACATGTTTAATGTCTCAGTTTGCTAAAAGCAACTATATAGTCATATAGGGAAGTGAGTTTTATTAAATCATGTACCTTCAATTTTTAATGCCTGTTATATATGTTCATGATATCACTTTCCAGTTAGGTGACAAGTGAAAAGATTAGGAGTGATAAATTAGAAGACAGACTCTCTTAAAAATGAGATTGCCACCGTTGCTTTGTATTCATCTGGATTTGTTGTAAAAGCTGCACTAATGTTCTGAGGGCATCTCTGAGCTACTCCAGATCAGTGGAAATGAAATGGAAATCTGAGTTCAAGGAGAAAATAGAACAATGTCAAATTTCCTGCTGTTAGAAAAGAAAGAACTTGCTTATATACTTTAAAATGGCTGATGGTGGATATTAAAATGCTGTGGTGTTTAGATTACATGAGATAAATTTAAAAGAATGATACAGTTGTTTTATTTCAACATATAAATATAATATGCTAGAAACTACATTCTCTATTATTTTCAGTGTAAAGGTTTAGATGTCAACTTAAAATGTACAAGAGAGCGCATGATTTTACAAAATTCTTTTAGGGAGTGTGTGAGCACCAAAGTAGGATTAGTGGCTTTGAAACTTTTTTGTCTCCAGCCTAAACATGAAATGTGACATTTCATGTCAGGACCTAGTACATGCACCCGCAAGCAAAAGTTCATAAACATTACTTACCACATGTGACATTCTCTGATAAACTTTTTGCTTCT
This sequence comes from Balaenoptera acutorostrata, assembly GCF_949987535.1. Classification (NCBI taxonomy): domain Eukaryota; kingdom Metazoa; phylum Chordata; class Mammalia; order Artiodactyla; family Balaenopteridae; genus Balaenoptera; species Balaenoptera acutorostrata. Next base: position 63,161,642 of record NC_080070.1, read on the forward strand.
CCTTTTCTTTTTTTTCTTCCTCTCCCCCCCGCCCCCTGCATTTCATTCTATTCAAAGATCTGGTCATGATTCACTAAATTGAGTTTATTTCCAGTAAAGGGTTGAGACCTACAGTTTGGAAAACAGCTGTAGATCCAAGATTCAGTTCGTTTTTATTTTCTTTCCTGAGTGGGGTTTTTTTTTTTTGGTGGGGGAGGGTAGGATTCTGAGTAAAAATCAGAGAGACGGATATAAAATTTCTATTAATGCTTTAATTCATTGGCCTTCAAACTGTTCTGGGAGCTCATCTGCGACATCAGTTGAAATGTCTTTCCTGGCTCCCCTCTTGCTTATCCTCTTAGATGCCTGTACCTCTCACCCATGACACCAATATCACAAACTTTCAAAGATAAAAAACCCAGATGAATGGAAAAACAGGGGGAGAATATTTGGGTAATCCTAATTGGTAGTCTGAAGGTAATGGATACACTTTAAAAGAGGACAAAATCATCTCCCTCATACAAATAAAAATCTGTCAGAGACTTATTAACTCATCAATTAAGGAAGAAATTAGTAGTATATTACCACTGGTTCAAAAGAAAACTCAAAGTATCACCACACAATATAGTCAAATAAGGGAATGTTGAATTTGTTAATTATTGCAAAACTGGTCACTGTCCCTAGGGCAGCATTAATGCATCTGGTGGGTAGGGATTATTTGTATGACTATCAATTTTCTGCAAGTTATCAACTGTCTCTACAGAGTTGTAACATAACCGACTCAGATAAACAAAGGTGGAGATAACCAGGACAGACGTGCTAGCCGTAATAGCCACTAAATTCCAAAGTCTTTTACAGTTTTTCCTTATTCTGATTAGATTTAGGCTATTAAACTAGGTCTAAAACTTTGACACCTAAAGGCCAAATCCAGTTTGAAGAGGATTTATTCAGCCTGCAGAGTATTTGAAAATTTTTTGAATTTGTTGCTATCATCTAAAAACTAGGTTTTTACATAACAGTTGGATTTCTAGTTTGTCTTGAAAAATCAGACTTGGTGACACTGGGCCCACATCCCTTCATGGAACAGTGGTTGGAGCTGCCAAAGGTACTTAAAAAAAATTTTTTTTTAAATCTTTATTTTTGTAGAGTTACCATCTGATCCAGCAATCTCAGTCCTGGGCATATATCCAGAAAAGGTGAAAACTCTAATTACAAAAGATACATGTACCCCAATGTTCATAGCAGCACAATTTATAATAGCCAAGACATGGAAGCAACCTAAGTGAACGGATAAAGAAGATGTGGTACAATGGAGTATTACTCAGCCATAAAAAAGAATAAAATAATGCCATTTGCAGCAACATAGATGTACCTGGAGACTATCATACTAAAAGAAGTAAGTCAGAAAGAGAAAGACAAATATCATATAATATTACTTATTTGTGAAATCTAAAAAAATGATACAAATGAACTTATTTACAAAACAGAAACAGACTCACAGACACAGAAAACAGTCATGGTTACCAAAGGGGAGGGGGGTGGGGGAGGGATAAATTAGGAGTTTGGGATTAACAGATACACACTACTATATGTAAAATAGATTGCAATAAGGACCTACTGTATAGCACAGGGAACTATATTCAATAATGGAAAAGATTCTGAAAATAATATATATATAAACTGAATCACTTTGCTATACACCTGAAAGTAACACAGCACACAGTAACATAATAACACAGTTTTCTTGATTGTAAATCAAGTATACGTCAATTAAAAATTTTTAAAATATTTATTTTTTATTGTAAAACAATATATGATATTTGACTTAGAAAAAAGCAAATACTACAAAAGAACCATAAATTAAATATAAACTGGGCATGCTTCCTGGTAACAACAACTATTAGGTTTGGTGTATATTTCTCCATATTTTTTTCCTAAGAATGTACAAAACTTACCTGCACATACAAAATAGAAATTTATAATTAGAAAGCCTGCTAGTTTCATTTTGAAAAAGCAAATAAGTTAGAAAAAGTACTAGAAAGGATGAAATAGTATAAAACACATACTTCAGCTAAAATGTTCTCTCTCCAAGAGGCCTGGGTGACAGTGAGAACAGGAGTTCTGAGTCCAAGGCCCATGGTCCCACACACAGGCATCAAAGGGAGGGACCTTCAGACAGAGGCCACCTTACACCTTCAATTTACATTCCTCAGAGGTTCCTAGATGCATTGGGACCATCTTGGGTGGTGGCCAGGAGTCAGTGGGAAGATGCCCTAACCGTAGCCTCAGCCTGGTCCTAATGTTTTTAGTGATGGTTATTTTTTTTTTTTTTTTACTTTGGCCATAACAGCAAATGCAAATCTGATTCCAGGCTTTCCCAGCTCAAAACCTTTCAAAGCTCTTTCACTGGTTCCTCACAAGCCTTGTTTCGGCGAAGGGCTCCTCCTCGTGGCTCCCTGGGCATCTCCCCCCTCCCTAGAGGGGACATCTTTAGACCAAGCCTGCACTTTCCTTCGCTCCTGTCTCAGACTGGGCTGGTTTCACTCTTAGTTATCTGCCTGGCATTTGAATTTACCCCCCTGGATTATACTGAAGAGGTCAGTTGTTTCTGCAGTTTTGAAATGTGAAACAATATAGTCGAGTTAACATTTTAGTCCTGGTACGACAACCAAGTATAATGTTTTTGAAAAATTTGAAGAAATGGTGGTATACACATCCGTTTGGTGATAATTAAAGGGGTGTATTTTCATAATATAATTTGAGATGGTAGAGATCAGGATCTCAATCCCTGAACTTTTATATTTTCAGTTTGAAATACCACTGATGTTTGTAATTTCAGCTACCACTTACATTCTAACAGCTCCCAAATTCCAACTTATTCCTTTCATTGGAGCACTAGGTCCTATTTTTCCAACTGCATTTCACATATTTCCATTTGGACCAGTCATTGTTTCCCTACATGTAAACTTGTCTGAAATGGAGTTAATTTTTTTCTTCTCTTAAATTTCCTTTTCCTACTTTCCTTTTCTTATTCTTCATATCACTTTCTTTACTTCCTCAGGCTTGAAACTTCAGTCGTCTTTTAGTAGTTCCTTTCCATCAGTATTTTGTAGAGTTGAGAGTCACTAGGTCCTGTTTCATATTTCTGTACACCCCTTCTTTTTCATTCAAACTTCTCCCACCATAGTCCAGTCCCTTTCGCTACAGCGTTCTAACTTCATGGCTCCACTTTCTCAATCAGTCTCTCCAGCGTTTTATTTTGTTTTATTTTAATTGAAATATAGTTGGTTTACAGTGTCATGTTAGTTTGAGGTATACAGCATGGTGATTCAGTTATACATATATATACATATATATATAATATATATATACATATTTTCTTTTTGATTTTTTTTCTATTATAGGTTATTACAAGATATTGAGTATAGTTCCCTGTGCTATACAGTAGGTTCTTGTTGGTTATCTATTTTATATACAGTAGTGTATATGTGTTAATCTCAAACTCCTAATTTATCCCTTCCCTCCTTTCCCGCTTGGTAACCATAAGTTTGTTTCCTATGTCTGTGGGTCTATTTCTGTTTTGTATATAAGTTCATTTTTATCATTTTTTTTTTCTGGATTCCACATGTAAGCAATATCATATGATATTTGTCTTTCTCTCTCTGGCTTACTTCACTTAGTATGATAATCACTCGGTCCATCCATGTTGTCTAGCCTATTGTTTTAAATTTAATCTTTCTGAAACACTACTTTCCTCAAGATCCTAGACTACAAAATAATATTAAATGAATCCCGGTAAGCCACTCTGGATATTCTAATATTTTCTTGACTTAGTAGCCCTTTTAATAATTTGTCTCTTCTTTTGTAGTCTTCATTTCTGTTGCTTACCTCCATGCTTCTAGTGAGGTTAATCTCTCTGCTGTCTCCTAAACACTCTGTGTTTGTTGTTCCTGGTGATCCTTCTTACAGGAGAGGGCTTCCTTCTCTTCTTGGTTTATATCTGTGCCCATCAGATGAAGTTAAACTCAAGGTTACCTGTTTGTGAAGTGTAACAGGGCTCTTCTCATTCTCATTGAGCCTTCTGGAATGTTTTATACTGTTTAATGCTGTTTTGGGTAATATAATCTTGTCTTTCAAGGTTAAAACTATCACAAGTATGGGACCATTGTCTTTTTTGGTATCTGTCGGAAGAAATTAGGAAACTTGTTATCTAAATTTGTATTCCTTTTGCCTAACCATGCAATTCACAACCCACCACACAGAAGAAGAGGAGGATTAAACATGGTTCAGGATTTTACTTTTTCAGCAGTATGAAATTTACATATTTATTGGATTTTGACACAATGTGAAGAAAAAATGTGTGTATATATATTTTTTCTTATATAGTTAAGTGGCTGCTGTTTATCTGTCCCACATAGACATTTCAGTCTATTTGACATATTTACATTGTCAAATAGTCTGTTGAAATTGAAAGAAGGTGATCAAATTGAGAAAACCAGGTTACCTTAATCCTTTTGTCATGGGTAATATCACTTAAAAGGTAAGTCTTAGAATAATAGGAAAAAATAAATATATCACTTGTGGTGCCCTCCTTCAGAGCAGTAGGATGTGTGCTGCGTAGCGATCAGGGTCGCTTTCTATATGCAGTCTGTGCGTGCCATTAAAAGTGAAGGCCCTGTCCTTTTGTTTTTCAGTTTTGTGTGAATGCATAGAGAAAGAAGTATCTTGCTTTGTATACAAAGACTGCATTTGTAACACACACAAAGTCGTTTAAGAGATTTGAGACAATTTTACGAATAATTGTGAACTACAACATTTATATAACATCTAGAATATCATGCTAATAATGAATTTTTAAAATAGCTTTATTGGGGTATTATCAACATATGGTGAATTGCACATGTTGAAAGTGTACAATTTGATGAGTTTTGACATGTTTATATACCCTGAAACCGTCACTGCAATCAAGATAATGAATATATTTATCACCAAGATAATGAATATATTTATCACCCTCAAAAGTTTGCTTGTGATCCTTGGTAATTCCTCCCTCCCACCCTCCCTCCCTGCACCTCCCGTTCCCCAGGCAACCACTGATCTGCTTTCTGTCACTATACATTAGTTTGCATTTCCTAGAAGTGTTTTGTGGTTTGGCTTCTTTCACTCAGCTTGATTTTTTTGAGATTCATGCATGTCATAGCATATCTTAGGCCTTCATGCTTTTTTATTGCTGAATAGTATTATGGATATGCTACAGTTTGTTTATCCTTTTTATCTGTTGTTGGACATTTGGATTTTTTCCAGTTTGGGGCTCTTACCAAAGAAGCTGTATAACGTTTGTGTACAAGTGTGGACATATGCTTTCATTTCTCTTAGGTAAATACTTAGAAGGAGAACGTCTGGGTCATATGGTGGGTGTATGTTTACGTTTTTAAGAAACTGCCACAGTACTATATTATTACACCTACCACAGTGTATAAAAGTTCCAGTTGCTCCGCATTTTTGTCAACAGTTGGCATGGCAAGCCTTTTAAATTGTTAATATTTTAAAAGGTATATAGTGTTATCTCATTGAGATTTTAATTTGCATTTGCCAATTGACTCATGATGTTGAGCATCCTTTCATGTGGCTCTTTGCCATCCACATATCTTTTTTTTTTTGCTTTGGCTCCGCTGGGTCTTTGTTGCTGCATGCGGGCTTTCTCTAGTTGTGGCAAGTGGGGGCTACTCTTCGTTGCGTTGCGCGGGCTTCTCATTGCGGTGGCTTCTCTTGTTGCGCAACACAGGCTCTAGGTGCATGGGCTCAGTAGTTGCAGCACGTGGGCTCTAGAGCGTGTGGGCTCAGTACTTGTGGCTCGCGGGCTCTAGAGCGTGGGCTCAGTAGTTGTGGCTCACAGGCTTAGTTGCCCCGCAGCATGTGGGATCTTCCCGGACCAGGGATCGAACCTGTGTCCCCTGCATTGGCAGGTGAACTCTTAACCACTGGATCACCAGGGAAGACCCACATATCTTCTTTAGGAAAATGTCTGTTAATAGCTTGTGTCCAGTTTTTATTGGTTTGTTTTCTCATGATTGAATTTTAAGAATTCTTTATATATTCTAGACACACGTCCTGTATCAGATTTGTGATTTGCAAGGATTTTCTCCCAATCTGTGTCTTGGGCAGTGAACTCTTCATCTCCCATCCATATGGAAGCAGTTCCAGGATTCCCATGTTTGGGGATTAGGAGGCATTCTGGGTTGGGTCCCAGCTCAGCCAGGCAAGAGTGTTGTTGCTGGCTGATAATGGATTTTTTTTTTTAAATGCTTTTTTTTAAATTTAAATTTATTTATTTATTTATTTATGGCTGTGTTGGGTCTTCGTTTCTGTGCGAGGGCTTTCTCTAGTTGTGGCAAGCGGGGGCCACTCTTCATCGTGGTGCGCGGGCCTTTCACTATCACGGCCTCTCTCGTTGCGGAGCACAGGCTCCAGACGCGCAGGCTCAGTAATTGTGGCTCACGGGCCCAGTTGCTCCGCGGCATGTGGGATCCTCCCAGACCAGGGCTCGAACCCGTGTCCACTGCATTGGCAGGCAGATTCTCAACCACTGCGCCACTAGGGAAGCCCCTGATAATGGATTTTTAAGAATAAATTTTGATATTTCACCCACTTATAAAATGTAAAATTTGCTTATTGTAGACAGTTTTTAACATGCTGAAATCGTACCTAAGGAAATGAGGCTGGAACATGCTTGATCATTCCAGGCAGAAGAAGGCCACGTAAGTCAGAAGCAGGAGTGCTCACGTCTTCCCATATACTCAGCTGGGGGCAGCAGGACTGTTCCAGGCCTCCTCCACTTTGGGGATGGAGCTCCTAAATTCCTCTTAGTTTTGCTCAGGATTGCCTCCAAAATGGGGTAGTTTCAGGTTGCTGTTTGTTCCCGTAAATATAAGTTGAGTGCTGCATTTGCAGTGCCTGGTCAGTATCTGGCCTAAGCACTTAATAAATATTCATAAAATATAAATATTAAGTAAGTGAAAGTCTGGAACGTGGATATTGTGGAATTAGCACATATCTTCAGAACACAGAGCTGAGCAAGGCTTGGGAAAGTAGGGATTTAGAAAGACAGAAATGGAATTAATCAAATGTATTTGACTAATATTGGGAAATATTAAAGTCCAACACAAATGTCTTGTTAAGGGCTCCTTGTCTTTGGTGCTTTGTTGATGAAAAACATTCAGTTTTGGTACCAAAAAGACTTGGTTTAAAATTCTAGCTCTGCTGTTTACTAGCCATATACATTTGCATCAATACTTAACCGACTTTACTTCAATTCTTTCACTTACACATTGTGAATAGTTATGTGTACCTGGCGGCATGATTGTAAGATTACAGGAGATAGAGTCTATAAGGCATTTAGGTACAGTGCCTGACACATCGTAGGAGCTCAGCAAATGTTAGTGGGGTTTTAGTTACCCCCGTTCTCTTTCCCAGTTCTAGTCTTAGGTGGGGAAAGGAAATCTGGCTGGTGGAGTGGTGACCTAACCATGCAGCTTTCTTGCTGTGGGAAGATCTTAGAATGGTATTGCCAGTCCCGCTGGGATAAAGTTTTATACCACCTTGTGTTTGTTTTCAGTGGTACAAAAAATATCATGGTATAAAGATAATTTGATTACAGGTTTTAGTGTCTCAGGACATAGTCTTTTCATGCATGGAGTGATTACTGTAAAGCTATATGTATGGTTAGACTTACTTAGGTACCTAGTGGAATGAATCATGAATGTCAGCAGCAGTATACATGGTACAAGGGAATCCCAAGACTTGTATTATAAAATTGTCACAGCATTTCCATGGAAACACATCTTGAGGTGACTATTGTAGAGGAAGGAGTTAAGGCAATGGTCAGGTTGGCAGAATAACAGGTGCGAGGGTGACTGGTACTTTCGTAACCAGTTTAGAGCAGTTTCCAATGGATGTTTGTAGCAAACTAGTCTTTGCTGCCATTCTGAGTTCTTTTATACTGTCTCTACTACCTTTTTCCTATTCCTGACCTGTTTCTTCCGTGCCTGGACGTTTCTTGACTCTTGGAACCTAAGTTCTCTCTCCTTCTTGGATATGTTTGGAATTTTATAATGTTCTAAAGTGACAAACTGTAATATTATGCATTGCCACATAAGTCGTACTGTTGGCAACCTGATGCAGCCTATTTAAGCCTGTATATTGTTTAAGTTTGATTTTTTTTAGGTCATGAAAAACTTAAATGCTTCACTTAATTATTTGAATCATAAGTTCTCTACAAAATACTTGCATTCAGAAGGGATTCTGGCACTACAGCTGAGTTTGGTCTGGCTTTTGTAACAACGTATCTAAACGTTGGGGGCTTGAGAATGACTTATCAAAACTGCTTTTGTAATTTCTGTGTTTGTTCCATTTCTGTCTTGTGGCCAGATATGAAAGGGTATTGGAAATTTGAGTCCTTCTATTAAAGGCTTTTCTTTTATATGTTAGAAAGGAGCCACTTTTTAAAGGGCCTCTCTCTGTGGCTACAAAGCTCCTTGTTCTAGCACTCTAATGGCATGTGACACAGTGAACTAACATGCAACATGGCCGCACCTACCTCCAAGGAGGGTAGAAAACTGCAATTCTTATATGTCTCCTGATATAAGGTGGAGAGCCAGTGAATGGCCCTAATGATTCCGTGGTCACCATATACTCAGTTCTCTCTCCCTACCGTAGACAGAGTGACTCACCCCTCCCCAAGGGCAATAACCCAAATGGCCCCATTCAGTCATAGCATCATGCTCTAAGTTCAGCATTTCTTCATCAGGTCCAGATGTGGCACCTCTTGTTGTAGAGACTTCATGAACTAAGCAGTCTGTCCCTTCTGTCCCCTCCGTTAACTGGGAAAAATAACTGCCCAAACCACTGTCATCCAGAAAGGGGAGGAATGGGAGATACACAGCAGTCACCGAGTGGTAGCAATTCTGGAATCCCACTGCGCAGGCATTTTGGGGGATCCCCGCCTTGGATTGGAGAGTGTTCATTAATTATGCCCAGATTCTGCTTCTCAGGAGAGTCCCACCCCCAGTCCCGTGTTCTCCAGGCACTCCACCCAAAGTTTCTTCCTTTTCCAGTAACTTCCTTGGCTACCACCAAAGTAGGCACTGGAGAATAGACCCTCCTTGGGGGCTGAGCAGTTTTCTCTGGCAGCTTCCTGTCTGCAGCATTGTTGTAAATTTCCAATAGTCATAGTGCTCCTTTAATCCAGACTTGTAGTCATTTTGGCAGCACAGCTCTCCAAAAATTTTGTTGGCTTCTTATCTATTTGATTATAATCAGCTTCATGTATCTGTAGCCAGACCTACAATTTTTGCTAGCTGTAACTCTTAGATTTGCTACATTTCTCATCTCTTTCACCCTTAAATGTGCCCCCCTTTATTTATTTGAAGGTATCTTTTCTCTACCAGGCTTCAATTGGACACCGATCCCCTTCGTCTCTTTTTCCTGACCCATTGTAGCCTAAGAATTTACTGAGTGCCACATTCATCCAGGCTGCGGCTTTAGTGTCAGGTGTGATGGCTATATCCTTGATTTGATCCTTACCCAGATTGAATTTTAATCATCTGTTGTTCCTTCAAAGGCTTTCTCTGCTTTAGTTTTAACTGTTTGGGGTTGAGAAGTTAGTTGCTTCTTCCAGTCTTTTAAGTCTTTGAGTTTGAACTTTATTGTCTTACATTCCTGCTTGTAAACCAACCAGTTCTTTTCTGATCTCATTTCTTTCTTGCACGGGTTTCTCTTTATCTTAGTTATTTTTTTCATCTCATTCCTTGTCTTTTCATCTTTTCCATCTAATCTTGTTTTATTGTTTTTGTTTTTGTTTTTATTTACCAGTTTCATACAGGCCATGTCTCCTTGTACTCTCTTGAGGGTGCCAAACTATTTCCAGACTTTTCTTTTGGCTCCATCACTGTATCCAGTAAGCTCAGCCTTTGAGGATTTCAGAGGTGATTCCTTTTCCTTTACTGAAATATTTTGTTTTTCATATGGCTTGTGTTTTTCTTCTCCATTTTTTATTCTTTTAAAAGGTGAAACCTGCCAGATGTGTTTTCTGTCAACAAATTGGCTCTTTTACCATCCACTCCGATCTACAACTCAGGGCAGGTTGACCTACACAAATCCTGGTGCAATTCTCAGTTTCTAGAAGCATCTTGCTCAGATAAAATCTTTACTTATCCTCCCCGCTTGATTTTCTGGTGGGTGGAATATATGAAACTAAAATGTGGGGCGCACTTGTTGCCACCAGGAACTTTTCTTTGCTGTCTCTTACATTGCTTTGCTTATAGCAACTCAGAACGTGACATGTCCTCCCAAGTTTCCTTCACCTTCCTTCCCAGTTGTTTTCTAAGAGTTGTTGCCCTGCCTGAGTGTACAAAGCTTAATGTACAAAGATGGGAGGACACAGAGGAGAGAGGGTGTGTTTGTGTGTGTGTCTGTGTGTATGTGTGTGTTGGGGGTAGTGCACAATAATCTCACCAACACAGATATTTGCACTGATGGGAATTTACATTTGGCTACAATTTTACAATGAATACAGTCCTTGAGTGTCTGAATCAGATAACCAACTCTAGAGGGTGTTTGTAGTGCCTTCTTTTCTTTTTTCAGGTGGCCTTAGTTTCATGAGGCTTAAGGTGGTTATGGCATGACAAGAAACCTGGGCAGGGTTTGTTTTTTTTTTCCCCTTTCCTCTGTCCAGTGTCCAATTTATGGCTAGTGAGATCCTTCCAGATTCTGGTGTTATCTGTTGACTTTAGTTTTACTTGTAGTGATTTCTTGGGTTATTTCCTGCATGTTCAGAAATTGAGAGAGGATGAACACAGTATTTCAAACTGGAAGTCCATGCTCCTTAATTTCTGGTTTTATCTTCTGACACCTAGAGAGGGCTTGTGTTCTTAAGTTTGGGAATAGAATTCCTAAAAGTAATTATTGTGATATCTTTATATTTAGCTTTTAAAATTTATTTGGCTGCGTCAAGTCTTAGTTGCAGCACGTGAGATCTTTCAGTGCAGCAAGAGGGCTCTTTGTCCTCTCCAGTTGTGACGCGCAGGCTCCAGAGCACGTGGGCTCAGTAGTTGCGGTGCACAGGCTTAATTGCCCTGCAGCATGTGGGATCTTAGTTCCCTGACTAGGGATCGAACCCATGTCCCCTGCATTGGAGGGCGGATTCTTAACCATTGGACCACCAGAGAAGTCCCTGTATTTGGCTTTTTACTAAGAAGGGTAAGAGTTTTACGGTTTCATCTGAATTTGATATTATATAGTGTTTCTATTTCAGGTAACAGAGGAAGCAGCAATGTTTCACTTCTTCAGAAAGCCTCCGGAATCTAAAAAGCCCTTGGTACCAGAGAGAGAAGCAGATGGATTTGTCCTTTTAGGTGAGTCTTTTTAGGAAACAATATCATAATTAGATGAATTCTTTTTCCTTTAAAAGAATACTTGAAAAGTATATGATTGATTTTTAAACATTTTCCTGTTAATTCCAGAGTTAGTTTATGTATATGAAATCTATAAAAATATAGGTCATCAATCACTTAAAATATTGTCATCAAGTCAGACTCTTCTTATATGGTACATTGGTTTGGATGTGTCCTTCAAATTCAATTTATAAAATCATCCTATTTTTTCTATCCAATAAGCTAGTCAACCTTTTTAATTATGAAAAAGCAGAAGTCTTGATGAATCTTTGATAAATTCAAATTCTGTTTTATAAATAGCACCGAGCCTTGCTTCTTAAATTAGCATCAAAAATTAAATCAGGCATCCAATAAATAGTTGCTGAATGAGGTACGTTTATTTCTTTTATTGAAGTATAGTTGATTTACAATATTGTATTAACTTTCAGGTGTACAGCATGGTGATTCAATATTTTTATAGACTATACTCCATTCAAAGTTATTACAAGATAATGGCTATAATTCCCTGTGCTGTACAGTATGTCCTTATTGCTTATCTTTTTTATATATATTAGTTTGTATCTCTTAATCGCATACCCCTAATTTGCCTCGTCCCTTCTCTCTCCTTTTTGGTAACCATTAGTTTGTTTTCTGTATCTGTGAGTCTGTTTCTGTTTTGCATATACATTCATTGTATTATTTTTTAGATTCCACATGTAAGTGATGTCGTACAGTATTTGTTTTTCTCTGTCTGCCTTATTTCACTAAGCATAATACTCTCCAGGTCCATACATGTTGTTACAAATAGCAGAATTTCATTCTTTTTTATGGCTGAGTAATAGTCCTTTGTGTGTGTGTGTGTGTGTATATCTATATATGTATATATATATGTGTGTGTGTGTATATATATGTATATATATATATATGTATGTATATATATACTTCATCTTAGTCCAGTCATCTGTTAATGGGCACTTGGGTTGTTTCTGTGTCTTGGCTATTTAAATAGTGCTTCTATGAGCTTTGGGGTGCATGTATCTTTTTGAATTAATGTTTTCATTTTTTTCTGTATATATAACCAGGAGTGGGATTGCTGGATCATATGATAGTTCTATTTTTAGTTTTTTGGGGAACCTCCATAATGTTTTCCGTAGTGGCTACACCAATTTACATTCCCAGCAACAGTGTTGAAGTACACTTTTAAATCTAAATATGTTAAATAGTGTCTCCTGAATGTTAAGACTAGTTTATTTTCTATTATAAAATTAAAACCTGCTAGTTATTAAGATTTTAGTGGCTTTAAAAAATATTTCTTTCGACCAAATACTATGCTCTTCCCAAGGGGAATTCTGAAAAATAACATTTCCTTCATGTCATTGTGTCTCTCCTCCAAGGAAGAGATTTGCAGTCTTTAGATAGTTCTTCCCAGCATTTCTCTACCAACAGGGTGGTGAGGAGGAACCAAAACCCAGTGTCCCCTTGTGAAACACATCCTCTCCTACTCTGGATTTCCTCCTGCCAGATTCAGCTCCTTCTCTGAGAGGATTTGCATGAACTCATAGAGTGTTTGCTTCTGGCGATGTTTCTCAGGTGTCTCCCTTTCCAGATTCTGGTTTCCTATCTCTTCTGTCTTTATCTTGGCCCAGTTATCCAGAGTCCCTTGGCATTAGCAAATGGTCTGCGTGTCTTGAGGAGTAGGAGATGGCTCCTTGGGTTTACGGGTAGTCCTGAACCTTCAGCTTAGGCCCTCTTGGCCTCTGACCCCACACATTCAGAAGGGTGGGTGGGTGGGTCTCTGCCTCTTCAGCCCTTCTCTTTAGGATCTGGTCTCTCATAGTAAGGATGCAAGGATTTTACCCCTCTGGCCCTCTTCTGTTTCTTGGCCTTAATCTCTGGGAGACCGGAAGAGAGTTTTTCTCATGGCTGAATGTTACCGTAGAATATCCCATCTTTTCCACAGTCAAATTCTGGCAGGCCTGTGTGTTTTTCTGTATCTGCTTCCTGTGGCCTGGGACAGGGGCAGTAGCTAGAGTGGTCAGAGTTATTTTCTCTCTGACCAGATCCCCTACGTCTGAGGTGAAGTAGTGGGGCGTAGTCTGACCAGGGTTGGTGGTTTTTCTGGGGAGCCTCCTGACTGGGATAAAGTGGGGTGCCCTGGGCACAACTGCTTCTCTGGCCCTTCTTACAGTGTCAGGAAATTGTGCCTTGCCTTCTAAGTCAGAACTGGCTCTGTCAACCCCAACTTCTGTTTCAAAAGCTGCCAGTGTTGCTTCCCTTTTACCTGCTAAATTAGCCCCACTAACAGAAAAACTTCAGGGATGCCTCTAGTCTCCTGTATAGTTTCTGCCTCTTCAGGAGTTTCACAATAAATTCTTCTCTCAGAAATTTGCTTCAGCAAAGCCTGGTTTTCCAAACTCTGTTCTGTATTCTTCATTTTAGAACACCTCTGTAATCTCAACACATATGCAGAGAACTGTGCTCTTTTCTGTTGTTTCATGATTAGAAATCCACCTTATTCTCTTTGTTATCAAATAGGCATTTAAAGGCTGTGAGTCTAGTGCACTGACATGTCTGAGAGCACGTACAGCTTCTACAGCTGGACTTTGTGAACTCTCGATACGTCTTCTTCACCTGGCTCTGTGGCCTGCCGCTTTGCAGCATTACAGAGACAACTTTTAACCACAACTGAAAAAACCCCTGGTGCTGCTCTCTCTAAAATCTCCTTCAATGTCTGGTAGCTTGTAACATGAAGATGTTTCACTGCCTGTCTCATAACTAGCCCAACAGGGGCCCCGTTTCCATGGTATTCCGCCTTAGCCGGTGAAGCTTCTGTTACGGACCTTTCCTTCCTAGGAAAGACTAGTTTAAGAAGTGGTCTTTAACTGAGCCTCAGAAGACAGAAATGTCCAAATTTGCTAATGCTTGAGGGAATTTCTAGCAATTAATTACTCTCATATGCTTTCATGTCCCAGCTGCTCCATCTGATATATCTTAAGCTATAATGGTGCATTTTCCCAAAAGCTGGCATGCTGTATTTTGAGGGAGTTTTCCTAGGGCCATCTTGGACTAAGCGGGATTGGTGTTGACTCCTGTACCACAGTCTTGCGGTTGGGAAATCATGGTGAGGCATCACTTACCTCTCAGTCCCAGGATTGTGATTTAATTTCAGGTGCCGCTGGTAGTGCACCCTCATTCAAATGATCCAAGGAAGAGCAGACTCCCAAATGTTGGCTGAAGGCTTCTGGTCCTTCAGCTGCCATGTCTGCTGATGCTTGTCTCTGTTTAGCGTTATTTTTAACCAGGTGCAAAGCTCCACTGCCCTCCACCATTTTCCATGAAAAATCCTTGTGTACCTACTGTTCTGTGATCTTAGTTACTCTTTTGAAGTTTTGATGCTGTCAGTCAGCATCATGTCTGGGTTCTCACTTCCTCTGTTCTTCTCTTTTCATCAGTAACACCATCTCCCTTCTTTCTCAGGAGCACCGCAGAGACTCTACGGTGAGGTGCAGGTAGAATGCTGACTCGAGCCAGACCCCTTGGGTTTATATCCTGGCTCCACAACTTACTGGAGTTTCCATTATAGGGGAGGCAAAACTTTACCTCTCGCCTCTTAGGGTCTCTGGCTGGGCCTGAGAATTAAATAGACATAGGACAGATGAACAGAAGAAAAGCATATGGATTTTTACGTGCACATGGGGCCCCCCACAGGAGAATGAAGACCCAAAGATGTGGCCAAACCTAGGTTCTCATATACCAGCTTGAGCAAAGAGGCAGTTGTGGAAAAGTAACTAAAATATGTGGGGATACTAAAGGAAGATGAGGGTTATTTTAACAGGCTCTGATTGTATGGAGTTCTCTTGCCCCTGACTCTCCATCTCTGGTGGTAAGAATGTTTCTCTCCTCCTGGCATTTTCCATAGGTTTCTGTTTTTTTTTTTTTTTTAATCTCCTGCTTTCAGGAAGAAAAGGGGAGGTCAGAGTGCCCTTCTTGCACCTGCTATTTTTCAAGTGCCTTTGGCTCAAAATAATTCTTATGCCAAAGTGGCATTTTGGGTTGGTATATCTGCTACCCTTCACCATTTGGGGAAGTTAGGAAACCTCCTGGGTATCATTTAGCTTATCTAGAAAATGAGCATGATAACAGTACCAACCCAATAGGGTTATTGAGGTGATTAAATGAGTTAATGTGTGTAATGTGCTTAGGACAACCATGTGAGTGAAGTGGTTGTGTTATCTCCACATACAGGGGAGGACTAAAAAGCTAGAGCTAGTTCCTCTAGCTTACATAGAGCAGATCTGGAGTTAGCCCAGGCATTCTGACTTCAGAGCCTATTCTCTTAACCACTAAGCTATCCATCACTTTTTTTAAAAATAAATTTATTTAGTTTTTGTCTGCGTTGGGTCTTCGTTGCTGCGGGCAGACTTTCTCTAGTTGCAGCGAGCGTGGGCTACTCTTCGTTGCAGTGCGCGGGCTTCTCATTGCGGTGGGTTCTCTTGTTGCAGAGCATGGGCTCTAGGTGCACGGGCTTCAGTAGTTGTGGCTCGCGGGCTCTAGAGCACAGGCTCAATAGTCATGCGCACAGGCTTAGTTGCTCCGTGGCCTGTGGAATCTTCCTGGCCCAGGGCTCGAACCTGTGTTCCCTGCATTGGCAGGCGGATTCTTAACCACTGCGCCACCAGGGAAGCCCTCCATCACTTTAAAAAAAAAACTCATATTATCATTTTAAAATTTAAGACGTTAGTGACATTTTAAGCTCTTTTAAAAAAATTTAAATTGTGTTCATTAATTTTTAAAAAACAAAGTGCTGTGCTTTTTTGTTTATTATTTTTTTAATAAAAGAGGGTTGGTTGTATTATTATTCACAAAGTTTGGCTTTAATTTTGGCTACCCCAAACTTTTCACTATTTAATGTTTTAAATATTTAAAACTATTGCGTAAAACTTTAATCTCCTTAATGAAGTTGAGGTTGGAAGATGGTATATAGTCAGCCCTCTATATCAACAGATTCTGCATCTGTGGATTCAACCAACTGCAGATTGAAAATATTGAAAGGAAAAAAAACCCAGAATGTTCCACAAAAAGCAAAACTTGAATTTGCCATATGCCTAGCAACTATTTACATAGCATTTACATTGTATTAGGTATGATAAGTAATCTAGAGATGACTTAAAGTATACAGGAGGATATGCATAGATTACATGCACATATATGCCGTTTTATATAAGGGACTTGAGCCGCTGCAGATTTTAGTATTGGGGTACTGCAGAAACCTAAGGACAACTATACATTGCTTAATTAGTAAAATATCCTTCAGCAGTTAAGGCCTTAACTGAATTGACTGATAAGAGTCAGGATAAATTATTAGGAATATAGTTAATTATCTTCAAAAACAGGATGGTAACCTCTTTTTTTTTAGAAACTGATTTGTTCTAAGTTGCTTTTTTTTATCATATGGTTCTATATTGACATATATAATATCTGCTTAGTCTCAGAACATACTGTGTGAAATATTTTGAAAAGCACCAAGTAGGTCAAATGGTAGATATGAAATACTTTTATTAACATGACCCCATACTTTGACACGTGTGTTTTGGTTATCATGTATCCACATAGCTTTCTTTGTTCTTATGTACAATAGATACATTGCAGGAAAATAAGTGTATATAAGTGTTTTTGTGTGTTTATTAACTTCTAAATGATACAGCTAAGTAAAGACTTAGATTATATTTATACCAACAACTTCTTATCAATATGGATTCTATAGAATTTGTTAGATTATCACCTTACTTGGCCTTTATAACGTATTTCTAAAAAGGCTAAATTATGTTGTTAAAAGTATAAATTATTTTTCCCACCTTGAGAATACCTCTTCCCCTAGGCAAGCCTTCCTTCTTAACACAAATAGGTTTTAGGTCACAGTTATTAGATGGCATTGCTGAGTTGCTGAAGTCAACACCCCATGACTTGAAATTGAGGGTCCAGGCAGAGCCTGGACACTTTTATTGATAATAGGAATATCTGGACTGCTTGTACACATTTAGCTCACTTATGGACAGAAAGCTTTTTCCCCGTAAAGATTTGCAAAGCTTTTAGCCTTTGTAAAATGTCGAACGTGCTGAATAATAATAAGGAAAAAAAAGCCTTATAGAAAAACATCCTTTCCCTCGTAACTAGTTTCTAGTCTCGTAAGAAGGTACTATTCGTTCATTCAGTAATGAAGTTGTAGTAATCCTCTAGGGTACTCATTTTACACAAAAACAAATTGCAGTTTTCATTTGCATCACTGGGTGGCGATTTTTCTTAGTCTTACACTACTGTTTAAAACCCCAGCGAGGCTGGTACTATTTGTAATTACCAGGGTTTTCTTCTGTTATGACATGTTTAATTGTGCTTTTAAGACATTATCTTTAGGTTGATTACAAATTTCCTACTGTAGTATGCAACCTCCTAGTTATTTTAAATTAGGAAAAAGGGTATCTGTTGCCTAGATGTTGGTATATAACTCTTTGCAAAACTAAGAGAAAGGCATGAATTAGCTTATTATATTATAGCAAAAAAAAAAGAAAGAAAAAAAGGAAAAATAACAGCGACCGGAAAAACCCATGGAAAATAAAATGAAAAAGAATAATTTGGATTACTGTTGTGTGTTCACTAATATTGGTGACCAGATACTGAATATAACTCTGGAGCGGGCAGAATGAAATTGGACAAACACTATTATATAGATTAAAGGAATTGGGTTATAGTACGGCTGAAGTTTATTGTGTTTTTCAGAATATGCACGTGCTTCTTAAAGTAGGGCATAAGAACTTCTAGTTTCCATTAAGCTAATTATTTTGTAAAACTGATTGACTTTAGAATCAGAATTTAGTAATTCACAGCGGCTTGGATTTCATCTTTAAGTATTGATATTGAAATATGTACTTTAGTCTCACCTTCTGTTTTCCAGTTTAAATGATAAATGAGATTTTAGGAAGTAGTCGGTTATTTTTAAGATTTTCTCCTACTGAATTCCTCATCGTGGGTATCAGTCAAACCATGTATACACACTAAAGTTAAACTATCACATTTTTAAATGGAACTTTTTAGATAATCTCTTCATCTCTGTGCTCTTTCCTTTATTTAAAAGTGGAAATCTAGCTGTGTGTAATAAAAATTTACATAAGGGACAGTAAGTCACTTTGATTCTGTCTAGGACTGAAGGTTTTAATTAAAACAACAATGACAAAAAGTAAACAGATTTTCACCATGTGCTTTCTATTTTTACTCCCCATTCTTACAACAGAAGTATAATGAATCTTTAAAAAAATGGTGTTTATGGATTAAAAAAGCAACTGACCCTATTAATAACTCTTTACCCATGTATTGTGATATCCAGAAAAACTCAAATTGCAGTGAATTTACTTGGCAATTTTTGTGTTTTTACCCTTGACCTTTCAGTTCTAAAGGAGGTGTGCCAGGATTTTTCAACTAACTTCATCATGCAGCTGTTTATTTTCCCAATAAGAAATGTGAAGTCATGTGTCTAATGGGTAGAATTAACAGAATTTTCACATTCGTTGATTCCTAATTCTGGTTCACCTGTTAATCTAGCAGCATTCAGAGGTGAAACCATTCAGGCCCGGCTGTTCTGTGTGGGGTGTACCACCCTGCGTTGTCTCCTTAAGGGTGCAGGGTGAGAGGGAGCTTCATGGGGCAGGGGAGAGGTGTCCACTGTGCTGAGAAGCAGAACTGAGCCCTCTTTTGCACACAATCAGTTGTGAGGAAGTCACTCATTCTTTATTGGGGCTCAGTGGACTCAGCCGACTCAAATGTAAATTAGGGATCTGTCTCCCTAACTCAGTGGATCTAACCTTCTTGTGATTTAGGGGGCACTTTGAAAATATACTGGTGCTGGGGCCTCATCCCTACATTCTGATTAGACAGGTCTGGGGTTTGGCCCAGACACTGGTATTTTTTTTCCAGAGTTCCCCAGATAGTTCTTGTGTGCATGCAGGGCTGAGAACCGCTGCAGTTCACTCTCTATAATTTAGTAATTGTATACCATCAAATAATGTGTTAAGACACTTTGAAAAAGACTTCACAAAAATACAGAGTTACAGTTTCTCTTCCACTGCAGTTGAGCCATAAACAAATAAAAAAGCAAATTAAGCCATAAAATTTCTAGGTTGAACCTACTTCTTTTCAAACATTAAATAAAGAGCAGAAAGCTTCAGAATTCTAAGGAGTGAAATCTTGTTTCTTAAAGTAATATATTTGGAAACTTAAAAAAATTTTTGTAATCAGTGAAGCAGTTGAGAAGCATTTTGTTAATTATATAAATATGAATTCCAAGTGGCTTTTGACTCTTTTTGTCTTTAGCCATAAGGCATCTAGAGTGACTTCAGGTAAAATTATTTGACAGATTAATACCTGTAAAGTCTTCACAGCAATTCTGAGGTACGTTTTCTTTGAACTAAAACCATCAGGCAGTCAGATTTTTAGTACACCTCTTTGGGAGTAGTTGACTAGTTTACTGTGGTACTGTTTCCTAGAAGGCACTTCTTCAGTACAATATCAGTAGGGAAAAAAAATTTAAGTGTGCACACCATATTCCATAATGGGTTTCCTATAGTATTTACTCAGAGGCTTTCGTAATGTTATGTCGTCCACATCTGAGACTATTTAACTGAAAAATTGTGATGAATAGCTTTTATATTTTGACTTACAGTCTCTTCTTATTTCATTCTGTTGAGGAAATAAATAATGACGATGAGACTCTAAGTAGAATGTACAGTATGAGCTTTGCAATTTCTACTAGTATTTCAGATAGAATTGGAAGACCTAAATATTGTCTTCCTAGTAATCTTAATAATACTACAATATTCTTTTATATTTAAGTGGTTGTCTTATTCGGTATCTGTTTTTTCCCATTGAATGCAACCAAAACATATTATGAAGGGAAGAGTTCTTATTGAGGTCACACAGTAATCTTTCCAAATGTGGATTTCTGAAAATGTGTCTTCTTCTTTCATTATATCATGATAGAATTATGGTGTTACCTCAAAATAGCAAACTAATCCTTTAGTAAACTAATCCAGAAGAAAAACATCTTAAATTAGTGTAAGGTGGTCTTTTCTTATTGTAGTAATCATCAACATTCTTGAGCACTTTCTCTGTCTCAGGCACTCTGCTCCTTGTAAAAATGCTGCAGATTTCTGGGCCTGACCCATACCTAGTAAAACAGAATCTTTGAAACTATAGCCTAAGAATCAGTATTTTTTTAAAAAGCAATGCAGGTGATTTTTATGCATGCTGATATTTGAGAATTGTTGGAATAATTCCCGTATAAGGTGTGGTAGGGGAACAAAACATTTTCAGGCAGTGGGACAGACTGTGTAAAGTATGTAGATTCAGAGGAATCTGGGACATATTCATGGCCAGTAAACAGTTCTTTAGGAGAGAGAGGATATGTCAGGGCCACTGATGAGGAACGAGTCTAGAACGGTGATTTTCAGTGGGCCTGTGTGCCATTCCGAGATATTCGAATTTTATCCTATTGGCAGTAATGACCTATCAGATATCTGACCATTTCAAAACAGTGAAGTAGTGTTTTGGTTTTTATTTTATTGGAAATGTATTAATTGAAAAAAATGGAGATAATTTAACAGTTTCATCCAGTTGAGAATTATTTGTTAATGAAAACAGTGATCATCTCCTGAATGTATCACTGAAAAGGTGTGCCTATATATTCATACTTGATGGCCAGGATATGACAGAGAAACAACACACAGTTGAACTGTATGGGGCCATCGTGCTGCAAGTCATTCTGTCAGACACCTCAAGTTTCACCTTTTCCACCTTTTAGTTTCAACATGATATAGGGGCAGAAACTACTAGTTGTCCTTCAATATGTGTTTATCTTTCTTTCTTAGTTAATAGCATTTTTATCTTGCCATGTGGCCATTTCGCAGTTAGACGTGGAATTTTGATGAAGTTTCTGGCCAGTGTGATATAAGAAGAAACGTTGTATTGCAGGTTTTAGGAAACCTTTTAAAAACACAGCTGGTATGTACCTTCCATCTCTCCCCTGCCGCTAACTTTGCTCACCCTGGAGTGTGGATGTGATGATTTGGTAGCGGACGAGCCGCCATCTTGGACCATGAGGACTAGACTGCATTGTGAGGGTAACTGAAGAACAAGCTGGGAAGAGCCTGGGTCCTTAAAGACTGTGGAGTTGCCACAACAGCCCTGTGGCGTGAGAACTCCCTTATGTGAGACAGGAGCAAACTTCTGTTCTGTGGGAGCCACTGCTCTACTGATATTTTGTCATTTGCGGATGAACCAAACCCTAACTAATGTACATGCTGAACTGGAAATCATAATATTTGGATTCTAAGTTCCATCATTTTCTTGCTGTGCGATCAAGCAGGCTACTTACCATTTCAGCCTCATTTTCCTTACATATAGAAAGTTAATAGCATTATGGATTCCTCATTACATTTTAAAGAAGAAGAATGAGAGGGAACTTTACACAGACTTCTTCATAGACAGAAGTGAGTACTAAGAAGTTTTAATTCACTTGCTAATTCTGATCAGCTCAGTGAAATGCTTGGGCAAATGATTCTGAGCCAGCCTGTAGGTTTAGCTGGAGAGAATGTTGTGATCCTTAATTTATGTTGTAGGCAAGGGAATGGTAAGTTCCCTACAAGTGCCCAATATAGGTCTTTCCTCCACTCCCACTGGAAGGCCACTGAGTGCTTCTGCAATGAGTGCACCAGAAAGTTCATTCATATCCCCTAAAAGCTGAAATGTTTAAAGTGTGCATTAACTAGTGGAACGTTATTAAAGAATTGAGAATTGCTGCTACACTCTAGTTATCAGTTAAGTTAGAAACTGATTCATTCCCTACAATTGGTATTTCCATCAAAAATGGTGTATACTTTTATGGCTATACATGTGTGTGTATGTATGTGTGTGTGTGATATTTTTAATGAAATGTATTAAGTATACTGTACTGAAGCCTTATGTCATAGTATTAATGACTTAAAGATGTCACTGTTCTGAGATTTTTCAGTATTCTAAGTCAAATAGCTCAGCTCTAAACTTAGGGAATGACTTATTTTTATTTCTGGCATCTATTATTTCCTGATGCACAAGCCGAAAATATGCTTGGCAGCACCAAAGGAAAACTGTAACCCTTAAAGTAGTTTGTTGATGGGTTGCTTACTTAAAGGAATTGATAACTGTGAAAACCAGTGATCGTCCCAGTTGCTATCACTGTGTTAGGGGTTCTTAGCCATGATGAGTTTGAGAGCCTGAGTGGAGTGATCTATAAGCCTCCCGAAATTATAGGCAAAATATTGTATTTGCATTTTTGGGTGAGAAGGGTCTCTGAATTTCATCAGATTCTCAAAGATCTGTGACCCTAAAAAGGTTAAATAACCACTTTTCTAGATGTTGCTATGTATACTGATGTTTACTAGCCACTTGGGCTATGGTATTGAAGGGTATTTTTATTTTAATGTCAGAGATAGCATAGTCATTGTCAGAGGCAGGTTACACACCATTGGCCACTTTTACTAGTTTGGCTTTAGAAAATAGAATGACTTTTGAGCAGCTAAATAAAAATTAGGGAATAATTACCACTAGGTAAGATACACAGCACATGAGTGACGTCTGTAAGGAGGTTACAATCTACATCACAAGAGATACAAAAATAGAAGTGAAGTAACAGTACAAAACAATAACATCAAACACTTAAGATATTTGATAGAATGACTTGTACCATGATGGTCCCAGACAGTTCATTAGTTTGACATTGTTTCTCTGTCTTATGGTATCAACCTGGTGAGTATACTTGCATACTTTTCCAGTGATGCATTCAGGACATGGTGCTGCAATTAGTTTTTTCATTTAAAAAACTGAAAAATAGGCAGATGCTAATGGATATGTATAGATCCCAAACTGTGGTTGGGGCACCTTTTTACTTGTTATATTAAACACGTGATCAGTAATTAGTAATGATGGTTAGCTCTTGGTTTGCCTCTGCATGGACCTCTCACTGTTCTAACCAGGATATTTTTCTGCTCCCAGGCCCAGGGCCCAGTGTTTCCTGTCTGCAGAGCGCCCGGCCTGCTTCACTTTGTCCATACCCTCTTGCAGTCAGATCCCACATGAAATTTTGTCTTTCACTCTCTACAGTTTCTAGATAGCTCTGTCTTTGATCTCATAGTGTACATTTTCTCCTATCAGTTATTTGCTTCTTAATCACATAGTACATTGTAGCAGCTGCTAGATTATTGTTTTGTAATGTTATTTAAACTTTTTAAAAATGTTTTGCCACTTGGATGGTAACCTAACGTATCGCTCGTCTGCTGTGTATCTTACATAATAATCAGCACAAGGACTTCCATAAAGTATATCCTCCATCCACTGATTGTTAACAGGTTTTGGAATGACTTCTAAATCATTTACTATTTGGTTAGAAAGCTTGGTAATGTCTCCTGTTAAGGTGTTTTTCCAGTGAAAATAAATCTGTGTTTAACTTATGTCACCCATCACCTGGACTTAAATTATACAAATTTTAGTTATTATATTAATGCAAACTGAATTAAGCATTCGGAGCAGATTTGCCTACCCCATCCATTCCCTCTCCTTCCACACTTCAAAGTATTCACCTTCCGCTGCATGATCACATGATTCAAGAGATACTGGCTTTCCTCCTAGCCGTGGGAGGGCAGTTCTGATTTGTCTCAACCAGTCAGGGTGGCCCAGTCCACTTTGCCAGCAGTTAGTTTCAGAATGGGCACCTGTGACAGTTCTGACTAATGGGACATGAAGGGCTCATAGGCAGATACTGCAGAGACAGCCACCCCTTCCCTGGCAGCTATTTTATCTGGATGAAATGCCCGATTAGGTTACATCCATTGTTGCTGTCTTTGCTGAGGGGAGGTAACCTAAGACGGAGGGAACATGTTGAAGATGGCAGAATAAAATGAGGAAGTAGCGTGGCCCATGACGACACTGCTGAACTGATAGATTTACTAACCTGGGAACTGTTGACCTCTGGGCTTCTCGTTAGGTGAGATAATAAGTTCCTTGGTTAAAGTTTAAGCCACTTTTAGATAGACTTCTGTTACTTGCAGCTGAAAATGTCTGGACTGCTGTTTGACAAGGGTGCTTGTAATGCTACATCCTCCTGGATAATCTTTTTTGGTAGAGCCCCTCTTAGTGTGTATTGTCCAGACTTCATTATATATATATATCTCAATCAAGTTCTTCAGTTGATGTATATATAGGCAAAGTTTATATTTATGTCTTACAAAACTCAACTGTTTTTAACAAAACAGTGTGTGAAAATAATCTTGAGCAACATTTCAAATGAAATGACTAGATTGCCAGAGTCATATGTAAACATTTCGAAAGGCCCGCCTAGTGGCAGCAGAAGGATGTGCATCTTAGATATTGCTGGTGCCAAGGGAGGCCAGGCTTCCGCTACAAAGCAACTGGTGAACAACTGTATTAATTGTTTGGTGATCAGGAAAGGAGTTTAACATAGTAACATCATTATTTGCTGCTTATATCAATACATAGGCATTTTACTGTGTTTTAGTTATACTTTAAGAAATTGGTCGGTAGGTTTAGATTGATGTGTCGCACATTGTAATTTGTCCTCTCTGAAGTAGTGAGGAATAGGCTCCCTGGTACATTTTCCTACATATCCTGTTTTCAGGAATGGGCTACTGACATTACGTAGGCAGTTCCTTTCTAATATGAGCCAGGTATTTTATTGTCAGCAGTCCTGCTAATGAGAATATGGTCTTAAACTTATTATAATACAGACTTACAGCAACTCACGTATATGACTCATATATCTTTATGTGTTACAGATTTAGAAATGTACCATTTTCAAAAATGCTGAAGGCAATAATTGAAATCATAATCCTTTTTTTAAACATGGAAAATTGGGAGAAAAATTAAAATGTCTGTTTCCTTTTATCATCCCAAATAGTTCTAAAGTCATTTTTTAAAGTTGAAAACCAATACCTATTATATTTTTACTTGAATTGCACATTAATTATACTCAATACATCAGTTTTTAAACCAGAGTTTTTCAAGGCAATGGTAAAAATTTCATTAATCTTATTTTTAAATGTTTACATTTTAAAATTATAAATTCCGCTACGATTTATAATTTATAACATTCTGCTATTAAAGTGTGGGAGTGAGGCAGCATATAAGTTTTAGGGCTGGAAGGAGATCTTAGGGTTAATTCTAAATAGCCTCATATGTAAATATTTATAATTCGAAGTTGTATATTCAGAATACCTTAAAGTATGTATATTCTTTTGCTTAAGGAAAGAAAGGAAGGTAAATAGAGTGTAGAATCTGCCTTATATAAGATACCAAATTATGATATGAACCAATTATAGTAAAAGCATTCCCTTCACAGTGAGATATAAATGCCTTTCTAGCCTGTGAGCATCTTTTTATTACTAAAGTTGGGTTAAATTTACCACCACAAAAATTCAATTATGATTTCTACCTGTTATGAAAATATGCTGATGCATCCAAATATATTTTAATATTCTCAATTCAGATATACTTAAACGTTTTTCATTCCCTAAAGGAGTGCAGCTCCTTTTAGGTCTCCAAGGTTACAGGACCTTGAAGCATGTGGGAGCTCAGCGTGGTACAAACCTGTATTTCTCAAGTTGTGTTCCTCGTGAACCTTCCTGGAACTGAGCAGAGGTGTTACACCGCCAAAACTGGATAATGGTGGTCTTTTCACAGTTATTCGGAAAAAAGAAGGTGATGGAATTTTAGGTTTTTCATTCTGAAATTTTTCTTAAATTGGAGAGAGAGCCAATGTTAAGTTTAAAAGCAGGTATTAGGCAGATAACTTGTATGAATAAGGAGCAAAGGGGTTATTTAAGGAATAACTCGCCAACAGACGATCATATTTACTTCTATAGCTGTTTTGTTCTTTGAACATTTGTAGTCATAGTCATGGTTTTATATTATTTTTTATAGCCTAAAATAAAATAAATTGAACATTAATGGCAATTTAAACTTAGAATAACAAAGAATAAAGTTTTCTCTAAAATTATAGTTTGTGTGGTAGAATTTGAAATACCAGTGTTTCATCATGTTCTGCAAACAGCATTTTGACTACCAGGCACTTCATGACCTTCACTGTGAGAAGAGATTACATTTTGAAGGAGAACATAACTCTGATGCTGACTTTCTTTCTCAGCTTATGCAGTTCAAATTGCTTTACTAGGGCACAGATTCCTCATGTGGTGAATGAGAGAGTCAATTAGATTTTTATCTCCAAAGTTTTGGTTTGTTTTTAATAGCTTAATATTTTAGTGATACCTTTTGGGTTCTATGTATTTAAGGAGACTGACACATCCCTCAATTTATTCTAATCTCTGTTGGAATAAATTGATAGTACTGAAGTGCTTTCTGATACATTGAGTTCTTTTTCAGGAGGGCAAGAAATCTGTCCACCAGCTGCCAACCAAAAGTCAGTCTGAAGATTTTTTTTTAGTTGAAATTTTATGTGGCTAATAGCCCCAATTTAGCCCTGAGTAATCTTTTATTAAAATAGTCCTGAAAACAGAAGGAAAAATTTATAACCATACCACAATGTAAGGGTGACAAACAGCTTAATGCCAGAATCTGGGATTCAGTGAGACTGAGAAAAAACTAGCTAATCTTCTGCACATGGTACAGTATGTTGAGACCTACATCTTAAGAACATAGAACTTGGCAGTTATCCCACTCTATCCCTAGGATTCTGTTCTGTTAAGGAAGCCGAGGACTTTGTTCCTTATTTCTGCACTTCCTCACACATATCACTATCTTTCTTCATTCCGGCAAACAGCTGGTCAGCAAGTAGAGGAGGCCCTGTGGTGATGGAGGGCAACTGGGGGGTATAGTTTCCACCAGTAAAACAGTGTAGGCAGGAATCGAGATAAAATTGGTGCTGGTAGAAGTGATGTTGAAAATCTTATTTTTTATAATGTACTCCTAAGGACCAAGAGGTAGCAATAGGAGGAAAAATACATTCCAAGAGAGAAGAGTTACACTGGGTGAAAGCCTAGGAAAAACATGCAAATGTATTGGGTGCTGTGTGCACCAGCCTGCCTCCAGCTGGTGGGAATTTATATTTGCACAATTTTTCTGGAAGACAGATGGGCAATATATGTCAGAATCTTTAAAGAAGTAGAGCCCCTTTGCCTTAGAAATTCCACTTTACGTAATTTATCATCAAAATGTAAACAAATGCAGTTTATAAGGTGGCATGTTTAGCATAAACCTTTTTGTTATATATATATTTTATATGCTTAAAAAACCTTTGAAAGGAGAAACATTTATTTACCTATGGACCTTATGATTACAGGTGATTTAATTTTTGCTTCATTTTGACTACTTATATTTGCCTAATTTGATTACTTACATTTACTGCAATGAATATATATTACTTGTATAACCCCAAAGTCAAAAAGAGCCTCAAAGATGTATGTCCCTGAATTCTTGATTCTCTCATGAAAACTGAAGTTCTCCGAAAAGCAGAAGTGCATTTTACTCTTACTACTGAAATTTCACTGTGCTTCTTGTTTCCAATTCACCAAACACTGATCGAGTAAATATAATTACTGTTGGTTTCTCCTAAAATATTTATATTAATAATTATAAATATTATTTTAGTAGATTTAAGGCCAGAGTATAGTATCATCTTAAACTTTTCATTCATTTTGCAGTAACTTAATAATTTATAGCATTTCTTAGAGGAAAAAATGTATTGGGAAAAGGCATTCACCAACTTGTTATTTGAGTTTCTCTCTCCTGTTTTCCTGGATGTTGATAATTCTTTTATTCCCTAAATACGTTTAT
This sequence comes from Balaenoptera acutorostrata, assembly GCF_949987535.1. NCBI lineage: Eukaryota > Metazoa > Chordata > Mammalia > Artiodactyla > Balaenopteridae > Balaenoptera > Balaenoptera acutorostrata. The sequence goes on from NC_080070.1 coordinate 63,189,934, forward strand.
GAAACCAGAATTTCCAGTGTATCAGGAGGCATCCTTTAAACATTAAGGTCAATTTTAAGGTGAAATTTCACTGTATTTTAAAAATCACTTATGGAAACCATGTAATTTTTAGTGGATTGCACAAACTTGTACCCTGTTTAATTTTGTATAGTCTACTCCTTGGCAAATTTTTTTAAATTGAAGTATAGTTGATTTACAATGCTGTGTTAATTTCTGCTGTACAACAAAGTGATTCAGTTATACATATATATACATTCTTTTTTAAAATATTCTTTTCCATTATGGTTTATCACAGGATATTGACTATAGTTCCCTGTGCTATACAGTAGGACCTTGTTGTTTATCCATTCTATAAGTAATATTTTGCATCTACTAACCCCAAACTCCTACTCCATCCCTCCCCCAGCCCCCTTCCCCCTGGCAACATGGGTCTGTTCTCTATGTCCATGAGTCTGTTTCTATTTCGTAGATAGGTTCATTTGTATCGTATTTTAGGTTCCACATATGTGATATCATATGATGTTTGTCTTTCTCTGTCTGGCTTACTTCACTTATGATAACCTCTAGTTGCATCCATCTTGCTGAAAATGACATTATTTCATTCCTTTTCATGGCTGAGTAATATTCCATTGTATATAAGTATCACAGCTTTTTTTTAACATCTTTATTGGACTATAATTGCTTTACAATGGTGTGTTAGTTTCTGCTTTATAACAAAGTGAATCACTGATACATATACATATATCCCCATATCACTTCCCTCTTGTGTCTCCCACCCTCCCTATCCCACCCCTCTAGGTGGTCACAAAGCACCGAGCTCATCTCCCTGTGCTATGTGGCTGCTTCCCACTAGCTATCTATTTTACATTTGGTAGTGTATATATGTCCATGCCACTCTCTCACTTTGTCCCAGCTCACCCTTCCCCCTCCCCGTATCCTCAAGTCCATTCTCTAGTAGGTCTGTGTCTTTATTCCTGTCTTGGCCATAAGTTCTTCATGAGCTTTTTTTTTTAGATTCCGTATATATGTGTTAGCATACGGTATTTGTTTTTCTCTTTCTGACTTACTTCACTCTGTATGACAGACTCTAGGTCCATCCACCTCACTACAAATAACTCAATTTTCTTTCTTTTTATGGCTGAGTAATATTCCATTGTATATATGTGCCACATCTTCTTTATCCATTCATCTGTTGATGGACAGTTAGGTTGCATCCATGTCCTGGCTATTGTAAATAGAACTGTAGTGAACATTGTGGTACATGACTGTTTTTGAACTATGGTTTTCTCAGGTAATATGCCCAGTAGTGGGATTGCTGGGTCATATGGTAGTTCTATTTTTAGTTTTTTAAGGAACCTCCATACTGTTCTCCATAGTGGCTGTATCAATTTACATTCCCACCAACAGTGCAAGAGGGTTCCCTTTTCTCCACACCCTCTCCAGCATTTATTGTTTGTAGATTTTTTGATGATGGCCATTCTGACTGGTGTGACATGATATCTCATTGTAGTTTTGATTTGCACTTCTCTAATGATTAGTGATGTTGAGCATCCTTTCATGTGTTTGTTGGCAATCTGTATATCTTCTTTGGAGAAATGTCTATTTAGGTCTTCTGCCCATTTTTGGATTGGGTTGTTTGTTTTTTTGATATTGAGCTGCATGAGCTGCTTGTAAATTTTGGACATTAATCCTTTGTCAGTTGCTTCATTTGCAAATATTTTCTCCCATGCTGAGGGTTGTCTTTTTGTCTTATTTATGGTTTCCTCTGCTGTGCAAAAGCTTTTAAGTTTCATTAGGTCCCATTTGTTTATTTTTGTTTTTATTTCCACTTCTCTAGGAGCTGGGTCAAAAAGGATCTTGCTGTCATTTATGTCATAGAGTGTTCTGCCTATGTTTTCCTCTAAGAGTTTGGTAGTGTCTGGCCTTACATTTAGGTCTTTAATCCATTTTGAGTTTATTTTTGTGTATGGTGTTAGGGAGGGTTCTAATTACATTCTTTTACATGTAGCTGTCCAGTTTTCCCAGCACCACTTATTGAAGAGGCTGTCTTTTCTCTACTGTATATTCTTGCCTCCTTTATCAAAAGATAAGGTGACCATATGTGCGTGGGTTTATCTCTGGGCTTTCTATCCTGTTCCATTGATCTATATTTCTGTTTTTGTGCCAGTACCATACTGTCTTCATTACTGTAGCTTTGTAGTATAGTCTGAAGTCAGGGAGCCTGATTCCTCCAGCTCTGTTTTTCTTTCTCAAGATTGCTTTGGCTATTCGGGGTCTTTTGTGTTTCCATACAAATTGTGAAATTTTTGTTCTAGTTCTGTGAAAAATGCCAGTGGTGGTTTGATAGGGATTGCATTGAATCTGTAGATTGCTTTGGGTAGTAGAGTCATTTTCACAATGTTGATTCTTCCAATCCAAGAACATGGTATATCTCTCCATCTATTTCTATCATCTTTAATTCCTTTCGTCAGTGTCTTATAATTTTCTCCATACAGGTCTTTTGTCTCCTTAGATAGGTTTATTCCTAGACATTTTATTCTTTTCGTTGCAGTGGTAAACGGGAGTGTTTTCTTAATTTCACTTTCAGATTTTTCATCATTAGTGTATAAGGATGCAAGAGATTTCTATGCATTAATTTTGTATCCTGCTACTTTACCAAATTCATTGATTAGCTCTAGTAGTTTTCTGGTAGCATCTTTAGGATTCTCTATATATAGTATCATGTCATCTGCAAACAGTGACAGCTTTACTTCTTTTCCCATTTGGATTCCTTTTATTTCTTTTTCTTCTCTGATTGCTGTGGCTAAAACTTCCAAAACTATGTTGAATAATAGTGGTGAGAGTGGGCAACCTTGTCTTGTTCCTGATCTTAGTGGAAATGGTTTGTTTTTCACCATTGAGGATGATGTTGGCTGTGGGTTTGTCATATATGGCTTTTATTATGTTGAGGTAAGTTCCCTCTCTGCCTACTTTCTGGAGGGTTTTTATCATAAATGGGTGTTGAATTTTGTCAAAAGCTTTCTTTGCATCGACTGAGATGATCATATGGTTTTTCTCCTTCAATTTGTTAATATGGTGTATCACATTGATTGATTTGCATATACTGAAGAATCCTTGCTTTCCTGGGATAAACCCCACTTGATAATGGTGTATGATCCTCTTCATGTGCTGTTGGATTCTGTTTGCTAGTATTTTTGCATCTATGTTCATCAGTGATATTGGCCGGTAGTTTTCTTTCTTTGTGACATCTTTCTCTGGTTTTGGTATCAGGGTGATGGTGGCCTCGTAGAATGAGTTTGGGAGTGTTCCTCCCTCTGCTCTATTTTGGAAGAGTTTGAGAAGGATAGGTGTTAGCTTTTCTCTAAATGTTTGATAGAATTCGCCTATGAACCCATCTGGTCCTGGGCTTTTGTTTGTTGGAAGATTTTTAATCACAGTTTCAATTTCAGTGCTTGTGATTGGTCTGTTCATATTTTCTATTTCTTCCTGGTTCAGTCTCAGAAGGTTGTGCATTTCTAAGAATTTGTCCATTTCTTCCAGGTTGTCCATTTTATTGGCATAGACTTGCTTGTAGTAACCTTCATGATCCTTTGTATTTCTGCAGTGTCAGTTGTTACTTCTTTTTCATTTTTAATTCTATTGATTGGAGTCCTTTCCCTTTTTTTCGTGATGAATCTGGCTAATGGTTTATCAATTTTGTTTATCTTCTCAAAGAACCTGCTTTTAGTTTCATTGATCTTTGCTATCGTTCCTTCATTTCTTTTTCATTTATTTCTGATCTGATCTTTATGATTTCTTTCCTTCTGCCAACTTTGGGGTGTTTTTGTTCTTCTTTCTCTAATTGCTTTAGGTGTAAGGCTAGGTTGTTTGAGATGTTTCCTGTTTCTTAAGGTAGGATTGTATTGCTATAAACTTCCCTCTTAGAACTGCTTTTGCTGCATCCCATAGGTTTTCGGTCATCGTGTTTTCATTGTCATTTGTTTCTCGGTAGTTTTTGATTTCCGCCTTGATTTCTTCAGTGATCTCTTGGTTATTAAGTAGTGTATTGTTTAGCCTCCATGTGTTTGTAATTTTTACAGATCTTTTCCTGTAATTGATATCTAGTCTCATAGCGTTGTGGTCGGATAAGACACTTGATACGATTTCAATTTTCTTAAATTTACCAAGGCTTGATTTGTGACCCAAGATATGATCTATCCTGGAGAATGTTCCATGAGCACTTGAGAAGATAGTGTATTATGTTGTTTTTGGATGGAATGTCCTATAAATATCAATTAAGTCCGTCTTGTTTAATGTATCATTTAAAGCTTGTGTTTCCTTATTTATTCTCATTTTGGATTGTCTGTCCATCGGTGAAAGTGGGGTGTTATAGTCCCCTACTATGAATGTGTTACTGTCGATTTCCCCTTTTATGGCTGTTAGTATTTGCCTTATGTATTCAGGTGCTCCTATGTTGGGTGCCTAAATATTTACAATTGTTATATCTTCTTCTTGGATTGATCCCTTGATCATTATGTAGTGTCCTTCTTTGTCTCTTGTAATAGTCTTTGTTTTAAAGTCTGTTTTGTCTGATATGAGAATTGCTACTCCAGCTTTCTTTTGATTTCCATGTGCATGGAATATCTTTTTCCATCCCCTCACTTTCAGTCTGTGTGTGTCCCTAGGTCTGAAGTGGGTGTCTTGTAGACAGCATATATACGGGTCTTGTTTTTGTATCCATTCAGCCAGTCTGTGTCTTTTGGTTGGAGCATTTAAACCATTTACATTTAAGGTAATTATCGATATGTATGTTCCTATTACCATATTCTTAATTGTTTTGGGTTTCTTATTGTAGCTCTTTTCCTTCTCTTGTGTTTCCTGCCTAGAGAAGTTCCTTTCGCATTTGTTGTAAAGCTGGTTTGGTGGTGCTGAATTCTGTTAGCTTTTGCTTGTCTGTAAAGGTTTTAATTTGTCCATCAAATCTGAATGAGATCCTTGCTGGGTAGAGTAATCTTGGTTGTAGGTTTTTGCCCTTCATCACTTTAAGTATGTCCTGCCACTCCCTTCTGGCTTGCAGAGTTCCTGCTGAAAGATCAGCTGTTAACCTTATGGGGATTCCCTTGTGTGTTCTTTGTTGTTTTTCCCTTGCTGCTTTTAATATTTTTTCTTTGTATTTAATTTTTGATAGTTTGATTAATATGTGTCTTGGCATGTTTCTCCTTGGATTTATCCTGTATGGGATTCTCTGTGCTTCCTGTACTTGATTAACTATTTCCTTTCCCATGTTAGGGAAGTTTTCAACTATAATCTCTTCAAATATTTTCTCAGTCCCTTTCTTTTTCTTTTTTTCTTCTGGGACCCCTATAATTCGAATGTTGGTGCGTTTAATGTTGTCCCAGAGGTCTCTGAGACTGTCCTCAATTCTTTTCATTTTTTTTGTTTATTCTGCTCTGCAGTAGTTATTTCCACTATTTTATCTTCCAGGTCACTTATCCGTTCTTCTGCCTCAGTTATTCTGCTATTGATCCCTTCTAGAGAATTTTAATTTCATTTATTGTGTTGTTCATCACTGTTTGTTTGCTATTTAGTTCTTCTAGGTCCTTGTTAAGTGTTTCTTTTATTTTCTCCATTCTATTTCCAAGTTTTTGGATCATCCTTACTATCATTATTCTGAATTCTTTTTCAGGTAGACTGCCTATTTCCTCTTCATTTGTTAGGTCTGGTGGGTTTTAATCTTGCTCCTTCATCTGCTGTTTGTTTCTCTGTCTTCTCATTTCACTTAACTTACTGTGTTTGGGGTCTCCTTTTCGCAGGCTGCAGGTTCGTAGTTCCCGTTGTTTTTGGTGTCTGTCCCCAGTGGCTAAGGTTGTTTCAGTGGGTTGTGTAGGTTTCCTGGTGGAGGGGACTAGTGCCTGTGTTCTGATGGATGAGGCTGGATCTTGTCTTTCTGGTGGGCAGGTTCACGTCTGGTGGTGTGTTTTGGGGGTGTCTGTGACCTTATTATGATTTTAGGCAGCCTCTCTGCTAATGGGTGGGGTTGTGTTCCTGTCTTGCTAGTTGTTTGGCATAGGGTGTCCAGCACTGTAGCTTACTGGTCATTGAGTGGAGCTGGGTCTTGGCGTTGAGTTGGAGATCTCTGGGAGATTTTTGCTGGTTGATATTACGTGGAGCTGGGAGGTCGCTTGCGGACCAATGTCCTGAACTTGGCCGTCCCACCTCAGAGGCACAGCCCTGATGTCTTGGTGGAGCACCAAGAGCCTGTCATCCACATGCCTCAGAATAAAGGGGAGAAAAAAAAGAAAGAAAGAAGAAGATAAAATAAAATAAAGTTATTGAAATAAAAAATAATTATTAAAATTTTTTTTTAAGTAATAATAAAAAGAAAGAAAGGAAGAAGAGAGCAACCAAACCAAAAATCAAATCCACCAGTGATAACAAGTGCTAAAAACTATACTAAAAAAAGCAAAAACAAAAACAAACAAAAAAAAACGGGCGGACAGAACCCTAGGACAAATTGTAAAAGCAAAGATATACAGACAAAATCTCACACAGAAGCATCACATACACACTCACAAAAAGAGAAAAAGGGGGAAAAAATATATATCATTGCTTCTGAAGTTCACCTCTTCAATTTGGGATGATTCGTTGTCTATTCAGGTATTCCACAGATGCAGGGTACATCAAGTTGATTGTGGAGATTTAACCCCCTGCTCCTGAGGCTGCTGGGAGAGATTTCCCTTTCTCTTCTTTGTTTGCACAGCTCCTGGGGTTCAGCTTTGGATTTGGCCCTGCCTCTGCGTGTAGGTTGCCTGAGGGCGTCTGTTCCCACTCAAACAGGACGGGGTTAAAGGAGCAGGTGCTTCGGGGGCTCTGGCTCACTCAGGCCAGGTGGTGGGAGGGGTACGGAATGCGGGGCGAGCCTGTGGCGGCAGAGGCCAGCGTGATGTTGCACTTGCCTGAGGCGCGCCGTGTGCTCTCCTGGGGAAGTTGTCCCTGGATCACGGGACCCTGGCAGTGGCGGGCTGCATAGGCTTCCAGGAGGGGAGGCGTGGATAGTGACCTGTGCTTGCACACAGGCTTCTTGGTGGCTGCAGTAGCAGCCTTAGCGTCTCATGCCTGTCTCCGGGGTCCACACTGATAGCCACGGCTTGCGCCTGTCTCTGGAGCTCCTTTAAGGAGCGCTCTTAATCCCCTCTCCTTGTGCACCAGGAAACAAAGAGGCAAGAAAAAGTCTCTTGACTCTTCGGCAGTTCCAGACCTTTTCCCGGACTCGCTCCCGGCTAGCTGTGGCGCACTCGCCCCCTTCAGGCTGTGTTCACGCAGCCAACCCCAGTCTTCTCCCTGGGATCCGACCTCCGAAGCCCGAGCCTCAGCTCCCAGCCCCCACCCGTCCCGGCGGGTGAGCAGACAAGCCTCTCTGGCTGGTGAGTGCTGGTCAGCACCGATCCTCTGTGTGGGAATCTCTCTTCTTTGCCCTCCGCACCCCTGTTTCTGCGCTCTACTCCGTGTCTCCGAAGCTCCCCCGCCTCCGCCACCCGCAGTCTCCGCCCATGCAGGGGCTTCGTAGTGTGTGGAAACCTTTCCTCCTTCACAGCTCCCTCCCACTGGTGCAGGTCCCATCCCTATTCTTTTGTCTCTGTATTTTCTTTTTTCTTTTGCCCTACCCAGGTACGTGGGGGAGTTTCTTGCCTTTTGGGAGGTCTGAGGTCTTCTGCCAGCGTTCAGTAGGTGTTCTGTAGGAGTTGTTCCACGTGTAGATGTATTTGTGGGGAGGAAGGTGATCTCCACGTCTTACTTTTCCGCCATCTTGAAGCTCCTCTCCACATGTTCTTTATCCATTCATCTGTCGATGGGCATTTTGGTTGCTTCCATGTCTTGGCTGTTGTACATAGCGTTGCTATGAACATTGGGGTGCTTGTGTCTTTTTGAATTAGAGTTTTGTCTGATTATATGCCCAGGAGTGGGATTGCTGGATCATATGGTAATTCCATTTTTAGTTTTCTGTACTTCTCGGAAATTTTAATAATATTAATGTGAAGTTTTATATTCCTCTTCGTAAATTATTTTGCCCGATGTATCTCTGAAATTTGAAATAAAACTCTAATCATACTGTGAATATATATAATAATTTTTCCTTTACAGTGGGTTGTTGTATTGATTGTTTAGTTAATAAAGTTAAAATCACATGTTATTTTTACATGGCCATCGTTAAAAAGGTCTTTCTCTCTGAGGAATAAGGTCTCGTTTTTTAAATTGTCATTATTGTTAGGCAATTTGAAATGTCTGTTAATGGTTTGTTGCCTGAAAGCAACTGGATTTTTATTTCAATTGAGTCATTAGGCAGTTGTAGCAAATGTACAAGAAACTTTCATTAAAAAAAAATCTTTTTGATTTTTTTCCATACCTATAGAGGAGCATTATTAAGTAGTTGGAAGTTTATCTCTGAGTCATAGTTGAACATTCTGAAGAAGGATTTAAGCATATTTTCCAAGTAGAGAAATCCCCATTGGTCCCCACCTGGTAAGCATACAATAGTTTGTTTATTTGCCTTCAGCATTTTCTTCACCACAGTTTATCTCAGGCAGAATTTTCAAGCCTCACCAACTTTAGGATTTGATTTATAACAAAGAATGGTTATGTTCTAGTAGATAAGAAAGGATGTGGAGGGAGAAAAAAATCTGCTCACTTTTGCCCCTTCATCTTTTTCTAGACCTAGTAAATGGATTTTTACTCTGATTCTGTCCATTTAATCTTGGTTACATGCTTCTCAAGCATGCTCCTTCCTTGTTACTTTTAGGCATAGAACTTCCTAAATGTTTAGTCTCAGAGCAAGAACACTCAGGCTTTTCATGTTCTTTGGCATTAGCAGCTGTACCATTGAATTTCTGGCAGTAGAATTTTTACGGACAGAATCTGACCCCTTGCTCCATGGCCCTGAATAAAGAAGCCTTGCTTCTGGGCATGTGCCCCTCAGCAAGGACCTTCCACTCTCCTTCTAAGTAGACCCAGCGTCTTTTATATCTGTGTATGTTTGGAATTATCAGTCAAGTATCCTTTAGGTTCTTTATTTTTTCCACACCTGTCTTCTCACATCATAAATGTTGTCTATAAATTAAGCAGCATTATTCACTTTACACTTTATGTACTCATAGTTGGATTTAGTAAGGGAAGAGTATGAAGGAGTGAGATGGGTCATCAACCTTTAGGTATATGAGGTTCTTTTAAACCCTACTGTATCTCCATGTGCTTCTGATAGAACTGTTACCACTATGATTTGTTTTCTGCTTAAGCTTTTATGAAATTCACTCTGTTCGAGTCAAAATTGATAAGAATAATTAGGTAGGTTAAAAAACAGCAAAAACAAACAAAAAAACCTTTGGAGGTCTGATTTGTGAGGTTTCACAATAAAGGTAATTTGGAAAAACAACATGGAATCTTTTTAGATGTGTGTTAGTGTAAAATTTTAATTTTCTAGGGAAAAAACTTCCTAGAAGACTTGAGTTTAGCTACTAGAAATGGCCATGAGGCCTGATTTGGGAATAGCATAACTTGTGGTATGAATTTGCAAGTAAAATTATGGAAATTCAGATCCCATTTGATCATGGGGAAGCGTATTTTTCCCCAGCTATTAACCAATGTCAACTGCTTGAAATTTATCGATCTCAAGGCTCTTCCTCATTTGTTGCCAGTAACTCTGCCTCATACAGAACAAGTGACTCACAAGCTCAAGCTAAATAAAACACTCTGTAAAGATTTTCTGCCTCTAGATCTGCTCAAAGTCGTCTTTGAATAGTGGGCACTGATCCTTGCCAGCTGGTTTACCCTTAATAACTCCATGGCTAGGGCCCTGTCAGCCCAGACTCAGATGTAGACGCTCCCACTTTTTTCTTTTTTAAAGACTGCCCTTTTCAGACATTCCATCTGAAATCTGTTAAGAACAGCGTAAGACTCATCACAGATTTATTGATTTTTCCTGGACATTTGACTATGGGAAGCGGAACCATCTATGACCTAAGCTTTGCAAGCTCAGTAAACACCCTCTCCCTATTCCGAGTTCTATAGAACTTCAGTCTTAGTTACGTGTTCCAGGCAGAGGCGGTAGGAATGGTCTGTGGTAGATCAGATAGTTTTCAGCAAGGATAAATCAGATTGTTTTGCTTTTCTTCTTATTTTTAAAAATTCTTCTTTTTTTCACCCATTAAAATCCTGATGAGCACATACCTTTTCTAAATGAACTGTGTACCTAACCCTTTGTTGGACTATGGCGAGATTAACATCTACAACAATGCTGATTGTGTAGGTTTTTTTAAAAAATATTTATTTATTTATTTGGTTGCGCTGGGCAGGCGCCTTAGCTGCGGCTCACTGGCTCCTTAGTTGCGGCATGTGGGCTCCTTATTTGCAGCAGGTGGGCTCCTCAGTTGCGGCTCAAGGGCTCCTTAGCTGTGGCACATGGGCTCCTTAGTTGTGGCAGGCAGGCTCCTCAGTTGTGGCATGTGCACTCTTAGTTGCAGCATGCATGTGGGATCTAGTTCCCTGACCAGGGATTAAACCCGGGCCCCCTGTGTTGGGAGCACAGAGTCTTAACCACTGCACCACCAGCGAAGTCCCTTTTTTTTTTTGGACAGGTCCCTCACTGTATAGTACTTATGCTTTCTAATTTTTGTCCAATAGGACTGCTTAATATTTATTGCTTTAACATCAGAGTCATTAAGTTTTCCAGGCAAGTTGCAATATTTAACTTGCTTATCTCTAAAAGACATATGAAGCAAATAACTTATCCATTTCATCTTGAGGGGTTTCCTTAAAGTTATCTGCTTAAAACAGATATTTTATGGGTACCTTTTAGAGATTAAAAAAAAAATTTTTTTAGACATTAATGGAGAATCCAATTTGAAAAACTATTGTGGCCTCTCTCTGTGGCAGTTCTACTCATACTTTTTTCCTGAAGTACCCCAATGATGAAGGAGCATGAATATGTGTCCCCATAAAGCCTATGGGGTGGGCACTTGGCTTTAAGGAATTTTTCTCCTTCGGAGCTGATGTTATCTCAAACTCATGTGAATTTTGCACTCAGTGCATAATATAGCTGTAATTATTTTAACAAAATGCTTTGAAATTGTGTAGCATTAAACAGTTTATTAGATGCTAGGAAATTTGCTGTGTTTCTCCTTTGTCATCATGTATCTTCTCACTTGCCACAAATACTCCTGGGGACACTCATCTCCCAGTTTGAGAAGTATAAATCAAGAGTTCCTTGGTTTCTTGAATGACTCAAATTAGTGAGACCAGAAGTTTTGGAGGAAAATTTTGGTATTCCTTCAGGCCATGTCATAAGGGGCTGTTAAATGGCCTTTTCTTTGGGGAGTTGCTTGGAGTGGATTCCTTATCAGTCTGACCCTCTGCTCATTTGACTGTCAGAGCATATAATTCTTCTTTTAATTAGAAGTAGAGAATTTCTGCACTACAGATTCTAGCCAGAAAGTGTGTTATCTGGATCTTTTTGTTGTCGAGTTCTTATCAGATTTCAGTAACAAGCAATATTAACAGTGGACTGCCTGAAAGATAAATAATTTTTCCATTACTCAAAATAAGTCATACCCTTTTTTGGATATGAACTGTATGAGAATCTGATGAAAAATGCCCATGTACCCATGGACCCACTATTTCATGTATAGTTTCAGGAGAGCCATAGAATCCTTGTAAACCATTCATAGATTTCTAGTAAGTTAATCATTTATTCAATAAATATTTACTGAGTGCCTACTCAGATACTTATTGAATGCCCATGGGCTAGACACCATGCTGGTAGACACGAAGACTAAACAGATATCTCTATTTCTGAAGGGATTTTATTTATTATGAGTTACATATGCTTTATCAGGTCTTTTTTTGGTGAAATTAATGACTTAAAGATACAGATAGGTCAAATTTATTTCTGTGAGAAGGTTGCAACAATTCTAATTTTTTAAGTAACTGCAGAGACTTACTTCTTTAGTGTATTTTTATAAGTATTATGTGAGTGCATTTCCCCCTCCGTCTCTGCCATCAATTTCAACCCAATTCGTAGAAGTTTTGATTAAGTGAGAAATGGCTGTAAGTCGACTTTCAATGTGTTTAGAACTTAGCCTTTTCCTTTGAAGTCACTTCGTGAACCAGACCCACCTGACTTAAAAAGTGTTTGAGATTGAATCATTGCAGACTTTATTCTGTCTAAATATTTTTCCTTTTTTGTGGTGTATCATATAACTGGAGATCCTGTTTGGGCAGTTCAGTCCACTCTTTTGACTATCAAGTAGCCAAGTTTTACTGGGTGATCACTGCAACTTTAGCTTCTCAAGTTCTTTTTTGCAGTGACCTCTTTCACCCTTCCTTCTCCAGCCCTCTATTATTACCTCCCCTCTTCCTTACTGGATATTTAATGATAGGGGAATGGGAATCTTGTCTTAAAATCAACTCATCTCAAAGTGATTTGGAGCCACAAAGTAGACCTTGATTTTTCCTGCAGCAAAGGAATGCTGAGTTCTGTGCATATCGGTTCCCCCAACCCTAAGGGGCACTGACTCCATTGATTACGAGAACATCAGACTTTTCTTAGAATGGTTTTGTGTTTTTTCTTCTTATCAGACTGATTTTTTAAAAGGTAATAGAATGAGTTTTTAGGTCTCTTTTGATTCTTTTTCCAGCTGATGATTTAAAAGTTTAATCTGTTTATGCTTTAACCATTCTTAAAATTGGGCCTCAAGTTAAAATGTTAGTTTCCTTATTAGTTCCTTAGAATTTTATAAGAATTTATGAATTAGAGGGACAGATCTGTTTTATTTTTACTTCCATAAAAAGGGGAAAATCATTAAACTGTTTAAAAATAGTGGCACCAGACTGAACTAAACAGGAGCACTGGAAAGTTTCACTTTAGAAACTGTGAATCCCTAGGGTGGTCCGTGGATGTGATGTTCCCATCTGTAAGGTCATCTTGGAAATAGATTCAGCTCTAAGTTTAGGACCAGAAAGACAACTTCCTTCCTCCAGGCTTTTCACATTTAGCCCCAAAGCTATATTGAGTGAGGGCAGATATATTTTTCAGTTCCACCATTGCTGGGGAACCATAGCTGTGAGTCTCTGTGACCTTAGTGATCATATAATGCCTTACAAATATTAGGTGTTCAATAAATATTTGCGTTGAGTGAAGGAGAGTGGATGAATTTGCATGGTAAAACCTCTAAACTGAGCTTCGAGTTACAAATAAAATGATTTACATAAGTGGAAATCAGTCTTTTGTTTACTTCTAGTCAGATTACATCTAGAAAACTATATTTAAAGATAGGGAAAGTTCTAGATAATAGTAAAGTATTTTCTTCTCATGAAGTGGTATTTTACCCCCTTATAAACCATTTAAATATTTAGAGATGCTCACTCAATTAAGTAACTCATTCCTTGGTGGGGGGCAAACCCCCAAACCCAAAAATTTATAGTAAGAAAAAAATTATGTAATTCACACTTGGATCTCTGCAGAGATTTGGTTAGTATTTCACTTGTGTATCAGGCATTTAATAAGCATGTTCTGTATTCTCATAGAGAAAAATGTGTGAGGTAGAATGGAACCTATATTACCTTTTTACTATATACATACTGCTTTAAAGGAAGGAACCATATAGGTTCCTCCCTAACTATGGGGCTCAGGGCCCTGAAGCTTGTAAAGATGAAGCTGTGGCCAGTAACTTAAAACCTTAAGGGGAAACTAAGGTTGGGGGCCTTAAGTTGGAGGTGTATCTGTGACAGTTTTTGCATTTGCTAAATGAAAAGAGTAAAGCACGCTAACTACAATCTCCATGACATTTTGTGCATTTTAAATTAGGGATGCTGGAAACTGTACTGCTCGATCTCGTTTACCATCTCCTTGTTGGCTGAGGACTTCCCCAGATCTCTCTCTCTATCCCATCCTTGTGCATTTGTGTTGGTTTGTTGAAGATAAAAATATTTATAGAAGAAGCAGTTTTCCGAGCCTCCCCTCCGTTTAAATGTTCTTGTCTTTCTGCTTTTCTGATTCAGAGTTGACTTTTGTGTTCTGCCTTCCAGGTCCTGCCTGGTCATGGTCTTAGAGAAGTGTGATTAGGAGGCTGATTAGGATGATTAATGGGGACTCGTGTCAGTGTTTACCTGTGCTTACCTCCCCATCTGCCTATCAGCCCCCATTTATTGTATCCAGGATTTTGCAGTTGTTGGTCTTCCCAGGATTATTTCACCACAGACCCTTTTACCCACGTGTCTGATCCCTTGCTGTCTGAGGATACCTGGGTGTACTTCCTTTCTGCCATCTCCCTTTATCTTTTCTCAGATTTCACTGTAACCATTTCTGCTATTTCTTTGCTATAAGCTGTACTTCCCTTTTCTATTTTTGACCTCTTTTATTTTCTTTTATGAATTTTTCCAACAAGAGAAGGTCATGATTTGTAAAATGTAGGACTGAAATTCACACTGAAATTCAGGCAGAAAAGGTATACAGAAGTATATTTATATATAGTTGAATTTTATGGAAGGGGTCTCAAGGTAGAGATGTGATTAATATAGAGATGTCTAGTCATCTTCTTCCATTATTTTTGTGATTGAAAGCTAGATTTTATAGGATAAATTATTCATAGCTTGGCTTTAAAAATATGGCATTTGATAATATCAGTATAGTAATAGCAGGCTGTTTCACATTTTAAAACTCTAAATTTCTATTAACTAGCTCTTTCACAAGTTGGTAATGTAATTCATATTCTTCTTCAGGGCCTGGCGTTCCTGTGCTTCCCAAACTGATTTTCAAAGAAAGATAGAAATAGTTCAGTACAGTTTTAATGTTATATATTTTAATAGAGTTTATTTTAAAAATATGATACTTTATTTATGAAGTGAGATAGAATTCTGGTCCAGGTTTCAGCCACACTCAAATGGCTTTTATCTAAAACTCGGGTATTCTTTTTCTCTAATACTTGAAATGGCTATTCTCATTGAAATTCCTATTCCCTGTATTTTTCCTGATGCTTTTTAACATTTTTTTTTTCATGTCCACATAAACAGCCCTCAAGGATGAAAATAAAAGGCAAATGTTTCTTAATGCATTAAACAAATTCTTTTAAATAATTTTAAGTGATTTTTAAAAAGTTGAATCTCATTTTTCCACCGATCTCTATTGTAATCTCTGAAATGCGTTCCCGTGGATAAAATTTGATTCATAGTAAAGCTACTAGACTATCCACCTTATCTGACTATGAGTACCTTTTTTTCTTTCTTGTAAAAAACGCTGAGATACAGCCAACTAGTTTGTGTGTTGATGAAGAGTTGCTATGCCCACCTGTACAACTTCACTGTCCTAGCTGCAGGGGAAAAGCACTTGATTTTTACTTACATCATTCTTCAGTCCTGTTGCAATATAAATTTATTATGTGTTCTTTGAAGCCATAAGACCAGCCACAGCAGAATTTCAGGAGAATGCCATCGGCCAGTCTTCTAGTAGCACTATACTGAATTTACTGCCTGCTTTTAAAATTCTTGCTTGCCAAACTTTCACTGAATGACTCTTCATATAATTGAGTACAGCTGTAGTTTATTTGCCAAAAATAATTACTGTTGCCCACTAAAATGGTGATGAAAATCCACTCCATGTTTGTAACCCTTTTTGATGAAATTTTGAAAATGTGGTTAAAATGAGGCTTCTGCAATGAGAATCATGTCAGTTCCTCAAACTAACTGAACTTGTATGTTCTTGCTTAAGGTTGCTGTTTAAGTGGTCCTTTATCAAAATTTAGAATAATAAGTTATCACTCCAATTTATTTTACCTTTAGAATTTTTAACTTTTTAATGTGAAGCACCATTGGTACTCTAATTTTTCATTTAATAAATAAAAAGAAAAATAACCTTTGTCCATTGTATGGATGTAACAACACACATGGCAAGAAAGATCCCATTAATTTAAAAAACATCTTTTCCTACCTGTATTGAATTCTAGAGGTCCTGATTCGGGTATAACCCACCTCAAGATATAGGTACCTACAACCCAAGGGATGCCAACAATTTGTCCATTAGTTCAGAGGCTGAGATTGAGGCCCTAAAAAGTTTTTTCACTTCTAGTTGTTTCTTTGGCCAGTAAGGTGTTTTAATTATGAAACAGACATAACTTAGAGCAGCAGTTCTCAAAGAGATACTTTTATGGGATACGTGAAGTGTTCCCTTTTCCAACTATATATGTGTGGCCTTGCATTTTCTTTAATATACTTCATTGAAACAACATGTCATAACAGCCTGAATGCAGAAGCAGATAGGAGAACCCAGCTGCCCACTCTTAAGCCAAAAATTAAAGGATATGTGCAAAAATAGGAGATAATGCCTCTCTTTTCACTACGTTTTTGTGTTTTTAATATAACTATTTTTCATTAAAGCATGCTATTTATGTTAACATGTAAAACATAATTTTCAGTGAATTAATAAATTAAACATGTCTCAGTTTTGATTTCTAATATGATAAAATCTCAAGAGATGTAAGTGACATAAATAAAAAGCCCTTTGAGGGCCTCAATTTTTAAGAGTATAAACAGGTCTTGGGGTCACAGAGCTTAAGAATTGCTGCCTTAGAGAATTGCTGCTGTACCAAAATATGTTTAACTTACAGTTTTTAATCACAAAAGAGTCATGAATTGAAAAAAAGATGATTTATTTTATTTGGATAGACATGAAAAAGGCAGGGAAGATGGGACAGATCCTAAACAGTACTCTTTTATGAATGGAAAGAGATTCTGGATTAACTCAGCATGTAGGTACATGTACAGGAGAGGAATGACACCCTAGGAACCAGGATACTGGTTGACATCCATAACACAAGACTGCTGACATTCTTTCTTACATGTTTATTGTTCTTAATTTTGAAGGGAGCTCCTTTTCTCACATGTTGTAAACCAGTTTTTGTTTTTTAAAACTTTTTATGCAACAGTGAGAAGAGATCTCAACTTAGATCAGCTCTTACTGAACTTCATAGAATAGGAAATGAGCATATGAACTTCTAAGATGATTGTAATCAAGTTTGCATAACTGCTGCATTACAGTTTAGTTTTTGTCATTATTAAGATCATGTTTTGGAAAAATAACTGTCTTATAAAAAGTAGAGTCTTCAGTTTTTAATCATAATAAACACATTATTAGAGTGGTTTTTTTTTTCCATTTCCATTTGTCTTTTTTTTTTAACATCTTTATTGGAGTATAATTGCTTTACAATGGTGTGTTAGTTTCTGCTTTATAACAAAGTGAATCAGTTATACATATACATATGTTCCCATATCTCTTCCCTCTTGCATCTCCTTCCCTCCCGCCCTCCCTATCCCACCCTCCCTATCCCACCCCTCTAGGTGATCACAAAGCACAGAGCTGATCTCCCTGTGCTATGCGGTTGCTTCCCACTAGCTAGCTATTTTACGTTTGGTAGTGTATATATGTACATGCCACTCTCTCTCTTTGTCACATCTTACCCTTCCCCCTCCCCATATCCTCAAGTCCATTCTCTAGTAGGTCTGTGTCTTTATTCCCGTCTTGCCACTAGGTTCTTCATGACCTTTTTTTTTTTTTTCCTTAGATTCCATATATATGTGTTAGCAGACTGTATTTGTTTTTCTCTTTCTGACTTACTTCAGTCTGTGTGACAGACTCTAACTCCATCCACCTCACTACAAATAACTCAATTTTCTTTCTTTTTATGGCTGAGTAATATTCCATTGTATATATGTGCCACATCTTCTTTATCCATTCATCTGATGATGGACACTTAGGTTGCTTCCATGTCCTGGCTATTGTAAATAGAGCTGCAATGAACATTTTGGTACATGACTCTTTTTGAGTTACGGTTTTCTCAGGGTATATGCCCAGTAGTGGGATTGCTGGGTCATATGGTAGTTCTATTTTTAGTTTTTTAAGGAACCTCCATGCTGTTCTCCATAGTGGCTATATCAATTTACATTCCCACCAACAGTGCAAGAGTGTTCCCTTTTCTCCACACCCTCTCCAGCACTTATTGTTTCTACATTTTTTGATGATGGCCATTCTGACTGGTGTGAGATGATATCTCATTGTACTTTTGATTTGCATTTCTCTAATGATTAATGATGTTGTGCATCCTTTCATGTGTTTGTTGGCAATCTGTATATCTTCTTTGGAGAAAGGTCTGTTTAGGTCTTCTGCCCATTTTTGGATTGGGTTGTTTGTTTTTTTGATATTGAGCTGCATGTAAATCTTGTTAATCTTGGAGATTAATCCTTTGTCAGTTGCTTCATTTGCAAATATTTTCTCCCATTCTGAGGGTTGTCTTTTGGTCTTGTTTATGGTTTCCCTTGCTGTGCAAAAGCTTTTAAGTTTCATTAGGTCCCATTTGTTTATTTTTGTTTTTATTTCCATTTCTCTAGGAGGTGGGTCAAAAAGGATCTTGCTGTGATTTATGTCATAGAGTGTTCTGCCTATGTTTTCCTCTAAGAGTTTGATAGTGTCTGGCCTTACATTTAGGTCTTTAATCCATTTTGAATTTATTTTTGTGTATGGTGTTAGGGAGGGTTCTAATTTCATACTTTTACATGTAGCTGTCCAGTTTTCCCAGCACCACTTATTGAAGAGGCTGTCTTTTCTCCACTGTATATGCGTGCCTCCTTTATCGAAGATAAGGTGACCATATGTGCGTGGGTTTATCTCTGGGCTTTCTATCCTGTTCCATTGATCTATGTTTCTGTTTTTGTGCCAGTACCAAACTGTCTTGATTACTGTAGCTTTGTAGTATAGTCTGAAGTCAGGGAGCCTGATTCCTCCAGCTCCATTTTTCATTCTCAAGATTGCTTTGGCTATTCGGGGTCTTTTGTGTTTCCATACAAATTGTGAAATTTTTTGTTCTAGTTCTGTGAAAAATGCCAGTGGTGGTTTGATAGGGATTGCATTGAATCTGTAGATTGCTTTGGGTAGTAGAGTCATTTTCACAATGTTGATTCTTCCAATCCAAGAACATGGTATATCTCTCCATCTATTTGTATCCTCTTTAATTCTTTTCATCAGTGTCTTATAATTTTCTGCGTACAGGTCTTTTGTCTCCTTAGGTAGGTTTATTCCTAGATATTTTATTCTTTTTGTTGCATTGGTAAACGGGAGTGTTTTCTTAATTTCACTTTCAGATTTTTCATTATTAGTGTATAGGAATGTAAGAGATTTCTGTGCATTAATTTTGTATCATGCTACTTTACCACATTCACTGATTAGCTCTAGTAGTTTTCTGGTAGCATCTTTAGGATTCTCTATGTATAGTATCATGTCATCTGCAAACAGTGACAGCTTTACTTCTTCTTTTCCGATTTGGATTCCTTTTATTTCTTTTTCGTCTCTGCTGTGGCTAACACTTCCAAAACTATGTTGAATAATAGTGGTGAGAGTGGGCAACCTTGTCTTGTTCCTTATCTTAGTGGAAATGGTTTCAGTTTTTCACCATTGAGGACAGTGTTAGCTGTGGGTTTGTCATATATGGCCTTTATTATGTTGAGGAAAGTTCCCTCTATGCCCACTCTCTGCAGGGCTTTTATCATAAATGGGTATTGAATTTTGTCAAAAGCTTTCTCTGCATCTATTGAGATGATCATATGGTTTTTCTCCTTCAATTTGTTAATATGGTGTATCACATTGATTGATTTGCGTATATTGAAGAATCCGTGCATTCCTGGAATAAACCCCACTTGATTATGGTGTATGATCCTTTTAATGTGCTGTTGGATTCTGTTTGCTAGTATTTTGTTGAGGATTTTTGCGTCTAGGTTCATCAGTGATATTGGCCTGTAGTTTTCTTTCTTTGTGACATCTGTATCTGGTTTTGGTGTCAGGGTGATGGTGGCCTCGTAGAATGAGTTGGGGAGTTTTCCTCCCTCTGCAGTATTTTGGAAGAGTTTGAGAAGGATAGGTGTTAGCTCTTCTCTAAATGGTTGATAGAATTCGCCTGTGAAGCTATCTGGTCCTGGGCTTTTGTTTGTTGGAAGATTTTTAATCACAGTTTCAATTTCAGTGCTTGTGATTGGTCTGTTCATATTTTCTGTTTCTTCCTGGCTCAATCTCGGCAGGTTGTGTATTTCTAGGAATTTGTCCATTTCTTCCAGGTTGTCCATTTTATTGGCATAGAGTTGCTTGTAGTAATCTCTCATAATCGTTTGTATTTCTGCAGTGTCAGTTGTTACTTCTCCTTTTTCATTTCTAATTCTATTGATTTGAGTCTTCTCCCTTTTTTTCTTGATGAGTCTGGCTAATGGTTTATCAATTTTGTTCATCTTCTCAAAGAACCAGCTTTTAGTTTTATTGATCTTTGCTATCGTTTCCTTCATTTCTTTTTCATTTATTTCTGATCTGATCTTTATGATTTCTTTCCTTCTGCTAGCTTTGGGGTTTTTTTGTTCTTCTTTCTCTAATTGCTTTAGGTGCAAGGTTAGGTTGTTTATTCGAGATGTTTCCTGTTTCTTAAGGTAGGATTGTATTGCTATAAACTTCCCTCTTAGAACTGCTTTTGCTGCATCCCATAGGTTTTGGGTCGTCGTGTCTCCATTGTCATTTGTTTCTACGTATTTTCTGATTTCCCCTTTGATTTCTTCAGTGATCACTTCGTTATTAAGTAGTGTATTGTGTAGCCTCCATGTGTTTGTATTTTTTACAGATCTTTTCCTGTAATTGATATCTAGTCTCATAGCGTTGTGGTCGGAAAAGTTACTTGATACGATTTCAACTTTCTTAAATTTACCAAGGCTTGATTTGTGACCCAAGATATGATCTATCCTGGAGAATGTTCCATGAGCACTTGAGAAAAATGTGTATTCTGTTGTTTTTCGGTGGAATGTCCTATAAATATCAATTAAGTCCATCTTGTTTAATGTATCATTTAAAGCTTGTGTTTCCTTAGTTATTTTCATTTTGGATGATCTGCCCATTGGTGAAAGTGAGGTGTTAAAGTCCCCTACTATGATTGTGTTACTGTCGATTTCCCCTTTTATGGCTGTTAGTATTTGCCTTATGTATTGAGGTGCTCCTATGTTGGGTGCATAAATATTTACAATTATTATACCTTCTTCTTGGATCGATCCCTTCATCATTATATAGTGTCCTTCTTTGTCTCTTGTAATAGTCTTTATTTTAAAGTCTATTTTGTCTGATATGAGAATTGCTACTCCAGCTTTCTTTTTTTTTTTTTAATTATTTATTTATTTATTTATTATTTATGGCTGTGTTGGGTCTTCGTTTCTGTGCGAGGGCTTTCTCTAGTTGCGGCAAGTGGGGGCCACTCTTCATCGTGGTGCACGGGCCTCTCATTATCGCGGCCTCCCTTGTTGTGGAGCACAGACTCCAGACGCGCAGGCTCAGTAATTGTGGCTCATGGGCCTAGTTGCTCCGTGGCATGTGGGATCTTCCCAGACCAGGGCTCGAACCCGTGTCCCCTGCATTGGCAGGCAGATTTTCAACCACTGCGCCACCAGGGAAGCCCCCAGCTTTCTTTTGATTTCCATTTGCATGGAATATCTTTTTCTATCCCCTCACTTTCAGTCTGTATGTGTCCCTAGGTCTGAAGTGGGTCTCTTGTAGACAGCTTATATACGCGTCTTGTTTTTGTATCCATTCAGCCAGACTGTGTCTTTTGGTGGGAGCATTTAATCCATTTACATTTAAGGTAATTATCGATATGTATGTTCCTATTCCCATTTTCTTAAATGTTTTGGGTTTGTTATTGTAGGTGTTTTCCTTCTCTTGTGTTTCTTGCCTAGAGAAGGTCCTTTAGCATTTGTTGTAAAGCTGGTTTGGTGATGCTGAACTCTCTCTGCTTTTGCTTGTCTGTAAAGGTTTTAATTTCTCCTTCAAATCTGAATGAGATCCTTGCTGGGTAGAGTAATCTTGGTTGTAGGTTTTTCTCCTTCATCACTTTAGGTATATTCTGCCACTCCCTTCTGGCTTCCAGGGTTTCTGCTGAAAGATTAGCTGTTAACCTTATGGGGTTTCCCTTGTGTGTTATTTTTTCCCTTGCTGCTTTTAATATGTTTTCTTTATATTTAATTTTTGATAGTTTGATTAATATTTGTCTTGGTGTGTTTCTCCTTGGACTCTCTGTGCTTCCAGGACTTGATTAACTGTTTCCTTTCCCATATTAGGGAAGTTTTCAACTATAATCTCTTCAAATATTTTCTCAGTCCCTTTCTTTTTCTCTTCTTCTTCTGGGACCCCTATAATTCGACTCTTGGTGCGTTTAATGTTGTCCCAGAGGTCTCTGAGACTGTCCTCAGTTCTTTTCATTCTTTTTTCTTTATTCTGCTCTGCAGTAGTTATTTCCACTGTTTTATCTTCCAGGTCACTTATCCGTTCTTCTGCCTCAGTTATTCTGCTATTGATCCCTTCTAAAGTATTTTTAATTTCATTTATTGTGTTTTTCATCGTTGCTAGGTTCCTGTTTAGTTCTTCTACATCCTTGTTAAATGTTTCTTGCATTTTGTCTATTCTATTTCCAAGATTTTGGATCATCTTTACTATCATTATTTTGAATTCTTTTTCAGGTAGACTGCCTATTTCCTCTTCATTTGTTAGGTCTGGTGTGTTTTTGCCTTGCTCCTTCATCTGCTGTGTGTTTTTCTGTCTTCTCATTTTGCTTATCTTACTGTGTTTGGGGTCTCCTTTTCACAGGCTGCAGGTTCGTAGTTCCTGTTGTTTTTGGTATCTGTCCCCAGTGGCTAAGGTTGGTTCAGTGGGTTGTGTAGGCTTCCTGGTGGAGGGGACTAGTGACTGTGTTCTGGTGGGTGAGGCTGGATCTTGTCTTTCTGGTGGGCAGGTCCACGTCTGGTGGTGTGTTTTGGGGTGTCTTTGACCTTATTATGATTTTAGGCAGCCTCTCTGCTAATGGATGGGGCTGGGTTCCTGTCTTGCTAGTTGCTTGGCATAGGGTGTCCAGCACTGTAGCTTACTGGTCGTTGAGTGAAGCTGGGTCTTGGTGTTGAGATGGAGATCTCTGAGAGATTTTCACCGTTTGGTATTACGTGGAGCTGGGAGGTCTCTTGTGGACCAGTGTCCTGAAGTTGGCTCTCCCACCTCAGAGGCACAGCCCTGATGCCTGGCTGGAGCACCAAGAGCCTTTCATCCACACGGCTCAGAGTAAAAGGGAGAAAAAATAGAAAGAAAGAAAGAAAGAGGGTAAAATAAAATAAAATAAAGTAAGATAAAATAAAATAAAGGTATTATAATAAGAAATAAGAAAATAATTATTAAGAAAAAATTTATTAAGAAAAAAATTTTTTTTAATTTTTTTTTTCCACACACGCACACTGTATTTTATTTTTACAAGAGATAAATAGACTGACACCAAGCATTGTACATGGATGACCACAACAAAAGCAACAATGATTGCAATTACCAAACATGAAACACACTCATACTATGTCATAATATTGACATTCAGTCCAGTAATCCTCCACTGTAACAGCTCCTTTACTTTGCAGTGAAAATTGATTTGTATATTCTTTGCCTCTGAGTCCTTGTGGGATTTTTTTTTTAATTCAGACAGAAAGTCACAAAAATTATACTCATCCTCATCAGTTCATTCAGTCCCATGTAATTAATTTTTTTTTTCATCTTGATCTTTTGTTAGCACTTTTATGAGTTCATCAGTTTTTCATTAGAGTTCTGAAAATGCTTATTCATTCAGTTCCGCAGTACAGTCAGTTACCAGAAACCTGTACTTGTCAGAGTCTTTTCCATGAATTTCTTGAAGATGAAACCCTTTTATAGGAACATATTTGCAAAATCATCAGAGTACACCCAGAACTGTCTGTAAATGACAAAAGACTTAAAAATGACCACGGTTAAAGATTTGATGAAAGTTCATAATAATGCAGTTGACAAGAAAATTAGTTATTTCTGAGATATACATTTTAAAGTAATAACTAGGATTATTACTTATAACATTATACCAGAACATATAAGATTTTTAGAAATTTCATGTAATGTCTGAAACATTTATATTAACATATTTCCATACATATTTCCATACAAATACAAATATAAGATTTTTAGAAATTTCATGTAATGTCTGAAACATTTATATTAACATATTTCCATACAAATAACCCAATGAAAGTTTAGTATTAGTTGTTTTGTTTGTTGTTTTATACTGCAGGTTCTTATTAGGCATCAATTTTATACACATCAGTGTATACATGTCAATCCCAATCGCCCAATTCAGCACACCACCATCCCCACCCCACCGCAGTTTTCCCCCCTTGGTGTCCATATGTCCATTCTCTACATCTGTGTCTCAACTTCTGCCCTGCAAACTGGCTCATCTGTACCATTTTTCTAGGTTCCACATACATGCATTTTTTTAATTTTTTAAAATAAATTTTTAAATTTTTTAAAATAAAAAATAAGAAAAAAATTATTAAGAAAAAAAATTTTTTTAAGTAAAAAAAAACGGACGGACCAAACCCTAGGACAAATTGTGAAAGCAAAGCTATACAGACAAAATCTCACACAGAAGCATACACATATACACCCACAAAAAGAGGAAAAGGGGCAAAAATAATATATCCTGCTCCCAAAGTCCACCTCCTCAATTTGGGATGA
Source organism: Balaenoptera acutorostrata (assembly GCF_949987535.1). Taxonomy (NCBI): domain Eukaryota; kingdom Metazoa; phylum Chordata; class Mammalia; order Artiodactyla; family Balaenopteridae; genus Balaenoptera; species Balaenoptera acutorostrata. The sequence continues at coordinate 63,214,541 of NC_080070.1, forward strand.
TTCGTTGTCTATTCAGGTATTCCACAGATGCAGGTACATCGAGTTGTTTGTGGAGCTTTAATCCACTGCTTCTGAAGCTGCTGGGAGAAATTTCCCTTCTCTTCTTTGTTCATACAGCTCCTGGGGTTCAGCTTTGGATTTGGACCCGCCTCTGCGTGTAGGTCGCCTGAGGGCGTCTGTTCTTCGCTCACAGAGGACGGGGTTAAAGGAGCAGCTGATTCGGGGGCTCTGGCTCACTCAGGCCGGGGGGAGGGAGGGGTACGGAGGAGGCGGGGTGAGCCTGCGGCGTCAGAGGCCGGCGTGACGTTGCAGCAGCCTGAGGCGCGCCATGCGTTCTCCCGGGGAAGTTGTCCCTGGATCACAGGACCCTGGCAGTGGCGGGCTGCACAGGCTCCCGGGAGGGGAGGTGTGGATAGTGACCTGTGCTCGCACACAGGCTTCTTGGTGGCGGCAGCAGCAGCCTTAGCGTCTCATGCCCGTCTCTGAGGTCCGCGCTGTTAGCCGCGGCTCGTGCCCGTCTCTGGAGCTCCTTTAAGGGGCGCTCTTAATCCCCTCTCCTCGCGCACCAGGAAACAAAGAGGCAAGAAAAAGTCTCTTACCTGTTCGGAGCTCCAGACCTTTTCCCGGACTCCCTCCCGGCTAGCTGTGGTGCACTAACCTCTTCAGACTGTGTTCACGCTGCCAACCCCAGTCCTCTCCCTGTGATCCGACCGAAGCCGGAGCCTCAGCTCCCAGGCCCCGCCCGCCCCGGTGGGTGAGCAGACAAGCCTCTCGGGCTGGTGAGTGCTGCTCGGCGCCGAGCCTCTGTGCGGGAGTCTCTCCGCTTTGCCCTCTGCTCCCCTGTGGCTGCGCTCTCCTCCGTGGCTCCGAAGCTTCCCCTCCTCTGCCACCCGCAGTCTCCGCCCGCGAAGGGGCTTCCTAGTGTGTGGAAACCTTTCCTCCTTCACAGCTCCCTCCCACTGGTACAGGTCCCATCCCTATTCTTTTGTCTCTGTTATTTCTTTTTTCTTTTGCCCTACCCAGGTACATGGGGAGTTTCTTGCCTTTTGGGAGGTCTGACGTCTTCTGCCAGCGTTCAGTGGGTGTTCTATAGGAGCAGTTTCACGTGTAGATGTATTTCAGATGTATCTGTGGGGAGGAAGGTGATCTTTGCGTCTTACTCTTCCGCCATCTTGCCCCGACTCCTATTAGAGTGTTCTGAAGCATGTACTCCAATGAATGAAATGAATGAAAAGTCATTTTAAATGGTCTAAGAAGGTACTCACTCAAGTCTTGGAGTAATCATAATAAAATAACTAGGTAGGATTAAGTAAATATAATTGAATTGGGTCACATGCACTGTGCAACCTAAACCCAGTGTTCCTATTCAGTGTTATCACAAAATGCTTAATACATATTTTATATAATCATCTGGCTCTAAGTACTGTACTTATCTAATCCATTATTTTGATAATTGAATATTTCTATTATAAGGCAAAGAATTATAATACAAGCTGAAATTGTTGAACTTATTTAAAAACAGAGAAGTGTATGTGATCTGTAACCTCTTATTAGAAATCTTTATTAGAAATCTTTGTTGCTATTTTTGCATGGAGAAAAATGTGGATGAAATCACTATTCCCTAGAATAAACTATGAAAGTCACCATTCAAAGTTATCATGCAGTCTCGTTGTTAAAAAGAAATGAGATAATGCTCAGCAGTATTTGTGTATGTTGGGTGATTTGGGGAAGAGAGAGTAGAGGTTAGTGAAAATATGTGAAATCCATGTTGAATCAGAACAAAATGTGTAATCATCTTTTGAGAAGAAAAAAATCAAAAACGTCTAGAAAATTAACTCTTGGTGTAGGGTTGAGGAAAGTCTAGAAGAGGTGGAGACAGTGAGTGTTACCACACGAGTCTGGGTTTCCTGGTCTGAGGCTGTATGATTGGAGGAGGGAGGGACAAGTTCAGGAAATAGCAGCAGTGATTCTAATAAGAAAACTTGAAACTAATATAATGATGCTAACAACATATGTAATATTTTTGGTCTTTTTAAGCTCTTTCCAAAGCTTCATTTAAATTATGCCTTAAAACATTACGTACTGTTAATTTTGAGAACTGGGGAAAATGAGGTACACTATTACTTAGGTAATCCATTAAAGGAAGCACACCGGTAAGTAATAAAAATATCAATTAAAAAAAAAAATTTATTTATTTATTTTTGGCTGTGTTGGGTCTTCGTTGCTGTATGCGGGCTGTCTCTAGTTGTGGCGAGCGGGGGCTACTCTTCATTGCGGTGTGTGGCCTTCTCATTGTAGTGGCTTCTCTTGTTGCGGAGCATGGGCTCTATGTGCATGGGCTTCAGTAGTTGCGGCACACAGGCTCAGTAGCTGTGGCTCACCGGCTCTAGAGCGCAGGCTCAGTAGTTGTGGTACACGGGCTTAGCTGCTCCATGGCACGTGGGATCTTCCCGGACCAGGGCTTGAACCCATGTCCCCTGCATTGGCAGATGGAGTCTTAACCACTGTGCCACCAAGGAAGCCCAAATATCAGTGTTGATAGCTAAGATTAACTTATTTAATCCTCATAGCAGCTCCAAGAACTTAGCACTGTTATCCCCAACTCACAGATGGGGAAACTTAATTGTGAGAGAAGCTGAATAACTTGTCCAAGATTGCACAGTTAATAAGTGCCAGAGCTGGGATTTTAAACTAGATCGAGTCTGTGCTTTTAACCAGTATGTTCTACATTCTATCTGTTGTTTCTGTTATTTTTGGATAGACCATCTTGACTTAATTTAGATTTTAAAAATAATCCAGTATAGTACAGACATTTGCAGTGGTGCCGAAGTTCCTCACAGTGGCTCAGGGAGGTGAGGGAGAATCTTTCTTAACACCAGGTTTATGTTTTGTCCCCATCTTCTTTCTTTCTTTCTTTTTTTTAAAGATTTATTTATTTATTATTTTATTTATTTATTTATTTATTTTTGGCTGCATCAGGTCTTAGTTGTGGCACACAGGATCTTTCGTTGTGGTGCGCGGGCTTCTCTCTAGTTGTGGCATGCAGGTTTTCTCTTCTCTAGTTGTGGCGCACAGGCTCCAGGGTGCGTGGGCTCTTGTAGTTTGCAGCACGCAGGCTCTCTCATTGTGGTGCGTGAGCTCAATAGTTGTGGCACGCGAGCTCAGTAGTTGTGGCACATGAACTTACTTGCCCCGTGGCATGTGGGATCTTCATTCCCCGACCAGGAATCAAACCAGCGTCCCCTGTATTGTAAGGCGGATTCTTTACCACTGGACCACCAGGAAGTCCCTCCTTCTTATTTCCGAAGTTATAACATCTTCAATCAGTCCTTAGAAGCAGCAATGTGACTGTGTCAGGGCCCTCATTAATTAATGTTGAGGCGTTGTTTTCTCATTATAAACACAGATAATTGTGCTAGCATTATTTGGATAATAGAATTACTATTTGTGTACATGTTTGAGGAGTTAGGATAAATAGGCAAGAATCAGTTTCTGTGGTTGTGAATACTGGTATCTGCAGCAAAAATTGTATCTGTTATGGTAGTAAGCTTGTTGACCTGCCTACAATATTATTATGGAATGAATTTTATCATCACTTTATTGTAACTTAGAAGTCTTAAGAAAATATTCTTATGGGTATCAAATTAAATTTGTAGCTATGGCACTTTTACTTGTCTTGAATGGCTTCCTTGGAAGCTAGAAGCCTTGTGTTTCATTTCTAGCACCATCATCAATGTTACCTTCAGTAAATCATTTAAACATGTTTAAACGTATGTTCCATTTGGCAGTGAGAGTACCATATGCTCTCATGTTGTCTCAGTGCAATTTTGCAAAAGCGAAATTGATTTTAAAATAGGAATATGTAAAGTGATTCCATTACTTATTAAGCAGTGTGCATTGTATGCTTCATAAATCTAACAAATAATTTAAAAATAGATATTTTAGAACTTAAAAAAAAGACCTCTTTAGTTTTGTATGATCCAGAATCCAGCTTAATTTTGCCTTCTAACTATTCTTAGTGTTAATATCTAGTGCTTTTTAAAAATCAGCCAAGATATCTTTGGACATTTAAATTCTTTTTCTGTTCAGAAATGTCGTTAACTTGACATGTAAAGATGCTTTCTAAGGAAGCTGGTTTGCCCAGCCAGATCTTTTAATGTAGTTATTTTGTGATGTGAACTGTAAAACCCAAACATTGAGGCTGCCTTCCACAATGCCTTGTTGCCCAGACAGTGATGTCATGTTGTAAGCATGTTTAGTTTGCAAAGGTCCTGCTTTTGATCCTTTAGTTGTCACTTTTTTTATGCAGCTCCTCCTGAATTACAAAGGTGCTGAAAGTAATTTGCTTCATTAAGGTCTGTTGCTGACACTGTTGTATTTCATTCGTCATTCTTCTCTTAGCCTCCTTCATTAAGACCTTATTCAAATTTGGATCATGGCTCTACTGAGACATCCATGCCATTATCATCTAAATAGCAATTACATATTCCAAAACAACAGCTTCTCCTTAACTGTCTGTAACTTAACATTTTACATACATTCAAGTGAGAATTAAGAATAAAATGAATCTTTTCTTTGTGATTTACAACCCTCCCTTTCATTCTTGATTTACTAGTTAATGTTGAATAAGCTACCTGTAAACGAAGGAAGACAAAATTATTGATTGCTCAGCTTTAGTTTTGTAGAGGTATATATATTATGAGTTGTTTCTGTATTAAACAGTTACCCAAGTGACAGCCACCCTGATTTAATCTCCCATATATTTGTTAGACAGCATTTACCATTTTGGATATAATGGGACCAGGTTTAACACTTTATTAAGAAATTAATAGTATCTTTTACAAAAGCAGCAGTGCTTTATAACTTGAAACATTTAAAGGGAACCTTTTAAAATGAGTCAATATACTTGTCCTTTGTTAGGATAGAATTCAAAAATAGAAGGAAATTCTGCTAATAAAATAATAATGTACTTTTCTAACGACTCTGTTTTGGCCATCTTAAAATTATATTTTATAATCAGTACATACTAAGCTGATTTGACTGAAATGAGCAACTGTAGTAACTAGAGACAAGTGTTTCAACAGATACAGTGGGCGTAAATATTAGGACTTTTTTTTTGCCAATAATATGTGGTTTAAGGGAAAGATAGTACAAGGTATCAAATACACATGTGTATTTATATTGTGTATATACAGATATAGGCAGTTATATTGTATGGATCTCTTTTAAGAATTTCTTAACCAACAAAGAGTGTCCGTGTGTGTGTGTGTGTGTAGGAAGGAAGGAGTGAGAGAGGAAAGGAGGGGGTAGAGAGAGGAGGATAAAGGGAGTCCTAACCATCAAAAATGCTAATTAGCTATTTAATACCCAGTCTTTTGGTGCCTTGCATAATAATTTCTTACATATTTTCAAATTTTTTGTCACCCTTATGGAATTTTATTTCCTCTTTGTCTAAAATGAACTTCCATCTCTTTGTTTTTCTATCCATCTTCTCAAACTTATCATAATTATATACATGTGAATAGTTATATAATGCACATCCAATGTAGATGTGAGATTCTAGATCAATTTTTGTAGGTGTGAACATTAGAAACTTGTTCAATTGTGGGTCCTCACCAGTGAGAGTCAGGAAGACTCAGCCTTTGTTAGCTCACCATCTTTTGTGAAGATGAGTCCTGAGGCTAAGCTGGACAGGTCAGATGTTGGTGTTCCTTTTGAGGGGCAGCAGCCCAGGAGGGCAGAATACTGTGAAACAAAGCAGAAGAAACTGGAGAGAAGGTGAACCACTCACTGGGAGACTTGGCGTTGAAAGTCAGGCACTGAGCCTACAAGGACGAGCAAGGCTCTTGAGATGAGTAGGGTTTGTTCAGAAATCATCTGTTCCAAACAAGGGTCTGTTTGATGTGCCCTTCTATTACATTTTGTAATGTTGTTTTGTGACCAGCTGGGGGTAAGGTCATTAAAATGACATGTATTACCCGATGTTGTTTTTAGCCTTTGCTTGTGCTGCTGTCTTAGTCCCTTTGGACTGCTGTAACAAAAATACCATAAACTAGATGGTCTCTTTTGAGTAATTTTTGTACAAAATGTTAGACTTAGGTCAAGGTTATTTTTTTCTTTTTTCTGCCTATAAGTTTCCAATGACAAAATTGCTTTTAATGATAAAATAAAACATAAGAAACACCCCCAAATGTTCATCATTAGAACAGATATATAAACCGTGGTATATTTATAAAATGGAATGCCAAATAAAAATGAAGAACTAAAAAGTACATGCAGCAATATCCCAGATATTGATATGCTGAATGAGAAAGACAGATCGTTGAAGAATATTGTCTAAACATTGTGATTGTCATTCCATTTATATATGGTTCTAAAACATGTAAAACTAAAATGAATATGATAACACTGTTTAAAAAGAGAATGGGTAACATGGAATTTAGAGAGAGGAATATACCTTTGAGGTAGGAGTAAGGAAGTGTGAGATCGGGGGACTTCAAGGTTAACATAAATTCTATTTCTTAGATTGAGTGGTGGGTACGTGCGTGTTCACTACTTTGTCCTCCTGAAAATGTTTTCTTTTCAAAGATTGCATTTTCTATTTTGTTGCTAGTATAAAAACATGTAGTTGATTTTTGTAGCAACCATCTTTATAAAGTTTTTATTTCTAATAATTCACCTTTAGATTCTTAGGTTGGTTGCTTACTTTTGGCTCATCAATATTTAAACTTCTTAATATTCTAATATACTTATTAAAATCTCTGTATTTCCCATTAACTGCTAATTAACAGCTTCCAATTTTTAGTTTGTATTACTTGCATTAGTTTGCGGTTTTACATTTTTCAATTTTTAATCCTTCTTTGCTGAGTTATTTAAAAATATTTTAAGATTTCCAAGTATACGAGATGTTTTGTTTTGGTTATCTTTTTGGTGACGATTTTTAATTTAATGCACTGTGGTCAGAGAATATGGCCCAAATGATAATCTTTATATATGTTGAGATGTGATTCATAGCCTAGTACATAACATTTATAGAATGTTTGGGGCTGAGGGATAATTTTTAAGTTTTTGAAGATAAATTCTTTTGGTAGATTTCTATATTCCACTTACCTTCATAGTACTTTAGAGGATGGACGGCTTGGTAGGAAAATCTGCTCTTACAAAAGCTATGTTTTCAACATCTCAAACTTTGTAAACTGTGGCCATGTTTGTTGTCTTATATACTTCCATCTCAAGATCAGTATTATTATTTTTTAAAACAAGGACAGAGTAATTCTGTATTGTGTTGTTTCAGTTTTTTTTGTCTTCTGTTGATATATATGTGATGGATCTCAAATATTTGTTTTTGTATGAAAACTTTTTTATTGTTATGAATTCTATTAATTTTGATGTTTTGATTTTTATTTCTTTCGTGCACTTGATCATTACCTTCTTGTATTTATTTAATTGGTTTCTCGGTGACTCCATTGCTGATTGTTCACCATGGAGCTAAATAACAGGTTTACCCAGAATTAGCAGTGAACACATGTTGCATATAACATATAGGACAAAAGGTAGTAGGTCAAAAAAATGTAAAATTGATGTAAAATCTTTCATATTAGGACAGAATAAGAGATGACTTAGTAATATTTGAGTTAAATTGGAAACATTAACATTTGCTAGTTTTCTTAGATGTTAATAGTTGGTAATAAAGGAGAATCATGTTTAAATTAAGTATGGGAAATGCTTGGCTTAAAATGGTTGAAAGCATTTCATAAGAACCTTTTAGTCTTTAATATATTACTGTGTCTAGAAAATATCTAACTTCGGTTCATTCAGCGTTTTCCAGACTGGCTTAAAACTCCTTTTTTCATGGAGGATCTTACAAAACTGAGTATTTTACTGAACTTACATTTATTAAAATACTACTTAGAATAACTTTTGGAAAGGTATCAGTAATCATTTAAAATTTCAGAAAATCCTGGAAATATAAATTATAAGATCTTTAATGAAAAAGTTTACATCATTAGAATTAATTAATATGTGTTAGTAAGAATGTCTAATATTTTCTAGTGCTTTAAAGATTTCAGAGCACAATGACATATTTGGTATCATTCTGTCTTTGAAACAGCCCTGTACTCTTGTGGGCTGGCTACTTGAGTCCTTCTGGAATTATTAAAGCCTCAAGTTAAGCATGTCTCTTCCGTAAATGCTGCTAGATATTCCATTCAGAGATTCTTAACTTTATTGTTTAAATTCTTTCCATCTTCACTGTTGATTCATTGAAGTAATAAATTAGATAAAACCTTTTGTTGTTGTTGTTAAAGAAAAAATAGTAATCCAATTAAAATGGAGATTTTTTTTACCAGTTCACGTTAGCATTTCCAGGTTCTCCTATGCTGCTTACAGTTTTGTGGGTGGTCAAAATTAGCTATTTTAGTTTAACTGATAGAAGTCAGATTGTCAGATTTAATTATTAATGAAAATACAATAGTATCTGTATCCAGTTGGAAGAAATTGCATTCATATCTTATTTGAAAAATGAGTTTTGTTTCACTATGTAAAAGTTATACTTAAAAATTCTGTTATTGACTTTTATTATTTAATTATACAAAGACAGTCCCCGACTCAGGATTTTCGACTTTACGATGGTATGAAAGCGATAGGCATTCAGTAGAAACTGTACTTCGAATTTTGAATTTTGATCTTTTCCTGGGCTAAGAATTGCAGCATGATACTCTCTCATGGTACTGGGCAGCAGTAGCAGCAGTGAGCTGCAGCTCCCAGTCAGCCACGTGATCATGAGGGTAAACAGCCACTTACAACCATCCTGCGCTCATGCAACCAGTCTGTTTTCTACTTTCAATACAGTATTTAATAAATTATATGAGAAATTCAATACTTTATTATAAAATAGGCTTTGTTAGATGATTTTGCCCAACTGTAGGCTAATGTAAGTATTCTGAGCACGTTTAAGTAGGCCAGGCTAAGCTATGATGTTCAGTAGGTTAGATGTATTAAATGCATTTTTGACTTAAGATATTCTTAATTTACAATCGGTTTGTTGGGCTATAACCCTGTCGTAAGTCAAAGAAGATCTGTATTCACCAAATTTCTTTGGAAACCTTTATTTAAAAATATAATGATACAAGTATATCTTTGAAATAAGAATTGGAAATATAGGATTGGACCTTGACAAAGATTTGTAAACTCAAAATTTATTTTTCTTTAATTTCCTCCAAATACCTTTACTTCCTTTTCAGTGCCTCTTTTATCCATTCCTATGGAAAAGAGGGGTCCCATTTTTTCTCAGAGAAAAGTATATAACAAAAGTCTTAATGGACCTTCACTTAAATGAGTTGGCAGATTGACCAATATTCTCCAACTTTTCTATAAAGCTTTGAATATTGGCAGCCGATAGGCTATTCTCTGGTGAGCAGACATGCTTCTCCTCCTCCAGCAGAGTGGTGTCCCGTCCAATTGTCACCCTCTTTGCTCCTCAACATGTGTGCTTGTTATTGTAATTGCACAATTTAATTAAAAAATATATGAGTATAAAAAAGGAGTAAGTATTTCTACAAAAACATAGTTAAATGTTTTGAAAAGAGTCCATATAGTTTAATTGCTAAAATAAAAAAAAGGAGCTGTCAACTTAGATGTGGCTGAGATAATTTAAAGAATCTAGGAGTCTACATCAGACTGATATGCAAATGTCTCTAAGTTCTCATCTGCTTAAAAATAATTGGATATTGTGTATAATGAATTGTATGTTGGGCTTTCTAAGGAAGGCTCAGAACTCTAATCTGGCGGCTCTAGTGCAAATAAAGGCCTTGACCCCAAATCTTCCCCATGTGGGAAGGTTACATCAAGTAACAGATGGGTGAAAGTGGAGGAGAAGTCAGATGTTGAGGTATTGGGCACTTGTAAGGAGAAATTTTCTTCTGATCAAACTGTTGTTCAAAACTTTACAAACGATTTTCCTTTTTATTGATAATGCCAATTTTATTGCAGGTTCTTCATACCATGTAGTTGAAACACTTCTCCAAAATGATGACATAAAAAAGCAGAGCATGTGGCAATAGTGTAAAAAAATTCAGAGGGAATTAGTTACCTTAGGCAGTAATACAACTAGAACTAACAAACTAAAGCTTTTTTACAGGCAAATTCACAAATCCTAGAACTTTAGAAAAATATACATCATACATTTTTTTTTTTTAGTTTTTCAGCCAGATGGACTCTAAATTATTTATAGGATTTTCCCCATTAATATGTACCTTCAGCATAGAAACACTTGTAAATAAACTTACTGAAATGAACAACGTGCTCCCTGTACATTGTTTGTTCACATCCCTGTCCTGAGGAGGACCTTAGAGAAAGTGACCTAAAAGCCATAGTTTTGCCATTGAATGTAATGTCCTTGCTCTGACCTTTGAATCAGATTTTGGATTGTTTAAAGAGTAGATATGGAAAAAGAGTTTTAAGTTTGGATTTGGGGAAAACAGTGTAAGACAGGACTAGTAGTCATATAAAATAGATGACATCAAACATTTTAGAAATAGTATAGTGGTAGAGAGCAAAATTTCCATGTAAGCATTTCCAGAACCTTGGTGAAAACTGTAATCTAATAATATCCTGAATTACAAGGAGATTCTGAAGGACATGGTTTGTTGTTGTTGTGTATATGTTTTTAATTATCTCAAATTGACTTTTGTCAATTGGTAAGACACTAATGTATGGTAAACCAATAGTCACAGGGTTTTTTTTTAGATAAAATTATGGATGATGCAGAAACTATACAGGTTGTGACAGAAAAGGATAGATTCAACATGAGGAGGAGGAGGAGATAAGAGCAATCCAGAGCCAAAAATTACTCATGTCATAGTTACACATGCCCTAGAAATAGTTCTATATTGTATTGAATAACAGTCTGAACCACCATTCAGAAATACTAATATATGGGAAGTATCAGTGCCAGGAAAATTTGTATTTCTTCTAAATAACGTCAGATTATTCACTTTATTATCAATAAATGGACATAATTTATTTATTTTGAAATAAAATGTAATGTCTAAAGTGTGCGTTTTTTAATGATTTCCTGTTTATCTGGATTTTTATTAAATGAAGAAATGGTTCCAATCACACTGGATAAGATAACCTCTACTGTATTTAATTCATCTATTTTTCCCACTCTAGGCCATACACAGTGTGATGTGTTTGTAAAATAGCTTGTATTTTGAACAAATAAAATAAATGTTGAATAATATTTGTAAATTAATTTGTAACTGTATGGATCCGGAACTGTGGTCTGGATGGGATAGTGAGTTTAAAATTTTGACCTCAAGGTTTGGTTAAATTTCACCACTTCTGTGTATGCTTAAGTTTATAACTGGCCATAAATAATTGTCAGATTAACATATTCTGTCATTCATGTGAAAGTCTGTTTAGGAAAGTTGCATTAATTAAACTTGTTTAATGGTTTAATTTTAGAATATTAAGCAGAGTAACTGAAAGTACTGTAGATTCTATTTTTCATGGTTGTGTAGCTTTTAGACTTCGGGGAAGTCCAGTTTTTAGAATTAACACAGTGATTCATTATGTCAGCAGTGTGTTGATTAACCTTTTGTAGCAAAACATTTATTAATAACTTCATATTTTTGTAAAAGTTATAAATTTTAGATCAAATAATAAAGTAAAACTGGCATCATTCATTTGGGGAGAGGAAACATTGCAGAACTTGAGTGATTTTTCCAAATAATGTGTCCCTTGTAACTTGAATGTGTTATCTTTATCCCTAATGGTATTTTGAAATACATTGATGTGAATTTCTTACACTTTATTTTAGTACACTTTATTTTAATCATAAAGCTGTTTTAATATTTTAATTTTTTATAATGTCATGTGGTATGGTACGCATGGTGTGTGCGTGGTTTGTTTATTCTTGTTTACCACTTTATTCACAACACTAGTGTGGAATGAATGAATGATTAAGAAACAAGAGAGTAGAAATGCATAGTCTAAAATTTAAAATTTATACTTTCAAAATCATACTTTTAAGTTATCTTGATAAAAAACTATATGCATCCAACAAATAGAAACAGATGCCTAAGAAATTAAGAGTATTTGGAAATAGGTGTTTTATTCCTCATCATTATTGTTCACATCCAAAAATATCCTCTTGGAGCCTCTTGTCTGATTATCTTCTGTGGATCTGATGATTCTAGTATTTTCTTTTCTTTTGTTTTAAAAGTTCCGATTTACCTCATTTCTTTGTATAGATATTATTCTTTATTTTTTAATTTTTAAATTGAAATATAGTTGATTTACAATGTGTTAATTTCAGGTGTACAGCAAAGTGATTCAGGTATACATACATTTATTAATATATGTATATATGTATATATATATATACACACAAACATATGTGTGTGTGTATTTGTGTGTGTATATATACTTTTTCAGATTCTTTTCCCACATAGGCTATTACAAAATACTGAGTATAGTTCCTTGTGCTATAGAGTAGGTCCTTGTTGTTTATCTATTTTATATATAGTAGTGTGTACATGTTACCCCCAAATTTCTAATTTATCTGTGTTGTGTGTATAGATATTATTCTTGACATAAGGCACTTATTAGATATGGACAGTAGCAGGCAGCAAAAAGACCTGCCCGAAATGGGCAGAAACCTGTTCTTCTCTTTCTTTCATTCTGACTCTCAGAAACAGTACCAGCATAAGCTTTATTTAGCTTGTAGGTTAATTTTAAAAGAAACCTCTTTAAATTATGACTCAATAGGTTGATGAAGCTGGAAAGTCTGTGTTTTTCCCAAAACCTATAGGGTGCTTTTGATTATCAGTCAAGTTCACAAATCACTGATTACGATTAACTTCCCTAGGATTTGCTAGTATGTTTAATTCCAAGCAGAGAGAAAATGGAAAAAAAAAAATTAAGGTCAAAAAGTGTCTTTGGAGATGACATAACTTTTATTTTACTAAAACAAATGTTTTTTAAGAACAGTTTTCCCTGCCTTTTTGTTAACAAGATTCAGTGATGGCTTAGAGAGCTAAAAACACCTTTGGGATGGATTCAGAAGATCCAAAAGATACGGTGATGAAATGTGATTAGCAAGCTGTAGGGGAGGGTCACAAATGTGTGATTTTGAAGTCTCTTCAGTTTGAAACCAATTTTCAGAGTCTTGAACTTGATCCAGTAGATAGTATGTATGCTACAAATGGAAAGATTAAACTGGAGCAATATAATTAGGGTAAGCCATTGCATCTGCACTTGTATCGCAGCAACTGAATTTGAAACCAGCTGCAAAATGGTGACTAATCTCTCTGGCAAGCCCACATGAGAGTGTAGTACAATAAGCCAGCTTCAGCCGCACAAGTACATGTGCCTTCAATGCGCCTCTGAGCAGGTGATGGTGATGATGCAATCTGATTATACTTTTGAATGTATTCTAACCACAGTCAACAGTTGAGTCTCACAAGGGATTTCACAAAAGACTTCAAACCAACTCTAGATTTTTTTTCAGATAGTTTCAAGGCCATAGGAACTAATATATATATATATATATATATATTTATTTATTTATTTACTTTAGTGACTGTAGTACATTATAGTACCTTATAATCTTAAAGTTGAGAGGTTTTAGTTGATTTTTACATGTGAAATAAAGATGAGAAAAATAATGTGGAAAGAAGAAGGTACTTGAACTTGGAGCTCTTATTCAGAATTGTTCATGACGGCTTATACTGATCAATTAAAATCATTAAGCTGTCCAGACTGCTTAATTCTGTGCAAAAAGGAGATGGTGAATCGGTGAGCTAGGAAGTGCTTCAGTGCTGCAATAACCTTTCCACATTCAGAGATGCACCTCGTAGCTCTACAGCCTGCCCCGATGAGGTGATTTTTAATAGTGTCTTACATACTAAAGGTATTTAATAAATACTCAGTTTGACTTGGACTCAAGCCTTTGTTTTTCATCTTTGAAGGGAATGATAGTTTCTTCCTCCAGTGTGCCACAGAGGGACATGGTGAGGATGAATAGAGAGCCATCTGTTTGAGAATGTATGTCATCTTTGGAAAAAATTGCTGCAGGACCTAAAAAATAGTCACAAGTATTATTTTAAACAAGTAATTCAAAAGTGGAATGGTTAGAAATTGCTTGTTAATCTTAAATTTAAATATAAACATATGATATAGTTTGTAATAAAGGACATGAACTCCACAAGACCATTAAAATAGAACTTGCAAGTTGTACGCCCCTAAGAATAAAGGGGGAAAGGGAGTGTAAAAACCCTACCTGGTGGTCCTGAAGCTTAGTGTTCATCAGATTCGCTTTGAATGCTTGTCACAAGTGTGTACGTCTGGGCCTCATCCCCATCAATTCTGATTTTGTTGGTTTGGAGTGGGTCCTAGACACCTGGGATTTTATTCATTTCCCTCCCTAACCCTCCCACCCAGTGATTTGTTTTGTGTGTGTGTGTTTTGTGTGTCACTCCCACCCAGTGATTTTGACACACACTAACATTTGAGAAACACTGCCCCACACTACTGTAGTGTTATAGTATAGACTACTAAGTATAAGTAGACCACTATAGTGTAGACTACTAAAGCTTAGTAATTCGCAAACAAAAGAAAGCTTTTCATTAACATCAGGAGAAACAAATTTTTCTCATGGTAATTTTAAAAAGGCTTTTTGTAAAAACATAATGATTATTGTGTTCAATTGTGATTTTGTAAAAAAAAACTAGTATTTTTCATGTTTTTATTTAAACTTTTAATATACATAAAGGGCATTTTATTGAAGGACTAAAAGCCTTCATTGAAGTGAATTGAGTGGATTGGGTGCAGGTATGCTGCCTTCTAGTAATTTCAATTTATAGAAAAGTAGCATTTAAGCTCTCTGGAGGAACGAGTTGACTTGTGTCCCCGCAAAAGATACGTTTAAGACCTAACCTCCAGTACCTCTGAATGTAACCTTAGGGAAATAGAGTCTTTGCAGATGTAATCAAGTTAAGATGAGCTCATACTCATTATAGTGAGCCTTCCTCCAGTGACTGGTGTCCTTAAAAAAAGAGAGAAATTTGGACACAGAGACCCGTACAGAGAGGCGAGGGTCGTGTGATGAGGAAGGCGAGATTGGAGTGATGCAGGAACCCTAAGGAATTGCCAGCAACCAACAGAAGCTGGGAAGAGGAGGAAGGGTCCTTCCCTAGAGACTTCAGAGAGAGCACGGCCCTGCTGACACTTGATTTCAGGCTTTTAACCTCCAGAATTGTGAGAGAATAAATTTCTGTTATTTTAATCCACTAAGTTTGTGGTACTCTTTCTTATGGCAGCCCTAGGAAACTAATATAGCATGTGAAATGGCTCTTCTCTTACTTGGATTTTTGACCAAAGCTAGATAGAAGGAAAATGTGAAAGTTTCTTTTCTCACATATTCTATGTGTATATAGATGTTCATGTGCTTTGGACCTGCCACTGTGGCAAGTTGGAATTCTGTTTGCAATGTCAAGGAGACAGTCTAGTACAATGTTACCAAATGAAAACCACTCTACTTCTGCATGATTATGAGCCATAGGGGTTCCTGCCATTAGAACCCAGTTTTTCTTAAAAAGATGCTCATGTATTTGAATATAAGTACTAAATGGTGATGTCAGAGTCTTATCCCAGCGGATAAGGAAGAGACTTATTCTTAGCAGGAACTGGTCTCCCTGGAATGAAAATTCCCCTTCACCTCAGGGAAGCTCTCTGCAGTCAGTGAATCAAGCTTTTGTGCTGCTTCTTCCTCGTCTCTCTGGTCCTCTGTGGCTGCCTACAAGGATTTTGGCTACTATCCTCCCCGTGATTTTATGGAGCTTTCCATCCAAATCTGTTCTCTTCTGTTGATCCAGTTTCCAGCTCTCTTGGTGCCTTTTATTCTATTGTAAAATTCAAGGTGAAGAGCACCAGCCTGAAGCTAGTCAAACTGATACATGTTCAGATATGTGTGCACATCTAAAGTTGCTTTTTTGAGGAATAATTTGGCCTGAACTGAAGGTATCCTAAGGCCAGCTCTACCTGGAGATAGAATACCTCTACCTAAGAAAATCTTGGCTCTGGTACTTCTCTGGTGGGGGACAGTAGGCAAGTCATTTAATCTCTTTGAGTGTCAATCTCCTCATTTATAAAATTAAGGTGATAAAACCTATCTTTGAGGTTGATGCATGCATTAAATGAGTAGCCATATCTGGTATATATGAAGCCATTGAGAAATAGTATCTCTGGCTGCTATAAGAATAGTATCAAGATTACATCAGCCTTTTCGCTACGTTCATTTATGTATTTATTCACTTATTCATTTATTCATTTAACAGCGTTTATAGTGGGCTTGCCATATGCCAGTCACTTTGCTAGGCATTGGGAATAAATGGTGATTATGACAGATGACAGTCTGTGCCCTCACGGAAGTGAGAGTCCAGTTGGAGAGACAAACATTAAAGATATGATCACCTGAATAAGTGTAAAGCTAGTGTTGATAAGTGCTATGAGAACAGATGACCAAGTGAGGAAGTTTGAGGAAGTCTTCCCTAAGTAAGTAACACTTGAGAGTGAAAACATGTGTAAGAGTTAACTGAATAGAGAGGGAAGGGAGAGGAGAGGGTTCCAGACAGAGGGAATAGGAAATCAAAATGCCCCTTTGGTGGGAGGGCCCATAGAGCACTTTCGGTGAATTGGAAAGAGGCCCTTAGGCTGATGCGCAGAGAGCCAGGAGGGAGTGTGGAACTTGACGAGGCTGGAGAGTTAGGCAGACCCAGATCGTGCTAGACCCTGTGGACCCTGATAATATCTTTATCTTAAGAGCAGTGGAAGCCACTGATGAAAATTAAGCTGTGGGTGAGGGTGACGTGAACAAATACGGGTATGAAAAGATGCTCCTCTGTTTTCTTCCATTAATTGAAAGGATTCAGCCCTCTCGGGTGGATGCTGCTCATTCTAAGTGTGTGTGTTTAGGACTTGGTGTCTGTGATCAGGGTTGTTGTTCTGCTGCTGCCACTTCGGTCCATTTTTCTTCTACTTCATTAATAAGGACGCCATCCTCTAAGCTCCATACCACCTGCCACCCTCTACTTGCTCCAGATTGAAAGGGCCCTTGGACTTGGCTTTTTCCCCTTCCCAGCTCCTATAGTCAGCCTGGGTATCTCTAACATTCATGATAATGCCCCAGCTAACACCCTTGCCTCAATCCCTTGTTCTCCAGAGACTTCCTATCCCACTGACATTTTCCTTCTCTCTTCCGGCAGTTCTCTGATGTGGCCTTGGTCTCGAATATATGCTCACTCAGAATGATGCCTCCTCTGAAGTTTTAAGTCTTAAACCCAGGGATCCTATTCTCTGATGTCATGTCCCTCTTTCATGCCACTATTCCTGCTTGTTCATCTAACTCATTGAAAGCTTTATTTCAGTGACTTCCTGACTTCTTGTCTAGCCTGAAGTCTGCAGTCTCTCACTGCAGTGTTGTAAGATCAGGTCTCTCAATTATTTTGATCCCTGCCAGTTTTCAACTCTGGATAAAGCCAACCTTTCCCTTTATCTGCTCCTGCTCCCAGGCTACTAAGCATTCCTGAAGAAAACCATCGCTGTGCATATGGGCACTGTAATGCATTGCTGCTTCCTAGTTATCTGAGCTGTCAACTCTCTTTTTTGGTCCTTTCTCATCAGCGTTGTCTTAACAGAGTGGATGTCATCTTTGACTGCACGTTGGAATCACCTGGAGGTGTTCTTAAGCATACCAATGCCTTGGTTCCACCACTAAATATTCTGATGTAATTGTTCTAGTGTACATTTTGCATGGTGAGACACTCCCCAGGTGATTCCAGTGTTCAGCCAAGGCTGAGAACCACTGTGCTACTGGACCTGCAGAGGCTGACGGACTTGTTCACATCTTCTTGGGCTTTCTCCTAGTACTCATGCTAAGCAGATGATCTTGTCTCGTCCAACTTCTTTTCCTTTCTCTACCTTTAGACCTACTTATTTTTAATGGCATCCGTACTTGCCTAGTTCATTCCTGTTTTAGAGAAAAAAATTGCCTACATCCCCATATTTGACCTCTTCAAAGGCGCACTGGGTGTCAGTCTCTCTCTCCTCCTCCTCCTCCCTTCCTGATCTGAGCCAAGTAACCTGTTATGAATGATTGAGCTTAAAAAGTAAGCATGTGCTATCAGCTTATGAAGCATGAATTTTCTGTTAAAAAAAAAAAAGAACTTGGGGAAAAAGCAATCAAACCTGAGTTTAAGCAATATTAAGCAGAAAAATGAAAGATGATGATTTTCAGAGCAAATAATATTTGATGAAATATAGTGAGAAGTGATGCCTGAAAGATGGTTGGGACCAGAGAGGGGCAGCAGTGGGAGTGGGAGGTGGAGCTTTGCATACTTTACTAAAATTGTTGAACTTCGATTTTCAAATACTTTGAAAATATTTTCTGTCTGAGTGCAAGGAGCAAAAGGATCAAAAATATGCTTTAAGGACAGAATTATGGTCACAGTATGGGACATGGTCTGTAGAGGAAATATGTTCGAGACACAGAGGACCTTTGGGAGCCATTTGCAATGGTCTACTCAAGAAGTGATGAAGTCCCGGACGAGCATAGGAGCAGTGAAGATGAAAGGAGAAAAAAAACTGCTTCTAGAAATATTTTTAGGGGTAGAATCAAGACGATCGTGTCATTTTACATTTTAGAGTGTTATGTCAAGACTCGTAGGTATTTAATTCGTGATCAGTAATTAACCCCAAAGATTCTGCTAAATTGCCTATTATTTATAAGCTACCTGTCTTAGTTCATTCAAGTGCTACAACAAAATTACTATCACCTGAGTGGCTTATAGCAACTGGCCCAATAAAAGACTTTACAGAACAAAGTTTTCTTAAAGAATATATATCTCTTCTATGGAATGGGATGTTAGACCAAGTTTAAAATATACTATTTGATTAGTGATTCAGAATATTTTTAATAGTCTATTAAAATGTATGAAAGAAGCCTTAAGTAGAAAAATATCATAATCAGGAGAGGTGTGGTGGAAGGGTTTGGACTGTGGATACAAACTGGATTTGAAGCTTAGCTCCTACCCAGACTGAACTGGTGACCTTAGGCAAGTTGCTTAATATTGCTAAACTTCATTTTCCTTATTGATAAATAGAGAAAGTTAGAAGAGCCACCTGATAGGACTGTGAGGAATATCTGAGAGAAATATTAGCTGTTATTATTTTGTATTATATAGTCAATTTTAGATAAGTATTTTTATAGTTTCTGCTTGGATTACTTGCTCTAGCCATTGGGAGTCTCTAAAATATTCTTGTCATTTAGTAAGCAAATGCAGAGAGTAGTTCATGTCCCTTTTAAGAAAGTATTTAGTGAACTGATATGTTTGACTCTTGGTAAATGTGAAAAAGTCGATTCTCCCATGAAGTTCTAGTTGAGTATTTTTTCCTGAAAATCGCTTATTGTCCTTAACTGCTATAATCAATAAATTCTGTGAAAAGAAAGAAATAGGCAGAATAGTAAAGTGAAAATAGAAACAATTATTATTTTTTCAGTTCTTCTATTTTTCAGACCTTCTATTTTCAACCCTTCCGTGAATTCATCTGGGTAGCAGTTTCCATTTTGTTGATTACGTGTCCAAATTATCTTTTGCTGTGTAACAAACTACCATAAACTTAGTGGCATAAAACAGCGGTTTGTTATCTCTCATAGTTCTGTGGGTTGTCTGGGCTTCGCTGGGCAGTGCTTGGTTGAGCTCTTTCATGTGGTTGTAATCAGGTGTTGGCTGGGGTTGCTGTCATCACAAAGCTCGACTGGGCTTGATGTCCAGAGTGGCTTACTCTCACGGCTGCTGGTTGATTCTGGCTCAAGCTAACGCTGTGAAAAGGAGAACCTATATGTAGCGTCTCCACATTGCTTGGGTTTCTTATAAAATGGTGTCTGGATTCTAAGAGTCAGCATTCAGAGAGGTAGGAGGTGAAGCTACCAGGCCAGTTAAGAGCTACACTTAGAACTGGTATAGCATCACTCCCACCATGTTTTGTTGGTTAAAGCAGACTCAGGGTGATCTCAGATTCAAGAGTATAGCTAAGTAAATGCTAGTTCTTAGTGGGGAAATGTGGCTAAAAGGAACATGTGACAGGAGATTTGGTGGCCAACTTCGGAAAATAAAATTTGTCACAAGCAGTAGGTAGAGGAAAGGTAGAGAAGAAGGGGATTGCAGAAGCTACCAATATTCTCATAACATTAAAAATTGATAAACTTTCATTTTGGAATAATTTTAGACTTACAGAGAAGTTGCAGAAATACTACAGAGTGTTTCTTTATATCCTTCATCTGCACCTAACACAGCCGTGGGAGATTTGTCAGAACTGTGAAATTAACATTGGTATAATACTATTAACTAAACCACAGACTTTATCTGGATTTTACCAGCTTTTCTACTAATGTCCTTTTTTTGTCCCAGGATCAAATCCAGGTTGCTGCATTGCATCTAGTCATGTTCTGTTTTAACATGTTAACCAATCTCTCTCTTGCACTGATTTTTCTCCTTTCACAACCCATTAGGAAATGGTTTGCTTATAAAAATACATTTTTATAAATAGTACAATTTTACAAACATGGCCTAAGTCAATTGGAGAATCAGTGATCTCTAAAATATATTTTAGCCCTTTAGGATGCTGTAAAACATTTTCTAATGAGTTGCTATTAGTCTTCTAACATGGGAAAAATAATAAAAATTTCTAATAGAAATGTATAACATCATAGCCATTTTGGGTGTTTTTAAAATTCCATGTTAACATTAAACCTTAATCTTTGTTGTATTTGTGACAGAAAAAAAATAAAAATGACTTAAATCAGTGTGAATAAGACTTTAACATTGCAGTTTAAATTTATGGACTTCAACATAACCACCCTTTTTTGGTGATCAACATTCAGTCTGATTTTCCACCTCATTGAAAACATTCTCCAGCTGCTGCTGAGTGATTTCATAAATTGCATTCATGATCCTGGCTTGAAGTTCCTTTAAAGAATGTGGTCTGGATGAATACACAGCAGTTTTAACACAGTCCCATAAAATATAGTTCAGTGGGATAGGTCAAGTTTAAAGTTGCACAAGGATTTCATAAACACCCTGAGTAGATGGGCACTAAAACTCTGAATGTGTTATATGGAAAAACTTTATAAAGGATGGCAGTGTTCCAAATGTAGATTAAGTTGGTCATCTATGAAACAATTCCTACTACTGATGGTTCTTAATAGTACCACCTGCTAGTTCTTTCATATTAAATTGTGTGAAATAACACATTCTGTAAACTGATGAACTGCTTATTTATTTAATAAATCCATCAATGAAAGAAACCTCTGTCATTAGAAATGGAGTTATTTATTAGACCCAAAAGGTCTTAAGCCAGAAATGTCAGGCATTTTTGTGCACAAAGAGTGTTGCAATCTGGCATTGTTTTTTAAAACAGCAGCAAGTAGCACACCATACCCAGTTGGTATGTTTGTCCCTTATCTGGCAGGAAACTCCGGAGTCTCCGGGTAATCAGCTCAATGCCAAGTTAAACCTCGGAAGGACATCAGTGGTCTTGGTGTATAGTTCTGAAGAAACTACTAGGCTATAAGTATGCTCTGAAGGCTGACATTTTGAGTGCTTCACTGATGCATTTCCTTTGTTGATTTTATTTATTGGTTTAGTGAGAATATCTTTCACCCAGCCATGACAATTGTTATTCTGCATAACAAAGCAAACCAATATAAACTTCATATTCCTAAATTAGAATTGTGGTCCCCTTGTTAGTAATAGCCATTGCTCATGTTTTGAAATTAATGTGATCACATGAAATAGATGCTACACAGAAAACATAGCAATATGTGGTAATTATGCATACACAGGCTGGTATGCCACCAGCCACTGTGTACAGTTAATCCCAGGGCAGTTTTTACTGCTAGCCATTCATGTCAATTGAAGTTAGCTATTCTGCTAAAGTACCTTAATAAGTTTCAGCTCTGTCACTGAACCTTTCTTTAAATGTTTATAAAAACATGTGCATTGTTTATACTTATGTATTTTATATGCTTGATATACTTCATTTGTATTAGTAGCTTGGAAATGTCTTGAATCCAGATACAGCAGACCAAGACAGACTTCCCACTTATTGATAAAATTAGAGATGTCTGTCATACATAATATGAATACCTCTCTTTAGAGAAGAAAATATGAGTGTAATTTCTGGTTCTTTTAGATAATTCTGAACTTTTAACTTCCTTGCATTTTCAAAGGATTGTAATTGCCTTTTTCTTTTCTTTTTTCTTTTTTTTGTTATAGTTAAGAATTAGCAGTATATGCTTTAATTCCAAAGTATAGGGTTATTCTTCCCTACCTTTTAAAGAAACTTTTGATCCACGTTATTATTAGCAAAGTTATTATAATGTTACTGTAGAACTATAGGCTTAACTTAGAGCATTCTTTTTGAGATAACGGTCCTGGTTCTGTAATCCTAGGGAAACTGTCGTTAGCTCATGGAGTCTCAGAGCTGAGTCTATGGTAGTGGGATTTGGGGAATGCGGTGTCAAATTAAGCCATTAGATTTCCCCTAGTGTGGAGGTGACTCTCCTCTCAGTTCCCAGAAATTCTCTGGTTCCTGTATCTTGGGGCTTGTAGCCTTTGTTATTGTTAAGATTTTTTATTTTAACTTAAGGCCTTTAGATTTGAACCCTTAAGAAGTTCGTGAATGTAGGAAGATTATGCTTTTAAAATTATCTTCCCTATTTAATTAAGCTATATTTTGGTGCTTTTACTTTCCAGAGTTAAACCTCTCTCCTAATTGGCTTTCACCTAAGTAAATTCAAAAGATTTGTCATTCTTCATTCTATGGAAAAGTATATAAACGTTACTGTTCATTTGAAGTTTCATCATAGATATTCAAGAGCGTGAGGCATATGGTTAGAATGAAGCCCTTTACCACACCATGCTGAAACCAAATGCCTAGCCTAGAAAGCTTGTATAATCTTCGTTGTTCTTCCATTCTCCCCCTTGAAAATGCAAGAGTTACCTGTCATCTCCATTAATTTGCACTGCTACCTTGTGTTTCTTTTGGTCATTGAAGCAAAATATGCCAATTAACTTTATTTTTTCATCCAAAAAGCAGTGGTTTTAATCCCAAATGCATTAACTAAAAATGCTTTCCAATCTCCCACAATGTTCAGGGAATAGCTAAGACCTAAGACTCTGATATCAAAAAGCATTTTAATTCAATTTGAATTGTATTATATAGTAAATGTAAGATTATGAAGTATTTTACTTATATTCATAAAAGTATGCTTAACAAGTATGTTGTGAATAGGGTGGTGTTATTTTTGTAGTTTCTTTCATGGAACACTTGGGTTTCATAAAACCAGTGATGTAAAAAAATTTCCAGGAACACATCAAATAAATTACTGTTTAATAGACAATGATTTGTCCGTGAAGAGTGATTATACCTTAAATGAATATTGTTGCAAGGTCAGTCAAAGAGGAAAGTTGATATTGGTTGATTGGTAGCATACCACTCTTGAAAGCACAGATATTATAGCTGGAAAAATCCTGTAAAGGGATCAAATTTGAAGGAAAGATAGTATAATATAAAGGTAATTTTTAAAGGGACAATATATTGGTACATATTGTACCTTAATACATATAATAAAAATATATATTCTATACTAAAGACTAAAGATTTCAGCAAATTTTTAATCTAAGTCCACTTTTATAGTTTGTTATACACATTTCTTAGAGAACAAGTAGGGAAAGTCTCATATCCTCGTCTCCAGATATGAATCTCTTCAGAATTAATTCTTACGAAGGCAGCTTTGGTTATGTTGACCCAAAAGTCTTATTCCTAATCTCCCCAAAGACTACCTGACTCAATTTAGGAGCTCTTGCGAACACCCATGAATTAGCTCCCATAGATTTTTTTGCCATAGGAGTCATGTTCCTGAAAGTTTGTGCTGTCATTAGGAATGGTTCTCTCTTTATCTGTCTGTGATTGGAGAATTGCTTTGTCTGATAAAATCTTTACATCTCCTGGTAAAGGGGAAGCTATGATCCTTATAACAAAGTGCTTTGCGGTTTAATGAGAGAGGGTTGTCTTTTGAGCATTGCGTCAAATGGACTTTGTGCTGTCCTTCCCAGTGACTTCAATGCCTTCTCTTGGGATGAAGGCTTTCCTGATTGCAGTTGGAGTTTTCAGTGTTCTTAGTAGCTCAGGCTGCACTTAAGTCCTGATATAAGTTAGCCATCTCTCTCCTCAGTTCCCAGATGAATGCTACTTAGCTATGACCTGAGATATTTGGTCTTTGAAGATGCCTGCTGGTCAGATCCTCTTCCTGAGATTGATCGCTTTGGATGTTTTGTAGCTCAGTTTTAAGATTGCTACATTTCTTCCTCCTAAGTTCCAGCTCTTGTGCGAAACCATGGATCTTCAGATTATAGCTCCATTTTTCTACCTGCCAGTTTGATGAAGGTGGATTTAAATGCTTTTTCGCCTGCTGAGTTTCTAGATGGCCTTAGAGGGAGGAGTTCTGCTTATTTAGATGGCATCTGCTCACTCAATACTTCCAAACATCTAGTTGTCCTTGTTTTATTCCAATGTGCTTTTCAAATTATCTTACTGATGTGTATGATAGCTCTTGTTTACTTGTTTTCACTTCACAGAACATGTTATTCTTCATCTTATCTGGTTCCTATCAATGTTTCTTCCAAAAATTATTCTTTTTTTTTTTTAAGTTCTCTCTTTGAATCCAGAAATTCTTTTCTTAATGTCTTCGTATAGAGTGACAGGGCAAAATAGGAAGCAACAGACTCATTCCTCAGTGTGTTAAGGTGGGAGCCACTGTGTCTCTGAGCTTTTCCACAATGCAGAAGGCAGATGCCATCCTCTGCCAACGCGTCCAGGACTGTTGGAGCCTGGCTTCCAATGGCCGGTCACTTTCCATTCCCCGGTGGTAGGAAACAAACTGAAAACAACTGGGGTGGCTGGAGGTCATCGGGACTCTGGTTTCCCCACAGACCCCACTGCTTGTCCAGCCACGGTAGCTGCCTCACTCCATGAGGGTGTTCCTTTCCTTGGATTGGGTCGCACCCCTGCCCCCCAGCTTTTCTAAAGAATCCTGTCATTTTTGGAGAAAAAGGAGTTAAGATTACTATATGTATATATAATTTTTATATGTTAATTTTTGGGGAACCCCATTGTCTAGTGAGTCAGACATCCGGAGTTGAATCTTAGCTCTGCTACTTGCCCGCTGGGACTGTGGTGAGTTAATTAACCTTTCTGGGCTTCAGTTACCTCAGCTGTGAAAGGAGGAGGATGACGTGGTCTCAGTAGGGCTGCTGAAATGTTTAGATCCAATAACTTATGTAAACTACTCAGCCCAGCACCGGGCACAGAATGGGTGCTCACTCAATAGCAGTTTCTCCTTCTCTCCAGCAGAATGCCAAGGTTTCTGCCCAAGCCCACCACAGGTTCTTAAATCTGGGCTTTGTTTTGTTTTGTTTTGTCCGTCATTTAATCTCCAGAGCAAATAATGTTTAGTCATGTTATGGGATCAGAAGCCTGGAGCAAACAAACTACTACCGCAGTGTAGATGAAAAACTAAATCAGTAAGAAATACTCAGTGTTATTTGATTCATTTCACCTATGACGGTTTTATTTATTTATTTTTGATGACACACCAATGGTCATACTATTATTTTAACGTATACACTCAGATATGTAAAGTTTTAATTACCCTTATAATTTCATCTATCAGAAAGTAATTATTTTTGCTTTGTTGACTTACAAGTTTTTGCTGAACTGGTCTCTTTAAAGCTTGTCATATTGTCTCTTTGTATATAGTAACTTAAGAAAGAGTGCAGAATGTGGGCAGGTAGCATAATTTTATAGTAGCCACATTTTAAGATAAAATGTAGAAACACCCTAATAATAAGGTTGGTACATTTGCTTCTTTTTAACTAATCCTGAATATTTTCTTTTTCTTGAAATGAGGTCTGTTTTTTTGGCTTTGCTTCTCATCTCTTTTGCGTGCGCTCAATAAACGTCTGTAGGTTTAACTTACAGAACTCATCTTGGGGTTTAATCGAGGCTTCCCTTACTGAATGGTGTTTCATGCTTGGTAGGGGCCTAGTCTGAGTAATCCTTTTGGCTAATTGGACCAAATAGTTTCCTGCAAGTTATCTGTGGTGAATTACAGTAGGAGAGCCCAGTGAAAACTGTCCACCCTAGTGACCAGGAGCTAGACCTCGGAGCTTATTAGACCTGAATCCATCTCTGGTTCACATGACATTAATTAGTTGTTGGTCTAGGCAAGTCACTTACTTACTATCTTTGTGCCTCAGTTTTCCTATCTGTAAAGTGGAATAATAATGCCTAATTTATCAGATTGTTGTAAGGATTAAATGAGACAGTACATGTCAACAACTTAGCCCAACACTTACATATACTGAGTCTTTAAGAAACCATAGCCATTATTATGTGATGGAAAATCCAGTGTTAATAAAACTTTATCTTATTGGTCACCTTAAAACAAAGCAACAACAAACCCAGTTTTTCATGTTATCAATTGAGATAATAGATTCTAAAGCCAGACTAATAGAAAAATGTCTTTTTGATGCATATAGGTTTATAGTTATTTGAATTGATAAAAGGGTCTATAGAATGTTAAATAGTAGTTAGCTGTTGAAATAATTAATCCAGTTTCTTAAAGATGTTTAACATAGGACCAAAGCCTAGTGTAGGCATTGGAAGAATTTAGTATACTTTTTGAAATTTTTCCAGTATTGGATCTGACTCACTGACTTGAAACAAACAAAACAGAAGCTTGTTCTCCCTGTGCCCTTAGTGCCAAGAAATAAATCATTGCTATATTCATCAAGTCATAAAGTTTAAATCGTCTCCGAGTTGGACACCTCAGGGTAGTATTTGATGCTAACCACTGATTCAACCAGGACCTGGTGATATTTAATGGACTGTTGTTCAAGGTCAGTTGACACTAGGTGCTGCATCGATATTAAAGTATTGCACAACAATATGGATGTATAAAAACGTCCATTAAGCAATGAATATAAATGAACGTTATTTGTCCTTGTAACCAAATATGCTATGGTTTACGGTTAGGTAACCACATACTGTGCATCAAGAAAATTTCCTTGCTTTAGCTTTACCAATAATTTGCCCTTTTTCTGAGCTACTCTTAGGGCTGTAGCTCCTTAGCCACAAAGCACACAGGCATTTCTTTATGTGTTTTTCCTGCTTTCCTATTTTCTGCAGGCCAGAACCCACCCCATCCACTCTGGGGTGGTGCTAATGCTCAAAAATGTCACTGTCTTTGCCCTTGATGGTAAAGTGCCAGCATTTCTTGAACACCTGCTGTGTGCAGTTGCCTTGACATGACTCCACTTGGAATTAGATGGTAGCTGCCAAAGGTCAAGCCGTTGGCTTCACGGTCAACATTCCCAGGTGAGATAGAGAACAGGGAAAGGAAATAAAAAGAAGGAGACAGGGTATAGAGAATGAAATCTTGTTGTTTGAATTCCTGAAAGAACTGGCAGAAATTTTAGGGAAAAGGGTAAGAAATTATTTTTACTTCTCAGCACCAGTATTCAGGCACAATATCTGAACAAATTATAAACTTTTAAAATAAATAAAATATTGCTTAGCTGTTACATAGGTATTCCTTAAGTAGCTTAGATTAATGTATTTTTAAAGTAGAAAGTTAGCATAGTTTGTTACAATATCAGATTTTTAATTTGACACACCACAGATGAGACCCTATAAATACTTAGTAATGAACTGCTGTCTCATCAGGCATTTAAGGTTTAATCACTTAGTCAATTTATATCTCACCGTCCTTACCTTGCCTGGTCCCTGTGACATTCACCATATTGTCAGTAAGCTGCTGTAACCTCAAGTGAGATTTGGCATTTTTCCCCATTCCTAACACCTGCCCTTTCATGTAGTGCTCCAAAAAATGAGATAGTTCTTTGTAGCACACATCAGTAGCTCAACAAGTGTTTCTTTGAAGCAACAGATTATTTACTCTTGTGCCGTATGGTTTGACCTCGGCACCTTTGCTGTCTAAAAACAGTCAGAAATATTTTCAAAACTTAGATTCCTCAAGATCAGTTTTGTCAAGGAAGCTGACTGGTGTTCCTAATAACATAGCAAGTCAAGCAGTACCTTTAGAACATCTGAATATTTACATTAGGATCAAAAGCTAGTTTTTCTTAAAATTTATATGTAAAAAAGAAAAACTGTGAGGCTGTACTAATCAAGATATTTCATGATCTTCAGAGAAACTACAGGATTTTAAAATTGCCACTTTGGATTGATGATGAATTCATGAAGAGTAGAAGAAATGACCCAGCTTGCCAGTGGTTGGTTGGAGAAACTTATAAAGATGTTCAGATTCTACATATATGTCTATACACAGGGGAGCACAGAAGGTTAGCCAGGACTTGCCCAAAGAGAAATCTGAGTAAACTTGATAGTTCCTGTGTCAATGGGGAAAATAGAAAGGCAGCTTAAATAAGTCAAGACTGTTTAGCATCTAATTATTATGCAGTGAACCCCCTTCTTTCCCTTGATTGTTAAAAATTCTTGAAACCCTGGAATTGCTCCTACGTTCAAGGCATGAGGCAGATTTGAAATTCTGCTAACACTTTCATTCGAGAACTGGCCAGTAGCAACTTTTTAACAGGAAGCAAAGAATTCTGGTGTTTGGTCCAGACCTGTATTTTTTGCATTCACCTCAAAGGAAGGTTTGTGAGAATTTATGACTGTTGTTTGTAATAACAACCTTTAAAAGTCAGCTATTCTCTATCCCCACCCAAATATATTTGCAAGATTACTTTTAAGTCCATAAAATCTATAAAAATCACCCAAATCCTTCTTCAAACTATTAAAATTTAGTTTTACACTGCTTCTTACAAGATTGATGTTTTCTCTCCACCGCTTAGAATAATATTTTATTTGTCTTAAATTATTTCAAAATTTAAGTTGGTATTGCCTTTGTTGTAGAAATCTTAAATTCTAGAATTTGGAAATTTGGCAAACAAGTTTGAGCAGGATATACCTTTCATAACAGTTCATAACACTATGCAGTCTTATAATCTGCCTTTTACATTGCCTTTTCCATCCTGAAGTGTCATAACACTTTTTACAGTTTACTACATGTAGCAGTCAACAGATTCCTTAATCATTTTAGTATCTTTGAACTTTATCCAGCATCCATTTATGTCTTGACATGTAGCTACCAGAATTAAAGACTGTTTGAGAGCAGAAATTAAAGTCTTCCTCAGCTAATGTTGAAATCAGGAATTCATTGTTTCTCCAAATCCTTTAAACCCTGACTTTTAGGCATGATTTTATGTTTTATTTTTTTGCACTCCATTCATTTGATGGAAACATTAATTAAGGTAATAGCACGGCAGCATTTCCCAGTGCCACTGTGAGTCCCTGAGCAGCGGTGCACGTTACATTAACTTCTTCAGATTATGAAGCCCCTATTTTGCACCGTGAAGCGGTAATTTCAGGGAATAGCGCTTAATGAAGTTCCCCCAGGTGTTGAACTTACTAGAGGAGCGTTGACTTCCTCTTTTAAGTGCAAGGAAAAATAAAGTAGGAGGTTTGCTTTGTTTTTGTTTTTGTTTTTAACAGATTTTTAATGCAACGAATTAAAACAATTAGAACTATACTTCAATTTAAAAATAAATAAAAACCACATTAGAATGACAGTTCTGGTCCTCTCTGCCTATTGAGCCAACATTAACTTGAATAAACACGAAACCATTGGCTTGCTAAAAAATAATTTTGGATTTTTCAGTTAACTGCCGCTGATGTGATAAGGACTGAGCAAAACATGCATATCTCTTCTTCTGAAAGTGGGACTACTAAGTATAAGACATTAAATCAACTTATTAAAAATTTAACACCTTTGTAAAGTGACAAAATTATTTTTTACTCCTAAATAAAATGCTTTCTTTTTTATTGTAATACAATTAATCACTTTATAATTATAGTTTTATTGAAGAAATCCTTCTTACCACCTTCCTCTTGAAACTTACTATAGTGATAAAATGCTGCTGTTAAACCATTAGGGACGTGCTCCACATGACATGGTGCATGATAGATGCTCAGCAAATTTTTATTGATATGTTGAAGGTCTACATGGTAATGGCCTCTTTCTATGTAACATGTACTTTTTGTAGTCAAATCTCAACTTTTATTTTTTTACTATATTTTAATTATGATCTAGGCCCTATTTATATTTAATTATCTTTCTAAAACTATTCTTATTAGATTTAATTCAAATGTAAAAATTTGTACTACAAAAACATTAAAATGAAAAAGAACATTAAAATGTGTTCATGTTTGAACTCTTTACACGGTTTTTTAAAATTTTTTAATTTAATTTTATTTATTTTTTTATACAGCAGGTTCTTATTAGTTACCCATTTTATACATATTAGTGTATACATGTCAATTCCAATCTCCCAATTCATCCCACCACCACCCCCCGCCCCCACGCCACTTCCCCACATTAGTGTCCATATGATTATTCTCTACATCTGTGTCTCAATTTCTGCTCTGCAAACTGGTTCATCTGTACCATTTTTCTAGGTTCCACATATATGCATTAATTTACGATATTTGTTTTTCTCTTTATGACTTACTTCACTCTGTATGACAGTCTCTAGATCCATCCACGTCTCTACAAATGATCCAATTTCGTTCCTTTTTATGGCTGAGTAATATACCATTGTATATATGTATCACATCTTCTTCCATTTCAGTCAATGAGTATTTAGTTTGCTTCCATGATCTGGCTATCGTAAATAGTGCTGCAGTGAACATTGGGGTGCATGTGGATTTTTCAGTTATGGTTTTCTCTGGGTATATGCCCAATAGTGTGATTGCTGGGTCATATGGTAATTCTATTTTTAGTTTTCTAAGGAACCTTACTGTTCTCCATAGTGGCTGTATCAATTTTCATTCCCACCAACAGTGCAAGAGGGTTCCCTTTTCTCCATACCCTCTCCAGCATTTGTTGTTTGTAGATTTTCTGATGATACCCATTCTAACTGATGTGAGGGGATACCTCACTGTAGTTTTGATTTGCATTTCTCTAATGATTAGTGATGTTGAGCAGCTTTTCATGTGCTTCTTGGACATCTGTATGTCTTCTTTGGAGAAATGTCTATTTAGGTCTTCTGCCCATTTTTGGATTGGGTTGTTTGTTTCTTTAATATTGAGCTGCATGAGCTGTTTATATATTTTGGACATTAATCCTATGTCCATTGATTCGTTTGCAAATATTTTTTCCCATTCTGAGGGTTGTCTTTTCGTCTTGTTTGTAGTTTCCTTTGCCGTGCAAAAACTTTTAAGTTTCATTAGGTCCCATTTGTTTGTTTTTGTTTTTATTTCCATTACTTTAGGAGGTGGATCAAAAAAGATCTTGCTGTGATTTATGTCAAAGAATATTCTTCCTATGTTTTCCTCTAAGAGTTTTATAGCGTCCGGTCTTACATTTAGGTCTCTAATCCATTTTGAGTTTATCTTTGTGTATGGTGTAAGGGAGTGTTCTAATTTCATTCTTTTACATGTAGCTGTCCAGTTTTCCTAGCACCACTTATTGAAGAGACTGTCTTTTCTCCATTGTATATCCTTGCCCCCTTTGTCATAGATTAGTTGACCATAAGTGTGTGGGTTTATCTCTGGGCTTTCTATCCTGTTCCATTGATCTACATTTCTGTTTTTGTGCCAGTACCATATTGTCTTGATTACTGTAGCTTTGTAGTATAGTCTGAAGTCTGGGAGTCTGATTCCTCCAGCTCCATTTTTTTCCCTCAAGACCACTTTGACTATTCGGGGTCTTTTGTGTCTCCATACGAATTTTAAGATTTTTTGTTCTAGTTCTGTAAAAAATGCCATTGGTAATTTGATAGGGATTGCATTGAATCTGTAGATTGCTTTGGGTAGTATAGTCATTTTCACAATATTGATTCTTCCAATCCAAGAACATGGTATATCTCTCCATCTGTTTGTATCATCTTAAATTTCTTTCATCAGTGTCTTATAGTTTTCTGCATACAGGTCTTTTTTCTTCCTAGGTAGGTTTATTCCTAGATATTTTATTCTTTTTGTTGCAGTGGTAAATGGGAGTGTTTCCTTAATTTCCCTTTCAGATTTTTCATCATTAGTGTATAGGCGTGCAAGAGATTTCTGTGCATTAATTTTGTATCCTGCAACTTTACCAAATTCATTGATTAGCTCTAGTAGTTTTCTGGTGGCATCTTTAGGATTCTCTATGTATAGTATCATGTCATCTGCAAACAGTGACAGCTTTACTTCTTCTTTTTCGATTTGGATTCCTTTTATTTCTTTTTCTTCTCTGATTGCTGTGGCTAAAACTTCCAAAACTATGTTGAATAATAGTGGTGAGAGTGGGCAACCTTGTCTTGTTCCTGATCTTGGCGGAAATGGTTTCAATTTTTCACCATTGAGGACGATGTTGCCTGTTGGTTTGTCATATATGGCCTTTATTATGTTGAGGAAAGTTCACTTTATGCCCACTTTCTGGAGAGTTTTTATCATAAATGGGTGTTGAATTTTGTCAAAAGCTTTTTCTGCATCTATTGAGATGATCATATGGTTTTTGTCCTTCAGTTTGTTAATATGGTGTATCACATTGTTTGATTTGCGTATATTGAAGAATCCTTGCATTCTTGGGATAAACCCCACTTGATCATGGTGTATGATCCTTTTAATGTGTTGTTGGATTCTGTTTGCTAGTATTTTGTTGAGGATTTTTGCATCTATGTTCATCAGTGATATTGGCCTGTAGCTTTCTTTCTTTGTGACATCTTTATCTGGTTTTGGTATCAGGGTGATGGTGGCCTCGTAGAATGAGTTTGGGAGTTTTCCTCCCTCTGCAATATTTTGGAAGAGTTTGAGAAGGATAGGTGATAGCTCTTCTCTAAATGGTTGATAGAATTCGCCTGTGAAGTGAATGGTCCTGGGCTTTTGTTTGTTGGAAGATATTTAATCACAGCTTCAATTTCAGTGCTTGTGATTGGTCTCCTCATATTTCCTATTTCTTCCTGGTTCAGTCTCAGAAGGTTGTGCATTTCTAAGAATTTGTCCATTTCTTCCAGGTTGTCCATTTTATTGGCATATAGTTGCTTGTAGTAATCTCTCATGATTCTTTGTATTTCTGCAATGTCAGTTGTTACTTCTCCTTTTTCACTTCTAATTCTATTGATTTGAGTATTCTCCCTTTTTTTCTTGATAAGTCTGGCTAATGGTTTATCAATTTTGTTTATCTTCTCAAAGAACCAGCTTTTAATTTTATTGATCTTTGCTATCGTTTCCTTCATTTCTTTCTTTGCCTCCATTCTTTTTCCAGGGTCCTGGATCTTCTTCACTAACATTATTCTGAATTGTTTTTCTGGAAGGTTGCCTATCTCCACTTCATTTAGTT
This sequence comes from Balaenoptera acutorostrata, assembly GCF_949987535.1. NCBI lineage: Eukaryota > Metazoa > Chordata > Mammalia > Artiodactyla > Balaenopteridae > Balaenoptera > Balaenoptera acutorostrata. Next base: position 63,248,064 of record NC_080070.1, read on the forward strand.
GTTCTTCTGGGGATTTATCTTGTTCCTTCATCTGGTACATAGCCCTCTGCCTTTTCATCTTGTCTGTCTTTCTGTGAATGGGGTTTTTGTTCTACAGGCTGCAGGATTGTAGTTCTTTTTGCTTCTGCTGTCTGCCCTCTGGTTGATGAGGCTATCTAAGAGGGTTGTGCAAGTTTCCTGATGGGAGGGACTGGTGGTGAGTAGAGCTGGCTGTTGCTCTGGTGGGCAGAGCTGAGTAAAACTTCAATCCACTTGTCTGGTGATTGGTGGGGCTGGGTTCCCTCCCTGGTGGTTGTTTGGCCTGAGGTGACCCAACACTGGAGCCTACCCGGGCTCTTTGGTGCGGCTAATGGCTGACTCTGGGAGGGCCCACGCCAAGGACTACTTCCCAGAACTTCTGCTGCCAGTGTCCTTGTCCCCACGGTGAGCCACAGCCACTCCCTGCCTCTGCAGGAGACCCTCCAACACTAGCAGGTAGGTCTAGTTCAGTCTCCTGTGGGGTCAGTGCTCCTTCCCCTGGGTCCTGATGCACACACTACTTTGTGTGTGCCCTCCAAGAGTGGAGTCTCTGTTTCCCGCAGTCTTGTCAAAGTCCTGCAATCAAATCCCGCTAACCTTCAAAGTCTGATTGTGTAGGAATTCCTTCTCCCGTTGCCGGACCCCCAGGTTGGGAAGCCTGGGGCTCAGAACCTTCACTGCAGTGGGTGGACTTCTGTGGTATAAGTATTTTCCAGTTTGTGAGTCACCCACCCAGCAGTTATGGGATTTGATTTTATTGTGATTGTACCTCTCCTACCGTCTCATTGCGGCTTCTCCTTTGTCTTTGGATGTGGGGTATCTTTTTTGGTGAGTTCCAGTATCTTCCTGTCGATGATTGTTCAGCAGTTATTTGTGATTGCGGTGCTCTCGCAAGAGGGAGTGAGAGCACGTCCTTCTACTCTGCCGTCTTGAACCAATCTCCTGAACTCTTTACCCTTTAATCATATGTTTTCATGTCTGGAAAGCAACTTACAGTGGTTGCTTTCAGGAGCGGCATGTCGGTGGAGAAGGAGACTTTTTACTAATTGATTAATTCAGCAAATATTTATAAAGCACCCATTATGTGCAGACACTATGTAAAGTGTTGGCTATTGCAGAGGTGACCAAGATGGACATGGTCCCTGTCTTTGTGAATTTTACAACCTAGTGGAAGAGCCAGGCATTTAATATGCACATATGCATACACACACACACACATATGTATTTACTTACAAATTGTAATGAGTGATATGAAAGAAAAGGATGCTATGAGAGAGAATTCACAAGGGGGAACTAATTTAGGGTAGGAGGTGGTTCAGGAAGTGATATTTGTGCTGAAACTTGAACGATGAATCAGAGTTAGCTGGGCAAGAAGTGGAGGAAAGCGTTCCAGGTAGAGGAACCAGCATGTGCAAAAGCCCTGAGGCAGAAAGGATTTTGGCTTACTGGAAGAACTGAAAGAAGACCAGTATCACTGAAGTACAGAGAGGAGCAAAGAACTGGGATGAAATTGGATAGGAACAGGCAGGTCAGAATATACAAGGTTTGGCAGTTTGAATTTTGTTCTGAAGTGCAAGGGGAATTTATTGAAGGAGTTTTAATAGAGGAATGGTAGTATCTGTTTTTTGTTTGTTTTAATTTAACGACCTCACTGGTCTTTAAAATAAAGAGGAGAATCTGTAGGATATGGCCTAGAGCAATAATAAATAGTCCAGGCGAGAGGTAGTGGTCACTTGGACTAGAGTAGTGACAGTAGAAATGGAGAGAAGTGAGCACATTTAGAATGTATTTGGGGATATGGTGATGGATTATATATGGGGACAAGGAGGTTCCCTAGAATTAAGTAAGTGTCCGATGGCATGAGCCATAGGGTGGAGGATATAGATGTCTAGAGAAGGAACAGGTTTTGGGGAACATCAAGAGTTCAGTCTTTAGACAAAGTAACTTTTATGTAGTAATGGAGGTTTTTAGTAGAGGTTTGGGCTTACAGTATAAATCTGGGGATTATCAGGGTGCAGATGGTATTCACATCTTTGTGAATGAATGTGATCACCTAGGGGGGGAATGTTGAGAAAGAGAGCCCAGGACCTGCCCCTAGGGAGCTCTGAAACCTAGAACTTGAGTAGAATAGGAGACGTTCATAGACGGACTGAGAAAGAACAGCCAGAGAGTCAAGAGGAAAATACTGAGGAGAATGGGTGTTGGGAAAGCTAAGAGAAAAGTGTTTCAGTAAGAATTAGACCCATTCTTGTGTAGTTGGAGTAAGCTTATATTACCTTTATAATTATATATGTATGTACATATATATTTTTTTCCCTAAAAAATGACTTTTTAATGTATTGGTGGGGCTGGCTGGAGCGTGTCGGGAGCGGGCGCTGAGGCCCAAGCCGCGGGACCCTAGCGAAGGCCGTGCCGAGGTCGCTGGGCCCCGCCGGGTGGCCCTAGCTGCCGCCATGGGCATCAGATTTTTAGAAGTTATCAAACCTTTCTGTGCAGTTCTACCAGAAATTCAGAAACCTGAAAGGAAAATCCAGTTTAGAGAGAAGGTACTATGGGCTGCTGTAACTCTTCATCTTCTTAGTATGTTGTCAGATACCATATTTGGAATCATGTCATCAGATTCTGCAGATCCTTTCTCCTGGATGAGAGTTATTCTTGCATTCAACAGAGGAACTTTAATGGAATTGGGTATATCCCCAGTTGTAACATCTGGTTTGATTATGCAGTTGTTAGCTGAAGCCAAAATCATTGAAGTTGGAGATATACCCAAAGACAGAGCCCTATTCATTGGAGCCCCAAAACTGTCTGGTATGATCATTACCATTGGGCAAGGCATTGTGTATGTCATGACGGACGTGTATGGGGATCCTGCTGAAATGGGTGCTGGAATCTGTCTCCTTATCATCATTCAGTTTGTTGCTGGTTTGATTGTGCTGCTGTTAGATGAGCTGCTACAGAAGGGTTACGGCTTGGGGTCTGGGATTTCCCTCTTTATTGCCACCAACTTCTGTGAAACCATTGTCTGGAAGGCCTTTAGTCCCACTACCATTAACAGTGGCAGAGGTACAGAGTTTGAGGGTGCAGTCATAGCTGTCTTTCATTTACTGGCCACCAAGACAGACAAAGGTCGAGCTCTAAGGGAGGCTTTCTATCGTCAGAATTTACCCAATCTCATGAACCTCATGGCTACAGTTTTTGTGTTTGCTGTTATATATTTTCAGGGATTTCATGTGGATCTTCACATTAAGTCGGCCCAGTACCGAGGGCAGTACAGCAGCTACCCCAAGCTCTTCTACACCTCCAACATCCCCATCATCCTGCAGTCGGCCCTGGTGTCCAACCTGTATGTTATTTCCCAGATGCTGTCAGTTCGATTTTTAGTAAATTTACCAGGCAACTTTTTAGTAAATTTACCAGGACAGTGGGCTGATGTCAGTTGGGGAGGACCTGCTTGTTCTTACCCAGTGGGGGGCCTTTGTTACTACCTTTCTCCTTCTGAGTCCATGGGCGCCATATTTGAGGATCCTGTCCATGTGGTTGTTTATAGCATCTTCATGTTGGGATCATGTGCATTCTTTTCTAAGATGTGGATAGAGGTGTCTGGTTCCTCAGCCAAAGATGTAGCTAAACAGCTTAAAGAACAGCAAATGGTAATGAGGGGCCACAGGGATACCTCTGTGGTTCATGAGCTTAATAGGTACATCCCCACGGCGGCTGCGTTTGGGGGCTTGTGCATCGGCGCCCTGTCCGTGTTGGCTGACTTCCGTCGGGGCCATCGGCTCAGGCACTGGAATTCTGCTTGCAGTCACTATTATTTATCAGTATTTTGAAATATTTGTTAAAGAACAGGCTGAAGTTGGCGGGATGGTGCTTTGTTTTTCTAAATGTTCCAGTATTTCTTTTTGTGTGTGTGAAAGGGAAAATATTTTGACACATTGTTTTTGTCAGATAATGCTGGCTCCTCTTTTCTTCTCTCACAGTTTGTTTTCAAGTGCTGACCGTCTCATTCCTGAAATGGGCACGGAGCTAAGCCTGTGTGCAGCATTAGTACCAGCTGCCTTAACACTGAAGTTTACATTATTCATTAAAAAACCTACATGCAGTGTTGCCTGTGATGCTGGAAAGCAATGTACCCGCCTTGCCATGTTCAGTTGTGACGGTGAGATGGTGACGTGGATCAGTTTTGCACACAACATTCAAGACACTCAATATTCCCCCCACTTGTTTAAAAATAAATGTAATTCAGATTGCCAAAAAAAAAAAGTATTGGTATCCAAAAAACAAACCTCACTGTACCTTAAAAAGTAAATTAACCAATGAGATGACCTTGGATGAGCTCTCTTTTGGAGTAATTTTTTTAAATGTACACCTATAAAAGACATGTTCAAGTACACGTACAAGATACATACAGAGTGGGAAATATACAACATGCAGAATCCAAGTAGAAATTGTTTTTATAAAATTAGCATCCTGTTTTCCATGTATTATTACATGCCTCTGCTGGTTGGATTAATAGGACTTTAAGAAATATAAATGTTAAGGTTGAGTTTAATTTAGTTTTGATTTCTTGTTTGTTCTGATGTGTCAAACTTGGAAAAGTAGGGATTTCTCTGCCTAAGTATGATTTCCCCTTCCTAGCTGGGTAATATAGCTTAACCAGTCAGACTTCAGGAATATGCCTGGTATTCCCCGAGCCTTTTTACAGTTGCAACAGCTGATGCTACTGAATTATTTTAGCAAATGATAGAATGTTTACTTGTAGAAGAAAGAATGGTGTAATGGAAAGAGCGTGGACTTGGATTCAGTCCTAGTTCGAATTCTTACTCCTGCACATTTGCACAGCCTACTTAATCTCTTCATCCTTAGCTTTCTCATGTATGAAGTGGCTATACATAATGAATACCTACTGCACAAAATTTTTGTGAGGGTTAAATGAAATTAAGTATGTAAAATGCTTAAGAAAATGTCTTTCACAAAGTGTGCACTTAATAAATGTATTGGGTTTTTTTTTTTTATGTTTATAAAAAATATAGTTTCTGGAGTCTCCTGGCCCTTGCATCCAATGTGCATCAGTCATTATTTTTCTCATCTAAAAAGATTAACATTTATTTTTCATCATAGAAAATGAGATTTTCACCATATACAATATTATTTATGTTTATAAATATAAAAAAATTTAAAAATCAAGGCATAATTCATGTAAGTATTGTTACTCTGTTTCTCAGGATGCCTTTTCTAAGTGACAACTGCTTAGAAGGATTAATTCTTTTAATTAATGAGCCTAACATTTAGAACCAAAATTTTTAGGTAAAGTGATTTTCAGGATTGTCAAGTGAAAAGAATGTAAGTATGAGTAATCACAGATTTGAAATTCTGTATTCATTTATCTGAAATAAGCTTGATTGACGACAGAGTTACTATTGTTTGATGCTTTAATTTTTTCATCTCCGATATTGATGTTTTATTTCATATAAAACGGCACTATGGTAGAACATTTGCTCTTCTTTCTGTGGTAGTAGACTTGCTTTAAACTAAACCCATCAAAGTGCTATACATTCAAATGCAATCATGTTAAAGTAATAATTCTCAGTGTGTTTGAGAAGACTTGCAGAGAAATATTTATTGTAAAGCACATGGCTTTTACAGTGCGTGCACTAGGCTGTTTTTGCTTGGTCTGTATGTATGTCTGTGTATCTGCATTCCTGTTGAAATCTGAAAGAGGTGCTGTATATTTAAGTATTCAGTTTAGTCACATCAGTGTGCATTTCTGTTTAAGTATCTGTAGAATTGGATTAGACGCAACACAATCAGATTTGGCTGGTGAGTCAAAATGAAATGTATATAAATTCACTTTCTTACAAATAAGTTGCTCTAAAATCAAAGTAGGAGAATAAATGTAGTGTGAAATGTTACGCAAAATCCAGGCACAGCATAATTAGCAAAGGTTAGTAGAAATGCTATTTGTTAAAACCTGAAGTGTAACAGTCAGTTTCCTCACAACAGGAAATAGCAAAGCAGTTAACAAACATCATCTGTCAAAAACAGTGTTAAGGCAGGTTAAGAACCACAAATATACGAAGTTTATAAGTTGTAAAACTGAAAAGGGAATGCATTTGATTTTAATATTTTTACAAATTTTTTAAATGTTATACCGATTGATTTATTTCAATAAAATTTCCAAAATCATGTTAATACTTCCTTTATCTATGGGCTGATAAAATATTTTAGATGTGGGATTTTCCTACTTTGGACAAAGTGATTCTACTGAAGGAAGAATCTACTCATAATTAAAACTGGGGAAAGTAAGTTATTTTTTTCCATTCTTCACTTTCTTAAAATTATTGTGGTAAAATATATATAACATAAAATTTTCCATTTTAACCATTTTAAATGTACAATTTAGTGGTATTAATTACATTTACAATGTCATGAAACCATCACCACTGTCTATTCCCAAAACTCTTTCATCACCCTAAACAGAAACTATATTTTTTAATAAAATCTTTATTGAGATATAATTCATATACTATAACATTAACTTACTTAAAGTGTACAATTCAATGGCTTTTAACATATTCACAGAGTTGAGCACTCGTTGTGTAGTTTTACAGGCAACTCTAGAACCTTTTCATCACTTCAGAAAGAAACTCTGTACCCAGTAGCAGTTACTTTTCATTTTCCCCAAACTTTCTGCCTCTATAGATTTCCATTTTCTGGACATTTTGTTTATAAACATTTTGTTTATTCATTCATCAGTTAATAGACATTCAGATTATATCTACTTTTTGGCTAATATTAATAATGCTGCTGTGAATATTTGTGTACAGGTTTTTGAGTATATATGTTTTCATTTCTCTTGTGTATATACCAAGGAGTGGAATTGCTGGGTCTTATGGTAACTCTATGTTTAATCATTTGAAAAACTCCAGACTGTTTTGCAAAGGGACTGGCCCATTTTACAGTCCTAAGTGCAGTGTGTGCAAGTTCCAATTTCTCAGTATCCTGGCCAATACTAATTGTTACTGTCTGTCTGTTTTTTCTTGTTTAATTAATTTTTATTGGAGTATACTTGCTTTACAGTGTTGTGTTAGTTTCTGCTGTACAGCAAAGTGAATCAGCTATACATATACATATATCCCCTCTTTTTTGGATTTCCTTCCCGTTTAGCTCACCACAGAGCATCGAGTAGAGTTCCCTGTACTATACAGTAGGTTCTCATTACTTATCTATTTTATACATAATAGAGTATATATGTCAATCCCAATCTCCCAATTCATCCTGTCCCCCCTTCTCCCCCTGTTATCCATACGTCCGTTCTCTATGTCTGTGTCTCTATTTCTGCTTTGCAAATAAGTTCATCTGTATCATTTTTCTAGATTCCACATATAAGCAATGTTATACAATATTTGTTTTTCTCTTTCTGACTTACTTCACTCTGTATGACAGCCTCTAGGTCCATCCGCATCTCTACAAATGACCCAATTTCATTCCTTTTTATGGCTGAGTAATATTCTATTGTATATATGTACCACATCTTCTTTATGCATTCTTCTGTTGACGGATATTTAGGTTGCTTCCATGCCCTGGCTATTGTAAATAGTGCTGCAGTGAACATTGGGGTGCATGTATCTTTTTGAATTATGGTATTCTCCAGGTATATGCCCAGGAGTGGAATTGCTGGATCATATGGTAGTTTTGTTTTTAGTTTTTTAAGGAGCCTCCATACTGTTCTCCCTAGTGGCTGTATCAATTTACATTCCCACCAACAGTTGTAGGAAGGTTCCCTTTTCTCCACACCCTCTCCAGCATTTATTGTTCATAGATTTTTTGATGGTGACCATTCTGACTGGTGTGAGGTGATACCTCATTGTAGTTTTGTTTTGCATTTCTCTAATAATTAGTGATGTTGAGCATCTTTTCATGTGTTTGTTGGCCCTCTGTATGTCTTCTTTGGAGAAATGTTTATTTAGGTCTTCTGCCCATTTTTTGATTGGGTTGTTTGTTTCTTTTTTGATACTAAGCTGCATGAGCTGCTTGTATATTTTGGAGATTAATCCCTTGTCAGTTGCTTCGTTTGCAAATATTTTCTCCCATTCTGAGGGTTGTCTTTTCATCTTGTTTATTGTTTCCTTTGCTGTGTAAAAGCTTTTAAGTTTAATTAGATCCCATTTGTTTATTTTTGTTTTTATTTTCATTACTCTAGGAGGTGGGTCAAAAAAGATCTTGCCTGTCTGTCTTTTTGCTTGTAGTCATCCTAGTGGATATGATGTAGTATCTTATTATGGCTTTGATTTGCATTTACCTGATGGCTAATGATGTTGAGCATTTTTTCATGTGCTTTTTGGCCATTTGTATATTTTCATTGGACCAATGATTATTCATATTTTTTCCTTATTTTTTAACTTGGCTATTTATGTTTTTATTATTGAGTTATAAGAGTTCTTTATATATTCTAGATACAAGTCTATCAGATATATGATTTGCAATTATTTTTTCCCATTCTGTAGGTTGTCTCATAAATCTTCCTTTTTGAGATTCTACTGCTTCTTCTTTCTGATTTCTAATTACATTGTGATGTTATTTTGAGAAATTCTGTTCTCCTTATGGGATGTACATATCAGTGACAAACTTAGAAAGGTTATACTTTTATTACTCTGTGCCAAGAAAGTTCATTTTCTAATCCTGCACTCTGTGCTGTAGCATTCAGGAAGCATTTATTTTGGTCCCTGCTTATGTGCTGTACACTGGAACCAACCTCTGGGGGTATAAGGTGGAACTCATTCTTGGTAAGCCTACAGTCTAGTGGACAGGTCAGAAAAAGTTATGTTGTCAGGAAAAGCGCTGTATCTTTACAAAGCAAGGAGAGTTTATTTTATTAGATTTATGATATAAACTTACAAGTAGTGGAAGGAGACTTGAACATCACTGAGTCTGTTTTACTTAATGATGTGTAAAACTAGTCTAGTTCAGTGATTTCCAACAAACAGTCTGTTTCCCCACATTTTCCACTGCCCCTCATCAGAGCTCCTGCTCAGTCTCTCTGAGCCCTGGAAGCTGATCATGCTGGCACATTATTTTTGTCATTTCCCAGGCTGTTATTCTCTCCTCTTACTCAAGTCTTATCTAGAATCCAAGGCCTACCTTAAGGCCCCTCATGACTGGTACGTTTATGATAACTGATCATCTTTTCTTTCTCTGATTAGTATAGTACTTTTGAACTTTAATGGCGTCTTAACTAATAGTCTCATGTTTGAATGCTTGGTTGCCCTCATAGCGTAATTGTACCATAGAGTTCAGACCATTTATTTCTTTGGGACACTACTCATGGAACCGAATGGAAGAAACATGATAAAAGCAAGAGTTTCTGTTCTAACTTGGTAAAATCATTTGGAAAAGTGATGGAGGGAAACATTCTCTGGGCAAAATCAGATAGCAATGAATTAGCATATGCATTAGTTGACATAGTTAATTAAACAAGCTGTTATGTTGAGTTGAAGGCAAGGAAAATATGCAGTCAGTTATATTTGAGGCTATTTAGCATGTTTCTTTTTTCTACCCCCAGATTTTTCATGGGATATGCAGTTTTAGTAGGTTAACTTGGAGCTCTCGTATGTTTAAAGTTTTCCATTTCACACATGTTGTCTAAATATGTGCACATAGTTTTTGCTTTTGCTACCAGCCTAATAAAAGCCTCTTGTGAATGCTTATCACCTTGTAAAGTAGTTACCAGAGCTACAGTAAAATTTGCCTGCAAGTGAAAAGGCTTTGACTTCCCTAGAGGGAGAATAAAAAACATATGAGACAAATAGCAGCAACTGAAATTATCTGGTGTAGAAAGTGGCAGAATGCCAACCAAATGCTCTGTCCCTAAAATGTTTTAAATTTTTATCTCAGCTCACTAAAAAGACCACCTTGTTTAAAGAACTTCAAACGCAAACTTGGAAATGTCTCATTATTTTGGTACAATTTACACAAACAGTCCCCTTTTTTTATTGCTATCTTCAGGGTTTAAGGTCCTGTAGATTTAAAAGAATTTTTTTAAGATGTTTATATCCCTTCTTAAAAATGGAGTGTTTGTATATGTGTGTTGTGTGTGTGTAAATTGTTACTGAAAGTTATTGCCATGTTTTTGATACTTCATATATCTAATTAGAAATGGTGTTGATTGTTCAATAGGCAAAGTGACCTTCAAGTGCATGGTGAGAAATAGTAATGAGATACCTTCACTAGCCCGTAGGCCATGAGGACTCTTTTCCTAAATAATAGAGATGCAAGGGGTTGATAAATCCTACTATTGTTTTGGAGTTGCCTTGGGAGGATATTATGTAGTGGTGTTTTGATGTCTGTTCTAGGGCAGAGGACAACTCTAGCCTTGCTTTGCTCAGAAGTATTGATATTTTTTTTGAAGTTATCATTTAGAAAAGTCACTCACCCTTTTTCCTTTATAACTCTTTATTTGATCCTTTCAGAAATCCCTAGAACAAGGCAGAGCAAATGCTTTTATCCTGGTTTATGGATGAGGAAAACTGAGGCTCAAAAATATCCAGTGACTTGGAAAGGTCACCAGGTAGTAGATCATGGGTTTTCTTCCACGGCTCTACAGTGTACTCAGAAAGCTTCAAATCTTGGGTTATTGTGATACTTAGCAATTATGAAATATATTTTTGCTCAGAAATAAAAAAATTCTTTTAACCAATTGAAACTGCCAGAAAGGCTGCCAGGGTAGTAACTCAAAACAGAGTGGAGACGGAAGGTTTTGGTCCTTTCATGTGAAGCGCTGAGCCCACTAGGTCAAGGTTTTGAGAAATGGGAAATCTTCATTGTTGCTTCCTGAGTTTCTCTCTGAAACTGTTTCTCTCTATAACTAAAAATTCGGCTGCCATTATTTTCAGTTTAACAGGTAATTTTCCTTGAAGGAAAAGGAAAGTTTGCTGTGCTCTTGGAAGAAAGTACAGAAATTAAATCTGAATCATTAAATTATTAGAGAATGTGCTGTTTCTGGGCCCAAAAATAGGAAAACAAAGTATAATCATCTAATAAGGCATTATATGTTTTATTGTATGCATTATGTTTTATTTTATATATAAAATTAAATCTTTTATTTTATTTATGTTTTATTATATACCTGTTTATGTCATAAGGTGAAACCAAATTCTGTTCCATGGATTAGAACATAATATAAATTCAGTACCTATTTATAAAATACAGATTTATAGAAATATTATGGAACTAATGATGACATTTTGATATTGCTGCTGCTACAGAACTAGATGACCAATCCCAGAATTGTAATATGAATTAATCACTCAATCTCGTTAGAGCTGCTATAAATTTTTTTAAAGGGAGCAGGTGAGATAGGACTTATCTTTGCCTTGGATTTATATTTATAGCAAAGTAATCAGCATTGTGCTGTGGCGGTATATTAATAATACAGTCATAATGCTGATGCACCTATTTACCAAAGTTTGTGAAATATATTTTACCTTTTCGTAGCTGTTCAAATGCTATATATCATGTTGCTCTTCTGAAAATAGTAGTACATTTTAATATATGTTTAAGTTTTTAAAATTATTTTTTAAATTAAAAATTTAGGGAGAAGAATTATAATATTTATTAGTTCAATAATACTTTGGGATTTAGCTCTGTCAGCCTAGAACCAGGCATGGTCATCAATGAATCTAACACCCAACTTCCTACACTCCAAATACCCCTTTGCATCCCATTTTATCGCTGTGCTAGAGACATCCCATCATACAAGATTTTCCTCCATCCTTGGCTCCTCTTAAATCAGTGTGATTACATTAATTTCTATATTTGCTTTTTTTTGTTTTGTTTTTCAAAAATTTCCCTTGCTAGTGCTTCTGAAAGTTCTAGCCTATAGCCTTTCCATTCTTGGTGTTGGTATTTTATAATGGATTTGAAGAAAAATTGCGTGGGATTCCAAGGAAAATATCTATCAGTTACTTTTTTTTGAAGTTAAAATGAATGCTGTAACAATTCCACAATAAATACAGTGAGATTTAATGTGTTAAATGAATTTAAATTGTTTTGACATTTTTTTTTCTTGAAGGACTCTCTTCTGGGTTTTTATAATCTCACTTAAGTAAGAATATAAAGTGGTTTAATTACTTTCCAGCAACACACACTCTAACAGCCAACATTCCAGGTTAAAGCTATGTGTCTTCTTTGGGTTTGAACTGTTTCCATTTAATCCAAGGGAAAATATTTGAGGGACATTAGTTGATGCATTTTCCAGAAATGGGAGTCGGTAAGTATTTTTTTCATAGCTTATAGAATATTTAGCAATTCGAGCCTTTAATATTTAATTTTATAACATTCTCAGTACTGGCAGCAAAGGCTTCCTCCAGAAATAGTGAGAAATTATGTGAATTCCCTTCTTGGTATGTTTAGGAGGGCAAGTCATAAATCTTTAGCCTCATATTTTTCTAAAATAAAACCAGGCATATATCTGCTCTGATCTAATATGCAGATGTAATGAAAATATTCACAGAGTAGTATATGTTAAGATTTTGAAAGTTCTCACAAAAGGTGGCATAAACTGAAACTGTTATTATGCAGAAATCTAAGCTGGAATTATTCTTTTCTGTGATAGTTTATCTAAGTTCTGTAAAAACTTTAATAACGTTAAGTACTAATGAAAGGACCTTGTGTGTCACATTTGCATTCATAAATATCCATGAAGGATCTCTTTCACCAATGTTATTCAATCTTAGTCCAGGACAAGGTCAGACATTGATTATGTTTGACAGTTTTAACAAAAGTGAATAGGGAAGATAGATTTTCTTAATTATATTGCTAGAATGGTGAGGGGCAACCATCTTTAATATGTAGTATAATATAGAAAGAGGAATGTTAATGGAGTAGAATAATGGTCAGTTACAACAATAATAATAACTACTATTTAATGAGCATCTGCTAGATGCTGGGCCACATAATAGCTCTTTATGTGTGTTTTATATAATGGGATTTTAGCACATATCTTAAGAAGTTCAGACAGCGTTATACCCATTTGCCCAAATACGGAAAATGAAGTTCCAAGAAATTAAATGATGTGCCTAAAGCTTCCCAGCTAGAGTCCATTTCACATACATCAGACTCTACTAGCCCAAGCTGCTTGCCAATGTTTGATTACCTGTGATCAGAGATAGGTAAAGGATTGATAATGTACAGGTTGTTTATTTGGCTCAGAATTGTGTTTGTGCTTTTAAATTTGAATTAACTGTCTTTGGCAGTTTGGAGTTTACAACATGATGGGAGATAGTAAAACACTCAAATTAGTGTGAATATCTTGATTTTAGCTTCTCTGATCACTCCCATTTCATATTACACGTGATTCATATTTTTCTTATATTTAACAAACGTGTGCAGCCCGAGTGTGTATCAGGCGCTGCTCTCAGTATTTATGAACACGAATTCATTTACTGCTCACAGCATCTCTATGGGGTATTATTTTATCCCTGTTTTACAGATGAGATAACTGAGGCACAGAGAAGTTAAGTGACTTGCCCAAAACCACGGGTAGAAAAGTGGCTGAGCTGGGATTTGAACCCAGTCAGTTTGGCTCTTAAGAGTTCGTGTTCTTAACTATGTGTATTTTTCAGATTTGACAGAATTCGGTGAAAGCCATAACTAAAACCTATTGCTGGACTTCCAAGAGTTAGAGGGTAAATGGAGATAATAAATAGTGTCAATAAAATATTTAAGAAGTAGTGACCCCCAATAAGAGCTTGGGATTCTCTATGTTAAAAATAAAAGATGAATCGTAAAGAGAAACTGAAAACAGCTTTAATTGTGGAAGAAGCCAGTTTTGACTGCTACTTTATAGATTGTTCAATGTTGTGCAGGCTTCCTTTTGTGTACACAGCTGAGCAGTGTGACTATAATGTCCTCATTACCGTTTCCTATGTTGTACCACTAGTTACATTACTTCCACTAATGAAGTATGGAGCTCTGTGATGACTCTTGCCCGCCCCAACTATATGTGTCGTGGCTTTAGCCCATATAAATGAGTTTTTTTTAATGGATCTATGGGGCAAATGAGACTTTCAGAGTTGTTACATTAAGATAGGGCTAATGTTTCCCGAGCTTTAGAGAGAGAGAGGCTGGATGCATCAATCAAAACAATGGATTGCTGAAACTGAAACTGAAGAAGTTTCTGAAAAACAGTCAGAAATTTTTGGTTAAGATTTCATCTTATATGGACTTCAACTTTGGCAAAAACTGAGATGAAGCAATTTTAGCTGTGCCAAGTAGGAAGGAAGGTTAGAGTTTGCTCTAAGACCTCCTGGAAGTGTACTTCAGCCTGAAATTGAATATTCACTGTGGAGGTGGAGGGACAGGTGGGGAGAAACGCCGAACTCCTTAAGCTAAGGACCTTTGGCTTAAACTGGGTCTTCTGACTCCTCTGTTTACCTGTAATCAGAGGCAAGTTTACCAGAAGCTGATTGACTGGGATTTAGGTTTCAGGGCCCCTTCCTTGCACAGGCCCCCCTCCAAGGCCCTGGGAAGATCACTAGCTGTGTATTCACAGGGCCATATGGTCTTGCAAAATTTGAAGAATTTTAAGATATTTAAAACACAATTAGTTAAGACTGCTGTCCCTTTTCTGCCCTGACCCTCCTTCCATCACATTTCTTCACATCTTAGATTGCTCTGGAGTGATCACAGGCATTTTTTTTGGATCTGGCTTAAAGGGAAGTTGAGCTGGGAATATACGACTTTAACTGCAGTTTAAAAAATGTTTCAGGAGTGTTTCAGTAAGACAACTGAGAAATTACAGATTCCCAATTTAAACATATATGAAGGGTTACTTCTTTTTTTTACCACTACCTTTATTTATTAAAGAACTGAGAAAGTTCAGATAATGGAACATAAAACTAAAGCAATAAAAATAAATGGTGAAATAAATAGAAACTATTCTGATGACCAAAAGTATATTGTAAAAAAAAATTCAGATTATCCCCAAAGCAGTAATTCATTTGAGAAGAAGAAATTTCAAATAGAATAAATAGGCTTGATGATTGTTTGAAGATCTAGTTAACAAAGAGGGATGAATGATATGAATATATCGGGAAAAGAGTTATGTTTCTTGCTGATTTGTCCACGATATGGAGAAAGTTAACAAAAAACTTCACAATATGTGTCTGCAATCAGCTTTATAGTTAATGAGTGCCTGCAATTTGAAGAATATTTGGGATTAGTTGCCACATAAGAAACTGAAACACCCTGATGTTTTGCAGCTCACATATGAAAGTAACTTTATAGAAGTTTTCCCAAATTTGACAATGATCCTAAAAATTGACTTGAGTTGTGAAGTTAAAGGAACCTTTCCTAGATATATATTTCTAAACAACTATGTTCCTATAGCACAATTAGAAGAAACATTAAATCATTCTTTAATTTTATATGTGGAAAAGTATATTATAAAATTGTCATTTGTCAAAATGTGGATAGTCAAAAATTTTAGGGAAAAAAAGGTATTATAGAGGTTTGCCAGATGATTAATTAATAAAAATAGGATGATATTTTTCTGGGTTTTGTGATGTTTGTGCTATTTTCAAGTGTTTAAAATTTGTAAATTTTGGTCACTTCTAAATGTATTTTCACTTTCTTGTATAATTTTGTATTCATAATTTTGTATTCTTTTTCAGAAGGGCTTTAAAAATTGTATAAGCTTCAGATCCCTTACAACTTGCATCTGCCCCTGCCTTTTTAATTTGAAAAAAAAAATATATGCTTATTATGTGGCAGAAGGCATAAAGTTGAGAAGTAAAAGGCCCATCCCTTGCCCTCAGTTCTAAGCCCCAGAAACAGGTTTAACCTTTCCTATATGTTTTCTACAGTTGTTAGATCTGCTTTGTCCAGTAACGTAGACTCTAGCCACACGTGGCTATGGAGCCCTTGAAATGTGGCTAAGGTACTGAATTTTTAACTTCATTTAAATTTTGTTTAATTCCATTAAAATTTAATTTCAGTGAACTTAAGTTTGAAATGAATACCCAAAATATTTATTAGAAAACTTTTAAGTATGTTTAGAACAATTTGGGTATGAAAATACTTTGGCTTTAAATTTTGAGAAATCTGGTGCATGTGTATGCTTGTTTCCACAAAGAGGATCATACTCTGCGTATACTGTTCTGCATCTTAGCTTATGACTTAACTATATGTTTTGCACATCTTTCCTTAGCAACTTACAGATTTATCTCATTCATTTATTAGCAGCATAATATTCTATTCTATTTGTACAACCTTTTTTCACACAGTTGCTGGAGTGATTTTTTTTTTTTTTTTTTTAGTATAAGTGAGATTGTGTCATTCCTGTGTTCAAAACCCTCCACTGGCTTTAAATCTATCTCAAAATAAAATCCCAGTCTGTGCCTTAAGGCCTAATTTGACCTGTTCCCTCACTGCTTTTCTGCTCACTTCCAGGTAGGATAAGCATCTATGCATCTGTAAAGTGGGGATTAAACACAGGTACTTCTTTCTTTTAAAAACCTCTGTCAGAAATATCACTAGTAAAGTGAAATCTCTCCACTTACAAAATTGAGTTTCTCACTTATCCGACCACCACCAGCTCCTTTTAAAGCAAAGAAGTCCTGTTTTCCTTCACCAGTAGTGCTCACTAAAGTAAAAGAAACCTTGTTAACCAAAGTAAAAAAATGTTGCAGGCTCCCTCTAATCAAGAGCACATTTAAAGGAGGAAATGGTGGGATGGCAGATAGCTGACGTACGTACACTGTGTCTTCAGAATTTGGTGCTTCTTTATTGCTAGATTAAATTTCAGAATTTGGAGTCTAAATTTTCCCTTTCACATCTGGTGGCACTTTTTTTTAATCAGTGTGCAAAGAGGAGAAAAATCTGTCTGCCTCGTCTCATGCCTGTCACCACAGTCCAGCCTATGCCAGCCTTAAGGAAAAGCCTTTTGCATTGGCAAGGAAACTCCAAAGTGGTTTCCAAGCATATGAAAAGTAAAGGAAGAGTTTTGCGGAAAAATGTAAGAATTTTTTTTAAACTGGAATGGTACAAAGTAAAAAAAAAACAATTTAATTAAACAGTGAAATGTGAAAACTTGCTGGCCCAGTGTGTACATAATGTTAGTGTTCCGGTGCTGCTAGTGTAAGGCAGACTCCTGTGATCTATTTAAAGCTTTACATTTAAGCATGTACATTTTTGGAGGATTTATGATTATTGACAGCTAAAGGGATCATAATGCATGGTATGGTGATAGTTGTAAACACATGGACTGGCACACATTTATCACTGATAAATGTGTTATGTGGACAAAATGAATAAACAAGGTTACCATGTTGCTTTCAGTAAGTAGTGTTTGTTAGAGCATTGTGCCCTGGGAGCATGGGGCTAGAGAAATCTGGGGTGAATTAAACAAAAAGAAAGGAATATGAAGTGATGGCAGAGAAGCAGTAAACTCTAAAAGTGAGGATACCCTGAAGTAGGACCCTAAAGGGCAAAGACGATTATTGAGAAACGAAAAGATAGCCTTTTGTGCCTGAGGCTAGGCAAGTGATGACCCCAGTTTGGCATTGTCAAAACTTTTTAGAGTAAGGCTTGAATGAAATCAGGAATGAGGACAGGTGGTGGATTGCCTTCTCAGAGAAGTTGAAAATTGAAGTGGACGTGTGTCTGAATTGAGTGTCACTTGAGACTGTTTATGAAGAAAGTGACAGAAAATCGGACTATTCCTGGCTTATAAATAAAAGGGGCATTAATTGGCTCTTCTACGCAGACAGTGCGTGAGTCAGGCTGACTTTAGCCATGCCCTGATTCAGGTTCTAAAGAAGGCCCAGAATCTTTGGCTTTACACTCCCCACCCCCCCCCCCGTGTGTAGACCTGGTCTTCAAACTAGCTGCCCCCCTCTCGTGGCAGGATGGCCACAGCAGCCCCACGCCTGTTCTTTGATGTCTGTGTTGGTCACCATTGTCTCCACACTGGGGGTTGCCTTTCCCACTCTTCAGGGTGTCTTTTAATAAACAAGTTTTTAATTTTAATGTTGAATTGATCAATCTTTTCCCCTTTCGGTTAGTACTTTATGGGTCTGTGCAGGTTATCTTTGCCTACCTCAAGTTCAAGACACTATTCCCTTATGTTATCTTTTAGTCAGTACTGTTTTACCAATCATATATAGAGTAAGAGTCTGCTCAGAATTTCTTTAACGTTTCTGAATGATTCTACTCTGTGACCAGGGTTGAGGATCGCTGGCCTGGATGGTGCTGAGAGTCTTCCCGAGATTCCTGGATGCTGCCACAGCGTGGGGTGCCTGCTCACCCCAGAAGAGATGAGCAGTTTGGTAGAACACCCGTGTTGATCTATTTTGTGGCAAACTAATATGCATAAAAGCTTTTCATTTTAAATGAATAGGATTTTGCCTTTTTTTGAGAGATGAGTTACTACTTCTATTAAGAGGTGAATGATGTGTTAGTGGTTAGTAAATAGAGAAAAATCAATTATATGTTCAGGGTGTCGTCTTGGATTCTGAGATCTTGAGACACTTCAGCTTCAGGACTCCTTGAGCCTTCCTTTTTGACATCGTTGCACATATAAGGTATCCAAGATGTGAGAAAATAAAATTATTCCAGATGTTGCACCTTTTTCATTTTTTAGAATGTTTCCATCTAATCCTCTCCCCCAAAGAAAAATTCCCCTTGGAATTGCTTCTGTTATTATTGGTATTCGTTTTTAAACCTTGACAACCATGTGGACATAGTACAGGTGGTTTTGTAAGAGAGTGAGCTATAAAGTTCTTTGTGCCGCGCTGTAGAAGAGGAAATACTTAAAAATTACCAAAGCAAAGCTGCTTTAAAAGTAATTGAACAGGTTTTGGAGCCAGATGTAAGTTAGGTAACTTCTTTTTTGAAGATGAGTTAACAGATATTTGGTAATTATAATTTTGGATAGACAGGCAGCAATATACTGATTACATGTCAGACTCTGGCTAGAATCCTCCCTCCACCACTTGGTAGCTATGTGGCCTTGGCAAGTCCTTCAACCTTTCTGAAGTGAACATGATAGTCATTCCTACCTCATAGGGGCATTGTATGGATTAAATAGAAAATGCAGAGAATGCAGATAAGGCTCAAAGCTATCAATGCCTGGTACATAGTATGTGCTCACTAAATCGTGGTTATTCCCTTGGTTCTGCCTCCATCACCATTCCAGAGGCTGCAGCAGGATCTGTGTTGTGTTTGAGCCTATCTCCTCATGGTCCCTCACAGTGGGGGGATTGGGGAGGCGCACTCTAAAGTCAACATGCAAAAGTTGAGGGAAGGATCTGGGGTGTGATTTATTTAAAATTTTCTAAAAATGTGTTTACTTAGTTGGATTTTTTTGTTTGTTTTTGTTATGTTATTTTGAGAACCAAAGACTTCTTTGCTTCCTTGCTCTCACAAAGCCTATGCCAATGGTCTTGAACCCCTCAACATCTGCCTAGTCTTTATGTATCTGTGTTTATGCTGAATTTTGATAGTGCATATCTCAAAAGACAAAGTGTAAGAGATGTTTTTAATGCATCTTTTCTTATCTTGAAATTTTATTATATAATAATTAAGTTTCACGAAAGTTATGAAGTATAATATAATCATCTGTGTGTCTAGCACTAGCTTTAGAAATGAAACACTACAGATGGGTACCGCAGAAGCTGCCTGTGTACCCCTTCAGCCCCCATAGAAGTAGCCACTCATTCCCAAGTCATTTTCTTGTACTTTTACCACATATGGTATGTAATTCCAAACTATATATAGTATTGTTTTGCTTGTTTTAAAAGTTTATATAAGTACTGTTATTTTCTTTGTCTTCTGCTGCAATTTGCTTTTTCTAGTCAATGCTGCATTTGTCAGATTCATCTGTGTTGATATTTGTAGTTGGTATTTATCTGGCCCATTCATTTTAACTGCTGTATAGTATTTCTTTGCATGAAGATACCATAATTTATTTACCCCTTCTCCTGGTAGCAGGCATTTATAGCCTCTCTCATAGACAATGCTGCCATCAACAGTTCTGTACATGTTTTGCTTCACAGAACTTTGTACCTTTGGTTTAGTTTTGTTTGTTTTTATACAGGAGAGGAATTTTTTTTTTTTAGTCTAGTCACATTTTGTGGGCCTCAGTTTTTTCATTATAGTGGTAGTAAGATTGAACTACAGACAGTCCCTGACTTAACGATTGTTCAACTTAACGATATTTCAACTTTACAATGGCATAATATGCATTCCGTAGAAACTGTACTTTGAATATTGGATTTTGATCTTTTTCTGGTCTAGCAATATGCAGTATGATCACACAATCATGAGGGTAAACAACTGATACACTGACAACCATTCTGTACCCATATAGCCATTCTGTTTTTCACTTTCAGTATAGTCTTCAATAGATTACATAAGATATTCCACAGTTTATTATCAAATAGGATTTGTGTTAAATAATTTTACCCAACTGTAGGCGAATATAAGTGTTCTGAGCACATTTAAGGTAGGCTGGGCTAAGCTATGATGTTTGGTAGGTTAGGTGTATTAAATGCATTTATGACTTATGATAGTTTCTACTTAAACCCATTGTAAGTCGAGGAAGATCTATCTCTCTTTTATATCTTTTCTAGTTCAAAATTGCACTTTTATATAGGTTATTTAACTAGGTAGTATGAATTACTGGATTTTGTTATTAGTATAATTTCACAGTCCCGTTAGTGTATCTCTTCAAGTCATTCTGTAGGATGTGGATTTTACTTTTGCAAGGGAAGGTTCCATTTTGAACATTTTTGAGGACAAAAATATATGCACTAACCATATGACCCAGCAATCCCGCTACCGGGCATATACCCAGAGAAAACCATAATTCAAAAAGACACATGCACCCCAATGTTCATTGCAGCACTATTTACAATAGCCAGGTCAGGGATGCAACCTAAATGCCCATCGACAGACGAATGGATAAAGAAGATGTGGTACATATATACAATGGAATATTAGTCATAAAAAGGAATGAAATTGGGTCATTTTAGAGACATGGATGGACCTAGAGACTGTCATACAGAGTGAAGTAAGTCAGAAAGAGAAAAACAAATATCGTATATTAACACATATATGTGGAATCTAGAAAAATGGTACAGATGAACCGGTTTGCAAGGCAGAAATAGAGACACAGGTGTAGAGAGCAAACATATGGACACCAAGGGGGGAAAGCGGGGGTGGGGTGGGGGGGTATGATGAATTGGGAGATTGGGATTGACATGTATGCACTGATGTGTATAAAATGGATGACTAATAAGAACCTGCTGTATAAAAAAATAATAAAATAAAATTTAAAAATATATATGCAATATTAGAAATGTTCATTAAGTATAATGGCACAAGACACTAAATGTGTTTCCCCTTGATTTTGTTTCTCTTTCCTGGAATTTATAGTAACTACAAGTGCTACTAATTAGAATAAACACACTTATATATTGATACATATGTGAAGTAGGCTGTCTACTTATGCTGGATCAGCTTCGTCTGGCATCAGTCTGGACACAGAACTCTGTCCCTCTACTTTATTCTACAAGAGGTCCAGTCACATTGAGCATTTTGTGTCTGTTCTCTTTAAATTTGATTGAAATGTATAGGGTCATAGCATTCTGTTGCTCCCTTTGCCTTTCTCTCTCTTTTGCTTCTTACATACTAAATGAAAACCTAATGTAAGAATGAATAGGAAAGTACTGTAATGAAGAAGAACGTAGTAGAGAATCTGAAGCAATGAGAGATTAAACCTGACTGAAAGACCTGGAAAGGATTCTTAGAAGAAGGGGAATTCAAGCTGGGCCTCAAAGGGTGAAGACCTTAAAGGTCTGTGGCAAGGAGGAGGAATGGGGAGCCTCTGAACTAGGCCATCTCTTTGCCGATTACCAACACCAGAGCAGCCTCTAATATCACCACACAGAACAGAAGAAGCACTTAGCTCTGCCCAAATTTCTGGCCTACAAATATGTGAGGTGTAAAAAAAACAGTCATTGTTTCAAGTCGTAAGTTTGGACTAATTTGTTATGCACCAAGAGATAACAGAAATGCAAGCAAAGCCAAGGAGGGGAATGATTTTTTTTTTTTTTTTTGATGCTTGCTGAAGACAATACTTAATCATCCAAAACCTCTCCCCACAAAATACAATACTTAGTGTAATTTAGAACTTCTAGCAGGAAGACTGAGTTTGGAGAGAATTCCAGGCAGAGGAAATGACCTGAACAAAGATAGCAAGGCAAGGAAGGACAGGATATATGTAAAGCAGACAGTAATTAGATGTGACCGGGAGTAGGGTACCTCTTGGGGAGTAGGGTACCTGTTGGGGAGTAGGGTAAGACTAGACTAGAAAGGAAGGTTAGGACATGGTTACCGAGGGCCTTGAATGTGAGGTTGAAGAGACTGTATGACATAGAGCCCCTGAAGACATTTTGGAAAGAGAAGTACTAGTGGGACTCTTTAGGAAATCCTTTCCAATATTTCTGTAATGGACTCAAATGTGGAGAAATTAGGGGATCCATTTGGAAGCTATCGCAAGATGTTATGTGAGTCTGATTTGTGAAGACTGGAAAATAGATGGAAAACATTTTGGGCTGGGCCACCATTAACCCACTCAGTGCATTCTGGGAATTAAAAGAGTGGCCCTTCTTCAAGACCTTTTACTTCCAACTGTTAGAAAATTGTTGTAATATATTTATTTAGTTAGAATAAGACACTTGACTGACGTCTACCGGGAATTTGTTTTAAGTCTACACATCCACGATGTGAATGCTCCTCCCCCCAGATGTGACACTTCAGTGCAGTACACAACTTGTACAACTATGCCTGTGGCCATAATCATGTGGGTATGAGTGATAGGACTTGGTAACTGATTGTATTATTCTTCAGAGGGAAAAGGAAGAAACTTCAAGTCTGGCTGGCAGGGAAGTTGGTAGTAACATTAATAGAATTGGAACCTATTCTTAGCAAGTATGTTCACAAAACAGAATTATTCTAAACATGAATAATTTAAGACATTAATAATTTTGTTCATTGATCCTAGTAGTTTGCATTTACTCAATAAGAATTTTGTTATCTTCTAGAGTTTCAGCTTTCCAACCCTTTGTGACATCTGAGAATGTTGACCAATCCCTCTTCCCTTTTGGGTTCCATAAGCCCCTCTCTCCTATATCTTTTCCTTCTTCCCTGAGCATTGCTTTTTCTCAATCTCCTTTGCAGGCCCCCTTTTCTCAGGTTTTCATTCTTGTGCCTTTGCATACAGTGGATGCACAATAAGTATTTGCTGAATTGACTCACATTGCCTTTGAAAGATCAGATTCAGGTTGACCAGGAGACTGACTCATAGGCGCCAGGGACTAAGGGTGTGCCGGAATTCAGAAAGTAGAAACCTATCCTAAATACAGTTCCTTGTTTTAGAATCTGTTTTCTACACAATGGGTCACTCTTTATTGGGGAATTCCTGTACTGTTGATCTGTTCATCATTGTTTAGCAGTGGCATACCAGGAGAACAAATTATTTACACTGGCAGTGTCATAAGGGTGTGTCTAACTCAGAAAATACTTTCAAATAAAATAATGAAGCTTCCCCAGCTTTTAGCTTGGGAAGAATGAAAAGTTACTTAAAAAAAAAAAAAACTCAACTTATATTCAAGTACGTAAGAGTTAAATAAGACGACATTCACATATTTTCGTTTGCGATTACTTGCTAACATTCTTACCACCACTGCCATCCCCTCCCACCACCCATTCACCTAGGTTTCTTTTGCTTTCATTTTTCATGGGGCTTGTGTATCAAGGCAAACCCAAGAACTTTGCTCTTCTGATACAACTTCACAAACATTTATTGTGTGGCTGCTTTGTGCGAAGTGCTGTGGGAGACCTCATGAAAGATACAGAGGTTTCAGATTGCTTCTGCCCTGCAGGAGAGCCTGGCTTAATGGGAGAAGTAGACACATATGCAACTGCTCCAGGGCAGGTGATGACAAGGGTCATAATATAGTGCAGACAGAGCCAGGATTCCCTGTGTAAACATCACTCTAAGACTGAGCCACATACATGGACTTGCCATATTTCTTTTCTAAATTGCACGTTTGACTCTTAACCTTCCTGGGTTGGATTAGAATGTGTTTTCTTCGAAGATTCTTGAGTCAAAAATGCACTATGATAATTAAGATTTAACCTAATTTAACTAAAAATGCATTGAGTAACATTATTTTTGCCAGACTTTTTAAATGTGTTTAAGTCGGCACTGTCAAAAGAAACTAGAGAAAACTAGAGTGATACTAAGTAAACAAGGATATAAAACAGGGGTTTTATGTTTACATAAGCCCAGTATTTAGGAAATAAATATCCTGAAATTCCCTAGCCAAGTTATATTTTAAAATATGTTTTGAGCACAAGAAAAAAGTTATAAACAGCATAGTAGGAGAGAATAAATATAACTCTCATAAATATAATGAGGTAGTATTTAAAATATTGAATGGATCATTGCTATTTAATTAAGGTGCCTTTTATTAAAACCAATGACATTTTTATAGTTATTGGAGAACCAAAGACATTTGAATTTTTAAAATTTAAATGCATTTAAGATTTGAAATTTAAACAAAAAATGTTACTTTTGCTTCTTTTTAAATAATCATTGCCTCTCTATTAACTCAATCTCAAAAAAATGAATGGGTGAAATTAAACCACATGTACATAATGTACAAAAATAAATGATACTAAAACTCATTTTAACTTTTGTTTTAAGCTAGTTGTAAAATTAAGTGATACGATTTGTATAGTAAGTAAACAACTCAGGTTTACTGATTTAATAACATGATGATTTGCAACTTTTACTTAAATTCATTCTTCTTACTAAGATGAAATGCAGCTTCTTCATAGAGGCATATTACCTAGTTTTCCTTTGCATTTTCATTAAAAATATAAAATCAGAAATGAATAGCATGTCAACCAATTTTACAGATGATAGTAAATAGGGAAGCATCTCAAATAGTGAAGTAAGAGAAGTATCACAAAGATACCTAAAAAGGTTTAGAACTATCACAGGAAATAGTAAGTGAGATTCAGCCTAAGAAAATGCAAGCTAATGCATGTAAGAGCAAATAAACTGAAAGAGATATTCAATGGGAGAAAATGCTTAGTAATGCTGAAAGGCAGCCGAGGTGGTATCAGACAGCAAAGTAGGTATGAGGTTGCAATGGGATGTGGCAGGTACAAAGAGCTATTGCCATTTGGAGTCATCTTGCAAACTCATTACAATGAAGAAAGGAAGCAGAAAGCTCCTACAAACTGACAGTATTAAGAACATATTTGTCAGACTTCCCTGGTGGTCCAGTGGTTAAGACTCCTCACTTCCAGTGCAGTGGGTGCAGGTTCAATCCCTAGTCGGGGAACAAAGATCCCACATGCCATGTGGCATGGCAAAAAAAAAAAAAAAAGAATATATTTGTCTTATACCAAGCCAAGAGCATCCAAACCAGTAGCTGCCAATATTTTGAATAATTTGGAAAATAGAAATTATAGTGCTTAGAATAGGGAAGAATTGGCTTAATAAATAAGATCTTAAAAATAAAATGCCTTCTCTGTGGTTAAGTAATAAAACAGTATGAAGTTATATGATGGATATAAGCAACTTACTGGAAGACAGCTTTGTTTAGATTAGACTGAGACCATGGATTCTGGGAATAATGTGAACACTTTTATAGGCAATTCTCAACATCTAGGCCAATTGTGCAGATTGCAAAAGAGCATCTTAAGACAATGATGGGAGCTGGATCACTCGAGGTGAGTTTGGAGTTCATGAAGGACTCCACTAAGTAACAGTGCCAGAATTGATTGGAAACAGTGTGTTTTAACAACGAGGTCATATTTCTCCCGTTGTCTCTACTGGTCAGATTATTCTGCCTCATTGTTTGTCGTTCAGTGTTTGTACTCTAGGACCATGCATATGTCTTTGCCAGGGTACCCTCTCCCTTCTCTTAGCACCTTTTTTGATCTTGGCTTTTAGAATTTCTTTGACTGGGTACCTTTTATGTCTGCCACTGGCCTTCCGTTTCTTTTGAAAGCACTTCCTTCCCTATGCATACCTGCTATCCTGTTTTAGCACTGATCATATTTGTATTTCAGCAGCCGCTGTCTACTACTGATGGCACCTCTTTGCTCTGATTCTATCATTAATAAGGACACATCAAGTCAGATGTTATCTTGGCTTCTCATACTCAAATTATTGAAGCCCTGTTCCTAGTCATCTCTTCCCAAATCCAGCAAATATACAGCTTTCCACGTAGGCTGGTAAGGACAGCATCTCACTGATCAAAAAGCCTGAACTCTTTCTAACCCTCGCTCATATCCTATCTTCTCACCACTTTACTCTTTATGTATCTGTTCCTTTTCCTCCAATAACCAAATTCTTACTCTGGTTTTGAGATCTTTCTCTCAAAAGATTCCTTTTGTTTGTAGCATAATATTCCAGTGTTTAATAATAATGATATTTAATAAAATTATACCATTG
Source organism: Balaenoptera acutorostrata (assembly GCF_949987535.1). Classification (NCBI taxonomy): domain Eukaryota; kingdom Metazoa; phylum Chordata; class Mammalia; order Artiodactyla; family Balaenopteridae; genus Balaenoptera; species Balaenoptera acutorostrata. Next base: position 63,274,618 of record NC_080070.1, read on the forward strand.
TCTCCAAAACTGTTGGTGACTTATAAAAAATTTCTAATTTAAATTAAATTTCTATATTTTGCTACTTATGTAAAAATCTTAGGAAAAGGAAATTAATCATATTAAGCAAATTTTTAAAATTTTGTAGCTTAACATTAAAGCTCTAGAAGTTGCCTTTCAAAATGGAAAATTGTTAGGTCATTGAATTTGTTAACTTTCATCAAACTGTCAGTCATGTCTTGAGTTCCATCTCTGTGTCAGGGATTGAGCTAGGCCTGCACTGAGGATTATAAGTGACATGTGGTCTTTGGCCTTAAAAGGCTCACATTCTTGTTATGGGCAGTAATTTTGGTTGGTTGACTGAGAAACCATTCATATGTTTAATAAATATTTATGGAGCTCTGGCCCTCTGCAAGGCACTATGCTAGGGTCTGAGGATACAGTATGGGAAGCAGGACACATAAGATCCCTGCCCACATGGGTTTCAGTGGGTAGGGGCACTTAACCTAATAGGTGAGTGTGGAGGAACTATAGAAGGATAAAAGTCAGGGGTGACAATGGGGAAGAATACTGCAGAGCACAGGGGGCTTACAGAACTGAAAGAGGGTTGATGTGAGTTTAGATTCAGTTGGGGACTGGTGAGTTTGACTGTTAAAGAGAGAAGAGAAGAGGGCTGGTAGCTAGAGGAACACCTGAGATTCTTACAGGCTTATCTAATAAGCACAATCTGTAATTTTAGAAATAAAATGGCCTATCCAAAATTTTAGAAATAATTATCTTCCCCCTATTTAGTATCTTTGGGGTATTTTTCTGAATATTTATTAAATTCTTAGCCAAGAAAGTAGTATGTGTTGCATGTGTGTGTGTGTGTAAGTGGTAGAACGGTTCTCCTCAGTTACAAGTGATTTTAATAATGGAATAATAATTTTAATCAGAATTAGCCTTCTGATCATTTGTTTGGGGTAGAATCTTATGTTAGAATCCAAATATGGGGGACTTCCCTGGTGGCGCAGTGGTTAAGAATCCGCCTGCCAATGCAGGGGACACAGGTTTGAGCCCTGGTCTGGGAAGATCCCACATGCTGCAGAGCAACTAAGCCCGTGCACCACAACTACTGAGCCTGCGCTCTAGAGCCCATGAGCCACAACTACTGAGCCTGTGTGCCGCAACTACTGAAGCCTGCTTGCCTAGAGCCCCTGCTCCACAATAAGAGAAGCCACCACAATGAGAAGCCCGCGCACCGCAGCAAAGAGTAGCCCCTGCTCGCCGCAACTAGGGAAGGCCTGCGCGCAGCAACAAACACCCAATGCAGCCAAAACTAAGTAATAAATAAATACATTTATTTTTAAAAAAAGAATCCAAATATGCCAGAACCCAAATGTAGCAGTTTCCTCATTTTAATAAAATTGTGGTTACAGATTACAGCTCATCAGATTATAATAGTGCAACCTTGCCAGTAAGCAGCAAAATTTACTTGTCTGTTTCTTCTTCCAGGGTACCTATGTAGTTAAATTCAATCAATTTTTTTTTAGAAATTTGATTTTATAAACATTTTTTTTCAATTATTAATTAATTTATTTATGGCTGTGTTGGGTCTTCGTTTCTGTGCTAGGGCTTTCTCTAGTTGTGGCAAGCGGGGTCCACTCTTCATCGCGGTGCGTGGGCCTCTCACTATCGCGGCCTCTCTTGCTACTGAGCACAGGCTCCAGACGCGCAGGCTCAGTAATTGTGGCTTACGGGACCAGTTGCTCCGTGGCATGTGGGATCTTCCCAGACCAGGGCTCGAACCCGTGTCCCCTGCATTGGCAGGCAGACTCAACCACTGCGCCACCAGGGAAGCCCTCAATCAATTTTTTAAAATATTTTTTTTACTACAAGTTATTGCTTATCACAGGCAAACCCAATGACATACTTATATCTGCAGGACAACAATTTACATTAGGAAGTAAAACTTTTACTATTTAACATTAGAGTTCATCTGATTAATAAACTGATATTGCCTCAGGTCTCAAACTTTGTCGTGAATAAAATAGGTCCTCATGCTGTTTAAAAACAGTGCACCAGGGCTTCCCTGGTGGCGCAGTGGTTGAGAATCTGCCTGCTAATGCAGGGGACACGGGTTCGAGCCCTGGTCTGGGAAGATCCCACATGCCACGGAGCAGCTGGGCCCGTGAGCCACAATTGCTGAGCCTGCGCGTCTGGAGCCTGTGCCCCGCAACGGGAGGGGCCGCGATGGAGAGAGGCCCGCGCACTGCGATGAAGAGCGGTCCCCACACCGCAATGAAGAGTGGTCCCTGCTTGCCGCAACTGGAGAAAGCCCTCGCACGAACCGAAGACCCAACACAGCAAAAATAAATAAATAAATAAAGGATAGTCTTCTAAAAAAACAAAAAAAAAACAAAAAAAAAAAACAGTGCACCAGCTGCAAGTCCAGAAAACACTTGCTGTTGCTCACATAATAAAAGAACCCCCAAAGCCTTATAATTTATAGATTCATAACCACTTCTTGTTGAATTTATTCCTCTAAATGGTGCAGGTGCTGCTTTGGTTTAAAACATACAACCCTTTTTAGGCAATCTGCAAGTATTCCAAGGTGCTTAATTTTTCGCTTCTTATATTGTGAGCTGGTTAAACTCAGCACTTCATTTAGAGCTCAAAGGTGTGATTGTTTTAAAACTTACCTAATATTCCTTTTTTTTAATCATTTAAATATAGATGTAATTTCCTACAAATGTGTAATTGATCATTTAAGATTTGGACAGTTCATTTTTATTTATTTTTTATTGAAGTATAGTTGATTTACAATGTTGTGTTAATTTCTGCTGCATAGCAAAGTGATTCAGTTGTACATATATTTATATACATTCTTCTTTTATGTTCTTTTCCATTGTGGTTTATCATAGGATGTTGAATATAGTTCCCTGTGCTATACAGTAGGACCTTGTTGTTTATCCATCCTGTATATGAAAGCTTACATCTGCTAACCCCAACTTCCCACTCCATCCCTCCTCAACTCCCTCCCCCTTGGCAACCACAAGTCTGTTCTCTATGTCTGTGAGTGTGTTTCTGTTTCGTAGATGGGTTCTTTTGTGTCATATTTCAGATTCCATATATAAGTGATATCGTATGGTATTTGTCTTTCTCCTTCTGGCTTCACTTAGAGTGATAATCTCTAGTTGCATCCATGTTACTGCAAATGGCATTATTTCATTCTTTTTTATGGCTGAGTAGTATTCCATTGCATATCTGTCCCACATCTTCTTTATCCATTCATCTGTCAGTGGACATTTAGGTTGTGTCCATGTCTTGGCCATTGTGAATAGTGCTGCTATGAACATAGGGGTGCATGTATCTTTTTGAATTAGAGTTTTGTCTGCATATATGCTCAGTAGTGGTATTGCTGGATCATATGGCAATTCTATTTTTAGTTTTCTGAGGAACCTCCATACAGTTTTCCATAGTGGCTGTACAACTTATATACATTCTCACCAACAGTGTAGGAGGGTTCCCTTTTCTCCACATCCTCTACAGCATTTGTTATTTGTAGAGTTTTTAATAATGGCTATTTTTGGATAGTTCATTTTTAACCATATTGTTCATTTATTCAAACATGTTATGATCCTGTCATGTTCCAACACAGGTCTAGATGCAGGTGATACATTGGTGAATATTGATACAACAAAAATTCCTAGCCTCATGGAAACTTAGAGTCTAGTGTGAAATTTATTTTCTGGTGGATTCTATAAGGATTCTTGCCTATTCTGCTTTCACAGAACCTCTGGTGTGATGGAATCTAGGCAGCTGTTTCAAGTTCTGTCTTTTAAAATCCTTCCATCTTAAAAAGTTGGCATAAATGTGTTGCTTCAGAAATGGCTGCTGCTATTAATTGTGAATAGTGAACATTCCAAGAAGTTAAGCTTTCAATCAATAGTAAGATTAAACAGTTTGCATTGCTAAGCACATTTATTTTAGGTTTCAACTCTGGAGTATTAGTGGCTGGAATTATTTCATTAATAAAGCAGCATTTTCACACAGTTTAGTAAGAGGATAAACAGTTTTCCAGGAGATCGTCAGTGTTAGGCTAATATGAGTTCTACAGTATACTATTATGATACCTCTGTATGACAGATGCAGAAGCTCAGACTGAAGTAACTTGCCCAAGGTTACAAAGCTAGCTAGAGGCAAGGCCAAGATGAGATCCCAGGCTGTCTGGCTCTCAGACTCTATGTTCTGCTGCTGCTCATACTTAAGATATGCTTTCGTATGACCCTTCTTGCTTTTTTTGTGTTCTAGTGATTTGCTTTCTCTCAGATATGTGAATATTAGTTTGGGTAGTACATACATTGTACGCTGAATATGAAAGTGAACATTTTTAATTATGTTCTTTTTCCCCTGATTCATAACTATCCTATATTTAAAAGCTGTTTTTTTAGTTGTAAGCCCAGTATTACTAACAATGTGGCCTGGAAGTTCATTTGTTTTTGTTCTTAATTATGTTTGCTCATTTATTTGTTTATTAATTTATATATTTGTTTCCTTATACCTAGTACCCTGAAAGATTTATCAAATTTAAAATGAAAATTTAGTCAAATTCATTGTGTACAAAATTATATTTTTCTGTGCCTCTGGAAAACAATGGAAACAGAAAAGCAGGCTTCATTTTCCCATAGAGAGAAAGAGCACAGGTTTGGAGAGGGATTTCCTCTTTTCTCACTGCAGTATTTCGAGTAGCTTTTCCCCCTTTGGGTTTTGGCTGGAGCAGGTATTTCTGCCATTCTAACGCCACACCCTGTTCCCTCCCACATCTGTGCCGCCTGCTTCCTGGACTGCCCTCTCCTGCGCTCATCCTCCTAGGTCCGCTGATGGCAGCTTCTCCGACAAGGCCGTGCTCACCTCCCGGTCTGGAGGAGCTGTCTTCTTCAGCGTTGCCTTCATTTTCTTAGCTCATGCGTTTATTGTTTATTAAATAGAACAACGGGGTTTTGTTTGTTTTTTCTTGTTTCTTTCACTGCTAACTCCTCAGCACCATTGTGCCAGGTGTATATTAGGTGTTTGGTAGTCGTTGAATGAATGCATACCTCTATTATAGCACTCACTGATTTGTATTTAATAGTTTTACACATTTTTCTCCTTCCCCAGACTGTAAGCTTCACATTTTATTTGTCTTTGTATTTTCCCCCATGTTTATAATGTGTTAGGTAGTCAGTAAATGTTCATCGAATTAACGAATGAGTGACTAATTAATACCTTTACATCTCTGTGGTACTGGATGGAGATGATTAAAAGGAGGGGGCAAGAATGGGTACTGGCTGAAAGGACCAGTGTATTATGAATTTTTGAACTCTGAACCAAGAAAGGAGGAGCAGAAACACCAAGAACAGATGTCCCCTTTCATTCATCTGTCCAGAAGTTTAGTTTTTTTGTGTCTGTAATTTGCACATTTGGGCATACCAGTCAAAATGAGTCCCAGATACTCATTTGTCTTTCAGGGTAAAATGGTAAGGAAAATAGTCCTAGATATAGGAGCCTCAGTGAAAACTACATAAAGTTGCTTCTGACAATGAGGGAGACTTAAGTGACATTAACTTCCACAAAAATCTCAAATAACAAGTGCCCTCCATTGTCTATTTTTTTAAGACCTAGAGAACTCTAAGTATTGTATTTTAAGGTTTAAATTCAATGAGTTATGGAAACATGGACCTCGGGAATAATATCCAATAACAGAGGAGGTAGAATAAGAGGAACCTGTGAAGGAAACTGAGAACAAATGGCCAGAAAGAAAGAAGGCAAGTAAGTGGTGTGTTTGCGTGTGTGTGTGTATGCGTGTGTGTAATTCTTGTTAGTTTTGTTTTTGTTTTTAAAGCTCCAAGAGGACAAGGGTAATTGTATTACTAGCTTCTAGCAAAACCTGGCAAAATTGTGTAGACTACTGAGTCTCATCCAATATATGCCATTATTGACAGGGCTCATTGAAAACAAGCGTCATCACTTGGTGGCAACTTCATTTGCCAGACATCACATATTGCTAGGGATTTGGAAGGAATGGACTTGTAAAGCAGATAGTTTGGAAAGACAAAGTGTCTATAGGAGACACGTGGAAAGGTTGGGTGACTGGTGTGTTAGGGGACGCAATCATTGCAGCAGCACAGGGTGTTACTTTCAATAGAAGCCGTTTGTCAGTGTAAGTGATATTGATTGCTGTCTTGTGTTAGAGAGGAATAATTGATAACTTCATGCAAACAGTTTTGCCACCAAAGTAGAGGATAACAAATCTGAACACTTCCTTGTTTTATCTCTATAATGTTTGATCGCGTTTAAGTTCCATTGCAACACACTAGTCATGAGTCAGAATGAAAAGCTGTCTAAACTAGATTATACACTTAGGTTTCCACGGAAAACCTTGTTGGGAGCAGGGGTAGAAATTTACAGCAATCAAAGAATTTGTCCAAAGCCACTAATGACTTAGCTTGGCCTCACATTAGCCGTGGCCCCCTTAGGGTCTCCATGGCGGTGGGGAGGAGGTGGACAGTCCCCAGGAGCTGTGCAGGACGGCCCGCTGGAGGTGTGCAAAGACAGTTTTAAAATTTCTGCTTATGAATTGTGTTTATCCCAGCCTTAAACAACTGTCTATGTTTTTGAATGTGCATTAGATATCAGTACAGTGCTCTGTGTTTGTAAATAAGTAAATTATATTTTTATATAAGTGCAGAGAGGCATGCACAAACATTTTTTAATTGATTAAGTGCTTGAGAATACACTTTGGAGACCTCAAGCTTAAATCATAAATACTGTTTGGGCGTTGTGAGTAAACTGGGAACATTTAGAGGTTTCTTAATAAAATTCTGTCAAGGATTTTAGCTGTTATCAGATTCCCATTGTTGGAGCTGCATATGCAGATGTGTGACCGGACCTTCCTTCCGCAGTATGGATTTTAAGTGAACACATTAAAACGCAAGTTCAAAAACATTTGTTGCACGTTTTGTGAACACACTGCCGTTTTCTCAGGAGTTGCCTGATGCCCCTCCACATACGGTATGTTCTTTACAGTCATCCTTTAGTCACAGGCAGTTTAAGCTGTTAAATAGTATCTTGCTTTAAAAGGTAGGCTGATGGCGTGTCTATCTTCTGGTACATCTGGTAAGTTAATCTATACAGTCTCCATAAGTATCCTGCAGGGACCTGTTTTTACATGCATACAGGGACGTTTATGTAGAAATCAAAGGCCATGAATCAGAAAAACACGACTCTTGTTTCCAGTGTAGTGGAGGCTTAAAAAAATTGGCTTTGAAAAATTGAAAGTAGTGTGGTTTGTTTTTATTGTGGAACCGATCAGGAAGAACAATTTACAGTCATTGCCATTCTTCACAGCTGAATGGAGTAGAGGTGCCTGCCTCGTGAAATGGAGCAGCTGCACCCGTTTTCTCTGGGCTCACAAAAACATTTGCTTTTTCATCGAGAACTTTGGATGGTGGGGTACAGTTTGTTTTCATGATGCAAGTGGTCAGTTGTGCCTTACCAGACAGCTGTAGTGTAATTAAGAAAAATTGTGTGAAAGTGGATTAAATATAACAGAAGCCTTTTTTTTTTAAAAAAAAGGGGGGGTTTTCACCTTACATTTATTCATTTTTTCTTTAATGCTTGAAAGCAGAAATGTCCCTATACTGCTCTAGATTTTGCTATTTCACAATATCATTTAGCTCTAGGAAATATAAGATGCTCTACTTCTGCATAATTGTTTGTTTTTGTAACAAATGCAAACTAAAAAATATGGGTTTTAAGATGATTTAGCTTATGAAAGACCTGCTTTCAAAATAATGTTTAATAAGAGATTGCACAGTTGTATTTATGTTAACTTTAATGCATTAAAAAGCTGGTGACCTACTTTTGTAGAAAAAAACATTTGAGGCTGCTTTTTAGACTCATTTTGTATACAAGTTGCAACGTTAGGAGAATTATCTGTTTTTTAAGACCAGAAACTACGAGAGGTGAAAATCACATTTTTCTTGATAAATTTTTTAATGAATTAGTCATTATAATAATGAAATAATCTGACGACGTGTTGACTTGTAGTTAAATGTGGAACATTAGGCTGTCAATTGGCTTTGAAAAGCATACACTTATTTTCTGCAGCAGACTTTGAAATAAGAATAGAAATGCCTTAATTTGCATCACAGTCCACAGTAGCAAAATAACTGTTACAAGGTCAGAGGGAGCTGAATTTTTTAAAAAACGATTGTGTTCACAAATAACCAAGGTTTGTACTAGACACTCATCCACTGTAAGTTTTCATACTGATTGCCCAACACACTAAAACAAAATTTTCACCGTAGGCCAAACAAAGGTGCCAGGTTCAGGTTTGCTCTAAGTGTTTATCCTATATTGATGATTTTCTAGTGGAGACTCTTGGGCTTTATTTCCTTTAGAGGAATTTTTGAAAGCTGGGTGAAGGGAGAAGGCTGGCAGGGAGTTACAGCCCTAAAGTTCTCGCTTTTTCCATTTTTGCAGCCCTCACCTTGGAAGTTAGTTAATTTGGGGAGAGGACTCTACACTGGGTGTTTTCAAGAGGAAAACCAACTGTCATTTCCCCCGCTCTCTGGTGGCTCTCTCCCGATTCTTTGTGTCTTTCCTCACCAGAGGCCCTAAGAAAGCACTGAGAACCACGTCTGAGCTCTTTCTAAATATTGGCAAAGCCTGGCTGCAGCTGGTGAGTTGGTTCTTCTGTTTGCAAACTGACCCCTCGTGTGCACCAAACTCCTCTCCAGACTCCTGCCTCTATAGACTGTGAGCACAGCTGAGTTCAGGAAGGTGAATGGAGGAGGGCTGGGGTGGGGTGGAAAGGTAGAACAGCACTTAGGGGACTGACTGAGGCCAGGTTTTAAGATAAGAATGGTGATGAAGAGCACTGGAGAAAGAGAGCAGCCTGACACAGCGAAGAAATCACTGGAAATTCTAATTACTGGAATTAGATAAAAAGATCTGAATTAAAGTTCCGGCTAGCCAAACATTTTGAGAAAGTCGTTCTCCCACCTTCTGTTTCTTCATGTATAAAGTGGAACTGGGACACCTGTTCTACGTACCAAACAGGGTGTGAGTCTTAGAAAAAAGAGAGAGAACGTGAGAGTTGTGAATCCTGTGTGTAGCTGTGGAACCTCCCAACCCATTTGTGTCTTTTTTTTTTTTGAACTCTTGGCAGCCAAGGAAAGGGAATGCAGCAAATATTAAATCTTACGAACGTTGGTTCTTTCTCTGTGAGTGCTCTCAGAGCTCCTTGATGATCCCGTTATTTCTCTCTGCTTGATTCCCAACCTACCAGTCCCCCCACAGAACCAGTTTCAAACCCTTTCACCTTCTCAAGCCCCAGCCCCTCCTCCCTCAGTCTCAGTAGAGAAACTCCTCTGCTACTTTGTCAGAAAGGTTGAGCGAGGCCCTTGAGCTTCCTTGGCCACCATCTCAAAATGTCTCTGTCTTTATCCATTTGCGTCTCACTTTCTAGCTCCTCCTTGCAACAGGTAAACTGTGTTATTGACACATTCTCATCCTCCTTCAATTCAAACCTTGCTTCATCAGTTATTTCATACCTTTCTTTTGTTCTTTTCATCTCTTTCCAGCTGGTCTTTCTCCATGGTCAGGAAACTCTTTGAGTTCAGTGTCGTGTGTGTGTGTGTGTGTGTGTGTGTGTGGTTTTTTTTTTTTTTTCATTTTTATTGCTGAAATATTCAGGAGTGATTTGGGCCCTTTCCTCCTTCACCATTCATGCTTCCTTTTGATCCATTTCAACCTGGCTTCTGTCTGTTTCATTGTATTGAAACTCCTGTCTCGAAGGCCACCACTGATCTCATTGTCAAATCCAGTGACCATTACTCTGTTTTTATCGATCTCCGTGCAAAGTTCCTTGCAGATTTTGACAGCCTTAACTTTCCTTTAATTGCAACCCTCTTCCTCTTTGGCCCTGTATATCAGTACCTTGCTTATTCTCTTCCAACTCTGTCACTGACTGCTTTTCTTTTCACTTCAGTCCCTAAGAGTAGATGTTCCCTAGGATTCTGTACAAGCCTCACAATATACAAAAATTAATTCAAATTGGGTAATAGACCTAAATATAAAATCCAAATCTATAAACCTGATAAATGAAAATATAGGGGAAAAATCTTTGTGACCTTGTGACCTTGGATGAAGATTCTTAGATATAAAAAGCATGCTCCATAAAAGAAAAAAATGATAAATTATAATTCATCAAAATTATGTGTTCTGCTTTTAGAAAGGTATTGTTAAGATTAGAAAAGCCTCAGATTAGGAGAAGATATTTACAAAACTTATCTGACAAAGAACTTGTATCTAAAATATAAAGAACTCTCAAAGTTTAATAATATTTAAGAAACAGCCTCATTTTAAATAATGGGCAAAAGATTTGAATAGACACTTCATCAGAGAGGATATATGGATGACAAATAAGCACATGAAAAGATGCTCAACATCATTAGTTATTAGGGAAATGGAGACTAAAACCACAATGAGCTACTACTATATCCATTAGAATGCCTAAAACTATAACATCAAAGCTGGCAAAGATGTGGGAGAATTGGAACTTGCATATATTGCTGGTGAGAATGTGAAATGATGCAGCCATTTTGGCAGTTTTTTAAAAAGTTAAACATGTATCGACTATATGACCCAGTCATTCGACTCCTAGGTATTTACCCAAGAGAAATGAAAGAGCATGCTGTATGTTTCTGTTTATATAAAAAAATCTAGAAACTACAAACCTATGGTGATGGAAAGCAAAGTAGTTGTCTGGGAATGGGAGTGTGGTGTAGGAGGAATGGATTACGAAGGAGCATGAGGAAACTTTTTGTGGTGATGGATATGTTTATTATGTTGATGGTGATGATGCTTTCACAAATGTATATGTATGTCAGAAAAGATCAAATCTGACACTTGAGAATGTTTGTAATACATGAATTATACCACAGTAAAACTATGAAAAATTTAATAGAACCACATACTAAAAAGGATGAATATGACAGGATGTAAATTATCCCCCAATATCCCGGACGTTAACAAAAAAGCATATGGGAAAATGAAATATGGGGATTAAAGTTGCAAAATATTATTAAAAGCAAATCTCGAAAGGTTACATACTTTATGATTCCATTTATATAATATTCCCAAATGACAAACTTACAGAGATGGAAAATAGATTAATGGTTGCCAGGGGTTAGGATTGGAAACCGTGGGGGAAGCTAGATGAAGGATACACAGGAATTTTCAGTACTGTTTTTGCAGCTATATAATATGTAACTAATGAATCTATAATTATCTGAAAATTAAAAGTTTCTTTATTAAAACAACCTTTTGGATATTATTGTGTTCTCTAATGTGAAACAAAAATAGCATGTCAAAAAATCATCAGTTTTTTAGATCTTAAATCAGTAATAATGGTTACTATGTAAACACTAGAAATTATGCTTTTATGGAAATGATGGCAACCTAACATTGCATTGTTGCAGATAGAAGACATAGCAAGAATCATTTTACAATTTCTGCTTCTCCATCTAAATATTCAGTACCTTAATTTTTTTCTCAGAGATTCTTATATTTCTCTGAGTAGATAATAGATACAGATGGTTAAAACATACATAAAAAGGGATACATTGAAAAGTCTTCCTCCAGCATCTGTCCTCCACCCACATACTTCATGCTTCCCCCAAATTAAACAACTACCATTAATTTCTTGCATATTCTTCCAGAATTTCTTTATGTCTGTGTAAGCAAATGCAAATATCTGTTTTTTTAATCTTTCTTCCTGCTTTTACACAAAAGGAAGTTTACTGAATATTTTGCACAATACATTTTTTTAAACATCTTTACTGGAGTATAATTGCTTTACAATGGTGTGTTAGTTTCTGCTGTGTAACAAAGTGAATCAGCTATACATATACATACATACCCATATCCACTCCCTCTTGCTCCTCCCTCCCACCTTCCCTAGCCCACCCCTCTAAGTGGACACAAAGCACCGAGCTGATCTCCCTGTGCTATGCAGCTGCTTCCCACTAGCTATCTATTTTACATTTGGTAGTGTATATATGTCCATGCCACTCTCTCACTTCATCCCAGCTTACCCTTCCCCCTCCCTGTGTCCTCGAGTCCATTCTCTACATCTGTGTCTTTATTCCTGTCCTGCCCCTAGGTTCTTCAGAACCTTTTTTTTTTTTTTTAGATTCCATATATATGTGTTAGCATACGGCATTTGTTTTTCTTTCTCACTTACTTCACTCTGTATGACAGTCTCTAGGTCCATCCACCTGACTACAAATAACTCAATTTCGTTTCTTTTTATGGCTGAGTAATGTTCCCCTGTATATATGTGCCACATCTTCTTTATCCATTCATCTGTTGATGGACACTTAGGTTGCTTCCATGTCCTGGCTATTGTAAATAGAGCTGTAATGAACATTGTGGTGCATGACTCTTTTTGAATTATATCAGGGTATATGCCCAGTAGTGGGATTGCTGGATCGTATGGTAGTTCCATTTTTATTTTTTAAGGAACCTCCATACTGTTCTCCATAGTGGCTATATCAATTTACCACCAATAGTGCAAGAGAGTTCCGTTTTCTCCACACCCACTCCAGAATTTATTGTTTGTAGATTTTTTCATGATGGCCATTCTGACTGGTGTGAGGTGATACCTCATTGAAGTTTTGATTTGCATTTTTCAGTGATTAGTGATGTTGAGCATCCTTTCATGTGTTTGTTGGCAATCTGTATATCTTCTTTGGAGAAATGTCTATTTAGGTCTTCTGCCCATTTTTGGATTGGGTTGTTTGTCTTTTGGATACTGAGCTGCGTGAGCTACTTGTAAATTTTGGAGATTAATCCTTTGTCAGTTGCTTCGTTTACAAATATTTTCTCCCATTCTGAGGGTTGTCTTTTCGTCTTGTTTATGGTTTCCTTTGCTGTGCAAAAGCTTTGAAGTTTCATTAGGTCCCATTTGTTTATTTTTGTTTTTATTTCGATTTCTCTAGGAAATGGGTCAAAAAGGATCTTGCTGTGATTTATTCATAGAGTGTTCTGCCTATGTTTTCCTCTAAGAGTTAGATAGTGTCTGGCCTTACATTTAGGTCTTTAATCCATTTTGAGTTTATTTTTGTGTATGGTGTTAGGGAGTGTTCTAATTTCATTCTTTTACATGTAGCTGTCCAGTTTTCCCAGCACCACTTATTGAAGAGGCTGTATTTTCTCCATTGTATATTCTTGCCTCCTTTATCAAAGATAAGGTGGCCATATGTGTGTGGGTTTATCTCTGGGCTTTCTATCCTGCTCCATTCATCTATATTTATGTTTTTGTGCCAGTACCATACTGTCTTGATTATTGTAGCTTTGTAGTATTGTCTGAAGTCAGGGAGCCTGATTCCTCCAGCTCCCATTTTTCTTCCTCAAGATTGCTTTGGCTATTCGGGGTCTTTTGTGTTTCCATACAAATTGTGAAATTTTTTGTTCTAGTTCTGTGAAAAATGCCATTGATAGTTTGATAAGGATTGCATTGAATCTGTGGATTGCTTTGGATAGTATAGTCATTTTCACAATGTTGATTCTTCCAATCCAAGAACATGGTATATCTCTTCATCTGCTTGTATCATCTTTAATTTCTTTCATCAGTGTCTTATAGTTTTCTGCATACAGGTCTTTTGTCTCCTTGTAGGTTTATTCCTAGGTATTTTCTTCTTTTTGTTGCAATGGTAAATGGGAGTGTTTCCTTAAATTCTCTTTCAGATTTTTCATCAATAGTATACAGGAATGCAAGTGATTTCTGTGCATTAATTTTGTATCCTGCTACTTTACCACATTCATTGATTAACTCTAGTAGTTTTCTGGTAGCATCTTTAGGATTATCTACATATAGTATCATGTCATCTGCAAACAGTGACAGTTTTACTTCTTCTTTTCCAATTTGGATTTCTTTTATTTCTTTTTCTTCTGTGATTGCTGTGGCTAAAACTTCCAAAACTATGTTGAATAATAGTGGTGAGAGTGGGCAACCTTGTCTTGTTCCTGATCTTAGTGGAAATGGTTTCAGTTTTTCACCATTGAGAATGATGTTTGCTGTGGGTTTGTCATATATGGCCTTTATTATGTTGAGGAAAGTTCCCTCTATGCCTACTTTCTGAAGGGTGTTTATCATAAATGGGTGTTGAATTTTGTCAAAAGCTTTCTCTGCATCTATTGAGATGATCATATGGTTTTTGTCCTTCAGTTTGTTAATATGGTGTATCACATTGATTGATTTGCGTATATTGAAGAATCCTTGCATTCCTGGGATAAACCCCACTAGATCATGGTGTATGATCCTTTTCATGTGCTGTTGGATTTGTTTGCTAGTGCTTTGTTGAGAATTTTTGCACCTATGTTCGTCAGTGATATTGGCCTCTAGTTTTCTTTTTTTGTGACATCTTTCTCTGGTTTTGGTGTCAGGGTGATGGTAGCCTTGTAGAATGAGTTTGGGAGTGTTCCTCCCTCTGTTATATTTTGGAAGAGTTTGAGAAGGTTGGGTGTTAGCTCTTCTCTAAATGTTTGATAGAATTCACCTGTGAAGCCATCTGGTCCTGGGCTTTTGCTTGTTGGAAGATTTTTTTTTTTTTTTTTTTTTATTTATTTATTTATTTATTTATTCATTTATTTATGGCTGTGTTGGGTCTTCGTTTCTGTGCGAGGGCTTTCTCTAGTTGTGGCGAGCGGGGGCCACTCCTCATCACGGTGCGTGGGCCTACTCACTGTCGCGGCCTCTCTTGTTGCGGAGCACAGGCTCCAGACGCGCAGGCTCAGTAGCTGTGGCTCACGGGCCCAGTTGCTCCGCGGCATGTGGGATCCTCCCAGGCCAGGGCTCGAACCCGCGTTCCCTGCATTGGCAGGCGGACTCTCAACCACTGCGCCACCAGGGAAGCCCCTGTTGGAAGATTTTTAATCACAGTCTCAATTTCAGTGCTTGTGATTGGTCTGTTTATATTTTCTATTTCTTCCTGGTTCAGTCTCAGAAGGTTGTACTTTTCTAAGAATTTGTCCATTTCTTCCAGGTTGTCCATTTTATTGGCATATAGTTGCTTGTAGTAATCTCTCATGATCCTTTGTATTTCTGCAGGGTCAGTTGTTACTTCTTCTTTTTCATTTTTAATTCTATTGATTTGAGTATTCTCTCTTTTTTTCTTGATGAGTCTGGCTAATGGTTTATCAATTTTGTTTATCTTCTCAAAGAACCAGCTTTTAGTTTTATTGATTTTTGCTATCGTTTCTTTCATTTCTTTTTCATTTATTTCTGATCTGATCTTTATGATTTCTTTTCTTCTGCTAACTTCGGGTTTTTTTGTTCTTCTTTCCCTAATTGCTTTAGGTGTAAGGTTAGGTTGTTTATTTGAGATGTTTCTTGTTTCTTTAGGTAGGATTGTATCGCTATAGACTTCCCTCTTAGAACTACTTTTGCTGCATCCCATAGGTTTTGGGTCGTCATGTGTTCATTGTCATTTGTTTCTAGGTATTTTGTGATTTCCTTTTGATTTCCTCAGTGATCTCTTGGTTATTTACTAGTGTATTGTTTAGCCTCCATCGTCGTTTCCGTTGTTTTTGGTGTCTGCCCCCAGTGGGTAAGGTTTGTTCAGTGGGTTGTGTAGGCTTCCCCTCCTGGTGGAGGGGACTGGTGCCTGTGTTCTGGTGGATGAGGCTGGATCTTGTTTTTCTGGTGGGCAGGACCACATCTGGTGGTGTATTTTGGGGTGTCTGTGAAATTATTATGATTTTAGGCAGTCTCTCTGCTAATGGGTGGGGTTGTGTTTCTGTCTTGGTAGTTGTTTTTCATAGGGAGTCCAGCACTGTAGCTTGCTGGTCATTGAGTGGAGCTGGGTCTTAGCGTTGAGATGGAGATCTCTGGGAGAGCTTTCACCATTTGTTATTACATGGGGCCAGAAGGTCTTTGGTGGACCAATGTCCTAATCTTGGCTCTCCCACCTCACAGGCTCAGGTCTGACACCCAGCTGGAGCACCAAGACACTGGCAGCCAGGCAGCTCAGAAGAAAAGGGAGAAAAAAAGAAAGAAAGAAAGAAAAAAAATTAAATAAAGTAAAATAAATAAAGTTATTAAAATAAAAATTAAAAAATATTAAAAGTAAAAAAATAAGATAATAATAAAAAGGAAAGAAAGAGAGAAGAGAGCAACCAAAGCAAAAAACAAATCCACCAATGATAATAAGCTTAAAAGCTATACTAAAAACAAAAACAAAAACAAAACGGACAGACAGAACCCTAGGACAAATGGTAAAAACAAAGCTATACAGACAAAATCACACAAAGAAGCACAGGCATTCACACTCACAAAAACAAAAAAAAGGAAAAAATATATATATATATTTAAAAAAGGAAGAGAGCAACCAAATCAATAAACAAATCTACCAATGATAATAAGGTCTAAATCCTAAACAAAGATAAACATAAAACCAGAAACAAATTAGATGCAGAAGGCAAACCCCAAGTCTACAGTTGCTCCAAAAGTCTACTGCCTCAATTTTGGGATGATTCATTGTCTATTCAGATATTCCACAGAGGCAGGGTACATCAAGTTGATCATGTGGTTTTAATCCACTGCTCCGGAAGCTTCTGGGAGAAATTTCCCTTTCTCTTCTTTGTTCGCACAGTTCCTGGGGTTCAGCTTTGTATTTGGACCCACCTCTGCGTGTAGGCCACCTGAGGCTGTCTGTTCCCTGCCCAGACAGGATGGGGTTAAAGGAGCAGCTCATTAGGGGGCTGTGGCTCACTCAGGCTGGGGGGAGGGATGGGTACGGAACGCAGGGCAAGCCTGCAGGGGCAGAGGCCAGCGTGAGGTTGCAACAGCCTGAGGCCCACTGTGTGTTGCCCTGGATCATGGGACACTGGCAGTGGTGGGCTGCACAGGCTCCCAGGAGGGGAGGTATGGATAGTGACCTGTGCTTGCACACAGGCTTCTTGGTGGCTGCAGCAGGACCCTTAGCGTTTCATGCCCATCTCTGGTTTCCGTGCTGATAGCCGCAGCTCGTGCCCATCTCTGGAGCTCGTTTAGGTGGTGCTCTGAATCCCCTCTCCTCAGGCACCCCGAAACAATGGTCTGTTGCCTCTTAGGCAGTTCTGGACTTTTTCCCAGACTCCCTCCCGGCTAGCTGTGGCTCACTATCCCCCTTCAGGCTGTGTTCACGCAGCCAGCCCCAGTCCTCTCCCTGGGATCTGACCTCTGAAGTCTGAGCCTCAGCTCCCAGCCCCCACCCGTCCTGGTGGGTGAGCAGACAAGCCTCTCGGGCTGGTGAGTGCTGGTCGGCAGCGATCCTCTGTGCAGGAATCTCTCCGCTTTGCCCTCCACACCCCTGTGGCTGCGCTCTCCTCCGTGGCTCCGAAGCTTCCCCCCTCTGCCTCCCGCAGTCTCCGCCCGCGAAGGGGCTTCGTGGTGTGTGGAAACCTTTCCTCCTTCACAGCTCCCTCCCACTGGTGCAGGTCCCGTCCCTATTCTTTTGTCTCTGTTATTTCTTTTTTCTTTTGCCCTACCCAGGTACGTGGGGAGTTTCTTGCCTTTTGGGAGGTCTCAGGTCTTCTGCCAGCGTTCAGTAGGTGTTCTGTAGGAGTTGTTCCACATGTCGATGTATTTCTGATGTATTTGTGGGAAGGAAGGTGATCTCCGCGTCTTACTGTTCCACCATCTTGAAGCTCCCCCCACACCATACATTTTTTGCTTAACCGTGTATCTTAGGAAAGTTTCCAGTTGGTTCATAGCTTCTTAATTATTTTTCTTTTGATGGTTTTACTGTATTCCATTATATGGCCATGCTGTACTTTATGTCCTGGTCCCCTACCTGTTGGCATTTAGATTATTTCCAGACTTCTACTTTCATAAACAATACTACAGTTAATATCATTAAACATGTGTCATTTTCCTCTTGAACAAATATATGTGAATATATGAAATTGCCAGTATTGACTTCTTTTTTTTTTTTTTAATAGAATTCTTTTTCTTTTTCTTTTTTTTAAGTTTTTATTTATTTATTTATGGCTGTGTTGGGTCTTCGTTTCTGTGCGAGGGCTTTCTCTAGCTGTGGCAAGTGGGGGCCACTCTTCATCGCGGTGTGCGGGCCCCCCATTATCGCGGCCTCTCTTGTTGTGGAGCACAGGCTCCAGACGCGCAGGCTCAGTAATTGTGGCTCACGGGCCCAGTTGCTCCGCGGCATGTGGGATCCTCCCAGACCAGGGCTCGAACCCGTGTCCCCTGCACTGGCAGGCAGACTCTCAACCACTGCGCCACCAGGGAGGCCCCAGTATTGACTTCTTAATCTAGAAAAAATTTTATGTGGTTCAACCTAAAATCTGCATAATACATTTTCAGATGGTTAATTATTTGAGACCAAGTGTTTAGTGTCTTTTTGATTTTCTGATCCACTACCAGAGAACATGATTATTTGGATGCTTAAAAAAAGGAGTGGAGAACCTTCATTTAAATGTTGTTCAATATAGCTCAGGGGAACATTTCTCAAAGTCCTTTGCAGTAACTTCATTAAGTAACATGTCTAACTCTAACCCTGATCCAGCTCTATCAGGCTTTCTTGCCTCTAAATGAAAGCCTTTGCTCTCTCCTTAGTAACAGGCCTAAGAATAGATTTCTGAGACCCTTTATATTTCCCAAGGTGGTCTTGAAAAAAATATCTTTTCATCTGCTCTCAGTGTTATCCTCCGTTGGTCTTCGCAGTTATTGCAGCTTTAATTACATAAGTCATTAGGTCTTATGTAATACATCATGTTCTCTGAAAAAAGCTGACTTTTGGTACATGTGGCAAATAGATGAAGTATGTTCTTCTACACAGTGAGCCAACCAGTTGGAGTCTTGGATTCTCTAACACCAATTGTGTGTGTGTGTGTATGAGAGGGAGTTAGTAAATTTAACAATTGGTGACTATAGGTGAAGGTGAATAATCAAGGATGTTCATTGGACTATTCTTTCACATTTTCTGTAGATTTAATATTTTTCACAATAAAAAGTTGAGAGAAAGCATATTCTTTGCTAAGATTGTTTACTGTGAATTAGGAGCTGCTGCTTCATTACCTATCATGTTCTGTTATTGTTTTGCTATTTCTAGATCTGTAGATATCTTAGAAACTCCTCCCCAGACTTAAAAAAAATAAGTGATGATAGAAATTTATAGTTATTGAGGGGGTTTCCTCGGTGCCACATGTTGGGCTCAGCATTTTATGTGGATGATATCATTTAAGCCTCTTATCAACCTGTTACTATCTTTTTCATTTTTCATATCAGACCACTCAGGCACAGTGAGGTTAAATAACTTGCTTCAAGTCACACAGGTGTAATGTAGAAATGCCACTTGCCACCAGACTGGCTATCATAATACTTGACCTGGACTTCACTTGACCTGGTCTTTATTTTGACCTGAAGTATTTTGAAGTAAGAGATAGGTTATCCTCTGGCTAAAACTCTTACAACAGTCAACTGATCCAGATAATACGATAATCTGAAGGCCTCATGAAAGACTACAAATGGATAAACATGGAGAGTGAAATTGACAAGTTTTTTGACACATTAATTAGCAAAGTTGTATGAAAAAGAATAGCTTTGTATATGTATAGTAGTCGGAACCTTCCTGCTCCTTTTCTGAGTTTGCTTCTTTTGTATATGCTTACCAGCCTGCTAAGAGGCATTATTGCCCTTTTTCTATATATTTTCTGTGCTTTTCCCTCCATTGACTCTTTCCATCAGAGCTTAAACAGGTTCAGGCTTTTCCTGTCTTAGAACCATTCCCCTTTACTCCACATACGCTCCAGCCACCACCATATCTTCAAACCAAGCTTTCCTAAGAAATGACTCTTCGATAAGATACCATAGGGGGCTTTCCCTGTCTCTTATTAACTCCTCTAATCCTCCCCAACCCCTCAACTTATACCTACCAGTTTTCCTTCTAGCAGTTTTTCTTTTCTATTCTTTTGTTCACAAAACTGAGACTATATTTTATGTAGTTTTGCAGCCTGATTTTTTTCTACTTTAATGGACTTTTTTTTCATGTCATTAATTTTGAAGAGCTTCTTATTGATGAATAACTTACATACAGAAACATATACAAATGACGAGTTCATTGACTTTTCATAAAATGTCATTAGCATCCGTATCAAGAAATAGAAATGACAGAATCCTAGAATATCCCCCCAACGAACCCCTTTCAGTCACCCCACCCAACTCCCCAAATTATCCTGACTTCTAACCACATAGATTGTTTTGTGTGTATGAAATGTATGTAAATGAATCATATAGTGTGTAAGTTCTTGATACATATTGCCAAATAGCTTTCAAGAAAGGTTTTACTGGTTTCCTTTCCTACTAGCACAGTTTTTGACACATAGGTATTCAATAAAATTTTGTCGACATGAACTGAATGTACTAAATTCTTTTATATCCTAGGGTCTATTTCTGAGGGTTTTTTGTCATTGATCTATCTTCTTTACAGTTCATTATTGTTTTAATTAATTTAGATTTTAAAAAATTTAAGTGTGTAGGGCACAAATTTCCCCCCATCCTTATTTTTTTTCAAAAAATTATCTTGCTTGATTGTTCTTGCTTCTTAAATTTTTACTAGTAAAATTTTAAAATACATTGCCAAATTCAGTAGGGATTTTATTGGAATTACCTCACTGATATTTGAGTACACTTACCTGGGAAGAATTGACACATTTATGTGTATATAATACTACCTAGGCATGATTCTCCATTTATTCAAGTATTTTTATTAAATGCCACTCAGTAACGTTTATAGGTTTATTCACACAGGACCTCTTTTTTTAAAAAAAAAAAAAAGTTACTTTCAAATATTTTACATTTTGTGACCTTTTGGAATTGGATAATTTCTTTCCATTATATTTCATAACTAGTTATTTGAAAGCTATTGAATTTATATATTCATTTTGTATTCTTCTTCCTTACTGAGCTGTTATTAATGCTAACAGTTTTTGTTTGGGTTTTGGACCATAAATGCTTTGGGGATTGGGGCCATTTAATTTCTGAATTCAGAAAGGGAGAAATTGATACCTGGAATAAAGGAATAGAAAAACAGTAATCTGGAAAACTATTTTAAAAATAGAATTGTAGAATTCTGATCATTTGCAAAACTCCATTTTTTTCATGCATCTTTGTCAAATTCAAACCATTTTCTCTAGCTTATATTTTTGAATGAAGAAGCAAATTACAGAGTTAAACATAAAATTAATGGAGAAAATTTTAAATGTGAAAATAATCTCTCATTACATAGGCAAATTACTCATACGATGAAAACCACATCATTTACCGTTTGTGTTACTCTAAATTTATTTCCATTCTCTCATTTTTAGAATTTCCCTTTTCTTATCTGTTCTCTGTTTTGCTTCTGTTTCTTTATAGGAATACAGTAGTTTGGGAAGAAATTTTTTTAATACTAATGGAAAATAAACTTCAGAGTAAATGAGAAAAAAGGAAAAATTTCAGGGGTTTTTTCAGATTTTTTTACTCACTGTATTCTCATGTACCTTTCTGTTCTGGATAAGTCTCATGATTCTCTATCTCCATGTACCATTTATCTATCTGAAACCTTTACACATGTGTACATGTGAGACACTTGTTTGTGACACAGATTGTCTTATATATATATCACTTCCTTCTGAGAGGTAAGACAGTATGTTTAGGTCATGCATATACAAGCTGTTGCACATTTAATAAAAATAAAAATTTCTCAGTTAAATAGTTTTAATTTTTTTAACTTTTAAAGTTATTTTATTTTCTTTTTTATTCGTTTTAAACTGTAGGGTTTTTTTTTAATCTTAAGAATAGTTTTAAGTACCTAGAAACTTGAGTCTCAAATGTAATCAGAAAATAATACATTAATCCTAGTTAATCCACATTATTGACTTTCTGTGTCTACATCAGCAACAATAGCAGAATGTCTGGTGTATAAACTCTTGCGTGGACACACACTCAGTGGCCAAACCTGATCTAGAAATGAACTGTCCTCTTCTGATATGGTAGTTTTGCTATCTTAGAGTCTCATTTAATCCTTGTAAGAGACAAGCTGGTTGTACTATCTTGTCTTATTTGTAAAATGAAACTAGGTCGTGTCACTTATAGATTGTTGTAACCTGCTCTAAGTGGTTTGTAAGCCAAGGCTGGTGTCATTAAAATACACGTTTCCTTTGTCAAAATAAAAAGAATTCACTCTCTCTGTATGACAGTAGAATTGGAGTATGAGAATGTAAGAATCCCTATCTTTTGTAGAATAGAAATTATCTTTTTAAAAAGGTGGATTCTGTAGGGGGTGTTTCTGTGGGTGTTTGTTAAGCTTTGGGGCTGGAAGGTGAGCATGAGAGTGGACAGTAAAGACATCATGTTCCATGTCTCACTTATAAAGTGGGTTTGAAAGTAGGAATGGAGGATAGTAGCCAAGATAAGCTCAAAGGTTGCTTCTGTGTCTTAACTACCAAATTTTAGTTTGAAAGATGGAACTCTTGTAAATTGTTGAAGTAAAGTGATATGCTTTCATTAGAGAGATGTAAAACTGGTTCTAAGTCCTTAAGAGAAAATAGAAATGAAACATCAGAGCCAGAAACAATTACATCAATTACCTACTTAAAAAACCAATAACAAAACTGCTTCAACAGGGACCCTGTGGCATTCACTTTGTTTTGCACAATGTTATAAAGCAGTCAGTACTTCTGGTTAAGCGAAATGAAACCAGAAATAGACATTGCACTCTGTCTACTCTTGTTTAGTACATTCGCAAAAAGGAGGCTAAGTAAAGAAGAAATTTTAAAATGGATCCATGAAAAATGGATCGTGTTTGCCTATGAGAGTATGCCATTCTGAAGGTGGATATTGTTCCAGGAGAGAATTCAGAATTAACTGTTTCCTTTTACAATTCTATGGGAAGGGATGTGGGTCTTGAACCCAGACAGAGTTTAGTTAGAATACTGGCTCTACTACTTAGGCATTTTATGATGCTAGGAACTTTAAAATCTCTTTTTCATTATTTTCTTCACCTGTTAAATAAGCAAAATTATTTCTTCTTCATAAAGTTGTTGCGAAGATTTTGTCTCTCCATTCAAGCTGTCACAATTTCCTTGAAGAGTAGAAAAATCATACTTGCTTAAAATCTTTTAAGGAAAAGTGCTATATAAGAAAATAAACACAACTAGCCTGGTTGCACATTATTGTATTATCTGAAGGTATTTTTAAATTTGTTTCTGCCCCTCCTTCTTAGAAAGATTCCTTAATTATCTGAATTGTGTTAGAGTTTTTGTTATACGTGAAACACCCCTGGGTAACTACGCATACTACATTCACTCACTTATGAGTGAAAATGGTAAAAAGGTGAAAAGGGTAAAGGATTAGTTCTATTTTGGTTGATGGGTTAAAGGAGCCATTGAAATCTCTACCACTGTCTCTGTCTTTATCCTTATATCATATCTATGTATTCTAACCTACCAAACTATTCCTCTCATTTATTTTCCATTTATTTTGAAATAATTTCAAACTTGTAGAAAATTTGCAAAAAAATGGTACAAAGAGTTTATTGTTTTACCACTTGAACGTAAATTAACAATATGATATGTCATTACTTCCAAATATTTGAGTGTGTATTTCCCCAAAGCAGGGATACCTCCTGCGTCAGTTATCAACACCAGGAGATTAACCATCAAAGCTGTAGATGCTCATTTATCATTTATTTATGGATATTTTAATGGATTATAATCTGTTATTATCATTATCTATTATGCTGCTTAAAATGGACCAGTCTGGGCCAGCAGAAGGCCCTCCAAATCGTCGCCCTCCTTCTTTGAGCGCTTCACGGCACAGTGAGATGAGCCAGGCCCATCTTCAGTAGCCTGCACCAGGCCACTGCTGCCTCAGCCTCCCCCCTCTCCTCACTTGTTCTTCATCTTCCTGCCCCTTCTTACCTTGCTGGGACTCAATTATTTAGGAAGAGAAAGAAAAAGAAGAAAGACCCAGAGAGCTAGCTAGCTAGCTAGACTGACTGAAAAAAAAAAAGTTCTGCCCATAGAAATTGGGAAATAAAAAGACAAGCTTAATCTTGTAGGGAAACAGTTTGGATAACCAGGAATGACAGCTAAGCCCCAAATAATTTATTTATTTTGATTTTGGAACGTGTCTTTGTTTAGGCTACTGGAACAAAATATCAGAGACTAGGTAGCTTATAAATAACAGAGATTTATTTCTCACGGTTCTGGAGGCTGGGAAGTCCAAGATCACATCACCAGCATTGTTGCTTTCTGGTGAGGGTCCTCTCCCTGGTTCAGAGCCGAGGCCTTTTCGCCATGTCCTCACATGGTGAAAAGAGCTAGGGATCTCTGTGGGGTCTCTTTCATTCCCGAAGTTTCCACCCTTGTGACTTAAGCACCTCCCAAAGGCCTCACCTCCTAATACCATCATCTTTGGGGCTTTGGATGTCAACATATGAATTTTGAGGGGAAACATTCAGACCACAGTATCATGTTTTTGTCTTCTACTGATATTTGAATATGGATGGGTCCATTTACGGTTTTGAGAACTCAGGGCCTAAATCTAAGTTCCCCCAGCTATTTATCCCACTATTATATACTGTCTCCCAGTCTGAGAAACAACTTCTTAAGCACACTCTTTGCTGTAATCTTAAAATCAGGCTTAACAAAAAACTATATTCTTTTTTTTTTTTTTTTTTAAAGGATTTTCTTATTTATTTATTTATTTATTTATTTATTTTTGGCTGTGTTGGGTCTTCGGTTCGTGCGAGGGCTTTCTCCAGTTGCGGCAAGCGGGGGCCACTCTTCATCGCGGTGCGGGGACCGCTCTTCATCGCGGTGCGCGGGCCTTTCTCTATCGCGGCCCCTCCCGTCGCGGGGCACAGGCTCCAGACGCGCAGGCTCAGCAATTGTGGCTCACGGGCCCAGCTGCTCCGTGGCATGTGGGATCTTCCCAGACCAGGGCTTGAACCCGTGTCCCCTGCATTAGCAGGCAGATTCTCAACCACTGCGCCACCAGGGAAGCCCCAAAACTATATTCTTTTTATGCTTTTCTTCGCAACTTCTTTTGCAAAGAGATGGGTAGGTAGATGCGTGGTCTACAGATCAGTTGACACCATACAGAGAAGTAAGCATTTAGTATTTTCCCCCTCAAGAAGCCAGGTGGGGAGAGCTAGGTTTTGCTTTTTCCTTAGATTGAGATGCGCTGTCTGTTGCTCCTGTGCTCTGGTTTTGGGGGCCTTGCTCTCACTAGGGTTGATGTGCTTTTTTATAGGGTGAAGAGGGGGAATATGATACCCACAGGAGGGAGGTTTGCTTCATTAAGTCTGGAGGTGGTCAAAGTGGCTAGTGGGGAAAGGGGATAAATTTGATTGAGACAGGTTGATTTGAATGAAGCAACTACTCTTAGACAGCTTTACATAACAGAGCTGCTTGGTTAATAGTGTGTCTTTTCTTTTTTTTTTTTAATATTAAATATAGTTTAATCTTAAGGTCTTTCATTTCAGTCAAAAATCCATAAACGTAGATTAGTTTGGACTGTATGACAGAGGAGACAATAAAACTTGTTCTCAAATACGTGCCAATACATTTTCTTGAAACAAAACCTCAGCAAACGAGAATCTCCATACTGTGCATGGGAATAACTAAAACCTTTATTAGATATGGTTTCCAATAACAATATGAAAATTGGAATTATCAGTTCAGAGAGCAGTGAAGTTTGAAATTTAAAAAAGTAGGCTAGATATTAGGTAGGGGATAAAGGGTAAAGGAAGACGAAAATGTTTAGTACTATTCCGTATCTCCCCTTTGTACACAATGTTGCATATATACAACTACTCCATTTTAATTTTACTGATTTTATATAACAGTGAAATCCCCTGAAGCAAGCTAGGGTTTATAGATGGTGTCCAACTTGGGGGGAAAAAAGTAGAAACACACTTGATTAACAGTTTTCACCCACACATTTTAGACAGACATTTTTTTTCTTTTTTTGCCAAGATTTTCATAGTAAATTCATAAATATAGGAAATACTTTCACTCCTTCAGTGTTAAAATAGAAAACCAAACAGTGCCAACAGTAGTGGCTTAATTACTGGCATACAAGAAAAACACAACACCAATGGGTTTTCTTCACTGTGCATTTTAAATAATATGTGCATGTTTCGTTTTTACAGTTATAGATTTTCTCGTCTGTTATAGACAACAGCACTTAATAGTCTTGATCCATTGAGATGTTGCTTTCAATTTGAAATATTGTGTGTATACATGTATATAAAAAATAAACCAATGTATGAGTCATCTGACAGATATTTAAGATCAGTAAAAGCTTATTTTTGAACATGCAGTTAGAAGAGAGGGAAGCAAGCCAACCTCTCTACATTGTCTTGTTGCTGCCTTGTTTTTGCAGTGGTATCAATAGTGGTTTTTGGAGGGAACCCTGTGCCTTCAACCCATCTAAGACCAGATACCACCATCAACAAGAGGGGGAGAGGAGATGGGAAAAGGGAGGTGGGCAGGGGTTAAATGTCAAATTTTAAAAGTGTACATTTTGTGTTCTTTCTAGGTACAGGATAAAAACAGATCAATGAGGAAAAAATTTATAATTAGGAAAAAACTGGAATCAAATCAAGACATAATAGCCGACTTAAGTTCTTTTAATAGATTGCATATGTCTATTCTATTATAGTTCTTTAAGCCTTAAAAAAATGTTATTGAAGATTGGAATTTGTTTTTACATGTTGCAATTAGGCACGTGTCCGGATGAATTCTAATTTCACGGAGCCAGCCCCTAGAAGACTACTGAATTTATTTGAAATCACTGTCTTGAAGATATAAGTATATAATAGGGATTTAGTAAACAAATTCTAATTTCAAGAATATCGAATTCATGAAACTCAGCAATACTGTAGAATTTTGTGGTAATAAATTAGAAATTTAAGTTTTAAGTACATAAACATAATACAGTTTTCATAACTTAAAAGTGACAAATGGTTTTATTGTTTAACCAGGCTTGAAATTAATGATTTCTTCTTTACAAACTGAAAGAAGTGCAGATTTTTTTGAACATGAAAACTATTTTTAAAGGGATTTTTAAAATATCGCAAATATGTTAGTACATATTTCTAATGCAGTACTATGTTTTTTAAAGAAGGCATTTTAAAATTTGCCAAATACGTATCAGTAGTAACCTTTAAAATATAGCATTAAATACAATAAGATACATAAAAATACTTTATCAGAATTCCTTTGGAAGCTTAGCCACCTCTTATATTTCATGCAGTTTTCTCAAACTCACCGTAGCTACATAGAACCTGGTAAAATCTCTTCTCTACAGAAATCCTGTCCAAACTTTACAATAGAGCTGTGATTACTGATGTCTCCGTAAGCCTTTTTGTTCAGCCTCTACCTTTCACCCACTTCTAAGTGCTATTAATAAACTTATTTCCTTTTACCAATCATAGTGCATCCTCTTTAGCTTCCTTTATTTATCCCATAGTTTCATCAGAAACTTGTATTTCTGAAACCGTGTGCCACCCTCCTCATGACAAGGCCACATTTGCTGTAATGTGTCAGTCAAACAGTAGCTATTTCATAAGGGCCTACCATGTACGTACTGGGTGCCAGCTACTGTACTAGGTGCTGGGGATATTGTGGCACATAAACACGTCGTTGTCCTGGTGGAGCTGACAGTCTAGTGGAAACAACAACTGTTAAACAAGTAGGTGCAAATAATTAAATGACTGAGAATGTGGGGAGTGCTTTGGAGAATGAGAATAAATGGGAGCATGTGAAGGGGGCATGGGTTCTACTGGGTCGTGAGGTAGTGAGATGTGAAGATAGAGCACATATCAGCTGGTTGAGGTCTAGGTTGAGGAGTGTTGCAGGCAAAGAGTGACCCTTGCTCTTGCCATCATCACTTTTCACCTTGTCATCAAGTAAATTCTCATACTTTTTAGCCATGCCACCTGCTCATTCTCACCAGGGCACTTCTTTCTTCTTAATGGGTTTCTGCCCTTATACCTTTCTGATTTTGTGCTGTCAACCTATTTTGGAGCTCCTGACGTCAGTGTCCCCTCGTTGTTAGATTAGGATCTACCAGTGTTGGGCTCTCCAAGTCTGATTTGTCCACTGCCTCCTACCCTCTTACTCTCTTCTTTTCCTTCTCTTAACTTCTCGGGTTTCGTGGGATTCCTGTGGGAAAAAAATTCAAGCCAGCAGTGGGGACCTTAGAATTTATTTGTTGATATTGATCTTGTCCACCCAAAGCCTGGATTTCATCGTCAGCCACCTCCCTGCCCCATCCTAGTGACATCAAGGCTTAAGGGGCTTGAAAAATATCTCTTCCTAAGAGGAAGTTTAGGTGTTTTGCATTAGATGTTTAAAACATAGGCATATTAGCACTGAAGTTTTGCATGACCTATAATTGTGCTTCATCTGTTTATCTAGTACTTTATATTTTAGATTTCTTGATTCAAGTTATTCAAAAATTTCAATTTTTATGACCAGCAGTTGAGATTTTTTTTTAAAAAGTATAGCATGTTGATATTCAGTGTTGTTACCACTGTGTTGTTACCTTGTTACCTGGTAATGTATATACAAATAAGTTTGCAGATACACATGGACAGAAACAACATTATTGTACTAGTACAGAGTGGCCAAAGTGTGTTCAAACTGTTTCTTGTGGCCAGGCCCTTTATTGGGCCATAACGAATTCTGTAGCAGAAAGAAAGAAAACACACATTTTGCTTCACTTGGTTTTTCTTTTTTTCTTTAAATATATATATGTATTTAAATAACAACATAAATATGGAATAAATACTAATTATAACATCTGTATGTAAACACTTAATTAGAACAAAACTAAAATAAATTGTAAAATACAGTATTGACCAGCGGTAGACTTACCTTTAACTTCTACCATTTTATTGCTCTAAATAGAGAATAGCACATCTTATTTTTTAAATTTTTATATTTAATTATGGTAAAATACATATAAGTTTTACCATCTTAACCATTTTTAAATGTACAGTTCAGTTTTGTTAAGTACATTCACAATGTTGTAAGTCAGTCTCTAGAACTCTGATATTGCAAAACTCAAACTCTCTACCTACCTATTAAACAACAGCTCTCCACTTCCTCTTCCCTCCAGCCCCTGGCAACCACCATTCTACTTTCTATCTCTATGAATTTGACTATTCTAGGCATTCATGTAAAAGTAATCATACAGTATGTATATTTTTGTGACTGACATTTTACTTGACACAGTGCCTTCAAGGTTTATCCATGTTGTAGCATTATGTCAGAATTTCCTTCCTTGAAAGGCTGAATAATACTCCACTGTATGTATTCATGTACCACATTTTGTTTATCCACTCATCTGTTGATGGACACTTGGGTTGCTTCCGCATTTTGACTCTTATGAAAGATGCCGCTATGAACATGGTGTGCAAATATTTCTTCAAGACCCTGCTTTCAGTTCTTTTGGGAATTTATTGGTCCCCAACTTTAGCACAGGGATATGTATGTACTCTCTAAATATTTAAACAATGTGAGAGGGAAGGAGAAAAGGAGGGAGGGGACAGTCATTCCCAAAATTAGGCAGATGATAATCTGTCAGCCATGTAAGCTTATCTCAGTCAGCTTATCTCAGTGTTTCTCAAAGTATTGTTTGTGAATCAACTACATTAGAATCTCCTGGAATGCTTACTAAAAATTTAGATTTTTAGGCCCTTCACTAAACTTCGCAAGTCTGAGTCTCCTGTGAGAAGCAGGAATTTGCACCTCAGGTGATTTTTACACATACTGAAATGTGAGATGCAGTGCCCCACTGGCAAGGAGATGTCTCATAATTTACTTGCTGATGCATATGAAGGTCCTGCTCTCTGCTACTTTCAGCCCCTGCTTTCCCTTAAGGCACATTCCTCCCAGGCTAGCCCATGATCCACTTTCTTTTCCATTCTGTCTGTATATTATAGCCCAACTAAAAGTTCCATAAATATAACAAAGGATGGCCAGGCCTGAGTTCGCAATCCTCAACTTTGACCCAGGCCCAGTCAGGGTCCTTCCTCCTCAGGAGGCTAATTGCTGATTCACTGTTGCTCTTTACCTGCTTCTAGTTAGTAGACCAGCGAACAGATTAGGACTTTCTCCCTCATACCTTGTGGTGTTTAGTTTTACCTCAGTTCTTAAAGGGGCCAAATCTCTTGTCTTATATAAGCATTTTAAATATGACATATTGTGACCCTCAGGACAGTGATGTCACACACTTATATTGTATAACTATGAGAAGTGTGACGTCTTCAGTAAAGCCAACCAGCCTCTTTTGCATTTTGAAAGCAAACTCGTTGTCATCATCTAGTAATCACATCATGCTACCTCATCACATCCACCACGTGTGGCTTTGCTTCTAGTTGTGATTTGCAAGTGATTCATTTTTTTAATATCAACTTTTCTTCAAGTAATACTGGTATTTTTAGAAATATTCTCTTCAAACTTTTGTGTGATACAAGAGCATGTTTATATATTTGACTTCCATTAAAAGTAATGATACTGACTGATACATACTTTATTTTTAATGAAAGGACCTGGAGGGAAGAAGAGCCCTAATATGAAGCTTGTTTTTGTTACAGCTGGCCACTTTTCCACAGTGTGCTTCTTTCAGATTTCTATTCCTTCGTTGATTTGGTACTCCCATAATTTTCAGTTTTTGGCTAATTTTTACAACCAGTTTTTGTGATTTCCATTGTCTTGGCTGAAATCCCCTCTAGGATGTAAATGCTGTGAGGGCAGGAATGGTATTGTTATAGTTCACATGGTGCCCAGCATGATAATATGGCACGTAAATAGGTATTTAACAAATATTTGTTGAATGAATGAAACAACGTGAAGCTGATTGTAATGTTTCATGTACTGCTTTTATTGTTTCTGCTAGAAATTTTCTTTGCAGTTTTCTGTTACACTACAACTCTTTGATCAATGTAAGAACTCAGTTTCAAGAGATTGACAGCTTACCTACCTAATATCTCTGATTAGACCAACTGATGCTATAGGTTGAAACACACATTTGCTCTCATGGGGTCACTTATTTTTCTATGTGGAAAACTGACTGAGCAGAACTCCTGACACCAACAAGTAATTCTACAGGTTTATTCTGTCGGTTGCAAAGGAGACGGGACACTCTTGAGTGTGAGTGACTTGATGCCAGTGATCTCCAGCCTAGGTTGCATTATTGGTGATTGATCAATGCCATCATCTTCACCTACAACAAGCAGAACATTTGAGTCTTTGTTTCAGGATACCAGATAAACTGGTAGAGTGAGCCTTTTTTTTTTTTTTTTTTTTTTTCCTATTTACAGATTTATGTTTCAAACCATACACACTGAAAATCCTTTTCGTGTCAGTCCTGTTTGTTTGCAACAGGGCCTATAGAACCTGTCCGAGGACGGCTCAGAGCCGCCCTTTGTGTAGAGCTTTCTTTCAGCATCATTTTGGGATTCAGGGTCAGCAATGATCAGCCCAACGTACTCTTGCAGCATGTAAATTTACTCTGATTTAAGAAAGCTATTAACAAAAAAACCTTTGAATGCATATTTGTACAGCGTGATACAATATTGTACAAATGTACAAGTACAAAGTTAATTTGGCCTTTTGAGTTTCTAGTCTTCCAGCCTAAAAGAATGCCTGGGCTTAACTGTTTAACATAGTGTTAAATACTTAATTGATGTTTTTAGATTGCTTAAAATCTTCCAGAAAAATTTTTACTCATAGCTACAAAGTGACAAGACTCAGAACTAAAGAAATCTGTGGAATCCTAGGACAAGTTAATTAAGAGCAGGCCAGGAGGACTGATCAGTGAGTCTGACTTCAGTTGGATTTGCTGGTATTCTTACTTCTCTGTGAGTCAGTGCCTTTAAGTATCCAGTGTGACCCTAAGCTTTCAGTGCAGTAAGCAAAGTTTTAGCTGTATGATTTTTTTTTTTTTATAAAGGACACTCAGTTAAATTTTTTTTTTGTTTTGTTTTTGTTTTTTTTTTTTATAGCTACTTTATTTATTTATTTATTTATTTATTTTTTTGGCTGTGTTGGGTCTTCGGTTCGTGCGAGGGCTTTCTCTAGTTGCGGCAAGCGGGGGCCACTCTTCATCGCGGTGCGGGGACCGCTCTTCATCGCGGTGCGCGGGCCTCTCACTATCGCGGCCCCTCCCGTCACGGGGCACAGGCTCCAGACGCGCAGGCTCAGCAATTGTGGCTCACGGGCCCAGCTGCTCCGTGGCATGTGGGATCTTCCCAGACCAGGGCTCGAACCCGTGTCCCCTGCATTAGCAGGCAGATTCTCAACCACTGCGCCACCAGGGAAGCCCTGTATGATTTTTAATAGCAGTCATAATGTTGAAATCTAACATGATGCCTAAAAGTTGTATATAAATACATGTTAAAATTAAAATCCACACTGATGTCTTATAAAATACATTGCCTGTTTTACTGAACCCTTAATTTTAATTTTTCTTCATGTTTTAACAACTTTTTATGAGCCCTTAGTGAGTGTGTGTGTGTAGAATTATCTTTCTCATTGTCCCCCTCCCACATACAGTTGAATCAACAGATGTTTACTGAGTATTCACTTCGTTATCAGAATGATGCCAGTGTGTTAGTTGTAAGCATCCTTAACGAATTTGGGTGTAATAATTTTGGTATGCTAATTTAATATGTTCTTGGTGCCATTTTAATTTGTTTTTCTTTCATTCCTAGTCAGCTTGAACCTTTTCCTCCATTTGTTTGCTAACTGCACTCCTCCCTCTGTGGCTTAGGTGTTCCTATTCTTGGCTTATTTTATTGTGGGGTCACAGTTGTCTTCAGAATCCTGGCCTGACAGCAGCAGGCTCCTGGGCAGGGCATGTCTTCAGCAATTAGTACTTTTGCTTTCTCTTTATCCCTCCTTTCTTCATTATAGTGGAAAACGGGAAGCAAGTGCACAGTATTAGAAAAAGTGGAAGGGAAAATGAAACTGAACTGGAGGAGACTTAAATGTAAAGCGTGTGAAACTGAGTTGGATAACTTCACTCAAGTTTTGATAAGTAATGGGAAGCTGCATGGTAGTATGTGATGATTTGGCATTGTCAGCAGACTTGGATTCCAACACCAGGTCTGCCATTCTTAAAAGGATACAACAAAGCCTACCTCACAACACTGCCACGGGCACTAAATAAGATAGCGGGAGAGGGCGTCTTCTTTCACCTCTGCTATGCTGAAGATCATGGCGACCGCTACTCACAACAGCAGAGCAGCAATTGACACCAACACCTGACAAAATGTTTGTCTTGCCCCAGCTTCTCTCCCTTCTTCTCTGCAATTAGTGTTTAACATGTTTTCTCATTTAATCTGTATAATAGCTTTATTATGTATCATGATTCCCATTTTTCAGATGAGGAAATTGAGGCTCTGAGAAGTTAAGTAACTTGCACAAGGTCATGGATTTGGTAAAGGATTTGGGTTTTGTTCTATCGTTTCCAAAGCCATTCTCTTGCCACAGTGCCAGGCCGCCTTGGATAATGAGTGTGTGACTGAAGAATGAAAAGGAGTTAATGGAGGGGCCATTCCACTGTTCTTTCCACTACTTCACTTGGTGAATGACTAATAAGCCAACACTCCCAGAGGGTATTTGCATTTTAAAAGAGGAGCTCATTAACCCTAATGAATCTCTAATTGGTAGAATTTGTGGGGGAGATATTTCTGAGCACTGGGGCTTTCTCCTGTGTCTTCAAGGTGTCTGGCTATCCTTTTCTCCTCTGCAGATTATCAGCTATTCTGAAATCAGAATCATGTAGTAGAATGCAGTCCATTCTGCAAGTCTGCCCCAAATGCAATTAAATGAATTAACAGGGAGTTGTGAAAAGAATCATCTAAAGGAAAATAAGTGTGAGTTAACATTGTATAAAATGAATGTTCAAGAGCTTAATAACACATTTGGCAATGTTGAGGGTCTTCTTAAAAGTCTGGTAAAAATAATATATTTCATATTCAGTTTTAACTTCAGAAATGTTCTATCAGCATTTCCCATAGTGTGTCACTCTGCAAGATGTTTAATAGGTATCCAATGAATAAAGTGGCTTTATAGTCAAAAACATTGGGGAAAAATTTTTTTAGTTTCCTTACTGTAGAGTTTCTCAGAGCCTTTAATATGTTACAGTGCATTGGAAATCAGTTGGAAGGGAATGCATTCTGTAGCTTTTTCTCATACTTTTGACCACAGAAATATTTTTTCCATGCAAACCCCTTGAAACTAGTGTTTTGTAGACTGCATTCTCAGATATGAAGTTCTAGATAATTCCTCTCCAATAAAAGAAAGAAAACAGATTTCTGTATTCACAGCTTTTCATATGTAGGCAGGCTCCAATTCTGTCCATACCAGCCCATTCCCAGTCTTGTTGGACTCTAGGGCATTCCAATAATAACACCCTTCTTACCCAGATAAGATCTGGCCAATTTAGTAAAAAAAAAAAAAAAAAAACAAAAAACAGATGGAGACCAAATTCTCATCTTTATTGCCTATAAAGCTAGTGTTGAAGAATGTGGCTTCCATCAAGGAGCAGATGGGTTTCCTAATCTGAACCCCAGAATTAGATTGAACTCCATCCTGTTACAGGATCTTCTAGGCTGGGGCAGGCTTCCCCAAGTGGGAGGAGGCCCCTGTGGAGGGTCAGAGCAGACAGAGCCCAGTTCCCTCTGGTCCTCCCCACGAGAAGGGGGAGGGGAGAACCATGTGCAGCTGAGTCTTTCCAGATCACCAACCCAGGGATTGGAGAGTGGACGGAGGCTGGGGTGAATGTTACTAGAGTTCCCTCCACATTGAAGGAGGCCTAAGGAGTGAAGGTGCTCCCTTACTCACCCATCACCCCTCCCCAAAACAAATCTCCTCCGGGTGATCCAAACAGGCATTTGGGTTCCCCTCCCATCACTGAGGGTTTCTGCTCTTTTCACTTTCCCTTGTACCTGGTGCTCACTCTTCATCACTTTTCTCCTCTCCCTCGACCAGATTCACCCAGTAGAATGGGATCATGATCATATGCTAATGATGTCCCTTTCTCATTTCCTTATGTACCATAATTCAGCTTTTTATCCTAGAAAAGGTGGAGTGTATATATTCTCTAAAACAGGGATCTGGAAACTACAGCCTGACTCAACTTGTTTTTGTAAACAAAATTTTATTGGAACACAGCCGCATGCATTGGTTTGTATGTTATCTATGGCTGCTCCTGGCGACAGTGATAGAGTGGAGAAGTTGTAACAGAGACGATATGGCCCACAAAGCCTAAAATGTTTACTATGTAGCCCCACTAATCTAAAATACAGGTGAATTTCACTTCAGTCCTTTAAATTCTAAAAGAGCTTCATTAGTATGCATATACGGCCTTTCTCGTTTACTCACTCTAAATAAAAACTACACTTTAAACCAAGAAAATTGCATAGCTGTAGTATAAGAGGGATTTTGCCTCTTATAAAACTGTTTCCAGCCTTTCAAACTTATGGGAAAGTATCAAGGGGACCGTGTGTGTGCCTTGAAGGACCAGAAGGAAGGACAGAGGCTTGTTCTGATCAGGAGTATTTGGCATTATCAGTGGAAAGGGAAGAGACCAGATAACCCATGGGGCCTATGGAAGAAAAATGGAGTAGAGAGAAGTGTTAGGGGGGCCCGTGGGGTTGGACCAGCTTTCGGAGCCCTGGGCTCTTCTTCCCACTGATCCCCAGTTTAGGGGCTTGATTCTCCCTACCTCAGCCACCATCCATTGGAACCTTCCACCAGGCCACACAGTCCCCCCAGATATGTCAGGAGACTCGGCTCTGCTCCCACTGTGGCTGACTTCTTCCTGGGAGACTTCAGGCGAGTCCCTGAGCACCTCTGCCGTCAGGCTCACCGTAAACTGGGGGAGGAGGGAAATGGGGAGGATGTCTTGCTGCGCCGTAGTGAGAATCAATTGTGGTGTTATAAACAAGACATTAGGAAATGTAAGTACTGTGAACATTTTTATTGTTTCTTTTCATTTTTTTATCGAAGTATAGTTGATTTACAATGTACCAATCTCTGCTGTACAGCAAAGTGACTCAGTTATACACATACAGACATTCTTTTTTTGTATTCTTTTCCATTATAGTTTGTCCCAGGAGATTGGATATAGTTCCCTATGCTATGCAGTAGAATCTTGTTGTTTATCCATTCTACATGTAATAGTTTGCATCTATTTTGTTGTTTTTGTCCTTCCTTTTAAACAACTGACTTGCAAATGAAATTTTTGAATCTATACAGCACATAAATTAGAATTAAGTGATGTCTGAAAACTAAAGTACCTTATTTCACGTTCATCACATGCATCTTTATTTA
Organism: Balaenoptera acutorostrata; assembly: GCF_949987535.1. Lineage (NCBI taxonomy): Eukaryota > Metazoa > Chordata > Mammalia > Artiodactyla > Balaenopteridae > Balaenoptera > Balaenoptera acutorostrata. The sequence goes on from NC_080070.1 coordinate 63,311,023, forward strand.
TTGTTGAAGTATCTGACTTTCATGTGGGTTATAACAAGTTAGAGAAAATAATTGAATTTTTACCATGATCAAATAATTCTTCAGTGGGAGGAAAAAAACTTCAAAAGTTATATTTCACTGTGACCTGTTCTTTTCTGTTTGTTGTTTGTGTAGTTTTCATTTTGTGCCTTTGTTTAGAGAATCATCTCGCAGATGGCATTTTTCCTTGTAATCAGTTATTGTCCTGAGTCATCGCCAGATATGGCATTCCAGGAAATAGTGATTGTACAGTTGCTTCCAGGCAGATGTGTTGTGTGATGTCAAGAACACTGGCTGATAACCTTTCTGGTTATTCAAGCAGTAGGGAGAAATGGAGAAAGTGTGATACAGATACACACCTTGGAATCAGAAACTGGCAAAGGAAGCACAGACTTTGTGCTGAATGATTTCAGCCAAATAGTGTTTGTATGGCTAGGGGATGGCCCAATAATCATTTTAAAAGGTGAAAAAAATTCTTTCTTGAGTAAATGACCTTTCATATTGGAAGCCACATACTTCCGTATAAACCTCAGGCATGTGAGTTATTAAACACACCTGACCTCAATATACAGAGACTTGCATTACCTTGGCTGCTCATGCTGTTGTGGTCTCAGTGGTCTCATTGCCTTTACCCAGGCAAACTAAACAACTTGTGCATTGGTTTTGCCATCTGTGAACTGGGGGTTGGCTAGCTTTTCCCTAACTTTAAAGACAAGGGGGATTTCTGAAAATAAGACTCTTCCTGATGTGCAAATAAATGGTCAGTTTAAACAGTAACTTTAAAAAATCAATCAAAATTGTTGTTTGACATCCTGGGTCATAAACGTAAGTTGACATAATTTTTCACTTAACAACTATTAACTCTATTATCCTATAGATGTAATTTAAAAGTTCCTAATGCTTTTGTTTCAATATGATTCTTTTAAAAAATCATTAACTGTTTTGTTTTGTTTTTTTTATTTATTTATTTATTCTTGGCTGTGCTGGGTCTTCGGTTCGTGCGAGGGCTTTCTCTAGTTGCGGCAAGTGGGGGCCACTCTTCATCGCGGTGCGGGGACCGCTCTTCATCGCGGCGCGCGGGCCCCTCACCATCGCGGCCCCTCCCGTTGCGGGGCACAGGCTCCAGACGCGCAGGCTCAGCAGCCGTGGCCCACGGGCCCAGCCGCTCCATGGCATGTGGGATCTTCCCAGACCAGGGCTCGAACCCATGTCCCCCGCACTAGCAGGCAGATTCTCAACCACTGCGCCACCAGGGAAGCCCTCATTAACTGTTTTTAAAATCTAACAAGTTATGCTCCAAGTACAGATCACTAATAACAATACATCATAATGGTATTTAATAAATTTGCCTTTTAAGTTTCACAAATGTGTTTTAGAGGAAAAACACTAACTGTATGCTCAAATAAAGCTTTTATTACATACCATTTAGTATTATCACAGTTTTATAGACCAGAAACTATAAATAGAAGTTCACTAATTTACTCAGCTAGTATTTATGGAACACCTCCTACTATGGGCTGGGTTCCGCCCAATAGTAATAATGCCGTACTTAGCTGAGAACACAACTTGTAGGCTGGAATATGCATGATGTGCTTGGATTTTAAACATTTGGGGGATTTCCTTTATCTTTTAAGTAAGTAAACTACCAACTTAATTCTTGCTTTATGGTTTTAGAATTTAACAGAATTTTATTTAATTCTTTAAAATTTTCACAGGGCCCTTTCTTGACTATAGCCATCGGTAAACTAAACTTTTATGTTTCACTATGGAAAAGTTAAGCCCAGCCCAGACTTTCATACTTTGTTACCTCCAGTGAAGACTGTGACCTTCCCTATGTTAACAAATTCCTAACCTTTAGCGTGAGCCAAGTCATTATATGTGAATTTTGTAATCTTCCCTGTTGTAGACATTCCTGAGCTGGCTTAATTTTATGGGAAGAGCAGTTTACAAATTACTAAATTAACCTCTCATTATGCTTTTAAGAAGTACGCTGATTGTTTCTTTACCTACCATGTGTTAATCACAGATTATTAGTTAGTACATTATAATAGGACACGAATACATTAAATTATGCCTGTACTTACCTAACTATATTTCTGTCTGTCCTGTGTCCTTAGACGCAGCCTAGTCACCAACTTTGTTTAAATAATATAACCCTCCCAGGCACCACCTTTAGGAATCAAACTATTAACTGAATGCTAATTTATGAATTTGTTCATTGTCCTTTCCTGCTGTAAAAATTGTTTGACATATGGTTAATTACTACATGCAAACATATATCTCTACTCTGAGGCAAATCCACAGAGACACAAATAAACGCTTATAAAGAGTAAACCTTATTAGAAAACAAATCTGAAGGACAGTTATTCATATTATAAAGAATTTTTTTAAGACTTTTAATGTTTGAAAATAATTTGCTTTATCTTCAAATTATAAGTTTTCCTAGTTTATTTGAAATATGACTTGATTTACAAAATATAAATTCACTTGATTTTTCCAGAGTAAACCTATATAAAGCAGGATACATTTCCGGTTTAGATTGTATATCTATGTATTTACGGATGATTTCTGTGACCTTTATAAAATTACTGTTCTTAAATATTAACTTATTTACTTTGTAACAAAGGAAATAGTAATTGCTTCTACAATGTAAAACATACAAAAGATATTTCAGATAAATAGTAGACAGTTTGGCCTCAGTGGTATGCTAAAGTTTTATTTTTTTCCTTTGCTTCATAGGAGATACAGCTCATGAGCAAAGAGTGGCAGCAAGAGGCAAAACTTCAGGCATAGAAGGCAATGAGACTTTGGAGGTAAGTGAAACTCAATGAGTCCTTTTGGTGTAAAACCGAATAAGTCAATGTGATTATGTATACCTCTGAGGATAAATAGTAACTTCCACTCTTGCTATGCAAATAGGTGCCTAGGTATCAGGAGAACAGGTGATCTGCTGAAAATCAGGGTATGGCAGGCAGGAGCGACTTCCTAAGTGCTAAGCTTTTCCCAGTGCTGGTAATGGAAACTCTCTGTTGGAAATAGAGGAATAGAACACTGAAGTTAAAACATTTGAATTATTTTTACTTGAGAGATTGTTTTCTATTATATTTGAATAAATAGGTAATATATGAACCTATAGAGAAAGGTTTGAAAATAACTTATTCAGAACTGTCTTACATTAGCATTTCCACCATCAAAGTACACTCCTTGACATTGTTTGGTAAAAAGACTAAGGCTTTTGTTCTTTTCCACCTGAGAAAATTATTTGCTCTTTGTGGGTACTTGAAAGTGTAGTTCACATACTTTCATATTCTGTGTAGAAACATACTAACCTTATTTAATCACTGAAATAGTCATTTTTAAGACTTTGGGGGAATGTTAACTATTAGAGTGCCATGGGTTTTGAAACCTTCTATGTGGTGACACACCTCTACGTATATTCTTCTACATGTAGAACGTGAGGGTATTGCGTACAACTGGAGTGACATAAGGGAACCTGGCCTGTTTGATTCATCACCATATCCGCAAAGCCTAGCACAGAACAGGAAGTCAAAAATATTTGTTAAATGAATGAATAAATACAATCATGAGTTATAAATAGAGAGTAATGTTCATCTTAAGAGAGATTTTTTTGTATTTATATTTTCCACAGTGAGTAGATATTTTATAATCAAGAGAAAAACATTTAAAGAAGTTACATGGGAAGTAAATTGATGTAGAAGAAGAAAAGAGCCATCTTTCCCATAAAACTGTGCATTGTTTTTTTTTATTAATGCATGCAACAAATATTTATTAAGCACTGACTGTATTCAATGCACTGTGCAAGGGGCTGAGTATATAGTACTGAAAAAAAAGATACAAGGACAAAGAAGAATTTCCTGTCTATATGTTGAAGCATCTTGATCTCTTTTATTTATTCAAATATTTATTGTGTACTGAACATAAGTAGCATCTTTGATAGGAAATAAAGGTTGATATATTTGAGCTTTAGGAAAGAACCACCAAGATGGTTTAGAAATCATCCGTGATTACTTGAATTTAACTGCTTAGTTAGGTATGTGATCCAGTGGAAATGTCTGCAGAACTCAATTATTTTTCAAAGTCGATTTATTGATAGGAAGAATTCCAAGATTAATTTTGAAGGAAAGAAACTTTTGAGAATAGATCCTCAGAGATTTGAAACTAGCTCATTATTGTGCTACTTCCTAGTCTCTCCACTATACAATCAATTCTTAACCATTAAGACTGGATTTTTACACTCATGGTATAACAGATAAAAGTGCCTTCTCTCTGAATAGTTGCTGGGGATTGGGTAGACACCGTTTGCTCTCAGAGAGCTTACTGATGTAGCAGAAATGAAATAGGGAGACTCCAAATGAGATGACAGGGTTAAGTCACAGTACAAGAGGGTAATACTAAAATACTTTTAGAGGCTAGTGTGATTCACCACAGAAAAGCCAACTAATCACTTATCCCCACCTTAAGTGTCCAAAATGGAATTTATTATTCCTTGCTTTAAAAATCTAAAACCACAAACATTGCTTCATGTTTCCTACCCCTTCCCCCGCATAATCTACCTTGATGGGTCCAGATGAGTCTTATCTAGTCTCATGGTTTTCAATTCTTTGAAGAGTCTGATGACTCCCAAAGTATATCTCCACATAGACCTCTCCCCAAAGCTGTAGACTGTATCCAGCTGTCTACCTGCCATTTCACTTACAAGTTTCTAAACAGTTCAGCCTTTACTTGCGCAAAGAAGAACTATTGATTTCTGACCCCACCACCCTGAAGCTTCTCTCTGCTCAAGTTTTCACCATCACTGTTTAATAACACCACCCTTTATATAGTGGTTTAGAATCACACCCCTTGAGGTACCCCTGGTTCCTTTCTTTCCCTCACAGTCTACATGCAGTTCCACCCGTAAGTCCTATCACCTCTCCCTCTATATCCAGACTCTGACCCCTTCTCAACATGGGCACTGCTAGGAATTTAAGCCACCACTTTCGCCCAGACTCTCTGCCTCCATTCTTCCCCCTTAAGTCCGTTCTCCTCACAGCCCGCAGAAATTGAATCAGATCACATGACTCCTTGGCTTCAAACATGCTGGCTGCCCACTGTAACTGGAATCACTGCTAAGCTCCTTACAATGGGCTATAAGGAGCTGCATGTGCTCTCAGACTTCATTTCTCTTCATACCCCAAACCCCATCCCCATCCACCAGCTGCCTTTCTGTCCCTTGATCATGTTAAGCTCTTTCCTATCTCAGCCTTTTCATTTGCTACCCCTTCTTTACTGGAGCCTCACTTGCCTGCCTCCGTATCATTCAGGTCTTAGTTCAAGTGCCAGTCTTCGTGAGGACCTCAGCTGAAGTGTCTCTTCCCCCAGTCACTCTCACGTAACCCTGTTTTATATTCTCCATCAAGGTTATCACTATTTCAGATTATCCACTGGTTTACTGTCTGACTGACTCTCCTGACTACAGTGAAAATAGACTGTGGGTCTAGAATAATGTCTGGAACATAGAAGGTGCTCAATAAACAGCTGTTAACTGATAATCTAGATTTCATTGAATATCATCATGTGTCTTGGCAAATTAAAGGCCTAAAAATGTCATTTGACTCATTGTTCTCCGCCCCCCTTTATCAAATCTATCATCAAGTCCTGTTGATTCTTGATGTTGATGTTCTTCTTGATTCAGATATCTTCCAAATCTGGTTCCTCATACTCCATCTTCATCTGTCCACTTGACTGTTATTAGACAAGCAGCTTCTTTCCCAAATCCCTTTCTGAAAAAGAACAGCAGGGGGTTTTTTGTTTTGTTTTGTTTTGTTTTTAGTTCAGGCCCCCAAATGCCTTGAAATCTACAGAATAAAGCTTAAACCCAAAACCCTGTTCAAGTGTCACCTTCGTTGTGAACTCATTTCCCTGCTGTCCCAGCCAGAGATAACCCCAGTGTCCTTTTACTACTTGTGTTGCCTTTTATGACTTCCCTATAGTGTGAGTTCCTGGAAGGTGGAGACTCCACCTTCTTTACCTTTACAGCCTCCGCACAGACACACATGGTGTGACATAGGTGCCCAGTCAATGATTTCTAGATGGATACATGAATAATAAGTGGTCTTCTGCAAATGCTGTCTTATGAGTAAATCTCTTCATTTAGTTCTGTTTTCCATCTTACATTATCAACACACAGTTATTTTTTTCTCACTGTAAAAAAAATGTTTTTCTTTTATTTCTTAGGAGTTACCCGTAAAAAAAAAATCTGTTAATTTAGATTATTTTTGACACTCAATACATTAGCAAGGCAAAGTATAATGATTTCAGTTGATATTTTGAAAGACATACATCTGATTAAAACGTTGTACCTATTGTACCTAATAGGAAAGTCTCATTATTTTCATTTTTAATGGCTATACAACAAATGTTGAAACATTATTTATAACGAAAACATATTTGGTCAGTTAGTGTGGGTTCCATAGAGCTTCAAAATAACACTCTTAATTACCAAAACATAAGTTGTTTTTCTAAAGACCTTTTGGAGAAGGTAGATTTTAGTATCCCCAAAAAGTTTTTTTGGTGAATTCAGATAAACATGTAGATTGCCTACTATTTTCGAGGAATTGTTGGACATGGGGCGGAGAGGATATGAAGATATGTAAGACTCCGTGATTCTAACTTATAGAAGCTGACATTCTCAATCTATTCATGAAAATTAGAAAACTCCACACGTCATTATAATATAAAGTGGAATAAATAAGTTTCTTAAATTCCATAACTACAAAGATAACTGAGACTTTAGTGGAGGAAGAAATATCATTAGGGAGAATCAAGCAAGGCTTCATGTATTAGGTGAGCTTTGAACCATGAAAAAAATTTTTTTTCACTATTTATACAATTAATTTTATATGATTAATATAAATTCCTGTGAAATGAAATCCCTCATTAAGAACATTTTAGACATACAGAAGCAAATCATGGTATGAAACTACTTTCCACACATGGATCTCAATGACAGGTAATAAAATATTTTAAAAAATGAATGGAACCTGGCCTGTGCTATACTGTAGGGTTTTTTTGTTTTTTTTTTAAACATCTTTATTGGAGTATAATTGCTTTACAATGGTGTGTTAGTTTCTGCTTTATAACAAAGTGAATCAGTTATACATATATACTGTAGTTTTAATGGCAGTTAAAATATTTTGTTATAGATAGCTAGTGGGAAGCAGCCTCATAGCACAGGGAGATCAGCTCAATGCTTTGTGACCACCTAGAGGGGTGGAATAGGGAGGGTGGGAGGGAGATGCAAGAGGGAGGGGATATGGGGATATATGTATACATATAGCTGATTCACTTTGTTATACAACAGAAACTAACACACCATTGTAAAGCAATTATACTCCAATAAACATGTTAAAAATGTATATATATATTTTGTTAAGTAGTCTGTGATGTTTTCCCTTACACTTTATATAGCCCAAGTATACTTAAAAACTGTGTTGCCTCTCCAAGTACAACTGTCTCACAGACATCAAGGAAATGCTAACATCTAGATGAAATATAATTTGAAAAAAAGGAGATCTGGTTTGGGCATCAAATAAGTTAAATTTTACAAAGTTGGAGTATAACTTATTTTAATACACAAAAGACTCTATGAAAAGCAGCATATTTTTTTGTATAAGTAATTAGTGGGACTTTTTACTTGAAGAAACTGAAAATAATATAGCATTCATTCCAGGAAATCACAATTTCTCAAGTATGTTTTTCTCTTCTTTAATCCCCCTCTCTAAATATTTCAGGGTTTCTATTAATGGTGACTTTAATTATGTACTCCTGTTTGTACCTTAGCTTTCCCTGTATATGATCCTGAAGTATCATTACCTAAAATAGGGTAACCTAAGGAAACAATGAACTATTTAGTCATCAAATGTGGTTTCTCCCAGGTTGTGCTTTCGTCTTATGTTTTAATTGCCATTGGTAACTCTTAACAGAATTCACCATGTTTTTGGTATGTAGTGTATAAAGCTCCTGTAAACTGTGTTTGGGCTTATTAAAGTCATTAGACTCTAGTACTTGGGGAAAAAGTGATAATTTAGAACTAATTATCCAATTGGAAGTTTATCTTCCTCCTTCTGTTCCTTCTTTTTTTCTTGTTGCCTTTCTGGGTAAATTTTGGTAGTGAGTTGTAATGACATTACAACTACTTATTGCTTTCTGCTACTGTAGGAGCCTGGTTATTTACAGCTCGGGGATAAACCCACAGATTAATAGGGGGTCTGGTTTTGAATTTTTGTCATTATGATTCATATCTTCAGGGAATTAACATTACAAGTAAGTAAGTAGTCATTCTTTTCTAACCTTCAGTCTAATTTTATATTGTGAAAACTGGAACCATATTAGCTACTAATTTACTAGTGGACCTATTGCTTTTTGGTTTGTAGGTGTACTTTGAGAGCTATGAATATGGAAATATCAGTTTTTTAATATAATTATATCCAATTTTGGTGACTATTAATTTTAACCAGTTTTAGCAGATACTTTTAGATTGTTTGTTGAACTTAAATTTCTTTTATTTGTACTAAAAAAGTATTTTTAAATTTGCATTTTTGTTAGCCTCTTTATTTTATTGAAATATATTTGACATACAATATTATATTAGTTTCATGTGTACAACATAGTGATTCAACATTTGTATGCATTGCAAAATGATCACCACAATAAGTCTAGTTAACCATCTGTCACTATACAAAGTTAATACAGTGTTATTGACTGTATCCCCCATGCTGTACATTACATTCTCATGACTTATAACTGGAAGTTTGTATTTGTATAACTGAAATTTGCATTTATTTTTGGTCTCAAAGATAGAGGAATATGTTTATTTATTTAGTTCACTAGCCTAAAGATAACAAAATACAAAAACAAGCCAATAAAAATCTCCCCACAAAACCACAATTCCATTTGTATATTTGTTTTGAGTGACAACTAATTCACATATGCATATGGAGATGTATAAAATAATAACTAACAGATGGTATAGCTGCAAAGTAGGATTTATAAAGATTATTATCAGCTGGTGGTATTGAGATACTGTGGTTATACTGACAGAAGACACAAAAATTACTTATAATAAACTGTGACACTAATAATCTCCCAACTTCTGTTAACCAAAGTAGCTTATTGCGTATTTAATATAAATTTTTTAATGAAGATCTAAAATAATCTTACAGCCAATTTGTACTAGGAAATTTAATAGCAGTTGCAAAAACAGTAAGGTAGTAGCAACAACAACAAAGTGTTTGCTAAGATTGTTAAGTGCATAATATTAGAATCCCTGGAAAGTACAGTAAAGATATGGGGGACTTTGTTTATTCATGTCATTTGAAGCACACATCTCAATCTAGTACACAGTATTTGTAATTTCTTATTTGCATGTTTGTAAATTGTTGAGTTACATGTGAAATTCATAGTTGAGTAATTTAGGGAACAAAAATTGATTTTTTGAAAAAGATATAGAATGAATACATATGAATGAAATGTTCACTTTTCTTTTAATGTGTTTTTGTACTTCCTTTATGTCTTTCAACAAAGCTATAGGAGCCTTCAGACTCAGTAGGGATGAATTTCCTTGTTCTTTTCTTTTATATAGTCATTAAAATGAATGAGAATATCCTTGAACTTTGTAAATTCCATATGATGTAGACTTTGGTTACCACTCCTTAAAAGGGGGTATAAGATTATCCTATTAAAGACCTACTTGTGTGTAGAAAAGAATTGAGGTTGGGTGGTATAGGAAAAAAGAGACTCAAGTGATTCTCAAGAATAGTTTCAAGAATAGCAAACATTCATCCACTGGGTGTCAGGATTTCGGTTTTAAGAATTTTTTAGTATAATTATGGTATTATAAGTTTATAAATTTAAAGTATAGGTGATCTCGGGTGGCCTCAGCCTATGGCAGCTTGAAGCAGGATGTCAGTTTACAGCCAGAGATTGAGGTTGGGCAGCGGCAGTGAGAGCGCTGAATCCTAGCCATCAGACCACCAGGGACCAGTGGCCAGTGACAAGGCCCTGGCCCGTCAGCTGTGTAGAAGCGACTTTCCATATAGAGACGGAAAGTAGTGAAGCAAGTAAAGTGTTTATTAGGAGGAAAAAGAGTACAGTACGTGTGGATAGACACACGGGCGGGCTCAGAGAGAGAGTCGCACCCTCGTGGTAGTTTGAATCACATTTATGGGGCATTTCTTCCGGGTTTCCTTTGACCGGTCATCTTGCTTTGCCTGGTTCTGAGTCCGTATTTGTTATATCTCAGGGTCCTTCCCTGTGTGCGTGCACATCTCTTAGCCAAGAAGGATTCTAGCGAAGAGGCCTATGGGTAGTTGACATCACTTACTATGGGGCGGTGCCCCCTCCCTTTTTGACCTCCAGGGAGCCTTTCTGCGCATGTGTAGTCGGGGAGGTCTCCTTGACTTCGAGAATGAGGAATATTTGGTCTTTTATCTGGGCAGGGCCCAGCCTCCTCCATCATCCTGCTTTTATGGAGTTTCTGCTATTGTGGAGTTTCTGTCCACAGGGGAGAAACTGTTCAGCCTGGGGCCCATCTATCTCCTGCCTCATGGGGGGTATAAAGATGATTATGAAACTGTTAATTCTCACAAGATATTCATAGTCCAAATACAGGTATAATGGGAATTGCTATTGAAGGCAGTTTAAATTGGTACAACCATTTTTGGTAAGCATTTTGGCAAGTATCACGAGCCATAAAGATGTTAATATATTTTGACAGTAATTCCACTTTTAGGATTCTATTCTGAGAAAATAATCTTTTAAATCCACATGAAGTTGTATGTGCAGAAAGATGGCAATCCACTTAATGGAATATTTTTTAGTTTTCATAAGTGAAATTTATGATTAGTTTTCAATAAAATATGAAGACTCTTGGTTTCATAATTTCAGTTAGAAGATTTGAGGTACAAAATTATATTTACAGTATGATTATTGCTATATAAAAACTGTGCAGAAAAAGATGATGTAACACGTAAAAACATTAACAGTAGTTGCCTTTGGAATGATAGATAAATAGGTTAAATCATACTGTCCAGTGTTCGGATCTTCCTATTTGTCTATAATGAGTATATCTTATATTTTAAATGATAGTAAGTCTGATGGTGAGGATATTGCTTATTAACAGAAGAACTATTTTGGATGGCAGTAAAAATGATGGCAAAGTCTACTGAGGATGATCTTTAGGAGATATGTAGGTACTTTCCTGCCTTGGTTTATTTAAGTTTAAGACCTCTTAATTAGTTGATAACAGAGCATCACATCTGATCATGGTTTGTCAAAACATCTGTCCTCTCACCTAGGGGACTTTCCAGCAGGGAGAAGAGTGAGGTGACGTGGAGTTTATTCTTCACATATCATTGGAAATCACGTGGCCCGGACTGTTCTCATTGATCTACCTGTCAGTGTCACTGTATCAGTTATAAAGTCATATTCCCCCTCCCCCCAAAAGGTTGTGGGTTACTGGTTTGAACATGTATTTGTCTACAAATCTTGCTTTTTCCTCTATATCTATGATTCTGAGACTCTTAGTTTGAAGATATTAATTTCTCCCTTTATAACAGTTAGTTTATGAGAATATAATTTTATCCAAGATGAGTGCAAGGATTTTTGTTTTTTGTTTCTCCTAATATAGAACCATTTCAAATTTGTGATTTACTGGGAAATGAAGCACAGTTGGATTATTGCACTGTTTATATCATTCAAATGGTAAATTTAATTCTTTGATGTATTTATCCTGCTATGCAAGATACCTTTTGGGAAAAAGATTTTGTAGAGTGCATCTCTCCAATCTTTATTTTCACTTGAATTACTGGACCATATAATATAGTAGAAAGTACATTTTTGCTGGATTCCTCTGCTCACCAAGTGTTTGATCTAGGACAAGTTGCTAAGCTTCTCTTCAACTTCAATTCTTAGTCAGTGAAGTAGGGGGATTAGATGCAGTGCCTGAGATCTTTTCCTCCCCAGAAGTCCTGGCTCTTTACCTCTTTGGAAAGTGAATTGGAATTTTGCCACCAAACGCCAGCCTTTATCCTGCTGCTTTGATTGGGGGATGGAGAGAGGGGGGAGGGGGAGAATCTGCTGCATAATGAAGATTTTAGGTATTGATTAATCAGGCTTTCATGCTTGTTAGGAAGGAATTGTGCAAAAGTCCTTGCAGGTAACTTGTCAGACTGCAAAAACCACTTTCACGGTCCTTGCTCTTGCTTACAAAGTCTGTTTGGGAAAATGATAAATTTGGCCACTGGTAAAGAACAATTAAAATACTTTGTTATTTCTTTAAATCTATAAACTTTTTACTTTTATATTTGACAGTCAGATTACTGCGGGTTGTTGATAGCTCAAAACATTGGCAAGATGAATTAACTTGAGGCATGCTTATCAGTATTTGTAAAGATATTTTCCATAACTTCAAATTTGTATATTTTTGTTACCACTATGTCTTTGTCCTAGTTTCAGTTTTGCTGGAAAAAAATTAGAATTGAGAGGTCATAATTCTAGTATTTTCTTGTTTTCCATTGGGGTTAACTAGCACACTGAAACATAGTGTTTATTCATCCTAGCCAGAAAAGGCCAGACTATGTGAGGTGTATGAGAGCTGCCCCTGTTTCCATCCAAAATGCACATATGGTGTGGGTAAGCCAGCAATGTGAGTTTTATGCAATGTTTCTGCTCATGTACACAGTCTGTTGCTCAGCACCAATTATTCCTTGCCAGAAACCTGCTAACCTGCTGCTTTTGTAGCTCTGCTTGATGAAGCTAGGTAGCTTAAAGTGACCACAATGATATTTATTTAACTTTAGCAATCTTAGTTTGTTAAAGTTATGTGACTTTAATCACCTGCCTCATCTGTTGATTCATTGCAATTGATTGCAATTAGAATCAAAGAATGGGAACCTGTAATTGCATTGGATGGAGCTACATTAGATCCAATATGTGTGTTTATTGTATGTGTTTAGAAGGAGGAACTAAAATGTGGAAATGCTGGCTTTTTGCTTAGCAAATTTAGTTTTCTATCTCCAATTTAGAAATTATTTTAAAAACCATAGAGAATGTTCTGTTTATCTGTTGGTAGTAATTTTGTTGTCATTTTTCCAGTTTTCACTTTTGTAGTTTTAAAAACCACAGAATCAGCAGGGTGAGAGGTCCATGTTGGGAGAGCAACTGTTCCCTATTTCCCACAGCCATCTTTTTTCTAATCCCTTGTTTTTTAATTAGTATCAAATGGTCCTTATTTTTTCCTCCTTTGGTTCATGTTACAGTCGTAACTTCTTGTGATTCTATAGAGAGTTTAAGTTAAAGCACAACGATATTTATGTTGTCTTCACACACAACTAGAGACTCTTTTTTAAAGGATAAGTTTCATCTGACTCCTTATGCAGTGGAAAAACTGGCATGCAGGTATGTACTTGGCCTAATTGGCATTTTCTGAATATTCCACTTTGTACCTTACTGAGGATTCCTGTGAATATGCTTATGAGAGTGCATCAATATGAATACATAGAAAAAAATTACACCTTAGTTAAGCTCAGCTAAATTCACATAGATTTTACATTTCTTTCCAGACCTAACAGGCCCCATTTCTTACTATACGTCAGGTTTTTTTTTTCAGTGAACTCCTGTGTTCATCCTACGCTGTTCATAATTGATATTAATTTCTACCTGTTCAAGGACTGTTTAATGTCCATTTTTGGAATGTCATATTCTTAGGTACATGCCTTTCACTCATTGCCTTTTAAATTAGTTAAGAAATCATTATGGGTGTGAATTCATAAATTTTCTCTAACATTAGTTATATAATAGAAGGTGTGTGTAGTAGAACCTCCTAATGTAAAAGCAAAAAGCCATAATTTTTTAAAGTAATGCAGCCTACCTTTTCTCTGCCTTTTAATGCCTATTTCTCCTTGGAGAAGGAGGAAAGATTGGCACATAAGTGCTACACCTAAGAGCACAGTGCCAGTGGACTGAAGTACCATTTACATAATAATAAAAAGCCCCTGAAAACTTTCTCAGAACTTCTGAACTGAAAAGAGTCAGAAAACTGTTGCATAATCCTACTTCTTAAATTGGTTTCGGTTGGAGAATAATTTAAAGAGAATGCTGTCTCTTTGTTCATGTAGATATTCTGGGATTTATTACTAGATCAAGCTGGCCCATTGGAGAGCCGTATATTCCTATCTCATTGCCTCAGTCCTGCACAGATTGCCTTCCCTGAACTGTTTTTCAGCTTGATTGAATAACTCTGTGAGAAACTGTTGTGTGGAATACTCTGTGACATTTACTATGGAGGAATTGCTGAGACATTGTCTGCTCTGTTATATAGTTTCCCCTGTGAGAAGTCCCACTTAGGTCTTCTGATTTCTTATTGCTTTTATGCTAACAGAAAATATTTTGTTTCTCCTGAGGTGGTAATATTCTCTTTTTCTCATGGCCATTGTGAATTTTGTACGTAGTCATTTTTTTCCATTTTCCTTTGGCAAGAGGATGCTCAGACCTAAATTTACAGCTCAATTTTAGTAACTGTTTAGGACCCTATAGGATATATGTCTGCTTACTTTATTTTCCTCTTATTTCATATTCCTATTTTATATTTTTCCTGGTTATGACTTTTAAATTTATTGTGAATCTTCTTGTTGGCTGCTTCAGATTCATTGTGAAGAAGAAAGAGTTAAAATATGCATTTATGTGTATATTTATCTAATACTTACATAGAACAAGTCTGTATTTAAAGTGTTTTTTTAATAGGTTATAAGAGGTGTACACAACTCCCAATTTTGTCTCTCACTCCTCTTTTAAAAAATTACGTGTGACAAGATCATGAGTTTTTTTTTTACTGTGAGAATGTGTATGACACTGGACACCTTTACTTTCTCTCTCCGATGCCTCAGGCTCACACGCTGATTTCCAGTTTAACATGATTTCTTCAGGGTCCTTGTTGACTGGAGGCCCCAGGTAAAAGGAGCCTCCTTTCCAGATTGTCAGCCCTGTCTAGCTGCTTTCAGGCAGAGTGTACCTCAGGCATAGGCAGCTCTCACCCTTGCCACATCAACCACTTCATGGTCTCCTGCTACACACTGTTTTTTCATGCTCTAGATATACATTTTAAGATGGTTTCCCAGTTGAATCTTAGATATCAGTACGGACGACCTAAGAAAAGTGAGTACTTAATTTAGAGAGACATTGTCTTGGGAGTCATAGTTCCTCACAGTAGTGAGTTCACAGACCCCTGTAGTAGCATGGATAGCTGCCAGGATGTGAACTTCATCATCAGATAGACATGGAGCTCCGATCTTGGCTTGCCTTGTATCACTAAGGTACCTTTGATAAAGTACTTAGCCTCTCAGACCTTCGTGTCCCTTTGCTGTAAAATGAGAATGACACTACTTAACTTTGCAGGGTTACTGTAAGAATTAAATGAGTCAGTAGGTAACATAGAGAATGGACTTGAGGACACGGGGAGGGGGAAAGGTAACCTGGGACGAAGTGAGAGAGTGGCATGGACATATATACACTACCAAATGTAAAATAGATAGCTAGTGGGAAGCAGCCGCATAGCGCAGGGAGATCAGCTCGGTGCTTTGTGACCACCTAGAGGGGTGGGATAGGGAGGGTGGGAGGGAGATGCAAGAGGGAGGAGATATGGGGATGTAGGTATATGTATAGCTGATTCACTTTGTTATACAGCAGAAACTAACATACCATTGTAAAGCAATTATACTCCAATAAAGATGTTTTTTAAAAAAATGAGTCAGTAGGTAATATTTATTTCTATGTCTACATACACAGTATCTCACATACTGGACACTCAATAAGAGTTTCTTTTTAAATTGGAAGGAAATTATGGTTGATGCCTTGATACTCATGCCAAAATAGGATTGAAGGAAATCCCTAAATTTAGGAAATTCCTCAGTCAGTTTGGAATTGGGCTCAGAAGAGAGTTACAGAGACCTGAAAGGCAGTGGCTTAAATCTAGGCCTTTATTTTTCCCATGTGATAAGAAGTCTGGTGGAAGGTGGTGGAAGCATTTTTCAGGAGCTCAAGTATGTCAAGGCTCATATTTTATGAGTCTTGATCTTTTTCTCATAGTTGCAGGATAGCTATTGCAAATCCAGCCATCATACGACTTTCCAGGAAGTTGGAAAAAGGAAGCTAGCTGAGGGAGAATAAAAATACCTATGTCCAGAAACTTTCCAAATAATCTCTAACAAGAGTTTTACTGACTCTACTGTGTCACACACTAGGCTACCCCTAGTGGCAAGGGACCCTAGGAAATGTTTTTTTTGCTTAGTATTTTACCACCTTCAGCAAAATCAGGGTCCAGTAATAAGGAAGAGAGGGATGATTGGATAGACTGTAAGCAGTCTGTGATATAGATACCATCCTGTTTTAATTTTAGAAGCTTCATTTTTGCCGACAGTAGACATGGGGAAGTAGAGAGAAACACCCATTGGTGATAACTGGATTCTGTTTGGAAGCAGAAAGGCTTTGAGTAGTCAAAAGGGGACGGGAAATAAAGAAGGATATTTACTTACTATTTTTTGAATCTACGATAAGTTAGGCATGGTGCTAGTAGGAAATTTACATGTATTATCTCATTAATTTTTACCAATGAGATAGGCTATATTATCCAGATATCGTATAGAAGAGGCAGCCAAGGCCCAGAACATCAGTTTCCCAAGGTCATATAACCAGTAACAGTAATGGAGCTGGAATTCGGACTTGCACCTGACTGACCACTGCTTTGCGCTGTATTGCTTTCCTGCATAACTCGGCAGAAACCTTCACATTGCTTTTATTTTCCATAGTGCCTTGTGCTCCTGGGGCCCATAATAACTATACTTCGACTTAATTATTTGTGTGCAGAATTAAAATGGGCGCCATATGAAGGATTGCGGGTGTGGTTGCCGAAGGTTGTGTAGACCAGGCAGGGAGGCACAGGCGGTGGTGCTTCCTTCTCATCGTCACTCAGAGGTGGTGGTGGCCGCCTCTGTATTTCTGTAGCACCTAAGGACATTCTTTAGGACAGAGAGAATGAGACAGATCAGCAGTGACCAGCCTCAGGGAGCCAAAATCCAAAACTGAAAGCTGATAGAATGCTTGGCGTGGAGACAGGTCTCTTCTCAAGTCGGAAGCCAGGGAATTACTCTTGACTTCTTCCTCTCCCGCAAGCTTAACGCAGTTGATCACCAAGTCACTTCGTTTCTAGCTCACTTATCTGTCCTGTCCTCTCCCTCTCCACTCCACCTGCAGTGGGTCAGGCCTTACTGTCGCTCACATGGACTATTGCAAAGACTCTCTGAAATAGCCTCCTCATCCCTAGCCTTACTTCCATTCAGTCCATTCGCCACAGATCTGACCACGTAGTTGCCTTATTTGATGACATAGGGGGCTCTTAGCTTCTTCTAGGATAAAATCCAGTAACTTTTGTCTGGTGTGCATGTCCCTTCATGATCTGGCCCTGCCCAGTGTATAAACATCCAGGTCTGTCCTCTGTCATTTTACGGGGTTTCTTACCATGCCGTGAGCATATTCCTTTCTCCTGGAGTTTATGCGTGCAATTTTCTTTTTTTCCTGGAGTGCCTTCTTTACGCCTCACCCCTCATGAACACTTTGAGTAGTTCCGATCCTCCTTCAAACTCCTGCTCAAATATCTTTCAACTCAGGCGCCGTCTTTGTCTCCCTCGGGCAGCATAAAGTCCTCTCTTCTGCTCCCTCCACACATTTACACACCTGTGTTCTGGCTCCTTGTATGGTGACCAGGAGCATCATGAACTGGGGATCCTGGCTGCTTCAGCATTGTGTTCTCTGTGCCTAGCACCATGCATGGCATGCGTCAGGCACTCAATAAATGTTTAATATTAGTTGCATGCAAGAATGAACATTTAGATTAGACCAAAGACAGAATAACTTGTTCACCTCATTACTGTAGTACTGAAACACTCTTAACTTTGGACAAATTCCTTACTTTTTCAATGCTGGATTAATGGGAGTATATTTGTAAAGTTACTCCATCTTTCCAAATTGAATTATTTACATCAGGTTCTGCCATAGTTCCTGTTAGTTTTTCAGGTTATCTTTAATCATTCCCATTAGGCAGGCTCAGTGATGATTCTGATTCCCAAATCCTAAAGAGGCTCTTAGTTCTATTATGTATTATGCCTTTCCTCAAAACTCTGTTGTGTTTTGGACATTTCTCCTTTGTATTGACTGTTTTGGCATCCATTCCTGACTGAAGACAGATTTTAAATGGTATTTTAAAAAGTGATTTTAAGTGTTTTTTCTCTTATTTTTAAGTAGTGATTCCTAAGTGTTTTTGGTATATGTTTTGCCTTCCTTAGCTATTGAAAATAGTACAAGACTTTCTTGCACAAGAATTAAGAAGTTGGCAGAATAAGTAAATGATAAGCATCTGAAACTTTTCTTTAGACCATGGGTATTATGCTACTCCTTAAAATTTTAATTCCCCATTTTTAGTATATCAAATACTGTTTACATTCAGCAGTTGCTTATAGTGTGCTATATCTGACAAGTTACAGGTAATAACTGGAAGAATGTAAGATTGTTGAAAGCTGCAATCTTCTCTGTCTCATTTATTGCTGAAACTCTAATGCCTAAAAACAGTACTTATGTATGATAGGTGTCAAATAAATAGTTGTTGAAGGAAGGAAAGAAGGAAGCAATGGCAGTAGCATTTCAGTTAACCAGTGCCTGGGTAGCCTTCACCAGGGTGAACTTTCAAGTCCAAAGTCAACGAAAGAGAATTTCTGCACTTGTACACCAGACCTACAGAGACCCTCAGAAATCACACTTGTGCAAAAAGGGCCACTGAATCAGAACAGAAGGAGGTGCACCATTATTAGTTGGATAATCTCCATGAGTTTTACTTGTTTTTTTAAACCTCCACTTCATGCCTATTGACATTGAGAACCGAAATCAGATTCTGTGCTTTCAACTTCAATAGTTGTAATTTTGCTCTGAAAGAAAAATGGATTCAGATTCCGGTGTAACATTCTTTAGTCACTAAAAGATCTGACGAGTAACTTTGCATTTTTATCATTGCCTAACTAAAACCTGCTTAGCCTCGTTAATCGATAATTCCCTAGTTCCTTATCCAAGTCCATTTTGAACTATCAGACCATTTTATTTATTTCAGTATTTCTTAAACACTTATTTGGGGCAAGGCTCTGTTAAACATTGTTCTCCATGTCTAAAATGTTGGGGTTATTGCTCTGTGGAAGATTTGTGGTGAAAAAATTTTGTTATATTGATATATTTAAAAGTTCATCATTGCAAGATCATGTAAGACAGTTGGCCATAATTGAACTCCAGGATTGGAGGCTATAACCATATCTCAGAGGCAGTCCGTCCCTCAAGCAAAATTCAGGGCATCACACAGCTAACCATCAATTAACCAAATGAATCAGTTCGCCATGCTACTGCTTTCCTCAGTCGAGTTAAGTGTTAAGGAGTTTTACTAATAAAGAAAGAGCTACAGGAGAGTGAGATCTGAAGATGATATGAGAATTATAGGCTAAATTACAGATAAATTATGGATAAAAGCAGAATATGAGAATGCTTAGTTTTTCTGACATATTTAAACCTATTACTACTTCACCTCATTATAAGTGACTAAGAGGAATATTCTGTTTCTACCTCAAGATCTTTTTAGGTGTTGATTATAAAACGTATAATTTCACTAACTTTTTGGTTTCTAATATATTGCCTGAAATTGTCAGTCAAGTCAAAACCCAAACTTGAAATAAAAATTGTCTAACAATAAATGTGAAGGAAGAAAAATATAAACTGGCATTCATTTTTGAAAGAAATATTAAATATTTTACATTTTGAATATTCAGATTTGAGGACTAAATACTGGCACCTGTCCGTCACTTATTTTTCTACTAACGATCATCCCTGCCTCAGCTCTTGAAAATGGCTTGTTGAGTTTCGGTTTTGCATGCAAGCCCTTACGCTGTCCTTTGTAGTTTCATAAGGGCCGAAGAGCTTGTTAGCCTGGAATTTAGTATATTTTAGTACTCATTTGTTTTTAGTTATTCTTTTCTTGATTTTTTGGAACTCTTTTCATGAGGAAACTCCATGATTCTTACCAATTAGTCATAAACCAGTTTGGATTTAGGAATTACATAATTTACTACTTTGGAACACTATTTTATTCAAGTGGCAAATAGTAAAGATGGGAAAATTTCACTGAATGTTGGGTGATATGGCTGATAATTAGATCCTCAGAGAAAAACGCAGACTCCTGAAATTTGTGGCAGGATCAGAAATGTGGCCAGGGAAAGCAAGTAGTTTAATGGATAAATACTTGTTATTAATGAAAATTAAGCATGACCTCTTAGAATGCAAACCCTGTTTCTAGTGGTATAGCTTTTTTGTTTTTACTGTGTTCATTAACACAGAGAATAAGTAACCTCACTGGTGGCTTGAGATTTGACTCGCAGGAAAACATTAGGTAGTAATTAAGAGCAAGGCCTTTTTTTTTTTTCTCCAAGCTGTGAAGTTTTAACTGCACTGCCTAATGTGGTCCCTACTTGCCACATGTAGCTGTTGAGCACTTGAAACGTGACCAGTAGTCTGAATTCAGATGTGCTATATGTG
This sequence comes from Balaenoptera acutorostrata, assembly GCF_949987535.1. Taxonomy (NCBI): domain Eukaryota; kingdom Metazoa; phylum Chordata; class Mammalia; order Artiodactyla; family Balaenopteridae; genus Balaenoptera; species Balaenoptera acutorostrata. Next base: position 63,331,717 of record NC_080070.1, read on the forward strand.
TAAAATACATACTGGGTTTCAAAGACTTGGTATGAAAGAAAAATTATAAAATATTTCAGTGATATTTTATGTGGATTACGTGTTGCCACGATAATATTCTGGATATACTGAGTTAGAAAAAAAAAAGTATTAAAATGAATTTCACTTGTTTCTTTTAACTGACTGTGGCTATGAGAAAATTTTAAATTACAAATGTGGTTTGCCTTATAGTTTTACTGGACAATGCCAGTCTAATAGGTTAAAAAAGCCTTAATGTGTATAGTAAACATCAGTTATTAGCATGTTTGCTTCAGCTTTTAATTTCTTGAATGGTCAATCCTTTTGGGAGCCTCGGCAGCCCAGTCATTCTTTTGCTTTCTTCGAGGGCTGCTTGTTGAAGCAGCTGTTCTTTGCAATTGCCAACCCTGGTTCAGTTGGCTGATAGCAATTGGTAGATAGTTCTGGAAGGAATAAGTGCTGCTTTGTGCCCAAATGAATGAACTGCACCTACCGTTTCTCTGCTTTCCACCTCTTCCCCTGACGGCTTTTACATGGTTGTTAATAATTGGTTGATATTTATAGTAACATTAACCTAAATTCACGCAGGTTTTCAAAGACCCACTTCATATATCACCATATACCATAATTTATGGTATGTCATAAATTATCACAGCTTATCATCTTATTTACAACCCTTGAATAATATTGTCACTTATTATATTATTGTATATTATTATTGATAGTAAATATCCATCACTACAAATGAATTTTTGATATTGCACTTCTGTAAGAAACCAGTTGAAGCAGAACCTACATGTTGCAGGAGCTGGGAAGCAAACATTTATGAGTAATCAGCCTCCCTTTCCTTTGTGGAAAAAAAAACCATATAAAATCTTTATGTACTTTATTTTAAATTCTATAATTTATGAACTGTTCGATAATAATCTAAAGGGTTTTAGAGCACTGAGATTAGTAGAATGAGGCCACATTATGTTAGGCAGCAAGAGGCAGTTGGAAAGACGTTGATAATAATAAAACCTGTAAAGGTCATTCTGTGAAAATAAATGTAATACTTGAATTACTCTGTCAACTACTTTCTCTAAAAAAGTAATAAGTTAATCTTGTTCCAAAAAAACCTCCGAGACTGGTAGTTTTCTTTTTAATTCCTTTCATTTTAGGCAATCTTTTGTATATCATGCAAAAGGCCATACAATTAGCATGAAATGAGAGAGCGCTTTTTAAATTTGATGAATAAGGGCTCTTTTTTCTCCAGCTGTTATGTATGCAAGGTGAAGGTCTGTGTCTCACCAGCAGGCAGACTATTTGGTATCTACCCTATAAGTAGCTCCCAGTTTTTATATCTGTGCCTTAATGAGGAAAGAGTTCTGAAAGTAGTAAAAGTGAGCTTAAAGTGCATAAAAAATTGCCACAATGCTTTAGTGTAATGTTGCAAGATTCCCAGTTTGGACATGTGGGCTTCTCCACCTTGCCCTGGATTCCAGATATGGCTCTGTCACTCTCTTTTCCTGGTAGTCAATTGAGGACATATTAGTAAGACCTCCATGAACATGAAAAACTTTTTGGGGGGTGGGTCTCTTTTCTGTCATTTATCATGAAAGTATGCTTTGTTAAAAATTTTTTTTCTAAATGTTATCTCTTTCAAAGAGTTTTTATGCCTCTGTATTCTTGTGGGTTGTTTGCTTTTTAGAAATACTTGTCTTTGAAGTTGTAATACTTATAATATGTCAATGAACATTATTTATTCTCTCTTGAAAAATGGTAACATACTGTTTCATTAGTTAGGAGTGCTCCCCCTTTGCTGTTTTCAACAGCACAGTTTTTAGAAGGTGAGATTTCCCATATTGTTGGTAAGGTTTTTGGAAGTTAGTGGCCATTTATGCTCACATTTTTTATTGTTGTGCTTCAGAATTCCCTTATATGTAGCTAAAACATTTCCTATTGCATAAAAGAAACCAGAATGCCACAAACAAGATACATAGGTCATTAATTGAGCCAACTTTTCCCCCTTAAAGTACTACCATGCTCCTTTATATGTAGCTAAAACATTTCTTATTGCATAAAAGAAACCAGAATGCCACAAAGAAGATACACAGGTCATTAATTGAGCCAACTTTTCCCCCTTAAAGTACTACCGTAACTAGAACTGCCAGATTTAGCAAATAAAAATACTGGATGCCCAGTTAAATTTGAATTTCAGATAAACAACAGATAATTTTTAGTATAAGTTTGCCCCATGCAATATTTGCATCATACCTAGACTTAAAAAATCACCCATATTCACTTTGGCAACCATAAGCATAACTCAGCTCTCTTATTAACTCAGAGACCTCCTGAGTTGGGTAAGTTCCATGCTTGGCCCTTTTGCTGTTTGCTGGTCATCCGATTCTAACCCAGCCCTTAGAGATATCATAATATAGCTATAGTTCTTTGCAACTCAAAGTGCTTCAAGTTTGTTTTCTCATTTATCCATATATTTTGGGGGAGACAGGAAGGGGTCTATTCTCATCTCTTCTTTTCATTTTAAAAAAGAAGAAAACACTCTCTTATAAAGTGGTAATACTGATTCTGAAAACTAAGAGGACACCTACAGCAGAATTTGGATTCTCCTTCTAAGCTGCCTCTATTTTGGGTTCATTTAGTGTGAAATCTCTAGCAGTATAATTACAGATAAAGAAAAAAACTTCAAAAAAGTGAATTCAGAGAGAAAAATGCATCTCCTGTATGCTTTATAAATGTGGTGGGCAGGTGGGTGAAACGTGACTCTTCCAAAATGAACATTGCAGTCCAGGTGAAAGATGTTACCTTCCTTCTCCCTGCACCCCACCCTCCACGCAGCAGAACCAGAGACAAACCCTCACCATGCCTGACCTCGTCCCTTGTCATCTGCATTATTATAAAGGTTTCCTAGGTGATATTCTTCCCTCCAGCCTTGCTCTCTTCTAAATCGACAGCTAGCAGTGATTTTTCTAAAATATAAATCTTACCATACAGCTGGCTCAGCTCCAGTGACTAACATCAGATAAGGTCCACACTGATTAGTGTGGCATTCAATGCCCTTCCTGACCTGGGCTCTACTTACTTCCCCTTCTTTTACTTCTACTTCAGCACTTGATGCTACAGCAGTAACAAATACTTGTAGTCCTCGAACTTACCATGCTAATTCATATCTCCAGCTTTGTGTGCACTCTTCCTTCTAACTAGAATGCATATCCCCTTTTATCTCCCTAGCAAAGTCCCATTCATCCTTGAAAGCCCTGCATAGATATCATTTGCTCTGTGAGGCTTTCCCTAACCACCCTTCACTATTCTCAAAGGGAATTCTGTTCTCCTACTTCAGCTCTTGTATGCACTTTTGGTGTCACATACATCCCAGAGTGTTGTAATAGTTTATTTACATGTCTGTCTCCTGTAGAGGTTTGCAAGTTTTTTGAAGATAAGACATGATCATCATCATCATCATCATCATCATCATCATCATCATCATCATCTCCAAATCTCTAGTTTCTAGCGCAGAGCCTAGAAAATAGCAAGCACTGGAGAGGTGTTTGCGTGCCTGAATGGATCAAGTGTCCACTTGGTAAAAACTTTAGGTAAATCCAGTCCCGTTGAACTGGTCCTGTGCTTTAGCTGCTCACTACCATGATTTTGTCCTTTCTTTCACATCACTTGGTGAATAGAAAAGTGATTTTTAATTTTCAAATGAATAGCTAATCTACCAGTGCTGTTTATTAGCTAACTATGGAATTTTCTTGTAGAGCAAATAAAGTACTCCTATAGAGAGGGGAGGTTATGGGCAGCCTTATGTAAAAAACATAAGTTTGCCTTTGGCACCCTTTTCCTTCAGGTTCTGTATGTCTCCTTTCATTTTTTTGTACCTTCTACCCCTAAGGCTGCCCATCTGTCTCTTTGGGGTGGGAATGCAGTCAGGGGATGGGGATGGGGTTCAGGGGCCAGGAGAGGGAAGAAGAGATTCTTACTGTAGTAGCCTGACATTGCTCCTTTCTTGACTAGTCTTCCTTTAGGAAAACTTACCTGTCCTCTGTTCCATCCCCTCAGGACCTACCCAATCACGGAAGTTAATAAATTAATTCACAATGAGATATTCAATTATATTGATAGCCTAAAGTGTAACTCTTCTCAGACAGTATTTGCATTTTAACAGATGCTTTCAACTCCTGTCTCCAAAGAATGAATAATACTGGCATGATATACTTTATTGATAGTCTATATAATACCAAGGAAAAGGTGTTATTGAGAAAGCAGGAGAACTTTTAATAACTCCTCAGATAGTATAACCTAGGTGCTGCCTGTGATGTGTCTGCACCTGGACGAATCAGGAATTGCATTTGATTGCCAGTAATGGACACTCAAACTAGTGGTTTAAACAAATGAGGATTTTTTTTCTTCATCTGAAAATGTCCTAAGTTAGGCAATTGAGAGCCGGTATAATGACTCCATGATACCATCAATATCCTAGACTCGTTATCTTTCTACTCCACCACTTTTAGTATGTGGCTTCCATATACTCGGTTGCCTCTTGATTACAATATGGCCACTGCATCTCCAACCACAGAAAGAGGGGATTGAAGCAAAAGCAAGCCCCCTTTAAATGGCTTTTCCAAAAGCCCCATCCAACAGCATCTCATTGGCTACCTCTACCAGCAGGAATGGCTGGGAAATGTTGGTAGCTAGGCACATTGCCATGATGTATATCTATAACTAAGGAAGAAGGGGAAAAGCCCACTGGTATGTAACTAGTAATCTTACAACAATCCAAATGAGGGCAAATAATCTGTTAGTTTTTGCCTTTATGGGATCATTCAAATAAATACTTAGGACTAAAAGTTAGCTTATTTTAGTTAATATTATAATTATGATAGAATTTCCTTTGAAGTGCACTTATTTAAATGAAATATAAATATAAGGAATTATAAAACTATTCAGGAAATATTTATTAGCATGCCCACTGTTTGCATAGTGCTATGCTCAGTGCCACAGAGATGAATGAATTCTTTTTGCCCTCAAGTGTTTTATCAGTCTAATAGTCCAGGACACAGACACGTGAAAATTTAAATTATGGTGTATTATAGCATATGATTATGTGTTAATCATATGGTAAAAATGAAATCGTATAATATAGACTAAATTCTATAGGAGAAGTTCAGATTTCAGAGAGTCATCACCATGGCTGCAGTGGCCAAGGAGGACCTTCTGCAAAAGGTGGGAGATGAATAGATTGGGACAGGCAAACAAAATGGCGGAGGTAGCCCCCCACCTTCGACTTGTACCACCTGTTGTTTTTAGGATATTTATGTTAATGTATTTTACATACTTACTTATATGCTTTAAATATTTTTAGTATTTTAAAATATTATTCATATTTTAAAAATTGACCCAAGTTTTAACTGGATACGTATATTTAAAGAGAAAATTTCACACCAGTACTGTAAATGTAGAACCAACTTTCCTTGCCAGCTAAAATATAACTTAAGAAAACGGTGATATTAAATTTTTTAAATACATAATGAAGTAGAAGTAATAGTAAAATCCAAATCAGATTGAGTTTTTTAGAGGGGAAATGCAATGTTCTGTGATCAGTCAGTAGTGAAGGGATATTTGGCTCAATGGCTTGGTGTTTCAGACAAAGATGAGGTTCTGCATCCAATAAGACAATTAGTTCTTAGTTGCTAAATCTGGTTCTTAGTGTTACTGTTAACCAGCAGCAAAAATTTCAATTCACGTGTATATAAAGTCAGAAATACATAAATAAATGTAACACCGTGTCTCATAGGTTGTTTGTAGAATTAGTTTTTAACCAAAATTATGTAGATGACTTTCGTGGTAAGCATTTGTTTCAGGAAGTTGTGAGGCCATTTCCAGAGCTGTCCTCTTCTTTTGAATGTGTCAGGTTATTGAATAATGTTCTGAAAGTGTGAAAGTGGTAGAATAAGAGTTTCTTTGCCATTCACCACTACCATCTTCCTGGGAAAATACTTTTGAGAACCTTTTATCAAGTTCACAATATTTTTACTGACTTCTTCATTTGAGTTTTCAACCCAGTGTTTTAAGAAGCAGAGTGGTTTTTGATAGTTGCTGGCTGGTTAAATGGATGAATGAGGTTGGAAGACTGCTTCCCAGAGCTCTGGTGTTCTGGATTTACATTTAGTAGTAATAATAAAAGCTGTTATTTATTGCTCTTCTTCTATGCTTAGATACTGTACTGATTGCAGTGTATGTATATATCATTTAATTCTTCCCATTTTTACAGTTGAGAAAACTGACGCTTAGGAAAGTGAAATGTCTTGCCCGGGTCACTTAGCTAATATGTGGCCCAAACTTGAGTTCAGATTGACTCAATCCAAATACCTAACTGCCAAGTCACTGTCACAGAGTCAGAGTCGGGGGCCACAGCTCTGCCTCAGGCTTTCCAGAGCCCCTTGTTCTGAGCTCACTGCAGCTAGGTCACTCCCCAGGGCCCCTACCCCTGCCAACCTCTGTGTGTACACATATATGCTCGCACGTGTAGGAGCTGAGGGGCTGCCCCTAAAGGCTTTGATCCAGAGAAGAAAGGAGATAGCCCCTGGCCTACCCTGTCCTCCACTCTGCCTACCTTCTTGCCCATGAAGCCCTCCTGAACCCCAGCCTCCCAGGGCCCCTCCTCCTCAGCACTTGCACAACCAGTGGTACAAACCCTCATTCCTCAGGAATCACTGACCAGGAGATCAGAGGGAATTAGGACTAGAAGTCCATCAGCCCAGATCATCTAGGCCTTTGAATGTCAAATCTGAAACGTTGACCTCTATTTTGTATGTGACTAGGGTGTCACTGACAATAAGGTTATCTTTAAATTAGGGTAGATAAAAATCAGTGGTTTCCCTTCAAACACAAAGATGGAACACAATTATAAGGGGTAGAATTTCTAATTCTATAACATTGACCATATAGTCATGTCATTTCCTTACGGAAACGTAAGTGCGTTGCAATATCTCTCAAATATTTTCTTGTTTTTTCTATCTATGGCAATTCTTAGCACTCGATTGCTATTGAGGATTTGTTTTTGGATTTAGCAGCTAGCAATTTTTCATAACAGATGTGGCGATAAGGGTAAATTATTTAGGAAATGGATTTTTCCTGGTGACATGTTTAAATTGTCATTTAATGAACAGCAGCCGTCACTAACACACCTGCATTTAACAGGCAGTCTAATACTAACAGCAATAAGTCGCTACATGTTCGGGGAACAGGTGATTTCTATTTGACTTTAATTTTTATTTAATTCTTAAATTTATTCATTTAACCAGTAAGTTTTAAGCATCTGCTTTGATCAGAGTTTTGCATTATCCCTGGCAATGTGGGAGGGAGATACAAAGACACTTAGTGGGTACAAATCCTTTGAATCTCTGGGGAAAAAAAATTAAAGCTCATTTTCCTTCTTATAAATGTAAATGAGCAGAAAAAGGAAAATGCAGAAACATGAGCTAGAAACATAACCATGGTGCTTTAGGTCTCATATCTGGAGTCTGGCTGAAAAATAGCACATTTCATTTTTATTTTAAAAAAAGATACATTTCATGTTCTAACTTTAAAAAACAATGTTTTATACTTTTCATTGGTTAAAAATATGATACAAATATTTACTGATGAAAAATATGATAAATATGACATGTATGAAAAATATTTATGATATGTTAATTCAATTGACACTAGTCCTAATAGGACATTAGAGCAAACATGCAGTATCAGCCTGGATGTCCTTGGTCAGGTAGGATTTAGGGGTTCGAGTCACATGCAGTGCATCCTTTTCCTCACATTTAATTATTCACTAGGTTCTGTCAGAGACTCTTGGTTGTCCTCTCCTTTACCTCTGCCAGGACCAGAGATCAGACCCTCATCATCCCTCGTCTGATGTATTAGCCTCCTGACAGATCTTTCTGACTCCTGATTTTCACCTTTCTGATCTGTTCTTTACATGGTGTCAGAGCTTTATACTTTAAAAAAAAAAAGAAAAAAGAAAGAAAGAAAGAAAAACTTGTATTCCCATCTTCCCCTCCCCTGCCATATTATTTATAAAAATAATTATAAATTATGTCAGTCCTTAAAATGTATGTTTTGTTGTTAAACGTGAATCCTCATATCACTCATTCTTAAAGAAGATATTAAGCTGACCCAAATACTAATGATATACATTTATAAAGAAATTTATTTGTACTAAGTTAGATACTCTGGGCCGGTGTTAATTAGATGCTTCTGACTAGTAATTTGATGTAAATTCACAACAGTTAGAATGAAGGTGACATTAATTTTACTCGGTTTTAGCCCCTTACCTCATGTCTTTATGTCCAGCATGTCCTCATCTCACAGCTGCTATAGCCAGAACTTTCTAAGTACCCATCCCTTGCAGAAACTTATTCCTCTTAAATATTTTTGAAAGTACCATTTATTAGGGATGCATCACATGATTTTCTGGACTTTTTTTCATTATCTGAAATATTTGATCATAAAACCAAAAGGAACAAAAAAGTTCTACTTGTTGGCTCCATTCTGAATGCTCTCTATTTTCCTTTGAATAAAAGAAGTCAAAGTAATGTCTAAATCACAGACCAGTTTTCACTATTCTTAAATGTGATTACTTAGTTTTGCACTGGTTTCAGGCTCATTTTTGCTGATTACGGGACCCAGACTCCCATCGACCCTCCCTGGTAACCAGGGCCAGTGTTCAGAGCCAGGGGCTGGGAACTCCAATTCCCTTTGTGGCTTTTTGACCATTACCTAACTTTCCTGTATTTCCTCATTGACACCGTTGGGATAATTGCCTTTCATACCTCATAGTAGTATTGTGAGATTAATTAATGTTTGTAAAGTGTTTTCAGGATCAAGATGAAAGGTATTAATTTGTAAGCATGTGGTATTATTATAATTATTAGTAGTAATAGGGATGGCTGTTTAATGCAAATTTTCATCTAAGTGTAGTGTCATATTTTCAAAGGACAGTCTCTTCCTTTGTGGCCAGATGTGGATACAATTAACCCTTCACCCTTTATTTTGAAGATACAATTAGCCAATTGTGTGTGCAATTAGACGTGTATGCAGTTTTTGCCAGAAGAACTAATTACAGCCTTGGTAAAAGTCCTTTTGGAAACGCTGGCCCTTTGAATCTTGACTGTCCCTATCTGTGTAATAAGCAATTTGTGCAAAGCATATTTTGGGGCTATGAAGGCTCCTGAATATTGAAGAATTGTTTTTGCCGTTACTGGAGAAAGATTTTACTTTCTTGAAGCCATAGCTTTGTCTTTTGCCATCAAGCCTAAAAAGCCTTTCACATAGTTCGGGTTTCAAAGGTTTTATTGATTTTTCTTAGTCTTGACATTCAGCTGAAAGATTTTCCACAGACTACATTTTGTGAAACAGGTTTTTCTTTTGTAATTTTTTTTCTCCCTTGAAAACTCCATTTCCTTTCTGTCTTTAATCCAAATAGATCATCTCATATTCCCCTTACTCACCGAAGAGCGAGTCAGGAACAGATTAGCACTGATCCTCTCTTCCCAGATATGGCCTCGTGATATCATTTTACAGGGGACTTTTAATCACTATAATGTAAATTCTATTTATAAGGGAGAGTAGAAAGACTACTGAAGAGACCAGGAAGATACTGTTTTATCTGTTTGTCTCCACTGATATCCTGTAATTAAGTGAGAGGGGAATGTTCATGGCTTTTAATGATACATTTAAAAACAGCCTCTTTCGAGATGTCGACTCTTTAACACTTCTTGTCACTGATAATCCTTGAACCTGACTTTGTGTAAGGCAGGATCCTACCACCATGGGAGATTCAGAGATGAGCAAAGCACACTTGTCACCTTCTAGGAGCTTAGAATAAAGTGTCGAAGATAAGAAAGGTGCTCAGGTCTGCAGACTGCCATCAGCACTGTACAAACAAAGTTCTGGGGTGGGGGGACGGGGCTCCGGGGAGGTAGTGATCACACTGATCAGGCCAGGGGCGTCCACAGAAGCTTCTTAGGAGCTGCATTTGGACTAGGACCTGAAGGATAGGTCAACTTTTGATAGACAGGAGGAAACGTTTTTGTGTAAGCACAAATACCAAGCTGCTAAAAAGGAGGTAGTTTCAGGGAACAGTGATTGGTTCTGCTAGAGCTGTAGTGACCTTGTAAAGGAAATGGCAGGAGATAAGACTGGAAAGACAGCTTGGGGTCACATTGTGGAGGGCCCTGAAAGGTAGGTAGAAAAATTTGTACTTAATTCAGCTGTCAACATGAAGCCACTCTATGGTTTCGATAGAGTGAAATAACCAGAGCCGTACTTTAAAATGAAGCTGGCCCCAGCATGCCAGGTGAAGTGCAGCCAGGACAGACTAGAGAAGAGGAGATGCATTCAGAGAGGTCACCAAAATTAAGACCAGAGCCATCTCTGGAGGGTTGGCACTGGGAGTAAAAAAGAGAGTTATTATCTCCACGAGGTATGAGTTAGTATTTCTTGATCTTGGCAACTGTCCTGACATAGAGTCAAAGCACAGGAAGGAGCTGGGTCAAGATGACTGGGAAGAAAGAGGGAAGTAGCTTTCATTGAAATAGTGATGTCAGGAGCGGGGGCAGATTTAAGAGAACTCACTCTTGGGAATTACCACATGATGGCATGTTTATACAAATAGACAAAGATAGCAGGACAGAAGAAGATTAATTCTAGATAGCCAGTGTAATGTTTCCAGTAAGACTAGTGGAAAAGAATTATGTTTTATCTCAACAACAACAAAATCAACTTGTATTGCTGAGGCATCCTATTAACATGGCAAATGAGAGAATATAAACAGAAAGCTTGAAGACATTAAACAAGTACCTTTCTTGGAGCCTATTAACCTTTATCCTATGAAAAACTAATTGGCAAGCTATACATATATGATAAATGTCCAAAATATAGCTCTGTGTGTATGGTTAAAGAATATATTTAGTCACTGAAAAGCAGCTAGAACATTGGTTTTTCAAGTTTCTATTTGAAACACTTGGAATGAAGAAGCCAGAGCAAAATAGTATTCTCATATCTAATCTTAGGAGAGTCTGTTCTCTATCTCATTCTGTCCCACACTGGTTTCCAAGGAGGTTCTGTGGATAATATATCATGCTATCAGCTTCAAGAATGTGGAGATCGACCCGAGTATCCCTAACATCCCTAGATAACCTGATACAATTCTGTCATCCATAAATTTTCTATCCTTTTTCCAGCCTTTTAACATTTTCAGGTTTCACCATGTCATTGCACAATAAATCTCATAATTCAGGAAACTATTACCAACTATTTTTTAAAAAGTCTTCTCAAACTTCATTTGTAAAATGAAAAGTCTGTAATGCATATGGTAGATGCTCTGTGCACATAATTTTTTTTTAATTTATTTATTTTTGGCCACGTTGAGTGTTTGTTGCTGCGCCCGGGCTTTCTCTAGTTGCGGCGAGCAGGGGCTACTCTTCGTTGCGGTGTGCGGGCACCTCATTGCAGTAGCTTCTCTTGTTGCAGAGCACGGGCTTCACTAGTTGTGGCGCACGGGCTCAGTAGTTGTGGCTCGCAGGTTATAGAGTACAGACTCAGTAGTTGTGGCGCACAGGCTTAGTTGCTCCGCAGCATGTGGGATCTTCCCGGACCAGGGATCAAACCCGTGTCCCCTGCATTGGCAGGCAGATTCTTAACCACTGCGCCACCAGGGAAGTCCCTATGCACATAATTTTGGTTGCCTTTTTTCTCTAGTAATGAGGCATTGTGGAAAGACTGTGAGCTTTGGGATAATATCTAGTTACCTCTTCTGTGAAATGCAAATAATGAAACTTCATCCTTCCAGTTGTTTAGGCTGACTCTTTGGAGTTATGCTGACTCCTTTTATCTCTCATACCTACATCCAATCCACCAGCAAATTCTGTTGAGTCTACCTTCAGTTACATCCAGAATCCATCACTTCTTCCCCCTTCAGTCCCACCTCTGTCCAAGCAACCATCATCTCCTACCTGGATTACTATAGTAGCTTCTTTTTTTGTTTGTTTTTTGTTTTTACGTAATAATACTGGTAATTGTATTAATATAATCATTTCCATCAACATGCTAGCAGTGCATATGACAGAGCTGGACTTCTAGCACAGAGTGTGAATTCAGGCTGTGCTATGACTTCATATCCTGTGGTTTTGGCCTATAGTAGCTTCTTAATTCTCTCTTCCATCCTTGGTGCTCTATTCTCAACTATGCAAAGGACATAGTGATTTCTTTTCAAACATAAGGCAGATCACTTTCAATTACAAGCCAGAGTCTTCGACCATAACCTCAAGGCCCCACACCATCTGGTCTCCCAATAGCCCCTCTCGCATTACCAATTTCCTTGTTCACGCTGCTCCAGCCTCACTGCCTCCCGGCTGTTCTGCCCCTGTCTCAGTGCCTTTGCATTGGCTGTCCTGGCCTTGAACACACTTCCCTCATCTCCTATAAGTGTTTGTTCCGTTATCATCTTCTCAGGAAAGCCTTTCCTGACTGACTTTATTTAAAATATAATTCCCCAATTCTCTCCATCCCTCCTTTCTGCTTTATTTTTCTTCATATTACCTATCACCATCTACTACTAGACAATATATTTCACATGATTTTATTATATGTCCCTCCCAGTGCTTATACCAATGCCTGGCATAGTGGAGGTGCTCAGGAAATATTTCCTAAATGAATGAAAACAGCCATACTTTTAGGCACTGATTATTATATGCAGTTATACATCAGAACAACACATATTTGCTCAATAAATGTTACCTTCATTCTTTCCCTTTCATTTTTCAAGGCATAGCATATGGAGTTGCACACAGCATTCCGAAATCAAGTTTAACATAGTTTTTATGCAGAAAAGTCATCATTACTTAACATGTGACTATAGAACTGTACTGCACTAGTGTCTTTAGAAAGCATTCTTCCATTTTTCTGTCCACTCATTTAGGCTTATGAGATCTTCCTGCAATGTATTTATCTGTTTGAGATTGTATTACATAGAAGGTATTAGTTAATACGACATTTACAAAAATGTTAGACCAGTTGTAGTAACAGTTTGCAGACCCTTAGACTTAAAATTTTTTTCCATCTAGAAAATGTCTATTCCAAATTTTTATTTCAATTCCATGAATTATTTTTCTAACACCTTTTGGGGAAGAAAAGCTTGTCAAAAACATTTTTTCTGATGGAATCTCCAAATACTTTAGTAATTATTATTTTCTGATTTAAACAATATATGTATACTTAGAAAATACTGTTTTGGGTACAAAGTTATTTCTATGCATATAAAATACACACATATACATTCAAGGGGGTAAATTATTCAGCTATGCTACATTCTTATTTATGTTTTATCTACCTAATCTATCAAAGACTATTAGAAGTATATTAGTGACTACTAGTCACTCATCATCATTGTAATTCTATCATTTTCCGTCTGTATCTCTATGTTTTTGTTTTGTTTTGTTTTGTCTATGTTAATCCTCTAATTTGATGTAACAAGATTTGGGACCTTTAAAGTTCATTATGGATTTTGTCTTTCATCAACAACAAAAATATATTCTCTCTATATATTATTGAATGAAAGAGTCTTTAAATTCTATAGTGTTTTACAATTTTTAAAAGTTTCACACACATGGTATCATATAATCCCATAATAACCCTTTTCCCCCTACCCTATATTTCTTCTACATATTTTAAAAGTGTTTTGCTCTCACTTTTTACATGAAATTTTAATTGTAACCTCTATTTTCTTTTTGTTTGCCTTTTTATTTTTAATCTTTCTTGTGATTTCTAGTCATTGACTCACTCACTGATGATTGATACAACACATATTTATTGAGCTCCCTGACAATACAGGCATGAGCACGGCAGCCATGGTCCTTTCTTATGTAGCTTATATTCTAGTGCAGAGAATTGGGCAATAAACAAATAAAATAATTCTAATAGTATTGTAAGTGCTATGAAGAAAATAAAATAGAATTATGTGCTAGCATGACAGGCAGCATGATAAGGTAAAAGTCTTATCTTTTAGTTAATGGAGGGGAATATTTTTGTCCTTCAATAAAGGGATTTAAGACACATTTATCAAAATAGCTGATATGTGTGATCTTACATCAGTTTTCTTATTTTAGGTTTTCTGGAGTCTCTTGCTTCCTTTTAGTTTTTGTTCTTTTCATTCGTATGGATAATATCTTTTTGGTTTTTTCTCCAATGATATGGAAGATGTTATTGTTCTTTTTTATGTAAGTGGTTATTTTATAGTCTCTAAAAACACTCTTAATCTAAATTTTGCCTGTCAAATCCAAGAATTGTATCCTTTCCCCCTTTGTAACATGTAAAATGTAATCTTCCACACTCCTTCTTACTTATAGTCTTTATCAATATAATCTTGAAAGTTAGATTTTATTAATTGTATTAAATAACTGTTCTTAATCTGGTTTTCTATGTATAGCAATTACAGTGATTTATCTCCATATTTAACTGCTTTTCATGCTTACCATCAATCTTTATACAATAATTTTATCTTCCTGAATTTCTTAATTACGATGTTAAACATCTCTAGATTACTTTAAGAATGGCTTGAATATAGGTTTAAGCTCTTGCATATTTAACACTGGTTTTCTGTTGTTTTTACATATGAACAGTAATTTTACTGGCTATAAAATTCTTATGTCACAATCTTTGTTTTGCTCAAAACTACATATCACTCCACTGTCTTCTGAGTAGGTAACTTGTTTTTTCTGTTTCATTCTTCAGTTTATTTAACTTTGAAATTTAGAAATTTATCATATATAGCATAGTATGTGGGTCTCAAGACTCATTCTTTTTCAAAGTAACCTTTAGTAATAGTTTAGATCTCAGTTCTCTTCCCTCTGTACTCTATTTGTCATTTGGTCTCTTTCAAAATTTTGCCATTACATTTTTCAGTTACTTGATAATACGTTTTAAAGGGTCAACCTGAAGTCAAGAACTTAGCTTAAATTTTCCTGGGTTGGTAGTGTCCTCAGGCTCAGGCAGAAGCAAACATAAATCCTTTCTGGGGAATCCCTTTTCATCAAGCCTAAAAGATTCTCATAGATACAATTCCAAGGAATATTAGTTCTTCAGTCAGAAATCATAAAATACAGAAGGAAACAAGGCTGGATGAGTGAGAGTTAACAAAAAATAGAAGAATCAGATCTATAGAGGTCTCAGATATTGGTATATCTCATACAATACAAAATAATTATGTTTATTGTATTTAAAAAATAAGCAGGCTTGAAAATATAAGAATCAAGAATCAAGAGACTTTTTAAAAAGATCTAGCATATTTGGAAAAGAACACAATGAGACATTAGGAATTAAAAATAGTCATTCAATGCACAGGTTGACATTTAGCATATTAGACATAAATGGAGATTTTTATGGGTTAAAAGATCTAAAGGAGTTACTCAAAATGTAACACAGAGATACAGAAATGCAAATTGTAGCATGGAGGATGCTAATATTATATATATTATAATAAAATAATAGCTATTAGTATAGTAACTAATATTATAATATAATGAAATGAGGTCTAACATGCATCTTAACTGGAATTCCAGAAGCAGAGAGGTCAAAATCAGAGAATGGGGCAAAGACAGTATTTGAAAAGATAGGAGCTAATAACTCTCCAAAACTGGTGAAAGACATCAATCTTCAGATTTAGGAAGCCCCCCAAAATTCCAAAAAGAATGAATAGAAATCCACATTAGACATATCATAGTGAATGTACACAACACCAAAGACAACTAAGATATCTTGAAAGATTGCCTCAAAGGAAAGTAGACTTAAAGCTGACTTGTCAATAACAACAGTGGAGCCAGAAGGCAGTGAAATAATATCCTCAAAGTGGTGAGAAAATATAATTGTCAACCTAGAATTCCATATTCAGCAAAATTTTAAGAATAAGGGTAAATAAAATTCTTTTCAGATACACAGAACCTGGAAGAATATACACCAAGAGACCCTCTCTAAAAGAAATTCTAAATGATATACTCAGGCAAAAGGAAAATGATCCCAGATGGAAGACCTGAGCTTCAAAAAGGAATGATGAACTAAGAAAGTGGTTCACATGAGAATAAATCTAAGCTGAAGTTGATTTATAAAACAAAAATAGTAATGGCTTATAGCAAATAACTTAGGAAGGAAGTAGCTGAAATTAAAGCATTCTAAGGTCCTTGTTTTATGTAGGAGGATGGTAAAATCACTGACATTTATTCTCTGTTAAGTGCATGTTAACATTTCTAGGGTAATCACTAAAAAGAAATAGCATAACTTCTAAATATAGTGATTTTAAAAGGAATAAAGACATTCAGTCAACCCAAAAGAAAGGAAAAGAATAGAAAAAGAAAGAGAAACAAAGAACACACATAAGATGGTAGAATAATTGCAGATATATCAGTCACTATAATATGTGTAAACTAACAAAATCCTCCTGTTAAAAAGTTTATTAGATTGATTGGAAGGATAAACTAGCTTAAAAGATTTACATGAAACCCATGTAAATCCTAAGGGTAGAGAAAGGTTTCAAGAAAAAGGATGACATAACTACAAATACAGTAAGAATAAACATTAAGGCAAAAGGTATTACCAAAGATAGAGGGTCACTAGGTCATGGTAAAAGGTCCATTTCACAAGGAAAATATGACCGTTGTAAAGTTGCATGCCCTTAACAACATAGATTAAAATTATGTAAAGTAAAAATGGAAAGAAACACAAGCACAAGAATAAAAAGAAAAATCTGTCATTGGAGTTGAAGATTGCCATATTAGTAATTGTTTTATCAAATAGCCCAGGGATCAGCAAACTTTTTCTTAAAAAGTACCATATAGTAAATATTTTAAGGTTTGCAGGGCACATATTGTCTCTGTCATATATTTCTCTGCATTATTCTTAGTTCACTGGTGTGTACAGCAATAGGCTGTGGGTCAGATTTGGCTGATGGGCTACAGTGTGCTGACCTTGAAATAGACAGTAACAGTCAGGAAGAGGGTAAATGATTTGAGCAACAGAGTTAACAAGGTTGATATTGACCACAAAGATCTATATAATAGACATTCTTCTCAAGGATGCATGGAACATTCATGAAAATAAGTCACACAATGGACCATAGACCAAATATCAATAAAAATTTTTAAACTGTTATAATCAATCAACATTGATTGATTATTAGTAAAACCACTTTTAGAAATAATTTGGCCTTTCTTCATAAATTGACCATGTGATTCCTTTATGACCTAGCAATTCCACTCCTAGGCATATATCCTAATACACTAGTGGACATTTAGAAGAATGATCACAGTAGCACTATTCATGATAGTAGGAACAGGAAACAATACAAATATCCATTGTCCACAGAGTGAATAAATAAATAGTGCTTACTCATAAATGGAATACTCAAAGCAAGTGAAAATGGATTTAAAACTTCTTCATGTGGCAGTATGGATGCATCTTAACATGGTATTAAGGGTATAAAGCAAGCCACAGAAGAATAAATACAACTATATGAAATTCGAAACACGCCAAGCTATACAGTATATTGCTTAGAGCTATAAATATTTGTGATACAACTATACAGAAAAGCAAAGCAAGGCTATACACAAAATTCAGAATATCATTATATAGAAAACCCTAAAGATGCTACCAAAAACTGTTAGAACTAATAAATGAATTCAGTAGAATTGCTGGATACAAAATCAACCAGACAATGGAATATTACTCAGCCATAAAAAAGAATGAAACAATGCCATTTGTAGCAACATGGATGGACCTAGAGATTATCATACTAAGTGAAGTAAGACAAAGAAAGACAAATATATTATATTGCTTATATGTGGAATCTAAAAAATGATACAGATGAACTTATTTAGGGGCTTCCCTGGTGGTCCAGTGGTAAAGAATCTGCCTTACAATGCAGGGGACGTGGGTTCGATCCCTGGTCAGGGAACTAAGATCCCACATGCCACGGGGCAATAAAGCCCGCGCACCACAACTACTGATCTCGCACACCTCAACTAGAGAGGCTGCGTGCCACAAACTACAGAGCCCACACACTCTGGAACCTGCACGCCACAACTACAGAGCCCACGCGCTCTGGAACCCGCGTGCCACAACTACAGAGTCCATGTGCTCTGGAACCTGTGCACCACAACTAGAGAAGAGAAAACCACATGCCACAACTAGAGAGAATCCCGCGCAACGTAACCAAGAGCCTACATGCAGCAATGAAAGATCTGGCGTGCCTCAATGGAGATCCTGTGTGCCGCAACTAAGACCCGACGCAGCCAAAAATAAATTAAATAAATAAATAAATAATAAATAAATCTTTGAAAAGAATGAACTTACTTATAAAACAGAAATAGACTCACAGACATAGAAAACAAACTTATGGTTACCAAAGGGAAAAGGAGGGGAGGGATAAATTAGGAGTTTGGGATTAAAATATACACACTACTATATATAAAATAGATAACCAAGAAGGACCTACTGTATAGCACATGGAACTATACTCAATGTGTGTAATAACCTATAATGGAAAAGAATCTAAAAAAGAATAGATATATATGTGTAACTGAATCACTTTGCTGTACACCTGAAACTAACACAACATTGTAAATTAACTATATTTCAATAAAATTAAAACAAAAAATCAGTTGCACTTCTCTACACAACAATGAACTATCTGAAAAAAGAAATTTTAAAAATCCCATTTACAGTAGCATCAAACAATAACATACTTAGGAATAAATTTAACCAAGGAGGTAGAGGATCTGTACACTGAAAACTATAGGACATTGATGAAAGAAAGAAGACACAAATTAATGGAAAGATATCCCCTGTTCATGATTAAAAGACTTAACATTGATAAGATGTCCATACTACCCAAAGCTATCTATAGGTTCAGTACAATCCCTATCAAAATGCCAATGGAATTTTTCACAGAAATGGAAAAAACAATCTTAAAATTCATATGGAACCACAAAAGACCTCATATAGCCAAAGCAATCTTGAGAAAGAAGAATAAAGCTGGAAGCACCAAACTTCCTGATTTCAAACTATATTATGAAGCTATGGTAATCAAAGTGTGGTGCTGGCATTAAAAACTGACACATAGTCCAATGGAACAGAATCAAGAACTCAGAAATAAACCCAGGCACATATGGTCAACTAGTATTCAACAGGGAAACCAAGAAAATGCGATAGGGAAAGGATAGTCTCTAAAGTAAATGGTGCTGGGAAAACTGGATATTCACATGCAGAGAATGAAATTGGACCCTTATCTTACACTGCTTACAAAAATTAAGTCAAAATAGATTAAAGACTTAAATGTAAAACCTGAAACCATAGAACTCCTAAAGGAAAACATAAGCAGTAAGCTCCTTGACATTGGTCTTGGCGATGTTTTGAATATGATGCCAAAAGCAAAAATAAACAAGTGGGACTACACCAGACTAAAAAGCTTTTGCACAGCAAAGGAAGCCATCAACAAAATGAGAAGGTAACCTACAGAGTGGGAGAAAGTATTTGCAAACCATATATCTGATAAGTGGTTAATATCCAAAATATATAAAGAACTCATACAACTCAATAGCACAAAATCAAACAATAGATTAAAAAATGGGCAGAGGACCTGAATAGACATTTTGTCAAAGAAGGCGTACAAGTGGCCAACAGGCACGTGGAAGGGTGATCACTAATCATCAGGGAAATGCAGATCAAAACCACAATGAGATATCACCTCATACCTTTAGAATAGCTGTTATCAGAAAGACAAGATATAACAAGTGTTGGTGAGGATGTGGAAAGAAGGGAACCCACTGTTGGTAGGAATGTGAATTGGTGCAGCTGTTATGGAAAACAGTATGGAGGTTTCTTAAAAAATTACAACTAGGGCTTCCCTGGTGGCACAGTGGTTAAGAATCCGCCTGCTAATGCAGGGGACATGGGTTCGATCCCTGGTCCGGGAAGATCCCACATGCCGCGGAGCAACTAAGCCTGTGCACCACAACTACTGAGCCCATGTGCCACAACTACTGAAGCCCGTGCACGTAGAGCCCGTGCTCTGCAACAAGAGGAGCCACGACAATGAGAAGCCCGCGCACCGCAACAAAGAGTAGCCCCGACTCGCCACAACTAAAAAGAAAGCCCGCTCTCAGCAACGAAGACCCAACGCAGCCATAAATAAATAAATAACACACACACACACACACACACACACACACACACACACACACACACACATATATTAGAACTACCATGTGATCCAGCAATCCCACTTCTAGGTATATACCTGAAGGAAATGAAATCACTATTGAAGACATATTTGCACCCCTATGTTCACTGTAGCATTGTTTACAATAGCCAAGATATGGAAACAACCCAAGTGTCTATTGACGGAGGAATAGATAAAGAAAATATGATTTTTATAAATATAAATACACACACGCTGTTGATTCTTGAACAACATGGGGTTTAGGGAAGCTGACCTACTGCACAGTCAAAAATCTGCCTGTAACCTGTAGCTGGCCTTCAGTGTATGTGGGTCCTCTGTATTCATGATTCAACCAACCTTGGATCTTGTAGTACTGCAGTATTTACTATTGAAAAAAAATCTGTGTATTAATGGACGCATGCAGTTCAAACCCATGTTGCTCAAGCATCAACTGTATGTATGATGGAATATTAGTCATAAAAAAGAAGGCAGTCCTGCCATTTGCAACAACATGGCTGAAACTTGAGGACATTATAGTAAGTGAAATAAGTCAGAAACAAACTGTATGATCTCTCATATATATGGAATCTAAAAAAACTGAACTGAAACAGTAGATTGGTGGTTGCCAGGGGGTGGCAGAAGTAGGGAGATGTTGGCCAGAGGTACAGACTTCCAGTTAGAAGATGAATAAGTTTTGGGGCTCTAACCTGTAGTATGGTGACTAAAGTTAACAATATTGTATTGTATACTTGAACGTTACTAAGAGAGTAGATCTTAAATATTCTCAACACATACACACACAAACACAGTAACAATGTGAGGTGATTAAGGTGTAAGTGACCTTATTCTAGTAATTATTTCACAATATATATTTATACCAACTCATCACATTGTATACCTCAAACTTGTATAATGTTTTATGTCAATTACATTTCAATATAGCTGGAAAAATAGGAACAGCATTTACTTCCTAGTGAGGGAAGGAAGGGATTGGGGGGTGGGGGCGGCAAGAGGGACGCAGTATAAACTGCAGAGTTCCTAGTAATGTTCTATTCCTTAAACTGAGTGGTAAAATACAGGTGTTGTTGTATTTTATCCTTTGTGCTTTACACATATTTTTAATATATTATCTCCTCATTGTTTGAGAAATGAAATAAAATACACAGTAGGGATGGGGTAAGGAAGTGTGGAAACAACAAGGATGGAGACTTTTTCGAGGCATTTTACCACACGGAAGAACAGAGCAATAGAACAATAGGAGGAGAGAGATATGAATAAAAACTTTTTTTAAAAAAAGTAGATGTTATACCATGTTGGATACTAATAGGAGTGATCTAGTAAAGAGGTAAAAGTCAGAATGAGGACAAAGAAGGGGTAATTTCAAGAACAAAGTTCTTAATAAGTGAGTGATGCAGTGTACAAATGAATGGTTTGGTCTTAGGGACAGTTCATTCAATTTAATGGGGGGGGTGGGGGAAATTATATGGTGCAGTTGCAAGTAGGTTGGTAGATTTGTTGGTGGCAAGGGACAATGATCTCTAGAGATTTTTGGCCATAAATTTCAAATGAAACTAGTCAGCATGATTCTGTGCTTTCCTCCAACCCACATCCAGCTACTCAAGTGCATGCAGGCTTGCAGTTGGCATAAAATTGGGTTTAACTGGGCTTGAGGTTTTTCTAGATAAAAACCAGGTAGGAACAAACAAGGCAATGGAAGGTGTGTGCAATGAAATAATTACAGTGATGAAACAGAATCCATGCTGGATAAAGAAGCAAAAGATATAATGATATCATGGACAATGAAAAAGTGGCTTGGCTATCTTTGTGGGTCACTGAATTGCCAGAGTACAGCTTCTAGAGTGTGTGAAGTAGATTGTTAGGAGGTGGTAGTGAACGTGTGTGATGCATGAAATAGAGTTCTGGAATTAGAATTTTTATTATTAATCTCAAGGTCTAAGATGACCATGGAAGTACACGGCTGCTGTGGTTGGACAAAAAGGATTTTAGAGGTCATGGAACTGAAAGGATGGAGTATTGGATGGGTTGTGTATTCATGGTTTTCAATCCTGGCTGCACGTAATCAGAGGAGCTTTCAAAGACTATCAATCAATGCCCAGGCCCTTCCCCAGACCAGTTAAATCAGGATCTCTATGTGTAGTTTCTGGGGAACTGCTATTTCTTAAGAGCTCCCCATGTGATTATAATGTGCATTCAGGGTTGAGAACCACGAGTCTACATGAATGTTGGCATCGCCAAGAAAGATCGTAAGAGAAATGGTAGAGAAAAGTATGGTTAGCTGGGGGAGTACAGGAGGAAGGAGGGATGATTCAGAGGATCACAGTCTCCTTGAAAGGCACTTAGCTCAAGTCATTTCTTATAGTGTGTGCACTCAATAAATGGTATTTACTATTATTTTTGTTGTTATTATTATCATCATTATTATTGACAGTGGCAACAGCAGTAGTATTATCCAGAGAGAAGAGTCCAGATCTTTTATTAAATTCTCAAAGGGTCTTTACAAAAGGTTAAAAATCACTAATTTTAGATGATCATCAAGAAGGGTTCCTAATAGAGTTTGGGAAAAAACCCCTAGGAGCTGGCAGTATTCTTAATTGACCTTCCAGAGTAATACTAAAGCAAGAAGGAGCTCCATCCCATCATTGCCTGACTTGGCAGTTCGCAGGCATCAGAAGCCAGCTGGTCAGGAGTTGGATGCAACTCCCTGCCCTGGGAGCCAAATAATTGCCTAACAGACCTTATTTTCTCTTGTCAAACCTAAAGGCTAAGACAGCTGATGAGTGTTGCCCCACTAATAGGAACCTAAAAGCCTTAGTTGTGTTTCAGCGTTCCTGTCACAGAGTTGGGAGTGGGGAGAGGAGACAGACATTAAACATACAACACTAGTATTTTATGTTTTCAAGTTGCTTTATGTGCATCTTTTACAGTCTTGCCCCTTCCTCCACAAAGGGAGAGTGTTATCAGTCAGGGTGAGCAGTACTATTTAAAGCTTATGTAGGGACTTCCCTGGCGGTCCAGTGGTTAGGACTTCGCCTTCCAGTGCAGGGGGTGAGGGTTCAATCCCTGGTCAGGGAGCTAAGATCCCACATGCCTCGCAGCCAAAAAACTAAAACATAACACAGAAGCAGTATTGTAACAAATTCAATAAAGACTTTTTTAAAAAATGGTCCACATCAAAAAAATCTTTAAAAAAAATAAATAAAGCTAATGTGTACTTGTAGGTACTTTAGTGACTCCTCAAGATGTAGTCTCACTAAAGAATGCAAAGAATACTAGGTACAAACTAACAATGTAACATAAATAATCTTATTTTTGTGTTATTGCACACAAAAGCATGTTTTCATGTAGATTCACTGGCTCACCAGGAAAGCTGGCAGGCAAGCACCTTAGAAAAGATAACGTCAAAGAAAGAATTGGGAAATATTCCCAACTGGAACATTCCAGGTTAGTTCTATTCTAGTTTGAAGAAGAATAAGATACATCTGTCCCTTTATATCCAACCAGATTTTAGTTTGCTATAAAGAGACATAGCCTCTTATGTTTTATTCCCAATCCTCTCTGTCCTCTATGATAGTTCTTATCAGCTTGTGTTATAAATGAATAAAAGAGCTAATTTAAAAACCTATCAATCACCTGATAGAGGAAGACATCCACTTTTCTCCATGGCCCTATATAAAGCAAAAATAATGATGACAAGGCTGGATAATGATCCTTTCCAGTAAAGAATGTCATTCCTGTACAGCGTCTCTGTTGGGCATGTTAGGTAAGCAAAGACAGTAGAATAACCAAAGTTTGTTTTATAAATCAGTCATCTTTTAAATACTTCAGCTGTGTTTCTGTCCTTATTTCACACCTGAAATTGCCAACTTTTCATTTACTAATTGTGTGACACTGACCTAGCTCTGTGAGCTCCAGTTCTCACTCTGTAAAATGAGGGTAACTCTCTCTCTCTCTGGCTTCTTCACAGGGTTGCTATTAAAAGCAAATGAGGTTATGGATGTGGAATACTTTATAAATTAGAAATTGCTACATGTAATGGTTTTTGTCTTCATTATCATTTCAGGTTCTGTTGTCAGTGCTGTACTTCTAGTCTAAAAGATGGACCTTAATTTATTTTGATAAGCATGACCAAGACCTAGACAGGTTTAAAACATGATTTGGCATTACCAATATGGGCATAAGAATAGGACATTTAAAAGTTTTTATTGTGAGCCATCAAAAATTTAGAATGCTTTATTAAGGTCTAAAAGAAAAATAGTATTGTTTTCTGATAACCTGTGGGCATTTTCCTGATGGTGCTCAGTAAAATATAGCAAAGCAAATCAAGTTGCCTTTTGACTTTTTGGACTGCTATTATGTGAATATTTTATTGAGAAGAAAGTTCACTATCTGAAGAAAGCTATTATTACCCTAGGGAAAAAAATATAAAGAGTACATCTCTCATTCAATATATATTCTTCAGAAATCTTGGTCACTGGAGGTCCATTGTTGTTTCTTTTAGCCTCCTTGAGAAATTCTTTTTTTCCCCATTCAACAAATATTTCCTAAGCACCTGTTCTATGCCAGGCATGGTTCTCAGGGTGGGAGATAGAATACAATTATGAACAAGATAGACATGGTCCATTTCCTCCCAGAGCTCTCAGTCTCTGAGGTATAAAGGCAGTTCCAAAACCCTGTTGCAGTCTGTTCTGTGACAGTGAAAGGTGGGGACACCCACAGCTGTGCCAAGTGGAGAATCTCACCATTTCTCACATAGGACTATGTTTAAGATGGCCCATCCCATACTGCCAGCCCTTCAAACAGCAGTCTGGATGCACAAATTTAAAACTCTGTTTAGCGAACCTACTTTGCAGAAACTAAAGTCTCCTTGCCACTTTAAGAAAAACACAAGATGCCATATTAAGCCCCCTGCTTTTAAGGTTGAGCACTTGACTGCAAAATTTGTAAAAGGTCAGCTGCTTCAGCATGTAGGTATCCCTGTCAGGGCCCACACTTGTCTATTCTTGGCCCAATCAATTGCTTATTGGGTGCTTCTAGAACTAAAATGATTGCTTAAAAACTGGCAGATTCTTCTGTGAGGAACGGTAAACCTTATTTTAAAATGAAAGATTCTCAGAACTTAGAGTACTTTTCTACTGATTCCTTCTAGAGCTTTATGTACATCTGTACACCCCTGTTTCATTTAACCAGTCTCTGCATGGATTGGCAATTAAGAGTCCTATTCTTGTTCTTACACTTAGAGAATAAATGAAAGGAGAGCAAGTAAACTGCCTATAGTTGTGATATTTAATATAATCTAACGTTTTATTGTGCCATATATTTCAGTTGAATTTAAACCTGTTCACGAACGTGGGACTAGTAGGCTGGAGATAACCTTAAGAGCGTATAGAAAGGAAGATTTATTACAACTTGGTTGCTGTATTTTCTGCAGTGGGGATTTCTTACCACCTCGTGATTCTCAGATAAAATCTTTTCCATCTAGGAAAAAAAGTTCCAGCTTTGGGGCCAGACTGACCTAGGTTACAATCCCACTTCCACAATTTACTGAATTGACATTACTTGAACAGCTGACATGCTCCAGGCTCAGTAATGTAAATTCTGTAATCCCCCCAAACCCTTCCTACCTCCAATCTCAAAAATTAGCAGGGAGTCTCTCCCTCCGTCACACATAAAATTTTATAAGTTTAACATTGAGCTTTGCTAACAAGAATAAACTGAGATACTAATTCTTTGTTTATGACAAAGGCATCCTTTCCTGCTTGCCCGTGGGAGGGAGTAAACACTTTCATGTAACAACACGAATCCTTATCCTAAATTCATAGCCTCCATCCACTTGACTGAATAAAAATGTGTGGCTGGGGACTTCCCTGGAGGCCCACTGGGTAAGAATCCGCCTGCCAATGCAGGGGACATGGGTTCAAACCCTGGTGCGGGAAGATCCCACATGCCATGGAGCAACTAAGCCCGTGCACCACAACTACTGAGCCTGCACTCTAGAGCCTGTGAGCCACAACTACTGAGCCCGTGTGCCACAACTACTAGAGCCCGTGCTCCGCAACAAGAGAAGCCACCGCAATGAGAAGCCCGAGCACCGCAACGAAGAGTAGCCCCCCGCTCGCCACAACTAGAGAAAAGCCCTCGCACAGCAATGAAGACCCAACGCAGCCAAAAATTTAAAAAAATTAAATCTTAAAAAAAAAAACACGTGGCTGAAGTTGCTTTGGTGACCACTCTGATTCCTTGTCCTCCTTCCTCTTAACAAGAGGTTGGCATAGCCTTCCCACACATTCATTACGTGGTCACCTGCAGATACGATTCCTGCAGAATCTTCATGTGAATCTCAAGGTGTGGGAACTGGTTGATGAGAGGGCACACATTATGCATAGTGCAGATTTTTGCCTGCAGTAAGCTCCATGCCACAGTCTTACCATTTCTCCTGTCAAAAAGGTGCAGCTCAAGGTTTAAATTTCATTCGTCATTTAGGACCTGATTCTTTTTTTTTTTTGACTTTTTTTTTTTTTAATTTATTTATTTTACTTATGGCTGTGTTGGGTCTTCGTTTCTGTGCGAGGGCTTTCTCTAGTTGCGGCAAGTGGGGGCCACTCTTCATCGCGGTGCGTGGGCCTCTCACTATATCGCGGCCTCTCTTGTTGCGGAGCACAGGCTCCAGACGCGCAGGCTCAGCAATTGTGGCTCACGGGCCTAGTCGCTCCGCGGCATGTGGGATCTTCCCAGACCAGGGCTCGAACCCGTGTCCTCTGCATTAGCAGGCAGATTCTCAACCACTGCGCCACCAGGGAAGCCCAGGACCTGATTCTTTTAAAGTGGTTTGCCTAACTATGCTTCTATCAATAACTTTTAATGTGTCTTGTTAATACCTCTTCTAGAGGAGCCTAGGGGCATTTTACAACACTGACTTCTGGTGTTAATTCCTTCCCGGACTTCACTCTGCCACAGCTGTCATTAATTGATGTTCAGGTCAGAATGACAGCTTTTCTTTTGGTGTGACTCCACCTAGCAAGTGACTATCTGGATTTTTTTTTTCTTTTTATATTTTAGTTCAGGCTGTAAGTTCCCAGTAAAGTTAGAGTATAAGAATGCAAGGCTAACAATTACTGAGCCTGCGCGTCTGGAGCCTGTTCTCCGCAACAAGAGAGGCCGCGATAATGAGAGGCCCGCGCACCGCGATGAGGAGTGGCCCCGCTTGCCACAACTGGAGAAAGCCCTCGCACAGAAGCGAAGACCCAACACAGCCATAAATAAGTGAATAAATAAATAAATAAAACCTTTAAAAAAAAAAAAAAATTCCGCTACTTGCTTGTAGCAACTTTAAAAAAAAAAGAATGCAAGGCTAAATCATAAGTAGGTAAAATTTTTCTTAGGCATCTACCCTCCACAGATTTCTGATCCCTACTCCCCCAAAGTCATGTAAGATGCTAGTGATCCAACTAATATGCAAAACTCAAAACTCACATCCACATCAAGTATTAAGGACCCTTTAATTTGCTATTTACAGCCTATATGCTTCTCAAAAGATTTTCAATTGGCACTACATAATGCTTAATTTGTCAATTTGTTATCTTTCTACGATTTATATTGTAAAACATTGAGAAACACAGATAATTTCTGTTTACCACAAAGGAATGCCCATCATAGGTAGAGTTTCAGGCTTCTGCAGTTGAGGACCTTTACAGTGCTGCTGTTAAACTACACTGTGTGGCTAGCTAATTTCATTAAGCCTAATTTCTGCTGGTGTGTCTTACTTTTAATAGTGGAATACT
Organism: Balaenoptera acutorostrata; assembly: GCF_949987535.1. NCBI lineage: Eukaryota > Metazoa > Chordata > Mammalia > Artiodactyla > Balaenopteridae > Balaenoptera > Balaenoptera acutorostrata. The sequence continues at coordinate 63,359,773 of NC_080070.1, forward strand.
CCTGAAACATTTTACATAAATTATTGGAGAATGGACTTCTACAACTTTCTCTACACACGTGGCTGTTGGGCACATGAAATATGGATTGTGTTGAATCTGAATTGCGTGCTGTTAAATGTAAAATACATACTGGATTTCACAGACATAGTCTGGAAAAAGGAATCTAAATTTTCTCATTAATTTTTTTATATTGTTTTTCGAACTGACATTTTAGATATATTGGGTTAAGTAAAATATATTGTTAAAAATTAATTGTACCTGTTTCCTTTTCCTTTTTTACCGTGGCAAGTGGAAATTTTTAAATTACATGTATGGCTCTCATTAATTTCTATTTAACAGGACTGATCTAAAAAGATCCTCTAATCCAACCCCTTCATTTTAGAGATAAGAAAATCACATAGAATTCATAGAAATTAAGTGACTTGCTTTTTTTAAGTCACAAAGCATCTTAGTGTAATAGTAAGTAGTAAAGCGACCAGTGCCCTTCTCAGTGAGTGATACCAGCTTTTTGTGACTCTTATACTTTTTTATAGGAGGAAGTGTCTATCATTAGAAGTCTTCACTGAACCCTTTAGTTAGAGCAAAGATTTTTTTTCTATAGTGCAAGTAAAAAATCCTTTTAATTTGTTTTATGAATTTGAAATTTCAGTTATTAGCTTTTCTTAAGATGGAGGTAGTTTTCCCTATGAAAATCTTGCAAACAGAACACTTAGGGCAGTGGGAAATATTTTTTAAAAAGATCAGTAAATACCATACTAGAATTTTCAATCTCATTTGTACTTTTGTAATACAGGTATGTCATAAATTTCAATTTTTTATTGGGTAAGCTCTAGTCATACTATCATGTTAGCATATTACTAGGAAATGATACTAGTAAGAAGTGAGGCCTCCAGGCTATATATTTCCTTGGTAAATTGCTAGGCAACTAGTTATTTTCTCTTGCTAAGCTTTAGAACTCTCTATGTTAGTATTGTGGGAACAGCCTTTATTTGAGCTAAAGAATTGCTCACGTGTAGAAAAGTCATCCAGAGTGCAGTTTTAAGAGCGGTATAGAGTGGTGTTCTGTGGTGTATGAACTATGACCTTGGACCAATTATTTAATGTCCCTGTGCCTCACTCTCCTTGTCTCTAAATTAGGGATAATACTACTCATGTATAGGGTTGTTGTGCGGGTTTGAATGACACATATGTAAAATATATATGTATGGCATAATATTCCATAATATCTCATATTATCAATTTTACCTTAGTACAAAGAGAAGATAAAAGAGCAAGTGTTTGTTCTTACCTTTAAAATATTTTTAGCCTCTTCCTCCTCTTTCCCAGAAATCTTCCACCACTGAAGTAAGAGTTCTTGGTCAAATCTGCTTATTAAGGACATCTTCTTTTCCATAGAAATATATAAATTTTTAATTGTTATCAGAGAGACATCACAATCCTTACAACACTTATAGACAGAGATACTCTCATTACAAATACAATAGGCATAAAATATCACATTTATAATATAAAATGTAAACAGATGAGACTTTATTAAAAAGCTCATCTAAATAGTAGTATTTTTTCCATTTGCACCAAAATAATAAAATACCTAGGAATAAATTTAACAAAGGAGGTAAAAGACCTCCTATACACTGAAAACTGTAAGACACTGATGAATGAAATTGAAGAAGACACAAATGAATGGAAAGATATACTGTGCACATGGATTGGAAGAATTAACTTTGTTAAAATGTCCAAAGCAATCTGTGGATTCACAGCAATCCTGTCCAAAATTCCAATGGCATTTTTCACAGAAATAGAAAAAAACAATCCTAAAATCTGTATGGAATCACAAAAGACCCTGGATAATCAAGGCATTCTTGAGAAAGAAAAATAAAGTTGGAGGCATCACGCTCCCTGATTTCCAACTTTTACAAATCTATAGTAATCAAGATAGTACGATATTGGCATAAAAACAGACATGTAGACCAAAGGAATAGAATAGAGAGCTCGGAAATAAACCCACATGGTCAGTTAACTTAATGACAAAGGAGGCAAGAATATACAATGGGATGACAGTCTTTTCAGGAAATGGTGTTGGGAAAACTGGACAGCCACATGCAAAAGATGAAGCTGGAACACTATCTTAGACCATACATAAAAATTAACTCAAAATGGATTAAAGACTTGAACCTCAGACCTGAAACCATAAAACTCCTAGAAGAAAACATAGGTGGTACGCTCCTGGACATGGGTCTTGGTGATGATTTTTTTGGATTTGACACCAAAAGCAAAGGCAACAGAAGCAAAAATAAACATGTGGGACCAAACTAAAATGCTCCTACACAGCAAAGGAAACCATCAACAAAATTAAACAGTAACCTACACTGTGGGAGAAAATATTTGCAAACTGTATATCTGATAAGGGGTTAATATCCAAAATATATAAAGAACTCATAGAACTCAATAACACAAAAACAATGTGATTAAAAAATGGGCAGAAATCAGAAGAGAGATTTTTTCAAAGAAGACATACAGATGGCCAACAGTTATATGAAAATATGCTTAACATCACTAATCATCAGGGAAATGCAAATCAAAACTACAATGAGATATCACCTAAAACCTGAAGCATGCCTATTATCAAAAAGACAAGAGAGAACAAGTGTTGGTAAGGATGTGGAGAAAAGGAAACCCATGTGCACTGTCGGTGGGAATGTAAGTTGGTGCAGCCACTACCGAAAACAGTATGGCGGTTCCTTAAAAATAGAACTACCCTATGATCCAGCAATCCCACTTCTGGGTATTTATCTAAAGGAAATGAAAACACTAGCTCAAAAAGTTATATGTACCCCCATGTTTATTGTGGGATTATTTATAGTCACCAAGAAATGGAAGCAACAACCTAAATATCCATCAATGGATGAATGGTTTAAAAAAGTGAGACATATATATGTATTTTATATATATGTAAAATATTATATATAATGTTATATATATGAATATTTCAGTCATAAAAAAGGAGGAAATTTTGCCATTTGCGACAACATGGATGGACCTTGAGGGTGTTATGCTAAGGGAAATAAGTCAGGCAGAGAAAGACAAATACCATATGATTTCACTTACATGTGGAATCTAAAAAAACAAACAAACAAACAAACAAAAATACCATATTGGTGGTTGCCAGAGGTGGAGGTTCCTGGGAGCAGGAGAAATGGATGAAGGTGATCAAAAGATACCGAGTCCTGGGGATGTAATGTACAGCATGGTGACTATAGTTAATAATACTCTATTGTATATTTGAAAGTTGCCAAGAGAGTAGATCTTATCACAAGAAAAAAATTATTTTTGCAACTGTGTGGTAATGGTAATGGACTTATTGCGGTGATCTTTTTGCAATATATACAAATAATTCTTTTGTTGTATACCTGAAACTAATATAATATTATATGTTCATTATATCTCAACTTTTTAAAAAGGCACTAGACATGCCAATATCCTTCTTATCTTACTGGTCACTACTTATTTGTCTACTGGCCTATTCTCAAAAAAAACAAAGAAAACAAAAAGAAAAACAAGCTCATTCAAAGAGTAGGGTTTTTTTAAATTGGCTTTTCAAAATCATGGTAAAATTTTGATAATCTTTGGTTATGCTTTGGTAACTATACCAGATACCATCATAACACTGAATTAGATTTTAAAATTTGACATGTATTGAGAGTTAGAATATTGCAACAAATAATTTTCAATAATAATTGTTCCCAAATTTCAAATATTTTAACATTTAAGAATAGCAATTGAGTCACGTAAGTTTAAAGGTTTTTCACTTTAAAATACTTCATCATACGTGTAGTCAGCATTCATTATCTTACTCCTCTTCATGCCCACTACCCATCCCATTTCTTTTCATTGCCTGCTGTTCCATTCTTGCAACCAACACTTCCCACAGTTGGTTTTCTTGTGTTTTGCCCAATTTCCCCTCTGTACTATTGCGTTGGCCAAAAAGTCGTTCGGGTTTTTCCATAAGATGTTACGGAAAACCCCAAACGAACTTTTTGGCCAACCCAATATCCTCACCAGAGCAGCACCATGGCTGTTTATTCCCCACTCTGTCTGTTGCCCAGCATTGTGCCAGACACACTATAGGGACCCAAATATTTTTTAAATAGATGAATGCAGTTGATCTTCTGATTCCTAAATCATTTCTTTCCTCTGTATTATACTGCCTTTGTCATTTTTATAATTAGAATGCACATTTTTTTACTCCAGAAATGAAGGTCCTTATTTATACCCATGTGGCCAAATTTCTTAAAGCCATTTGGTTTCTACATTAGATGTCTTAAGCTGAGTGCAGTTTAGGGGATCTTTTCTAATTACAGGAAGGTGCTTCTTTCCTTCAATGCTGTGATCTGACCTGTGACAAATCTGTACTATACACTATGTAACTGGCTAACAAGTCAATTGCAAACCAGCTGAATGTACAAATCTTAGTGCTGTTGCTGAAATACTCTTCACAGTAGTTACCATGATCTCAAAGTTTGTTTCAGAATTCGCAAGCATCAATCAAATCTGAAGATGAGACACTAATGAATGTTGAATTCTCATGCTTTAGGTGTACTTCCTTTTTAGATTTTTTTGTTCTCTGCTATTTTTACAGTACTGTTTCATTCAAATTTCCTACATGCTAACTTCATTTGTGCGATTGAAATAAAATTGCAGTATATACATGTTTTTAAAAATAAATAAATAAATAATAAATTTTTAAAAAGCCATTTGGTTTTCTTACATGTAGTTTCAAAATTCTTAAAATGTTTTTAGGGGCTTCCCTGGTGGCGCAGTGGTTGAGAGTCTGCCTGCCAGTGTAGAGGGCATGGGTTCGAGCCCTGGTCTGGGAGGATCCCACATGCCGCGGAGCAACTAGGCCCGTGAGCCACAATTACTGAGCCTGCGCGTCTGGAGCCTGTGGTCTGCAACAAGAGAGGCCGCGATGGTGAGAGGCCCGCGCACCGCGATGAAGAGTGGCCCCCACTTGCCGCAACTAGAGAAAGCCCTAGCACAGAAGCGAAGACCCAACACAGCCATAAATAAATAAATAATTAAAAAAAAAATGTTTTTAGTTGGTAATCATCTTTTGAGCCAATATGAATTAAGCCAATGAGGAATTTTTTAACTTATTACTAAATGAGGAAAAGAATTCTGGAAAGTTTCAGGCACCACCGGAAGCTCTTTGGAACCAATGATATATTATCTGGCATATAATTTTTAATGACTATTTTTAACATTTGTTAATATTATGATTAATTGATGCCTCTTTCAGCTTGACAAGTCTCTGGGTCATTTATTCCTCCATAGTGACTTTAACTGAATTTAACAGAATCTGTTATGCTACTAAATGTATCAAAGTACACCTTATGGTCAGTCTGTTTTTCAGTTTGCCATCTCAAGATAAAGTGACATATTACTGTTTTCAAAAAGAGAATACATTTTGGCAATTTTTAGTTCATTCCCGTGAATTTGGTCATTGGGTTGAATGTGTGGTTTCACTCCAGGAAGTCTCTAGTTCCTACATCAGCAGTTGGTCTAGTATCTAAAGTGTTCACAGTTTAGTTAAAATTATGCTCAGGGGCTTCCCTGGTGGCGCAGTGGTTGAGAATCTGCCTGCCAATGCAGGGGACACGGGTTCGAGCCCTGGTCTGGGAAGATCCCACATGCCGCGGAGCAACTAGGCCCGTGAGCCACAACTACTGAGCCTGCGTGTCTGGAGCCTGTGCTCCCAACAAGAGAGGCCGCGATAGTGAGAGGCCCGCGCACCGCGATGAAGAGTGGCCCCCGCTTGCCGAAACTAGAGAAAGCCCTCGCACAGAAACGAAGACCCAACACAGCCAAAAATAAATAAATTTAAAAAAAAATTATGCTCAGTACCAAATGTAGTACTTCCATCAAGGAAGGCAAAGTCAAGTGACATTTCTGATGGTCTCAAAAATGACCATAGAGGATATGCTGAATAAAGGTTACTATTACTGAAATGCTTGCTAGAAGTTATTTCTCTGAGCATTGTTACAGGAAGGGAAAGGGAGAAATTGGTGAAATCTTGACTGGAATGCTGCCTTGTTCCTACCACTTGGGTTTGGCAGCCAGGAAATCATTATAAAAATTGTTATTGGCCTTAAAAAACTAAAAATAGAACTACCATACGACCCAGCAATCCCACTACTGGGCATATACCCTGAGAAAACCATAATTCAAAAAGAGACATGTACCACAATGTTCATTGCAGCTCCATTTACAATAGCCAAGACATGGAAGCAACCTAAGTGTCCATCGACAGATGAATGGATAAAGAAGATGTGGCACATATATACAATGGAATATTACTCAGCCATTAAAAGAAATGAAATTGAGTTATTTGTAGTGAGGTGGATGGACCTAGAGTCTGTCATACAGAGTGAAGTAAGTCAGAAAGAGAAAAACAAATACCGTATGCTAACACATATATATGGAATCTAAAAAAAAAAAAAAGTTCTGAAGAACCTAGGGGCAGGACAGGAATAAAGACGCAGATGTAGAGAATGGACTTGAGGACACGGGGAGGGGGAAGGGTAAGCTGGCACGAAGTGAAAGAGTGGCATGGACACATATACACTACCAAATGTAAAATCGATAGCTAGTGGGAAGCAGCCGCATAGCATAGGGAGATCAGCTCCGTGCTTTGTGACCACCTAGAGGGGTGGGATAGGGAGGGCGGGAGGGAGGGAGATGCAAGAGGGAAGAGATATGGGGACATATGTGTATGTGTAGCTGATTCACTTTGTTATAAAGCAGAAACTAACACACCACTGTAAAACAATTATACTCCAGTAAAGATGTTAAAAAAAATTGTTATTGGCTCTTTTATTATCCAGTCATCAAACTTAATGAAAAAGATAACTAGAAAGTAAAGACTGCTTTTAGAATTACTAGGTCAATTTTCTGTATTTCTGAAGGAAAGGTTTTTTAAAAGCTGTATGTACCCTGGCAAGTCTGTCATATTTTACTGCCAGCCCTATTTATACTACTTTCTCAATTTGCAGGGATAATAAAATAATTTCTCTTGTTCTTTGAAAAACTCCATATGCCAGATTCTTACAGTGATATTAGTCTACCTGTTACTCAAGTTATGAGTAGATTTTATATTACTTGGATTTCTTAATGTATTTCCCTTATGTTGATATTTAGGATAATACTGAATGTGGCAGATAGACTTAACTGATATTTTCAAATTTCATTACAGTTGGCAAGGAAATAATAACTAACATTTACTGAGTCCTTACTTACTGTGTTCCAGGAACCATATTAAGGAGCTTTATCGGTGTTATTCATTTCTCACAGCATCTCACTAAGTAGGCTCACTTATTTCCATTTTACAGATGAGGAAACTGAGACATTTGAAGATTAAGTAACCAAGGTGCAGAAACATACAGCAACTTTTCCAAGATCACATAGCTGGGGAGCCCTTAACCAGTATGTTTATGTTGTCTTTTCTACAGTTCAACACAGTTCACTGCAAAAGCATTTGTGGCGGTATGCACATAGAAATTCATCCAGAATAAAATTAAGGAGTGTAGCCAAGGGGAAGACCAGGAGGCAGGGATTATGGTCCCAGTGGATTGTGGGAGGTCTTCTGAAGGAAGGGTGGAAGATAACACCAGTCCGTTACTCAGCCCAGAAACGTTCATTCATTCAGCAGTATTTATTGAGTGTCTACTGTGTGCCAGGTATTCTGCTGCGTACTACATATACAATTGACTGCACAGGGGCCCTGACTCACAGAGTTTGCATTTTAGTAGGAGATAAAAACTAATCTAAAATAAAATAGGCAAATATGTAAAATTACATCAGGTCGTGGGAAGTATAGTGAAGGAAATAACCCATGCAATGAGATAGAGAACAACTAGAGGTACTTGGGAGGATCTACTTTAAGATGAGGTGGACAGAGCAGGTCTCTCTGAGGAAATAGTATTTAAGATGAGACTTAAAGCATTACATTGAAGCAAAGAGTGTTAGAACTGGGGAGCAAAGGCAAATTAAAATATGATACCTTTTCTCATTCAGATTGGGAAAGATTAAAAAACCTGAAAATCACCACGTTTTGGTGGTGGTGTAGGAAAAAGAAAATGCTCACAGCCAGTATAAGTCTAGACAACTAGTCTAGAGAGCAATTTGGCAAAATCTCTCAAATGTGAAGACAATTTTGTATATATACTCTAGACCAGTTATTCTTAAAAGAAGTCTAATAACAATGTACCTCCTTATACTAAGATGTCATAAAAATTTTCTATCATAACTTTAACAGTTGCAAAGGATGGGATTTCCCACATATTGTAAATATTGACATTTAAACATAAAACTATTTAATCATTCTTTCATATATAACCAATGAAATTGAAATCCCATAGCAATTTGACACATGACATCATCCATCTAAAAAATACATGCACAAGCTCTTTAACAATCAGAAATTTTACATCATTCCTTTTTCTACTTGAACTCAGATTTCTATCCACTGAGTTTAATCCTTTATCTTGAAGGTCTTTTATTGATCACTATACCATATTTCTTAGCAACAAAAAATATTGGTATAAATTTATATATATATGTGTGTATATATGTGTGTGTATATATATATCTACTATGACTATAGGCCAAGTGTTAGAAAATTTCTTCTGAATTATTATTTTAATTATTGGTAATATATAATCAAAACAATATAAATATATTACAAAATTTTATAATTACTAAACTTGAAAGGTAAATTTTTATAGAAGGGTATCTCTTAATAGAAGAGCTTAATTTTTCCTTCCATAAGTTCAATAAGTTCATGTATCTAAGGATGATTATTACTACAATGAAGCTAACAGTAAAATGAAGAGAAGGAATTGGGCCATGGTAATTAGTGTAGAGGAAGAGCTTATAAAGATATGTTAGTGTTTTTAAGTGCATTAGATATAGTAGAACCTACAATATTCCTTTCAAGTTTATCTAAATATTATACACTGCTTAGATGAAATTTAAAAATGAATATGGATTTATGATTTTCAAAAATATGTTGGCAAAAGAATGAAAATGTTTCCTATATGAGTCTGATTGAGGGTTCAAGAAAATAAAAAACACTCACTATGACCAATATGTATTCCTTTTACTTGAAGATGTAGCTTTGATCTATTGGAAGTAAAGGTGAAATTTTCACCATTAATCTACTTTCTGTCTCAATAGATTTGCCTCTTCTGAATATTTCATATAAGTAGAATTATATGTGGTCTTTTGTGACTCACTTCTTTCACTTAGCATAGTGTTTTCAAGGGTAATCCATTTGAAACATGTACCAGTGTTTCATTTCTTTTTATTCCTTTAATTGTTGAATAATATTCCATTATGTGGATATACCACATTTTGTTTATCTATTCATCAGCTGGATTGTTTCTACCTTTTGGCTATTATGAATAATGCTATTATAAAAATATACAAGTTTTTTTTGAATACCTGTTTATAATTCTTTTGAGTGTATATCTAGGAGTGGAATTGCCGGGACTATGATAATTCTCTGTTTAAACGTTTGAGAAACTGCCAAGCAGTTTTCCAAAGTATCTGCACCATTTTATATTTCAACCGGCATGTGTGATAGTTCCAGTTTCTCCACATCCTAGCCAGCAGTTGTTATTACTGACTTTTTGATTATAGCCATCCCAATGGGTGAGAAGTGTTTGTTTCACTGTAGGTATCTTGAGGGTTTTGGGGGGTTTTTTTTTTGGCATTTCCTTCACAGCTAATAATGTCAAGCATCTTTTCACGTGCGTATTGGCCATTTATCTGCTTTGAAGAAATGTCTATTCAGATCCTTTTCCTGTTCTTCAAATAGGTTATCTTTTTTTATTATTGAGTTGTAAGAGTTTTTTATATATTCTAGATGCATATCCCTTATCAGATATATGATTTGCAAATATTTTCTCCCATTCTACAGGTTGCCTTTTCACTTTCTTGATAGTGTCCTTTGAAGCATAGAAGTTTACAGTTTTGATGAGGTCTAATTTATCTATTTTTTCTTTTGTTGCTTGTGCTTTGGTGTCATATTTAAAAATCCATTGCCAAATTTGAGGCCATGCAGATTTGCCCCTATTTTTTCTTCTAAGAGTTTTATAGTTTAGCTCTTATAGGACTTTGATTCATTTTGAGTTCATTTTTGTATGTGGTGTGTTATAAGGGTCCAATTTCCCTTTGTATGTGACTGTGCATCCCAGCATCATTTGTTGAAAAGACTGTTCTTTCCCCATTGAATGATGTTGGCACCGTTGTCAAAAATCAGTTGACCAATGACACATCGGTTTACTTCTGGACTTTTTGTTCTATTCCATTAATATATATGTGTATCCTTATGCAAGTCCCACATTGTCTTGATTACTGTTGCTTTGTAGTGAGTTTTGAGATCAGAAAGTATGGGTCCTCCCACATTGTTCTTTTTCAAGATTGTTCTGGCAATTCTGGATACCTGGTAATTCCATATGAATTTTAGGATCAGCTTGTCAACTTCAACAAAGAAATCAGCTGGGATTCTAATAGGGACAGCATTGATTCTACAGATGACTACAACCGATTTTTGCATATTCATCTTGTATTTTGCAACCTTGCTGAACTTATTAGTTGTAATAGTATTTCGGTGGGTTTCCTAGATTTTCTTATAAATAAGGTCATGTTATGTGTGCAGAGAGATAGTTTTACTTCTTTTCTAATCTGGATGCTATCTATCTATTATTTGTTGTTGTTGTTGTTGATTGATAGCCTGACTGCCCTGACTAGAACCTTTAGTAATATTTTGAATAGAAGTGGTAAGAGTGGACATCCCTGTCTTGTTCAAAATCCTAGGGGGAAAGCATCTAGTTTTTCACCATAAAGATGATATCAGCTTGACTTTTCCGTAAATGTCCTTTATCAGGTTGAGGAAGTTCCCTTCAGTTCCTAATTTGTTGAATGTTTTTATCATGAAGGGGTATTAGATTTTTTTCACATTTTTTTCCTGAGCCTATTGAGATGATATTGGTTTTTATTTTTTATTTTATTGATGTATTACATTAATTGATTTTCCCTAAGCTCATGTAAATCATACTAGGAGACAGTACAAACGTCATGCAACAAAAAGCATACACTTTATGTATATTGTCTGTCCCGGTCTCTTTTCAAAAACAAATTAACTTTTTTGGGTTGTGGAAAAGAAAACTGAAGGAGCAGCATAAATTGGGTAAATTTTTGTGCAAGTGAAAATATTCTTTGTTTTCTTCTCAGTGATTAGCTACTCAGAAATTTGAAATTGTTTTTAAAACTTGTGATTTGCTTTACTTTTCCTAGTTGATGATCCAGATCTTTTTTATGTCTTTTCAAGCAATCACCATGAAATTTCTATTTTGAACTACAACACTTTAATCAATTTTTGTTTGGGTTTTAGTTCAAAGCAATTGAATAAATAGGAAGTAAAAATGCACTCGTGGGCCTTTTTAAAATCAACTGTGCACTTTGAGCATGAAAGCACCACTTTTATTTGTGCTACTTTGGGCATAAATAGTGATGATGTACTTCCCTTTTTTTCTACATTTAAGGGTCCACCCAGAAGTCTGCAACTATATTGAGTCCCGGAAATGTTCTCATTCTCTTCTCTTGCCTGTGATATAATCTCTTAGCATAGTTGGTTCAAGAATAATGTTAAGTAGACCCAGATCATGTGTTTGGGCCCGTTAAAGGCAACGTATCTTCTCTGTTTCCTGAGAACAAATTGCAACCAGGTTCCAGCCACCTGGCGCCTTTTTGCCGTTGCTCACCAAGTGCCATGAGCTGGGAAATGTGGGCAACTGAATGCAGTCAGTCCCTGTCACTGGAAAATTGACCACAGAGGGTGTGTTTCAGGAAGAGTCATCTTCATTGAACAAAGGCCAGTATGTGGTTACTTTAGGTTCTTAAATTTAACTGGAATATATTTGGTTAAGGTAAAAAGGTTATTTTAAAAATATATTACTGAGGCTTCACAATGGTGCTTTTAGGGATTAAAATAGTCTGAGCGGTCTATAATTTCAGGGTTTCTAAGATCCACATAGAATTAGCGTATCCAGCTAGATATAAAAATGAGACATAATACAACACCCAATGTTTTTTCCTTTTTTTTTTTTAATTGGTATCTTACCATCCCATGTGCTTTTGTTTTTGTTTTGAAAGAAAAAGAAAGTATGATTATTAGAAAAGTATACTACAACCCTTTCTGAAGGAGAAGATACTTTTTTGGTCTTTAGAAGCCACATTTAAAAAGGCACGAAGTGATGTTTCCTTAGACTGTGTTGTACTTGTGAGGCAGAATAGAATAGCAGCTAAAAGTCTAATTCTAGAGTTAGACTAAATTCTCTGCGTTTCAGTATTTCCCATCTCTTAAATGGAAAAATTAAATGAGATAACACAGGTAAAAAACTTAGAATAGTGACTGGCAAATAAGTGCTTATTAAATGTGAACTATCTGTGGTAGTAGACATAAGTACACTATTAGAACATTAGGACCGAACCAAAATGAAGTTAATATAATTAGTCACTAGTAACTAATATAATTTACTTATTAGTATACATCAGAGTTCATAATCTAAACCCTTATTTCCATCCTCATGGGTAGCCATAAATTATCTACTTTCTTCAGAGAATTCCCGTCATCAGCTCACCTGCAAAAAAGGCATAGGAGGGGAAAACAGGCTCTGTTGGATTCTGAGTGTAGAATCTGTACATTTAAGAACACTTTTGGAAATTACAGGTGTTCATTTTTAGGCCACTTTGGCAGTTGAAGCCATAGCAATTATTTCTAGAAGGCTAAAGGAAAATCTGTACTGTGTTCTGAAAATTGACTACCTAGAAACTTTGGTGAAATACCAGATCTTTGGAAACTAGTGCTCAGATTACCAAGAACCACCATGCAAATAGCTGGGTCCTAGATTTACATGGTGCTACTTCTTCCTCCCACCCTCCATGAGGCCTCTCTGCTCCCTGGGTTGGCTATCGTGAAAACCAAGTTGATCCATGGTAAAGTCTCCTGGTGGCCAAAAAAAGGAGCTGTGTGACGCTCTTCCTATCACATCCCATCTTCCATTTCTGTCACTTAGCTGACGGACTGTACTCTCACTTTCACTGCTGATAACCAGTCATTCTCACTTCCAATGAATTGCTTTCTTTCATGCACATACATCTTTCTTATACCCCTTCTCTCTATCAGATTTTGCCACTTAACTTCAGGAAAATTCTACCATGTCACCTTACTATTTATGGGAGTAAAACAAAAAAGTCTTAATGAACACAGCTCTCCAGATTTCCTAGAGATACTTCTAATTAAAATACCCCACAACAAACCTAGGCCAGCAATCTTGACAGTGCTCTGAAGTACCTTTCAGAGTCTCTACCAAAGTTCAGCTCATACAACTTAATTTGCCTTTTTTCAAGTACTGACATTCAAGATAATTTTCATATGTTTTATCTTATTTATTGTTATTCTAATTATAATAGGAATACTATAATAATAATTTTCCTACATCTGTTTATCGAAGATGTATAGGATTTCATCTCTGTTGTGGACTCATTGGCCTGAGAAAATATAGTCAGAGTTCTTAATAATATAATGGTGAATTATTAAAAGATTAGTACCTGCCTGTATTTTTCGTATTCGACTCCTAAATGTTTGTTGCTTATTATCAAGAGCAGAATGAAGTTTCTGTCTGGGATGATAAAAAAGTTCTAGAGATGGATAATGGTGTTAATTGTGCAACGTTGTGAATGTATTTAGTGCCACTGAATTATACACTTAAAAATGGTTAGGATGATAAATTTTATGTTGTGTATATTTTACCACAATAAAAAATATTATCCTGAGTTAGCCATAAAATGAAATAATAGCATTCTATTTGGGGCTCTAAGTGTGCACCTAGAAGGGACTTAGCCTCCTGCCACTCCTAAGAGCCCCTTCATTCTCACACTGGGGTGGAGAAAACACAGCTGTGTTTACTTTTCCAGCCCCATCTTCTATTTTGAAATATAACCTTTTTGCAAATGAGAGCCAAAGTCAAGTGACACAGCTTTCTGCTCACCTCTTCAGTTTTCCAAACACTGTTTTTCTAGTGGAGTTCTGGGTTAGGTACAGCACACCTAGGTAACACTATCACTCAAATGTCCTCTGAGTGGAATTTAATTAGCCTACCTTCATAATTTCTGTACTCAACTTGGTATGATGCATTTCTTTTTCACTTGCATCTGTGTGTGAAAACGTACAATTGTGTATTCACCAACCATAGTATTTTCAAGCGTGTGGACCATTCCACACATCAAATTCAATTTACAAAGAAACTAAGGCTTTTCTTAACTAGTATTTTTCTATTTCGTAAAGAATTATTTGTTTCCTGAGATTAGAAAGATGTTTATATGCAGTGTGAGCATGAGATCCTACTGATAATTGTCTTTCAATTCTGGCTATGGACATGACAACTTGAAGTGCATACTAAAAATTATGTATTTATGTTTTTACACAACAATGATAAAACAACGACAAAATATAAATTTTGCAGTTAAAAGAGCCGCAAAATAGATTAGCTTTCTGTCTTCAAACAACAACCTTAACATGAATTGATTAAAATCTAAATGTCTGTTCTTAAAAATGTATATTATACTTAGGTTATGAATTTATTAAATGTTCATTTCATGAAAGCACATGCCAAAAAAGCCAGCATGTAGCTATTACTTAATATTTTTAGATTTACTTTCTTTTTGTATTTCCTCCCTAGTATCCTATGGTATTATTTCCATTCAATCAATATTATATAAGTATAAAACATGTTTTTATATCTAATTATAAACATCTAATTATATACATTTAAACATCTAGTTATATAAAAACAAATATATATATTTATATTCTCTTACCAGCTTTAAAAATAGAAAAGTATTCCATTTTCTTTCTGATTATATATGCAGACAGTTGAAGTACTTTGTTTTACAAAGTGAAAATCATTACAATGAAATTAATAGTCAGTGTGCTGAGGAAATGTGCAAGATGATTTTTCATCGTTTTCCCTTGAAATTATCTAGAAAAAATATGATCTTGTTGCATTGCATTCTGAAGAAGTTGAATAGATATTTGAAATAAATAAAACTATGTAAATGGGAAGTTAAGTAGGTTCCAGTGTGACTAATAAGCGATATCAAATTCTTCAGAACTGTGGTGTGCATAACAAGCTTGAAGAATTTGTGCACAAAAGCCTAAGCCATTGTGTAACCTTGGCGGTGATCAGATGCTACAGTTTTCTAAGCTATTACAGTTTTTATCCAGCTTGGTACATTTAACCTAGTAATAAGATGCTCAGCTGAACCGTTACTTTAAACGCTGTTTCTAGAGTGGCACAGTCTGTATTTTTGGAACTTCATCCTCTACTCCAGAAAACACTTGTCCATAGACAAATTGTTACATTTAAGTTCTTTAAAAAATAAAACAACCAGACAGGTAAACTTTAAAATTATTTCTCTTGATGATGACCTTTGTATTGGAGTGGGAACATCAGATTCTAAGTCAGGAGACCCTGAGTACAAGTCTTTGTCAGTTCGTAGTGGTGTGACCGTAGATAATCACTAAACTCTGAGCCTCGGAAGATGAGAATAGAAGCAATAGCTTCCCAATCAGATTTAGTGGGTTGTGAGGCTCAAATGAAATAACATGTGAGACAACTTCAAAAACCATGTAAAGCACTAAACAAATATTAATTGCCATTTTTCCAAGATTCTGATTAGAACTTTTCTGATCTCACAGATTTAACTGAATTATGAAACTGATAAAATCATACCAATAAGTTGTTTCATAGAGCATTATAGGGCACATAAGTTTTAAAAACCATTACTTTGTTATATTTTAAATTTCCAGATCATTTCATATCTGCATGACTTTGGTTTTGCTGGTTTGTTTCTATTTTTCGGTGTGTTTAAGATGCCTCTCTTTTTTACTGTAAATGGAGTTGCTTTGGGAAGTAGAAATTGGTGGGGTCCTAACGTCCTAATACAGGGCACTGCTTTTCCTCACCTGCATCCTGAGCCAATGGAGAAATAAGACCAAAGAGCCAGCCAACAGAGAAGCAAGATGGTGCTCACCCTTTTGACTGATAGAGCCTAGGTTGGAGGAGGCGGCTTAGTGTAACAGCTAAAATGGACTTCCACAGTCCCAATAACCCATGCCTAGACTGTGGGGAAAGTTTAAATCAGCACAGCACACACTCTTACCCTGGTTACTTGTCTCCCCTCGTCCAAGTAGAGAGAGAAGGAGAAAGAGACTTTCCCCAGGCCTCAGGATCTTGGGTGGTTCAATTTCCCCCATCTAGAAACATGGATCCTTGGCTGTCTTCCACCAACCAGGTAACTCATTCTACCTCCTTGGGGAGGAGTAGGGGGTGGGCAGAAGGCCAGGGTGCTTAAAGAAAAATCCCTCTTTATGGAAACCAAAGAAGAAAGAGGCTTTTCTCTTTAACAGAGGTGAACAGAAACTAAATAAATGGCATTTACCTCCCCATCCCCTCTCCTACCCACCTCTTCAGCTGTCATCTCTCAGGCTTTCCTCCCCTTACACTGCTTACCTAGTCCTGCTGCCCTGTTGCTGGCCCTGTACCCCATACCCCTGCCCCCAAGCACAGGCTACCCTGCAGCTCCGTCAGACTGTACCACATAGTTGTGGAGAAATACTGGCTCCTAAGCAAGGCAGGTTGAAGCTATAGACTGATTGCATCCCCCCAAAATTCTCATGCTGAAACTAATCTCCAGTGTGAGAGTATTTGGAGGCTGGGCCTTTGGGAGGTGATTAGGTCACGAGGGTAAAGACCTCATGGATGAGATAAGGGCACTTATAAAAGAGGCCCCAGGGAGCTCCTTGGACCCTTCTACCATTTGATGTTACAGCGAAAAGAGGGCAGTCTGTGAGCCAGAAAGCAGGCCTTACCACACACTGAATCTGCCAGCACCTTGATCTTGGACTTCTCAGCCTCCAGAACCATGAGAAATAAACTTCTGTTGTTTATAAGCTACCTAGTCTAAGCAGCCTGAACAGACTAAGACAGTTGATTAAGGGGAATTTGGAGTAGCTAAGGTTAGCTTCTATCCTTCTCTCAGTGAAAGAAAGGTAGGTCTCTGGTAAAAATATTTCCCAAACAGTTTCATCTCTATTGTGGCAGGACCTCATTGAGCTTCCTTTGGGAGACTTATTTGTGAAATGGTTCATTTGGCAAGTCAAGAACAACCCATCTCTTTCTTCAAGAAATAGATGTAGCTGGGGTCTCCAACTAGTTTTAAGTTCTATCTGACATGTATCACATGTCAGTGATATTGTGGAAAAGAGGTGGTAAAGTCTTATTAGGAAAAAACAAACAAATGCAGAAATCCAGGATTAACATAATATGAAGAAATTTAAACTATTTAGCCATTCGCTAAACATGTATTGATCACCTATCATGAGCCAGGCATTGCTCTGATTGCTAGGGAAATGGAGAGAAAATCTATTGTCACTGGCTTTGAGCTGCCCATAGTTTTATGAGGGTGACAGAGAATTCGATTCCAGTATGATATATACTGTGAGAGAGGTATGCACAGACTGTTAAGGGAACACACGGACAGGGACATGGCCCAGGTTTGAGGAGTTAGTTGGGGAAATCTTTCTAAAAGAGTCCTGAAGTGCATCCTATAGGCAAGATGAAGGGAGCAGTAACAAAAGAGTGAAAGATGTCCTAATTTAGGCAAAAGTAATTGAAAATAAGACAAGGCTCAGAGCTAAAAAGAGAGCCTGGCGTGTTTGGATAATAGCAATCATTTAAATGGAGTAAAGAGTTTAGAGAACGGTAATAAAAGAAACTGGAGGGATGAGCAAGGCCAGATCATACCTTATGTGCTATGATAAGGAGTTCGTGCTTTTCTCCAAAGGCACTGAGGAGTTTTAAGCAAGGAAGAGCATGTGTTTTAGACATCACCAGTGATAGGGAGAATGTAGCATAGGGGGCAGCTCTGGTAACATTCACGGCAGGAGGCCCTGGTGGCCTGCACTAAGAGAGTGACCGTGGACCTAAAGAGAAATGGATGGACTTGGGGAGACATTAAAAACATCAAAGTCAGTAGAACTCTGTCATTTACTGGATAGAGGAAGTGAGAGGGAAAGAGAAGTCGAAGATAATTCAGGTTTCTGTGTTGGGCAACTGTGTTAGTACCCTTCACCAATACAGAAAATATTTATTAGGAGAGCATTAGGTTTGGGGTAGACTTAGGGAAAAGATGAGAGCAAGGTTTAGAACACACTGAGTTAAGATCCCTATTGAATATCCAAAAGAAAATGTATAATAGGGTTTGAACATATGGGTTAGGAGCTCTAGATAGAAAGCTGGGTTCGAGATTGGGGTGTGTGTGTGTGTGTGTGTGTGTGTGTACACACGCATGTATCAACATACTTATGTACTTTGGGTGGAGGAGTAGGGCAGTAGGCACCTTGGATATGGATAAGCTCATCCAGGGAAGTGTGTTGAGACTAAGAATAAAGGGACAGAAATGAGGCCCTGGAAAATACCATTTCAGAAATAGGCAAAAAAACAGACAGAAGGAAAAACTAACAAGTGTTACAGAAGCCAAGAAATAAAAACTCAAAGAGTCACCTGTTTTAAGTGCAACGAAGAGGTCCTGTAAGTTTAGCACTTCACGTCATCTTCTGAGTTTAGCAAAAGAGTGATTATGAGTAACCTTGGAGAAATCAGTGGCGGTGGAGGGGCAGAGATAGAGGCAGATGGCAGTGGGTGAGGAATGAAGCAGATAGCCAGTGTCAGCAATGGTCTCAGCCCGGCTGAGAAACAAAGTAGAAAGATAGTGTGGGAGGGGAGTTCAGTGGGTGAGATGTCAATGGGCCATATAGACTTGAGGAGAATTTTCTGTAAATGGTGAACTGATTATATGAAAGATGAGCAATTAGGGGACACCTGCTGACTGATGAAGCCATGTCCTCGAAGAGTGGGGCCAAGATGAATGTGGAGCACCGGGGAAGGGTTCGCTTTGGGCAGGAGGAGGGCAGCACAGATGGCTTCAAATGTAGATAAGTCTTTTGGATACAGCAGGTAGAGGAGATCCTCAGCTGATGGTTCCTATTTTCTCTATTAAGTAGGAGGCTAGCCACCTGCTGACAGCAAGGAGGAAGGTGATGATGTTGGCGAGAGAAGAGAAGGGGTGAAATCCGTGCTGTAAAGAACGAATGGGGGAGGCTTACTGGGAAAATAGGAGATGTCTGGACAGCTTAAGGTTAAAGATCACGAATTTTTATAAACTTCTTAAATATTTTTTCAAAAAAATCACTGGAACAGCCCTTTGTATTTTCAAAACCAGTATTAAACAGGATCCCACATTGAATACACTGTTTCTTCCAGGTTCATTTCCTAAAATGCTCCTCTTTCCTCTTTCCACTGCTCCCCCACTCCAGTTGGCTAGTACAGAAGATTTTCTGGCTTTAGTGAAGCCACTTTTCCAAGAATACATGGAACAGATTACAGAAGCAAGTGACAGCCGGCTTGCTTCTCCTTCTTCACTTACAGTCAGCTGGAGTTCTGAAAAGAGGAAGTTAGGAGAACTTTTTTTCTTTTTTAAAGAAAGATGGGAGAATCAGGAAGCTTGAGCAGGTGGAAACACTGAGGAAAAAAGAAAGAAGAGAAAAGGGGAGCAAATAAATAATGAAACAAAAGAAATGAACCAAAATGTAAACTGAAATGATGTCATAAATCAGAAAGAAAGGGGAGCAAAGAAAATACCTGCTTTCTAACCTAGCCTCTTAGTTTGCTACCAAAATATGTAGTATCCTTGAACTAGGAGCCCAAGTCACATGGAACACAGAAGTTTTGAGTGATTTCAGCTCTCTTCTGCCTAATTTATCTGTATCAGTGGCAAAGTATTCTGGGCTTTTGTTTGTTTCTTTGGACCAACCCCTTAATTTAAAAATCAAGTCTAGGGTATCGGAGGAACAAAGGGACCAGATTCAGTGCCATTCAAAATATTTAATGGGCGCTTGTCATGTGCAGGTATGACTGTTCTGGGTAGTGGGGATTTGCAGAAAAACAGGAAATAGTCTCTACCTTTGCAATATAATTTCTCCCAATTGAAAGGAGACTATTGCTTAGGACTTATGTAGGTGGCAGAGCCCAATCCTCTGGCTTTTATCAGCTAGCCGGACATTTATTGGCAAGTAACTTCTTAGAAAAAATAAGAAGCTTGAGTACTGCTTTAACTGTGCCATTGCTTGTATCACCTTTTCCTAACCTCTTGTCCCCTGATGCTTCTGACTCAGATTTGCCCCCTACCCCACCCCCATCAAGACACTGATGTAATGCAAGCAGATAGATAGCAGCTGAAGCCAAAATAGAATGGATAGTTATCTGAGGAGATAAAGTGACGGTGTTCCCTGTTCAGGCTATTGTTCAAGGGAACATGTCTTTTATTTATAGACATAGAATTTAAAGGCATAGACAGTCAGAGCTGGATATTACCTCTTCTTACTATAATTCGTTTCCTAGAAGTATGGTTGATATAGCTACCTTCTTTGCATGTAAATTGAATGTGATAGATGGGTGTTTTGTACCTGGTTTCCTGTTCTTTTAATAGGTTCTGTTACTGTTGGGGTTAAGGCTGGTTTCTAAATTTTAATGCTTCAGTATTTTGCTTTTATAGGACACTATTTTATCTCTACTTATCTGAGACACGGGTTGCAGAAAAAGGCAGGAGGTTTTAAAAGATGCCAAATATAGGTGATGTTCATATTAATAAACTATTCATACTTTAGTCTGGTATGGCTAAGTAGATGAAGTCTCCAAATTGTTAGCGGGTTTGCAAAGTTGGCTCCCCTTAATAGATTTCATGGCGGTTAGTGGAGCCTTTGTGCCAGGAAAAATGTAGTAGTCTGTTCTTAAACCTCCATTTCCTTGCTTCCAAACACCCAAGAGTGAGGTTCACAAGGATGCCACTAACCTTCTGTTGCTCTGGGAAAGTGACTTCATTTTTCTAAGACTTTACTAAAAAGTGTTATGTGCCTTGTACTCTTGGAGTGTGTTTTTTCCTAAGCTCTAAGAAGATCTTACAGATTGAACCTCATGATTTTTTACAGCCCTTCTGCAAGAAAGGGAAGAATAGTGCCTATAAACCACTTTGAATTATTCGAAACAAAGATAATAGAATGTAAGGAACCCAAGATAAACCTGGCCAGCCCATTTTTAACAGGTTAACTGATGAACAAGAAATAATTTTTATACAAACATGAAAACAGCTGATTAATTGTAAACTTTGTTTGTTGTCATGATACAAATAAGGAAATTTATTTTCTCCCTGAGATGAAAAAAGATTCTGACATGGTATACCCATGTTTACCCGTGTAAGGGCAAACATTAATTTGAAAAAGAAGTATTAAAGCTAGATTATATGAAGGAGCTTACATTCAAGAATATTATCATAGGGCTTCCCTGGTGGCGCAGTGGTTGAGAATCTGCCTGCTAATGCAGGGGACACGGGCTCGAGCCCTGGTCTGGGAAGATCCCACATGCCAAGGAGCAACTGGGCCCGTGAGCCACAACTACTGAGCCTGCGCATCTGGAGCTTGTGCTCCGCAACAAGAGAGGCCGCGATAGTGAGAGGCCCGCGCACCGCGATGAAGAGTGGCCCCCGCTTGCCGCAACTAGAGAAAGCCCTTGCACAGAAACGAAGACCCAACACAGCCAAAAATAAATAAATAAATAATAAAAATAAAGGAATTCCTTTAAAAAAAAAAAAAAGAATATTATCATAGCAGCATTTCTGTGAACAGGATTAATCACAAAAGCAACAAATATGCTTTATGAACATAATATTTGAAGTATTTTTTTTAATTTGGCTATTAACCATAAGGTTAATTGATTCTTTTCTTCCTACTCCATTGTGGTTAACATACTCATTCTTCCCTTTAAAGACCCATTGTATTATGCAAATGAAAGAAATTGAAAGACTTTGTGTCTAAAAGAGAAGGCTGCTTTTTGCAGGGGGACTCATGCACCTGTCTCAGCCTTCAGCCCCCCACCTCTGCTGCCATTGGCTGCCAAGCTAGGGACTCAGTGATCAGGGTTAGTGGGTGTAGGGTCCTTGAATTTTGACTCCCATTTTCTTTGTGACTTACTCTGATTTTGTCTTATAATTTCTCCCCTTCCAACTCTCAGCATGCCAACAGCAGCTGCATCATGGCACTCACCCTTGCTGCCAAGAGGGCAGGCAGCCTCCTTGGAGACTGGAACGTGGCACTCTAGCCAACGGTTAAGAAATAGATACTGGAGTAAGACATATAGCACCGCTGATATGCAGAGCCTTCTAGGAGGCATTTAGTGGAACACTGTGTCCACAGTATTTTTTAACTTAATTTAAATTTTGGAAACTTTCTATTATGGAAAGTCTTCAAACATATACAAAGGTAGAAAGAATACTGTAGTACATGCCCACGTACCTTCCTATCTCTCCCTTTCACCCATGATCAACTCATAGACAATCTTGTTTCACTGTCCATGGTGTTTTCCCCATGGTTTATCCAGGCTACTGGTAGATTCATTTCCAGGGATAAATATCTCTTAAATTATAGTTCCTTTTCCATCCTTCCTCAGTCTAAGATCTGTCACCTTAATGATTTTCTCAATCCTTTCTTCCTAAAGGTAAAAGCTAGTAGAGTCGTTTTTTCCTTCTAAATTAAGCCAAGATGCTATGTTAGTAACTGTCATATTTTCCAGTACTGTCCCCTAAATTTTCGAGGGTTTGTTCATCCACTTAGCCAGTCTACCCAAAGCATGGCTGAAAGGTACAGGATCTTAGAATATAGAAATTTCAAGATCACTGAGTTTGATTCTCAGTTTTACCACAGACTAGCTAGCTGTGTAACCTGAGACAACTTCCTTAACCTTTCTGTGCCTCAGTGTCCTCTTGTTTTTAACATGAGACTAGTAGTAGGACACGCCCTACATTACTGTTGCAAGACTTAAGTGAGTTCATATACTTAGACTGCTTAGATGGAGCCTGGTACAAAGTAAGTGTTCAACGTATGCTAGTTGCTGTCACCATCACCACCATCATCATCATTTTTTGCCCCTCACCACTCATTTTACAGAATAGAGAACTGAGGCCCAGGTGGATGAAGCAGCCCCCTTCAAGGCATATGGCAGTTTTATCAGGGGACCTTGAACAAGAAACCACATGGCTCAATTCCATTATTATACTAGATATAGTCTGTCCTCAAGGAATTATGCTCTGACAGACAAGAATGATTTGTAAAGGAAAGGGAAGAGCATTAATAAAAGCATGAACAAAGGAATAACTATTGCTGCCAGAGAGGTAAACCTTAGAAGTTGTATGTTTAGAAAGCAGAGTGCTCCGGGTTAACATACCTCCTTTTTAGTGGAGAAGGTGAGATTTTTAAGAACGCTTTTGTTTAAGAAAGGAGATGATTTGGCTAATGAAACTGGAGAACATTCTGTACTCAGGGAGAAAGAGAAGAAAGTTCAAGTATGGGATGCGATCAACAGGTCTAGGGAATATTTGCCCATGAGATTAAGAGAGAAGACAAGATATAAGAGGAGAGGGGAAGGTAAGATTGTTTGAACCATCCGTGAATGTCAAAAAAACAAAAGAAATGGATGGATCCTAGACTTTATCTAAAGCCAAGAGGGGTCTGACATTCCTAAAGTTTTTATTTATGACTGACTTTTAACATGTGCTAAGCATTATTCTGCTTACTCATAAATTACTTACTACTTATATTACTTCATATAATTCTCATAACAATTCTATGAAATAGGTACTACTATTGATTTCCTAATACAGCTAAGGAAACAGACGCAGAGAAGTTGAATAACTTGTCCAAGGCCATTTGCTTATTAATAGGCAGGATTTGTACCCAAGTAGTCTAGCTCTGTGCTCTGTGTTTTTAAACACTCTGCCATGCTGGCCCATGGTAACCAAAGCCCTGGTGCATCTGTAATCTTGAGGAAACCAGTGTATAGTGATGCCCTTTAAAGAAGCTGGAATTGTGGCATCATTACTCACTGATACCTGTGCTCTCGGCTGACCCAGGGACACTTACTATTTAAATCCCAGTCAGGTTTCAGGAAGCAGATTCTGTCCATTCATTGCATACATGGACCTTTCTAAAAAGCTTTGTCATCACCGGGTGAGGTTACATTTGTGCTAGTTGCCATCCTAAGAAAAAGTATTCTGGTATTTTATTTTCACATGAAGCTGTAAAACAACTCTTGATAGGGATGTGTTTGGTAACTTCATTCATCCAGAGTCATTTTACTACACAGGTATTTCTTGAGAGCCTCTGTTCTAGGTGTTGGGGGTTGCCTGTGAAGAGAGCAGTTCCTTCTCTACAGAATCTCCGTGGAGTTTTCCTTTCTTAGGAGCTTCTTCTCTTTAGCATATAAACAGACATTGTTTCTCCCAACTTAAAAAAGAAAAAGAAAAATCAAGAGAAAGCCCTCATGACCCCACTTCCCTTTCCAGCTACTGGCCATATCTCTTTTCCCGTTTACAGCATAATGTCTGGAAAATAGTCTGTTCTCGTATTTGTCTTCACTTTCTCTCCTCCCATCCTCTTTTAAACACACACCAAGCCGACTTTCTCCACCAGATTGCACTAGCTCCAGACTTGAATTACATCCCTCTGCCCACTAACAGCTCCACGTAGATGTCTGCTAGGCACAGGGAACATCCAAAACTGAACTCGTGATCTTCCTGTCCAAGCCCCATCCCTGTGAATGGAGAACCCATCCTTATTGCTCAGGCCAAAAAGTTTGGCCTCATACTTGACTCCACTCTTATTCTCACACCCCACCATCTATTCCATCAGCACATCCTATGGACTTTAACCTTTAAGTCTATCCAAAACCCAACCGCTTTCTCTCACCTTTACTATCACATCCCTAATCCACATCACCATCATCTCTCTTTCCCAGCTGGTCTTCCTACTTCCTTCCCTGGCCCTGTACCCCTCACTGCCTGCTGTCAACATGGCAACCAAAGAATTCTTTTAAGCCATCAGTTAGAATGTATCTCCTCTGCAAAAATATGTTCTTCAACAATTTTTAATCCCACACGCAACAACATGGATGAATCTCATACATATACTGTTGAGTGAAAAAAGCTGCAAACAAAAATGTATGATTACCTTCATTTAAAATATAAAAATAGGTGAATCAGTCTATGTTGTTAGAAGTCGGAATGGTGATCTAGGGGTCAGGGAGTTGACTGTGACTGAAAGAGAGCACCACTCTCTTTCTATGACCCTATAGAAATAGGGTCATTTCTATTTCCTGATCTGGGTAGCGGTTGCTCATAGGTGTTTCGCTGGTTAAAATTTAGCCAGCTATACACTTATGATGTACCCCCTTTCTGTTTGTATTTCGCACTTCCATAAAAAGTTTTACAAAATTGTTACTTCTTACACAGAAAATCATTCTCCTCTAGATTTAGAGATAGGAATTTATCAGCATTTATAGCCATTATAATATAAGCCCTATTCAGGCAAAAGTCTTGCCTGCTTTCATTTATTCAACAAATATTTACTGAACGCTAGACACTCATCCTGGCATTTGGGATACAGCAGTGAACATGAGAGACAAAAATTCCTTAAGCTTCTGAGGTATGATAATCAGAATAAATTATATACCATTATAACCAGGTGCCAAGGACTATGGAGAGGACAGAAGCAGGAGAGGCAGGCAGGGAATGCTGGAGTGGACGAGGTGAGGTGGCAGGAAACAGTCTAATGAAACAGTCAGGAAAGGCCTCACTGAGAAGGTGACATTTGGGCCACCACTGGGAAGGAGGGGAGGGAAAGAGCCCTGTGTTTATGTGGGAGAAGAACCTCTTGGGCGGAGGATCTGGAAAACAAAGGCCTGAGGCAGAAGCAGGCTGACTGTGCACGAGCCACGGCAAGGAGACAGTGGAACTAGAGGGGCCTGAGCGAGGACAGACCAGCCGGGCTAAGGTCAGAGAAGTACCCGAGGCCAGATCACAATGGGCCTTGTAAAGACTCGGGAGTTTGATTCTGCATGAGACTGGGGGGTTGGGGGGGGGGGAATAAATTTTTGCCTGACCTGGTGTGAGCTAGGTTTCAGCTGCTTGTAGTGGCAGGTTGTTCGTTCTCATTGCTGTAAATATACTTCTGTTTATTATCCATTCTACTATTGATGAATGGATAGCAGCTCACTCTACCAGCTCAGGGCTTGCATTGAGTGCTACTATGAACACCCTAGTGCTGCATGTCTTTTGGTAAACTCCTGTATGCAAGACATACCAACTTTAAAAGAAATTGAACAAGATGTATCAATTCTTCTTATTTGAATAACTTACATAACAGGATTTTAGTTCCAGCAAAAGGCAGGTTATCAACCACTATGTACGGTACACATTAGAGGTAAATTCCCAAGTATGTATTAGGGTAAAGCAGTAACGTATGCAAGACAGAGAATACAAAGATAGGTAAAATACATTATTTGCCCTCAAGGACCCGAGATTCTAGTTGGGGATAAGACATAAAAGCACGTGAAACAGCAACTAGCAAGGACATGTAAAGGAAATGCCAAATAATATCCTGGGCAATTTGCCCCATAGTCATTCTCAAGTGAGCAAGGTCACTTTGAACTATGTTGATATAAGATTTCAGAAGGAAGCTGGGGATTCTGTGGAGCCTGAAAGCTGACATCAGATTTGGAAAAGCAGAGAAAGACTTTGTGGACATTATCTGGGCTAGCGAAACAGCAAGAGGGCCCATTTGTATTGGAGGGGCCCGTAGGTGGTCCATCTGAATAAGAGTAGGGCTTAGGATTCATTTTAAAACCTAGTAGAGGACTTCCCTGGTGGCGCAGTGGTTAAGAATCCACCTGCCAATGCAGGGGACATGGGTTCGAGCCCTGGTCCAGGAAGATCCCACATGCCGCGGAGCAACTAAGCCCATGCACCACAACTACTGAAGCCCGCATGCCTAGAGCCCGTGAGCCACAAGAGAAGCCACTGCAGTGAGAAGCCCGTGCACCGCAACGAAGAGTAGCCCCCGCTCGCTGCAACTAGAGAAAGCCCACGACAGCAACAAAGACCCAACGCAGCCAAAAATAAATAAATTAATTTTAAAAATAAATAAATAAAACCTAGTAGAGATATAGATGGATTTATTTCTCAAGTAAGTAAATAGCTGCGTTCTAATCTGGGAATGTTTATATATTCCACATTTCTCAATCACTTTGATATATTAATGCCATATAACCTCAAAGTCCATAAGGTCTAAATGACTTAAATATATATGTATTTTTAGATTGGCAAAGAAAACTCATCCAGTGTGACTGTAGCAGGCCCCGAGATGGAAAATAAGGCAGGCCAGACTCTGGAAAACAGCTCATTAATGGCCGAGCTTCTGAGCGACGTACCCTTCACCTTGGCCCCGCATGTGCTGGCTGTGCAGGGCACCATCAGTGACCTTCCCGACCACTTACTCTCCTATGATGTCAGCGAAAACTTATCAAGGTTTTGGTATGATTTCACTCTTGAAAACTCAGTGCTGTATGGTTCGTAATCTTTATGTCTGTTTGCACCTTAACAGCTTTAAGGCAAAAGTTTGCCTCTTTTATTTAACCTGTGTGATGTTTTTTGACATTTCCCTGTTTAAAGGCCCTTAAGGGCCCTCAGAAAAGCAAGGATCATAAAGCAAATAATATTACATTCATTGCTCTATTTTTTTTAGAATAAAGCATATTTGTATAAAAAGTAAACTTAAGATCTACTACTTCCTTTTCCCCCTAATAATAAATACAAATATTAATTTATCAAGGTTTTATGGAAGGAGTAGATTCCGTCAACCGGTCTCTCAAAATACACCACCTCACATTTATCTTAGAAAAACTGTGAAAAAGAACTGAGGCATTTTTCTTAGTTACCACAAGAAACTGAAGAAGTCTCCACTTAGAGGGAGTGTGATTTCTCTTCTCTGGTTTGGAAGAAACTTACTTAATGTTTTCCCCTTTCTCCTTCCACTATGTTTATTAATGAATTCAGAAAAAAAAAAAGTTGGCAGTTAGTTAGCTTAATTTCTTCAGTCTTGATTTAGACATTGATGTGGAAATTTACAACTTTTCCTAGAAAGCAGTGGTAGTTTGCTGATATAAGAATGCTGTAAGTTGAATGCTCTGGATACTGTTTCTTTTGAGTGACAGATTTTGGTTTCCTAATGCCATGGCAGTCTTTTCCACCTTGATGGAGTCCTGAGTTCCTGCCTTTGTTTTTTGCTACTTCACGGTTTGCTCTCTCACCAGCTTTCCAAAGAACGTTCCCTGCTTCTGCCTCAGTTGGCATTTGTTCTCCTTACCACCTATGTTCCCGGTTTATGAAGAGATCCGTATTTCCTTTCAACCTCTCTGCCTCCCAAAAAAAAACATCTCATAATGATATGTATTATTGCTGATAAAGCCCTTATTTAGAAAGTTGTTGGCCACAATACAGATGGAAATGTTTTACTGCTACAAAAAGTGCAACTGACTCATTTCCAATTAGAGTGTAGGCAAAACACCTAAACAGGACTTTTAGTTCGTGAATATCTGTTATTTATTCCAACTAAAATAGAAAACTGCCATTGGTCCATAAACTGTAAAGGGAAGAGGTAAATTGTGACAGAGCATTTTCTATGCCATGGAAAATTTAAATCACATTTGTTCTGATTAGTGGCAATACAATTTATTGATTCTGTGCCAAATCTTAAATATATTTTTCACAAAGGTAGAGTGCCATAGCAAAACTAAATACTGTGCATAAAGGTACATGAATTATTCAAGTTTTAATGTGTCATGCATGTTGTTTGTTTAATATATGTGGCATGGTCTTGATAAAATGTTATATTATTTAAAAGTTAAAACATACATTTCCATTGACAGAAATATGCTTCACTTACAAATAATGCTACCATATGAGGTGAATGATTAAATTAGAGCTTCACATAGTTTTCATAAAACATCAGTCTAAGAAATCTAACTTATTACTAAGACAAATGTGACCATTTTATAGCAGTTTTTGTTAAAACATATCTTTTTTTAATATCCGTGTTAATGTACAGCCAATGTTAAAGCCAAGTGTAAGCATGTTATCAATTTGTCTATGTGTTAAATTTTGTCTAAAGCACTTATACATTTCATTTATATGTATGTCTACCATGTTATAAATATGCTTGTATTTTCATTTGTCTATAAAAGATATTTAAATAAACATGAATTTTAAAAAACTGATATTTTTATTATTTTCAGATCAGAAAAATGGTTTTCTTTGCATTATTCATATCTGAGTGCAAGTTATTGATTCTTTGAAAGGCCAAGATTTAAGTACATAGTTTTTGTAGTCCAGAGAAAATTACGAAATTTCCTCTTATATGTAAGTTTTAAGGAATAACATAGAAAATGGTAAGATCACTAGTCCTGGCTTAATAAGACTAGAGATTTGGGAAAAATCACATGAACATCTTAAGGTAGATCCCCATCATCACAAGATTTAGTAAAGGCCAGTGTTAATGACCTATTTTTAACAAAAAACATTGTAAAAATGTCCATTTTAATTTTCTTACTCTATATAAATCAATGTTACTTTTTGAAAACTGGAAGAACATTACAAATCAACTAGCCAACTCCATTTTACCAAAGAGAAACCTGAAGCCTAGAAAGGTTAAATGATTTAAGTCACCTAGTTAGTGATAAATATTTCCTTTAATAGTGTTAATAATTATAATATGAATTATAACAACGCTTGTATGCTCTGGTGCATTTGAGGCAGCCAGAGTTTGTAATGGCTCCCTCACTTACAAGCTGTGGAATTTGGAGTTAGTCCCTGGATTTCT
Source organism: Balaenoptera acutorostrata (assembly GCF_949987535.1). Classification (NCBI taxonomy): domain Eukaryota; kingdom Metazoa; phylum Chordata; class Mammalia; order Artiodactyla; family Balaenopteridae; genus Balaenoptera; species Balaenoptera acutorostrata. The sequence continues at coordinate 63,389,717 of NC_080070.1, forward strand.
TGTGTCCTTAGTTCCTTCTCCAGTTAAATAGTAATTGTATGCATCTTGCAGGGTTATGTTAGGTTTTAGATGGTGTATGTCAAATGCCTGGCAGCATAAATCTCGAACACACCATAGGTGTTCTGGGAAAGGGAGCTCTTATAATTCTCATTACTAACCACACATACAACAGTCTAATGAAATGCAAAATACATACTAACTGAACTGCTTAACGAGTAATATAAAAATATATAGCTACCTACATTTATATTGTAGATCCCTCCTGCCCCATTATTTTTTTCTATACTAAATACCCCACTAATAAAAATATTGCTAAAATATGTTGGTTGACTCTTCTGCAATTCCTTAGTTAAGAATTCCATAGGGAACACTTTTTTCCCTCTCCTTATCAAGCATCATGGTCCTTTTCCTCAATACAAGTTATCATTGTAAAGTACTGTAGGTATAGAATATACAAGCAATTTTACTGAATCTTATTGTTAACCCTAAAATACATTCAGGAAGTTCCATGATTTTTTTCTTTTTTTTTCCAGCTCTCTTTAACGACATTTGCATTCTTTCCTAAAAACAGAATTAGAGAGGAGATTCTGGCCAATTTATTAATCTGTTTAATTAAACTTTGATTAACTGAACTTTTAAAATTGTACCATTAAATATTAACAAGAGCACATTTCTTGTTAACAATTCTGGAAACCCAAATAGTTTTTTTAAGTAAACATTCATTGACACCAATACTTTTTTTCTCTTTCTCAAAGTAAAATGATAAATTGAAAACAGTATAAATTGAAAACTCTAATTCAAAAAGATACCTGTACCCCAATGTTCATAGCAGCACTATTTACAATAGCCAATACATGGGAGCAACCTAAATGTCTATCAACAGATGAATGGATAAGGAAGTTGTGGTATGTGTGTGTGTGTGTGTATATATATATATATATATATATACATACATACATACACACACACACATACACACACGCACAATAGAATATTACTCAGCCATAAAGATGAAATAATGCCAGTTGCAGCAATATGGATGGACCTAGAGATTCTCTATCTTACTTTACTTAGTATGTAAAGCCAATATCATATGATATCACTTATATGTGGAATCTAAAAAAATGATACAAATGAACTGACTTACAAAACAGAAATAGATTCACAGACATAGAAAACAAACTTAGGGTTTACCAAAGGGGATAGCGGGGGTGGGGGGAGATAAATTAGGATTTGGGGATTAACAAATACATACTATATATAAAATAGGTAAACAACAAGGACCTACTGTATAGCACAGGGAACTATACTCAATATCTGGTAATAACCTGTAATGGAAAAGAATCTGAAAAAAAATTTATGTGTATGTATAATGGAGTCACTGCTATATACCCGCAATTAACAAAACATTGTAAATTACTTCTATTAAAATACACTTTATTGGCATGAGCCCTCCTGGAAGCCACCATTTTCTTACAAAGACATGGCCCCACTCCACATCCTGTAGGCTCCAGTGCTGGGACACCTCAAGCCAAACCAACAGGGCAGGAACACTGTCCCACCCATCTGCAGACAGGCTGCTTAAAGTCTTCCTGAGCCCACAGCCCTCTAAACACACCCCTTAGCTTGGCCCTGCCCACCAGAGGGAAAAGACCCAGCTCCACCCACCAGTGGGCAGGAACCAGTCCCTCTCACCAGGAAGCCTGCACAAGCCTCTTAGCCAGGGCACAGAGAGGAGAAGCAAGAAGAACTACAACTCTGCAGCCTGTGAAATGGAAACCACAGTCACAGAAATTTAGACAAAAGACATGGCAGAGGATTATGTCCCAGATGAAGGAACAAGATAAAACCCCAGAAGAACAACTAAGTGAAGTGGAGATAGGCAATCTACCTGGAAAAGAATTCAGAGTAATGATAATAAAAATGATCCAGGATCTTGGGGGAAAAATGGAGGCATGGATCAAGAAGATTAAAGAAATGTTTAACAAGGACCTAGAAGAACTAAAGAACAAACAACCAGAGGTGAACAATACAATAACTGAAATGAAAAATACACTAGAAGGAATCAATAGCAGAATAACTGAGGCAGAAGAACGGATAAGTGAGCTGGAAGACAGAATGGTGGAAATCACTGTTGCAAAACAGAACAAAGAAAAAAGAATGAAAAATGAGGACAGTCTAAGACACCTCTGGGACAACATTAAATGCACCAACATTGGCATTATAGCGGTTCCAGAAGGAGAAGAGAGAGAGAAGGGACCTGAGAAAATATTTGAAGAGATAATAGCTGAAAAATTCCCTAACATGGGAAAGGAAACAGTCACCCAAGTCCAGAAGCACAGAGAGTCCCAGGCAGGATAAATCCAAGAAGGAACATGCCAAGACACATAGTAATCAAATTGACAAAAATTAAAGACAAAGAGAAAATCTTAAAAGCAGCAAGGAAAAAGCAACAAATAACATACAAGAGAATCCCCATAAGGTTATCAGCTGATTTCTCAGCAGAAACTCTGCAGAAGGGAGTGGCATGACATATATAAAGTGATGAAAGGGAAGAACCTACAACCATGAATACTCTGCCCAGCAAGGCTCTCATTTAGATTTGATGGAGAAATCAAAAGCTTTACAGACAAGCAAAAGCTAAGAGAATTCAGCACCATCAGACCAGCTTTGCAACATAAGCTAAAGGAACTTCTCTAGGCAGAAAAGAAAAGGCCACAACTAGAAACAAGAAAATTACGACTGGGAAAGCTCCAGTAAAGGCAAACATAAAGTAAAGGTACGAAATCATCCACACACAAATGTGATATCAAAACCAGCAATTGTGAGAAGAGGAGAGCACAAATGCAGGATGTTGGAAATGCATTTGAAATTAAAAGACCAGCAACTTAAAACAATCTTGTCTATATATAGACTGCTATATCAAAACCTCATGGTAACCACAAACCAAAAATCTGCAATAGATACGCACACAAAAAAAGAAAAAAGGAGTCCAAACACAGCACTGAAGTTACTCATCAAATCACAAGAGGAGAGGACAAAACAGGAAGGGAAGAAAACACCTACAAAAACAAATCCAAAACAATTAACCAAATGGCAATAAGAACATACATATCGATAATTACCTTAAACATAAACAGATTAAATGCTCCAACCAGTGGTACATATACACAATGGAATATTACTCAGCCATAAAAAGAAACGAAATAATGCCATTTGCAGCAACATGGATGGACCTAGAGATTGTCACACTGAGTGAAGTAAGTCAGCGAAGGACAAATATCATATAATATTGCTTATATGTGGAATCTAAAAAAATGGTACAAATGAACTTATTTACAAAACAGAAAGAGAGTTACAGATGTAGAAAACGATCTTATGGTTACCAGGGGGGAAGTGGGGGTGGGATAAATGGGAGATTGGGATCAACATATACATACTATTATATATAAAATAGATAACTAATAAGGACCTACGGTATAGCACAGGGAACTCTACTCCGTAATGACCTATATGGGAAAGAATCCAAAAAGAGTTGATATATGTATATATGTATATGTATATCTGATTCACTTTGCTGAACAGCAAAAAGTAATACAACACTGTAAATCAACTATACGCCAATAAAAATTTTTTTAAGTAAAGTTATTTTCTTTAATACTTTTTAAAAAATTAAAAAATAAATGCTCCAACCAAAACACATAGACTGGCTGAATGGATAAAAAAACAAGACCTGTATATATGCTGTCTAGAAGAGACCCACTTCAGATCTAGGGACACATACATACTGAAAGTGAGGGGACGGAAAAAGGTATTCCATGCAAATGGAAACCAAAAGAAAGCTGGAGTAGCAATACTCATATCAGACAAAATAGACTTTAAAATAAAGACTAATATAAGAGAAAAAGAAGGACACTACATATTGATCAAGGGATCAATCCAAGAAGAAGATGTAACAATTGTTAATATATATGCACCCAACATTGGAACACCTCAATATATAAGGCAAATACTAACAGCCATAAAAGGAGAAATCGACAGTAACACAATAATATGCAGTGGGGGACTTTAACACCCCATTTTCATCAATGGACAGATCATCCAGACAGAAAATCAGTAAGGAAACACAGGCCTTAAATGACACATTAAACCAGATGGACTTAATTGATATTTATAGAGCATTCCATCCAAAAGCAGCAGAATACACATTCTTCTCAAGTGCACATGGAATATTCTCCAGGACTGATCACATGCTGAGCCATAAAGTGAGCCTTGGTACATTTAAGAACTCTGAAATCAGATCAAGCATCTTCTCTGACCACAATGCTATGAGATTAGAAATAAACTACAAGAAAAAAGACTGTAAAAAACACAAACACGTGGAGGCTAAACAATATGCTACTAAACCACCAATGGATTATTGAAGATATCAAAGAGGAAATCAAAAAATACCTAGAGACAAATGAAAATGAAAGGATGAATCCAAAACCTATGGGACACAGCAAAAGAAGTTCTAAGAGAGAAGCTTATAGCAATATAATTGTACCTCGGGAAACACAAAAAAATCACAAATAAATAACCTAACCTTACACTTACAGCAACTAGAGAAAGAAGAACAAACAAAACCCGAAGTTAGTAGAAGGAAAGAAATCATAAAGATCAGAGCAGAAATAAGTAAAATAGAGACAAAGAAAACAATAGCTAAGATCAATAAAACTAAAAGCTGGTTCTTTGAGAAGATAAATAAAATTGATAAACCTTTAGCCAGACTCATCAAGAAAAAGAGGGAGAGGGTTCAAATCAATAAAATTAGAAATGAAAAAGGAGAAGTTACAATAGACACCACAGAAATACAAATACAAGTAGATCATAAGAGACTACTACAAGCAACTAGATGCCAATAAAATGGAAAACCTAGAAGAAATGGACAAATTCTTAGAAAGGTACAATCTCCCAAGACTGAACCAGGAAGAAACAGAAAATATGAACAGACCAGTCAAAAGTACTGAATTTGAAACTGTGATTAAAAAACTCCCAACAAGGACTTCCCTGGTGGTACAGTAGTTAAGAATCCACCTGCCAGTGCAGAGGACATGGGTTCGATCCCTGGTCTGGGAAGATCCCACATGCCACGGAACAGCTAAGACCGTGCACCATAACTACTGAGCCTGCACTCTAGAGCCCATGAGCCACAACTACTGAGCCCACGTGCCTAGAGCCCATGCTCCACAACAAGAGAAGCCACCACAAGGAGAAGCCCATGCACTGCAACGAAGTGTATCTCCCGCTCGCCACAACTAGAGAAAGCCCATGTGCAGCAACAAAGACCCAATGTAGCCAAAAAAACTCCCAACGAACAAAAGTCCAGGACCAGGTAGGTTCACAGGCAAATTCTATCAAACATTTAAAGAAGAGTTAACACTTATCATTCTGAAACTATTCCAGAAACTCGCAGAGGAAGGAACACTCCCAAACGCATTCTATGAGGCCACCATCACCCTGATACCAAAACCAAAGATATCACAAAAAAAGAAAATTACAGGCCATTAGACACAAAAATCCTTAACAAAATACTAGCAAACTGAATCCAGCAATACATTAAAAGGATCATACTCCATGATCAAGTGGGATTTATCCCAGGGATGCAAGGATTTTTCAACATACGCAAATCAAGGAGTGTGATAAACCCCATCAACGAATTGAAGAATAAAAACCATATGATCATCTCAATAGATGCAGAAAAAGCTTTTGACAAAATTCAACACACATTTATGGTAAAAACTTTCCAGAAAGTGGGCATAGAGGGAACATACGTCAACATAGTAAAGGCCATATATGACAAACCTACAGCTCAATGGTAAAAAGCTGAAAGCATTTCCTCTAAGATCAGGAACAAGACAAGGATATCCACTCTTGACACTTTTATTTAACATAGTTTGGAAGTTCTAGCCATGGCAATCAGAGAAGAAAAAGAAGTAAAAGGAATCCAAATTGGAAAAGGACGTAAAACTGTCACTGTTTGCAGATGACATGATACTATACATAGAGAATCCTAAAGATGCTGCCAGAAAACTATTAGAGCTCATCAATGAATTCAGTAAAGTTGCAGGATACAAAATTAATACACAGAAATCTGTTGTATTTCTGTACACTAACAACGAAAAATCAGAAAGAGAAATTAAAGAAACAATCCCATTTACCATCTCATCTAAAAGAATAAAATACCTAGGAATAAACCTACCTAAGGAGACAAAAGTCCTGTACTTCAAAAACTGTAAGCCCCTGATGAAAGAAATCAAAGATGACACAAAAAGATGGAAAGATATACCATGTTCTTGGATTGGAAGAATCAATACTGTCAAAATGACTATACTACCCAAGGCAATCTACAGACTCAGTGCAATCCCTATCAAATTGCCAATGGCATTTTTCACAGAACTAGAACAAAAAATCTTAAAATTTGTATGGAGACACAAAAGACCCCCAATAGCCAAAGCAATCTTGAGAAAGAAAAACAGAGCTGGAGGAATTAGGCTCCCTGACTTCAGACTATACTACAAATCTACAGTCATCATAACAGTATAGTAATGGCACAAAAACAGAAATATAGATCAATGGAACAGGATAGAAAGCCCTGAAATAAACTCATGCACCTATGGTCAATTAATCTACGACAAAGAAGGCAAGACTATACAATGGAGAAAAGACAAGTCTCTTCAATAAATGGTGCTGGGGAAACTGGGCAGCTACATGTAAAAGAATGAAACTAGAACATTCTTTAACACCATATGCAAACATAAAGACCTAAATGGATTAAAGATACGTGGCTCAATATCCAAAAAACAACCCAATCAAAAAATGGGCAGAAGACCTAAATAGACATTTCTCCAAAGAAGACATACAAATGGCCAAGAAGCACATGAAAAGATGCTCAACATCACTAATTATTAGAGAAATGCCAATCAAAACAACAAAGAGATATCACCTCACACCAGTCAGAATCGCCATCATCAAAAAGCCTACAAACAGTAAATGCTGGTGAGGGTGTGGAGAATAGGGAACCTTCCTACACTGTTGGTGGGAATGTAAATTGGTACAGCCACTATGGAGAACAGTATGGAGGTTCCTTAAAAAAACTAAAAATAGAGCTACCATATGATCCAGCAATCCCACTCCTGGGCATATATCCAGAGAAAAACATGATTCGAAAGGATACATGCACCCCAATGTTCACTGCAGTGCTGCCTACAATAGCCAAGACATGGAAGCAACCTAAATGTCCATTGACAGATGAATGGATAAAGAAGATGTGGCACATATATACAATGGAATATTACTCAGCCATTAAAAAGAATGAAATAATGCCATTTGCAGCAATATGGATGGACCTAGAGATTCTCATACTAAGTGAAGTAAGTCAGACAGATAAAGGCAAATATCATATGAAATCGCTTATATGCAGAATCTACAAAAATGATACAAATGAACTTAGTTACAAAACAGAAAGAGACTCACAGACTTAGAGATTGAATTTATGGTTACCAGCAGGGAAGGTTGAGGGGGGTAACAGATTGGGAGTTTGGGATTAACATGTACACACTGCTATATTTAAAATAGATAACCAACAAAGACCTGCTGTATAGCACAGGGAACTATGCTCAATATTCTGTAACTACCTAAACGGGAAAAGAATTTGAAAAAGAATAGATACATGTATAACTGAATCACTTTGCTGTATACCTGAAACACACAACACTGTTAATCAACTATACTCCAATATAAAATAAAAATTTTTTAAATGATTAAAAAATACTACATTGCTAAAAAATGCTAACCATCAAAACAAAACAAAACAAAACACCACTCCCTTATAACATCTTATAACAACAACTATTTGGCTGATGCAATTAAGTCTTGCAAACTCAGGAGGAAAAAAAAAAAAAGGAAGAAAGAAAACAGTATGTAGAAAGAAATATTTTCTAAAATTCCCAGAGACCTGATTTGTTATCATTCTAAAGGACAGAATGGAGTAGCAAAGAAATAATCTCATCCATGTTCTAAAACAGTGGTGTATGGACCCTACCCCCTTACCTCTCATGATAACAACTGATCAATAAATGAACACTGTAATCTAACAAAGAGTATGTTACCTTCAGAGGTTAATACATTGTCTTATTAATAATGTCATTAATAATATTCACATGCAATATAAGTATATTGGATACGTGGTTGAAGGATGTTACACCTTTTAAGCTGTTGAGAAATACGGGTTTGTGGATATTATCTTTTGAGCATTAGTGTCATATTACTAAGGGCATGACCTAAATATTATCGGGAAATCTAAAATTTTCACAATAAGTTTCACGTCATTTACACTACATTGGCCTGAAAGACAGAGAATTCTTATGTGTCAGGAAAAAGACTCTTTATGCCATATAGTTTGGTGGATAGCTGGGGTGAAAAAGAGAAAAAGAAAGATGCATAAGAACTCTGCTACAGTCAATATAGCAATACGTTGATCACCTTTTTTTTTTAAATTTAAGAAATGTTTTATTTTAGAATACATAGTTACAGATTTATTAAAAAGTTACAAAAATAGTGCAGAGTTCCTGTATACCTCTCACCCAGGTTTCACTATTTTGAACATCTTACATTACTATGATACATTTGCTACAACTAAGTAATTGAGACATTACTATTAACTGAAGTCCACACTCTATTTAGATTTCTGTTTTCTTCTAATGTCCTTTTGCCCTTCCAGCATCCCATCCAGCATAACACTTTACATTTAGTCATGTCTCCTTAGCCTCCTTTTGGCTGTGAAAATTTCTCAGACATTTCTTGTTTACGACAGCCATGACAGTTTTGTGGAGTACCGGTCAAGTGTTTTGTAGAATGTCCCTCAACTGGGGTTTAACCTAATATTTTCAAATGATGAGACTACAGTTATGGGTTTTGGGAGGAAGACTGCAAAGGTAAAGTGCCCTTTGATGAGATCATATCATATCAAGGATACATGCTGTCAACATGACATATTGATGTTAACCATTATCACCTGGCCAAGGTTGTGTTCGCCAGGTTTCTCCACTATAAAGTACCTCTCTCCCCATCCTTTTCAAACTCTACTCTTTGGAATTAAATTGCAAGGCATAGCCAACACTCAAGGGATAGGGAATTAAGCTTCACCTTCTTGAGGGGTGAATAGCCACATAAATTATTTGGAATTCTTCCCTATGAGAGATATGCCTCTTCTCTCCTATCTACCTATCTATCTATTTCTTTCTTTCTTTCTCAATCACTTACTTTCTCATATTGGAACTCATGAATATTCAATCCCTTTTCCCCCCAAATATAAATCAGTGGTGGCCAAGATACATATTTACATTTTTATAAAAGTCAATAAAGATAATTTGGAACATTTTACGTGGTGCAGATGAATACTATTTGACATTGGATATGATAATATATTCTATAATTTCCCCAGAATTCATCTTCCTATAAATATCAGATGTGTTTTTCCTTAACTGGCCATGACTGTAACTGTGTCCACAATAGACCTTCCCTGCAAGGCTACAAGTGTTGCATTGTGAGTGGAGCCCTCTTAGATACTTGGCCTTTTCCCATCTCATTCCCGTGATGATTGCATCTTACACATAATGCCATTCTTCAGCAAGTGTTGTGGAGGCAAGGTTATAGTGTAACCATGTTCCTCTTTAAAGAACCAAGAGAATTCATGATACAAAGAGCTCTTCTCTACAGTAGATACACTTTTTTTTTTAGTAATAGCAAAGACAAAGTTGTAGCTCCTTAAGTTTCTAAAGAAAGAAATGGTTCATTTTCAACCTTTGAGAAGTAATTTTAAGAAGCAGTATAAGGAAACTCAAGTCTTTTATCAGAGGGGGGAGGTGCCCAAGAAACTCTTATTTTTACTTCTGATTAACCAAAACACTGTGTGCTAAAACATAAAGTTGATCTCATCCAATTTCTGTGACGAAAAATACCAATCAAAGCAAAAAGCATCTTATTTGTCCTTGGAAGAAACCTGAATATAGTTCTTTGTCAAGAATTTGCCCAGTCCCAATTTTCACCCCTACAAAGGAAATAAATTCCTTACAATCAAAGGTAAGGCAAAGGATAACTGCATCCAGAACAACCCATCAGTATGCTAACTCTGAGCCAGGCTCACAGACAGCTTGTTAGTTACTACCCAGGCCAGAGAGGGAGTCAGACAATAGACCATTTCAGAGGTCAGTTAAGGAGACGGCCTCCCACTTAGGAGTGCTGCCAGGGACATACAATCCAGTGTCTGACATCTGGGTTCTGCAGCTGCCAAGTCTGCCCCTTGTGTGGCCACAGGTGTTGGCTATAACTCTGAGACACATGCAAGAAGGAACAGTTTCATCGTGCATATGTGTGTTTATGTGTATGGTTTTTTCTTTTAATTTTGTTTCCCAAAAGGTACATAATTTGTTTCACAATTAATGTATTTCTGCATTACGACAAGGGACATTTGGGAGGCTAACAAAGAAGAAGTTTTTGTTCAAGAACAAAGGCAAAACAAAGACGAGTTCTTACACCTACACGGTACGCTGTACACTCATATGCTGTGTGGCACTGTTAGCTTAGTCATTTGAATAGGCCTTCTCAGGACCAGAGAGGCAGAAATGGATGCAGAAAAGCAAACAGGCAGTTGGGCTAAGACAAAGCCTAAATACTTATTTTCCTCCTACAGTCTCCCCTGCCATCCATGTTTTGGATCTTCGTGAGAATGTGTGTTTATCAATGTGTATTTCTGAGCCTGGAACAGACTGTATCTCATTTTCTATCTCACACTATGCCAGCTATAACCATCACTTAACACAGCTTAAAGCAGTAACACTAAGCTCTCCTCTTCCCCTTTCAGGAGACTTGGCTCCTGTTTATGAGGCAAATCTAGAAGTTGCTATCTCAGATAGGTATTTGAGGTTCCTAACCCTAAAGTTATGGGCAGTAGTAGAAATGGGTTGATTAAGAGAAGGGAACTAAACTGGTAAGAACACTGAAGAGCTAATAGTCAATCGCATTTATATCTATATTTCCACAAACATACACATTCTCCTTGTTTTGCCTGCTTCATAGCCTGTAATTAGAAATTGAATTTAATGGGGGAGGGATGAATCTTCAGATTTCATCTTACTGAATCTTTTCTAAAGAGAAATACCTGAATCCTTAGGCCAGTGGTTCTCCACCTTTTAAAGCCAATGTGCCCTACAATGTCTTTTACACAGTATCCTCTCTATATTCCAACAGCCAAGAAGAATTGTGACAGGTTTTACTGTGTATTTTCTATTCCAAAGACAGTAGATGAATTGAATATGCTTTTTCCAAGCACAGCCACCGCCCCATTTTCCTTAAGAACCTGTGCTCTCTTGTTGATGTTCTGTCAGACTATGCTTAGCGCATAATAAATCCTCCATCAGGATTCGTTGAATGGTTGAGTGAACCAATGAAATAAATCATGAAATTATCTATACAGGAGACTTCCCAAAAGCAAAGGAATAGAATTTCAAAACTTTTGTCGTTTTTCAGGCCCCAGTAAGTTCCCCAAGGTATCATGCTATGTTTCCACAGCTGAAAGTAATGCTTAGTTTACCCAAGCTTCTACAAATTGTGCCTTTTGTCTGTTTGGGGTATTCTCCATGTTTTTCAGGTTGTGTTTTCCTCTGCCCATAATGACTATGTATGTCCTCATGATGAGTAAGAACTGATGCTAGACAACACAGTGTATTTTGGTGCTGTGGATTAACTCATTTGAGGTTTTATCCAGCAGCCTACTTTCCCTTGTATGTTTTTGGTTGTGTTTGTGTATATTCCTGTCCCAGAGTTTATTAATCCTATCTGACCTGTTCTTGAAAATGTTTTCCTTTTTCACATGGTTTCCTTTGAGCACATTTGGGTTTAAGTGCACTTGCTTTAGAGAAAAAATGTTTTTCTAGAAGCAGTACTGCACCTTTCTGTTAGTACTCTTCTGTACCTGTCTCACATCTCCTACTCAACCACTTCTCTTCCCTTATAGAGACATGTTTAGCTCTTTCTACCCCAACTCCAGCTATAAACTCTTTTTTCCTTCTCTTTAGTGTCAAGCTTCTCAGGAGAGTGGTTTGTATTTGTGTCTCCACTTCCTTTCTATTCACTCATCAACTTTCTGTAATCTGATTTCCCATACCTGCTTAGAACCTACACGGAGCTGGTTCATACGAGAGTCACCTCCAACCTGCCAAATGCCTTATCTCCATTTCTTCGAGGCAGTTATCACTGTTGATTAAGTCTACTCTCCTGAAATTGTCTTTACCCTTGATTGCTGTGACACTGCTTTTCTGGTTTTCCTTCCATCTCTGAGACCATTCCATCTTGGACCATTGGGGACTTCTTTTCCTCACTCCAGCATTCCATCTTTGGCTCTCTTCTCTTCCCTTTCTGACTTCTCCCTGCACAATCATATTCAGGCCTATTTGCCAGTGTTGACACCCAAATTGATCTCTAGTCCAGAACTCTCTTACCTTCCGTATCCATAGCCATAATTTTCTATCAGACATCTCTCTTGACTCTTACACTCAGCTTGTACAGCAGACCATGGTAGCTGTTGTTTCTGTTTGCTCCGCACTCTTTCTCACATACCCACCCCACCCCCCCTTCTGCTTCCCTTTTCTTTGGGAAATTCCTTCTTCGCTCCATGTGGTCCTGATGGGAAGTAACTATGTGTCAGGCAGACACATAGCCTGACCTGGTCCAGTCAGCATCCCTCCATCAACTGACACTAGATGTAAGGAGAAAGCAGCACCTCTTTTGCTGGCATACTGCTGACAGCCATCCTTCCCTCCAAGTTTCAAAGTCCTGACCATATCATTTGAGGCCCTGGATTACTCAAGCAGGAAATCTAGGAGTCTATCCATTCTTCCTTCCTACACCCCTCCAAACTAAATCGCTGATAAACTTTTGTTAATTATATATCTTAAAGACTTGTCTCTCAAACGGGTACTCTCTTCTCCATACCTACTGCCCCTACTTGGGTCCAGGCTGGTGTCATTTCTCCTAACTGATCTCCCTGTACCCAGTTTAGCCCTCTCCCATTCATCCTCTACACTAAAGCCAAAAGGAACTTATTGAAAAACAGATTAAATCCCTCAAGAGCTTTCTGGTATCTTCTGGAGAATTGAAGCAACTTAAGGTCAATAGGGGCCCCCACCTGCCTCTCTAACCTCACCTTGTGCTCTTCCTACCCAGTCCTCTGCATTCTTGCCCTAGTGAGCAATGCCCTACACTCCTGAACACGCCCTGCCTTCTCTCACCATCCTTACATTCTCTTCTCTTTGCCTGTACTGCCCTGACCTTCCTTCTTCTTATTGTTTGTTTGTTTTGTTGTTGTTTATTTGTTTTCCAGTCATAAAATACTTATTAAGGGATGCTCTATGGAATATAGTGAATATACATTTAGGATAACAATATGAAGCAATTCCAGTCCTGTCAAAAGTCAGCCCAGCCCTCAATGCTCTGCAGGTGTAAAACCACTGGTGAGACTCACTAAAAGCAGTTCATCACAGAAGAGGCTTTTTGTGAACATTCACAGCTAGAGCTTCTGTTAAGTGCAAAACCACATCACATTACACTTATGCAGAAACAATGCACTAACATTGTTTTCATTAGTCACTAGTCATCAACTTGCATAAAACACCAGCACAATAGAGCTCACAAAATGGGCTAAAAAAATGAATGTGTCCTTGCAAAACACACACTGTAACGGAAGAAGAGACATTTTTTTTAAACATCTTTATAATTGCTTTACAATGGTGTGTTAGTTTCTGCTGTATAACAAAGTGAATCAGCTATATGTATACATATATCACCATATCCCCTCCCTCTTGAGTCTCCCTCCCACAAGACATTTTTAAAAAGTATTATGCGCCCTACAGGAACTGCATTCATTCCAACGATCTCAAGTGACCCAACCTGTGGTAAATTCTTTTACAAGGTTTCAACCAGGCAGCACCTCCTCTGGGAAGCCTTTTCTTATTCCTCCTAAGCTGGGCTGGATGTCCTTCCATGGTCCTGTACTAACCTGTGTGCTCTTCTTTCAAGGTTCTTGACCCACGGGTATTGTAATTGTTCACTTGTCTACTGCATAGCTCTGTGAATGGATCCTAACATATATATACTTCCACGCTTAACATGATGCCTGACATATAGTGTGTGCTCAGTACAAGTTGGTCAAATGGGCACATGATGGAATCACCACTGATTCAAAGAAAATGTATGAAGTTATTATTCATCTATATTAGAATCACCATTGATTCAAGGAAATGTATGAGGTTATTATTCATCTATATTTGCCTTTGAGTCTCCGCCGGAGGCCTTTCGCAACATTTTAGATGTTTTGTACTAGAATATACTACATTTCCTTAATGCTGCCAAATTTATCTTGAATCCTAAATAATTAAGCTCTTAAATTTTATGAAAGTAGAAATATACTTTTGGTTTGGTTAGCTGTATTAGTACTAATATAATATAACCTTTTAGACAGTGTTGATTAAGTCTTTAGATTAAATCTGGGGGGTTTAAGTGACTGTGCATCCATCTATCATAACTTGGGTTTTATTTTTTGGTTTTCCTTAATGTACAGAGAGCAGGAACTTTCTTCTGCCTTCTATTAAATCAACACTGATTAATACTAATTAAATTACATGGCTCTTTTCAAATCATAGATTTGTGTAGATTTAAATATACACCATAAAAATTAAATGCCTGCTTTTTTAATGGGCTGTGGCATTTGTTTTCATGTGACCTAATCTTACTGAAGGTTTTGGAAATATTAACCCTTTTGGTAGTAGTCCACATTCATGAAGAACAAGCTCATTTTACTTTTTTTTTTTTTAATTTTACTTTTGAGGAAAAACAAATAATTACCTAAGACAACCGTCATGTTGATTTTTCATGCAATCAAAACATTGTAAAATATTCTTTAACTGGTTCATTTCTTTTGTAGCCAGTTTACTGCATGAATTCAACTTTTTAATCTCTGTAATGGATTATAATGATTTTGTACAATATTAGTCAATCACATTTCTAACCACTGTGGTCACCACATAAATTATTGCAACCTCTAAAGTTCATCATTTTCATGGATACTTCCTTCTCCCTAGATGTAAAGATGAAGATATACATCGTTTTCAACAGATGGAGAAAATAATAGTAGCCAATCTCTTAAAACTTTCATTTAGTCTATAAAAAGCAAAAGGAAAAAAACCACTATTATGTTGGTTAACAAAATTCTGCATTTCTGTTGTCTAAGTAACAGCTTGCAAATACTTTATAACATCAAGAAGTAATAAAATTTTTCATTAGACACCTTTTCAGCAAAAACAGTCTCCCAAAATAAATTTGAAAGGAAGTTCTTAGTCTTTATTACCTTCCTATTCTTGATTAAAACATTGTGTTAAATGAGTATCAAGGGTCAACAGTTTCTTTTCTTTTTCTAATTGAAAGACTGTCTCCTGAAACTATCTCTACTCATCTTAGGTTTACCACCCTAGAAACTTTATTTTATTTTTTATTATTATAATTGTTTTACTTTTAAAAGAAAGCTATATTTGATTAGGGGGAGAAAAAGGAAGAAAAAATTAACATTAGCCACTGTGGGATCCATTTTCTCTACTTGCTCTGTTTAATAAACAGTCGAAGTAATGCCTTCCAAGGATGATTGATTTTTTTTTTTAACATCTTTATTGGAGTATAATCGCTTTACAATGGTGTGTTAGTTTCTGCTTTATAACAAAGTGAATCAGCTATACATATACATATATACCCATGTCTCCTCCCTCTTGCGTCTCCCTCCCACCCTCCGTATCCCACCCCTCTAGGTGGTCACAGAGCACCGAGCTGATCTCCCTGTGCTATGTGGCTGCTTCCCACTAGCTATCTATTTTACGTTTGGTAGTGTATATATGTCCATGCCACTCTCTCACTTCGTCCCAGCTTACCCTTCCCCCTCCCCGTAGCCTCAAGTCCATTCTCTATGTCTGCATCTTTATTCCTGTCCTGCCCCTAGATTCTTAAAAACCTTTTTTTCTTTTTAGATTCCATATATATGTGTTAGCATACGGTATTTGTTTTTCTCTTTCTGACTTACTTCACTCGGTATGACAGACTCTAGGTCCATCCACCTCACGACAAATAACTCAATTTTGTTCCTTTTTATGGCTGAGTAATATTCCATTGTATATATGTACCACATCTTCTTTATCCATTCATCTGTCGATGGACACTTAGGTTGTTTCCATGTCCTGGCTATTGTACATAGAGCTACAGTGAACTTTGTGGTACATGACTCTTTTTGAATTATGGTTTTCTCAGGGTATATGCCCAGTAGTGGGATTGCTGGGTCGTATGGTAGTTCTATTTTTACTTTTGTAGGGAACCTCCATACTGTTCTCCATAGTGGCTGTATCAATTTACATTCCCACCAACAGTGCAAGAGGGTTCCCTTTTCTCCACACCCTCTCCAGCATTTATTGTTTGTAGATTTTTTGCTGATGGCCATTATGACCGGTGTGAGGTGATACCTCACTGTAGTTTTGATTTGCATTTCTCTAATGATAAGTGATGTTGAGTACCCTTTCATGTGTTTGTTGGCAATCTGTATATCTTCTTTGGAGAAATGTCTATTTAGGTCTTCTGCCCATTTTTGGATTGGGTTGTTTGTTTTTTTGATATTGAGCTTCATGAGCTGCTTGTAAATTTTGGACATTAATCCTTTCTCAGTTGCTTCATTTGCAAATATTTTCTCCCATTCTGAGGGTTGTCTTTTCGTCTTGTTTATGGTTTCCTTTGCTGTGCAAGTTTTTGTTTCATTAGGTCCCATTTGTTTACTTTTGTTTTTATTTCCATTTCTCTAGGAGGTGGGTCAAAAAGGATCTTGCTGTGATTTATGTCATAGAGTGTTCTGTCTATGTTTTCCTCTAAGAGTTTTATAGTGTGTGGCCTTACATTTAGGTCTTTAATTCATTTTGAGTTTATTTTCACCACTATTATTCAACATAGTTTTGGAAGTTTTAGCCACAGCAATCAGAGAAGAAAAAGAAATAAAAGGAATCCAAATCAGAAAAGAAGAAGTAAAGCTATCACTGTTTGCAGATGACATGATACTATACATAGAGAATCCTAAAGATGCCACCAGAAAACTACTACAGCTAATCAATGAATTTGGTAAAGTTGCAGGATACAAAATTAATGCACAGAAGTCTCTTGCATTCCTATGCACTAATAACGAAAGACCAGAAAGAGAAATTAAGGAAACAATCCCATTTATCATTGCAACAAAAAGAATAAAATACCTAGGAATAAACCTACCTAAGGAGGTAAAAGATCTGTACTCAGAAAACTATAAGACACTGATGAAAGAAATTAAAGATGATACAAACAAATGGAGAGATATACCATGTTCTTGGATTGGAAGAATCAATATTGTGAAAATGACTATACTACCCAAAGCAATCTACAGATTCAATGCAATCCCTATCAAATTACCAATGGCATTTTTTACAGAACTACAACAAGAAATCTTAAAATTTGTATGGAGACACAAAAGACCCCTGAATAGCCAAAGCAACCTTGAGAAGAAAAAAAAACAGAGCTGAGGAATCAGACTCCCTGACTTCAGACTATACTACAAAGTGACAGTAATCAAGACAGTATGGTACTGGCACAAAAGCAGAAATAGAGATCAATGGAACAGGATTGAAAGCCCAGAGAGAAACCCACGCAAATATGGTCACCTTATTTTTGATAAGGGAGGCAAGAATATACAGTGGAGAAAAGAGAGCCTCTTCAATAAGTGGTGCTGGGAAAACTGGACAGCTACATGTAAAAGAATGAAATTAGAACACTCCCTAGTAATTTTAAGTGACTCTAAGTTTCTATGCTTGGCAATGTACACCTATCAGAGAGCGACTGTAGGATTAAAACCCTCATTAAGCAAAGCACTTGTCTCCTGGGTGTAGGTTATTTCCACTCAGGCTTTTCTAGTGTTCATGGAGATACACTGGAGGCACTATTTCTTTTTTCATGTAGATTGTGATAAAAGCCTCATTTCCCAGGGCCGTCTATCACTATCCTACAGGTCGGAGACCACTGGGCTTGCCACCTTTGTTGTGCCAGAGGCCAGCAGATGCCATATCCTTCGGCCTGGGCCTGCTTTGTTACACTTGTTACGTACGAAATGCCAGAAATATACCCAGCATTTGACAAAACGTAAAACACAAGAGGCTCTATTGTTACCACTTTTCATTCCAGAGTATAAAATATCCAGTAGCAATCACAGTATCAGCTCGAGCACCAGTGACAGGTTAGATCATCAGGAAATGCCAGGTAAGTGAGCCAATTTAAATGAAAATCATGTAAAGATATGACTGGGAGGGTGTGTGGTAGTTATTCAGAGGAGCCCGAGAAAATTTGTTGGGAGCTAGTTTATTTTTTTGAAACATTAATATTTTTCCCCTTGCCTAGAGTGTGTGAGATGAAATACAACAAGATAGGAAAAAAAGTGGTCAGGGGAGGGACTAGTGAAACGGAATGAGAATCTCCAGCACCTAGAAATGAAGCCATATTATCTTGTGACTGACCTGAAAATAATGAGCTACTTAGTGCCTGTCTCTTTCTGGGCACCACTCTCCCATTAAGCCTTATTTCTCGTGGTGGTCCAGTCAGGCCAACCTCTTACTGCCTAGTCAGCCCACCACCTCCTTTCTAGTGCTCTGTCATTCCTCTATTGGTGGTATTTCCTTTCTTTCTTGCATGCCAACCACTACTCAGTGCAGTTCAGTTTCTAGCTCCCTCATGAATGTTCTCTAAGCGTGGAGTTCACGTACCATCTCAGACCCCCACGGCATTCTTACTTCCTCACTATTTCTTCCACTTGCTTTCTGAAGATATTGTGTGGGTGGATTTTGACTAAATAAATTGTAAGATACACCAGGGCAAGCTGATAATTATCTTATGTTATAAAACACATTGCACATAGCAAATGCTCCTTGAATACCTCACTTCCAAACATTCCAGTAGTTGATCTTAAATGTTGACCATCCACACTCATCTAAAAGGTCTTCTATGCCAAAGTAAGATCTGCTATCACCACTGACATCAGATTTACTATCATTTCCTCCTCCACACTTCTTTCCTACTACTTGTTTTAATGTGCTCGTCAGTATAAGCCCCCTCCCTACACCAGATCCTCTCCCAAAAAATTTCTCTCTCGCCAGCTAAAAAGTTGGCCTGCTGTGCACACATCTCTACTCTCTGCCTATCCCTGTTACTTGGAGGTAGAAGTTTTTCTCACTTAGGCAATGGCATTCTTCCTGGCACCAGTCATGACAGTCACTATACCAAGCTTTTATTTTGTACCTTGAGACATTAGGTGTAAAGGATGAAAGTCAACAATATTTATGAATCTGTTTAAAAAGTACTTAGCAGGATGAGGACTTCATAAGGCAGGTGCCTGGTTCATTGATAACTCTGGAGAAATAACACAGTCCTAGAGACATTTTTGAAGCTCATGACTGAGTGTAGAACTATTCCATAATCACCAAAAATGTTTATTAAGCATCTCCTTTTCTTCTTTGCCTTTTTTAACAAATCAATTATGTGTCACTTCAGCTTAGGTTTGAAGCATAGGATTTCTCCCATAGGAGATGCTCAATAAATTCTGAATGGATAGATGTATGGAAGGATGAATGGATAAATGAAAGTGGATTGCTGTCCATCACATCTGCACATGGTCACAGATCCATGAGAGTATCATTTGCTTTGAATTGTACAGTAGGTTCTGATCACAGTTCTATGCCAGTGCACATACATACTAGCACATTCCCCCTTGGAACAAAAGACAGTTGACAGGGTGGATGTGACAGGTTGGTATTTAGTGATAGCAGTAATAATTTTAGCTTACATTTGCTAAGTTCTTCTTAGGTACCAAGCACTGTTCTAAGTTTTTTAGGTATATTATTTCATTTAATCTTTTAAAACCCTGTCATTGCCAAAAGGTGGAAACAACCCAAGTTCCCATCAACAGGTGAATGGATAAACAAAATGAGGAACACATTGGAACATCATTCAGCCATGAAAAGGAATGAAGTTCTGATATGTGCCACATGGGTGAACCTTGTAAACATTATACTAAGTGAAATAAGCCTTGTGGATCAATATTGTATTATTACACTTACATGAACTGTCTAGAATAGACAAATTCATAAAAACAGTAAGTGGATTAGAGGTTAGCAGGGATTTCAGGTTGGGGAGAAGGTGGATGACAGTTATTACTTAATGAGCACAGAGTTTTCGTTTGGGGTGTTGAAAAAAATTATAAATAGATAGAGGTGATGGTTGCACAACATTGCAAATGTAATTGATGCCACTGAATTGTACATTTAAAATGGTTAAAATGGCATATTTTATTATGTATTTTAGCTCAATAAAAATTAGTGAAAAAACCCTATTATTATCCTAATTTTAAATTTGAGTATATCAGGAATGTTTAAACAAATAGGAGTTATATATTCTAACATAACAAGAAGTACAGGAGGGTGATATGGCATTGGTTCATGGCCTCAACAATATCTAGGTCATCCTCTCTTTGAATCTCTTGCCTTTCCCTAACGATAGGAAGAAGATGGCTGCAACTCTATATATTACTTCCACGTTTGAGGTAGAAAACAGCTAAGAAGGGGATGACACCAGTCTGATCTGTTTCTTGTCTCAGGAAAAAAACAAAACTTTCCTTATGCCTCTAATAGATTTCCACTTATCTCTTACTGGGCAGAACTGTGCCTCCGGGCTATCCCTAGCTGCAAGGCAAGGGAGGCTGGCAAAATAAGTATTTAGTGTTTCCAACCTCTTCAGTGGAGGCAACAAGGAGATGGATTGGAAATGTCCGTTAAGGAATGAACACCATCTGGCACAATGACAAAAATGAGCAGCAGAGAAGTTAAATCAAAGTTTCTCCACCTGGCAGTTGACATTTGGGACTGGATAATTCCCTTTTGTGAGAGGCTGACCTGTGCATTGGGGGACGTTTAGCAGCATCCCTGGCCTCTACCCATTAGGTAAGAGTAGTCTCCCACCCCCCAGTTTTGATAATCAAAACTGTCTCCAGACATTGCCAAATGTCTTCGGGGGAGGGTGCACAAAGTTGCCCCCAGTTGAGGACCACTAGGTTAGATGATGGGCCAAAGTCTCATTGCTGAGAAGTGGTGGAGCTGAGGTTTGAACCCGAACATCTGACTTTACAGCCTTTCTTCTTCAGAGCAGCCTATGCAGTTGAACAAATGGCCTTGTAGTTAACAGGAGCTAGGGATCAACTGGACTAACTTGCTATACACTGAGTTAATGAGACACCCAGGAAATGCTATGCTGACCATCCATATGCTTTTCCTGGGCGCTTGTTGTTTAGCCAGAACCCCTTACGGTTTAGAAGTAATATCAGATCTAGGATGTAGGAGAAGGGATCAAGTAGCTTTATAACCCAAACATTCTCAACAGGGCAACTTGTTTCTTGGGAGGCAAATATGTCTTAGATATTAAATGGTCTGTGGCCCTCCTTACCCAACAGATATTATCCCAGTATTTCATTTCTGTATAAGGGAGAATTTAAATTATTTTTTTTCTCTCTGAGGTAGCAAAATTAAAAAAAAGGAAGGTTGAGAAATATTGTAATAGCCTAAGCAACTAGGTGGAACAAGGAGTATTTTTCAGAAAAGGTGAGAAATACTATTACCTAAAATAAGATAATGTGGGATCTCTAGCTTGTGAATGGTGAGTGAATTTTAGGCATCCTGCTGGGTGTTTTCATTAGATGCATCCCTTTGACTATGGTTGCAGTCACTAGTCATCCCAGTTAATTCACTTTCATGTGTCTCTATTCATGAATGTAATACCTTTTTATGTTTGTCTCTTTTTCATGACACTAGTTTCACTGGAATGTGCCTTTCAAACAAGTAAATTCCCCCCTCCCCTTTTCTTCATGTCTGCTTTATTCAAAGAGGCATCTCTCTAATGTTTTCTTTAAGAAATAAGGTCTAGAAATACACCCACAGTATTAAAATGTGTCTGGATCAGCAGCTGATTACTCACATCATAAAATAATAAGTAAAGATAGTGAGGCAAACAAGTTTATGAGCCATGAAATTCAGTAGGTCTAAGTTTGATTCCTTGACGTTGGACAAGTTATATGACCATTTTCTTATGAAATGGGCATAGTGTTTACTTCACAGTGTTGAGGTAAGAATTAACGGAGATATTATATGTCAACTGCTTAGCAGAGAAACTAGCCAGTAGTTAAGTGGCAAATATGTGGCAACTACTGGCAATAGTGTCTGTAAATAATATTTAGTAAAGCAATTTTTTTCTGACAGAAAAAAATAGACGGTAGTATGAGAATGGACTGGCTCAAATCAAAGTGATCTAAAAGGTTCCTCTTCACTCAGTGGTTGCCTCAGGACTGTACGCCAGGATTGACTCTACCTGTTCTGAATCTAACCACGGTTCCTGCCAAGCACAAAGACAAGATGCCTAATGTCCACGTAGAAAAGAGGCAACTCTGGACCCTATCTCCCTTGTACTCCTCCCTAGAGCTGATGCTGTCCACCACTTTCGGCAAGTCACTTAACATCTATTCATCAGCATCCTCCTTTAACAAATTAGGAGGATGGTACCTGCCTTTCTCTGCTCGTGAGATTGTTTGTGGAGAGCAAATGAACTCATTCATGTATATCTATTCTGTTTAAGGCAGAATAAGGCACAGTCCCTACTCACACAGAGTTTACATTTGATCCACTGGCCAGAGGATCTTTCTTATTTATTTAAAACCCTTTGCTTAGTGCTTAACACATAGTAAACCATCCAAAAAAAAAATGACAATTGTTTATTTGTTGTTTTGTTATTCTCCAAAACATTATCAATTTAAAATACACCTTAGCAATGTCATGCTGACTGATGGCCTGAGGGAAGTGGGTGCCCATTGTTGCCTGGGTGCCTGAAGTAGGTGGTTTGTATGAAGAACTAGCTATGCTCCTGGGTACACAATTCAGTTGCCCATTGATTTTGTATAATAAAGTGTTCGGAGAATAGATGCCTTTTATAACAGATCACTTTAGCAGTCACTTTTAAACTGACCATACTCGTTTAAAATCACTACAACAACTACAAACCACTTTATTTGCTAGAAAGGCACATATTCTAGACTAAATTTTGGCTTAGGGAACTGCTATTAATTCCAACACATGAAGAGTCACAGGATAATCTTACAAAATGTTCATACCTAAACACTGGATTTATCTTCTTTGACACTGTACCAGCCCTTAAAGAATTTCTTCTGGCTTAGAGGTGGCTGGTACAAATCCTCCCAGCTTTTGACTTGAAATTGTTGCTGGTCCCAACTCTGGGACTTGGAAATCTTATTGCCTTTTAGCCATCATCTCAAAAAACATAACTGAGTATGTGTATTCATCTCTTCTGAAACATTTTCCTTCAAATCAACCTAATTCACCTCTTCTCTCATCTCCTTGTAGTATTAATTTTATCACATACCAGCTTTCTTTTTTTTTTTTTTTTTTTTAACTGCAGGAGTGGAATTGTCTGACTATAAAGTTGAAAGCACAAAAGTCATGAAATGCTAGGCGAAAGCTCTCCCAACAACAGTAAATCCTCCTTATGGCCCTTTCAGCATCCTTCAGTACTCATTTAATAGTCCAACTCATCATCCTCCATCCTTTATAGGAAAACATTAATTTTTGGCTTCCTGGCTTTTGCATAACTGTGTTCAACCATTTCTTTTACTTTGGAATTTCTGGTTCATTTCTTTTCTTTCTGCCTTATCTCCTTTATTCTAAGGTGCAGTGGGGTTGGAGATGATTTATATTGAAGAAGAAAAATATACAGCCCCAAACAGGAATTTCACAAAATGTGAGGTAGGTTTCTTTAGACCCAGATGGAACTCTTTGTCTAGATTTATCCATCCCTTTTTGGTTTCTTGGATATGGTAAGGAATTCTAACATCTCGGCCTTTGGGATGGAGTAAAATGAATAGAGGTGCTCAGGAAATATCTCTTAGTATAATAATAAATGCTCCTTTAACTGTTTACTTTATTCCCATACCTTATATCATTTGACACACCATGCAGTTTGAGTTCTGCCTGGTGGATGCCTGTGCCTTGGTGCTGCATGATATCATTCTGCTTAGGACATCCTACAGCACGGTATCAACCTAGCGAAAGAACAATTATTATTTTCTCCTATAAAATAAAACTTTATTGTATCACATAAATACAAATGTAAAGGAACATTCTGCTTAATTAAAAGCCACACAATAAAACCTACACTCTACATTTTAAACATACTTTTTATAAAAGTTATATATAGTGCTAAGACTAAAGAAATACATGTATCCCAGGTACCAATAAGTACCTCACTAACATTTAGCTATTCTCAGTCACTGTAATCTAAACTCACTGTTTCTCTGGGCTTATGTAGATCCCAATTTAAATAGAGAGCCTTCCAGGGCTTCTCCATCTGAACCTCTTTGAGGAAGTTTCTAGAAAGCCTTACATTTCTCTCTAGTAACAATGATCTTTGCCTGCTGGTTCTCAGTTTAAAAGAGGGGAGAAGCTTATTTGCCATTCCAAGAATAAAGACCCATTTGCCTTCCTAGGCTGCTACTTTCTCATCTAACCTAAAACATATAGAAAGTCCACAAACAGCTAGTACCACTAAACTTAATCAAAAGGAATCTCATTGCCACTTCTCAAATCCCCACAGCTTCCCTGTACCTACGTTGGCCTCAGTCTGCCTTATTTTTAAGATTAATCTCTTTCCTCAGAACCTTTTTCTTAAATTCACGAAGGTACAACATTACATACTATTAAAGTTGAATTATTACTATGGAGGTTCCTTAAGAAACTAAAAATAGAGCTACCATATGATCTGGCGATCCCACTCCTACGCATATATCCAGAGAAAAACATGATTTGAAAGGACACATGGACCCCACTGTTCACTGCAGCACTGTCTGCAATAGCCAAGACATGGAAGCAACCCAAATGTCCACAAACACATCAATGGATAAAGAAGATGTGGTACATATATAAAATGGAATATTACTCAGCCATTAAAAAGAATGAAATAGAGATAGCCTCATCCACCAGAGGGCAGACAGCGGAAGCAAGAAGAACAAAAATCATGCAGCCTGTGAAACAAAAACCACATTCACAGAAATATAGTCAAGATAAAAAGGCAGAGGGCTATGCACCAGATGAAGGAACAAGATAAAACCCAGAAAAACAACTAAATGAAACAGAGATAGGCAACCTTCCAGAAAAAGAATTCAGAATAATGCAGTGAATAGTGAAGATGATCCAGGACCTCAGAAAAAGAATGGAGGCAAAGATGGAGAAGATGCAAGAAATGTTTAACAAAGACCTAGAAGAATTAAAGAACAAACAAACAGAGATGAACAATACAATAACTGAAATGAAAAATACACTAGAAGGAGTCAATAGCAGAATAACTGAGGCAGAAGAACGGATAACTGACCTGGAAGACAGAATGGTGGAATTCACAGCTGCGAAACAAAATAAAGAAAAAAGAATGAAAAGAAATGAAGACGGCCTAAGAGACCTCTGGGACAATATTAAGTGCAACAACATTTCATTATAGGGGTCCCAGAAGGAGAAGAGAGAGAGAAAGGACCTGAGAAAATATTTGAAGAGATTATAGTCGAAAACTTCCCTAACATGGGAAAGGAAATAGCCACCCAAGTCCAGGAAGCACAGAGAGTCCCATACAGGATAAACCCAAGGAAAAACACGCCGAGACACAAAGTAATCAAATTGGCAAAAATTAAAGATGAAAAATTATTGAAAGCACCAAGGGAAAAATGACAAATAGCATACAAGGGAACCCCCATAAGGTTAACAGCTGATTTCTCAGCAGAAACTCCACAAGCCAGAAGGGAGTGGCAGGACATATTTAATGTGATGAAAGGGAAGAACCTACAACCAAGATTGCTCTACCCGGCAAGGATTTCATTCAGATTAGACAGATAATTCAAAAGCTTTACAGACAAGCAAAAGCTAAGAGAATTCAGCACCACCAAACCAGCTCTACAACAAAGGCTAAAGGAACTTCTCTAAGTGGGAAAGACAAGAGAAGAAAAGGACCTACAAAAACAAACCCAAAACAATTAAGAAAATGGTCATAGGAACATACATATCGATAATTACCTTAAATGTGAATGGATTAAATGCTCCAACCAAAAGACACAGGCTCGCAGAATGGATAGTAAAACAAGACCCATATATATGCTATGTACAAGAGACCCACTTCAGACCTAGGGACATACAGACTGAAAGTGAGGGGATGGAAAAAGATATTCCATGCAAATGGAAATCAAAAGAAAGCTAGAGTAGCAATATTCATATCAGATAAAATAGACGTTAAAATAAAGAATGTTACCAAGAGACAAGGAAGGACACTACATAATGATCAAGGGATCAATCCAAGAAGAAGATATAACAATTGAAAATATATATGCACCCAACATAGGAGCACCTCAGTACATAAGGCAACTGCTAACAGCTATAAAAGAGGAAATCGACAGTAACACAATAATAGTGGGGGACTTTAATACCTCACTTACACCAATGGACAGATGATCCAAAAAGAAAATTAATAAGAAAACACAAGCTTTAAGTGACACAATAGACCAGATAGATTTAATTGATATTTATAGGACATTCCATCAGAAACGTAATATAAAACAGCAAAAATCTCCCAGAGATCTCCATCTCAACACCAAGACCCAGTTCCACTCAACGACCAGCAAGCTACAGTGCTGGACAACCTATGACAAACAACTAGCAAGACAGGAACACAACCCCATCCATTAGCAGAGAGGCTGCCTAAAATCATAACAAGGCCACAGACACCCCAAAACACACCACCAGACGTGGACCTGCCCACCAAAAAGACAAGATCCAGCCTCATCCACCAGAACACAAGCACTACTCCCCTCCACCAGGAAGCCTACACAACCCACTGAACCAACCTTAGCCACTGGGGACAGACAGCAAAAACAATGGGAACTACGAACCTGCAGCCTGCGAAAAGGAGACCCCAAACACAGTAAGTTAAGCAAAATGAGAAGACAGAGAAACACATAGCAGATGAAGGAGCAAGGCAAAAACCCACCAGACCTAACAAATGAAGAGGAAATAGGCAGTCTACTTGAAAAAGAATTCAGAATAATGATAGTAAAGATGATCAAAAATCTTGGAAATAGAATGGAGAAAATACAAGAAACGTTTAACAAGGACCTAGAAGAACTAAAGAGAAAACAAACAATGATGAACAACACAATAAATGAAAGTAAAAATTCTCTAGAAGGGATCAATAGCAGAATAACTGAGGCAGAAGAACGGATAAGTGACCTGGAAGATAAAATACTGGAAATAACTACTGCAGAGCAGAATAAAGAAAAAAGAATGAAAATAATTGAGGACAGTCTCAGAGACCTCTGGGACAACATTAACTGCACCTACATTCGAATTATAGGGGTCCCAGAAGAAGAAGAGAAAAAGAAACGGACTGAGAAGATATTTGACGAGATTACAGTTGAAAACTTCCCTAATATGGGAAAGGAAATAGTTAATCGAGTCCAGGAAGCACAGAGAGTCCCATACAGGATAAATCCAAGGAGAAACACGCCAAGACACATATTAATCAAACTATCAAAAATTAAATACAAAGAAAAAATATTAAAAGCAGCAAGGGAAAAACAACAAATAACACACAAGGGAATCCCCATAAGGATAATAGTTGATCTTTCAGCAGAAGTTCTGCAAGCCAGAAGGGAGTGGCAGGACATATTTAAAGTGATGAAGGAGAAAAACCGACAACCAAGATTACTATACCCAGCAAGGATCTTATTCAGATTTGAATGAGAAATTAAAACCTTTACAGACCAGAAAAAGCTAAGAGAATTCAGCACCACCAAACCAGCTTTACAACAAACGTGAAAGGAACTTGTCTAGGCAGGAAACACAAGAGAAGGAAAACACCTACAATAACAAACCCAAAACAATTAAGAAAATGGTAATAGGAACGTACATATCGATAATTACATTAAATGCAAATGGATTAAATGCTCCAACCAAAAGACATAGACTGACTGAATGGATACAAAAACAAGACCCGTATATATGCTGTCTACAAAAGACTCAACTCAGACCTAGGGACACATACAGACTGAAAGGGAGGGGATAGAAAAAGATACTCCATGCTAATGGAAATCAAAAGAAAGCTGGAGTAGCAATCCTCATATCAGACAAAATAGACTTTAAAACAGACTATTACAAGAGAGAAAGAAGGACACTATGTAATGATCAAGGGATCAATCCACGAAGAAGATATAACAATAGTAAATATTTAGGCACCCAACACAGGAGCACCTCAATACATAAGGCAAGTACTAACAGCCATAAAGGGGAAATCGACAGTAACACAATCATAGTAGGGGACTTTAATATCCCACTTTCACCAATGGACAGATCATCCAAAATGAAAATAAATAAGGAAACAAAAGCTTTAAATGATACATTAAACAAGATGGACTTAATTGATATTTAAAGGACATTCCATCCACAAACAAAAGAATACACTTTCTTCTCAAGTGCCCATGGAACATTCTCCAGGATAGATCATATCTTGGGTCACAAATCAAGCCTTGCTAAATTTAAGAAAATTGAAATCATATTAAATATCTCTTCTGACCACAACGCTATGAGACTAGATATCAAGTACAGGAAAAAAATCTGTAAAAAATACAAACACATGGAGGCTAAACAATACACTACTTAATAACCAATAGATCATTGAAGAAATCAAAGAGGAAATCAAACAATACCTAGAAACAAATGACAATGAAAACACGATGACCCAAAACCTATGCGATGCAGCAAAAGCAGTTCTAAGAGGGAAGTTTATAGCAATACAATCCTACCTCAAGAAACAAGAAACATCTCAAATAAACAACCTAACCTTACACCTAAAGCAATTAGAGAAAGAAGAACAAAAAAAACCCAAAGTTAGCAGAAGGAAAGAAATCATAAAGATCACATCAGAAATAAATGAAAAAGAAATGAAGGAAATGATAGCAAAGATCAGTAAAACTAAAAGCTGGTTCTTTGAGAAGATAAACAAAATTGATAAACCATTAGCCAGACTCATCAAGAGAAAAAGAGAGAAGACTCAAATCAGTAGAATTAGAAATGAAAAAGAAGTAACAACTGATGCTGCAAAAATACAAAGGATCATGAGAGATTACTACAAGCAACTGTATGCCAATAAAATGGACAACCTGGAAGAAATGGACAAATTCTTAGAAGTGCACAACCTTCTGAGACTGAACCAGGAAGAAATAGAAAATATGAACAGACCAATCACAAGCATTGAAATTGAAACGGTGATTAAAAATCTTCCAACAAACAAAAGCCCAGGACCAGATGGCTTCACAGGTGAATTCTATCAAACATTTAGAGAAGAGCTAACACCTATCCTTCTCAAAGTCTTCCAAAATATAGCAGAGGGAGGAACACTCCCAAACTCATTCTATGAGGCTACCATCACCCTGATACCAAAACCAGAGAAAGATGTCACAAACAAAGAAAACTACAGGCCAATATCACTGATGAACACAGATGCAAAAATCCTCAACAAAATACTAGCAAACAGAATCCAACAGCACATTAAAAGGATCATACACCATGATCAAGTGGGGTTTATCCCAGGAATGCAAGGATTCTTCAGTATACGCAAATAAGTCAATGTGATACACCATATTAACAAATTGAAGGAGAAAAACCATATGATCATCTCAATAGATGCAGAGAAAGCTTTTGACAAAATTCAACACTCATTTATGATAAAAACCCTCCAGAAAGTAGGAATAGAGGGAACTTTCCTCAACATAATAAAGGCCATATATGACAAACCCACAGCTAACATCATCCTCAATGGTGAAAAACTGAAACCATTTCCACTAAGATCAGGAACAAGACAAGGTTGCCCACTCTCACCACTATTATTCAACATAGTTTTGGAAGTTTTAGCCACTGCTATCAGAGAAGAAAAAGAAATAAAAGGAATCCAAATCGGAAAAGAAGAAGTAAAGCTATCACTGTTTGCCGATGACATGATACTATACATAAAGAATCCTAAAGATGCCACCAGAAAACTACTACAGCTAATCAATGAATTTGGTAAAGTTGCAGGATACAAAATTAATGCACAGAAATCTCTTGCATTCCTATACACTAACAACGAAAGGCCAGAAAGAGAAATTAAGGAAACAATCCCATTTACAATTGCAACAAAAAGAATAAAATTCCTAGGAATAAACCTACCTAAGGAGGTAAAAGATCTGTACCCAGAAAGCTATAAGACACTGATGAAAGAAATCAAAGATGGCACAAACAGATGGAGAGATATACCATGTTCTTGGATTGGAAGAATCATTATTGTGAAAATGACTATACTACCCAAAGCAATCTAAAGATTCAATGCAATCCCTATCAAACTACCAATGGCATTTTTCACAAAACTAGAAAAAAAATTTCACAATTTGTATAGAAATATAAAAGACCCCATATAGCCAAAGCAATCATGACAAAGAAAAACGGACTTGGAGGAATCAGGCTCCCTGACTTCAGACTATATTACAAAGTGACAGTAATCAAGACAGTATGGTACTGGCACAAAAACAGACATATAGATCAATGGAACAGGATAGAAAGCCCAGAGATAAACCCATGCACACATGGTCACCTTATTTTGGATAAAGGACGCAAGAATATACAGTGGAGAAAAGACAGACTCTTCAATAAGTGGTGCTGGGAAAACTAGACAGCTACATGTAAAAGAATGAAATTAGAACACTCCCTAACACCATACACAAAAATAAACTCAAAATGAGGGGCTTCCCTTGTGGCGCAGTGGTTGAGAATCTGCCTGCTAATGCAGGGGACATGGGTTCGAGCCCTGGTCTGGGAAGATCCCACATGCCGTGGAGCAACTAGGCCCGTGAGCCAAAACTACTGAGCCTGTGCGTCTGGAGCCTGTGCTCCACAACAAGAGAGACCACGACAGTGAGAGGACCGCGCACCACGATGAAGAGTGGCCCCTGCTTGCCACAACTAGAGAAAGCCCTCGCACAGAAACGAAGACCCAACACAGCCAAAAAAAATAAAAAATAAAAAATCCACTTGTCTGTTGATGGACACTTGGGTTGTTCCACCTTTAAAAAAAATAAATTTGAAAAAATAAACTCAAAATGAATTAAAGACCTAAATGTAAGGCCAGACACTATCAAACTCTTAGAGGAAAACATACGCAGAACACTCTATGACATAAATCACAGCAAGATCGTTTTTGACCCACCTCCAAGAGAAATGGAATTAAAAACAAAAATAAACAAATGGGACCTAATGAAACTTAAAAGCTTTTGCACAGCAAAGGAAACCATAAACAAGATGAAAAGACAACCCTCAGAATGGGAGAAAATATTTGCGAATGAAGCAACTGACAAAGGATTAATCTCCAAAATTTACATGCAGCTCATGCAGCTCAATATGAAAAATACAAACTACCCAATGCAAAAATGGGCAGGAGACCTAAATAGACATTTCTCCAAAGAAGATATACAAATTGCCAACAAGCACATGAAAGAATGCTCAACATCATTAATCATTAGAGAAATGCAAATCAAAACTACAATGAGATATCATCTCACACCGGTCAGAATGGCCAACATCAAAAAATCTACAAACAATAAATGCTGGAGAGGGTGTGGAGAAAAGGGAACCCTCTTGCACTGTTGCTGGGAATGTAAATTGATACAGCCACTATGGAGAACAGTATGGAGGTTCCTTAAAAAACTAAAAATAGAACTACCATACGACCCAGCAATCCCACTACTGGGCATATACCCTGAGAAAACCATAATTCAAAAAGATTCATGTACCAAAATATTCATTGCAGCTCTATTTATAATAGCCAGGACATGCAAGCAACCTAAGTGTCTATCGACAGATGAATGGATAAAGAAGATGTGGCACATATATACAATGGAATATTACTCAGCCATAAAAAGAAATGAAATTGAGTTATTTGTCGTGAGGTGGATGGACCTAGAGTCTGTCATACAGAATGAAGTAAGTCAGAAAGAGAAAAACAAATACCGTATGCTAACACACATATATGGAATAAAAAAAGAAAAAAGTTCTGAAGAACCTAGGGGCAAGATGGGAAAAAAGACACAGACCTACTAGAGAATGGACTTGAGGATATGGGGAGGGGGAAGGGTAAGCTGGGACAAAGTGAGAGAGTGGCATGGACATAGATACACTACCAAACGTAAAATAGATAACTAGTGGGAAGCAGCCGCATAGCACAGGGAGATCAGCTCGGTGCTTTGTGACCACCTAGAGGGGTGGGATAGGGAGGATGGGAGGGAGGGAGAGGCAAGAGGGAAGAGATATGGGGACATATGTATATGTATAGCTGATTCACTTTGTTATAAAGCAGAAACTAACACACCATTGTAAAGCAATTATACTCCAATAAAGATGTAAAAAACTATAATGAGGTATCACCTCACACCAGTTGGAATGGGCATCATCAGTAAATCTACAAACAACAAATGCTGGAGAGGGTGTGGAGAAAAGGGAACCCTCTTGCACTGTCTGTGGGAATGTAAATTGATACAGCCACTATGGAGAACAATATGGAGGTTCCTTATAAAACTAAAAATAGAATTACCATATGACCCAGCAATCCCACTACTGGGCATATACCCAGAGAAAACCATAATTCAAAAAGACACATGCACCGCAATGTTCATTGCAGCACTATTTACAATAGCCAGGTCATGGAAGCAACCTAAATGCACATCGACAGATGAATGGATAAAGCAGATGTGGTACATATATACAATGGAATATTACTCAGCCATAAAAAGGAACGAAATTGGGTCATCTGTAGAGATGTGGATGGATCTAGAGACTGTCATACAGAGTAAAGTAAGTCAGAAAGAGAAAAACAAATATCGTATATCAATGCGTATATGTGAACCTAGAAAAATGGTACAGATGAACCGGTTTGCAGGGCAGAAACAGCAACACAGATGTAGAGAACAAACGTATGGACACCAAGGGGGGAAAGTGGTGGGCGGCAGTGCTGGTGGTGGTGTGATGAATTGGGAGATTGGGATTGACATGTATACACTAACATGTATAAAATGGATAACTAATAAGAACCTGCTGTATAAAAAAATAAATAAAATTCAAAATTCAAAAAAATAAAACCCCTAAAAATAGAAAGAAAAAAAAAAAGTTGAATGAAGTAATGCCATTGGTAGCAACATGGATGGACCTGGAGATTATCACACTAAGTGAAGTAAGTCAGACAGAGAAAGACAAAGTTCACAGAACATTGCTTATATGCGGAATCTGAAAAAAATGATACAAATGAACTTATTTACAAACCAGAAACATAGTCACAGACTTAGAGATGGAATTTATGGTTACCATGGGGGAAAGGTAGAGGGGGGAGGATAGATTGGGAGTTTGGGATTGACATGTACACACTGCCATATTTAAAGTAGATAACCAATAAGGACCTATTGTATAGCACAGGGAACTCTGCTCAGTACTCTGTAACCTAAATAACCTGGATGGGAAAAGAACTTGAAAAAGAATAGATACCTGTTTATGTATAACTGAATCACTTTGCTATGCATCTGAAACTAACACAACATTGTTAATCAACTATACTCCAATATAAAATAAAAATCAAAAAAATAAAGTTGAAATATTAGATTTTTTCACCCTTTACTGTCATGCTTATAGTGCATTTTATCTACCAGAATTATTTAATAACTTATTAAACACAGCTCCTTGTAAGGATATTAAAAACCCTTCCTAAGGAAGGGTTCCCCCAAATTCCCCCAAATATTGCCTGCTTGGAAAGTCATCTAAAAGTTTAGTGCTGAGGAAGTGACGCTGAACGTTTGGCAGCTTGGAATGTGTTCTTCCAGAGAGGCTGCCCATGTGCACAGTTGGCAGAGGGGACCTGGACGGCATCAGAAGCTCCTTCAGCCACTTGGAGTTGGAGGTCTTGATGGGATGGGAGAGTGGTAAGAAGAGGAAGCGGAAGCTGGGGGTGATTTCATGCTCCTCTGATTTGCCTCTTGTCCTCTAGGCACAGCCCAGAGATGCTCTGGTAGGAGTGGGAGCAGCTGGAGAGATTAAGAAAGGCCTTTTGTCCCTCCATTCACTCACAGACCAGATTTGGGGTGACAGATGTAAGATACACAGGACTTCAGGCAGGTCTAGAATGATCTTAATATTCTGAAGCTTATTCTCGATTAGCAAGGTTTTAATTGTTTGGAAGTAGGTGGATTTTCATTTTTGGATGTTTTGAGGAGAGCTTCACCCCCTCATCCCAATAAAACACTTAAATTTCATTTTAATACATAACACTAAACGTTTCTGTTTCATTTTTCCCCTCTGAAGAATGATCATCACTAAGAATATCTATAAAAGAATCACAGGAAATAACAAAATCTCTCAAAATCTATTTTTATGTGCTGTTAGAAACAATCATGTGACTTTTTTTTCTTTACTCAGTCATTCTGGGGGGAAAAAAGGGTGGCCAAGGATCATGTGGAAAACTTCAGCATTAAAAATAAGATCCTAAGTAATCCAAAGGGAAATTAATTTCACTTTGAAGGTGTTCACTCGCACAAACACTGAAATAATGAGTAAACTGGCTCTCCTGAGAAAATGCCAACTGTCGCCTGCTTCCCACTGGGCTCCAGGGGTAACCAGCCTCTCTCACTACCCTAACTTCTGACTCTGTGTCAAGAGACTTAATAAGGACATCTCTTCAGGCAATCAGAAACAATCTATTGTGTTAGGAGACACCAACTTCTCCCACTAAGTCAGAATCGCTGATTTCCTTAACAAGTGAAACTATCATTGCTATTAAAAAGAATAGTAATACAAGGCAACTTAGAAGGCAAGGATGTCTAAGTTGATGGTATCTCATTTTACAGCCCTCCAGGCACCGTGAATCTGATGGAGTACCCATTCACACCCAGATAGAGAGACCAGTCCCCTGGGGTGCTGGGGGTAGGGCTTTGTTGACATTTCAGGTAAAAATAAATCAGCAATTTCACACTTAAACTTTCTAGCAGATTTGAAAGTGTGTGACATGTAGATAATTTAAATGTATCTTCCATAATGTTCCATGCTCTTATATAAAAGGTAGAAGTTGAAGAGAAGAAATAAAGGTCCTGAGAAATCCACTAAATTAATAATTGTTTATGGAAAAATTAGCAGTGGTGCTGTAAAGAGAGTAAATCCTAAGAGCTCTCATCACAAGGAAAAATATTTTTTCTGTTCTTTAATTTTGTCTCTATATCGGATGATGGTTGCTCACTACACTTATTGTGTTCATCATTTCATGATGTATGTGTAAGTCAGTTCATTATGTTGTACACCTTATACAGTGCTGTAGGTCAATTATATCTCAATAAAACTGGAAGAAAAAAAATTAGAAGTTGACTCTGAGGATGCCAGTTACAGACTTGGCTTGTTGAAACCACCTTCTTCTGTGTCCCCTTCCCTGCAAATCGACTTATCTTAGTATCTCCCACCATTTAAGGGGTGATACAGGCTCTGCCCCTCCAAGCGCCATACCTCAACTCTCATCCATTAAATTCATAAATATCTTCATCTGTTAGTATTTTTCAAGAGTAGTAGCAGATGTGGACCATGCTGTGAACAATCTTAGCAATACTGACTTTAAAAGGTTCACAGTTCCCCCCAAAGAAAATACCTCAGCCCAACTATATTCAAACTAGCGTCACATTTGACTAAAACAATACCTGCTTTTGATAAGTAGAGCTACATGCCAGAGGTTTTGGGGGTGGGGGGGATAGAGAATTAAAACCTGAATGGGAAAGTCAAAGGAGGACAAAACTTGTGGGTACATTATCTTCCCTTGCAGTGTTAACATGGAAATAAAATTTAAACACACTTAAATGCCCCAGGAGGAAAAAAATCTATGAAAACTTTTGAAAAGGGATATATAATGATTTATATGGCCAAGTCATCTAAAAATAAAACTTAAAGAAACATATCTCTCCACCCCCAATCCTCAAAATATCTAAAATGAAGTTTAGGACATTAACCCAATTATTTTAACTTTAAAAATGCTTCTCCTAAACAAAATTAATAAAATAGAAACTATCAGATGGAATTTAAGAAATTCCAAGGTCACTCCTAGCAGCTGTTCATAACTTTGTTGGAATGCTGGTATATCAGAGGGTGCATTTCTAATCCTTTCCCCTCAGGTTCTCTGATACAGGCTGCCCTAAATTGAAATGAGTCCTTCACTGATTGCCTCCAGCTTTCCCCCTTGCTCTCCCTGGGCTATATTATTAATTTTGTGCTATGCTAGCGACTGTTTATGTTGACAGATTTCCTGAGGACTGTTGATGAGCCCACAAGGAATCCCACATTTTTTCTTCATTGGTATATTCATGGAATTTATAATTTCAACCCATGAGTTAACTCAATGGAGAGACTGTTTAAAACACTACTTGAGACATAGCAAAATATGGATTAACATAGCTAATCCAGTTCATTATCATCTTTATCAGGAATTGTTTGCTTTTGTGTATAAGTAAAAACAAATGTTCTAGTGTACAATTATTTTGAGCTTAAAGACCATGCTGGGACTTCCCTGGTGGTGCAGTGGTTAAGAATCCACCTGCCAATGCAGGGGACATGGGTTTGAGCCCTGGTCTGGGAAGATCCCACATGCCATGGAGCAACTAAGCCCGTGCGCCACAACTACTGAGCCTGTGCTCTAGAGCCTGTGAGCCACAACTACTGAGCCCACGTGCCACAACTACTGAAGCCCGTGCGCCTAGAGCCTGTGCTCCACAACAAGAGAAGCCACCGCAATGAGAAGCCCACACACTGCAACGAAGAGTAGCCCCCGCTCGCCTCAACTAGAGAAAGCCTGCGTGCAGCAACGAAGACCCAGTGCAGCCAAAAGTAAATAAATAAATAAATTTATTTTTTAAAAAAAAAGAAAAAGACCATGCTTATTACAGAGAGACAAGACTGGGATCCTGTAGTTCCCTTTTGGGCCCCCAAGGTGTTTTCCATATAGTCATGCCTGTCTATATATTAAATTGTATTTATAATAGTTTCTATATAGACTTGGATTGATTTATGTATATATGTATATAAACTTGAAGAGAGAAATAAATAATTAACCAAAATATAATTCAAAAAGGAAAAGGACTGGAAAATATGAGAATAATTTAAAATATTGAGGATAAAATGAGAAAGTCTAACATATGTCAAATCAGAGCCACAAAAAGAGAGAATAAAGCTAATCAAGGAGTGATAATAGCTGAGAAGTTTCCAGAAATTCTGAAAGCTATTTATTTACAATTTCAGAAAGCATAATGTTCCCAAGCCAGATAAATGACAAAAAAATCAATGCCTAGATGTTACCTCACAGTGACTCTGTAGAGCAACAAAGACAAAAATTTTTAAAGCAACCAGAGAAATGATTATTTCATGCACAGCAGACTGCTCCACTGTAATAACAGAAAACAGAAGGCAATGGAATAGTATATTCAGTGTTGATAGGAAATAGCTATTAACTACCAAACCTCAGAGTGAAATAAAGACAGTTATAGATGGCCAAAAAGCACATGAAAAGCTGCTCAACATCACTAATTATTAGAGAAATGCAAATCAAAACTACAATGAGGTATCACCTCACACCAGTCAGAATGACCATCATCAATAAATCTACAAACAATAAATGCTGGAGAGGATGTAGAGAAAAGGTAACCCTTCTACATTGTTGGTGGGAATGTAAATTGGTACAGCCACTATGGAGAACAGTATGGAGGTTCCTTAAAAAAACTAAAAACAGAGCTACCGTATGATCCAGCATTCCCACTCCTGGGCATATACCTGGAGAAAACCATAATGCGAAAAGATACATGCACACAAATGTTCATTGCAGCACTATTTACAATAGCCAGGACATGGAAGCAACCTAAATGTCCATCAACAGAAGAATGGATAAAGAAGATGTTGTACATATATACAATGGAATATTAGTCAGCCATAAAAAGAATGAAATAATGCCAATTGCAGCAACATGGATGGACCTAGAGATTGTCATACTGAGTGAGGTAAATCAGAAAGAGAAAGAAAAATATTATATGATATTGCTTACATGTGGAATCTAAAAAAATGGTACAAATGAACTTATTTACAAAACAGAAATAGAGTCACAGATGTAGAAAACAATCTTATGGTTACTAGGGGGAAATGGGGGGAGGGATAAATTGGGAGACTGGGATTGACATATACATACTACTATATATAAAATAGATAAAGAATAAGGACCCCCTGTATAGCACTGGGAACTCTACTCAAAACTCTGTAATAACCTATATGGAAAAAGAATCTAAAAAAGAGTCGATATATTTATATGTATAACTGATTCACTTTGCCATACAGCAGAAACGAACACAACACTGTAAATCAACCATACTCCAATAAAAATTTAAAAATTAAAAAAAATTTTAAAAAGACATTTATAGTTAAAACTGAGAGTTTATCAATAGACTCACACTAAAGCAACTTTGAATCTAAAGTTCATTCCTTAGAAAGACAATATTCTCTGATAAGAATTCAATTTATATAGAAGTCAATAGCAAAGAGATATTTTTTTAAAGTTCTCACAACTTTGGAAATAGAATAGCTATTCATTTATCAATTAAGAAATCATAATGAAGCTTTTAAATACTTGAAGCTAAATAATAATGAAAATATAGCATGTCAATACTAATATTTTTGAATGATATCTGTCATCCATAATGCTTACATTAAAAAGTTTGAAAATGAACTAAGCACCCATCTTAAGTATTTAGAAAGGAACAAGGAATAAGCTCAAAGAAAAGAAACAGTGAAAATAAGAGTGGGATTCCATGAAAACAAAAGTACAATAGAAACATCAATAATGTTAAAAGTTAGCTTTTTGAGAACACTAATGAAATAGACAAAGCTTTGGAAACACTGAAAAAAAGAGAGTACAAATAATATAAGGACTAAACAGGGAATGGAAATACAGATACAGCACAGACTAAGAAGCAAATACCATGAGCAAATTTATGCCAATGAATTTGAATACTTAGACAAAAATGAAATACTTCTTAGAAAAATATACCTTATCAAGACTGACTTAAGAATTACAAAACTTGAATAGTCCTAAAACTATTAAAGCAACTGAATCAATAATTTAAAATATTCTTACAAGGAAAGACCAGGCCCATGAAATTTTACAGGTGAAATCACTAAACATTCAACAGCTAATTTATATCTTTTATGGACTTATGCAGCAAATAGAAAAATAAGAACTACTCTATAAATCATTCTGCATAACCAGGCACCAAAAATAGACAAGTACAGTTTGAGAACAGAAATTATAGATCTCACTCAAGAAGCTAAACAAAATATTAGCAAATCCACTAGGGCTAAAAATAATAATAAAAAAAAAAGGTTTATTTATCATGACTTAGTTGGGTTTATCCCAGGAATGCTAGTGTAGTTTAACATTAGAAAATCTAGAATTATGATACACCGTAATACATTAAGTGGAAAACCCCACATATAATCTCAATAGAAACAGAAAAAGCATTGGATAAAGTTAAGCTTTGATTCAACATAAAAAGTCTTAGGGGCTTCCTTGGTGGAACAGTGGTTGAGAATCCGCCTGCCAATGCAGGGGACATGGGTTCGAGCCCTGGTCTGGGAAGATCCCACATGCCGCGGAGCAACTAGGCCCGTGAGCCACAACTACTGAGCCTGCGCGTCTGGAGCTTGTGCTCCGCAACAAGAGAGGCCGCGACAGTGAGAGGCCCGCGCACCGCGATGAAGAGTGGCCCCCGCTCGCCGCAACTAGAGAAAGCCCTCGCACAGAAACGAAGATCCAACACAGCCTAAATAAATAAATAAATAAATAAATAAATAAATAAATAAATAAATAAATAAATAGAGTTCCCTTTAAAAAAAAACAAAAAAAAGTGAGCATACACTAGGAAATTAAAAAAAAAAAGTCTTAGGAAACTTTGAGTGGAGGAGAATTTTCTTTATATGAATGAAAGTATCTACCAAAGCCTTAGTAAACATCATTCTTAATGATGAAAAGTTAGAAGCATCCCATTTGAAATCAGAAACAGGACGTTTGCCCACTGTCATGTTTTGATCATCACTAAAGCTGGAGGCTGTAGCCAGACAATAAGATAAGAAAATAAAGACTTAAAGACTGGAAAGGAACAAACCCAACATTAGTTGTAGATACTATGATTATACATATAGAAAACCACAAACAATCTAAAAACAACATATTAGTAACAACAGGAGAGCTTAGCAGCTTTACCCTCCTATTGTCTACAGCTCTAAGACCAATATACAAAATTTCACTGCCTTTCCAAACAACAGCCATAAACATTTTTAAATGTAATAATTAAAACGTACAATTTATAATTGCAACAAAAACATAAGGTATCTGGGAATAAATCTAATAAAAGGTATACAAGATTTGCATAGAGAAAATAATAAAACTTGATTGAAAGTCATTAGAGACCTAAATAAATGAAAAGATGCACCATATTTATGGATAGCAATATTTAATATTTTACAGATGGATATTCTCTCAAATTGGTCTATAGATTTAAAATCCCAGCAGGATTTTTCGTGGAATGGGTAAGCTAATTCTAAAATGTATATGGAAGAGCAAACAGCTAAAAAAACCTGAATCTCCTAAAAAATTGTGTGACGATTTGTACCAGGTTTCAAGATCTTTTTTTTTTTAATTTTTTAATTTATTTTTTTATACAGCAGGTCCTTATTAGTCACATCAGTGTATACATGTCAATCCCAAACGCCCAATTCATCACACCACCACCCCCACCTCCCCACCGCTTTCCCCCATTGGTGTCCATACGTTTGTTCCCTACATCAGTGTCTCAATTTCTGCCCTGCAAACCAGTTCATCTGTACCATTTTTCTAGGTTCCACATATATGCGCTAACATACGATATTTGTTTTTCTCTTTCTGACTTACTGCACTCTGTATGACAGTCTCTAGATCCATCCACGTCTCTACAAATGACCCAATTTCGTTCCTTTTTATGGCTGAGTAATATTCCATTGTATATATGTACCACACCTTCTTTAATCATTCGTCTGTCAATGGGCATGTAGGTTGCTTCCATGACCTGGCTATTGTAAATAATGCTGCAATGAACATTGGGGTGCATGTGTCTTTTTGAATTATGGTTTTCTCTGGGTATATGCCCAGTAGTGAGATTGCTGGATCATATGGTAATTCAATTTTTACTTTTCTAAGGAACTTCCATACTGTTCTCCATAGTGGCTGTATCAATTTACATTCCCACCAACAGTGCAAGAGGGTTCCCTTTTCTCCACACCCTCTCCAGTATTTGCTGTTTGTAGATATTCTGATGATGCCCATTCTAACTGGTGTGAGGTGATACCTCATTGTAGTTTTGATTTGCATTTCTCTAATTATTAGTGATGTTGAACAGCTTTTCATGTGCTTCTTGGCCATCTGTATGTCTTCTTTGGAAAAATGTCTATTTAGCTCTTCTGGCCATTTTTGGATTGGGTTGTTTGTTTTTTAATGTTGAGCTGCATGAGCTGTTTATATATTTTGGAGATTAATCCTTTGTCCATTGATTCGTTTGCAAATATTTTTTCCCATTCTGAGGGTTGTCTTTTCGTCTTGTTTATGGTTTCCTTTGCTGTGCAAAAGCTTTGAAGTTTCATTAGGTCCCAATTGTTTATTTTTGCTTTCATTTCCATTACTCTAGGAGGTGGATCAAAAAAGATCTTGCTGTGATTTATGTCAAAGAGTGTTCTGCCTATGTTTTCCTCTAAGAGTTTTATAGTGTCCGGTCCTCCTTTTAGATCTCCAATCTATTTTGAGTTTATTTTTGTGTATGGTGTTAGGGAGTGTACTAATTTCATTCTTTTACATGTAGCTGTCCAGTTTTCCCAGCACCACTTATTGAAGAGACTGTCTTTTCTCCATTGCATATCCTTGCCTCCTTTGCCATAGATTAGTTGACCATAGGTGCGTGGGTTTATCTCTGGGCTTTCTATCTTGTTCCATTGATCTGTGTTTCTGTTTTTGTGCCCCTACCATATTGTCTTGATTACCGTAGCTTTGTAGTATAGTCTGAAGTCTGGGAGTCTGATTCCTCCAGCTCCGTTTTTTTCCCTCAAGACTGCTTTGGCTACTCGGGGTCTTTTGTGTCTCCAAACAAATTTTAAGATTTTTTGTTCAGGTTCTGTAAAAAATGCCATTGGTAATTTGATAGGGATTGCATTGAATCTGTAGATTGCTTTGGGTAGTATAGTCATTTTCACAATGTTGATTCTTCCAGTTCAAGAATATGGTATATCTCTCCGTCTGTTTGTATCATCTTAATTTCTTTCATCAGTGTCTTATAGTTTTCTGCATACAGGTCTTTTGTCTCCCTAGATAGGTTTATTCCTAGGTATATTATTCTTTTTCTTGCAATGGTAAATGGGAGTGTTTCCTTAATCTCTCTTTCATATTTTTTATCTTTAGTGTATAGGAATGCAAGAGATTTCTGTGCATTAATTTTGTATCCTGCAACTTTACCAAATTCATTGATTAGCCCTAGTAGTTTTCTGGTGGCATCTTTAAGATTCTCTGTGTATAGTATCATGTCATCTGCAAACAGTGACAGTTTTATTTCTTCTTTTCCAATTTGTATTCCTTTTATTTCTTTTTCTTCTCTGATTGCCATGGCTAGGACTTCCAAAACTATGCTGAGTAACAGTGGCGAGAGTGGACATCATTGTCTCATCCCTGATCTTAGAGGAAATGCTTTCAGTTTTTAACCATTGAGAATGATGTTTGCTGTGGGTTTGTCATATATGGCCTTTATTATGTTGAGGTAGGTTCCCTCTATGCCCACTTCCTGGAGAGTTTTCATCATAAATGGGTGTTGAATTTTGTCAAAAGCTTTTTCTGCATCTATTGAGATGATCATATGGTTTTTATTCTTCACTTTGTTAACATGGTGTATCACATAGATTGATTTGCGTGTATTGAAGAATCCTTGCATCCCTGGGATAAATCCCACTTGATCATGGTGTATGATCCTTTTAATGTGTTGTTGGATTCTGTTTGCTAGTATTTTGTTGAGGATTTTTGCATCTATATTCATCAGTGATATTGATCTGTAATTTTCTTTTTTTGTAGTATCTTTGTCTGGTTTTGGTATAAGGGTGATGGTGGCCTCATCGAATGAGTTTGGGAGTGTTCCTTCCTCTGCAATTTTTTGGAAGAGTTTGAGAAGGATGGGTGTTAGCTCTTCTCTAAATGTTTGATAGAATTCACCTGTGAAGCCATCTGGTCCTGGACTT
This sequence comes from Balaenoptera acutorostrata, assembly GCF_949987535.1. Lineage (NCBI taxonomy): Eukaryota > Metazoa > Chordata > Mammalia > Artiodactyla > Balaenopteridae > Balaenoptera > Balaenoptera acutorostrata. The sequence continues at coordinate 63,433,375 of NC_080070.1, forward strand.
TTGTTTGTTGGAAGAGTTTTAATCACAGTTTCAATTTCATTACTTGTGATTGATCTGTTCATATTTTCTATTTCTTCCTGGTTCAGTCTTGGAAGGTTATACTTTTCTAAGAATTTGTCCATTTCTTCCAGGTTGTCCATTTTATTGGCATCGTGTTGCTTGTAGTAGTCTCTTAGGATGCTTTGTATTTCTGCAGTGTCTGTTGTAACTTTTCCTTTTTCATTTCTAATTTTATTGATTTGAGTCCTCTCCCTCTTTTTCTTGATGAGTCTGGCTAAAGGTTTATCAATTTTGTTTATCTTCTCAAAGAACAGCTTTTAGTTTTATTGATCTTTGCTATTGTTTTCTTTGTTTCTACTTCATTTATTTCTGCTCTGATCTTTATGATTTCTTTCCTTCTGCTAACTTTGGGTTTTGTTTGTTCTTCTTTCTCTAGTCCCTTTAGTTGTAAGGTTAGATTGTTTACCTGAGATTGTTCTTGTTTCTTGAGGTAGGCTTGTATAGCTATAAACTCCCTCTTAGAACTGCTTTTGCTGCGTCCCATAGGTTTTGGATTGTCGTGTTTTCATTGTCATTTGTCTCTAGGTATTTTTTGATTTCCTCTTTGATTTCTTCAGTGATCTCTTGGTTATGTAGTAACGTATTGTTTAGCCTCCATGTGTTTGTGATTTTTACGTTTTTTTCTCTGTAATTCATTTCTAATCTCATAGCATTGTGGTCAGGAAAGATGCTTAATATGATTTCAATTTTCTTAAATTTACTGTGGCTTGATTTGTTACCCAAGATGTGATCTATCCTGGAGAATGTTCCGTGCGCACTTGAGAAGAAAGTGTAATCTGCTGTTTTTGGATGGAATGTCCTATAAATATCAGTTAAATCTATCTGGTCCATTGTGTCATTTAAAGCTTCTGTTTCCTTATTTATTTTCATTTTGGATGATCTGTCCATTGGTGTAAGTGAGGTGTTAAATTCCCCCACTATTATTGGGTTACTGTCAATCTCTTTTATAGCTGTTAGCAGTTGCCTTAGGTAATGAGGTGCTCCTATGTTGGGTGCATATATATTTATAATTGTTATATCTTCTTCTTGGATTGATCCCTTGATCATTATGTAGTGCCCTTCCTTGTCTCTTGTAACATTCTTTATTTTAAAGTCTATTTTATCTGATATGAATATAGCTACTCCAGCCTTCTTTTGATTTCCATTAGCATGGAATATCTTTTCCCATCCCCTCACTTTCCATCTGTATGTGTCCCTAGGTCTGAAGTGGGTCTCTTGTAGACAGCATATAGATGGGTCTTGTTTTTGTATCCATTCAGCAAGCCTGTGTCTTTTGGTTGGAGCATTTAATCCATTCACGTTTAAGGTAATTATCAATATGTATGTTCCTATGACCATTTTCTTAATTGTTTTGGGTTTGTTTTTGTAGGTCCTTTTCTTCTCTTGTTTCCCACTTAGAGAAGTTCCTTTCGCATTTGTTGTAGAGCTGGTTTGGTGGTGGTGAATTCTCTTAGCTTTTCCTTGTCTGTAAAGCTTTTGATTTCTCCATCGAATCTGAATGAGATCCTTGCTGGGTAGAGTAATCTTGGTTGTAGGTTGTTCCCTTTCATCACTTTAAGTATATCATGCCACTCCCTTCTGGCTTGTAGAGTTTCTGCTGAGAAATCAGCTGTTAACCTTATGGGAGTTCCCTTTTATGTTATTTGTCGTTTTTCCCTTGCTGCTTTCAATAATTTTTCTTTGTCTTTAATTTTACCAGTTTGATTACTATGTGTCTCGGTGTTTTTCTCCTTGGGTTTATCCTGTATGGGACTCGCTGTGCTTCCTGGACTTGGGTGGCTATTTCCTTTCCCAGGTAAGGGAAGTTTTCGACTATAATCTCTTCAAATATTTTCTCTGGTCCTTTCTCTCTCTCTTCTCCTTTTGGGACCCCTATAATGCGAATGTTGTTGCATTTAATGTTGTCCCAGAGGTCTCTTAGGTTGTCTTCATTTCTTTTCATTCTTTTTTCTTTATTCTGTTCTGCAGCCGTGAATTCCACCATTCTCTCTTCCAGGTCACTTATCTGTCCTTCTGCCTCAGTTATTCTGCTACTGATTCCTTCTAGTGTAGTTTTCACTTCAGTCATTGTATTGTTCATCTCTGTTTGTTTGTTCTTTAATTCTTCTAGGTCTTAGTTAAACATTTCTTGCATCTTCTCCATCTTTGCCTCCATTCTTTTTCCGAGGTCCTGGATCATCTTCACTATCATTATTCTGAATTCTTTTTCTGGAAGGTTGCCTATCTCCACTTCATTTATTTGTTTTTCTGGGGTTTTATCTTGTCCCTTCATCTGGTACATAGCCCTCTGCCTTTTCATCTTGTCTATCTTTCTGTGAATGTGGTTTTTGTTCCACAGGCTGCAGGATTGTAGTTCTTCTTGCTTCTGCTGTCTGCCCTCTGGTGGATGAGGCTATCTAAAAGGCTTGTGTAAGTTCCCTGATGGGAGGGACTGGTGGTGGGTAGAGGTGACTGTTGCTCTGGTGGGCCGAGCTCAGTAAAACTTTAGTCTGCTTGACTGCTAATGGGTGGGGCTGGGTTCCCTCCCTGTTGGTTGTTTGGCCTGAGGCAACCCAACACTGGAGCCTACCTGGGCTCTTTGGCGGGGCTAATGGCAGACTCCAGGAGGGATCACACCAAGGAGTACTTCCCAGAACTTCTGTTGCCAGTGTCCTTGTACCCACGGTGAGCCACAGCCACTGCCCGCCTCTGCAGGAGACCCTCCAACACTGGCAGGTAGGTCTGGTTCAGTCTTCCCTGGGGTCACTGCTCCTTCCCCTGGGTCCCGATGCGCACACTACTTTGTGTGTGCCCTCCAAGAGTGGAGTCTCTGTTTCCCCCAGTCCTGTCAAAGTCCTGCAATCAAATCCCGCTAACCTTCAAAGGCTGATTCTCTAGGAATTCCTCCTCCCATTGCCAGACCCCCAGTTTGGGAAGCCTGACGTAGGGCTCAGAACCTTCACTCAAGTGGGTGGACTTCTGTGGTATAAGTGTTCTCCAGTCTGTGAGTCACCCACCCAGCAGTTATGGGATTTGATTTTACTGTGATTGCGCCCTCCTACCGTCTCATTGTGGCTTCTCCTTTTTCTTTGGATATGGGGTATCTTTTTTGGTGAGTTCCAGTGTCTTCCTGTCCATGACTGTCCAGCAGCTAGTTGTGATTCTGGTGTTCTAGCAAGAGGGAGTGAGAGCTCCTCCTTCTACTCCACCATCTTGGTTCCTAATCCTGAAGATCTTCTATAATGATATAATAATTAAGACTGTGATTTTGGCAGAGAGTTAGAAAAATTGACAAATGGAGAGTGAGAGAATGAAACAGAATATACCCAAGCATATATGAAAACTTTATATATAATAGAGGTGATATCACAGAGCAGTGGTAGTGAGACAATTAGGGTATGGAGAAACAGGGGAAGAAGGGGCTGGGAATGACTGCTAACGGGTCTAAAGTTTCTGGGGGAAGTGATTAGAGTACTGTAAAATTAGAAGATGGTGATGGTCATACAAGTATGTAAATATACTGACAGCTGCCAAACTATATAATTTTTTTTCTTTTTTTGGCCATGCCACGTGGTTTGGGGAATCTTAGTTCCCCAACAGGGATGGAACCCGGGCCCCCTGCAGTGGAAGTGTGGAGTCCTAACCACTGGACTGTCAGGAATTCCCAAACTATATACTTGAAATGGGTGAACATTATGGTATGTAAATTCAGTATCAATAAAGTTATTAAAAATGAGTGTTCTACAGTAACACAAAGGGATAAATCTTTAGAACTATTAAGTTAAATTTTAAAAGGTAAAATGAAATCATATATTATCTATGGATATACACATACATGATAAAACTATTTGGAATATTGCAAAGGCAGGATAAACATACAGGAGAGTTGCTCCCTCAGGGGGAAGAGAAGGAAATGGAACAGAGGAGGAACCCATTGGCAGATGCAATGAATGGTATTGGTGATTCTTTCAGTTCTTGAGTTGAGTGATTATTTAAAAGTTTTCATTTTGATTATTTATAATTTACGTATTTTACATTTAATCTCTTGAATGTATCAAATATTATATCAAAATATAATATTTGAAACCTTTAAAATGATAATAATATAGGTATACCAACAAAAAGTAAGTCAGGAATAAAGGAGGAAATCAGATTAACCCCAGTCTTCCCCACCCCACCCTGAAAACCAAAGACAGTGCTCCAATGTCTACAAAGTTCTGATGAAAAGGATGCATGACTTGAAAGTTTTAAACCCAGTCAAGTTACCTCCTAGGATAAATGTAACAGATAGATAGTAAGCATGAAAAATGCAAAGAAATCAAAATCCATGAGCTTTTCTTGGAATAAAAATTAATGAAAAACTACTGTATGACAAACTCAAGGCAACCAAGTGGATCAGTCAAAGGTAAAGAGTGCAGAAATGGAGAAGCCAAGGCAAGAAACAGGCTGGTGGTGAGCACCAAATCATTTAAAGTATCAATACAATCAAGAGTAAACAACTGTTTGAATGATGGTTTCAGAACAGGATATAAATGTTATAAACCCAAGCACTGTACAGAATAGTAAAACTAACCAAAAATGGTGTTAGAAGGGGAGAGGTGAAAGAAGGTAAACTGGTGTCTGTTTCCTCAAATTTCATAAGAAAGTCAATAGAGACTATGCAAAATTGAAGCATAATTTAAAAAATATATTGACTCTACCTCAGTGTTTGTCACTGGGGGAACTAGTGAATTTGAGGATGGGCATGTCTTTGATATTACAAAGGTCCTGTGCATTGTTAAGATGTTTGGCATCTCTAGAGCCCAGGCACTAAATGCCAGGATCACTTCAGTTATTGTGACCACCAAAAACATGTCCACGCTTTTCTAAAACATCCTAAGGACTTGGCACTGCCTTAGATTGAGAAACACTGCTCTAACCTCAAAGTTTCTCAAGTATTTTTTTTTCTCTTCAATTTAGAGCAATGTTAGAGAATTAAAATCTCTTTATTTAAAATCACAGAAGGGATCATTGACCTGAAAATCATTCAATTTCATATTGGTGTCCCTTTCTTCTATTGAATTAAAATAAAAGTAAATTTAACACAGAATAAGCCCTCTTATCAAATACAAACATTTGTAAGTTAAAAAAATATTTGTTGAAACATGGAATCTGAAAAAATAAACATACCTACTTTGCATATTTAATTTTTTATTGTGATAAAATATAGATAACATAAAATTTACCATATTAGCCATTTTTAAGTGTACAGCTCTATGACACTAGTTGTAGAACACACATAGTTGTACAACTATCACCACTTTTCATCTTTGGAAATTTTTCATCTTCCCCAAATGCATATTTTATGTTAACATAATCCAAATATATAGTCATTTGCCAATCTTTTGATTTGGGGCCAAGATCTTTCCTTTGAGAGCAGCCCCCTGATTGGAATTCCCCCGGCCATCTTTTTTGCATGAACTACGCCAATAACGCACTCTCCAGGATTTTCAGTTTCGATTTCTTTAAAATGAAACAAGAACTGAAGACATTTGGGAGAAAATCTGAGTGCAGCATCCTCCTAGATCCCCCTCTACCTCCCAGTATTTCACCATTGTCATGCTCACACCTAATTTGAAAGCAAATTTTGAATAACCTTACATTTATCTAGTCTTCCTAACACTCAACCTGTTCTTTATGGAAACACTGATTTATTCTTTTTGCATTGGTATTTTGTCAGTTTTCATAAGATTTAATTAAGTTATATGATTTTAAATGTTTGGGTTTAAACACAGTTGACTCTTAGAAAGTATCCAGCTGAACTGATGGGGACAGAAGAGTAGGGGCAGCTAGAGAGCTGTCTGCTTACTGTGAGCATTTTAAGTAAAGGGTATCACTTAAGAAATGACCTAGCAAGTTGGATTAAAAGTTAATAAATTTTAAATAATTTTTATAATAAAAATTAATAAATTACAAATAGTATGTACATCTGTGATGGTTAATTTGTGTGTCAACTTGACTGGGCCACAGGGTGCCCAGACTTTTGATCAAACATTATTCTGGGTATGTCTGTGAAGGTGTTTCTGCATGAAATTAACATTTGAATGGGTAGACTGAGTAAAGCAGATTGCCCTTCCTAATGTGGGTAGGCCTCATCCAATCAATTGAAGACATGAATAGAACAAAAAGGCTGAGTAAAGAAGAATTCCTCTTGCTTGACTGATTTGAGCTGGGACATTGGTTTTTTTTCAGTCTTTGGACTTGAACTGAAACATCAGGTCTTCCTGGGGCTCCAGGTTACTGGCATTCAGAATGACACTATACACTGGTTACCCTGAGTCTCTAGCTTTCTAACTGCAGATCTTGGGACTTCTTAGCCTCCAAAATCACATGAGCCAATGCATATAAGTAAATACATAAATAAATAAACAATAAATAAATAAATTTATTTATTTATTATACAATATACACACACATCCTGTTGGTTCCGCTTCTCTGGAGAATCCCGACTAATACAATACCTGACGAGTAAATGCAATGTGAATCTTGGAACAGAAGAAGACATTAGTGGAAAAACTGGTAAAATTCAAACAAAGTCTTGAATTTAGATAATAGTAATATATCAATGTTGGTTTTAAATATGTTAGATGTACCATGGTAATATAAGATGTCCATAGTAGAGGAAGCTGGGTAATACCCTGTACTATCCTTACAACATTTCTGTGAATCTAAAATTATACCAAAATAAAAACTTTGTTTTAAAAAATAGCACATACCATATGATCCCTCTTTCTGAAACCACCTCTAATTATCTATTCTTCTCTTTGTATTTACGCATTCTGTTCACCAAACATTAGTAATCTTTACTTTGTGAAATTATTTACCTCTTCCTTTGTACCTTTCTGTATTGCTTGAATTTTTTAAAACAAGAATAGACATACATGTTATTTCTATAAAACAGTAAGGTCATTCTTTAGAACATATGAGTCTGTTTGCCAGGGGGACTTTTAGAAATCATCCAAACTCTAAAAGCACTATGATGTTTGATTTGGTGTTAGTTTCTAATAACATGGTTTCATCTGTAACACTCTCCTTGTGGACCCAAAGGTGACTTTAAGATGAGGCTCTAAGATTATTAATACTATGCCACAGAACTAGAAGAGTGACCAGGTAATGTTAATATAAGATCATGATGTTTCTGACATACACAGCTTAATGGTCTACATCTCTGTGTTATTTTTGCTTTTTGTCAATTGTAAGCATCATAAGGGAAGGGAAGGGAAGGGAAGGCTTTTGGTTGCAGTTCTGCAGTTCTGTTCAGTGGAACAGTGAGGGGACAAAGAACTGTTAGGGATCCGTATCTCCAAGTCACAGAACTTGCCATCGAGTAATTGGAGGGATTAAAAGGACAGATTCCTCAATGTTCTAATACAGATAAAATTGTTTAATGCTCACTCTCTTTATCCTCTTATTTCTCCTCTTTTATCTTTGTTCTCTTCATCCTGTCTCTACTCTCTCTCCTGCCATCCAGTTTCTCCCTTCGACTTTGATAATTAGTTACTTGTAAATTCTCAAGGGAGCCATTTCTTTTCATTTTTCACTCCAAGACTGTGAAATACTTGGAAGTATTTCTGGATATGGCTCACATGGCAAGGAGATCTTCAAAGATACTTTAGGATCTTTAAAAATACCTCCAAGACTTCCTTTGCAGACAGGAAGAGTAGCCTCTTCATTCCCATGTCCCCATCACCTAGCATAGTCCTCACCCATCAGTCATGGTGAGGTTTGCTAAATGGGTGACTTTGAGACGGGAAGTGATGGTGATATCTCTGAGCTTAGTCACAGCTGCAAACAGAACCTCTGGGGTTTTCTAGTTCTCACTCATCCCAGTACTATCTCTCTCTTCTTCTCTATTGTTTTCCTTTCTCGGCCCCTTTTCTTCTGTAATTTATAACTACAGCCTTGTTGCCTTTATTCTGCACCTCCTGAATGTGCCTCTACTCTAGGGTCATTCTGCTGTTTGCATGAGGTCAGGTCTTCCCTTTAATTTGTGTTTCTAGAAAGTGATCATCTATATTGGTGGTTCTTAAACTTGATCGGGCATCAGAATCACCTGGAGGACTTGTTAAACTACAGACTGCTGGGTCCCAGCCTCAGAGTTTCTCATTCAGCACGTCTGGGGTAGGGCTGGAGGATTTGCATTTCTAACAAGTTCCTAGTGATGCTGATGCCGACACTGTTGCTGCTGGTCCAGCGACCACACTTAGAGAATCACTGATCTATGTGCTACAGAAGTACTAGCCAGTTAGTTGTCTAATCTCCTCTGCCAGGGAGAAAAAAGAAATAGAGGTTTCATTGTCTAGAACTTAACCATGAAATAAAAATAACAGGAAGAATATGCATGTTTTGTTTTGAACCCAAAGTATAAAGGTTTTTTTCTTATAATCATCATTCTTTAATTCAAACCATTCCATAGGCCATAAGTAAAGTTAAAACTGCTAACAGAGAAAAGACTATTGATATTTCTATCAGAGTATATAAAAAGGTTAATTATGATGTGCACATCTTTAAACATCTCCTTGCCGTGAGCCATCTCCAGAAATACTTGCCATAGAACTGAAATAGAAATGATTATATGAGTAAATTATCACCCACACTCCTTGCATGCATCATTTCATACTGCAAGCCTTTTCTCTTTTCAAGGAATAATGGTTTTACATTTTACTTTGTGATGGCACTCTAATTGCTAAATATAATAGGGGCATTATGCTACAAAGTTAAAAGATTCCAAGTGAAAAGATAAGTCAAATATAGTCATCTCATCCAGCCAATGATTCTTAAAGTGTGCTCCTCTTTTCTCCCAGCCGTCCCTGAATTCTGATCTCTCACAGGATGATTGAAACCAAATACCATGACAGAAAAAAGCTTAAAAGGGATGCTAGAATTCAACTAGTCCAGGCATCTGCAACTCTTGACTCACTGGCCAAATCTGGCCCACCATTTTTGTAAATAAACTTTTATTGGAAAACAGGCATGCCTGTTTGTTTACATATTTGGATGACTGCTTCCACACTACAATGATGGAGTTAAGTAGTTGCAACATAGACCATGTGATTCAAAGCCAAAAATATTTACTATTTCACTCTTGACCAGAAAGACTGGCTAACCCTTGGTCTAGTCCAACCTACTCATTTGGCAGGTGAGATAACTTATCCCGAGACAGGAAGAGGTAGCTCAGGGTTATACATTCAAACAGACACAGGATTGCAGAATGCCAGGCATCGTCCTCAGCAGCTCCCATAAGAGCTTTGGTCCCCAGAGAGTCCCATCCATCATTTACGTATTAGTAGAGAAGGGAATATTGGGGTAAGTTTGCATCTCATTACAATTTTCAAAGAGCCCTCCATATGACAAACCCAAAAAGAAGAGTGTGACAGACGTGTGCTTTGGTGTTAGTCCAAAATGTATAACGGCATCATTTTTTTTCACACGTGCACAAAACACATTAACTGCCTAACACTTATGCCCCATTTCAATAATTAAAATGTCCTTTTCATTGATAAGAGAATTCTTAGGATCATCTTGCCTTTCAGAAAATGTACTAACATTCTGTCATGTAATATTCTCCACAGTATCCAGAGCTTTCAGGAGAATGTGCCTGATGGTGTGAATTCTTATTTCCTCAAGGTATTAGACTCACAAATTGACAAAACCGTATGGGTGAGTGTGTGTGTGTGTGTGTGTTTACAGAAGTGTTTTTATGTGGTTTATACATCTGTGTCTAAAATAAAATGATACGATGATGCTAGGTGTAGTGGTCCCCCGATCTCTCTTATTTGTATGTTAAGGAAATATGTCTATTCTGTAAATGAAGCCAAATTGTACGGTTTCAGGCAAATGCACAGAGTTGTACAATGAATTTAAGAGGAGTGTTTTCACCAAAAGAACCATTATTTTATTTGTTCATGCATCAGTGCTTTATTGGGTATCTCCTCTGTGCCAGGAACTCACTGTGCTGAGACTGATTCACAAAGAGACTAAGATGATCTCACTGTCTGTTGGGGGAGGCTGTCATCTAAAGACATGTAGTACAATATTCCTGTAAGTTCTGCCATGGAGAGAGCACTGGAAGGGACATTTGAGCAGAGCCCTGAAAGGTAAATAGGGGCTTGCCAGGCAGCTATGCTCATTCCAGGGAAATGAAAACACAATTTTAGTGTTACCTCTCTTAGGAGCCTTTCTTGACTCCTCAGTCTTATTTAGACATCCCTCTTTTGTGTTCCAATAGCATACATCTATCATAGGACTTTTCTCTCTGCCTGGCCTTCAGTAGGTATTCATTAAATGAATGCATGGTGAGTGAATGAATGGATGAGTGAGTGAGGGAGTTAATGAACATACAAAAGGCAGAGGTGTGAACCACTATGGCCTTTTCAGGGAACTGCTTGTATGGCTAGAAGACAGAGCATGGGGAGGAGGGGACAGGCCCACTGGGAGAAAAGGCTAGAGAGGTAGATGAGGGTAAGAATATGGTGGACCTGTATACCACCCTAGGAACTTGTACTGTATTATTTCAGCAATTCCTTGTTGGTCCCTACTATGTGCCAATCCTGTGTTAGACTCTGGAGGTACAAGATCTGGCCCCTGCCCTTATGGAGCCTATTGTTTCACTGAAGCCTGTTAACCATGGATCCACATGGGCTCTGCATACAGACTGCCTGGGTTCCAGTTTTAATTTACCTTCACTAGCTATGTGGCCTTCAATTTCTCAGCACTTCAGTTTCTTTATCTATAAAATTAGGGTAATAATAGAACCTACCTCATAGTTGTTGTAATGATTAAAATGAGATAGTGTATATAAAAATGTCTCACACATAGGAAGTACTTAATAAATATTAGGCACTCTTATTGGGAAAACAGACATTGCACATAGAATTTTAAGTGTGTTGGAACCATAATTCGAAAAGATACATGTACCCCGTTGTTCATTGCACCACTATTTACAATAGCCAAGACATGAAAGCAACGTAAATGTCCATCAACAGAGGAATGGATAAAGAAGCTGTGGTACATATATGCAATGGACTATTACTCAGCCATAAAAAAAGAATGAAATAATGCCATTTGCAGCAACATGGATGGACCTAGAGATTATCATACTAAGTGAAGTAAGTCAGACAGAGAAAGACAAATACCGTATGATATCATTCATATGTAGAATCTAACATGGAAAAACCCAAATGAACTTTTTGGCCAACCCAATTAAAAAATTATATAAATGACCTTATTTACAAAACAGAAACAGACTCACAGATTTCGAAAGCAAACTTATGGTTACCAAAGGGGAAACGTGGGGTGGGGGAGGGATAAATTAAGAGCTTGGGATTAATATACACACACTACTATATATAAAATAGATAACCAACAAGGACCTACTGTATAGCACAGGGAACTCTACTCAATACTCTGTAAAAGAATCTGAAAAAGAATGAATATATGTGTATGTATAACTGAGTCACTATGCTGTACACCTGAAACTAACACAGCATTGTAAGTCAACTATACGCCAAAATAAAATTTTTGGCGTAGAGTAAAATTTAAATAAGTAAATAAATAAAGTGTGTTGGAGAGCTGCAGAAGGTGAGGCACAGACTGTAATGAGAGTGTGACTGTAGTGGATGGTGACAGGCACAGGATCAGCTGACACAATCTGGAGATTCAAGGGAAGCCTGTCTAGGGGAAGAGTGGGTGGAACGATGTTCTAAAATAAGGAACACCTTGTGAAAAGGGGAGAATTGTTGTGAGAGTGAATTACGATGAACACCAGTCTGGCTACAGTTTATGTATTGAGAGGAGTGGGGAGAGAAGAGTGACTGTAATTGAAGCTGGAGAGGCAGGCAGAGGCCAGCTCATGGAGCGTCTTATGAGTCATGGTAAGATTTTGGTCTTCATCCCAAGTTAGTGGCAACCAATGAAACGATTAAGCATGAGAGTAGAAAAACCAGAATTGTGTTTTTAAAAGATGGAGAGAAGTGGGCATATTCAAAAGAATAAAGGAACTGAATTAAGTGGTGATTGACTGGATATAAGATGTGAGGGAAAGAAAGGTATAAGACGTCTCCCAGACTTCTGGATTGAGCTGTTGAAGGGACAATGTACCATTTACTCAGCTAGGAACATGAAAGGAAGAGCAGATTTTCAAGTTCAAAGGTGACAGCAGTTGAAGTTAGGGGGCCAGCACAGATGGTGATGGAGTTCGGAATATAAGTGAACAGAGGAACCTGGGCAAAATGAGATTGCCAAGGAAAGTATATTAAGTGAGAAGACAACCAAGATAGAACTCTGGGGATAGAAGAGGAATCTGGAGGAGACTGAGCAGAAGTGATCAAAGATATCAGTTAAAAACTAGGAGATTTGGTATCACAGAAACCAAGGGAAGAGAAAGGAGGATATGGTCAACGTGATCAAATACTGTGCCACTTTTTAATAAGGACTGAAGATGGTCCACCTGATTTGGCAATTAGGATATTTCTGAACAGGGTCATTTAAAATTCTAGATGCTGGACACACTGATTTCTGGAGATCCCACCTCATATTATAGCAAACATTAAAATGTGCCAAACTCCATATTCAATTTATCTCATAAAAGACATGAGATTAAAATTTTTCCCTTTGAGATTAGTACTAATTTTTAAAAGTTTGTAGTTTCCTTTTTGTATTTAAGCCAATCAATTTTTCTGTAGATCACAAACATTTTACAGGTTCTTGAAAACCCAGAGGAGGTAGACCGTTATCAATGACTACCACATTCAGAGAAGGCTACGCTGGGTTATGGAGTGAGTGAGTGAGTGATGAAGTGAGGACAGTAAGAATGGACTTCTTTTTCACAAGCATAACTAGAAAAGAAAGGAAAGAGAGGGCGAGAGGCAAACAAAGGCATAAAGTCCAGGGAGGGTATGATTTATTTAAGATTAGAGCTTTTCTGCTCAACATCACTAATTATCAGAGAAATGCAAATCAAAACTACAATGAGGTATCACCTCACACCAGTCAGAATGGCCATCATCAAAAAGTCTACAAATAATAAATGCTGGAGAGAGCATGGAGAAAAGGGAACCCTCCTACACTGTTGGTGGGAATGTATATTGGTACAGCCACTATGGAGAACAGGATGGAGGTTCCTTAAAAAACTAAAAATAGAACTACTGTACGATCCAGTAATCCCACTCCTGGGCATATATCCGGAGAAAACCATTATTCGAAAAGATATATGCACCCCAATGTTCACTGCAGCACTACTTACAATAGCCAGGACATGGAAGCAACCTAAGCGTCCATCGACAGATGAATGGATAAAGAAGATGTGGTACATATACACAATCCAATATTACTCAGCCATAAAAAAGAACAAAATAATGCCATTTGCAGCAACATAGATGGACCTAGAGATTATCATACTAAGTGAAGCAAAAGACAGAGAAAGACAAATATCATATGGTATCACTCATATGTGGGATCTAATTTTAAAAAATGATACAAATGATGTTATTTACAAAACAGAAAAAGACTCACCGATTTTGAAAACAAACTTATGGTTACCAAAGGGGAAACGCAGGACGGGGAGGGATAAATTAGGAGTTTGGGATTAACATACACACACTACTATATATAAAATGGATGACCAACAAGGACCTACTGTATAGCACAGGGAACTCTATTCAATATTCTGTAGTAACCTACATGGGTAAAGAATCTGAAAACGAATGAATATATGTATGTGTATAACTGAGTCACTTTGCTGTACACCAGAAACTAACACAACACTGTAAATCAACTATACTCCAATAAAATTTTTTAAAAAAGATTAGAGCTTTTCACAGAGTTTGAAAGAAAAAAGTAGCCAAAAAAAAAAGATTGATGGTGCAGGAGAGACTATGAATATTTGATCAAAATGCTACTGGGGGAGAGAGCAGATAGGAAGTGATTCAGAACATAAGTAGATTCACCTTCTTGAAAGTCCCTCTTTCTCTGAGTCTAGATGGAAGGAAAGGAGGACAAGTGGGTAGATAGATGTTCACAGCCTATAGCTATTATTGATAATGTTAAAGTCAAGACTATCAAGTACCTCCAATACCTCCAGTCAGCATTGCTCTTCTTAAGATCAGAGAATACAAGAGTGGCACTGAGGAGGTTACAGCAGTTAGCAACTCTGTGTTTCATAAATAATCCCAAAGTACTCTGTGGTGTAGAGTGCTGTGTAGATGCCTGTTGGGGTTTGGCTCTGGTTCTTTTATAAGCCAAGAAGAGGCAAGTACTGTCTGGGAGTAAAATGCCCACCCACTTGTGTCAAGCAAATTGATTTGTCAAAGATACCGTCTGATATATTAGTTGATATACACAGAGAAAGCAAGAGGTATATGGAAAGTGCATTAACTCTTTGGGCCCACTAGGGCAACAATAGTAAGTCATTGCTACAGTACTAAATGGTTCCCCGAATGGCCTCAAAGAGTAAATGCACCCCCAAAGAGTCTCAGGTGGTCCCAGGTGGTCATTTGCCCTCAGAGACTCAGAGTGATTACAAGTACTTTTCAAGAGCTGGGTCAGCTCCACTTTACAGATAAGGAAACTGAAGTTTATTCTAGGCCACTTGGCCAGTATGACAGAGCTTAGGTAAGACATTAGCCAGCTAAAGTGGTTAACTAATAATTAGCATTGCTTTCCAGTGATCATCTTAGTAAATGTATGTCGTTCAAAATGTAATTGTTCACAGTGAAATACTCCATATTTTTTCCCCATGGAGTACACACATGGTTCCAATAAGATGAAATTGAATGGTCTTTTGCAAGAACTTTATTTCAGTTGTGGGTTTTTGTTAGATGGTTGTCAGTTGTAGAAATTTGAATGAAAGCTCAAGTTAATAAAGGAGGTAGGAAGTAAGAGAAGTTGAGGTAGGACCCAGGTTTTGAGAGTGTGTTTATCAGGCTTATGCATGGACTAAATTGGATCATCTTTGAAAGTGTCACTCAATGACCCATGAGTGTTTCAGAGCTGAAAGGAGCTTTGAGATCCTCGACTCAAGGGTGCTTTTTTACAAATGGAAAAATTGGCCCCAGCGTGGGCCTGTAGCCTTAAGCTAACAAAGTGAGACAGCCCATTTACCTGAAGGCAACAAGGAAGAAGGGCTTCCCAGGACTGCAAGTCTAGAGGCCACTTCCAGAGAGGTGGAGAAAGATAGCATTGTACATGGTCACTATTATAACTCAGGTTTATCATAAAAAAAGGCTACCAAGTTTTTGCAAAATATACATTTGGTCACTAGGCCTTCTTCCCCTTCAAAGGAAATGACAATGTAAGTAGACAAAAAGAGCAAGAAAAGTTGGTTTCCAAATGACAAGCATGTAAAATTTAAGTCAAGGATGTTCCAGCCCACGGCTTATCCACCTCTTCACCTCAAAGTTTACTGGAATGGCCAAGGGCTTATGGAATTTTGTGACTAGATGCTGAGTTGTGAATTTTCTAGAAAGAGAAAAATTAAGGCTGCAACAATAAACTGTGCTCTGTGAGCACAATTGAATCTTGATTATTTTTGATGATGCTTCTTAGTATAATATTATGAATGTGTTATTCTAAAGCTTACATAGAAGAGCAGTGCTGTGTGTAATTTTTGCCTAAAATGGTAGTTTTTTGGTCAGTGGACCAAGAATGAGGACAGCTCAGGGTTCTGGGATTGCATGAAATGGGACATTGGTTTTGTTTTGTCTTGTCTTTGGTGATTAGATTTAGGACATAAGTGCCAAAATAACCCATTTTAATCAACAAGAGGACTTCCCTGTTGATGTCTTGGCTGAGTTCAGTGAGTTGTACAAACACAGAAAAAGCAGACTTGAGTATAGGCAGAAGGGTGGCTCAAAAAGGAAATTCAGCTTTATTGCCTAAATAAAAGATGCATAAGATTATTAACCAAAATAAATATAAGGGTCAAATAATTACAATTGCATTCATCTCTTTGGGGATTTAGGACTTCTCTAATATCTATAAATTAAGAATAGCTATTAGTGAATTCGTAATTTAAGAATAATCCCTTGCACTATGTATGTCACGTGTTACACATTACAGAGTGCTTTCATCTATTATGACTTTGATGTTCACAACAAATCTGACGTGGGCAGGGCAAGTGTTATTATCCCCATTTAACAGATGAGCAAGTTAAAGCTGAAGATGGTCCAGAGCTCTTTCCATAGAAAACACTGTCTCTAAGGTCCTGTTAGCAGTCCCTTTCCGATGAATAATAACTTCTTTGCTCAAGTAAGGGCTGAGCCTTTGAGCACAACTGTCATTTAATATACGTGTTGACCAAAGATGTGTCCACTCTGCCCTGGAAACATAAGTAGTGTGCCACCAATATGTCTTTATGAAATTCAAGCAGGCTAACTTTTTCTAGCAATAAAGATTGAAATATAGCAGCACTATTCACACAATAGCTAGACATGGAAACAACCGAAATGTCCATCGACAGATGAATGGATGAAGAAGATGTGGTGTATGTATACAATGGAATACTACTCAGCCATAAAAAATAATGA
The DNA here is from genome assembly GCF_949987535.1 of Balaenoptera acutorostrata. Lineage (NCBI taxonomy): Eukaryota > Metazoa > Chordata > Mammalia > Artiodactyla > Balaenopteridae > Balaenoptera > Balaenoptera acutorostrata. The sequence continues at coordinate 63,449,976 of NC_080070.1, forward strand.
AATAATGCCATGTGCTGCAACATGGATGGATCTAGAGATTATCATACTAAGTGAAGTAAGTCAGAAAGAGAAAGACAAATACCATGTGATATCATTTATATATGGAATCTAAAATATCACACAAATGAACTTATCTATGAAACAGACACATAGACATGGAGAACAGACTTATGGTTGCCAAGGGGGAAGAGATGGAGGAGGGATGGACTGGGAGTCTGGGATTAGCAGATGCAAACTATTATATAGAGAATGGATAAACAACAAGGTCCTACTGTATAGCACACGGAACTATATTCGTTATCCTGTGATAAAACATGATGGAAAAGAATACGAAAAAGAATGTATATATATGTATAACTGAATCACTTTGCTGTACAGCAGAAATTAACACATTGTAAATCAACTATGCTTGAATAAATAAATTTTTTAAAAATGGAAAAAAAGATTGAAACAAATTAAGGAGAGTGCAAATTAAACATATGTTTTCAGTTGATGGTAGGAATGTAAAGAGGAGCCTAATTAATGAATTTGTTAATGGCTCTTCCCACTTTGCTGGATGCCCAGTTATCAGTGCCAATGAGGTTTGGACTTTGGCCATAATATTTAGCTGTTTCTCCAAAAGCCATTTTCATTCATCCTCCAGTTAAGGTTACCTAAGTTGCACAGTGCACTTTTGCAAGCTTGGTGGAAGTTCTGAATGCCTCCAGACCAGTATTCCCTAAAAATCTGTAAAATATTCTTTACATGCCAGCTGTTGTGCTCCTTTGATCCCTCAATTTGCATATGGTACATTACTCTACAAGAGAGTTTTCTTTCCGTTTCACCAAATGCAGGTGCACAATCATTCCATGAGATCTCTCATAATTGGGCATGTAAATTACCCCCCCCCAGGTTGAAGGTCTAAAAAAATTAGTTTCTCTTTTTGACCCAGCTCGTAGAGAAATGGAAATAAGAACACAAATAAACAAATGGGACCTAATGAAACTTAAAAGCTTTTGCACAGCAAAGGAAACCATAAACAAGACCAAAAGACAACCCTCAGAATGGGAGAAAATATTTGCAAATGAAGCAACTGACAAAGGATTAATCTCCAAGATTTACAAGCAGCTCATGCAGCTCAATATCAAAAAAACAAACAACCCAATCCAAAAATGGGCAGAAGACCTAAATAGACATTTCTCCAAAGAAGATATACAGATTGCCAACAGACACATGAAAGAATGCTCAACATCATTAATCATTAGAGAAATGCAAATCAAAAGTACAATGAGATATCATCTCACACCGGTCAGAATGGCCAACATCAAAAAATCTACAAACAATAAATGCTGGAGAGGGTGTGGAGAAAAGGGAACACTCTTGCACTGTTGGTGGGAATGTAAATTGATACAGCCACTATGGAGAACAGTATGGAGGTTCCTTAAAAAACTAAAAATAGAACTACCATACGACCCAGCAATCCCACTACTGGGCATATACCCTGAGAAAACCATAGGTCAAAAAGAGTCATGTACCAAAATGTTCATTGCAGCTCTATTTACAATAGCCAGGACATGGAAGCAACCTAAGTGTCCATCATCGGATGAATGGATAAAGAAGATGTGGCACATATATACAATGGAATATTACTCGGCCATAAAAAGAAATGAAATGGAGGTATTTGTAATGAGGTGGATGGCGTTAGAGTCTGTCATACAGAGTGAAGTAAGTCAGAAAGAGAAAAACAAATACAGTATGCTAGCACATATATATGGAATCTAAGGTAAGAAAAAAAAGGTCATGAAGAACCTAGTGGCAAGACGGGAATAAAGACACAGACCTACTAGAGATTGGACTTGAGGATATGGGGAGGGTGGGGAGGGGGAGGGGTGAGATGTGACAGGGTGAGAGAATGTCATGGACATATATACACTACCAAATGTAAAATAGATATCTAGTGGGAAGCAGCCGCTTAGCACAGGGAGATCAGCTCGGTGCTTTGTGACCACCTAGAGGGGTGGGATAGGGAGGGTGGGAGGGAGGGAGATGCAAGAGGGAAGAGGTATGGGAACATGTGTATATGTATAACTGATTCACTTTGTTATAAAGCAGAAACTAACACATCATTGTAAAACAATTATACTTCAATAAAGATGTTTTAAAAAAAAACAAAACAAAAAAACCAAATACCAAATCTCAAAATCAGGAGGGGAAAAAAAAAAAATTAGTTTCTCATGAAGACAATGAAAACTGCAGTATTTGTAATTCATGTATTTTTTTCAATCGTCTTCCTGCCCAAAGCAACCTCACAAATGGCACCATTGTGGGAAGGGTTGTTTAGCTGGTGTAGGTTTGTAGAAAATTTTTTTTCCAAAACCATAAATCAGTGATGAAATATATTGGCTCATTTTGCTTTCTGAAAAAGCCCACCAAATTTTTTTGTTTTTATGTTTACTTTTAAAATCTTCCCAGATACTTAAGAATTCTTGGACTCTGTATCTTCTCAAGTATTACTTTTTTCTTCTGCAGCCATTTTCTATAAAAATGTACTTGCCTCACACCAAGAATACCAAACTGAAATACTCAGGTGGAAAAAGGTTTTTTTCATTTCTCAGTTACATTTAGGTGTACGGATGCTAACTGGAGTATAATAAAGGGATTATGAACCTTTAGACATTATGGAAAATCTGGGCTTCTTAAAATATCGAGTGTCTTTAGCCTTAATTCTATAACCAGAAGTTAAAAGGATATATGAAAGATCAAATAATTATCCTATTGCAAATCAGATCCCAGCAGTTACAGTTTATCCTATAACTCTTTGTAAAGTGTCAAAACTTATATCACATCTCGCATAAAGAAAAGTGTATGATTTTTCATGCAAACTGAGAATTTCATTAATAATTCAGATTTTACTCATTAATAATTCAGATTTTAAGATGATTTTGAATGTATTGTCAATATAAAATGAATTTTTATTGATATGAATTGTTGCTTTACTCTAAATTTACAAAGTCATTAAACAAACACATAAAGAAGGAACACACACATTTTCTCCAAATGACTTCTTTCATTCTTAAGCGTTGTTCAAAGCTTGGGCTGATACCATGAAAGACCAAAAAAAAAATTCTTCTCTGCTTTTTCTTTAACTTAGTTTCCAAGCCAAATTTTACAATCACATTTAGGTCACTGAACTTTGATTGTTTATATTTTATAGAAAGGAAAAAGAGTATTAGACTTGGTGTCCTTTATACGCCAAATAAGGCATAGTAGAGCCTTAAATTGTTTGCAATAATGATCAGATCAGAAGGAAATGCATGCTTTTATATTATACAGTATTCTGTTTGCTAAACTCAGACTGCCAGCCTCTTGCCACCCCACCTCCGCTAACTTAGTGGGTCCCTTCTCTGGATGTCACATAGGAAGCCTGTGCTGGTAGAGTGGGGGAACCTGAGACAGGTGAACTCAGACACCAACTTCAGGCTCAGAAAGATTCGAGAGAGTTCTAGGTCCAATAGGCTTTGCGGAAAAAAATAATTGTGTGCCATTAACATGGGCAGTTTGTCCAAATTGGTTCTTCTTAAATATGCTTTCTGGTCAGCTGTCTTTACTTTCCATTGATCATCAGGCCATTGGGAGAAATAAAAGGATTTTTGCAAAGTATCTGTCCTTCCCGGAGACTGCATTCTGGGTATGAAAATGTATCGCCCCAATACCCTTTCCTGAGAGCCTGCCAATCATCTTATCTTCCCTCACTCATCCTTGCCTGGAGCTCAAGTCCCAGGCTCCTTTTACCTATGGGATTGTTTCTCATCCACTTTAGATTGTGCCAACTTGCTTTCTTCAGCACATTGTTGGTGCTAAATAAATGGTGTCATTTGTAGTAATAATGGTGATGATAATGAATCTTAAAACACCTAACTAATCCCAGTGAACTCTCTGTGATGTTAAGGCTGTAGAATACGTGGTTGACTAACAGTGATAATGACTGAAAACGAGGTGATAAATTACTATGCAGATTGCTGATGGCCTATAATTGTCTCAAAAGGAGGACATTTTATAATAGTCCAATCCTATTTAAACAAATATATGTGTAGTGTTGTAGACATATAGGATTGCATCTGTACAATTTTTACAGTAACCTGCTCCATAAAATACAGGGACACCAAACGCGGACACTCTTAAGGTCAAAGGCCATGAGAGGTAAGAATTAGGGTTGTGTTTGTCCTTTCTTGAATGTTGCATTGTTCCTGATCTGTAAGTATAACTTTAGAGACTCCACCAATATAAACACAAAACTACCTAGTTATGAGCCTGTGTTTACACAGTCCGGATTCAGGTTCATTTGCACTTGCTGTCAAAAATGTCCTAATTCTTCTTTTGAAAAGTAGCGATAATTTGTATTTTGATGCCATTCACTCTGCAGGTTAATTTAAATTTACAAATTTTATAAAAGGCCTTGTGTGTGTGTGTGTGTGTGTGTGTGTGTGTGTGTGTGTATGTATTTTTACCATGTTGCCATACTTTTTTTCTTTTGAGTAGCATTGTTCTTTTCTAAGGAACTGATTGTGTGGTAGACCGTCGGATCATTGCAGGGAGCACAGATGAAAAGCCTGTTATTCCAAAGGATTAAATTACAATTCTTAGTGAACCATTGCCAGGCTATGTTTTCAAACCCAGAGAGGACTGGAAATAGGAAATGTTATGCCTTGAAAAGGGGTGGGTACCGTTGAGTGGTTGAGAAAGAATAACCATCCTAGTAAGTGTTATTAAATTCTCTTCAAGTAAAATCATGAAGCAAATAAAAGATGATAAAAATCTGTAAAACATCCAAATGATCAGGAATAATAACTGAGTTTGTAAGCAGTAATGATATCATGGGATGGATTTTTATTGAATTATAAAGATGGACAAGGAAAATAATCTAATAGATGTAGCATATGCACATGAATATACAAAAACGATTAAGATCCAAACCTCACTTCAAAGCTCAAGAAATATGGGGGCAGAGGACCTAATATTTGCAAATCACTGATAGCTTGCATATGAGCTCTCTTGGGAAGGATTATAAAATGTAGTGGGGAAACAAAATGAAAGCGAGTCTCTACCAAGGTTACTTGGAGCAGGATAAGTGAGCCTTCCCCAAAAGTCTGACCTGCTAAAACCAAGAGGAGAAATCAGTTGTCTTTTGAGACTCCAAACATTAGGGAAGTATCATATAACCTGGGAGGGAATGGGATAAATAAATTTGGGAAAGCAAACACCATAGAGAAAAGATGTTTTGAAATTCAATTCCGAAATATGCTAATGGATTTGGAGGGAGATAAAGGATTTGGGTGGCCAATGGCATAGAGACCCTGAAGGAGAAAAGAAACTGACAATTTAGACAATGGGGACTCTACAGGATGCCACTGTGGTTTCTGCTAGTTTATCACTATACAAATCAGGAACAAACTCCACATGAAATGCTGTAAAAAAAAAAAAAAAAGAAAGAAAAAAGTTCAAAAATATGCACTGACGGTTTCCCATATTTTGGGCACATATCAAGTATGATGGCAGGTGTTTGGGATAAAAAGGTGGGTGAGATACAATCTGCTCATTAAGAGTTCACTGTATATTGGAGAAAAGAGAGACACATAAACAGATAATCCCAGTAAAAGAAAATGGAGCAAATGCTACAAGCATATGTAGTACAAAGGAAGCTGAAGAGGTACAATTTGCTTGGCGGGGAGAAATCAAGAAATGCTTTGGAAAGGGGATAATGTTTGGATTGGAACTTGAAGGATGAATAAGAGTTCTCTGGGCACAAAGAAAACAGATGCAAAGAATAAGGTGCATACAGTGTAACGAGTTCAGGGCGTGTGAGGTTGGAGAATGGTGGAGTCAGACTGTGAAGGGCCTTCTGTACCATGCTGAGGGGTCTGGCCTTAACCAGGTAAGAGACAGAGAGCATTACTAGCTTTGAAACAGGGGAATGACCAGATCTAATGTGTGTCTCAGAATGGAAGCTCTGGCTGTGAGGGGTAAGGTAAGGCTCAAGTCTTGTGGTCATTGCAACAGAAGAGCAGGGAGATGAGAGAATGGATTCCATAGAATCTTTGGAGATGACACGAATAGACTTTCATGAGCTATTAAATGTTAGGGGTGAGGAAGAGGGAAAGTTGAAGGGGCCCCGCCCCAGCTCCTAAAATGGTGATGCTATTAACTGAGATAGAGAATACTGGAAAAGGAACACACCATTTACGCCTGTAGCAGGGCGACATGTGGCGGCAGGGGAGGCTAACAAATCTTTTGTTAAAATCCTCCTTGTATAGTGGAGGCGTCTCCAACTCCGAAAGGATCAGCCAGAAGAGTGTCCTCGCTCTGCCTCACCCGACTATGTCCTTGAGGAGACTCAAGGGGTCAGAACACATTTCACTGGAATTTTACTTAATTTTTAACTACTACAAAACTATATATTTTTTTTAAAAAGGCATATTCAAGTGTGTCACATACAAAATGTTACTACAGTAGAGGCCAACAACATGCTTACTGGCCTCGCCAGGTTAACTCTCTTGGTACAGCCCTCAGAACAAATGAAGCTCCCCCTTGTTACTTAGCAATGGAATGGTATCCTTAGATCACAAGGCAACTTGTTTAAAAACTCTATTTTTTACCATTTCCAACAGTTTATCATTGTAATCAAGAAAAATCTTGATAATATGCAAGAAGTAAGAAATCACAGAAATAAATTGGTTGCTGAAGCTCACGTAAGATAATTGTCATTAATCCCCTAATTTTAATTTTTGGCATTCATCAAAACAGGCTTGTTTTCTCATTGAATTTGAATAAATATGATAAATCTGAACTGATACAATGTTTATTAAAAATATTCTTCCTATCTGTTTTATATATTTGTGATTCTTCATAAGATTCCTTCGGAAAAGAGGGTTCTACTCCTAAAAAAAGTCTTTTAAAAAACTGAATGTAAAGTGTTATACTCCTTCTTTTTCTACTGACTTTTGTTTCTGAGATTGTTAAGCAAGTCTTCAATTTATTGGACTCATTTAAGATTCTAAAACCATCTTTTCTCTCTTCTCACACACATCCATATTTTTCTCCCTGCTCCCCACTTCTCCCTCTGAGCTTGGTGTTTGTGTAAGACAATAACAGGAACAATCTGATTTGGCAGGATAATAATCAACCAAAATGTGTCTCTTCTGTTTTTCATTTTGCTTGATTACAACATCAAAATGCTAGAATGGGTGAACTATTTTGAAGTCTGGGATTTGAAAACACCTGTTTAGTGATGTGGATGTGTGAATTTTCCTATTGAACAATAATAGCAGCTTACTCTGTCACTTTCACACTTTGATTACAAAAACAGTGGTCTGGACATCTCCTGGAAAAATATATTCGGAGGTTATGGTAGCAGTTGAAATTCTCATGGAAGAATAAAAATGTACATTAGGACAATTTACACTTATTTTATTTGTTATACAATCTTATATAAGCAACGATCAACTCCTCTGTCCTAAGTAACTTTTTAATGTGTTATGTGAACTTCATCAGCAGCTCCTTGATTGGGTCTCAAGCACTAATCAGGCCCATCACAAGTACACTGGATGCTTAGACATCTTGCCTCCATCATGAAGAGTAAGTAGGATCATAATGACTAATCACATTAGCATGATTTAAAAATGCAGAGCGTGAATAGCTTTTTTCCCCAAGATTTGTAGTAAAAACATACGCACAATAAGACTGCAATAATTCATTACACCATTGGCTTGTTTATATTATAACATATTTATGTGCCCAGAAGAATGAAACCATAAAACCACCATTAACAAGCAGACGAAAGAGATTGTTTTTTTAACCGAATTCAGGATGAACATATAAAAAAAAATATTTCAAAGAAGGGAAACTGCTATCTTTTTATGTCCTCTAAGACATTACAAAACCCAGTCTCACTAAAGATCTTTTTAGTAACCTATATTTTGTACTTCCCACTAAGAACCACTTTCTGCCCATAAAGCCAAACAGTGAGTTCCAGGTGAAGTCACTGCAAATCACAGAAGCATGTCACTAAGGGAAAATTCATTCCCGTGAATTTTCATGGGAAAATTCCCACGTTTCCATGAAAGCAAAAACCCTTACCTTCGGGGGAAGATATCCCATTTACAAATAGTATATTGCCACCCAAATGGATGTAAATTCACTGACTCCCTCTCAGGACTTGGGGTGTCTGCTTTAGGGCTGAATTGGTCTGCTAAATATTAGCTAGGTACTGAGCAAGGTGCCTTAGATGCAACTATGAAAAATGACAAACGGTTCTTTCCTTCTACAAGCTTACCATCTAGTGAGGAAAGCACTAGATACTAATTATAGTATCAAGAGTTCTGTCCTGGAGGGTGTAATGACAGTGTTGATACCTGGAAGGTAAGCAGGAGTTCAGGGGAAAGGACATAATGATGCAAAGTATTCCAGGCAAAGTATTCCATTACAAGGAATGTTTAAGGAACTGAGAATAGTTTGTGATCAAATGATTATTGAATATTTGTTGAGTGCATACAGCTAAACTATAGATTACAAGGGAGAAAGTGGTGAAAAACAAAGCTAAAAGGGATTCAGGGGGCCAGATTTATCAACTTAAACATTCAGGGGCCAGGGGCCTATCAGTGCAAAAGATAGACATGGTTATCTGCCCTCAGGGAGCTAATAGTTTAGTAGGAGAAAAAGATTTTTAAAAATCAACACTAATGTCAAATTGTGAGCAATAAAATGAAGAAAACAAATGGGTGTGAGGAGAGAGTAACAGGAAGAATCTACTTAAGATGGGCTCAGAGGAGACATCTCTGAGGTGAGATTTGAAGGATGAAAAAGGGTCAGATCATGAAGGGCCTGGTGAACCTTTTTAGTGAGTTGTGGGTTTTGTGGGTTTTTTTGAATTTTGTTTTTTTTTATACAGCAGGTTCTTATTAGTTATCTATTTTATACCTATTAAGTGTATATATGTCAATCCCAGCCTCCCAATTCATCCAACCACCCCCTCCCACTTTCCCCCCTGTGTGTCCATACATTTGTTCTCTACCTCTGTGTCTATTTTTGCCTTGCAAACTGGTTCATCTGTACCATTTTTCTAGGTTCCCATATATGCATTAATTTACGATCTTTGCTTTTCTCTTTCTGACATACTTCACTCTGTATGACAGTCTCTAGGTCCATCCACGTCTCTACAAATGACCCAGTTTCATTCCTTTTTATGGCTGAGTAATATCCATTGTATATATGTACCACATCTTCTTTATCCGTTAGTCTGTCGATGGGCATTTAGGTTGCTTCCATGACCTGGCTATTGTAAATAGTGCTGCAATGAACATTGGGGTGCATGTGTCTTTTTGAATTATGGTTTTCGCTGGGTATATGCCCAGTAGTGGGATTGCTGGGCCATATGGTAATTCTATTTTTCATTTTTTAAGGAACCTCCATACTGTTCTCCATAGTGGCTGCACCAATTTACATTCCCACCAACAGTGCAAGAGGGTTCCCTTTTCTCCACACCGTCTCCAGCATTTGTTGTTTGTAGATTTTCTGATGATGCCCTTTCTGACTGGTGTGAAGTGATAGCTCATTGTAGTTTTGATTTGCATTTCTCTAATAACTAGTGATGTTGAACAGCTTTTCACGTGCCTCTTGGCCATCTGCATGTCTTCTTTGGAGAGATGTCTATTTAGGTCTGGGAGTTGGGGTTTTATCTTGATGGTTATCCATGTTTAAAGGTTTTAAGTAGAGGAGAGATGCAATCAACTTGTATTTTAGACAAATCATTCTGGCTGCTGTGCAGAGTCTGGAGATGAACAAGGCAGAAGGAAGAGGTAGGGAGATCAGCTGGATGGCTTTTCCAGTGAACCGGGTGAGAAAGAATTTCCTACTGCCAGAATATTTTAGTAACAGTGCTATTAGGTAGAGGTAATATTAAAATATTTAACAATCAGTTTGGCATGAGCATTAACTCATCAGGATGGATGGTAGCTTCAGCACTGAGCAGGGTCTGCAGACTTCTCTCTGCTGGGCCAGGCTGGATAGACAGGTGGAACCCAGAGGTGAGGCCAACACAACTGGGGCTTAGACTAGCAGCTCTTTGCAACCAGTATGGAAGTATTTCAATATTTCAGCAACAGACACAACTGTAGTAGTCTGGGAATTTGGTATAGAGAGCCAGGGAAAGATTCAGGAGATGGTTAGGAAAGAGAAGGCTTACATTTGGGTAACAAGTGAGGTGAGCCAAAGGGAGGGGTTAGTGATTAGCCTCTGGGTTCTCCTTGGACAACCAGGTAAACTCATTTATTTATTCAGCACTTTATGTTTAAGACACCTGAGAGATTTGAAATGTCAAGAGGGCCGTTGGATATGTGAGGCAGGAACGCGGGAAAGATCTGGGCTGCAGAAATAAATGTGGGAGTTTTCAGTACATCATTTGAAGCTAAAGAGTGGATGAGGTCCCCAAAGGAGAGACAATAGAACCCAGGACGCAGGCCTGAGCAACTCTGCCATTTAGAGTTTGTCAAGAGGAAAAGGAGCCTTTGATGGCAGAAAGAGTGGCTACTATTGTCAAGGAAAACGAATCCTGTGAGGTTTCGGAAGCTAAGAGCGGAGAGTGTTTCCAGGAGGAGGGAGTGGCCGGCTGTGTTCTAAGCTGTGGAGAGAGTGAGTAAGAAAGAGAGGACTGGAGACTCTCAGGGATTTAGCAGCACAGAGATTGTTGGTGACCTTGATAAGAGCAATTTCAGTGGGCGGTGAGCACAGAGGTCAGACTGTCTAGCACTGGAGGTGAATGAGAGGTGGGGAGGTAGAGATGGTGTGTACAAGACAACTTCTTGCAGTGATGTGGGACTTGGATTTTTTTTTTTTTTTAAAGGGAAGAGGCTTAAGCAAGTTTAATTGCTAGTAGGAGAAGCAGTAAGGTATTTTAATAGATTCCAGGGGTCAGCAAACTAGGGCTACTGCCTGTTTTTATAAATAAAATTGTATTGGAACCCAGCCACTCCCATTCATTTATGTATTATCTATGACTGTTTTTATGCTGTAACAGCTTACTTACTTTAGTAGTTGTGAAAGACACCCTATGACACAAAACCAAAAATATCTACTCTCTGACCCCCTTACTGAAAAAGTTTGTTAGCCCCTGGGTTAAACTAAAGTATTACATGCCCTTTTAATTTCCACAGAAATGCAAATAAATGCATACCATATATAAATGCATACATAATGACATACACTAACAGTTTCCCAAGTCAAAAGTGCTACGGAAATTCTCCTTCATTAGTTTACCAATTTATCAATTTAAAAAAAAAGACAAAAAGACGTAGCTACTGCTCTTCTGTGCATACTACATATCTGTTGTTGACAATATAAAGTAAACACATTTTATTCACTGCAGCACACCTAGTACCTGGCGCTGAGCCTGACATGTGATAGGTGCCCAATAAACACTGGTTGAAGCAAAGAAGAGAAGGAACCGGGTGCTGTACTAGGGAATTGCCTGGGGCAAGGGGTAGGGGAGCTTTTTAGATTTGGGTAAATAGCAGAGGATTCCCTGTGTAAATGAACTTAGAACCATCCCAGTGAGGTTTGTGGGGGCTGGAATAGATCACATTCCTCTAGAATTAATCTGGAAAGTGAGGGGGAAATGGCTTGGGGGGATCTGGCTAAAGCTGAAGAGTATCCTTGATGTGAAAACAAAATCACAAAGTGGCAGTTTGTAGTTTGGCAGCAGGAAAGGGCAGTCTGCACAGTTCTTTATTTGTTGTGATGAAACAGAAAGTAGAGATGAGCTGAATTTATGTACAGTTCAAGCCAACTTATTCCTCAGGAGCATGTGTTGCTCTGTTAAAAAGTAGGTTAAAGTAACAAGTCAAAAAATGAAAATTTCCAAAAACATTTTGTTTAACTGAAAACAAGCATATGTAAGTTGACCAATCTTTTGACATAGGAGCAAGGCTTTTGAGCACAGGGCATCACTCTTGAATAGAGAACATCCATAACATTAACTGAGATTTAAAGTATGGGTGTCTTTAAAGGAGAATGAAAACTTATAGATAAAGGGGAAGCGATCTGAGTGCAGAATTCTTCTAGAGTTTTTCCCACAATCTTTTGCAGCTATATCGCTCACACTTTATGAAGCTTTTGACTTGTTCACTAGAAACAGCTCTTTTCTTTGTCTTCATATTTCATCTATTTATGTAATATTTAATGGTATCACATCATTAAAATAACAAAACGCAAGTGTCATAAACAGACGTAGGAAACAACTGCTTCACAGGGAGGATACAATTCATATCAGAAGGTAACCTACTAACCTTGTTCTGTGGTGGGAACGCTGGGGTACAAAGGGAATAGGCAGTGATTCTGGTGACTCCAGGAAAGGGAGGCAAGTTAAGAGTGTTCCTCAGGACTTCCCTGGTGGCGCAGTTGTTAAGAATCTGCCTACCCAAGACGGGAATAAAAACACAGACCTACTAGAGAATGGATTTGAGGATATGGGGAGGGGGAGGGGTGAGATGTGACAGGGTGAGAGAGTGTCATGGACATATATACACTACCAAATGTAAAATAGATAGCTAGTGGGAAGCAGCCGCGCATAGCACAGGGAGATCAGCTTGGTGCTTTGTGATCACCTAGAGGGGTGGGATAGGGAGGGTGGGAGGGAGCGAGATGCAAGAGGGAAGAGATATGGGAACATATGTATATGTATAACTGATTCATTTTGTTATAAAACAGAAACTAACACACCATTGTAGAGCAATTATACTTCAATAAAGATGTTTAAAAAAAAAAAAAAAGAAGAATCCGCCTACCAATGCAGGGGACACGGGTTTGAGCCCTAGTCTGGGAAGATCCCACATGCCGCAGAGCAACTAAGCCCATGTGCCACAACTACTGAGCCCACGTGCCACAACTACTGAAGCCCGCATGGCTAAAGCCTGGGCTCCACAAAAGAGAAGCCACCACAATGAGAAGCCCATGCACCACAACGAAGAGTAGCCCCCGCTCTCCACAGCTAGAGAAAGCTCACGCGTAGCAACGAAGACCCCACACAGCCAAAAATAAATAATAAATAAATAAATTTATTTAAAAAAAAAAAGACTGTTTCTCTGTGAGTGTGGTACAAGCATGTTACAGGGCCCCAGCTGGTGCTCCTTGAGTCACTGACAAGCTGCCAGCATGGCTGGGTCCCCTGAATGTTGACTTGGGGCAGCTGTCCCAAGTCATCACACTCTAGGGACTGTGCAGTATTGTGCCCTGGAAAGCATGCATTAAACACTTGCTTTAGCTTCTTCTGGAATGTAGTATGTGGAATAATAGATGACTCCTCTTAACAATGCAACTACCAGAGAATTACAACTGATGAGAGACCAGCCTTATATATCCCATAGCAGATTTAGCTTTGCAAGGCACATTTAACGTTCTCAAACTGCTGAATCTAGAGAGAGACAGTAAAATCTCTGTAAGCATATTCTGGCAGCAAGTCACCTGGTAACTAACAAAGAACACCCAAAATAGCAGGCAAAGATGACTGAACAATATAAAAGTCGAGAATCAAAGCAGTGGTTAATATATCACCATGAACTGAGACTGGGGAGCCCACGTTTTGCAGCAAAGGCCCAGCCAGCTTTCTAATTTATTTTATGCTAAAATTGGGTTGATAAAAAATGACCCTATTCTCTGCTGTCAATACTTTGGAAAAATTTTCCAATAGTTTGGAAATGAGGGAAATAAGATTTCCCTGTGAGAGTTAACTGTAAAACCAAGAATGTCATTGATTACATATAGATATGCAGTCTCTCAAGAGATCGAGTATTTCCAATATGAAACCTTTTCATATTGTTCTATATCAAGGCCTTAAGTAATGGTAGAACTTGAAGGGGCCTAATAGGTTCAAATGTTAGGACTCAGAAAGGTTACATGATATGTTCAAGGTCCTAAGGTCAATTATGAGTTAATCCAGCCTATGACCTAGGTCTCCCAGGTCCTAGTCTAATGTTTTTCTCATTGTAACACCCACCTTCTAGTTGGAATTTTCTGATTAGCTGGGGTCACTGTATCCTTAGAGATATGGTTACTATAGCTGAGGAACAAATTACCCTAGAAATCAATGAGGTAAAACAACTGTTTATAATGCTTATTGGGTCTGTGGGTCACAATTCAGACAGGGGCTGTGGAGATGACTTGGGGCTAAGATCCCCTGAAGACTCACTCACTCACTCACTCACACGTCTGCTGACTGATGGTGGCTCTCGCTGGGACCTCAGCACCTACAAGTAGCCTCTCTGTGTAGCTTGAGCTTCCTCACAACATGGTGACTGGCTTCCAAGAGTGGGCATCACAAGACAGTCAGGCAGAGGCTATATTGCCATTTATGACCCACCTGGGAAGTCAGGCAACATGACATCCACCCCATCCTCTTTTTGTTGGGGCAGTCATAAAGTTCTACCCCAGTCCAAGGGGAAGGGAATAGACTGCACCTCTTGACGGGAAGTGGCAAGGTCCTGGAACAGCGTGTGGGGTCAGAAATATTGCTGTGGCCTCTTATGGAAATTACAATCTGCTACAACTAGAATTAAATGCCTTCTTTACAAGAAAAAATTAGAGGGAGAAAAGAGGCAGCAGAAGAACAACTAACCAGTCACACCTGAAGTCTGAGTATGCCTGCTCCCATTTCTCTCCCTCTGGGAAACTTTGCAATCTGTGCTTACTGCAAATTGAATGGGAATAAAGCATGTTAACTCAACATGATTGAAGCTTTTATTTCATTTAACTGTCTAGCTTGGTGTGTTGGAAAGTATGTTTCCAGCTTTTATGCTAGGGATAAGATGTATCCTTCACAATGAGGAAAAGGGGAAAAACTATTTTAATTGAAGAACTTATTTTTTAAAATAGATCATGTACTAGACTATAAAGAAAACATCAACAAATCTCCTAAAGCACAAAGTGCACAGACATTCTCTGACCACAGAACAATAAAACTATAAATTAGGAACATTTAAACAAAAATTTCCCACCCACTTGGAAATTCAAAAATACCCTTCTGTATATCTCTTGGGCATAAAAGGGGAAATATGATTGCAATCATAGAATATTTAGAAAATAAAAATAATGAAAACACTACAAATCAAAACTCATGGGATACGGCTAAAGCTATATTTTAAGAGGCACATAAATCAGTAAGGAATGAATAATGACAATGCCAGCAGCAGCAGCAATGGCTAACACTTTCTATTCTAGGAGCTTTATATGTATCGACTCATTTAATCCTCACAGCAACCTACAGGTAGATGCTATTATTTTCATTCTCATTTTACAGAGGAACAAATTGCGACACAGAAAGGATGAGTGATTTGAGCGAGATCATGCAACTAGCCCCTGTCATTCCAGGCACTGGGGTTACACAGTGACCTAGAAGGCAAAGTCTATGCTCTCTTACAGCTGTGAGCTCCTCATTACTGCTGGGCAGGTGTGGGAGTGCCAGCTTCTCACTAGGCCTTCACGGATGCCTTCCTGGATGGGAGGGGCAGAAGTGCCTCGTTACCGCCGGGTGGTGGCAAAAGCCCTGAAGCTCCCCTAGGCCTTCTCTGGCAGTACCCCATCTGGGATGGGGAGAGAGGCCTTGTTACTGCCAGTGGGGGTGGAAGTCCAGGCTCCCCGTGTGGTCTCCACTGGTACTGTGGAGAGGGGAGGGAGAAGAGTGTGTATCATTCATGCCTGGTGGGGATGAAAATCCCAGCTCCCTATGTATCCTTCTCTGCCACCACCTTGGCAGGTGTGTTGGGGTGCCTTGGTCAGTCTAGCGGAAGGCTGAAGTCTAGTCTCCCCTGTAGGACTTGGCTGGCATGGGTGGGAGTGGGGCCACAGTTTTGTTTTGTTTTTTTTTTCCTGTGGTTTTTGGCTGGAGTAGAGCTGCTTAGATAATTCTAAAAGTTTTCTATTTCACTAGGCTGACCTATTCCTGGTTCTCTGGCTAAGCAGAGCAGGCTTTGGTTGAAGGTTTGTTTTTTTTTTTTTTTTTGTCTGTGCCTGTTGGCGTTTGCAGGTTGCTAGCTTCTTCAGCTCCAAGTCTGGGATATATGAGGTAAACAAACAAACAAGGTAGGAACTAACCATGTGTCATTCCTCAGGTCTCAAAGTCCCTAGCTGATCTGCCTTCCTCTCTCTACCTTTCAGCCTTCTTCTGTTTCTTTTATATGTAATGTCCAAGGGTTTTAGTTTCACTTAGCTGGAGGAATATGGGAAAGTACATCAACTTCATCTTCCCAGACGAAGTTGTCTCTTATGTTAAGAAAAAAAAATCTGACAGGATGTGTTGATTCTCAGAGCAGGAGGAGAGTCAGAATGACAGAGAACCACTGATAGTGAGGGGTGGAGGGGAGAGAAAGGGGGTGGGATCTTGTGCACAAGTGGACAGGATGGCCCTAGATGTGAGCATGGAGAGTTCATCTGAAGTCACCAGAGGAAAAGATGAGAATCTATTAAACATGCAGGGAGTTTTGTGGTGAGTGTATGAGGATGTCTCAATGGAATAAGGGAAGCCATCAACTGAGAAAGGGGGTTGGGGTCAGGGAAGGCTGGGGATTTGCAGAGAGAAGCTGCTTTGAAAGGTGGTGGAGAGAACTGACTAGAGAAATACAGAAGGATTTCTCTACATCCTGAAGCCACATACATTTAGAAGGAAACCAGTTAGCCTAGTTGCTTGTTTTCCTCCAGAACTAGGTACAGAGTAGGCAGATAAATGTGGGTTTAATCAATAACTGTGCCAGATCAGATGAGAGAAGGCAGAAAAAAAAAAAAAAAAAGACATGGAGGGTGTGTATAAAGGAGTGATTATGATGATGAAACACAAAGTCAGTACGATAGCATGGCACAACTACAGAAGGCACTATTTTTATTGTATTTTGCAACACAGAGACCCAGCATAGACTCTAATATGGAAGAGGAAGAACCTGAGTAAATGGCCAGTGAATATTTGGGGGTGATTGAATTGGGAGTCCTAATAGGGCTGGAGAATTGTTAAGGTGGGACTGGTAAATCAGAGGCACCCAAAGATAGGAGATGACGGCCATAGAGAAGATATTTGAAATTGAGATTTAAGAGGTGAAATAGAT
This sequence comes from Balaenoptera acutorostrata, assembly GCF_949987535.1. Taxonomy (NCBI): domain Eukaryota; kingdom Metazoa; phylum Chordata; class Mammalia; order Artiodactyla; family Balaenopteridae; genus Balaenoptera; species Balaenoptera acutorostrata. Next base: position 63,467,090 of record NC_080070.1, read on the forward strand.
ATTGGAAATGAAAGATCTAGGATATGAGAAGGTGTAGCTGAAGTGAGGTGGGGGGTGCTTAGCAAACTACATGCCCTTAACAAACTTCCCATTGAGAATAACTAAAAACAATGAATAAAATATAGAAATATATATATTTTTAAATGCATCAGTGACCTGCTAATAAAGTAAGGCCAAAATGAATTCAAAGCAAGGCCCAAGTGAGATGACCCAGGCACTGCTAATGGCCTTTGCACTGAGGACTTTTGACAAATCAGGGGATCTTGAGATCCAGTGTTCACAGCCTTGTGAAATATGGATGATAGTTGACAAAGCCTAGGTCCAGCCCAAAGAGGGCAGCATAAAAGACAATCCTACATAAAGCTCGAAAGGGTATACTAGAAATAAAATTGCCCCCATTGCAGACAAGAAGGACATTTGCTTATGTTAAAATTTGGCGCTGGTAAAGGAGAAGAAAAATCTTTCCTGAAAGTTTCTAAGTACAAGCTAGCCCTCATGTGTGAGTTTTGTTGCCAGAGTTGCACTACCTGGGTGGTCTGGAAAACCTTCAAGCTGAGAATTTAGTTTAAAGTGGCCCTCCTTCAGTAGTACCCATGAGTACCCATGAGAAACACATGCAAATCCTTTTTAAATGAACTCCCTTCTATCTAGGCTTCAAATAATTCCCATAGAAATATGAATTCACAATTAAAAAAGAAAAGCATCATGAGCGAGACCCAACAAAATAACAAGCAACTCACATCACCCACAAAAAGTCAATCAGGTGTTGGAAATATCAGATAGTATAAAACTTATATACAATGTATAATGATTAGAGAGCAGAAACTAGGGAGTCATCTGCAGGAGATAAGATTTTTACATAGAAAATACAAAAGTATCTATACATAAAAATAGAATTAAGATTTTTTTTTAGTAAAATTGATACTTATAAGGTCAATATTTTAAAAATGCATTTCTATATACCAGCAACAAAAAATTAGAACGTGTAATAAAAAGACAGATGCCATTTACAGTAGTATCAAAAATATTAATTACCTAGGAAGAGATTTAACAAAATATGAGTAAGACCTGTATACAGAAAATCATAAAATGACTGAGAGAAATCAAAGGAAATTTAAATAAATGGAAAGAGATACTATGTTTATGGGTAGGAAGATTCAATGTTATAAACTTGTCATTGCTTTTCAAATTGATCCATAGATTTATTTTATTACATTTAAAATCCCAACAAAGTATTTATTTTGACTAGTGGGCATTGAGGAATGGATAGTGGAACTTGGCAAGTTGATTCTCAAGTATATCAGAACGGACACTGAAAATCAGTTGAGAAAGTATGAGCTTTAAATAACTGATGCTGAGACAACTGGTTATTCATATAGAAAAAAATGTATCTGAACCCCTACCTCACACCACATGCTAAAAATCAATTCTAGGTGTCTAAAAGACTCAAAATTAGGTAGAGTTTTTAAACTTTTTGAAAGTAATAAAAGAAAATGCCCTTTTCAATTAAAGGATGAGAAGAATCTCTGAAGCGAGACAGAAAAGCACAGAGAGTAAAGTAAATTACTATTAAAGTCAACTACATTAAAATTAAGAACTTCTGTTCATCAAGATATACCATAACAGAAGTGAAAAGATGAGCCACACACTGGGAGAGGGTATTTGCTATACCCATATGACAAAGGGTTAGTATCCAGACCATATAAAAACTATAAGCCATTCAGAAAACTACAACCTAATTTATTTTAAATGGGAAAAAGATTTGAATGGGCATATCACTGAAGAGAGAACACAAGTGGTAAAATAACATATGAAAATATGTTCAACTTCATTTGAAATCAGGGAAATGCAAATTAAAACCACAGTGGCATATTATTTCAATCTCATCAGCTTGACAAAAATTTTTAAATGTGGAATACCAAGAATTAGAGATGTGGAACCACTGAATTCTTATACAGTGTTTGTGGGAGAGTAAATTGATTTCAACCATTTTGGAAGATAATTTGCATTATCTATTAGGTTGAAGGTATGCATGCCTTTTGACTCAGCAATTCTACTCTGATGTTTGGCCTAGAGAAACTCTTGTACACATGTAGTGGGAGATAGGTACAAGACGTTCATAGTAGCATATTTGTAAGAGCAAAAACTAGAAATAACCAAGATATTCACCAACAGTAGAATGGAGTAAAATTCTGGTATATTCATATAATTGAATACTACACAGAAATAAACATGAATAAACTGTAGTTATTTGCAACAACATGGATGCATCACAGGAACATGTTATTAAGTGGAAAAAGTACGTCCCAGAAAGACCCATATGGTAAATTCCAATTATATGAAGTTCAAAAGCATGCAAAAATCATATATACATATATATGTATATATGCATACACACACACACACACACACACATATATATAGAATGATTAGGAAGGATGGGATTGGAGAGGGACACATAGGGGCTTAAATGTTCTATGTCTTAAATGGGACAGTAGATGCACAAGTGATCATGTCATTGTTACTTTTTTTATCCTTAAACATTTATTTTATAAATATTCTTTTGTATATATCCGATACTTAATAAAATGCCAAGGCTCTTTGGAATCGAGGAGGTAAAAAGAGCTTTATCACAGAATGATTTCATGCTGGAAAGTTAGAAACAACAACAAAGGTCCCCAGTAAAGGTCTCGTTAAATAAATTAAGGTACATCTGTACAACAGAATAGCATCCAGCAATGAAGTGCATACACTGACATGAGATGTTCCTTGTATAGTAGATGAAAGAAGTTACAGAACAGTATGATATCTCATTTACATAAGAAATATAAAAATACACATACATAAGAATATAAAAAGCGTTTAGTGAGTATACCAAAAAGTTAACTGTATTGGAATCTGGGTGTTGACTATTAGAATTATATTTAGGGTTTTTTTTCTTGATTTCTTCTCATTTTTTCTACCAGAAACATATATTACTATTATACCAAAAAAAATCAGAGAAAGAGTAGCAAAGAATATCTAAGAAACATCAGAAAGAAGAATGTAAATATAAAATATTTGGAAACGACCTTCACAAAATATATTAACATATTATTTGAAGAAAATGGCTACACTTTTATTAGAGTTAAAAATGAGATTTGAAGATAAATGGATTTATCTATCTATCTATCAAGTTTCTGGCTAAAAGGCAATATAATAAAGATTTAACTTCTTCCCAATTTAATTTACAGGATTAAAATAATCCCAAACAAAATCACAATGAAGTTTTTTTGTTGTTGTGTTTTTTTTTAAGGGTAAATCATTCATGTATTGTTTAAAGACTGCAAGACAACATCTGAATTTCTGTAGCACAATGTAAATGTTTTACTTTTTTGATAAAGCAGAGTATAATAGAAAAAACAATTAGTTTCCAGTAATATCTATATCTCTATTCAGAATTAAGTCTTCCACAGACATGTTACCTGGAAACAAAAGCCTGTTACAATAAGCAAAGCTTCAACCAGAGCGGCTACTTTTCGGGCCTGGAAAAGGTTCATCCCTATAGGAGGACGATGTGCTATGTAAAATGGCTGCAAGGTCACAGCCCTGAGGGCGTTGGAAATCTATTATCCTATTCCACATTAAGTAGTTTGGTGAACTTCAAACGTCCTTTCATCTGCAACCAAGCTGGCAACCTTTAACTGATTATTTCAAGCAGGTAAAAAATAAATTAAAAGAAATCCCTACACTGATGTTCCTTGATTTACACTGTTAAATCGTTCATTAACATGTAATTCTGGCTAAGAATTACATTTGAGACTCCTTGCTCAGATTCTGGTTAACAGTACAACTCTTTCAGAAATTCAAGTTCTTATTAATCAATAATTTGTCAGCTAGGATACATTCAGGCATCAGCTGCAACTACAGAATAGGTGCACTGCCTCAGCGCTTTGGAAAGACAGAATCTAGAACACTACTAGCAGACAAAATATCTGTTACTAGACAGCATATGTGCAGTACAGCAAAACAAAAACATATATTCATATGTTGGCTTGTTTAAGCCTCAAGCCCTCAATCCTTTGTTGAAATACAATAATTTCATTCCTATGGTTTTCAATACCAAAAACTCAACCTCCAGGAGGGCTAAAGGCTAATTTATACTCCAAACCAAGTAGCAGTGCAGTTCGCTACTACTGAGGCTGAATCCATAAAGACTTCAAGACCACGTCCAGAAGACAAGTTATTATATATAACACCCTAGAAGGTCTGAAACATAATAATCATATACATAGCTGGTCCTCCAGAGCTTTTTACCTATAACATGTTTTTTGATGAAAGTTATTTAATGTACTGGAGATAACTGTGACTTACTGATCAAATATTTGAATACTTGTACTTACCTGGGATTTCATTTCTTCTGAAAGAAAAAGGAAGAACAGGACTCACTTTAAAAAAAAAAAACTTTAGAAGTGAAAGTAAAAATCTTATCACACACTATCACTTTTGGAAGCAGCATAGAGGGGCAGTCAACGGTAAAACACTGGTGAAATAGGTCAAAACTCTAGGCCAAAAATCCATTATTATTATCATCAGTGACAGTACCACAACTGTGCCCTTCGTAATTAATAATCACTCCTGGGCTTCCCTGGTGGCGCAGTGGTTGAGAATCTGCCTGCCAATGCAGGGGACACGGGTTCGAGCCCTGGTCTGGGAAGATCCCACATGCCGCGGAGCAACTAGGCCCGTGAGCCACAATTACTGAGCCTGCGCGTCTGGAGCCTGTGCTCCGCAACAAGAGAGGCCGCGATAGTGAGAGGCCTGCGCACCGCGATGAAGAGTGGCCCCCGCTTGCCACAACTAGAGAAAGCCCTTGCACAGAAACGAAGACCCAACACAGCCATAAATAAATAAATAAATAAAATTAAAAAAAAAATCACTCCTAAGAATCTTCATTTGGCACCAGATGATGTGTTTAAGAGAAACACTCTGGGAGGTTTTGAATCAGACTTGGTTTTTTGTTAGCCAAGTTACAGGAAAATTTTTAAAGTGGGGGGAAGGGAAGAAGGAAACGGACCAGAAAAAGAATTTAAGCCATAAACCAACAAAGCACTGATAGTTCCAAACATGTCAGACACTAAAATGACTGATACAGGCTCAAGTGGTTTATAAAACCTATAAAAAGACTACACCAGCAAAGTCCCCATTTATCTGTAGAGTTCAGAAACTAAAACAAGGAATATTTTAGCTTAAAACCTTATCTCAAGAGAATCATATACACTTCACATGAATAAAAATACCTGAAACCAAACATTTTTAATAGCTCCAATACCCAAAATATAAAGAAAAAAAAATTAATTCAGAAGACTGGGCAATCTCTATCTCCCCTCCACACTAACCACCCATCCCATGGAAGACCAAGGGAGATCAGACCTTCCAGACTTATGCAACACCTGGCTGCCGCAAAATTCTATGGAGACTCCTTGTGGAACAGCAGTTTCCCATCTCTTGTGTCTCTCCCTGTCATGATCATGCAGGAAGCAAGTCTGGCTGTGCTATTTGTTATCATTGTCTGTCACCCATCTGCAACATGATATTGCACAGGTAAGTACAAAGTAACGTATCTAGTTCGCTTTCCCCCAGAAGGTTGAGGCTCAGGTACAGGGGTAATTCTCCTGTGCACACAGTCATTATTTAGGCCGACTCAGTGACTTCAACAGGCTTAATCATGTGATCAGGTTTGTTGCCAGCTGCATAATGCTCCCACATCTGTAGATAGAGCCGCTCTAGTTCCATTGTGTATTGTTTGGTGTTGAACAGAGGGCTAGATATTCTCTGCTTCCAGACTTTGCCACGAATTCTCTTCAGGTATTCTAGATCAGTTCCCAGTTTCACAGCTATGTCTTCATATTCTTGTCTATTTTTAGCAATAAGCTCAAGACAGCCTAAACAAGTGAGCTGGGAAGCTGCAACTCGGGAAGCAAGAGTCTCTCCTGGCATAGTCACCATGGGTGTCCCCGACCAAAGGACATCCATCCCTGTGGTGTGTCCATTACAGAGTGGAGTGTCCAAGCAGACATCAGCCAGCTGGCCTCTCCGAACATGTTCCTCTTTAGGAGCAACAGGTGAAAAAATGATACGGTTCTGGGGAAGGCCCATATTTTGTGCGTACTGTTGAATATTAGGTTCTCCTACTGCTGGAAAACGCAACAGCCACAGTACACTATTGGGAACACGCTTCAGAATATTTGCCCACATCTGCAAAGTAGATGGGTCAATTTTATATAACTGATTAAAGTTACAGTACACAATGGCATCTTCCGGTAACCCGTACTGAGAACGTGTGGTTACAATAATGGTACGGGGAACCTCCTCTCCAGTGGCAGCCTTATTGTTGATCTGGGTAGTTGCCAGTCCATTGCTAATACTGAATCCATTAATTGTTATCTGAATTTGTCCTCTGTTAATCATTTCAATAACTGCTTCTGCAATCGTATTCATAGGAATGACAGGCATATTAAGAGCTCTATTACTGCTGTCTGCGTCGTCTCCTCCATCAGGACATTTCATCTTGACAATTTTCACATCTGGTAGACTATCAAGAAATGCTTTGAGGTCGATGCCATTCAGCACAATTCGATTGTCATAAATGTGCCCATTGGACTTAAAATCGATGACTGCTTTTTTCTTCAGGTGAGGGAACATATTAGCATGATCACCAATAAAGAAAGTATGGGGCATATAAGCCAGTTTCTCAGAATACTGCTCAGCAACTTCAGCAGGTGAAGTTTCCTGATCAGTGATGATATAATCCATGAAAAGCGCGCCACTAGTCCCACGGTACCCCAGCCACATTGCCTGAATAGGAGCTGCCCTGAGAGCAAAGAGTTCATTTCGAGCACCCCTGGTATAACCATTCATATTTACAAGGATGTGTATACCATCTTGATGGATGCGATCAGCTGCTTTTCCATGGCATGGAATCTGAGAAAGATCAATGAAATGATTGGCTTCTGCCATCACCTTCACTCGGAAGTTTGTGCCATCATCTGGGCTCAGGGCATAACAGAATACCTCAAATTTATCAGGATTGTGCATGCCTGGAATAGACTGCATAAGATGAGAAGTAGGATGGTTCCCAAAGTCAGAACTCACGTATCCTACACGCAGTCGACCATCACTGAGCTTCAAGTCTTTTGGATGTTCATACGGTGGTTTATGAAGGACATTGATGTTATCCAGGCAGAGGTTCCCATGCCTCTCGGCAATAGCCTTCCTGACGCCGTGAGGAAGAAGATATAACATGCTGTGATGAGGTTGCACAGAAGGCAACCTGTTCTTCTCTAACTGGTCAGCCACAACGGTGACCAACCTCTTCATGCGCTCATCATAGTCTGTCCAATCACAGACAATCTGCAGGCAATGAGCCAGATTACAATAAGCGTCAGGAAAATCAGGTTTAAGCTTCAGAGCAGTGCGATAAGAAGCAATTGCTTCTGGAATATTCCCTGAATCCTTGTGAATGGAAGCCAGATTGCCGTGGGCATCCGCAAATGCAGGGTTAATCTGAATGGCATGAGTATAACACTGCAAGGCTCCCTGAACATCCTGCATCTCCTTTAGAGTGTTTCCCATATTACAGTAGGCCTCAGCAAAGGTAGGACTGATTCGAATAGCCTCCTTATAATGCATCAGAGCTTCCTGCAGTTTTCCCTGCTGCTGCAATACACTTGCTAAATTTGAATGGGCAGCAGCAAACTCTGGGAAGACTTCTAATGCTTTACGATACAAGCGAACTGCCTCTTCAATGTTTCCCTGTTCTCGTTTGATATTGGCTAGGTTATTCAGAGAGTCTGCATGGGTGGGACACAGCCAGAGAGCTGTATTATAACAATCTTCTGCTTCGGCAACACTGCCCTTCTCTTTGAGAGCGTTGGCTAGGTTGCAGTAAGCGTCAGGGAAATGTGGTTGCAATTCAATAGCTCGCCTGTAGGTGTCTATTGCCAGGTCTATCAGGCCTTGCTCATAGTATACACAAGCCAGGCTGCCATGTACCACTGCATGATTTGGACTCAAGCTTAGGGCACGAAGGTAAGCTGCCACAGCTCGTTCAAAAATCCGTGCCTCTTTGAAGACATTTCCTAAATTGATATAAGCATCTAGAAAATTGGGGTCAAGGGTGACAGCCTTTTCAAAGTGATGAATTGCAAGCCAAATCTCCCCTTGTGCATTGAAAACACAGCCAAGATTACTCCAAGCTACTGCAAAGTTCGGTTGCGTCTCAATTGCTTGCAAATAACATGCCTTGGCTTCTTCCAAGCGACCCAGGGCTTTGAGCAGGTTCCCCAGGTCACTACAAACACAGTACAGATCAGGATTGTACTGAAGAGCAGAGGCATAAGCTTGTACTGCCCCTTCCATGTCGCCTGCTGCTACCAAAGCGGCTGCCAGGTTAATATAACCATCAATGAAATCTGGTTTGAGACGCAATGCATGCCGGTAATGCTCAATTGCTTCCTGCAACTGCCCGATTTCCTTGTACACATTCCCCATATTCGAATAGGCTTCTGCCAGAAGAGGGTTCTGTTTAATTGCCAGAGTACTAAAGTGGGCAGATCCATCCAGCCTTCGACACTGGAAGTGTATAGATGAAAGTAATAAAAGTACACCAGTATTGTCTGGCTCTTGTCTCCAGAGCTGCATGCAGTGTCTCTCAGCTGCCTCAAAATCTCCTGCCTGATATTCTCGACGTGTCAACTCTGCTAACCCTTGGAAGGAAAGCATACGTTTCGTTGGTTCTGTGCTGTCGGCCACGTTGCCCACGGAAGACGCCATCTAGAGCTTCTGGAGGGAGTGCGAAAAGAGGGTAATTGAGTCCCGCTGCCGCCACTACTGGCAAGAATGTTTCTAGAGGTAGCAAATACAAGGGCAGCAGCCGTACCACTGCTTTGGCAGGCTTAAGCGGCGGCAACAGTTACATACACTGAACCTTAGGAACTCTGGTTGGCCATCTATCTCTCACAGTCTTGAAAAAATCACAATGAGGTTTTTTTTAATTGATAAAATGGTTCTAAAGTTTATCTGGAGATGCAAGAGGGAAGAGATGTGGGGACATATGTGTATGTATAACTGATTCACTTTGTTATAAAGCAGAAACTAACACACCATAGTAAAGCAATTATACTCCAATAAAGATGTTAAAAAAATATAAAGTTTATCTGGAAGAATAAATGGGGCTATTGATAATAGAATTCTGAAAATTAAAATTAAGAGGTTAGACTTGTTCTAATGGATAAATTTTAAAATGAATGATAAAGCGACAACCATTGAACCACTATGATACAGTCAAATAGAAAGCTCTTAAACATCTAGTAGAAAGTGCTCAAACATCTCTTTATATTTTTAGAAACAGTGAATGTTGGAGGAAATAATGGTAATAGAGAAAGTATAAAATAAATAATGTTGGAATAATGGTTAAGGAAGGGTAGTTAATATTTTACCTTAAAATATGTTCTAAAACAAATTTGACTGTATTTACCTAAAATAAATTATAGATAAGTTAATGTAAAAAAATTTAAATCATTATTCAGAGGGAGCACAGAAAATATGTAACAGATTCACGATGGTATAAGTCACTAAATCCAATGACTTTGCAGGACCAACTGATAATCTTGACTACCAACACTCTTTTTCTTCCCTTTGCTTCCTTTGCTTCTATGACACACACTGCCCTGATTTTTCACCTCACTTTGGTTGCTACTTCTCCAATTCCTTTGCAAGATTATCCTCCTCTGAAAGCCATTACATGTTTGAGTTCCTCAGGGCCCATTCCTTCTCTACACTGTCTGCCAAGATATTCACATTTATACCCACGGCTCCAATTGCCACCTCTACTCAGGTGACTCAAATTTAACTCTCCCCCAGGCATTTCTTTTTTTTTTTTTTTTTTTTTTTTTTTTTGCAGCAGGTGTGAAAGTGCCAATTTAGCTTTATAGCTACTTTATTTATTTATTTATTTATTTTTGGCTGTGTTGGGTCTTCGGTTCGTGCGAGGGCTTTCTCTAGTTGCGGCAAGTGGGGGCCACTCTTCATCGCGGTGCGGGGACCGCTCTTCATCGCGGTGCGCGGGCCTTTCACTATCGCGGCCCCTCCCGTTGCGGGGCACAGGCTCCAGACGCGCAGGCTCAGTAGTTGTGGCTCACGGGCCCAGCTGCTCCGCGGCATGTGGGATCTTCCCAGACCAGGGCGCGAACCCGTGTCCCCTGCATTAGCAGGCAGATTCTCAACCACTGCGCCACCAGGGAAGCCCTCCCCCAGGCATTTCTTACCTATCAGTATAAGTCAGAATCCCTGAAAGAGACAGGTGGCACACTCAAATGTACCGTAATTAAGGAGACTGTAGTCAAGAGATCATTTGCAAAGGGTTTGGGGAAAACAACAGAGGACAGTAGTCCAGCATCTCAGGGAGCTTTTACTGCCTAGGCTTAAAGGAGGAGGTTAGGGACTTCCCTGGTGGCTCAGTGGTTAAGAATCCACCTGCCAGTGCAGGGGTTCAAGCCCTGGTCCGGAAAGATCCCACATGCCACGGAGCAACTAGGCCTATGCACCACAACTACTCATCCTGCACTCTAGAGCCCACAAGCCACAACTACTGAGCCTGCGTGCCACAACTACTGAAGCCCACGTGCCACAACTACTGAAGACCGGGCACCTAGAGCCCGTGCTCTGCAACAAGAGAAACCACCGAAATGAGAAGCCCACTCACTGCAACGAAGAGTAGCCTCCACTTGCCACGACTAGAGAAAGCCTGGGCACAGCAAAGATCCAACGCAGCCAAAAATTAATTAATTAATTTAAAAAAAAAGGAGGAGGTGGAAATGATTACTGGATTCGAGAGAGAAAAAAAGAGGAAGAGGTGGGAGGAAGAAGAGCAGGAGGAGCAGGAGGCCGAGGAGGAGGGTTTGAAGGAGGCAGGGTGGAAAGAGGAGGAGGTGGGGAAGAGGAAGAGATGATGCAGGATGTATATCGTATAGAGTAAATACTCAGCCTTCACACTTCTTCCTTCATGTACCTCCTATGGGCTGAACGCAACTAGAAGGCAGAGCACACGGGAGCAGGTGCTGGGGATACATGGAATCTTGACATCCTACACACGTCAATGTCTCTGGACAGGTATCAGCGTAGAGATGGGTGGAGAGTGGCTCTAGATGGGGAGGCAGAAGATATCTACCTAACAGACACCTCCTACTTGGCTTCTTCTCTAGGACATCCCAGGGATATTTAAAACTCAGCAGGTCCAAGATTAAACTCATGAACTGCCCACTCCACAACCTCTCAAGAACAAAACTAATGAAAAACAAACTGGTCCTCTTTCAGTGTTTTCTGTGTCATCAAATGGTATCAAGGTCAGGTCTGTCGTCCCATAACTGTGCAGGAATGGACTGGAGTGGGGCAAGAGTAGGTGCAAATAGATCATTGAGGACGCTATTCCCCTAGTCCAGAAAGAAATGATGATAGAATCGGCTGAGGAAGTGTTGGTAATGATGAACAGAAGTGGATGGATTGAAGTGGATAGATTGAAGAGATATTTAGAAAGCAAAATTGTTAGGACTTGTTATTAGATTGGATGTTTGGAGGTAAAAGTAATGTGGTTGTCAAAGATGACACCTTCAGTGATTTCCCATAGATCTTAGGAAGGAGACACAACTCCTTAACATGGACTTATTGGCCCTGCGTGGTCAGCATCCCCCACTTCCCACCCTTCAACCTTCCACCTTCACTTATACCAGGCCCCTCTGAGGATGTGGACCATGTTCTACATTCTTTCAGTCCTTCCTGTTTCCTATGCTTGCCCCTGAGCAGGACCTTTGCACCTGCTATTTCCACTGCCTGTAATGCTCTTAGCCAACTACCTAAGTTCTCTTTATCATTCTTAGCTCAGTCACCACTTCCCCAGGAAAGCTTCCCCTGACTTCCCTAACTAGACCTAACCCGCCTATGAAAGCGCTCCTATACTGTGTTCTTCCCTCTGTAGCCTCTATCCTTTAGTAGCTTACACACACTTGTGTGGCTTTTCAGTTAATGTCTAACATATTCTCAATCCCCCACCAGGATATGAACTCCACGAGGACAGGGACTGTGTCTTTCTTGTCTCACAATAGTCTTATTGCCTCTCGTAGTGCTTGGCACCTTGTAGTACACACACACACACACACACACACACACGCACACACACTCTTTAATGAATGAATGAATAAAAGTAAAAGCAATGGAATATATCATGCAGAAAAACACTGATGGATTTAATAGACTTAAATTATAATCTTCTCTATATTAAACAAGAGTAAGGAGTAAATGATAAGTGATAAACTTAGAGATATATTCATAATATAAAGACAAGAAGACTATATCTCAATAGAGTTCTTGCCACATCAACAATACAAATAATACCCAACAGGAATTGACAAAAACAAAACAAACAAAAAAACCCCCTAGAACAGAAAGAGTTATGACAACTTTTCACTGTAAAAATTGAAACTCCAAATAAAACTGGCCTAAACAATAAGGAAACCCACTGTATCACGTAACCAGAAGGACAGGATGGCTTCCCTCAGGATCATGAGACGGTACCCAACGATGACCGGGGACAGCATGCTTTCCTGTGCACATTCATCAGAGGAGAAATGCAGTCTCTTTGCTAGCAACACATGGCAGTGAGGTATCATTGTTCAACTTGCAATTTTAAAGTTTGTTTGCATTTAAAAAAATTATTCATTGAAAATGGATTATAAATTGATTTAATCTTTCTGGAGGGCAATTTGGCAAAATACGAAAAAACCTTGGAAACATTTATGACAAATTTTGGAAAGTATACATGTGTGTAGAAATAAGGAGGAAACACAAAAACGTTCTTGTGGTTGTTACTGGCTGGCAATTTTATGGGTGACTTTTTCTTTTAAATGTTTTCCAAATATTCTTTAGCCTAATTTTGTTTATTTAAACACAAAGGACACGAAGGAACCTCTTATTTCAGAACGTGGACCACTTTCAGTCAGGAATATCCCCTGGAAGCGTAAGCAGTAGGCAAAGTAGTTGCAGGGTTTCATTGCTCCCTTAAGGTAATGAAGAGAAAATAGCAAACGATGTGAATCAAAGATTCTGAGGTATGGAATTCTCTGCTTCTAAAGTTCTAGTTTGGCCCAATTGGTCTGTAATCCAGGGGAAAAAAAGAAACAAGGCATAAAACACTGCAGAAAGATAATGTAGTTACAACAGAACATTTAGCATAAAGCTTGTTCTTCTAAAATTCAACCTCTAACTCAACTCCATAGGCTCTTGGCTATAGGCCTTAGTGAGGAAACAGTTGAAGCTACACGACCAGACTTAGCTTGATCTACTGTCACTTTTGTTTAGGAGAATAGGTTGGACAGTTTTAAAAACTTGAGCATAGGAAAATATCTGAACTCACTTTTTTTTTTTTTTTTTTTTTATAGTTTTTAATACTTTATTTATTTATTTTATTTATTTATTTATGACTGTGTTGGGTCTCTTTGTTTTCGTGTGAGGGCTTTCTCCAGTTGCGGCAAGTGGGGGCCACTCTTCATCGCGGTGCGGGGGCCCCCCACTATCGCGGCCCCTCCCGTTGCGGGGCACAGGCTCCAGAGGCGCAGGCTCAGTAGTTGCGGCTCACGGGCCCAATTGCTCCGCGGCATGTGGGATCTTCCCAGACCAGGGCCCGAACCCGTGTCCCCTGCATTGGCAGGCAGACTCTCAGCCACTGCGCCACCAGGGAAGCCCTGAACTCACTTTTAAGTTAAGAGTCTGAACATCTGGGATAAAGGAACGTGTGTTAGCGAACTGGGATTTCCAACAGATCTTTAACCGTGAGGATCAGTGACGCTGTTCTTTCTCCAGGTTTAATTTGATAATTTCCCCCATTCTTCTCAGACCACTCTTTTGGTTCTCTTTCTGCCTTTATAGTCACCCTTCTGAGTAATCTTGGGCAAGTCATTTAACCTCTGCTGTAGCCTTTCTGAAAGAGCCTTCCATTGTGGATTTCCCTCTGTCTAAACATCTCTAAAGCTTCCTTGGAGTGAAAGATCAGGAAAATCTATGAATTTAGGATAGCCCTTAAAAGCAGAAAGCTAATGAGGGAGTACTGCATTTTTACACAGTCCTCCTTTTAAGGGCTTAAAAACAGATCTTTCACCTAGATAAGAAGGGAATATGCCAGCATCAGATTCTATCCCATCAGTCTCCCAGCAGTTACAGCAAGCCAACAGCTCAGCCTGTGCCTAAATTGGCCATGAATAGACAAGTAAGGACAGCAGAGAGGCAGGAAATGGGGTTAGGTTGATTTCCATGTATTAGCAGCAGCTTAAACTGGTATGCTGGGCAGCTCTGTCTCCCATTGGCTACAGCTGCTGAGAGCAGCAGGATGAGGGTTGACCTATATCTGTCGGGTGTAAGTCAAACCCTGAATTTGTTTGTAGCAAACTTCAGTGTTCCAGAACGCCAAGTTTAACTTACGCCCAACCACATACGATATTTTTATCAGGAACCGTGATATTCTCCACCTGCGAGGAACTTACATCTGTGGGTTTCCCCCCTCCTAGATTTTTTTTGCTTTCTTTCTCACTGCCTCTCCCTCCTGTCACCCTGTGACCAATTTTGTCCCCCTGCATCTGTGTTATCTTCTGGCTGGGAGGGGTTGTGATGGTCACAGCTGTGCTCCTTCTAGCAATCATGGTCACACCGGCCCTTCTCTGCCTGCCCCAGTTTCCATCTGACCAAGTTGTGCCCATCCCTTGCACTTGCAGTTGTTACCCAGGTTGGCACTGCCTCATGACCACGTGTGCCCTTCTGGGCCAGCGCAAGTTTCAGAATGTGTCAGTTGCTAATACAACTGCAGCTGTAGACAGACAGAAATATGTTCAAAACGTGAGTTCTAAACTTCCTACACAGTAACTGTCTCTTAATAGTTTTTGAAGACCAAATAATTTTTTTTTTTTAAGATAGTGTTTAAGTATTCGGACGTCTATTTTCCTAGATTAGAGAATAAACTACTTGAACTTTCATGTAGGCAGCTAACCATCCAAATGTGGCAGAGCTCCTTTCCTTTGTCTTGGGTCTCAATCAGTACATGGATGTTGTTTTGTCTCAATCAGTATGTGTATGTATTTATTTACACTGACATCACAATGTGAAACTTAACCTACTCAGTTCTGCCGTCACACTAAAGCATCGGCACACTTAGGCTTCTATTTATAATGCAGAAACTGCTCTCCATGACCTATTATCATCTCTTCACTGGGGCCCTATAGTAGCAGAAAAGAAGCCCAGATGATGGAAAATTATTCTAGCAACTCAGGTCCCCATGCACACAAGCCACATTGCAGTAATTTGAGATGGAAAAGACCTATTAAGTCATCCCACAGATTCTCTGAGGGCATGTGGTGGTTTTTGCCCTCTCCAATAAGCTGATCTACGTTTTAGTGCCTTTTCCAATTGCAAATGGCACAAGTGACGGGGCCTCCATCCCTCCTGGGGGACAGGGCAGCAGAGTCTATAATAGATCTCTCCATTAGGGCATGAGACTTGCTCAGCCGCCTAAATTATCTTTGTTTTGACTTTCATTTCCATCACTCCTCCTGCCGTCCCCTTGGACCACACGAAATAATTTCTCCCCGTCCCCGCTATTTACACCCTTCAAGTCCTTGCGGCTGATGAGCCAGTCCCTGCTAGTTAGAGCCGGTGGTCATGCTGGGAGACCTGTCTCTTTCATCTTCCCTCTGAAGGCAGTCCCTTCAGGCTGATAAATCAGATTTGTTGCTCTTCGACGAACGCTCATCAGTTTCTCAATAATTTGCCTCATTTCTTTGTCACTCAGGCTGCTCAGGAAAATCCCCTTTGTTTGTCTCCGTTGTTGCAAAATAAGATGATGGTGGTAGAATCTCTGCTTACAGCAAACAGAGCACATCTCTTCAGCCACCAGGAATCCTCCTGCCCCCAGGACACTGGCGTCACCTAGTCCGTTATCTTTAACTCTCTTACTTGGGGTGTGGAGCTACTGTGTTAACAGGACTTAGGTGTGTTTGTAGAGACAGGAAGAGTTGCTCTGTATTTCACCTGACCAGCTTTCCTTGGTGTATCTTTAGTTAATGCCCATTAGCTGTTTAAATCGTAGTTTGCTGCCCATCTCAATTCCCCGTTGGAAAAGCTTCCTTGAACTCCCTCAAGAGAATGCTAACCTCCTTTCCATTAATACTCCCACGTTTCCTGATATTAAAGTGGACGACATCAGTCACCATATCAGACATCTTTGCCAAACGGGGAATTCTGTTGCTATGAGAGGGGCAGGATGGCCCCTTTACCTTGAATGAGCTGAATGTCACCACAAACCAGGAAATTTGGGGAGTGGCTTTTGCAGTGCCAGCATCAACAGTGTTCAACCTGTCCCTTCTCTAACTCCCCAGGTAATGGCTCCCCTGAGTGCTAAAGCACCCCATTTAATAAGGTCTTTCCTAATGTGCTCAATGCTCATATTTATGCAATAATCATAACCAACATAGTGCTTTACAAACTGTTTTCATCTAATTACATCATCCTACTTAAGAGTCACAGCCATCCTGTGAGAAAGGAACTATCTTCTTTACTTTACCAGGGAGGAAACTGAGGCTTAGGGATGTTCCATTGCCCAATTTCACAAATATTCAGTTAATTATCCTTTCCATTCCCTTTTTGTTCTCCTTCTGAAATCACTGGAAAAAATGCTCCATGAACAATATGTGAAGAGGCGCTAACTGTATACGGGTTCCTAAAGTCACTGGGATGCTGGCCATTGCATAATATTTTTCTGTACTCTTAGTTGGCAAAAATAGAGTGAATAGACATCATCCACAGTTCAGTATGAGTCCTATGGTTTATCAGTAGGATAACTCAGTTGTTACTCGATGACAGAAAGAGTATATTAAAATTTATAAGACATAGCCTGCTATCTCTTTCTAAACAATAATGTAATGTTATTAGGCATGAGCTAAAAGTGAGCTTATCTCCTCCAATACCAGTTCAGACCCTGAGGGTATCTGTTTTTCCTGCAAAGCTGATAAAATTATATACACCTAAGATAAAAGAAGAAAGAACTATATATGTCAATACATGTTAATAACATGATTTGAAGAAACAAAGGACCTGAATAATACTGACTTTTTTGAGTAATTTAAAAAGCAGAAATATAATTTTCTACCAAATACATGGTCAAGGAAGCACAACATCCTAATATTGTGCTAACAGCTAAGCAAAAGATGATGTTTATTGCATCACTTATTTTCAAGTAGTGCTTAGCAATATTTTTAATTTGGCACAAATGTGATTACAGTAGGAGAAAGACCTGTACTGAAGGGTTTTTATGCTTTAAGGGATTGAGGCAACATCCAAATAAAAGTCTCATCAGAGCCAGCATTTTGAACAAAATCCAGATCAAGAAATGTATGCTGTTAAGTGAACTGCTCCTTGCTGTGTCCTGGCCAGAGAAAGCAAATTGCGTGTGTACACGTAAACTATCAATGCACAGAAACACGCAGAAGTCTCCGTCTCTATCAAGATGGAAGGCAGAATTCTTATTTCTCCATCTCTATTAAGACAGAAGGCAGAATTATTCCTTCTGCATCAGCTTGTGAGCCCTCACTGTCTCATGTGTAACTAACTTTAAACTGTACTTAGTGGCTGGACTGGATGGTGCCTGTAACTTTCTTGCAACAAATTATTAAGCAAACGCAACCTTGAAGATGCACCCTTGAAGCTTCCAGCTGTATTTCATCGTACCCAGGGTTTAATTGTAAAAAAGAAAACTCTTATTGCTGATTTTTAATTACTGCAAATTCAAACACATGTTTACTATGGTGAAGTTTAAAAATACAATGAGAAAAAAGAAACCGATAGTTTTTATTTAGAAGTAACCAATTTTGACACACCCTCCTACTGCCTTATCTACATAGCTATATAGATGTATATATTCATCTTTTTTTTAAACAGTAAGTTGTTGGTTTTAATAGTCAATAATACTGACTTCTTTATTCCTTTAACCTAAGATCTCTGAAGCCCTTGTGCAAGAACTGATGCTGTTTTGAGCTGATCTAAAAAGGGTGAAAAAATGCTGTAATTAAAAGTTTTTAAAAACACATTTACTTTATATGACTCTCATGAGATTTGAATCTCTTAAAAGTAAAAGACACCTTCTACAGCCAAACCTTGGATAAATACCTAGAAAATACATTACACCTACTACCTACATTACACCTAACCGACCTACTATTCCACTATTAGTCTATATGAACCTTTTCCGTGGATTCCAGTGTACCAGTGATTGACAACACAATGCAAAGGGACTGACATTGACTAGACCCAGCTTTGGGAGCTTAGGGAAAGGGGCAGGAGTTTGAGGCCAGACCTAAATCACTGATGTCAACATTAGGCTCATTTTCTTTCCCAACTACCTCCCCCTGACCATGCATGTCATCTCTGCTCCCAAGAACAGATTTTCTCAGGACCACTTTTTTTTTTTTTAGGAATTTTCCAGCTTACTCTTAAGATAACTCTCAAATACTAAAACATCTATGAAGTCCCTAGATGGGAGTTTTGATTTTGAAACTGTATTGAATATTGTATTTCATCAAATCTAAGACACTATCTATTGTTAAGTTGTATCATTATTTTAAAGTGATATTAAGAAAAAAGATGCTGCCAATTAAACTATCATATACCATTAATTTCAAATTTGATCCAATTTCAGAGATGTTAAAATGTGAAAAAGTGTCTTACAAATGAACTTTGGCATTTATTTAAACCTACACATTGCATAAAGAATATTCAGTCACATACCATGAACAGATTTTTAGCGCCTACTACATATTAGGTTATGTACAGAGAAGTTAAAATTAGAATTGATATCTTTGACATTTAACTTATTTTTTTGGATTGAAATCAAAGCAAAATGTTCATATTTTAATGTTTATGTTTCTATAGAGAATACTCATTTTCTAGACCGAACTTTATGGTCTCAGAGTGGAAGCAGAGGCCATCCATGTGGTCTTGAGTCTCTTTAGCTCTTTGTAATGTATCCTCAGAGACAACAGAATTTTAAGTTAGACCCCTTTTTACTTCAAGAAGCATGTCTGGGTTCTTTCATCTTCAAGATTTCAGTTAGTCACTTAGTTTTTTAAAATTCATCAGGCTTGGAAAATGCAGATTTATTCCCATCTGTGTTTATCATATCTTCTGCTTGGCCAGTTTAATCACCAGATTTTATAGTTAAAGACAGTGAAACTTAGGCCACTTAACCGATTTGTCCCTCAGCATTCAGGTGGGTTCTTTCTTGTCTAAGGAAGTCTGTCCAACACAAAGTACAGTCTCGTTCAAGGCTCTTTTAATCTTACAGATCCAAATATGTTCTTTCAGTTGCCTAAGATATCTATTCTCTTCTACACCTTCTAAAATCAAAGTCCATATTTCCGTCTTCTTTTAAATTGTTCTGCCCCATATTGGCAGCTGCTTTCCAGTATCCAAATCTAGAACCATGTAGTTTCCCCTTGGGGAGAGAAAGAAGCAGTCCCTATTTATGCACAAAAGTAATTTGCTACCTGGAATATAAATGTAGAGCCACTAGCCAGCCAAATATGAAGTCGTGCTGAGTGGGAGACAGTGAGGGAACTGTCTTACAACTTTGTATCAGTTCCCAGCCTTTCCTCTTTGAGTTTTACCTTGTCTGCTCCTTTTCTTGCTTTAAAATGATTATCTTTCAAGCACAAGAGAGAAATAGAAATATTAAAAATATTTAAAACGTGAAATTTTGATGACGTTTTAAAAAAAAGCATATTCCAGGAAATATAGAAACCTGTGATCTTTGGTGGAATTAGTTTACCTAGCTGTGTACTGAAAGGTAATGGTCTTTTGAGCCCCCTCTCGCACACTATCCTGCCCCCTGGGGCCACAGATAAACCTGTTAGCTAGAAAACAAGCTGCTTGAGGCTGAGCAAAGATTTATGTATATCACCCAGGGCAAACTTTTTTCTGAAAAGGTGGGAAAAGTCTCAATAGCTATGAGGAAGGTGGATTCCAGAAGGCATGAATTAGCAATGGTCCTGAAGGGAATCCTGCAAGGGAGTTCGGAGAAGATGGTGATAGAATGAGGGCCGAGCTAGGAAGGGGCAGGATTGATATGTGGGTCATAGTCCTGCATTGCGTTTTGGAAATGGCTGTATTTGGCAAAAGACATTCTTATTCTTCGACGAACAGAAACATTTGCCTCCAAGTCATCTGGATTTTTTGCTCCCCTAAATAAATACTTCTGGATTCAATCAGAGTGGGAGACAAACAAATTTAGTTGTTTAAAATCCCACTCATATTTCTGAGCCGTTTTCTTATCAATTATCATTGGAGTATCTTTCACTTAGTAAGTAACTGAGGTTCTAATTCTTGGTCTTGAAATGTGATACCAGACCCAAGCCATATTCTTTGAAATCATTGGGTTAAAGTGTCTTCATCTAGAAATGTGACTCCTCCTAAAACGATTTCCCTTAAAAACTGTGGGACATTTAACCATTCCAATTTTATCTAACACAGATGATTAAAACACATTTAAGCAAGTGTGTGTGTGTCTGCTACAGACTGAATGTTTGCGTCTTGGCAAAATTCACATGTTGAAATCCTAACCCCCAATGTGTTAGTATTAGGGGCTAGGACCTTTGGGAGGTGATTAGGTCATGAGGGTGAAGCTCTCAAGAATGGCCATAGTGCCCTTGTAAAAGGGACCCCAGGGAGATTTCTGGGCCCTTTCACACTGTGAGGAAACAGTGAGAAGACGGCTCTCTGCAAACCAGGAAGCAGGGCCTCACCAAGACACCAAATCTGCCGGCACCTTGATCTTGGACTTCCCTGCCTCCAGAACTGTGAGAAATAAATGTTTGTTTTTTTAAGCCACCCAGTCTATGGTATTTTTGTTACAGCAGCCTGAACTAAGCTAGTTTCCAAATGGACGATGATATTTTCAAAAAAGAATTTTAGATGTCTTTTTGTTTGTATTATATAATAAAGGACGTATCTAAATTGAAAGCTGTTTTTAATGACAAATAAAAATTGTAAATGCAGATTCAAATAACAGTGTAGTTATAAAGTGCTAATATTTTCTTTATATTTCAGTCATTTTCGGTAATATAAACATAAGCGGAATGATTAAGGAAAAATGAAATTATCTCATGGCTTCATTTCCTGTTTTCATTACTCATGAAAGCTTTGATAAGTGTGGTGAATGAAATGTACTACGCAATTACGTGCCAGAGGTTCCTTTGGACACAACCTACATTAATTGTAAGGTTATTTTTAAATGAAGTATGTGTGCCAGCTGACAGATATGAACTTCTTAGATCAACAACCGTCTTCCTCTGTAGAATTCTTCTGTTCTTCAGCTTCTCAGTAGAACACAATAACCAAGATAGCCAGCATTTATTGAGTGCTTACTATGTGCCAGGCACTGTGCTAGGAGCTTTAAACGTATTATTTTATTGAACTCTTTTGAGAACTCTGTGAGCTAGGTGTGATTATTATCTCCATTTTACACACACGGTACCATATGCTTAGCTGTGTGTTTTCTGTGTGCCTTCTGAGTAGAGGATTTTAAGCAGGGAACTAAACTCTGGTAGTCCTATAGAATAATTTTAGCATAATAAGAAATTACTTGAAGGGCCGATTTTATTTTCAGTAATGGGTACACAGACAGTTTGCTGCCACCAATGGGCTTGATGCTATTTAATACATTTCCCTTATCCTATACATAATTGCGTTCATAATATATTGTTATTTTATTTCTAAGTTTTAAAACGTTTGCAGAAAATTGTGTTTGCGGGTGTGTGTGCACAGGCACACGTGTGGTGTGTAAAGCATTCTTTCTAGTAATATGTGTAAGACCTATTTTTTTCTACATTTAGAAAAATGTAGAGAAGCCCAGATATGAAAATAAAAGCCATTGGTTATGCCAGTGCCCACAGGAACCACTGTTAATATTTTGGTATATATTCTCCCAGTTGCTTTTATCCATGCATATGTAAAGATATATTTAAATTCAATTGGAAACATACTTTATAGCTTGGTTTGGTTTTTCTGATTTTTTTAAATTCTTTTGATAATAGTATATCAAAACATTTTCTTATAACCATTAAAATTTCCTCTACATAATTCTAACATAGAATTCCATTGTATGGTTATACTCTTAATTATTGGACCAATTCCTTATTGTTGGACATGTAAGTAGGTGGAAAAACTTTAAATATAAATTCCTAAAGTCTTACTCATGTTATAGGTAAGATAACCTATATCTTAGGTTAAAGATATTTAATGATTAAAAAATTATAATAATGTGCTCAATAAAAGCCTTGGACTAAATCTCTATTGATCTGAATTTTAATCTAAAATTACAGGGCTAAAGGCAACCTCAGAGGAATTTAGTCCATTTTCCTATTTCTAGATAGGAATATATCACTGTCCCAGATATATCTTTCTAGAAACTATCTTGAATTTAATGAGGGAAGAAGATCCATAACCTTACCCACTGTAGTATTACAGAGACTTGGTGTCAGGAGTACAGGCTTTGAAGGTACATAGACCCTAGGACCAAATACCAGATAAAGGCCTCTGATCTTTGAGTTTATTACTCTCTCTTATTCTCAGTTTCTATGAGGATTCCACTGCAGGGTTTCTGGAAGATTCCATGAGATGATGTACATAGAGTGCCCTGCACAGTGTAGATGTTGAACATATGCTAGTTCTTTTTACTTACCCTGTCTTTCTCAAATCTGTAAGATTTCCTTGCATTCTTTCTACAATTAAAAAAAGAAAATGCACATACCATATTTATGGCACTAAATAAACCTGAAGATCACTATTAAGTCCTCTGAACTAGTTTGACTTTTTCTAGAGTCTACTTTCATAATTCTTTAAACATTCAGACCCTCCTAAATTGTGGGACACCAAATTACACAGGATATATTACCATTGGTCTCGCCAGTGATACAGATGGTGGGAAATTCCACCATACTTTATATATTATCTCACTGCCACTATAGCAAGAACTTGCTGAATTCTTTAGAGATTATGATGTTATTAACTCAGGTTCCATTTATAGGCCAGCATGACAAGGACAACTGCTTTCCAGTGTTGCATTTATTTCTTGATACTGATTCTTCCTCTTGCTTAGAAGCAGTTCCTTCATTGTTTCAAGTTAGTTTCATTAATTTGGATCCGTTTTCCAACGTCAGACTATTTGCTTTTAATCATATGGTCTTGTCATCTGCATGTGTACTTTATTCTTAAGTTACTGATTACATTTAGAGGCAAATGAATTAATATGCACCCTCACAGATCAACAAGAAACCATTACACATCTATGCAGTAGTGACAGAGAAATAAAGGCTACCTCTTTTGTAAGCAGTTTTTTTTAATGTGAGTCCAGTAGCACTGAAACTTTCTTCAGCCTTATATATTTGAGTAGATTTTAGTATGTCATCTGTGTGGATTATGAGTTTGTAGGCTTTGGCTCTGAAAGCTGTAATTACCAATGTTTGAAAGACATCTGTGAGGGTGAGGATATGGAGAAGATAAGCCAAAAGCAAGATATATAATTACCACACCCTGTCTTCCTATTGGGAACTCTGGATGTTTTAAGCAATTAGGACCTTTTAGACAGGTCCTTCTCCTATCAGAGTGCAACATCAGGTTGCTCTGAATGTAAGTAATCGATCTTTCAGGCAGGAAGTGTCCTCTCTCACATACACTATCAGCTCATAGGTCCTTCAATGACTAGGGGTGGAAAAGATCCATACTTCTCTATTACTGAGTGAACATATCCCTGACTGTCCTGCTATAAAGGCAATTTTTATAGAGGGAAAAACACTGGGCCTGGAGTCAGGAGAGCTGATTCCCAGCTCTGAATCTCTCATGTGCTGTGTCCCTGGCCAAAGCTTCAAGCCTCAATTTTCCCATCTGTAAAATGGAAATAGTATAACTACCTCAGAATTATTACAAGCAAAAAGGTCATATTTATGAAAGTGCTTTAAAAATACTATGAAATTTCTATACAATTCAGGATATAGAAAATAAAAAATCATGTAGAGTTACACCATTTCTTTGGAATGTTAAATATTTGTTTCTGTTTTCATCTATGGTTAAATACTGAACATATATGCTTTCAATATTTATGAATGCATTAAATGCATAGCTCCGCTATGAGTAGCTATGACTTGGAAATATTGGGAGAAATGACAAGATTCCTTGTTATTGATAATTAACAAAGGAACCATTTCTTTCAAAGGTAAGGGTAGCTTAAACCTGACTTACAGTACTTTGCTCTGCCTGATTTTCTTTAAGGAAAACTGCTTAAAAGTTTTCTAAGAATAAGTGAGGTGAGGTTGGCCCTTGAGTAAGGAGAGTGGGCAGCTAAAGCCTAAAGCTTCTTTCTCAATAACAAGTTTAAGTGCCTTGTTTATTTTCATGTGATTAAATGACACTTGTATAAATAAATACCTTACTGAGTAATGGTGCTGTGGCAAAACTGAAGTTTATTTAAGACACTGCTCCACCCAAGGTGAGCAATTAAAGCAGGTATGTAAACTAAGTCACCTTTGGCTTCTCTACTCAACCGGATGAGTAAGTAGTACTAGAAAGGAAAAATGGTGAGGGGTATATGGCATGGCTGGAGGTGGGAAGAAATAGGAAGGCAGAAGAAGCCTCCCTGAAAGAATGAAGGAAGTGTGAAGGGTGGTAGGGAAACTATAACAATTGAAAATTGATTCCGACTATTGATATCAGTCTATCAAGTTAATGCAAATTAAGGTGGCATGAGATTTCTTTAAAAAAAAAAAAAAGCCTTTTCCCCATACAGTGTAATAATAACCACCTTATTTTAAATGTAGCCAAGAAGGGCTGTGTTTGCTCATGTGATAGGGTTTCCATACTTCCCACACCTGGGGAAGTATCAGCTAATATTGATTTAGCACTAATTTATACCTGATGGTCAGGACCAACTAGAATAGAGGAAAACTGGTACAAATTAGTGAGGCCCTGTGGTCCCAGTAAGTGGTCTGGGGCCCAACTGTTGTATATCAATACAAATAACTCTTTCTGGGAAGGAATGGAAAAAATATTTTAAATGGATCTGAATCTGCTCTCAGAAGCTCTAGTGCTATTGGGCTAAAGATCTCCTTTAAGAATGTTAGGAATGGGTAAGATCAAGTTACATTCTTAGATTTTTATTATGTTTAGCTTATTAATTTGGGAGGTAAGCAAACTAGAAGCAGAACAGGCTTTAAAACATCTGACTTTGTTATTATATTATGAATAATAACTGTTAGCTGGTCCATTCCATTTACCTTTTCCTCAATGAAATTCTCTATAAAGAAATATCCATAAACTAGTCTTACATTTTAAATATCACTGCAGATTATTTGGAACCATAGAATTAGATACCAAGCCACTGAAAACTGTTTTCTTTGGGTAATTTCCACGAATTGACGTCAGTTATCAACATTTCTTTGTATTTGGCTAAACACTGAGAAAATATGTGGGGCCTGCAATTAAATTTAGTGAACTTTTATTCATTTCTAATCCAGTTTCCCAAATTTGCCAAATCATAAACATCACCTGGGGAACTTGTTAAAAATTATACAATCCTACCCCTCCTGCTCCCAGACCTGCTGAATTAGACTCTCTAGGGAATGAGGCTGAAATCGGTATTTTTAGAAGGGCCCCAGGAATGCCTGATGAGATATATGTTTGGAAAACAATTCTATGTCCTTGTCGTATTCCTCATGATGTCAGAGCTCTTCAAACCCCAATATTCCCTTCTGACTACCCCTCTCCTCAGTGATCGCAGGCTTTTTTTCTGTTCCACCCCACTTAAGAAATAAGGCACATTCCCACCAACCACTGTGGCCCTCAGCAGCAGTGAGTCTCTGTGGCAGGTGCAGTGGAGAGCACCTACCATCTTGGGTAGGGAGGTCATGGAGTAAAGGGATGGAGGTGTAGTCTGGAAAAGTCTTTCCAGAGATTCCCCTTGACAACCAGTTGTAGATGACATTGCTACCTCCTCAAATGGCCATGCTCAACTTCCTTTGCTCTACATAAATTTTTTCTTTACCTTCACTCTCTTAACGTCCCTTCCTCCTGTAAATGGAGGGGGAAACATTGTCCCGTTTTGTCAAACTTGTGCTCTTGATCAAATCCTCTACTGCCTCATGGAAACTAAATCTATTAATCCTCCTCATTCCAACTTCATTTTTTTCTCTTTTGGCTTCTATTGGCATATCAGTAGACGTTTCTTCCCTATTCTTTTTAAACTAAAGCAACATATACTTTCTTGGACTCTGATGAACCCCAAGATCCCATTTTACTTCATGCCTTATGTTTACTGTCAAATTTCTCAAAAAGAGAATTCTACATTACTTGCATTCATCTTCTCACCCTTCTCATCAACCCAACTGTACCCTGGCTTCCACAGAGCCACATTTTATGGACACTATTGGTGTGAAGATTTCCAGTGATGAGATCCAATGACTTTGCTTAGCCCTTAACCCTCTTCCCCATCTAACAGCTTTTGACATTGCTGATCACCACATCCTTTTAAAAACTTTATCAATTAGTGATCATTTAACTATAAGAACAGAAACCTATTCAAATGATTGAAACAGCAAGGGGGAGGGTAATATAAGACCAAAGAAACTCTCTCACAGAAAGTATAATAGGGCTGCACAAGGATTAGCATCAGGAACTAGGAAGCTATCAGTAACCAATAAAGTTTTAACAAATAATTCTCGGGCACCTGCTATATTCCAGGCACTCCTAGGTGTTCAGTGACCAAGTAGTAAACAGAAGAGACAAGGTCCCTGCCTTGAGAGACTTTATAATCTAGTGGGGAAGGCTTACATAAACAGGTAAACTAATGTGTATTTACACCGTATAATGAGCACTACAGATGAAACAAACTGACCTAATGATAACATTGTTATAGGTTATTAGTGATAGGCAAGGACTCAGAAAGGATACTCTGAAGACAAGGCATTTAAACTGAGATCTGAAGAATGGGAGGGAGCCACTCAGGGCAACTGAGGATTGGGGCTGTGGAAGAAGTGTTTTAGGCTGAGGATACACCTGTGTGCAGGCCCTGCAGTGGTGTTTCGGGGGAAGTGAAAGGAGGCCACTGTGGCTGGAACTTAAAGGGTGAGGGGGAGAAGAGAGGGAGGTAAGGTTGGAGGAGGAGGCAGAAGCCAGAGCAGGCCAGGCCTTTTAAGTATTTAAAGGAATTTGGATCTCATTGCAAACTAATTGGAAAACATTGAACTGATTTAAGCAGGAAACAACAGGGTCCAATGTATTTCCAGGTTTACCCTGACTGATGAGCAGAAAATAGATGAAAGGAGGCAAGAGTAGAAGGTAGAAGACCAGTTGGCAGCTATAGCAATAGCTCAGGTAAGAGATGATGGCAGTTTGGTTTAATGCAGTAGCAGAGGAGATGGAGAGAAGTGGATGGACTACACATCTATTCATGAGGAGCAAATAAGAGGACCAGCTGATAGGTCAGAGTTGGGGAGGGAAGGAGAGGGAAAAATCAAGAATATTGCCTGGGTTGTCTTGTTTACAATAACTGGGTGAATGGTGATAACATTTACTGAAGTGGGAAAAAGTAAAGATAGAATTTCTTTTTAATAGTGAGGGGAGGAAAGCAGGTTTATAGAAATTGAGAGTTTAGTTCTATTTCAGATACATTAATTTCAGATATTCACGGAGACTTGACATGTCATACAGACAAATGAATATCTGAATACAGATTTTGGAGGAAATGTCTAGGCTAAAGAGATTAATTTGGGAATTTGTTACCATTTTTAGTATTTAAAGCTATGGGAATGACTGAGATTATCAAGAAGGTGAGTTCACAGAGAAGAAAGCAGAGAATAGAGCCCAGTTTTTAGAGGGCATTAGAGAAGGAAAAACCCCTGAAGGTCACTGAACAGCAGTGGTTAGAGAATTAGGAGACAGACAAGCCAATAGAAGAGATTTTGTTTTCAAGAAGTTGAGCCTGACCAACTGTGTTGAAAACTGCAAAAAGTTGGAGTAGGATGAGGTCCAAGGAACATCCAGTGGGTCCAGCAATATGGAGGCTGTTGACAACATGGATTAGCAGTTTTCATTGGCGTGGTGGGGGTGGAAGTCAGATTTGAGTAGATTGAATAGGAAATCAGAGTTAACCTGTAGACATCTCTCTCAAGAAGGTTTGCTGTGAATGGATCAGAGAACTAGTATTACAGATGGAAAGGGATAGCATAAGAATCTTTGTTTTTTTCTAAATGTTAGGATGGAGCATGTTTATACATATTGGGGATAATCAAGAATTTGATGATGAACAAGAGGAAGGGAATAACTGAAGAAATGAAACCCCTAAGAAGAGGGGAAGGAATTTAAATCATAAGTAGAGGAATGGCTTTTGATAGGAGAGGAAGAAAGAAAGGAGATATGGGTCCAAATGCCAAAAATTTGTAGATTTGATGGTAGGAACATACTGGAGTCGCATCAGGGTAGGCAGGTGTGGGGATGGTTTTAGAAGATTGACGAAAAGGGATAAGACAGAAAATAGTCGTCATGGGAAAATAAACATACTCTCAGTTTCTCTCTCTCTCTCTCAGGTCATCTGTTCTCATTTTGATTTTCTGCAAGTCACTTCATTCGTTTCTTTCAGAAGGCAGGTTTCCTCCACTTTTCTGTTTCTGTGACAGAAGATGGCCACCCCATGCACAGGTTTCTGTGATCACCCAGTTCATGCCCTTAATAGAATAACATTGTATTTCTTAATTCCAAATTCCTAGGGGAGAAAACCTGATTGGTGCAGCTTTGGTCAGTTATCGAACTCAGGTCAAACCAACCATGGTCAGAAGAACAAGGTCAAATTGTACAAACATAGCTGTCAGGCCCAAACCCTCTGTGTGTTGGCGGAGGATTAGTTCTTAGAGAAGGGGACGTGAGCTCCCAGATGTCCCACAGACATCTGCCAAACATCCTCTGAGACACCAAATTCTTTAATTAAGAAGTTCTTCCCTTCTGCCTTCTTTCCTAGTTTTGTTTTCTTTGGATTGTTTATTTGCTTACTTTTCCTCCTCCACTAATGTATAATTTCTCAAAATTTTGTCCTTGATCCTCTTTTTCTTTATTTCTATATTTTTCTCCCTTGCCAACTTCATTTGTGCCCATGGCTTCAACTATCATATGTACATGGATAACCCCCCAAACCATACCTATGCTCTTCTCAACTATCATTTAAAAACTGCTCTTAAAAACTCCAAACGATTTTTTTTCTCTTTTTTCCCCTTGTATCAAAATCAGATGATGAATGTTAACTAGTTACGGTAAACATTTCATAATATAGGTAAGTCAAGTCTTTACGCTGTACACCTTAAACTTATACAGTGCTATATGTCAATTATATCTTAATAAAACAAAGGAAAAAACTGTCTCCACTTGAGTATCCTCTGGTTCTCTTATTTATAGATGAGCTCATTATCTTCTCCCAAACCTGCTCCTTCTCTTGGCTCCCTATTCCTGTTAAAGCCACCACTATCCTCTTAGGCATCCAAGCCTGAAGCTTCAGAGTTGTCTGACGTCCTACTTTCAAGGTCCATCAGCTAAGAAGGAGTATCACCTGCATCTTTTCCTCCCCTCCATGTCCCCTATCATTCTCCTAACTCTCATTGCCTAAACTCCCATGGACTATTCTCAAAGTCTACTAAATCATCTTCCAGTTTACAGTCTCCATCCAGGTTGTAAACTATTCTTGCATTAATATTCAAAAAGCCCAGCTCCATTCATGTTCTCCCCACCCGCTCAAGAATCTTCAACAGCTCGTCCCTGCAGACTCGATAAAGGGCAAGCCTTGCCTGGCAACCTCCATGACATGTCATCAACAGACCAAGACTTATCTTCCATTTACCATCAGTCGAAGCAGACTGCTCGATCGTCTCCTAACACATCCTGTGTATCCCTAGTGACAAGATTTCCTCATACTCTTCTTTCCTGAAGCCTTTCCTCAAAAGTGATCTTTCCCTCCCATTGCTTCCATTGGCTTTATTTGCATCTCTCTTATGGAAGACCTGTGTTTAGACATGGTTTCTACCTTTATCTGTAGAAATTACCTTTTTCCCTCTGAGAGACTACAATTTACCAAAGTGTGAAAACAAGGATCCCTTACAGAGTATACAAGAGCGTCGCACTTTGAAGGCATTTAGTAAGTGACTTGATGAGGAGTTACTAAGGCCTGATGCTAGTATTATTGCTATTAAATCCTCATGTAGGCCTATTAAATATATTAATATGAACCTTTTCAATAGGATGCTTGGTAGGACACTGTGCTATAAAAAGTTTAAAATAATTTTAATAACTTCTCTAGTCAAGCGCTGCTGATGAGTTGATTGCACCTTAACAACAGTCACTCAACACACTTATGTGGTAAAAAGTAAAATTCAGTCACAGAGGAGGAAATTAATCGACACATTTTAATCACTCTAAACTCTCACTTAAAAAAATAGTATTATGATAATCAAGCACAGTCTCTTCATAGGACCACTACTGCTCTCATGTACTGTTGACACCGTGTTTGGAACTAAAACAAATGAAATGTCACAGCAAAGAGAGAATATTTGCAGTTTTCTGGTCCCCAAATCTTTATTTAGCCTCTGAATGTGTTGGCTTTGTACAATATAGTCTTTTAGTTAAATGATAAAACTCTACTTGTGTATCAGCTTAGGGGGTGTGCCCCTGGCATCATAGCTGGCGATAGGAATTGCTGTGGAGATGAAAGCTGAAAAATTGGTGGTCCTCATCACTATTTTCTATCCAGGTAGGAATAATTGCATACTTACTCTTTTGATATTTATCAGTTAAAAAACAAGATACCCCCTCTTTCTCTTGCTTCTTCTGAACTTCTTTTAAAAACAAAGCATAGGGACTTCCCTGGTGGCGCAGTGGATAAGAATCTGCCTGTCAATGCAGGGGACACGGGTTCGATTCCTGGTCCGGGAAGATCCCACGTGCTGCGGAGCAACTAAGCCCGTGCAACACAACTACTGAGCCTGCGCTGTACAGCCTGTGTGCCACAACTACTGAGCCCACGCGCCGCAACTACTGAAGCCCACACGCCTAGAGCCTGTGCTCCTCAACAAGAGAAGCCACCACAAGGAGAAGCCCGTGCACCGCAATGAGGAATAGCCCCTGCTCGCCACAGCTAGAGAAAGCTCGTGCACAGCAACGAAGACCCAGCGCAGCCAAAAATAAAGTTAAATCTTTAAAAAAAAAAAAAAAAGCATAGGGAAAAGCTCCTTGACATTAGTCTTATCAAGGATTTTATTGTTATGACACCTAAAGCATCACAACAAAAGCAAAAATCAACAAGTGAAACTACATCAAACTAAAAAGCCTTCTGCACAGCAAAAGAAACAATCAACAAAAACGAAAAGACAACCCACAGAATGGGAGAAATATTTGCAAACAACATATTTGATAAGGGGTTCATATCCAAAATATATAAGCAACTCATGCAATAGCAAAAAACCCAAACAATCCAAATAAAAATGGGCAAAGGATCTGAATAGACATTTTTTCCAAAGAAGATATTCAAACAGTCAACAGGTATATGAAAAGGTGCTCAACAGCACTAATCATCAGAGAAATACAAATTAAAACCGAAATGAGATACCACCTCACACTTGTTAGAATGGCTATTATCAAAAAGTTAAGCAATAATAAGTACTGGTGAGGATATAGAGACATGGGAACCCTTGTGCACTGTTGATGGGATTGTAAACTGGTGCAGCCACTATGTAGAACATTATGGAGGTTCCTCAAAAACTTAAAAATAGAACTACCATATGATCCAGCAATCTCACTTCTGGGTATATATCTGAAGGAAATGAAATCAATATCTCAGAGAGATATGTGCATTCCCATGTTCATTGCAGCACTATTTACAACAGCCAAGATATGAAAATAACCCCAAGTGTCCACTGATGGATGAATGGAAAAAAATTGTGGTATATATACACAATGGAATATTATTCAGCCATAAAAAGAATGAAATCCTGCCATTTGTGATGACATGGATGAACCTTGAGGGCATTATGATACGTGAAGTAAGTCAGATGGAGAAAGACAAACACTATATGATCTCACTTACATGTGGAATCTAAAAAAATCCAAACTCATATAAACAGAGAATAGGGGCAGGGGCTGGGGAGTGGGGGAAATGGGTGAGGGTGGTCAATGGTACAAACTTCAAGTTATAAGATGAATAAGTTCAGGGGACGTAATGTAGAGCATGGTGACTACAGTTAATAATACTATATTGTATATTTAAAAGCTACTAAGAGAATAGATTTTAAAAGTTCTCATCATAAAAAAGGTTTATAACTATGTGAGGTGATGGATGTGTTAAGTAACCTTATCGTGTTAATCATTTTGCACTAAATACCCATATCAAATCATTCCATTACACACCTTAAACTTACACAATCTTTTATGTCAATTATATCTCAATAAAGCTGGGGGGGAAAGAAACAAGGTAAAATATTTATTATTTACATGAAATGTTCCTTTCTACTGAATTAAATATATATATATTTTCAGTTTCCTTACACAGGCCTCTTGAGAATTGCTCCTAACAGAGAGATAGAACTAACTACATATCAGCAGATGTCACTCTCTAAGTGATCCTCCTCAACTGTCCTTCTCTGTCAGTTTCAGTTGGTTATTTTTTTTTTCCTGCAAATTTCAACTGCCTTTTCTCCATTACCAATTTCAGTTTCCATTTTCAACATCTGATGAGCCTCCAAGAGCCACTAGGACTAGTATTTTTTTTTTAAACATTTATTGGAGTATAATTGCTTTACAATGGTGTGTTAGTTTCTGCTTTATAACAAAGTGAATCAGTTATACATATACATATGTTCCCATATCTCTTCCCTCTTGCGTCACCCTCCCTCCCACCCTCCCTATCCCACCCCTCTTAGGACTAGTATTTTTCACTTTGCCTGTATAAGGATCATAATACAAGATATGCTTTCCTTTTGAATGCTGGCCCCAGTGCGAATATCTGTATAGTTTACAAAAGCCACATGGAACATTTTTCTACTTTGTGGCTATGTCTTTGCAACAGTGATATACTTCTTATTATCAATTTTTTTTTTTCTGATGAAAGGCACAGTTTAGTTCATGGGACAAGCACTGGTTAAAATTTGCTACTCTTTTCAACAACATTGAGCAAGTATTGTCTACCAGGTACCAAGCACTATTGTGGAGATTCAGCAGTAATAAAACAGATAAAAATCTTGCCTTCATGGCTCTTACATTCTACACGGACAGAACAAAAAATAATTAAAATATACAATAGGTGAGTGGTGTGCGCTCTGGGGAAAAAAAAAGTAAGAGAGTAGGGAACATCTAGGGGGTGCTTGCCATTTTAAAAAAGAGTTTTCAGAAAAGCTTTCATTGTGAAGGTGATGACATCTGAGTGAAGACCTGGAGGAAATGAGGGAGCAAGCCATGCGGGTAACTGGGGTAGGAACTGCTCAGGCAGAGGGAACACCTAGTGCAAAGGTGCACGTAGCCTGTCACAAGCAGTAAGGAGTTTTACTGTAAGCATCTGCCAGGGACAAAAATTCAGGCAAGGCTCTTTTTGTTGCTGCTAGAAAGAATCCACCTACAAGAGAGTTTAATCAGCTTAAGATGAACATCAGTGCAGATCTGTTTAGTGTTCTCTCTCAGCCGTGACCTCATTTCTGATACTGACAGCCTGGACTGCCTCTTAGATTTGGTTGGGGCTTGGATGCATCCCCTGGCAAACCTGGATGAAACTAGAAGAGGGAGGTTTTGGTAGCTCTGTAGTCCCGTTAGTTATCTCATTCTCTCTTCACATGGGGCTAAATATTAATCAGATGTAGCCAATGATTCCAAGTTTTAATGTAACCTAAAGTATAGTCCATTACCATATATGAACCAAGAAGTAAGTGTAATAGTTCTACTTCAGATTAGCTAACGGTGGAATCTTGTTCCACGAACAGCCAAGACACGGGTTACTGAGAACAAAGGTATTTCCCATGCCACCAAATTGCGCTTTCAGTGTTGTCTTCTTCTAGGTAGGTCAACATAGTAAAGAGGTCATTACCAACATTAACATATATAGAATTTCCAGGGACTGTTACACTTATATTCAACAAATAGAGATAATCTGCAAGGGACCTAACCATCCCATAGCTAGCACAGTCGGGGAACAATGCTCTTCTCGCCCAGAGATCCACACTTCCTTCTAAGGGGGGGGTCCCAATTTACTGAGGGGTATGTTTTCCTAAAGCTTCTTTTCATACCCTTGGAGCCCACTCCCAAACTCACTAAGAATAAAATACTGTTAAGAACTCAACAAATGGACATTTGAAAGCTGATACTGGGTTTAGTTTATTTTAGCCCACCTTTGATTTGTTTGGAGACTGAATTCCTTACACATAAAGATCAGTATTTATTTCATGAGAACAAAGGTTTAAGAGGCAACCAAGATATATTTAGTAAAGAGAAGGTGTGCGTCTCTGTGTGCGTCATTTAGATTTGTTTTGGTTGTCTGATTTAAGTTGGCGTTGGCAGTTTTGAACAAACACAGAAAGACTTTAACATATGGCTAGGTAGGTTGTTTTAGATCCAAATCAGGTATTGATCATTAGGACTGTGGCTTGGTATAAATTTAGAATCACTGTAATCTAAAGTGTTGGGGTCGTTACATACTTATATTTAGGAGTGGCCAGAGATAACATTTCTATTATGAAACAATGCTGTAATCAAATCGACAACTTGGAAATTTACCAGCATTTTTAAAAACTTCACATATTTTAATCCGTCAATTTTTGTTCTTGATATTCTGAAAAAGTCATCAGAAAGAAGCCATTTATCATTCTTCTTCCCCATGAAGGAAGGCAATTTCCTAATGAATGAGGAAATCTTTCATTTTAGATGGAAAAAATAATACAATAGGTCAATTATACTAAATTTAAAAGAGTAAAGTTTTTACTACATTTATATTTAATATACGTTATTCTGGAAAGCAAATACATGTGAACACAATGGGGATAATAGTAGTATCGTACCTTGTGGATTATAGGAGGATTGAAGGAATTAACACATAAAACATTCTTAGAACAGTGGCTGACACATGAAATGCTCAGTAAATGTTAGCTGTTATTCTACTATGTGATAAAGTGAGGAACTATCACTAGTATTCATGGGTGCAATTCTTGCATTTTACAGAAAAAGTGGTTTCATCCACTTTTTACAGAACCTAGTATGCTTTCTGTTCTGAGGGCACAATGAAGCTGAGAGGGATGGCTCCTCTAAGTGAAACTGACCCCTGCATTTAGTGCCTGAAACCAGAGGAAGCTTGTCAGTGTGGGCAGACACCAAGAGTAGACCAATCTGATCTCCCACTTCTTTTTTATCTCATGGAAACGAATGGAGGGTATCTGATGTGGACCCTTCAATCAATTGTTCCGGCTTAATGTTTAAAACCTTGGTTTACTGTGGGGTAAACTTCGGTTCCTGACAGTCATCCAAAATCTTAGTTTCTCTTCAGTTCCACTGCAGAATAAAAACTAAATTTACCCCAGTGGATTGTTACATCAAGTCTGGTATTATTTCTCCCAAGAGGCCATCTGCTTCTGGGAAAAGACAACAGGGTGTGCCCTCCATTACACCTCCATTTAACTGACGGTGCAATGATGTACAATTCCTTGTTGACCCCTGCAATTCAGAGTTATTGTCTTGGAACATAAGATTTGATGATCTCTTTTCACTCCATAGGATAACTGTAAAAGTATCCACCCAGTGTTCAATCCAACCCCCAGACATTGCTTCTGATGGCCTTCAATTCTTTTGATTAGTCTACTCACCACAAAAACTCAGATTACTAAAATTAGTGGGGAAGGGATGGATTCTTCTAACACATCCCACCACCAGAACAGGTGTACTTGCAAAGTAAAGTTTGCCTGACGTATCCTCTGTCTCAAGTGGTACAAACGGCCCTGGAGGGTGGAGCCCTCACAACCTGCTTCCCTGGGCGTGCGCGTCTGTGGGTGTCGGGGTACGCGCAGGACACACACGGACCCACTCTCCCAGGGCAGCCCAATCACGGTCCCCCTCTCACCTCAAAGCCTGTCAACTCTCACGCCCCTCCTTGAACGCACAGCCCCTTTCTCCCTCTTCGCTCCTTCGTATCCCGCCTCCAAAGTAGGATGCCCACTTTCATTGGCAGTTGCTCCTCTCACTCCTACCCTGAAACCAATCACTCGCGTTCTGGTGGAGAACGACGGAGACAATGGGAATTCTCGTTGCGGCAGCTGCCGGCCCCGAGCGCCGGGAGGCGGTGCAGGGGGCGGGGTACGGGTTGGGGGGTTAGGTGCCTTATGGAGTGAAAAGCGGGCAGAGGAGGCGGCGGCGGCGGCGTTTGCGGTGGCGCGGCTACGCGTTCAGCCAGGCACCTCGAGGCCCTTTCCCCCTACCAGGTCCCCAGAAGCAGGGATCCCGGCCCTCCCTGCAGCTGCCGGGCTCTCCTGCGCGTGCAGCCCCGCGAATCTGCGTGATCCCGGCGGCTGCCCCTTTCCCCTGTCAGCGCGATGCCCGGGGCGGCGGCGGCGGCGGCTCCGGGCTCCTCGCGGCCCCGGCCGTAACCGCCACACCGAGCCCGGTCGGGCGGTTGGGGCCGTTGGACGTTTGTTTTCGCAGCCTTCCCCTCCCCCCCTCGCTGAGGCGGCGGGGGTGCGCGTTGCGAAGGGGGAGCCGAGAGACTCCTCCCCCTCCACGGTACCCCCGCCCCTCCCCCTTACACACTCGCACGCACTATCGCGCCGGCTCCCACACGCTCGCGCGCCTCCCGCTCCGCGCCTCGGTGTTGGCCGGCATCGTCCAGGGCCCGCGGAGCCACCATGTCCACTGCCTCCTCCTCTTCCAGTTCCTCTCAGACTCCTCATCCCCCGCCGCAGAGGATGCGGCGCAGCGCCACGGGTTCCCCGCCCGCCACCCCCGCCACCGGGAGCGGGAACGGTGCGGGCGGCGGCGGCGTGAGCTGCGCCCCGGTTGCGGGAGCCGGCCGGCTGCTGCAGCCCATCCGCGCCACGGTGCCCTACCAGCTCCTGCGGGGCAGCCAACACAGTCCCACGCGCCCGCCCGCCGCCGCCGCCTCGCTGGGCAGCCTCCCGGGGCCCGGCGCGGCCCGCGGCCCCAGCCCGCCCAGCCCGACGCCGCCGCCGACCGCGGCCCCGACCGAGCAGGCGCCACGGGCCAAGGGCCGCCCGAGACGGTCCCCAGAGAGCCACCGGAGGAGCAACTCACCTGAGCGACGGAGCCCCGGCTCGCCCGTGTGCAGAGGTAGCGAGCCCAACCCTTCCGTCCTCCCGGGCTGCGTCTCCCCGACGGTGCCCTCCGTGGAAACTTCAGCCTCTCCGGGCTTCTCTTTGCTAGTGCATTATCGAAGGTGTGAAAGTGGCTTTGGGAACCTCACCCCCCTGCGGTCGCTGCGGGGCTTGGATGAGCGAACTACGGAGCAACTTTTATTTGACCCTCCTACCGCCCCTCAGCTTTTATCTTCCATCACTCGCCTGTATCGAAAGGTTTTTCAGTTTAAGAGCTGATTAGCTCACTCATGTGTTTGCTGTTTGTAGTGGGGGAAGGAGGAGCTGGGCGAAACACTTAAAAAAACACGCACACAAACTCTCCGGCAGTAGATAAGGTGGTGGTTGTAATCTCTACAGCCTCTTTGTGCTTTCCTACAAAGTTCCTATAATGTGTCTGTGCCTACCGGGATAATTTTTTTTCTTTTTTGGGGGTGGGGAGGTGGAGGCACCAGTTATGATGTAAGGATATCCTGTTGGGTGTGTAGAGGGGACAGTTTTGGATGTGCAATTGAAGTGTATAGTGTTTGGTTTGGCCTTTTTTTTTTTTTTTTTTGGGCTCCCTCTTTTCTCTACTTTATATAGTCATATGCATCAGGGCGGTACTGCACTGGAAACAGTTTATGCCCAACTCAAGACTTTCATGGTAAATTTCTAAGGACCTATTTGTGGAGTGTGCTCACTTTTTTCCTTCTATTTTTAAGTACACTTAACAGTTCAGTTGAGCTGTTAAAGGATCTCAAGTTTCGTTTTTCTTAGGTGTCAAAGGTAATGGTGAGCTGGTGGATGCTGTCGGCTTCCCTTAATGTTTTGTGTTTTGGTGTGGTTTGGTTTATGTTTAGGGACACGGTGAATGATCTAGTTTAGTCCTGGGGGAGAAAAGGAAGTTTAGCCAAAACAGGGATGTAAAGCTCATAAGGGAGGGAGGAGTAGCTCATGTTATTAGATACCACGCTAGGGCTACAGATGCTGCTGCTGCATTGTGGAGAGAACGGATCATACCGAGGGGAAAAATCTCTGCTTGGAAGGGAATCACTGTGGAGCCTGTGCAGTGTTTATGTGGTATGTGTAATTTTTTTAATGGAGTTTTCTTGCTGAAGGTCTTAGACTTGGAGAAAGTGATTGTGTTAAGATAGATTGCAGTTTTGGTGTTTTGTTTTAATATTTCTGAGCTGTAATTAGCATGTTGCTAAGGCCCTTGTTTTCAGACCACTTGATGGTGAGGCAGGGTAGGATGTAGTGCAGTGGTATGTGTACAGGAGCACCGAGAAATGCATCCTGTAATCAGTATGCACCAGAAGGAATTTGCTCCCCCACTCCTCCCCCAGGTCAAGCCAGCTGCAGAAACTGACATCCTCCAGCAAATCCTGAATGAATGAATGAAAACAACGTGATCGCCCTAATAATGACCACAACTGAACACACATCTTTGGCTGTATTTTATAGAAAAGGCCACCATTTTCTAACAGATTAATGCCATATGCAACTCCTTTGCACATTTTCTAGAACTGTATGAAATGAGAGGTAACAGAATAAAAAGAAGGCAGCAGTTACATAAATTTTTGAGTGATTTAGTTTCAACAGTACATAGATTGAGTTTTGGGATTTTCTTTTAGGGACTAATGTAAGAGCCATAAAATAAGCACTGCAGAAAGACTGTATTCAGAGGGTTTTGTGGGCATAGTGAGTAGTTTCAGCAATTGCTGCAACAATATACTGGTCATCTAGTACCTCCTCCCTTTTTGTTGATAAACACATCTTACAACAGATCGTAGTACAACTTGTTTTTCTGCATCCTTCAAAAGTCTTAATTGCTTAGGAATTACAAGGTCCATCATCAAGTAGTTTTAATGAAATTTGTGACCAGGCTTAAACTGTCCTCTTTGTTGTAGTATGTCACATCTGAGTTTAATGCAATTTTAACGCAATCATGATGAAAACGCTTCTCTGAGTCTGGTTGTTCAGGAGACAGATTTGCATCAGAGAGCTTGTATTGGGAATAGAAGAGGCCTTTCTGCTGTTTTTAACACCAGGTGGTTTTGTCAGTTTCTTACATTGAAATGATTTTGAATGTAGGCTCTTCTGCCCCCAGTTCCCTGATGATATTACCTTTCTGTTACTTCTCCACATCCCACCTTGCTCCTCTCTACCTAAGTTAAAACTATACAACTAATCTATTCTTTTTACTCATCTATTTAAAATTCATGCTATGAACAGTTGAACAATTTTTCAAACAATTATCTACTCAGTTTCTTTTGAATTCTGCAAGGTTCTGACTTCAGTGGATTGTAGCCTCCACAGGTCAAGGCTCCTGCCGCCGCTGCTGCTGCAGACACTGACATCACTATACTGCATGAATGAAAAACAACAACGTGCTCCATTTCTGGCTCTCCCCCTCCTTCCTTTTCTGCACACTCCGTGTGTGTGTGTGTGTTTAAGATGGTATTACGCTGCATTTGAAACTACATTTAAAACTGTTAAATTAGGTGGGTGGTGGCTCAGGGATATGTGTTTAGTATAGAAGCATATTGCTTACAAAAAGCTTCAAGTGCTATGAGCATTTGGACTAGAGGTGACATAACAGCATTCAGTATTTTTTTTATCTGGACTAGTGGTTATGGAAGAAAATACAGAAGATGTAAACAATTTTCTTTGTAATTGCTTTACCAAGAAGAAGTTATGAGACAGTGTAATTTCTTAACATGTTAGATCATTATTGTCTCCCTCTGAAACATTCTTAATATGCACATTTATAGGGTTAAGTCTAGAATAATAAAGAAATGATACTCAGATTATTTCACAAGGCTGAGGAAAAGCTGAATTATGTAAATAGGCACAATTTTAATATGATATTTATAAAATCTAGCAAGAAGATGGTAATTTTCTTTATTTTTGTAGCACAGTTTTAGATAATTTCAATGGGTATCATAATAGAAGATACATAAATCTCCAAACACCTTGCTCTGTATAGAGAACATGGAGTTTTAAAAATTGAAATTATCTTGTTTATGCATATGATCATATTTTTGTTTGCATGTTTTACATTTTCTTTTGTATTTTTAAAACTTCAAAGTTTGTTATTTATATTCATTTCTTCTGCCTTTAGCAAAATGTCACCCTCCCCCTTGTTTAGTTCTGAAGGGTCTTGAAGTGGTGAATGACAAGCTACTGAATGCATCCTCAGGCTCCCTGTGATGTGTTTTTAATAGATGTAAAATCATAAAGTATTATGCAAATAGTTATTTTTTTGTAATGGTAATACATAAGTCTACCTTTGAGATAAATAGAACAACCCAAATGAGAATATAGCAGGATGTTGTGTTAAAATTAATGATCTTTAAGCTAAAATCATGAGTAACAATGAAAATATAATAAAGTTGCTTCTTTCTGAAAACTTCATAAAGCAAAACCTATGAATTCAAAAACAGAACAAATACAATTTTATTGTGCAAGACAGTAAATAGCAATTGCAGGTCCTTTTGTGGTTTTTTGTAAGGATTGAGCACTGAGATGAATTATAAATTCTAAAAGATATAAAAACAGTTGCGTTAGAGCACTCGATGTAGAATACCGCTTATTTTTAAGTGTACCAAACCTAATAACAAAAACATGGAAGAGCTTGTAATTTATATAGTTCCTGCTATGGAAAATAGCATGTGTTGATTCCTGATTTAACATGCCTAATATCATTAACTCTAGAGTGAAATTTGATAAGAATTTTTCATGAGTACCTTGAGAGCCTTATTGTTTTATACATTAAGATGTTATGATTATATTTTAAAAGAAAATACAAAGCCAGCTAGCATATAATGCTGAATGACTGCCTGCAGTGTGTGTGCATGTATGTGTGTGTGTGTGTGTCCGTGTTTTGATCAATTAATTTGCTTTCAGTTTTTTATTTTTCATTAAATTTTCCCTCGAGTCCTTTTTACTGCTATGCTCAGTTTGTGGACTTCCAACATTTTAAATTACTTTTTTTCTCTCTCTTTTTAAAGATACTCGGACATTCTCTTATAAAGTTACTTCTCAGGCCGATATTGTTGAAAATTAAGGTCCTCCTCTTGTCCTCCCACTTTTAAAAATAGTTTTCCTTGAGTGCTTAGAGTTAACTTGTTTCAAAGCTTTCTTATACTAGACTGAAAACAGTTAAAGCTTTGACTGTTTTTCCTAAAGAGACAGGTTTCAGATACTGATTTTTGGGAAAGGTTTTCATCCTTTGAGAACTACACTAAGTATCAGCAGCGTTCATTAACTAAATTTTCCCATTAATTATGGTACGTAAAATTTCTACATCAGTGGGTCAATAGCAAAATAGATAAGTGAATTTATAGAAGTTTTTTTATTCTTAAACTGTTTTATGTTCAAAGATTATATTCCTTTCGAATAACTATTATTCTAAGCATATTGAATATTGTATACCTAGGGTGTATAAAAGCACCTTGGTCAGTTTAACTGCATGTAAAGTCGTGTATATATATTGAGCTAAAAATTCTTTCATGATTTACAGTACTTTTTACAGAAGGACATTTCATTCACTGCAATGTAAGTTGCTTCAAGGATTTAATGCAAATTAGGATTTATACATTGGGGAAGTGTTGAAGGGTAATGGTATCCTTGTGATTTTTATTTGTGATAATGTGGACTAAATGTGAATAAGAAAACAAAGGAGTAATTGGGCTCCATGGCAATGAATAACAATGGAAATAAACGGCAGTGTTCAACAAATGGCGAGTAGGAGAGGATTTTTCTTAAATCTGAAATTTAAAACATTGCTAAAAGCCTGTTTTATCAAAGCTTCCACATACAGCTAATAATCTGCCAAGAAGTATATACTAATGACTTTGTTATTCTTAATTTTAGTTTAGTCTTTTCTCCAGAGTTTAAATCCCCAGACACCACCACGATAGGCTTTTTCACAGCACCTGTCCTGGGTCTGTGCCTGGCACTGTTGTCTTTTGTCTTCAATATATAATTTTGTTCTCTCATTAAATGTCAAAGAAACCAAATCACTGATGCTGTTTCTGTCCTATATTCTATTTATTTTAACAAGAGGTTGAGCTTATCTGATAATGGTCTCTAACTGGGTTTGCCAAAAGTCAGTGGAGGAGAGAACACTACTCACCTATTGATGTGAAAAACCTGAGTGAGAAGCTGATGGAAGAGCCAGAAGCCAATCTCTTTCCCTTTCTACCTCTCATCTGAACCCCTAGAACTGACCATGACTCCATGGATCATCCAGTTGATTCTAGAAAGATAATACTTGTGCTTATTCTGCAAAACAAATTATAATGGATTTATAGTAATTCTAAAGAAAACAGGATTATACTTAATTATGAACAAATTGTGGAAAAATACTTTCCTAGTATTTCATTTTTGTAGGAACAAACATGGCAGTTACCTTTAAGAAGTGTTGTTTACCTCAGGTGAATGTTATTGTGGCAGCTTGCAGGACGAGGCAAGTTCATGAATACCTGAATAACCTCCCCAATATTATGTTGTATCTCTAATTGTTGTAGGTACAAAGGAAGAAAACATGTGAGTGCTTTACTCTATATAAGGCAATATATACTTTCATTCATCAAGAAAGTGGATTTCAAATCATATCTTCCGATTCCAGATACAGCGTTCATTCCACAGGATTATCCTATTTCTCCTAA
This sequence comes from Balaenoptera acutorostrata, assembly GCF_949987535.1. Taxonomy (NCBI): domain Eukaryota; kingdom Metazoa; phylum Chordata; class Mammalia; order Artiodactyla; family Balaenopteridae; genus Balaenoptera; species Balaenoptera acutorostrata. The sequence continues at coordinate 63,510,231 of NC_080070.1, forward strand.
TTAAAAAGAGTGATATTGGTCATCAGCTGTGATTTCTGAGCTATAAGAATTACTGAAGAATAGGTTTTCTATTGGTTCCACAGCACTATTACACTGTGCTGGGGTATGCTTTGACATTTTCAGAATGTCTAAAAATGTGTCAGAGAGAGGGAGAGAGACAGAGAGGAGGGTATGAGCAACAGTGTGTGAGAGAGAAATCCTGGTTCCTGAGGGGTCAAGGATATGGACTTGGTTGTATCTGGCCTTGTGTACTTCTAGAATCTGTGCTGTTCTTGAATCATATTATAGTGAGAAGTATGTTTCTCCATGATTATTAAAAGTTAGTTATACATGGTGGTAAACTGGTAAATGCTTCAGGAATTACTAAGCAGAGATTCTGGTCTCAAGTGATTGTCCTGGCAACTGGTACTAGGTTAATTTAGCCCCACCAAGAGCTAATAGTTATCACTGCAGTTTGTGGGTTTGAACTCTGTATATTTATAACTTAATGAAATGCAACTATGGTGCACCTTAATAATGGCTCATCAAAAATAAGGATGAGTTAAAGAAACTAGTGAGATCCATTATTGTGTGGGAAGGTTGATGTCCAAAATTGTCTTCCAAGTTATTAGAATTCAGAAATCCATTAAACTTTTGGATGTTTCATAACAAGAAGGCAAAAACTGCTAAAACTTGCTGCCTAGTGTCTGAAGATAAAATACCTATCCACTACTGACAGTAATATCCCCTTATTTAGCCAGTATGGCCACAGAGTGAACTTCTGTTAGTAGTCCCTATAGCTAATTTTAACTTTTATATTACTAAAATATCAATTATTTAGTTAAACATTTTCTAAAATTATTATACAGTTGTTTTCTTGAGCGGAACAAACAAGACATGAATGAACTCTTTGTGGCTTAATTAGCTTTGTTAATACCTATGATATACCTAATAAAATGATTGCTGTTGATACTATTGAACATAGGATTGAATGAGCACTGACTGACAACTAGAGTTGCCCTGTAACTGATTCTATACATTTGCTTTGGGGATTGTCTTATTTCTGGTAAAGGTGGAATGAAGCAGTGAGTGGCTACATTTATTCCTTAAAGGAATAACCTGGCTTTTTTCTCTAGAATTAATTATCAAGTTAAAGACCAAAGAAATGATGTTCCAAATGGTTCCATAAAAGAGGCTTAGAAACAGAAAGGTATACTGAAAAATATTAGATTTGGAGTCAAGAGACTTGGGTTCTATTTCCACTTCTAACATTTGACTTATAGTAAGTTCTTAACTCTTTGCATCCTATTTTCTCTATCTTTAAAATGATATAGGTGGGCTTTTTAAGAGTTTGGTTGGGTAGGGGAAAGATTCCGCTGTGGAAAGGAAAAGTAAGTTTATTAAAGGAAAAGTAAGTTTATTATTTACTGAGGTATAACAAATAAAAGTTCTATATATTTTAAGGTATACAGTGTGATGATTTGGTACACATTTACAATGTGAGATGATTACCACAATCAAGATAATTAACATATCCATCACCTCACATAGATGCCTTTTTTTTTTGATGTGTGACGAGAACACTTAAGATCTATTCTTAGCAAATTCCAAGTATACAATACAGTATTATCGACTGTAGTCACCATCTGTACATTAGATTCCCAGAACTTACTCATAACTGAAAGTTTGTACCCTTTGACCTCCCCGCTTTTCCCACTTGCCAGTCCCTGGCAACCATCATTCTACTCTCTGCTTCTATGAATTAGACTTTTTTAGATTATGCACATAAGTGAGATCATATTTGTTTTTGTTTTTCCCTGTGTATTTGTTTTGCTGTCTGGCTTATTTCACTCAGCAAAATGTTCTCCAGGTTCATCTATGTTGTTGTGAATGGCGGGATTTCCTTCTTTAAAAGACTGTATAATATTCCATTTTATATGTATACCACATTTTCTTTATCCATTCCTCCGTGAGTGGACACATAGGTTCTCCACATCTTAGCTATCGTGGATAATGCTGCGAAGAACATGGGAGGGCAGATATCTTTTCAAGATACTGATTTTACTTCCTGTGGGTATATACTCAGAAGTGAGATTGCTGGATCATATGATAGGTCTATTTTTAAGTTTTTCAGGAACCTCCATACTGTTTTCCATTCCCACCAATTTATATTCCCACCAGTGTTATACAAGGGTTCTCTTTTCTCCACATCCTCACCAACACTTCTTATTTTCTTGTCTTTTTGACAATAGCCATTCTAACAAGTGTGAGGTGGTATCTCATTGTGGTTTCAATTTGCATTTCACTGGTGATTAGTGATGTTGAGCACTTTTTCGTGTACCCTCATTAGCCATTTATATGTCATCTTTGGAAAATGTCTATTCAGATCCTTTGCCTATTTCTTAATAAGGTTATGTGTGTTTTTTGCTATTGAGTTATATGAATTCCATATATATTTTGGACATAGCAAATGTATATATCCAAAACACTATACGCTTATCAGATGTATGGTTTGCAGATATTTTCTCCCATTCCATAACTTGCCTTTTTATTTTGTTGATTGTTTCCTTTACTGTGCAGAAGCTTTTTAGTTGCTTGTTCATTTTTGCTTTTGTTGCTTGTGCTTTTGATATCATATCCAAAATATCATTGCCAAGACTGATGTCAAGGAGATTTTTCCCTATGTTTTCTTCTAGGAGTTTTATAGTTCCAGGTCTTAAATTTAAGTCTTTAATCCATTTCAAGTTAACTTTGTGCATGATGTAAGATAAGGGTCCAGTTTCATTCTTTTGCATTTGGATATCCAGTTTTCCCAGCACCATGTATAGAAGAGACTGTCCTTTTCCCATTGTATATTCTTGGCACCCTTGTCAAAGATTAGTTGACCATATATGCGTGGATTTATTTCTGGGTCCTCTGTTCCATTGGTCTATGTGTCTGTTTCTATTGCCAGTACCATATTGTTTCTATAGCATTGTGTAGACTAGATGATTCTTAGTAAAATTAGTTATTTACTGAGCTTTTATGTCAGCAACTAGTCTTCACCGGAACTCAATATAGAACACTTTTATAATTTCTCTTTCTCTCTTGAGAAGTTAAGTAATCTGCCCAAGATCAGGCGGCATGCACAGAAGGCCCAAAGGGCCATGTAACTCTCTAAGTCCCGACTTCAGGTCAGGTGAAAGTTGCTTTTGGAACCCAATTAATTATGGGGCAGGAAAGCACGCACAATGGGTTATCCCATTGCTTATACAGTTAAGTCACAGAAAGGCCAAAAATAGCTTTGGTGGGCTGTGAAGAGAAAGCTAAATGGAACTAAACTCTAGGGTCCATAGAACTTAAAATAGCTGCAAGTATTCCCAGTGATTCAGGCCTCAGATATGTATATAAATATGTCATAGCACTTCAAAACCTTATTATGTCATTAGTAAGCCTTCCCCATGGTCCTTAAAGTACTTACCACTTTGTTAAGACAGAATTTAGATTTAATTTTTAAAATTGCCTTTCACATGAAATCTTAAAATCTGGGTAGAATGAGTCTTTTGCATTTTCCTATTTGATAACATAAGCTTTACATTTATAATAAAGCATCATAAGGCTCCATTCAGCCATAACATTGTGATTCATAACTTTTACCATTCTTTGATAATTTAGCAGCATTCAAAATAGTATCTTTTTATATTTCACTCTCATGGCAAAGCAGCAAGGTGCATTATCTTCTCAATTTATGCCTCCTTGGGCTCTTTTCCATTTTCTAGGTTTGCTGATGTGATGTATAATAGAAAAGATATTTCAATCTCCATTTTAACAATTTCTTTCAGGATGTTGTGGCGTTTTTCAGTGTCACTTGTGCTTACTCTAAGCCCTCTTTGATAGTCAGTGTGGAACATGAATCCTTTCATAAGTAACATTAGAAATGGTATTTTTATTGTTATTGTTATGATACTGAAAGTGTTATATAGAGTCTATGTGATGAAGTTTCTCATGACTTTTCTTGTGTAATTACTTTACTAGTTAAATACATCAGTTTATAAGTTGGATTAATGAAGTAATATTTGTATCTTAGAAGATAACAAAAACTAGTAGAGCTCAGTTGCTCAGTTACCTTAAAGAACTTTGCTATACTTATGTAAACCTGTGAAATGATCTTCCCACGAATGTGTAAAAGGGATCATAGTAAAATACAGACTTGTTTATATATTAGCTGGTAGTCTATAAACAAATTATGATATTTTTGAGTGTTCTGTGACAGTGTCATTTTCTTTCTTCCAAAGTGTATTGGAGGTACTCTGGTGCATCTCCCTGAAAAGAATCAACTGTCCTTTTCCTGCTTAAAGTCAGGTTATTTCATTTAAGTGTCTAATACTTACTAAACAGGGATTAGCAAACATTGCTAAATGCAGTTTCATTAGCATTGTAAATTAGGGAGTTAGACTGTGCTCAGAAATCAGGTTTTGGAAAAAAGCTGCAGTATTCTGCAATATTTTGATCAGATAGCTTTAAAAAACTTATTTTAAAATTCTGTTCTTTCTTTGCATATTTAAGTGACCTGTTATTGAAAAATACCTGGTCAGTTGATTGCATTTGCCCACTCTTTGTCTTTTTGGTTAACACATGGCCAAAGATGAGTGTAGCTTTAATGTAATTTCAGTGATAACTGTTCATTCAAGAAATTTTTGTTTTCAGGTATTGTAGTTGTTGGCAGTATGTTGATGAGTAAAACTAATGCATTTTCTCCCTGTTTTACACAATAAATATTTATTGAGTCCCTGCTATGTCTGAGGAGTTCTGTTTAACCCTCACAGAATACGTATTCTAGGTGCAACTGGGGTGCTCACATTCATTTTTCTCAACAAGGTCAAGTCATTTATAATCTGCCAAGAATTTGACCCACTATATTCTCTGAGGTTTGGACTTCATATGGGAATTATTATGTTCTATGCTTATCTTTCAAGATTAGGTTGCACTTCTTGGTATTCTTTTTTGAATACCAAATACTTGTTTATATGTGTTTTTCCCTTATTAGATGAAGCTTAGAAGAGCATTATCTTGTGGCTTCTATATTATATCTAGGTCTAAGCTATATTGCTGCCTGGACATATTATAATATTCTGCTAAAGTTTGGCCTAGCATGGTGGGATTAACATGGAATCAGCTTCTGAAGCTGTTATATTTGGAGAAATTCAAAAAACCATCATGCCAAAAATTTGTTGGGCATTTTCAATTAAAAATCTAAATGTTTTTAGATCTGTCATAAAGATCATGATTATACTAAGCAAACAATGAGAATATAAATTACATATTAATTTGTTCTTTATTGCAATGTAAAAATTTTAAAGTGTAGAGCAGATTTTGGGGTGGTTGTTTGCTTTAGAGAATATCTAATTTATGTGCAAGTAAAATTATTCAATTTAGCAAAGTGTTATTTACACACACTTTTTAGGAAGTCAGTTACACAAGATTGAGGTTCATCTGAGGTTGTAAAAATATATTACAGAATAGTGTAATTTCTCATTGCTACATAAAATGTTCTACTGACATTTAGCAGGATTAACTAATATCCTAAGAAGTTGTTATAAATGAACATGAATAGATCTTTTCCATTTCCTTTCTAGTCTGAGTTTTAAAATTCTAAGAAATTTTGTATTCAGTTAACCCCTAAAAGGGAAAGAATTCATATGTACTAATGATTTTATTTCTCACATTTCTCTGTGGAAAGGTATGCTTTTAAATTAGATAAATATTCCAAGTTTTTTTCTGGATTATTTTGTCCTTATAAAAAAAAAGTTATTACTTGAATTATAATTTCCTACCAAACTGTTCCTAACCAGCTTAATGGAGGAAATATTTCTTCCTTCATGAAAAACTTTCACCAAACCTTCTACTGTTATCAGTGTCAGGAGGACAAGGCAATAAGTAAGCATAATTAGACTAGAAATATGATTAGTACTGTGGATTATGATTTTATTTATAATTGTATAATCCTACAGTCTGATTTTAACTTAAAGTTTCTGTATATACTTAAGGACAAAGAAATTAATTGGTCACCCATATACACACTACTGTATATAAAATAGATGACTAATAAAGACCTACTGTATAGCACAGGGAACTCTACTCAGTACTCTGTAATGGCCTATATGGGAAAAGAATCTAAAAGAGTAGATATATGTATATGTATAACAGATTCACTTTGCTGTACACCTGAAACTAACACAACATTGTAAATAAACTCTACCCCAATAAAAATTTAAAAGTAAATAAATAAGTATACATTCACAGGAAATTGCAAAGACAATACAGAGAGCTCCCACGTATCCTTCACCCACTTTTCCTTTAACGGTTATATTTTACAAAATTATAGTATGACATCAAACCAGGATTTTTATATTGGTGTGTGTGACTCTGTGTGTGTGTGTGTGTCATTTTATCACATGTGTAGATCTGTGTAACCACCAGTATAATCAAGATACAGACCTGTTCTATCACAGATGTCAGATGCCACTCAGATCTCCCTCGTGCTGCCCGTTGTAGTCACACCACTCCCTCCCCCTACCACCCTGACCCCTGGCAATCACTGATCTGTTCTCCATCTCTATAATTTTGTTGAGAATGTTCAATAAAAGGAATCATACACTATGTGACCTTTTGAGCCTGGCTCTTTTTCACTCAACATAATGCCCTTGAGATCTATCACAGTTGTTCAGAGTATCAATAGTCTGTTACCCTTTATTGCTGAGCAATATTGCACAGTATGGATGTACCACAGTTTCCTTACCCATCACTTATTGGAGGACATTTTGGTTAAGGTTGGGTCTGTTACAAATAAAAATGTTAAAAAAATTTGTGTACAGATTAAAAAAAAATTAATTGGTCACCTAATTTGATTATACCTAAGGGCTACACAATATCTGTGTGCGTGTGTGTGTGTGGTGTGTATGTATGTGTATAAAAGAGAGAATGCTGTAAGGTTTGCATTCCTTTCTCAGCAATCACTGGATAATCACTGGCTCCTGATACTTTCTCCTTATAGAGTAGAAATTCATGGTCATCTTTTCATAATGCTATAAGTAATTTTAATATACTAAGTGGTAGTGACTTAGGGACTTTACTTATCTCATGTAAGATAAAACCAGTGGACAACTAACTAGATGAGAATTCTGAACATCTTCCTTCTGGTTATGGGGAAATTTGCTATTTATAATACAATTATATTTCCTTCGGGAGGCATGTCTTCAATGCTGAACTCTTTGAAGTATTTACTTAAGGATTATTTGGTAAAAAGTTGTTGGATGGGTTTGGAGAAACAAATTAATCAGTTTACATATAAATTCCCTTTTCTGAATCATCTAACGTAATTTAGAATGACAATCCAGTTATCTACAGTTTAATTTTCTTAGTAAGTGTATGATCATTTTCTCTGCTGGAGTTGGCTTTGTGATTTTTGAGCAGAATATTATGTTGGTATTTAAATTCAAAGTTGAAAGAAGTGTTGAAAGCTGTCGTTACTGCATTTCTACTGACTGGAGTGGGTATTCTTATAGGTGGTAACTGTATACAGCAAATTAAAACAGACATGATGCTTACATCCTGCAAGTCTACATATCCAAATATTTTAAAATATCATTATAATTGTCTTTGGATGTTTTGCTCATGCTCTTTACCTTCTTGCTGATCTTGTTACCATCTGTATAAAAAGTTTTAATTTAAAGTATATTCCACCGATGTTTCACGTAGAATATATCATACTCCCTTAGGTAGCATGCTTTGAAAAAGTGGCCTAGTGTATTTTTCTATGCTACTAACAGAAAATCAGTAATTTATTAATAAGACTTTCAGACCCAGAGCATCATTGGGTTGGGTTCTTAACTTCCTTGCAGCATAATTATTAACTTTTCCTCCTCCCTCATTTCTCTCATCCTACTGATCACTGTATCTTATCCCATCTCCTTAGAATTATGTCCTGAATCTGGTAGCTTCTTTCCATCCCCTCACGGCTCCGTTATTACTTATTGCTTGATTTGTTAGAACTGCTGCCTCTTAAGTGGTTCCCCCGCCATTAGTCTCCCCTCTCTAATTTACCCATTGCACAGTCTTTCTTTATAAACATAGTCTTTCTTTAAAAAAAAAAAAAATTCTGAAGTTCACAATCTGGCCATCTGTCAGCCAGGAAGATACACCTTGGGTTTTTATTGTGATAAGCCACGAATTTTAAAAAATTGTAGCTGTTAGCATTAGCAACTTTACTGCACCTCACAGTTTAAAGAAAGGTGGTCTACCAGCTGCTACTACTGGAGCCAGTTTGAAAATTCACCTTGGGAGTCTCACTCTTACCTCGTGTGATCCATCACATAGGCAAGTGTGGTTCATTGTTATCCGTGCTTCTGTCAGTATGCAAGAGATACTTCATCAAGTTTGATTGTGTGATCTTGGTGGAATGTATTTAGTTTTATATAATTTGCTATTTCATTAACTGAAGATGCTATAACTACTCTTTGATTAATAATTTAAGAGACTATTTTCAAAAAAATTTGGAGACATTATAAGAATTGATAGCCATGTGGAAATAAATCCATTGTCTCCCAGAGTGCCTGGCAGGACACGAAGTTTAGTGGTCTTATTAAGTGGTCTTGTTATTTTATATAAACATGTTATTTTTCTTGGATATGCACTATATGAAGAGTTATTTATTATATGAACCTATCTTTTTTTTTTTTTAATAAATTTATTTATTTATATTTATTTTTGGCTGTGTTGATTCTTCGTTTCTGTGCAAGGGCTTTCTCTAGTTGCGGCAAGCGGGGGTCACTCTTCATCGCGGTGCGCGGGCCTCTCAGTATGGCGGTCTCTCTTGTTGCGGAGCACAGGCTCCAGACGCGCAGGCTCAGTAGTTGTGGCTCACGGGCCTAGTTGCTTCGTGGCATGTGGGATCTTCCCAGACCAGGGCTCGAACCCGTGTCGCCTGCATTGGCAGGCAGATTCTCAACCTCTGCGCCACCAGGGAAGCCCCTATGAACCTATCTTAATGAGCTGTTTGTGAAATACCTAAGCATGGAAATCATAGCCTTTTATGTAAATGTGGAAAATGGGATGATAGAGATCTGAATTCAAGTTATTTTTGTCACTGTCTTGCACTTTATTCACAATGATTTTAGATGAGCCTCACATACAGAATATTAAAAAGAAACGTGGAGCCATTCTATTTGAGGCTCTTCCAGAAGGCCTCCTTTGCTAATGAGTTCCATAATATATGCCAGGTGATTTCTAGTTTTTGAGTATTAATTTATTTAAAAGTAAGGAAAGGATGGATAACTGATATCCACAGGTTCAACAAAACTTGAGTAGTTGTGCTAGGTGTTAAAGAAACAAACAGAAAAAGACAAGAGCTTTACTTTTAGGAAGGAGCCTACCCTCTGGTAGATAAGTTTTACATTTATCATTTAAGTATAAACAAAATAGTGAATCATATTAGGTTTCACTTTCTTATTTCATTCTTTTTTTTTTTTTTTAATTTTATTTATTTATGTCTGTGTTGGGTCTTCGTTTCTGCGCGAGGGCTTTCTCCAATTGCGGCAAGTGGGGGCCACTCTTCATCGCGGTGCGCGGGCCTCTCATTATCGCGGCCTCTCTCGTTGCGGAGCACAGGCTCCAGACGCGCAGGCTCAGTAGTTGTGGCTCACGGGCCTAGCCGTTCCGCGGCATGTGGGATCCTCCCGGACTGGGGCACGAACCCGTGTCCCCTGCATTGGCAGGCGGATTCCCAACCGCTGCGCCACCAGGGAAGCCCTCTTATTTCATTCTTAAATGAAAGTAAAATAGCTAAAATATGGGGCGGGGGAAGAGACAGATAAATGAGTGATTTGACATATCCATGAAAAAGAAGTTAACTGTATTATTCATAATGTTTGAATATATATTGTTCGTACTTGTCCTGTCTCAAACACTACATAGAAAGGATTTAAAAAATTCTGGTCAGAGGTGAAGAAGGAAAGAATGGAGAAAAAAGGCAGACAAAAATCCAGTTGACCCATCTCTTTTCTATAGTGTGGTTTTGTTTTCTTCCCATGTTGAGATGAGTCTTTTTAGTACATCTGGAAGTGTTGTTCAGGTTTTTATTACAAATGCCCTAGCTACTGTAGGTATTGTTAATGATTCAAGCTATATCCAAAAGTGTAGTCTGATATTTGTTCACTCATTTCTTGGGCTCTTGGATTGAACAATGTTCTTTCATCATTTAAGGGAAAAAATTAACTTAGATGCTAATAACAAACTCTGGAACTTTGTGGCTTCAGTCTGTTTGTAGCTCCTGGGCAGTGCCATTTTGATTGAAGTACAGTTCAATCAGTAATATCAATAGACTATTTTTGGCTAAGATTATAATGGCCAGTTCTATGCCTGTTCTGGAGGAATAAAATATGATGCTCTTCTAAAATATTTTATGACACTTTTCCCCTACACTTAGTCATGCCACTAGTAGTTTTATTTTATTTTTTCTGAAGTTGATCCCAGTCCTTGGCAGTGTTTCCTGGCAACCTTTTATGCACAATATTTGTAGAATTGTTGAGGTGGAAGGTGTCCTGTGTATGCAAACACGGAACTGGTTTTTACCATGTTCTGTTTTACTCCATGGCCTCTACAAAGGTATCATTTGTATAAGACCTTTTCCTTCAGGATGTTTCCTGCAGCTTTGGGCCATATCCAGCTTTAATGAAGCATCCAATTTTGGATAAATTACTGCTTCACAGCTACATATTTGATTCTTTGATGTCAATATTTACGAAAGTAAATGCTAGAATAAACATCTGTGTTTCCTTATTTCTGAAGCCTTCATTCTGTTGAGCCTATTGATTTTGGGTTTATTCTACAGAAGCGTAGTTATATATTTCCCAGTCAACAACATATTCACCATTGCTGGATTTGGGGACACAATGTGGGGGAAAATACAGCTAGTTGGCTAGATTTAATTAACTAGCTTCTTTTGCATGAAGCAAATCCGTGGTATGCAGATGTATTTTCAGTTCAGAGTTCTGTTTATCATTTGCCTACCATCAGTAAATTAGCTTGACTAGCAGTCATATCTTATTGAGGTTAAGCAGTTACTCTTTTCCTAAGCCTTTCTCCTTAATCTTTTCTACTTAACCATGGAGTTAACTGCTTACCCTATTATTATGCTATTATGAGCTAATCTGTAGGTTTCATTACCTGAACAAAATGTTTATAACTTAGACTTAAATGCTTGAATCTTATTTTCATTATAAATTGTATGTTGTTAAAATGTATTTGGATTTAGAATTCTACAAATTTTCAGTATAGATTTCAGAAGAGATATTTACTTGTCTAGGAGACTGTTGTGCTTTCTCTGCCATATTAAGTCATTATTCTTTATTCAAATAAGAGATGAGAAAGCTGATAATTTTCAGATTCTTTTTCAGGATCAGAGGAACTATAGTCATCATACAGATTTCATCATAAAGATCTTGTATTACATGGTAAAATTTGGTTGTCCTTTTGTAATAGTGGTAAGACCCTGATTCCATAATGTTAATAGTCAATCAGTTCTTTCTTGGTCTTGAAAATTATTTTAGGACTTTTTGTTCTTTATTGACCTGTCCCATAGATACTGGGATGATGTGGACAGAGGCTGCTTACTTTTATTCCTTCAAAGAGCAGATCCTTATAGATTTAGCTCCTTGCAAGGTGAAGGTACTCTTCAAGGCTTCTTTCCATCTTGTTTTTTTCCAAATGACTCTCTCTTCAAGCCCCTCAGCCCATTATTCTACCTTTCCCATGGTAAACTCCACCTTTCCCTATAAGAGGAATTCCCGTTCCTTGATCCATTCCTGGTTCTTGCTGCAGGCTTCTGTAGGATTGACTTTCAAACTTTACTCTGTAATTGCCAGCTCTAGAGAAAGGGGATGGGCAAAAATTCTATTAATGGAGTGACTATGGATGCCCCATTTCAATTAGTTTCTTCACTAGGTTGGGCAGGAGCTAATTTCTCTACTAGGTTACCTAGGAAGAAAGTATACCTCTCTAAGACTAACATTAATTTTTCTCAGAGTCAACACAATAAAATATTGGAGGAATATTAAAAAGTTTTAAAATATATGTATATATATATCTGGTTCTATAAGAAATTTAATAACTACATTTGGTTATCAGATATTCTGGAAATTCTTAGTCTTACAGATGTGCTGTGAGAATAACTATATGAATTTCCAATCCTTCTCTGGTCATTTCTTTCATGTAATGATGGAAGACTTACCTTAGAGATATTGAGCATTCTGCTACTCTCTTCCCCTTTGAAAGTTACTACCTGAATGGCTCACACATTCCAGGAGCCCTTATGTTAATTCCTTTCCAAGCTGTTGGTTGTTTGAAGCTTATTCTCTGGTAGATTTTTCAGGACAGACTTATGGGAACAATATTCCTTGAGTTCTCATGTATTATGTAGCAAGAATATACAAGACTATAAGAAGTTTTAATCTATGGGTTTTTAAACTTGAAGGTCACTTTAGCTTCATTAAAATGTGTTCGATTTGGGCTGTATCATTTTCTCAGATACATGTATAGTCTTTCAATATGTAGTTTGAAGTTATCTTTTATTCCAGGAGAGTTTTATTATAGTTTTTAGTATTTTTTGCTTTGTTGCTTTGGTCTTCTTCAGGGACTCCTACTAAACATATATTGGACAGTCTTGCTTATGTTACATATTAATTATTGTCTCTTAAAATCTTTTTACCTCTTCTTTTTTTTAATTCTAAAATTTGTCTTATGTTCCATTTTCTACTTTTGTAAGGCATTAACCCACTGTGCTTCTTGTTAACTTAGTCTTCATTCCTGAAATAAGTTTTTCTTTTATTTCTAAATCTTTCCTGAGTTTGATCACCTCTCTTTTCATATCTTCCTTGCTCTCAAACACAACATTTTTCAGTTTTTCTAATTCTGAGGTTTTTCGTTGCTTCTGTCATTTAAAGAATATTTTTAGCTTGTTTTGAACTATTAGATCACAGTTTTCCCTACTTTAAAAATCAAGGAGTTTGATCAGTAATATTGGTTGTCATACTGTGGTAAAGATATAGCCCATTCTGTAGCCTTTATTATAGTCTTTTTTGTAAGTTTTTTTTTTTTTAATTGGGATATAATAGTGGATCTGTCTCATTTGGTTAAAAATTTTCTAAGCTCTACCACTGCTTTAACTGGAAGTTAAGTGCTTTGAAACAAAATTTTGTTAAACATTTTGTCTTCTGGTTAAGGAATATTTGCTTTCCTTTCACTTACTGTATTAATATCCATTTTTGGTCATCTTATTTTGGTTGTTTTATAGTTGCTAATACTTTGTGATTATTTCTTTGAGACCATTAGTTATGTAAGATTTTAGATGTTTGGAAGCTCTATTAATCGAATTCATTGGAAGTTCATAAAGTTTATAGAATGTTCTTCTACTAATTATGACTTTGCCAGGGTTCCTTAAAGAAATACCATTTTCCACCAGAAAAAAAATGAACTTAAAAATCTTTAGCATCTCAGCTGCCATATATGTAATTTCTTTATAGATATATTCCAGATGTCAGAACTCCATCTTAATTTGTTGTGTATTCCTCCAGTGCTTGTCACCAGCCTTCATGGCCATCTTGGTGAAGTTTTCTTTTACAACCTTGATACAAGAAGATACTCTCTTGGGTTTTCTTTGAAAACAGGCTGAAGGCCTTCCTCCAAATGTCGTATCTCAATTTATGTATCATTTGACACAAATTTGAGTGAGCTATAACCTAGAGAAGAATCATTCCTAAATGGCTGCTTGACTACATTTTTTGTTTGTTTTTCTTGACAGACCTCAGGTTACAGGCTGTGTCAGGCCTCATTTGGTGAGAAGCATGTTTGTTTCTCTTGTCAGCTTCTTGACTGGTTCCTTTCCAGATTTCTGCAGGGCAGCCATATGGTCATTTCGGCATGTTTTCTAGATTGCTTCTATGGCAGGATTCCAGGTCTTGATTAGTGTGTCAGAATCTACTCACACTGAGAGGGCTTTAGTTTTTGCCCTTTAGTTTTATTTCAGATAGCATATTCAGATCTGGTGTCCTTCCTGTCTCATCTGAAGTTCATTTGATTTTGATGATTTTATTTTACGTGGCCCATGTATTTGGCTAACTTTTTATCTTCTTATATTTTAAGCAAGAAAGGCCCATAAAGGCCGTTGGTGAGGTGCCTAGACTGTGCTGATTTTGGAAAACTGAATGTAACAATAATTCTATTAGATGAGCAGTATTAATGTGCATTAGATTGGCTAGAGAGGAATACCAGTCTCCTCCTTTCTACTTTTTTTATTCTTAGTTACATAGTTCTTTAAATTTGTTTTTTTTTCCTGGTGGGGGGGGGAGGGATTTATTTTGAAAATTTCTCTCTGTAACCGTGAGGCAAGGAGAAAATTACTCATAATGTTGGTAGTGATGTTTAAGAAAAAATTGTTCATGACACTTATAAAGATTAGTAAAGCAGACTTTATTCAGGGAGACTATCACGATAGTTGTAGGGACCACTGCAATGTGGTTTTGCAGTGGGGGAGAGAGATTGGGCTCAAACTTGGAATACAACTAGGAGAACTGGGGATGTATAGCCAAGTAGAAGGGTGGGGTAAAAATTACTAAGAGGAAAGAAACATCAAAATAAGGGGGATTCTGGCTAAACAGACCTAAACAGGATTGTTGATAAAGGCAGGCCAGGTGGGCAGATATTACATGGGGGATGGTAGAGATGAAGAACCTAATCAGATATCCAGCGTGATCAATATTGAGGATGGGGGATTCTGGTTAAACTGACATAGTAGGATTCTTGCTAAAATTGGACAATGCAGAGATGAACACAGAAGCCCAAAAGTTAGGGCCTAATTGGAAAGAGTTCAGAGGAGCCTGACTAAAGTTTGGTCAAGGAGAGACTCTTCAACAGAGATAATAAATTTAAAACTATAACTTTCAAGGAAGTAATTCTCAATACAGAAATACTGAAGCAAATCTCTATTAACAAAACAGACCTTTAGGAGCTTCCCTGGTGGCACAGTGGTTAAGAATCCACCTGCCAATGCAGGGGACACGGGTTCGAGCCCTGGCCCGGGAAGATCCCACGTGCTGCGGAGCAACTAAGCCCGTGCGCCGCAACTACTGAGCCTGCGCTCTAGAGCCCACGAGCCACAACTACTGATCCCGCGTGCCACAACTACTGAAGCCCGCGCTCTTCAACAAGAGAAGACAGTGCAGTGAGAAGCCCATGCACCGCAATGAAGAGTAGCCCCCGCTCACCGCAACCAGAGAAAGCCTGCACACAGCAACAAAGACCCAACGCAGCCAAAATAAAAATAAAAAATAAATAGATTTATAAAAATACAAAACAAAACAGAACTTTAGTTAAGTTCATGCTTAACCTCAGTGAACCAACAGCAAGATATTCTCTACCCGTATTTACTTTTGGTTATTTTTGATCACTAAATTAGGAACTATATCATTTCAGGTTTTTTTGAAGTTGAAGAAAAGCAACTTAATGTCTTATATTCAGTCTCTGCTCCATGAATTTGTTATTTTGATTTCAGTGATAAGGATTGAAATTATAATATGAAGGAGCAAATTCAGACATCATGAAACACTTATTTTCTCTTAAAAGATAAAGGTTTTAAATAAACAGGCTATAAAATACTGTAATATTTGGAGACTCAGGCTTAAATTCTTTAATCAAATTATTAAAATCTAAATTTTACTTTGCTTATATATTTTATTTAATTTTTCTTTGACACTTTGATTTTATAAAAAGGAACCTACTTAATGTATTTTTTCAGAATTTCTTGTATTTTTTAGGAAGCAAATTTTATTGTAGTTAACTTTTGTGTGCAAAATGCCCTGTTTGGGTAGGAGGGAATCTTTCCAAAGAAGCTGTATAGAACTTTTTGTCTGTTATCTCATCTTTCTAAGAAAGCATTCCTAAGCATTCTGTCTAGAGTGCTTTGTATTTAGGTTTGAAGGTTCTTATTGTCATGGCTGGCACTCAGTTTAGAAAGTGACCTTTTTGAAGGAGATGACTAGAAGTTTAAATTTACTAGATTCTAGAAGGTTAGCTGCTAAGTGCAGATTTCGAAGAATTGTTTGACTTTTTTGCAGCAGGATATTTTCTTGGATTTATATTCAAACTTTCAGTGCATCTAAATGGAGTAGATTATAATCAACAAAATGATTTTATTTTTGAGCACCTGCAACTCTAAAGGATCTAGTCCCAATCCTTTAGACATAGGTTCTTAAGCTTTTAGTACCAGTAGATTCACTTGAGATACGTATTTAAAATTCACATTGTTTGGTTCCACTAGCAGAGAGTCTCACATTGTTGATGAGAAATTGGGCCCAGTATTGAGCATATTTAACAAATGTCTAACACTTTGAGAAACATTTCTTTAGGACCTCAGTGGTTCCCAAGGCTGATGATGCATCTGAATCAATTTGGTCTGGTTTAAAAAATATGTTGAGGGCTTGCCTGGTGGCGCAGTGGTTGGGAATCCGCCTGCCAGTGCAGGGGGCATGGGTTCGAGCCCTGATCCAGGAGGATCCCACATGACGTGGAGCAACAAAGCCCGCACGCCACAACTGCTGAGCCTGTGCTCTAGAGCCCGCGAGCCACAACTCATGAGGCCCGTGCGCCTAGAGCCCCGTGCTCCCGAACAAGAGAAGCTACCGCAATGAGAAGCCGGCGCACTGCAACAAAGTATCCCCCGCTCTCTGCAGCTAGAGAAAGCCCGCGTGCAACAACGAAGACCCAACGCAGCCAAAAATAAATAAATAAATATTTTAAAAAAAGAGAAAAGAAAAATTAAAAAAAAATATGTTGATACCTGGTTCCACCCTATAGCTACTAAATTAGAATCTCTGGGAGTGTGGCCCAGTAACGTGCATTTGTAACAAGTTGCCTGGTGATGCTTATACAGAGAGCCACATCTCAGGATCCCATCTTTGAGATCCATTGCTTAGTTCTACCTATGCCTGAGGGCCTTGAGCCTTTTTGTTCTAGGATCTCCCAAGATCTAATTTCTGGGTGATACACTGTATTAGAAAGCTTTTGCTATTACTTCTCAGACATGCCCAGATGTTGACACTGTACTGACTAAAACGTATTGCCTTTTTTTTTTTTTTTTTTTTACCATTCTTTAACATTTTTCTAATCAATACTAGGTGATTTAAGGCATACACACACACGTACACATTATGGGATTTAATGGCTGCTTCTTTTTGAACATAATTGTTAAAACATAAAAAGATTTTACACACTTTAGGAACTTATATTCAAGACAAAATATTATTATATATGTGTGTTTTGATACTACTGACTAACATTGTTAATGTGATATTTTTATGTAAAACTAGTTACTTAATGTGAGTTCTATGTAGAAAGGTCTGGAAAAATTGGTATTTGTTACTTAGTTATCTTAAGCATTTTGCTGAATTGTATGGCTTGAGGATTCTTTAGAGTTGTAATAAATGTATGGCTTGAGGATTCTTCAGAGTGGTAGTAAACTTTGAATAAAGTAAGAAGCAGTTTATTCTTGGTGGTGGTGTTACAATGGCTAAGTTTCATGCAGTTATAGTCTTTACACAGTAGTTGAAGGAATAATAGCTCTTTTTCAAAAGGTTTAAATGCTTTCTTAAGTTTAGATGTGCTTTGCTTGTATAATCAGTGTTTAATGGAAAGCTTTGGCGAATAATCTTTCTTGAGAGCTAAACACAGAGAATCAACAATTTTTATTTTTTGGTTACTTATGCACACTGAACCTATGAAAAAGGTTGGAGTGTGTTAAAGTCCAAGAAAAGAATGTGAGCACTTTTTATTATGTGTGTTAGGTTACATTCTGTATGGCTACATTATGTCACTCAAAAATATTGCATCCTCTTTACCACCTGGTAAGGTTGGTTTAGAAGGTGTAGTGGCTTGTTTCATATTTCTCTGTAGCTAAAGTTCTTAAAGTTTCTAATAATAACTTTTTTTTAATTTGCAGAACTTCCACTTAACTTTGTTAATTTTCTCCTTCAGGTTAGCTTCTTAATACATCAGATTTCCAAACTCACTAACCAGTCAATCTTCAGTCACTGCTACTAAAGTAAAAATTGTTGGGAACAATTAGTTTAACATCATATTACAGTGCTCTGGCAGTTAGATATTAAGCAGTTTTGCCTATTTAGAATAATGCCTTGTATGCTATTCAGATGCAGAGTTATCTAATACAGCTCCTTGTTTTTAAACCTATTATACTATTATCACTTTAAAGTTAAATTTCCAATTGGCTGTTAGAAAGCAATAATTATTTTGTATAGTCCTCAGTAGGAACCCCAGAGGAACCCCAGGCCTACCACTGCTCCCTCATCAGGGAGGGGAATTGGAGGGGGAAAGTACAACCTGTAGATGGATATAATGAACAAGTCTTTTTACAGAATGCTACATGAGGAGTCATTTTCTGGTCCTAACAATGATGATAGTACTGGAAATAGATGTGATTTTTTTCTAACCATCATATTTTATTGCTGAATTTAGTTATTCTCTATTTTATCCTCAAATATTTAAGTAGGCAATGTTAGCAACAGGATTATAAGTGGCATGGTAAGAGTCTTACTACTTGAAAGTTTCCCTTGATGTAGTTAGAGTACATGATTCTAGCTATCTGCTGCCTAATTTATTTTTTGCATTGTTTGCTTCCTGTCCTTCATTGGTGTGCATGTGCCATAATATACCACTTTATATTATAGTTTAATTATACATATTGTATCTCCCTCAACCAGAATGTAAATTCCTTGAGGAGAGTCTGAAACTGATTTTGTAATTCCTCTTGGTACACGGAACAGTGCTTTTCATATATAGTAGTAGACATTCAGCAAGTTTTATTTAGTGGTAGTGGTTACCTGGTTTCACTACATATGAAATTACTATTTTCCTTATGCCTTTTTAGCTTAAGTAATGATGATAAGTATTTATTTAATTGATTTTCTTTCATACTTCAGAATATTTATTTTAGCAATTTTATTGCTATTAATTTTTTATTAAATTTTATTATTTAAGCTCTTGTAAATTCAAAGATTGTTTGAGTATACTAATGTATGTTTCTAATTAATAAGGTATCCTCTTGTTTGATCTACTTGAATTGAGGTAATTTTGTAATAATTAGTAGAGAAATACTGTGATCAGTTAAAAACTAAATACATATTCTAATCACAACTGTAATCATGAAATAAGAAACAATTTATTGTGTTGAATATATAAATAGTATAGACCTCCCTTATCCACAGGGATATGTTTCAAGACCTCCAGTTGAATGCCTAAACCTGCAGATAGTATTATACCCTGTGTATCCTATGTTTTTCTTATACATACATACTTATGATAAAGTTTATTTTGTAAATTAGGCACATTAAGAGATTAATAACGAAATAAAAGTTATGTTATGTGAACATGGTCTCTTTCAAAATATCTTATACAAATATAATGCCTTTTCCATTTTAACTTAGTACTTATCACACACTGTGGCCCTAACTTTTGCAGTTTGAGGTGCAACAGCAAAGCAAGCCAAATTTCTTTTTCCTTCTTCACAATTTCACAGATAAAAGATTTGTTCTTACCATAGATCTTAGCAACCAGAGCATTTAATTTTTTCTCTTCCTTTGTTAAGTTGAGAACTTTGACATTTTCTCTTCAAGGGAACGCTTTACAGCTTCGCTTTGGCATATCCAGATTGCCAGCATCACTAGTCTGGTGCTTTGGGCCATTATTAAGTAAAATAGTTGTTATTTACACACAAACACCATGATACCAAGACAGTCAATTTAATAACAGACAGCTAGTTAAGTGACTTAACAGGTGGGATATGCTGGAGAAAGGGATGATTCACGTCCCGGGCTGGATGGAGCAGGATGGTTCTCATCACACTACTCAGAATGGTGCACAATTTTAAACTTATTATTTTTTAACATCTTTATTGGAGTATAAATGCTTTACAATGTTGTGTTAGTTTATGCTGTACCACAAACTGAATCAGCTATATGTATACATATATCCCCATATCCCCTCCCTCTTGAGCCACCCTCCCTATCCCATCCCTCTAGGTGATCACAAAGCACTGAGCTGATCTCCCTGTGCTATGTAGCAGCTTCCCACTAGCCATCCATTTTACATTTGGTAGTGTATATACGTCAATGCTACTCTCTTACTTCATCCCAGCTTCCCCTTCCCCCCCATGCCCTCAAGTCTGTTCTCTGCATCTGCGTCTTTATTCCTGCCCTGCCACTAGGTTCATCAGTACTGCTTTTATAAATTCCATACATATACGTTAGCATACGGTATTTGTTTTTCTCTTTTTTACTTCACTCGGTATGACAGATTCTAGGTCCATCCACCTGACTACAAATAACTCAATTTCGTTCCTTTTTATGGCTAATATTCCGTTGTATATATGTGCCACATCTTCTTTATCCAGTCATCTGCTGATGGACATTTAGGTTGCTTCCATGTCTTGGCTATTGTAAATAGTGCTGCAGTGAACATTGTGGTACGTGTATCTTTTTGAATTATGGTTTTCTCAGGGCATATGCCCAGTAGTGGGATTGCTGGGTCATATGGTAGTTCTATTTTTAGTTTATTAAGGAACCTCCATACTGTTCTCCATAGTGGCTGTATCAATTTACATTCCCACCAACAGTGCAGGAGGGTTCCCTTTTCTCCACACCCTCTCCAGCATTTATTGTTTGTAGATTTTTTGATGGCCATTCTGACAGGTGTGAGGTGATACCTCACTGTGGTTTTGATTTGCATTTCTCTGATGATTAGTGATGTTGAGCATCTTTTCATGCATTTGTTGGCCATCTGTATGTCTTCTTCGGAGAAATGTCTGTTTAGGTCTTCTGCCCATTTTTGGACTGGCTTGTTTGTTTTTATGATACCGAGCTGCATGAGCTGCTTGTATGCTTTGGAGATTAATTCTTTGTCAGTTGCTTCATTTGCAAATATTTTCTCCCATTCTGAGGGTTGTCTTTTGGTCTTGTTTATGGTTTCCTTTGCTGTGCAAAAGCTTTTAAGTTTCATTAGGTCCCATTTGTTTATTTTTGTTTTTGTTTCCCTTACTCTAGGAGGTGGGTCAAAAAGGATCTTCCTATGATTTATATCACAGAGTGTTCTGCCTATGTTTTTCTCTAAGAGTTTTATACTGTCTGGCTTTACATTTAGGTCTTTAATCCATTTTGAATTTACTTTTGTGTATGGTGTTAGGGTGTGTTCTAATTTCATTCTTCTACATGTAGCTGTCCATTTTTTCCAGCACCACTTATTGAAGAGGCTGTCTTTTCTCCATTTTATATTCTTGCCTCCTTTGTCAAAGATAAGGTGACCATATGTGCGTGGGTTTATCTCTGGGCTTTTTATCTTGTTCCACTGATCTATATTTCTGTTTTTGTGCCAGTACTGTACTCTCTTGATTACTGTAGCTTTGTAGTATAGTCTGAAGTCAGGAAGCCTGATTGCTCCAGCTTCATTTTTCTTTCTCAAGATTGCTTTGGCTATTCGGGATCTTTTGCATTTCCATACAAATTGTAAAATTTCTTGATCTAGTTCTGTGAAAAATGCCATTGGTAATTTGATAGGGATTGCATTGAATCTGTAGATTGCTTTGGGTAGTATAGTCATTTTCACAATATTGATTCTTCCTATTCAGTAGAATGGTATATCTCTCCATCTGTTTATGTTATCTTTGATTTCTTTCATCAATGTTTTATAGTTTTCTGAGTATAGGTCTTTTGCCTCCTTAGGTAGGTTTATTCCTAGGTATTTTATTCTTTTTGTTACACTGGTCACTGGGACTGTTTCCTTAATTTCTCTGATTTTTCGTTGTCAGTGTATAGGAATGCAAGAGATTTCTGTGCATTGATTTTGTATCCTGCAGCCTTACCAGATTCATTGATTAGTTCTAATAGTTTCCTGGTGGCATCTTTAGGGTTTTCTATGTATAGTATCATGTCATCTGCAAACAGTGACAGTTTTACTTCTTCTTTTCCAATTTGTATTCCTTTTATTTCTTTTTCTTCTCTGATTGCCATGGCTAGGACTTCCAAAACTATGTTGAGTAAGAGTGGTGAGAGTGGACATCCTTGTCTTGTTCCTGATCTTAGAGGAAATGCTTTCAGTTTATCACCACTGAGAATGATGTTTGCTGTGGGTTTGTCATATATGGCCTTTATTATGTTGAGGTAGGTTCCCTTTATGCCCACCTTCTGGAGAGTTTTTATCATAAATGGGTATTGAATTTTGTCAAAAGCTTTTTCTGCATCTATTGAGATGATCATATGGTTTTTATTCTTCAGTTTGTTAATATGGTGTATCACATTGATTTGCGTTTATTGACGAATCCTTGCATCCCTGGGATAAAGCCCACTTTATCATAGTGTATGATCCTTTTAATGTGTTGTTGGGTTCTGTTTGCTAGTATTTTGTTGAGGATTTTTGCATCTATGTTCATCAGTGGTATTGGTCTATAATTTTCTTTTTTTGTGATATCTTTTTCTGGTTTTGGTATCAGGGTGATGGTGGCCTTGTAGAATGAGTTTGGGAGTGTTCCTCCCTCCACTGTTTTTTGGAAGAGTTTGAGGAGGAGAGGTGTTAACTCTTCTCTAAATGTTTGATAGAATTCACCTGTGAAGCCATCTGGTCCTGGATTTTTGTTTGTTGGAAGATTTTTAATTACAGTTTCAATTTCATTACCTGTGATTGGTCTGTTTATATTTTCTAATTCTTCCTGGTTCAATCTTGGAAGGTTGTACTTTTCCAAGAATTTGTCCATGTCTTTCAGGTTGTCCATTTTATTGGCATATAGTTGCTTGTAGTAGTTTCTTATGATCTTTTGTATTTCTGCAGTGTCAGTTGTAATCTCTCCTTTTTCAATTCTAATTTTATTGATTTGAGTCCTCTCCCTCTTTTTCTTGATGAGTCTGGCTAAAGGTTTACCAATTTTGTTTATCTTCTCAAAGCAACAGCTTTTAGTTTTATTGATCTTTGCTATTGTTTGGTTTGTTTCAATTTCACTTATTTCTGCTCGGATCATTATGATTTCTTTCCTTCTACTAATTTTGGGTTTTCTTTGTTCTTCTTTTTCTAGTTGCTTTAGGTGTAAGGTTAGAATGTTTATTTGAGATTTTTCTTGTTTCTTGAGGTGAGCTTGAATTGCTATGAACTTCCCTCTTAGAACTGCTTTTGCTGCATCCCATAGGTTTTGGATCGTCATGTTTTTGTTGTCATTTGTTTCTAGGTATTTTTTGATTCCCTCTTTGATTTCTTCAGTGATTTCTTGGTTATTTAGCAGCGCACTGTTTAGCCTCCATGTATTTGTGTTTTTTTTACTGTTTTTTTCCTGTAATAGATCTCTAATCTTATAGTGTTGTGGTCGGAAAAGATGCTTGATACAATTTCAATTTTCTTAAATTTTCCAAGGTTTGATTTGTGACCCCAAATGTGATCTATTCTGGAGAACGTTCCGTGTGCATTTGAGAAGAAAGTGTATTCTTCTGCTTTGGCGTGGAATGTCCCAACAATATCAATTAAGTCTGTCTGGTCTCCTGTGTCATTTAAAGCTTCTGTTTCCTTATTTCTTTTCCGTCTGGATGATCTGTTGTTGTAAGTGGGGTGTTAAAGTCCCCTATTATTGTGTTACTGTCAATTTCTCCTTTTAAAGCCGTTTGCATTTGCCTTATGTATTGAGGTACTCCTATGTTGGGTGCATAAATATTTATAATTGTTTTGTTTTCTTCTTGGATTGATCCATTGATCATTATGTAGTGTCCTTTCTTGTCTCTTGCAACAGTCTTTATTTTAAAGTCTATTTTATCTGATATGAGTATTGCTGCTCCAGCTTTCTTGTGATTTTCATTTGCATGGAATATCTTTTTCCATCCCCTCACTTTCAGTCTGTATGTGTCCCTAGGTCTGAAGTGGGTTTCTTGTAGACAGCATATAGACAGTCTTGTTTTTGTATCCATTCAGCCAGTCTGTGTCTTTTGGTTGGAGCATTTAATCCATTTACATTCAAGGTGATTATTGATATGTATGTTCCTATTACCATTTTCTTAATTGATTTGGGTTTGTTTTTGTGGGTCTTTTTATTCTCTTGTGTTTCCCACTTAGAGAAGTTCCTTTAGCATTTGTTGTAAAGCTAGTTTGGTGGTGCTGAATTCTCTTAGCTTTTGCTTGTCTGTAAAGCTTTTGATTTCTCCATTGAATATGAATGAGATCCTTGCTGGGTAGAGTAATCTTGGTTGTAGGTTTTTTCCCCTTCATCACTTTAAATATGTCCTGCCACTCCCTTCTGGCTTTCAGAGTTTCTGCTGAAAGATCAGCTGTTAACCTTATGGGGATTCCCTTTTATGTTATTTGTTGCCTTTCCCTTGCTGCTTTTAATATTTTTTCTTTGTATTTAATTTTTGATAGTTTGATTAATATGTGTCTCAGCATGTTTCTCTTTGGGTTTATCCTGTATGGGACTCTCTGCTCTTCCTGGACTTGATTATTTCCTTTCCCATGTTAGGGAAGTTTTCAACTATAATCTCTTCAAATATTTTCTCTCTCTTTCTTTTTCTCTTCTTCTCCTGGGACCCCTATAATTCGAATATTGGTGCATTTAATATTGTCCCAGGGGTCTCTGAGACTGTCCTCAATTCTTTCATTCTTTTTTCTTTATTCTGCTCCCTGGCAGTTATTTCCACCATTTTATCTTCCAGCTCACTTATCCGTTCTTCTGCCTTAGTTATTCTGATATTGATTTCTTCTAGAGTATTTTTAATTTCAGTTATTGTATTGTTCATCACTGTTTGTTTGCTCTTTAGTTCTTCTAGATCCTTGTTAAATGTTTCTTTTATTTTCTCCATTGTTTCCGAGATTTTGGATCGTCTTTACTATCATTACTCTGAATTCTTTTTCAGGTAGGTTGCCTATTTCACCTCCATTTATTTGGTCTTGTAGGTTTTTACCTTGCTTCTTCATTTGTAACATATTTTTTGTCATTTCATTTTTTTTTTTGATGGGTGGGGCTGTATTCCTGTCTTACTGATTATTTGGCCTGAGGCATCCAGCACTGGAGTTTGCAGGCAGTTGGATAAAGCCGGGTCTTGGTGCTGAGATGAGGACCTCTGGAAGGCCTCACTCCGATTTATATTCCCTGGGGTCTGAGGTTCTCTGTTAGTCCAGCGGTTTGGACTCAGAGCTGCCACCACAGGAGCTCGAGCTCAACCTGTGGCCTGGGAACCAGATCCCATAAGGCATGTGGCGCTGCAAAAAAAAAAAAAGAAGAAGAAAAGGAGCAATACAATAACAAAGAATAAAAAACAAAATAAAATTAGAAAGATAAAAAATATATTAGGAAAAATAATAATATAATTGAAACAACTGCAACAAGGTAAAATAAAACTGTAACAGAAAAAAGAAAAAGAAAAAAGGGGGGTGGGGGAACAAGCCAAAAGGAGCAGAACAATAACAAAGTATAAAGAATAAAATAAAATTAGGAAAATGAAAGATTTATTAGAAAAAATAAACATATAAGTGAATGAAGAACAATTAATCAACAAGGTAAAACAGAACCCCAATCTAAAAGAGGAAAAAAGGAAAAAAAAAAAGCCTTGGCTATGGGGGGCGGAGTTTAGGCAGGGTTGGAACTTAGGCAGGGGCGGGGGTTACGGTGGGGCAGGGCCTAGGCTTAGGACCCATGCAGCCAGAAAAGGTCTTGGGGGCGGGGCCTGGGCGGGTGATGTTCAAGTGTCGGGCAGGGCCTCTACTTAGGACCTACAGAAGGGGAGAGGCAGCACGTCCAAAGGAGGGCCTTCAGAGTGTGGAGTTCTGGGGTTTGGAGGCAAGGCTGTGGGTGAGGGTGTGTGGGTGCAGTTTAGGCCCAGCTCATTGGAGGGGTTCTCTGAGTGTAGAGGTAGGGCCCTGGGTGGGGGTGTAGGGGTGGGGCTTGGTCTCTGCGCAGCAGGAGGGAGGCTCTGAGGGCAGAGAATTAGGCCCAGGAGCCCAACAGGCTCTCTGGTGCCTAAGTGGACAGGGAAAGCACTGGCCGTGTTCCCTTCCATTCCTCCACGCCCCCACTCCCCATCTCCCCCCGGGGTCTCCCCAGTCCCCGCTGGACCCCTAACCATGGGTGTGTCCTGCTGGGTGTAGGAACTCCTCCCCTCCCCCAGCCACCCCTCAGGGGTTCCAGTCCAGTAGGTCTGGCCTTTACTTTTGCTTTCCCTTCCCTCCCTCCCACTCCCTGAGGACCCATGCAGCTGGAGGGGACCTTCGTGGGCAGAGGATCAGGACCGGGATCTCAGCAGGCTCCTGGGGGCCCAAGTGGGCAGGGGAGACCTGGCCATGCTCCCTTTTGATCCTCTGCCCTCCTAGTGGTCCCCCAATTTCCCCCTTTGAGGGTGGGATCCCTTCCCCTCCCCCAGCCACCCCTCAGGGGCGCCAGTCCCATCCCACCTCCACTTCTCCCCCTCTCACTCCCCCCATGCCCCACGTCCTACCTGGTTGCTGGGGGTTTCTCCCATTCCCTTAGGTGTCTGTGGCCCCTCACCGGTGCCTGGTAGGTGCCCCAGTTGTGTGGAGACGTGAATTCCATGTCCTCCTAGTCCGCCATCTTGACTCTGACCCCCAATCTTAAACTTATGAATTATTTCTGGAATTTTCCATTTAATATTTTCAGACCATGGTTGACTGTGGAAAGTGAAACTGAGGATAAGAGAGGACTACTATAATGCAAAACCAGTGTTGATTTTTATTGTTGCACTAAATTGTAAAACCTGAATTGGTAGGCAATAATACCGCAAATTAAATAAATAAAAATTTGGGAGAATCAAGGCTTAGATGTTGAGGCAGTTAAAATCTAACTCATTGCCATGATAGTTTGGATAATAGGAATAAGTCATCTTATTTAATAACTTACTTAATAAGTTAAAGTAGAATCGCACTGCTTATGATGAATCTGTTGGTAAATAAGGCCCTACTGATATTTGGTTAAGTGGGGTTATTATGGCTAATCATATCTTGGAAGAGTACTATCCTTGCCAATTTTTAAACTTATTTTGAATTTTTACCCTTCAAATAATTTACGTGGAAATTACTAACAACTACATATCTTTGAAATTTTCCTTGTGTGAGCAATGGTGAGAATCTTTTAAAGCACATGTTTGAAATATAACCTTTCAAGTATATTTACTTCATATACTATAATTTTTTAAAAAATCATGACTGGTAGAGCGATTTTTTTTTAATATTTATTTATTTATTTATTATTTATCTTGGCTGTGCTGGGTCTTAGTTGCGGCACACGGGATCCTCATTGCAGTATGTGGGCTCCCATTTGTGGCATGCGGACTCTTAGTTGTGGCATGCATGTGGGATCTAGTTCCCCGACCAGGGATCGAACCCAGGCCCCCCGCATTGGGAGCGCAGAGTCCCCCCCACTAGGCCACCAGGGAAGTCCCTGGTAGAGCGAATTTTATAACAGGATATCGATACCATGTTGTCCTACCTTATTCTTTATATTTAAGGCAGACCGTTTTTGTTTTTTTGGTATTGGTAATGTGTGATGCTTGTTTACACATTCTTAACACAATTAAGCAATAGCGTTATATCACAGAATTAGAGCTAACTGGCCAATCTGTAGATTGAATTTAGCACCCAATTCATATGTTTCCCTTTTATTACATTATGTTTATGGTAACCACATGGAGATATAAATTTCAGGAAGTTTCCAGTTCAAAAACCTCAGGCTCTCACCCAATATAACACATTTATACAACATTTAAAAGTACAAAAGCTCCTTTTGGTTAAGGGACAATACAAGAAAACTCATGAATTTAATGACACCAGAAGTGCCGGTCCGTGCTGTCCCAGAAAAAGGTTGCCAAATCTGTTTCTTGGCTCTCTCGTTGCTAAGAATGTCCCCCTCTTGATACTCAGCACAAGGTGCGTGTTTCTACACCAAATGTTGGAGCCTAGGTTTTCAGAGTCCAAGCTGATGGCCGCCACTGGCCCTTGGGACTTGGGAGCACCCAATTTAAAGTCCCTTATCCCAATGGTCTTCACACTGAAGTAAGGCCACCCACTTATGAGATACAGGAAGAAAATGTAACTTCCATTTTTTTCATACATATTTTTATTTTTTATATCATGTGTAAATTTCTACTTAGGTTTATACTATATATAACATATTAGTCATATAATATATACCTCATTTATAAATAAATAACTGCACATATTGCTGCATACTTAGATATTTACTATTAGGAGTACTCAGTCAAAATAACTTGAAGACCACAGTTCTGACAGTAGCTAATCAGAGAGAATGGACACTAAGGGGAGAAATGGGATCCTTTGAAAGGGATAGACAAAGGTCCAGTGATTAACAATATAATAAAAAAGTATAGATTAGAATATTATGTGTATCAAGGGATTTGTTTATAGATTCTTTATATACTTATTATAAAACATAAAAATGATCCCTATTGTTCACCAAGTTAACAGGAGTTTTAATAACTATAAGTAGACTACATACAACTTTCATAATAGTTTGGAGCAGTTTAAAGTTCAGGCACAGGTTTTTCGCATATAGTGGCTTTTCATTTTCTGGTTGTGGCTGACCTTTATGTAGGCCTTTTTTATTGCTATAAATGTTCTTTTTAAAGGGATAAACTGTTTTTGTCTTTTTTTTCTTGGTGGAGGGAATGTAAAGTAACTTTTAAAAGTTTTAAACAAATTATTATAAATCAGATTATGAGAGACATGTTAATTTTCTGTGTTTCCTAAAGTTGCTAAAATTTGTGCATATTGCTTTTATAGCCAGAAAAAATATTTAAAAGAATTAATAGAAGTAACTCCTAGTAATAGAACTAAAAACAATCTGCATATCTTCTAAATTACCTATGGTAGGGGAAAAGGTAAGAAGGAGAAAAAGAAGTAAACAGTAAAACATAGAAAACAAGTAGCAAGGAAGCATTTATAAGAGGAAGAAAAAAGTTATGACAGGTTTAATCAAGTTTGTTATAACAATAAATATAAGTGGGATGAACATACCTTTTATAAGGAGAAGACATACTCTAAAGTTTTTTCAAAAAGCCTAATTACATACAGTATACAAGAGTCGCACCTAAACAACATGATTGAAAGAAATTGAAAATAAAAGAATAGGCAAGCCAGATACATTATAATAGAAGGAAAGCATAAAGGGTGATAATGTTCAATTTGACAGAGCTTGAAAGTAATAAATGGAACAGACTACAATGGTGAAGCATATAAGCCATAATGATGATGTCATGAATCAATATGTAACCAAATTATACAGAACTAAATTTCTATAAACTTTTTTTTGTTTGTTTCTTGTTTTTGGCCACACGGCGCAGCTTGAGGGATCTTAGTTCCCCGATGACCAGGGATTGAACCCATGCCCCCTGTAGTGGAAGTGCAGAGTCCTAACCACTGGACTGCCAGGGAATTCCCCAGAACTAAATTTAAATGATAAAAATTGCAAGAGATAAAGAGAATTGTTACATTTCAAGAGTAGTTTAGAAACTTGAGTAGTTCTCTAGGTCTGTGACAGATAAAGCTAATAATTTTATTATTACTATATTCTATATTTTTATTTCAGCTGATATACAAGAAAAATAACTATTCTGAAAACAGAAAATAGATGTTCTCCATGACTCATGAAATATTTATAAAAATTGACCATGATTTTTGGTCACAAATAAAATTTCACGTGATTCCAAAGAGTAGAAATAGATTGTCCTAGACTCTCTGCCTATGGCAAAATAAAATTAGAGCTAAGTAATAAAGATAGGAAGGAAATTTTGTAATTTTCAGATCTTCTCTAACACTCTTGGGTCAAAGAAGAAATCAGAACTGCAGTTGTCAGATAAAATTGGCCCTCCAGCCCTCTGTGTCCAAGGATGTGGAACCCGGAGAGGTGGATGGCCAAATGTAAGGGACTTGAGCTTCCTCAGATTCTGGTATCCGTGAGCGTCCTAGAACCAGTCCCCCACAGAACTGAGGACGACTGTATGTAAATAATATGATAGTTCACAGTATGCTGCATTTTCTTTTGTTTTCCGATTAAAAAAACCCAATTTTGTATTTTGGTTTCAGAAGGGTAGTTAAAGGACAGTATTCAATAACAAATGTTTCTTGGCCCTCTGTAATGTGCAAGACATTTTGTTTGATGTGAGATATAACTCTGAGTAAGACTGAGCCTTGGTGCTTGTAATCCACTGGATTTTATTATTCAATGCACATTAGTAGTAACTTATTTGAGATGCATATATGAAAAATCCTTTATATTTCTTTGTAAAGAAACTATAGAGTTCAGTATGATCATTTTAATTTTCAGCAGAGTTACCTATGGTACCTATATGGAGAGGAGAAGTAGCTTATTATAGTAGATTGATTGAACTGTGTAGAATGTCTGGAGATCTTGGTTCCTTTTTACCTCTATCACCTGTTAGCAGTTCTGTTTCACTGGACAATTTAATTTTATCCCTCTGGGCTTCAAATTCTTCATCCATAAATGAGGAAGCTGAATTAAAATATAAGATTCTTTATACATGTTATTTTTGTGTAGCTGTGAATAAATTCATAAGTATTGAGCATCAACTTCTTTTCAATCTGTAGGGACCAAACTTATGCTCTAGTTGGGGAAGAAAGACAAATTTAGGGCTCCACGCAAGCAGAGGAGAGTGTGTATATCTTTAAAAAGGACAGAGATGGAGAAAAGAAGAGCATTGGGAAAGGTTTCACAGAGGCAGTGTGACACCTGAGCTGATCCTGAAGATAAGTTTTTGTCAAGTGAACAGGGAAGGAGAACATTTTAGGTGCAGGAGATAATAGAAGGTATAGAGGCAGAGAAGTGAGTGTTTTACATTTGGGAAATTGCAGTTAGTTTGTATGGCATTTAGTAGTTAACATGGGTTTATGGAGGAGTAGCAAGACATCAAGTATTGATGTATATGGGAGCTGAATTGTGAAAAATAATGGGCTTTAAGTTAAAGACAGTGAATAACCATGGAAATTTTTTTAAGCAGTGGAGGGAGGTGGCACTGTAAGATTTAGTTAGGGTGGATGCAGAGATAGCATTTAGGAAACTGGCAGTTGAGACATGATGAAGTCTTAATTAAAGTAATGGCAGTGGAGATGATATACAGGTTTTAGAATAGGTCTCTAAAATGGATGGGCTTTGTAGGGTGTGACAGCCCTGGAAGTGTGTGCAAAATTTAATATGTGAATGTATTTTCCTCTGGGAGAGGGTCTATAAATTTCATCACATCATGCAGGAGGGCTATTAGGGTAAATATATATTGCAGGGAAAATTGACAGAGTGATATTTTACAAACTCTGAAGGTTAAATAATTTTAAGTTTTACTTTATTCATTAGTGACTAATCTAATCTTTTTTCACTTTTTTATAGTGGACAGGCCAAAATCTCATCAAGTTCGAACCTCTGGTACAATAAGGCGAACCTCTTCTTTGGATACGATAACAGGACCTTATCTCACAGGACAGTGGCCACGAGATCCTCATGTTCATTACCCTTCATGCATGAAAGATAAAGCTACTCAGGTAAAATAAGCAAATCAAAACCAGTTTTATTATCCTGCAGTTCTTCTGTTTTGATCACAGTAAAGAAAATTAATTTAATCAGATTTTCCCAGTTATTAAATGTATTCAACCAAAGAAGAAAGCCATTTCTTTTAATAAATTTTAGACTAAGTATTTTTATCATCTCGGTTTTGAAAGTTTTAAAATTATTTAATATTTAATAAATAGCACATCAGTCTACATTGTGTGGTTTTTGAGACTTATAGTTTTAGGAATTATTTTCCTACAGAAATTAATGACTAGTAACTGTATTAGAAAATACAGGCATATATCGTTTTACTGTGCTTTGCTTTACTATGCTTCTCAGATATTGTGTTTTTTTTACAAATTGAAGGTTTTTGGCAATCTTGCGTGGAGCAAGTCTATCGGCGTCTTTTTTCCAACAGCATTTGCTCACTTTATGTCTCTCTGTCACATTCTGGCAATC
The DNA here is from genome assembly GCF_949987535.1 of Balaenoptera acutorostrata. Taxonomy (NCBI): domain Eukaryota; kingdom Metazoa; phylum Chordata; class Mammalia; order Artiodactyla; family Balaenopteridae; genus Balaenoptera; species Balaenoptera acutorostrata. Next base: position 63,542,314 of record NC_080070.1, read on the forward strand.
CTTTAAATATTTCAAACTTTTTCATTATTATTGTATTTGTTATGGTGATCCGTCATCAGTGATCTTTGTTGTTACTATTGTAAAAAGATTATGACTTGCTGAAGGCTCAGATGATGGTTAGCATTTTTTAGCAATAAAGTATTTTTAATTAAGGTATGTATATTGTTTTTTTAGGATGTAATGCCTTTGAACACTTTAATAGACTACAGTAATAGTATAAACATAAATTTTATATGCACTGGGAAACCAAAAATTTGTGTGACTCTCTTTATTGCGATATTTGCTTTATTGTGGTGGTCTGGAACTGAACCTGCAGTATCGCCAAGGTATGCTGGTATAAGTAATTTTTGAAGAAAAGCTTGTACAGTTCCTGGAAATAATTTATAAAGTATTAACACATGGCTAAGGAAATATATGTTAAAGGAATTTTTTTCTGTTTAAAGCCAAAACTAAAATCCTTGAGAGAGAAATAGAAAATTTCCTGTTTGTCACACCTTCTCTATTTGTGGATCACAGCTTTTGACTTGAAAAGTTTTCCTTCCATGTCAGAAAAAGATCTGAAAACATCTTAATTTATAATTTCTGAATTCTTGACCATATCTTTATAGCAGTAGTCGATTAGCATTATGAAGAATACTAAAAGTATAAGAGATGGTTATTGGCCTTAAAGAACTTACAGCATAGTTAGGAAGATAAGATGTAAATGTAAGAAAATTGGTAATAGAAGATAGAGTATTATTAGGTGTTAGATGAATGGAGCATTTAAATGTAAGGGAATTCAATGGAATGGGAACATTTCTGGCTTTGTGGGTTAGGGAAATAGAAGGATTAGAGTTTCATGTCTGAAGAATGAGGAAAAGGGGAGAAAATTTTGGACATGATCTATGAGAATCTTCTCCAGTTTTGTAATTTTCTCAGGCAAGCTTGAAACCATAAAATTAGCTTCTTTATCATGCATCCTATCAATTTTGTCTGAGTAACATTTTATGTCACCCACTCCCAGTCTTTTGCTTTCCATTCTTTGTGAGGGAAAGGAGGAGTTTGAGATGGTATGCAGTGGGATTCTCAAGTAGAAAGTACTAGCAAAACTTAGAGATGTGGGCCTGCACACTTAGAAATGGTCACAGATAATTCAAAACTATCTTTCTGGAGGAGTTGGACTCCCAAGTGTGACAGAGTGTAGGTATAGAGTAAAGAAAGAAGGTCAAGAGATCAAGGACTTAGTTTTTAGAAATGCACACAAGGGAAGGATAAAAACTTAATGTATTCACCTGGTAGCAACAAGAAGAGAAAGGAGTTTAACATTTACTGACTGTGTACCATGTACTTTGTGTTTTTATATCCTGTGTTTCATTTAATTCTCACAAGAACATTATAAAATTACACAATGGGGAAGCAGAAGCTCAGGGAAGTTAAGTGACTTAGTATCATAAACCTAGGAATTGTTGGAGCCAGGTTTCTAATACAGGTTAATTTGTCAGCCATTCTGAACTTCAATTTTATGGTGCTTTTAGGATAAATGGAATAGTGTGTGTGCATGTGTGTGTATCACCTAGTAGAGTAATTGACACCATTCTTAAAAATGGTAGCTATTCTTTTTAGGTTAAAAAGAAACCCTACCTCTTATTGAATATATGCTTTATGCTGACACTCTCCAAAAACATTATCTTATTCATTCTTCACCAAAACTCTAACAAGAGGAGACAGAAAAAGAGCAAAAGCTAAGAGAAGAAATGAAATAGCCTAGCCTTAGAAACCAAAGGGAAAGTTGTTTTAAGAAAGGAAAAATTATTAACAGTATCAGGTGCTACCGACAGGTCATGGAAAATAGGGATTAGATTTAGGGATTAGGGGCATATTGTCTTGGAGAGTGAAATATTGATAATATGTTAGAGAAGGACGCTCAGATATTTGGGAGTTAAGAAGAGAGTGATATGGGGATAGAAGAGAAGGGCGCTGGGTAGGTTTCTTAACCACATCTGTTTCTTTATCTGCACAATGGGATTAATGAAACCTAACTCATGGTAATGTTGTATGACTAAATAGGGTAATATTTGAAAGTGAATATGGCAATACCCATGTTAGGTTATTAGTAGTAGATACAGACAGGCCCATTTGTAACATCTGCAGGATCTGGAGCAAATATAAATGTAGACCTACATACCATATACATACTAAGTTAAATTAACAAACTGTTACATAAAATTCCCCCAAAAGCCTGAGGTCCCGGGTAGGGGCTTCTCTTGCCTGGGTCTGCATGTAGATCATCTATTTGAGAAACCTGACATTGATAGGAAGGCCAAATATAGGCCTCATTTTACATATGATATACTGAGGCTTAGAGAAGTTTAACTTGTACACGGTTATATAGCTAAATAAATATGAAGAGATCTGAATCCAGATTTGGCTGATTCCAAAGGTTTTGTGTTTTCTCCAGTTCCTCACTGCCTCTCATAGTAATCACTAAAGTGTATAGCACTTGACCTAGTGATTGCCTTACAAGCCTAAGAAATGGTCTTGCCCCGAAGCATTATTAGTTTAATTGAAGGTATAAGAGATGAACATATGAGATGGTTGTTATTGTCATGTCCATACCTCCTTGATTAATTCTTTAACTCTTGGGGAAGGAAGTAGATTTTTTTTTTTATTTATTCAGTGGAAATCAGTAAACAGAAAGTGGTACAGTCATTGTGCTACAGATATTAAATACCTAGGCTGTCTGGCTTTAGTGGAGGGAATCTCTAGTATTTTCTACCTTTCATATTTCCATACTTCAGCTACCTTAATTATTGAAGGTTAGAAATAGAATTCTTATTGCTTAATGTATTTATACATTGGGCCTTTTTAAAAGAAGTAGCATAGTGTTGTGGGAAAGACTGTGGACTTTAGAGACAGATCTTGTGTTCAAATCAAGGCCCAATGTGAGGGAACTTTCTGGGATAATGGAATTGTTGTATATCTTGATAGAGATTTTGGTCACATGGGTGGATTATTTATTAGAACTTACGCAAGTATACACTTGTGCATTCTAATATATAACTTAACTTTTAAAATATAGAATATAAATACTGAAATCTAATTAAGATGTTTAGAGGTGAAGGATACTGCTGTCTGCAACTTAACTTTGAAATGAATAAAAAATAAGATCAACAGATGATAGATGAATATATATGTGATGAAGCAAACGTAGCAAAATGTTAAATATAGATTCTAAGTGTTGGCTTTCTGAGTATGCACTGAGAAGTTTTTTCAACTATTTGTTTGAATTTTTAAAATAAAGTGTTGGGGGGAAAATCATGGCCCATTGAATTAACTGCTATGTGTCTCACACTTCAGTTTCCTTTTTCACAAATTGCAGTTAATAATACCCAGGTTGCACATACACATATTTATTCTGAGGACTAAAAGAGACAGCTTCACATTTTTGAGGCCAATGGGGAGATGGATAATTGCCAGTTTATTAGACTAATCTGTGTAGCTTAATAGAAAAACTAAAAACCATTTGTAGAATTTGATGTTACTTTATTACATTAACCCTGCTGATACAACCTTTTTTAAACAAGTTTATTACCGACACTTAAAATTGAACTTGTAGTTAAGGTTACTATAATCAGACAGTAGCATTTCCTCAGTTTTCACCCCACAGTCCAAAGTATAAATCTTCATCTATGGACAGATACGAAATCTACATGTGAATGTGTTTTTAAATGATAAGGTAACATATGCTCTTTGTAAAGTGGTCAAACAATAAAAGTAATATAGAGTAATAATCAGAGGTGTTTCCTCTGACTTCCCAGGTATAGTAATGATTAGAGCTGTTAACAAATATTCTCATCCTCTCTCCTTGGCATATGATAAGATTATACTTCTCTGCCCACTTGAAGTTAAGTGTGGCCATGAGACTTGCTTTGAGAAGAAGCTTTAAAGAGCTGGTGCAGGAAAACTAGACAAGTAACACCGCAAGAAAGAAAATTACAGGCCAGTATCCCTGATGAACATCAATGTAAAAATCCTCAGTGTAATATTAGCAAATCAAGTTCAACAATACATTAAAAGGATCATACACCATGATCAAGTGGGATTTATTCCAGGGATGCAAGGATGGTCCAACATCTGCAAATCAGTCATTATGGTACACTACATTAACAAAATGAAGGATAAAAATTATACAATCATCTCAATAGATGCAGAAAAATCATTTGACAAAATTCAACATCTCTCAACAAAGTGTGTATAAAGAGAACATACCTCAACATAATATAGGCCGTATATGATAAGACCACAGCTAACATCATACTCAATGATGAAGAATTGAAAGCATTTCCCCTAAGATCAGGAACAAGACAGGGATGCCGAATCTTGCCACTTTTATTTGACATAGTATTGGAAGTCTCACCCAGAGCAATTAGGGAAGAAAAATAAATAAAAGGCTTCCAAATTGGAAAGGAAGAATTAAAACTGTCACTATTTGCAAATGATAATTTACTATATATAGAAAACCCTAAAGACTCCACCAGAAAACTGTTAGAATTAATAAATGAATTTGGTAAAGCTGCAGGATACAAAATCAAGATACAGAAATCTATTGCATTTCTATACACTAATATCAAACTATCAGAGAAATTAAGAAAACAATTCATTTACAGTTGCATCAAAAATAATAAAATATCTAGGAATAAATTTAACCAAGAAGGTGAAAGACCTGTATGCTGAAAACTATAAGACATTGATGAAATAAATTAAAGAAACAAATAAGTGGAAAGATATTTCATGCTCATGGATTGGAAGTATTAATATTGTTAAAATGTCCATACTATTCAAAGCAATCTACAGATTCAGTGCAATCCCTATCAAAATTCCAATGGCATTTTCACAGAACTCACACAATTCTGAAATTTGAATGGAACCACAGAAGACCCATAGCCAAAGCAATCTTGAGAAAGAACAAAGCTGGAGGCATCGTACTCCCTGATCTGAAATTATGTTACAAAGCTGTAGTAATCAAAACCGTATAGGCATAAAAACAGACACACAGATCAATGGAACAGAATAGAGAGCCCAGAATTAAACCCACGTATATATGGTCAATTAATTTATGACAAAGGAGCCAAGAATATACAATGGGAAAAGGATAGTCTCTTCAGTAAATGGTGTTGGGAAAACTGGACAACCACATGCAAAAGAATGAAACTGAGCCACTGTCTTACACTATACACAAAAATTAACTGAAAACGGATTCAGGATGTTCAACATACGCAAATCATTGTGATAACACCACAGCAACAAAAGAGAAGACAGAAATCACATGTTCATCTCAATGGATGCCGAAAAAGCATTTGATAAAATTCAACATTGATTCATGGTAAAAAAAGGAAAAAACTCACCAAAGAGGGTATAGGGGGAATATATCTCAACATAATAAAAGCTATTTATGACAAACCCACAGCCAATATAATACTCAACAGTGAAAAGCTGAAAGCCTTCCCTGTAAAATCTGGCACAAGACAAGGATGCCCACTGCCACCACTTCTATTCAGTGCAGTATTGGAAGTCCTGGCCACACCATTCAGACAAGAAAAAGAAATAAAAGGTATCCAAATTGGAAGGGAAGAGGTAAAATTGTCATTATGTGCAAATGACATGATACTTTATGTAGGAAACCCTAAAGACTCCACACAAAAACTATTAGAACTGATAAACCAAATAAGCAGGGTAGCAGGGTACAAGATTAACATACAGAAATCCATTGCATTTCTTTACATTGACAGTGAAATACCAGAAAGGGAAAGTAAAAGAAAAATTCCATTTAAGATCGCATCCAAAAAAGAAAAAAAAATACCTAGGAATAAACCTGACCAAGGAGGTGAAAGACTTATGTGCTGAGAACAATAAAACATTGATTAAGGAAACTGAAGGTGATTCAAAGAAATGGAAAGGTGTCCCAGGCTCTTGTATTGGAAGAATTAATATCATTAAAATGTCCATACTACCCAGAGCAATCTACAGATTTAATGTGATCCCTGTCATATTACCCATGACATTTTTCACAGAATTATAACAAATAATACTAAAATTTATATGGAACCACAAAGGACCCAGAATTGCCAAAGCAATCCTGAGGAAAAAGAACAAAGGTGTAGGCATAACCCTCCCAGACTTCACACAATACTGCAGTGCTACAGTAATCAAAAAAGTTTGGTACTGGCACACAAACAGGCATATGAATCAATAGAGAGCAGAATAGAGAGCCCAGAAATAAACCCACACACCTACGGTCAATTATATCTTTGACAAAGGAGGCAAGAATATACAATGGAGAAAAGACAGTTCTCTTCCGCAAGTGGTGTTGGGAAACTTGGAGAGCCACATGTAAATCAATGAAGTTAGAACACTCCCTCACACCATACACAAAAATAAATTTGAAATGGCTTAAAGACTTAAATATAAGATGTGATGCCATAAAACTCCTAGAAGAGAATATAGGCAAAACATTCTCTGACATAAATCATACCAATGTTTTCTTAGGTCAGTCTCTCTCAAGGCAAAAGAAATAAAAGCAAAAATAAACAAATGGGACCTAATGAAACTTAAAAGCTTTGCACAGCAAAAGAAACAATAAAGAAAATGAAAAGACAACCTATGGAATGGGAGAAAATATTTGCAAATGATATGACCAACAGAGCCTTAATTTCCAAAATATACAGACACTCATACAACTCAATAACAAAAAAACAAACAAGCCAATCAAAAAATGGGCAGAAGACCTAAATAGACATTTCTCCAAAGAAGACATACAGATGGCCAATAGGCACATGAAAAGATGCTCAACATGCCTAATTATTAGAGAAATGCAGATCAAAATTACGATGAGGTATCACCTCACACCAGTCAGAATGGCCATCATCAAAAAGTCTACAAATAATAAATGCAGGAGAGGGTGTGGAGAAAAGGGAAACCTCCTACACTGTTGGTGGGAATGTAAATTGGTACAGCCATTATGGAGAACAGTATGGAGGTTCCTTAAAAAACTAAAAATAGAGCTACCATATGATCCAGCAATCCCACTCCTGGCTATATATCCAGAAAAGACAAAAACTCTAATTCGAAAAGATACATGTACCCCAATGTTCATAGCAGCACTATTTACAATAGTCAAGACATGGAAGCAACCTAAGTGTACATCAACAGATGAATGGATGAAGAAGATGTAGTATATATTATATAATGGAATATTACTTAGCCATAAGAAAGAATGAAATATTGCCATTTGCAGCAACATGGATATATGTAGAAATTATCATACTAAGTAAAGTAAGCCTGACAGTGAAAGACAAATATTATGATATCACTTAAGTGGAATCTAAAAAATGATACAAATGAACTTATTTACAAAACAGAAACTGACTCAAAGACACTGAAAGCAAACTTATGGTTACAAAAGAGGAAAGGGGGAAGGGATAGATTAGGAGTTTGGGATTAGCAGATACAAACTACTATATATATATATATATATATATATATATATATAATAGATAAACAACAAAGTCTTACTGTATAGCACAGGGAACTATATTCAATATCTTGTAATAACCTATAATGGAAAAGAATCTGAAAAAGAATATATATATATGGGCTTCCCTGGTGGCGCAGTGGTTGAGAGTCTGCCTGCTAATGCAGGGGACACGGGTTCGAGCCCTGGTCTGGGAAGATCCCACATGCCGCGGAGCAACTCAGCCCGTGAGCCACAACTACTGAGCCTGCGCGTCTGGAGCCTGTGCTCCGCAACAAGAGAGGCCGCGATAGTGAGAGGCCCGCGCACCGCGATGAAGAGTGGCCCCCGCTTGCCACAACTGGAGAAAGCCCTTGCACAGAAACGAAGACTCAACACAGCCATAAATAAATAAAGATAAATAAATAAATTAAAAAAAAAAAGAATATATATATATATGTATTTATGAATCACTTTGCTGTACACCTGAAAATAATGCAATATTATAAATCAACTATACTTCAGTTTAAAAAAAAACAATGTAAGACCCATTTTTCAAAAGCATGGCTTGGCGTTTTTTTCCTCTATGTATTAGATTCAACATCAACCAACTAGTTCAAGAAAATAAAAGAACCAGTAATTGGTGATATTCCAAAAAGGCAAAAAAAAAAAAAAAGGACTTGAATGTAAGATCTGAAGCCATTGAGATCCTAAAAGAAAACATAGGCAGTAAGACTCCTTGACATGAGTCTGGGTGATGATTTTTTGATTTGAACCTTAAAGCAAAGACAACAAGAGAAAAAATAAACAGGTGGAACTACATCAAACTAAAAAGCTTCTGCACATGAAAGGAAACCATTGACAAAATGTAAGGCAACCTACTAAATGTGAAAAAAATACTTGCAGATTATATATCCTTTAAGGGGTTTATATACAAGATACATAAAGAACTCATAGAACCCAACAGCAAAAAAAACAAACAATCTAATTAAAAAACAGGCAGAGGATCTGAATAGACATTCTTCCAAAGATGTACAGATGGCTAACAGACGCATGAAAATGTGTTGAACATCACCAATCATCAGGGAAATGCAAATCAAAACCACAATGAGCTATCACCTCATACCTGTAGAAAGGCTGTTATCAAAAGCACAAGAGGTAACAAGTATTGGTGAGGATGTGCACTGTTTGTGGGAATGTAAATTGGTGCAGCTACTACAGAAAACAGTATGGCGGTTCCTCAAAAAGTTAAAAATAGAACTACCATATGATTTAGCAGTTCCACTTCTGAGCATCTATCCAAAAGAAATGAAAACAGTAGCTCAAAAAGATATACACACCCTCATGTTCACTGTGGAATTTAAAATAACCAAGATAGGGGTACAACCTAAGTGTCCACTGATGCATGAATGGATCAAAAAAATGAATAGATAAAAAATATTATTCAACCATAAAAAAGGAGGAAATCTTGCCATCTGTGACAACATGGATGGACCTTGAGGGTATTATGCTAAGTGAAATAAGTCAGATAAAAAATCGGTATTATATCACTTACATGTGGAATCTAAAACAAAACAAAAAACCCACTGTCTCATAGATGCAGAGAACAGACTGGTGGTTTCCAGGGATGGAGGGGGGTTGAGAGTAGTTGAAATGGGTGAAGGGAGTCAAAAAGTACAAACTTCCAGTACTAAAGTTGTGGGGATGTAATGTACAGCATGGCACCTATACTTGATAGTATTGTATTGCATATTCGAAAGTTGCTAAGAAAGAAAATCTTAAAAGTTCTCATCACAAGGAAAAAACTTTCTGTAAGTATGTACGGTGACAGATGTTCACTAGACTTACTGTGGTGATCATTTAGCAGTATATACAAATATTGAATTATGTTGTACACCCAAAACTAATATAATGTTGTATGTCAGTTATACCTCAATTTAAAGAAAGGTAGTGCGTTCACTCTGAGAAGGGTAGCATCAAGCATACGTGCATATTTTATCAATTGTTTTTCTTTTTTTTAAAAATGAAGAGTGATTCATTGTTTGAAATGCCATTTCATCTTTGAAATGAAGGTTGTTTTGACTCATGACCTATAATTTGGTGAATTTTTTAGTAGATTACTTAATAATTGGTCATAATTACATTTCTGGAATGAATACTATTCATTTATGAAGTTCTTTTTTAAAACATACAGTGGCAGTTGAAGTGTTTAAAATTTATTATATTTGTTTCAATATTCAGAAACGAGGTCTGAAATTTTTTCTTTCTCATAATGTAATCCTTAGATTTCTGTGTTATATTTGCTTCATAAAAAGATTTTGCAAGATTTCCTTCCTCTGCTCTGGCATGGTGTAAATATCATCTCTATTATCTATTACTTCAGTCTGAAAGAATTTTCCCTATGAAGCTGACTAGTATGATTTTGGATTATAGCTTTTTAGTAAATCTCAGTTTATTCCATGGCTCTTGGTCTTTTTTGATTTCTATTTCTTTAATTAATTAATTTATTTATTTATTTTTGGCTGTGTTGGGTCTTCGTTTCTGTGCGAGGGCTTTCTCTAGTTGTGGCGAGCGGGGGCTACTCTTCGTTGCGGTGCGCGGGCTTCTCATTGTGGTGGCTTCTCGTTGCGGAGCATGGGCTCTAGGCACGCGAGCTTCATTAGTTGTGGCACACGGACTTAGTAGTTGTGGCTCACGGGCTCTAGAGCACAGGCTCAGTAGTTGTGGCACACGGGCTTAGTTGTTCCGTGGCATGTGGGATTTTCCCAGACCAGTGCTTGAACCTATGTCCCCTGCATTGGCAGGAGGATTCTTAACCACGGTGCCACCAGGGAAGCCCTCTATTCTTATTTTTAATATTGTATATTTGTGTTTGAGTGATTAAATTTATTAGGTTATATAGTATATTAATACTTTTATGGTGTTGAATTAATTTTACTTTGGTTTTTTTTTTTCTAGTTCATTGCTCTCTGACTTTGCTCTCTCTTTGCCTTTCTTCTGCCTTCCTGGCATGTGTATTGTTCTTTTTCTGGATTCTGAAGATGAATGCTTAATTTTGTATTTGTGATATTTACTGTTTAGTAAGTGTTTTATGCCAAGATTTATCTTCTGAGCTCAGCTTTGGCTAGTATATGTTTCCATTATTTGTATTTTCAAGATATTCAATTTCAGTTTTGATATCCTGTTTAGCATATGAGAGTATTTTGTTTTGTTTTTAACTTCTAAATGGTTAAAGTTTCTTTTCCTAGTAAAACTTTAATTTCTAGTTTTATTGCATTATAGTATAGACTAATAGGTTTTTGGAAACTTCATTGAAATTTTCGTTGTAGCCTTTGATTTGTTGTTTTCTTAATTCTCTGTATTTGAAAATGAGGTACAGTCTTTACTTTTAGATAAAGAATTCATTATGTATTAATTCTGCCTTATTAATTATATTATTCAGTTTCCATATAGACCACTTTATTTATGTCTGTCTGTTCTGTCATGAGCTGGATGTTCTTGAGTTAAAATTTCTGTTGATTTTTGTTTCCAGTGGTCGTTTGCCTTATATTTTGACGATAATACAGATGTTTTAAAGATGTATGTTCATTATGTCTTTCTTATGGTTGATACTGTTTATTGTTACAGAATGCTCAATGTCTTAATATTTTTTTCCCTGAACCGAACCTTTTCATGATATAAATTAATATTGTAAACTCTCTTTTCTTTTCATTGGCCAAGAGCTCTGGTTTTGAATCAGATGGCTTGGTTTTGAATCTCCAGCATTTTTTAGCTTTGTAATTTTGGGCAAATTACCTCTTTGCCTCAGTTTCCTCATTTGTTAATGGGATATTATACCTCATAGGATTGCTGTAAGGGTTAAATTGGGGTAATGCATTTGAAATGCTAAGAATAATGACTGAAACATTGTCAATAAGTAATTACTATTAATTATTTACATTTACTAGCAGAGGGTTAAAGATAGGTGGACATCTGGGTATTGGCCATGGCACTCTTAATTCACAGCTGAGAAGGGGAACTTCAAATAGGAATTTCTTCCTTCTTTCTTCCCACCTGTTTCCCATGGGTTTTACTTCTTAGTGTTTTTGTCTTTTGCCTTTCTGTTCTGATAAATCTTGCTTATTGCTGGAAATAATTAGCTTTGAGCCATTTATATGTATTTTTGAGTCATCTGCCATACTTCTCCTTGTTAGGGAAAAATGACATGGTAAACCTGACAGTTTTTTAAAAATGTCTGATGGCCAGTTGAGGTGAGAGTAGCTTTTACTCTATATGAGTCCTTCCACTTTGACTGCTTGTCTATCCCCCTCATTCATCTTCTCTGAAAAGTTGGTATCAGAGAAAGATTTCAGAACTTTTCATTTACCTCCTGTATTTTTTGAAGGGTAAGAAATGGAATGGTTAGATTTTTAAATGAAATTCTGTATACTTCTGCTTTCTTTTCTCCAGATGATATTTTTCTTTGATATTTTATTGTTTTTAATTAATTTTCAAATTTTACAGTATGAAACATTTAAACATGCCAGAAAGTACATAAAGTAACCTTTTATTTTTCTTCATTTCATTAAGTTTGAGTGTATGGAGTTTTGTGATCCTATCTCTATGCCAGCATTTTTCCCTAGAAATCTTTTTTATATTTAAGAAACAGATCTGGAATAAGTACTTAGCGTTTGACTTTAGCCAACATTCAATAAAATTAACAACTCCAAACTAAAATATATAAATTCTTTGCTATTGAAATTACACATTTAAATACTCTATTCTTTTCTTCCCTTCATGAAAGGAGCTTGGTTGGGGAGGACTTTCATCAAAGGAGTAAATGGTATATCTCAAATTAGTAATAGGTATAAAAGAGAACTTTCAGGGCTTCCCTGGTGGCGCAGTGGTTGAGAATCTGCCTGCTAATGCAGGGGACACGGGTTCGAGCCCTGGTCTGGGAAGATCCCACATGCCGTGGAGCAACTAGGCCCGTGAGCCACAGCTACTGAGCCTGCGCGTTTGGAGCCTGTGCTCCGCAACTAAGAGAGGCCACGATAGTGAGAGACCCGCGCACCGTGATGAAGAGTGACCCCCACTTGCCGCAACTAGAGAAAGCCCTCACACAGAAACGAAGACCCAACACAGCCAAGAATAAACAAATAAATAAATAAAATTTAAAAAAAAAAAAAAAAAGAGAGAGAACTTTCAGTTTTACCACTCTGATCAGAAACTCATTTCCTGACCAAAAGTCATTCTTGATACAGCTGTTTGGGTTTCCTGTGCCCTTGTTGAAGAGCTTGCTGTTAAAGTTTGCTTAAGAACTGGTAGTTGCTGGAACAATTTTGGACGGTGGTGGGAAGCTTTTCTTGAAATGAAAGCAAGTCTAAAGATTTGGCCATCTTGGCCTCCTAGATTGCATTCCAGGGACCTAAATTGTTATTTTTATGGAGCTGGTCTCCAACTGGCTCTTGAGTAAGTTTATAAAGATTCTATCTTGTACAGGATCGCCTTTCTTTTTTTTTCAGCCATTAGCTAATTAAAAGACAGGATTGTATAATTCTAGAGTTGAACAATCCACATGATAGTAGTCATGTTCCTAGTTTAGGGAGTAATATTTTTGGTTGCCAAAGGAATATACTCAGCTGTACTGATGAAAAATTTGAATCCATAGCTAAAATATTTACTGTTTTACTCATCAGTTTCAAATACTGTCTTTAAAACTAGCAGAAACTCAAAATTTTACATATTAATTTTTAATAGTTAATGTATTGATTTAAATCAAAAGTAGAAGGTAAATAGCAAAGAGCCTTCCCCATACTCCTGTTGCCCATACCCCCAGTTTTCTTCCCATTACCAGAAATATTTTACAGGTAACAAAAACAGCCTGTTTTCCTTTATCTCCTCCCTCACCTTTACCCCTAAACTAGCTCTAGGTAAAGTTGTGAAATACGTTGTATTTATTTGGAACAACCCTCTCACTCTATCTTCTTGACCTTTGTTGTCTGGTACATTGGTTCTCAACCTTTTATATCTTAAAATCCATCAACTTTCTATCAAAAATCCTGTGATAATAATAAACAGCATTTATTTAGAAAGACATTTATTAGAGACATTAAGCTTTAAGAATTTAAGAGTCAGATAGAATCATATCATAGTTAAGGGTGGGTGCAGTATGAGAAAGCAGTATGCCTTTCAAGTTGTCAATAACTTGGTATAAAGTTTTTAATAAATGATTGGCATAGAATACATCATATTGGTAGGAAACATTAGTACAAACCAAGTGAAAACAGCTTTTTTGTGCTGTTGAAATTCTTAAAGCTTTTGGGAGATAATACTAGTACCTATTAAAATGAGGATCACATAAAATAATCCCTGTTAAGCTTCTAGCACAGTAAATAGGACATAGTAGATGTTGAAAAATGTTACCTGCTTTGTATTGGAGTCTATAGTATTTTACTGTCAGCAGGTTTAAATATAATAATACTGAATTGAGTGGACAGTATTACTGTTATCAGTAATTGATTATGCAATTATGAACATTAAATCTGGATTGGTAAGAAATGGCATAGAAATGATGCAACTAACTCCAGGGCATGATAGGGCTCTGAAACACGGTTAAACAATTTCTGGTGGGTCAGGGTTCATTCAGTCAGAAGTAGCTATTGTTTTCCACTGTACATTCTTACAAGTAAGAAATGGTACCTTAGATTTATAGGTCCAAGTATGGGACAGTGGCTTATATTGCTACAGAATCTCCTACTCCCTTTCTCATTACTTAGGTATCCCACTGATGACATTCATGCTATCATCAGTTGAACACTACTGGTTGTTATGACTTCAGAATGGTATGGAAACATTTTTGGTAGATATCTAGTAGTCACCTATGTTGCTGATTTTCTGTCAGGTGTGAGAGATTAAAGAAACATTAAAAGCTATTAAGAGGGGCTTCCCTGGTGGCGCAGTGGTTGAGAATCTGCCTGCTAATGCAGAGGACACGGGTTCGAGCCCTGGTCTGGGAAGATCCCACATGCCGCGGAGCAACTAGGCCCGTGAGCCACAACTACTGAGCCTGCGCATCTGGAGCCTGTGCTCCGCAACAAGAGAGGCTGCGATAGTGAGAGGCCCGAGCACCGCGATAAAGAGTGGCCTCCGCTCGCTGCAACTAGAGAAAGCCCTCACACAGAAACGAAGACCCAACACAGCCAAAAATAAATAAATTAATTAATTAATTTTAAAAAAAAGCTATTAAGAAACAATAAAAAGTAATTTATTGGATAATAGTGAGGCAGCTATAATCCAGTGCAATTGTTAAATGTATTTTTTTAAAGTGTTTGGAAATATCACTTTTGAAAAAGTAAAATTGGTCTCATTTTTTTTACAAGTGGGATCAGTTTTCTGAAACACAGCCACCAAAGCAAATTGTAATTTTTAAAAATTATAGCACAAAAAAATCAATATGTTTTAATGCTCTCTAAAAACTGAAAATTAGATCTCATCATTTGGTTTTAAATTTATCCACAATAATAGTGAGAGAACTTGTCAGAATGGGTATTATTAAGTGTAAATACTGAATAATAAATTGAAATATTGTTTATACTTTTAATTCCTCATAGTACCATCTCCTTTTGGTTAAAGCAGAAACTGTCAAGAGTCAATTTAATAACTGTTTCTGTAAGAAGCCAGAGAATAGTATTTCTGATATACAGTTTATTTTATGTTACATTAGTTCCTTTGTTAAATGTTCTCACAATGACTTGAGAAACCTGACTGGGTAGATTATTAATGTACAGTGCCTCCTACTCTTTTCTGTTATATTACTCGACTAGTGCCGCTGTGTGATTTGAAACTTGGCAAGAAAAGCATGACAGGGGCTTCCCTGGTGGCGCAGTGGTTGAGAATCTGCCTGCCAATGCAGGGGACACGGGTTCGTGCCCTGATCTGGGAGGATCCCACATGCCGCGGAGCAACTGGGCCCGTGAGCCGCAATTACTGAGCCTGCGCATCTGGAGCCTGTGCTCCGCAACAAGGGAGGCCGCGATAGTGAGAGGCCCGCGCACCACGATGAAGAGTGGCCCTCGCTTGCCACAACTGGAGAAAGCCCTCGCACAGAAACGAAGACCCAACACAGCCATAAATAAATAAAAATAAATAAATTTATAAAAAAAAAAAAAAAAGAAAGAAAAGCATGACAGAAAATATCAATTATTTTTGAGAAACTACAAACAATGCTTGGGACTTTCAGGTTCAGCAATACGTGGCTTTTTTTTAATTGAAAAATGAGATTGATTTGTAATTTCCTCTTTGACATAAATATTTTTAATAACAGTTTTATTGAGATATAATTTATATAGCATACAGTTCCTCTATTTAGAGTGTACAATTCATGGTTCTTAATATATTCATAATTGTGCAACCATTGCCATAATCAATTTTAGAATATTTCTGTTTCTACGAAAAGAAACCATTAGCAGTCACTCACTATTTCCCCCCAGTCTTCTTTTCCTCAGCCATAGGCACCCAGTAGTCTACTTTCTGCCGCCCTACATTTGCATTTTCTGAACATTTCATATCAATGGACTCATACAATTTGTAGCCTTTCGTTTCTGCCTTTTTTCATTTAGTATAGTATTTTTAAGTTTCATCCATGTGGTAGCATGGTATCAGTACTTCATTCCTTTGTAATGCCAAATAATATTTCATGGTATGGACATACTACAGTTTATTTGTGCATTCATGAGTTGGTGAACTGCTATGAACCTTTGCACACAAGTTTTTGTGTTTACGTATGTTTTCATTTCTCTAGGAATTGCTGGATCATATGGTAGCTCTATGTTTAACTTTTTCAGGAAAACATTTTTATAGATATTTTTTCCTCCATAGAATTAAAGTATAACATGAAAGACATATCCAAACTGAATTATAATTTCCTGTCAATATTCTCATCAATAACTTTCCACTAATATTTCTAGGTGTTGGATATTTCAGTTACCTTCAGTTTTCAGTTACTCTAAACACTTAAATATTTCAGCTTTTCTAAAGTCTCCAATTCCATTCCCATAACCAGTGATAAACTACATACAGGCATTTGCAGTTGTGAGAGAACCCCAACCCCTAGTCAAAGGAAACGCTGACTAGGGAAAAATATTTTATGTGATGTATACTAACATCTTAGCTGACGTGTAACCTGTCTTCCAAGATAGATTTGAAGTTTGCATCTAAAGTTAGAATTTTTGTAATTCTATGTTGGGCTTTCTCAGAGTAGATATACATCCCCACTTACTGATTCTGTTACATAGCTATCTTTCTCATTTTTTTAAAATCCTGCTTCTAAATTTGAAACAGGAGTCACTGCAGAAGATTTGGAAAATACCAAAAATCTCAAAATAAGTTGCATTTAATTCTAATACCCAGACAGCCATTTTTAACGTTTTGATGCATATCCTCTTATATTTTGATTATTTGCATTTAAAAAATAAAAATTTTTAAATTACAGACTATTTTAAAAATAGAGTTCAGATGATACTGCAGGTAGTAAATATGATTTTATAATTTATTTTTTATGATTTTAATAAATCATAACATTTACTCATGTCATTAAGTATTCCTAAACATGACTTTAAGTCTTTTTATTTATCTTGATTTTTCTCAGCTGGAAAAAAAAAAGGATTTACTGTAGAATTATCTAGAATTCTTACCACCATTTATATTTTGAAATATCTCTTTAAAGTCTTTTTCTCTTTGTGTGTACTTGCTTACTAAAGTGGGATTACAGTCCATGTAGTGTGGTTTTTTGTATTATAAGAATGTGCCAAAATTTTTCTTTTCTCTATTGATAGACATTTATTTCCAGTGCTCCTCTTGGTGTACATCTTAGGTTAATTCTTAGAAATAGATTTACTATGAATATTCTTAAGATTTGGGGCACATTTATGATTGCTTTTTCTCAAATTAACATTTCTTATAGAGTAAGGCAAATACTTTTATCATGTCTAGCACAGATGCAATAGTTGATTTCTGTGGTATTTCTTATTTTTAAAAATTGCAATCCAGAGATTTATCACCAACACCCTCCCTCCCCCTCACCTTGAGATCTGGAAACAGAAATATAGCTTCTTAACTCTTCTGAATAAGCTCCCTCATTAATAAGCTAGAAAGTCACAAACCATTACTTCATAGACTTCCATTCAGTTGTGTGTTGAACACTTTTGAGGCCTAAACAGACATGGATTTTATAAATTTTACTTAAATATTCAGGCCTACCTTAGTCCTTGCTGGAGACTACTGTTTAATGTTCCTTGGTAAAGAGAAATTTCTGTCTAGCAATATAACTTTCTACATGGCTCCAAACAATATTTACATTAGTTTATGTTAATTTCCAAAGATGTAATTATATGCAAATTGATATTATACTTGTAAATGGTTATTAGCCTATAAGAAAAATGAGTGAGTATATGGTCAGCTTCTTAGAACACAGATTGTGCTGGGCTTATCTAAGAATTCCAGATTTGGTAATTCTGCTATTGAGCCTGAGAATTTGCATTTCTAACATGTTCTCAGATGATGCTGATGCTGCTCATCCAGGGGCTGCACTCTGAAAGTGATCTAACAAAATGAGCGCGTAAGTTAGTAGATAGCTGAAGCATGATGAAAAAATTTGAGTGTGTAACTGCTATCACTGAATTCCTAAAGCTTTTTTCAGCTGAACTCTTCCTTTTCTTTACTCCTTGTCAACTAGTGAAGAGGCTATTTATGTTTATATCTGGTTATAAAACTATATATACTTATATACTGTTACCAGAAAAGCAAAGCATAATATTAGAATCACAGGGAGTTCCCTGGCAGTCCAGTGGTTAAGACTTTGCCTTCCAATGCAGGGGGTGTCAGTTTGATCCCTGGTCGGGGAGCTAAGATCCCACATGCCTCAGGGCCAAAAAACCAAAACACAAAACAGGAGCAATACTGTAACAAATTCAATAAAGACTTTAAAAAAAAAATGGTCCACATCAAAGTCTTTAAAAAAAAAAAAAGAATCCCAATTTTCTGTACTCTTTTTTAATCAGGATAGTCTTTTCAAGACGATCTTTTAAGTTAAAAGTTAAAAAAATTTTTATTAGTCAAAAGAAAATCAAATCTCTAAAAGACATAGTTGTAAACTCTAAAAGACATAGTTGTAAACAATGAAGGGTTTGTCATTATCTATTTTTAAAACTTTTCTGTAACTTAAAATCAGACTCTAATCTTAATTATTAATTTAATTATCATTGATTTTTCAAGTAATTCTGTTTCATTTCTTGCCAGCTTTATGAGTACCTTAATATTAAGGATCATCTATGTAAGTACAGTAAAATAATTCACAGGCAGTAATCATATTTCCATAATAGATTATAAACTATAATAAATTTCAAGGCTAAGGGTGAACCATACAAAAAATAGATTATAAAGTTTTACATAGGATTTAAGTAAGTTTTAAATAAGATTAAGAGAATTTTGTGACGTGATTAGTTTTTTTGTTTTGTGGGGTTTTTTGGAACTGACTCTAGGCTCTTGCATGTAGAAAAAGAATATTTTCTTACTAGGGGGTTAGTTTGACCTGTTTTGAAATTGATAAAACAGGAAAGCATATTTGCCCTTGCTAGTCTGTGAATAAAGATATAAACAACAAAAGCACCCATTGTTCACATCTGATAAAGGACTCTTATCCAAAATATGTAAACAACTCTTAAAACTCAACAATAAGAAAACAAACAACCTGATTAAAAAATGGGCCAAAGACCTCCTAACAGGCACCTCACTAAAGACGATATACACATTGCAAACAAGCATATGAAAAGATGTTCCACGTTATATGTCATCAGGGAAATGCCAGTTAAAAGAACGAGATACCTCTATACATATGTTAGAATGGCCAAAATCCAGTACACTGGCAATGCCAGATGCTGACCAGAATGCAGAGCAACAGGAACTGTTGTATGTTGCTAGTGGGAACAGGAAGTGGTACCGCCACTTTGGAAGACGGTTTGGCAGTTTCTTACAAAACTAAACATACTCTTACCTTACAGTCCAGCATTCATGTTCCTTGGTTACCCAAAGGAGTTGAAAACTTACGTTCACACAAAAACCTGCATACAGATATTTATAGCAGCTTTATTCATAATTGACAAACTTGCAAGCAACCAAGGTGTCCTTCAGTAGGTGAATGGATGAATAAAGTGTGGTACTTCCAGACAGCAGTATATTATTCAGCACTAAGAAGACATGGAGGAACCTTAAATGTATATTATTAAGTGAAAGAAGTGACTCTGAAAAGGCAACCTACTGTATGGTTCCAACTACCTGACATTCTGGAAAAGGCAAAACTATGGAAAGAGTAAAAAGATCAGTGCTTGTCAGGGGTTTGGAGATGGTGAGGAATGAATAGGCAGAGCACAGAGGATTTTTAGGTCAGTGAAAATACTATGTATGGTACTATAATGATGGATATATGTCATTATACATTTGTCCAAACCCATAGAATGCACAACACCAAGAGTGAACCCTAATGTAAACTATGGACTCTGGTGATAATGATGTGTCAGTGTAGGTTCATCAGTTGTAAGAAACGTACCACTGTGGTGGGGGATGGCTGTGCATGTGTCAGGGTGAGGGGTATATGGGAAATCTCTGTAATGTCCTCTCAGTTTGGCTATGAACCTAAAACTGCTCTATTTAAAAAGAGTCGTAAAAACAAGTGTGTAGTCCTGTGCAGTAGGACTGTTTTCTGTTTATTTCACTCAGAGAAGAAGCATTCGTCACACAGGAAACCAGAGCTAGGAGGATGGGCCTGGGGGTTGGAGAAGAAGCTTCATGGGCTGGACTTTGGATGATTCTGAGAGGTGAAAATTAAAAAATGGCTTCTTCCACCTGTAGGTATCCTTTTCGTATAGAGGGGACTTTTTTTACTCAAACACCTTTTTGTCAGCAGTCTTAGAGATAGACTTTGGTTCTGCATTACTCAAGTGTATGAAAGGTTCAGGCAGCTAGAAAGGAAG
Source organism: Balaenoptera acutorostrata (assembly GCF_949987535.1). Classification (NCBI taxonomy): domain Eukaryota; kingdom Metazoa; phylum Chordata; class Mammalia; order Artiodactyla; family Balaenopteridae; genus Balaenoptera; species Balaenoptera acutorostrata. The sequence goes on from NC_080070.1 coordinate 63,562,810, forward strand.
AATCCCCTTAAGTATGGTGGCTGAAGAGCAAGCTATTTTATGTAATACCAATTACTGAAGATTATACTTCTTTCCATGCTGTCTGTGGAGGATATTAATACGCATAAAATGAGTGTTCTGGGGTCATATCAGTAAGAAAAAGTAAAGCAGGTTTTTAAAAAAGTATTTGTGTGTGTATTTGTATATTTGAGTTTTGAAATGCTAATTGCATTGTACATTGAGTAAAGGAGTATAGTATGTAATATTTTCCAAATTTATTTGACCGTGGAATTCTTTTTCATATATATTTTACTAACACCCAGGAACGGTGTTATAAGTAGCACCATTCATAAAATTCTACTCTAGATTAATGGACGGAATAACAGGCCAGTTGGAAGGAATCACTTGCTGATATGAAAGCATAGAACTTTTGCTATTTTGTGGTGGTGTTTTCCTAATTTAAGTGGTAAAGCATTTCTCAAATACTCAGATTTAACAAATTGGATACAAATTAATTCATCCTCTGTAACTTAACAAGCATGAGCTTTAAATAGATTTGAAGACCAAGTAGCCATCTTTGGTTTTCCTTTGACTAAAATAATTTGTTTAAAATCAATGATTAGATCAAGCCTCTTAGCCTCATCCACCAGAGGGCAGAGAGCAGAAGCAAGAAGAACTACAATCCTGCAGCCTGTGGAACAAAAACCACATTCACAGAAAGATAGACAAGATGAAAAGGTAGAGCGCTATGTACCAGATGAGGGAACAAGATAAAACCCCAGAAAAACAACTAAATGAAGTGGAGATAGGCAACCTTCCAGAAAAAGAATTCAGAATAATGATAGTGGAGATGATTCAGGACCTCGGAAAAAGAATCGAGGCAAGATCGAGAAGGTGCAAGAACTGTTTAACAAAGACCTAGAAGAATTAAAGAACAAACAAACAGAGATGAACAATACAATAACTGAAATGAAAACTACACTAGAAGGAATCAATAGCAGAATAACTGAGGCAGAAGAATGGATAAGTGACCTGGAAGACAGAATGGTGGAATTCACTCCTGCGGAACAGAATAAAGAAAAAAGAATGAAAAGAAATGAAGACAGCCTAAGAGACCTCTGGGACAACATTAAACGCAACAACATTCGCATTATAGGGGTCCCAGAAGGAGAAGAGAGAGAGAAAGGACCACAGAAAATATTTGAAGAGATTATAGTCGAAAATTTCCCTAACATGGGAAAGGAAATAGGCACCCAAGTCCAGGAAGCGCAGAGAGTCCCATACAGGATAAACCCAAGGAGAAACACGCCGAGACACACAGTAATCAAATTGGCAAAACTTAAAGACAAAGAAAAATTATTGAAAGCAGCAAGGGAAAAATGACAAATAACATACAAGGGAACTCCCATAAGGTTAACAGCTGATTTCTCAGCAGAAACTCTACAAGCCAGAAGGGAGTGGCAAGATATACTTAAAGTGATGAAAGGGAAGAACATACAACCAAGATTACTCTACCCAGCAAGGATCTCATTTAGATTTGATGGAGAAATCAAAAGCTTTACAGACAAGCAAAAGCTAAGAGAATTCAGCACTATCAAACCAGCTGTGCTGTTCTATATGGCAGCCCGTAGCCTCTAGCCACATGTGGTTATTGAGTATTTGAAACGTGCTAGTGAGATTAAAGAACCAAATTTTTTGTGTTATTTTATTTTCATTAATTTAAATTTAAATTATTACATGTGGCTAGTAGCTTTTGTTTTGGACAATGCAGTCTTTAGAATATAATTGTATATATGTGCAATTAAAATGAAATTTTTCTTTGGGGAGTATTTTTTGGAAAAGTTGAAACTATGATGAATATACTTCAACAATTTATATGCATGTAATTTTATAGCCACATGACTGAAAGGATTCTTCCAGTGGTTTTGTACTTTTTAAAAAACTATATATTTTACTAGATAGATTTCAGGAACATAAATATTCTTTTGTAGTTAGTTTTTATGTATTTCTTTTATATAACCAATACTACATTCTGAAATAAATAGGTTTTCACATTCAATTTTAAGAAAAGAATGACAATAGGAAGAAAGAAGATACTCTGAGATGAGAGACCTCAGATTTAGTTTCATTTGCCATTGGTGTGCTTGGCAGTATTAAGGCATTTGCAGAATTTTTGTGGCTACTGATTTAACTCTAAGTTGGAGATACAGTTTATGTAAATTTCCTTTGAAAAAGAGCCATACAAAATGAAAATAGTGTTATAAATGTTTTCGTTAGTTATGGAACATGCCAGAAATTTTATTCATTTTCTGTGAATATGCTTTTGAGTTTTAAACATTGTGATCCTTAATCATTTGATTTTTGATGAGAGCAATGCCTCTGCTTGGTAGAAAGGTAAAAGTATTAAGGGATATAAATTCTCGAAATAAAAGTTTGACTAAAACAAAGTCATAATTTAATAATTTTAGTATAAATTATTAAAGATATGACTACTTGGGGGGATTATTTTCAGAGTAGTTTTTCTTGTCTAGGACTGAGATTAGGAAAATTTAATAACTAAATAATTATTTGCAAGCAGTTTATTTAATATATTAGTACCTCTTATCTTTGCAATTACCAACAATAAAATATTTTACTCAGTATTATGACTAAATAGTTTCACTTTAGTATTTGAACTGTTTAAGTAGTTTATGTGTATTTTCATTCAACTAGCATTCAATTGTTATTGGTTTTATTTTGCAGCATCATTACTTTAAAGAGGTGATAATTATTTAAAACTTTGTCCACAAGCATTTTGAATTGTATAGAACTGATGGCTTCTTCATAAGTTGTGTATTATGTAAAGTCACAGGTGCAGCCTCAATATGAATGATGAACTTTTCTGTATGTAATAAAAAATAATTTTTGAAGCAATATATATTTATATTGGATTGGCCAAAAAGTTCGTTCGGGTTTTTTCCCTAAGATGTTACAGAAAATCCCCAATGAACTTTTTGGCCAACCCAATATTTATATATGATAATCATTACCCTATATCTGTCTTAAAATAGTGGTTTTAACTTTCCCTAAGTTGCATTACACTAAGAGTCTTCTCATATATTAAGGATGGTAGTTCAATATTTTTTAATTTTTAATACAACTACTAAATGATCTTACTATTTGGCATTTAGTGATTTGTGTTATGTTTGGATGTAGTGTCTGTTATGGGTTAAATCACTGAAAATGAAGTTTTAGGTTAAAGCAATTCTGTTTTCTGCCATGTAGCTCAGGTTTTCTTTAAGATGCACTGTTTTAAATTATAGTCAGTTTAGCTTAATCTTGTTTATTTTTATAATAACTTTTTCTATTTTTATAGTAACTTTATATTTTTCTATAAAGATGCTTGATGTTTTTCAAAAAAGGATACTATTATTAACACATTCTTTCCTGAGTATAGAAAGAGTAGTACATTCAACCCTTTACCTAACTAAATATTTGGCATGTAGGTCATCTGTAACCCCACTGCTTCTAAGCACGTTCTGTTAATCTTACTTCTCTTTAGTAAACATAACATTTCATAATTAGTTTGCCTATTCTCTTTAAAAACACCAATATGCATATTTCACAGTTCTCTTTGAATTTGATAAATTTAATGTTGATGTAAAACACCAAATGTTTTGAGTAACATTACTCAGAGACATCTTAGATTGATCATATCTAATTCAGAATAATAAACATTTCACAGGGTCATGAAAGTCTTAGCTTTTAAGGGATTCTAGTATTCAGTATAACCCTTTAATTGGTATGTGCTAAGATTTTGAAATATGTTTGATTTGCTGTGAGATTAAGGATAGAGGCAAAATTCTTTATTTTTTATTTTACTTACTTGTTTTTTTAAAGACACCTAGCTGTTGGGTAGAAGAAGGCACAGAAAAGAGATCACATCAGCGTTCTGCATCATGGGGGAGTGCTGATCAACTAAAAGAGGTAAGTCACTTCTGTTTTCAGTGTATGTTCTGCTTTGGTCCTAGCAAATTATCTTAACTATTTCCTGAATATAATGATACTTCCTATATTTGTGACAAACTTACCTCTCTCAGAGTTTTAAGGGTTGCCTTCCACATTTTGGTGAACAATTCTGAGTTTAGATTATTTGTGCCCTTCATATTCTTTATATATATTTCTTATGTACCCACTCAGCTTTTGCCTTTCCAGAATGAAGTCTGATTTTATGTAATTTTGTCTTATTCATTTTAGTTATATTTTGTTTCCACTTCAGCTTTCTTATTCTTGAGTTACCACAACTAGAACTATAAATTACAATTTTTACAAAGGTAGGATAGTGTTTTCTGCTTCTTATAATTTTTTAATGATATCCAGCATATTGTCACCCTTTGAGACCCGATAGTACAGTGGAATCCATGTCTTTGAGAAACAGTTATTATAACCCATTCCCTTATTATGAATAACCCAAATTATGATAATTTTATGTATTAATATATTTTTTGATTATTTTCCTGTAGTGTTATCTTTTATCCATCTAAATTCTTATTTATTTGCTTTTATAAAATTACAGAAACTTAGAGTTGGAAGGTCATCTAGTCCATCTCCTATATAAACACTCCTTAGAAAACGTTCATCTAGTCTATTAGAGTCATTCTCAGTGAGAAAAGCTTATCACTTTGCAAGAAAACCAAACCAGTTTTGTTTGCTGCCGCTTAAGTTGTTAGTTTATTTTGTACTATATTGAACTCAAAATTATACCCCTAAGTTTTGATTCTGCCCTCTGTATCAATATTGAATAAGTCTAATTTAAATATTTGAAAGGCTTGCAATATGTCATTTTCCTCCAGGGTAAACATTGACATTTCTCTCAAATATATTTCATATGCCATAGTTTCCATACCTCTTAGTATCATTTTCATATACTATAGGTTATCAGTATTTCTCATATACTGTGGTGTCCGGACTGAATAGATATAGTAGTCTATTAGCATGATTTTGCCTGTGATTGTATTACATTTTTAGGAACTTCTTTATATTATTGATGTACAGAAATCCTCAACTCCTATCTACGCACACAAACACATATGCGCAAAATCAGTTTTTCCCAACAGCAACAAAAAACAAAGGAAGCTGAGTCTAATATATCTAGTCTAAAATAGGTACATATCTATGCATAGAATATTGAGTAATATTGAATAAAAAGTAAATTTGCTCTTTTATCTTAGAGGTAAATACAATCTCAAAGTTATAGCCAAGATTAGGTATAGTTGAACTTTGGACTACAGCAATACATGATATACACTATTAAAAAAGGAATGGCTGACATGACTGAGTGAGAGATTTAATTACTTTCCTCACAAAGCAATCCTAAAGCTGGACAAAACTGTCAAAACAAATTCAGCACTCTGGAAATCAACCAAATAAATTGAGAAACTTTATTCATGAAAAGTACTGAACTCAGGGTAAGAATCTTAGCTGCAAACAAATAGGGAGGACCAATGGCTCTGCTAGTCTGAGATTGTGGTCTCATTTGTGACAAGCAACAGACTCATGGAGTAGCAGGATTTTATAGAGAGTTCTAGGAGGTAAGACAATCTTGGGGGCTTGATAAGTTCACCACATATCACAGGTTGATTGGAGGCTGTAGACAGGCACAGCAGAATATCAAGTGGGCCCAGTCACCCACGTATCACTGGTTAGTGGAGCCTAAGAATATCTGGAAAGGAGATCAAACAGGCCTAGTGGTAATAAAATCTGAGGCCAACTTTTAAAAGGCCCAAACTCTGAATGCACTCCTCATTTCACACACAAATCCTCATTCAAATACACACACATCCTGAGAGTGGAAGCTTTACTGGATTGAGATGTTTGAGTAAAATCTCTGAATAGTTTTTGGCTAAACACTAAGGTGACACTGGAGACCAGCTTAAAAAGGTCTTAAAAAGCCAGTCGTAGAAGGAAAAATGAGGGGGGGAAAATGGAGTAGAGATATCAGCAACCACACATTGTGGGGAAAACAGACTTTCAGTCCATCAGCCACCCTCAGAGAAAATCAGAATCTAGAGTTGCTCCAATATATTATCTAAAATGTCCAACATTCAACAAAAAATTTAGAGATATGCAAAGAAACAAGAAAGGATGACCCACAGTTAAGAAAAAAAAAAGTCAATAGAAACTGTATCTAAGTGTCTCCATATGTTGGATTTAGCAGACTAAAACATCAAAGCAGCTATTATAAGTATGTTCAAAGAACTAAAGAAAACCATGTTTAAAGCATCAAAGGGAAGTAGGACCACAGTGACGCAATGAATAAAGAATTTCCACATAGATGTAATTATTATAAAAAATATACAAACAGAAACTGTAGCATTAAAAAGTATAGTAATTAAAAATAAGTCACTAGATGAGCTTGATAGAAGATTTAAGATGGCAGAAGAATCAGTGAATTTGAATATAGGTCAAGAGAATTTATATACTCTGAAAGAGCAGAGGGAAAAAGATTGAAGAAAAGTCAAGCCTCAGAGGCCTGTGGGGAAACATTAAGTTCATACATATACACATAATGGGAGACTGAGGGGAGGAGAGGGGAGTTAAAAAATATTTGAAGAGATAATGGCAGAAAACTTTCCAGATCTGATGAAACACAATCTATATAGATTCAAGAAGCTCAACAAACCCCAAGTAGGAAAACACACAGAGCTGCACATAGACACATCATAGTTAAACTGTTGAAAGCTAAAGGAAAAGAGAAAATCTTGAAGCTGGAAGAAGAAAATGACTCATTACACATAGGGGACCAATAATACCTTTAACAACTGGTATTTTTCGTCAGAAACAGTGGAAACCATAAAGCATGACATATTCAAAGTGCTAAAAGAAAAATATCAACCAAGGATTCTATATTCAGAAAACCCAGTCTTTTAAAATAAAGGTGAAATAAAGTATTCCTAGATAAACAAAGATTGAGAGACTTTCCTGCTACTAGACTGTCTTACAAGAAATACTGAAGGTATTGACTCCAGTTTAATTCAAATCAATAGGAAGAATTGAAGAGTGTTGGCAAATATGTGGGTAAATATAAAACAGTCTATAGATAGATTTTTCTCATTTTTCTAAGATTATATATATAAAACAATAATTCTAACACTGTTGTGTTGGGTTTATAACATATACATTTAATATATATGACAATAGTAACACAAAAGAGAACAAGGGAAAAGACATATTTTGGAATATAGTTTCTCTTTTACTGGAATTAAATATTATTTTGAAGTAGATTATAATAAATTCATAAAGAATTTATAAAGAATTCATGTTATAATCCCTACAGCAGTTGCTAACAAAATAACTCTATAAGAATAGAAAATAAAAAGTATCAGAAATGGATTAAAAAGATACAATAAAAAATATTTATCACAAAAGAATGCAGTATAGGAGGAAGAGAGAAATAAAAAAGATGTGACAAATAGAAAAATAGCAAAATGGCAGAATAAATCCAACTATTTAAATAATTACATTAATTGTGAATGGAGTGAACATTCTATTCAAAAGGCAGAGATTGTCAAACTGGATAAAAAAGCAACACTCAGCTATATGTTGTCTATAAGAAACACATGTTAGATTCAAAGACACAAATAGGCTGAAAGTAAAAAGATGGGGATGAAAACAGTAGTGATAAGGAAACATCAAGACAAAATAGACTTTAAGACAAGAAGTATTACTGAAGACAAATAGAGACATTTCATAATGATTAAAAGGTCAATACATTCAGGAAGATATAGCAGTCAAAAATTGTATGTACATCTAACAACAGTCTCAAAATGCATGAAGCAAAACTGTGGAAGGAGAAATTCAGTTTCTCTAATTGGGGATTTCAATACCCCACTCTCAATACTTGAAAGAACTACTAAGTAGGTAGAAATCAGCAAGGAGATAGAGGAGTTCAACAATATCATCAGTCCGTTTGACCTAACTGACATACATAGAAAACTCTACCCATTGACTGCAGAATACACATTCTTTTCAAACATGTGTGAAACATTTTCTGGGTGAGACTATATACTGGGCCATAAAACAACTCTCAGTAGGTTACAAAGGATCGAAGTCGTATAACAGAAAGAAATCTTTAACAAACCCAAATATTTGTGAATTAAAGAGCACTTACCTAATACCACAAGGGAAATTTTAAATACTTAAATAAATTAAAGCAAAAAGACAACTTAGAATTTATGTGTACAGGTAAAGCACTGCTTCAAGGAAAACTTATACCTTAAGTGTGTATATAAGAAAAAGAGAAAATTCTCAAATCAGTACTTTAAGCTTCCATCTTAAGAAACCAGACAAAGAAGAGCAAAGCAGAGCAAAAGCAAGCAGAGGAAGGAAATGATAAAGAATATAGCAAAAAGCAATGAAACAGAAAAATACTGGAAAAAAGCCAATGAAACTAAAAGTTGGTTCTTTGAAAAGATCAACAAGGTGTACAAACCTTTAGCTAGACTGACCAAGAAAAAAAAAGACACAAATTACTAAAATCAGCAGTGAAAGGGGTGACATTACTACCAACCTTACATAACTTAAAAGTATTATAATGGAATATTATAATCAAATTTATGTCATCAATTTAGAAAATAAGATGAAATGGATAAAATTCTAGCAAGACACAAATTACTAGAAAGAAAGAAATTACCAAGACTGATTTAAGAACAAATAGAAAATCTGAGTAGACTTGTAACAAGTAACTAAATTGAATGAGGAATTTAAAATCTTCCCACAAAGAAAATCCAGGATTGGATTTGGTGAATTCTATCAAATATTCAAAGAAGAAACAATGTTAATCGTTCAAAAACTCTTTCAGAAAATAAAAGAGAAGGGAGCACTTACCAATTCATTTTATAAGTCCAGAGTTATCTGATTTCAAAGGCAGGCAAAGACATTAACATTTCAGATCAATATCTCTCTTGAACGTAGATGCAAAAATCCTTAACAAAATATTAGTAAACCAAATCCAGTAACTTATATAAAGGATTATACACCAAAAGCAAGTGCGACTTGGTCCAGAAATGCAAAGTTCTTTTAAGATCCAAAATTCAATTAATGTAATAAACACTATATTAATAAAATAAAGAACAAAACTGCATAATTATCTCAGTAGAGTCATAGAAAGCATTTGCCAAAGTGCAGCCTCCATTCATGATAAAAATCTCTAAACAAACCAGGAATAAAAAAGAATTTTCTCTGCCTGTTAAAGAGCATTTATGAAAAACGTACAGCGAATATCATATTCAACGGTGAAAGCCAGAATGCTTTCCTCCTAAGATAAGAAATAAGGTAGTGATGTCCACTGTCACCTTGTCACCACTTCTATTCACTTGCACAGGAGGTTCTAGTCAGGCAAGAAAAATGAATAAAAGAAATCCAGATTGTTAAGGAAGTGGTAAAACTGCCTTCATTCACAGATACATGATCCTATATGTAGAAATTATAGGGAACATACAAATATATTACTAGAACTAATAGAAGTTCAGCAAGGTTGCAGAAAAAAAGATCAACCTACAGAAATCAAGTGTTTGGTTGTTTGGTCTGAGGCGACCCACCACTGGAGCTTATAGGCACTTTGATGGGGTGAATGGTGGACTCTGGGGGGGTTCACGCCAAGGTGTACTCCCCAGAACTTCTGCTGCCAGTGTCCTTGTCCTCGCGGTGAGCCGTAGCTGCCCCCTGCCTCTGCAGCCGAACTTCCAATGCTAGCAGGAGAATCTAATGTGCTGTCACAGTTGTGAAAACTGATTAAAGGTAGAGTCTATGCGACCAGAGGGCAGACAGCAGAAGCAAAAAGAACTACAATTCTGCAGCCTGTGGAACGAAAACCACATTCACAGAAAGATTGACAAAAGGAAAAGGCAGAGTACTATGTACCAGATGAAGGAACAAGATAAAACACTAGAAAACCAACTAAATGCAGTGGAGATAGGCAACCTTCCAGAAAAATAACTCAGAATGATGATAGTGAAGATGATACAGGACCTTGGAAAAAGATTGAAGGCAAAGATCGAGAAGATGCAAGAAATGTTTAACAAAGACCTAGAAAAATTAAAGAACAAACAGAGATGAACAATACAATAACTGAAATGAAAAATACACTAGAAGGAATCAATAGCAGAATAACTCAGGCAGAAGAACAGATAACTGACCTGGAAGACAGAATGGTGAAAATCACTGCCATAGAACAGAATAAAGAAAAAAGAATGAAAAGAAATTAAGACAGCCTAAGAGACCTCTGGGACAACATTAAATGCAACAACATTCGCATTATAGGGGCCCCAGAAGGAGAAGAGAGAGAGAAAGGACCTGGGAAAATATTTGAAGAGATTATAGTCGAAAACGTCCCTAACAGGGGAAAGGAAATAGCCACCCAAGTTCAGGAAGCACAGAGACTCCCAGGCAAGATAAACCCAAGGAGAAACACGCTGACACACGTAGTAATCAAACTGACAAAAATTAAAGACAAACAAAAATTATTAAAAGCAACAAGGGAAAAACAACAAATAACATACAAGGGAACTCCCATAAGGTTAGCAGCTGATTTCTCAGCAGAAACTCTACAAGCCAGAAGAGACTGGCATGATATATTTAAAGTGGTGAAAGGGAAGAATCTACAACCAAGATTACTCTACCCAGCAAGGATCTCATTCAGATTCGACGGAAAAACCAAAAACTTTACAGGTAAGCAAAAGGAAAGAGAATTCAGCACCACCAAACCAGCTCTACAACAAATGCTAAAGGAACTTCTCTTAGTGGGAAACACAAGAGAAGAAAAGGACCTACAAAAACAAACCCATAACAACTAAGAAAATGGTAATAGGAATATACATATCGATAATTGCTTTAAATGTGAATGGATTAAATGCTCCAACCAAAAGACACAGGCTTGCTGAATGGATACAAAAACAAGACCCATATATATGCCATCTACAAGGGACCCACTTCAAACCTAGGGACACATACAGACTGAAAGTGAGGGGATGGAAAAAGATATTCCATGCAAATGGAAATCACAAGAAAGCTGGAGCAGCAATACTCATATCAGATAAAATAGACTTTAAAAGAAAGAATGTAACAAGAGACAAGGAAGGACACTACATAATGATCAAGGGATCAATCCAAGAAGACGATATAACAATTATAAATATATATGCACCCAACATAGGAACATCTCAATACATAAGGCAAATGCTAACAGCTATAAAAGAGGAAATCGACAGTAACACAATAATAGTGGGGGACTTTGACACCTCACTTACACCAATGGACAGATCATCCAGACAGAAAATTAATAAGAAAACACAAGCTTTAAATGACACAATAGACCAGATAGATTTAGTTGATATTTATAGGACATTCCATTGAAAAACAGCAGATTACACTTTCTTCTCAAGTGCACATGGAACAATCTCCAGGATAGATCACATCTTGGGTCACAAATCGAGCCTTGGTAAATTTAAGAAAACTGAAATCATATCAAGCATCTTTTCTGACCACAATGCTATGAGATTAGAAATAATTACAGGAAAAAAAGGTAAAAAACACAAACACATGGAGGCTAAACAATACGTTACTAAATAACCAAGAGATCACTGAAGAAATCAAAGAGGAAATCAAAAAATACCTAGACAAATTACAATGAAAACACGACGATCCAAAACCTATGGATGCAGCAAAAGCAGTTCTAAGAGGGAAGTTTATAGCAATACAATCCTACCTAAAGAAACAAGATAAATCTGAATCTAAACTTACACCTAAAGAAACTAGAGAAAGAAGAATGAACAAAACCCAAAGTTAGTAGAAGGAAAGAAATCATAAATATCAGAGCAGAAATAAATGAAATAGAAACAAAGAAAACAATAGCAAAGATCAGGAAAACTAAAAGCTAGTTCTTTGAACATATAAATGGAATCTAACAAAAAAAATTAAAGATTGATTCTGAAGAACCTAGGGGCAGGACAGGAATAAAGACTCAGATATACAGAATGGACTTGAGGATACAGGGAGGGGGAAGGGTAAGCTGGGACGAAGTGAGAGAGTGGCATGGACATATATACACTACCAAATGTAAAACAGATAGCTAGTGGAAAGCAGCCGCATAGCACAGGGAGATCAGCTAAGTGCTTTGTGTCCACCTAGAGGGGTGGGATAGGGAGGGTAGGAAGGAGATGCAAGAGGGAGGAGAAGCAGGGATGTATGTATATGTATGGCTAATTCACTATGTTATACAGCAGAAACTAACACACCATTGTAAAGCAATTATACTACAATAAAAATGTTTTAAAAAAAGCTGGTTCTTTGAGAAGATAAACAAAAGTGATAAAACTTTAGCCAGACTCATCAAGAAAAACAGGGAGAGGACTCAAATCAATAAACTGAGAAATGAAAAAGGAGAGATTACAACGGACACCGCAGAAATGCAGAGCATCCTAAGAGACTACTACAAGCAACTGTATGCCAATAAAATGCACAACCTGAAAGAAATGGACAAATTCTTGGAAAGGTAAAACCTTCCAAGACTGAACCAGGAAGAAATAGAAAATATGAACAGACCAATCACAAGTAATGAAATTGAAACTGTGATAAAAAATCTTCCAACAAACAAAAGTCCAGGACCAGATGGCTTCACAGGTGAATTGTATCAAACATTTAGAGAAGAGCTAACATCCGTCCTTCTCAAACTCCTCCAAAATTGCAGAGGAAGGAACACTCAAACTCATTCTATGAGGCCACCATCACCCTGATACCAAAACCAGATAAAAATACTACAGAAAAAGAAAATTACCAATATCACTGATGAATATAGATGGAAAAATCCTCAACAAAATACTAGCAAACAGAATCCAACAACACATTAAAAGGATCATACACCATGATCAAGTGGGAGTTATCCCAGGGATGCAAGGATTCTTCAATATACACAAATCAATCAATGTGATACACCACATTAACAAACTGAAGAATAAAAACCATATGATCATCTCAATAGATGCAGAAAAAGCTTTTGACGAAATTCAACACCCATTTATGACAAAAACTCTCCAGAAAGTGGGCATAGAGGGAACCTACCTCAACATAATAAAGGCCATATACGACAAACCCACAGCAAACATCATTCTCAATGATGAAAAACTGAAAGCATTTCCTCTAAGATCAGGAACAAAACAAGGATGTTCACTCTCACCACTGTTATTCAACATAGTTTTGGAAGTCCTATCTACAGCAATCAGGGAAGAAAAAGAAATAAAAGGAATACAAATTGGAAAAGAAGAAGTTAAACTGTCACTGTTTGCAGATGACATGACACTATACATAGAGAATCCTAAAGATGCCACCAGAAAACTACTAGAGCTATTCAATGAATTTGGTAAAGTTGCAGGATACAAAATTAATGCACAGAAATCTCTTGCATTCGTATACACTAACAATGAAAGATCAGAAAGAGAAATTAGGGAAACAATCCCATACACCATTGCAGCAAAAAGAATAAAATACCTAGGAATAAACCTGCCTAAGGAGGTAAAAGACCTGTACTCAGAAAACTATAAGACACTGGTAAAAGAAATCAAAGGTGACACAAATGGAGAGATATACCATGTTCTTGGATTGGAAGAATCAATATTGTGAAAATGACTATACTACACAAAGCAATCTACAGATTCAGTGCAATCCCTATCAAATTGCCAATGGCATTTTTTACAGAACTAGAAGAAAAAATCTTCAAATCTGTATGGAGACACTAAAGACCCCGAGTAGCCAAAGCAGTCTTGAGGGGAAAAAACGGAACTGGGGGAATCACACTCCCTGACTTCATACTATACTACAATGCTACAGTAATCAAGATACTATGGTACTGGCACAAAAACAGAAATATAGATCAATGGAATAAGATTAAAAGCCCAGAGATGAACCCATGCACATATGGTTACCTTATCTTTGACAAAGGAGGCAAGAATATACAATGGAGAAAAGACAGACTCTTCGATAAGTGGTGCTAGGAAAACTGGGCAGCTACGTGTAAAAGAATGAAATTAGAACACTCCCTAACACCATACACAAAAATAAACTCAAGGGCTTCCCTGGTGGTGCAGCAGTTAAACATCTGCCTGCCAATGCAGGGGACACGCGTTCAAGCCCTGGTCCGGGAAGATCCCACATGCCGTGGAACAGCTAAGCCGGTGTGCCACAACTACTGAGCCTGCACTTTAGAGCCTGCGAGCCACAACTACTGAAGGCCGCGTGCCTAGAGCCCGTGCTCTGCAACAAGAGAAGCCACCGCAGTGAGAAGCATGTGCACCACAACGAAGAGTAGCCCCGCTCCCCGCAACTAGACAAAGCCCGCACGCAGCAACGAAGGCCCAATGTAGCCAAAAATAAATAAACAAAATAAATTAATAAATTTAAAGAAACCCAAAACTCAAAATGGATTAAAGACCTAAATGTAAGACCAGACACTATAAAACCCTTGGAGGAAAACATAGGAAGTACACTCTTTGACATAAATCACAGCAGGATCTTTTTTGACCCACCTCATAGAGTAATGGAAATAAAAACAGAAATAAACAAATGGGACCTAATGAAACTTAAAAACTTTTGCACAGCAAAGGAAACTATAAACGACGAAAAGACAACCCTCACAATGGGAGAAAACATTTGCAAAGGAATCAGCGGACAAAGGATTAATCTTCACAATATATAAATAGCTCGTGCAGCTCAATATTAATAAACAACCCAGTTAAAAAATGGGCAGAGGGCTTCCCTGGTGGCGCAGTGGTTGAGAATCTGCCTGCCAATGCAGGGGACACGGGTTCGAGCCCTGGTCTGGGAAGATCCCACATGCCACGGAGCAACTAGGCCCGTGAGCCACAATTACTGAGCCTGCGCGTCTGGAGCCTGTGCTCCACAACAAGAGAGGCCGCGATAATGAGAGGCCCGCGCACCGCGATGAAGAGTGGCCCCCACTTGCCGCAACTTGAGAAAGCCCTCGCACAGAAACGAAGACCCAACACAGCCATAAATAAATAAAATAAATAAACCCAAAGTTAAAAAAAAAAAAAAAAATGGGCAGAGACCTAAATAGACATTTCTCCAAAGAAGACATACAGATGGCCAAGAAGCACATGAAAAGATGTTCAACATCACTAATTATTAGAGAAATGCAAATCAAAACTACAATGAAGGTATCACCTCACACTGTTTAGAATGGGCATCATCAGAAAATTTACAAACAATAAGTGCTGGAGAGGGTGTGGAGAAAGGGAACCTCTTGAACTGTTTTGTTTTTGTTTTTTTCAAACACATAGACTTTTTAAAATTTATATATATATATATATATATATATTTTTTATAGCTACTTTATTTATTTATTTTTATTTATTTATTTTTTGGCTGTGTTGGGTCTTCGGTTCGTGCGAGGGCTTTCTCTGGTTACGGCAAGTGGGGGCCACTCTTCATCGCGGTGCGGGGACCGCTCTTCATCGCGATGCGCGGGCCTTTCACTGTCGCGGCCCCTCCCGTTGCGGGGCACAGGCTCCAGACGCGCAGGCTCAGTAGTTGTGGCTCACGGGCCCAGCTGCTCCGTGGCATGTGGGATCTTCCCAGACCAGGGCTCGAACCCGTGTCCCCTGCATTAGCAGGCAGATTCTCAACCACTGCGCCACCAGGGAAGCCCTAAAATTTATATTTTTATACAGCAGGTTCTTATTAGTTATCCATTTTATACATATTAGTATATATATGTCAATCCCAATTGCCCAATTCATCACACCACCACCACCACTGCCCCCTGCCACTTTCCCCCCTTGGTGTCCATATGTTTTTTTGTTCTTTCTCTAATTGCTTTAGGTGTAAGGTTAGGTTGTTTATTTGAGATTTTTCTTGATTCTTGAGGTAGGATTGTATTTTTGATTTCCTCTTTGATTTCTTCAGTGATCTCTTGGTTATTTAGTAACGTATTGTTTAGCCTCCATTTGTTTGTGTTTTTTACGCTTTTTCCCTGTAATTCATTTCTAATCTCATAGCGTTGTGGTCAGATAAGATGCTTGATATGATTTCAGTTTTCTTAAGTTTACTGTGGCTTGCTTTGTGACCCAAGATGTGATCTATGCTGGAGAATTTTCCATGTGCACTTGAGAAGAAAGTGTAATCTGCTGTTTTTGGATGGAATGTCCTATAAATATCAATTACATGTATCTGGTCTGTTGTGTCATTTAAAGCTTGTGCTTCCTTGTTAATTTTCTGTCTGGATGATCTGTCCATTGGTGTAAGTGAGGTGTCAAAGTCCCCCACTATTATTGTGTTACTGTCGATTTCCTCTTTTATAGCTGTTAGCATTTGCCTTATGTATTGAGGTGCTCCTATGTTGGGTGCCTAAATATTTACAATTGTTATATCTTCTTCTTGGATTGATCCCTTGATCATTATGTAGTGTCCTTCTTTGTCTCTTTTAATAGTCTTTGTTTTAAAGTCTGTTTTGTCTGATATGAGTATTGCTACTCCAGGTTTCTTTTGATTTGCATTTGCATGGAATATCTTTTTCCATCCCCTCACTTTCAGTCTGTATGTGTCCCTAGGTCTGAAGTGGGTCCCTTGTAGATGGCATATATATGGGTCTTGTTTTTGTATCCATTCAGCAAGCCTGTGTCTTTTGGTTGGAGCATTTAATCCATAAATTACGTTTAAGGTAATTATCGATATGTATATTCCTATTACCATTTTCTTAGTTGTTATGGGTTTGTTTTTGTAGGTCCTTTTCTTCTGTTGTGTTTTCCACTTAGAGAAGTTCCTATAGCCTTTGTTGTAGAGCTGGTTTGGTGGTGCTGAATTCTCTTAGCTTTTGCTTGTCTGTGAAGCTTTTGATTTCTCCATCGAATCTGAATGAGATCCTTGCTGGGTAGAATAATCTTGGTTGTAGGTTTTTTCCTTTCATCACTTTAAATATATCATGCCACTCCCTTCTGGCTTGTAGAGTTTCTGCTGAGAAATCAGCAGTTAACATTATGGTAGTTCCCTTGTATGTTATTTCTCATTTTTCCCTTGTTGCTTTCAGTAATTTTTCTTTGTCTATAATTGTTGTCAATTTGATTACTATGTGTCTTGGTGTGTTTCTCCTTGGGTTTATCCTGCCTGGGACTCTCTGCGCTTTCTGTACTTGGGTGGCTATTTCCTTTCCCATGTTAGGGAAGTTTTCGATGATAGTCTCTTCAAATATTTTCTCTGGTCCTTCCTCTCTCTCTTCGCCTTCTGGGACCCCTATAATGTGAATGTTGTTGCGTTTAATGTTGTCCCAGAGGTCTCTTAGGCTGTCTTCATTTCTTTTCATTCTTTTTTCTTTATCCCGTTCCACAGCAGTGAATTCCACCATTCTGTCTTCCAGGTCACTTATCCGTTCTGCTGCCTCAGTTATTCTGCTTTTGATTCCTTCTAGTGTATTTTCATTTCAGTTATTATATTGTTCATCTCTGTTTGTTTGTTTTTTAATTCTTGTAGGTGTTTGTTGTTTAATTCTTCTAGGTCTGTGTGAAGCATGTCTTGCATCGTCTTGATCTTTGCCTCCATTCTTTTTCCGAGGTCCTGGATCACCTTCACTATCATTATTCTGAATTCTTTTTCTGGAAGGTTGCCTATCTCCACTTTATTTAGTTGTTTTTCTGGGGTTTTATCTTGTTCCTTTATCTGGTACATAGCTTTCTGCCTTTTCATCTTGTCTGTCTTTCTGTGAATGTGGTTTTTGTTCCACAGGCTGCAGGATTGTAGTTCTTCTTGCTTCTGCTGTCTGCCCTCTGGGGGATGAGGCTATCTAAGAGGCTTGTGCAAGTTTCCTGATGGGAGCGGTGGATACAGCTGGGTGTTGCTCTGGTGGGCAGAGCTCAGTAAAACTTTAATCCGCTTGTCTGATGATTGGTGGGGCTGGGTTCCTTACCTGTTCGTTGTTTGGCCTGAGGCGACCCAACACTGGAGCCTACCTGGCTCTTTGGTGGGGCTAATGGCGGACTCTGGGAGGGCTCACGCCAAGGAATACTTCCCAGAACTTCTGCTGCCAGTGTCCATGTCCCCACGGTGAGCTACAGCCACCCCCCACCTCTGCAGGAGGCCCTCCAACACTAGCAGGTAGGTCTGGTTCAGTCTCCTGTGGCGTCAGTGCTCCTTCCCCTGGGTCCCGATGTGCACACTACTTTGTGTGTGCCCTCCAAGAGTGGAGTCTCTGTTTCCCCCAGTCCTGTTGAAGTCCTGCAGTCAAATCCCGCTAGCCTTCAAAGTGTGATTCTCTAGGAATTCCTCCTCCTTTGCCAGACCCCCAGATTGGGAAGCCTGACATGAGGCTCAGAGCCTTCACTCCAGTGGGTGGACTTCTGTGGTATAAGTGTTCTCCAGTTTGTGAGTCAGCCACCCAGCAGTTATGGGAATTGATTTTATTGTGATTGCACCCCTCCTACCATCTCATTGTGGTTTCTTGTTTGTCTTTGGATGTGGGGTATCTTTTTTGCTGAGTTTCAGTGTCTTCCTGTCGATGATTGTTCAGCAGTTACTTGTGATTCCGGTGCTCTCGCAAGAGGGAGTGAGCACACGTCCTTCTACTCCGCTATCTTCTCCGCTTGCACTGTTGGTGGGAATGTAAATTGATACAGCCACTATGCAGAACAGTATGGAGGTTCCTTAAAAAACTAAAAATAGAATTACCGGGCTTCCCTGGTGGCGCAGTGGTTGAGAGTCTGCCTGCTAATGCAGGGGACACGGGTTCGAGCCCTGGTCTGGGAAGATCCCACATGCCGCGGAGCGGCTGGGCCCGTGAGCCACAATTGCTGAGCCTGCGCGTCTGGAGCCTGTGCCCCGCGACGGGAGGGGCCGCGATGGAGAGAGGCCCGCGCACCGCGATGAAGAGCGGTCCCCGCACCGCGATGAAGAGTGGCCCCCGCTTGCCGCAACTGGAGAAAGCCCTCGCACGAACCGAAGACCCAACACAGCCAAAAATAAATAAAAAAAAAAAAAAAAAAAAAAATAGAATTACCATATGACCCAGCAATCCCACTCCTGGGCATATACCCAGAGAAAACCATAATTCAAAAAGACACATGCACGCCAATGTTCATTGCAGCACTGTTTACAATAGCTAGGTCATGGAAGCAACCTAAATGCCCATCAACAGATGAATGGATAAAGCAGATGTGGTTCATATATACAATGGAATATTACTCTGCCATAAAAAGGAACGAAATTGGGTCATTTGTAGAGATGGGGATGGACCGAGAGACTGTCATACAGAGTGAAGTAAGTCAGAAAAACTAATATTGTATATTAATACATATATGTGGAATCAAGAAAAATGGTACAGATGAACTGGTGTGCAAGGCCCAAATAGAGACACAGATGTAGAGAACAAACATATGGACACAAAGCGGGGTAAGCGTGGGAAGGCCTGGTGGTGGGATGAATTGGAAGATTGGGATTGATATATATACACTAATATGTGTAAAATAGATAATAAAAAAGAGAAAGAAATCAAGTATTTGTCTAGATATTAGATATGAACAATCCCCTAAATCAGAAAACAATTACAGTTGCATCAAAAATATTATAATATTTAGGAATAAATTAAACAACAGCAGTTCAAGATTTATACACTGAAAACAAAACACTGCTGGACAAAATTTTAAAAGATTTAAATAAATGGATAGACAGTTTGTTCATGGATTGGAAGACTCAGTATTATTATTAAAATGATAATTCTCCCCAAATTGATTCAGTATAATCCCTGTTTTCTTCCCAGGGTTTTTGTTTTTGGTAAAAATTGACAAGCTAATACTAAAATATTCATGGAAATGCGAAGGGCCTAGATTGGGCAAAAGTAATTTTGAAAAGAAGGAAAAATTTGGAGGACTTGCGTGGTACAATTACAATACTTTCATATAAATCTATATTAATAAATTTGGCAAAATATTAGCATAAAGAAGAAAGAAATATAGATAAATGATTCAAAATTGTGAATCAATGAATAAACCCTTATATTTTATGGTCAGTTAATGTTCGACAAAGCTGCCAACGCAATTCAGTTGAAAAGGACAGTGTTTCTGATAACTGGTACTGGAATAATTACATATTCATATATAGGAAAAATAGTTAGGTCCTTGACGCTCACTGTAGAGATAAATGAACTCAAAATGGATCATAGTCCTAAATATAAGCTCTAAAATTTTAGATCTTCTAGAAGACCTTGGATTAGGCAAGGCATTTTTAGATACAACACCAGGAGTAAGGCCATAAAAGAAAAAAAAACTGAACTTCATTTAAATGAACATTTACACTACATGACTAAAGGAATAAGACAAGCCCCAGACAGAAATATTAGCAAATCATATCTGATATAGGACTTATATCTGGAATATATAAAGAACTCTTAAAAATCAATAAGAAGACAATGCACTTAAAAGGGGAAGACACTTTGATAGAAGTATTTCATCAAAGTTGTATGGATGGAAAATTACCACATGAAAAGGTGTTCAACCTCATTAGACATTAGGCAAATGCAGATTTAAACCATGAGATACAACTACACACCTACTACAATGACTGTAATTTAAATGACAGAAAATGCCAAGTGTTAGCAAGAATGAAGAGCATCTGGAACCCTCAGACATTGTTGGGAATATAAAATGATACAGCCAACTTTGGAAAACAGTTTGACAGTTTCTTTAAAAGTTAATCAGAACTTTACATATAACCTAGCAATTCTATTCCTAGGAGTCTGTATAAGAAAAATGAAAACACATGTTTACACTGAAACATTTACACAAACATTTATAGCAGAATTATTCATAATAGCTAAAAACTAAAAAATATTGAAATATCCACTGTTTGGTAAATGGATAAACAAAATGTCATGTGTTCATGCAATAGCATACTGTTCAGCAATGAAAAGGAACACTATACTGAATACTGATACATGCTACAATGGGAATGAACTTCAAAAACATTTTACTAAGTCAAGGGTCAGCAAATTTTTTTCTGTAAAAAGCCAGATAGTAAATATTTTATGGTTTGTGGGCCACAGAGCCTCTGTTGCAACTACTCAACTCCACTATTGTAGTGTGAAAGCGACCATAGACAATATGGAGTGGACATGGTTATGTTCCAATAAATTTTATTTACAAAAACATGTGGCCTGCTAGATTTGGCTTGCAGACTGTAGCTTGCCAATCCCTGCTAAGTGAAAGAAGCCAGATGAATAAGATTACATATTGTATGGTTTCATTTATATTGAAATGCCAGAAAAGGCAAATCTATAGAGGGAAAAAAAGCCCATTCGTGGTTGCATGTGGCTGGAACGGGGTGGGGGTAGGGGTGACTGGCTACAAATAGACTCAAAGCAAATTTTGGGGGTGATGAAAAAGTCCTAAAACTGAATTGTGATTATTTTGTACAACACTACAAAGTGATTACAACTTATTGAATTTTACCCTTACGATGGATGAAGTTAAGGGAATGTAAATTATATTTCAATAAAGATGAAAAAAAAGGAATAAACATAAAAGACTAGTAGGTTTTCCATGTTATGTCCATGGTAGATATTAAATTTTAAATGATATATAACTGAGGCTGGAAAAATGAGTACATGGGTAAAGATAAAAGTAAAAATAAGAATAGTTATAAAAGATGACAGAATTGGAATCTGAGGAAATTATGAAAGCCAAAACTATTATTGAAATAGTAATATTTTTTTTCAGTTATATGCTACTAAAGTTCAGTGTTTTTTTTTTAACAAACAACTTTTGACCTGCTTCCTTGTCTCGGCACCAAATTCAGCTGTATCACATCCATTCTTCCTGAGTCACATACATGCTCTCCCCCTCAGATAGTTTGCATCTGGATTTCTGATTTAAGTGTCAGTGAAAGCACCTGAATAGTCTGCTTCCACTTTGCTCCAAGCTTTTAAACTACAATGTGAAAATGTTTCAAAGAAATACATAAGTAAATATATTCTAGGTACATTTAAGACAAGGAAAACCCCTGCAGACCATGAATAGAAGGGAAATCCTTAGTGATGAGTGGATGTTGATGTTATCTGACTCACAGAAATCTGGATCGTGTTGGCCAGGTTTCTGTGAGTTAAGCCAAATTTAAGAGACTACACATTTTAAGAGAGTCAAATATATCTTGCAAATGGGAGATTGGAACTGGGCTGTCTGCATAAAGCAGGGAACTGGGACCATGTTTCCAGGTAGTAAAACTAGACCTGAAAAAACTCCACCTGACACTGTTGGTGTTCCTGTGGGCCAGACAAGCCTCTATACAAAAATGGAAATAGTAACCAAAATATGTTGTGTGTGGATATGGCGTCTGGAATAGAGCTCTACCCATGTGGGAGCAAAGCCCCAATCTTCCTGATTTAAGACTTTTGCTCTGAAGCTATGCAACTCTGAAGCACTAGTCTGAGCAACCATGAAACAATATGGCAGTAAACAGTTCACAAAGTATAAAACTCCCACATACAGAGAACTTGCAAGTAAGTATTTTAGGGTATGTAAAGAAATCTACTGCCATAAGAGACAGCAGATACATTAAATAGAGTCATATCTGAGTAACTAAGAATAAGAACACAACCCCAAAAAAGAATTCAGAAGTAAGAATGTTTAAGAATCTCAAATGAAACAGTAGCTCACAATGAGAACAGAAGTAAATAAGAACAGGCAGAATGAGAAAGGATCCTTTCTAAGTCTTATATATAATCAAAGTTGGGGAAATTAAAAATAAACTCTTTGATGGCTTAAATTGACACAGCAGAAGAGAGAATTAGTGAATCAAAAGTCTCAACTGAGAAAGTCTGGATGAGCAAATCATCTAGAATATAGAATAAAAAGATAGAGGTTGACAGAATGGCCAGCATTAAAAAGTCTACAAACAATAAATGCTGGCGAGGGTGTGGAGAAAAGGGAACCCTCCTGCACTGTTGCTGGGATTGTAAATTGGTGCAGCCACTATGGAAAACAGTATGGAGGTTCCTTAAAAAACTAAAAATAGAATTACCATATGATCCAGCAATCCCACTCCTGGGCATATATCCAGAGAAAACTCTAATGCGAAAAGATACATGCACCCTAGTGTTCATAGCAGCATTATTTGCAATAGCCAAAACATGGAAACAACCTAAATGTCCATCGACAGATGAGTGGATAAAGAAGATGTTGTATACATATATACAATGGAATACTATTCAATCATAAAAAGAATGAAATAATGCCATTTACAGCAACATGGATGGACCTAGGGATATCATACTAAGTGAAGTAAGTCAAAGACAGATATCATATGATATCACTTATATGTGGCATGTAAAATATGATACAAATGAACTTATTTACAAAACAGAAACAGACTCACAGACATAGAAAACAAACTTATGGTTACCAAAGGGGAAAGAGAGCAGGGGAAGATAAACTAGGAGTTTGGGTTTAGCAGATACAAACTATTATATATAAAGTAGATAAGCAACAAAGGCCTACTGTATAGCACAGGGAACTATATTCAATATCCTGTAATAAACCATAATGGAAAAGAATATGAAAAAGAATATATAGATATATAACTGAATCACTTTGCTGTACACCAGAAACTAACACAACATTGTAAATCAACTGTACTTCAATTTAAAAAATTAAAAATAATTTTTAAAAAGATAGAGGTTGAAAATATGAAAGAGGAGTTAAGAAACAGGAAAATAGACTAAGGAGTTCCAGAAGGTAAGAATAGTATGCATCAGGGAAGAGATATTTCTTAAAGGTTGAAAATATGCTAGATTTGGAGAGTGATGTGTCTTCATATTGAAAAAGCCCATCAATTCCACGAAGGATAAACAGGACAAAGAAAAAATTTCCACCCTAGGTAAACTGAGTTGTAGATCAAGGACACACACACACACACACTTACTCACTCATTCTTGCAATTAGAAAAAAGATTACCTACAAAAAAATGGGAAACAGATTATCAACACATTTGTCAGAAACTAATTGATACCAGTATACAGTGAAGTTATGGGTTGTGTCCATGTTAAGGAAATGAATCCAAGTGAGACGTCATTTTCTTTTATGAAAAGATTACTTTTCCTCCTTTGAATTATGTTTACTGTAGGGACGTTAACCCAACCTTTATGTATATCTTACAAACCAAACAAATGTTTAAGTGTACTTTTCCATTGGTTAGATATGTGGTTCCCTGTTTACATAACACAATTTAAAATTAATTTATAAAGCATAACTACAGTTTAAGAAGTCTGCTAAGCAAATTATAAGGATTTAATTAGTACTTATCACTTTTTTATTGTTGATGGTGCTTTTATTTTTATTTTTAATTTTTATTGGAGGATACTTGATTTTACAATGTTGTGTTAGTTTCTGCTGTACAGCAAAGTGAATTAGTTATACATATGCATATATTCACTCTTTTTCAGATTCTTTTCCCATAAGTCATTACAGAGTATTTATCTATTTCATATAGTAGAGTGTATATGTCAATCCCAGTCTCCCAATTTATCTCTCCCTCCACGCTTCCCCCCTGCCACTGCTTTCTCCCCTGGTAACCATAAGTTTGTTTTCTACATCTGACTCCATTTCTGTTTTTATGGTACTTGATTTGTATACATTTAATAGAGGTAAAAGAGAAGAAAGGTAAATTTTAAATATATTTTTTAGCATACATCATCATCCTGTAGTGGCACTGCATTTGTTCATGGAATAGCATCAAATGAATAAGACTGTATGCTCAATATTGTGTAAAAGCATCTAGAATTTCAAAAGAAAGAGTAGATACAATCTACTTTTTAAAGAGCTTAATTACATATTAGCAAAATCAACTAAGAGATAATCACAAAAGGACTTTATATTAACTCCCACTATCCTTATTCAGTGAGGGAAGTTCATCTCTTGTGTATGGTGCAAAACTAGAAGCTCTTACACACCTATGATTCCTTCAAGTGAACATGCTTTCCAATCTCTCGTAATAGTTAAAGCTTCCTACTTATTTCATGGTTGCAGCTACTTCTCTTCTACCTAGGGCCTACTGCAGGTGAATGACTTCATGGGTGAAGGGATCCCAGAGGCTCCTTTTGTCTTTCTTGCTTACCTCTTTCCTAACTCCATAGCTACGATTTCTGACCCCTCTGGAGTTGGAGCTTGGGGGAGAGAGGGAGAGGTAAGGGGCATAGAAATGTTCCTACTTGACTGGTACTGTTATCAGATGGCTGTCAATTAGCTGGGCTTGACAGATTTTTAAAACTGACCTTCTTTTGTAGAGTAATTTCTTGGGTTCTTTGGACATCCCTTGTTGCTGCACATCTCTTACCTACACTTCTATCTTACTCTCTCCTTAGCCTCTAGAATTCTAGAAATAACATTCAGTTTCTCAGCTGCTGAGCTGTATTTACCCTTTTAGGTGGTCCTCTTAAGTAGGACCTAAGACAACCCTCCACTACGACTCTCACTTTCAAATTGCCCAAATGGTTACTGGGAAGCTTGCACATTAAAAAAAATCTGGTTAATATCTGGGAGTTTAGGCTGATTCTAAAGCAAGAGTAAATCTCCATCATCCTAGCTCAACATTTTCAGTATCTGGGGTGGAGTCATGTTCCAGTCCATCCGGTCTTCTTATCTGTGAGGAACAATCAGTCCTTTCAAGTTGTTCCATTAAAACTCCTTTCTCTTCATTTGAGGCAAAAGAGGAAGTATACCCTCCACATCTCGGATTTGATTTTTTCCTACTTATAACCTAATAAGTTAGCTTTTTACTATTTCATGGATGCTGGCAGAAGTCATGAGGGTCGTGGTTTAGAGACAATGGACTTTATTATTCACCGCACAGCAGGTATCGAGACTATCGAGTTTGCATTAGTTCCCCTGAACCCCAAGTCCAGTGGGGGTGATGGGGAGGGCCTAAATGGATGCCTACACGTATAGTAGATCACGCTGTAGAAGAGAAACAGAACTTGGAGAATCCACTGTTTTTATAGTAAGCAGTAAGTAAACCTACTCTTTATCCCAGAGGGTGACGTTCCCAGAGAGAATATAAATGATATGACTGTATTGTTGTTTTGACTTTATACTATTTCTGATTTTGATAAAGATAAGTTTCAAAAGGTGAGTTTACTATTCTTAAGTCCTTCAGTGGATAAAAGGAAGAATCATGGATTGCTTCTTTATCTCACCAATAAGCTCTCTTCTCATTACTGGGATAGTTTTTCTCTAAGTAAAATGATTAGGGAAGTTTCTTGCTTCTGATCAAATAGTGATTAATAAATATTGTTGTGGTCTTCCGTTTTTAAGTAAGAAAAATAAAAGTTTCCTTATAGTTTTAGTAAGAGTATACATTCTGCCCTAATGAAAAAAAATTGTTTTATCATACTATACTAGGGGAAAATTGCAATAATATTTTCTCTGGACCTAAAAAACAACAGTCTGAAGAATTCTTATTTAGTTATGTGGTAAAGTCTTTTAAAAATACAAATATTTATCCAATAAATTCTGAGTCCATATTAAATTGAATTGTAAAGATGTTTTATAATAGTTTCATTGTTTAAAACTGGATCCAATATGAACAATATTTAAGGTTATTAAACTGCTTATCGAAAAAGAAATATATCAGTAAGTTAGTATGTAGTCAGTTAATTGCTTCATCAAATTTTTGTTCACCTTTATTGCAGTTTCACATCTTGCAATATCTCCAGCATTAAGAAAGGAAGTTACTTTGCGAAGTGGTTGAGATTATGAGCCAATACATAGTGACTGGTAGTTATTTGCGAACGTTAACACAGTATTACTTTCAGCAGCACTGATAGGTAATAGAAAGAGGTTACAAACTAAAGGCTAAAGGACTGGGTCTGCCATTTATTAGCTGTGTTACCTTGGGAAAGGTACTTTATTTTTCAAAGTGTTTCCTCATCTGTAAAACAGTTACAATGTATCTGTGGAATCTAGTGGGTTTATGAACCAAGTGTTCTTTAAATGTTAGTCTGATTTTGTTGTCAACATTCCTCTGTTGACAAATATGCCTCATTGGTAGATACATGTCTATATTAAAAACTATTTTATGTGTATAACAATTGTCCCAAAGCTAGCTATATTTGTGGGGATGGATCTCTGTAAATCTCTCTTTGTTACTGGGGTGGGGGTTTGTGTGAGTCTGCATGTGGGCAAGCATGTCTGTCCGTGGGCATGTGTAAAGGTGATGTGCATGCAGGTGACAACTCCCTGTGCATGTGTATGTGCTTACATATATGTGTTCTTTATATATGCACGTTTGTGCATACGTATGCCTATGTTTGTGCATTTGGATATCAGAGGGCTGAATGAACAGCATTTATTTCATTAGGGTTTCATTAGAAAAACAGGAAAACAGCATGAATTATTCATATTTAAACAAAAAGAAGTTTTAAATTTTTATTTTTAGTATTAGAGTAGGTAATGTTGCATTTTAAATTCCTTTGAACACTGTCAAAGGATATAATGTGTAAAATTTGTTTTTAGACTGCGGAACCTTTCTTTTGAGACACTGATCTTTACAAGCACTAAAGTTTGTCACATATTCTCTTTTTTTCATATAAAAGAGAATAACAGCTTGAGATTCATAACTTCTGAAACTATATTTTCAGAAAAATTTGTTGGGTTAATATCTTTAGTAATTGTTTGGGGGCCTTTTTTTCTTAACAGTTCAACTATTGTCATTTGTATGTTGTTCCCATTTGTATGTCTGTCCTCACTTTTTGTAAGATTTCTTTATCTCCTTATGAGTTATTAACTTGATCCTTTAGGCAATACAGAATAGTGATTAAGAGAGCAGACTCTGGAATTCCACTTCCTAAGTTCATATACTTGTTTCACCACTTTGTGGCTTTCAACAAGCTAACCTTCCTACCTCTCAGTTTCCTCACCTATAAAGTGGGGATAATAATAGTACCTATCTCATATGTTTTTATTGAGAAATGAATGAGAGAATTCATATAAATGCAAGTGACAAAGTGCCATTCCTGGCGTTAGTCTAGCTCTCTTCTCACTTTTTTTTTCCTCTTTCAAAAGCCCCAGGATCTTGCTTCCCTTCCTACTGCAGCCACTTAGTCTGTTTAAGATGTCTCAGTTCCTTGGCCTACTATAGAATTCACTCTGAGAAATATTACCCTCCCTCCCTTTCACTACCTGAGGCAAAAGTACTCAACCAGTCTTTTGAGGCTCAGAGTTTAGTTTTTTTCTGTTTTTATTTTTATTATCATTATTTTTTAAAATTTATTTATTTACTTATTTATTTTTGGCTGCATTGGGTCTTTGTTGCTGCACGCAGGCTTTCTCTGGTTGCGACGAGCAGCGGCTACTCTTCGTTGCAGTGTGCAGGCTTCTCATTACGGTGGCTTCTCTTGTTGCGGAGCACAGGCTCTAGGCGCGCGGGCTTCAGTAGTTGCGGCACACGGGCTTCAGTAGTTGTGGCTCGTGGGCTCTAGAGCACAGGCTCAGTACTCGTGGTGCACGGGCTTAGTTGCTCCACGGCATGTGAGATCTTCCCAGACCAGGGCTTGAACCCGTGTCTCCTGCATTGGCAGGCAGATTCTTAACCACTGCCCTACCAGGGAAGCCCTTTTTTCCTGTTTTTAAATGTTAACAATAGTGGGGGAAACTAACAGGACAAATATAGCAAATAAACAAGGGTGATGTTAACAGGTTTCCAAAAATTTACAGTGAAATGTGTTCCTAGTTCTTAGATTTTAAGTGGGGCCAGTCTCTAATTTTTCCTCATCTAATCCCACAAACATTTTAGTCATTTCTTTGTGAGTATTTATGCTAATTCTTCTGTCTACAATATTATTTCTTCTTTGTGACCCAGGCTTACTTAGTCCCTAACTTTTTTAAAGTTTGGAGCTCACGTGCCTAGGACCCCTTTCATGTTTAAAGAATGCTCCTATCTACTTCCCTCTTAATTTTTTTTCTTTAAGCTTCATTGAGATATAATTGACATATAACATTATATAAGTTTAAGGTATATACAACGTAATGATTTGATATATGTATATATTGTAAAGTTATTACCACGAGAAGGTTAACACATCCATCACCTCCACATTTTTATAATTTTTGTGTATGTGGAGTGAGAACTTTTAAGATCTATTCTCATAGCAACTGTCAAATATACTATAGAGTATTATTATCTAGAGTCACTATGCTTTACATTACATCCCCAGAACTTACTCACCTTATAACCAGATGCTTGTTCCCTTTTAACCACCCTCACCCATTTTCTGCCCCCCACCAGACCCTGTTCTCTGGTTCTGTGAGTTGGTTTTGTTTTTGTTTTTGTTTTTTCAGATTCCATATATGAGTGAGATCATACAGTATTTGGCTTTCTTTGTCTGACTTATTTCACTTAGTATAATACCCTCAAGGTCCATTCTTAATTTTTTCCTTAAGGCCACAGCATTGCTAATGAATATTTAGAAACACAAGTAAGATTCATCTATAGTTTAAGAAATCCAGTCAGTATTACTTAGGGTTCCCTTTGTAAAGGAAGGTTGTATGGGCATTTCATTGTAGTAACTAGGGTGGGTAGGCCCACCAAAGTGAGGACCAAGAGCTTTGTGTGATGCATTGGAACATGGGACTGATTAGAGAGGTTGTCTTAGGCAGAGGTTTGGAACTACGGATGAGATGGGAGAGGTGTGTGAGTGTAGGGTGGAAATTACAACTCCCTCTGCCCCTTCCTCCCAGAGATACCTTTGTGTCTACTGTCTACTGGTACTGAACTTAGGGAGAAGAGACGGCTTCGGATGACCATGGGCTCTTGAGCATCAAAGGGAAAAGAGAAGGGAAATTCTAAGTAAAAGCTGTGGGAGGTGAGAATATTTGCAGTTGTTATATAGGTCAGCCCCTCTTCTGAATGTGGTGTAAATAACACAGTAACCTCCTATATTCTGAAGCAAAGGAGGATTTATTGTATCTTGTTTTCATTTTACGTGGTTCTTGAGTAAGAGTTGTAATGTTTTGAGTATATATATTTAGTAAGATGGGCTTCCTTTTTACTCTGATCTCCTCTAAGTTGTAAACAAAAGCAGAACTATGTTATAATCCAAAGATAAACAGTATTGTGTGGAAACTATAAGGTTGCATAGTTTAAGTTGATATTCCAAGCAAAGTAAGGTGTGTACCATTATGTATGCTTTTTGTTTTCAGGGGTTTGGTAAAGTTATTTAGAACAAAAACTTTTCTGGCTTAATATGATATCTCAAAGGCCTTTAAAAAGAGAGTGATTAGGATTGATCAATTTTCAGATTATTTTTGTTTGTTTATTTTTAAAGATTATTTTTAAAAATGAAAAAGTACAAATTGCTTTGATTAATCTGTAAGCATTATGGGCTCTTCTCTACAAGCTCTTGCCAGTTTTGAAAAACCACTGAAACATCATTAATATTCAGAAAACACTTAATTTTATACCCCTATCCTAATTAAATAACTTGTACAATTTGAAATTCTATTTATTTTTATCATAGAGTATAATCTCTCTTGATTTATAATGATTACCTACTAATTTTGATTCCTTTTCTCATGAAAATTAATGTTCTCTAGAAGAAAACGATGTCATTTCAACAGAGAGCAAGGAACACAAATATTAACATAGATAATCTTATTTATATATCTTTGCAAGGAAATTGTATGGGATGTCCATAAGCTACAAAGAGTTTCAAAAAACTAGAGGATCTTACTTAAAAGAAAGGATATAGATTATTCTTTTAGGTGCTTTATTTTCTTCCATGCTGCTTCTCTTCTGTTTGTAAGTTTTCCCAGCAACCTATATACATTTCCCCTTGACCATTAACAGGCTTTAATAGCAACTATTTTGCTTTTTATTGCCATGGTTATTCCAAGTAAGCATTTTGCTAACATCTCTTTGAGGAAATCAATATATTTTACACACTTTACTTTGTATTTGCACTTTGCCTAGTAGGTAACATAAAACTGAGCTCACTGTATGTGTTTAAGGAGTACCTATTAATTGATTAATGTCATCTTTTCTACAAGGAAAGTAATACCAATATTAAGTAACTTCCCCCAAATTGCTAATGATTCCCTTTGAAAATGCTCAGGTATATTTTACTTCAGGTCTAGCACAGTTTAAGAAGATTATACAGCACCTAAAATATGTTAATAGTTTAATGAATTCCAAGCCATATTGTAGAAATGACTTTTCTCTTAAGCCTTAAGTCTGGGAGTTTTACTGTTCCATTTAGGAGAATACACTCCTGAGTTATATTTGTTTTGAAAAGTTGTGTCACTGTTGCCAAGTATCTGTCAATGGAGAAGTGGATAAAGAAGATGTGGTACATATATTCAGCAATGAGGAAGAAGGAAATCCTGCCATTTGTAAACAACATTGATGAACCTTGAGGGCATTATGCTAAGTGAAATAAGTCAGACAAAGAAAGACAAATACTGTATGGTATCACTTGTTTGTGGGATCTAAGAAAAGCTAAACTCATAGAAACTGAGAGTAGAGTGGTGGTTGCTAGACTGGAGGGTAGAGGAAAAGGGGAGTGGTCAAAGGGTACATACTTCCAATTATAAGATGAGTAAGTTCTGGGGATCTAATGTACAGAATTTTGATTATAGTTAATAATACTGTATTATATATACTTGGAAGGTGCTAAAAGAGTAAATCTCAAATGTTCTCACCCCCAAAAAGAAATGGTAATTATGTACTGGGATGGAGGTATTAACTTATGCTACAGTGGTGTCATTTTGCAATATATAATAGCATCAAATCAACATGTTGTACAGGGACTTACCCGGTGGTGCAGTGGTTAAGAATCCGCCTGCCAGTGCAGGGGACACAGGTTCAGTCCCTGGTCTGGGAAGATCCCACATGCAGTAGAGCAACTAAGCCCGTGCGCCACAACTACCGAGCCTGCCAGAGCCCGTGAGCCACAACTACTGAGCCCACATGCCACAACTACTGAAGCCTGTGCACCCTAGAGCCCATGCGTGGCAACAGGGGAAACCACCGCAATGACAGCCTGCGCGCACTGCAATGAAGAGTAGCCCCTGCTCGCTGCAACTAGAGAAAGCCCGCCTGCAGCAATTAAGACCCAATGAAGTCAAAAATAAATAAATAAATTTATTTTTTTAAAAAAAAGTTGTACACCTTAAACTTACACAATGTTATATGTCATTTATGTTTCAATAAAGCTGGAAAATAAAGATTTTGTGACTAAGAGTAATATAATAGTAAGATATTAAATACTAACAAGTAACTAATGCTAAATGCCATACGATTTACACCATGGGATTTACAATTTTAAAGTGTTTAGTAATTGGTCTACCAGATCCATTTTTGTTTATATAAGATGGGAACTTAAAAACTTAATGAGGTCCCTACATTAAGAGATTGGGTTTGACTTTAATCAATAGGCATGTGAAATACTAGTTTTTCACCTTAGAAAAAGTGTTTAAAGGGGAAGATGCTGCTGGTGTTACAAAGGTAAAATATGAAATAATCTGGGGAAATTTAGTCTGTGTATTTACCAACAATGTTTGAATTGTGTAAGTGAAGCATTTGTAGCATATATTTATTTCTTATTTTCAATAGTTTTAATTATTAAAACTTGGAGAATAAATCATTGTAGTGAAATATTGCCTCTTCTTGAAATCTTTGATAAAAATTTTATTTTTTAACATCTAAAATTAAAGAAATAAATACTTAAAGCTTGGTATTCACTTCTGTTCTCTCCTTGCTTCTCCTCCCTTCTCCCCAAAGCAGATTGCCAAACTGAGGCAGCAACTACAACGTAGTAAGCAGAGCAGTCGGCACAGTAAGGAGAAGGATCGTCAGTCACCTCTCCATGGCAACCACATAGCAATCAATCATACTCAGGTAGGCTAACTTCTTGTCCAGATTGGAATAATTCCTTTTAAAGGGTTCATTATAAAGGAGAACCCATCATTTTAGGATTAAAAAAAAATTAATGTAAATCTCTAGCTCTGTTACATTACAATGTTTGTTTTAAGAAGTTTTTGTTTTTGTTTTAGCCCTATGTGTAATCTTTTAATAACAGACATAACAGAGTGTAGTGGTCACAAGGATGACTGTTACTGGCCTGGGCTGAAATCCTAGCTCATTCACTTACTAAGCAACTCTGGGCATTATCTTATTTAATCTTCCTAATAGTACCTTAAACCATCTCTCTCTGTGTCTCTTGATGTATTTTACCCCTATGTGACTTAGGAAGAAATGGAGAATTCATTTTTTTGTCCTCCCGACCCTACCCCAAACATGTACTCACATACCCCATGGAACAAACTTCGGGAAATGCTATTCTAGACCAAATTTACTTACAAATGTTAACGTAAATTTTAGTAAATCAAATATAGTCATATAGCAGGAGAAACCCAAGTAGTGTATCAAAAAAATCTAATTAGGGCTTGTTTCACAAATGTAAGGATAATTCAACATTAGGAAATGTATTAGGTTAGTTCATTGCATCAGAAAGTCAAAGTAGATGCTGAAAAACATAATAACACTTGATAAAAATTCAGTATCCATATGTGATAAAAACTTATCCTAAAATAGGACACTTCCTAATGGAACTAACTGCAAATGTAGTTAGATCCTAACAATAAAATACTGGAAGTATTTCTGTTAAAATAAAAATGAAGTC
The DNA here is from genome assembly GCF_949987535.1 of Balaenoptera acutorostrata. Classification (NCBI taxonomy): domain Eukaryota; kingdom Metazoa; phylum Chordata; class Mammalia; order Artiodactyla; family Balaenopteridae; genus Balaenoptera; species Balaenoptera acutorostrata. The sequence goes on from NC_080070.1 coordinate 63,596,486, forward strand.
ATAGATGTCTGTAATTATTGATGTTATTTGCTAGTAGTTTAGAGGTTCTAGACAGAGCAGTAAGAAATGCTATCACTATGTGCATACGATATTGTTGTATATTTAGAAAATCAAAGTGAATTTACTAAACTATTAAAACTGATGATAGGATGGCTAAAATGGAAGATATTGACAATACCAAGTATTGATAAGGATGTGAAGCAACCAGAACAGCCACACATTGCTGGTGGCAACACAAAATGGTACAGCTACTTTGGAAAGAAGTTTGGCATTTTCTTAAGAAGTTAAACATACACTGACCATATAGCCCAGGAATTCCACTCTTTGGTATCTGTCCACAAGAAATAAAAACATATGTCTACACAGTGACTTCTATATCATTGTTCATGGCAGCAGTATCTATAAGAGTCAAAAAATGGAACCCAACAAATATCCATGAACTGGTAAATGGATAAACAACACTTCATACATCCATATAGTGTAATACTATTCGGCAGTAAAAAGGAAGGAACTACTGGTACTTACAACAACATGGTTGAATCTCAGAAACATCATGCCAAGTGAAAGAAGTCAGAAGCAAAAGGCTACATACTATATGATTCATTACATTAAATCCTCAAAAGAGCAAAATGATGCAAAGTATTAGGGGTGGGAATTGACTGTAGAAAAGCCTTAGAGAAATTTTTTGGATGATAGAAGTTTCTAAAATGTGATTATACTGATAATTGGATAACTATATATTTACAAAGCTCAATGAGCTACATACTTAAAATGGGAGGATTTTATTGTATGTCAGTCATACCTCATCAAAGCTGTAAAACAAACATGTAGTTGGCAAGCAAGCCTCAGACATTTCAAGAGAAAATTCACATATGCCTTACTTTTTCTTCTTAATCTGGTAGAATTAATATATTATTCTTATTCTGTTTATTTCAAGCACCTTTTCTGTAAGAGCCCAATGCATTTATAGTATATCTATCGACATATTGATTTAACAGAAAAAATTTATACACTTGTTCCCAATTTACATTGAATTTTTTGGCATTGTAGTTATGTTTAAAAATAATTATCTTTTGCTATACATACTGAAATAGTTGTAGATGAAATATGAAGTCTAGAATGTGCTTTAATATACTCAAAGAACAAAAACAAGTGGATGTTTAGATGAAATAAAGTTAGAAATGTTGATAAGTTTTGGAACTGGATGACGTGCACCTGAGTGTTCATTATACTATTCTGTTTAATTATGTTTATGATTATAATTTTTCACAATAAAAAGGAGAAAAACTGAGAACTTAATGATCAGATAAAATGTAAATATATAAAAATCAGTTGTTTTCTCCTATACTAGTAAAGGTAAACTACTGTTTCCCTCTGCTTATAACATTCCTGACACCAAATGCGTGATATTTTTCTCCCACACCAACCAGTTCTCCGACTCGCCAGACACCAACCAAGTGTCCTACAATTCAGTTATAACACTAACTACGTGGAGTTAGCACAGACCTCACAGATGAAGGACTCCGCCCCACAAAACTGCCCCTCTTCAGATGCCAGTTGAAAGGTCCAGATTGTCATTGTACTTTTGACCTACTGGCTATAAAGAAGGGATTCCCACAGCCCCTTCTTCAGGTTCAGTAACTTGCTGTAACGGCTCAAAGAACTCAGGGAAACACATTTCCTTGTTTATTACAAAGGATATAGTAAAGGATACATACAGATGAACAGCAGGATGAAGAGGTGCACAGGGCAAGGTCTGTAAGTAACTCACGTGCAAGAGCTTCTGCTCGCATGGAGTTGGGGTGTGCCACCCTTCTGGTACATGGACGTGTGTTCACCAACCTGGAAGCTCTCTGAACCCGTACTGTAGGGATGTTTTTGGAGGCTTCATCACATAGGCATGATTAATTATTAACTCAGTCTCCAGCCCCTCTCCTCACCAGAGGATGAGGGGGATGGGGGCTGGACTGGAAGTTCCAGGCTTCTAATCATGGCTTCTTTCTAGTGACCAGCCCCCCCATTCGGAACCTCTTCAGGAACCCACCAAGAGTCACCTCATTAGAACAAAAAACTCTTGGTCCTATCTCCCAGGAAATTCCAAGAGATTTAGGAGCTATGTGTCAGGACTGGTGTCAAAAACCAAATATTGGAACAAAAGATGCTCCTAGTGCCCCTGTCCCTCAGGAAATTACAAGATTTTAGGAACTCTGTGTCACGAACCAGGGGTAGAAACCAAGTACATATTTCTTATTATGTTACAACTAGGAATAACATGTTAGTATATATATAATGAAAAATATAAAATGCCTAGGCTTAAAAGCAATATGCAAACTATAAGACTTTATTGAGGATATGAAATATAAAATAGAGACAAATGGGAAGTCATTCATGCATGGGAAGACTCAATATTTTTCAAATTAGTAATTTGCCCAAAATTAACGTACAAATTGAGTTCCAATGGAAATGTAAAAGGAATTGTTTTATTACTTTAAAAGTTATTTTCAAAGGTAATATGGAAAAGTAATGCCAGTTAAAAAGAAAATTTGAAAAGGCTTTCCCTATAGGATACCAAAATGCAAAATGTAACTGCTATAAAGTTATAGCAGTTAAAGTGGAGCTCTGTATAGGGATTATCAAGTAACAACTCAAGGAAATCAAATACAGAATCCATAAAGAAATGTTGGGGCAGTTTGATTACTATGTGGGAAAAAAATACTATTTCATAACATACACAAAAATAAATCATGGTAGGTTAAATATTTAAATATGAAAAACCATAAAAGTACTGAAAGATATTTCATACTAAAGTAAACAGTAAATGTATGACAAAGAGTTACAACTTTAATATGAAAAAAGCTCATGCATTAATAATGAGACAAAGGACATTCGTGGGTACCAGTTTACAGATGGCAGGAGCACAGCACTGAGTGTGGGAAATATATTATTCATTTAATCAATGACTAGCTGTCTACCTTATTATGAATCATATATATCAACGTTAATCATTAAGAATAAGGTAGAGATCATATACTGTTCTTCTTTTTTACCTTGATCATCTTTAATTTTCTTATTTCCTTTCTGTTCTTTAAGTTCCTTGAGCATCAAAAGGCTTGTCTTAACACTTTGTCGTACCTCCTGCAGGACAGCTATGAGAGGTCGTTAATTTTTGACAACTCCTCCAAAGGATTTTTTTTTCCCATTTTCTTTTTTTTTAATCAGTCATCAATTTTGTACACAGTATACATGTCAATCCCAGTCGCCCAATTCAGCACACCACCATGCCCACCCCACCGCGGTTTTCCCCCCTTGGTGTCCATACATTTGTTGTCTAGATCTGTGTCTCAACTTCTGCCCTGCAAACCAGTTCATCTGTACCATTTTTCTAGGTTCCACATACATGCGTTAATATACGATATTTGTTTTTCTCTTTCTGACTTACTTCACTCTGTATGACAGTCTCTAGATCCATCCACGTCTCAACAAATGACTCAATTTCGTTCCTTTTTATGGCTGACTAATATTCCATTGTATATATGTACCACATCTTCTTTATCCATTCGTCTGTCGATGGGCACTTAGGTTGTTTCCATGACCTGGCTATTGTAAATAGTGCTGCAGTGAACATTGCGGTTCATGTGTCTTTTTGAATTATGGTTTTCTCTGGGTATATGCCCAGTAGTGGGATTGCTGGATCATATGGTAATTCTATTTTTAGTTTTTAAGGAACCTCCATATTGTTCTCCATAGTGGCTGTATCAATTTACATTCCCACCAACAGTGCAAGAGGGTTCCCTTTTCTCCACACCCTCTCCAGCGTTTGTTGTTTGTAGATTTTCTGATGTTGCCCATTCTAACTGGTGTGAAGTGATAGCTCATTGTACTTTTGAGTTGCATTTCTCTAATAATTAGTGATGTTGAGCATCTTTTCATGTGCTTCGTGGCCATCTGTATGTCTTCTTTGGAGAAATGTCTATTTAGGTCTTCTGCCCATTTTTGGATTGGGTTGTTTGTTTCTTTACTAGTGAGCTGAATGAGCTGTTTATATATTTTGGAGATTAATCCTTTGTCCGTTGATTCATTTGCAAATATTTTCTCCCATTCTGAGGGTTGTCTTTTCGTCTTGTTTATGGTTTCCTTTGCTGTGCAAAAGCTTTGAAGTTTCATTAGGTCCCATTTGTTTATTTTTGTTTTTATTTCCATTACTCTAGGAGGTGGATCAAAAAAGATCTTGCTGTGATTTATGTCAAAGAGTGTTCTTCCTATGTTTTCCTCTAAGAGTTTTATAGTGTCTGGTCTTACATTTAGGTCTTGAATCCATTTTGATTTTATTTTTGTGTATGGTGTAGGGAGTATTTTAATTTCATTCTTTTACATGTAGCTGTCCATTTTTCCCAGCACCACTTATTGAAGAGACTGTCTTTTCTCCATTGTATATCTTTGCCTCCTTTGTCATAGATTAATTGACCATAGGTGCGTGGGTTTATCTCTGGGCTTTCTATCTTGTTCCATTGATCTATGTTTCTGTTTTTGTGCCAGTACCATACTGTCTTGATTACTGTAGCTTTGTAGTATAGTCTGAAGTCAGGGAGTCTGATTCCTCCAGCTCCGTTTTTTTCCCTCAAGACTGCTTTGGCTATTCGGGGTCTTTTGTATCTCCATACAAATTTTAAGATGATTTGTTCTAGTTCCGTAAAAAATGCCATTGGTAATTTGATAGGGATTGCATTGAATCTGTAGATTGCTTTGGGTAGTATAGTCATTTTCACAATACTGATTCTTCCAGTCCAAGAACATGGTATATCTCTCCACCTGTTGGTATCATCTTTAATTTCTTTCATCAGTGTCTTATAGTTTTCTGCATACAGGTCTTTTGTCTCCTTAGGTAGGTTTATTCCTAAGTATTTTATTCTTTTTGTTGCAATGGTAAATGTGAGTGTTTCCTTAATTTCTCTTTCAGATTTTTCATTAGTGTATAGGAATGCAAGAGATTTCTGTGCATTAACTTTGTATCCTGCTACTTTACAAAATTCATTGATTAGCTCCAGTAGTTTTCTGGTAGCATCTTTAGGATTCTCTCTGTACAGTATCATGTCATCTGCAAACAGTGACAGTTTTACTTCTTTTCCTATTTGGATTCCTTTTATTTCTTTTTCTTCTCTGACTGCCGTGGCTAGGACTTCCAAAACTATGTTGAATAATAGTGGTGAGAGTGGACATCCTTATCTCGTTCCTGATCTTAGAGGAAATGCTTTCAGTTTTTCACCATTGAGAATGATGTTTGCTGTGGGTTTGTCGTATATAGCCTTTATTATGTTGAGGTAGGTTCCCTCTATGCCCACTTTCTGGAGAGTTTTTGTCATAAATGGGTGTTGAATTTTGTCAAAAGCTTTTTCTGCATCTATTGAGATGATCATATGGTTTTTATTCTTCAATTTGTTAATATGGTGTATCACATTGATTGATTTGCATATATTGAAGAATTCTTGCATCCCTGGGATAAATCCCACTTGATCGTGGTGTATGATCCTTTTAATGTGTTGTTGGATTCTGTTTGCTAGTATTTTGTTGAGGATTTTTCCATCTATATTCATCAGTGATATTGGTCTGTAATTTTCTTTTTTTGTACTATCTTTGTCTGGTTCTGGTATCAAGGTGATGGTGGCCTCATAGAATGAGTTTGGGAGTGTTCCTGCCTCTGCAATTTTTTGGAAGAGTTTGAGAAGGATGGGTGTTAGCTCTTCTCTAAATGTTTGATAGAATTCACCTGTGAAGCCATCTGGTCCTGGACTTTTGTTTGTTGGAAGAGTTTTAATCACAGTTTCAATTTCATTACTTGTGATTGGTCTGTTCATATTTTCTGTTTCTTCCTGGTTCAGTCTTGGAAGGTTATACCTTTCTACGAATTTGTCCATTTCTTCCAGGTTGTCCATTTTATTGGCATAGAGTTGCTTGTAGTAGTCTTCTAGGATGCTTTGTATTTCTGCAGTGTCTGTTGTAACTTCTCCTTTTTCATTTCTAATTTTATTGATTTGAGTCCTCTCCCTCTTTTTCTTGATGAGTCTGGCTAATGGTTTATCAATTTTGTTTATTTTCTCAAAGAACCAGCTTTTAGTTTTATTGATCTTTGCTATTGTTTTCTTTGTTTCTATTTCATTTATTTCTGCTCTGATCTTTATGATTTCTTTCCTTCTGCTAACTTTGGGTTTTGTTTGTTCTTCTTTCTCTAGTTCCTTTAGGTGTAAGGTTAGATTGTTTACTTGAGATTTTTATTGTTTCTTTAGGTAGGCTTGTATAGCTATAAACTTCCCTCTTAGAACTGCTTTTGCTGCATCCCACAGGTTTTGGATCGTCATGTTTTCATTGTCATTTGTCTCTAGGTATTTTTTGATTTTCTCTTTGATTTCTTCAGTGATGTCTTGGTTATTTAGTAACGTATTGTTTAGCCTCCATGTGTTTGTGTTTTTTACGGTTTTTTCCCTGTAATTCATTTCTAATCTCATAGCATTGTGGTTAGAAAAGAGGCTGCATATGATTTCAATTGTCTTAAATTTACTGAGGCTTGATTTGTGACCCAAGATGTGATCTATCCTGGAGAATGTTCCGTGCGCACTTGAGAAGAACGTGTAATCTGCTGTTTTTGGATGGAATGTCCTGTAAATATCAATTAAATCTATCTGGTCTATTGTGTCATTTAAAGCTTCTGTTTTCTTATTTATTTTCATTTTGGATGATCTGTCCTTTGGTGTAAGTGAGGTGTTAAAGTCCCCCACTATTATTGTGTTACTGTCGATTTCCTCTTTTATAGCTGTTAGCAGTTGCCTTATGTATTGAGGTGCTCCTATGTTGGGTGCATATATATTTATAATTGTTATATCTTCTTCTTGAATTGATCCCTTGATCATTATGTAGTGTCCTTCCTTGTCTCTTGTAACATTCTTTATTTTAAGGTCTATTTTATCTGATATGAGTATAGCTACTCCACCTTTCTTTTGATTTCCATTTGCATGGAATATCTTTTTCCATCCCCTCACTTTCAATCTGGATGTGTCCCTAGGTCTGAAGTGGGTCTCTTGTAGACAGCATATATATGGGTCTTGTATTTGTATCCATTCAGCAAGCCTGTGTCTTTTGGTTGGAGCATTTAATCCATTCACGTTTAAGGTAATTACTGATATGTATGTTCCTATGACCATTTTCTTAATTGTTTTGGGTTTGTTTTTGTAGGTCCTTTTCTTCTCTTGTGTTTCCCACTTAGAGAAGTTCCTTTAGCCTTTGTTGTAGAGCTGGTTTGGTGGTGCTGAATTCTCTTAGCTTTTGCTTGTCTGTAAAGCTTTTGATTTCTCCATCAAATCTAAATGAGGTCCTTGCGGGTAGAGTAATCTTGGTTGTAGGTTCTTCCCTTTCATCACTTTAAGTATATCATGCCACTCCCTTCTGGCTTGTAGAGTTTCTGCTGAGAAATCAGCTGTTAACCTTATGGGGGTTCCCTTGTATGTTATTTGTCTTTTTTCCCTTGCTGCTTTCAATAATTTTTCTTTGTCTTTAATTTTTGCCACTTTGATTACTATGTGTCTCGGCGTGTTTCTCCTTGGGTTTATCCTGTATGGGACTCGCTGCGCTTCCTGGACTTGGGTGGCTATTTCCTTTCTCATGTTAGGGAAGTTTTCGACTATAATCTCTTCAAATATTTTCTCTGGTCCTTTCTCTCTCTCTTCTCCTTCTGGGACCCCTATAATGCAAATGTTGTTGCGTTTAACGTTGTCCCAGAGGTTTCTTAGGCTGTCTTCATTTCTTTTCATTCTTTTTTCTTTAGTCTGTTCTGCAGCAGTGAATTCCACCATTCTGTCTTCCAGGTCACTTATCCGTTCTTCTGCCTCAGTTATTCTGCTATTGATTCCTTTTAGTGTAGTTTTCATTTCAGTTATTGTATTGGTCATCTCTGTTTGTTTGTTCTTTAATTCTTCTAGGTCTTTGTTAAACACTTCTTGCATTTTTTCGATCTTTGCCTGCATTCTTATTCCGAGGTCCTGGATCATCTTCACTATCATTATTCTGAATTCTTTTTCTGGAAGGTTGTCTATCTCCACTTCATTTAGTTGCTTTTCTGGGGTTTTATCTTGTTCCTTCTTCTGGTATATAGCCCTCTCCCTTTTCATCTTGTCTATCTTTCTGTGAATGTGGTTTTTGTTCCACAGGCTGCAGGACTGTAGTTTTTCTTGATTCTGCTGCCTGCCCTCTGGTGGTTGAGGCTATCTAAGAGGCTTGATGGGAGGCTCTGGTGGTGGGTAGATCTGACTGTTGCTGTGGTGGTCAGAGCTCAGTAAAACTTTAATCCACTTGACTGTTGATGGGTGGGGCTGGGTTCCCTCCCTGTTGGTTGTTTGGCCTGAGGCAACCCAACACTGGAGCCTACCGGGGCTCTTTGGTGGGCTTAATGACAGACTCTGGGAGGGCTCATGCCAAGGAGTACTTCCCAGAACTTCTGCTGCCAGTGTCCTTGTCCCCACGGTGAAACAGAGCCACCCCCCGCCTCTGCAGGAGACCTTCCAATACTAGCAGGTAGGTCTGGTTCAGTCTCTCCCGGGGTCACTGCTCCTCCCCCTGGGTCCCGATGCGCACACTGTTCTGTGTGCACCCTCCAAGAGCGGGGTCTCTGTTGCCCCCAGTCCTGTTGAAGTCCTGCAATCAATTCCCACTAGGCTTCAAAGTCTGATTCTCTATGAATTCCTCCTCCCGTTGCCGGACCCCCAGGTTGGGAAGCCTGACGTGGGGCTCAGAACCTTCACTCCAGTGGGTGGACTTCTGTGGTATAAGTGTTCTCCAGTCTGTGAGTCACCCATGCACCAGTTATGGGATTTGATTTTACTGTGATTGTGCCCCTCCTACCGTCTCATTGTGGCTTCTCCTTTGTCTTTGGATGTGGGGTATCTTTTTTGGTGAGTTCCAGTGTCTTCCTGTCGATGATTGTCCAGCAGCTAGTTGTGATTCTGGTGTTCTCGCAAGAGGGAGTGAGAGCACGTCCTTCTACTCCGCCATCTTGGTTCCTCTCCTCCAAAGGACTTTTGAAAGCAACCTTATAGTTAAGTGAGTGTTACTGAACTTAACATGATGTTGTTGCCACACTACTTAGTAATCCAAAAGGCTTTCTTAAATGGTTGATAAAATGGAAATGAGAAACACTAGAAGGTAATTGTCACAGGGCAGGGAACAAATCTTTTAAACACATACACAAGCACAGAGCAGAGCTGAAGTTTCACATGATACACTCAACTTACATGATTTCAACTATGCTTTTCCAGTAAAAACAAAAAAGAAAAAAAATTAAACAGCGCAGAGGACACTCGATTTCTGCCATTCTACTGGAAAAGTGTATACAGTTTACAATCCTACTTAGTTACATAAAGGATTTATAAAGGATTATTATACTTACATAAAGGATTATTTTGACTCTGTAATTTTTACCTTACTTCCTTACTTTGGAACCTAAACTGCTGTATGTGTATCTGTATTTATATTGTATTTGAAATTTCAAAATAACTCTGCTCATTGAGTTTCTCTTTTAAGATTTACCATGCTCTTTAGTTCTTGATTTCTTTGGCCACAAATAATTTGGTAACACCTTATCTTCTGTTTTGTAGGCTACTGGATCAAGATCAGTCCCTATGCCACTGTCAAATGTATCAGTGCCAAAATCATCTGTTTCACGTGTGCCCTGCAATGTAGAAGGAATAAGTCCTGAATTAGAAAAGGTATTCATTAAAGAAAATAACGGGAAAGAGGAAGTGTCCAAGGTAAGGTTACATGGAATGTTTGAATCACTTTTTTCTTTAATATTGTGGACTGTCTCAAAAGTTTTTTTTGGGGGGTTACAGCTTTATTAGATATAATTCACATACCATACAGTTTACCCATTTAAAGTGTACAAGTCAGTGATTTTTAGCATATTCACAGAGTTGTGCAACCAATACCGCAGTCCACTTTACAGCTTTTTCATCACCCCAAAAAGAAACTCCATACCCTTTAGCAGTCATCTCTTATTTTCCTCCAGTGAGGCAACAACTAATCTACTTTCTACGTCTATGAATTGGCCTGTTCTAGATATTTCATATAAATGCAGTCATGCAATATATGGCCTTTGTAACAGATGTTTTTCACTGAGCATAATGTTTTTAAGGTTCACCTATAGTGTAATATGTATCAGTACTTCATTCCTTTTTATTGCCAAATAATATTCAATCATACAGATTTTATTATCCAGTCATTAACTGATAAACATTTCCATTGTTTCTACTTTTTGGCTATTATGAGTAATGCTGCTATGAAGTTTATATACAAGTTTTTGGGTGAACATGATGTTTTCATTTCTGTTGAGTATATACCCATGAGTGGAATTGCTTGTATGGTAACCCTTTGTTTAACCTTTTGAGAAGCTGCCAGACTACTTTCCAAAGTGGCTGCACTGCACCATTTTACATCCCCACCAGCTGTGTCTGAAGGTTCCAATTTCTCCATCTTCAGCAACACTTGTAATTATGTGTCTTTTTTACTGTAGCCATTCTAGTGGATGTGAAGTGGTATCTCATCATGGTGTTGACCATTTGTATATCTTCTTTGGAAAACTGTCTATTTAGATCCTTTGCCCATTTCAAAATTAGGTTGTCTTTTTACTATTGCTTGGTAAAAGGTCTTTATAAAGTTCTTACCTTCTAGATAAAAATCCCTTATTAGATATATGGTTTGAAAATATCTCCTATTCTGTGGGTTGTCTTTTCACTTTTCATTTTCTTTTGGGTCATATCTAAAAGATTGCCTAATCTAAGGTCACAATGATTTATTCTTGTGTTTTCTTCTAAGAGTTTTATGGTTTTAGCTTTCTCTTATATTTAGGTCTCTGATCTATTTGAATTAATCAAAAATACTTTATAAATTACCTCTGTCCCAGAAAGGAAATCTGGACACTCCTGCATATGAACCTATCTTTGACCACATTTTAAAGATATACTCAACAAAAGAAAACATCAAGTAGCATTTGGCTTAATTATCTATCTGATGGTTTTTTAGAACTAAAATATGATTTAATTTATGTCAAATGTGTATCTAATTCCTTCAAATAATGTGTAGGTTTTAAAACTGATTTAGAGTTCATCTCAAAATTCACACAGTTCAATATTATATTTATAAAATTGAAAAAGAAACTTTTTCCAACTCTGAATATTGCTTAGCAGATATAAGCATTAATCACAGTTTATTGTACATGCTTCCAAATATGTGTATGTATGCTAATATATATTGAATCACTGTATGAATGTACCATAATTTAAAAGTCCCCTACTGATGGGCATTTAGATTGTTTTCAGTTTTTGTCATCATAAGCAGTGCTTTAGAAAACATAGTGTACTCTTGGCAGACAATTCCCTGGCTGTGAAACTGCTGGGTCAAAGCATTTGCACGTTTTAAATTTTGATGAATATTGCTAAAATTACCATCCCAAAAGGTTGTGCCAGTTTACTCTCCCTAGAGTTAAATTTTTATGTTATATTCATTAGGCCAAAAAGGAACCCTTTGGAAATTGTGCTCTTAGCTTAGCTGTGTATACCATTAAAATGTTTCCTTTATACATTAAGTAACATTTAAGAACAGTAATGTAAGGAAGTAAAATTGGTCTAATTTTTTGAGGATGAGATAATCAGACACATATTTGCTAATTCTTTAAGAACTGCTAAGCAAAACTATACTAGAAGATGAAACTTAGTAACATAGTTCTGCTTGAATACACTTTCTTCTCACATGCACACAGAACATTCTCCAGGATAGATCATGTCTTGGGTCACAAGCCTCAGAAAATTTAAGAAAATTGAAATCATATCAAGCATCTTTTCTGACTACAACACTATGAGTCTGGAAATCAGTTCCAGGAAAAAAACTGTAAAAAACACAAATACATGGAGGCTAAACAGTACGCTACTAAATAACCAAGAGATCACTGAAGAAATCAAAGAAGAAATTAAAAAATACATAGAAACAAATGACAACGAAAACACAGTGATCCAAAATCTATGGGATGCAACAAAAGCACTTCTAAGAGGCAAGTTTATAGCAATTCAATCTCACCTCAAGAACCAAGAAAAATCTCAAATAAACAATCTAACCTTACACCTAAAGCAACTAGAGAAACAAGAACAAAGAAAACCCAGAGTCAGTAGAAGGAAAGAAATCATAAAGATCAGAGAAGAAATAAATGAAATAGAAATGATGAAAATAATAGCAAAGATCAATGAAACTAAAAGTTGGTTCTTTGAGAAGATAACCAAAATTGATAAACCTTTAGCCAAGATTCATCAAGAAAAAAGGGAAAGGACACAGATCAATAAAATTAGAAATGAAAAAGGAGAAATCTCAACTGACACTGCAGAAATACAAAGGATTATAAGAGACTACTGCAAACAATTATATGCCAATAAAATGGACAACCTGGAAGAAATGGACAAATTCTTGGAAAGGTACAATTTTCCAAGACTGAACCAGGAAGAATTAGAAAATATAAACAAGTAATGAAATTGAAACTGTAATTAAAAATCTTCCAACAAACAGAAGTCCAGGACCGGATGGCTTCTTAGGCAAATTCTATAAAACATTTAGAGAAGAGCTAACGCTGATCCTTCTCAACCTCTCCCAAAAAATTGCAGAGGGAGGAATACTCCCAAATTCATTCTACAAAGCCACCATCACCCTGATACCAAAACCAGACAAAGATGTCACAAAGAAAGAAAACTACAGGCCAATATCACTGATGAACATAGATGCAAAACTCCTCAAAAAAATACTAGCAAACAGAATCCAACATCACATTAAAAGGATCATACACCATGATCAAGTGGGATTTATCCCAGGAATGCAAGGATTCTTCAATATATGCAAATCAATCAATGTGATACACCATATTAACAAATTAAGGAATAAAAACCATATGATCATCTCAATAGACTCAGAAAAAACTTTTGACAAAATTCAACACCATTTATGATAAAAACTCTCCAGAAAATGGGCATAGAGGGAACTTACCTCAACATAATAAAGGCCATATATGATAAACCCACAGCAAACATCATACTCAATGGTAAAAAATTGAAAGCATTTCCACTAAGATCAGGAACAAGACAAGGATGTCCACTCTGGCCACTCTTATTCAACATGGTTTTGGAAGTCCTAGCCATGGCAATCAGAGAAGAAAAATAAAAGGAATACAAATTGGAAAAGAAGAAGTAAAACTGTCACTGTTTGCAGATGATATGATACTATACATAGAAAATCCTAAAGATGCCACCGGAAAACTACCAGAACTAATCACTGAATTTGGTAAAGTTGCAGGATACAAAATTAATGCACAGAAATCTCTTGCATTCCTATACACTAACAATGAAAAATCAGAAAGAGAAATTAAGGAAACAATCCCATTTACTATCGCAACAAAAAGAACAAAATACCTAGGAATAAACCTACCTAAGGAGGCAGAAAACCTGTACTCAGAAAACTATAAAACACTGATGAAACAAATTAAAAATGACATAAACAGATGGAGAAATGTACCATGTTCTTGGATTGGAAGAATCAATATTGTGAAATGACTATACTACCCAAAGCAATCTACAGATTCAGTGCAATCCTTATCAAACTACCAATGGCATTCTTCAAAGAATTAGAACAAAACATTTTACAATTTGTGTGGAAATGCAAGAGACCCCGAATAGCCAAAGCAATCTTGAGAAACAAAAACGGAGCTGGAGGAATCCCTGACTTCAAACTCTACTACAAAGCTACAGTAATCAAGACAGTATGGTACTGGCACAAAAACAGAAATGTAGATCAATGGTGCAGGATAGAAAGCCCAGAGATAAACCCACACACATATGGTCACCTAATTTATGACAAAGGAGGCAAGAACATACAATGGAGAAAAGACAGCCTCTTCAATAAGTGGTGATGAGAAAACTGGACAGCTACATGTAAAAGAATGAAATTAGAACACTCCCTAACACCATACACAGAAATAAACTCCAAAAGGATTAAAGACCTAAATGTAGGACCAGACACTATAAAACTCTTAGAGGAAAACATAGGAAAAACACATCTTTTTTGACCCACCTCCTAGAGTAATGAAAATAAAACCAAAAATAAACAAATGGGACCTAATGAAACTTAAAAGCTTTTGCACAGCAAAGGAAACCATACACAAGACAAAGAAACAGCTCTCAGAATGGGAGAAAATATTTGCGAATAAAGCAACGGTCAAAGGATTAATCTCTAAAATATACAAACAGCTCATGGAGCTCAATATCAAAAAAACAAACAACCCAATTAAAAAATGGGCAGAAGACCTAAATAGTCATTTCACCAAAGAAGACACACAGATGGCTAAGAAGCACGTGAAAAGATGCTCAACATTACTAATTATTAGAGAAATGCAAATCAAAACTACTATGAGGTATCATCTCACACCGGTCAGAATGGCCATCAAAAAATCTATGAACAGTAGATGTTGGAGAGGGTGTGGAGAAAACGGAACCCTCCTACACTGTTGGTGGGAATGTATATTGATACAGCCACTAGGGAGAACAGTATGGAGGTTCCTTAAAAAACTGAAAATAGAACTACCATATGACCCAGCAATCCCACTACTGGGAATATACCCTGAGAAAACCATAATTCAAAAGGACACATGTACCCCAATGTTCATTGCAGCACTATTTACAATAGCCAGGACATGGAAACAACCTAAATGTCCAATGATAGATGAATGGATAAAGATGTGGTACATATATACAATGGAATATTACTCAGCCATAAAAAGGAACGAAATTGGGATGTGGATGGACCTAGACATGTGGATGGGCCTAGAGTCTGTCATACAGAGTGAAGTAAGCCAGAAAGAGAAAAACAAATATAGTATATTAAGACATATCTGTGCAATCTAGAAAAATGTTACAGATGAACCTATTTGTAGGGTAGGAATAGAGACGCAGATGTAGAGAATGGACATGTGAACACGGGGGGAAGGGGAAGGTGGGACAAATTGGGATATTAGGTTTGACACAAATACACTACCATGTGTAAAATAGATAGCTAGTGGGAACCTGCTGTATAGCACAGGGAGCTCAGCTCGGTGCTCTGTGACGACCTAGACGGATGGGATGGGGCGGGGGGGCGGGAGGGAGGTCCAAGAGGGAGGAGATATAGGTATACATATAGCTGATTCACTTCATTGTACAGCAGAAACTAACACAACATTGTAAAGCAATTTTACTCCAATTAAAAAAAAAATAACATAGTTCTGCTTTTAAGTAAGTCATATTCTAATTTCACAGTAGCCACTTCAGAATTACTCTGGGGTAACCTACACAGTTATAACTAAAATATTAATTTTAAGAATTTTTAGATTCATGATTAAGTGTGCCTCAAAGTTTTAATAAATCAAAATGTCACCATCAGTGAACCTGTCAGTAGCTTTCTAAGCCTTTATATTTCCCATCATTATTTTGTGTAAATGTGTAAACTTCTAAGATCTGTTGTGTTATTCTAATTCTTCTGAACCCCCTCCCCAACGAAACAGAAGTTGGTTAAGGAAATTGATGTATATTATCCAGTTAAAGATTCAGAAATGGGAATACAAAATGATTGTATCAAATAGGACATGAATAAAAGATAACTCAAATTCTTAAACTTTTTTTAGTTACAAATTGATACATTATTCTTTTACTAATTACCAGTATTGACATTTTATTAAAGCAACATTTTCCTTGACTTAAATATCTAAGTTTTAAGAAAGACCTCTGTCATGAAACCCTCATATATTTTCCAAAATGATCTTTCTTTATGGGTTGTTCTGAAAACCTCACACACCTATCACATAATTTTGTCCCAAAAAAACCCCAAAAACCTGCACCAATGATTTATTCTTAGAATTGTTCATTCTAAAATTTAGTGCAGTGTTGTAATTAAAATCTAAATTTAGTTAAGTAAAAGAAAAATTTTAAATAATAAATAATTTTCTTAGCATTTGACCAAGTAACTTAATATTCCTTTGGGAATATTTCTTTCCTAAATTGGAAAATTTTACTTTTTTTGTTTGTTGACAAAATTAACTAATATTCCATAATTGAATATTCTCTTTACAGTAGCTTGGTCATCGTCAGGTTGTGAAAATGGTATAGTTTTGGTTTAGCAACTCTGCATAGATAGATGAAGTTTTTATTTTAGGTTTTGACCTTCACTTAATTTGTTGTAGAAAAACATTGATATATTTTGAGTCTTGCCTAATTTTATCTTACTTCATTTTCCCTCTGACAGTGTTTCTAAAATCTCTGAAATGACAAAGCTCAGAGTAATAGCAGTAAACAGTGAAAATAAGTTGTAAATAAACTAAGAATATATTGGTTCTTTTTTCCTAGCATTTCAATCTTGTCTATGTAATGACAAAAATACTGTAAATATATACAATTGTATTTGTTGACCTCACTTTGTTAGCATGCTGATGAGCAAGATATATCTTTACAGCAGAAGCAGAGTTAGAAAAAGTCCACTGCAGCTGAAGCTCTGATGCCATTTAATTGACCATGTCACCAGGAGCTCTAAACTTTAAGTTCTTGGGGTTTCCCTGGCGGTGCAGTGGTTAAGAATCTGCCTGCCAATGCAGGGGACACGGGTTCGAGCCCTGGTCTGGGAAGATCCCACATGCTGCGGATCAACTAAGCCCGCGCGCCACAACTACTGAGTCTGTGCTCTAGAGCCTGTGCTCCGCAACAAGAGAAGCCACTGCAACGAAGAGTAGCCCTTGCTCGCCGCAACTAGAGAAAGCCCACGCTAAGCAAAGACGACCCAAAGCTGCCAAAAATAAATAAAATAAATAAATTTATTTAAAAAATAAAGTAAAATAAACTATAGGTTCTTTATTGGTAAAAACATTGTACTTATGAGGTCTAGGGTCTTCTCGGGTCAAAAATATATGATTCATATATGATTCTATGATTATAATTTCATTTCTATTGTTTATTTTTGCCACTCAGAACAATGCATTAAAACTAAGCAAAATTCATTAGTAGTCCTACTCAGTTGGATACCAAATTAGAAGAAATGTTCTGAGTTATCTTAATATCCTCCCTTGAGTACTAATAGAATAAACCTTTTATTATAAATTTTGGGTAAACTGCAAAATCTGTTCCTGGCTTGTAAAAAAAAGTAATAATAAGAAAGAATGAACAAACGGAAATCCATACCTGTGAATATGAGATTTCTCTTTTTTTATTATCAAGTCAAAGTGACTTCTTGAGCGGTTTGACTAATTCTTAAAGCAAATGTTTATTGAATGTCTGCTGTGTGCCAGGCACAGTGCTAGGGATACAGTATTAAAAGAAGCCCCTGTCCTTGAAGAGTATTACTGGGAGTGCTGACCTAAAAGTGACTGGCAGAAATTAAGACACAAGATTGGTATCTTTATTCTCTGAAGAATCAACTGTGGTGGCGATAATACTGCAAAATGAAATCAAAAGAAACACCAGAGCTTTCTATATGGATGGAGTATATGAACTGTCACTGACGGTGTGATGGTTGTTGCTCTTCCAGCCTGTGGACATCCCGGATGGTCGGAGAGCCCCCCTCCCTGCTCACTACCGGAGCAGCAGCACGCGCAGCATCGACACGCAGACCCCCTCTGTGCAGGAGCGCAGCAGTAGTTGCAGCAGTCACTCACCCTGTGTCTCCCCCTTCTGCCCCCCGGAATCCCAGGATGGTAGCCCTTGCTCAACAGAGGATTTACTCTATGATCGTGATAAAGGTGAGAATGAAATCATCCATTTAGAGGGTTTGTTATAAGGCCTTGGTCATTCTACTTTCTTTGTCTTAGACCATTACATCACCTTTTTTCTTTCATTGAATGGTGGGATTGTAAAGGATTGGTTGATCTAGGTTGGTTTGTTCATTGGTTTCATGTACCCCCTTCTTTGTGACTTTCGCAAACATCTTCCATAAATGTGTCAGAGGAGCACAGCGCATGGTTATAACAGCTAATGAAAGCTATAAAATGAGTGTGTACAGCTTCACATCATATAACACACAGTTTTTTCCTTGGTATTGTCCAGAGTTAAGGATGGTTATGGTAGAATTTATGTTCCTCGTGCCTGAGGTTAGATTTCGTATTCAGATTAATTTGGGAGGAAATAATTTCTAAAAAAATCTGTTGGAAGAATGAGTATATTTTTAACCAAGTGGGATAAAGTTTAAATAGTACCTGCAGCACATCAGGGAATATATTATAGTATGTAGATGAATTATTAACGAACACCAATAAGAGTGCAGAACCCGTGGGGTTTCTTATTGCCTGTCAAGCCCTGTCTGCCCATGTCCTCCTGTCCTCGTGTCAGGCACTTGGCTACCACTGTTCACTCTCTTCTTTCAGTTTCTAGCCCTCTCAGACTCAAGACACCGAAGGTACCGAAGACTGCCCAGCTTCCACCTTCCTAGCTACTTACAAAGAAACACTGAACTTCCTTTGTAACACATTTATTGCTTTTCACCACAGAGGAGAAGATCATAGGCAACACAAATTTTAAAACATGAAAAAATTAAAAGTTTATAGAATCTCACAGGATTTTATGGGCCTTGTCCTGACTTGACCCCCAACCCCCTCAATTTGTTTTATTTTGAGGTATTAATACATTTAAAGTGCCCAAGTATTAAGTGCTAAGCCCCCTGAATTTTTACACACGTATGCACTCATGAAACCACTACCTGGATCAAGATACAGAACATCTTTCGCATCCCAGAAGGATCCCTAGCCCCCTTCACAGACAGTATCCTTCTCCTCTCCACCTGGAAGTAACCACTGTTGACTTCCACCATCATAGTCTAATTTTTCCCTGTTACTGGATTTCATAGAAATGGATTGATGCAGTGTGTATTCTTTTGGTCTGGCTTCTTTCAGTCATCATTACGCCTAACTCTCTGCTGAGATGTTAGATGTAAGCTACTTTGGACTTCGTCCTCTGCTTTTATTTCTGTGGGCGGATCTCAACAGTTCTCCCCTTTTCGCCTTTTCCTTATTGGAAGCCTTGTGAACTCTCTTCCTCCATTAAGGTACTGAAAGCAGTACCTTAGTTAGGCATCTCTCTGCTTCAAGTGGAATGTCGATTTTGTAGAATGCAGACTAGGAAACTTTCATTTCACTGAGGCATCCTACAACAGCAAACACTTCAGTCACTTCCTCGCATTTTTAGTATGGATGTTTCATGGTAAAACAAACAAGAAAACACCTTGCTTCTAGTAGGAGTATTTGTTTTGAAGGTAAATGGAAATGTTAAATAATCTTAATTTATTGTAGGCTGCAGAGGTGGTATATGGTGAAACAGATCTTGTAAAACCCGTATTTTTTTATTATACCACTAGAAAAGATAAGTGCAGACCACTTTTGCTACTTATTAGCACTTACAGTTGGGTTAAGATGAAAAGTAAAAATAACAGTGATAATAAGCCTAGGCAGTTAATTCAGAAGTTTTGTTTTCTTCTGAGTTTAATACTGTGGATAGGTGAGAGATGCTGAACCAAAAGGGAGATGTATTAGGAAGTTGATAGATGAATTCCATTTTGGTTAGCTGGTTGTGAGATGTCTTCTTGGCCTCTATGGGACTATATTCTATGAGGCAATCTCACAGCCAGTTAGAACCACATTCTCTTTATCTATTCATCTGTCCATGGACACTTAGGTTGTTCCCATGTTTTGGCTATTGTGAATAATACTGCAATGAACATGGGAGGTATCTCTTCGAGATAGTACAATATTCGGAATTCTGGCTGTTTCTTAGAGAAGTTAGACTTTTTCCTAAGACTTTGCTTTTGGTTGTATATTTTTCTCTATGCCCTTTTATTCTTTTATACCAGATATCTGCCTGCATGACACAAGTGTCTTATCTTTCTTCTGTTCCTCTTGTTTGTTTAATGTAAAATGAGAACGTCGGTCCACATCATCTCTAAGGCCAACAGTTTTTCCCCTAATAGTTAAAACAAATTTTTTTCTTAGTAAAACAAGGTGATAATACTTGTTTTCATACCTCATACCATTATTAGGGTTAAATGAGATATTGGAACAAAGTGCTTAGCACAACTCTTGGTATGTAGTAAACACTCAATAAATGGTGTTGGGTGTGACTAATAGTGATTTTTTTTAAAATTTCTTTAGAAACTAAGAAGACTACAGAATCATTTAAGACACTTTTCTGTTTTCTACAAAACTACCTCATTTTGGGAATTAAGACCTCATGACATAAGTTTCTTAATATATCTACCATATTTAGCTTTGAGGCATTACTTTGTGATTAAGATCAAGTTTATGTTACTGTTCTCTGGAAAAAATGTGTGACCTATTACAATGTGCAGTTTCTAGTTCTCAAATCAGCTACTTTGTTTGTGAAGAGAAAATTAAAATAGTATCTATCTCTTTTATATATGTATGTATATGTGTATGTATACATACACATACATGTTATTTTAGGATTGGGAGTGGAGATTTATGTATTTCAACGGAGTTTATGCTGCTGGTTTATTCAAGACACATTTGTTGAACATCTGCTGTATGTCAGGCACTCTACTGGAGAGTGGAGAAATACAGAAGAGTAAGATGTGGTATCTGTTTTTAGGGAATCTGTAGTCTAATAGGGAGTAATAGTAATGTTAACAAGTAATACACTATTATACAAGTATGTTCAGAAAACTAAAGGTACAAAGGAGAGGGAGTTGTCAGTTTTGCAATTTCTGAAACTTACATATTTAAATCATTCAAACTATAGAATAATCTCTGACTCACTACTTCAGAATGGACAGTCCAAATTCTTTTAAGATACTAATTCTAGCTTACAATTTGCATTTTTCCACAGTGAAGCTTAAATTGGTCTTTTGTTTCTTTACATTTATTTCCAGTAAAGAGGAAAAAAAAGGAAGCTATAGATTTCTAATAGGTGTGCATCATTAACTCTGAAAACAGAATTGATACTGTAATTTTGTAGTCAACTAGAATTGATTTGGAGTACCTACCTGTTCTGTAGTTGCTGTTGTAGACTAGCTAGTTTAGACATCCTTAGGTGCCTCGATTGGCATGCACAGGTGGGGAGAGGGACGGGCATTGTGAGTATATAGCTCTAATGAGAGACGTGCTAGTTAGCTGATTATTTTTCTAGTACTCATCTGTTATATCCTTATCCTTTTCCTGACTTTATTATTTCTGCTTATTCCTAACATCTGTTTTTCTCCATGACACATATATAATTTGAGACCTATAAAATAATTTTAGTTGATTAGCATAGTGGTTGTTCTTTGGCTGTTTCAATTGCAATGCCAGGACAAAAACACTCTCATTATTGAGAAAAGTCCAGCCTTTAAGAGACTATTTTCAGGTTTTAGTTTTTTGGGTTTGGTGGTTTTTTGACAGATTTTTCCAGTGACCTAAAGACTGAAGGCAGCCTGGTAACATGTGTAAAGTTGCTAGGCTTACTAACCTAATAAGAGCCACAGTTCCTACATTATGATCTGTGTGGAGAATTCAGGGATCCAGAATAAGACCTCTTATTATCTTGACATCTTCAGAATATATCCTAAGAGTTAGCCTAAATTCTTCTACATTATCATGCCCAAAATGCAAGGGAGAAAAACAGTCATTTATATAATGTAAATGGCAGTGTCAAATATTAGTTTTTTTAGCAGCTCTGCCAGCTTTCCTTAATAAGGTAGCAAGCCACAAAATCTAGACTTCAGTCTGCCACTTATAGTTGATCTTTGGCACAATTCACTTAGGCAGGTTGTTATAAAATTCTGCAGTTTTGCAAGATATTGTGGAAACACTGATTATTCTAATCATGATGTCAACTGAACCATTCTATGCAGGTCAACTACCAAGAGTTGTATTCCAAGAGTCCATAAATTGATTACTTGGAACTTAAACTATGTTTTCCCACAGGAACAATGTATATCATGTAGATGGAGTTTCCAGGGCAAAATGCATATAAGCCTATTTAACTCATACTATGATGTAACTCATAAATATTAATATTTCTAAACTTTGGGTATTAGGACTGAGCAGCCCATAGTTGCAGGAAAGAAAAAAAAAAGTATTATCTCTTCCCTGGTGGCGCAGTGGTTGAGAATCCGCCTGCCAATGCAGAGGACACGGGTTTGAGCCCTGGTCTGGGAAGATCCCACATGCCGCAGAGCGGCTGGGCCCGTGAGCCACAATTACTGAGCCTGCGCATCTGGAACCTGTGCTCCACAACAAGAGAGGCCGCAATAGTGAGAGGCCTGCGCACCGCGATGAAGAGTGGCCCCCGCTTGCCACAACTAGGGAAAGCCCTCGCACAGAAACGAAGACCCAACACAGCCATAAATAAATAAAAATTAAAAAAAAAAAAAAAAAAAGTATTATCTTTTCAGGATCTAGGGCTGACCCCAGGCAGACTTTTAAAAGAGACTCTTTTTGATATCTTATTCCTTTCTGTATACATTTTAAACTCTATTTACATTCATCTTTAGGGCTCTATTTCTTAACATTCTTTGACCTTTGCCCTTACCATACTTTAACTCTCCACCTTCTAGATATCCTAATCAGCCAAGATTTTGTGGCACTTTTCTTTTTGTGGTTTATATTGTGAAAATAGATATGTTGGATATACTTCTTTTAGCTACCACACCTTGCAAATTGCTGCTTTTGAGCCTGAATCTGTTTCTCGATCAAAAGATTCTCCCCACATAATTCTAGGATGCTTATTATCCTAGAAGAACCTCTTGCTGGTAAAATTACAAAGAGTGTAGAAATCTTATTCCAACAAAGGAGTTATTCCATAGGTTAAAAAGTCAACTTTTCTAGAATTACATCCCTAAGGTCATCTTCCCTGTTTTGCTTTTTCAAGAGTACATCTAAAATTACATATTCTCCCATTATCTGATGCGTATAAGAAGCATCCAATAAATGCCTTTTCCCCCTCTTTTGGAAAATGTCTACAGTTTTACTAATGACAGTTGCTGTGCTGGCTTTCTATGGATGAGTTACTATTCTTAATTCAAAATTAGTAGTAAGTATACAACTCAGTTCTAGCAGTTACAACTCAGAGTCTAAAACAAAAGCAAACCAAAATTTATTAATATGTCCGCATATATAATTTCACTTAATCTTCTATTATCTATTTACTAGACTATAAGCTCCATCAAGAGCAGATAACTTTATTTTGCTCATTACTTTATCCTCAGCAACTAGAGTGGTGCCTAGCATTAGCATGGAGTAGTGCTTAGTCGAGATTTTTTGAGTATTCCTTCTTCATGGTATGTCCATTTTTTTAAGAATATATTTTTATAGCTTTGTTGAAAACATTAGTGTCTTTTTCCTTAAGTGGTTAACTTATATATGTTAGGCTTTTGAATGTTCAGGAAGAGTATGATAATCCTCCCCACTACCACCAACCAAAAAAAGATAATAAACCGTCACCACTCTAAGATTATGCTAACTTAGTGATGATAGGCCTTTGGTGAGAAAGAAGCCATAAAGTTCAAATTTCCTGTTGAAATTAGGGGAAGGGAAGTAACTTTGCTAAAATCCATCTCATCTTCTACTCTGATCACGACTGGGGGAAAAATAGGGTATGGGCTAGAGGAAAAGGGGATCTGTTGAATTTTTTTCTCCCTGTTATCTTTTATGTTCCTCTGAGAAGAAATATGGACACACTGAAGCCACTCCTTGCACCGTGTCTCCTTGTGAGACTAACAGAAGGCAGACCCAGTGGAGCTGTTGCCTAAACTCTAAGATTCTCCTGAGGAGAAGCATGGAATGTTAGATTGGAACTTGATCGTCTAGTCTAATGAGGACACTAGAGTTGAGATAGATCAAAACAGTGAGGCAGATAGCATGATGGTAACGAACTCTGACTCTGGTGCAGCCAGGTTGACTCTCTGCTCTGCCACTTACTAATTATGTGTCCTTGGGCAAGTTAGTCAACCTCTCTGTATCTGTTTTCTCACCTGTAAATTAAGGAAAATGATGGCACCTGCCTCATAGGATTGTTATGATGAGTAAGTTTGCCCAGGTGACTTTACCTTTGTTATCCCCTGTAATATTATCACAATCCTATGAGTAGGGACATTGTCATTATTTTAAGAATGGGGAGCCTAAGGCTTAGAGAAATGAAGTTAACTTTCCTAAATTTTGTGAAGTCCAGATGCCAACAAAGATCTTCTGTAGGAACTTCATACTACTGCTTGCTGCCTTTGCAGGAGGAATAGCCATTACACAGTCATTCAGCTATGAAAGAGCCTGGTGTGTGGACAACAGTTAAAAAAAAAAAAAAAATTGTGTGGCTGGAGCATAAGGGTAAATGGTAGGGAGTAGAAAGCAGTGAGAGTGGAGAGGTAGGTAGAAAGGCCACTGTTTCATAAGGGCCTTGTAGCCTTGCTGAAAGAAATGAAGACCCAAGCAAAGATCTTTTGTCAGCTAAAGCAGGGGTCCCCAACCCCCGGGCTGTGGACCCGTAGGGGTCCGCAGCCTGTTAGGAACCCGGCGGCACAGCCGGCAGTGAGTGGCGGGCGAGCAAACAAAGCTTCATCTGCCGCTCCCCGTCACTCGCATTGCCACCTGAACCATCACACCCCTCACCCCACCCCACCCCACCCCCCGTCTGTGGAAAAATTGTCTTCCACGAAACCGGCCCCTGGTGCCAAAAAGGTTGGGGACCGCTGAGCTAAAGGACGTGACCAGCTTTAAGGATAAAGCGACAGAAGTGGAGAGAGCCAGCAAGAGGGGAAGATAAGATGCTATTTTAATAGCCTAGTCCCGTCTCTCCAAACTTGATTTATTACATACTTTTTTCAGCAATTTTTAATTTGTACCCGTAATATAAATTTATATATTTCTAAGTTATGTAAGTACATAATTCAATCCATATATGAAATATTTGCTGGTAAAGCTTAGTTTCTTATTTTTAGAGATAAAAAGTATTAATACATATAAATGTTGTTTTCTTCCTGCATATCAGCAGATTGTTTAGTGCACCTTAATTGGGAGACCACAGGTGTAGGGCAAAGGAATTGGAGGAAATAGACTGAAGAAGAATCAGCAGCATTTGGTGGTTGATTAGATGTACAAGGTGAGGGATTAGAAAAATGAGGATAAAGGCAAAATTCTGGCTTGGGACATAAGAAAATGATTACCACTATTAATAAGGCAGTGACTGTCAGAGAAGGAACAGGCTTTAAGATGACTATTATATAAGTTTAAGATTCCATTTGGTTATCTGTCGAAAAGATGTTATAATACCATTTCCCTTTAGCAAGAATTGGGGGAAAAAAAAAAAAGAGAGAAATACTGAGTTTTACCTGATACCTAGCATTTTGTTTTGTCTTCTGTTTTGTACATAATTAAGTGCTCAGTAAATATATATAAGTGTACATTTAAAATTATATTGAAACTTTTATTAGAAGTTTTCATTTTATCCCCCTGTAGGATACTTTAGGAGCACTTTAATATGAACAGTGTGTTTCTGTGTTTTGAAAACTGATGTCCCTAGAAATTTTTTCATTTAAAAACCTCCAGAATATAAAAAAACTAAGATTGCATCAGACTGATTTTGATTTTGCTGAGAAACTTAATTACATTACTTTCCAAGATATAAAATATTCTGGGTAATCTGAAATTTATTTTCAGTTTAGTTTTACCATTATGATTTATAAGAGACAAGATTTTAGTCTATAAATTGGTTTGCAGACTGTCTTCAACAGAGTGATTTGCTTTCATTTTTTAACTGCCACGTCGGATAGTCAGATTCAGAGTGATTTGTTCGCATTCATGTAAGATTCTGAGTGAGTAGTTAGCATATCAACGATGCCAAGTCAGATTTGGAGACAATAATAAGCAATGTTGTTCTGCATATCAGGATTATGTTTGCAGAAGAAGCATTGTACTTATTGTGAGTACACAAAAACAAAGGCGCAACTATGATTTGTTTGCTTAATTTGTAAATTAATATCAATTCAGTGAATATGGAATAAATGATTAAAATATAAAACACCTTCCACATATGACAAATATTTAATTAATGGGCCTAACATTTGGAATGTAAGTTAAGTCCCATTAATTCAAAATACAGTCTTATTTGAGACAAAGTTCAAAAATATAAGTAACAAGGATTATGTTACATTTTCTCTCCTTACCCTTTGCTGAATGCTGATGTAAGGGAGATCTTAGCTATAGCTGACGTATTGTTTTATTAAAATTTTGTAACCTTCTCATAAAAGGTTGACTTTGAAATTGTAGAGAAACGTTAGAGACTATTTGTAAAAGTCAAATGTTCTCCTTACTCTTCCACAGTTTTTTTTTTTTTTTTCACTGAAAATGCAGGTTTTCAATACAATCAGTAATGCCAACTGGTTCCAAAAGTTTGTTGTCAAGAAACGCTCGCTATACAGTTGTTTCTCCTGATTTCATTAGACCATCAAATTACACTATAGCTGATAATTTCATTTCCTGATGCAAAAAAAGTATTTTTTAAATTGAAGCATAGTTGCTGTACACTATTATATAAGTTACAGGAGTACAATACAGTGATTCACAATTATTAAAGGTTATACTCCATTTATAGTTATTATAAAATATTGACTATATTCCCCCTGTTGTACAGTATATCCTTGTAGCTTATTTTATATCTAATAGTTTGTACCTCTTATTTCCCTACCTCTGTATTGCCCCTACCCACTTCCCTCTCCACTGGTAACCACTAGTTTGTTCTCTATATCTGTGAATCTGCTTTTTTGTTACATTCAGTAGTTTGTTGTATTTTTTAAATTCCACATGTAAGTGATATCCTACAGTATTTGTCTTTCTCTGTCTGACTTATTTCACATAGCATAATGCCCTCCTAGTCCATCCATGTTGCTGCAAATAGCAAAATTTCGTTCTTTTTTATGGCTGAGTAGTATTCCTTTGTGTATACATACCACATTTTCTGGAAAAGAAGTAATTTTAATACTAGAATAGCAATTCTGTTTAGGTCCTATTTAGTTCATCATATTTATAATCTTATTCTAAATTGGCTAACTTTGTCACTAAGTTTAGTGTTGGTTGAACTCTATGCTCGTTTTCTCAGCCTGTTATTCTAGCTTTGAAAGATAGAATAATAATTACATTCTACTGGCTCTTGCTACACATGTAATAAAAATATTTTCTATGTAGAGGAATCTATAGAATCTGTATACTTTAGGCATTACTTTTAAAATTTCAGAATGATAGATCTCCATATGCTAAAGGATGCCATCATGAACTGGCAGAGTTCCTACTAGGCAGTCATAAACTGAAGAATCTGGTACTCCAAATGTTACTCGGCTTCCCCACCAGACACAAAATCTTACCTTTATATACCTTAATAAAGTTAGTGTGCAGACCTATTAAAAATGACATTTCTGTTACTCTCTTGTACCAAGAAAGTGGAATAGGCACTTAATTTCTGAATGGTTCACCTTTGTTAATTTGTGAATTAGGAATGATGTGTTCTTTCTACTATTGTAGCAGTATTTATTGAGGGCTTATTCTGTTTCAGGTACACATTTTTCACAGCCATCATATCAGTAGTTATTCCCATTTTATAGATCAAAACACAAGGGGATCACACTTTTCCTAGGCCGTGCAGTTAGGCCTAGATAGAAGTCAGGTGGCTTGACTCCATACCAGTGTTTTAACGTTTTCATGATTGGTTCTCAAATTTGGCTGTACTTCAAAAGCATTTGGGAGCTTTACCAAAAAAAAGCAGCCAGCACATGCCTGGGAATGGGCCCCAGACTAATTAAATCAGAACCTCTTGAGGGGTGAGGTTTCAACATTGGCATTTAATAGTATTGTTAAAACATCTTTGATGAGTCTAATGTGAAACCAGGGTTAAGAACCACCACCCTGTAATTATATTGCTTATTTTAGAATTAATTTTACTTAATTTGATAAAGTAATCTGATAGTAGGAGATAAAGCACGTATAAAGACTTAGGGCTAGAAAAGAACCATGGCAGAGATTTTACATACCTTCCTACATAAATGAAGCAACTTAATATATATGATTTTTTTTATACTAGAATTATGGGCCATACAACTTAACATACCAGAAGTAATGGAGGCCGTTTATAAGGAGAAATTCAGAAAACTCTAAAACTATAAATGTACACATAGTTTAATGAATCTTGTTTCTATATGGAATTTCAGACTTCAGTAATATCTCTAACTTTTCCAAGGTTTAGTTCA
Source organism: Balaenoptera acutorostrata (assembly GCF_949987535.1). Lineage (NCBI taxonomy): Eukaryota > Metazoa > Chordata > Mammalia > Artiodactyla > Balaenopteridae > Balaenoptera > Balaenoptera acutorostrata. The sequence continues at coordinate 63,624,785 of NC_080070.1, forward strand.
TTATGATGTGTTTTAAAATGTTTGTCAAACTACTTATATTTTAATCGTAAATACGGTACACATGCATAAGTATAATCTTTTATAATAAAATAGTCAATAAAATGTTTCCATACTCTTAATTTTGAGATCTGGGTGATTCTGTTATAAATATAGATGAAACTATTATGAATGGAGACAGATATGTAAATAATTATATTCATCACATTTAATTTCATTCGTTATGAGGTTATAAGAGTAACATTTAACTTAATCTCAATTACATGTCTAGTTATTATCCTGTTGTGGGATAACATAATGAGAAAATGTATCATGCTTGTGAACAGAAGGGATTAAATTAAGATTACCATGAGACTTCATCCTGAATCTCCTGAGCAAGCATGCTTACCTCACACTTATAATGTTCTGTTAATGAAATGTGGTTATTAAACTCAGCACAGGGTTCTAAATGCAGGAGTTAGACAACCAAGCTTGGAATGGGTAGAATAGTTTGTTCGTGGGAGTTGTTTTTAAAGCATGCCATTTGTAAAGCAAAAAAAAATATTTTGGTACACTGTTCCTTTTTTGTATGTTAGAACCTTTTTTAAAAATCACAGAATTTCAGAGTTAGGAATGGCAGTTCCTTTAGTTATGTAGAAACTTAGAGAGGCAGCTGTGTTGAAGGTTATACAACTATACAGCTAATGACAGAGCTAAAACCCCAGAAAGTTGTCTCCATTCCCTGTTCCTCTTTGCACTCTATCAGATTGCATATTTACCTGAGGAAAAAAACCCCAGATTTAAGAAATCTGTTTACGGCTCCAAATTTTTTTCTTTCAAGCTTTGTCTTTCCAGACCACCAAACATTAAATGTAATACACACACACACACACACACACACACACACACACACACACACATATATATAAATATATGTATATATATATTCTCAACAAACAGTTTTTATTGAAAAGTCAAGGCAGTATAATAGCACTGAATACTATCTTTCTGGGATAGCAATATATTGTGTTTGTTTGTTTAAACATTTATCACCCTCCTCCCCGCCCCCAATAAAAGAATGTTTAAGTGGGTAAAACTCTGTAAAGATATAAGCCTCGGAAATTAGAAAAATTTCAAGGAGAAAAACCATTTAATATGTAATTCATTGTAGATGGTTTATAGGAAGACAGTTAGTTTTGCAGATTATCCAACTCACATCTAGCTTTCAATTCTGGGAAGCTCCCTTGAAACCATCAGTAATGTTATGAGAGAAATCATGTGGTAGGTCTGATGATGTAACAAGAAATAGAACACAGGAGACTGTGACAGTGGCCAAGATGACTTTTCTTACATGATAATAGGGTGGATTCTTAACTACTGACATGGTCACACCCCTGCTGATGGCAGAAAAGGCTTGTTAAAGGCATCGAGCCCATGGTTTTAGGCCGATCCTGCGCGCAGTAGGGCTGTGTTGTCACCACCAGTCCTCTCCATGGAGGCACTACACGCCACAGCTACTTTTTCATGTACGTCCTTATGGCTGGTCGTTGCTTGGATAATAAAGCAAGGTCAACCTGTATTTTTGGTATTACACTGAGTTCAAGGCCTCATTCCCACCAGTTTTTGATTGTAGACCAGTCGTTTTGGTTTAGCCTAGCACAAATAGCAGCAAACTCGGACTCTAGTCAGGTTAATGATGTTTTGCATCTACCTAAGAGAAAAAATAATATTCCCTCTCCTCCCTCCCATCTGTTTAAGCTATATAGGATAAATGTTGAGTCTAAGAAAATCCTCAAGTCTGAAGAAACCCAACGTAACTCCAAGACTTAATTCCTTCCAAGAGACTATGCATAATCTGTATGGACATGTGTAACAGTAGTGATGGAGAAACTATGTGGTTTTCTAGGTTTCCCAATAATGTGGCCTTGTTATTTTGCAGGCAATGATTTCCCAGCCAGAGATATAGCCATATTCAAATATAAGTACACATCTTCATGCCCAAGACTTACATAGATGCTCTTTGAATCATTCACCAAATACACTCTAAGTGTGCCTCAAGGGTCTACTTTCTATGCATGTATTATACTTCATTAATGATGATTAAAAAAACCCTCCCTGTTACTCAGATTCTGAATGTTGGGCCATGTACTGTACCCTAAACTGAAGCAACTTATCAAAATTGTGACACCTGAAATTTATGGTACTAATGCCATCTTTCAAAATACATACGAAAATACTACATCTCAATAGGTCATGTGCTTAGTATTTTAGCATGGGGGATTGGTTTGCATTAAGTCAGAATTTGTTTAAATAGGACTATTGTATTTATAAAGGTATGTTACTGACTTTACAACTTGGCATCTTAAAAAGATAATGACACATTTTGGTGGATATGAATTTCCAAAATCCTTTGCCAAGTAGGAAAGGGAGAAACTGCATACAGGTTTTATGGCTTTTCATGAATAGACCATTTCTTTTTGGTCAAAAATACAAAGAAAACATGTTAGATAGAGATGCTTTTAGATTCCTCGTGCTTCCAGCAGCGAAAATACAAATAGTGCTCAAAAAGTTCTTTTATGTAGACATTTTAAAAGCAAAATTCTGAACATTACCTTTTTCATTGTGGGCCAAGGGAAAGTATATTGTGTTATAAGCCTATTTTTCCCTGCATATATGTTATTCACAGTGTTTAGTAAAACTAACGTTTCTGCTAAGAACTTTTGTAATGAAGATTATTCCACATGTTAAAATTTTCAATTAAATTGGTTGAACAGTGAAAAAATATAGAGAATGCTGTATTTAATCTCTTAAAATTCTGCATGGCTATACATATTACCCCATTTATTTACCTTTTTGACATACATAATGATGTATTTATTTTCAGGATTACAGCTCTACTTTACTCAAAATGCAGTTGTCTGGACCAAAATACCTGCTTTTTATGTTCTGTGGTATGGCAGATTACTATTGCATTGAAGCTTTTATTCATAAGATATGTACTACACAAGGATGTTAGAAACAGCTTTGCAATAAAGGAGGCTCTGTGGTGGAAGCAAAGGGGCAATAGTGGATAAACTGTGCAAAAGGCTGCTTGTTTGGAAATCAAATTTAATTTAAAAGAGCTTTCAATCACTAGTTAATATAACTGCTTTAAATTTACAGACAGTGGGAGTAGCTCACCGTTACCCAAGTATGCTTCATCTCCCAAACCAAACAACAGCTACATGTTCAAACGGGAGCCCCCAGAGGGATGTGAGCGAGTGAAGGTCTTTGAGGAAATGGCGTAAGTAATGTCTTTTCTGTCAGCTGGGATCCGCAAAGCTGTAAAGCTTTATTACTGAGACCAGTTGATTACAGATGAATCAACTACTCCATCCAGCTGATGATGTGTTTCAAAAGCAAATTATGAAAAGAGAGTTGAATAGGCAAAAGAGATCTTATTGAAGGAGAATTAGAGTCTGTGTGCTGGAAATATGCTAATACAAAGAAACTTGGAAATTCATCCTTACTACCTAAAAGATTTATTTTTAATCATTAAGAATTTTCCTTTCAAAAGTTCTATTAATTTAGATGGCTAAAAAAAAAAAAAAAAAAGACATTTAGCGGCAAAGTGAATATCCATGTGTGGCTAGCCTTAACGATAGTGATACCACAAGCCAGAGGGAACTCACTAACTCATCTCCTTCCCTGTAGACACATCTAGCATGTGTATTCATTGAATTTAGACTTTCTGTTCACAGATTTTTTTTTTCTTTTTGAAAGTTCGGTATGTATGAAATAGAAATTAAAGGGAAAAGAGGTTCATGCTGTAAATACTCGGCAGAATAACTCAAAAAAAGAGCGTGTGGCTCTTGGACTCACTCATCCCTTTGTCCCAGTGCAGGTGCCCTAGTGGAGGCTGCTGGACTCTTGTAACCTAGAAGGGGACAGAGACGGGTCCTGCAGGAGTTGATGGCTTAGTTCCCGGGCAGGGGAGGAGAGGAAGGGCTTGTGGACGCTGTTCTGTTGGGCTGACTCATCAAGAAACTACTGAAACTTTTTTTCCTGATCTGTGTTAGTAGAAGTATGTCTAGAGATACAGAAAAAGGAGGAAATGCTTAAAGCCAAATATATGATTGGGTAATCCCTCTCCCAATATACTTAACAGAAAAGGTCATTTTAACATCGCATAATCCATGTTTCTAAATGAATGAAAGCAAACTAATCTCTGAAAAATTCTGTCTGCCCAGTCCTTTTGAAAATCCTTTTGTTTTAAATGTCACCTCAGTGCTGTGTACATCAGTAGTATGCCAGCTGACTTGTGCTATGGAAGATGTTTACCCCTCTGTGTACACTTGATTCATTCCATGCCATCCACATTTTAGCTGTTTTAGAGAACTCCAATTAATTCAGAAAGTGCTTAACGTTTTAGTGATTGTAAACCTACTTTTGTTTTATGGTTTTAGGTCTCGCCAGCCTATCGCAGCCCCTCTCTTTTCATGTCCTGACAAAAACAAGGTTAATTTCATCCCAACCGGATCAGCTTTCTGTCCTGTAAAACTTCTAGGCCCTCTCCTACCTGCCTCTGACCTGATGCTCAAGAACTCTCCTAACTCTGGCCAGAGCTCAGCTCTGGCCACCCTGACCGTCGAGCAGCTCTCCTCCCGGGTTTCCTTTACGTCTCTTTCTGATGGCAGCAGCGTGACGGGCTCCACAGAGACCTCAGTCCAACAGCCATCCCCGCAGCCACAGCAGCTCCTGCAGGAACTGCAGGGTGAGGAGCACATCTCCGCTCAGAACTACGTGATCATCTAAAGCAGAGGGGGAGCTGGCCTCTACCCTGTGTTCCCTGGATTAGCAACTAGATCTCAGACATCTATCTGCATGGAGTGACAAACTTCCTGACACCACCACCACCAACAGAACACTTATCAGCGTCACAAAGTATCTCTTAACACTGATCTTGGCAGGGACGGAACTCCTATTCAGCAGTTTTTGTGGAAAGCAGTAATGCTTGCAAAAATGTGTGTATCATTCAGCATTTTAAGTGGAGACTATGCATTTCATAGTATGTTTGACAGATTAGTACTGTGTCCTGTGTTTTGTTCCAAACTCTTCAGTATAAATAAGCTCTATATCAGAAAGTTGCCTGTCTAAATAGAAAATGTCTTGCTGTGTTTTGTCCTATGGAAAAATACTGTACTTCAGAATTATGTTTACAATTGATCCAGGTGTTTGTTTCTAACTTCTGTAATACATACAATGCAAAAAAAATAAATAAATAAATGGCCACAACAGTTGCACAGTGCCCACCCTATGGCCTAGCTTCAGGTACTTCAGTTGAAGTCTAAACTCAGGTAACTTGGAATGTATATCATATTGGGATATTAACTATTTCACAGCTAAAAAGCTAAAGAGGGAACATCACTCTTTTGCCTTTTCTTATTTTATGCATTTCCCTTTCCTCATTACATTCCACATTCTTAGAATAAGAAGTGCATTCAACCCTAGGAGAACAGAAATCCTGGACATGGGTGAACATGAGGAGAACCAGCAAATCTGTGGTGTCTGACATCACTTTTGTCATGTGGTTACACGTAAAACAACTGTTGCATTCACTGTTTCAACATGTGTAAATGTGGCTTTATTTTGTTTTTTTTTTAACAAGTTCAGGTGTTGCTCAGTTAATGACTGATACAATGTTGCAAATAAAGTGTCCAGTACTAGGCTGTACAAAAACATTCCACCTTGTGTGTGTGGAATTTAAAGACAAGAATGGCTAGGTCTAATTTCAGGACCAGTGCAGTTTCACAGGGGGATGGCTGAGGTTTTTTTGTTTATATTGGCCATCAGGGTCATGAAATGCTACTGTTCTATCAAAAGGCATGTTAATGTTTAGTTTCTCTTTTGGAAACTCTTCAATTTGCATGTTAAGAAATGACACACTTTTGGTTATTGTTTTCCTCAAGCAGTTCAGGTGCATGAGTTGCATTCACACAGAGAGAGCATATGTGAGTCTCAGAATTCAACATAAGTAAGCAGGTTATGTGGTGACTTACAAATGCAGTAGTTTGAAGCTGTCTCATTCAAGCCTCTCATCATAATACCATGAACAGTTCTGCTCACATTCTGGATGCACTAAGTTGAGCATAAACCCAAGTAAAGAGCCCTGAACTTGCAGACTCAACCTAACTTCTCTAAGTGTGAAGAGAGCCCTAGATATTCCTGATTGGTCAGTGGAAGAGCCCAACTTCAGACATTGTTTTCTGCAGCACAAAGAGAGTATTCAAAAGCAAAGGGAAGTTTCTGTATTTTTATTCCATTGCTTTCAGTTCAGTGAAACAGTTGTTTCATCTGCACCTGAAGCGTATGGCACGGTTTTCTTAAGAATTAGGGGAACAAGGTGCTTACAGTTACAGGAACGTTTCAGTTCCTTTCAGTCATTCCTGGGTTTTTCTTTGTTTTATTTTCTAAGGAGGTTGAGGAAGGAAGAGTTGATAAAGAAGAAAGCAACACCATTGATTTTTTTTTTTTTTAAAGAAATGATATATATATATGTGTATATGTTTGTGTGTGTATGTGTTCTGTGTATTATTTTGTCATGACCCCAATTATCTTCTTTCCACCAAAGTTTGCAGTAATATTCTCTCCTGAAGGTGCATTCTGGCTCCTTTAAATCAGTCAGTGTTATATTGTAGGAGACTGTCATGGGAAAGGACTCAGTTTACTTTCGCCATTTTCACAGGGGAACCTTTTAAAACAATCTATTCAGCAGAAGACACCTTTAACCCTAATAATCTCAGGCCTTGATGAAAATACTATATTTTGTAGATTATGGTTAAAGGGAGAAAATATTAGTTCTGTAAGATAAATATGAGCTCCATTAACTTCTGATATCTGGTTTAGCATTACATAATGTGTTGATCTTATGCTCTGCTTTTGTCCAAATAAGATGCAATAGTATCAATATCAGTTTCTGAACGATGGACTGAATATGCTTTTTTTGGTAATGAAATCTGATGTACGATACTTATAGTGACATGTGCTTTTATTTTCTCATGAGAAAACTAAATATTAATTGTGTTGTACATTTGTTCTTAGCATATATTAAAGTTTTGAACCAAATGTGTTAAAGCTTATGCTTTGCCATGTAAATTTCCCAGAAGTTGTTGAGCTCAAATGTATCCTACATCCAGCTGTAGAAATTTGTCAGAAATTGTTTAAATTTTGTATATAGTTGTACTGTTTAATTCTAGCCACTGCGCTGAACAGTATTCGAGTTACCATACAATATGGCTTTACACAAGGAGATGTGTAGCTTTTGTTTTGTATTTTTTCAGTATAGAAGTTCCTGTGTCTTCTTATTTAAATAAAGTTATTAGTAAAACTGGAATAGTTCACATATGTGTTTGGAAAGACCGAGCTTTTCAGCATCTTACCTGACAGGGATGAATTCAGCTCAGGGAAATGGCAGTATTCAGTACTCACTCAGTTCCTGACCTGCACCTCTGGGTTGTAGGTAGTCTGACTGGATCAGATTTCCACAGCCTGGTTTCCTCTTGACATTTAATTTACACACTTTCCATCACAAGGTAAGAAGCCAGATGTCTGAAGTTCCAAGTCTTTGTACTGCTCCCAGCTATGAGCACCTTAAAAAGAGAAAACATTGTCCCCATGTTATTATTTTATGCCTAAGAATTATTTATGAAAATAAGTTTTTTAAGTTCAGTGAAATCGCCACAAAGGGAGTTGCAGCAAAATTAAAAATTTTTTCACTCTTTTTATATATGTTTTCAGGATAATAGGGAGAAAGGCTTTACGGAACAAAGGGGTGTTGATGTTCTTCCCAGTTACCCAAATAGGGTCATCATAGGCCACGTGGTGGCTTGAAAGCAAAAACAAACCACTTTGAGAAATAATTTACCAGCAGAGTATTCTTCATTTCTGAAGCACATCTCACTAAAGAGATTGATAAGATTTGACTTTTAAATTGAACTTAAAAATAACGACTTAGTAGCTGTGTTCCGGGCCTTAAAAAAATAAATATAACTTTTTAATAGGGAGTTTGATCTTCTTCAGGACAATATATGATTTAGGCAGGAAATTATCTACCTTATACAAGTTAAAAACTCCATTGCAAATGAACATGAAGGAAAACTGGAATTCTCAGCCCCATCTCTGCTTGACTTGATCAGATAATAAGCTTAATATTAAATGGCCCTGAGAAACAAGTCAGTATTTGCAAAATCAAACCTAAGGAACAAGGAAGGGGAAATCAGTTATAAGAATTTACATGTTTAACCCTATGTTAGCTAGAAATAATCACTTAGAGTTTATTTACGAATATCGCAAAATAAATATTCACCCCCACCCCACAGTGTGAGATGAGGTCCCTTCTTGCTTTCAAGTTCATTTATCCCCAACATATTCCCTCCTGCTCTCTACGAGCAGCTTCCATCTTCTACCCCATCTTTGGTACTCGCAAGTCTTTCTTCCCTGTAAAATCACTCCTTTGGGGACCTCAGGGCTCCTTAGAGCTGCAGGAGCTTTGTGAAGATAGATCCTGTAATTCACACCTTGAGTCAAAAGCTAAATGCCATAGTCTAGCCCCACGGTTCCAGTTGTCTGAAAAGCATCTTCTCTCAGACTTCTTGCCTCATTTCAACTGCAGTGATTAAATGCAATGAAGACACTCTCTTGTCCCTGTCACACCAAATCAGCTCTTCTCCTTTACTCTCCTATTCCTCCTATTTCCCAAAAGACAAGGACTGGAATTCTATGTCCTGAAGTTTTCTCCACCTAAATCAGAGTTGCCTTTCTGTCTTCCTATTATCTCACCACTAAATATCAAGCTGTAGAGACATGATGGTGGCAGATTAGACAGCCATGCCATGTGGATGAAATTTCTTTTGAAATAGGATTCTAATGGCAAGGAAACAAAGTAAGTTTGCTGGACTTCCAATAACCTCTATAGCTGTAGACCAGGGATCAACCAACTACAGCCCATGGGCCAAATCCACCCCAATGCCTATTTTTATAAATGTTACTGGAACAAAGCCATGCTCATTTGCTTATGTACTGCCTATGGCTATTTTGCTGTACAATGGCAGAATTAAGTAGTTACCACAGAGACAGTCTGGCCCACAATGCCTAAAATATTTACCATCTGGTCCTTTACAGAAAACATTTACTGACCTCTGACATAGACTAAAGAGTAAACTGGATTAGGTAACTTGTGTCATAAATGTGGTGGTTTTAAAAATATGGCCACAGTCTCTTCAGCAAGTGGTGTTGGTAAAGCCGGACAGCCACATGTAAATCAATGAAGTTAGAATATTCCCTCATACCATATACAAAAATAAACTCAAACTGGCTTAAAAACTTAAAATATAAGACATGACATCATAAACTCCTAGAAGAGAAGGTAAGCAAAACATTCTCTGACATAAGTCATAGCAATGTTTTCTTAGGTCAGTCTCCCAAGGAAATAGAAATAAAAGCAAAAATAAACAAATGGGACTTAAAACTTATAAGCTTTTGCACAGAATAAACAAAACAAAATGAAAAGACAGCCTACGGAATGGGAGAAAACATTTGCAAACGATGAGACCAACAAGGGCTTAATTTCCAAAATATACAAATGCTCATACAACTCAATAACAGAAAAACAAACAACCCAATCAAAAAATGGGCAGAAGACCTAGACATTTCTCCAAAGAAGACAAACAGATGGCAAACGGGCATATGAAAAGATACTCGACATCGCTAATTATTAGAGAAATGCAAATCAAAACTACAATGAGGTATCACCTCACACCAGTCAGAATGGCCATCATCAAAAAGTCTACAAATAATAAATGCTGGAGAGGGTGTGGAGAAAAGGGAACCCTCTTGTACTGTTGGTGGGAATGTAAATTGATACAGTCACTATGGAGAACAGTATGGAGGATCCTTAAAAAACTAAAAATAGAGCGACCATATGATCCAGCAATCCCACTCCTGGGTATATATCCAGAAAAGACAAAAACTCTAATTTGAAAAGATACATGCATCCCAGTGTTCATAGCAGCATTATTTACAATAGCCAAGACATGGAAGCAACCTAAGTGTCCATCAACAGATGAATGGATAAAGATGTGGTGTGTGTATGTATATATCCATTGTATGTATATGTATTAGCCATTAAAAAGAATGAAATAATGCCATTTGCAGCAACGTGGATGGACCTAGAGATTATCATACTAAATGAGGTCAGTCAGAGAAAGACAAATATCATAGGATTTCATATTATATGTGGAATCTAAAAAAATGATACAAATGAACTTATTTACAAAACAGAAACAGACTCACAGACATAGAAAACAAACTTATGGTTACCAATGGGGAAAGAGGAAGGAGGGATATAAATTGGGAGTTTGAGATTAATAGATACACACATATAAAAAATAGATAAACAACAAGGTCTTATTGTATAGCACAGGGAACTATATTCAATATCTTGTAATAAACTATAATGGAAAAGAATCTGATATACATAAACATATATGTATCACTTTGCTGTACACCAGAAGTTTATAGATTGTAAATCAACTATATATATATATATCTATCTTCACAAACTTTTTTTATATTCCTCCCTTCCAGAGGTAGAGCTGTATTTTCCTCCCCTTAAGTGTGGGCTGGACTTGCTTTAGAATAGAATACAGCAGAAGTCACTTTTGAGCTTAGGTTATAGAAAGCCAGGCTGCTGTCTTGCATGTGCACTCTCCTGGATCACTTGCTATGGGGAAGCTATTTGAGAGGATACTCAGGAAGTCTATGGAGAGACCCACATGGCAAGCCGCAGAGTCCTCTGGCCGCCAGCTAGCAGGGAACTGAGGCCTCCTGCCAGCAACCATGTGAGTGAGCTTGGAAGCAGCTCCTCCAGCCCCAGTCAAGCCCTGAGATGCCTGCAGCCCCAGCCCACAGCTTGACTGCTGAATCTCATGAGAGGCCTCAAGCCAGACTAAATCACTCCTGGGTTCCTGACCCTCAGAAACTGTGAGAGAATGTTTGCTGCTTTAAGGTGCTAAGTTTTGGGATAATTTGTCACATAGGGTTAGAGAACTGATACAATACAGCAGCTGCCCTCCGTGCCTGCCCCCAGACACAAATACCCATTACTGCCACCAATATCACCTAGAGCAGGGGTCCCCAACCCCCAGGCCATGGACCGGTACCAGTCTGCGGCCTGTTAGGAGCACAGCAGGAGATGAGCGGTGGGTGAGTAAGCGGAGCTTCATCTGCTACTCCCCATCACTCACATTATCGCCTGGACCATCCCCCCCATCGCTCGAATTACCGCCTGGACCATCCCCCCACCCGCCCACCCCCCGCCCCGGCTTCTGTGGAAAAATTGTCTTCCATGAAACTGGTCCCTGGTGCCAAAAAGGTTGGGGACCGCTGACCTAGAGTCTCACTGTATCATTCTGTCCTCTGGGTCCAGAAAAGGAGGCTTGCCTTTTTGGAATGGACACTTCTTGAATGAAGCCCATTTGGACTAGGTCCAAGACAAAGCTTTCTCATATAAAATTTTGTTATTTGAACAACTCACATGATAGTAAGTCTACTAGATGTGCCTAAAAGTTGTCTAGCACTATACCATCTTACCTAAGACAATCCAATGGAGGGGAAAATTAAACCCTTACAGGAAAGGATTCCCCGTGGGAAACAATGCAAAAAAGAGGGAGGACAGGTGATCAGTTTTAAAAGCTGGAAAAGAAGAAAAAGCAGAATCTCTCAAGAAAATGAGAAATATTTCCATCTCAAGTATCTTTTTTTTCCTTTAGTGAACAGGAGGCTGGTGACCCATTGATTCTAATGGCCTATTCCATTCCAGAGGCACTTGCATCTCTCAGGAGAGGAAAATTTTTTCAAAGGTTCCAGATCAGTTGGGTGATGACCCCTCTCATTCAAAAAAGCCATTTTCTTAAAAATGACTAAGAATTTGAATAATTAGATCATTTTCCCTCCAAAAGATTTTCTGATAATAAGAAATGGGTCGCCTTTCACACTACAGATTCTACTCAAGCTTTGGCATCAGTTTTAAGCAGGACTTTGATGACATCCCTTGAGCCAGATCTGGGTGTGGGCCTGCAGGCAATGGATGTTATTTCAAACCACTGTCGGGAAGCAGACTGGATAAAAGGTGGTTGGAGGGCTCCACAAGGACCTGCCAGACGGAGAGAAGGGTTCATGTGAGAAAAGCAAACCATTTCTCAGGTTTTCGATTCCACTTTGTAAAGGAAAAGGGTTATACTCAAGGGATAGAAGTTAACAAAGGCCACTGCTCATGTGTTGCCATCAACAGCCTGCCATTTTTCATATGGACTGAAATCCAGGCAAACAGGGTAATCTTAACTCACTCTCCATTCATCTGCCCGTTTGATTACAAACACACACCTGGTGTGGTCTCCCTTGCTTCCCTTCCCAGTTGACCCCCCACGGAGCTTTGTATGAAGAACCTATTTCGTTTTGAACCCCTGACCCTTTCTCCTGATCACTCTGCTAAATTCAGGTCCTGCAGGAAGACAATAAAGAGGTAGGAAGAGGAGGCCAAAGATGGTTACACCTGGGGAACAGCATCTGTGGGTGGGGCAAGGAGAGGGCTGAGGTGAGCTTTCACAATATTCATATGCCCTTTGGAAATATTTGATTCTTTTCTTACAATGAGCATGTATTCCTTTAGTAGTGTTTTCTAAAAGAAGACAAGGACGCAGCATGACCTTCATTTTTGCAGAACTGTTGGCAGTCCTTTTCCTTCTGCCTGCAACCACCTTCTTACTATCCATTCATCATTCCTGCAGCAGAAGGTGCATATGACTGGACTGCTTCACATACTCCTGATATAAAGACAAGGTGAAATTCAAGGGGAGTGATCAACATGAAAATAAATGTTTAGCCTCACTAATGATCAAAGCAATGCAGATTGAAACAACTTGTTTCCTTTAAACTAGCAAAGATTAATAAGAAGGATAATATTCAGTGCTTAAGGGGGCGGCGGGGATATGGTCACCCTCATATATGCCATTAGAAGAATAAATTGGTACAGCTTTCTGAATAAGAACATGGCAGCACTTACACAAACCAGTGTGACCCCGTAGTTTTGTAAAAACACATATATATGTGAGTTTAAAAAAGACATGAAGAAGGTACAAAAATTAATAGCGGTTATATCTAGGTTGCGGATAATTTGTATTTAACATTTGCATTTCTGTTTTTCTGTTTTCTTTAGTAGCAACTATTAGCCTTATGACTTGAGAGAAAATACATGTTAATTTCTAAATATTAAGGGAGGGAAAAAAGTATGGAGGAAAGGAAGGAAATGCTAGCAAAAGATTTAGTTTTAACGAAAATGAGCCGCAGATCTCTTAAAATCAAGGTGGATTGAGAGAAGGTTTGGTACAGCGAATTTTGGTCCAGCAGGAGAATCCGAAAATGACATAGAGTTTCAGATGTTTTCCTCTTAGAAAAAAATGGCCCCAACAGCCTCATACTCAGGTAAAGAAGATTAAATGATTTAAGCCTGGGTATAAATTGGGAGTTTGGGATTGACATATACACACTACTGTATACAAAATAGATAATCAACAAGGACCTACTGTATAGCACAGGGAACTACACTCAATATACTGTAATAACCTAAATGGGAAAAGAAACTGAAAAAGATTATATATATATATATATATATATATATATATATATAACACTGAATCACGGGCTTCCCTGGTGGCGCAGTGGTTGAGAATCTGCCTGCCAATGCAGGGGACACGGGTTCGAGCCCTGGTCTGGGAAGATCCCACATGCCGCGGAGCAGCTGGGCCCGTGAGCCACAATTACTGAGCCTGCGCGTCTGGAGCCTGTGCTCCGCAACAAGAGAGGCCGCGATAGTGAGAGGCCCGCGCACCACGATGAAGGGTGGCCCCTGCTCGCCGCAACTGGAGAAAGTCCTCGCACAGAAACGAAGACCCAACACAGCCAAAAATAAAAAAATAAAATAAAATAAATAAAATAAATTTTAAAAATTAAAAAGGAAACTGAATCACTTTGCTGTACACCTGAAACTAACACAACATTGTAAATCAACTATACTCCAATATAAAGTAAAAATTTTTTAATGATTTAAGCCTGGCTTGGAGTTGGAGGTGCATCTGGGAAAGGCTGCAGCTTTAGTTCTGAGGACAGAGCATTCCCTGGAGTGTGGAGCACACGAAGAGCCCTCCACTCAGCTGAGACGGATTTGTGAAGTGGGCACCCAGGGGCCCAGCAGTCTGTCCTGTTGTTTACATTTCTTGAACTGCCTCATCCAGAAAACTGAAAAGGACCCCCTGCCCCAAACAAACTAGAGAAACCTGAAAATGGCCAAGAGATTGTTCTTCAGTGTGATTCCTGTTTCTTAGTACACTCTTTATTGAGGGTTGTTTAGTCTAGTTTTACAGATTGCCTAAAGTGGATACATGTGGGATGGACTCCGACCAGGATTTGGATTAGAGGCGATTGGGAATCAAAGCACGAGACAAGTTGCAGTGAAGTCCTTGGCTTGAGAATCACCACTGTAGGAGGACTCGGCCCCTCCTATATGTCTTTGAATCTGTAGCTGGCATAAGCCAACTGGGTGGAAAGCAACTTCGGACATTTCCTTATTTCTCCTTTTTGGCAAGTTTCTGCCCATTATTCACCAAACTGAGTCTCTGAACTTTGCCATCTGTGATTTTGGTCAGCTGGCAGGCCACGCCTGGTAGAAAATCATGTCTCTCCCACATCCTGGGACCCAGAGGAAGTGTGGCATAAGGGCATATGGTCCAGGTTTGGCATCACACAAGAGTGAGTGATGACCCTGTGACCCTAAGTGTCTTGGTTTGTAAAATAGAGATAATAATTCTTAATCTGCTTGGGCTGCCATAACAAAAGACCACAGGATAGGTGGATTAAACAACAGAAACTTACTTCTCACAGTTGTGGAGACTGGAAGTCCTGGATCAAGGTCCAGCAGGGTTCAGTTTCTAGTAAAGACTCTTTCTGGCTTGCAGATGGCTAGTTTGCCCTCACATGGCCTTTGCTCTGTACCAGTGTCTCTTCCTAGGGTGCTAATCCTATCAGGTCAGGGCCCTGCCCTTCCTTATGATCTCATTTACCTTAATTACCTCCCAAGGCTGCATTTCCAATATAGTCATATTGGGGGGTTCAGGCCTTCAAAATATGAATCTTTGGGGAGACACAATTCAGGGCAAGCAAATACCTACTTCCATTAGGAAAATGCAAATTAGAACCATGAGATACCACTTTATACCTGCTAGGATGGCCATAACCACAAAGACAAATAATTACAAGTCTTGGTGAGGATGTAGAGAAACTGGAACTCTGATACACTACTGGTAGGAATGTAAAATAATGTAGCCACTTTGGAAAACAGCCTAACAGTTCCTCAAAAGATTAAGCATAGAGTTGCCGTATGACCCAGAAATTCCACTGCTAGGTATATACCCAAGACAATAAAAATATGTCTACACAAAAACTTGCACACAAATGTCCACAGTGGCATTATTCATAATAGCCAAAAAGTAGAAACCATTCAAATACCCATCAATTGCTGACTGGAAAAATAAATTGTGTCATATCCATACAACTACTAATTGAGCAATAAAAAGGAATGAAGTACTGGTATATGATACAACATGGATGAACTTTAAAAATATTATGCAAAGTGAAAGTGTAACCAAGCAGAAGCCTATGGGACCTTCCTGGGACAGACTTTAAATGACCTGTATTTGCTCTTAAAATATTTTGTCACTTTGGTTAAGTGAAAACTATTGTTTCACAGTGACCTATGATCTTATTTGACCAAGTGTTTTGAAAACTTTTTGATATTTTTGACAAACTTCCCAAATATCAAATTCTAATTAAAGTTCTTTTGACCTCCAGCTAACTTTGTGATACTTCAGAGGGCCCCTAAGGCACCTGAGAGAGAAATATTAAACCAACTAGGATTATTTGGTATGTTAAATTACATGGGAAGCATTATCACACGAGGGATAAACCTTCTTAGGTTATACTATATGGATGTCATTAATATAAATGTTCTAGAAATTATAGGAAGTTCCTAAAATTTAAATATGCCTTGATAGAATGTTATCAGTCATAATTCTAGTTATTACCTTAAAATGTATGTCACAGCAACTTGGCTAAGTCCGTTTGTCAACTGCATTGCAATCAGATCTTTAGCCATGCCTTCTTATGTCTTTTGTCATTCATAAACAGTTATTGTTTCACTCTGATGCTTTTGCAAAAATGCTTCGTCATCATGAAGATTCAAAGAAAGGACTTTTTGACAAGTACAGGTTTCTGATAACTTTCAGATAATACTGCTGAACTGAGTAAAAAATTAAAGAATTGTAATGGAAACCCTGATGGTTTCATAAAACTATTAACAGAAAGGATTAGTTACATAGGACTGAATGAACTGATAAATATGGTTATAATTTTATGGTTTTTGTCCAAAATATTATTGGCTTTTAATCTGTTTTCCAGATATAAGGAAGCCTTTCCCCTTAAGCTAATTATAATTTATAACAACTTGGTAAATTACACTTTTGTATGTAAAATTGAAACACTTATCTTTTCCCTCTACCTGATCCTTCCAGAAATTGGAAATTCTTGGGTTTCCAGCAGCCTTATCAGGTGAATAAGAGAGGTCACCTCCTGACAGGTGCAGGAATCTCAAGATATTTGGGGGACTTCAAGAAGAGAGAAATTCACCCAAATCTATAGATATTGCAGGCACAATCTGACGACAAGCCCATGGTATGGCTTTCCTGGTCTTGAGAGGCCTTTTAAAAGTTCAATCTGAGGTTCCTTATGAAAAGTTCCAGCAAAACCAATTTAAAAGAGCCTATGTGATCAATTAACCAGACTTCCTTTGCAAACAAATTAGTTTTAATCTGGCTATATTTGGTAAAAATGAGGGCAATTTTAGAAAGAAAAAGATTATGTTTCAATGGATATTAAATTCTAGTTTTGTTAATTGAGGTCAATATTTACTGCTTAAGACTCACTTCCCAAGTAGCTCCTTGTTGCTATGTTACATTATTATAAAGTCTGAGTTATTAGGAGGATATTCTAAGCTTGTTTCTGAAGTCAATCACAGTACTGTATCTTTGGATGAAGATCAGATGCCCCATGACCTGCAACCAGGAGATTATGCACACTGGAAAAGGCATAATTTAAAGAACCCTTATCAAATATTCTTAAATACCTCATGAACAATGAAACTGAAGGGAGTTAACTCTTTAATTCATATTTCCCACTTAGGAAAGACCTCTGCATTGGACTGGTCTATAGAAAGGTCTATTGATCCCAAATAATATCCACACCAGGACAAAAAGAGAATGACAGCAATGGTAGGCAGCTAACCCAAGAATCCAGACCAGGTTTATAAGCCCTATCATGCTAATTTAATTGAACTCCTTACCAAAACTTTGTCTCCCTATCAACACTGAAAGTTATTGTTTTACTTCTAACCATATTTTGCCCCCAGTGTTTAAAATGGAAAGAAAATTCTCTAATGAAGTTGTCACAGAGTATAACTACTCATGACATGTATCATTCCTTGCTTTAGGTCTACTGCTTGAAGCACATGTACAATGTTTTGCATGACAATTCAGTGTAATTGATAAAAATGTATAGCCTACAAAGTGTTTCCCCATTAGCATACCTCTGTGCTTATTTATTTTGTCTGATTATTTTCTCCTAATGTGGATAAGTAGGCAAATTATACACACACACACACACACACACACACACAAAGTAGGCCTAGCACCAAGGGACATCATGGACCCAGGGCAGGCAGCAACCATCCTGGCAACAAGGGACAATTATTTTGATTATTAATGCTTTCTATCAAAAGTGGGAAATGTGGAGGAAATTTTCACATATTGAGGTCTGGGAAAGTAATTCTGGCTTATACATGACTTAAATTGAACTTTAGGCTAACCAAAACAGCCCGTTTGTGGCCTACTAAACATACATTGTACATCTGCTTTAACCACTGAAGAAAAAATTACTTTTTTAAAAAATGGAATAACTGTGGTTCAGGCATCCAAAATAGAGTTGGATGGCCATTATGGAGGTGGTTTCAGAATATTTTACTATATTACTGAGAACTTGAGTTTTCTAAACAGTATCAGACTCACGGACACCACCAGATGTTCTCAAAACAATATCTGCTAGCAGCTGCCAACTGCAACCTTACGGTCTCAAGGTCTCCTCTCGTAACTGTGAAACCTTTCTCTTACTTCAGGAATAGTAGTGGCGTACAAGGCAGCTCAAGCTATAGCCTCCCAGCTAGGCCCTAGATTCTTTAGCCAGAATAGTATTAGATAATAAAATTGCTTTATATTATATTTTGGCAAAAAAGGAGACATATGTGTATTGACCAATAGCTCCTGTTATGTATAATTTGTATCTCTGGACTGGACAGCTGCATGTAAATCAATGAAGTTAGAACACTCCCTCATACCATACACAAAAATAAACTCAAAATGGCTTAAAGACTTAAATGTAAGATGTGACATCATAAAACTCCTAGAAGAGAACACAGGCAAAACATTCTCTGACATAAATCATAGCAATATTTTCTTAGGTCTCCCAAGGCAATAGAAATAAAGGCAAAAATAAACAAATGGGACTTAATCAAACTTATAAGCTTTTGCACAGCAAAGGAAACCATAAACAAAATAAAAAGACAACCTAGGGAATGGGAGAAAATATTTGCAAATGATGCGACCGAGGGCTTAATTTCCAAAATATACACTCATACAACTCAATAACAAAAAAACAACCCAATCAAAAAATGGGCAGAAGAGTTAGACATTTCTCTAAAGAAGACATACAGATAGATGGCCAAGAGGCACATCAAAAGATGCTCAACATCACTAATTATTGGAGAAATCAAATAAATCAATCAAATCAAATAAATCAAAACTACAATGAGGTATCACCTCACACCAGTCAGTATGGCTGTCATCAAAAAGTCTACAAATAATAAATGCTGGAGAGGGTGTGGAGAAAAGGGAACCCTCCTACACTGTTGGTGGGAATGTAAATTAGTGCAGCCACTATGGAGAATAGTATGGAGGTTCTTTAAAAAACTAAAAATAGAGCTACCATATGATCCAGCAATCCCACTCCTGGGTATATATCCAAAAAAGACAAAAACTCTAATTTGAAAAGATACATGCATCCCAGTGTTCATAGCAGCACTATTTACAATAGCCAAGACATGGAAGCAACCTAAGTGTCCATCAACAGATGAATGGATGAAGAAGATGTGGTATATATACACAATGGAATACTACTCAGCCATAAAAAAGAATGAAATAATGCTATGTGAAGCAACATGGATGGACCTAGAAATTATCATACTAAGTGAAGTAAGTCAGACAGAGAAAGACAAATATCATATGATATCACTTATATGTGGAATCTAAAATATGATACAAGTGAGCTTACAAAACAGAAACAGCCTCAAAGGCATAGAAAACAAACTATGGTAACCAAAGGGGAAAGAGGGAGAGAAGAGATAAATTAGGAGTTTGGGATTAGCAGATACAAACTGCTATATATAAAATAGATAAACAACAAGGTCCTACTGTATAGTACAGGGAACTATATTCAATATCTTATAATAAACTATAATGGAAAAGAATATGAAAAAGAATATATATGTGTGTATACATACATACATACATATATACATATGTATGTGTATGTATATATATTATATATGTATAACTGAATCACTTTGCTATATACCAGAAACTAACATAACTATAAATTACTATAATTTAACACAACTGTAAATTGATTATACTTCAATTAAAAAGAAAACCTGGAAAAGTTGAAACGCAAATATGGAATGATTCAAAAGGCTACTTGTTTACTAGATGTATGTAAAGAGGACCCACTCCAAAACTTATTTTCCTGGTTGCCATCTAAAATAGGAGGACCATTTTGGGGACTACTACAAGGTGCATTTTAATCATTATCCTTATTGTAATATGTCTACTAATTTTCCAACCTTTGTACAGGTATTATGACAAAGCAATCAAAGAGAGAGGTAATGTTTTCATAATACGAAATGCTGATGCTAAGCTTGGAACTGGGGAGTATATCCAACTCTGTGTCCATTCCCCAGACTGAGGCAGGACTACACCCCATTTCAGCAGAAGTATCCAGAGGCCCATTCCCTCAAAGATTTGGGGAAAGTTGAAACGGAGTAGGGGCTAAAACCAAGTCCTCCGAAAAGTGAGTTCCTCTGCCGAGTTAATGATTAACTTCTCTAACCAAAACTTTATTCCCTTTCTTGTCCTGCACTGGCTCCCCGTCAAGTTTGAGGAATATGAAAGAAAAGAAGGGATTGTAATCAAGTAGAATGCTATGGAGTCTTCCCTGGACAGACCCCTCCATATCCTCCATCTACCTCTTGTTTATAGAAAAACTTTAGCCTCCTAGGCTTTCCCCGAGTTCCAAAGAACAAATTTAATTAGAGACACAAGGAAATGCAGAAACAAAGGAAAACAGTCAAGCAAGACAAAATAATAGTAGCTTAGCCATTAAACAAAGTCAAGGACCTTTAGCTCCTCCTCAAGGGCTATAGATAATATTCTGAGCCATATCCTTGAGCTGTTTTGCAGCTACTGAAACCCCCACCAGGTGGAAGAAGTTAATTGAATGCTGACCACAAGCACGTAGACCCCAGACTGATTAGAACCAGAAGGTTGATGATGTTGACTCCTGATTACCTCACCACCAACCAGTCAGAAGAATGTCCACGAGCTGATCACGTACCCCACAACCTTCTCCCTCACCCTGCTTTAAAAACCGTTCCCTGAAAGCCATCAGGGAGTTTGGGCCTTTTCCTTTGGAAGTTAGCTTCTGGTACTACTTGCTTGGTGCCCTGCAATAAACGCTGCACTTTCTTTCACCGCAACCCAGTGTCAATAGATTGGCTTTGCTGCACACGGGCGAGTCAACCCAAGTTGGGCTGAGTAACAAAAGAAGCCAGTTACAGAAGACTACATTATCCCATTCTGTCCATTATAGGTAAATTCATAGAGATAGAAAGCAGATTAGTGGTTGCCAGGGTCTGGGGTAGGGTGGAATAGGGAGTCACTGATAACAGGTTACAGAGTTTCCTTTGGAGGTTAGTGGTTGCCAGGGTCTGGGGTAGGGTGGAATAGGGAGTCACTGATAACAGGTTACAGAGTTTCCTTTGGAGGTAATAAAACATGCTCTGGAATTAGATAATGGTGATGGTTGCATAACCTTGTGAGTACACTAAAAAGCACTGAATCATACACTTTAAAAGGGTGAATTCTATGGTATGTGAATTGTAACTCAATTAAAAAAATTTTTAAATGCACACACACACACACACCAAAAAAAAAATCCTACCACATAGGATAGTTAAGACGATGAGTGGGCTTACGTGCACGTGGCACAGTGCCCAGCAGAGTTCCTCATGGATAACAGCTGTTTTTATTTTCTACAATCTATGTAGGGTCAGAAAGAGTGAAGGTAGTACAGCCATAAACATGGTCACATTAGCCTAACATCTCTGCCTCTGATGTCCTCAGGGACATTCACTGCAGGGCCCTACCTCCTTCTCTGCCGTCCACTGCCTGGCATTTGCACCGTTCCTCGCTCTCCGCTGGGCGGTCTGTCCGGCTCCCACCACCCAGGCTACTCAGGCGAGAGGTCCAGGGGGTCGCCTCCGACCCTGTCCTCCCACAGACCCCCTAGCCCTCCCTGCTCAGGCCTCTACAAGCGGCCCGGCTCTGCTCACCCCGCCCACCCCGCCCACCCCCGGAAACCAGGCCAGGAGACCAGGACACTTCCGGCTTCACCCTGGACCCACCCCTCTCTCCTCTCCAGGTGCTTCATCTTTAACCATAGGCCTGGTTTCTAGGGCAGAAAAACCTGCTTGGCCCTGGGCTGCTCTCACCACAGGCTCCCCATTGAAGCCCAAGATAAAGAGGCAAGGGCTCCCCCAGGGCTAGTTCTGAGGGCAGCTAACAGATGGGTGGCAGACTGCAGGAAGCAAGAGCTCAGGCTAGTATGTCGTCAGGATTTGTTCTCTCCTGCCAGCTTCTTCCTTCAAGCTGGAGCCAAAGTCACAGCTCACCCAGGATGGCAGCTCCTACTGGCAGGATAAAAATACCCCTCAGTTTGACTACTGAGCCCACCCCACGTGTGGCCAATTCAGCTATTAAGGGCAGGATAAAAATACCCCTCAGTTTGACTACTGAGCCCACCCCACGTGTGGCCAATTCAGCCATTAAGGGCAAGGAGAGAGGAAACAGGACAGAATGGCTGTGACTTCCCTGCAGGGAAAGGCAGTCCGAGGAGCCTCCGGCTTGCTGACACACGGACGATGCGGGATTTCAGGGCTCATAGGAAGTTCCAATCACATCGGTGCCCTCAGCATCAGCATGAAACCTCTGATGATTAGCATGAATGTTTCTGACTTTTATTGTTCATTGACCCCTTTGAGGATTTATGGGAGCTCTAGACCATTTCCTCAGGAAAACAAATCCACAGAGGTGCATTTTCACAAAAAATTACATATGATCTCAGAGGGTGTACAGAACTCTTGATGCTAAGAGGTCCATAAATCCCTGGGCCAGAATAGACTCTACAGTAAGGCAGAAAGAATTTAGAACCCAGCCATCAGAAATAGCAATGAGGTGCTGGAAAAGGATGGAAGCAAGGATGTTGATCTGTCCAGCGCTGCGTCCTAAGAATGCCTTCTGTCTGTGCTGGGGACAGGGGCACAGTGGGGGATACTCTAAATGTGAGACAGACCCTTGGGCGCCCACAGTTCAGGGCCAGAAACAGCAAGGAGACACCTCGGATCAAAATCAATAAAAGAGCTCCCTGGGTAGTAGCTGGAGAAGGAAGCCCCAGAGAGCTGATATATAATCCAGCCTCTACTGATGAGGCATTTCTAAAATCGATTGCCTCATCCCTCACTGGCAGAGGCGGCCTCTGTCGGGTTTTAGAGGTTTCCTGGGCACTTCCAATCAGCTCTCTGCTGGGCCACGTCATGAAATCACCACCCTAATGCCAGAGCCAGCAGTTATCCAACGCTGAGATTGCTGTTCCCACCGGTGGGGTGGGGAGGTGGGTGGGGCAGGGTTCCTAGCAGTGGAAAGAGGAGCATCTCAGTGCCCTTGAACATACTGGAAGTGCCACCAGAGTGTCAGGCCATTGGACCAGCGGGGAAAGGAAGAGATTTGACAGAGAGCCTCAGGGGCCCCAGAATTCCATTGAGAATAATCATGTTCTTCTCCAGGAAGACACAATGACTGTGGCTCCTCTTGAGAACTCTAGAGCCAGCATTTGGGCCTGTTGAGAGCAATAGAGTCCTCAGGTCAGTCTCTTACCGATTAATCATCAGAAGGCAGGACATAGGTGTATATTTTGTATTAAGGCCAAAGATTCTGTTTTCAAAGAGGTTCGTCAGTTGATCAAAGAAGTCTAACTGAGAGCACTGGAGCAGCCCGGGCTGTCTCTAAGGTCTGGCCACCACCTGCCCTCTCCCCTGCTCCACCCCCTGTCTGGTCTATACCTCCCTGCTTCTGCTGGCTTGGTGTTTCTGATTACAAGCCTCCCATTGCTTTAGAGTAACTGTGCATTGCTTCTGTTAATTTTGGTATCCACAGATTTGTCCAGCTTCAGAACCCAAACTCTAATGACTGCCCTATATTACTGTGCTAGATTCTATTCCAAAGGGTGTAATTTAATGACTGGTCTAAAACCTCAGCTCTCAGTTTCTAGCAAACACCTTGAAGTAAAAGAAGCCTTGGCCCAGGAGTCAGGCAATGTGGGCTCTAGTCTTGGTTTTCCACTAACTTATAGGTTGTTTTATGTCCCTTGGGTCCCTCAGTCTCGTCACCTGGATATGAGCAGATTGGATACAAAGAGCTCTGTGATCCCTTCTGACTTTCCTGAAGTCAGCTATAGGTCAGCTGCAAGGTAGGGATCCTCCATGGGCCACTGAGAGTACCAAGCCTTCCAGCCCCAGTGCTGGGGTCGACCTCAAAAGGGATCCCAGTGGGGTTCCTGGAAAACATTCCAGTTCTTTAACACAGCTCATTCCATATCCCTCTGGAAAGACTACACAGTGTCTCCTCAAAGTCCTTCCAGCGGAAACTAGAGTGGATCGCTATTGCGTTCTCCTTCCCAAGGTCCATTCCCTCTTCCTCTAGTAATGGCGCCCTAGTTTTCCCTTAAGGAACTATCTTTTCTTTACTGCCAGTCCTTGAGGGTTGAGCTCCAGGGATAGGCTCATGAAAAGCTGGGCAAATAGCCTATTTTTCACCCCAGTGGTTGACTGATGATTGGACCAAGGACAAAAGGCAGACTCAAATCAAGACTTTGGCTGGAGATGCTGGTGGCCTTTTGGCCTCCTTATGAGAAGAGTCTGTTGGAATGAAGCAACACAGAGCTGGGAGCTGAAGAGGGGATAATTGTTGAGAACATCATTTGAGCCCCTAGATCCAGCCATGCATGAAAGCCTACACCTGGACTTTTTAGTTACCTGAGCAAATAAATCCACCCCCACTTTTTGTTGTTGTTGTTTAAGTGAGTTTGAGTTGAATTAGGTGTCAGTAATGTGTTCTTTGAACTTTCTGCTTTTCTCATTCATGCATGCCCCTCTGTCAATGTTGCCAAATCCTAGCCATTTTTGATTAAAAGAAGAGGAAGGGGGAGGAAGAGGAGAAAGAAGAAGAAGAAAAGGAGAAAGAAGAAGGATAAGAAGAAGTTGTTAAATCTAAAAGCTGCATGAAAGGCAAGGTCTAATGTAGTGCTGGTAATTATATAGCACTGTTGCCACCACTCCCTGCCCTGTACCCATCACAAATGTCACTCATTTATAGGAATTCTTCTCAATGCAGAATTCTTGGCAGCCATTGCCAATCATTTGGAGTTGCCTCCAACCTGAAGTCTATTTTCCAACAAAGCTAAAGAGACCTACATCATTACACTGGGACTGGGACTGGGACTGGGAGATGGTTTAAACCAAAGCAGAGGATTAACGACCATGGCCTGTCTGGAGGACACTAGTTGATCACAAAGACAGAAGCAACTTTGATATACTGGTTAGCCCTGAGCCACTGCCAGGGTCAGCCCTTGGGGAGGGGTCTCGGAGAGAAAAGCATAGAGTTTGGCTAATTGGCCCCTGGAGCTGAAGCCTGGGCAGGAGAGGTCTGGTGGGAGCCATCTTAACCCAGAGGGCTAGGCAGCCTCACATGGCAGCCTTGGGGGGGGCCCTCAGCCCTGGCCCACACCCAGTGTCAACACTGGCCACAACATGATGGTGAGCCCCACCTACACGCCAACTGGCAACTCAGGGCTCCCGAGGCTGCCAGTTCTGAGCAGGTAACATTTTCTTGGGCATAAACCTCTGATAACAACAAGTGCTGGTTCTTTCTAAGTTGGCACATTTCTAATTCTGAAGCTGACGGATGCTTTTCCCACTCTCCCAGAACTCAAAATCAACTTGACATTTCTAAAATTACATTTTGAAGGCAATGAATCTATAAAGTGCAAATAGAAACATTCTGGCTCCCTCCCGTAAATGTGAATATTCTTTCTATATTAGCTGAGACCGGGGGAGTGGGGAAGGGAGACTTGCACCTCCAAGGGATGGAAGTGTTCAAGGAGCAGGTGCTCTCTGAATGTCCCTGAGAGTTCAGAGCAGCCTCACGACATGGGATGAAAATTTAGCAGAAGCAAGACAGGGCACGAAGAGGTGAGGCACCTTCGATTTCTAGACGAAGACAGCCCGGCCCCGAGGTGGGTCCCAGAGGAAGCCCCCTGGCTGGGCCGGCACACAGGACACTTAAAAGAGAATCAGGCAGCAGCTGCTTCTCCTTAAACTGGAGAGGTGGTCGAAGGGGCTTTGTGTGAGCCACGATCGAAACACACCTATCAAGAGGGATCAAGAGCCTGGCCGAGAGGACTGCAGATGGGACAGGGAATTGAATCTTTTTTTTTTTTTTTAACAAAAATGTAAAAATCCAGGGAGAAAATGCCTATTTTTTTTTTTTTAATTGTAGCAAAGGCTGTCCAATGACCACAGTCCTCTTCTCCCCTTCACGCACAGATCAACCGTAAAATGCAAACTGTTAGTATTTAAAGTGATCCATTCAACAGAAAAGAACCCCGCACCCCTTGCCCTCCGCCAGCCAAGCTCCCTGGGCCTCCAGCCTGGACAGAGGGAGTCAGGCCCTCCTGCTTCACCGCCTTACAGGGGCTGCTGTGGGTTTTTACAGCTGCAAACAAATGGGACCCAGGATGAAACTATGAGGCCTTAATCAACATTCCACACAGGGCAGCTCCATTCAGCAATCATTAATCCAGTGCTTACAAGGTGACTCCAGGGCGCTCATTACTGGGGAGGCAGAGATTTGGGGAAATAGAGGCCTTGTTTTCTGGGATCGCAACACCTGGTGCTAGAGGCAGATGCACACAGCACAGGCCTTCTGAGGAGATGGGAGGACGAGGGAGGAAGATGAGGAGCATTTCTCCGACGGAAAACTGCGGGCTACACTTTGAGAGGTCCCTGTGGGGGAGGGGGTCTGAGGAGGCTCCTGAGGGGTGGGGGTCCCGGGGCTGCACACCCATCTCCTCAAAGTGAGGTGGGGCCCCGGGGCTGCACACACATCTCCTCAAAGACCACGAATGCCGGGCTGAGGAATCTGCTAAATGAGATTCTAACGAGAGAGACCCCTGTGGAGAGCCGCGCTGCTCCGGCCCGGAAGTGAGCTGAGCTGAACGAGCCACATCCGCACCGCCGGGGTCCCGGCGCCATCTTACCTGCGTCTCCTCCCGCGCAGAGGGAGGAGCGCCTTCCGCAGGCCGGGCGCCAGGCTGGGTCTCCCCTGGGCTGGGCAGGCCCAGCGTCTCTGTGCACGTGGAGAAGTGGCCCCAGGAGACCCTTTAGGGGCTGGGGACTGAGGCTGCAGGAGCGCAGCTGCGCTCCTAACACCTCCCGGCCCAGCTGAGCTCGTAGAACCAAGGCCTGGCTAGTCCGTCGTAGACTCCGCCCCGACTCAGTGAAAGGCGTGGAACACGGGCTTCTGCGGACGTGTGTGGCCTCTCAGCCCCTCACCGGTGACACGGGCGGGAAGGAGAGGCACCAGCCCTGGGGTCTCCGACAAAGGTGGATTATCGGAGTCGCTTATGTGCCCACACGCAGAACTGCCGCCCTCACCCCTGCCCGCGCTGGCAAGAGTCCCCGCCCCTCCCCCACTGCCGGACCTGGGGGATGCATGGGTCACATTAGCAGCTTCATGCAGGTGGGACCCGTCCTTCTCCCCCGTCCCTCTCCAGCCTCTACTCCCACAGCACCTCCCCGCTGAGTCCACACGACAGACTCAACTTGACTTTGCGTGTCAAATATCTTTTCCGTTTAATTAAAAAAACAAAACAGTTAATGTCACAAGAGGCTCCAGAAATACATGCTTTTGAATTCCAGACATGGAGAGGACTAAAGGAGAGCTGGGATCTGCAGATATGGCTGCTTTCCGCAGAGGGATTTGTGCAGCCCCGACAAGCTCACTGCCCTTGAGAGAACCCACCGCACAGCAGGCAGGGGCTGTGGGACAGTCTTTGGTTGGCGGGAGCTTCACCCAGAGCTCTCCGAAGGTGGCTCGGCAGGAAGAGGGCGTCTCCCTACAGCCCCCCTCTAAGGGGGGACACAGGCAAGGGGGTACGAGAGGAGGCATTTAAGCCTCCCTAGCCTCCCGCTGCCTCTGAGGCTGTAGGACACCTTATTTAAACCTAACAAAAAGTAGGTTTGATTTGAACTTGGACCTCGTAGCAGCCCAGGGACACGTCGGCACGATGCAGTTGTGGGCGGGAAAACGGTGGGCCTGGAAACCGCTCCCAGACCACCCTGTATCGTCAGGTCCACATAGAGAACACACGGGAACCCTTTATACCAAATAAAAGTAAATAATTATACCAATATAAACAGGGCCTTTGACCCTTTCATTTTATTAAAATGGCACGTAAATATTAAAACAGCATACTGATCACTTCCTACATCTGCAAGCCCCCCGGGTGTGCTGATTTGGAGCCGCTTGTGGGCTCCTTCCTGGAGGCTGCAGACTCATGCATTCAGCAATTCATGTTCTTTGTCGGTTTTCCCAACAGCATCAGGATTTGATAATGGGTCGAGATCGGCAAAAAGGCTGAACCAGGCAGTCAGGTCCGAGGAGGGCTTGGCAGGCTCTGGGGAGAAAAGAGCAAACATGAGCACACCTACCTTGCTAACTCCCACCTCTGCCAGGCTGCAGGCAGGTGGGTCCAGGTGCATCTTGAAGAGGCAGGAAGCTCAATCTGACAAACCCCACTGCTCTTTGTCTCTAAGCCTTGTTAGGGTATTCCATGCCCCCCTGTTGGCCGGTTGGCTGAGTAACATTTTAAACCATGGTCTTTATACAGTTCAATGCACAGTGATCCTTTGTGTTAACCCACACCTGCACCTCCACCCAGCGATGGCCACAGCCCGCAGAGCTGCCTGAAACCCCAGGCCCCATGCTTCACCGCCACCAGGAAATATCAGTCATTTCAGAAATCACACTGAATGTCTCAAGAAGCAAGGTGCTTCCTGGAGGAATCTTTTCAAATCTGCTGGGTTAAGAGAAACACCGTGGTTACTCTTTTCAGCCTTCAAAGCAACAGGTCCAGAAGGGGGGAGGGGGGGAGGATGGCACCTAGGCCTGACTGCCCCTCTTCTCTCAAGGTCACTGCCTTCTTTAACCCTCTCCCATCAGAGGAAGGGGGCCTGTGACAGGCCTCCCCTTCCCCACTGGGCTCTAAATTGCCCCCATACCCCTTACACTCCAGCCTCAGTGGAACAGCCTTCAGCTGTCCTTTCACCAAACCACCTGTCTGTCCTAACTTCTTGAGTGCCACGATTACAGAGCCAAATTATTTTCCAGATGAGGAGAACATTTTCAAAAGAGCACCTGATGCAAGTGATTTACAAATAAGTTGGGGGCTCTTCTCTATATAAATCATTCCACATGAGAATCTAAGTTCATTGGCTTGGATGACCCACGCTTTTTTTTCTTTCTCCAACGGGTGGGAGTATCAAAAGCATGAAGTAAATGTCTCTCTGACAGGTTATCCTTCTAGCTGAGAGCAGCTAGGAATGTGCTTGCCATCTGGTTGAAAAGAGTCTCAAAAAATATTGGTAGCACAAGTTGCTAAAAGTGGTTATATGAGAGTGATAGAGAATATTGATGGGATTATACCAACATACACAGGGCTTTTAATCTTTTCGCTAAAAAGCACTTAAACATTAAGACAGTGTACTGATCACTTTATACTTCTGATTCTCCTCCCTTTGTTGTTCAAAGTCTCCTGTGGATATATTATTTTATAATGAGATAACAATGCCTCTATTACGGAGATAAGCTATTGCAAGCAAGACTAGTTAGTAACTGTGCAAGTTATTACTATGTAACATTAATTTCACATTGTGTGCAGTTAGCCCCCAAAACACTTGGTTTATTTTGATATGATAAATTGAGACTTCAGAGATCTCAATACAGCTTGGTGGGAGCGGGGGAGACATCATTTTTTTTTTAAAAAAAGGGAGTAATTTCTCTTTCTTTAGTCATGTAGGTCACACAAGGAAACTGTATGGGGCAAGATTGACTTAGGAGGATTAGTGGGTTCTTGATAGAGAATATCAAGATATCTTAGAGACAGCACCAGCGAAAACACTCTCCACAGCTCCCCTCCCCTTCCCAGCACCTTCCGATGGTGGGTGTGGCCCTGCTGTGAGGAGCCAGGTAACTACACCTCAGGGGTCCTCACATTCCCCAGACCTCCACTGCCGGAGGGAAAACCAGGTGCAACTATTTGCACAACACCCAAAAAACATCAAGGGAATGCTTTCTGATGATAATAAAATTGACACTTCCTTTAACTTCCTGTGGTCAACACAGGGAAAGTGGGTGATGACCAAAGAAAGAGAGAGAGCTGCAAATACAGATGAGATCTTCCTCAGGCAGATGTTTTGTCTCAAAAGAACAGATTTCACAAGCTCCAAAGGCCCTCTTTTGACAACTAAGACACCTGGCTCTTCCTGAAAAGCACTAACCAAATGCCTTGTCTGGTGGAAGCAATGGTATTTTCAGCTAAGGATCGCCAACCTCAGTGGGCTTTTCTCCCTTACTGTTGTCACCCAATCTTGGGAAGCACCCGGTCACATGGAGATAGATGTTTGAGTCTTCCTCATTAGATTTGATAGAGGGAGTTATGAATTAGGACATTAAGCCAGGAGAAAAGTTAGAATGTTAGTTCCTAGGATCATGCCGAACTCTCCACCCATGCAACCCCTCCTTTGAACCCAAGGTGCTCACATGGAAATTAGTAAAGAAATAAAGAAAAGGGTGTTAGGCCAGTGAAAATGAAGGCAACTGTCATTTAAGGGGGATAGAACACTGTATTACCTTTCACTGCAGGGCTACTGCCATTTGGACTGCTTGCCTTTGGTGCTGGCCGTGGAGGAGAAGTACGATTGACATTGCTCTCTGACAAGCCTAATGTTCAAAACCAGAGGTTGTTAGATCTAGGGAAGGGCAGTTACACTGCCCCATCAGTTCCTGGGGCACACACATGGCTCTCAACTCTGATGGCCTTCAAAGAGAGAGAGGAGGGTGGTGTGCAAAGACCCTTCTCCCATGTTCCTCATACCCGGAATATGTTTTAGGGGAGAGTGGATATGTATAATCATGCCCACCTTAAAAGTATGGGAAAATAGGGAAAAGACTGCATTTTGAAAAGCAAATGAGAAATTGCTAAGGTTAAAGCATTTTTGCTTTCACTTTTATACCCATTTTTCTTACCAAGTGACATCATTTCATGGTCACCCCAAAGATTATCAATAGTGTTGCAAGGAAATCAAGTGCCTTGTTTTCCTGTCACAAATGGGGAAAGCTTAAAAAAGTGAACACCATTAAATGTAGCAACAGAACTAGGGAATGGCTGGTCTTCTCTACTTCCAATATGATCCAGGTCATTTATTTTCCATACAGCTTATTTAAATTGGGAAGTTTAGTTAATACAGAGAAGTAAATGGTAGTCCAGTCCAAATATATGAGGGGAAAGAACATCCCCTTAACTTGATGTTGTACCCTTACAAATGACATTGATCTTGTCTAACCCACTGTTCTGAAAGGCCCCCTGTGCTCTGCCTGCCCCTAATGATTAAGAGGCATTCAGCAGTCCTGCTTTGGGGGAAGCAAGCCTAGTTTCCCCCCAGTATTTACTGTCTGTGCTGGATGTTCCAGCATGACTCATTTAATTTAGAACTTTACCATATACTTCTTTGCACGTCTGCTTTAATTCTTCATGTGTAAGTCCTGTCTTCTCAGTGAGACAGGGAACTGTTTCTTCAATGTGCTCCATAACACCTAATGTGGTACAGGTAGGTGTGTGTGGGTTAAGGCCATTGTTGATTCTCACTGTGAAACGTAGACCATCAGATGAGGCACCACTGTTGGGTCCAAATGGTTAAAACTGTATCCTTTCACTGGGATGCTCTGGTCGCAGTGTTTTCTACAGAAAAGGTTTTGTCTCTGATAAGGCCCCCATGAGACATCACGTTGAGATGGCAGAGTTCAGCTGGGGCAGTGAAACCAATTTCTGGAGCAAGCAAGCCACTCAGTATATGCCACAAAAATGATAAGATGTAATGCTGTTTGTTTACCCTACCATTCTAAGATTTGTGATAAGGGACCTAATTATAGAATCATACTATATTGATTAGCTTGTACTTTTGTCTCATCTCCTAGAGTTCTGAGCCCCTTGAAGGCAGGGACCATGTATTATTCATCTTTACATCCTTTAGTGCACTACCTGGCACACGATGGGTGTTGAAATTAAGATAAACTATTGAAGAACTCTTTTAAATCATGAGAAGTACACTTATGAAGCTTTGTTTTAAGAGATGGCAAAGCAGTGCTTGGCGCAGTAGATGCTATAATACTCACTGGTTGATTATTTCATTTTAGGCAAGTAAACACAAACGTCTCTATGAAGACTAACCAATGACAAATGAAACAGGTGGCCTGTGACCTATTTATTGGGTCTAAAATAATGAAAACATAGAGAGGGTTTAAAAAGTATTGTTATCCATTGGAAAGGTACTTGAACATGTTGTTAACATAATTCACAAACAACAAAAAGCACCAGATTTTAAAGGAACTTTTTGGGAAGATGGAAATGTTCTAACACTAGACAGTGGTGATGGCTGCACAATATAAATTTACCAGAAATCCTTGAACTGTTCTCTTACAATGGGTGAATTTCATGGTATGTAAATTATAGTTCAATAAAGCATTTTTTAAAAATGACCAGTATTTGGTGTAATCCAGGAGTAACATAACCTCCCTGTATCCTAGAAAATTGGCCCATGGGCATTTTCCTTCTAAACCCAAATCACATAAATAGTGGTAAATGTAAAAAGTTTAAATTGCAGTTTCATCGGGTGCCAAATAAAGCTCAAAGAGGTAGCATCTAACTGGGTCAATTTTACCTTTTTCCCTACAGTCCTCTTCTGGACACCAAATGTCAAGACCCACCTATGCTCTGCAGAGCCTGTGTAACTTTTCATCAACGCCTGCAGCCTGGCCTCCATCTCTTAGGGCAGTGGTTCGCAGAGTATGGTGCCCGTGCCACTGGCAGGGGCATCACCCACTGAATCAGAATTGCTGGGGGTGGAGCCCGGGGAAGCACAAACCCTTGGCAGCTGTCATGCAGTGTAGTGTGAGAGGGCCTGCCACAGATGGTCCCCAAGGAACTGCCACGGTCACCATCTCTGTTAGGATCAGGGTCATCTTGGTTGAAGCCAGAGCCGGGACAAGGAGAGAGGCCCTCCTCAGAGACAGAGAGGTCTGCTTTCAGGACCCCACCTCCCAGGTCCTGGGGCTTTAAGCTCCTTGACCTTGTCAGGCTCTCTGAGTTCAGGGAGGCCCACACTTCCAGAAAGACCCTGAACAGATGCAGAGAAAAGGCAGGTGAGGGGTATGGAAGTCCACCGCTCCAGGATCTCTGAATGCTATCTGATACAGTGAGAACACGAGAAAATTCTTCTCATTTCAAAAATATGCACATTTGTTTTTTAAAATGGCGGCAGAGAATGCTGGAAAAGAGGTGGTTCAACCATTGTCTTTTTCAGAGTATAAAGTGGAACACTTTCCTACAGGAGGCAGAAATAAAGCCACATACCAAAACGGAGCTCCCCTCACTTTATGTGATGGACATGTTCCCAAATGGCTATAAACAAATAAAATGACTGTACATCAAGTCATATTTTTAAAGTACCAGAAATACAAGTCGTATTTTTAAGCCTATAATTTAAAGGATTATAATGGCAGACTACTTTATAAAGACAGTGTCTTCTAATTGGATTCTTTGTAACTATGGATTTTTGAATATTGCTCATCTAAACACTCATGAACATGTGGAAGTGATATCTGGAGTATGACATGTGGAATCTATGGGTTTGGGGGCTTCTCTGCAGCAGAGGACATGGAGAAGGATAAGCGTAAAGACATCCCCCTTTGGGGACTAAGATGATGGGGAAAGTATACCTCCAAGTTTCCCATCACTGTTCCCTTGTCCCATAACGTGAAGCAGAAACAGCAGCCAGTTTGCCAAATCACAATCTCTCCTCAGAACAGCTATTAAGCATAAGTCTAACAATCCAACTATATGCACATGAGGGGAGAAAATGGTACAGTTGTGACACCAGCTATATACACATATTTTAAGCAAATACTAAGCTGAGCTGCAGTTTCACCCCCACTCATATCATTTTGGGAATTATTTAGGGGAGGGGTGCAACTAGGGTAATTATGGATGGAAGGCCAAGCCAGACTTCAAATGTCTTGGCTTCTATCAGGAAAAAAATGCTATTTAATGAGAACTTACTGTTGCTAATATTCCTGTAATTGCCATCAACTGTTCTCAAGTTGGTATTAATTAGTTGGCAGAGGCGTTTTTAACAGGAAGGTGTGGCTGGAAAGATGTCTCCCCATCTCAGAGAAATTGTTTCAGGAGATGGGTGGTGAAGAGTGGAGGCAGGAGAAGCTGAGAGCTCTGTGAGCAAGATGACGAGCCTAGCTGTCGGTTCCTGTGATATGTCAACTGTGCTACCCGTTTGCAGGAAACACATATAAAATTTTATTGGAGCAATCCTGCCCCCCTTTACTTACATAAGGGAAAATATAAATCAGCCAGAAATAACACCGGCCAGCTAGAGCAGCACGTAAAGCCAAAATAATACCACCCAGAATAGCACTTCACCATGAATGTAATATTTCACTAACTGGGAAAGCAAAAGCCCAGGCTGGGTTGATGAGCACAGCCCAGGGCGCTCTGGGGTGGGGTTGGCCATGAAGGGGAAAGTGGGAAGACCATGGTCTTGGTGGCCAAGCACCAGCCTGCTGTCCACACCTTCTCTGAGCCCCACTTTCCATACCTGCAAAGGGTGGATAAAAATTCCTGCCTCATTAGGTTGTTGTATGGATAAAATGGGATCTTGGTGGTGAAACGAGGGAATACGGAGGCTGTAAAGAACAGGCCCTTAATAAATCTGAGCTGAATCTCGATTTCTGTATAAGTTAGCAGACATGAGAACCAACCCCTGAGATTGTCTTAGGACTGTTTTCTTTCTAATTAGTGATTCAGTGTCAGTTGATCTCTCCCTTCCTTCTTGCCTGCCATCCATCCATCCATCTACCCATCCATCCAGATGTCTCTGTCGAACATCTTTTCTGGGCACTGAGCTATGATCGGGAAATATGATGGTAAGCAACACAAACATGGGCCCTGCCCATGACAACCTTAAAGCAGACAAAAAATTAAATCAATTTTACAATGAGGTGAAATAAGAGGAATGATTAAGTACTGGGTGTAAAGGGAATGGAGAGCAGAAACACCTAACACTGACTGCTGGGGGAGTCCCTGGATGAAATGACACTGGACAGGAGAACCTGCAGGATGAGAAGTTAGCCAAGCAGAACAATCATCATGACCATGCAGGTGGGTGGAGTGGTCCGAGAGGAGGGGAGAGTCAGACTCCCTGGAGTCCAGCTTACAGACGTAATAAATACATGGTTCTCCAGCTGAACAAGGTCATTGAGTCATGCTAAGTAAAGGCGTGGGGGGTATGGGCAGTGATGAGACCGGGGCAGGCCTTAAAGGACTCTGTAAGCCAAGCTGAGGAGTTTAGACCTTATGTGAATGGTGGATAAAACCACAACAGCTTGGCAAGTCATGAGACCTTTCTGGGGTCCCTTGATTTCCTCATCTATAAAGTGAGGGTAGAGTAGATGGTCACCAAGGTTCCTTCGATGCACTAACGGAGGCACTTAAATTCTGCAGATACCCAAGAGCTGGGGACGTGCCCAGCAGGCTTAGAAAGTGCTGCTTCTTTGATGGAACAAACAACGCCAATGGCTCACGCTCTGTGTTCAGGTTATCTTTAAATGCGGGCCCGTAGCCTTTTCTTTCACATTATTCCATTTGAGTCCTGGAAATATGTTAGCCTGGAGCAAGGCTAAGCCAGAAACAGCAAGAGGAGAGCTCTGGTTGAGGAAAGGTAAATCTAAGAGAATGATCACGCTAAGCTTTCCATTACATTAGCTTTAAATGGAAACCCACCCAGATGGCAAGAGCACCTCGGAATGAGGTAAAACAAAAGAATATCCAGAAGGAACAAAGGGCTGTATGTTTGTGAGAATCTGGAACAAGACTCCTCACTTTGGTTTCCAGAATCCTAAATTAAAAGATGTCCTGGTGCACTTACTTTGAGGAGATGGTTATCTTTTCAGTATCAGCGTCTGTTTCGAAATTAAATTTTGGATGTTGGTGGGGAATTAAGAAGAATGTTTAATGAGGCCCATCAGCCTTGCCGGGTCTCTACCTCAGGCAGCCCCTCTGGCTGGCCCTCTTCCTACTCACTTTAAGAGGCCTCAGGAAGGTACAATTTTCTCATCACTGTATGACACAGAAAACCCCAGCCCCTATCATGCTGGCAACTTCAGAAACCCTTAGAAAGTCTAGCTAAAATTAACTCCTTCAAATTTTTTAGCACAACTTGATCCTAAATGTAAGTTCCTTTGTTTTGCTCTCCTAGAGGTTGAAGTAGGTGGGGGAAGGAAGATATAATTGTTCTCTTACTAAATCCCCCTTCCTTTCTACTTCCCCAGAGCAAAGGAGAAGAGTGAGGACAAAGGCCAAAAAAGAGAGGAAGGCAGGGCTTCCCTGGTGGCGCAGTGGTTGAGGGTCTGCCTGCCGGTGCAGGGGACAGGGGTTTGGGCCCTGGTCTGGGGGGATCCCGCGTGCCGCGGAGCGGCTGGGCCCGTGGGCCACAGCTGCTGGGCCTGCGCGTCTGGAGCCTGTGCTCCGCGACGGTGAGGGGCCTGCGCACCGCGGTGGAGAGTGGCCCCCGCTTGCCGCAACTGGAGAGGGCCCTTGCACAGAGGCTGGGACTCAACATAGCCAAAAGATAAATAAATAAATAAATAAATAAATTTAAAAAAAAAAGAGAGGAAGGCAGAGGAGAACAGAGAGATAAGGAGGCGAGAAGACTGAAGAGGTGGAGGAGGGAGGGGGAGGGAGGGGAGGGAGGGGGAGGGGGAGGGAGGGGGAGGGAGGGGAGGGAGGGGGAGGGGGGAGGGAGGAGGAGGGAGGGGAGTGCAGAAAGGCGCTGAGGTATCTGCGGCTGTGGCCTGGAGCCACCCACCTCTGTCCTGTGAACACTGCCCCTGAGGATACAGCTCTGCCTGGACCTTACAAAGAGCTACAAAGGCGGTGGGGAGACTGAGCTAGACAGCACTACAGTGAATGAGGGGGCGATGGCTAGCACAGGCGAAGATTTTGCAGACAATCTCGATTTCATATATTCTATCCTGGAACGTCACCCAACTTTTGTGGTTGACTCAACCCTGCCTTCCCACACCCACATGCCTCCTCCACGACTGCGTGGTTTCCCCCGTCCCTGTGCACACCCAGGAAGCCCAGAGCCAGGATAACAGTCTTTACAAGTCCTGCTCCTCCAGAAGCACCCAAGGCAAGGCCTGAGGGAGCCCGTCTGGGAATCGCGTTTGCCGTCAGAGACATGGTACTTGGAGGCAACAGAACAGAATGGGGAAAGGCATGGATTCCGGAGTCCGGTGGCTCAGGCCCACAATCCGGCCTGCCTCCTACCAGAGGTATGATCTCGGGCAAATTACTTACTGCCCTGTTCCTCAGTTTCCCAGGCTGTAAGTTGGAGATGATGCCAGTACCTGCCTGGGAAGGGTGTGGTGAGGATGAAGTAAGTTAACACACGTAAAGCACATGGGAGTGCTTGGCCCACAGCGCACGCCATAGGGACTGCTGGTTCTTATTATTTTACCACGATAAAGGGCAAAGTCACAGAAGCAAACAGTTTTAGACTTCAGCATCTCTGAAGTAGGGGTTAACCCGGGGATAAGAAGATGACATTTGTGGAAAAGTAGAAAGCTCCTTCAGATGACTTGGGTCTCTCCTGATAGATTATTTAGTGAGTCTAATACCTCGTATTACAGATGAGAAGGCAAAGGCCCAGAGAATGAGTAGCCTGACCAATTGCTGCAAAGTGAATGCAGGGAAGGGAGTTTACAGAATAAAACCCAGGCTCTGAACTCCCTACCACTGTTTGCCTCGCTGAGCCAATATGCCAATGAGCCTTTCTACTCCACGTTTAGTTTGACTACTTACTTATTTCAGTGGTTTATTTAATTTAGTTTTTGAGATGATCTGAATAATCAGGGGAAGTAGTTTCAATATGAGGTGTCAAAAGTTTAATGATTATTTAGATTCTTTTGCAATTCATGTGCATAGATGGATTTTCTAGACCATGGATGCAATGGGAAAAAATCTAGAGCCAACATCCACCTTTTGCTCTTTTTTTAGGAGGTTGGAGGGAGTCCTGACAAAAGCACAGAATATGGTTAGAACTGGATTACATGATCAATCATCAAAGCAGGGAGCCCACTCTTTATCTGTACATGTGTTTTGAAGGTTTCCTGAATCAGAGGGCAGCACTGGGGCAGAATTGTTGGGGGTGCCTGCTGGGAACCTGTAGGTGTATAGAAGCTGAATGGGCTTCCTCTTTAAAACACTGAAGTTCACTTTTTTTTCTGTCATTTTGAGTTCCATAGACATTCAATTTATGGCTGTTGGCATGCAAAGGAAACAGGATAACTCAGAGGTTACAAAATAACTCCTTTAACATTGATCTTGATAGAATCCCAGCAGAGGAAAGGAAACTTTTAGCAGCCAGAATGGTCCCTTTATGGTAAATCAATTCATGTCCATCCTTGGTCCAAGATGCTGTGATGGTTCCGAGTTCTTCCAAAGGCTATGAGGCCCTATGTGGCCCTACCTGTCTCCTCTCCAAGTGCCTCTCTCTCTCGCTCCAACCCCAGTGCTCCTCCTGCAGACCCTCAACCATACCTGATCTACCCCGTCATTCCCCCAACACTACCTCTGGCTCTACTTTTTCCTTTTCTCCATATCGTTGGTCACTTTCTAAGCTACAATGTAATTTTATTATGTTTACTGTTCATTATCTCCTCTCCATTAGAATATGAGTTCCAGGAAGGCAGAAGCCTTGTCTGTTTTGTTCTCAGGTGAATCACCAGTGCCTGGCACCCAGAGGACTCGATAAATATTTGTTGGACAAATGAGAAACTTGCTAAAGTGCTACTGGGGCAGTAACCTCCACTGAGACTCTGTTTGCCTGAGAAATAAATGGCCTCCCTTTGAAGTACCTCTTTCTCTTTCCATAGTGCGAGCTTGCATCTCTCTTGCCGTCAGATCACCTCCCTCCTTAGACCCAAGTGTGGTCGTGTGCATTTCTCCTGGCCATGGGGCAAGGCTGAAGTGCAAAGCCCACAGCCACCACACTTGTCCTAGCTCTCAGGCGGAGCTCTGGGGACAGCGCCCTGGGCCTGAGCTGAGATATTCTTGCTCCACCTGCTCAGGAAGAGGGCGTGTGGCTCTGACTTCTCAGTGTCAGCCTGGGGCGCTCACAATAGAGTGACACTTGGCCACACCAGCGAGGGAGGAGCACTGCCACCACTGCTCCTGGGCAGCAGCAGGGGCCCTGGTGTCTCCAAAGCTGGGGACCCCAGGGGGATTCATCCTCCAGCACAGCTGGAGAGTCTCCAGCAGCCCCCAGCTCTGAGCTGTGGATCCCGCTCCGGCCCCTGCCTCTCCCGACTCTCCCACGCCTTGTTAGTGCCTCTGCCACAGGTGGGTGGTGGTGAAACCCAGTCTTTGTCAGCCTTGCTCGTCTGAGGTCCCAGCAAAAGAGGTGGTGAAACCCAGGGGTGAAACTCGGGGCAGAGACGTAGTTTTGGATTGCAGTTATCCCTCCTATCTCTAACTCCATTACTGAGAATAAATGAGATGGCTACAAAATAGGACTCAAAAAGGAAGGTGAAAGGAATCATGTATTTCATAAAAAAAGAGTGAAGACTTTTCTTTTGGTCTTGCCTACCAACTCTTGCCATGTCCATGATCTCATCTCCAAAGACCTGAGGTTTTTGTTTTTTTAATTTAATAGCCCATAATTACTTAATCATTCCAGCTCTGCCACTTGTTCTCAGCTTTAAGTGCCAGATAAACACGCTGTTTATTAAGGAGATAGCCTAAATTCATGGAAAAACCAAAACAATTTGAGAATCTCTTAACAGTGATTCCTGTCTTACAATTAAAGCATGAAAGGAGGAAAAAAAGTGTTGAAATACTAAAATGGTTTCCTTCTCAAGGTTTGTTTGCTTAGAAACTCAAACTTAAAAATTTAAATTTCAACCTGAGTGTTAGTTTTTGCACTCGAAATCAATGTGCTCTCCACATCAGCAATTCTTAACCAGCATGTGGGCTGCTGGTGAGCCTCGGAGTACCTTAAACCCTTACCAATGCTGCCGACCACTTTTGATTAGTGTGAAAACTCTACTTCTGCTGCGGTCGGGCTTCGGGGACTGTTGGGCCATGTGTTTCAGGCAGAACAGGAACAGCTGAGCTGAGGGCATACT
This sequence comes from Balaenoptera acutorostrata, assembly GCF_949987535.1. Lineage (NCBI taxonomy): Eukaryota > Metazoa > Chordata > Mammalia > Artiodactyla > Balaenopteridae > Balaenoptera > Balaenoptera acutorostrata. The sequence continues at coordinate 63,664,936 of NC_080070.1, forward strand.
CAGGGTACTGGTGAGGCCGGATGGAGAGGTAAAAAGCACCCAGAAAGCTCCATGTCTATGGGAACGTGGAGAATGTTGCCTCATGAGTATGTGGGAGAACTCAGCTAGGGTGATGGCCAGGAAGAGATGGCGAAGTCAACAAGCCACAACCGTGAAGGCAATCTGAACCCTCAAGTGTGCCATGAAAAAGTCTAAAATCAAAGTAAGACAGTAAGACTGAGAACCGCCCCTCTAGCCTTTGATTAATAGGAAATGTGAACAGGAGGAGAAAATTATGCGAAGAAATAGATTTTAAACCCTAATACATATCTTAAAGCTGGAACGTGATCCTGAAATTTGAGCTAAAGAGTCACTGCATGTAAAAGGAAAATTTAAAAACCAAAAAAAAAAAAAAAAAGACACCGGCTATAAGATAAAACCCAGAAAACATTAAAAAAAAGATAAGGAAAAATCTGCCATTGGATTTCAAAAAACAAAAAACGAAAAATGAACCAACAAAAAAACCCATTTCAATCCCTGTGGTACATACCTTCCAGTGAGGCCTGTAAGTCTTTCATATTTTGATCTAGAAGCTGTGAAGGAAGGAATCCTGAGCCTGTCTGGGGCTTGGGGTCTGGCTCTCCTGGGGCCGCAGTGGGTGCTGGCTCCTTCAGCCGACCGTCTCCAAACACAGCAGCCCACTCTTTGCTGAACTCGCCCTCTTCCAGGGAGGAAGCGTTGAAGATTTCACTCAACAGCAGCAGGTCATCTTTGTCAGCACCTTCAGGTTCCGGGGTCCCTGCCATTGGGCCCAGGCAAGCTGATCAAAGCAACAGAACACGAAACACATCACCACCAAGGGCCCAGGCCCTAGGGAATAAATGTAGTGGGGGCTGGGATGGGACAGACCAGGTGATGGCTAGATTTTTTTAAAAGTTCATCAAAATATAAATTAATCCCCTTATAGCCTCTCAAGAAATTTTGGAATTAAATTTCTAGTCCCATTGAAACCAAGCAATACCCTGTGAAGACTTCCTGGGGACAGCCCCACCCCCCATGTCCCCTTCCTCTTGTTTGTATAAAAGCTTTAGTCTCCTAGGCCTTCCCAGAGTTTGAAAGAGCAAATTTAATCAGAGAAGTAAAAAAACAAAAACAAAAACAAAGGAACACAGTCAAACAAGACAAAATAATAATAGCTGAGCCATAAAACAAAGTCAAAGACCTTTAGTTTCTCCTCAAGGGTTATAGATAATATCCTGAGCCATATCCTTGAGTTGTTTTACAGATACTAAAACCCCCACCCAGTGGAGGAAGTTAACTACATGCTGACCACCAGCATGTGGACGGGTTGGAACCAGAAGGTTGATGACTGAGATTCCTGTAACATCACCTCGTTACCTTACCATCAACCAATCAGAGAACTGTGTATGAGTCGATCAGACACCCTGCAAGCCACACCCCTAAGCTTGCATTTAAAACCCTTTCACTAAAAGCCATCGTGGAGTTCTGGTCTTTTGAGCATGAGCTGCCCGTCCTCCTTGCTTGGCTCTATAATAAATGCTGTACTCTCCTTCACCGCAACCTGGTGTCAGTAAATTGGCTTTGCTGCTAGTTGGGCAAGTGGACCCTTGTTTAGTTCTCACTCACTCTCTTTCCTTCAAAGCAAGTCCAGTTTATGAGCATCATTAGAATTGCATTGAAATAGTTTCCACAAAATTCTAGTGTTGGTTTCTCCTTAATATAAAAGCACATTTACCACCAATACATTTCTCAGACGTGAAACAAAGCCAGGATTGAAGGCATGTTGGAGATCTTAGTTCCTTGTTTGTATAGCTTCCCAAATCTTCCCACACAAGCCCTAAATTCACAACCAACGCACCATGTGGCAGCCTGCTCTGCCATCCAGGATGAGAAGGGGAGCCTCACCATGCCAAGACTGACCCAGGGAGATGGGAGCAGAGGTATCAGGAAGTCTAACAATGACCAAGAAAGACATCCTTGCTTCCTGTCTCATTTGAGGCACCCCAACTGCATAAAGCAAAGGAAAAGCGGGTCTGGTTTGCCTGAGGGCAGTGGTGAAAGAATGACAGGAAAACAGGGCAAATCACACACAGAACCACTAGAGGATGAGCTTCACAGACTAAAGACACAGCCCTGGAGGGTTGGAGTGAGCACTGGACCAAAGGAGGAGCCCCTGGACCATCCTTTACTTGCTGTGTGACTTTGGCAAGACCCTTAACCCCTCTGGGTCTCTGTTTTCTCATCTATAAAATTTTATTAATAATGCCCACTTGAATATCATCAGGAAGATCAAAAGAAATACAACTGAAACCTCATTGTCAGTCCAGAAGAAAGACTTTAGAGATTCATTCTTACAATATGAACACTGACAAACTACTAAATAGTGAGTACAAGTAGAATGGGGGCATTACTATCACAAATCCTATAACCTTTCATTGAGTTTTCCACATATTTTGAAAACCAAGAATTGATGATTTTTTTTAACTCTGGCTTTGTTATGGTGTCTAATTGCCACTTGGAAACTACAAACATTTTTGTTGTTAAGTCATGAAGAGAGGGAACAATCATGATTTATATTTTCTCTGAGCTAGATGGTAATGCTAACACTGTCATATTAAGTGAGATGAACAGGTTTCCCTCAAATATATGAGATAATTTTTAAAAAGCCTTCACATGAATTAGATAAAGCTCTTATATCTCTGTCGGCTTTACTGGATCTATTTTCAACAACACTTTATAGAAAGATCTATGATAGAGGGGATTTTGGATGTGCTGTTCAGACTGGCTATCCATCAGGGAGGGGAGGGGTCCAGGCATGCTCATATCACTGTGGTTTAAAAATAGTGGCGAAATACCACCTTAATTGGACAGCTGTCTAATTTAAGCATTCTTCTTGCTTGTGTTATCACAGAGGTTTGCACTAAGATATAGCCTGTAGGTGTGGTGGTGAGAAGATTGGGAAAATGGCATTTTACTAAACAGGCTTCCGAGACAGTTCTGTAGTGACAGAGTAGTGCAGGAACCACTTAGGCCTGTGCGTGGTAGGGAAGGCAGGGCAGGAGAGGTGACGCAGCTCACCGCTGTGAACAAAGGAAGGAACCTCGGCTGTGACAGGGTGTGTCCATCAACATGCATTTGGGTGTCCTTCCTCCCTCTCCCTCAGTCTCTCTCAGCATCACCCTTTTTACATCTATTAACTTCACGAATCTCTGTACTTCCTACTTTCAGTTGGGACCTGAGTGCCCAAATCTTTTCTCATGGTTTACTTTCTAGCCTGACTGAAACCAGATGATTGCTGAACCAAACTCCTTTTATTGGAACCAATTCAAGTCGATGTACAGACCCTAGAGAAACAGATGACTTTAAACGAACATTGAAAATTATGTGCATTCCTCCCAAAGTCACTTTACAGCTCTCCACTGAGTCAAACCCTGGGGGAGCCTTCGTTGCTTTCATCTAGATGTCAATACAGGGAAAATCACAACCAACATTAGCAACTACAAATAATAAACCTTGAGAGCCTTTCAGAAATAACCACAGACTGGAAGAGCTCTTTGTGTTTACTGTTTCGGTTTTGTGAGACGGCATTTAGAGTAGACCTCTTTGGGTTTTGCTAACTTACTATCCCTTTCCTCCTCCTCTTTAGTTTCCCTTTGGGGAGACACCTTCTCCTCTGATCCTGGTGAGATACCACTTAAGATGCCTCACCACCTCATCCCAGGTGGATGTGTGACCTAGGCTGGCCAGAGTCTTTCATTTCTCAGGGCATGGTGACTGGCTCAGGGATGGGCATATGCCAGAGGCTTCCCTGAGTTTGGAATATGGAAGCTGGAAGGAAGAAGGGCTCTCTTCTTTGGGATTCTAAGTTCTAAAGATGCAGAGTTGAGGCTCCCAGTGATGACAGAGCCAACCAGGGAGGGAAGAGTTAGAAACAGAATCCTGACAACCCTGTTTAAGCCCCTGGATACAGCCTTGCTTAAAGTCAATCCACCTAAGTTACATGGACCAATATCCATACATTCTTTTATTTTCTTTTAATTTTAAAGCTAAACTATTTAGAGAAGGATTTCTATTACTTCCAACCAAATGATTCCCAACTAATAATCTATCCTATCCAACTCAAATTTAGTGACTGAAATAAGAAAAGGACCCACGGGGAGGATGATACCGTCCAAAGCTAGTTCTGAATTGAGATTTAGTCTAAGGTCTACCATTGAATGTGGCCTATTACTTAGTGTCCTGGTTATTTAACAGTTAAAGCAGGCTGCACTGTGGATATTTTCTCTTTTAAGAAAACTTGTTAGCTGAAAGCAATGAAACTGACAATGACTTGAACCTGAAAACAGGGAAACCTCCTAATTATTGCCCGGATAATTAAGATGCTTGAAATTACTGTACATAACTTGTAAGAAAATTACAAGTAGAAAAGGACAGGTTTAGGTCTGTAACCAGACAAGTCAAGACTTGAAAAATAACACTAGTCAGTTGGCTCTTAAGAATCATGCTATCATTTTCTTTGGAAATAATTCAACTCAACTGTGAGAAAATGAGGACACACAGAGATACGATAAGCTCTTTGAGAGAAGCCTGGTGAGAGTTACAACTGGAGTCACAGCCTCCACCGTGTAGATGAGCAAGCTTTGCTCCTGGGTTACGGAGCCCCACCCTGCCTTTGTCTTAAAGAATGAACAAAGAGATCGCAGGGGCCAAATCCACAGATACTCCTCCCAGCCCCCTTCATGCCCTTGCTGGCTCTCAAGTCTCCATGTTTACTTTCCTATCAGTAACCCAACCGCAGATATTACTACAAAAAAAAAGGGCAACACACGTGACATACTCAAATTCTCACTGCTTGGCCTCCAGCTCTACGACCCTTCATGCACTCCCTCATCCTTTGCAAGATTAGCCCTCCCTATGCTCTCCCCATGCTTGTGGGAGCCTGCTCTGCTCCCAGTATTATTCCAACGTCAGCACCTGTAATCGTTCATTCTCCAAGGCTTCCTCTCCCTGACCTCAGGTGTGTGCACAGCCAACAATGTCAATCTTCACTTGATATTGCTGTCTCTCCCCACACACCCCCTGTCAACTTACTGTCCTAGTTTCTTCTTTCTTCTACAGCCACACACTCTACTTTGTCACCACTCTTTTTGGGGCTGTCTGTAATCAAGTTCCTGCCCCCACCTACACTGAAGTGGCCCTCTTGAAGGTTAACAGAGAGATACTCATGGCAGATTCCAAGCCCCTTTGCTCAGGCTTTGACCTCTGTAGCACTTTGCACTAATGCCCACTCTGGAAATGCTGTCATCTCCTGTGAGTCCCCATCAAGTGGCTCTCTTGGATGTCCTCCTATCTCCTTGACAATACTTTCCCTGCTGCCTCTTCCTATTCTGGTTGCCCTTAAGATGTCCTCCTAAGCCATCATCTCTCTCTTCCCTACATTCTCTACATAGATCTCATTTGTTCTCATGGTTCCAGTGTTGCTTGGGAACATCCTCAAATCTCCATCTCCAACTTCTTTCTTGAACTTGGATGACAAATTCCTACCTGGGGGCCCTTAGGGGTTTGCCCATTGGCGAGCCTGCTGGAGCTCCATAAAAGGCACCCTCCTGCTGTATACCTTTGCTTAATTCAGCTGTGAGGTTATTACTCCCTTCCTCAAAAACCTTCAATGGCCCCCTCTGACTCCTGAGTGAAGTAACACTCCTTATGGTGGGTTCAGGACCACTACAGTCAAGCTTTAAGGCAGCCCTTTCAGCAGCTCGCCAACACTGCCTTCAGGGAAGACTACGATTTAGCAAAACTCCTCTGCCTGCCATTCCTCAAACATGCTTTCCTGCCTTCCTGTCTGGCAACCTGCTGTTTTCTACCAATGAGATGCCCAAAGAGAAGAGTCATACTCAACTGAAAGGGATCGTATAAATCATCTCCTCTAACTCATTTTACAGATGAGGAAAAATACACCCAGGCTAGATGACCTCAAGGTCACATAATTTATTAGTTATAAATTATCTGGCTGGAGACCCTTGGCTCACAGGTCAAGTTGTTTTTTCGGTGCACCACACTGCTTTCGCTTCAGAGCCTATTAAGGGTCTCATATATAAACAAATATTTAAGTTTTGTAAAGTTTGTAGGGTTTCTAAGGTCATATGGCTCCACTGGTAGCTAGGCAAAGCTCACAGCTGCAGGCACCATGGCAGAATGGTCAAGATGACAGACCCACTCAGCATGTTTACCCTGCCCTGCCCTGCCCTAACCAAGGATTCAAAAATAAAAACCCTATGCCTCTGGGAAAACATACCCTAGGAACAGTGATTCTGACCCAGTGAGTTTTCAATGAGTGAAAACTTACCTTCAGAGGAAGCTCTCAAGTTCAGACTGAGTGTGGGTGACAGAAAGCTAATGTAGGGACCAGGTGACAGCCCACTCGGGTGATATTTTTGAAATCATACAGAGTTTCATGACCTCAGCAGAAATTAGGAACACAGAAGATGGAAACATAACTACACAGACCCAAAATGAGAGCACAGGAAAACAAGCAGATAAATGTCACAGAAGTTCCCTTCATCTGTGTGTGAAACAGGAAGACACTCTGGTTTGCTCCCTGGTCCCCACTCTCAACCTTATGACTAATTGTAAAGGCCACACGCTTGAAACACACATGAAAAACCCCAAACACCAACACTATCCTCACACTTGGGTAGGAAACCACCCTACGAAGCTGTCTAACAAGAAAAATAGTCTTCATTATAAAAGGCTCTGGTAACAAATTGTACTTGTTTGGAATTCAAGAATACTGCTTCTAAAAACTCCCTTCTGGTGAAAAAAGACATGGATAGTAATAGCAGATGGAGGAAAACCCACCCCGCCCACTCTCTGGGACACACACACACCCCCCAAACAAACAACAAAACAAAAAACCCCTCCCCCATCAGAGAAAAAAACCCCAACAATGCTAGACCCTGAGTAGGCACTCAAAAAATACTTTTTGATGAGCCCGCAGCTCCATTGTAGCATTAGAGCTTAACATGCAAGCAATGTTACTGGAAAATTTGATACCTGGAGCAGGGGTAAAGCTACATAGAACACTACAGACTATAAGGTGATCAAATAAGAACAGTATTTGGTTTTAAAGCACACCATTATCTCATGACAGGAACCAAGCCAGCAGTTTTCTCCCTAGGAGACTGAGGGAGACAGGGATAAGGGAAAGTTTATGAGAAAAGATAATGAGCTTAGTGTTTGACACATGGCTGTGAGGAAGCAATGGGATCCCTAGTTTTATATATATATATATATATATATATATATATATATATATATATATATATATATATATATATAGAGTTAAGTACAGGAGACAGTTCTGAATGACTGGGCAGGACCTGGGTGCAGGGACAGAAATGCATATTACTGCTACAGGCTAAAGCTTCTCACCCAGACATATGGGAGCTAGTGAGTGAGTGTCTCAGTCATTTGCTAATTGGCCAGAATTTAGAATCGCAAGTCTGGAGATAGAAACCAAGGAAGCAGCCAAAGACAAACATTTTCATTGTAATATGAACAATTAAACCATTTTTAAATTGGTCCAGTTAGTCCTGTCCTAGATAGGGATATTTTGGATAAGGCCGAGTTAGGAGATTTAGGTGAGCTGAATTCATGGAACTCTCTTCTGCTTTATCCCACCACTTTCTGTTCAGTTATCTGAGAGTTATATCTCTTGGCCCAACTTTGAGGAACACAAGACTTTACATGTTATAACTCGTGAATTGAGACTAAGGGCTGTCACATGTGGTCACAAGGTGATTTCAGAGCCACTTTCAAGTATCTCAAAATGTCACTCAGTTTCTTTTTCATTTAAAATGTTTGTATAAACTGGCTAAATATTGGTTTTCCATTACATTATCTATTTAGTAGGAGAAAACACATTTCATTATGACACTGAGTTGGAGTGATTTTCTGGGCCACGGCTCCTGGAGAATTGTGTCCTTGCTGTAGACAGAAGCGGTCTGCTCTCTGATAACACTGTACCAGGGTTTAGCCATGACTTGTCCAACAGAATCACCGCTGGGAGTGAACCAGCCTCCAAGCAGCAGGGTGCTAGAGCTTACAGCTCCCCGAGTCCTATAAAGTCAGCCATCCCTGGATTAAGCTCTTTTTATTTCTTGATTGTTTAATGTCTTACATATTATAATCAGTATTTTAATTCAGGAGTTGGGCCTTCTGGCAGTTTTCCGAAGGGCACACATTTGGAAGTCAACTAATTAAGAGTATTCTTTTCTTCCATCACCGCGAGTTCTCTGTACACTGAGAGAATATTTTTATACTCGTGGCCATGTTAATTTTTAAGCTGATGCTACGCCTGGGGCTGCGGACGCAGAAGAGGCAGCTAGAGGGAAAGCACGCCTGGTGACTCAAGGGGGGCTTTGTGGGTTGGCAGAGATAAAGGGAAAGGAGAAATTATGTGACACTGCATTTAACCAAGAAAATTTGTAAATCAATTTTTCTGCCCAAGAACAGTACACATTTTGAGGAAGAGCACATTCATCTCTTTATCTTCAGAATTAAATTGAGTGCTCAAAAAAAAAAAAAAAAAGGTATATGAGCCGCAATTCTACGAAACAAAGATTGTAACTATAAACTGATGAGGTGTGGAAGTTGTTTTAAATAAGTAGAAAGATATCAGTCTTATTCCAACATATCTTGGCATATGCGTTAGAAGAAGCTCATGAAAGTAAGCCTGTACCTTGGGCAGTTAGCATTTCTGACTTAATTCTGTGAAGAAAGGCGTGGCTACTGGGTTAGTGTTGTACCACTATGACGAAGTTTAAAAAGTCAAAATCCAAAACCAAGAAACTTTTTTTGGAAGAAGCAGGGAAACACGAGACTATAGACTCAAAGGTGCTTGTGTCTGTGTAAAGAAACACTGGAGGATGCACTAGGGGATGGGAGTGTTGGAATAGAGAGGAGAGTGGGCAGCAGCAATGGGAGTGAGAGGTTTGCTTTTGTTTTTTTTACTGTATACATTTTTATCATTTTGATTTTTGCACCAATGTGAATATACCACCTACTCAAAAATTATGTTTATTAAAATAATGAAATTAAATAGGAGATAATAAAAGCAAAGAGCAAACTATATAAACAAGAGGTTGGGAATAGGATAAATCATATTCCTATCAAAATAAATTGAAGCTTATGTATAATTATAAATAATTTGTTAAATGTTAAGACTTGCTAAAACTAGGTGGTGGGTACCTATTACTTGTTATATTATTATCCTTATCTCACCTTTGTAAGACTGAAATATTTTCCCCTCCAAAAAATAATTTGTTTAAAAGCACTATTATTTCATCAAAATATTCTATCCTTAAGCCAAGGGAGAAACATTTTTATGAAAATATAGGCCATGTAATGGCAATCTGCATTAATTATTTGCTTTTTTACTTTCATAACCTGGTGTGATTTTAGTATTTACAAATACGTAGACATTCTGATAAATACGCATGGACATTCATGAAATACTGCACAGTGTGTTGCCTGGAATGAAAAATTAATAAGGAAAGTGGGTTTCTGCCCTCAAGTTTATATGCCTTAGCCTTGGAAACTTTTTTAAAGCCTTGGAAACTTAGTGCTAGAGTTGTGATGCCTTTCCAATTTTGAAAAACTTTAACCAATGTCCTCTGTTTTCCAGACTTTCTCCTCTCACACTCTGGGAATTAAATCCAAATCAAGCAAAGACTGAGTAGAGAAAATCATCAGCCCTAGGTAACTGGGGCCGGCAGGATGATCTTGGCCCACTTCTAGTCCTGTAAGAAACCTGTAAGACCAGGGCAGATGGTATGCCAGCCGCCCAGGGCAAGGGATGCTCTAGAATTTGGCTGAGAATCTCAGGGGTAGGATGGAAAGCAAAGGCTATGACCAAGCTGAACACACTCAATTTCTTGGGATCGCTTAAGACTAGGCATGTCTCATCCAAATCCATAGTTCTGGAATCTCTTGTTGGGGGCTATTTAGTAAATGATTTTAGGTCTGGTGAACTTGGGTGTGGGGCCTGGCCAGGCAAGCTTTCCCTGTGCATTTAACTAAGGTTCAATGAAGATAAGCACAGTACATCAGCAGGGCAACATTTCTTTCTTTCTTTTTTTTTTTTTAATTAGATTTTTCTTTTTTTGAAAATTGCCTAAATTCATAATTTATAATCTATTTATTTATTTTAAAAAATTTATCTATTTTTGGCCACACTATGCACAGCACGTGGGATCTTAGTTCCCCAACCAGGGATCAAACCCGCGACCCCTGTAGTGGAAGCGCAGAGTCTTAACCACTGGACTGCCAGGGAAGTCCCAGCAAGGCAACATTTCTAGTCCTACCATCTCTGCTTACCGTTTGGAGAGTGTCCCTGTGTCAGAGACGATGAAAGACCCTTTGCATACTTGATCTCCAATCCTGGCAATAACCCAGCAAGACTGTTGCTACTGGCTCCAATTTACAAATGAGAACAACTGAGGCTAAAAGAGTTTAAGTATGAAGCAAGTTACTTAAGGCCACAGAGATCATTTATAGGAGAACCATATTTAAATTCAGGTCTGTCTGATTCTGAAAGCCATGGTTTTTTTCTCCTCCAGCATTCAACCTCTGACATAATAGCTTTTAGCTTTAGTAGTTTGAACATTATGTAATTACACTAAAGATGACAGATCTACACATACTATTTGTGCTTGAGCATATCTGAAGTCACTTATAAAGACAAATGACAGTCACCTAAAAACAATTGCTTGGGAATGCAAAGCTATTCAAAAGATAAAAATTACATTTTCCTGCATGTAACAACAGTATTTAAAATATTAAACAAATTATAACCCCAAAGAAATGCATAAATCTTACCACCTTCCTCGAGTTTCATGTCTAATAGTTCATCTATAGGTTCATTAGAGGAGAAGAAAGAAAAGAAAATTGAGTCATTTTCATTTTGTAAGGAGTTTGAGTCAAATTACTAAAATTGAGTTGTTTTTCTTAATCTAGATTACCTGAGCATGCATTATGTATAGAGCTTTTGTCTAAGGCAGATAAAACACTTTTTCCATCTTCAGCTGTAAATATAACACATGCATTTGGTTATCACCAATTCAGAAAGGTGTGCGTGTTCATATACTAACGCTAAGGTAAATACATGGCTTCAGGAAGAAATGGTATCCACAAACTCACTCACGCAGAAGCAGGGGTCCTCAGATGATATTTTACTCAAGCTGCTGGCTCTAAATGAATGCTGAGTTAACAGCCCTGAATCCTTATTTTGTTTGGTAGAAAACTATATGACACTGATCAACAATTCTCCTTCTACGGACAAATGTGTGACTTAAGTACTGGAAGATTGACTGACGGTGCGCTAAGGAACCTCAGCCACGTGGGCCTGGCTAAAATAAAAGGGCAGATTACGGGTGAAAGAAGCCAACCTGTAAAGGCTACATTTAGCGTGATTCCAACTATATGACATTCTGGAAAAAGCAAAACTATGGAGACAATAAAAAGATCAGTGGTTGCTAGGAGTTTGGGGGAGGGAAAGGTGAATAGGTGAAGCAACGGGGGATTTTTAGGACAGTGAAACTACTCTGCATGTGGTGGATACATGGCATTAAACATTTGTGAAAACCTACAGACTGTACAACATCTAATGGAAACTATGGAATTTGAGTGATAATGATATGTCAGTGTTGGTTCATTGATTGTTTACCCTGGCGGGGGATGTTGCTAGTGGGGGTGGCTATGCATGTGTGGGGGCAGGGCATATATGGGAACTCTTTGTACCTTCTGCCTGATAAAGTGTGTGTGTGTGTGTGTGTGCGTGTGCGTGTGTGTGTGTACGCACAATATAACAGCCTTAAAACTTGGTTTGCTCATGTGTACATTAGACTTTCTACAGGTCCCAGAATAAAAGACAGATGGCACTTCATTATAATGGATTCCACTCTGTGTATATATAAAATAAGGAAATCAACATTTACGATCTCAAAATATTATGCAGCTACCACAAGCAAGTGAACATACGGCACAAAGAGAAAATTTGATCCCCCTGTATTGTCGCACGTTGTATAAATATATGATTTATATTGATAATTTGAATAGAATCAACTGGAGTTTACATTTTTCCCACAAAACTAAAATTTTTCTATTCAGTTACTTAGATTCCCACAGGATTCGTGCTGTCGGCCCTGCATGATCCTGAGGCTGGAGGGTGTGGATCAATACAGTCAGAGACTCTTACATGGCCAGCCTGCCTCTCTGGCTTCTTCTACCACTTACTCCCTCCGTCAACCTCTCGGACATTGTTCCTCTGACCTTCTCCTGGTCCTCCCTGGCTCATAGTCTTTGCCCAGGCTGTTTCTTTTGCTTCGATAGGTCTTGCAGTAGCCTTGACTTAGCCAGTTCCCCGATGCCCTCAGACAGGTGAAGTCACCCTAACACACAGGCCCATCGCCCTTGCAGTCCTCAGCCAAGGTGGAGTTGCCCAGTTACTTGTGTAATTGTCAGGTTACCACCTGCTTCGCCTTTTGACTGTAAGCCCCATTCTGGAAGGGTCTACCACCATGGACCCAGAGCCCTGTGCTGTGCCCGCCACAGAGGTGGCTCTCAATTAACATCCGCTGAACAAATGAACAAGTACATGAGTAAGTGAAGGCACACAAGCATGAAGGGATGACAGGAAGCCAAGCTGTAGAGGCAAAAAGGTGACAGTTTTTTTTTTTTTTTCCCTGTTGAAAGACAGATGGGGGAAAAGCAAAGGAAGCAGTAAATGGGAGAAGAATAAAGTAGGTGATGTGGTTGGAAAAGTAGGAAGGAAGATGGAAGGAAGACAGAGTGTGAAGGGAAAAGATGGAAGAGAGGGGGAGTTCCAGGGTGTAATCGGCCACCTCCTGTGTCCTGGAAAGGCTGCCCCAGCAAAGGGCAGAGGCAGATACGTTCCTAGAGGGCCAGGCTGAACAGGCGGTTGGGGTAATTTTAGTTCTCTTCCTATCACCTATAAAACTTTCCCCTGCGTCTCCAAGAATTTGAGTCCCAATGAAAGGCTCAGCTTTCCACCTTCAGTTCTGTCACACTTTACCCTACCCCGTGCTCCTCATGCGAGAACCACCAGTGAACGAATGGGCTGTAATAGCAGAAGGCAGGAGTAGCTGACAAGCCCTTCACGGCACACTGTCTGGTCCCCCAGTGCTCTGATCCCTCTTCCGACCACACGAGGGTCAGTACGCCAGAGGGATCTGGTGTCACTCAGTACTGAGCAGGCCCAGGAACCATCTGGAAGAGCAGTGTCTGAGCTCTCCCATCTGTTCCCAACCATGACCAATACACACCCCATGACACAGCCAAAATCGAACTCCCCTGATGTCATCATGTAATCTCTTTACAACCATCTCTACAGCCCAAATGGCAGTTACAACTCGTAATGGTAACAGCAGAAATGTTATCACCTGTTGTAAAAGAAATAGTCTCAATTGTGACGCTGCCCTGACAGGCTGCTGCTGAAATGACTAATGATGCTGCTTTCTAGTTCAAAATATACAACCTCTCTCAATAACGCTATAGGGTCAAGAGCACTGATACTTGAAAATTTAAAACTTAAATGATAGGAAGCAAATTAATATAGAATTTTCTCCATTGGAAAAAAAGGTCTAGAAGAAGTTTACCAAAAAAGAAAATGAGCTGGCTGTTGTGCAGCAGTATTTCAGAAGCAGTTCTCAATAAAAATCGAAACTTACTCTTAAAACTAGAGGATTCCTTTTGCTGGTTTTCATCCTCTAATGAAATTAACCTTAAAATTAAAAAACAAAGTTTAGTAATGTTGTTCTGAAAATGTTATACTTATGATAGAGCCAGACTTTCTGTACAATATCTATTACTGTACATACACACACACACACAATATGAACATACAGTCGTTTACATGCTATACATTTTTGGAAGAAGAAATAAATGTGCTGGCTTTCTTCTGTCCCTGTACTAAAACTGGTTAGTAGTTATCTTAACATCTGAATTTAGTTTCATGCCAAGGCACATATTCTGTAAATATCTAGGTGGGCAGTTATGTATGACAAAGAGATACTTACAGTTATCACTTTTAAAACATAGTTAACAAACTGATGGATAAGCAGGTGTTTATTCTGATTCCTGGTGTTACAGGAGAGGATACCTCAGGAGGTTAGCTAAATTACATAAGGCGGAAAGCAGGATCATTCTCAAATCCACAAGACTGTCGCCCACTGAACTCTCATTACTCATGGGTAAGATCATGGCGCAGATACATCACCACCCTGAGATTCAGCTGGTGCCTCTGAATCCCCCTCCTAGCAAAGTGGTTCACCTTACCTGCCCTTTCTGAACCAAATTCTTATTAAATTTCATTGTCATTTAAACTAGTTACTAGGTTATACTTTTTGAGCTTTAAAAAAGGAAGTACTAAAAATAATGAAGAAACATGAAATCAGTTAAAACTAACCACCCAAAACTAATCTTCGGTGGTTCCTCTCTAAGTAAAAGTTAACGCTTTATTTTGATTGCAGTAACATATATGGCGAAAAGAAGGCACCAGAACTCACTCCAGGCTCTGCCTCTTACTATATATACTAGGGGCCACGGGCAGTCCCTTAACCTCTCTGAGCCCCACTTCCATCATTAACACAACAGGGAAATGCCTACATTAATTACATGGAGGGTCATCATGAGAATGAGTTAACATGAATAAAGCACCTGGCATTGTGTTTCATACACAGTAGGTGCTCATTAAATGGTAGCTAGCATCACCATTACTACCAGGAATAGGTTAAATTGCTTCCCCCTAAAATGGTCAATTGTACTAGATTCAGAGCACATTCTATAGCTGTTCCTACAGTGAAAAACTCTTTGTTCTGCACTAAAGAAATTTTCTAGTATTTGCCTTAAAATTAAACAAGGCTACTCTTGGTGGTAAATACTTCCGTCAGACAAAAAAGATATATTTAAAACCTGATTTAGAAACACAGTAAAAATGTAAACCTGTTTTAGCACAAGATTGTCATCTAAACTTTTTTGTGTGGGAAAGGAAGAGCAAATGGAGGTAAGGTAATCTACTTTGCTTTCCTAGGTTAGCCAGCTCGAGATTAACCCCATTCCCACGGGCTATGACATCTCAACAGAAAAAGACATAGGTTCACATGTAAACCTCCTCCTTGCTGTATGAGATGAGGAATCATGCAGCATATACGTTGAAAAGTTCATCTCAGTGTTTAAAAATGACTGGAGGAGCCTTCTCTGTAAAGAGGCAAGAAATGACGATGGAGAGTCACTTCCTGCGCTCAAAGCTGCTCTCCGCTTCACAGAGGAGAAAACAGAAAGTCTGTGTGTAGAAACAAAATGTCAAGACCCAACACTTGTGTATCATAACACCTGAGTACTACATGTGTTGTGAGGTAAGCTAATAAGTTATTTCCTTCTATGAGAGAAAAGCCGGGGATTTCCTATCTAGGACAGGATCTTGTAACTGATGGTGACAAAAGGAATAGATGGGGTGCAGAAATCCCAGAGAGCAGGAAGCTGGGGCTGAGGCCAGGGAGCACTGGGGACCTTTGCCCTCTCTTGCCCCAGTCAACTCCTCGCAAGTTGCCCTTCCTAAGACCCCAGAAAGGGGTCTCTTCTTGGGATAAGTGAGTCCCGGCCTAGCAGGAATATGTGAGGGGAGGAGTTTGGCCTCAATTTTAGTACATCTACTCAGAGAAGTGAGGAAGTAAAGCAATCACCCTGTGTCAGAAACCCCAGCAGACTCGGTCAGCGAGGATGGCGGTGGCCTTACCTGTGGGAGGAAAGGTTTGCCAAGAGAAGGAGCCGTGACTTACTGACTTGGCTCCTCCACTGAGGCCTCTGCAATTTCCTGCTGGGCGATCCTCTTCCTTTCTTCTTTCTCAGCCAGCTTTTTCATAGGATCTTGTAAGCTCTTGATCAGGATAATAGGAAAGAAAACAAAAGACAATGAAAGATCAATTAAAAACTCAACTGCCACTGGTCCCAGTAATCAAACCCTGAATTAGAGGTTTGGGGAGGTAACCTTGAACCAAACAAGTTGACAGAAATGAAATTTTGGATGTTCTCAGACCTATCCAAGAAATACTAGCTTATAAAGGAGAGTTGTTTTGCCACTAGATTTATGTTTTCCCTTTTGTGATAAGTTATTCAAAAGAAGGCCTTTTGGCTATTGCTAACTTTATGTTCCATCTTTAACATGCAGCTAAGATAAACATTCTGTTCTGCTTGCAGCCCACACAACACACTGACAGAGTAGAAGCTTTCTCTCCCCCAAAGATGAGACAATTTTATTTTTAATTTTGTTTGCTATTTTGCAATCTAAAACAGCTTATTTTTTAAAAACAAGAGGAAACAAACCCTTTTTTTTTCAAACCCAAAATAGTGGCTTAACATATTCTGACAAGTTAACTCCCACGAGTTGACAGAGCAGGTGCATCCAAATCTTTGTAGGTTAAAAACGGGTGAGAGTCTTTTTTTGGCACATAATTTCTTTGAGTGACTGTTCTTAAAGTTTATTAAATATTTAAGGAAAGGTTTTTGTTTTTGTTTTTTAAAAAGCAAGTGCCAAGGGACTGTACACCAGTGACAAAGCCTGAAAAAGCAAAACATTCCTGTAACAACTGAATAATGAGTTATACAAAAAGATCTCTATTTCTGGCCTAATTATAATACAAACAAAAAAGAAATATCTCAAGATACTTAACCTGCTTATATTCTCAGAACTATTAAAATCCAAGTCCTCATCCTTTGGGTCTTCACCTCTCTGTTCCCGTCTCCCTCCTTCCCATCCTTCACTTTTCTAGTATGACACACACACAGAGGAGGCAATAACGTTTCATATGCCAGCTCGGACTGATTATTGATGGCTGACCGGAGGGCTGGGTGAAGATGGTCTGAAGGCTAAGTCTTGGCGGAGTGGAGCTGTGATTGGTTTTGGTGTCTGCCATGGACACCAGATGGACACTGGTGTCACTCCTCCTGCTAGAATAATTTTCCTATAACACCCAGGACATCACGTTACCCTTTTTCTCAAGAACCCACTGTAGTTTCTTATTTCCTTCCATTTCTAGTCTAAACTTCTCTGACCAATTTAAAAGATCTTCTAAAATGTGACCCTATCCTACTCTTCCAGGTGCTTTCCCACTAACCTCACATGTCCTTCCGTTCAATTAGGCTTCTCTCCTCATGGTCTCCTGTGTGCTAGTTGCTCGCTTCCTATCTTTGCTCATTCTGCTGCTTTAACCTAAAAAGCTCTCTCTACTTATCTGTCTAGCCTCAAAGTCCTATCAGTCTCTGCAAAGTCCAGACCAGTTACTACCATTTTCCATACAGCATCATTCACTGAGCATGCCAAATTCAAGAACGTCCTTCCATCTCCAAACTGCACTTACAGTTTTATTAGTATTTCATTATACATATCCTGTATTATGTTTTGCCTCTTAAAAATATTTTTTAAATTAGAAAAGTAATAAAACCACATGTAGAATGTTTGGGAAGTAAAAAAGGAAAAATTACTCATAATTCCATTTCCATAGTTATTATTTTTATAATATTTCCTTTCTGTTTTTTTTCATACTCATACGACTTATACAATTGGAATCCTTGTTTGTATAGTAGATATTTTTATAGAGCATAGATGCCCTCTTAACCAATTTAATTTATGTAGATATTTCATAATCAAAACAATTTGAGTGCACAATATATAAAAGATTTGATATATCTTAAACATTTAATATTGAATTAAAAAATATAAATGTGCACTCATTTGCCAATATTCTAAGGTAGGGCTAAATGTTCTCTTTGAATATATGTCCTCTGATTAGGATTCTGAAGCATTTTCTTGCTTAAACCACATCCATAAGGCATTGCCATCGTTTTTAATGATTCCCTATTTCTGGACATTTACATTAGTACACTCAGTCAGCGAATAGTGTTTGAGCACATACCAAGGCCAGGGGCTGTTTTGGGTGCTGGGGATACATGGTGCACAAGACAGACAAAATTATCAGCTAGTGATGGATCCAGGCAGAGAACTGATATAGGGGGATAGAAAGTGACTGGGTCATAGGTAGCAGGTAGCAGGAATGTCCTCTCTTAGAGGTGATATTTCAACTAAGAGCTAAATGGCAGGAAGGAGCTATCCACATGCAGCTCAGGAGAAACACGGGCCCCAGGTGCAAAGGCCTAGCGGTGGGAACAGCTTGGCTTGTTTTGGCTGTAGAGTAGTGGGTAACAGGACAAGTCTCATGAGACTGGGATAAAGAGGTCAACAGGGGTCACACAGGGAGAATGTTCCTTTACCCACATTCCTCAATACTTAACATTTTGCCCCCATTAGTTTCCTTATACTCTTTTGCTCTTTCTGTCTCTCTACTGCATGACAACTAAACGGACTCTATGATCCTTGGCTGGGGGGGGAAATGCTATGAAGGACAGCATTGGAACAAATGAAGCAATTGGAATATGGACCATAGTCTTGGTGTTCTTTATATATATGTGTGTGTGTGTGTGTGTGTGTACGCACATTTTGGAAACGTGCAACCACAAGGAGGAGTTCAACAGATGTCAAGGACTTACTCTTTTCAATTGAGCTGCCAATCACGGCACTGTATTCACCCACACACTCATACACACATGCGCGCACACACACACACACACACACACACACACCACTTCCAGCAGTTTTATTCTCTAAAGAGTGGTCCAACCCTGGTCAAAGTGAAGCCACGAGAATTTCCAGAAAAGGCTCCGATGGCTTCAAGTCTTGCTTTTAGATTCTGTGACGCTTTGCTCAGGCCTCCTGGTTTGCTCAGTTATCTTCTCTCTGCTTTTCCTTTGTATCAATCAGCACTGGCAAGGCCAGGACAGCTGCTCTCAGCCGGCCATGTCTAGCTGCCACAGCACTCGCCTAAGCCCCTGAGATGCCCTTGACAGCTCCATGGTTCTCATCCCTTCTGTCTCTAGCCTGACCTCCCCTCAGAACCACACTCCAGCAGCTCTCAGACAACCCCTTTGTAATGTAAACCACTCATTCCTTCTTTTCAACCCCTGCCCCTGTTGGGCCATTAGCAGGCACTCAATTGTTGGCCCCCTGTCACCACCATCACAGTTAAGTCACTATTGTGCTTCACCAACAGAATGGCTGCAGTTCCAATTGCTACTTTATTATTAATAATTCCTGTGACAATCACTCCTTCCTTCCTACTATTACCATTGTCCTTAAAACAATGTTGTTGTTGCCACTCAAGAGAGGTGCTGTGTATGTACCTGTTGGTTGATAAATTAATGTACATAAGGTTAAACTGCAAAAATTAGAGCTCTTTAGCTAGGAAATTCAAAGGCTAGGGGAATAATATGAAAAGGCTTATAAAATCATAAGCAAAATTAATACTGAGCACAGTATGGGCTTATTTATTAAATATTAGAATTTTGAACTAAGGGGACTTGTGTGTGTGTGTGTGGGTGTGTGTGTGTATCTTTACTGAGATATAATTCATATACCACAGAATTCACTCATTTAAAGTGTACAATTCAATGGTTTTCAATATAGTCATAGTTGTGTGATCATTACCACAATCAATTTTAGAACATTTTCAGAAGGCGTCTGTTGAAGCAAGAGAGAGTTTTAGATCAAACTAAGCTATATGTTCCTCTACAGAGCAAGGGAAAAAAACCTGCAACACCACATATGGAACTTGTTTCTTACAAAAGATGGTACACATTGAAGATATAAAGAGGCTTAGAGGAACTCTGAAACATTATGGAGGACAAATCATGTCTGCTTTCCTCCTTCAAAATTAGTTCCTGGGTGTGACTGTCAGATACAGGATATTCTACATGGTGAATCACGATGTTTTCCAAGGTTTGATTATAAAGGCCCAACTGGGGGCAGGGGGGCGGAGGTGAATTCTTCAGATTAAAGTCCAAAACTCAGCTGAAAACGCTTAACCCTGTAGCATCCTTAAAAGTCAGAGGTGACAGCATCTTCTGTGTGACGTGAACATCTGCTCAGGCAAAATGAATCTAAGAGGCCTGGCTGACTGCAGACAAGGCAGCCGTCAGATGGAAGTAGTTTGAATCACTGGCTGATGGAAGCCATGTTCAAATCCATGTCCAGAAATAAAACGTCAAAGCATTCTGTTTCTAAACCCCAAACCCTCTAGGTCCTTCGTTAAAATTGCTTGTGAAAATCACTATGAATTAGAAGCAATACAACATCATATAAGACTGAAAGGTTCTCTGTGAAGGAGGGAATGTTTTTAGACCAAGTAACCTTTCTCTGTTAAGGCTGCACTGACATGCTAATAGTTTCCATCAATGCTTAAATGGTTTCAGGAAGCACACACACAATATGTAAGATCAGCGTGGCAGAGGAAACTTACAGACCGAGCTTGCAAAAGTGTCTTAGAAAGGAAACAGCTTAATATAATAAAGGGAGTTACTACTTCCTGTATTAGGAAAATAAAAGCAACAGCAACATTCATCTGAATGAAAGCAAAACTACTCAGCAAAACAAATTTCACAGGCAAAAGGACAGCAATCAGCCCTCATCTAACGACCTAAATTTAATGTTTAACTTTGACAACTGGGTAACGTTTCCTCTAATCTTTATTACTTTTAATTTTCTTAGGCTACTTCCCATTAATTACACGATATGTATATAAAGGTGCCAAATAATTGTTTATAAAAGGAAACAAAAGTGCTCAAAATAGCACGGCATGGTTAAAAGATGCTGAACTCAGTTGGGTTTGTGTACATTTGTGATTGTATAATTAGTAGCACGTGAGGAATAAAAAGCAGAGGCCATGATGATGTGTATGAGCCACATAATTTATGGACATTTAGCTCACATGTCCTCCCCACCCATGCAGCTATAAATTTATAAAGGCACTGTACAAGGAACACAAATTAATCTAGCACCAGAAGGTACTCTTGAATTCTACTGTAGAACAAAAAAGTTAAACAGTAACACTAGAGAAAAATAAACACAATCTATTCTTTAAAATAAGATGGGGACTTCCCTGGTGGCACAGTGGTTAAGAATTCGACTCCCAACGCAGGGGATGCGGCTTCGATCCCTGGTCAGGGAACTAGATCCTACATGCATGCCACAACGAAGAATTCGCATGCCACAACTAAGACCCGGCACAACCAAAAAAAAAAAAAAAAAAAAGATGGAAAATTAGTACTGGGAAGGCATCATAGTGTACTAGAAAGAGATGGACTTCGGAAATAGTTCACGTAGTATTGTGCCATGGAAAAGGGTCTTCACCCCTGGGGAGCCTCTGTTTACCCATCAGAAGGAAGGAGACAAGTACACCATTCTTGGGACACTGTGAGGATTAACTGAGATAATGCCTTTGCAGAGTACCAAGCTCATAGTAAGCACTCAAAACGTGCTTTCTTATCAACTACTCTTAAAGATCTAAAAGGAATTAGATGTCTTAAGGGCTCATTTTGTGTTAGGTACCGCATTCCATGTTTCATACATCTCTCAAAACCCAGATAAACACTGTCTTTCTGATTTCCTGACATGGACATGGAGATCAGGGGAGGTGAAGTAATTTGCTTAAGGCCATTCAACCACTAACAAGTAGAAGCAATATTTAAATCCAGGCCTTTGCAATTCTACAACTAGTTAACAAACTGTATTGAATAGCCAGGCCAAGAATATTTACTGAATTCCCCTTTCATATGAAGAGCCAAGGAGATGGAGAGGACTTCATTTCACATTCTAAAGGAAGGGTCATGGTATCCGAGGACTGACATATAAAAGATGCTTTTCGCCGTCAAGCAAATACTTTAAAGTGCTATTTTTAATTGAACATTTATAGCTTTACTTTTTAAAGGTGGCGATTCTGCTTTCTCTACCCTCCTGCCTCACGGCCAGAACGCCACCTGAAAGAAGTGCCACAAGGCAGAGTGAAAGAAGCATAAGCATCCCTGTTTCCAGATCTACCATGTACTGGGCATGTGGCCTTGGGCAAATTACTAGACCTTTCTGAGCTTCAGTTTCCTCATTTGAAACATGGAAACAAGAACAAGTATGCCCACTTCCCCAAGGCTATTTTGAGGATTAACTAAAATATATGCACTTTCTATACGTCAATGCTGAACCTGACGTATTATTCATTATAAGACCCAACCTTGGTACATTAGAGTTACATGTACCATGACAAATTCTTCTAGACATTATTGCACTTCACCCTTAGCAGAGCGCCTGGCATAAAGTAAACTACACATACAATGATAATATTTTTTTCCTTTTCCCTCAAGGAAGAGGTAGAAAATAAGAAGAGGTGGTGAGGGGAGAAGCATCTTAACTGTTGTGAACAGGGCCTGGGCTACCAGCTGCCCTGAAGAACCAATGTCAGTCATCAAGGATGAATGGATGACCAGCCACGCTTGGGTTTGTCCCCATCCAACCTGAAATACCTCAGATTTCAGTGGTAGCCATGGTCAGTCTCTCTACCCCTCCTCTCCCAGTGACCTGCATGTATCCCAATTTGCTGTTGGCAATGATCTGGCCTGGAGCAGCTTGGGGAAAAACATCATTCTGCTAAATGCTGTGTAAAGTAAAGACACTGAGAAAAAAACTTGAAAGTCTAAAAGGATATTCTGGATGTTCACCATGAGTAATTGCCATGTTGGGACTGGCAACTAAAACTGCATTGCAGGGATATTTACCCAATTTTCATAAAAACTATTATGGCTTTATTTTCAAAGCAAGTAACTACAGAGCCATGTGGCTTGTCGGTAAATGTTCAAGTGATTAACTGAGAAATGGGGTGGGTGGAAGAAGGCTGTGAGGCATACGAATTTGAGAAAAACAAAATTTAGAAAAAGATGTTTTTTGAACTGTGAGAGCTAAAAGCATTTGAGTCTGTAGAATGATGTTCCATATAACAGTGCTAAGTCCTAGACCCCAGGAGAGAGAGGAGGGAACATTGGCATATCCATTTCAATGGTTATTTTTGAACATGCCCAGTTAGGTTTTCAAATTCAGGCTTCCTTAGAGTTAAAATCTTGGCACAGACCAAGAGCCAGTTGCAAAGCCAAAGCGCATTTTTTAGAATTAGCCCTGTTACAGGGGTGGGACACCCTCCTGCTTTCCTGGGGTGCAGGCCGGCCCTGCCCTCTCCTATCCCTGGTGGGAATGACCTGAGCCCAGACCAGGGTCTGCAGGGCAGAAGGGCTGCCAGAGCGTCTGGGGGAGTAGGGAGGGAGGAGGTTGGGTTTCCCAGGGCAAGGTTAGTGAGACCTCCTATTCCACTGCCATACAGCTTTGCCTGTGCAAAACTAATAACCTAGGGTGCAAATGGTGCATAAGAAAGTAACTGAAGCTGGGCTCCGGAACCTGACAACCGCAACAAACCCTTCTGTATCGATACTGCCAATGGCTGTCTTCTGGACCCACTACGGAATGTTTAATAAGTCCATCCCTACCACCCCCCCACCATGGAGCTCCTGGTGCCACCACCAAGGCTGCCACCCTCACAACCACCACCACCACACGGCTGGGCAGTGACAGAGCTAGACTTAGAGCCAGATCTGGCTGGCTCCAGGGCTTGTGCTCCCACATGCTTTGCTTTATCCCATAACCAGAGTCAAAAACTGGCTTTCCTCCCCAAAACACTGCAGTGGGGCATATCACAGGACTACACTCTGCTACTGACCATTGCCATTCAATATAGGTCCTCATCTCTTCACAAATACCAGGGCAGAAGGACATGCCTTCCCGTCAACCAGCCCCCAGGGAGCGTGTCCACGTCTTCAAAGGGCCCAATGCTCACTTCTCTATAAAGACATCCAACTTGGCGCATGTGCCAGCACGCCAGATAGGGGAGAAAAGGCCACTGATACAAACAGAATTTTAGATTTTTCCAGTGAAAAGCTACTTGACTCCTGAGGGCTATTTTTTTTTTTTTTTCCTTAAAAAAATTTTTTTTTTCCTGATGCCTGTTCTGGATATGTGGGGAAATGTGTAAGTAAGTGACATCCTGAAAGGATGAAGCAAACATGACCACACCTGAAGGCTGGTAATTTAAGACAGGTACTGCTTTCCTATAGACAGCATTTCTTTTAGTTTTTTCCAAAAAAAAAAAAATGTTTTAAACTCTTAGTCTAAATTACTTTCTCTAAAAAAGCTTTCAAGATAGGGCTAGTCACATTCCATTCCTATCCCCATGACTTGATCATTTCTACCATGTAAAAGACATTCCCGGAGGATGTGGAATCAGTATAAAATTAACACACTAACGATAATTCATGCAAAATATATATGTTTAGTAGCATTGTAATGAACCAATAAATATTTATTGCTTGAAAATATGAGATTAGGGAATTGCTTCTTTTATGGGAAACCAGTCAAAAGGTAGTCTTTCACCTTTCAACTTGAGCTGTTACAATTATTAGATTAACAATTTTTTTGTTAACTTTAAATTTCAAGGCTAAATTTTCCATAAAGTTAAAATGCTACAAAAATGTATTTATCATGAAATTAGAATGATGAAGGAATATGTCAATAAACGTAGAATCAATATAATCAGGCCTGAGTAAAAATGTAATAGCTGTTGTCACATAAAATAGTACCGCAAAATATTCCTAAAATGTCAAAATAGTCACTTGGAAAAATTTCAAGTTGTGTGAGGTGAAGACTCAATTCACTTTTATAATAAAAATATTATACAAGAAAGAATTACACATATTTTCTAGAGAAAGTCTCATTAGAAATAAAGCGAACTTCTGGGACACGAGTTACACCTCTGTAATTCTGCAGCAAAAGACTCTTCCCTCCAAACAGGATGCACTGAGTGTTTAACACATTAATTATCATCCTTCATCAAGCATAAAACTAACAGTCAGGAAATACAGCTGCAATAGCACAATTATCAACACACTCAGACTACGCCCCGCAGCAAAGAAAGCAAATGGGTTGCTTTTCATTAACAGAGCTTGGCACACCTCCCCAAAGACAATGTTTTCTTTCCAGCCGGCATCCCAAAAGGCATTTAAGGGGCTATTTGCTTAGGTAGAGCCAAAGAACAAGTAAATCATGAAAATATTTAATTAAATGTCAAAATATTCATTATTGATATACACGGCCATTCATCTATATACATATGTGTGTACACATATGTATACCTACATGTATTGAAAGATGATTTGATCAAGCCAAAATCTTTTATATAAAAGACTTGTATTTTTAAAACATTATTAGTGCAAGAGGGTTGGTAAGTAAGTTTATAGTCCATGCTTGACTGTGATACATAAGGTATTCATGGTTTTCATTCTCATAGTTTGTGGCACACAATATGATATGCAACGTGCCTCCGTCTATGCAGTAATGGGCCGGGTAATAACTGTTCTATGACACGGGTTTGAGTCCATATAAAGAAAGTAATTAGCTACTAGCTTCAGATTCTAATATAACATGTCATCATTGAAAGCCTAGATGAATAGCATTCTAAAGAGATAATAAAAGCATAGTTTATTTGGTTGACTTCTGGACACTTAACATTCTTAACATTATTATAATCTTATTACACCTTAACAGATGTATGACTCCTACCGAATTTATATTACAATTGAACTACAAACTGTTAGTTAAACCATAATTTAAGGAAGGCTTGGGGGATGTAAAAGGCAATGGGTAATCATCTGCCCCAAATATTTGGAATTATATCTGAAGCACTGCCATCAAACTTTCACTAAATTCTCTGCCCAGAAATCCTCTAGCATAATCAGCTTGGTCCTCTCTGCAGGAAAAATATCACAGCAAAATTTAAGGAGTCATATTTTCCTCAGCACAGAAGGCCAGGGATACACATAGGATTCCTCTATGCTTGTGGCACAACTTCAATTTCATGATTTTATACTGTACTTTATATGCAATTAACTCAAATCTGAACCTCTTTAAAACTGTATCTGAGATAGGCATTATCTCATCTTCCATCTGGCCAACTTGTGTTATGTACAGTTGTCTTTCAAATGACTGATAACCTTTGTATTTATTATAATATAAACTCTGACACACATTTATGCCCTAAAACCTAAAACTTGCTGCCTTACCAAAGATTAATCCATGGGATTCTGCTCAGGCCTGTGTAAGAAATGTGAGTAGTGTGAGTTATAATAATTTTAATCAATCTGTCTTGGTCGGGATAGCTGCTTCCTAAGGTGCCGAAAGCAGCAGTAAATCACAGAGAAGGCATGCAGTCCTTACCAACAGCTGTAACATAGCCAGTGTGATAAGGAAGGCTGCGGGTTCGCTGTGTGCAGAACATCTGGCTGGACCAAGGATGATGCACAATAAATAAAAGGTCCGTCCCCTCAAGTACTTATAGTTCAACTGTGTTTACTATGCCGCATGTCAGCAAGCACCAATGAAAGAGTAAGTGACCAGCTGACGAGGGGATCAGGAAAAACAAACTCGATGGCCAGGGGATCTGTCTGGGGTCAGGTCAGGTACATCACAAGGTGAGTGGACTGTCTTGCGTTCCTCTTGGGACCTCCAATTAAAGGGCCATGGTCTTAAAGTGTTTCTGTCTTAGTACTTTTGTAGATGCAGTGACATTATAAACATCTCAAAATCAAAGAGTTGTTTTAGGGCAAAAGAAAAAAGAAAAATCTTCTTAATGTTTTGTCAAGCAAAGTGATGAGACCTACTTACAAACTGCCTGAAAAATTACAAGGAAGGTAATTTCAAGGTGAAGTTTAACTAGTTCTTTCCTGGTCTTTTCCTTTCAAAGATACGACCTGGCAACAAAGCACCCAGTGTTCTGTCACCATTCTGAAAATCCTTTTAGAACCCAAATCACTTCCGTATCTTGATATGTATTCACCCTCAGCAACCATTACAGAGCAAAATGATTCCACCTTCAGCTGTAATACTGAGAACCTGACATTTTGCATGTATTCCTTTTGGGTTGAGAAATCATTGAGTTTAATGTTGCTTCTTCAATTAGAAAATATGACTGTAGTGTGAGGAAAAAATCATATTCTATATGGGATGGTACTCACAGAATAAAATGATATTTGTTAGAAGTAAGGGAAGAAAGGAAAATGCCTTCTTAAGTGAGTATATTTTAATTTAATAAGTAAAAAGTAATAAAGTGTATAGATTTGCACAACTTTCTCTTTAGCAACGTCAAACAAGTATTTTAAAGCAGCAGGGCCAATCATTAGACTCAAGTTCACCACAATTCATCTCCCAGTAACAAGTACCAAGGTTCAACCTGTGTTTTTGGATGGCTGTGGCTTATTGTTGTATTGAATACTGATGTGGTAAAAAAGACTCTACTGGGGGCATAATTCTCTCTTTGACATTTAGAGTCTGTTATAATAATGATGCTTGCTTCAACAGACATTGCTGGTGATAGAAACAAATCTTTACTTTTTATAAGATTTTCTAATGGCCTCTCTAGCTTTCATACCTTTAACGTAGTGAATTCATATGGCTGATAACCTTTGAAGCTCTCATGGATGGCTGCCATAGTGTGAGAAGTTTTCTCCCAAAAATGGAGCAGAGTGGTCTGTAAAGAAAGACAGTAAAGCTATTAGCATTTTAAATGCCCAGATCTAATCAGGGGTCCTAGAGAAGTGTGCCCATCTGTGCCTTTCAAGGTTTGTTTGGTTTTTTAAAAATATTTATTTATTTATTTGGTTGCGCTGGGTCTTAGTTGCGGCATGCGAACTCTCAGTTGCGGCATGTGAACTCTTAGTTGCGGCATGTGAACTCTTAGTTGCGGCATGTGGGATCTAGTTCCCTGACCAGGGATCGAACCTGGGCCCCCTGCATTGGGAGCACAGAGCCTTAACCACTGGACCACCAGGGAAGTCCCCCTCAAGGTTTTCTAAAACACGATTTTGACTTATCTCTGCAGCCTTGTTTCCTACTATGCCCCTACTTACACCCTGTATTTCTGCCAAACTTAATGGCTCCCTGTTGCCCTACAGCTCATGCTGCTCTGCCACCTGGGACATTCTCCTCTCCATTCTCTTTGTACTTGTCCCATCTGATCCATCCTCCAAAACCCAGGGCTAGTCATTAACAATGGACTTTTGTGATTCCCTCAGCTGATTCCATTTCACCCTCTTCAAGCCTCCATTGGATTTTGTAGATCTCATTTCACTTAGCACACCCTGTTCTGCCCTTGAGGTAGAGAAAATATAGTCAGATGTTACTGTCTCTGACTTCCTTTCTAAATTTTAAGTTCCTTGAGGACAGGAAATCTGGTTTTATCCACTGTATATTCTTTACAACATCCAGAGTTTGCCTCCCACCCTCAGTTGGTGCTCAATAGTACTGTTGATGGATGCGAGTGACATTCTGAAGGAACCGAGAGGCAACGAGGAGACAAAAGCAAGTTCATTAAATTATGGCAACCTGATGAGGAAGTGACCATGCCGTGAGAATTACAGCAACAATGCTAAGGGAGTTCAGAGGAGGCTTACTGAAGGAGGGGACACTCTGTCTGGTACCTCAGAGTGGAATTTGGAAAGGCACAAGTGGAAAGGGAGAGGACGCAGGCAGGGGGAACCACCTAAATAGATGCAGGGAAGTGGGGAACTACAGTGTATATACAGGGAATAGCTGACATTCGGTTTGATTAACTGTAGGATGCTAAAAAAGAGAGATGTGGGAAGTAAATTATGAGAAAGGCAAGCTGAACTTCATTAAGCCCAAACCATATTTTGGGTTCAAACACCATTTTTCTGTTATCTAAACCTTGCAACATTCTTGGTCCGCTGCAACAAACATCACTTTGTTACCTGGTATGTTGCTAGCATATGAGACAAGAGATTGCATCTGCTCGCTCCCAGAAGATCCACTTTTTGACACACATCCATCTTCAATTTGTCAAAGCTTTTTTTGGCAAGGCGAACTTGTGTTTGCACCTATGAAAGTAAAAGAGAATCTCTGAACCACTCAAACTATTTGGTTAAAATTTGTCAGTAAGAAAACACCAATAGCGGGATTAACTCTTTCATGTAAGGAAACACCTTTGAAAATTCCAGGCAGTGAGAAGATGCTACAATATCCATTCTTTACTTCCAAAGGACCTAAATGACAGTACTGTATATCATGATTTTACAGCAGACTTACCATCCTAGTATTTTTCTCAGTCGAGTGGTAGAACTCCTCTCCTCTCAAGGCATTCACAAACTGACCATAGTGGGGAGAAGTCTGGAAACACGCAGGGTGGTAAGGGGATAATATTTGCCTTACTGTTTTCCTACGGTTCTTTGAAGCTGACTTCCCCATATACTCTTCACTCTCCTTCCCCTAATGTTAACATCTTACATAACATGGTACATCTGTTAAAAACATGAAATTAACACTGATACAATCCTATTAACTAAACAACAGATGTTATTCAGATTTCACCAGCTTTTCCACTAATGTCCTTTTTTTCTGTTCCGAGATCCAATCTAGGAAATTGTGACACTGCCTAAAAAACTTTTCCCATTGACAAACTTTCAACTTTTTATTATTGCATATGTACACCAGCAATCCTCCATCCATCCCTAAGCCGTGCAGTAATTCAGGGTTTGAGGGAAGGTCAGGAAGATTCAGAAATGTTATTCTACATATTATTTGATAATAATACAGAAAGTTTTAAAATTTAATACAGCTACATTAAAAATAGTGGAATCAAAATTTCCCCTTCCTCTAACCTGAAGCATCACTATATCCTATTTTAACCAGGGAAAGGTAGTCACATATTAATTTTTCTCAGATAATTCATGCAGTTGTAGTTACCAGGTAGGTAACTGGGAGTTGGGAATAATGCTGACTCATTAATGGTAGCTCTTTCATCACAGGATACCTCCAGTGGGTATCTCCGGGGACTCGAGGACAACGTCTACCTTGATCACCATTATATGATAGGCACCTGGCGACCTGGTACAAAGCAGGTGCTGAATATATATTTGGTGACTGAATCAAGAAAATTTCCAGACCATTTCTAAAGGTAAAGTACCTGAGTACCATTTTAAAGTAGAACCTTTAAAGTAGTCTTAAAAGTGATAGTTTTATTTTTTAATAAAAATAAACATGAAGATTATTTGATTTAAAATATATTAATTTTACCACTAATAATTTATATTCACAGCTTTTAAAATTATAGGGTATTATACAGTAATAGTAGCAATTGACACAATTGTTATCATTTGTAACAATTTAACAATCAAAACAATTCAGCAATAGATATAATTCAAAATTAATATTATACAATCGACACAAGTGAACAATTAATACAACTCACTCATCACATGCCAGCTGTATTCTCTGTTAGCCTCTGTTATTGCCCTCTGATGGCTGAGGGTCAGAGGCTTCATCAGGGGAAGTAACTGACAGGCAGGGCTGGCATTCTAGATTAGCCTGCCTGACTCCAAAGCCACGCTCTTCTGCTGCCCCAAACGACTTCCACTAACCATTGCAAAATCAAGAAGCTCACAATTATGATTCTACCCAGAAGCACAAGTTTTCCTGTAGGCTTCTGTGGAATTGGAAAATAATCAGGCAGTACATTTAATACCATATCGACAGAATTAATACCCTATATGAATAGGGTCTTGTTTCTGTAGCTGTGTAAAGCATTTCCTAAGAATTCCTCTGTATTCCTAAGCCTACAGAGCTTGGAAAACCAGCAAATGAAGCCATCCAGCTCCTCTCAAAGCACACCATGAGCTTAAATAAATCCCAGAACTCGATCATTCCTCACTGTGGAGTGGAGAGACTCTAGGGAAAGCTACTGGGGCGTAAGGACTATAAAAAGAGTTAGGATGTGTTGAGTATCAGTGATTTTCTGCCTGCCTTTGAGAGGAATAGGCATGATACAAAAGAGAAAACCCAAGTTCCTGAAGGGAGAAGTGGAAGAGTGTGGAGGGCAAAAGTTTAAGCAGCTGAGAGTTTCACTGCAGGTCCCCACTGGTTCACCAGTTGCTCGAGCCAGGAAGAACTCCTCAACTGGGATCCTGAGAGGCCTCTGTCTTTACCCTTTCCTCCTGAAGGGGAAGGAGATAAATACACGTGTGAGCTTTCATGTATGCATTCATTCAACACATGCTTAGTGAGCGTGAGCGCCTATAATGTGTCAGGACCAGTGCTCGGCGCTGGGAGGTCTGTAAAGGAATGAGACACATAGCAGGCGGTCAATAAATACTTAAGAATGAATGCACAGAGGCACAAGGACCCCCCTAGTCTTTTAGAGAAGACAGATAAGTTAGCAACTATATTATTATACAATGGGAAAAGTAAAACAACAGAACTAAGAGTGAAGACAGAGGTAGCACAGACAAGGGAATGATTAATGCTGGGGGTGGCATGGGCAGGGGTGTTGATCAATGGCATTAAAACCCCAACTGCAGGCTTTCTAGTATCCACACCCTTAGCCCTGTAACTTTGTAGTTTCCTCCCACTCTGACACTGGGCTTGGTATGTGACTTGCTTTGGTCAATGGGCCAAATGTGATGAAACTGGAAGCTTGGGGAAAAAAATGCTAGCATGCTTACACTTTCTCCCTCCCTTCTCTGAGACTGCCGTGAGAACATGCCCAGGTCAACCTGAGAATGTGCCTGGGCTGGCCAGTTGGAGAGGTGCTGAGGCTTGTGCATGCAAGAGACACGAGGAGGAGAGCCCAGTGGTCCCAGCAAATCAGCCTTTGGCAAGCTGATGCCCAGACATGTGAAGGAGGCCAGCCATGGTCAGCAGAGCCTCTCCCCTCCCCACAGCTCACAGGTGAGCCCAGCAGAGACCAGAATTGCTGTGCGAACCCACAGACCTGTGAGCAATAAGAAATGCTTATTGTTTTAAGCCATTGAGTGTTACAGTTGCTTATTTCATAGCATGATTGGGGCCATATACATAACTGATATAAACGGTAAGTAGGGGGCAATGAAGGCTTCTGAGATGGCGGGATATCTGAGGTGAGTCTTAAGGCATGAATAGGAGTACATAGTAAATACAAGGTAGCCATGAAGCTGGCCTGCTTATGCGGAGGTTCTAGATTTTTCTAATTAAATACAAATTACTTTTCTGTGGGGATGTGAATTTTGCTTTTTCCTTTACATTAACATAATCAGTTACACACAGATATTCTTTTATCCTAGAAGAAAACTTAATTCTTTTATAGATATTCTTTTATCCTAGAAGAAAACTTAATTCCCTTGCTTATAACACAAAGCTCATGAATTAACATACATTGAAATGTGCCTTAATTTAATTTTGTCTGAATTTTGTAAAGTAATTTTAGAAACCTAGAAGACGACTTCAGCACTTGACCCAGGGAGTTCTGAAAGGCCATATGCTTTGTGTGTCAACAATGATTATTAAAATACTTAATGCGCTGCTGAGTTGCCAAATGTTGAGCCCTTTCCCTGCCAAACAAGGAGGATGTTACACTGTTGGGCACTTTGAATACGGCAAAGTTCATTTAATATTTTGTGCTCCATGTCTGTTCTCTAAAACACATTTCCAGTCTGCAGCCCGAGGACAAAACACCAAGGACACAGGCGAGCACAGGCCACCATCAAGAGCCCAATTTCATATGCTTCCAGATGCACTTAAGTAAAAAATGTTTTGATTATTATTCCTTTCAATCCCAAATAAATTATATTCAATTGCAGAAACATCTTGAGGAGCTCCTGTAGTTTTCAAGGTTCTTTAAAAAAATCTTCAAATAAATGTATCTTTTTTTATTTCTTAATTTTACTCCTGTTGCCCCAGCTTTGTTCTCTTATTCTCCAAGCTCTAGGAAATGATCACTTATATTTGACCCTCTTTAGCATGGGTCTTGCCTTCCCAAGGCTGCAGAAATTCAATTCACCAGAGAAAGGAGTAATGTCTTGTGTGCCAAAACTACAGTGCACTTCTCTGTACTTACTCGTCCTAACCTGAAATTCTACCTCTTAGCCCCAACTTGAACTACATATGATGAAGCCAAAGCTATTCGTACTCAGTACAATCTGGCTTCTCCATTCAGTGGGAAAAGTCTTCATATTACTACACAACCAAATAATTTGAGAGTAGCTTTGCATTTTTTTCCTAGTGTTTTCTTTCCTTTAAAAGTAAAATAAAGCCACACCGCCCATCTTACTCTTACTTTTACACTGTCTTCTAGGAGATGGATTTGCCTCTCTCCCTCTATCCATTCACTTAGTAAATATATACTGAGTATCTTCCACGTGCCGATAACAGTGAGCAAAATGGAGGCCTCATGATGACAGTCCAGTGGGCATTTTCATAGCAGTGAGGAAATAACTACAAACTGAGTGAGGTGATCAGAAGGAAAGCCACACAGTTCCATTAGAATGATTTACCAAGAAATCTGAACAAGAGGATGTTCTGGGAAGTGGTGCTCAAGCTCTCTTCTGAAGGACTGAGCATGGTTAATTGTGCAAGGATAGAGAGCTCCAGCAGGGGGAGGAGGATGTGCAAAGGCCCTGGGGTAGAGGGCAATAAGACAGGCCCCAGAAAACTAGTGCAGCTGGATTGCTGAGAGCAAACAGAAAGGTGGTATGAGATGAGGCAAGAGAGGTGGGCTGGGGCATATCTCAGGGCCTTGGAGGTGTGCTCAGGATTTTAGTTTTTATCCTAGAAGCAGTGGAAAAACATTGGAGTCTTTGAAGCAAGGAAGAGATAGAACCCTATTTTCAGTTTGAAAAGATCACTCATTGCAGTGTGTGGATGGATTGGAGGGAGATGAGAATAGATGAGGATAGATCTAGAGTCAAGGGGAGAGATGATGGTAGCTTTAAACTTGGGTAGTGATGCTAGATATGGAAAAGAATGCTCTGATTGGAGAGATATTTAGGAGGTAAAACAGACTGGACCTGGTGAGGGGTTAGATGTTGGGGGTATAGAGGATGACTCCTATGTATCTGACCACCCCAAGCCCAGTATCACTGTCTAATTTTCCTTTTCCACCAGATGATTCTACTTATGTCAGTTCTTGTAGACACCTCAGACCACATCAGGATTCTTGGCTTGCTTTCTCAACCAGTTCTCAATACTCCTCCCTCATTAACTTGATCTATTCACCCCTATCTATGCATCCTGCATTCGGAGAAAAATTTTAAGATCAGAGAATATATGAATTACTTCTTTTGACTTTTAGGAAGGTGCCACAAGACAAAGTCTAGCCTATCTGAAGTCACTTGGAAAACAGAAGGTCAGATATTTGGCTTCATTAAAAGAAGACTGTTTTTCTGAGGCCAACATACTAAGACCTCCAGAGGGTCAGATGATCAAACATCTTGCTGAGTCATTTTACTGGACCTGATTTATCCTATACTTATCCACTGATGGCAGGAGCAATTGTGACATTGTATTACGCACAGAAGTGTGTATAAGTGACTGGGTGTGCAACATGCAAGTGTGTGGGCAGCCAGGTGTAGACTTTAGGAGCTATCTATTTTTGGTCTTCCCTTAACAAAACCCTCACCCTGCTTTCAAAAATGTTCCTTTTCTTTATTCTAATAATGTGGCTTAAATGGGGGTTGTTGGTATGCTCTTTTATAGACCACCCCTCCACTCCTACTGACTGGCCCAGGGATAAGCACCTTAACCCAAGTTGAGTCAGTCACAAGGCACCATGGATGCCTGATTCAGGGAAAGGCACTTGGTTCAAGCTGGACGAATCAGAGCCCTTCCTCAGGATTTTTTAACTTGCAACTAGAGAAAATAAGTCTCAATCCTTTTCTAGGGACTTCCTGCACTAAGGGCAGGAAGTCGTGGCATTTGAATTTCCTGTGGTATGAATAAAATTGGTCTGAGAGAATAAAGGTGATATATAGAGAAAAGCATAGAAGAGACAGAGTCCTAGTGGCATTCAAATTCCTGGATCCCATTGCCCTTCCTATGGTCACATGAGATTTCTCCCTTTGCCTCAATTAATTCAAGTTTCTGCTACGCGGAACCAAGCACTAATACAGGCTGTTCACTTTTGCCTTCTTGGAAATTCATATGAAAGGTTCTATGATAAAGATCCTTTTTTAACTTTGATTATTCCAGGTTTCTAAAATTTATTTAAACAGAGAACCCTTCCCATATTTCATATACCACCTATTACATGAAATACATTTTTTAGGGGGGAAATCCCTGTTTTACAGAAGAAGAAATCACGACTTAAGATACTTAACTGATATATAAAAATTAGAATCAAACTCAGGTGTGTTTCGTTCTCTAATTGATGCTCTTTACATTAATCCATGGGACACAGGGTAATTGATCTACCATTGACCATGTAACTCACAGTGTTCCAAGTCTATGACATGCACAATAGGTGCAGGTACCATTTCAGGAATCGACTATGCTGGACTTATCAATTTAGATGTAGGCATAGGGAGACTCCCAAGCCACATAGCCTGAATAGTACTTCTATCAGAAATCTAAGGCTCTTTAGCTCAGACTCCTCAACAAAGTGGAAAGAAACCAGTGCATCAAATTCCCTTAGGTGCACGGTGGTCAGTGGATTCCCTGATTTCTAGAGGAAAAATATGCAGAGAGGGTATCGTTTCATTCTGTGCCAAAAGCTGATGCCAGCACTGTTACCACCACTAGCATCACCACCACCACCATCATCATCATTATTTCTTTTTTAAGGTTTAATTAAGTTTTTAATAGGGTAAACATTAATCTTTTTAAAAACATTTTTATTGGAGTATAATTGCTTTACAATGGTGTGTTAGTTTCTGCTGTATAACAAAGTGAATCAGTTATACATATACATATATCCCCATATCCCCTCCCTCTTGCGTCTCCCTCCCTCCCACCCTCCCTATCCCACCCCTCTAGGTGGTCACAAAGCACCAAGCTGATCTCCCTGTGCTATGCGGTTGCTTTCCACTAGCTATCTATTTTACATTTGGTAGTATACATTAGTCCATGCCATTCTCTCACTTTGCCCCAGCTTAACGCTTCATTACTTTTAATCAGCTTTATTTATGAGGTAAGATTTAATTTTAGGTGTACAACTCGATGAGTTCTTGGACAAGTGTATACAATCATGCAACTACCATCAGAACCATGATATGGAACATTTCTATCACTCCTTAAAGTTCCCACTGCAGTCAATTCCTTCCCTCAAGTCCCAACCCCTGCCAACTACGAATCTGCTTTCTGTCACTACAGATTAGTTCCTTCTAGAGTTTCATATCAATGTAGTCTAGTTTTTTTTTTTTTATGTCTGGATTCTTTCACTCAGCATAACCCCTTGGAGATCAATGTTGTTACGTGTATTTACAGTGTGTGCTTTCTTATTTCTGAGTAGTATTTAATTGTATGGATACAGTGCAATTTGTATACTCATTTGGGTTGTTTCCAACTTTAGGCTATTTTGAATAAAACATCTGAGCATAAGTTTTTGTGTAGACATGCTTTTAATTCCTCTTGGGCAAATATCTAGGAATAGGATTCCTAGATCATACAGTAACTGTAAATTTACTTTTATAAGAAACTGCCAAACTGTTTTCCAAAGTAACTATATCATTTTGCATTCCTACCAACAATGAATCCAAATTCCATTTGCTCCATATCCTCTTTAACACTTGGTATTTTCAGTCTTTTAAGTTCTATCCATTCTAGTGGATGTGTAGTCATAGTTATTATAATTTTAATTTGCATTTCTCTAATGACTAAAGATGTTGAAATTCTTTTTATGTCTTATTTGCCACTTATATATCTTTAGTAATGTGCTTATTCAAATCTTTTGCCTATTTTTAAAAATTAGGTTTGTCTTTTTATTACTGAGTTATGAGTTCTCTATATGGATAATATAAATCCATTATCAGACATAAGTTTGAAAACATTTCCTTTAAGCCTGAAACTTGTCTTTAATTTTCTTAAAAGTGCCTTTTGAAGATAAAACATTTAAAATTTTGATGACATCTAATTTACCAAATTTTTCTTTTATCTAGTTTCTCTTTTTGTGCCTTTTTTACCAAAACATTCCCTAACTCAAGGTCACAAAGACTTTTTCCTGTGCTTTTTCTTCCAGAAATTTTGTATTTTCACTATTACATTTAGATGTATAATCCATTTCAAGTTAATTTTTGTATGGTATGAGGTATGGGTATAGGTTGATTTTGTTTTCCCCACATATGGATATCCAACTGTTCCATGTGTTGAAAAACTGTCCAACTGCCCATTGTATTGCCTTGGTTGGCACTTTTGGCAAAAATCAACAAGCCATTATATGTGTGGGTCTCTTTCTGGACTCCCTATTCTATAATTTTGATGTATATGTTTATCCTTATACTAATACCATGCTGTCTTGATTACTGTAGCATTATAATGAGTCTTTAAGTCAGGTAGTGTAAGTCCTACAATTTTTTTCAGAACTGTTTTAGTTATTCTAGGTTCTTCATATTCCTACACATATCTGAGGGCTAGCTTGACAATTTCTTCAAAAAAGCCTTCAGGATGTTGATTAGCACTGCACTGAAGCTACAGATTTACTGGGAATTGACATCTTAACAATATCTTCAGACCAATGAACATAGTATATCTTTTCATTTATTGGATCTTTAACATTCTTTTAACATTTTGTTTTTCAGATGTTAGTGCACAGATTTTGCACATGTTTTGTTAAATTTATTGCAAAGTATTTCATATTTTTGATGCTATTCTAATTTTTATAAATTTCAAGTTCTAATTGTTCATTTCTAGAAATATGGATTAATTTTTGTAATTTGACCTGATATCCTGTGACCTTCTCAATGATTAGTTTTAAAAGCTTTTTCTGAAAGATTTTTCAGGATTTTCCCTCTCTATAATATATCTATGTTGACAGATCTATGTACATATATCATGTTGTCTGAGAATATAGACAGTTTAACTTCTTCCTTTCCGTTTGTATGTCTTTATTTACTTTTCTTGCCTTATTGAACTGGACAGGATAATGTTGACTAGAAGTTGATGTGAGCAAACATACTTGCCTTATTCCTTATCTCAGGGGAGAAGTGTTTAGTCTTTCACAATTAAGTATGATGTTAGCTGTATGTTTTTCATATATGCCCATTATCAGTTGAAGATATTCTCTTCTACTCCTATTTTGCTGAGAATTTTTATCAGGAATGGATATTGAATTTTATCAAATGCTCTTTCGGGATCCATTGAGATGATCATATGGTTTGTTTTTGGTCTATTCACCTAGTAAATTACATTGACTGATTTTAAATTGACCTCCATTCCTCGGGTAACCACATTTAGTCAAGATTATATTTATTTCTGTTAATAGTCCTTGTTCTGAAGTCTATTTTGTCTGATATTAATGTGGCTACTTCAGATTTCTTTTGATTAGGATTTATAGGCCATATATTAATGTATCTGTTTACTTTTAATCTAGCTATATCTTTATATTTAAACTGTTGCACTGTTGGTGGGAATGTAAATTGATACAGCCACTATGGAGAACAGTATGGAGGTTCCTTAAAAAACTAAAAATAGAACTACCATACGACCCAGCAATCCCACTACTGGGCATATACCCTGAGAAAACCATAATTCAAAAAGAGTCATGTACCACAATGTTTATTGCAGCTCTATTTACAATAGCCAGGACATGGAAGCAACCTAAGTGTCCATCGACAGATGAATGGATAAAGAAGATGTGGCACATATATACAATGGAATATTACTCAGCCATAAAAAGAAACGAAATTGAGTTATCTGTAGTGAGATGGATGGACCTAGAGTCTGTCATACAGAATGAACTAAGTCAGAAAGAGAAAAACAAATACTGTATGCTAACACATATATATGGAATCTAAGAAAAAAAAAAAAGGTCATGAAGAACCTAGGGGCAAGATGGGAATAAAGACACAGACCTACTAGAGAATGGACTTGAGGATATGGGGAAGGGGAAGGGTAAGCTATGACAAAGCGAGAGAGTGGCATGGACATATATACACTACCAAATGTAAAATAGATAGTTAGTGGGAAGCAGCCGCATAGCACAGGGAGATCAGCTCGGTGCTTTGTGACCACCTAGAGGGGTGAGATAGGGAGGGTGGGAGGGAGGGAGACGCAAGAGGGAAGAGGTATGGGAACATATGTACATGTATAGCTGATTCACTTTGTTATAAAGCAGAAACTAACACACCATTGTAAAGCAATTATACTCCAATAAAGATGTTAAAAAAAGAAAAAAATAAATAAAGTGAGTACTGAGACTATTCTCAGCTCTGTCTTGCTTTTGTAAAAATCCAATCTCTAACTCACTTTTCTCCATTTTATCTATAGAGAACTATATGAGACTTAAAAAATATTACCAGTAAGAGGAATTGGAGTTAGTCTGGCG
Source organism: Balaenoptera acutorostrata (assembly GCF_949987535.1). NCBI lineage: Eukaryota > Metazoa > Chordata > Mammalia > Artiodactyla > Balaenopteridae > Balaenoptera > Balaenoptera acutorostrata. The sequence continues at coordinate 63,704,289 of NC_080070.1, forward strand.
TTAAAGTGAATCCACTCTGCTTCAGGATAATCCCATTTTTTTCCCCAAGTTCCTTAAAAACCACCTATATAGTAATCAGTTCTGGATTTGATTAAGAATCAAAGTATATTAAATTTTTGAGTTTTAAAAATTCTCTTTTAAAATAGGACAATATTTGCTTGTTATATCATTTCTGGCATCTCTGTTTCTCAAACCTTACTGGCAGTATTTCTGTGCTTGGATACATGAATTCTTTCTGGGACATAATTTATCTAAGTCTGGTGACTAAGTTATTTAAAAACAACTAATACACATTAGCCCCTTTCATGGACTGAGCCTCAAAGTTTTCCTCAAGAGGTCCTTTCTATCCTTTCCAGTTTTAATACCACCTCCCTTAATGGAGGAGAAAGTATGATAGGAGTTTAATAGTTCTGCTTTCTTTGCTTTTGCCATTAAAATTAAATCATCCAAAATTATTTTCTAGCTCTGTCCACAGTAAAGGTCTAAATATAATGGCTAACTCAGAAGCAATGAGCACCCCTAGCCCCCAGATCATGGTCTCTAACTATCATATCTCTCTTAAAGGAATCAGGGTTCCTTGTTGAAATGGCTGATTCCAGGGTTGGGGCAGGAAACATATAAGATAACCCTGAAATATTATGCTGTATAAGAAAGCAAAGAAGACCACTATCAGGGTCATGTCAAAAGGATTCAGGAGTCAACCTGAAGAGGCTCTCACTAGCTGAAGATGAGACAATTTGAACATCAATAAAGTATTCAGCAACAATTAAAACACACCCAATATATTCAAATCTCTGAGTTCATAATGATACTTAAAAACAAAGAAATGAACAAATTAACTGAAAACCAAAAAACCTCATTGGGCACCTGTAGAGAATGCCAGTGAACCAACTCAATTATTTTGGAAAAGAACCAAACATTTATCCTGACTTTCCTATCAAACTGTACTGACCTGGTAGTCGATGAGGGAAAGTTACTCATTACTGAACCATTCAAATTTATTAATGAAGAAGAAATACATAATATATTAAACCATCTGTTCCTAATAGTGGGCCTGTCGTCATACTCACAACAGTTTTGTTGTTATTAGGAGGTTTCATAAGCCTCAATCATTCCAAGTTTTAGCCTTCCTGATACCACTCTTACTTCTAAGTCCCTTCTTTCCTCCCAAGAAATATTACTGAGCACCTATGGTTCTAGGTGCTGAGCATAAGCAGGAAATAAAGTCTCTGCTTTCATGATGGTTACATTCTACTGGGTAAAACTGGACAATAAACAACAAAAGTAAATCTATTATTTGTTAGATGGTAAAAATGAAGCAGCAAAGGAAAGATATATTTGCAGGGTTTGGGAGGGGTGGTAGAGGAATCTGTTTTAAATGGAATAATCTGGGAAAAGCTTCCTGAGAGGTGATTTTGGACCAGAGATTTGGAGGAAGTGAGGAAGCAAGCCATGCTGATATGGGGGTGGGGGTGGGGCGGGAGTGGCGCATTCTGAGCAGAAAGAATGGTTAATGCAGAGGCACCAAGGCTGCTGTGTGCTTGGCTTGTTCAACGAACTGTGGTCGTAAGTTATATGCTTTAGTTACGTTTAAGGTAGGCTAGGCTAAGCTATGATGTTTGGTAGGTTAGGTGGATCAAATGCATTTTCAACTTATGATATTTTCGACTTACGATGATTTTATTCGGACATAATACCCATGTAAGTTGAGGAAGATCTGTACATGCTTAATGCTGCAGCTGTGATGGTTAATAAGCAGTATTTTGCCAAAAACAAGGAAGATGTGGTTGTCATCTTACTTCATTTCCTCTTAAGCATGCAGTTTGCACTTTAACAATTCAGGATAATAAATAAGCAGTGATAATTTTAAGGTTTTTCATTACTGCTGAAATTACAGATAAAATTGAATATTTTAGCTAGCATTCCCTTTATATGAATTAATAAAACTTAATTCAAGACAACAATTTTGGATCCACCTGTGTAATTAGGACAGGCACACATGTGGCTGACATAATCTCAACGCATTTATACGAACACTTTCATTCAGATACTAATAGGAAAAAAAAGCCAATTTCTTCCCTACTCTGCTTTCACAAGTTCAAGTTTATAACATGTTCTGATCATGAGTATAAAAGTTACCTAGGAGAGTGGAGCACACCAATGCCTCAGGGTGATGTATAAAATATTGTACTAGGAATGTATAAAACATTGTACTAGGAATGTATAAAGTATTGTATATTTTATATACAAATGTATAAAATATTGTACTAGGAATGTATAAAGTACTGGATGAATGCTTTCATCAAGTAGTTATCTCAGTGAAGATTCAGGAGAAGTAGAGACACATACCACAGTCTACACTTTCGAATTTCCAGGGAAGAGAGTTTTAACTCTCCTTTTTTTAATTTCACCTCATCATGTGTTCCAAGTTGGGTGAGGAGAAGAAAAAGGAGTGAACACTTCCGGAGGGCAGTGTTTTACAAATGCTTCATACTGCAGTTCTTCAAAGTAGGCAAAATTATCCTCATTTGCATAGAAGAAAAAACTGAGGTCCAAAGTAATTTGCCTAAAACCAAGCAGCCAGTAAGTAGAAAGGCAAGGACGTGGCCTCGGTTGGATGCTGTCTCGTCTTGTATAAAATACAGACTCCACACCCATACCCTGCCTGCCAGCCTGCAGCCCATCTGCCTCCTCTCTCACATCACCTCCCAGGCACCATGTGGTCTGGGCATACGGAGCTGCCATTCTCCAGCTACACCAAGACAAAGCCACCCCCACCTTCTGCAAGATTCCTCTGCCTGGAAAGCCCTCTTCCCCTTGTTGTGCACATGGCAACTCGTGCTCACATTTATGGTTTCCACTCAAAGGTTTTCTCCTTTGAGAACCTTTTCCTGTAATGCTCCTCAGCTGAGTTAACAGCTTCTTCCTGTCTATAATCAAGGCACTTTGCAAACTGGCTTAGGACCTAAAACTATGGTATGTGCTACCTGCTCCCATGTAGGCCCAGCTACCCTCTGGACTGTGAGCTGCATGAGGGTGGAATTACACTATTCAATTTTATAAGGCTAAGTCTACATGCCTCCAGGTAGCAGGTAAACAAAACACCGAATGAATAGAGAGGACACCAGAAGGAGTGAACCATCAGGCCTTGTCCTCCCACTATGTAATATGTATAACATGTTCTGTTTGCTCAATTACTGTTAGACTTTCCCAGACACCATCCCTCTTCCTCCACCACTATCACCACCACTCACTGATTAGGTACATGCACATATTCTCATTTGATTCTCACAACACTCCTACACCATAATTTTGTTTCTGTTTCACGGAGAAGGAAGCTGGTTTTCAGAACCATTAAGTAACTCACCCAAGCTTACTTGATGAGCAGGGGAGGGGCAGGATGTGAAAGTCCATGCTCATTTCACCAAATCACTTTGCTTTCCTAATTGTAGCAAATCTCAAACCAGTGAGGTTAACTGTATATTACCCGAAATGCGCTATCAGCACTTCACCTACTACTCTTTTTTCCTTGTTAGCTTGTCAACTCATTACATCAAAATAATCTAACATGTTAAAAGTTTGTGATTCTGGCTTCTTGTTTTAAAATACAAACCATGACTCACTATGCAATACATTCATTCACATAGGAATCAAAGAGTTAAAGGTTTTCTATTCTCAAGCCCTTGGCAAGTTGAAATAAATATGTTTAAAATGATTCACAATTATGTTATTTGCGATATGCAGATATAGTTCAGATTAGTTAGCTATCACACTGCCCCAAGTGTCTTTTTTGTTTGTTTGTTTTTAACATCTTTATTGGAGTATGACTGCTTTATAATGGTGTGTAGTTTCTGCTGTATAATCCCAAGTGTCTTAATGTTTGCTCAGCTGGTGATTTTTTTTTTTTTTTCTGTTTTCCGTTTTTAACTTAAGAAAGCAATTCTGTCATCAGAAAATTTAACCGACTGGCTTCACTTCCTCTTTCAGGTCATTAGTGGAAGTATTAACTCAGGTCACAAGACAGAACCCAGGACACCCGCCTTATCAATTTCTCTCTAATCTGAGAAGCACACACTTCAGGAGACAGTAAAAGGCTATATTACTGTTTCTTTATCCCACTGATATTTTTGTATTTTATTGAGGTTTTAAACATATGTCATTATTCCTTTTCTTTTCACTACTGTTTTAGGGATCATTTATTCATGTCTATGTGCCACGTGAAGGCTGGCAAGTTTGCCTGTGTCTCTTGTCTGCCTAAGCTAAAACCTGCTTGTACTTCATATTACAGTATATTTTTATTATACTTATTGATGATTCTGTAAGTAATCATAACTCACAAACACAAATCAACTCCTAAATAGGTGAACTGATGTGCTAAGAACTACCTTGCTTGAGGGGTTGTGTTAATTCACTGTGTTGTAGGTCCTGGATAAAGTGAAAAGGGAAAAAGATCAATCCTCTCCCTTTGTAGACATTTTGCTGCCCTTGAGTTCCAAAGTGTGGTGGACCTGGGAGTTCAGGGCAACCTGGAAAGACCATCTCATGAACAATCCTGTCACTGGTTCCCCAGAACATCGAGGGTGAACCCAGGCTCTGTAACCGGCATACATATCCTTTGTGATCTGCCTCAGATTCTTGCCTCTCTCTCTCTTTCTCATTCTTTTCTCCAGCAAATCTTCCAACTTGTTCTTTTCTCCCAGTGTGATCTCTCAACTCATAAAGTGGTTTCATCCTCTTCCTCTTCCCATGCTGTTCCCATTGATGTCATATTTCTCCTCCTTTCTTGGCCCTTCACAATCCAGCTTGTGCCACCTCTTCTAGAAAGCACAGTTGGATCCCCAAGTCTGACTGCAGATGCTCCTCTTTTTGGGCCCCGATGGCACCTTATTATACACCTCTACTATCTCACAGGACACATCACATTGCATGGTCATTGTCATTTTAATTGACTATATTCTTCTATATTCTGCACAGAGCTTGTGGCAGGGACCATATCTTGGTTACCCTGGTACTGATTGTAGGAGCTAAAAATGCTAGTCAAATAAACTGTTTTTAACCTGGTTCATAGTAATATATACCATCACACGCTTTGGGTCTGTAGCTTCTACTTTTATAGTCTGATGACTGACATTCTCTCACTTTGGGGGTGTGTATATGTGTGTGTGTGTGTGTGTGTGTGTGTGTGTGTGTGTGTGAATTTAAGAAGAAGACATTGTCACAGTAATTGTATGCCAAGAAGGGAGCTGGTCTAGCTCCTTCAATTTCCCATCAGTCTAAATCTTTAAGACATTTTCTGTGTTGAGATTTGACATATTTCTGTAGCTTTTCTTTGCTCCTTCCTGCTGGAAATCACCTCATTCCAATTTTTTCTAGGTCAGCTCTTCTGGAAAACTTGGGTTTTGTGTTCTTTGTACACACCTAATTCATTAGCATTTTGTGTCAGTGGTCAATGGTGATTCCTTTTGTTATAGGCCTGAGAACATCTCAGATTTTCAGTTGATGGGCAAGTGCTATTGTGGCTGAGGCTGCCAGCTGTCCATCAGTATGCATGTGCCCTTCTACAGTTTCCAGTCTCCCCTGAAAATAGGTGTGGCCATGGGACAAAGTTCTCTCCAGCAGCATGTGAGCACAGGTAACACGCACCATCTCCAGGCTTGGCCTAAAGCCTTTCTACATGTGCTCCTGCAGGCTCTGTCTCCTTTGGGATGACTGGGATGTCCACATCTAGGGGACACTGGAGACATACCTAAGGACAGCAAAGCTGCTGTCAGTCTGGTCCCTAAACGACTTGGAGGAAGAGCCATTCCAAAAACCTGGACACCTGCCCAGTACTATTTGGTGAGCAAAAACAAAACCAAAAAAACGCTTCTATTGGCTTAAGCCATGGAATTATGGAATTTGGGGTGTTTCTTTGTACCACAGCCTAGCCTAGGCTATTCTACCTAATATAGGCACGGCTTTAAGAAAAGGTTAGTTAAATGCCAAGATGCTAGAAACAATGTTGGAAGCAGGTTAAAGTCTATTAGTCCCATAGACAACTGTCAGCTATCCAAAGATATGTTATTTTCATTACTATTTTGATCATCAACAAGAATGTCATCAATAATATCAGGTAATTACTAAAGTGTTCAAAAATTCATTTGAGTGCCACTGAATTTTTAAAGAAATGTTTTAAAGCAACCATGGTGGAGCTGGGGGGAGTGTGCTAAGTGTTGGGGGGGTGAATTTGAAAACACTGAAATTGCTGGAAAATTCTTCAGTGCTTTTTTATCATTAGAACTGAGAAGCCTTAGATGATGCTCTGGTGAACTTCTGATGCTCTTAGCCCAAGTTACCCAAACTAGCTCCCAAATGCTTAATATATGTTCCTTGGAATGGGAGAAAGTCGTTTTTCATATTTTTATATAAAAGAGGTCTCTTGATATTTAGGGCTGGAAGATATTTGCTTGAAATGGTGAGGAAATTAGAAAGTAGGATATGTAAACAAAACAGACATCCCTCATTAAAATGGTCCTTTTCTTTTTAAAGTGCCTATAAATAATTGTCGCTAAAATTCATTTCAGTCTGTGCTTTCTTTCAGGTATGCTCTGTGCTTCTATTCTTCCCTTCCTCTCCCCAAACTCCTTAATTTCAGCTCTTTCTTTTTACTATTTTACTGAGGTATAGCTGAGAGTGCAAAATATGAAGCTAATAGCTCCATATACTTTTAAATATGTATATACCCACATGAGTACCACCCAGAACAATATATAGAACATTTTCAGTGCTCCAATAGGCTCCTTTGTGTTCCACTTTGGGCAATACCTCCTCAAAAATAGAATATTTTGACCTCTATCATCATGGATTAGTTTTGCCTGATTTTGAACTTCACATAAAGGAAAACATATACTACATATTCTGTGATGTCTAGTTTCTTTCACTCAACATCATGCTCAGGAGATACATCCATATATTGCAATCTAGTAATAGTTAATTCTTTTTCATTGCTCTGTAGTATACTAGTGAATGAATAACACCACAATTTATCCATCTTACTGTTGATGGACATTTGGTTTGTTTTCACTTTGGGGCTATTATGAATAACACTGCTATGAACATTCTTGTATATGCATTCTACATGAACACTCATTTTCCTTGGGTGTTTGCCCAGAAGTATACTATTTTTAGTAGATAACGCCAAACAGTTTTCCAAAGTGCTTCTATCAGTTAACACTTCCACCACCATGTATAATAGTTCCAGTTGCTCCCTATCCTCATTAATATTTGTGACTGTCAGTTCTTCTAATTTATGGGTGGGTTATTTTTTTAAATTTATTTATTTAATTTATTTGTTTCTGGCTGCGTTGGGTCTTCGTTGCTGCACGCGGGGCTTTCTCTAGTTGTGGTGAGCAGGGGCTTCTCTTCCTTGTGGTGCGTGGGCTTCTCATTGGGTGGCTTCTCTTGTTGCAGAGCACGGGCTCCAGGCACGCGAGCTTCAGTAGTTGTGGCTCACGGGCTCTAGAGCACAGGCTCAGTAGTTGTGGCGCACGGGCTTAGTTGCTCTGTGGCATGTGGGATCTTCCCAGACCAGGGCTCGAACCCATGTCCCCTGCATTGGCAGGGGGATTCTTAACCACTGTGCCACCAGGGAAGCCCCATTTGGTGGGTTTTCATTTTCACTTCCCTGATGGTTAATAAGGTAAGTACCTTTGCATATTTGTATTGGCAATTTTGATAACTTCAAGTGCCTTTTCAGATTTTTTGCCCATTTTCAACTAGGTAGTTAATATTTTTCTTTTTGACTTGTATAACTTCTTTAAGTCCCTTTTTGGATATACGTATTGCAAGTATCTTCTTCAGTCTTTATTTTTTCTCAATGGTATCTTTTAATGCATAGACTTTTAAAATTTTGATGAGGTGCAATTTATTATTTTCTTTTGTGGTTAAGTGCTTTCTGCACCCTGTTTCAAAACTCTTTGCCTGCCCCAAGGTCATTCAGATATTTACCTAGGTTTTGTTCTGAAATATTTGTTTTATTTTTGGACTTTAAGTCTATGATCTATCTCTCATTAATTTTTGTGATATGATATGAAGTAGGGGTCAGGTTTATTGTTTTCTATATGGATAGCTAACTGTCTCAGCACCATTTATTAAAAAGCCCATTATTTCCTCTAATTAATTGCAGTAATGCTTTTGACATAAATCAGGTGACCATATATGTGTGCATTTTTTATGGCCTATTTAGTCTGTTCCATTGGTCTACTGAATTATTCTTTAGTCAAAACCATACTGTCTAATTACTTTAGCTTTATAATAAGTCTTAATATCTAGAAATGTAAGTCTTCCAGCTTTGTTCTTGTTTTTTAAGATCACCTTGGCTATTCTATGTCTTTTGTATTTCTATATAAGTTTATAATCATTGTGTGAATTTCCTATTGGGATTGGGATTGGTGTTGCAATTAAGATCAATTTGGAGAGTTAATGACATCTTAACAATGTAGAGTCTTCTGATGCATAAACATGGCATATCCCTCCCTTAATTTAAGTCTGCTTTAACTTTTCTAAGCAATGTTTTATAGTTTTAGTAAGGTAGTCTTGAATATCTTTGGTTAGATGTATTCTTAGGAATTTGTCATTTTCAGTTTTTAAATGTGGCTAAGAAAATAAGACAGTGCTTAATCAAGAAATGTGAGGCAGGCTTCCCTGGTGGCGCAGTGGTTGAGAATCCGCCTGCCAATGCAGGGGACACGGGTTCGAGCCCTGGTCTGGGAAGATCCCACATGCCACGGAGCAACTGGGCCCGTGAGCCACAACTACTGAGCCTGAGCGTCTGGAGCCTCTGCTCCGCAACAAGAGAGGCCGCGATAGTGAGAGGCCCGCGCACCGCGATGAAGAGTGGCCCCCACTCGCCGCAACTGGAGAAAGCCCTCACACAGAAACGAAGACCCAACACAGCCAAAAATAAAAATAAGAAATAAATAATAAATAAAAAATTAAAAAAAAAAAAGAAATGTGAGGCATTACTAGTATTCACATCATCTTGCTTAAGAGGTAAAAAGAGCACAACTCAAAGGCAAAATGAATATATAATATAAAGTATAGTGAAAACTACCTAGAAGATTAAATGTTAAAGTCTCATTTTCTAAAAGTTGAACATATCTGAGCATAGCTATTACTGAAGCAATGTTCTTTGAACCTACTTCTCTATTATCTAATTAAAGTTACCACTAGCTAGTGCATAGCTTATGTTAGAAAAATTTAATGCTCCAGTCAAATTTCTTTCATTTGTTTTGCTGTGCTATTCCCTTCTTCACCCCCTTCTTGGGCTTTCACACATCTTACAACTCTGCCAGGAAAATCCTTGCTCTCTCCTTCCCCTTTTCACCTGGCTACTAACTATACTAACAGTCTTCAGCTTAACTCATAATATCTCTAAGAAGCCTATCCTGATCCACCAGACAGAATTAGGCATCCCTGCTATGGGCCTCAACAAAATCCTTCAGATCCTCTATCCTAGCACTAGACTCTGCATTTTGACTGTTTGATTATTGTCTGTCTCCCCTACTACACTATGAATTCTATGAAGACAAGGGTAGCAACGGCCTTATTCACATTTTATCTTCAGAGCCTTGAAGATAAAAGTACCTGGCATAGGGCTTCCCTGGTGGCGCAGTGGTTGAGAATCTGCCTGCTAATGCAGGGGACACGGGTTCGAGCCCTGGTCTGGGAAGATCCCACATGCCGCGGAGCAGCTGGGCCCGTGAGCCACAATTGCTGAGCCTGCGCGTCTGGAGCCTGTGCCCCGCGACGGGAGGGGCCGCGATAGAGAAAGGCCCGCGCACCGCGATGAAGAGCGGTCCCCGCACCGCGATGAGGAGTGGCCCCCGCTTGCCGCAACTGGAGAAAGCCCTCGCACGAACCGAAGACCCAACACAGCCAAAAATAAATAAATAAATAAATAAAAAAAAGTACCTGGCATATATTAATTGCTTGATAAATACTTGAAGGAATTACCATGAAATCTGGGCAGAGCAGAAGAATGGACTCTTTTCTTTTCCTCCTTGAAAACTGGAGTAAATAGAGACCAACCACTAGGCTGTCCCAAAGTGAAATCATTAACAAAATTCTCATTATCCCTGAAATTTTGGTATGGGTATTATACTTCTTCCTAATTTTTATTGTTGGTAAAACATAAAGTAATGAAAAAATGAATTAAAGGATTACCTTGAAAGAAGACCATTCTTCCAGAATAACCAGCAGATCTAGTATTCAGGATTTATCCTATTTTTAGAAATGTTTTATCTTTAAATATATTATTTTTGTTTGGTGTGTTATGACTCAATTTTTTTCCTTTGTGTTACATAGCTCCTTTTGAAAGAAACCCACTGTCACTACAAGGTTGGCAGTGTAAATGAGAATCCCTACAAGGGAGATCATATCCCTGGATGGTTTATCCCTGCCTGCATCACCACTCATGTCTTCCAAGAAATAGCCCCCCAAATAACAACAGTGGCATGTACAGGGACTTGCAGTGACATTTCCCTAATTTTCCAATGCTCAATGAAGAGAGACTAGACCCTCTAACCATAGCTTTCCTAAAACCTTGAAAGGGGAAACAGAGAAAAGAGAAGGAAGCTACAACTGAACAGACTGATTTACAAGACTGAGTTTGGTTTTTTTCAGCTCTTGGTCTCCTATGGGGAATTAAGGAAGGTCAGTTTAGCAGCCATCAAACAGAGACTGAATAAAGGCAGCAAGAATATACAGTGGAGAAAAGACAGCCTCTTTAATAAGTGGTGCTGGGAAAACTGGACAGCTACATGTAGAAGAATGAAATTAGAACACTCCCTGACACCATACACAAAAATAAACTCAAAATGGATTAAAGACCTAAATGTAAGGCCAGACACTATTAAACTCTTAGAGGAAAACATAGGCAGAACACTCTATGACATAAATCACAGCAAGATCCTTTTTGACCCACCTCCTAGAGAAATGGAAATAAAAACAAAAATAAACAAATGGGACCTAATGAAACTTCAAAGCTCTTGCACAGCAAAGGAAACCATAAACAAGACGAAAAGACACCCCTCAGAATGGGAGAAAATATTTGCAAATGAAGCAACTGACAAAGGATTAATCTCCAAAATTTACAAGCAGCTCATGCAGCTCAATATCAAAAAAACAAACAACCCAATCCAAAAATGGGCAGAAGACCTAAATAGACATTTTGCCAAAGAAGATATATAGATTGCCAACAAACACATGAAAGAATGCTCAACATCATTAATCATTAGAGAAATGCAAATCAAAACTACAATGAGATATCATCTCACACCGGTCAGAATGGCCATCATCAAAAAATCTATAAACAATAAATGCTGGAGAGGGTGTGGAGAAAAGGGAACCCTCTTGCACTGTTGGTGGGAATGTAAATTGATACAGCCACTATGGAGAACAGTATGGAGGTTCCTTAAAAAACTAAAAATAGAACTACCATACGATTCAGCAATCCCACTACTGGGCATATACCCTGAGAAAACCATCATTCAAAAAGAGTCGTGTACCAAAATGTTCATTGCAGCTCTGTTTACAATAGCCAGGACATGGAAGCAACCTAAGTGTCCATCAACAGATGAATGGATAAAGAAGATGTGGCACATATATACAATGGAATATTACTCAGCCATAAAAAGAAACGAAATTGAGTTATTTGTAGTGAGGTGGATGGACCTAGAGTCTGTCATACCGAGTGAAGTAAGTCAGAAAGAGAAAAACAAATACCGTATGCTAACACATATATATGGAATCTTAAAAAAAAAAAAAATGGTCATGAAGAACCTAGGGGCAAGACGGGAATAAAGACACAGACCTAATAGAGAATGGACTTGAGGATACGGGGAGGGGGAAGGGTAAGCTGTGACAAAGCGAGAGAGTGGCATGGACATAAATACACTACCAAACGTAAAATAGATAGCTAGTGGGAAGCAGCCGCATAGCACGGGGAGATCAGCTAAGTACTTTGTGTCCATCTAGAGGGCTGGGATAGGGAGGGTAGGAAGGAGACATAAGAGGGAGGAGATACAGGGATGTATGTATATGTATGGCTAATTCACTTTGTTATAAAGCAGGAACTAACACACCATTGTAAAGCAATTATACTCCAATGAAGATGTTAAAATAAACCAAAAACAACAGAGACTGAATCTAAATTTCCCTGTGCTCCTAAAAGTCCTTACCCAAGAAAGTGAAGATTGTATCTTGACTGTTTAGCATCATTCTGAAAACCCTCCTCCCTGTATATTTGTTCCCTTAAAGGCTATTCTACCCTCCTCTTCCCTCCCTTCCCCCTCATTTATAGCATCTACAGCTGTGGTTCTACCCTGCAGCTTGAACAGCATAGCCATATCAGAATACAGCCCAACGAAAGATACACACATACTGATGTGTGTGTTGGGGGGTGGAGTTTGTAGAGGGGGGTAGTTTCGGTACAATTCTATGTATTCAGTTAACAAATAGTTATTAAAACTCCTGGCAGTGTGGTGAAGTGGAAAGGGCATCTGATAGGCCTGAATTCTATGCATGGATCAGAAACTTCCTAGCTTTATAACACTGGGCAAGTTATTTAACATTTCTGAGATCCTGCTATTAGAGGTAAAGAATAATGAGATAAATAACAGAGAGAATGGATATCAGATCTTTCTTTAAAACTGTGACACATAATGCTGTTATTAGGAGTTACGTGTAAGGTCCTGTGTTTAGCACAATGCAGGTCCACTATGTATCGGCTCACTTTGTGTCTCTGTGTCACATTTTGGTAATTCTCACAATATTTCAAACTTTTTCATTGTTATTGTATTTGTTACGGTGATCTGTGATCAGTGATCTTTGATGATACTACTACGATTTGCTGAAAGCTCAGATGATAGTAAGCATTTTTTAACAATAAAGTATTTTTTAGTTAAGGTATGCACATTGTTGCTTTAGACATCATGCTATTGCACACTTAACAGACACATGCACTGGGAAACCAAAAAAATGCGTGCAACTCACTTTACTGCAATATTCGCTTTATTGCTGTGGTCTGGAACTGAACGCGCAATATCTCTGAGGTCTGCCTGTACATTAAGGCCTGGTGCCGTTTCTAGGCTCCAAGAGGACTAGAGAAAGGGCACGCACGCTGCCTTGAGCTCCAGCTGTACCTTTTATCGGTAAGATGCAACGTGCTCAATGGTGAAAGGGCTCCACTCTACTTTGAAATAATAGCTGAATTTATATCATGGTTTGTTTGGTCAAGAGGTGAAATAGAGCAGAAAAAAGGAAATTTGCTTTAATCATGCTCCTTGGGGAATATATCACAATATAAAACTCACACGACAGCTTTCTCTCTTCCCAGGCTGCTGATAAATAATGCCTTTAGAATACATTTAGGTTTGGAGAAATAAATCATACTTGAATATATTCAAAACCTAATGACCTACTGTGGATTAAATACCTATTGTGTGTTAAACATACACCCAGGAGTACAAAGAAGATAAAGTTACCTCGGAGGCAGAGGAGAGAGACCTACAAACCATCTGTAACAGTATTTTAAACTAAATATGGTTAACATTTGGAAGAAAATGAAAAGAAAAAGAGATAAATGAAAATAGTTCTATCCTTCTTCGGTTAAAAAAAATAGAAAAAGCTCAAATTCAAACAATACTATGAGACAGTTAAAACTGGTATTTTAAATAAAACTCAATTTTAACCCTAATCTTTTAAGAATTATAACTGAATATATGCATGTACCTAATGTCAAAAATACAGAGCAGACTTATGAAACTTTGAATCAAATGATCTATCATGCATCTATCTATTCATTGATGAATGATTATGCTTATGTAATGGTTCTCAAAATGTACTTTCTGCAGCAGCAACATCAGGACCACCTGGGAGCTTATTAGAAATGCAATTCTTGGGCTCGATTAGTGGACATTTGGTCCTGTCCAAAATGTGCACTGAGACATTTGGTAAACACCAAAAGGTCCTTGACACTTGGTCCTCCCCAAAATCCATGAGCTTATTTGGTCCATGCCGAACGGTCCTTGATATTTGTTCCTTTCAAAATTGTTCATGCTTAGAAAATATCCTGGGGTTCAAATAGCCCATAATGTTTGTTTATACTTTTGGTTTATAGGATTAATACATTAAAAATACTAACGCATGTTTTATTGGTCCAATAATTGTGCTGTGGCTGTATTAACAGTAATAACGCTTCTTGCCTCAGTAGCCTAGCTGGTAATAGAACATGGAATTAGATAGACGGGTCAAGGTTCAAATTTGGCAGAAGAGTGGGGTTTATATTAACTATGCCTACTGAGGAAGAGTCCTACAGTTAGAGAAACACAGAGGACAAGTGGAGGGTGAGATCTCATGATGCATGGTGCATTAATATGTCACTGGGCATTTGGCTGAATGTGGCTGGGTCGTTCTATAAGTGTGAAGTTTGAAAGGAGGAGCTTGGTTAAGCCACTATGTAAAATGGGGATCGAATGTGGTGATGTAAACACTTTACAGAGTGTCTTGCTTGTTTGGAAGCAATGAGAATAGATGTGACTCTCCTACCACATAGTGGTCAGGGGTAAAAGCCACCATGAGGGGGATACCAGGCATTTAATTAACCCCCCTACAACTATCCCATTGCCCAGGATTAATGGGCAATGTTTCCCTTGAATCAAGGTCATACAGAGGTACAATCTTGGCAGACAGCAAGAAGCATCTGCCACTATTCGGAGAGATTTTAGTGGGTGTGACTCTCACACTTACCTGCCAATCAGCATGGAGCACCACACCCTGGGCTGATGCCTGTCTACTGGCTAACCCAGCCAGGCTGAACTGGGTGTTGAATCCATAAGACATTAGTAAGGCTTCCCCTATCATTAAACCAGTGACAACTGCTCAGAAGTCTACAAAAGAAAAAAAAAAAAAAAAAAACTTCTTCTGTTGCTTGGCAATGTGACATCTTTATTTGAAAATTCTCAGCAGAATATTATACTCACAAAAAGAAAAGCCAGTGCTACATAATAATGGCTTTTGTTACCATTTCCATTCCTTTAACAGAGATAGGAGTAAAAGGTACTGGTGCTGTGAAGAGAGGAGAATCTGCATGGACAAGTGGTCAGGATTTGGATAATACAATCATTCAAGATGGGACAGGAAAACATCAACACCACTTTGGTGATGCTGAAGGGGAAGTAAGGAAACCCTGAATAGGTTAAAATGACACACAGAGAAGAACCAAATGCAACACCATCACGGCTACTTTGAAGAATTCTCTATGATATTCATGATAAAGAAGTCTTGTTAATGCTACCAGTAAGAAACTCATTAACGAGGTAAGTAAATAAAAAGAACTCAAAACAGACATCGGGGCTTCCCTGGGGGCGCAGTGGTTGAGAATCTGCCTGCCAATGCAGGGGACACGGGTTCCAGCCCTTGTCTGGGAAGATCCCACATGCCGCGGAGCGACTGGGCCCGTGAGCCACAATTACTGAGCCTGCGCGTCTGGAGCCTGTGCTCCGCAACAAGAGAGGTCGCGATAGTGAGAGGCCTGCGCACCGCGATGAAGAATGGCCCCCACTTGCCGCAACTGGAGAAAGCCCTCACACAGAAACGAAGACCCAACACAGCCATAAATAAATAAATAAATAAAATATTAAAAAAAAAAAAAAAAAAAGACATCGGCCTCCAAACCCAACTTCACTGCATGTAAATGAAGTTCCAGAGGAGTATAAAGTGATCAGATGTGGAGAATCAGTTCTTATGCACAATTCCATTGCTCGAGATGATGATAGAATCCTATTTACACAACTCATGACAATATTTGATACTTAAGTGCCAGTACCACAATATTCAGTGATAGCACCTTCAAGATGGCACCAACATTGTTCAATTGTCTACTGTGCACAGTGTAGTACTGGGTTATATTATGCTGCTGATTTATGTACTAACAATGAAAAGGCAAGAGTCACATACAGATATACATGAGAAAGTACTTGCATTTGCACGAAAAAGAAATCCTGACATTAACCCTTCATTGTGCATGATAGATTTCGAGTTTGCAAATATGAATGCAATTTGACTACTACTATCAAATGCACGAATAAGAGGATGCTTATTTCACTTTTCACAATCTTGAAAAAATACCTTCTCTGAGTCTAACGTGCGATATGCGACAATGAAAAGTAACACCTGTCTAAGTGTGCACCATTTGGGCCTTTGAAAAACTTAAAATGAAACTTTTGAGTACATTGTGGAGAAGGCAAAGAAAATTTAGATGACCTAATGGATTAGGCTGAGAGAATGTACGTCTGTGGAAGGCTTGGCAGAGGCAGAGTAAGACCAGACGCTCCAAGATTTCCACCAGAAACTTGGAATGTTTACATATCAGTATTGAACGGTGATCACAGGACAAACAATGCAGTGGAAGGCTAGCACTGTAAATTTCAAAAGCAGACAGTAGTATATTGTCCTTCAATTTGGAGCCTCATTGAAGTGTTAAAAGACAGACAGGAAAGCAATGAACAAGCTATCACCCAGGTTTTTGGTGATCACACTCAAATATGGCCACCAACTTCACCATGATACCAATAAAACCAAATGCATATAACTGAAATTGTTAACAGATAAGGTCAATAATCAGGTTCACATATATTTGAGAGCAATTGCTCGTCAACTTAAGAGTAACCCTGCCGAACATCACGGCGAGGAAGAGTAAGAATAAATGTGAATTTATTACACATTTCATCATGAATTACAATAAAAATAATGTAAATACAATTTTAACAAAGTTGAATATTTGTATTATTTAATGAATCATGGCCCAAATGTCTCACTGGATGTTTTGGACAGGAACAAATACCAAGGACCTTCTGGCATGGACCAAATGTCTCAATGGACGTTTTGGATGGGACCAAATGTCCTGCAAGGCTCCGGTCCCACCCAGACCTACTGAATCAGAAAACACGATGGGGTTTGGATATATGTTTTAACAAGTCTTCCAGGTGATTGATTGTGCTGCATGTTAATGTTTGAGAACCAGCCTCCTGGAGTGAAAAGGTTAACAGCATGCTCTTTGAAGTCAGAGAAATTTGGGTTCAAATACTGCACTTAGACTTACTGTCTCTGTGACTTGGAACAAGTCATTTAACCCAAGCATCAATTTCCGAATTAGTAAACACGGCAGCAAAGTAGAGACACGGTACCTTTCAGGGCTATTGTTAGGATTAAATGAGGAAATATATACAGATGAGATCTATAGTGTATGTACATCAAACACACAGTGCTTGATGCAGAGTAAGCACTCAGTAACTGATGTCTGTTATTTTTCCAGGCATGGAAGACCTTGTGTTCAATACTGCAGGAAACACTGTGCTAATCAGACACGGCTTCTTTCTTCAGTCTGGAAAAGGAACTACACTGGCTTACAAATAATCATGATGCCAAGTAGAAAGTGTTAGGTGGCAATTGAGTGGGTCCCTCACCATGGTGCCACACAGTTTCTTATATTAAAGACACCCTAAGGGCTTCCCTGGTGGCGCAGTGGTTGAGAGTCTGCCTGCTAATGCAGGGGACACAGGTTCGAGCCCTGGTCTGGGAAGATCCCACATGCCGCGGAGCAGCTGGGCCCGTGAGCCACAATTACTGAGCCTGCGCGTCTGGAGCCTGTGCTCCGCAACAAGAGAGGCCACGATAGTGAGAGGCCCGCGCACCGCGATGAAGAGTGGCCCCCACTTGCCGCAACTAGAAAAAGCCCTAGCACAGAAACGAAGACCCAACACAGCCATAAATTAATTAATTAATTTAAAAAAAAAAAAGACACCCTAATGGAACTTGATGGAATTGGGATTCAAAAACTAATATCCAAAACGTTCCTGGGATGTTTTGTTATTTATATGAAAAGAAAAGTTTTTGAGGCATCATTTCCTCTTATAATTATCAAACTGTTTTCATAAGCACAAAATAAATAGAATACCTAATTCCTATAATACTTTTGAGGAACAGTATTCATATATAAGAGAGTATAAAAAAGACTGTGACAATTTCATAACACATAATGACATGTTTATTTGGTTTCTAAGTCTCATCATTTCTACCCTGGAACACTCTCATCTATTTCCTCCTTTCCACTCTCGTAGCAACCCACACAGAGCTACCAAAATAATCTTCCCCCAAAACTACTTTACCACAATCACCTCCTTGCTTAGGAACCTTCATAACGACATCATTTTCATGACGTCAGATACAAAGTTACAGAGTCAAGATTCAAACCTGAACAACTATATCCTATCACCTTTTGGAATCACCATCACTGATACTATTTTTAATAGTGAGTGTGGGGTAAGGGTGGGAGACTGGCAGCGATTTTTGGTAGAAGTAGCTCAGGGATTATAAATATAGGAGGGCAGGAGGTGGCTGGGCCTTAAGAACCATTTAGGGGGTGAAGAAGTTTTTTTAAATGTGGAAATACCACAGTTACTGGCAACCCAAGGGGTCAGGGCAGGGAAGGCTCCGGGGAGAGGAAGAGAGAAGCTTTTAGGCTGTGGCTCACCAGGGCTGGGAAGACGGCAGCATCCGGGGCAGCACTCATGGGACGCAAGTCTATGGTTTTGACAGGAGCATCACCTGCGTTCCCTCTCTCAGTTGTACAAGGAGGAGGGAAAGACTCCCCCAGAGAGGCCGAGGGACTAAGCCGAGCTTTTAGAACAGCGGATGCAGAAGCCATGCTTCCCAGTGAACCAGCCTTGATAACCGGGGAGAGGAGAGAGTGAGTGCAGAAACCAAGGTAGGAACAAACCAGGGAGGCACCCCTCTTTGAGGAAGTCTTCATCGATTCAGATGCCACCCTCCTGTGGGCCTTCAAGTGAAACAGGATCCTCCTGAGCTTTCATCATATCCAGTGATCATCTCATATAGCACTTATGTTGCAAGCATTTGCTTAGACATTTGTCTCCCCCACTAAACACTAAACTCCTTGAGAGCCAGAAACTGTATTATTTGACTGTATTCCTAACACTTAGCCCAGAGCCTGGCACAAAGCAGGTGCCCTGAGTAAAACACCAGTGAGTGCATGAATGAATGAATGAATGAAACGAGGGTAGAGCTCTGAAAGGACGCTTGTAACTCATTTAGTCCAATCCTATTGTTTTGCAGAGAGGTTAAAGGGCTTGCAAGGCCCTTTAGTGCTAGAGGTGCGTGGTTTAGTGCTAGAGTTGTTCCCGGAACCAAGAACATGCGGCCACCCTTCCTCCTCCTTGCCCTGCTGGGATCATGGAGACAGCTCCCACAGACGTTCTAATGTTTGTTGGCTCCTTGTTGGGAATGCACAATACATTTTCCCATGGAGACAGGTTTTTTCTTTTTCTTTTTTTTTTTTTTTTTAATGGTGGTTTGGTTCCCAGGCCAGGCCACAAAAGCCTATTTACCCTATAGCTGAGCTCAACTATAAAACCAGCAGTAGCTCTGAGGCCTCACTGAACCCCCAGCTCCGAGCCCACAGTCTGGGGGGCAGGTGGGCAGCTGGCTCTGTAGGGGGGAAGGCAGAGCTCCCTTGAGCAGACCAGGAGCCTGGGGCGGGGGCTAGGCAGGGGGGCTGGGCAGGGGGCCCGGGCAGCAGCTGCATTAGGCTAGGCAGCCTCTGAATGCCTTGGTGGTTCTTAAGTGGATTGTTTGTAAGTTGGGAACTGTCTGTACTTAGAAAGGCGGATTTCAAGAGGTAGGGGATCCTATTTCACTTGAAGGCCCACAGTAATGAGGGTTCTTTATTCGTAATGAAGTAGCCACTAATTGGAGGGACAGGCTCAGGAGGCCTGCCGGAATTTTGTACTCCTGGACCAGAACTGAGTAATATTATGCAGTAGCCTGGCAACCCCTCACTTCTGCATAAAATTCATATAAAAATCTACCATGAAGTGCCTATTTGACATTCACTGTGTTTATTATTAATAATGATAATAACAGGGTGGCTTATATACAGCATTAAGCTGAGAAAGTGAATGAATTCTCACTTTCCTCAAGTTTTCCCCCTCCGGCCAGATTAGGAACATTTGGAAAATCCTTACACTCAGAGTGGGCTGAAAACTTTCATAGTTACCCTGAGGAGACATGGCTCCAGTTTCTAAGGGCTTGTCCAAGAGATGATCTCTTTCCTTCCTTCGCCTCCTCAGAGGCAGAAACCTTCCATAAACTCATGAATGTTGTAAAAGCAAATGTACAAAAAAAAGCAAATGTACAAAAAAAAAAATAGTGTCAGTGGAACTGAAAAAGTTACAGTAGGTGAATCAATTATGACAAGGTAATAGTGTTAGCCTTTCTGGACTTAATGAAATGTGATCAACTACATTGGAATGTTCTGGTGCCCCCTGGAGGATCCTAAAACCTACCAAAACCGGTTATTCAGTACCTTTCTTCAGATGCCTTAGAAAATCCTACAGAGGCAATGTGTTTCTTCTCCCAGGCTCAGATCAACTTAACCTGACTCAATCACACACTGGGGGACAGAGCAGGAACTAAACCTAACATTTAAAAGGTTTTACCCATCGTAAGTTTATCATTAGACTGCAGGTTTTTGGATCAACGACAGAATCTATTTTTGGTTTGTAAAGTTTATAAATCTGACAATGCAAAGCTCACGGCTACACGTGCAATCTCTCAATTCTTCTGGGCTGAGTGTTTAGTGAACAAGGAAGTTTGCTTCTGTGAACCTTGCTTTGTTTTGCACAGGCATTCTGGAAAGTTAAACATTTAGCTTCTAAAATTTTACTGCACTGGCGTTCCTCAAGGACATGACTCCAGTATGATGATGACTAAAGGGCCATCAGAGTTGTTTATTCCATAGCCACAGAGCAGTCAGCAGATGTGAGGAACCATTGTCTGACTTCAGTAAGCTCCAATAATAATAAGCTCCAATAATCTAACAGGATTATAGCTGCCCATCTGCCCTCCCCACATCCAATTTATATGAGAGTGACTGAAGTTACTATCTTGGTGCATAATGTGACTGATACCCGCCAGCCTTAGATCATTACATCTGAAAGACACAGACCAGGTTTCAGTAAATTTGCAAAGACTCATGCTGGCACTTTATTGTGACTACTGCAATAATGGTTACAATAAAAATACAATATTATATGTAGAATTAATATAAACTTCTGCTGTCACTTTTTTCAGTGCCATTCCATCATACTATACTGAATGCTTAATTTCTTAATTTGAATATTATAAAGGAGTGTACCAAAGTTCAAACCATGAAGTCATCAAATGTAGTTTCAGACCTTCAGAAAAGCTGCAAGAATTCTTTGTATTCCTAGATACACTTCATCTAGATTCTCATAATGCCAACATTTACTACACTGTCTTTTCTTTTCCTAAATGCATGTAAACACATATTTTTTCCAAACTGTTTAAGTTGTGAATATAATGTTCTTTTATTCCTAAATATTTCAATGTGTATGTCCTAAAAATAAGGAATCCTCTTATGTAAACAGTATAATTATCAAAATCAGGAAATTAACATTGAAATAATGTTATCTAATCTACAAAACCTCATTGAGATTTTATCAATTGTCCCAATAATATTTCTTATAGCAAAAGAAAATCTAAAATTACATACTGCATTCAGTTGTCATGATTTTTCAGTCTCCTTTAATCTGACGGTTCCTGAGTTTGTTCTTGTACAGGCCAGGTATTTTACAGAATGTCCCACATTTTGGATTGTCCTTTGTGTCCTCATGGTTAGATTAACGTTATATGCTTCTGGCAGCACAATATAAATGTGATTCTGGCTTTTTCTCTACAAAACATACTTGGAAACACTACTATTGATCGGTCCCATTAATAGTAGTGTTAACTTTAATCTTTTGGTTAAGGTGCTGTTGTCAGGTTTCTCCACTTAGAGTTACCATTTTACCCTTTGTAAATAAAAAGCAGCTTGCAGGGGTATACTTGGAGACAATGTAAATATGTAAATATTCTATTCTCAAACTTTCATCTATTAGTTTTAGCATTCATGGATGGTTCTCTCTTGTATCAATTATATTTATAATGGCTTGGCAAACGGTGATTTTCTTTTTTTCTTTTTTTTTTTTTTTTTTACGGTGATTTTCTAATTCCATCATTCCTTCTACATTTACTAGTGCATTTTCTACTAAAGTTTTCCCTTCTTCTTTATTTATTTGTTTACTTGTTTGTTTATATCAGTGTAGCTCATGGATCCTTACTTTATTCAGTAGTATTAAATTTACTATTATTACTTATTTAAATTAGTTTAATGATTACATCATCCCAGATTTGGCCAATGGGAGTCCCTTAAAGCTGGTTCCTCTGTCATTCTGACATGTCCCTATCATTCTTTAAACACATTCTTACCTTGGGGCATAACAAGGTGTTCTAATTCTTTACCCCAATCCTGAATTCAGCCATTTCTCCACAGAGCTCTATATACCTCATTCCCTACTTTCTTTTAGTGGAGAATTTGGGTATATAGAAACCTAGATCTTGGCTCTAGGTATGCTCACTGCTACTGGGGTGAACTTGCTTCAAGGCCTTCTCAGAGGACAGAGCTGGGGAATGTTTATACATACATATAAACAAATATGTGCATATACACATGCACTCATGTGTACAATACACATATTATAATCCATGCAGACTTATATCCAGTTACATACATATGTATGTGTATATGTATGTTCATGTATGTGTTAGAACCCATGAGTTCACACCTATATCTCCAATTTCAATCCAATACTGCAGAGTTCATTCTATTTTTTTCTTTTACCCTGACTGTAGCTTCCTTCTCTCGAAGTACAAAACCTGACTGCTCAATCTTAGAACATACAAAAAATGACTTCAGAATTGCTAACCTACGCTTCTGCAGAAAGAGAGGTCTGCTAACCAGAGTTCAATATTTACTTAGAGTTATTATGTTTTTAGCCTGAGAGCATGTTGTCATAATACTGCATTCAAAGCTACTTGGGTTTGCTTCCCCCCACCCTTCTTCAGTGTGATTATATTATTTACTTGAAATATAATTTTTTTCTTATCCTCTGTTTGATCAAATCTATTTTTATCTTTCAGAGATGTTTTACAGTTCTCCTTATAAAGACGTTACACATTTCATGTTAAATTTATTCTTAAATATTTTATCTTCTTTATTGCTATTGTAAATACAGCTTTCTCTACCTTTGTATATTCTTTTATAGCTTGCTGATTTCTGAAATCTCTTATTTACTTATTTATTTTAAAATATAAATTTATTTATTTATTTTTGGCTGCGTTGGGTCTTTTTTGCTGCGGGCTTTCTCTAGTTGCCGCGAGCCGGGGCTACTCTTTGTTGCGGTGCGCAGGCTTCTTATTGCGGTGGCTTCTCTTGTTGCAGAGCACAGGCTCTAGGCGCGCAGGCTTGAGTAGTTGTGGCACGTGGGCTTCAGTAGTGTGGCTCGTGGGCTCTAGAGCGCAGGCTCAGTAGTTGTGGCGCATGGGTTTAGTTGCTCCGCAGCATGTGGGATCTTCCCAGACCACGGCTTGAATCTGTGTCCCCTGCATTAGCAGGCGGATTCTTAACCACTGTGCCACCAGGGAAGCCCATGGAATCTCTTATTATTTTGTTTGGTTTTACCATTGATTTTTTAGGGCTTCCTAGGTCCATAATTATATCATCTGCAAATAGAGATAGTTTCACTTTTCCAATTCTTATGTCGCTAATTGGTTTCTCATGCCTACTTGTACCGGCTAATATTTCTAGTACATTGTTGAATGGTAGTGAGACAATTGGCAACCTTGCTTTGCGTCCAATCTTAGTGGAAATAGTGCTAGTGTTTCTGCATTAAGCTGGCTTTAAGACTAATGCGTGTTTGTACTTGATCATAAAACTATATGTTTACTCAGCCATAAAAAGAAATGAAATGGAGTTATTTGTAGTGAGGTGGATGGAGTTAGAGTCTGTCATACAGAGTGAAGTAAGTCAGAAAGAGAAAAACAAATACAGTATGCTAACACATATATATGGAATCTAAGGGAAAAAAAAAAAAAGGTCATGAAGAACCTAGGGGCAAGACGGGAATAAAGACAGACCTACTAGAGAATGGACTTGAGGATATGGGGAGGGGGAAGGGTAAGATGTGACAAAGAGAGAGAGTGGCATGGACATATATACACTACCAAACGTAAAATAGATAGCTAGTGGGAAGCAACTGCATAGCACAGGGAGATCAGCTCTGTGCTTTGTGACCACCTAGAGGTGTGGGATAGGGAGGGCAGGAGGGAGGGAGATGCAAGAGGGAAGAGATATGGGAACATATGTATATGTATAACTGATTCACTTTGTTATAAAGCAGAAACTAACACACCATTGTAAAGCAATTATACTCCAATATATATGTTAAAAAAAAAAACTATATGTTTTCAGAAAATATCCATCAATTCCTTTTCCTTGAGTGACTTTATCAGGAATGAGTGTTGAATATTGTAAAAGATTTTCAGAATTCATAATTATATGATTTTCTTTTTCAGATCTATTAACAGGGCTATTAAATTAATTGATTTCCTCATATTGAGCCATCCTTGTATTCCTGGGATAAATCCCACCTGGTCATGGTGTATTATTTAATTCACGTAGTATCAGATTCTATTCCCTAATATTTTATTTAGAAATTTTACATTAATATTCATAAGTGATACTGATCTATAATTTTTTGTACTGTTTCTATCAGGTTTAGTTATTGAAATTATACTTGCATAGTAAAAACAATTAAGAAAATTTCCTTCATTTACAATATTCTTGAACAATTTATGGAGCACTTATGGGACTATTTGGTCTTTGAAGGTTTGGCATAATTTCCCTGTAAAATCTTCTGGTCCTGGTGCTTTTCTTGTGGGGTAGTTCCTTGATAACTTTTTCTATTTCTTCTAAGGAATTTTTCTGTATAAGCTATATCAAATGAGATCAAGTTTGGTAAACTAATTTCCTAGGAAATTATCCATTTCACTTAGGTTTTCAACTTTGCAGAAAGGTCTGAAATTCAGTTCTTATATTTCTAAATTCTTCTTATTCCAATAATTATCTCCCTTTGTGTATGTGTGCATTCTCCCTTTTTTCTTGAGTTAGCTAGTGGCTTATCTAATTAATTTATTCATTAGATTTACTGTTTGTCTGTTCTCTACCTCAATTTCTATGTTATATTTATGATTTCCTTCCTTTTGCTTTATTCTAGTTTACTTCTTATTCCTTTTCTAGCTTTTTAAATTGAGAATTTATTGCCATCTTTAACTTTTATTAAGTGTTTAAGGCTTTGAATATTCCTTTGATCATTGCTTTATATGTATCCCACAGATTCTGGTATGTGGTATTTTTCATTATTATTTTCCAGAAATTCAATTTACATAGGATCTTTTTTTGGTGAATGTTTCATGTGCACTTAAGAAGAAGGTGTATTTTCTATTGTCTGAGTATAAAGTGTAATATATATCCTTATTGATTATGCTGTTTAAATCTTCAATATCTTTACTTTTTTTTTACTTGATTGGTCTTATGCTGAGAGTACTATGTTAAATTTTTTTATTAGTAGGTGTTTTTTATTCTGTGTATCCCTTTCATCTCTTGTAAATTTCACTTTATAAAAGTGGCTGCTGAATAATTTAGTACATAATCTAAATGACATAAATGTTTTATCTCCATTGTGAATTGTGGCTTTTAGCATTAAAAAGTGGGGGTTTTTTACACATAAAAGGCTTTTAAAAATTACACTTATATCAATATTGCTATACCTGCTTTCTTATTTTTTCCAGTTGCTTGGTGTATCTTTGCTTATCCCTTTATTTTTAGCCTTTCTTAATAATTTTATTTTGGATGCAGCATATGGTCGAGTCTTTCTTGGAGTGTCCCATGGAAAATCTTTTCTTTCATTAGGTGAGTTAAGCCCATTTACATTTATTGATAAGGCTGATATGTTTGGTCTCAACTCTGTCGTATTTTGGTTCATGATTAGTATGGGAATTACATTCTATGTTTTATTTCTTTATTGTTTTATTAGTTCTTTAATTTGATTTTCTTTTTTTGAGTTTAGTGGCACTATTCTGTATGCTTCTGTAATGGTGAATACATGACATTAAACATTTGTTAAAGCCCATATAATCTGTAACACAAAAGGTTAACTCTAATGTAAACTATAGACTTTGGTTGATAATGTGTCAATGTTGGTTCATTGATTATAACAACTATATCACACTGATATGGGATATTGATGGTGAGGGAGGGGTATGTGAAAACTATGTATTTTTGGTTCAATTTTGCTGTGAACGTACATATGGGCATTTTAAAAAGTACGTACCTGGGACTTCCCTGGTGGCGCAATGGTTAAGAATCTGCCTGCCAATGCAGGGGACGCGGGTTCGAGCCCTGGTCTGGGAAGATCCCACATGCCGCAGTGCAACTAAGCCTGTGTGCCACAACTACTGAGCCTGAGTGCCACAACTACTGAGCCCACACGCCTAGAGCTGATGCTCCACAACAAGAGAAGCCACCACAATGAGAAGCCTGCACACCACAACAAAGAGTAGCCCCCGCTCGCCGCAACTAGAGAAAGCCCGTGTGCATCAACGAAGACCCAACGCAGCCAAAAATAAGTTAATTAATTAATTAATTAATTAATCAACTAAAAAGTATGTACCTGTGGGAAGGGTGAAAACAACAAAGATGGTAAAGATGAAAAAATGATAAAAACTATGTTTCAGATTCCTTAAAAAATTATATGTCTACCATTTGCCAACCACGTTAAAAGAAAAGAAGAAGAGCAAAAACAAAGTCTTCCTATTCGAATTGAGCATGAACCAACACTGTAGAGAGATTTATAACTGAAGACCACTGTCAGTTCACCAGCCAACTGAGTGGCATTTTACACTGAAAAGCTGGAGAGCTGTGTCCACTTGGCACATGGTGGCAGGTATATTCCAATCCAGTCTTTCTCTACATTGGGCTCTAAAAAACATTACTTTACAGTCTATTGCAGTATTTAAATATGGTTTTAAGTTGTGTCAAACTATGTATCATCAACTGTGTTCTCCATTAGGTGTTGGGAAAGAGTAAAGTCATGATAATAAAGGCATTTGAACCATTGTTCATGCTTCTTGAGTAAACCCAGTCCCTACTTTATCAGCTCAGAACTGAGAAGCTGTGTTCTTTAAGGAATCAATGTGAGGAGTGCAACCGGCGATGCCACCTCTCATTTTTTCCTCCTCTTGGCTTTTTGCTACTAAAACCAATTAACTTTATACTAGAAAGAAAGCATCATTTTGTCTTATTCTGGGGGAATCCCCCCCCCCGAGTTAGTTTAATAGATATGCCATCGAACATTACAGAGAAAATGTCAGGAAAAAACCACAACTGTTCTTGCCCCCATTTGACAAAGCTTCATCTCAGATGATTTACTAATGAGTCAGTTAAATCCAGCTTTTCAATAGTGCCATACTTCCTTTCAGAACTTTTCCTTTTTGGTTGCTTGTGTGAAACCCAGGCCCAGCAAATATACATCACAATCCCCTTCTACCCACCCGGCGTGGGTGGGTAGTGCCCTGAGCATTATTAACTATTATTTATAAAGTTAGTTGTTCTGAGTTAATACATCAATATTTTTGTCTCAGATTTTACTTTACCAGGAATTTTTTTGGAGCTATTGATCCATGTGTGTGAAGAGGCAGATATAGCGCAATACAATGGTAACAACGAATGCAAATTCAATAAATACAAACTGCAACGTATAAAGACCCTGAAGATACAGTTTAGTTGAGATAAACTGCTACCATCTTTTCCTTGACGTACAATGTGATTATGTCCTGATAAACTCAATGTAAATTGAAAATATCCTAAATTGACAATGCATTCGATACACTTAACCTAGCCTACCTTAACAGCTTAGCCTAGTCTACCTTAAACATGCTCAGAACACGTACATTAGGCTACCATTGGGCAAACTCATCTAACACAAAGCCTATTTTATAATAAAGTGTAAAATATCTCATGTCATTTATTGAATACTGTACTGCAAGTGAAAAACGGAATGGTTATATGGGTCCAGAAGGGTTGTAAGTGTCTCGGTTGTTTACCCTCGTGATCCTGTGGCTGCCTGGGACCTGTGGCCGCTGCCCTGCCCAGCATCACGAGGGAGGATCGTACTGCCTATCGCGAGCCCAGGAAATAGCAAAATTCAAAACCTGAGTATGGTTTCTACTGAATCCCTATTGGTTTCGCAGCATTGTAAAGCTGAAAAATCCTAAGTTGAACTATTGTAAGCTGGAGACAGTAGTGAGAAAGTAAAGGGATTTCTGTAAATAACCATGTTAATTAGTTTCAATGTCATAATATTACTACATTTCAAATTCGTGAAACGTTAGTGGACCAAATCTTTTACCGTCTCAAATGACTAAATAGACTATAGTCAATTTAAGGGACTGTTAGGGGGAACACACTGTTCTTTGGGAACGAAGCAGAAGACCAGCCTGTGTGTGGTTCCTCAGAAAGGCCTCTGGCAGAGAGCACAAGAGGTAGGCAGGATTCAGAACAATGACCAAAAAGAAACCACAGAATTTAAGGATAGAAGCAGAGATGGCTTTATATGAAACTAAGCAAGCTTGAGTGAGGGTCCCTTTGAAGACCTTACACCTAATTTTGTGGGGGGTTTTTACTAAAGAGAATTCCAAATAGTATATAAGCCTGGGCTTGTAAAACCTGGACCTGCCCTGAGTGGAAGGTCCTTAGAAATCACTAAGATGGACTGTCTGATTTTGCAGATGAAGAAACTGAGGGTCAGAAAGGACAACTTGATGAGGTCAAAAAGTGGATGTCAATCATTAATTAAAAGTCAGCCTGCTTTGCACAGGGAACTCTACCTAATACACTGTCATAACCTAAATGGGAAGGAAGTCCAGAAGGGAGGGTATATCTGTAAGTGTAAGGCTGATTCATTTGTTGTGCAGTGGAGGCTAACACAACATTGTAAAGCAACCATACTCCAATAAAAATTAAAAAAAAAAAAAAAAAGTCAGCCTTCCTGTGTTCCCTGTAGAAAGGACTGCACTGTACTACTTACACTGCAATAACTACCCCGGCCAGGCCCATAGGTTCCTTCCCAGGGAAACTGCCCCACTCACAGCCTCTGCTGAAGGAGCAACCCCAGCCTGTTTCCTGAGGAGGAGTAGCTTTGTGGTTTACCCTGTGACCCTGCCCCTCACCCCCACCTCCATGCCATCAACACAGGTGATTGGCCCTGGGGTTGACACCTGACCCGAGGGAGTCATTCCATCTGGGTCAATAACCTGGGAGGTCATCCGGTATAAAAAGCTCTGCTCAAACACAAAAGACTTTGATGAACTAGCCCAGTCAAATTCTCTCTCCTGGAAATCTTAACTGGGGAATATGGAAAGAGACAGACAATTAGCAGCAGACCCAGAGAGTGGCTGTGCAGTCAGCTAGGAAGCTGTGAGTTCTGTCTGCTGAGAGAGAGATGAGATAAGCCAGTTTTCAAACCCCGAGGGACCCTCTGGTTCTAGAGTCTTTGACGTGTAGTTGCATTGCTCTTCCTGAAAGCCCTGGCATGGTGGCTCCGGTGGCTGCTTTCTTTCCAACTTGGTCCTCATAACCCCTAA
Source organism: Balaenoptera acutorostrata (assembly GCF_949987535.1). Taxonomy (NCBI): domain Eukaryota; kingdom Metazoa; phylum Chordata; class Mammalia; order Artiodactyla; family Balaenopteridae; genus Balaenoptera; species Balaenoptera acutorostrata. Next base: position 63,733,947 of record NC_080070.1, read on the forward strand.
CCCCATGCTGACCACCACCCCTGGGAGAGCACCAGATCCTTGAGCAAAGTGCTGGTTCAGCAAAAACTCAACTCCCATGTTTCCGAAAACCTTGATAGCAAAAAGTGGGAAATGACATTCAAAGTGAGGTCTGAATTCACCTTTGAGGAGAACTTGCTCCTTTGTCCTTGAGGAAAGCACTTTAGTAGGTCTCTGATTATTCAGAAGCAAGAACATATTCTGGAAAGGAGGCAGAAGGCAGAGAGAAGGAGCTGAAGTGCTCTGCATTATAAAGTAAGTGCTAATCTTGCTGGTGGGTGGATTGTGTCTCTAACACAGCTTCCCCTTAGGCAAGTAAGACTTTACTCTTCTCTGAGAACCTCAGCGGGAGGCAGGATGGGGCCCTGGCGCTCCCAAGTGGGAGAGTGAAGCTGTCTCTGTGACATGGGGTCCCGCTGGGTCTGGAGGACAGGCATCCTCCTGAAGTGGACTCTGAAGGTACCTGGTGGGTGAATTCCATCAGGAGCCACACATCTGCATTATAATTCTCTTCTGTTACAGGATGACAAGGGATGACCTGCAGAAAGTGGCCTGGCAGACTAGAGGCTGACAGCTGACCGAGGACACAAGTGTCAGACACAGCAGACTGGAGGAACACAGCATTCCTATGGAATTCCCGAGGATGCTTGGGCTGGGACTCCTGGGAAAGTCCTGTACCTCCAGAAAAAACGGGAAAAGGGTTTGGAGCACCATTATTGAACTGTTAAAGTGAAGCGTGACCACTATATTTGGGAAGTGAATGAGACATCTGGGTTTCACATGGTTTCAAAGAACCTCATGAACATGGTAAGTAATTAAAATCACCATTTAGTGTCACCTATAAAAACAAAGGAAGAGTTTTTAGGTATGAATAAATGCATGTATATATAAAGAATAAGTATATGCATCCTTTTTTTTTTTTTAACAAGCATCAGAGAATTGATTCAAACAGAACTAAACAATTAGGAAACATTAATTCACACCCTAGAGGTAGGATAGCCTCCAAAATTGGCTCTGGAAGTCCTAAAGGACTGAAATTCTTTCCAAATTCCTGTGTTACCATTCTCAGCTTATTGCCTTTGCCATTAGCTGGCACCCTTCATGGTCCCAAGAAGGCTGAGGCAGTTCCAGGGGTCACATCCAGACATGATAATATCCAGGTAAGCACAAGGAGTAGTCTTTTATTTTTTGGCCGCACCATGCAGCTTGAGGGATTTTAGTTCCCCAGCCAGGGATTGAACCTTGGCCTTCGACAATGAAAGCAGAGTCCTAACCACTGGACTGCCAGGGAATTCCCAGGAGTGATCTTTTTCTGAGTATCCTTCTTAGGAGCAAGGACATTTTTCACAGAAGGCTTCTTACCAACCTGATCAACTTCCTCTCACTAGCCAGAATTGGGTAAGCTACAAATTCTTAAAAACCATTTAGTGTCAAAGAGAGTGAAATTATCAAGACTGTCTTCGACCAGTGGTTCCCAAGCTTGTGCATACATCAGAATCACCTGGAGGAGCTTATTAAAACACAGGTTGCTGGGCCCCACCCCCAGAATTTCTGATTCAACAGGTCAGAGGTAGGGCTCAAGAATTTGCATTTCTAACAAGTTCCTAGGTGACGCTGATACAGCTGGTTGGGGACCACACTTTGAGAACTACTGTCTTAAGACCGACCATTTGGAGTAAAATGGATGTTGGGGCATCAACCAAAAATGTCTGCCAAAAGAGATAACTTTGTCAGAAGAATATTTTTTATATTCTGGAATGAAATATTTCTAAGAATTTTCTTTTGAAAACTAAAGTTTCCGTAAGTTATGTATGTGACAAACAATACCGATTGTGGTCTACCACAAGCCAAAATATGGAAGTAGAACACAAGCTAATGGCCTATGGCAGAAAATGTGGTTTGAGCAAATGTCACCCATTGCCACAAACATCCACCCATCCTGCCCTGCACACTGTGCTACCCCACACCCCTTCCCTTGCATACTTCTATTCTCTTTTCCAAGGCTGAGGCTGTAGCAGTATCAACCGCCTACTTGCTGAATTGACACTGACCTCAGTTTTTCTCTTGGCAGAGGAGACAATATGAGCAAAGGAATGAGTATAAGGAACAGCTCATTGTTTGGAGGAAACTAAGCACCTTGATGTTTTTGCAGCATAAAATATGAGGCTGGAATTGGTGTGAGGTAAGGCCCTAGATTTGGACAAGAGCAAAACCACAGTGGGCTTTGTGGGATGTTGAGGAGCTTGAACTCGATCTTATGGCCTCAGCAGCCACTGAGCAAAGACGTGATGTGGTTGGATTTTGGTTTTGTTTACATCACACTGGGTAGTGTGGAAGGCAGACGTGAAGCAGGGAGGCATGGTAGAAACTAGTAGTCCAGGAGAGCTTGAAGGAGAGCCAAAATGGTAGGCTTACAGAAAACACGGATCTGGGAAATATTTAGAAGGTCAAAATCTACAAATCTGTGATCTGTTAGCCATAGAAAGTACAAGAAAATAAGGCATGCAGATATTCCTTAGGTTTTTAACCTCAGTGAGAATAAAGAAGTGAGCTGTTATGGGTAAGGTGATGGGGTAGTGATACAGGGGAACAAGGAGATGAAATCAGTTTTAGATGCCCTGTATTTATGTTCTGGCCCATCTCCTCATGAAAGTATAGATGCTCAATTGGTAGTTAGGCATGTTAGGATGGGTTTGAGAGACAGGACTACATGAGAAAGAAAGATATCAGAGTCACCTGTAGTTGAATCAGGAGCACAAATAGATCACCCAGGAAAATCATGAAGGTTAAAAAGAATATTTAGCCAAAAATAGGACCCTGGGAAAGGCCAACATTAACATGGTAGGCAAAGGAGCAGAGAGCAATGAAAGAGAGCAAAGGAAGGAGGAAGACTAGGGTATAGAATTTCAGAGAGTCAAGGTCATAGCGTTTGAGGCAGGAAGGAGTAGTCAACATTGCAAAATACTGTAGAGAAGAGGTTCCTTAAGATAAGGCCTGAAAACTGTTGATAGGATTTGGAATGGGGAAGTCATGAGAGATTTCAGGAGAGTAGCTGGGCTGAATTACAAGGCAGTGAAAAAGTGGAGACTTTTGTTCTCGTTGTTGAGAGTTTTGATAGGAAGGGCATGGTAAGAAAGCAGATAGTACTCACTGAAGTAGGGGGCATGGTCATAAATTGAGGAGGGTTATGAAGGTTTGGGATAGTCAGGAGAGGAAACTGTTCTCTAGGTGTTCTGGGAGGGTTGGCACTGTCTGTACTTGGGGCTCTTTCATCTTTCAGAGCATTTTGGTAACCACAAATCCAGGAAATAATATATATTTTAAATGAGTGTGCCACTGGGTCTCAGGATTTGTATAATGCTTAAAGGAATAGATATAGGTGCATGTGGCAGAGTGCATTTTGCAAAAATGGCCACAGTACTATTTCCAGTCACACATGGAAGAGGCTTTGTAACTAACTGCCTTAATGAATAGAAGGCAGAAATGACTCTGTATGACTTCTAAGGCAAAAGGCAATGCAGCTTCCAGCTGGCTCTTTATCTGGGGATGCTACCATGCTGTGAGGAAGCCCAAACCGCCCACTTGTCTGATGCTTGATGCTGGTTGCTGGCTGGGTTCTAAGGGCAAGCATCCTGAGAAAAAGAGCCAGCCCAAAGCTGCATTGTCCTTTGCCTTGGAAGTCACAAGGGTCATTTCTGTCCCCCGTCTGAATTCCTGACCCACATAATCTGTGAGCATGATAAATGGATGTTTTATTCTACTAAGTTTTGGAGTAATTTACTCAGGCATAGTAACTGGAACAGCATCCAAATATCCAATCAAGTAAACATGACTATTAGGGAGAAACAAGATATCCTTGTATCCCAGACACAGTCATAAGACATATTGAAAGTTATTGTTCTGATCTCTCTTGAATACAAGATATTTTTATTCACTTCCCAGACTTCAGCTTAAATGTACCCTAAATGTCTATGTCCAAGCCACAACTTTATCCCTAAAGTGGCCTTTATTCAAATACTTTCCTAACTCTAATTTTTTTTAACTATTTCTGTATTTATGATAATTAATATTTTATCACACCTAAATAGCTTCCCAGTGTGCTAGCCTATTTTCAAAAGTAATTTTTTGAGTCTCGATACTACCCTTTTCTACTCTTGAGCAATAATGTAGACATACACACACACACATACACACCCCACTTATTTTTAAAACAAGCCTTTCCAATATATCACCAGGCATCAAGAAAGGTACAATATCTCTACCTCTGCCATAAAGGAAACCATAAAAAATACTGTGCTTATTCCCAGAAGCACAAATCTGAAATAATACAGGTTGAACTACGAGGAATTACCTGTAAAATTTCCAGAATGATAAATCATAAGTATTCTTCAATGTCTCTAATCCACAGAATCTTAAAAAAATAGATGTTAAAATTGTTTTGCCTAAATAACAGAGCTAAAATATTTTTCAGATCATTAAAGAGTAAAATAATTAAAATCCTCTTAGTAATTTCTAAGAAATAGTTAAGCAACATCTAAGAAAGCACGTATACATAAAACTGTATTTTAAAACACTAATCATGGTTTCTGTTTAATTTCTATTTTCCATATTTTAGAGCTCAAATGCAGAAAATGGAGATAATAATACTCTTTAGTTCTTGGGATATTATTTCTTTTCTGTTTTAGATTTTGAGCACATTGACAATTAAAGGGGAAAAAGTACAAGGTTTCCTTATTATCCCAATGAGTAAATACTAACTATATCAACAGTGCACTCTTCTCTGCCCCACGCCGACCTTAACATCACCAGAAACTTCCTACCTCCAAAATCACCAATCAAATACCATCCTCTTTGATCACAGCTTCCCATCTTCAAGACTCACTTTCTCAGGAACCCCCCAGTATAATAGCTAATAGCCAGGGCTTCATTCTCATTGATGCTTCAGATCCACTGACCTCTGTCCTCACTTTCCTCTTTGTCTAGCTTGTATTGTATCGGCATCATCTCAAACACTCTTTGGCTACTTTGGCACTTCTTGTTTCTACTCATGTCATAACTTTCTAGAAAACTCCAACCATGGGAGGAACCAACTATGGGTGGAACCAATCTCCTATCTTCTCCATGTCTGTGCCTGCAGCAACATGTGTGCTGCTGAAGAAAAATCAACCACTGGGGCAGAGAGGTATTATCTTGGAACTGCATGAGTAACAATACAAGTATCTCACGTGGTACCTGTGTGTGAATTAGAACAAGACATCCCTTCCTCAAGACACTTTGCTTCTCTGTCAGAAAGCTGTGGTGGTATCTTGATTTTGCAAGAACAAGGTACTTGACTGCCATCTGCCAGAAACTTGTCATAACAAATATATAAATCTATGATGTTTATGATGTGAACAGTTCCCCTCTGAGGTATGGCAACCTTGTGCAATGCCTGCACAGCTGTACACAGTGGCCCTGATGATTACCCTCATTCAGGCACTCATGCCACTAAATGTTTCTTTAGTCAAATATATCATGCCTTTGCCTGTCTTCTTAAACCCAACTCTTCTTTTTTCCCTTTATTCTCAGGGGATATCTATTCCTGATACTTCAAGAAAACTGGAGCCACCATATGGGAACTCCCTAATTTTCCTATTATCATACCCACAATCTTTCCATCATTTACACCCACCCTTTCTGTCTTTCATCTTCCTACCAAGACCAGTCCCTTTGTGTGGGCTCTGTATTCCAATCCTGTCGATTCTTTCATGGAGTATGTCACGATTTTAAATTCTGTATTCCTCTATATGAAATAGTTCCTGCATGCCTATCTCCCAATTAGATCCACTCCCAGGGCAGGAATCATGCCTGTGTGGCTCAGCGCTGGATCCCTAGTGCTGTGTACAGAGTAGGGGCTCAAAAGATTTGTCGAATGGGCGAATGCTAACACCTAAAGTCACCTGCTAATTGAAGTATTGCTCTTCCTCTTTCATTACAATGGATTGAATGACAGTATTAATGTAAGCTTGTGAAGAGTAAGGCAAGCCAGCTTGTCCAATTTATGTAAAATAGTACCATGTCATGAGATGGCCAGATAGCCAGGAAATGCCTTGGGGGAATGTTACATGTTGATTATCTACACGTTTATACCTATTACTTACATAAATCTATGATTTGTTTTTCTTGAAATTGCTGTCTCTTATTAAGCTGTGTGCCCTCAAGGTTGCCTAACACCAGTGTGTTCAAATGGGAGGAAACTGACACATGTTTGGAGAATGAGTTACACCAAGTGGAGGATGAAAACTTCTAAAGCAGAGCACAAAGAAACCCCGGGATTATTTTGCAACAATGAAGAAGCTGCTGTAAGGTGCTGACTTGAGGAGAGCTGCTGGATTAAAGTATCCTGCAGAAGTACAGCGCAAACCTAGCCCATTGCTTCCAACTGAGGTTTAGTTGTGGAAAGACAGGCAGGAAAAATCTTAGAAGCAGACACACTGCTGGTTTTGAGCATGCATGTGTTGCGTGTGTGCTCTTACACACAGACACACAACACACACAGACACACAGAGACACACACAAACACACACACCATCTCTCCAAAACCTGGCAGTATCTCTAGCTTTCCTGTATGAGGGTAGTCATTATAATGCTTGTTTTTTCTTGTTATCTTCCCTAAAAATAAGCAGAGCCTTAGTATCCAGCAGTAACTTCAAGCTTATTTCCTGCTGTCTTCCGTCCAGAAAGCTTGGCTGGTATGACTGGTCTCGAAACCAGCTCTCTACTAAGTCAAGCTCGGACTGAAAGGGACACTAGATTTGGAGTCAGCAGGAAGGTAGGTCTGTGCCCAGTTGTGTCAGGCTCTCCGATGCGACCACGTGTGAACCAAACTCTGGGAGTCTCTGCTTCCCTCCTTACAATGCCTCTCTCACAGCACAGAGGCTGTGACTTAAAAAGTGGAAGATGAAGAAAATGGAATGCTCAGAGTGTGAGTAGTTATTATTAGAGATCCTTCCTGCATCTGGCTTATGAATTTTAACTGTGATAAAAATACATTTAGTTTAGAATAAAGTGGCAAGTTCTTCCAAATTAGATGGAACTTCATGTCCCCACAAAGTTCTGGGACGATAGGAATCTAGGGAAATGCCGTAAATGGACTCTACTACTCATCTGAACACTAAGCCATCACACATATTCTTTCTCTCTGATGAGTGTATGTCTTATCTCCCCGACTAAACTGTATAACTGTTCCAACGCGGTCACTCAATAATTGGTCAGTGAAATCACTGAAGGAAGATCAAAGAATGAAAAGTAAGCCTAGAGTTTCTGCTGACATATAGTCAGTTGATTTATCTTTGAAGTGAGTGCTTTCTTTGTAAGTGTAACTTTTTGCTCCAGAATCAAAGCAAAATGGTTAAAAAAAACACAAATATTGCCACAGAGAAGGGAAACATCTAGGCACCCATGCTGAAATGAATCTTAAAACATCTCCTTTTAAAAACCTGATTCCTTCCTTGAATCAATATTCCCATTAATTTTGTAGCTCCTGTTCTTCATAGGATGGTCAGTCTGTCCCTCTGGGAGACTCTTTCTAGGAGATTGGTGGGAAGGGTACCAGAATTCTGACCAGTGTTTCAAGGAAAAACTCTGCCTTTAGAGAGGGAAGGCCATATGATGTGAAAAGGACAAGGTAGGGCTTGCTGGCCTGATTCACAGGAAGACGATGAGTAACAGCAATGTTGTCAAGTGCTTTTGAGAAAAAGAATTATTCTCTAAATGACAAGGGATTCTCAACTAATGCACAAACAGGTATATAAAAATGCTTGACAGAATACATGAAGAAGGGACATGATTTCTGATTGAAGCAGAGGTTGGAAAAAAACAATAAAGGGTACCAATTGGAGTCACAAATCTAACTCAAGTTCCTCATAGGGTGTACTGGGCCCGATCTAGAGGAATCATGCACATCTCATTATTAAGGGGAAACAATGCAGCCAGATAAGGTTAATGGAGTACTTACCTCTTTGGCTTAAATGTTAAAGGCTTTCCAGATCTCTTCACTAGAAAAACTGCAACTCTCATGTGGACAGATACACACTTAGATCCAAAGGGGACACAGCAAGATCATCCATTGGCTCCCACATCTAAAACATCGAAACATGTCTACCTCTTACTGCTTTAAAATCTACAGAAAGGGGGGATGTTTCTCAGCTCCCTTAGGACTCTTCCCACATGAATAATTTCTTCAGGATCTTTATCACCAAGTAGTGCTGCAACTTGGTCTGATAATACAGCCTGAAGAGCTTCAGTATTACTCTGAGGGAGTGTGGGCCAGCACTGGCTAGACAAAGTGGGCATGGTCATGGAGAACACAGAGGGTTGGGAGGCTAATAGATAAGCACAGTAGATCCTTAAGCACAGATGCAGCATGACAAGTCCGCTGTTCAGAGAAGCTATAATTTCGGTCAAGTGTGTGTGTGTGAGTGTGTGTGTGTGTGTGTGTGTGTGAGAGAGAGAGAGACAGACAGACAAACACATCTGTTAGGAGATCTTTCATTAAAGCCCCAGGTGATGAAAATCCAAGATTGGGTGCCCACAATGAGAAGCAAGAGGAAGGGACCAATGCAAGGAGACTTTTGAAGGGATTCTAAGCAGGATACGGTGGCTGACAGGACAAAGGGGATGACGCTAAGGAATGAGTCAGGTTTTGAGTTTGGGGCCTAGAAGACTGGTAGGGCCAATCAACAAATGTGGTAAGTTGTTAAAAAAAAAAAAAAAAAAGGCCTGTCTGGGGAGGAGGCTGGAAATCGAGAGCCGGCAATGTCATGTTGAGTTGTTGGGACACTGTAGTGTGGTCTGCAAGGAGACATTAGTGTTTCCCAGAAGTTCTCATATATCTTTTATTTATTTTTTATTATTTATTTATTTATTTATTTTTGGCTGTGTTGGGTCTTCGTTTCTGTGCGAGGGCTTTCTCTAGTTGTGGCAAGCGGGGGCCACTCTTCATCACAGTGCGCGGGCCTCTCACTATCGCAGCCTCTCTTGTTGCGGAGCACAGGCTCCAGACGCGCAGGCTCAGTAGTTGTGGCTCACGGGCCTAGTTGCTCCGCGGCATGTGGGATCTTCCCACACCAGGGCTCGAACCCGTGTCCCCTGCATTAGCAGGCAGATTCTCAACCACTGCGCCACCAGGGAAGCCCAGAAGTTCTCATATATCTTAAGTGAGAAATCAGGCTTAAACAGAGAGAGATCTTGCAGTCCACACGGAGATTGTGGAAGTGAAGTCACGAGAGCTGATTCGGTTTGCTTAAAGAATGTGAGCATGATGAACAGAGCAGCTGATGAAGATTTTGAGGAATGCCCTGCTAGTCAGCTCGAGAAAGAAAAGGCACCAGTCCGTGGGATGAGGGAAGGAGAAAGGAAATTTACCAGAAGAAGCAGAAGAGTGAATAGCTGAGAAATTAATCATTTCTTCTCTTTTTCCGAGACTTTGGGTGTAGTTCCCTGCACTGGTGTTAATCTTGTGGGTGTCCACTTTTCTTCCCGACTGTCTGGAAACCTCTTCAGGGTAGGGACCCTGCAACCCTACTCTGTCCCTACAGTGTCTATCTGATACACCTCCTCGATAGAGAAGTAGCTACGGAGAAAGGCAAGTGTCAGGGGCACAGGTGGAAAGGTAGTAACACTGCTTATTTTGTGTGTGCTTGGTTCCCTGGCAACAAGAAAGCAAACAGCAATGAGCTATCGCTTCAACTCTACAAGTCCTGCTCTGGACTTCCTCTCCCCTGACCCAGTCTCCCCGATCCTCCCTCCTTTACAAACCCTTCTACCCTGTCCTCTGCTATTCTAGTCAAGGGAGAAAGAACTCCTCCCCATCTCCTTACCTCTTAATGTTTTAAGGGGAGGCACACAAAAACAACTCATTACAGATTTAGGCTGTATCCTACCCAAAAAGGTAAAGTGGGGTTTTTAATACTGGCTGTTTCACAGAATTGTTGAGAAGCCTAGTAAAGTAATGCATGCAAAATTTCTTGGCCCAGTGCCTGGCCCAGGATGTGTTAACCATCACTCCCCTCAGAGCTCATCTTGCATATCTAGCACCGAGCACACAGTCATGGCTCAAAAAGCAAACGAATAGTTTAAGCTCAGTTATGTAAAGCCTTCATCACTCATCACAAAGGCCTCATGTTTGGGTGACTGTAAACCACCTATACACATTCAAAACCAAGCTCCTCAACTACAGATTTCTCTTTTATAAAGAAGATACATGCTTTTATTTGCAGTCTGAAACAGATATTCAGTGTTTTGACAAAAATGTTAGAAAACTGGAATGAAGCAGAAATAAGGTTAGAAATATTTTAATCCAATCTGACCCTCCCACCATACATTGTAGATAAAAATAAATTAAGAAAGCAGGGCAAATGAAAAGGATTTGTTAAATATTTGAGATAAAGCACAGTGTTGTGTTTGGAGGGTGACATGGAGGTAAGGCTCTTTAACGTCTTTGAGAGCCTTTAGCATATCTGAAGGAGAGAAAAATACATTAGAACAAGTACAAAATACTACATTAGAACCATTACAAAGGAACATATTAACCTAAAAGTGAATTCCTGGAAGTTCTGGGTTTTAAGCCAGGCTTAGGGAAGGTAGTGGCCATAAACTGACAGGGAGGAAGTCAAGGAAGAGACTTCCTGTTTGGATGATACAACCAGGAAGGGCAGGGAAGTAGGATACTGCACTTGCCATGTGAAGGTTGATAAATACGAAAGGGGTTTTGAGGAGAATCAGATGAAACTGATGAGGTAGAATGTAAAAGGATCTGAAAGAACACATGGATACAGGAAACTGGATTTAATACAGTTGTCTACTTAAGGCCATTTTAGATTCTTGGACGTAATGCAAGAGTTTCACGAAGATTTAAGCCACAGTTGGGAATACTGGTTGAGTTTCAGCTGGAGATGCTGGGCCCCTCTGCTATGTGTCCAGTTAACCAGTATACCTTCATGGTTTGTCATGCTTTTCTACTTTCTCACTGTTAATTGTTATTTTTCAGGAAATCTGCTGATAGCATTGGCTTCTACTTTTGTAACTGCAGATTTCTTCTGGACTAAAGTGCAGTGTTTCATGTCTGATTTATTTTTATCACTGTTCCTTTCTATCAGTGCAAAAAATCACAAATTTCATTCACTTTCATGGTCAGTGAGTATAGCGGATGAAAGCCTACATAGCATATGTTCCAGTTGTGGGAAATTAATCTTTTTTGGAAATAGTCAGTGTGCTTTTCTGTTTGCCTGTCCATGTACCTGACCTTATCCATTGTCAGCCTGGGGCACAGATCTGCCTGGGAACTGTGGGAGGCTGTTCATTTGGACTGTTACCAGAGAAATACAGAGAGAAAGTGGTACTTTCCAGCTCCTGACAGACCAAATGAGGTTTTCAAGTCTGCAGCAAGATAATAAGCTTGAAATTCACTTTGCTAGGCAATAAAGCACTACACAGTTTTTCTCTCCCACTTTAGTAGGTGGACTTGATCTTACTTTTCTTGTGGTTGGAAGGGAGAAAGCCTGCCCATCCTCTCTGGCTGGGCAATCTATCAGGGAAGTGTGCAGTGACACAGGGGGCCCAACTTTGTTCCAGGGAGGGAAAGCACTGAGGGAAAAACTAAAGGTAGAATGTGGTCTGCCCCACTACCTGCTTGGGAATTCGCAAGAGGGTTGCCTCTCAAGCCTGTCTGTAATCTAAATAAGGTCAGCTGCATCCAAGTAAAGCAATGAATGCAGTTGACAATGGAGGGCTGAATTCAGCTCCCTAATATCTCCCTGGGCTCTCAGGGTGTGGAAAGGAAGAAATCCAGAGGATCTCACATGCCCTGTGGAAGGAAAAGGAAGGTGGCTAAGGGAGCTGGTTAGTGTCCTTGCCGGGGAGTGTTCTTGGCTCCAAGTGGGGCCAAACTGGAGCCTAACGTAGTCTGAGTTGCCATTAGGGTGATTCATCAGGGGAAGGTGGCTAAGGCTTCTAGAACGTTGCCAGAGCAGAGGAAAGAGACCAGGCGTTAACCCAGCCACGGGCTTCCAGGACACCATCTCCCTTGGCCCCTCCAGGACACAGTAAGCCAATGCCCTCCAGGGCAGGATAAGGCGGGGGGGGGGGGTGAACTTCTAAAAGAGCATCCCAAAAGGGACTGTTTCAACCAGTGCTAACAGGAAGCAGAATTTTGAACAGAGTCAACATTTAAACTGAAGCAAGAGAGGCTATTTAACCTCATTTAACTGACAAGTCCAGAAGTCCCCACCACACATGCTCAGAAAGAAGCTGCTTTGGGTCTAGAAAATAAGATGTATGCATACATGTGACAACCCCTTCCCACCTGGCCCTGCCACATTCTGTGTGACAATGAGAAAGTTACTTAACCTCCTTAAACTTCAAAATCCTCATCCATGAAGAGGGGATCATAGTATCTACCCCCTAGAGAATTTTGATGAGCCTATTCATATAAAATACTTAGAATAGTAGCTGGCACAAGATAAACTTTTAATAATATACTTGCTAATTTTGTCATCATTTCTACTGATACATTCAACTTCAAAGTTTCTGTTGTCCTATTCAAGAGTGTCTGCACATCTGTCAAGAAATGTCAAAGCACTCTGTTCCTGAAATTCTTCATTTTTGATTTCACAGCCTCTAACGCATCCCCATAAGCACAGGATGTCATTCTGGGACAAATGAGAAATTTTGTTTTCACACCATCCGTGACTCTTTCTCAACATCTTGGTACTCACTGCAGGAAGTCACTCAAAGCCAGGACGTCATTGCTCATGAACAATGTTAGCTGTAACAAACCACAGAGTAAAACGACAGCAGTGTTGCAGGACCTGGTGCTGGAGACTTCTCTGTCTCAGGCTGATCTAGTCCTAAGAGGACAGGCCAGCTACAGGCAATAGTCAAGCCACATGAGCGAAGAAGGATGCAGAGGGGGAGGATTTATTTGTGATGCTGCAGGCTTTTTTTTTTTTTTTTTTTAACATGCACATCGGGACACTAACAGTGCCAGATTGCTCCTGGAAAATTCCCTGTATTTAACGTGTGAAAATTAATTCTCGGAACTGTTTGCTACACGCTCACAAAGCAGCATGATCCTGAGTAATCAACTCTAGATATTAACTGACCTGAGGCTCCATCCCAGCTCTTTCAGTTTCCTGAATCAACCAGAAGAGCGTTAAGGAAAGTTTAGTTGAAACGGGAGAAGAGATTTAATTAGCAAGGTTAATATTGATTGTAGATGAGCAAAGTAAGTGTATTTGAGTGTCTGTGATATACAAAATCTTTAGGCTCTAGGGTTTAAGCAAACATTTATGATGAGTACCAAGAAGCACCATAATGCTTAGTATAGTAGAATTTGGGGGGTTTCATTTAAGTGACTTTTCCATATAATTCAACTTTATTTTTTAAAACAACTTTGAAAATAAGAAATCTTCATACATTTGACACCTGACACCAGGGATAGCTGGTCTTGTTAAACAGAGCAAAATCACCTTTTTTGATGGGTCACTCATCATTGGCGCATCAGTTAGTCCACAGTGGTGTGCTGGGAAAGTATGTCTCAAGGTGTGATCCATGGACCCCAGGCAAGGAAATCACCTTGGAAGCTCATTAAAAATCAGACTCAGGGGCTTCCCTGGTGGCGCAGTGGTTGAGAATCCGCCTGCCAATGCAGGGGACACGGGTTCGAGCCCTGGTCTGGGAAGATCCCACGTGCCGCGGAGCGACTAGGCCCGTGAGCCACAATTACTGAGCCTGCGCGTCTGGAGCCTGTGCTCCGCAACTAAGAGAGGCCGCGATAGTGAGAGGCCCGCACACCGCGATGAAGAGTGGCCCCCGTTCACCGCAATGAAGAGTGGCCCCCACTTGCCGCAACTGGAGAAAGCCCTCGCACAGAAACGAAGACCCAACGCAGCCAAAAATAAATAAATAAATAGATTAAAAAAAAAAAAAAATCAGACTCAGGACTTCCCTGGTGGCTCAGTGGTTAAGAGTCTGCCTGACAATGCAGAGGACATGGGTTCGATCCCTGGTCCGGGAAGGTCCCACATGCTGCGGAACAACTAAGCCCGTGTGCCACAACTACTGAGCCTGAGCTCTAGAGCCCGCAAGCCACAACTACTGAGCCCGTGCTCCACAACTACCGAAGCCTGTGCGCCTAGAGCCTGTGCTCCGCAACAAGAGAAGCCACCGCAATGAGAAGCCCGCGCACCGCAAGGAAGATTAGCCCCAGCTCACTGCAACTAGAGAAAGCCCGCGTGCAGCAACGAAGACCCAACGCAGCCAAAAAAAAAAAAAAAAAAAAAAAAAAAAAATCAGACTCTTGGGTCCCACCTCCAGCTTCCTGAATCAGAATCCTTAGGTGGGACCCAGGATTCTCCATGTCCAATTCACTTCTCAGAGGATTCTTATACACAACACAGGCCAGAGAGGCCCTAACTCAGGGTTAGTTGGGTATGTAGGAAAATGTCCTTTACTGAAAATGTGGCAGGAGGCCACCTATCTTTCTGTGCCTATTTGTTGTAGGGTCTCTGTTACTCTTCTCTTATGAGTACTAATCTTTCCGCAGTGTACTGGCTTTAAACCTACAAGCTGATACACAGGATCCTTGGCTGGGTGCTGGCCTTTGTGATGTCAACTTTCCATCCTTGAGCCTTATACCATCTGTTCAGGCTTGGGGGCTCTAGAAGGTATACTGCTGTGGGATTCAGGTGCCTGGCCCCAAGGAACCCATGTGGAGACACCAGCCATTTTACTGAAAATTGCACTCAAAGGGGCTTCCCTGGTGGCGCAGTGGTTGAGACTCTGCCTGCCAATGCAGGGGACACGGGTTCGAGCCCTGGTCTGGGAAGATCCCACATGCCGCGGAGCAGCTGGGCCCATGAGCCACAATTACTGAGCCTGCGCATCTGGAGCCTGTGCTCCGCAAGAAGAGAGGCCGCGATAGTGAGAGGCCCGCGCACCGCGATGAAGAGTGGCCCCCGCTTGCCACAACTGGAGAAAGCCCTCGCACAGAAACGAAGACCCAACACAGCCATAAATAAATAAAAATTAAAAAAAAAAATTGCACTCAGAGGATAAGATGGAACAGGAGAAATGCTAAAAGCCAAACACAGAACATGACTAGATGTTCAGAAGGCAGACAGATTGATGGGCTGGCTTGGTGCGAAGTAAAAAAAATCTGAACAACTCCTTAAGGGTACTGGTAAAAATGAGCCCTTGGGATCAGAGAAAATGAGAACAGAAGATGTGGAACGTGCTGGAAGAGGTAGCTGCTACTTTAATGTGAGGCTGGGTCTCTTCCACCACAGAAACATTTTCTCCCACAGCGACTAAGCACTACATAGGGATCCATTTATCGGATTTGGAGGAACTCAAGGCAGAGGTGGTGGGAAGATCATTGACTGTGGAGTCAAAGGACTTGGGTCGAGTACCGACTTACACATGTGGCTGTGGGCAAGTCAGTCAGACCCATGGCACCTCAGTGGTCTTAGCTGTGAAACAGGACAAAGAATTCATGCCCTCACTGAAGAGTTGTGTAGCTCCAATGAAGTAATGAATATGAAACAGCTTTGTAAACTGAAGACACCTTACAAATATTTAATCAGAAATATCCTGCACTGTATACATATTTAAGTTGCTGCTACATCTTATCTGTAAGACAGAATGCTAAGAAAAACCCTAGGCTGGGAAAAAATTCAAATATGTTAATTATCTTAACATAAATAAACCTATCATATTGTTCAATATGGAGCTTAAATATCTGCTGTGCTTTTGTATCATGAAAAAGATAGCTTTAAACAAAAAATGAACAGTACTTCGACTTTTGCACAACTCATATTTAACATTCTCTTGAAATTGGTTGCTCTCATTTTCTTGATTGAAGAATAAGTGAAAAAGTCAATCAAGTCTTCATTTCATTTTCAAAACCCTCTTTCCTAACATCAATTTCTTAATGTCTACTTTACTTACATGATTTATTAGCTGAAATTGCAAAATGGTGGGGGAAATGGGAACATGCCAGGGAGAGAAGAGGGACAAGTAAGTCGATACAGTATACAAGAGGTTTGCCCAAACCTAAAATACACTACGGATGGGAAAGAGGGAGGCTAACTTAGGAAACCTAACCATTGTCTGGCTTCACATCACTACTTTTAGTTGTTATCTTTTCATTATAAAGTGGAAGACATGCAAACATTTTTTTAAGGCAAAGCTAGTTCTTTCAGCAGAGAATTAAAATTAAAAGCAGACGGAGGCCCGGATAATAAGTAGCAATAAACGCTTTTGCTGACATAGCTTCAATTTACAAATCACTGGCTTTTCCTGGCAGCGCTTGGGGAAGGAGGGTGAGGAAGTATCGCCTACACAGCCTGGATGAGGAAGATATGGAAAGCTTTAAAATTAAAGATGTGTTTCAACTTCTTATTCTAAAACACTTGATTTATGGTGACCATGATAAAATTCCAGTGAAACCTGAGTATGCTATGCAGCCTCTGGAAACCCTGGGAGTGACTATGTCCTTACGCCTTCCCTGTTGTATCTGATTTTGACCTGTATACTTTGTGAGTGGGGGCCCAGTCCATAATGTGTGCACAAAAATATGTGTGGTTTAGAATCTGTATGTATTTCCATTTTTTTTTTCTACACTTGAGCAGTCGAAGGCCCTTGTGAGAATATGAAAAATAAACTAGTAATAAATAAATACTAGGAAGCCAAAGGGATGTAGATTGATTTATGGCAATTGATATCACTTCTTAAGAAATTTTAATGACAAACATAAATACTCTTGGTTTAGTTTCTAAGACCTGGAAGACTACCAGTAAAAAGGAACTGATAAAATTGCTAGATTTAGAGAAGAGAGTTGAGAGATGCTATAGGGAAAAATTTTCTCTGAGCCTGTTAAGTAGCATGAATGAGAATTAGAAGTGGATGATGAACACAGAACAAGTCATTGAAGGCAGCAGAAAACCCCCAAGGTAAGAGATCAAATATCAACCTATAGATGCTGCAACCCAACTCAAAGGCCCCAGCATGGGTGGAAAATGTGAAGACAATCCCCTCTGAAATAGCAGTCCTCTCCCCCTTTGATTCTTCTTTGGGAAAGGATTTTCTCTAAATTCTCACTTGGTGCAAAACACAGAATTCATTCCTTCTAGGACGCAATGGAGGGGGGATGGAAAAAGTTATTTTTCTACTTCTTCACCTTTTCCCAGTCCCTTGAGGAGAAGCATAACTGCGTATTCCAGTTCTCTTAGAACAGTGAAGGCTTTTAAAGGAAACTTTCTCATCTTTCTTGATTTTGGTGGTTTTCCCTCAGGCGTTGTTTTTGATCCTTTTATTCCTTGGTGACTTGGCCACCTCACATGACTCTCCCTGCTGACGGCTTTCGAAAATGACTTCATCCTCCAACCTCCTCCATCTGGCTGCCTGTATGATATCACCTTTGGAACTCAGCTTCCCATCTTTGCCTCTAATGCCTGTCTTCTCTCTTCCCTTTATTATTATTAAAAACAAACCAAAAAACCATCCTCATTTTTATCAAATTAGGAGACTTTTCTGTCATTATCCCTTTCCTTCTACCAAATCTTATCTGTTCCCACTCTAATCTCATTTATTCTCATTATTTTTTATACATATTCTTTTAAGGATAACACATGCACATGGCACAAAATTTAAAAGGCACAAAAAGGAATATAGTAAAACTCCAACCTCATTCTCATTTCTGCTTAACTCCTCTCATCTCCTCTCTAATCTAGTCCCCTGCCCCAGAAGCAATTACTATTGCCAGGTTCTCCTGTATCTTTCTTTCCCTAATTTAAGATAAAAAAAAAAACTGAAAGGGAACAAGATCCTAAATGTAATATATTTTACTCCACTAACTTCTTTTCAGCTTTCTGTCTATTTGAGAAATTTCTTCACTTATTTCCCATGCATTCATCTATGGGCTTTCCATTTGGTTCTTCCTCCCTAGATGTGCGTATTTTTCAAGTTTCTGCCTGGACCTCTCAGAACATGAACTAATACCCATGAACTATTTTTGCTCATAAGAATGCAGAGTCCCATCTCTAAAGGCCCAGGAGGAAAAAAAAAAAAGATTTATTTTAAAAGAACAAAGCAGAAAAAAAAAAAAAACAACCCATCCCTCAATTTGTTTATATAATTAATCTATCTTCAGTAGTATCCCTTATTCCAATGTCAGCAGTCACCAGAAGAACCACAGTAAGGAATCAGCATCTAAATGACAATGGTTGTCTCAGAATCACAGCTGGGGAGTGAATTTAAATAGATGGATGGACAGATAGATGGGTAGTTGGATAGAAAGAGCCAATCAACTGTGAAGTGTTACCAAGCCCTAAAATCATATTTCATTTGATGAGAACAACAGAAGCCTGATTAATGCATGTGGGAATTTCATTTCAAAGTTATACCAGTGGCCTTTCAAGGGCCCGCTTCTTCTTAGGGCTCCCTGAGTCCATGTAAAATTGGCCAGTGTAAGATTTTAGGGCTTCTAAATATGAGTTTCATTTATCTTGTGTAATGATTAAGTGTGGGATAATTGTTGAATAGGAAACAGAATTTTTTCACTTGGGATAATATTCTTATACCCAGAATTGTCCTGAAAAGTTTATGCTAGAAGGGTAAGCACATACACTTTGATGCTTTCTGTTTAAGGTTTTACTTTTACTAAAAATTCATTAAAGGAGGCAAAGGGAAGCCTTCTGAGAGGAGTGAGCTGAATCATGCACGCTTTAGTGAGCAGAGCTCTATGCCCAGGTCATATACTGGGTCAAATGAGGGCCTCCCTGGCTAATTTCCCTCTGAGATTAAAATTACATCTGTTCCCTAGAAATCAAGGAATCATCAAATACCTTTTTTTTTTTTTTTTTTAAATCTCAGAACTGTGAATGGAAAATACCAGTTTTCTATTGACTCATTCTTTTGATTGTTCAAACACTGAGGTGTGGATGGACTTCGACTTGAGATGAAGGAGATTCTGAGTTTTACTGACAGACAGGAAAACCTGTGAAACCACTGACAGTCCATTATGAGGCCAATACTGCTCGGATAAATCTTGTCAGGAATGCTTTATTAGGGGTTCACAAAAATAATTCAATCATTTAAAAAGTGGTATTCAAATTCTTTCAATATACCTTGATGACAAACTAACACAGAACCCAGGTGTTTTCCTAAAGCGATTGTGATTCAGAGCTTTCTTTCTGAAATATGAACTCTCCATAGCCAATTTATAAATTCAGTTAGATGTAAAAGTGGCAGTTTAGACAACCATCAAATCATTATTTTTTTCTGTCACTGAAAAGTCTGGTTGGAAAGAAGAATGTATTTGAAGAAAATTCCTCTTAACTCTAATAAAAGTAACTTACAGTGCTATAAAGCTATTGGCATTCAGGAAATAGTAGATACATTGTTCCTGTTTGAAATTAAATAAAATCCACATTCTATTTTGTGTGTCTAAGTAAACCACCATTTTGTAAAATAAGAATAATAAAAAAAAAATAAAAAAAAAAGAATAATAGCATAGTGAAATATATCCCTAAAGCATAAACATTTAAAAAGAGAGTGTTAAGTTAACCCACCAGGGTGCAACTGTCTTCTTTTATACTAAATTCTTGAAGATGGTAAAAATTGCAACCAAGTTACCATGAGGGAATAAGAGGACTAGCTGGGAAAGATGATATTTGAGCTGTTAACCAAAAGGAACGGGGTAATCTAGAGGGATATACTGACATGACAGACTTGGAGACAAACTATAGAGACAGTAAGTAGTATATCATCCTACTTGAATACAGTAATTTTCCATTAAACCATAATCTAAAATGACATCTTCTCCAGGAGCTACCAAAAGGAGACAGAGGCAGATGGAATAGTCTGTGGTTTCAAGAAGGGGGGAGGGTGTCATGGGCACCAGCCACCCCCCGAACCTGCAGCCAAAAACACAATGTGATGAAACATGGAAATAATGAATTCATCCGAGAGATTCTAGCTGCTGAGGCACTGAGAAAGCCATGGTTATAAGATTTCGATCTGGAACCTGATGGTTCTACTCAGTAAAATCTGTATGTTTTGTATATTATCATCCACGAAATTCTACAGACCAGGCTTGCATATGCCATCCAAGACATGTAAGTCTTAGGAAGAAAAGCCAGACAATCTGGCAAAAGGAAAACTATCTTTGGACTGGATCAGTTCACACTTTGATAATGAACTTTTGCCCAGAGTCCATTCTGAAACTTGAGAGTTAAGCAATCTTTTCCTTCAAACAGTTAGAGAAATGCCGTACGCAAAGATTTTATACCTCTCTCAAGACAGAGGAAAGAAATCTACTTTAAGCTGACACGTTAGCTTTTACGGTATTACATACATTTATTTTTTAAAAAGTCCAAATATTTATCATTCTTATAGAAATTAGACAATATGAATTATGAACTATTTTTTTAAATAAGTGTATTATTATTTTTTTGGCTGCACTGGGTCTTCATTGCTGCACGAGGGCTTTCTCTAGTTGCGGCTAATGGGGGTTACTCTTTGTTGTGGTGCGTGGGCTCTCATTGTGGTGGCTTCTCTTGTTGCAGAGAACAGGCTCTAGGTGCACAGGTTTCAGTAGTTGTAGCATGGGGGCTCAGTAGTTGTGGCTCACGGGCTTAGTTGCTCCGCGGCATATTGGATCTTCCCAGACCAGGGATCGAACCCGTGTCCCCTGCATTGGCAGGAGGATTCTTAACCACTGCGCCACCAAGGAAGTCCATGAATTATGAATTAGTATGTGTAGATAGTATCTTCCAAGATGATAACATCAAAATCAAATGACTCCTTGCTTGCATAGCCTGAGTCTCAATTTTATTCAATGGCAGGATTAAATAAAACACTAAAGAGAAATTATAACACTAAAAATAAATTATATTTGTTTATTACGTATTTGGAATTAAAAGCAGGGTCTTGAAGAGTTATTTGCACACCAATGTTCGTAGCAGCCTTATTTACAATAGCCAAGGGATGGAAGCAACCCAAATGTGTCCACTGATAAATAAACAGATAAATAAAATGTGGTGTATACATACAATAGTTTATTCAACCTTAAAAAGGAAGGAAACCCTGCCACATGCTATGACATGGATGGACCTTGGGGACATTATGCTAAGTGAAATAAGCCAGTCACAAAAAGAGAAATACTGCATGATTCCACTTATATGAGGTAATCTAAAGTAGTCAAATTCCTAAAAACAGAAAGTAGAATGATAGTTACCAGTGGCTGGGGGAGGGGAAAATGGAGGGTGGTTGTTTAATGGGTATAGAGTTTCAGGTTTTCAAGATGAAAAAGTTCTGGAGATCTGTGTACAACGATATGAATATACTTAACACTACCGAACTGGACACTTAAAAATGGTTAAGATGGTACATTTTATGATCAAAAACCATCTTCAACATGTACTGGAGGTGCTTATAAATTAGAGGACAGCAAACATTTTTCTGTAAAGGGGCAGAACATAAATATTTTGGCTTTGCAGACCACAGTCTCTGTCCTTAACTACTCGACTCTGCCGTGGAATTGTGAAAGCCACAGACAATAAGTAAATGAATGGGCATGGTTGTGTTAACGATAAAAACCTTACAAAATTAGGCAGCTGGCCTGTGGGCCACAGGTTTCTGACCTGCACGAAAGTATTAATATCTAAATAAGAGACAAATATTCACACTTTGTAAACACCAAGGGCTCCTCTACCCAAGAATTAGGAGTGAAACATTCTTGTTTTCCAGAGTCCAAGATTAGAGCAACAGCAATAGGACCAAGCAAACGCAACAAGACCATAACTTGCTTGTAGTAGGAAAACACTACACAAAAGGACGTGTTAGCCCTGCTCAAGTGTATATACTTCTTTACTGATGAGCTTAATGATTTTAGAGCTTAACGATTTAGAGGAAAAGTACAAATATTACAGCTGGAAGAGGGCTTGGTGATCATCTAGTACCTATCCTCTCCTTTAGTGGATGAGAAATTGCAACCGGCTTATTACCCCAATCGGAGCTGTCACGGCTGGTGTAGGCAGGGCCGGGGACAGAGCGTAGAGCCACCCCACTCTGAGGTCATGCTCCTTCCTCCTCTCTATTTCCAGTCACTAGCAGAAGCCAGCCAGCCACCGGCTCTGCAAGAATTAGCTGTTTCATGCATGCTTTTCCAAATGGTCCTGGCTTAACCCTGAAACTAATTTTTGCTCTTCACCAAGTTCAGTGGAGAAAATCAATAAAGACATACAAGGCCGCAAAGGCCTCATCTCATGAAATTCAGAAATGAAAGCGAGGGCATAATGATCTGTTCCCTTCCCCGTCGTGCCATGTGAAAATAGCATGTTCTTCTTTTGGCGTTTAGGTAGTATAAAGAAACAGCAACTCAAGGGTGGAGGTTAGCAGCTAGATTCAATCTTCTTGGGGACCACAAAAAACAGGCACCCTAGTTAAACAACCAAAACAAATAAGAAGCATACATCAAATACCAACAAATGAAAATGGAGGGTTGTGAAACAGATACGATAGTGTGTGTTAGTTTTACAAAAGGAACTTTCACCTCATCAAAGGACTCAAGCCAGTGCAGAGAATTTTAGAACCAGAAAAGAGAGAGAGATAAGGGGTCAAATCTTCCCTTGGCTTTTATGTATGAATTGGGCAAAGCCCTGGGAGTCAAGGTACTGCCTTCACAGATACTTACTGCTGGTCTACTGTATGGACCAAATCCTGACATTTTCCACACTCACTCAACACAACTTGCTGGGTGGAGCCCCGCCCTTGGCCCTGAACAGAGGCAGAACACTGGGTTAAGCCTGAAAGCTGGATGGCTCAGGCAAAAAGGAAAGGCCTTTATTGCAGAACAGGGAGATGGCTGAGCAGTGACACGCCTGCGTTACTTGGCATCTCCAGATCCCAAGGGACCTGCCCTCAATTGCTAAAAGAGCCCGACCTCTGACAAAGACCAATGATTTCAGCAGTAATTAATGATACTGTCAAATTAATTAACCCATGTCTTTGTCCACAGAAAAGAAAACCCTCTGATGTCAATACTGCTGTTTACTAGTCCTTGATCAAGCTCTACAGACCCAAACCTTCAGTGGGGACACAGGGACACCACTGACAGATGACTCTAATATGTCCGGACCTATTAAGCCACCACCATTTGTTAACAAACCTTCTCACCGTAACATACCCTTCGATAATATGTCTAGTGAATTCACAGCTCTCCAAAATCTAGCATTCTTTTAAATAGATACAAGCCTGAGAACACCAGTGTATCTTTCACATTCCCTACAATACCTTTTTGATACCCTTTTGAATTATGGTGATGAAACACAAGACAAATGCTGTAGGATTTCATTAAGCCACTTAATAAATGGCCCTCATTAAAACGCCAGTTCCCTTGTCCTTGTCTATAAGGACTCCAACTAATCCAAATGCCCACATATACATTTCCGTATTATCTCTTTAGAGGATTCAGAACTATTTTCTTACACCTAGCACAGCTTTTATTCCATTTAGAATAATTACCCTCTATCCCATTTCTGACTTTCAAGAAAAACAAGACACTTAACTGACCCCAGGAGGACTCTCTCAAGGGCATCAGGCTGCAAAAGCTCTTCTGTGAGCTCACAACTTAAGCTGATGTAATCTGCTACAAGAAGCTGACTTCTATTTTTAAGTTATACCCTTTTACTCTGCCTTCAAAGGGCACATATATCACACGTTGTAACTGCTCATAAAATACTTTGTGGCCTCCTCTCCCATCCATTTCCCTCCTGGGGTGAATCACACCGTCAGGAGCGGTTTCCAATGGCAACAGCAGCCCAGCCCTGCCCATTTAAATTCATCCACCATTTCCCATTATTTGGTCTTTAGCAGAAGAGCTACACACGGCCCCACTCTCCAGGTGTCTTGTTTACCATGGTAATTTTGACAAGGAACAGATGACTAGCAGGGTCCTTCTTGAGGGCTGAGATCAAGCTTTCCCACCTCTTTGTATTTCCATCCCCAAAGATAGGCACTTAATAAATGCTTATTAACGTTGCCACCGAGAGCTCTGTCATCGGCCCGTGTGCTCAAAGGGTGCCAGAATGAAAACAGATCCTTTGTTTTGGTTAATTTTAAGTTTTTCATTCATCATTTCAGTCATGCTCACTGCGTGTTATTTAAAAAGTTGCTTAGCATCTTGAAAACACTAGGAAAAAAGCCTGGGTTGGAAGTGAAAGTACATTTCATCTTGCTCTTCATTTATTTATACGTATTCTGCTCATTTCTAAAAACGAATGAAGCGCTCTGTAATTAACGTGGTGCTGTTACTCAGTCTCGCGGAGGTCAGAACGGGACATTTATTTCTCTCTGGTCCACTTCCCTCTTCATTCCCTGGGTACCCCTGTCTCGTCTGCGGCTCGCCCAGCCTCAAGGCTTGGGCCGTTCCAATCCCTTCTCCCCACTGAAATCTGAGCGAGCTTGTGAGAACACAGATTGGATCATTCCCCTCCCCTTCTCAACACCCTTCATTCCCCTCGGCCCACAGGGAGATGTCCCTTCAGCTGTGGTCTGCTTATCTGCCCCCCACCCCCTTTGCCTTTCACACTCCCGTTGCAGGGACCTAAAAGGAGCTAATCTCTTCCTGTTTGCCTTCACCTAAAGGCCTTTGTCCACGTTGCTTCCTCAGACTGGCACTCTGCTCTGCTGTCCCTAGTCCCTCCACCCTGCTCCTTCCCTCTCATCCTTCAGGGCTAGTGTAGATGCCACCTCCTCCAGGAAGCCCGTCCTGGGTGTTCCTGTGGCACCATGTGCTACCTGAGACAACAGTCCACCTTACCACACCGTGTTTACTTGCTCTGTCTCCAAGTGACTGCCCGGGACAGCAGGGCAGCCTCTGTGTCTGCTTACTCACCACTGTATCCCGCTGCAGGTGGCCTGGCACAAGGTGGGCTTCAGTATCATTTGCTGGATGAATGAATCAATGAATAAGTGCACACTAAAGATTGCAACCAGCCGGGGGGGGGGGGGGGGGGAGGAGGGTCACACTTGTGAAGTATGAATTAGAATGTTGTTTCCTCAGAAAGTATGAACCCAAAGAAGAGCATTTAGCTCAGGATTCATCAGTTAGAATGTGAGGGAGGCAGCTGGCTCTGAGGAGACTAAATTCCCCCTCCCACGGTGACTCCAAAGGAGCTGGACCACTCTCCCAGAGGACTCAGAAAACACATTTCAGTAACACTTCCCTGAGAGATAAATGGAGACTCTGTTTAAAATGGAATCCCACTGGGACAAAACACTAAAGCTGCCTCAAAGTTAAGATTCATGTTATGAACTCCATGCAAACAGCAACCTCCACAATTTAAATTCGTTCCAAAGAGGGCAGCAAGCCACAAACTAATAATGCTACTTCTTACCTGCAAAACCGTATGTATCAATTTCCAAAACATTATAAGGTCAGTTGCATGTGGTGGGAACGCTCTACAGGCGTGAGAAGGCATGAATCTGGCACTCAAATGCCATGGCTGGCATCTGGCCATCTGATATGGGTGCTAACTTGGACCAGGTGCTGGGCTGGCCCTGGGATTGTGGCAGTAAAGAGAACTAACCAGGTCCCTGTCCTTGTGGAGAGTCTAGTCTAATCAAATATACACTTGAATACAGACTTCTTTTAAAAAAATTATTTCCCTAAATTCTAAGTACACCATGTTCAGCTATTAAATTAAATGCAGCACACATGGGATTGTGGAGTGAGGCATTGCCTCAGCTACTTCTGCATGGCAAAGGATTTTTTTTTTTTAAAAAACCCATATTTTCCAAAATCGACAGATTGATGACACTACAGAGTGGGTAATGTTTCAACATTCAAACCAAATGACAAAGGGCTTGGTTTATTTCATCCTTACACAGCTAGTAACCACCTTTCAAAACAAAACCAAATAAACACAATTTCACGTGAAATTCTCCTGCCTTCCAGAATAATTTTATGTTTACTTTATTACCTAGCACATAGAAAGTGCACAATAAATGTTTGTTGAATGAATATGAAAATGCTTTTGTCAATTTTAGGTATGTTCTTTAATTCCCTTCCTTTCCTCTCTTAAAGAAAAAATTATGCATATTTTCTAGGATTCTGACTTTCATTTCCCTGTCTGATCTTGTGCTAGTTACTTAGGTATCATTTTCCTCCTCTGTAAAATAAAATCTGTGTCTTGGTTATTGTGAGGCTTAAAGGAGGTAACAGATAGAGTGACTGGCATTACACCCTGCAGATAATGTTGGGTTTTTTGTTTCCTTTTTCCTTTTTTAACCTTTCCACTCCATCCTCCTCCAATCCCCAAATAAAGTGTCAAAGACAAACCAAATTACTGGCATGATTAAAAAGTCAGAAAAAAAAAAAAAAAAAAGTCAGGAAATTTCAAATGTAGCCTGGGCTTCCCAATGTCTAGCTATCAACCTTTGAAAAGTTTTATTTACTATTTTGGGGCCTAGGTTTTCTCTTTTATAGAATGAGTGAGTTTCACTAGCTCTTTTAAGTTCCGATTTTCCATGAGCTCTGAAACCTGCCTTACTAAGGCATTGGATATTGCTAACACACTAATGCCATCTACGATCAGAAAGAAAACGGACTCTGAGTCCCTTCCTAGAGATGGATTCTAAATTACAAACCAAAGTAAAACTTGCCTTTTAAAAGAATTTGTGTCAATCTAATACCTGGGTCAACAATTGGTGACCCTATTCTTAAGCAACAGAATGTCCCTCTTTTCCCCCACTCCACACATTCCCCCCCATCCTCCCACATGCCACACATCTAACCTCCTGCACACCAGCAGGGTTTCCCATTCACAGCTCTGCAATGATGTACTTAGAAATCTAGGTATTTTAAGCAATACCACAATTACAAATGGATCATTTGAAATGACTTAGACAATTGACACAATATTATGTCAAACCTAACATTTGCTTGATGTTTTGGTCTTTCATACCCTGAAATATATCCAAGTCGACCAAACAAAGACCTACCAAGGTTATACACACACACACACACACACACACACAAAATCTCACTGCATTTTCATAAATATTCAGTGTATGACTGCCACCTAGTGGTGCCATGTATCCTAGCAGGACCAAATCTCCAAACAGCTAAAGGGCCACGGACACTTAAACAAACAATGAAACATTGTTCCTCTGCTGCTCACCAGTCATTTCAGGGAAATTTAAGAGCATATCCATCTCCTCAGCTATCTATTTTGCCCATACAAATAGCTGAAGGGTCTACTGCAGATGGAGTCAATGCCACATTATTTAATCCTACAACTAAACGCAACAAAGGAGCATTATTACTCTATTAATTTTAATATTCATTAGCAATTAAAAAGGATTTCCCCAATAGTCTGTTCTTACCTTCCAGTTTCATTTGGTCTAATCTTGATTTTTAGTTATGCATGAAAAAGCATCTACAAGTGACAGCCTTACAAAAAGTGCACATTATATGAAAATCTGACTTTAATTAAAACCAGTTACTAAATCCCAGCAATTTCCAGCTGTCTCTTCTATCCTATCCTTAGAGAATTATAGATCACATTAATTGGTATTCTGTCACGTAAAGAGACACCAGCAATGATTAATTGCATCCTTGGTGCTTTTGATTTACATCTTCTTTACTAGAGGGATTCAAATCACATCTCATTACCTTCCAGCAGGTACCCCTTTTGGTAAACCTCATGAAATCTCCTACCTTCCTGAACTTCTCCATTTGCTTGTAGAGGTCTGGATCAAGCTCCTGGGACACATCCTTCATCCATAATAATGCCCCTCTGTATTCAGTCCGGCACTGCTCCATGCGGTTCACAGTCAGCCAAGTGTCCGAGATGGCCCGATGCCGAAAAGTCTCCACTTCTTGGTGAAAGCGACACAAAGGATTTCGCAAGGCCAACCTAGACAAGAGGGTAAAGCCACAATCTTGAAACTAAGAGGGCCAGCAATTTGAATCCTTGATAGCTTACCAGTCTTAAACTCATGAGCCTAGAATAGGGCCTGAAACATAGTCGAGGCTGCAGAAATACTTGCTGAATTATAACTGAAATGTATGTGAACTGATGAGTCAACCAGAGATGATTATCCATGTGCTGATCCCTTAGATTACTGTTATTTAACTGTATCACTGGGGAGTCTCTCCATCAGTATTGTTGGGGGTGGCCTCATGCCTGGGCAGAGTACTTGTTTAAAGCTGGAACCAATCTTGTGTTAACGGAGGAAGGTCAAAGCATGACTATTTCCCATTTCTGCTCTTGGCCACTCCCTGCCTTCTGCCTCCCTGAAGCCTGGCTCTTTGGGAAGGCATGGATGTGTGCAGGCTGAGGTCTCCCTGTCTAGGCCATTCTGGATTCCTCTCCAAAGGCCAGGGCATCTGCTGCTTGCTTCAATAGTCACAGAGAATGAAGTACGAACAGAAGCGTCTTAAATGGTCTAGGAAGCGGGAGAAGTACATTTACTGAGGGTCTACTGTGTTAGGCACTTTCAGATAGGTTATGTGATTTGATTCTTATTAAAAAAAAAACAAAAAAAACTTAAGGATACTACACCAGAAATGAATGTATATTATACAACGAAGTGGGTATAAAATAATTATAATATTGGCCATAACATACCGTTATTTATTCAGCAAAAATTGTTTGATGCATATCAAACTTTGGATAAAATATTTATTTGGGAGGGGAAGGAGGATACTGCTTCTTTCATCTTCCTCCCCCAAATGAGTAATGTCAGATGAATTATACTCTTAAAATACAGTAGTCTCCATGAAGCTGTGGGGCATAGGTTCAAAAAATAAAAGATTAGTATTTACATCTCAATTTAACTGCAAACTTGTGATGGTGAAGGGAAAAGTGGCGTCAGTGAGCTGAAGTCAGCCCTTGGCAGTTCCATCAATGTCTGAAGACATATGTAGAGCACTCCAAGATTATAGATGGGGCAATCAACTGTTTAAAAGAAAAAAATTCCTTTTACTATTTTCTCTGGTTTTCCTCTTGTCTGTACAGCATCATTGTTAAATATTCAGCACTTCTCTAAAAATAGCTTGCTCACATCATCCTACCTAGGTGTTGCAGGCTGTTTTCAAAAACATATTGTGCCATGAAGTAAGCTTGTGTTTTATCACCATTGGACTAAACTCAATACTCACTTTTCATCAAACTGAATGGGCTGTTGTAGCAATGACTACCAAATAAGTCAGTAGAACAAATGGTGGTATGAAGGTTTATAAAATTGGAGACTTCTATTTAAAGAAAGAGTCCTCAGCTGTTCCTCTAAGGATCCTGTTCATTTCTGGTCTCCTTTATCTCTTCCTTTAGAGTTTGCCAATTTTCCTAAACTGGCTGAAACAGAGTCTTGTGAATAAAATATTCGCGATTTCTTTGACTGTTACAAAGTTAGAAACCTTTGAAGATATAATGACATGATGATAGATGTTAAAATCTTGAAGAAAAGAAAAAGGAATATAAAGTCACCTCATTTTTTGCTGTAACTTGTTTCATATAAAATCAGGAAGGTGAAAACCCATTCACTTGTGGTATAAGGGACTGAGTCTACACCAAGAAAAAATCCAATAACTGGAAACATCAAGCTTCAGTGAAAGACTGGCCCACGTTTCCATTCATTAAAATCTACCCAATGGGAATAATTAATAAAGCACCTAAAGGTCTAATCCAAAGACATTTATTCTTTAGTAAAAGAATAAAGGAAAAGGAAGAAGTGGACACTAGTGGACAGAAGGCTTGGGTTAAATGTATCATGGCATGCCCAGATAATGGAATACTATGCTATGGACGTTTTTAAAAAGGTATATATGGACATAAAAAAAGTTAGGATTATTTGAACAAAAAATCAATTTGCTAAATAATCAGTATGCAATACTATTCAAAAATTGTATGGTATGCTGCTGTTTATATTACAAATATATTCTGGCAAATCCCAAATTATGTCCATTCGAGGTTTGAGAATTCAACTTTATGGGAGTTTTACGCAATCTTCCTACTTTCCTCACGTGCAGAGGACTAGTTTGGATTTCATGTGCCTGGTGAGCAGTTGAGTACCATGGACTCAGAGTCATCTCGCAGGAGGCCACCTTCCAAATTACAAGCTGTCCAAGCTACATTAATTTATGGATACAGGGCAGTTTGCTGGTTTACAGTATCATTTACATTGTTTTGGTTGATTTCTTTTACTGTTTTTATCTGTATCCAAAGGTTAGACTATATAAACTTAAGGTACCATATGCTTTGTGAGATAACTTTGTACACAACTATGAAAGTGTATAACTGGATAGCAACATTATAAAATAATTATATGATCAGTAACAGTAACTCTTGTGGTGATTGTGTCCAAGGATTTGGCTTGTTTCCCATAAAAGGATGTTAATCTTGGCATGAAGGTATGTATAAGAATTTTTCCCACTGAAATTAGTGATAATTATATGTATAATTTAAGAAATATACAATTCTTATATATTTATGAATAAATATATAAGAATTTATGAAAGATTTTTCAAGAATCAATGATCCTTGTAAGACTGGGGCAAGGGTATATGCATTGAAGGTATCTATCAAGGGGTTAAAAGCAAGTCAATCTCTATTAGCAAAATTTGAGTTGTTTTTAATTTTCTCCTTTTGGTGTGTTCCTGTTTTAAAATTTTTCTTGAATGAGTATGTATTATTTTTGCAAGGAAAACAGTTATAAATAAGATTAAAAGGTGCAATTCAAGATTATAAAACAAACACTTCTCTTGGAAAACTGGGGTAGAGAACTATTGGAAATTGTTGCATTCAACTATGAAAGTTGGGGTCCAAGTGTCATTAGAGAGAACCAAAATGCTCAGGAGGGGGAACCACTGAAAAATGAACACAGCTGGTTCTCTTTCTTTCCACCCCACCTTTCCTGGATCTTCGTGGGAACACCTGTGTAACAGGTGATGGCCTGCTTTTGGCCCACTGGGAGAGAAAGCAGTTAAGGAAAAATTAACAGCAGAAGAAAATGTTGGACAGTCTGGGTGAGCGAAATTTTTGTGGCCCAGGTATTTTTGGAGACTACCTACAAGCCTTATTTAGGTATAAAGTCTGCCTAATATTAGTGAGTGACATTTTGGGGGGCTTGTTAGTTACTGAGGAAGGAGGAGGAGAGAAGAAATGTCACCTTCTCAAAGTGTGACTCTATGCAGTGGCTCCTGTTTATTCTGCAGGGACCTTGAACGTTATGTTATGGTAGTGTTAAAAAAGATATCACTGATCTATTACCATTTTCTCTGCACCAGAGCTTCTCAGACTTGAATGTGCATGGAAAACAACTGGGGACCCATTAAAATGCAGGTTTGGATTCAGCAATTCTGGGGTGGGGCCTGGATTCTGCATTTCTAACAAACTCTCAGGTGAGGCTTTTGATGTTGCTGATCCAGGGTCTGAGCAGAACCGTGGAGGGCATCTTGAACAGCACCCCTCTCAAGTTAACTGCCCCCAGAGGGCACTCACGGAACCCTTCTGCCTGGTCTCATTAGGCTCCTGCTTTAGTCAGCTGCTGGAAGGGGACTTGATGGATTGCTATGAGCAACACTGAAGGTCAAATATAAGCCTAGGATAGCACTCACGGTGACTGGTGTATAACTATAGACCAGAAGAAATATGAAAACATTTTTTAAAAGTTAATAGGGAAGGAAAAAGATTACACATGTTATCTGAATCAGAGTTAAGTACGAACAGACTAACAACTGTGAACAGAGGAGCTCCTCAATCTCAGGCAAGAGCCTTCTAAAGACCAGTAGGAGGTTCCCTTCATGAATGAGTGGGTCCCAGGTTCTCAGGAGACCTCCCCCAACAACAGAGCCCCAGTGAAGGCCACACACCTTTGCTGGGAAGAAAAGCAGAGGGCCTTTCCTGTCGCTTGCATCATTTTTCCTGCTCTGGTTTTATCTTGGAAGCCTTGGGATCGGAGAAATTTTCCCAGTTCGTTTTCTTCTTGAGACAAGACTGATGGAGAAAAGACCAAAAGGAGCCATGAACAATGAACATTTTTATTACAGAGAAGAGAGAGACAAATCACAAGGTCCTCTCTCTTCTAGAGGCAAAGACGAGATGAAATTAAATCCAAGTGGCAGGCTACAAGGTAAGCCTCCACCGCATTTAACTTTCATGCTGTTCTTCCATTTACGAAACGAGAGATCAAATTCACTTGAGTGCATCTGTCAGTGCGTTTGGTGCTCTGTAATCAGAACCAGAAAATGACCTCTGTACTGAAAAGCGAGCTGATAATGTGCTGCTTCGAGCTGAAATAAAAAAGTTGGGTTTGTCAAGTATGACTGTGGGAATCTTTTGTGGCTGCCTATAATGTAGGGCCAGTTTCCCTGTATTATTCCCTCTTCCTGACTTTTTGATCTCTGCTTTCTGAGTTACATTCCACTTGATTGTAAAGCAATTCAAATACCTTATCCATGGCATAGGTCTTGGCTGGAGCAGGGGGTGGAGGTTGAAGGTATGTAGGTAATTAAGTTGGTGACTTGGTGGATTTTTAAAATGCAGAGCTGGAACCCAATCTGAATTGCTAATGCCTAATCTTGACCTTACTCTTTGTTCTTATTTTATAAAATTGAGGTATAACTGACATACAACATTGTATTAGTTTCAGGCGTACAACATAATGATTCAATATTTGCATATATTTGGTCTTATTTTTTAAAGACAACTTCAGAGGGCGCTATTGGTGAGAAAGTGACTGGTACAAGCTCTCTACAGACTGATTTGGCAGTAAATATTAAAAAGTCAGAATTGTATACATCTTTTGACGTTGTACTTCAGTTAGGAGTGAACTACGTCCTGAGGAAGTAGTAAAACGGGCACAAAGATGTATATACAGATATAATCATAGCATAGTTATTTATAGTAGCAAAACATTCTCTTTCCCTACCTTGGGGACTGATTTAATCAATGCAGTGCATCCACACAATGGATGCGTGGGCTGCTAGGCAGCTACTGGTCCGAATACACATTCACCAACAGCTGAGCCGCGGGCAAGCAGTGACACTGAGCTTCCTAGAATGTTTTTTCTCTGACACACACAGACTTTGCTAGGGACACACTTTGAACACTACTCTTATTTCACATTTCTGTATTGACACATTTACCAATCATTTGTCTCTAAAAATGCTTTCTAAATGCTACCAGGATTCTTGTCTGTTTTCATGAACAATCCAGACTTCTTTCAGAATGCATCCTGTTCCTGAAACTATCCCCCCAGCAACAGCTGTATAACATTAGCCAGGAACCAGGAATCCAAAAGTGAATGTTAAAGCTACTACTGCTTCCTTATTAATTTGTGACTAGCTTACGCTCAACATTCCACGGAGAAGAGGCTTTAGAATCCATTCTTCCTGATGGTCAGTGACTACCCTCTTTCCTCTTGTTTCTCAAAATCAAGTTCATTGGTTAAAGCCTAGCTCAAAAGCTACTTCCTCTGTGAAGCAGGTGATCCCTCTTTCTCTGTGACAGCAGCGCCCTCTCGGCACCTGGGACTGGAGTGTCTGTGGGTGGGCAACATGTCTATCTTTCCCGTGAGAACCTAAGCTTTCTCAGGGCAGGGATCTCATCCAAACTATGGATTCCCAAGGCTGAGCATAAAGTCTTATTCAGGGCACTAATTAAATGCTTGTGAAATTGAACTAACTATAATTTTTGCCTTGTTATCACTGTATACTTTACTTCACTTTAAATGTTTATCTGATATTTATGTCCTGGTTCTAGGTAATTTTTAAAATTCCTATAATTATATGAAGTCTTGTTGTTTTTTAATACCTTCCATTCTTCCTCCTTTCCACTTACGAATATGGGACTCACTCAATTGCACAATAAGGAAAAATTTCACACTTTTGTTTAGAACAGTATGAGGCTACTGTCACCTTTTTTACCTTGAAACCTCAAGTCACATACAAATGAACACAGGAACTTAAGGCTAGGAAGAAACCAATTCATGGTACCAGAATGACTACAAGGGTGGTGACATGTACTCTTTCCTAAATAAACCTAAGTAGATTGAAGTACTTGAGAATTCATTTTTGGTTATTTTACACACTCGAGGATTAAACTTGGACTGGAAGACAGGCTTCATTTTAAGCGCTGAAATCTGGTAACGGGCAGTGCTGCTCAGAGGGTGGTGGAAGAAGTCTGAGTGGCATCAGGCTCCAGGTTGGATGACTTAGTGATGACTGTGTCATCTTCCAAGAAGGGATGTTCATGCCTTAATTTTAATTTTAAAATTCAAATACTGAAATAAATTTATAGACGTTTAAAATTCAGGTGCAATACAGGTATCAGATAACTCAAATGTTTCCACTTATAAGGTTTCACTCAACTGGGACTTAATTCAGAGACAAATAAAAACCTATTCATGTTTAACTCCTAATTAGATTTTCAGATGTGCCCTG
Source organism: Balaenoptera acutorostrata (assembly GCF_949987535.1). NCBI lineage: Eukaryota > Metazoa > Chordata > Mammalia > Artiodactyla > Balaenopteridae > Balaenoptera > Balaenoptera acutorostrata. The sequence continues at coordinate 63,768,454 of NC_080070.1, forward strand.
GAAAGGGAACCAAAGAACTACAAAACCAATTACCTTGGCAGCATTAATTCACTTAGCACAAATCTATGGATGATCTCATATGTACTAGGCGCTGTTCTTGTCACTGGGAATAAAGAGGTGGACAAGACACATGAAGACCCTGCTCTGATGCAGTTTATGTTCAAGCGGCAGCAGACAGAAAATAAAAAATACAAAACTCAAAACAAACTCAAAACACAAAAAGAAAAATACCAGATTGGGGCGGGGGGGGGGGGGGTTGGCGAGTAAGAGAGAGTGATTGGTAGCTGCTTTGGGCTGGGTGGTCAGGGAAGGCATCTCTGAGCAGATGACCATTAAGCTGAGCTCTGAAGGATAAGGGGCCACTAGAGACAATGAGGGCAGGGACATCCCAGATGGAGGAAACAGTGAGTGCAAAAGGCCTCAGGTCACATCGTGGGTAAGAGCAAAAGTGGCTGGAGAGGTGAACTGGGTCAGATTGTGTAGGAATTTGTAAGCCATGGAGTAGAAGTATACATCTTACTTTAAGTGCTTATCGGAGGCTTTTCAGCAGAGAAGCAATATGATCCAATGTACATTTTTATTTATTTATTTATTTTTAAAAATAAATTTATTTATTTTATTTATTTATTTTTGGCTGCTTTGGGTCTTCCTTGCTGTGCATGGGCTTTCTCTAGCTGCGGTGAGCAGGGGCTACTCTTCGTTGCGGTGACTTCTCTTGCTGCAGAGCACGGGCTCTAGAGCACAGGCTCAGTAGTTGTGGCACACGGGCTTAGTTGCTCCGCGACATGCGGGATCTTCCTGGACCAGGGCTCGAACCCACGTCCCCTGCATTGGCAGGCGGATTCTTAACCACTGCGCCACCAGGGAAGCCCCAATGTACATTTTTTAAAAACCTTTATTTTGAAATAATTTTAGGCTGATAGAAAAAATTGTAAATAGGATACAGAGTTCCTGTGTACCCTTCTTCCCCTAATGTTACATAACCATGGTAGAATGATCAAAATTAGGAAAATAACATTGGTACAGTACCACTACCTAAACCGCAATCTTATTGAATTTTCCTAGTTTTCCCATTAATGTCCTTTTTCTGTTCCAGGATCCCACATTGAGTTGTCAAGTCTCTTTAGTCTCCTTCAACCTGTGACAGTTCCTCAGGCTTTTTTGTCTTTTATGACCTTGACGCCCTTTAAGAGTACTGCTCAGGCATTTTGTGGACTGTCCCTCAACTTGGGTTTGTCTGCTTTCTCATGATTAGACTGGAGTTACAGACTTGCGGGAAGAAACCGCAGAGGTGGAGTGCCCTTCTTAGTGTTTCATAGCAGGGCTACCGGAGATCAACACACATTATTACTGATGGTGTTAACCTCCATCATTTGGTTCATGTCATGTCTACTGGATTTCTCCACTGTAAAATTATGATTTTTTCCTTTTGTAATTATTAAAAATTTGGGGGGTAAATACAGAAGACTATGTAAAGGTCCAGTTTCTCCTCAAACTTTCACTCACTAATTATAACATCTTTCAGTGAATCTTGCCTGCCACATTTCTTACTGTGGTGTTTACCTAATGGTGATTTTGTGGTTCCCTCATTCTTTCTAGATTTATTAATTGCAATTATTTTATACGCAAGAACTGTCTCTTCTCCCCCATTTTTTTTTTTTAGAAATAATAGCAGCATTTAATAATGTGAATGGATATAAGCTTAACACAGAAGTCAGATATATTTTTGTTCTCCAGCAGCAAAAATATAGAAAACATAATTAAAGAGAGGATTCCATTTAGAACTGTATCAAAGAAATATTACGTGCATAAGAATAAATCCAAAAAATGATACCCAATACCTGTAAAGGAAAAATTCTGTGAAGCAGTATTCAAGAGTACCCAACTAAAAAGATATAAACTATGTTTCTGGATAGGAAGACTTAATATAAGGAAAATGTCAGTTTGGTTTTTTGTTTATTTCCATACACACTTAATGGACATTTATCTTACTTCATGGGTTATAACCTAATACAATCAGTTATTTACTCTGTTGCTCAAATTGTCCCAGCTTTGACCACTGGGAGCTCTGGGAGATTGCTGACTGCTCTCTGACTGCAGTGCAGATGATGGGCTGGAGAAGGAAAAAGTGGAGGCAGGGAGATCAGTTAGGAAGCTGATGCTGCAAACCAAGTAAGAGTGATGATGGTGGCCTGAACTAAGGCGGTGGCCATGAAGAGGTACCGGAGGGAGAATCTGAAAGCAAAGTAGGTGACAAAATGGGCCAGCATTTGTGACTGACTGGATGTGGGACAGAGGAATGTTGGGGGCAGTGTGTCATGTGTCTGGATTTCCTCATACCCAAGACTCTGGAGTTCTAGCCCTGGAGAAGTCTTAGCTCAAACACTTAGTAAACAGTAACACAGATAATTTACAAAATTCTGCCTCTAAGTCCTAGGATTGTGTACTTCCGAAAAACAGTCTTCATAAAAGATTACTAATGAAGGAAAATGCCCAACTGTTAATTTGGGATTACTGGAAAGGGGTTTGGCAGTAGTCAGAAACAGACAAACTTCTCATAGTTTAGTCTCAGAAATACAGAAATTGTACTCTTAAATGACCTACAAATGGAAATTTAAAAACATACTAACATCCAACTTGATATTTGGTATTTCAGAGACAACTTTGTTGGTAATGATTTTAAGATGGGATGACCATAGGAAAATCTTGTTCCCTAAAAAACCCAATATCTGACATAGAAAATGTTCAGGAGGAAGCGCTGTCAACAAAATACAGTCAATGAATTAACTGTAAGTGCCTTCTCTCTCCATTTGGTCATTTTAAAAGGAACAAAATTGGACATAAGAGAGCCTGGGCAATCAAATAAAAACAACGCCAAATCCCAAGATATAAAACTGAGAAAACTTTTTTATAATTAGGAAAATAAATGCACGCACTTATCCATGGTAGACTCAATGTAAAATTCTTCTGTTGTGGTACTTGCATTGAAAAACAGCCTACGTAAAGAATTTCTGATAAAATGATTCAAGACCCCACCCCACCAATTAAAAGAGCAAAGACAGACACTCCTAAACCGTAGTTTCCTTGCCTTGCTTCCTAAACTTGTAAAATTATATATTAAGGCAAAATATCCAATTTCTTACTGTCTATTTGGTCAATAGTCACACTTATGGCATACTTACAACAGATTCTCTTTTGATAGAGTACAATTGCTTTAGACAAGTCCAGACAGGTTCTCTGAATCGAGTGAAACAGCTATAATAAAAATATAAACAAAATGCTAAACAAAACAGACAGCAGTGAAATAAAAAATAATTATATTGAGTATAACCACAGCGTTTGATTTGCCCACTAAAAGCAAGATTGTATGCCTAAATAAGCTTGGTGTTACGTGGTGTATTGAAAAGAAAATGTGACCAAAGCTTTTAAATATGCTCCTATTTTTCTATATTTATTAGAATTCATCAGCTCTGCGATCTAAATTGAGATCTGCAGAAGGATGATTTCCTCCAGACATTGAAATAATAGCTGAAAACCAGAAATCCTAAGTGAGGGGCCCAATTAGAGGACTTGGTAAACCAGAGACCCAATATTCCTTCATAATTGAATTTATTTCTTTTACCACTTACTGTCTTTTTTTTCAAATGGAAGATCTGTCAATTCAGCATCATATTTAAAACACAACATTAGCTTATTTTGTGATCCTAATGCATTTTACAGCATGCTTAAACAACTCTATAAAAACAAACAAATATCAATCAGCTGAATGTTCTGTCTGCTTTGAAGAGATCTGGTAAAATGGAGTTTAGCTAGCAGCTCCTATCACTCCTCATTTTCCCAATTATTTCATAAAATATACAGAGAAGAAACCTAATGTCATGCTATGGCCATAACAGAGAAAATTAAGGGAAAAGCAGGTGGGCTGTATGGAGAAGAATCTAACTAGATTTTAACTTATGGTGGCTCTGGTCTTTGCTTCAGAAATGGAGACAGTTCAAGAGAAGACAGAACAATGGTAAATCAACTATACTCCAATAAAAATTTTAAAAGAAAAACAGAAGACAGAGCAGAGACTTCACACTTTCTCCATCCTCTGTCCACCGACTCAGAGACCAGGGCTGCTATCAATTAGAAAACCTGGCAGACAAACATTATGTCTCTGAGGAGCCATCCAGGGAAGCAGGGCAAGGCATTCTTCTCTCTCCCCTGGCTTACTGGCCATGGTGATGTAGCAATTATGCCCTGGTATTACAAAGCACTTCACAGTTGAGTCAAAACAGAAGATCGGCTTCATAATATAAATGACCAAATGTTCTAATAAAAATGAATGCATGCATATATACTTAAAAGATTAAAAACCATTCCTATGAATGCTTAATATGATAAATCTTGGTCATGTAGAGTATAAATTTTACTAAATCTCATTTCATTACACTTCATCCTCTACCTATTTAGGGAAAAAACAAAAACCCTTTACCATAAAACAAAACAGCAGTCCGAGTATGTGCCTTAACAAATGCTTGATAACAGTATTCTGGGTCACAAACTATGAACACATAGTAATTCCTGAACATAGGAGCAAGGACGTTAAAAAAAAGTATGTTCAAGAGCTATTCTGCTGTTACTGTTCACTTTTTGAAAACTGAAGTATAAATTAAATGCAATAAAATGCACACCTCTGGAGAGTTCAGTTCTGTGACTTTGACCATTGTATACACTCTTGTAATCATACCCAAAGTAAGATAAGAAACATTTCCACCCTCTAGTCAGTCTACTCTGCTGTGGCATCCACTAAAAGACTTCTGTCACCACAGGTTAGTTTTGTCGGTTCTTGTACTTAAGAGCTGTTTTTCAGAAAATGATTTCATTAACAAGCAATTCTGACAAATATTTAAACTTAGTGAACATTTCTACATGAACTTCCCAACAGATTGTAATAGAATCTGACCATCATTACAGCTTGGCATACAAGCTTTCTTTGCCAGCAGAATACAAGTTCTTGTTTCATAAGCTAGTCTTCTATGGATAACTTAGTTGAAAAGCACATCTAAATGGTCTGCACATCGTTTTCATATGCTTTATTGGTGGAATCCATTCTCTTTCTCTACAAACATCAACATCAGTATTAAAACATTCCTGCAACAGAAGTCTTTATCATGTGTAAAATTATTAGTCACAGTTAAGTACTTTGGATGCTATGTGCCTAGGACAGCAGGTATTTTGATTACAGTACAGTTGGTTCAGTGAAAATGCTGCTGCAAGACCTAAATATAAATATAAAATTACTGTATTGTGTTTCGCGTACTAGAAAATAACATATGAAATTACTTTTTGAATAATGCTTGTATTTACTAGGTTGTTAAGAGGAAAAAAAATAAATCTATAAGATGTGAAAAGCATATGCAACTTACAATCATTTCAATTCTATTTAGAATAATAAAATCAGAATAGAGGCTTCCTGGCTCTACTTTTCTCCGTTGAAGCCATCTCCGCTGGAACATCTCTGTCAAACCCAGCTTCTGTTAGAACAATTCCACTGACAGGAGAAAGGGTTGGGAACTCATCTTAACTGCATTAACACGTACACTTATTCAGTTAATACTTACTGAATGTGTACTGTGTGTCATGGAATCTGACCCCCTGGTGGAGGGAAGGCAGGCAAACAAACAGACACTTGAGATAATTCCATGAGAGATGAGTACTATGAATAGTGGCCCTGGGTCTGGTTCTACCGTCAGATGCACAGAATGAATCTTATCCCTCTTCCACGTGACAGGCCTTCCCAGAGAACTGACAACTAACATATTTCCCCTCAGCCTCTCTGTTCCAGAATAACCATGGCTTGCACCACCCTGGCCACCCTTCTCAGAATGCTTTATGAAATCTTGAGCTTTTGATTTTTGTCTCATTAAGTGTTCAGCTCATTACCTTTAGCTTATGTATTAAATTTAGATATCATTCTGAATTCTTATCAGACCACATGACATATTATTTCTCTCTGTGCCCTGTCATTCACGGAAGTGTTAAGTATGCTTTTTAAATTTTGGGTTTTTTTAAATTAATTTTTCTTGGAGTATAGTTGATTTACAATGTTGTATTAGTTTCTGCTGTACAGCAAATGCTTTTTAAATTCTGATCTAAAGTACTGGCAGAATGTCCAGCAATCAGGGAATTAGTGGGCCTTTTACCAGTTGTACTAGTATTCAAGGATCATTCAGATATGAATTCAGCTTACTGTATTATTAACTAGTCTAACTAAATATTGGTTAATTCAATTCTAGAATTTTCCAGGATTCAATACAAGGTTATTAGACTCACTTTCCAGGATCTTTTGCCGTCATCCTTTTTTCTTTTTTTTTCTAAATGTAAACATATGCCTGACCGTAGTGTTGCTATCACTGGCAGTGGCTCTTTGAGTGCATTAATGTTTTTCAACAAACATTTATTGAGAATTTACCACATTCCATGCATTCCAACGAAGCGCTTGAAAAACAAATTAACTGAGGCATACTGGGGGTTACAGGAGAATTTGTGGGTTTTTTAAAAATATGCTGGGATTGAGTTAAGCTGATCCTAGATTTTCCTTATGAACTAGCTGTTTGCAGTATGTTTTCAAATACAAAGCACACCTATGCTTGCCCCCGTGAATACATTCTCAGACCCTGAGCCTAGCAAGGTGGCTGTTCTGGGGCTGAGGGCAATGAAGTGCTCACCTCCAGCTTGGCATCCAGGTCTGCGTCGGAGGCAACGACGTGTTCGTCTTCCTTCTTCCCTGTGGCTTTAATAAAGGCCTGCTTCGTTTCCCAATACTTCTGCTGCATCTTATTTACAACTGATTTATCTTGAGCATATCGATCGTGTAAGTCCCAGGGATAACTGCTAAAAGGCATTCGAAGAGCCATTTTACTCATGACTTTCAAAAAAGGTTGAGATATTACAGTGTGAACAAATGTATCCAAACATTTACAACATTAATAAACATATAAGTACTTTCTTACATGGTTATTACACCAAAAGGTTAATCAAGTCTAACTTATACCAAAACCTTAAAAGTTAGTGAGGAAATTAAGAAACTTTTGCAGGAAATTGAGAAACTAAACCTTGAGGAGTTTAGGTACCAAAAGACTGGACACACTCCTTTCAGAAGTAGACAAAGTGAGGCCAAGCCAGGCAAGGTGACTGCCTCAAGCACCCCAGTGAGTCAGAGATAAAGCCGAACACCAATGTTCTCTCCAGCCCAGCATTACAGCCAACACTGAAGTGATGGCAGAAAAGTAGAGATAAGGGGCTGAAAAACAGCATACTTCAAATCTGTCACAGAGGTACCTAACACAGTCAAACTCATAGAATCAGAGAATAGAATGGTGGTTTCCAGAGGCTGAGGAGGAAATGGGAAATTACTAATCGATGGGCATACAGTTTCAACGGTGCAAGGTGAATAAGTTCTAGAGATCTGCTGTACAACACTGTGCCTAGAGTTCACAGCACTGTATTCTACACTTAAAAGTTTGTTAAAAGGGTAGATCTCATGTTTAGTATTCTTACCACAGTCAAATAAAATTTTGAAAAATAAAAAAGTATTAAAAAATTGATTATGGGTTTCTCATACTAAAACTTTAAATTCTTAAACATAAATGCTTAAAATACCGATAGGAAGCCATTCTTCAGGAACAGCACAGTGAAGATCATATCAAAAAGTGTGTAAAGAAGAAATTGGAAAAAAATTCAATTGAGAATGAAATGGAATTCTGTAAAAGTGACCAGGGTACCCAAATATTGACAGAAAGTTTGCCAATGGTGTTCCATCCCTCCTTGCTTTGTCTACACCTCCCTCCTGTCGAGGGTTCCGGTCCAAAAGCTCACACAGGACCCCCAGGCATCTCCCTCTGCAGACATGTAACTTCTTCCACCCCATCCCATTAGCACTCAAAATGTGCCAGACTTGTGTCCTAAAACAGAAATTGCTTTATACTACTATACCAAAATATGTATCTCAAAACTCGATGATTTACACTCTCCTGCCAGATAACATTTACAAGTTTCAATTCACACATTTGTTCTCTTAAAAAATCAGAGTTTCAGATGACGTCCTTAGCAATGGTTATCTTTGGAAAGAGGCGGAGGATTACGGTTTACTTTGTATCTTTCTGCATCATTTCAAAGTTTGGAATAAGTCCAGATATGTCATGTATAGGCATGATGACTGTACTTAATAATATTGTATTCAACACTGGAAATAGGCTAGGAGAGGAGCATTACTCTTCATGTGCACTCATCACACACAAAAAGTGGTAACTATAAAAGGAGATGATATGTTGGGACTTCCCTGGTGGTCCAGTGGTTAAGACTCCGTGCTCCCAATGCAGGGGGCCCGGGTTCGATCCCTGGTCAGGGAACTAGATCCCACATGCATGCCACAACTAAGAGTTCGCATGCCACAACTAAGGAGCCCGTGTGCTACCCACCTGCTGCAACTAAAGACCCAGAGCAACCAAATAAATAAATAAATTAATTAATTAATTAAATTTAAAAAGATGGTATGTTAACTAGCTTGACTGTAGTAATCATTTCACTATGCATATCAAATTATATTGCACACCTTAAATATATATAATTTTTATTTAAAACATATAAATAAAAAACATTTTATTATGAGCTTAAATCAGAGAAAATAAGATGAAAATATGCATAACTTTTATGTAAAAGATAATCCCACTACATAGTATGTGCATTGAAAGATGGTAAGAATATACTCCCCCAAACTGTGGCTATTTCAGGGGAAAGGAATTTTTAAGAGTGGGGACTAGGATGGACTTCTTTCTATTGTGTTTTTTTTGTTTTTTTGGTCAAAGGTCATGGATTAACAAAAAAAAATTCTATTTTGAGGGGAAAAAAAAGGACTTTAGAGGTCATTTAGTGAACATGCCTCACCCCTTATTCAACAAATGAGGAATCTTAGGTTTCAAAACGTTAAGAATCTTGCGCAAAATCACACAGGATTAAAATCCAAGGCTCTAGATCCCAGCGTAGTGCGCATTTCAATGTTCTCTGCAGCCCTTGTATTTCAGCAGCAAGCAATGAAGTGGCACAGTAATGGGAGAAGGACTATGGGGAAGGGCTCATCTCCTGGGACTCTCCAATCTCTCCTAGGTGGGTGACAACTACCTACTTCCCTGAGCCTGCTGCCAGGATATGACAGCCATTACGAGGGTCACAGGATGAAGCCATCCTTTTGTCTTAATGAGGCAAGATGGAACAATTAAAAAAATAGTCTGACAACTCTTACAGAGCTGTCAAATGGGGATACTCAGGGAAACTAAATCCCTTAGCTATTTATTAATTACCTTTTAAAGCTCATTACATTTTAAGACAGGCAAAATACTTTTAAAGTTTGACATTTGATATTACAGAGGACTTGGACCTGACTGCTTCTCTACTGAGAGAGGAGGGATTAAAAAGTATATTCCTTGGGGCTTCCCTGTTAGCGCAGTGGTTAAGAATCCGCCTGCCAATGCAGGGGGCACGGGTTCGAGCCCTGGTCCAGGAAGATCCCACATGTTGCGGAGCAACTAAGCCCGTGCACCACAACTACTGAGCCTGCGCTCTACAGCCCGTGAGCCGCAACTACTGAAGCCCGCGCGCCTAGAGCCTGTGCTCCGCAACAAGAGAAGCCACCGCAATGAGAAGCCCACGCACCGCAAAGAGAGGCCCCCACTCGCTGCAACTAGACAAAGCCTGTGCGCAGCAGCAAAGACCCAACTCAGCCAAAAATAAATAAGTAAATAAATAAATTTATTTAAAAAAAGTATATTCCTTATTATAATCAATTGTACCTTTGAAAAATGAAAATATGCACGGCACTGTTTCATGATACAAATTAAAGGAGGTAGAAAACAACAAAGATCTGCTTGCCCAGTGGATCAAGGTTTCAGAAGGGTTCAGAAACACTGCTTGTAACAGAACTGGAATTTATAAGTGGTTTAACATGCTGTTAGATGCTTTATAGGCATGTAAAAGGCAGTGATAACACTGTCATGTAATTACCACACCTATTTTATTCAGCATCATCTACTTCCAACCATGACTGGCTCCTGAATGTTCATGAAGGTTGAAGTCATGACTATATATTAATGAGTCTGAGTTATTTTTATTGTTATTAGTTATATTGTTATTTTATAGCTGCCCTATATAAAATTCCCTTATAACCCTAATATTAGAAGTTGTAAATAAGACAGATTAAAAAATGTATCAACTCATTACACTGAAAAAATGGTGGTGAGAAAAGCCATTGTTAGATGCCCAGGAGAAAGTTACACATAAATGAATTTCATAGAGAATATTTTTGGTTATTGGTTTTCATATTACATTTAGTAGGGATACTGAAAACTTGACTATACTCAACATTGGGTGTAGGCTAACAGGTTATTTACTGCTATTGTGACTCTTGATTTTTCCATTCAGTAGACATTTATTGAGCATATACTACGTGCTATCCTCTTTCATTTGCCTCTCCCAATTCAGAAGAGACAACAAATTACTTACCATTTGTGTCCTGACATGTTTCCTTCTTCTTCTTTTTCTACTGTTGATGATTTGGGGAGAAGGGACAGGGAAAAAGCATGAGAGGATAAGTTATATTATAACCTGAAATAAAACAAATATGTTTAACAGTTACACACTGTATTACAATTATACATTAATTTGACACATATAAAGTTTTTCAGTCTAAGCCATTTCTAGTTGTATCTTGGGGGCCAAACATTATTACACAGTATCACTGTACCCCAATGTCTAGAGTAGTCTAGTTAAGTAACACTGGAAGAAACATCCTCAATGAAGTTTAAGAAGTGAACAGGCAAGCTGAATGAAAAAAGCAGGTTGCAAAAGACTACATAAAATTTGAGACCGCAACATTCCAAACAATACTTTATATTGTTGAAATATACAAACATTATATAGTGAAGGTATAAAGAACTGCATATGAATGACGAACACTAAATTCCAAACAGCAGTTACCACTGCAGTGGGGATGGGGAATATTATTTGAGAGGAGTATACAGGGACTTTGTGCCCATAATATTTTCTTTGATAAGCTAGGTGGTAAGTATACTGCATCTGTATGTCTCTTTACAGATTTTAAATCTTTCATAATCAGTATTTCTAGAAGGTAAACCAACACATTGCAAAAATAAAAACAGACAAAAAGAATTGATAACCCAGAACAAGATACCAAGAAGGGTACAAAGGAGGAAAATGAGATTAGTTCAGTTTTGACCAACCAAGTACTGTATTTTCATCTCATTAGTAAATATGGGAGTCACTTGATGCCTTTGCCCCTCACTCCATTTGCCCCACTCATGGGAGCTAGCCAACCCCAGGGAGGGGTAGAGCCAGCTAACCCAGCCACACTTGCTTACCAGTTACTGGAAAGAATGGAGAGCTCGCTACCTAAAGGAATGGCCTCTGACCAGACACAGACTGCTGGCCGCTGGAGTGAATGCTCAGCGTGTGAATGCTCTGCCTCAGAAAGAGTCCTAACAACCAGGACCCCTAAAATGATCAGAGTTTCCAAGGCTTTTTTTTTTTTTTTAATTTATTTATTTGGGTGCACCGGGTCTTAGTTGCAGCACATGGGATCTTCGCTGCCACGTGCAGGATCTTCATTTGTGTCATGCAGGATCTTTAGTTGCAGCATGTGGGATCTAGTTCCCTGACCAGTGATTGAACCCGGGCTCCCTGCATTGGGAGCAGGCAGTCTTAGCCAATGGACCACGAGGGAAGTCTCTTCAAGGCTTTTAAAAAATGTTTTGAGGGAACGCAACTGAGGTGTTGATATTCCAGGCTTCAGGTATGGGGACAGGAAAGAGGAAGGACATTTTCTTAGAGTGTCCGGATGCCTCTGAAATGACAGCATCCCGTAACCAGCATCTCTCTTCTTCCTGGAGCGCATCCATGTGCTTTTTGGCCATTTGCATATCTTCTTTGGAGAAATGTCTATTCAAGTCCTTTGCCTATTTTTTTAATTGGGTAATTTTTTTGTTATTGCATTATAGGAGTTCTTTATATATTCTGGATATTAACCCCTTCTCTGATATATGGTTTGCAAATATTTTCTCCCATTTGGTAGGTTGCCTTTTCACTGTTGATTGTTCTGTTTGCTGCAATTTTTGGATTAATTTTTGATTATTAATATATTTAACAATGAGTTCTTTATAGTATAATAGATAATAAAAATCACTAAACCAACTGCCCTTTTTCTGAAGTTTCAGGCTATTCCCAGATTATGATGCCATACAGCAGTGTTCCTCACGGTATTGCTTACAGGTCAATTACGCAGGAATCTTCTGGGGTGTTAACATGCAGATTCCTGGGCCCCATCCCTTACCTACTGAACTAGAATTTCTGGAAATGGGTTTGGGAATCTGCATTTGTAACAGGTTTTGCAAGTGATTCTTAAGCACATTAAAGTCTGAGAACCACAGCTAAATGGCACAAAGGAAAAATCCTCTCTAGAAATAGATCATTCTTGAACAAACTTCTGGATTATATATGGCACTTGAACAAAGGAATCATGGGTGGCAAAATCAGGTCAGCCTACAGGGGATATCTGAATGTCTCATGAGATGGCAGTTGCAGCCAGCACTTGCATCTCTTTTAATGTATGTTTCAGTCCCATACACCAGGGATAATTAATAAACATTTTAAGATTTACTGACAAGGGGCTTCCCTGGTGGCGCAGTGGTTGAGAATCTGCCTGCCAATGCAGGGGACACGGGTTCGAGCCCTGGTCCAGGAAGATCCCACATGCCGCGGAGCAACTGGGCCCGTGAGCCACAATTACTGAGCCTGCGTGTCTGGAGCCTGTGCTCCGCGACAAGAGAGGCCGCGATAGTGAGAGGCCCGCGCACCGCGATGAAGAGTGACCCCCACTTGCCGCAACTAGAGAAAGCCCTTGCACAGAAACGAAGACCCAACACAGCCATAAATAAATAAAAATATATAAAATTAAAAAAAAAAAAAAAGATTTACTGACAAAATCCATCTCATCTGGCCTATCACCTTCTAAATCCACAGTGTCAAAATCACTACTTAAAAAAATTGTTATAATTCTCATCTGTTCATTCATTTCATTTCAACAGTTTGATTTATCAAACATGCATCGAGCATTTAATTAACATGTGGCAGGCACTGTCCCTGGCCTCAAGGAACCTATAGTCTAGGTCAGCTCTGTCCTATAGAAATATACTATGAGCTACCTAAGTAATTTTAAATGATCTAATAACCATATTAAAAAAGTAAAAAATAATAAACCCACACATATATGGGCAATTAATTCACGACAAAGGAGCCAGGAATATACAATGGGGAAAGGACAGTCTCTTCAATAAATAGTGTTCGAAAAACTGGACAGCTACATGTAAAAGAACAAAACTAGACTAGTGCCTCACACCATGCACAAAAAGAAATTCAAAATGGATTAAAGAATTAAATGTAAGACCTGAAACCATAAAACTCCTAGAAGAAAACATAGCCAGTTATCTCCTTGACATAGGTCTTGGCAATAACTTTTTGAATCTGACAACAAAAGCAAAAGCAACAAAAGCAAAAATAAATAAGTGGGACATCATACTAAAAGGCTTCTACTTTCTGCCTAGCAAAGGAAACCATCAACAAAATGTAGGGCAACCTACTGAATGGGAGAAAATATTTGCAAATCATATATCTGATATGGGGTTAATATCCAAAATATATAAAGAACTCATACAACTCAATTAGCAAAAGCAATCTGATTAAAAGATGGGCAGAAGATCTGAATAGACATTCTTCCCAAGAAGACATACAGATGGACAACAGGTACATTAAAATATGCTTAACATTGCTAATCATCAGGGAAATGCAAATCAAAACCACAATGAGATATCACCTCAAACCTGTTAGATGGCTATTATCAAAAAGACAAGAAATAACAAGTATTGGCGAGGATGTGGAGAAAACAGAACCCTTGTGCACCGTTGGTGGGAATGTAAATTGGCATAGCAACTATGGAAAACAGTATGGAGATTCCTCAAGAAATTAAAAATAGAACTACCATGTGATCTAGCAGTTCTACTTCTGGTTATTTATCTAAAGAAAATGAAAATGCTAACTCAAAAAGATATTCACACCCCCATGTTCACTGAAATCTTATTTACAATAGCTAACACATGGAAACAACTTAAGTGTCCACTGATGGATGAATGGATACAGAAATTGTTGCCTCTGTGTGTGTGTGTGTGTGTGTGTGTGTGTGTGTGTATACACACACATACACACATACTTATAATGGAATATTATTCATCCATAAAAAGGAAGGAAACCGTGCCATTCGCAACAACATAAATGTACTTTGAGGGCATTATGCTAAGTGAAATAAGTCAGGTAGAGAAAGACAAATATCTTCTGATCTCTCTTATATGTGGAATCAAAAACAAAGAAACAAAACAAAAAAACAAGCTCATAGATACAGAGAACATATTGGTGGTTACCAGAGGTGGGTGGTGAGTGGCTGGAGAAATGGGTGAAAGGAGTTAAAAGGTTAAAAAAAAGGGGCAAGTATACAAATAGACACCTTACCATATAAGATATACAAATGGGAAAAAAATCATATACAAAGACCCTGATAATACAGGGGTTATAAGAAAATAACAGATATGAGATATCCTACACATTGATTAGAATGGTTACATTCCAAACAAACAAACAAAGCTGAAAATACCAGTCCTAGCAGGAATGCAGAATAACAGGAAAACACATTCATTTAAAAAAAAAAGTAAAAAAAAGTAAAAAAATTTAAATAATATATTTTATTTAACCCAATATATCTAAAATATTATTTCAACAGGCAATCAATTAAAAATTACGAACTATATTTTGCATTCATGATTTTGTATCAAGTCTGAAATCTGGTATGTATTTTACACTTATAGTACATCTCAATTGAGACCAGCCACATTAAATGCTCAAAGGCTACATGTGGTTATTGGCTATAATATCGGACAGTGTAGGCTGAGCAGGAAATACAGACGTATATAAACATAATTTCTAGATCCAAGAGACTCTTGACATTTGCAAGAGACATATAAAAAGATCTTCATGTATCCCCAAATTTGTAAATTCTGCTGTAAAAATATCATTTTCCCTTTAAAATACAATAAAGTCTATGATTAGCTAATACTTCAATTCACGATTCTGCAGAGGAAGCTATTTCTCCACTTCTGCCACAAAGCACTTATGAAAGAAGCCCAAAATGAATGGTATCAGGCCTCAAGGTTGTTAACAGCACAGAGAAGACTTCCTAAAGTTCTACTTGTGGTCACCTTACCTTAGGAGACAGGCAAGGAAGAGCAAGTATCAAGTTGCTCACGGACTGTGAGTCCCATGATAAGAAAAAGAAAAGCACCAATATTGTTAAATTCAGCATGACTTGACCACATGAATGTTTGTGTTTCACTAAATTCTGTCTCCGCGGGGAAAAAGCAGATGAGCCAATAATATTTAAGACCTACTCAAAGAAGTACGGGCCCAAGAGTTAATAGATCAGTGAAAAGTTAGTTCCTAATTTTGATGTAGCAACCCTGAGGGTGGGAGGATTCCTCTGTGCTTTTCTTCTCATTCTCCTCTATGCTTTTCTTCATGCTTGGTATGCTGAGTCTTCAATTTTATCCACCCATGTGGACAGACCACAACTGTCCCACTTGTTTTTATTTCCAATAGCCATTGAAAAGCCATTTTGAACACACTGGTTGGCCAATACATAAGCAAAAGTTTTTTTCCAAATACCCCGAGGTTCATGGAACACTAAAGCAAGCCTGGTTCAAACAAAGTTTGATGCATTGTTACAAAGAGGAGTCGGTCTGTCCATGGCTGCCTCCTACTCTGGTAACTGGATTTTCCTCCTTGGAAATGTAACATGGCAAAGTATTTTCATTCCATACAGGCTGCCTTCAGCTGCACTGAACATTTGTTCTGGCCCAGAACGCTTCTCTGTGAGTTTATGGAGTTAGCTGATGGCACCTCTGATTACATTTGAATTATGCAGAGAGTCTAAAATTCTTGAGCCAACGCTTACTCAGGGTAAAGGTAAGATGAGTAGTTATATTTCACCATGTCAATGCTCTCAACCCACAAAAATACTTCAATAAGCTTCCTCTTCACTCACATTTCCTAAGTGTGTCCTGTTTCTTATGCAGTTTCATGCCTCAAATTAATTACCTTTCCAACTTTAGCGGTAGGTTTTTCTCTTCCCTCAGCGAGCAGGTTTTCTATTAGTTGGAGTACTAGCTGAAACGGAGGCCAGAATCCCTTTCTCCTATATCTGTACTGAGCATATGGCGGATTCTCTTGAATTGCAGATTGGAGCCACAGCCAAATTTGTCATTTGTCTAATTTATTCAAAATCTCTATTTTCTAACTAAAAATTGTCACCATCTTAGAGCACTTCAGTTCTGTTGTGCACACCAGCATTTAGCTTTTTTTTTGGGAAGTGGGCCATTTTTCCCCCCCAAAAGAAACACACTTTTCAAGAGAACAGCACAGAGTCTTACACTGACGTGGGTACTTGGGGGTATGTTTGAATCATCCCATAGTAAAATCACTCATTCCCAAACACCAGCTTCACGGCACCACATGTCCTTGAATCCAAGGTGCAAATCTGTTCACGTTCCAACCTTCCTGAAACCAGGATGTGTCGTATAATCGATACCTTGTCAACTGTTTGGCAGTCATTTTTCTTTCTTCATGGAACATGAAATGGTAAAAGAGCTTATCAGCAATGGTTTCTTATATTTGATGAAATAACAGAATAATTCTTTCAAACTAAACCTCTATAAAATTACACATCGCTATTTGCCATAGGCTTTTGGGGTTATTTGTATATAAGTGAACAGGAGAATCTGAAGTCAGGGGATGCCGAGTGCTGCCTGTGATGGGGAAGAAGTGCCATGGATGAGGAAGGTGCCCAGGGTTAGACGAACAAAGAAGTCAGGGCACCGAGCTGGCTTCCTACATAGCCTCTGGGCTGGGATTCTATGAATCAGTAGTTGCTGGTCAGGGGAAGGGTAGGAGTGTGTGTGGATATGTGGGGAGGGTATCAGGTTAAAGATCAAGTTTACGAGGAGGAATTCTGGGACTGAAACACTCATCAGCCAATTAGCAACCTGGTGCTTTCCTGAGTCTCTTCCTCTCTTCCAAGAGATGTCTCTCAAAGGAAAATATCAAATATAGCATCCCATATTTGAAGAAACTTTAAAAAAAAGCCAATGTATTCTCTAAAAGGCTTTCCTCCTTAACATTAATATTAGTTAAAAATATTATGTCCCCACGAAACAAACTAAAATCAAAATAAACCGCAAACTCAAATTGCTCACAAGGGGCACAATCTAGGTCTTGCTCTTTTTTCTCTTGCTTACAGCCCTGCTTGCAAAGGAGGAGTGAGGGTGAATTTTGCGCTACAACAAAAATCATGATGGTAGTAATGAAGAGGCTGGCACTGAACACAACAAACCTCAAGGAAATCTAAAAGAGCAAATAATACGAAGTGGATTAGAAGACTGGAAACAGAAAAAGAACAAATAGGGTATCTTTGCTAAAGAAAGGATTTTTAAAAACCCTTGCTGTATAAATTATATTCACCTTTGATTTTATTTAGGTTGGTTTATGTAACGTTCAAATGTCAATTCAAATTTAGCATACATATGGATTTTAATCTCTGGTACTTACAGTGGCTTTTTCTCTAAAAGCTTAATCTCACAAGGTGAAGAATGAAGGAACACCCTAGTCAGACAGAGGTCTCAATCAACTTCTGTCAAATACTAGAGCCTTCAACTGCTAGCAGAGAACATTATTAAATGATGGGAATACATGTTTTCCTTAAATTAAATTTTAAAACTGCATTTTATAATTGGGATAAAGTTTTTTTATGAAAGGTTAATCTGAGATAAACTAACTTTCTCATCCGAGACTGTGGTGTCCAATACATCAGCCACTTGAAATATGGCTAGTTTGAAATCAGATATGCTTTCAAGTAAAACACACACTATAATCTGCAGACTTAGTAACCCACCAAAAGTAAAATGTCTATTAAGAAATTTATATTTTATACTCATTTATATTTTATGTTGATAAAATTATATGTATTTTATATTGATATATATGTATATTTAAATTTTATATAACTATATTGCTATATTATATATAAATATATATTTACATATTATATGTTATATTTAATTATGTTCATACTTATTTATATTTTATATATGTATTTTTATATTTTATGTTGAATAATATTTTGGATATATTGGCTTACATAAGTATATCATCTAATTCCCCCTGCTTCTTTTCAGTTGTTTCAATATGCCTCCTAGAATGTTTTAAATTACACATGTGGCCGCCCTTATATTTTTATTGGACAGCCTTGGTCTAAGGCATTAAGCAAAGCAGCAAACAGCTAAAAATTAATTCCGTAACTCAGGTCATCAATATTCTGTACAAATATAAATACCTTTAAACAGTTTTCTCCCCAGAATCTCTGACAATTATCCTGTCAGAGATGTCATTACAAAAATAAAATCTTATTTATATACATGTATATGTATATATAAAAGACCATATATGTGTATATATATGTGTATATATAATCTTTTTAAATGAACTACAAAATGGCTATAATCCACATTTTCATAATAAGTTGCCTTAAAAAGGTCCAACTCTATATGCAAAATATACTGCTTTAAATCAGATTCACAGGAATGATTATGTGAAGTGGATGAACTACCTTTAGACCATCAAAAGTGAGAATATAAGGACAATCAATCTCTCTCTCTCTCTCTCTCTCTCTCTCTATATATATATACACACACACACACATATGCACATATATAAATATATATAAATACCTACAAATATAAAATGCATACATATATTTATAAATGAAATATATATAATTCATATATAAATATGAATGGTTAATATTACAAGTGTGAAGGAAGAAAAAGAATGTGAATGTAGTGATGACACCTATATGAAATTACACATAAGCATAATGTCAACAATCAGAACAATTTAGGAGATACTACTGTTTACAAAGTTCTGTTTCTTTAAGGTTAAATTCATAATTCAAAGCCTCTTAAAGAGATGATCAAGTAATTTCTTAGGCCTCCACAGGATCACTCAGAGATAGGAGAGAACTTACAGATCATTCAGTCCAATCTTCTCCTTTCATAGATGAGCCAACTGATGCCCAGGACTGAAGGAAATCTCCCAAGGCACAGAGTAAGCTTTTTTCATTAGTTTTAAATTACTGAAACACATACACCAGTACATGGTTTATAAAATATCTATGCTGTGCACAGGTCCTGTAAACAAACCAACACAGCTCCTTTCTCTGGAAACGGCATGGATTCAAGGCCTTCCCTTGGTAAAGTAGTGGCCCCTAAATCATGTTGGAGTTTGGGCTAGTTTAAGAGCAAGGGATGAAGGCAGCCCAGGCAGGGGAGGGAGATGCAAGAGGAGGACCTTTAAATAAAAGTCAGCAGCAAAGGGAAGCAGGCAGAAAGAGAGAGCTTTGTATTTTCACGTACCCCAATTAACAGAGCCACCCTTGGGTCATCTACTTGGTGTTATTTGAGAACTAATAAAAGATCCTTTTTCCAGGTTCTTGCTACTTTCTTAGGGAAGACGTTTACTGGAATAAACGGCAGCAATAGTGCTGTTATTATTTATGGTGAATAAATTATTCGCCATTATTAATAGCAAATAAGGCACAAGACCAGTTATTTTGGTGGGAATCAGGAAAGGCAGGTCCGTTGGACATATACCTGGTAAGACACGTAGAATACCAGGTAGAACCACCAGGAAGTAGCTCAAAGGCACAGAGCTTCAGGTCAGGAGTGCAAAGAAGAGAGAAGCAGGAAGCAGAAAGAGGCAAGTGGTTCGGTACCAACACAAAGTTTACCTATGCCTATCAAAGTTTTCCTTTGCCTATCAAAGTTTAACAATGATACCCATGCTGCCTATGGCAATACTGAGGAAAGAGTATTAGATACAAGGACACTCAACTCCTGGCCTTCAGGGAGCAGCAGGTAGAAGGAAAATCCCCAGGGTGGTGATGACCAGCCTCCCTCCTCATGCTCTATGGGGAATCATGGCCCTGGGCATTGTGCTGGGCCCCTTCCCTCACGGCTTCCACTCCTCATCACCACTACTCACTTCTTTGGAACCATCCAGCACCATGACTATAACCACTGCTGTTCCTTTCTCTTCAGAAGAGACAGGTCTTACCCTTTTGCCCCTTCCCACCTTGGTCCATCTATTATCCCTTCTCTTTCAAGTTAATCAACCTCCCTTTCTGCCGTCAACCCATATTCTCCAACCTGTTTCTTCCTCCAGTTACCATCCTCTTCCTTCTCTTCACTCTAAGCCCACACAGTCTGGTTCCTTTCTCCACCACACCAGAGAAAGGTTTTCACCAGGAACCCAACTCAAGTCCTCCTCTCACTTGACCTTTGACTAAGCTCCCCTCCTTGACTTCTCAGAAAACACTCTCTACACTTTTGTAACTTTTCAGTTTCCTTTGTTAGCTCCTTTCCCTCTGTGTGCACGTCTTGAATATCATTGCTCTACAAGGTTCCAACCTTGGCCGTCTTCTATTACACTTTACTTGCTCTCTCTAGGTGATTTAATCCACTTCTGTGGCTTCAACCAACAGCTGTATGCCAACGACTTCCAGAATTAAACACCTCTCCAGAGACTACAGTAGGGGGATCAAAATGTGGATTTGGTGCTCTGGAGAAGTATTTAAATCTCCATTTCCCTATGGTCATCTTCACCTGGATGTCCGATAGGCACTTCAAATTCAGCACCTCTAAAACTAAAATTATCTCTCTCCATCTCCACCCCCAAATGTTTCTTCTTTCTGTGGTCCCTATGTTAATTACCAGCACAAAATCTACTGAGTGGCCCAAGTTGGAAACTTGACTTCTCATCTTTAGCAGCTGGTCTCCAAGTTCTCTCCATTCTACCTCCTAAAAGGCTACTCAATACATCTTCTCCTTTCTAGATTCACAGCCAGGGCTTAGTCTAGGCCTTCAGAGGCAAAACCATCCCTGTATCTGCCCACTCCAATCTTTTACACCATGGTCTGAACTATTTCTATAATATGCAAATCTAATCATACCACCCTCCTACTTAAAACGCTTTAATTGCCTTCTCTTGTCGCTAGAGAAAGTCCAAACTTTGCAGCAAAACCCCAAGCCCCTTCACATTCTGGCCCCTTTCCAAAAATGTTTACTCTACCTCACACAGAACTATTCCTTCTGGTCATTTCAGAATGCTAGAACTTTCCTGAATACACTATCTCATTTCAAGGCTTTGCAAAGTTTCCCTCCATTTGAAATGACCTCCCCTCCTTTGTCCAATTGGCCAAACTTACATCTTATTTCAAGACTCTCAAGTGTCAACTCCTCCATGAAGTCTTCCCCAACCCAACACCTGCCCTCCTGCTCCCCAGGGGCCTCCCACTCCTGTCCTCCCCACCGAAGAATTAACTGCCCCACACTGATGCTAGTGGTGCCTTGCACTCCCATTATTCTCCTGCGATGAGCTGATTACATCTGCATGCCCCACACTAGTCTGGAAGTCCCTTGAAGGCAGGGACCCTAACTGGTTCATCTTTGCCTCCTTACACCAAGCACAGAACCTGAAACACAGTAGGCCTTTAGCAAATATGTGCTGGACAAAGGGCAATAATTTTGTGCTACCATTTACGGGGCACTTTACATGTGTGAAGCACGTAGAGTTAATGCCCACACCAGAAGGGGATACAACCCCATTTTGCAAGTGAGAAAAAAAGCTTAGAAGGGTGAAATAATTTGCCCAAAGTCAACAACTAGTAAATTCAAGGCTGCTTTTGACTTCTGAACTCCTGTTTCTAAGCACTCCACTCTACTCCTGAAAGGGACTGGATAATGGGCTTGGTTTCTATAAAAACAATCTCTCCTAATCACAGGCTCAGGCGCTGTGTTAGCCCCAAATCCATTACCACCGCAGTGCTTGTGCACAACAAAACCTTGCTGAAGATTCCTGGCCGCTATCAGGGTTCCTACCCATAAGAAGGGGGGGGGCACCATTTATCACAATTAGCTAGCTCCTTGGTCCCTGGCTTAGGATGTGCTACCCCAGAAACATGCAGAGAAGGCTGGATTTCCCCCACGTACCATTAGGTTTCCATGCCCTATTCTGGGAACAGAGAAGTGGGTGGGTGTGAGAGATCATGATATGGATTTTAATGTGTGCTCTGGGAAAATAGCTGCAAAACTTTACAGTCACTCGTTGTACAAATACACCACAGAATGAGAGAAACTTCCCACTCTCAAGTCTAGACTCTCAGTGCTAGCAATATACCATTATCTATATATTCATTGGTCCATCACTGAATACATATACCTGGCGTTTCCCACCGACAGTAATGCATTGCATTCAGTTGTCTTTTTCAGTCACCCTCTTTTAATTCTATGTATTTTCTGTTAAATGTATTCTAAAATTGACCTCTTTAATTTCCTCTAATTCTAATGACTTTTTAATGTCAGTCCCTTATTTTCTACTAATACCTCTACCGCCTCTCCATGACTATCTAGCACATAATTGAAATCAGTCCTGTGCTTACCCTGATTAATACATTTAAGCCTCTCAATTCGCAGGTGATCAAACTTGCACAAGGTCACTCAGCTAATAAGGGATACACATGCACACTGGGCTCCAGGCATGAGGACTATTTGCCAGTATTCTTTCCCTTTGTATACCTGGGTACTATGTGGTGAACTCTCTCTCTCCACTCCCAACCTTTTCTGACCTGCCAAATTCCTACTGGCTCTTTAAGGCTTAACTCAAGGGTCACCTCCTCCACAAATCTTCTCAGGTTTCCTCTGCTCTCTCTCCTGTCTGGGTTGGGTGCCTCTGCCCTGGGCTTCATTCCCTCCCTGCTTTTCCTGAAATGTAATTGTCACCTGACCCCTTGATCTCCCTCACTAGGCTGCAGGCTCCTCCAGAGCAGTGTAGAGTCTGGGTCTTGTCTTGGGATTCCCAGTTGTGGAACAATGCATGGCATATAACACACACATAACAATGCTTGCTGAAAACTGAGTAGTGACCCCACTTCTCTGATTTGGCCAAAGGCCTGATGAATGACATCATCTGACTTAGGAGGAGAGACTTCCTATCATGAGCAATGCCATTTTCTCAGCTTTCCATGAACTCATTCTCTCCCTAGGTTTACACTGAGACAAGCAATTACCATTAGTTGAGGAATTACCACTTCTCAGACACTGACATGAATGCTTCGTGCACAGTATGCTTATTCTGACAACACTGTCCAGTGGACATCATCCTCATTTTATGGATGAAGCTCAAAATCAGTTACTTATCCTGAATAATTGGCCTACAGTCACAGAGAAGAGAGGCTTTGTCTTAAAAGAATGTATAAAATGCCTTATAGTCATCTCTGTCCTGGAGAGATTCATTAGTATTTGAAATTACTTACAGTGCATTAATTTGGATGCTAGAGTAGTGAAAGCATGGTCAACCAGGATTTATAGAGGTTCAAGGCAGTTCTACCATATGCATTATCCAGGGCAAATCATGCCTGTAGTCCTAATTTTCTTAGCAGATAAATGGGGATTATAATACCTACTTACCTCAAAGGGGGTTGAATATCAAAGATCATGTTTGCCAAAATGCTTTGTTAAAGAAGAGGGCAAAGGCCCGTCTTAGGGCACTATGCTGGATAAAGAGCTTGATGCAGTGTTTCGTAAAGATTAGTGGGAGAACCCTGAGCATCAGAGCCACCTGAGGTGTTAACAGCAGATGGAAGAATCCAGGCTGGGAATCCACATTTAACAAGCCTTCAAATGATGCTATCAGACACAAAAGTTTGATAATACCAGGTTAGGACAGTGCTTCTCAAACTTTAATGTACACATGAATCACTTGGGGATCTTGGTACGATGTAGATTCTTATTCAGTGGACATGGGTAGGGGGAGGGTGGGCTGAGATTCTGCATGTCTTACAAGCTCCCCAGGGAAGCCAATGTTGCTGGTCTGTGGATCACATTTGAGTGGCAGGGGTTTGGAAGATCTACCCCCACTGGAACAAATTAGCTTTGCTTTATTCCTCGACCACAGATTGCATTCCCCAACTTCAGGGAGGATTTCATAAAGCCCAAGCTCTCAGTAGTGGTACCAATATTACTTGAACTACCCAAAACCAACTGGGATGGATTCTTTATCATGGAGGAAAGGCAGTAGCATTCTTTTCAGATATAGACAGCACATATGTTTAGCATGTGAAAGAATAATTTACTGCTACTACTTGAGTCCTATTTACTGTGAAAAGCATTTTATATATATTATGTCTAATTCCCACCACAACCCCACAAGGTGGATTTTCTTGGTCTATAGATAAGGAAGTAATGACCTAAAAAGCTTAAGTAACTTGCTCAAGGTCACATGGCTAATTAAGTGTTGCAGCTGGGGTTCCAATTCTGCTCTATTGGGATCCAAAACCTGTCCTCTGCCCATCCTCCATGGCATTAAATATGATAGTGGTATAAAACGTGACAGCTTGAGGAAAAAAATGTTCCTCCTGTATGTATCGGTATTTGAGTTAAAGGTTTTGCTGAGGCAGATTCTGGATGGGGGTGAGGATGGGAATGAGGTTAATTAATTAGTGATCTATGTTGCCTCATGGACAAAAACATACAGATAGCATCCTTGTCCATGGTTCCCATAAATCTGATAGTGCAGATGGAATAAAAAGGACATTAGTAGCCGGTGCACTAATCCTAAATGTTGCCACCTACCCTCAGGCTTCTAGATGTGGGGCTCAACCAGTAAAGAGGAAAAATTCTTCCTGATCCTTGTGGCCTATTAACTTCACCACCTTCTCCTGTATGAGGTTTCTATAACTTAAAAGTTCACACCAATACAGGTTTACCCTGCCTTGTCATTTCACAGTTGCCACACTTCTCTTCCTCTGATAAAACTGCCTGCACCTGAAAAAAAAATGTACTGTTTAGTCAAATACACTGAAAATGCAGCAGTTTTGAAGGTTTTCTTTTGAGTAACAAAATTTTCTATATTTTTCATAAGGTTGATGTGGAGAGAAATGCGTGGTAATAAAGATGCTCAGAGAAAGCAATCAGATAGAGTCTCAGGTGGACCAAATGAAGGAAAGACAGCTATAAAATAAACTTGCTAGGCATTTACCATCCAGTGTCTTTAGCATTTAATGCCCTATGGATGAAGTGTCCAAGGTCAGTTTTTTTAGCCTTGGGTCTCTCTGCTATTATAATGAGTACTCAGTAGCTTAACTGTCGTTTTCTAAAGATTCATCTTTAATAACAGTACAACTCTTTACCTGTGTAATGCAAAAAAGATCCAATTAGAAAGCTACATCTCCTTAAATTAAATATATACATGGCAGTCTGAAACCAAACAATGATAATCGAAGTATTAAGCATTATAAACTGATTTTGCCCCTATGGTATTCTCTACACATGATGTTTCAAAAATAAAGACTGCAACCTAAAACAGTAAACAAAAACAAAAAAAATGGTTTGAAAACTCACTTAAAAGTAAAAAAATGTGTGTTTTAAACAGAAGGTAAGAAATTGAGTCTGGAGCACTGATTTCAAACTAATAAGCATTTCCTATTTCATTCCCCCACCTCAAGGAACAGTTCAGATCTCAGAAAAACTAAACTAAAGGTCCACAGAAACCAACCTGATATTTTTCTGGCGAGGCTTTACTGAAATGTTTAGACATGAACATGTTTGCAATGAGTCATAATTTATAGCCAATGCCTTACGTGCGTTTCTTCCTACATTCAATAACATTTTCAAACCAGCTGGTGGTACATTTTCCAGGCCCTGATAATTTTTATAAAGTTACCAGATCTCAGTTACTAAGGTTGCCACCCAGCACCCTTTCTCGTGATAATTTTTTATGCTATCTAAACAGAAAAGAACCTGATTCCCTTTTTGAACTGTAACTCTCCCCCAACCAGCCAGTTAATGCCTTTCGCCAGAGAAAGGGCGCACGCACTATTTTTAAGACCCCCAAAGAGAAGTTGAGGGGCCTTCGGGGCACTCCAAGTAAAAAGGCAATGGGAAACGTTAATGGGGAGCCGTTCCGGGCAAAGGCAGACGCAGTAACAGGATATGTTCCTTTCTAGAGGAAGCAGGAGCTGCGATAGCCGCGAGGCAGGAAAGGCGGTGTCAGCAGCACCCAAAGGAAACGGGCGCGCCAGGGTTTGCAAGGACCTGGCCTGCTTAGGGACTCTCGCTCCAGTCGGGTCCGAGGTTGGTGAGCACTTCGCCCGAGGGAGATCAAGCTCAGGTCTCCCGGTACTAGTGGTTATAGAGAGTCCCCTTCTGCTCCCTGCCACCTCCGCCAAAGACGGGCAAAAGGAAGAGAAAAAGCAAACACCAGGAGCCGCGGCAGGTGAACTCGTCAACAAGTCAGCCCCGGACGCAAGTCCCTGCCCAGGAGGGACCTCGGGGTCCTGGGGCCGGAGGCGTTGGGAAGGCGAGGCACGGCGTGGGTGGGGTGGGCGGGCGGGGAAAGGGGTGCCGCACACGCCGGGTCCACAGATGGGGCTGGAGCGCGGAATGTTTCCCTCCGCGCCCCACCGGGGCTGACGCGCGCTCTCGAGGCGCGCGCGCATCCTCCAGACCTTCCCAGGCCCCAGGGCGGAGGCGGGGAAGGGGAAGGGGCTGCGGCGGTTCTCGAACAGGGATAGGGGGGCAGGAGGAGGCGACCTGCTTGTCACCGGCGTCCGCGGAGGGCTAGCAGCCCCAGGCCCCCGACCGTCCCGGCTGCCGGGCGTCTCCCAATGCAGCCTGCAGCCCGCCCAGCTCGCCCTCGCCACGGCCCCGTAGGGCAGGTACCTCGGAGCCCCGGCCCCTAGGAGCCTCCCGGCAGCGATCCGAGCGTCCCTCCAGCTCCCTCATCCGACGTCGGCGTCAGCAGAAGGCGAGGGAAGGGGGCGGAGGGAGCGCAGGAACCGGCCCTTCCTGCGGCGGTCGCCGCCAGCCGGAATAGCAGCCGGCGGAACCCGTGAGCGCCGCAGCGCAGCGCAGCGGCCGGGGGGAGCGGGCGCTCTCGCCTCTCCGTGAGCGCCCGGGCCGGGGCCCAGCCGTTGTCTCCCCTCCCCGCTTCTCTCTCCGAAGAATCCCGGCGGGCGACCCCTCTCAGCAAGACCCAGGGACCCAGAGGAGGGAGGGGGCGATGGCCTCACCTTGTTTGGGGCGGGTCCGGGATGGGGGGAGTGAGTCTCCCTCTCTCTATTCCCTGGGGTCTTTCCTCGACCCCCATCTCCTGGGGTACACCCCGCTCGGATCTGCCGCCCAGGGTGACCCCGCCCCTGCTCTCCCGCAGGTGTTCCACGTGTCCAAAGCATTTGCGTCACAATGACCTGGCCGACAGGTGGGAGCAGCTGCGAACGCCCCAGGGTTCCCACTGTGCTGTGCTTAGCGCGTGCTGCTTGCTTCCACTGTAGATTGCCGTGGCTTTAGAGGACAGGAGACTTCATGATTTCAATGCCAAGAAAAGTTACAGAGCCCTGTACCTGGGAATCAAGTTTCGGCTTAAAGTAAAAAGGCTCTGTGAAAAAAAAACCAACTGTATATGTATATATATTTTTCATTCCCATATATTCATATATCTTTTATACTTAAGTTACTGACGCTTATAGTAATTTCATCTTCTCTTATTCTTTGTTATCGGGAAAGAACCAAACCATTCTTTTTTTGAGTACCCTGCAGTGATCACATGAAGAAAAGGTGTTGGAATAGTTGCTTCCTAAAATCATCTATGCTGAAAAGCAGTCCCAATGTGCTATGACTCATCCCTGATTATGTTATATATTTATTTAAAAGTTCATTGAATAGTCACTGATTGAAACAATTTAACAGGGTGGAACGAAAGATGATTATTGAGTAATGATACAAACAAGTCTGAAATTCACAGGTGACAAGAATGGTCTGCTTGTTATGTGCCAGGCATATGCTGTATACTTTACATTTAATCCTTACAGCAACCCAGTCCTGTGGGTAGAGTATTATCCCTATTTTACAGATGAAAACACTGCCCAGAGTACCATAAAGGCATTCAGCCAATAGGATGTTGAGCAGAAGTTTGAATCCAGGGTTGTCTGAACCAAGAGATTTAGTTTAATCTCAAGGTAGAAAGGTGTCTGACCAAGATGCAAAGAGAAAAGGTATAGGAGAAGATGTTGACATTTTAATAGAAAGGTAATAAGATGGTACAGCTCCAGGAATTTATATAACCTTTAAAGTTGACATTATTCTTTGGATATATTCTTTGAGGCTTCTGTTTGTCACAGATGGATTTGAGCCTGTCCCAGTAGGGCACAAAATATGGAGCTGAGCAAATATCAAGGCCTTGAGAAATGGTTATGAATAAACAAATACTGATGAATAGGATCTACAAAATAGCAAATTGATAAAGACCTGAGATTCAGGAGAAATTTGGGGAGAGAAAAACATTGCTCCTATATATTTGGCATTTATAAGAAGCATTCAAATGAATGTGTTGACAACACAAGCCAAATGATTATCCTGTTTGTAAAAAGGAAAAAAGGAAAAAAATCCTTTTAAAATGAGAAAAAAAACCTTCCTTGCAAAAGAGAGATGATTAAGATATTTTGTTTTAAAATATTTGATTCCAAGTACCATTAACTTATGTGTTAAAACCTAGTTTAGGGAGTTTAAAAGAAACAGATTATTTTTAACAGAATGAAGTGCTATTTCTATCATAGTAGGTGCTCAATAAATGTTGGCTGAATGTATCAATCAGTAATCACAGCATTGAGAGAGAAATAAATCACAACATTTCCTGATTCTAATGTTCTCCTTTCCACCAATGGTGATTTACTAGTTACATGAAAACGTGTTCGAAACCCTATTTATCAAAGGCTGGCTTTGTGGCAGATACTTACATTTGTTAATGAGCCAAATCTAGATATCTAGAGCCAGTAGCATGGCAGGTTGCTTGTGTGTTCAAAGTATCTCCTCAAAATGCAGATAATTAGAACACAGGCACTGGGGGAAGTGAGCAAGAAAGCTGATTTATGGAACTAATTACTCAGGTTTCCTTTTACCTTACAAAAGGCCAAGGTGGAAACCTGGGCCATGAGTCTAATAACCTATCATGGAGGCTAAAAGCAGTTTCTAAGGCAATGTCTAAAAGTGAACAGACATGTGATACTGTCTAGTCAACATGGCACTGAGATTCCTTGGGCTCCTAGAGTTTAAGATAAAGCTTTAAATGACTTTTCATCATTATTTGTGTTGTCCTAACATTTGGGATAATACTTGAGGGAGAAAATAATAAACTGGTGCTCATCCTACATCGCCACAGTGAGTGCTTTTCCTTCCCATTTAAAAAACTGCTCCATCTGTAACACTTCCATTGTTTCCAGGTATCAAGTTGTTGTTTCAACCTTGCAGAGCACCCACAAGGTGCTAGTGAGAACGGGAAACAATTTCTAAGAAGAGAACGGCTATTGAATGATGGACTCTTAAATTGTGAAAGAAATAATGTGCATTTTCCCGAGTGTAACAGGATCACAAAGAAACTTTTCCACAGAAAAAATCCGTACATATTCAATGATTTTTTTGAGGGCTTTCCAGTTTCCAGATGTGTTAACAGGACTACATGAATTAGGAATTGTGTTAGGCTGCCATTAACAGAGACGCAGAATAACAGTGGATTAAATGAGATAGAGATTATTTTCTCTCACCTTAAAAGAATTGGAAAGTAGGCTGTCCAAGGCTGTGTGGCCTCTACTAGGTCCTCGGGGTGTTGCCCTCCTCTCCTATCCCACCATTCTTAGCAAAGCAATATTGTTTAAAGGTATATCCAAGCTAGGATGTGGAGAAATGGGAAACTTCATACATTGCTGGTGGAAATGTAGAAGGATGCAGACAATTTGAAAAATGGTCTAGCAGTTCCTCAGATGATTAACTAGAGTTACCATATGACCCAGCAATTCCACCCCTTCATATATATCCAAGAGAAATGATGACCTATGCCCACACAAAAACTTGCACATATAGCAACATTATTCAAAATAGTCAAAAGGTGAAAACAATCCAACTATCTATCAGTGGATGAATGAATAAACAAAATATACTGCAGTGGTATATTATTGGGCCACGAAAAGGAATGAAATACTGATACATGCTGTGACTTGGATGAACCTTGAAAACATGCTAAGTGAAAGAAGTCAGCCACAAAAGTCCATGTATTATATGATCCCATTCATATGAAAATCTAGGGTAGGGAAACCTATAGAGACAGAAAGTAGACTGGTGTTTGCTGAGGACTGGAGAGAAAAAGAAAGCATACATATCAACTTATATACATGCATTAAAATGTAAATATGGATATATATAGACACAAATTATTCATCTACATATAATACAATATATGTTAATGCACTGTTTATATTTTTAATGTTCTGAATGCTCCTTAGGCTCCCAGCCAACAAGAGCAAGTGAGGCAGAATGCCCTTGTGCCTCTTGGTGAATGGCCACCGTGATGCAAATATGTGCTCTACCATTCATCCAGGCAGATATTTACAGTTTTCTACAGCTCTGAAATCCTTTTATTTTCTGACTCATCTTTGACAGCATCATCTATACTCTTGGTACCTGTCCAACAGTAAGCTGCTGAGATAGAGCTTAAGCTATTATTATTATCAATGTGTTTAATAAGAGCTATACATGCGAATCTCTCAAAAGCTCAGTTCACTAATAAGAAAAACGCTTTTTCTTCAGAGTTGCTAGGAGATTAAAATTAGATAATCTTTAAAGTAAATTTTGGAAAAACATGACATTTTAAAAATTATTATTAAATTTGTCTGATTTTTATCGGTGATAGAAATTTAAAGAAGGGTGAAGCTAAATTTTATTGGCAAAAATAAAGTTATTTACTGTATTGGGTAATACAGATATTAGATGTACTCAAGAATATGTACTAAATATCTTGACCAATTTTGGTTTAATTCTTGTGATCAGTTGTGCTACATAGCAAAACAAAGCTTCTATTATACTCTCAGCAGGTTTAGTTATATCTTTAAGCAAATTTGTGTGCGCGTGTAAAAATAGAACAAATGTTTAATTAAAAGCATTAGCTTTTGTTAATTAATAACTTCCTTTCCCTTCAAAATTAAAGCTACAATGAAGAGAGGAGGCTTATTTTACACTGAGGAGAAAGGTAATTCTTTTCATTGCCACACCAGCTTAGATTTATGTACAAATAATACAGCTTCCCACACCTCCACCCCAGTATCATTCACTGGAACTTCTGCAAGAAAAATGCTGGTGATAGCATCAAAAAGGGACACCTCATTCACTGCAGGTGGAGATTTTCGTTTTATCATGTGCCATCCAGTATAATCCTGCTTCTCACTAGGAACTGTGCTGGGGTTTGGGCAAACCTTAGCCCAGAGTTCATAGCCGTGCCTTGATCTTGGCAGATTTAGGGCTAATAACCCCCTCAAAGGGTCACTGTCTAATAAGGAACAGGACTTAACTGAAAGATTAGGATGGAACTCTCTAGGTCTTTGGTATCTCTCTTTCTCTGTGCACAGGTGGGAACTTAGTTCCCCAACCAGGGATCAAACCTGCGTCCCCTGCATTGGAAGGCGGATTCTTTACCATTGGACCACCAGGGAAATCCCATTGATCATCTCTTTATATACTTTTTTTGCTATCTGTATACCATCTTTGGTGAGGTGTCTGTTCAGAATTTTTGCCCATTTATTAACTGGGTTGTTCATTTTCTTATTGTTGAATTTTAAGATTTCTTTATATAATTTAAATAACAGTCGTTTATCAGATGTGTTTTTGAAAATATTTTCTTCCAGTTTGTGACTTGTCTTCTTATTCTCTTGATAGTGTCTTTTGCAGAGTAGAAGTTTTTAATTTTAATGAAATCCAATTTACCCATTTTTTTCCCATGGATTATGCCTTTGTAGTTGTATCTAAGAAGTCATCACCAAACTCAAAGTTATCTAAACTTTCTCCTATGTTATCTTCTAGAAATTTTATAGCTTTCTGTTTTCCATTTAGGTTTATGATCCATTTTGAGTTAATTTTTGCAAAAGGTAAAAAGTCTGTGTCTAGATGCACATTTTGGCCTGTGGATGTCCAGTTGTTCCAGCAATCATTTCTTGAAAAGACTATCCTTTCTCCATTGAACTGCCTTTATTTATTTGTCAAAGATCAGATAACTAGAAGTGCAAGTGTCTATTTCTGGACTTTGTTCCATTGATCTGTCTATTCTTTTGCCAGTACCACATTGTCTTATTCACTGTAGCTTTATAGTAAGTCTTGAAGTCAGGTAATGTCAGTCCTTCAATTTTGTTCCTATCCTTCTTCATTCCTCTCCAACAATATTGTTGGAAAAAATCAACCTAGAGTTACCAGTGAAAAAATATTAAAAAGCAAAGTCGACTTTTTCAGATGTACAAAGCTAAAAGTTTCATCACCAACATACCTGCATCTCAAGAAATTCATTAATGATTTTGAATAAATTTTATTATATAATCACATCGTATGTATTTCAAAGTTGCAGTCTTTATTTGTCATGCAGGTGTTTTGTCTGCAGACACTACTTGTTTGGGAACCGAATCCCATGATCCTTTGTATTAACACCAAAGACTATCACAGTCCTGTGACTCACAGATTGAGAATCATTGTTTTAGAATATAAACTTCATGAGATATTAAGATATAATCCAATATCATAGGGGAGATGGATTAATTAGGATAAAGGCTGGGCTATAATAATATCTAAAGAATATAGTGGCTTAAACAATATTGAACCTTATTTCCTTCTCATAAAACAATCCACTCAGGTGGACCAGGTCAGTACAGCAGATCAGGTGGTCAGGGATTCAGCCTCTGTTATCCTCAAAGTATTGCCCTCACTGCATGGCCAAAGAGGCTCCAACCTGTGGGAAAGGGGGAAGGCAAGGGTGAGGGTGTGTTTCCTTCAAGGGCATGACCCAAGTTACACGCATATTTTTCAGTCACATCCTATTGGCCAGAACCTGGTCACATGGCCATGCCTTGCTGTAAAGGAAGCTAGAAAATATAGTCTTCAGCTGGGCAAGAAAAAAAGAATAAATATTTGAGAAATGATTAACAGTCTCTGCCAAAGCAAGTTAGTGATGGCATTAAAAGTAGAAGGGGAAAAGTGCATATGATTGGGAATTAGGAAATAGGGGTTATAGTCCTAATTCAGCCTTACTCCATGATTAAACCAAACGTTTGGCCCATGCTTCACCTGAATTACCCTTACTATCTGCACAGAGAAATTAAGTGCACTAAGTCCGCGCACCACAACTACTGAGCTCGCTTGCCTCAACTGGAGAGTCCACGTGTTGCAAACTACAGAGCCCACGCACTCTGGAGCCCTCGCGCCACAACTACAGAGCCCACACTCCCTGGAGCCTGCATGCCACAACTAGAGAGAGAAAACACACACACCACAACTAGAGAGAAGCCCGCAGGCCCCAACGAAAGATCCCACATGCCTCAGCGAAGATCCTGCATGCCACACCTAAGACCCGACGCAGCCAAAAAATAAAAAATTAAATAAATAAATAAATAAAATATTAAAAAAAAAAGATCAACATTATACCTCCTTAAGGAATTGCAAATTAAAACGAGACACCACTGCACACCTACTAGAAACCAAAACACTGAAAAACACCAAACAGTGGTGAGAATGTGGAGCAAAAGGAACTCTCATTCATTGCTGGTGCAAATGGAAAATGATACAGACACTTTGGAAGATAGTGTGGCAGTTTCTTATAAAACTCAATATGCTCTTACCATATGAACCTGCAATTGCACTTCTTAGTATTTATATAAATGGGTTGAAAACATGTCATGAACCTCCACATGAACGTTTATGGCAGCTTTATTCACAATTGTCCAAAATTGGGAGAAAGCAAGATGTCTTTTAATAGGTGAGTAGATAAACAAACTGTGGTACCTCCACACAGTGGAATGTTAATCAGTGTTAAAAAGAAATTTGCTATTAAAAGACATGGAGGGACCTTAGAAACATACTTCTAAGTGAAAGAAGCCAGTCTGAAAAGGCCACATACTGTATGATTCCAATTATATGACATTCTGGAAAAGGCAAAACTATGGAGACAGAAAATAAAATCAGTTGCCAGGGGCTTGGGTGGAGGGAAAGAAGGATAAATATTTTTTCCCTAATATCCAGTATTTGAGTGACATTATCTGTTTTACTTATTTCAGGTAGGAGCATACATCTGGTCTCCGTTACTCTGTCTTGATCAGAAGTAGAAGTCCTTCCATTAATGAGTTAACAGTAACTTTGTATTATGTATTTTCTTGGTCAATATTATGTATATTACTACTATTTTGTGGGGGAGAGTCTAGGAATTCTTTAATATTGAAGAAGGGTCCTCATGAACACTCCAACTGAAAAGTGGGCAAAGGCCAGGAACAGACAATTCATAAAAGAAGAAATTATAATAGTAAAAAATTTAAAAAGCCATTTTTCAATAAAAAAACTTTCAACTTAAAACATTTTTGTTTATCATACGGGCAAACATGAAAAATATCATTTTCAGTGTCGATGAAGATATGGGATATGGACAATGCCATACTCATAAACTGAGGATAAAACAAAATTTTTTCCAGTATTATTGAGAAATAATTGATATACATCACTGTATAAATTTAAAGTATACAGCTTGATGGTTTGATTTATGTATATTGTGAAATGATTACCACAATAGGTTTAGTTGACATCCATCTTCTCCTATAGGTAAAATAAAAATTAAAAATATTCTCTTTGTGATGAGAACTCTTAGATTCTATTCTCTTAACAACTTTCCTACCTATCATAGAGCAATCTTAGCG
The DNA here is from genome assembly GCF_949987535.1 of Balaenoptera acutorostrata. Classification (NCBI taxonomy): domain Eukaryota; kingdom Metazoa; phylum Chordata; class Mammalia; order Artiodactyla; family Balaenopteridae; genus Balaenoptera; species Balaenoptera acutorostrata. Next base: position 63,803,480 of record NC_080070.1, read on the forward strand.
ATAGTCATCATGTTGTATATTACATCCCTGGTACTTACCTATCTTATAACTGAAAGTTTGTACCTTTTGATCACCCTCCTCCAATTTCTCCTCTTCCCACCCTTTGCCTACAGTAACCACAAGTCTGATCTCTTTTTCTATGAGTTTGGTGGTTTTGGTTTTTTGATTTTTTTAGATTCCACATGTAAGTGAGATCTTATAGTATTTGTCTTTCTCTGACTTATTTCACTTAGCATAATGCTGTCATGGTCCATCCATGTTGTTGAAAATGATAGGGTTTCCTTGTTTTTTTATAGCTGAATAATATTTATATATATATTAAATATATATATCACAACTTTTTAATACATGCATCCACTGATGGACACTTAGGTTAGAAACAAAAATTTTATGCACCTTTATGGAGGGCAATTTGGCAATGCATGCAAAATGTTAATTGTACATGCCTACGATGTCACATTCCACTTTTAGGATATTTTCCCACAGAAATAATTAGGTGAGTGTACAAAAGTGAACATTTGAAGATGAGCATCACAACACTGTTTATAATATTAAAACTTTGAAAACAGTAAATTTTCCTTCTAAAGGAAGGGTTAGTTAGCTAAGTTATGGTACATTTACATATTGGAACACTGACAGCTGTTAAAAAAACGAGGTCAAGATGTTTTGTTTCTTTTTTTTTTGAGTGAAAATAGCAGCTTGCACAACACCATGTGAAATATGATTCTATTTAAGTAAATATTTTATATATAACATTAAAAGCATAGGCTTTTAATGATATTCACTAAAATGTTAACAGAGGCTGTCTCTAGGGAGTAATCTCTTTTGGCTGATGTTGGAGGAGGGGGAAAGTTGCATTTTAACTTATACTCTGTGGTAATGCTTTTTTTACAGTGGATTTTTTACAGTGTACATATAGAATTTTATAATTTGCAAAAATAAGATTTAAATTTTAACACTAGAAATAAATAGGAGAGATCCTCACCTTTGAAGATGTTTGGAAATACTGGTTATATGATTTCTAAAATTCCTTATTGGTTTAATATTGTATGCTTCTAACCTCTAGACTAACCTTTAAGATTCCTCCCAGAGCTAACAGTCTGTGGCTTCCTCCCCCTTGCTGCTGCTGTCAAGACAAATGTGGATTGCTTAAGTAAAGCTGAGGCACTCCCTGATGGTGAAAGCCTTACACTGGTTCAAGTTCTACTTAGTTTTCCTCATATTTCAAGTGATTTTATTCCTGGATGACGATCTTGAGCTGGTTATGGGAATGTGCAGAAAGGCCTTGGGGTTGGAAAAGCTAGATATGGTTCTAAGAAACTCTGCACTTCTTTGGGGGTCAGAGGTAGTTCAGATTTGAGTGGGAAGGGGATCATGAATTTACTTTTCATATCTATCTAGAATTTTCTATTTTACTCTTAGGTTCAGGATATCACTACTAGGATGGCTTATTACTTGTTTAAGAAGAATTTATTATCCCCAATTTGATGACTCAACCATGTTTTCTTCTCAGAGCTCTTCCTCTTATGTGTTCAGGCAAGCTGAAAAGCCTCAAAATTATTTTGAAATCCTCTCTAGTAGTTTACTTCATATACTCAACTAGCTGTTAAATTCTGTTTCACTGTAAGTTTATGATTCACTACAAGAAACTACAGTTTCTTTTCTAGTGTCTCTCAGCTTTTCTGTCCTTTGTTCTCAGTCTTATTTCCATTTCCATTGTCTTTCCAACCCTGGCTGTTTCTTACCTGGAACTTAAAAACTTCTTTCCAGATAGAATTGTGTATTTACATCAATACTAAGCCAGTTTAGATTGCTGCAATATAAGTATTTTAAGTACTTATTTTTGTACCTGCTTTATGCTAAGAATTGCGTATGGGTGTATATGATTGTGTGGGTGTTGTGGGCGATGGTGGAATGGGAGGGGTAAAGTAATAGAAGACAGAACCGATGCCTTAGAATTACTCTTTAAGTATGAGGTTAATTAAACTCTATTATGATTCCCTGGCTTCAGTTGCAACTGCAAAATCTTCCAAAGATTACATCAAAATCAAATGCCTGATCAAGAAATTCAAAACCTTCATCAGTCCTAATTCGCCTTCCTCACCTTCCGACACTGATTTCTGCTTGTCCTCTCTTGTTCACCAGCCCCTACATTCACCGCCCCTCCCCGTCCCTGGACTCATTCACACAAGAATGATCACCATTCGCAACTGCCAAGGCCAAACTCTCACTGAAGGTGTCCTTCAACTCCGAGTTTAAGGTTCCCCAGCACCTCCTGGCCCTTCTCTTATCATGACCACAACTGCTGCTGCAACGTTTTCTGTATCTCCCAAATGCCTGTTAGAGTTCTCATTAAAGGCTTGCTGAAACAATCTTAATCAAAAAGTTTCTCCATCAGGAAAATAAGGACTACTGGACTTAACAATCCACACCCAGCTCAAACAGTTTGTATTTTCCCACAAGAGAGGTACATAGGTAATTAGGTCTTTGAAGGCAAGAACTCTGACTTCTTCATCTTGTGTGTCCCCTCCACATCTACCAGAGTGCTTTAGATGTACAATCTTAGATGTTTAATGAAAGTTTGTTGAATTAATGAATGAATAGTTTGTATACAACTAGGCCCTCTGAGGGTGGATGTCAGTTATTTCTCTTGGCTTTGTGTTGGTAAGGTCTCTCCATTAATTCTTAGCCATTTTTTTAAACCTAAATTTGACATTCAAAACTATTATTATGGGCTTCCCTGGTGGCGCAGTGGTTGAGAATCTGCCTGCCAATGCAGGGGACACGGGTTCGAGCCCTGGTCTGGGAAGATCCCACGTGCCGCGGAGCAGCTGGGCCCGTGAGCCACAATTACTGAGCCTGCGCGTCTGGAGCCTGTGCTCCACAACAAGAGAGGCCACGATAGTGAGAGGCCCGCGCACCGCGATGAAGAGTGGCCCCCGCTTGCCACAACTAGAGAAAGCCCTCGCACAGAAACGAAGACCCAACACAGCCATAAATAAATAAATAAATAAAACAAATACTTTAAAAAAAAAAAAACTATTATTAGTGGGAAGCAGCCGCATAGCACAGGGAGATCAGCTCGGTGCTTTGGGACCACCTAAAGGGGTGGGATAGGGAGGGTGCAATAGGGAGGGTGGGAGGGAGACGCAAGAGAGAGGAGATGTGGGGATATATGTATATGTATAGCTGATTCACTTTGTTATACAGCAGAAACTAACACACCATTGTAAAGCAATTATACTCCAATAAAGATGTTTAAAAAAAATAACTATTATTATGTAATACTGATATGGCTTGATATTCTTTGTTACAGTTTCTTCCACACTTATTTTATCCTAAAAATCATGTAAGCACTTTTTCTATAGACTATAAATGTGTGTTTCCTTCCAAATTTGTATATATGTTGAAATCTAATCCCCAAATGCGATGGTATTTTGAGGTAGAGACTTTGGGAGGTGATTAGGTCATGAGGGCAGAGCTCTCATGAGTAGGATTAGTGCCCTCATAAAAGAAATCCCAGAGAGCGCCCTCCCTCTGTGAAAACACAGCAAGAAGAGAACCATCAATGAACCAGAGAGTTGGCTCTAACCAGACAATGAATGTGCCAGTATCTTGATCTTGGACTTCCCAGCCTCCAGAACTATGAGAAATTTCTGTTATTTACAAGCTACCCAGTCTACAGTATTCTGTTATAGCATCCCAAATAGACCAAGACAGCTTGTGAAACATGAGCATTCCCCAGCCCTTTTGGCCCTTTCCTAGTCTACAGAATCAGAAAATTCTGTGGAAGGTCCTGAGAATCTCTATTTTTAACACCCAACCCAGGTGATTCTTATGGCCAGAGAAATTTGGAAATCCTGTTCTATTGAGAAACTTAATAAGTATTAGTTGAGGTTAATGGTTATCTTTGATCTTTATGCCAAATACAATTCCATGAGTATTAACTTGACGTCAGAATGCCTGAACTCCAACCTTGTTAATTACTGTGTGAGTGATTCGGGGCTAGTCCAGTGTTTCTGAAACTTGTCTGCAAATTAGAATCACAGGGTCTCTTTAAAAAATTCCAAGACCCAGGCCACAGCCAAGACCAATTAAATCTCATTCTCTAGGGCTGTGACACAGGCATCAGTATTTTTTAATGTTCCCCAGGTGACTGATTTCAACATGCAAACAAACTTGGGAATCGCTGGACTAATTTACCCTCTTTAAGCCCATTTCTTCATGAGTAAAATGTGGACAGTAACTTCCATTCTGAAATGTTACTCTAATTAGTGCATGTGAATATACTTTATAAATCATAAAACTTTATATAAACCTAATTATATTTTAGGCTTTAAAATATTTTGAATAAAAATAAACAAATATGCAGATAATAATTTTAACATTTTCTATATATTTCTTTTTTAATGCTTATAATTGTGATTGTCAGTTCAACAGTTTAGCGTGGTAGATTCAGCTTGCAAAGGAAACCATCATTCAGAAATTTAGGTACATTTCCTTCAGGTGGTAGTAGTTTATCTGTGGCCCAAGTTTAAAGCAGTGGTTCTCAGCTCTTACAGTGTATCAAAGTGCTCCTTGGCTGGGGTTTATCCCCAAAGATTCTGACTCAATAGGTCTGGAGTGGGACTCCAGCAACTATAAGTTTATAAAGATCAACATGTCATTCTGTTGCCCTGTTGCTAACCGTGGTGAGTTTGCTATTTATGTTTAAGCCTTCTGCTTTAACCACAAGATTTAGTCTTAAATGTTCTACTTTTTTCATGTCAGAAATACCTCTTCATTATGTAAAGCAGAGAACAATATTAGAATAGTTTAAAAAATGTTTGAAGCCATGTGGGTACCATTCCTTATTACCACTACCATTCAATCTTTATTCTAATATAATCTTACAATTTTTATTCTAATATGAAATGGCCTTCTTGATATAAACTCAACCTTCCCAATGACTATGACCACTCTCTGCATTTCTAAAAATTCAAATGAGAATGTGTGTTTCCTCTGCTGGCCTGGAATCTGTCTCTCTAGGGTAGTGATTTTTCAACTTCATTGTGCATGAGTAGCACCTGAGAGGCTCATTAACAATGTACCCTCCATCCCAGACCTGGTGGATTAACCTTTGGGTTGAGGCCCAAGATTTTGGATTCTAAGCTCCCTAGGTTATTCCAATGCACACTAAACTTTGAGAACCATTGGCTCTATGGAACAAAGAGGCTGGGATAGCTTTGGTAAGGTACAGACACTAAGGGAGGGCTCACAGTATCCAGACACAAAACTCTGTAAGGAACTCTGTGTTCCATTCTCTCCTCCCTCCTGTGCAAATAGTGGTAAGTATGTTTTTACTCAGTGACCACGAGAAGAGTTACTAAGAATTGGTTGGTGTTAGTTCACAACCTCAGGAGCTCCCTGGGTGAAATTTGAAACTGACCCACACCCCGACCCCACCCTCACCCCCATGCAGAGAGAAAGGAGAGACCAAAGTAAAAGGCAGGTGACTCTATATTGGTAGGTGGCAGTTAATAAGCAAGGGAACTTACGTACAAGGCTAGTCTTGGGTGGCTGCAAGATGAGCAGATGTCCTCATTTGCCCACTAGAATCTTAGGAGTACATACAGAGTACATAATGGTGTTCTGTCACATATACTGTCCAGATGGTCTCAATAACACATAGCTCTCTCAATGCTGTGTCCTTGAAATGGCTCCCACTGTGAGAATGGTGGGCGGAATGTAAATTCCAAGGACAGGGGAGGGTGTAAGAAGCCTCCAATTGCCCAGGTCCAGCTCTTGGTTAACTGGTGGTCACATCCTCTGGTTGACCTCTTCCAACAGTTGGTAGGCTTGGAGCTGTAAGGCCTATTAACTTTTGTTGCCAATCCCAGCATGCAGCCTGGGTCAGAGAAGACGCAGCAAATACTTATTGGTTTACAATGAGGAAATACTCCTTTCCCTGCTCTTTCTGTTTTCCTTTCCTTCTTCAACCTGACCTTTTCCCACCTTTGTCTTTTTTCCCTGCTTTGTTGGTTTGTGGTCCATTCTTGAAGAAACATCCATCTAGAACAGATCTAGACACAAAAAGAAAATAAAAAGAACTATATCAGAAATCACATCGATAACAATTAAATCACCCAATTCATCTTTAAATTGCACCATTAACATATTTGGTAATTCACTTGGGTTAATTATTTTTACTGTTATATATAATTGTATTTGGCCCATCTTTCATTTCATGACTATGCTGTTATTTGTTTACTTTCATTTACCAGCACTTCAATACATACTGAAGTTTTATCTGCCTATGATTTCAGATAAACTGTGTTCTTTCTGCAAAACATACAGTAAGTGATTTCTACTAAAATATGTTAGATTGGTAGGAACATATGATATGGATGGGTCACTGAATTTTCATATTCTATATTTTATGTCTTAAAGAAACTTGTGAATTGTTAATCATTTTTTCTGTTAAATCAGTATTGAATAAGCATTAGACTCAGCAGTATTTGAAGCCAGTAGAATCTTAAGACTAGACTTAAAAAAAAAGTTAGATTAGGATAAGAGCAGGCAAATTGATTATTCTTTTCCCAAATCCTTTGCTTAAAACTCCAATTATATATACAGCTCTCTGCCCTCTCCGCACCATTCCCTGCTTTCGTAGACAAGTTGTATTCTTTATTGTGGTTTGGAAAGGGCTAACCATAATGGCTAGATCAGTACTGTTTAAATAAGAGCTATAATCGTATCCACACCATCTCTATGTTTGTTTAAGCTCTATTACTTCTCATGTAAATTATGGCAATTGCCCCTCGTCCCGGAACTACCCTCCCAACCCATTCTCTAGCCTGAGACTAACTAAGGTAATCTTTCTAAAGTACACATTTTCTTATTTCTCTCTTTTGCTTAAATTCTTCTGTTGGTCTCCTGTGCTGTGTTCTCTGTTGTTCTGGCCACCCAGAATGACTTCTTTCTTTATACATGGAAATGAAATGAGATTCTTAAATTTAATATTAGAGGGCACATATGCCTGTCCTTCCTGGGGCGTGGCAGCTAAAAGACAAGAAGCTCAAGAGCTGTCAATGGCCATGTTCTTCACCAGGTACAGGAACCCTTGGGGAGAAGCAGATATGAGAGACAGGGAGCAAGCTGCTGGTGCTATTAGAAACCCTGGTTCAAGTTGTCCCTAACCCTTGGCTGTACCCCTTTGCTTCTAGAAGTTGGTTGTTCCACCCTTCCTTGTGTCATATGAGATACCCCAGTACATTCCTATAGTGTCCCTCCTTTCACCTAAGTCAGTTAGAAGTAGGTTTTTGTCACTTGCAAACAAAAGAGTCTTGGTTAGAATAGCTTGTAAGGAAAAACACAACTGCTCCTGATACATAGCAAGCACTCTGTTAGCCGTTGTCACTATGATTTGCCTGATTATCAGTGTCATCCCTGTAACATAAGGATGCGTATCTGCCCCTAAGCAGAATTGGCACTTAAGTAATGATTGGTAAAGTAATCAACATTAGTGCAATTGAAGAAAAAAAAAAAAAAAAGAATAGCTTGTAAGGCCCTGCATGACATGGCCCCAGCTTATCCATTCAGTCTCCATATAAATCTTAGGAAGATGCTCAGCTGCAAGTAACAGAACACAGACAAATAGACTTAAATAATAAAGGCATTTTGTTTTCTCTTGTACCAAGAAGTGTAGACAAAGATAGTTCCAGGGATGGTTTATCAGCTCAGCTAAATGATAATGCCTTAGCTCTTTGCAACTCTTTGGGTCTTTCCTTGATCACAGGATGGCGGTAGCAGCTCCAGACAGTCTTTAAGACCTATGTGAGCATCCTAGATAAGGAAGCAGAGGACAACAGCTTTCTCCTTGGGAGGGTCTGTTTTTAGCCTGGAAAGGAAGCCTCAGCTGACTTCTTAGATCTCACTGGCCAGAACTGGGTCACATGCCCAACCCTAGACTCATGATTGTGAAGTGAAAATTACCTTGACTCATTCTCTAACTGTCCTTAAATCCCTGGATCTGTGCCAATTATCTGAGGCTCTCTTAGCAGAGAATGGGAAGTGGGGCTGTAGCATAGCAAGAAACCATGTCTCCCACACATATATTTCCACTATCCTCCCTGTCCTTCTACTACCACCAGCACCACCACCCCAATTCTAAGAGCCAGTCTTACTGAACTGCCTTCAGTACCCCAAAATGCTATGCTCTCCGTGGTGTCTGGGTCTTTACACATAATTTTGCTTTGCCCAGAACACACTCTCTTTCCTTCATTTACTAACATCTTGGTCTGTGTGGCTCCTACTTCTTCCTTTAGGCCTCAGTTTACATATCATTTCCTTTAGAAAGTCTTCCCTGACCCCCAACACCCCCGATACTCCAGCACCCTCTTGTTAGTCCTGTCTTAGACCCTGCCAAACTACAGATCTTCCTCGACTTATGATGGGTCTTGATGGGGTTGTGTCCCGATGAACCCATTGTAAGCTGAAAGTATTGTAAGTCGAAAATGCATTGAATATACCTAACCTACCGAACATCATAGCTTAGCCTAGCTTACCTGAAACATGCTCAGAACACTTACATTAGTCTACAGTTGGGCAAAATCATCTAACACAAAGCCTATTTGATAACAATGTCTTGAATAACTCATGTAACTTATTGAATACTATACTGAAAGTAAAAAACGCAATGGTTGTCTGGGTTAGAAGGGTTGTGATTGCGTGACTGACTGGGAGATGCCCGATGTCATGAGAAAGTATCATACCGAACATCGCCAGCACAGGAACAGATCAAAATTCAAAATTCGAAGCATGGTTTCTACTGAATGTATATCACTTTTGCACCATCATAAAGTTGAACTATCGTAAGTTGGGGACCATCTGTATATTGTAATTTTCTGTCTACTTATTTATAATCCCTACTAGACTGTAATCCTTTGATGGCTTATTGACTGAGTCTTATTTCTCTGTGACCTCACCTAGAACCTGTACATAGTAGGTGATCAATAGATACTTGTAGAAGTAAATGAAGTGAAGCAATTTTGGGGTGCACTCAAAAACATATGTTAAAACCACTTAAAAAAAGTAATAGGGACATAGATATTAATTTACTTCTGATTTTTGTTAAAGGGAATAGACAAAAGAGTGGTTTGTTTAAAAAAAATTCCTTATAGACATTTAGATGTAAAAGTCTTAGCTTTGGTGGCTTCCAAAGAAAGAGAATGGCAAAAGATGATTTCTAGTTCAGGCAGGGTGATATTTATTTTGCTTGTCTCGCACAAAAGCTAAAGATTCTAAGAGTTTTTGAATGGTTTTTAAATAGTTTTCCAAACGGGCATATTTTTGCATATGCATTCATAACATAGAAACTAAATGTAGCTAAATGAATTTACTTGAATTTTATACGATGCTATCTTACTCTGTAACTACTTGCTACCATTAGGAAAAAGCAATAATGTGACATGACAAGACACTTTCAATTCCTTTTGTAAGCAGATAAGTTTAAATAAGGAATGAATGAATGAATGAAATAAAGTGGGAAAAAATAATGACCAAGTTTGATTACTATAATAGAGCAGCACTTTGAAAATTTAGCACTTTGAAGTTAAATATTGAGTTTGTAATTTATATGAGGTAGTGAAACATTCATTCACAATTTTTTTTTAATTTTTTTAAAAATTTTTTTAATGCTATTCTTGTCTGCTTACATTCTTTTTATGTATGTATGTATGTATGTATGTATGGCTTTGTTGGGTCTTTGTTTCTGTGCGAGGGCTTTCTCTAGTTGTGGCAAGCGGGGGCCACTCTTCATCGCGGTGCGCGGGCCTCTCACTATCGCGGCCTCTCGTTGCCGAGCACAGGCTCCAGACGCGCAGGCTCAGTAACTGTGGCTCACGGGCCGAGTTGCTCCGCGGCATGTGGGATCTTCCCAGACCAGGGCTCGAACCCGCGTCCCCTGCATTGGCAGGCAGATTCTCAACCACTGCGCCACCAGGGAAGCCCCACAATTTTTTTAAAAGAGAATTTACCAGGCACAGTGAGTTGGGGCCTCTTTGGATTTTAAACATAGTATTGCCACTTTTAGGTGTCATACTGTGACATTTTTCTGGGTGACACCCCAAAAGCTGTCCATTTGGAGTGGGGCCCAAAGTGGGAGGGGGCTGTCCAGCCGGTCCTAGCAGCAAGGCAAGCATCTCTGCCTTGGCTCTTGTGAGCTAGCGAATCCAGTGCTGCTGGAATAGTCTGTGGCCCATGCAAAAGCTGTATGGGGCCCAGGACAAGCCCCAGCAAGACCACTGCAGAGGAGACCTTTTGTGTTTGGGAAAATGCAAAAGCTACTTTATCAAGTGACTCTTCATTGAGAAATGAGTCCTGGCTTATCGCTAGGTTCATGTAGAGACTGAATCACTCAACCATCTGGCATAAGATGGCCATGGTACCTCAATGCCTGACATGAAATAGTGTTGTCTCAGACACTTAGCATAAAGCCAGGCATTCCCAGAAGTAATCCACATCAACTGGGTTGAGATGGAAGAGAAACCTATGAGGCTGAGTCTATGAGAAGCCTGAGGACACAGGTAAATTGTATGAGCAGGCAGTTGCACTTCTACATTACTCTTTCTTCCTTATGACTCCTGGGGAGTTTCCTATGACTAGTGGACCAGGGACAGAGTAACTTGGACCTGGTGTACAGATGGCTTTGCATGATACGCTGGTACCAGACAGATGAGAGGAAGTGCTGCTGTTCTTCAGGGTGGCCCTGAACTACAACTGAGAAGGGAAATGCTTACAAGAGTTAAATTTTGAGCAGTAATTTTATGTTCACTTTGTCTAGAAGGAAACATTTTATTGTCTACTTTGCCTAAGGTCAGGATCTAAGCTGATTCTTAAGCACAGAGGTGAGCACAGACGTGATATTCAAAATCTGTAACAAGAAAGGCAATTGGAATCTATCACTGAAACTGGGGCTGAAGACCCCCTGTTGTGCCAGATGTTAACCCTTTTATTGCTGAATTGTAGGGAGTCAGAGATGTCTCTGAGGAAAGAACCAGACTGACTTGGGCAATGGTGGATATACTGGGGCAGGGGGCTTGGGACAGTGGCAGTATTTTAGAAACGGTTAGGGTTGAATGAGTACATATTGGGTAATTTTGTTGTTCTGGTCTGACTAGATGGTCAGGGACTTAGAAGGAACAAGACTGGAGAATTGATGACAAGAAGGTTTTAGGGGAGGGTGGATGGACCTTTCAGAATGGGCCCAGAGTGTGAGAATATCTGTGTCCATGTGAATGCTCACTAAGAGGCCTGCATTATTAAAAGGTTCTTCATAACCAGGAGAACAAAATGACTCCTTCTATGGGAGCCAGTCATCCTCCTTCTCCAGCTAGTCTATTGGTTCATGGATATAACAGCTATGATGGCCAGCAAGGAGGTAATGCTTGGACTCCACAACATAAATTTCCTTTCATCAAAACGGATTCATATACTGTTAGCAACAGTGACTAGCAATGTGCTTCTAGGGGACCCAATCTACTACCCTGTGGCAGATAAATTATTTTGAGTTGGAAATGCCCTTTCATCATGGAGGAGCAGCATTTATCATCACTGGAATAGTCTTTCTGGATTTGGATTCTCTTTCCCTGCTTACATGCCTCTAAAGCATCACAGGATTCCATACATGGCTTCTGACCAATAAACTCACTGCATTGCAAAACAAGCAAGGCAATAGGCTACTAACAGCCTGGCCTTACTGTATAGATATCCAATCACGCTGATGAAGCTAGACTTCATTGGAAACTTAGCCACAACACTATCTAAGAAGTAGCCCCTTGTGATATTGGTGTGCTCTGGTGTAGGATGTAGAACATGAGCAGAACTAGTGACCAATATGTTTGATATTGTTTTCATAGCCAGAATGCAACCTAGGACCTAGGGGTGAAGACACCTCTTACACTACAGCTACTCTTTCACTTTCAGAGTTTTGGCTTTAATTCTTTAAAATTATTTCTTTAACTCTTTAGTGTAAGGAATTCAGTATTCATTGAAGGGATGCTTCATCTAAGGGTTAAAAAAGGTATAGGTTTTATTGAATTGGGAGCTGAAACTGCCACCTAGATATGTTACATTCTTTGTGCTATCAGGGCAAAGATCCTTGGCAAGCTGTGGTGTTGGCTAAAAGCCAGGAGAACTTGGAACAAGTTGAGAAGAAATCTATCTTATAAGTCAGCGACATTCTTGTGCATGCCTGCAGAATGGGGGACTTGCACCAGTATTTGCTTGCTAAGTATGCTATTTATTCTCATGTTTCCTTTTAAAATGATAATGAAAATAATTATTTTTTTCTTTTCTTTCCTCTTTCTTCCAGGGGTATATGTTATCTAAGTAGTGGTTGAATTTATCATGTAGTCTATAGGCTGTAGAATACTGAGATGGGATTGTGACAGAACTGAAGAGGAATGGACACAAGCCAGAGGTCCTGGGCTCCACAGCCAATATCTCACCTCTGTGTGCAGTGGCTGGAAATGACTGTGGTTGTCTCCCATTGCTGTTGTGTGAGAATTGGTTGGATCATGTGTTATGAGTGGGTTTTTTTTTTTTGTTTTTTTTGGATATAGGAAAAAAAGGTATGTATTAGAGAGAAAGAGACAGAGACAGAGAGAATGAATGAATGAATGTGTGTGTGTGTGTGTGTGTGTGTGTGTGTGTGTGTGTGTGTGTGTTCTGGGCAGCCAGAGGGTGGATTGTAGCAGATGGCTTTGGGGTAGCTGTATGGTCAACTGTGATTTCTTGTTTCTCAGAGAGATTATTTCTTTGCACATAGACATAGGCCCAGGAGATTTTATCTGTGCTATGTGATTCTGTCTACCTAGTCATAGATGTTTGTCTGGGAGTTTCCACTTGATTATGTTTGGCATCTCGATGATTAACATTTGGAATGGTGAGACAGAGAGTTGGAAAGCATTTGATCCCAGTCACATTAGTGGCAAATTCTAGAGAGAGATCTATAAACTCATTGATGCCCTGGAAGCTCACCAATTCCTGTCCTTTTAAGCCTTTGTCCTTTACCCCTTCGTTGGATTTCATGAAATGCTCTGAAACCCCTCCCATAATCTTCCTTTGTTGTCTAAGTTAGCCAGTGTTGTTTTACGTTCTTCACAACCAAAGAATATTAGTTAGCTAATACAGAAATTAAAGACTGCCTATGTATGGGGTGGTCCTGGATGTGGTTGCTTAATTTTAATAAAAAACCATCAATTATTTGTGAAGAAGAAAACTATAAGAAGAAAGGAAGACTTCCAAGCTAATCTCTTTCTTCGTGGGGTTACACTGCCCTCCCTCTTCCCTTAATGCTGTGATGGAAAAAACTCAGCATTAATTATTGGAATAATTGTATTTATTTTTCTAAAGTTAAAATTTGGATGTACAGAGGAGATGGCATGGGGAGGAATGAAAAACAGCATCTAGTGTAGCTGGTTTAGTGAGAGTACTGGGTCAGATGGACAAGAAGTAAAGATACAAAAACTTGGAGTAAAGGCAAGCAGAGGATCAAAACAAGTGTAAATACATAAGCCGGATGAAGTCCCCAGTGCTAGCTTCCTCATACCTGTACCATTTTACTAATCCCACTGCCACTGGGACACAAGTAGATGTTCTGGTGGTAGTGGATACAGGCTATAAAGAAACTTGCCAAATAAATAGAATTATATATTGGTGGCTTTAGATATATCATTAATGTCACCTTCTCCCTGTTTATTTTCATTCACTGGTCTTTCCAGCTTTCTCCTCACTGAAATCTAATATCCTTTATTATATATTAATGAAGTAGTTCTCAAACTTTAGTAATCCTAACAATTACCTAGGGGGTGCTTGTTAAAATGCATATTCTGGGCTTGCCCCTCAGAGGTCCTAATTTATTAGGTTCAAGGTAGGATGTAGGAAGCTCTACTTTTAATAAGAACCAGGATTTTCAAATGCAATTAGTCATTGGTTGAGTGACCATGTGTAAATTATTTTACAAACCAGAACACTTTTGAGAGTGAAGTGAGTTGCTACTAATAATTATTCTGGAAGGACAAGTGCAAACCAGCACTGTCCCATGGAAACCATGACATGGCCAGTAATTGATCACATTTGAGAAACACTGCTATGTGAAATTAAATTTCAGTCATAGCAACTCAGACAATTCAGACTTAAACTGATTGTGGTTATAAAAGTCCTTGTTATATACGAGAAATTTTAGGCCTTAAGGAAAGGCAGATGGAAGTCCCTTTATTTTTCAGGTGGGGGATCGCCTGCCTGCTGTACCCCCACAATTAATATAACCTTTGATAGGCTTGTTTTGCCAGTGATTTTTGAGACAGTTCAAGCACTTTTAAATCACACAAAAAATCTCCTTTATTCCTCCCTCCTTTCATTCCTCCCTCCCTGCCTTCCTTCCCTCATCAGTTTTTTAAGTCAAATATTCATTGAGGAATCCAGAAGACTGAGAAAGAGTCTGGGAGAATGCACCCTCATTCCTCTTACTCTTCATAAAATGCAGAGACAGCCCAGCTCTTGAAACTGGTGCAATTTACTACTGTTTTGGATAGATGTTTAGCCAAGCATAATTAAAAATACAACAGAACCATGTATTTTACCTTAAGGCTAGTTTAGCAATTCAACCAGAAACACCTTAACCTTGAATGTTTAAAGGAGGAGTTACCTCAAAGTATTTTTAAGCCATGTTAGACTGTAAATACGAAATTTTGTCTCTTTTGTCTGGCATGATGGTCACTGTGTTTAGAGTTATTCTTGTGGGTGAAGATTAGGTTTCACTTTGTTCTTTTCCAGTTAATTTCGGTTTTGCATTGTAGAAAACAGATCAAGTGTGTCAGAAAGTAAGCACCTGCTGGGGAGGAGGAAGGCATTAACTATTTCAGGCACTAATAAGAAATGGTACTTGATGCAGAGGTAAATTAGTCAATTACATTCATGGTGACAAGGACAAATTAATGTTTCTTTAAAAATTCCTGACCTTTTGAATTATTTGCCCCATAGAAAATGATCCATCTCCCCAATTTTTAAAGTTAAGAGTTGTAGTGAGCTTGGAAGAACTTTATGATTACTTTTTCTCTCCTTTATCAAAATAGAAAAGGGATTTACTTAGGAAGATAAAATCATCATTATTTGATCTTTGTTAATGCTGTGTCATCTTATAGATGTTTTTAAAGACTTGGAACATGAAGCACTTTGATAGAGAGATACATATTTTTCTAAAAGTTTTTTTTTTCTTTGACCTTTCATTTTTCATATATAATTACTGGAAACAATTTAAAAATCACAAGGTGAAATTCTTAATTTAGACTTAGCTTTCGTTAAGGAATTCAACAAGAAGCAAATGTCAACTCTAAATAACCCCTTTTTAATGCATAGGCCATACTATGGTGTGTGTATTGTCTGTAAAATAAATGTCATGTTCAGCTTCTGTTAACCCACATTATGCCAGGAAATTTCCTAATGGCTCTTTCAGACATTTTTTTCTTTCTGTAAATCTATTACTGTGAAACTAGTTCCTTCCTGACTTCCTATTATGTTTCTCTGCTATTGCATTATTGGTGTTTATTGTGTTGGAATAATCTGTCTTTATAAATTAATTTTGTCTTTTTGTCTTAATTTTTTTCAATGCTCTTGATTTTTTTCAACTTACATTAGCATTTTTATTATTAATTCCTTTTTGAAGAGGCATTCATACTTAAATGAGATTTATTCTGTTTGCAAAATTTAATTAAAATTTCCTTCTTCCTCAATACATTAAACCTGTAATTGTTCTTGGATTTTAATATTTTCTATTATTTCAAATCAATAGTGGAGAATGAAAACATTCATACATTGATCTAAATGATTTTTCTCTATTTTCCTATCTTTCTAGCAGCTACTTGAACATTTTTTTAATCAACTTTGAGATCCCTTGAATATAAAAACATATTCTTCTATTTCCTCTATGTACAGGAAGTTTTTCTATAGTTCTTCATCTGTAAACTTACACATGCCACAGTTGTGTTATTTGTCTTCTCTGTGTCCATTCATTCAGCCAGACATTCATTGAGCACATATTAATAAGATACTGTTAGGTTATGTTTATTTGTTATTGTTTCTTTCCAATTGCAATTTTTTGGATTATATTTCTAATGCTGCTCACAAAAAGTATGCTTAAAGCAAACTTTCTTACTCTGATTTATTCTCTTATATAGTTAATTGAAGTGTAGTGTGTTTATAGATTTAAGAGCCATGACTACTAAATAGATACACTAGTAGTTACGATAATTCTAAAACTGCCCAGTGAAATCATATAGATATATAGTGATGGTCTTTCTGCACATATAAAATTTCATTGAGATTTGCATAAATTACAGAAAACTTGATGACCTTTACTGACAATAATTTTAGTTAAAATGGCAAATTAAACACAAATTAATAAAAGCTGTAACTTAGTATCATTTACTATGCACCAACTTGGTCAAATCAGTAATTTCATCTATCATAAGAAAAGCTAGATAAAGATGAAAAATTCTTGGCAGTCATGTTGAAATTATTCCATTCACTAAAAATTAACCTTTTTCAAATAAAGTTCTGTTTTTAGATCTTTACAGGTTACTCTATGAGAAAAGAATCAGGAGAAATGGGAAATAAATTTAAAACGGACAGTTTGCTCAGCTGATTTAATTAATTGAAAGCCATTGCTATTAGCCAACTCTTTCCAGCCAGGCTTGGTAGAACAGAAGGTACCTTATAGAGCAACTAAACTTTTTTTATAGAGCGACTTTTATTGGGCCCTTTTAGTAAAGTCTATTTTGTTAGTTTAATTTCTATTAGAGGGAAAACACACACACATACATACATACACTAAAAGGTCACAATTAATTTCAAAATCTTGGGGTACAGGAACATCTAAACAAAACTCTAGTTCAGTTCAGCATCCCTCATTGAGCGGATATTTACAGAATACCTGCTCTGGCCTGGGCAGAATGCTGGGGAATCAAGATGACTCACCTGAATCCTGAGTGAGGATGAGGCCTTATTCATGCTAGATTTAAAGTGTGTGAAGCTCATTGGAAATACATGAAATCTTGTTGCCAGCTGAATAGGATGAGATACAATTCTGAACAGTGTTTAAACATTTGACGGTCTGCGTTTCAGCGTGCTCATTTCCTAAAACCTAGAGATGTGGCACAATCCAAGAGAAGCCCCAGGCTCTGCTCCTGCATCCCAGCTTCTGCTCAGTTGGATCTCTTGCCAACCCTTCTTCTACTAGGAAGTTTCATCTTCTCCTCAAAGTCTCCAACTACTGTCTAAACTAGGTTTATTCATCTTTGTAGTCACCGATGTTCCCAGGACTTAATATTTTATCTTTCAAAGTATACCTTCTTTCTGAGATTTATTTTTCACTTGCATTTCCTGCCTTTATTGTTGAAAGCATCTACAAAATTTATAGGTTAGACTTTTTTTTTGAGTTAGTTTTTTTCTCTCCAGAAGATACAAGTTATAAAGTCACTTGCAACTGAGGCTAAATCATTTTTGTTTCTAATCCAACACCTAAAATAGTGTTCTAGCTCCCTACAGACTGTTGGTATTAGTTTTCTTAGTTTGATCCATGTGGCTTTGAAGATTTTGAAGTGCCTGTGAATGTAAAAGTACCTAATACGAGCAGGATTAAACAAAATGTCCTGTGTGTGCTTACCGAGTGTGATGCTTAATGGTCTTGCTTAGGAAGAATCATGGCATCTATAGCTCAACATCTTGGAGAATTTAGACTGTATTTAGGAAAGGCCACTTCTCACCAAATGGAGTTTTAAAATGTTGACAGGTGTCCCATTCTGAATCAGATAGTGTAACATTTTGAGCTTTTTTTCTGGAAAAAATTGGACATAAATATGACCTGATGTATGTATCTGTCATTTTTACTCAAACATGTTTTATTATGAAGTGACCTATTAGAATTTTTAGATATCTACTCTTGAGATATTTGCTATTGATCCATTTCCATTGGCATTATGAGTGGATGAACTTCTATACATGTGGACCTTGATGCAGAGTAGAACAAGCCACAAGCATTTTGATTGTAGCACCCATTATAGAATTTTCTCTTAATGAGGCTTATTTCTAGCTGGATATATTGGGATTATATTTGATGCTTGCTAAGTACACAGTAAATGATCATTTGAAAGAATGTGTGAATGAATGAACAAATGGACTTGAAAGTAGAAAAATAAAGCAAATTCTATGCTCTGCCTCTAAGAACACTTTGCAGAGGTAGATAACTTAGATTACCCTCAGGGGTTGAATCTAGTATGGACAGGGATAAGACTTAAGCAAAGCCAGAACAATGTATCTAGGGTGGGGGTGAGGTAATGAGAAATGTACAGTAAGTTATTGAGGACTTACTACGTAACCACGTTATGCTACAAACGTCCATAGATGTTATCCTCTTTAAATCACAAAATAATACTATAAACAAGGTATTGTCTATAGGATTGTCTACAGTCCTACAGACAAGTCTTGTTTTACAAGGGAGGACGGAGAGGCTTCAAAAGTTAGGTCACTACCCAAGATTATACAGCCTATAAGTGGTGCAACCCAGATTAAACTTCCAACACCACAGCTAGTGATCTTATGACAGTGGCCTTGTCTGGATTATAATATTTTTCTGCTGAAACAAATGGAATCCCTACAGCTATAAGGTGAGTTCAGGCATGAGAAGGAATGAAAAAAGAAATATTGCATAAGATTTCATTCATCAGGGAACTATAGGGATTTAGGAACACAAATTAGCCTAAAAGATATGAATTCCAGACTAATTCATCTCATGTAAGTATTAATTTATGATTTATTTATTCATCCAATAAATACTGATTTGTTATCCTCCATGTACCATAAGCCCATGCTGCTCACACCTGGCATGGGTCTTGGGTACCTCTCTGGTAGGATGTTGCATTTTATTTAGGTCGCCAAAGTGAAACCTATGTTTGCAGGTTCTGTCCTTGAATCCACCCACCAAAACTCAGATGGTAATTTGCCTCTTTATTGTAGCCAGGGGCTCCCAGTTAGTGAGAGAGGCTGATATAAAGGGGAGTGAAGAGGCAAAGGAGGTAATTTGTCTCCATTTCTGCTGATAAGGCCGGGAAGGCAAGTTTTCCTGAGGCTACGATAATCTGGAAAGCTGTCTCACTTATTACCCACAGCATCTGGAAGCTCTGTGGCTAAACTGCAGAGATAAGCTGATAAGTGTATTTTGCCCAATAACAGACACTGAACTATCTAATCTTCCTTTAGTATTAGAAGGTGATCTGAGAACACCAGGTGTTAGAAACAGGTTTTCTTGTCACTTGTCTGACCAGTTGCATGTGTACAAAGTGTGCAGGTGAAAAACCTAAACCAGATTAAAAATTAACCAGTTAATTGTGAGTATAACAGAGATAAAGTGAGTTTTGAAAATGCCAAAGTGCTATAACATATTTGTTGTTATTATGAGTCCTTTATGATGAACTTCAGTGGACTGGTTATGTCACAATTAGTAGGTATTAAAATCTCACGAAGATTTTCTTATGGACAGCCAGGTGGTATAAGGTAATACTTCTCTAACTTTAATATGCATATGAGCCCCCTGGGGATCTTGTTAAAATCCAGGTTCTGATTCAACAGGTCTGGGATGAGGCTTGAGGTTTTGTGTTTCTACAAAACTCTCAGATGATATCGATGCTGCTGGTTCATGGACCACATTTTGAATAGCATGGGTGTAAAACTGAGGGCATTATCGTCCCTCAATTCACGAGAATTTATGAAACTTTTGTCCTAAAAATACATATATCTATATAATATTTATTATGTATATTATTATATATACTATGTTGTATATTAGTATATATTTATAATATGTAAGTATAAATATATATTATATATATAAAATATATATTTAAAAATATGTAATGTAGCTGGTGCACGACTCATGGTATAACAGCAAATCATCAAATCATCTTTATTTTCATCTTTCCTGCCCGAGTAATCACTGGGTGTTCCTGGATGAAAATTTCTCCAGACCCCATGACTTTCCTGCTCATGTTTAAGTAATAGATCATCCTACTGTCAATTAAGATCATGAACAAGGCTCAATTCAGTAATTAGATTTGGGGTCCCAAGATATTAACTAAGCTCTGACCTTAATTTAACAGGCAAACCTCCCTCGGCCCAACAAGAGCCTGCTTCCCTGGTAAGTCTGCCCTGGAAAGAGGCCCTCATTAGCCTTTCTCTATTTACTTATCTTGGGCCTTTTGGTTTAAAGCTGATTCTTTCCTCCTGGGGCACTTTTGTGGAGTCTTCATGATTATGTTTGCTGGTGACCTCCCTCCTGCAGTTCCCTTGTTGCTGGCTGGCAGAGCCACTTGGATTCCAGGTGGCCACTTGCATCTCCTGCTTTGGACCCGAGGAATCTGGCCTCACCTCCAGTCTCTTGCTGGACCCCTATTGGGCCAGATTCTCTCTCATCAGCTGCCTACCTCTGGTCCACAGGAAACACTCTCATGTCCTATACCCTGAAAAACTCTGGCAATGCAGATGGACCTGCCCACAGAGCAGTTAGTCAACCATCCGTGGTCCTCTAGATTTCCTGGACAGAAGGCAGATGGCAGGCCTGGAGTCCCCAAAGTGCAGGGATATACCACTCAGGGTCACCGAGGGGACCCATCTGAGTCCTTCTCAACAGAGTGAGGTGGTGAAGCCTATTAACTAGGTAACAGCTCTTTCCAAAGTGCTCTCTCTTCACAAATATTCCTTCTCCTTCCCTTTCTCAATCCTCTCATATTCTCAAAGTGGGTCAGAGGGTTCAGAAGTTATGGCATGGATTCTCAGAAATTTCCTTTGAAATTCTTTATATGGCAGTTTGGTACCTCACTTTTAAATCACTCTTGTTATTGTAACGGAATGTCAACAACCTAAGTTTAGCAAGCACAACATACCATGTAGTACGTGTGATACATTTCCCCATTTGACAGGTGAAGAAACTGAAGCATAGAGAGATTAAGTAAAAAATGCTGTATGTGAAGCTAAAAATTTTTGCTCCTAAGTTTGTAACCTAAACTGCTATTCTGGGCCTGTGGTAGAAAATTTCCAAATATTTGAAGGCAATATAATGATATATCCAAAAGAGAATATTAAAAAGCAAGTGGTATGTCAGACCTGCAGAGTAAAATCTTTGGATAAGATTTTTGGTTTTAGGTCTTATTTATTATTGCCTTAAAAGAGACATCCTTGGACTCCATTTCCTAAAGTGTGTTCCATAAAACATTAGGCCCATGGTTCTTTGAATCATTCAACACATTTACTGCATGCTACACAGGGAATTCTGTTCCTCTTGGGGATTTACAGCCTATTACCATGTTTCTAAGAAATCGTGTAGAAAAGAAAAGTGTGATTTAACCCCAAATTATTTGATATTGGATTTTTCTGTTTGACTTAAAATTTTTTTTTTGTAATACCAGTAACGTTCTTTGGAAGTTCCAAAGAATTGGCTCTTGGGAATTTTGTAATGGATTCTTTGATTACTTCAGAGATGAGTGAAGGTGCATCTACTAATTATATTTTCTTTTTCCTTTGGCTGTAAAGAATGTTTAGTTTACAATCACCTTTTGCAGTAATTTGACAGACTTCCAAAAGCACATTTTAAACCTAACTTGGAACTAAACCCTTATATTTTCATAAACCTTTATAAATAACACTGAAAATAAAGCAGGAGTGTGTTAACATCAGTTTATGTAAGATGTAAGGTTTGGTGCAGTGGTCCTCAACCTTGTCTGCATATTAGAATCACCTGGGAAGCTTTTAAATATCTGAGGCTCAGGCCACTCCGGGTCAATTAAAGCAGAACCTCTGGAGGTAGGATCCAAGTACATATCTTGAGGTAGGCTCTGACTTGACCTTCCCACAGTCCATGTGAAAAATAACCTAGATACTTAGGTGAATTCAAACTACCTCTCTGAAAAGGAGATCAAATTATCTACCACCAACAGATTTAGTCTGCTGAAATAAAATGGTTAAAACATGTAAGATTTTCTTTCTTAAAAAAAAAAAAAACAACTAAATGCATACTACGTAACATTTCTACATCATGGCAATTATCTAGGATATTCCTTATTGAGGCTTTGTAATTGATGACCTTTTGTGTAAGCCCCCTCTCCTCATTTGGCTCTCATTTGTCAATTTTATATTTCCAAACTGCACTCTACTGAAAATAAGGAAATTAGATCAATATAGTTATGTTAATGGAAGTAATATGCAGCTCATTTGAAAGAGAATGGCAATATATATTTTCATAAATTCTACATTACTCAACTCATTGACCAGAAATGTGTTAATGATATAACGCTGTTATTTTGAATGTCTGAGAGCTCCTTTGATGGCACCTTAGAGATAAAAAGCTACTTAATGTGCATGAAACTGGAATGAATGACTGCACTGAATATTTAAATTATCTTTAATGTCCTGTTTTTAGCAGCAAGTTTTATTCAAACTCATTAACTATTATTCCTAGGAAATAAATTAACTATGCATTTTTGTTCATCGCAGCTCACACAATTCCTTGTTATTTTGTTTGAATAGTGAGCATAATTCTGTTTGCCAAATAAAAGAAAAACAAAATCATAGAGCTATATATCATCAAAAAGTCTACAAATAATAAATGCTGGAGAGGGTGTGGAGAAAAGGGAACCCTCCTACACTCTTGGTGGGAATGTAAATTGGTGCAGCCACTATGGAGAACAGTATGCAGGTTCCTCAAAAAACTAAAAATAGAGCTACCACATGATCCAGCAATCTCACTCCTGTGCATATATCCCCAAAAGATGAAAACTCTAATTTGAAAAGATACATGTACCCCAATGTTCATAACAGCACTATTTACAATAGTCAAGACATGGATGGAAGCAAACTAAATGTCAATCAACAGATGAATGGATAAAGAAGATGTGGTACATATATACAATGGACTATTACTCAGCCATAAAAAGAATGAAATAATGCCATTTGCAGCGACATGGATGGACCTAGAGATTATCATACTAAGTGAAGTCAGACAGAGAAAGACAAATATCATATGGTATCATTTATATGTGGAATCTAAAAAAATGATACAAATGAACTTATTTACAAAACAGAAACAGACTCACAGACATAGGAAACAAATTTATGGTTACCAAATGGGAAAGTCGGGGGGGGGTGTGTGGGAGGGACAAATTAGGAGTATGGGATTAACAGATACAAACTGCTATACATAAAATAGATAAGCAGCAAGGATTTACTGTATAACCCAGGGAACTATAGTCAATATCTTGTAATAGCCTGTAAAGGAAAATAATCTGAAAAAAATATATAACTGAATCACTTTGCTGTATACCTGAAACTAACACAATATTGTAAATCAACTATTCTTTTTTTTTTTGTATTCCAAACTGTATTTATTATAATGGGTCAGAGAAGAAAAAAAATACACCAAACAATTAATAATTGGCTGCCATTTTGTCTTACCTATTCACAAGCAACATAATAATCTTAACCACACAATGATAATAGAAGAAAATATAAATAGTGACTACAAAATTATATCCAAACACCACTTTGAAATCATTTTTCTTCAACAGAATCCCCCAAGGAACATTTAACTCTGCTATTAATGTACATAAAATGCTGCTGACATACTGCAAAATTCAGGCTAATTTAATAAAGCCTGATGAGCCTTACTTCATGTTAAGATGATGTAATAATATGTTGCTAAATGAGTCTCCTCATATTACCTTCACAGCAATGGCATAACTGATGAGCCATTAAAAGGAAACTGGTGTAGCAGTGTTACTGGAAACATTGATAGATCATTCTGCAATTGAATTTTTTTCGGTTCAACACAGAGCATAGAAGCCAACATCTTTATTAACAATAGGTATGGGGGGAGGGATAAATTGGGAGATTTGGATTGACGTATACACACTGCTATATATAAAATAGATAACCAATAAGGACCTACTGTATAGCACAGGGGACTCTACTCAGTGTAAGTCAACTATTCTTCAATTAAGAAAATAATTTAAAAACTCATAGAGCTCTAAGAAACACAATGCCAGAATCATGTGATTTAATAAGAACAAACCAGGAGTAAATTCTTGGGATTTTCTGCCATAAAACTCCATTGCACACATTTCTTTGCTTTCCCCTTCGGGCCTTGCTCGTGTCATGTATTGTTTCTTGGTTCTGTTTTTAGTGGGAAAAACAATAACGATGGTTTCTATGTAATGAGGAACTTCCAAGATACCTTTGCGGTATCTTTAGGAAATAAAAAACTATTAGAGGATTTCGCCCTGAGAAGGCAGTAGAAGTTGAGCAAATGGGAAGGAGGAGATAGAAATGTGAAAGAATTGCTTGTTGGGATATTTGAATGAAGGTGAGGATGCAGAAGGAGTCTTGCTGGAGAGAAAATGGATTTGTGTAAATGGAAGACTACTTGTTATTCTATGGAGAGATGCCAAAGGATTAGCAACAAGAGACATTAACATTTAATCTTTTTTATACTTATCAAAAAATAGAGAAACTAAGGAATAAAGTAATCTTGGGTACACATATATGGTGAAAAAGTCATCTGCAAATTTCAGAAATATGAACTGCCTTCTAGGGACTACTATTTAAATGTCACCTGCCTAAAATAATACATTTTAATTGGACTTTGATTGGCAAGTTCTTCACTACTTCCTTTCCTTTTGTGAAGATATGTTTCAACTGGCAATACGCAAGAGAGCGTGGCATTTTAAGGAACCGGTGAGTAAACACTATTACCTGGATCTGAGCTCCCTGACACAGACAACTGTTTCGATATAATTCTTCTTAGTTGTAGTTTACTAGCCTGAAGGGCGTCGTTAAACTGGTTTCAGTTTTTTTAAAAAAATAAAAGTACAGGTAACAGAAAGCACTAGAAAGGGAATTTGAAGATGCTAGACTGAGTCCTAAAAAAAATTACTTTGTGAACGCTAGGAACCAACTGGAGCCTCAGTTTCATCAGCTGTCCAGGCGAGATGCCATTTAACGTCTCTGAGGTCCAAAATTGTATGAATTGTCTAAATTAGCCCAGAGCTAGGTAGAGCATTACTTGCTTAAACCAATGGTGACATCTGGTGGCTGGATGTGCTAATGACGGTTTCAGCTGCCTTCCAGCTTCCCCAGGGCTTGGTAAAGCTGTTTTTAAAAAATGGCTGCCTTTTCCATTTGATAATGTTCTGAGGGCCAGTTGGAAGTGTTACTGTTCAGATTTGGTCTCTCTAATTTATTGTTTATATTATGAGTTAAAAAAATTATGATTAAGTAGGTGAATGAACAATGTGTTTTTTTTAGTGAATTTGATAATCTTTTTCTTTTAAATAAAAAAAGCTCTAACTTCCTCTGGCTCTGGAGCTACCTCTCTGAAGCAGATTATGTTGCTGCCATGCAATTGCTTGCAGTGCAGGCTGTTAAAAGATAAACTGAGGCATATTAAAATTTTTAAGAGTTTATCTGAGCAAAAATAGATTCGAATTGATTGTCAGGTTTCTGCAGGGATAAACAGTAAATATTCCTGGCAGTATGGAACAACCTCTTGGATACAAAAGGCATCCCAAAGAGCGTGCAAAAGATACTACCCTCCCAAGATCCAGAGCCACTCCTGAAGATAACCATAAGAAAGACAATTCCCCTGAGAGCTGGCAACAGTCTGCGGGACCCTAGCAACCCACATTTTTGTCTGCCTGTATTTTGGGGGCCCCCAACCTGACAGCTGCCAACTCTAGTTCTCAGGACACAAAACGGGACAGACAAGAAGGCAATAGCTGTCTGTGGAAGAGACGGGATCCACAACCAATGGGTACCCAAAAGCAAATTCACAAGTCCCAATTCAAAATGTAATTCTTAATTTTTTTTTTTTTTCCCTGCCCATCTGCATTTGGGAAGGAAAGGACAACGTGAAATTTTACCTTCCTCTCTTCACCAGGCACCACAGATAGAGATCTGAAGAGCTGACTTTGGTGAGAATTCTCACCCCTTGCTCACTTCTGCCAGTTTTCCCAGGATTCTGTGTGCAGGCTCTGCAGCGAGTGGGGTGTCCCAGCGGCTCTTACCCTGGTCATGAGAAACTGCTGAGGAGGAAAAATAATTTTCGCTCGACCCATTTTGGTGAGTGCTTGGCTGAGACCCTTTTTCTCCAGGGCACCCCGTAGTAAATGGATAAGCTTATCCAGGGTTAAAGTTCCCCACTGTGGCCACTGTAATTCAAGATTATTTTCGGTAAGGTTAACTTGATTGTTCAGCCTTGAAGCAAAATTTTGTTCCCTTGAGGCCTCACACTGGACCTAGTCCGGCTTAAGTTGGACCGGGACCCGGTCTGGTTTCCAAGTCGGACCCAGGCTGACCCCGGACACGGTCTGGTTTCTACGTCGGACCCAGGCTGACCCCAGACACGGTCTGGTTTCCAAGGCGGACCCAGGCTGACCCCAGACACGGTCTGGTTTCTAAGTCGGAACCAGCTGGACTCCAGTCGGTTTCCGGACCCAACCCGGAAAAAGAGCCGCTCAAAGAAAGTTTGAAAGCTCACGACGCAAAAGCTGCAGAGGCAGGAATGAGGAGGGCCTCACCCACCACCGGCAAGAAAGCGGCGAGCTCAAGGGGCTCACAGGTACATTCACCTGCTTGCTTGTTGCTCCAGAGGGTCCTCGGGGGTCTCCTCTGGTGCCCTCTTCTGAAACCAGGACTGTTAAAAGATAAACTGAGGCATATTAAACATTCTGAGAGTTTTTTTGAGCAAAAATCGATTTGAATCACGCAGCATTCCATCTAGCAGATAGAAGGGGGCTCCGAGGAGCTATACAAAATGAGATTTTTATAAGCAGAAGGGAGCAGGAACTAGGCAACAAAGTGGTTGGTCATTGCAAGGTCGCTTCCCTTTAATGGATGGCAGGGGTCTGTCAGGCAGATAACCTACTCATTGCTGATAGGTGATTCCTGACTGACTGATTTTAGACGCCATTTCTGGGAGAACTGAAACTGTAATTAATTTATGTTTTGGTTTGGTGACGTGGGGTTTAACGTAAGTGACTCCATTTGGGGCCTGTTGTCTTGTTTTTACAAGACTTAAATTTAAAAATAAATTAACTTATTTATTCTCTCACCTATTCAACTCCTACTCTTGTGTCAACCTCTGTGTGAACCAGGAGGGATTAAGAAATAAAAGCACATCCCTTGACTACTGAAGCCTCTGGTTTAGAACCTGTGCAACTGACAACACACTGGCCTGGATTTGGGCTTCCTTTTGAAATATAGACAGCAGCAGGGTAAGTCTTGATTTTCACTTTGTCATTATTTCCTGGTTTGCCTTTCATGGTGGTGAGGTCCTTACCCCTGCCTTCTGAATCCCCACTCCTCTCAGACAACCCTTATCTTCTACACATGGTTGAATGAATGAGCGCTTACTTAGGCTTACTATTTTCCCCTTCATTTAATATTCACAACTTGTGATTTGTAAAATCTTGATATTCCCTTTAGTGCAGAGTGATAGCACCTCCAGCTTAGTCCTTTTCCAAACTATCTGGCTGACTTAGAATTCCCACCTTTCCCAGTCTCTGCCATAGTGCTCAATTTTATCTTTTTTCATAGCATTTCACATTATTTGCAATGATTATCTTTATTAATTTGTCTATAACTATTTTTTCCCCCTATGATGTACGATGAGAAACCTAAGTGTCAGCACATTTAAGACAATTTCCCTGAAACCTGAGTAAGGGGCAAAGTGAGGAACCTAACCCAGGCTTTTAGACTTCCTAGTTTGGGGTCTTTACCATACACCCAAACTGCCTTAATTCCTGGAAGGGTGAGACTCTCCTTATCCAAGTTTCTGGACAAGAAAGTGGATCCAACCAGAGAGAATGTGGAGAGGGATGGCTCTCTCTGCTTTGTATCCTTGTCCATTGTGGCTTATCAGTCAGGAAGTGGAGTCATAGGCAGGTATATACTCAGTTTAGTTTCCCCAGAAACACTGACAGGTGGTGCAAACAGAAATCTGAATTATTTATAAATGACTGTAGGAAAATATTTACTTTGGGAACTCTTACCATTTTATGCTTGATTCATTTATAGTCTACTGTTTAGAGCTGCAGTTGGCTTTACTATCATTTATTCTTTTGTACACTGAGTCAGTGCACCTTGATTCAGCAGCTACTACGAGGATAAACCAGATTAGGTTATCTTCTTAAGCATTTAGGAGTCAAAGTAAATTTGATTGACTTACAGTTGTATTTTAAATATATTGCCCCCTCATTCATGTTCCCCTGTATACTCTAGAGGGAGGATGAATTCTGGAACACACAACAGTGACATAGAGGATGGCCTGTTATATCTCTCCCCATATTCTAGGGTATGTATATGCCAGCACCTAACAGTCCTTGTCACATGGCAGATGGTCAATATATACTTGTTAACCGACTGCCTGAATGAATATGATGATGCCATCTTTCTGCTTGAAATCCTCTAAGGGCCTCCTATTGTACATACAGTGAAGTCCTTTCTTTGACTCTGACCTTCAAGCCCTGCTTACCTTTCTAACCTCACTTATGCAGCTCCATCTGCACTACTCTTTTTAAACTCTCTCCTATCCAAGGACTTTGGCACATGTTTTCCCTTTGCCTGGAATGCTCTTTTTTCTGTCCTTCTTCAGGTCCCAGGTCAAATGTCCTGTTCTCAGAAAGGCCTTCCTTGACCTCACTATTTAAGCATGTTCCCTTACCTTTCTCCATTTCAGCAACTTGTTTGTAACCTTTGTAGCATTTATTTCAGTTTTCAGTTTTCACCTCTTTCACTGTCATTCCTACATCTAAAGCCCCATCATCTCAGGCCTGGACTATTCCTGCCCTCCTACATTTTGTCCTCCACTTCGCAACCAGAGTGAATTTTTAAAATAAATAAGATAGATTGTCCTAGTTACAATCCTGGCTCTGCTCTATACAAGCATGTGTGATGAAATGTGATGAAATGTCTTCGGGCCTCCGTTTCCTTATTTGTAAAATAGGGATAGTACAGTTGACCCTTGAACAACACAGGTTTGAACTGTGAGGGTCCACTTACATGCAGATATTTTTCAATAAATTAACAGCTGGTTGAATCTGCACATGTGGAACCTTGGATATGGAGGGCTGACTGTGAAGTTACACGTGGATTTTTGACTGCGTGGGGCGTCTGCACTCCTAGCCCCTGCGTTGTTCAAGAGTCAACTGTAGCAACACCTCTTTCATAAGCTTGCTGAATGATTAAATGAGTACATATTTGTAAAGCACTTAGAACAGTCCAAGTTCATAGTCAGCGCTATATTTTAGCTTTGAACATATAATAACTGAAACTCCCATTACTTCTTATTATACTCTAACTAAAATCCAGACTTCTTAACCACAAGTCTCTGAGGCTCTACATTATCTTGTTTTCTTGCCTCTCTCTTCAAACTGACTGCTTACGACTCTTCTCCTTGCTCCCTATTCACCCACATCGACCTTTTCTTCCAGGCTTCTGGTCTTAAAACCTGCTTTACTAAAGCTGAGAATGCTCATCCTCTAGATCTTAGTGTAGTTCTCTCCTCACCAATTCAGGCTCTTCTGAGAAACCTTTCCTGACCACCTTATCCCTCCCCCTCCCCCTCTCGTTCTTTATTCCTGCATCCCTATTGTCCTTAACAGTTGTCATAACCTGCTATTATCTTATATCAATATATTGATCTCTTTACTTGTTTTTTCCAGTCTCCCACACTCTCAAGTTATCTCTATGATATCAAGCACTTTGTCTGCCTGGTTTACCTTTCTATCCCCAGGATATAAAACAGTGCCTATATAAAACAGTGCCTGGCATCTAGTAGGTGCTCCATAAATATTTGTTGGATAAATTGCAAAACGGTCTTACAAGTGTACTTTACCATTGGTGGAATTATTGCCATTTCTGCCGTTTCATACTTCTTGGCTAAGACATAAAATCTATGGCATAATTTAATCTCCTTAAATCAACTATAAGCATTTGGCTGGGATTAAGCAAATTCCAAATTTACATGATTAGAGTACAAGGAATTGTTTTGACCTCTCATAATTGTATGTTTCAAAGCTTTTTTTGTGTTTTCAGTGCCCGGAGTTATTTAAATAGGTCTGCATTGTGATATTTTTCAGTCAATACCATTGTTATTAAATCTTTTTGTAAAAATGCTATCTCTGATCTTTCCTGATAGATGGAATTTAAATTCTTTGGAATAGTTGAAGAAGATAAAGAAAGAAGGAAATAAGGCTGGGGTGTTCTCTCGAGACTCCATAGCCTAATGTGCTTTGAGGAATGTATATTCTGATTCATGGCACATTTTACCAGTTTGGTAAAAATGGAATATAGTGATAGCCCACTGCAGTGTTATATACAAAGTATAATTGAGAGCCCTAAGAAAACCATTAGAAATCCAACTGGGGATTTCTTGTGTGTCTAAAACTGAGAATAGGAAATCTGCTTTGCCCTGATACCCTCCCTCACTTCCCTCATTTCTGGGGTCTTATAGAAACCTAATCAGGTAAGCTGGCCTAGCAAGAAGGAAGCACTGCAAAAAAGCAAAGGAGTTCAGTCTGTCTTCTCCTATGCCTAATAGAACAATCTGCCATTATTAAACAACAAAAGAAATTTAAATAAAATCAGATGATTATTCAATGTGCAGATCATTCAAGATATAGGTGAATATCAGAGAATGAGAGAAATTCCATTTAGAATCTTTTTTTTTTTAAAATAAATTTATTTATTTATTTATTTATTTATTTTTGACCATGTTGGGTCTTCGTTTCTGTGCGAGGGCTTTCTCCAGTTGCGGCAAGTGGGGGCCACTCTTCATCGCGGTACGCGGGCCTCTCACTGTCGCGACCTCTCTCGTTGTGGAGCACAGGCTCCAGACGCGCAGGCTCAGTAGTTGTGGCTCACAGGCCCAGCCGCTCTGCGGCATGCGGGATCTTCCCGGACCGGGGCACGAACCCGTGTCCCCTGCGTTGGCGGGTGGATTCTTAACCACTGCGCCATTAGGGAAGCCGTCATTTAGAATCTTTGACATCCCTTTCTAAGATCTGCAAATGTAGCAAACATATGAGTCCTTAAAGATTGAATGTAACTTTAGCCCATCCCTCAATTCTTTCCTGGGCCCACCTTGTCTTCAACATCAGTTCCTGGAATCTCAAAGAGGGAGTGAAGCTCACCCCTTGGTAGAAGATGAAAGGTGGAAATCTGATGGTTTGTTTTTAGGTAGTGTCATAGTGTTCTTGCTTCAAAGTGTTCCTTCAGATGGGTCTCATCGTATTATCTTGGCATTGAAATGGCTGCATCAAAGCAGCTTCATCAACAGATAATACACTTAAAATAGAAAACAGGCACATTACCTCAACACGAGTAGTTGTTACACTATCTGCCTTTCTGAATATGCTTCAGCGACACCCACGCTAATTAAATGAAGTCGATTAGAACTCAGCAGTGACCTAATTCCATGTCTAGCACATCAAGAGCTGTTTGTTTATACCAGTTATCAGAACAGGGTTACCAAACTGTAGAAGTAATTTAGGTGGCGCTTTCTAAACAATGTAGATCAATTTAAAGTGGATTCACTGTGGTAAGTGACTCATGATGGAATAGTGAGATCAAACCTATAGTAATGTTTATAAAAGGAAGAGAATGTGAGAAGAGTAAAATATCTTAAGTTATAAAAATTCTTCAGACGAATCGATTTAGTTAACTATTTATTGAGTGCCTACTATGTACCAGGCATTGGGGGTACAGCAGTGGACAAAATGGACCAAAAAATTCCCTACCTTCATGGAGCTGTCATTTGTGAGGGAAGGTCAATAAAAATATTGAAAGTTAAGTGTGTACTATGTCAGAAAGTGATAAGTGCTATGAAGAAAAATAACACAAGAAAGGGGAACATTTCACTTCTAATCTGTCACCAAATTCTGATGGTTTTACTTTCGAAATATATTCAGAAACCAACCACTTCCACCACTTCCACTACTCAGCTCAAGCCGCCAGTGTATTGAGGGCAGAATAATGCAGTAGCCTCCAGATTGGCCATCCTGCTTTAACTTGGCCCCTTTCTGTTTATTCTTTTTTTTTTTTGGCTGCACCGTGCGGCATGAGGGACCTTAGTTCTCAGACCAGGGATCAAACCCTGCACCCCCTACCTTGGAAGCATGGAGTCTTAACCACTGGACTACTAGGAAGTCCCCCTTTCCATTTATTCTTTTTTTTTTTTTTTTTTTTTTATAGATTTAGCCAGCTTATAACATCCTGACTTCTATTTATTTTGCTTTTTTTTTTTTTTTTTTTTTTTAATAGCTACTTTATTTATTTATTTATTTATTTTTTTGGCTGTGTTGGGTCTTCGGTTCGTGCGAGGGCTTTCTCCAGTTGCGGCAAGTGGGGGCCACTCTTCATCGCGGTGCGGGGACCGCTCTTCATCGCGGTGCGCGGGCCTCTCACTATCGCGGCCCCTCCCGTTGCGGGGCACAGGCTCCAGACGCGCAGGCTCAGTAGTTGTGGCTCACGGGCCCAGCTGCTCCGTGGCATGTGGGATCTTCCCAGACCAGGGCTCGAACCCGTGTCCCCTGCATTAGCAGGCAGATTCTCAACCACTGCGCCACCAGGGAAGCCCATTTATTCTTAATACAGCTCCCAGAGTCATCCTGCTAAAAAGAAGTCAGGCAGTTTCACTTGTCTCCTCTAAACTCTCCAGTGGTCACCCAGAGAAAAGCTCAAGTCTTTAATATGGGATTGGCCAAAAAGTTCGTTCGGTTTTTCCATAAGATGTTATGGAAAAACCCAAACAAGCTTTTTGGCCAACCCAATAGTAGCCTCAAGGTCCGGCATTATCTGGCCTTTGTTTGCCCTTTGTGCTTCTCTCTTATAGCCCTGGGGCCTGCTTGCTCTTCCTTGAACACTGGGTATCTCCTGCCTCAGGGCCTTTGCTCTTGTCCTTCCTTTGCCTAGAAATCATCTCTTTTACTCTTTTTGCTTTTCGTGTCACCTGCTTTCGAATCAACTCTGGCATCTGCCTGGGGCTGTGCTGATGGTTATTTCACAACACAGAACAAGCAGGGAGTTTGACTCCAATTATTACCTTTCACCTGTTTTGCTGGCCACACTATCAAGCACCTGTGCCTCATTAAAAGCGTGCTAGCACATGTTATGTCTTGTCTGTTCATCACTCCCATCCAGTTACTCAACTACAAATTTTCTCATTTCACCCTCCCCTTGTTCATTGGACCTATGCTCTTATCTTCCTGGATTATGCCCTTGGTCCATTAGCACTAGGTCCCTGCCTGTCTGTCCTGGTGCTGTATGTTTGAACTGCCTTGGGAATGCACCTTCCTTCTGACTTAGATCCAGGGAACTTTTCTAGCTGAAAGCTGTCACCAACGTCATCCATGCCTCCTCATAGCAGGCAGAATTTGGACACCATGAGCTTAAGAAGGCAACTTCCATTTTAATGTGAGTCATAAATAGAAAAATGTTGTCCAACAAAATTTTACCTTAGAGCTGGTAATGGCCCTTTATGCAGCTCTTTACTGAAGTGGAGTGGAAGTTCTTTATGCAGCTCTTTACTGAAAAGGAGGGAATGTTATTTTTATTGGCTATTTAGATTATTAATCCTACCATCAATTGGTGGAGTTATTAATAGTGTGCTCTCTGCAGAGATCTGTACTTTTCTTGTCTATCCTTGCTCCACATTGCAGCAGTGATAAATTCTGTTATCTTTCATGCTTTTTGGTTTTTTCATGTTGCTCATCTTTGGGTGGTAAGATTATAAAGATTCAGGTATGGCCTTGGAGGAGGGAAGAGAACATGGTCCAACTAGCTTTCCAGAGTCTTCTGCTAACAGACAGCAGAATATGTGTGTGTGTGTGTGTATACACACACACA
Organism: Balaenoptera acutorostrata; assembly: GCF_949987535.1. Lineage (NCBI taxonomy): Eukaryota > Metazoa > Chordata > Mammalia > Artiodactyla > Balaenopteridae > Balaenoptera > Balaenoptera acutorostrata. The sequence continues at coordinate 63,837,464 of NC_080070.1, forward strand.
CACAAACACATTTAAAAATATATACAGTATTTAAATAAGACTATAGACTCTCTCTCTCTCTCTCTCTCTCTATATATATATATATATAGACTGGTTGGGGCGATTTGATTCTTCCTAGTTTCCCATAATTTATAACATAGCATCTCAATTCCTGTTTTATTTCTAACAGTCAGTATTCCAGTTATCTACTACTGTATAACAAACCATCCAAAACCTTAGTGGCATAAAGCTAAAACCACTTTTTTACATACATGAAATTTGTTGTTAGGAGTTTGCACAGCACACAGTAGGGATGGCTTGTCTCTGCTCTATGATGTCTGAGACCCTAGCTGGGAAGAAATGAGTGGCTGGGGGTGACTGAATGGCTGGGGGCTGGGAATCATCTGGAGGCTTCTTCCTGCACATGTTGGTACCTGGTTTGGGATGATTTGAAGGCTGGACACAGCGGGGACACTGTGAACTGGTGTTTCTACCTGTGTCCTTTCCATGTGGCTTGGGCTCCCAACAGTATGATATTCTTTACACATTAAAGTGTTGTTTAGTACTATCTAAAATAGAGTTGCCCAGTGACGAAAGTAGCTTTCACAAATTCCATGTTCCAAAATCTCTTAGGCCCTTATTCAAGAAATTGTTACTCTTATTTCACAGTTCCAGTAGGGATGCACCTCATGTAACTTGGCCTATAGAAGATTATAAGCAGCCAATTAGACAGTCAAGGGTGACTGCCAGAGTCAGGTGAATGGATAGGGCAGTCACTGTCAGATTGGTATTGGGATACAGATTCAGTTTTAATCCTTTAGAGGAGGTATGTAAATCTTCATTGCAACTCAGAAAGAGCAACAGTGGGGACCACTGTGTGTAAGAATCACTAGATCAACATGAGTCACTATCCCTTTACAACAATATAGTGTGGGAAGGGACCAATTTTATGTACTAGTCAAGGACAGGTTTTGTAGCAAAGCACTCGGGTTCACATTCCTAGTTCTGTTTCTTAACAGGTGTGCTGCCTTGGTTCTGTAAAATGTACTTATCAGATCCATCTCATAGGCTTATTTTGGAGGAAAGGGGAGATTAAGTGAGGTAATGTCTTTAAAGCAGAGTGTGGATGGTAAAAGCTGATAAACAATCGTACCATCTCTGAGAGTCCCACTGATGACCCTGAATCATTAAGAGAAGGGCACATTATAGTAAGTGTGCTCATTTATTGAAACTAGAAAATGTATCATAAATATTATAAAGATTAAAATTATAAAGATCATAAAGTAAAATATCTGGATCAGACAATGTCCTGACAGGAAAGAACCCATTAAAATTGGATAATTGAAGAGAGTTGAAGAGAGTTTTGCAGGTACGTGAGCAGCGTATAGGGAAACCATTGGATACAGAGAACAGGGTGGAAAAGTATTATCACTCCGAGGTCTCGGGGGAGGGGATGGGCTTACCAGGACTCAGACACAGTGAGGATGAGAAGAGGGTTGCTGAGACCCTTGTTGGAAGGATGCAGCTTGCCTGTGGCGACCCCTTAGGGAGGAAGGTGGAAGGAAGATACCCTGACCTCACTCTTTCTCTAATCTGCTGGAAGCCAGTGGGCAAGGAAGGCAGTTTGCTTGTGAGGGCCATGCAAGTTAGCCTTCTGGGGCTGGGAACAGAGTGAACCAAGAATAAATAGCCTTTTTCATCTTCCGGACAAGGGAAAGATGAAGAGATAAACTATGTGTAGTTTGTAAAACACAGAACTTCAACAAAGGAGATTAATGGAGCTTCCCTCTCTCCCTCTGTCTGTTTTGGTGTTCTGTGGGTGAGGCACAGGGTGATTTAAGATGCATTTAGCATTTAGTAGTTTTCCAGTAGGCTGTTTAATGCAGACATTCTTGTTCCTACATTGCCATCCTCACTCAGCAGGCCTGTTAGGGGATGAGAACTACGTTAGAAGCTGTGGGAAAAACAGGCTAAGGGGGAAACTCGATCCTTATCTTGCAAGAACTTATATGTAGTTAGGGAGATAGGACAAGCCCATGATAGCCAGCAATTCAAGATGATGTATCATTATACATGCCTCAGGAGTTCGAAGAGGGACATCATTGAGGTCTTGGAAAGGTTCTTGGCTGTGACAGTGCAGGGGAGCTGTACTTTGAAGGTGGGTGAGATAGAAAGGAAAGCATTCTATGTGACCAGAATAAATGAAGGAGTGATATTTGAGCTCCAGTAGCACCAGCCAGAACAAGTATTACCCAGTAAGCAAGGTGGAACCAGTCTGAGAGTTTTAGAGGATCTCAAATATGGTTTAGGGGAAAATGTAGTATATTAAGTCACTGGGGAATAAAGTAGGTTTACTTTTTTGCTTGTTGCCTTGATAAATCTGGAAGGAACGTCCTGGAAGAAATAATAACAATTTCTAATGTTGACTTTCTTGATTAACATAGAGTCTTTCAATGTGACCAGGTAAATCCAGTAATTTTTGTCAGTTCTTCTAACTGCTGAATTGCAAGGAAGTGCTGACTTAGAATCTTGAAATAATGAGGTTATTAGATTTACATGAATTAATATGTTTGCAGGAATTTGATTTATACATCTTCCTGAGACTGAATAGTTAATTAACTGATGACTAAAATAACTTTATAGATTTATCTACGAAGTATGCGTTCCTAAATACTATAAGGCTTATTTAACCCACTTTTGAGCGTCATGTAAATGAAATCACACAGTATGTACTCTTATGTGTCTGTTTTCTTTCAATAATACATTTTTGAGATTCATCCACATTGATGTGTACTGTGGTTCATTAATTATCATTGCAGTATAATATTCCATAATCTATTCTGTTGTTGATGGGCACTTTAAAAAATTTTGGAGTTGTTTTGAATACTGATGTTGTAAAACGTTGTACATGTACATTTTGTTGGGTATATATTTAGGAGTTTAACACTAGGTCATAGGACATTTATATCTTGAACTTTACTAGTAATGCTAAATTATTTTCCACTTATACTAATGTATACTATGATCAGCAGTGTTTGACAGTTTTCATTGGTCGGCATCCTCATAAACAGTTGATATTATCAGATTAAAAAAAATTTTTAGCCATTCCAGTGGCAGCTCAGTCATACTATATTGTAGATTTACTTTACATTTCCAAGGTTACATAATGAGGTAAGGCTATTTCCCTATATTTAGTTTTATTCATTGGATTTTCTCTGCTGTAAAGTGCCTGTTTAAGTCTTTTGTGCATTTTTTAAATGGGTTGTCTTTTTCTTATTGATTTGTAAAAGTTTTTAATATATGAGTCCTACATTGATTGATTATAGGTACTACAATTAGTGTTTCCTTCACCCTGTGGCTTGCCTGTCACTCGATTAATGGTGTTTTTAGGTGAACTGAAGTTCAGTTTTATTAATAACTGAAGTTCTTAATTCAATACAATCTAATTTACTAAGATTTTTGGTGGCTTTTCTCTCTTTCTTTTTTCCTTTCATTCTTTCTTTCCTTTGTTTAATAAATCATTTTCTATCTCAAAGTCATGAAGATATTCTATATTATCATCTAAATGCTTTATTATTTTGCCTTTTACACTTAAGTCTATAATAGATTTGAGATTGACTTTTTGTGTGGTGTGAGATGGGTTCCAATTTCATTTTTTCCCATATGTTTACCCAGTTGTCCAAACACCATTTATGAAAAACGTGGTCATTCTCACTGCTCTGCAATGTCACTTTTGTCATAAAGTGTTTTTATATGTACGGGTCTATTTGTGTTCTCTCTGTTCTTTTTCATCGGTTGTTTCGAATAATCTTTCACCAGTATCATAATCCTTTCATTACCTTAGTTTTATGTTAAGTTTTGATATCCAGCAGCGAAAATCCTCCCACCTTGTTCTTTCCTTTTGGAATGTCTAGAATATAGACAATTCTTAGACCTTTGCCTTTTCTTATAAATCTTAGAACCAGCTTGTCAAACCACACACACACACACACACACACACACACACACACACACACACACACACACGATCGGTTGGTATTGTGATTGAGATTGTGTTGAGCCTATAGATCACTTTGAGGAGAACTAAATCCTTATAACATTGATTCTTCCAGTCTCTGAATATGGTAGATATTCCTCTTTCTTTAGGTCTGCTTTCATTTTGCTCAACAAAGTTTAAGAGATTTGCATATCTTTTATTAGTTTTATTCCTTAGGTACTTAATATTTTTGTTGCTATTTTCAACCACATTTAAAGAATTGTTTAAAATAAATATTTTTAGTGAAGTATGACATCCAAACAGAAAAATGCAGAAAACACAAGTATTGCAACTGAATGAATTATCACAAAAACATACCCTGGTTATTACTACTTAAATCAAGAAATAGAACATTGCCCATGCCTCAGAAGCCATCCTCATGCCCTTCCCAGTTAGGATATCTTCTCTCTTCCCCAACGGTATCTTTTAATCTGATTTCTAGCACTACAGATAAGTTTTGTATGTTTGAATTTTATATAATTTTGAACACATTATGCATTCGTCTTTATTTGGCTTTGCCTCAACAATATGTTTTTGATATTCATCCATGTTCTTGCACGTAGCAACAGTTTATTCATTTTCCTTGTAGTTCTGATTTACCCGACCTAATGACTATTCAGTTAACAACTCTTCATTATAATGGCTTTTGAAAATTTATTTTTTGGAATGACTTTTTATTTAGTAAGATGACTTTTTCAACCCTAAAGCATACTCAATGAATATGCTATAGGAAGTGATGTTTTAACATTTGATTTCAGGCAGACACATTCACCAAAATTCTTGAACAATTGTTCCTAGTCAAAGAATATCATATGGAACAAATTCTTTTTTTTTGTTTTTTTGTTTTTTGTTTTTGTTTTTTTTCAAACATCTTTATTGAAGTATAATTGCCTTACAATAGTGTGTTAGCTTCTGCTTTATAACAAAGTGAATCAGTTATACATATACAATATGTTCCCATTTCTCTTCCCTCTTGCATCTCCCTCCCTCCCACCCTCCCCATCCCACCCCTCTAGGTGGTCACAAAGCACCGAGCTGATCTCTCTGTGCTATGCGGCTGCTTCCCACTAGTTATCTATTTTACATTTGGTAGTGTATATATGTCCATAACACTCTCTTACCCTGTCACATCTCACCCCACCCCCTCCCCATATCCTCAAGTCCATTCTCTAGTAGGTCTGTGTCTTTATTCCCGTCTTGCCACTAGGTTCTTCATGGCCTTTTTTTTTTTTTTTTTTCCCCTTAGATTCCGTATATATGTGTTAGCATACTGTATTTGTTTTTCTCTTTCTGACTTACTTCACTCTGTATGACAGACTCTAACTCCATCCACCTCATTACAAATACCTCCATTTCATTTCTTTTTATGGCTGAGTAATATTCCATTGTATATATGTGCCACATCTTCTTTATCCATTCATCTGTCGATGGACATTTAGGTTGCTTCCATGTCCTGGCTATTGTAAATAGAGCTGCAATGAACATTTTGGTACATGACTCTTTTTGACCTATGGTTTTCTCAGGGTATATGCCCAGTAGTGGGATTGCTGGGTCGTATGGTAGTTCTATTTTTAGTTTTTTAAGGAACCTCCATACTGTTCTCCATAGTGGCTGTATCAATTTACATTCCCACCAACAGTGCAAGAGTGTTCCCTTTCCTCCACACCCTCTCCAGCATTTATTGTTTCTAGATTTTTTGATGATGGCCATTCTGACCGGTGTGAGATGATATCTCATTGTAGTTTTGATTTGCATTTCTCTAATGATTAATGATGTTGAGCATTCTTTCATGTGTCTGTAGGCCATCTGTATATCTTCTTTGGAGAAATGTCTATTTAGATCTTCTGCCCATTTTTGGATTGGGTTGTTCGTTTTTTTGTTATTGAGCTGCATGAGCTGCTTGTAAATCTTGGAGATTAATCCTTTGTCAGTTGCTTCATTTGCAAATATTTTCTCCCATTCTGAGGGTTGTCTTTTGGTCTTGTTTATGGTTTCCTTTGCTGTGCAAAAGCTTTTCAGTTTCATTAGGTCCCATTTATTTATTTGTGTTCTTATTTCCATTTCTCTGGGAGCTGGGTCAAAAAGAATCTTGCTGTGATGTATGTCATAGAGTGTTCTGCCTATGTTTTCCTCTAAGAGTTTGATAGTGTCTGCCCTTACACTTAGGTCTTTAATCCATTTTGAGTTTATTTTTGTGCATGGTGTCAGGGAGTGTTCTAATTTCATACTTTTACATGTTCCTGTCCAATTTTCCCAGCACCACTTATTGAAGAGGCTGTCTTTTCTCCACTGTATATGCTTGCCTCCTTTATCAAAGATAAGTTGACCATATGTGTGTGGGTTTATCTCTGGGCTTTCTATCCTGTTCCATTGATCTATATTTCTGTTTTTGTGCCAGTACCAAACTGTCTTGATTACTGAAGCTTTGTAATATAGTCTGAAGTCAGGGAGTCTGATTCCCCCAGCTCCATTTTTCGTTCTCAAGATTGCTTTGGCTATTCGGGGTCTTTTGTGTTTCCATACAAATTGTGAAATTTTTTGTTCTAGTTCTGTGAAAAATGCCAGTGGTAGTTTGATAGGGATTGCATTGAATCTGTAGATTGCTTTGGGTAGTAGAGTCATTTTCACAATGTTGATTCTTCCAATCCAGGAACATGGTATATCTCTCCATCTATTTGTATCATCTTTAATTTCTTTCATCAGTGTCTTATAATTTTCTGCATACAGGTCTTTTGTCTCCTTAGGTAGGTTTATTCCTAGATATTTTATTCTTTTTGTTGCAATGGTAAATGGGAGTGTTTTCTTAATTTCACTTTCAGATTTTTCGTCATTAGTGTATAGAAATGCAAGAGATTTCTGTGCATTAATTTTGTATCCTGCTACTTTACCAAATTCATTGATTAGCTCTAGGAGTTTTCTAGTAGCATCTTTAGAATTCTCTATGTATAGTATCATGTCATCTGCAAATAGTGACAGCTTTACTTCTTCTTTTCCGATTTGGATTCCTTTTATTTCTTTGTCTTCTCTGATTGCTATGGCTAACACTTCCAAAACTATGTTGAATAATAGTGGTGAGAGTGGGCAACCTTGTCTTGTTCCTGATCTTAGTGGAAATGGTTTCAGTTTTTCACCATTGAGGACAATGTTGGCTGTGGGTTTGTCATATATGGCCTTTATTATGTTGAGGAAAGTTCCCTCTATGCCTACTTTCTGCAGGGCTTTTATCATAAATGGGTGTTGAATTTTGTCGAAAGCTTTCTCTGCATCTATTGAGATGATCATATGGTTTTTCTCCTTCGATTTGTCACTATGGTGTATCACATTGATTGATTTGCGTATATTGAAGAATCCTTGCATTCCTGGGATAAATCCCACTTGATCATGGTGTATGATCCTTTTAATGTGCTGTTGGATTCTGTTTGCTAGTATTTTGTTGAGGATTTTTGCATCTATGTTCATCAGTGATATTGGCCTGTAGTTTTCTTTCTTTGTGACATCTTTGTCTGGTTTTGGTATCAGGGTGATGGTGGCCTCGTAGAATGAGTTTGGGAGTGTTCCTCCCTCTGCAATATTTTGGAAGAGTTTGAGAAGGATAGGTGTTAGCTCTTCTCTAAATGTTTGATAGAATTCACCTGTGAAGCCATCTGGTCCTGGGCTTTTGTTTGTTGGAAGGTTTTTAATCACAGTTTCAATTTCAGTGCTTGTGATTGGTCTGTTCATATTTTCTATTTCTTCCTGGTTCTGTCTCGGCAGTTTGTGCATTTCTAAGAATCTGTCCATTTCTTCCAGGTTGTCCATTTTATTGGCATATAGTTGCTTGTAGTAATCTCTCATGATCTTTTGTATTTCTGCAGTGTCAGTGGTTACTTCTCCTTTTTCATTTCTAATTCTATTGATCTGAGTCTTCTCCCTTTTTCTGTTGATGAGTCTGGCTAATGGTTTATCAATTTTGTTTATCTTCTCAAAGAACCAGCTTTTAGTTTCATTGATTTTTGCTATTGTTTCCTTCATTTCTTTTTCATTTATTTCTGACCTGATCTTTATAATTTCTTTCCTTCTGCTGGCTTTGGGGTTTTTTTGTTCTTCTTTCTCTAATTGCTTTAGGTGCAAAGTTAGGTTGTTTATTCGAGATGTTTCCTGTTTCTTGAGGTAGGCTTGTATTGCTATAAACTTCCCTCTTAGCACTGCTTTTGCTGCGTCCCATAGGTTTTGGGTCGTCGTGTCTCCATTGTCATTGGTTTCTAGGTATTTTTTGATTTCCCCTTTGATTTCTTCAGTAATCACTTCGTTATTAAGTAATGTATTGTGTAGCCTCCATGTGTTTGTATTTTTTACAGATCTTTTCCTGTAATTGATATCTAGTCTCATAGCGTTGTGGTCGGAAAAGATACTTGATACGATTTCAATTTTCTTAAATTTACCAAGGCTTGATTTGTGACCCAAGATATGATCTATCCTGGAGAATGTTCCATGAGCACTTGAGAAAAATGTGTATTCTGTTGTTTTTGGGTGGAATGTCCTATAAATATCAATTAAGTCCATATTGTTTAATGTATCATTTAAAGCTTGTGTTTCCTTATTTATTTTCATTTTGGATGATCTGTCCATTGGTGAAAGTGGGGTGTTAAAGTCCCCTACTATGATTGTGTTGCTGTCAATTTCCCCTTTTATGGCTGTTAGTATTTGCCTTATGTATTGAGGTGCTCCTATGTTGGGTGCATAAATATTTACAATTGTTATACCTTCCTCTTGGATCGATCCCTTGATCATTATATGGTGTCCTTCTTTGTGTCTTGTAATAGTCTTTATTTTAAAGTCTATTTTGTCTGATATGAGAATTGCTACTCCAGCTTTCTTTTGATTTCCATTTGCATGGAATATCTTTTTCCATCCCCTCACTTTCAGTCTGTATGTGTCTCTAGGTCTGAAGTGGGTCTCTTGTAGACAGCATATATATGGGTCTTGTTTTTGTATCCATTCAGCCAGCCTGTGTCTTTTGGTGGGAACATTTAATCCATTTACATTTAAGGTAGTTACTGATATGTATGTTCCTATTACCATTAATTGTTTTGGGTTTGTTATTGTAGGTGTTTTCCTTCTCTTGTGTTTCCTTCCTAGAGAAGTTCCTTTAGTATTTGTTATAAAGCTGGTTTGGTGGTGCTGAATTCTCTTAGCTTTTGCTTGTCTGTAAAGGTTTTAATTTCTCCATCGAATCTGAATGAGATCCTTGCTGGGTAGAGTAATCTTGGTTGTAGGTTTTTCTCCTTCATGACTTTAAGTATATCCTGCCACTCCCTTCTGGCTTGCAGAGTTTCTGCTGAGAGATCAGATGTTAACCTTATGGGGATTCCCTTGTGTGTTATTTGTTTTTTTTCCCTTACTGCCTTTAATATGTTTTCCTTATATTTAATTTTTGACAGTTTGATTAATATGTGTCTTGGCGTGTTTCTCCTTGGGTTTATCCTGTATGGGACTCTCTGTGCTTCCAGGACTTGATTAACTATTTCCTTTCCCATATTAGGGAAGTTTTCAACTATAATCTCTTCAAAAATTTTCTCAGTCCCTTTCTTTTTCTCTTCTTCTTCTGGGACCCCTATAATTCGAATGTTGGAGCGTTTAATGTTGTCCCAGAGGTCCCTGAGACTGTCCTCAGTTCTTTTCATTCTTTTTTCTTTATCCTGCTCTGTAGTAGTTATTTCCACCATTTTATCTTCCAGGTCACTTATCCTTTCTTCTGCCTCAGTTATTCTACTATTGATCCCATCTAGAGTATTTTTAATTTCATTTATTGTGTTCTTCATCATTGCTTGGTTCCTCTTTAGTTCTTCTACATCCTTGTTAAATGTTTCTTGCATTTTGTCTATTCTATTTCCAAGATTTTGGATCATCCTTACTATCATTATTCTGAATTCTTTTTCAGGTAGACTACCTATTTCCTCTTCATTTGTTAAGTCCAGTGTGTTTTGAGCCTGCTCCTTCATCTGCTGTGTGTTTTTCTGTCGTCTCATTTTGCCTATCTTACTGTGGTTGGGGTCTCCTTTTCACAGGCTGCAGGTTCGTAGTTCCCGTTGTTTTTGGTATCTGTCCCCAGTGGCTAAGGTTGGTTCAGTGGGTTGTGTAGGCTTCCTGGTGGAGGGAACTAGTGCCTGAGTTATGGTGGATGAGGCTAGATCTTGTCTTTCTGGTGGGCACGTCCACGTCTGGTGGTGTATTTTGGGGTGTCTGTGGCCTTATTATGATTTTAGGCAGCCTCTCTGCTAATGGATGGGGTTGTGTTCCTGTCTAGCTAGTTGTTTGGCATAGGGTGTCCAGCACTGTAGCTTGCTGGTCGTTGAGTGAAGCTGGGTCTTGATGTTGAGATGGAGATCTCTGGGAGATTTTTGCCGTTTGGTATTACGTGGAGCTGGGAGGTCTCTTGTGGACCAGTGTTCTGAAGTTGGCTCTCCCACCTCAGAGACATGGCCCTGATGCCTGGCTAGAGCACCAAGAGCCTTTCGTCCACACGGCTCAGAGTAAAAGGGAGAGAAAATAGAAAGAAAGAAAGAAAGAAAGAGGCTATAATACAGTGAAGTAAAATAAAGCTATTGTAAAGCAAAGCTATACAGACAAAATCTCACCCAGAAGCATATACATATACACTCACAAAAAAAAGGAAAAGGGGAAAAATTAATATATCCTGCTCCCAAAGTCCACCTTCTGAATTTGGGGTGATTCGTTGTCTATTCAGGTATTCAACAGATGCAGGCACATCAAGTTGTTTGTGGAGTTTTAATCCGCTGCTTCTGAGGCTGCTGGGAGAGATTTCCCCTTCTCTTCCCTGTTCGCACAGCTCCTGGGGTTCAGCTTTGGATTTGGACCCGCCTCTGCGTGTAGGTCGCCTGAGGGCGTCTGTTCCCCACCCAGACAGGACGGGGTTAAAGGCGCAGCTGCTTCGGGGGCTCTGGCTCACTCAGGTGGAGGGAGGGAGCGGTACGGAGGAGGCGGGGCGAGCCTGCGGCGGCGGCCGAGGCCGGCGTGACGTTGCACCAGCCCGAGGCGCACAGTGCGTTCTCCTGGGGATGTTGTCCCCGGATCCCGGGACCCTGGCAGTGGCGGGCTGCACAGGCTCCCGGGAGGGGCAGTGTGGAGAGTGACCTGTGCTCACACACAGGCTTTTTGGAGGCGGCAGCAGCAGCCCCAGCGTCTCACGCCCGTCTCTGGGGTCCGCGCTGATCGCCGCGGCTCGCGCCCTTCTCTGGAGTTCGTTTAGGCGGCGCTCTGAATCCCCTCTCCTTGCGCGCAGCGAAACACAGAGGGAAGAAAAAGTCTCTTGCCTCTTCGGCAGCTGCAGACCTTTTCCCGGTCTCCCTCCCGGCTAGCTGTGGTGCGCCAACCCCTTCAGGCTGTGTTCACGCCGCCAGCCCCAGTCCTCTCCCTGCGATCCGACCGAAGCGGAGCCTCAGCTCCCAGCCCTGCCCGCCCCGGCGGGTGAGCAGACAAGCCTCTCCGGCTGGTCAGCGCTGCTCGGCGCCGAGCCTCTGTGCGGGAGTCTCTCCGTTTTTCCCTCTGCGCCCCTGTTGCTGTGGGATCCGCGCTGATAGCCGCGGCTCGCGCCCTTCTCTGGAGTTCGTTTAGGCGGCGCTCTGAATCCCCTCTCCTTGCCCGCCGCGAAACAAAGAGGCAAGAAAAAGTCTCTTGCCTCTTCGGCAGCTGCAGACTTTTTCCCGGTCTCCCTCACGGCTAGCTGTGGTGCGCTAACCCCTTCAGGCTGTGTTCACGCCGCCAACCCCAGTCCTCTCCCTGCGATCGAACGAAGCCGAGCCTCAGCTCCCAGCCCCGCCCGCCCCGGCGGGGGAGCAGACAAGCCTCTAGGGCTGGTGAGTGCTGCTCGGCGCCGAGCCTCTGTGCGGGAACCTCTCCGCTTTGCCCTCCGCACCTCTGTGGCTGCGCTCTCCTCCGTGGCTCTGAAGCTTCCCCCCTCTGCCACCCGCAGTCTCCGCCTGCGAAGGGGCTTCCTAGTGCGTGGAAACCTTTCCTCCTTCACAGCTCCCTCCCCCTGGTGCAGGTGCCGTCCCTATTCTTTTGTCTCTGTTATTTCTTTTTTCTTTTGCCCTACCCAAGTACGGGGGGAGTTTCTTGCCTTTTTGGAGGTCAGACGTTTTCTGCCAGCGTTCAGTGGGTGTTCTGTAGGAGCAGTTCCACGTGTAGATGTATTTCTACTGTATCTGTGGGAAGGAAGGTGATCTCCGCGTCTTACTCTTCCGCCATCTTCTCCAATCCCCCGGAACAAATTCTAATTGTGTGTCACATCTGCATGAACCCAAAATGTGTTGTTGTTTTTTATTTTTTTAAATTTTATTTATTTATTTATTTTTGGCTGCATTGGGTCTTTGTTGCTGTGCACGGGCTTTCTCTAGTTGCGGAGAGAGGGGGCTACTCTTTGTTGCCGTGCGTAGGCTTCTCATTGCGGTGGCTTCTCTTGTTGCTCTAGAGCACAGGCTCAGTAGTTGTGGCTCACGGGCTTAGTTGCTCTGCGGCATGTGGGATCTTCCCGGACCAGGGCCCAAACCCGTGTCCCCTGCATTGGCAGGCGGATTCTTAACCACTGCGCCACCAGGGAAGCCCCAAAATGTGTTGTTTTCAATGGATACAAGAGAGAGGCAGCAGTGTTATCTCCCATGACTCTTCAGACTGCTGTGTTTCTACTTGCTTCCAGGAAATCTCATGTTTAGCCTTTATTTTGCCCTCTTTTGTTTTACTATGCTTTTACTTTGTTTATAAGTGCAGTTTGAGTGCAAAAACCATAACCCCCAAAATGCTGAAAAGTTGTTATAAAAAATGGTGCAGAATACCATGATATCACTTATATGTGGAATCTAAAATATGATACAAATGAACTTATTTACAAAACAGGAACAGACTCACACATAGAAAACCAAACTTATGGTTACTGAAGGGGGAAGGGGAAAGGGGAAAGGGGGTAGGGGAGGGATAAATTAGAAGTTTGGGATTAGCAGATACAAACTACTATATATAAAATACATAAACAACAATGTCCTACTGTATAGCACAGGGAACTATATTCAATATCTTATAATAAACCATAATGGAAAAGAATATGAAAAAGAATATATATATATCTGACTCACTTTGCTATACACCAGAAACTAACACAACATTGTAAATCAACTATACTTCATTAAGTAAATAAATAAATACATAAATAAATAAAGGTGCAGAAAGAAGAAAAAAGAATGAATACAATAAATCTTTTTTTTTAAATTAATTAATTAATTTATTTATGGCTGTGTTGGGTCTTCGTTTCTGTGCGAGGGCTTTCTCTAGTTGTGGCAAGTGGGGGCCACTCTTCATCGTGGTGCGCGGGCCTCTCACTGTCGCGGCCTCTCTTGCCACGGAGCACAGGCTCCAGACGCTCAGGCTCAGTAGTTGTGGCTCACGGGCCCAGTTGCTCCGCGGCATGTGGGATCTTCCCAGACCAGGGCTCGAACCCGTGTCCCCTGCATTGGCAGGCAGATTCTCAACCACTGTGCCACCAGGGAAGCCCCCTACAATAAATCTTATATCACATTATATTTTATGTGCAAACTACTTTTTAACTATTGTTTTTCACTTATATAAACTTGTTTTTGTTTTTCAGTTGATACATAGTCTATCTGTGAATATTGTTTGGGTCTTTATGATTGGAATAAAATGCATTAGTTTTTTCCATTAACACTAACAAAAATACTTTTCATTGAATGTTTTTGCTTTAGTAGCTGTGACATTGTGATTTATAACAAGAAATATATATATTTGGTCTTCTTCCACTGCTCCTGGCACATAGGTCTTAAAACTTTGGGAACTTCCTAAGTGATGAGAGCCATAAAGGTGTCTTTTGCTATGTTAATGATGTAACTTTTGGATCTCACCTAAGGATGGGGTCTGGTTGTCAGGAGAACCAACTATGTGATTGGAGGATTGGAATGTTCCAACCCACTGAGGAGGGGAGAGGGGCTGGAAGTTGACTAGATGGCCAATGGCCAATTATTTAATCAATCATGCCTATGTAATGAAGTCTCCATAAAAACCTAAAAAGAACAGGATTGGGAAAGCTTCTGATTTGATGAACACGAGGACATTGGGGGAGACTGGCATTCTGAGAGGGCATGGAAGCTCTGCACCCTTTCCCCATGCCTGTCCTATGCACTTCTTGCATTTGGCTGTTCTTGAGTTATATCCTTTTATAATAAACTGGTAATCTAGTAAGTAAAATGTTTCTCTGAGTTCTGTAAGCCACTCTAGTAACTTAACCGAACCTAAGGAGGGGATTGCTGAAGCCTCCAATCTATAGCTAGTCAGTCAGAAACACAAGTGTTAACTGAGGCTGGAGAGGGATGCAGGCTTGTAGGACTGAGTCCTTAACCTGTGGGATATGATGTTGTCTCTAGGTTGGTAGTATCAGAATTGAGTTGAATTGTAAAACGCCCAGCTGGCGCCGAGAATTGCTTGGTGATGTGGGGAAACCCCCTCCACACACTGGAATTAGTGATCAGAGTTATTAGTAGCAGTGTTTTCAGGAATGAATTAAAGTCATTGAACAAAGGATAGGTATATTTCATTGTATGACTATCCCATTTGTCCATTATATTATTGATGGATTTTTTTGTTTTTTACTGTTTTCCTATTTCTGGTAATTAAGAATGTTCCAAAAAAGAGGGGATATATGTGTATGTATAGCTGAATCACTTTGCTGTACAGTAGAAACTAACACAACATTGTAAGGCAACTGTACTCCAAAAAAATTTTTTTAAGAAAAGGATGTTTCTATAAATATCCTGTACAGGTTGTTTGGTATGTATGTGCTCGGATTTCTGTTGGGTATAAACTTAGGAGTGGTTTTTCTGGGTTACACATATATGTGCAACTTTAATAGATAATGCCAAAGAGTTTTCAAAACTGCTTCTGCCAAATTAGATTTCTACAGCCAGTGTGTGAGAGTTAGGGTTGCTCTAATCTTTGTAAGCACGTAGTATTGTCAGTCTTTTGAATATTATCCATTCTGTCGGGTGTGATTGATACTCTATTTAACTTGTATTTCCCTGATTATTAAAAAGTTGAGCATATTTTCATAGGTCTACTGGCCATTTGGGTATTCTCTTTTGTTAAGTGTCTGTTCGAGTCATTTGCCCATTTATCTGACAGGTATATTGACTTGTAGGCATTCCTTATGCATTCTGGATACCAGCCCTTTGTCTGTTGCTGGTGTTACAAATATGTTCTCTTATCATGTGTCTTGCCTTTTTACTCTTATTAGTGGTGTCTTTTGATGAGCAGAAATGGTTAATTTTTTTGAAGTCCAGTGTATCAATCTTCCCTTTATGATTAGTGTTTTTTGTGTTGTTAAATAAATCTTCACCTACCTCAAGGTCACAAAAGTTGTTTTCCTATGTTATCTTTGACATGCTTGATTGTTTCACCTTTCACATGTAGATCTACAATCCACCTGGAATTGATTTTTTGGTATGATGTGAAGTAAGGGTCAAGTTTCATTGCTTTTCATATGGATATCCAATTGACTCAGTACCATCTTTTGAAAATATGACCCTTTTCTTCTGCCCTACAGTGCCACATTTGTCATAAATCAAGTGACCATATATGCGTGCTTTTTTTTTTTCTGGGCTCTCTACCCCACCATTGATCTATATGTCTACTATTGTATCAATAGCACATTGGCTTAATTCCTATAGCTTTCTAAAAAGCCCTGATAATTGGTAGAGTAAATCCTCCAATTTTGTCTTCTTTATGCTTACCTTGTTTATTTTTGGTCTGTTGCATTTTATAAAAACTTGAGTGTCAGGTGGTCATCACACACACACACACACACACACACACACACACACACACTCTGCTAGAATTTTGATTGGAATTGCATTGAAAATATGGTTTAATTTGGGGAGAATAGATATGGTACATCCTTTTATTTATTTAGGTCTTTAATTTCTTTCAATAATATTTTTTTGTGTAGAAGTCTTATGTATCTTTAAAAAAATTTATTTCTAAGTATTTGAATTGTAGATGTTATTGTAGATGATGTTGTTTGAAAAACTTTGTTTTCCAGTGTTTCATTCTGGCACAGAGAAATACAGCTGATTTTGGTCTGATAACCAGTGACCTTGCTAAATTCACTTATTAATTCTAATAACTTACTTGTAGATTCTTTTTTTAAAATTTTATTTGTAGATTCTTAATTCTCTACATTCTCAATTATGTTGTCTATGAATAATGACATTTTTATTTCTTTGGGATTCCCCTTTTTCTAAGGGTGGAGATTTTGAGGTCCCAGCCTCAAGTAGAGGGTACTTGACCACGTTTCCCAACCTTGGACTCTTACTATTGTCTGCCTGGTCCTCTAACTGTGGGGATTGCTGCCATTAATATATAGTTGTGCAGCTCAGAATCTCAGCTACCCCTTCCAGATAGATAAATGTTAACAGGCAAAAGCAGCCCACCAACTCTGGGTTCTCTCCCCTTTGGCCTGGGTGTTCCTCACTCTGTTGTTAGCTCTTTGATGCTTTTAAGAAGCTGTTCTAAAAACAGCATTTCCCAATTTGTCCTCAGTGAAAAGATTAGTATTCATTACCGAGTCTGCTATTATTAAAAGCAAAGGTTTCTTAGATGTTTTTCCACGACAGCCTTGGGAGAGAAAGGGTGCTGAGCCTGAAGACTAAATTCTGACGTCTATCTGGCAGAAAAGTGATGAGTCATGGGTGAAGGTTGCTGACAGAGCCAGGTCAGAATGACCTGCTTGCTTTGGCTTTACTCTGGGGTTGCAGTGATCATGGGTAAAGCCAAAATTGTAGAACTCTGTGTACTGGGGATGGGTGTAAGGAATACTCCTGGGTGCACATGGAAACTTCTTTCTTATCTATGCTAAACACAGTGACTGGAGTTTACCCAAAGCTGTTTCTCTCTCAAGCATCCATTTTCATTTTTAATTCCTGAGACTATAACGGCACATGGGAATCAGTCCAAGGAAGTAAAATTGAGTTCTAAATTGTATAGTTCAGGAAAGTAGGTATGATAGAGAAGGCATTTTACATGACCAGAGACCAGGACACCATTTATAGAGTAGGCTTATTTTAGAGCATTTGCCAAGTCAGATTCACAAATAGTTGGTACACAGAAGTGGCTCTGTTCTACAGAGACCTTACTTGAAATGGTATTCATTATAGAGGATATTAACCGTAGTAATTCTGGGCTGGGATCTCCTCTTATAACATGCATTCCCATAAGATTCCATCTGAAAACTGATATAAAACCTTGTGCTAAGTAGCCTGCCTTAGCCATCATCAAAAAGTCTACAAATAGTAAATACTGGAGAGGGTGTGGAGGAAAGGGAACCCTCCTACACTGTTGGTGGGAATGTAAATTGGTACAGCCACCATGGAGAACAGTATAAAGGTTCCTTAAAAAACTGAAAATAGAGCTACCATATAATCCTGCAATCCCACTCCTAGACATATATCCCAAGAAAACCATAATTCAGAAAGATACATACACCCCAGTGTTCATAGCAGCTCTATTTACAATAGCCAAGACGTGGAAGTGACCTAAATGTCTATTGACAGATGAACGCATAAAGAAGATGTGGTACATGTATACCAGGGAATATTACTCAGCCATAAAAAAAGAATGAAATAATGCCATTTGCAGCAACATGAATGGACCTACAGATTATACTAAGTGAAGTCAGACAAAGACAAACATCACATGATATCACTTATATGTGGAATCTAAAAAATGATACAAATGAACTTATTTCCAAAACAGAAAGAGACTCACAGACATAGAAAACAAATTTATGGTTACCAAAGGGGAAGAGTGTGTGGGGGGAGGGATAAATTAGGAGGTTGGGATTAACATATATACACTACTATATATAAAATAGACAACCAACAAGGACCTACTGTATATCACAGGGAACTATGCTCAGTATTTTGTAATAACCTATAAGGGAATAGAATTTGAAGAAGAATATATTAAAAAAAAAAGTAGCCTGCCCTAGCAGAGGGCTGAACCAGGATGTTTACCATGACTGAGACTTCTTGAAATACTCTTCCCCTTGCCTTTCACTTTTTCCCTGAAAATAGAGTATTAAAATACTCTATTTCATTTGGAAGTATTACCTCTTTAAAATTTTTAAATTTTTTTCTGCAAAAAAAAGGAAAAAAAAAAAAAGATAAAATCCTTCCCTGCTGATAGAGCTGAAGAATCAGCAATCAATTTACATTTTCACATGAAAATGACTGAAGACCTCTGGGAATCTCTGATTCCAACATTCGTCCAGTTTTAGTTGATTCAGGGACACCTAAACACTGGAGTCAGCTTTTCCCTTTCTTTGCTCTTTAAGAGTCTGGGACTTTGTGCATTCTTCATTAGCTCTTATGAAAATGTAGTTTTTAACTATATAAGCATTTCCCACAAAGTGGTGTTTTACAACCTTATTAGAGGCAGCATTTTAAGGCAAATGAATATTTTCAATAAAACTTAACCTGCTGTAAAGTTAGAAACAGTCTGGCTTAGGTTATTACTAATCCCACATGACAAAAACATCTGGATGAACTGCCATAGCTAATATTTTTCAAGTGAGATCCAAGCTAAAGATTGTCCATCCTATTAGGACTCTTTTGATAGAACCTACCCTTTGTAACTGAATACTAGGAATGAATCTTTAATAGTTATCAATACAACATAAGGTAGTACATCAGAATGCAGAAAAATCAGGGTATAAGGACAATTTTAATAAAATTGTAATAAGAGGGGTAAAAATATAATAAGAGGGAATACCTAACAACAACAGCAATAATCACAAATGCCTCAGACAAACAAATCATTCCTGCACATACCTATGAAAGTATTCCCTTCATTCCCCCACCCGCAGAAATTAATTTAATTGAGTGGGGAAAATCTTGAATGTAATTGATCTTGTATACTGCACTCTATTGCCTTTGAAAGCCACCTCTGTTTTATGTGGTGGTGAATACACATAAATAATAAAAGAGGTCAGAGGAAAACAGAATGCATTTATATTTTTAGTTGGTTTAAAAAGGTTTACAAATTTTGTGACCTTGAAAAATAGCAAATATTCTACAGCCACATTTATGCTATTGACTTGATATTTCAATATAAATTGAATAAATCCTGGATATATTTTTTGTTTGCTATTAATTCTCGCAGAGTATTCCCAAATAAACGTTCTCAACAGGGAAGACTGAACTGATGTCATCAGAAGGAAGAAAGACATGATTCTCAGATGAAAGTGCCTTAAATGGCAATGAAAACAATAAAAAGCATTGGCATAGCACCTTGAGAATCAAACTTCAGAGAGATGTGAATAAGGCACAAAGAGGTGGTAAAAAAAATCCTAAATTACAGTTTCTTTAGAATAACACCTTGTGCAGTGTCAACACATGACAGGTATTACTGTTGTGCTATAATGAAATACCTTGAGGCAAAATGTTGGGATTACATTCATTTTAATTGAAACCAGATTTTTAAGGTTTATAGCCCCTGTAACATATAGAGGCATACTTCTGCTACACATGATTAAATCGGCTCCATTTGGAGGCAAGGAAAGGGAGGATGACAAGGATTGGAAACTCAGGCACTAAGTAAGGAAAATAGGAAAACAAAGAACTCCAAGACTCATGTAACTAATACTTTTTTTGAATTATAAACGATTACTTTAGACACTAAGACAACTATTATTTCCATTACTTTACACTGTCTTCCAACTATTTCTTGGCTAGTGCTGGGCAAAGTAAAATTTGGACACCCAAACAGGCTTTCTTCCATCACCATGAAATCCTCACAAACTTGCTCGAAGGATGCCTTAATATGTATAACTAGAAGAGGGGACGGCTCCATGGCAGTCGCTAGGGATACTGAGATGACAAAAGTGCAGTTCTTTTCTTCAAGGTTACCATGACTTGTTGGCAAATAATTGTAAACACACTGGACACTCATTACAAAAGAGTTTTGTACAAAACAGAGACATAGGGGAATAGGGAAGGAGTAAGATGGAGGTGGGTGTAGGGAAGGCATAGAGCGAGCCCAGAAAGAGGTGCCCTTGAGCTAAATACCTAAGGATAAGCAGGAGTTCACCAGGCAGGGAGGGGAGAGAAGATACTCTGAGAGGCAAGTGCACAGACTTGGAGATGCTTAACAGATCAGAGCTGCACATAGAGCACAAGGGATGATACTGGGAATGACTGGTGAGAGGGGTGGAGAAAATGCTCACTGAGGATGAAAGACTGAGGATTTGGATGTTGTTCTGTGGTCCAGGGGGGACACATGTAAGCATTCTGAATAGAAGCATAAACTGATTCCATTCGCTCTTTAGAAAGACCATTCTCTCTACCCTGTTGAGAGCTGATTGCAGGAAGCAAGGCTAGAGGAACGAGGGTTGACTAGGAGGCCATTGCCAGAAACCAGCATCTGAGTCAGGACAGAGTTGTGGTACAGAAAGGTGTGATGATAAGTACCAAATTTCAGACTAGAGTTATGGTGGTTTAATTTACTAGGATAGGGAATACAGGTTTAGGAAGGAACGTAATTAGTTGAGCTTTGGACTTGCTGTGTTTGTCATCCTGGGTGTTATCTCAGTTGATTAATGATAGTGTAGAAGACAGATAGAGGGTGGAATGGCTTGGCATTGACCTCAAAGGTGGATGGATATGCAGCTAGGTAGGCTGGCAAAGTACCTCTCTGGAAGGTATTCATCCCCTGTGTCTGATGTTTAGGAGAGGGAGCGGCTTTCACCCCTTCCACCCTGTGGCCAGTGCCAATCCCATCTCCTAGCACTGCAATGAATGTGGCTTTTAAAAGAAAAATATCCTTGGAAGTTTAATAGGCTGCCAGTCACTCTCAACCTCATGTTACATAGAGCAATTAGTAATTAGCTGAGCTGATCTTAGATTTGGAAGAAATGGGAGGAACTAATTGGGGAATATGGGGGAAACTGCAGCTTCTGGACGGTGGCAACTAGGCAGCTGGGGGTGCAAGAAGCCACACAAATTAGGAGATACGGGTAAATAAAAGCCAAGTTCCAGGAGGAACAAGTCCAGATAGGGAGGTGGGAGAGACCAATTATAACACTTGGAAATTTTCTTTAGAGGGTCCTCTTTGCTCTAATCCTCCTAATCTCCAACAATTGGAGCACAATCGAAGGAACCTAACATTTATGTCCTAAGTGCCTTTAATTTAAAGTAGATAAGACCATATCTGTGAACCCATTTTACAGATGAAAAACCTGAGGCTCGGAGAGTTAAATAACTTGCTAAGTGGCAGAGCCAGGTATCTCTGCCTAAAAGTCCACATACTCTTTCTACTCTATCATATTGGATCCTGAGATGAGAGAGGAAAAGAAAATTAATAGGATGAGCATGGGTGTTAAAGGGAAAGAGTGGGTAATATTATTTAAATGTATTTGATGGATATAAGTCCTTGGAAAAGATCCCATAACTTCTTGTTGCAATGCCTGTATTCAGGCTTCTTCCCAGATCCTCAGATCTCAAACCAGGGCTCTGATGGTTGCATTTAAAATAAGCCAAACCTCACAGAAACAGAAATATAGATCAATGGAACAGGATAGAAAGCCCAGAGATAAACCCACGCACATATGGTCACCTTATCTTTGATAAAGGAGGCAAGAATATACAGTAGAGAAAAGACAGCCTCTTCAATAAGTGGTGCTGGGAAAACTGGACAGCTACATGTAAAAGAATGAAATTAGAACACTTCCTAACACCATACACAAAAATAAACTCAAAATGGTTTAAAGACCTAAACGTAAGGCCAGACACCTTCAAACTCTTAGAGGAAAATATAGGCAGAACACTCTATGACATAAATCACAGCAAGATCCTTTTTGACTCACCTCCTAGAGAAATGGAAATAAAAATAAACAAATGGGACCTAATGAAACTTAAAAGCTTTTGCACAGCACAGGAAACCATAAACAAGACGAAAAGACAACCCTCAGAATGGGAGAAAATATTTGCAAATGAAGCAACTGACAAAGGATTAATCTCCAAAATATACAAGCAGATCATGCAGCTCAGTATCAAAAATGCAAACAACCCAATCCAAAAATGGGCAGAAGACCTAAAGTGACATTTCTCCAAAGAAGATATACAGATTGCCAAGAAACACATGAAAGGATGCTCAACATCACTAATCATTAGAGAAATGCAAATGAAAACTACAATGAGGTATCACCTCACACTGGTCAAAATAGCCATCATCAAAAAATCTAGAAACAATAAATGCTGGAGAGGGTGTGGAAAAAAGGGAACCCTCTTGCACTGTTGGTGGGAATGTAAATTGATACAGCCACTATGGAGAACAGTATGGAGGTTCCTTAAAAAGCTAAAAATAGAACTACCATACGGTAGTTACCATATGGTAGCTACCATATACCCAGCAATCCCACTACTGGGCATATACCCTGAGGAAACCATAATTCAAAAAGAGTCATGTACCAAAATGTTCATTGCAGCTCTATTTACAATAGCCAGGACATGGAAGCAACCTAAGTGTCCATCGACAGATGAATGGATAAAGAAGATGTGGCACATATATACAATGGAATATTACTCAGCCATAAAAAGGAATGAAACTGAGTTATTTGTAATGAGGTGGATGGACCTAGAGACTGTCATTCAGAGTGAAGTAAGTCAGAAAGAGAAAAACAAATACTGTATGCTAACACATATATATGGAATCTAAAAAAAAAAAAATGGTCATGAAGAACCTAGGGGCAAGACGGGAATAAAGATGCAGACCTACTAGAGAATGGACTTGAGGATACGGGGAGGGGGAAGGGTAAGCTGGGACAAAGTGAGAGAGTGGCATGGACATATATACACTACCAAACGCAAAATAGATAGCTAGTGGGAAGCAGCCGCATAGCACAGGGAGATCAGCTCGGTGCATTGTGACCACGTAGAGTGGTGGGATAGGGAGTGTGGGAGGGAGGGAGATGCAAGAGGGAAGAGATATGGGAACATATGTATATGTATAACTGATTCACTTTGTTATAAAGCAGAAACTAACACACCATTGTAAAGCAATTATACTCCAATGAAGATGTTAAAAAAATATATATATAAGCAACATAGTCTAACGATTTAGGCTGTAAATCATGCCTTTATAACAATAATAAA
The DNA here is from genome assembly GCF_949987535.1 of Balaenoptera acutorostrata. Lineage (NCBI taxonomy): Eukaryota > Metazoa > Chordata > Mammalia > Artiodactyla > Balaenopteridae > Balaenoptera > Balaenoptera acutorostrata. Next base: position 63,860,684 of record NC_080070.1, read on the forward strand.
AATACTTTAATATATTGAAAAAAAAAATAAGCCAAGCCTGAAAATCATTATTTACTTTCTTAAGATGTCAGTTAATCACTGGTTATAAGCTAACCATCCAGTGGCTTTGCTTCCCAAATTATCTAACATTGTGGGAACATATTGACAGCACTATGTTTTAAGAGTATGTAGACTAGAGGGTTTATAATTTTAAATGTACTTAAATTTCATGATCTCATTCAGTCTTCACATCAGTCCTACATAGTGACAGTGTTTTTTTATTTTTTGTTTTTAATTTGAGTTGAGGAAATGGAAGATCAGAGAGGTTAAGTGACTTACTCAGACCCACACAGCTAGGAAGAGCTGGTGCCAGTAACTAGAAAAAGCATGTCTTTTGACTTATTAGCAATATTCTTTCCACAATACCACACAGATGTGGTGGTGTGTGCTCGTAGACTTAGAGAGAGAGAAGGAAGGGGAGGGAGAGGATATATAATAGAGAAAAGGAATGCAAAGCAAGATTCAATAAAAATCCAGGGAACTGACAATTTCTTTGCTTTCAAACGCATCATTTATGTCTTTCAGACGTTCATTCTTTTGTCCAGCTTTTTTCAAAGATCCTTAGGGTCTCAAGATTTCAATGAAGCGCCACTGATGTAGCCACACGGGCTGCCACTGAAGGGTCCTGGAGGCTGGGGAGTTAATAGAGCTCAGAAGTTCACTGCACTGCGGTCAAACGCAGAACCAGAGTTACAGTTTTCTTACAGGTAATGAGCTGAGCTTGCTGCATGGTCTAAAACAGACCCACCATATGATGCTACTTGATGCAAACGACAGTAACTGTGAATGGCATACATGCGAGGCTGACTCTAGGGGGCAGAACTCTTTTTTTTGTTGTTGTTGTTGATTTGTTTATTTATTTATGGCTGTGTTGGGTCTTCGTTTCTGTGCGAGGGCTTTCTCCAGTTGCGGCAAGTGGGGGCCACTCTTCATCGCGGTGCGCGGGCCTCTCATTATCGCGGCCTCTCTTGTTGCGGAGCACAGGCTCCAGACGCGCAGGCTCAGCAATTGTGGTGCACGGGCCCAGTTGCTCCGCGGCATGTGGGATCTTCCCAGACCAGGGCTCGAACCCGTGTCCCCAGCATTGGCAGGCAGATTCTCAACCACTGCGCCACCAGGGAAGCCCTAGGGGGCAGAACTCTTAACATCCCTTGGATTAAATTCCTTCTACCCATCAGCTTTAGTGGGTACCTGTCCAAGTGCCTGAGTTTTCAAAGTGCAACACTTGATCTTTACCAAGTAATTCAGCCATCAGACCCTTCCAGGGCTTTCCTTCAGCACTTCCACACTTCTCAGGAAATACTGATTTCTGCTGATTGACTGTCGTTGACCAAGGATTAAGTGGTCGTCGTTCTGTCTTTGGAGAGGAGCAAAGCTGGCACCCAGGTATATCTACAAAGCTCAATGACACCTTTCCCCTGGTTGTCTTGCCTACCACTGCTGCTGTTGAAAGCAGGCTAATTAGTTAGTTCATTCCAGAAATATCCATTTAAATCTGTACTGGCCACTTTAAAATATCTTCATAATACAGCTTTCAAGGTGCAGAGAGAACACTGATCCTAGTGTCTCTTTCCCCTTGAATACCATGGTTTAAAAACTAAAAACGCTGCTTTGGTGAAATATACAAAGTAAATTTTAAAAATCTGTCAAAGTATTAAATGCATAAGTAATAGCAAAAGAGTTGAAACTCTGCACTTGCAGCAGACTCAGGGTCATTGCTTTTGATGAATATTTTCCCTTTTAAGAGGCATAGCTAATATAAGTAAGTAGACCAAAGAGGATATTTAAAATATATCCATATATTGCCTTTTGTTAAGATCTTTAACCCTGGAAAATCATGTCCATAATCGTAGCTCATTATCTTAATTAGATCTGTCCTACATTATCTCACAATTTATTCTCTTTACTTCATAGGTGATCAGCCTTCTGAAAAGAATGTGAGCAGAATTTTCTGATTTTTATTGTGATAGTGTCTGTCTTCTCTTTCAAACTCTATTTAGATCTTTGGGGTGTTATAATGGTGGTGCTATATTTAATTAAAAATTACATTAGAAAGATATTAATATTCATTCTGATGAATGAACACAGGATTAACTCAAGAATTAAAATCTCAATGATGGCTAATGAGGTGAACTCTGCTGGGATGTCCATAAAAACAGAGATGAACCATAGAAATGACTAAAAATCTGAAGCTTTCCTGTCTATTGTCATGCTCTGTGTACAGGGGGCAGCCCTCTTCAGTAACAAGTCATTTCCACGTGTGCTTGCCTAAGAGTGTGACAGCACCCGATGTACTTGACCCTCAACCCTGCCCTCAGGCTCCAAGCCCTTAAGTGATCAAGATCCCATTGCCGGAAAGCTATACCTTCTCTCTTCCTTGCTCCCTCTCATTCAAGTTAAAAACGTAAGGGGTAGCTATGTTTCTAACAGCTTGTCAGTTAAAATAGGTTTATAATCCTTTGAGGTAGGAAATATGTACTGAACTTTCAATTTTCTGGCTTGTAATATAGATTCTGGAGAAAAACTGCAGTTGAGGAACACAGAATTGTAACTATTTATGCAAATAGGAAGGGAAAATTGTAAAATTAAGGTTAGCAACTGTTTGTGAGGACAGTTCTAGAAGCATTAAGACCATAAAATGTTGAGGCAAATATAGACATTGCTCGGCCAATTCTGGGACCCTCTGGGTCAGGTTGGTTCTGTAGGGAGAGAGAGTCATGTGACGGGGCAGATAATTAGGACCTCGGAAATTCACCGTGGGAGAGGGCTCGGGCAGTATACTCACGGGCAGAGCTCACGTCACAGCAGAGCAGGACGGGGCCTCAGTGAGAGTATCACGGCTGAGAGACCAAAAGTCTTTATTGGCTACTGTTGGTGCTTTTCCAGATAACTATTTCATGGCAAAAGTGGTGGGTAAAAAAATGGAGAACAAAACCAAATTTTGTTGTATCCTAAAGGTATCCTTGGAAGAGAGGATAGTGCAGTGTGGTAGAAAGAGCTCTGAGCTGAATCAGAAGTAATTTCTATTCCTCCTTTGCCTATGAGAAATTAATCAAATTACATAACCTCTTTGGGCCTCAGATTTCTTCTCTCTGAAATTAGGTTGGAGTAAACAATAATCACTAAAATCCTTCCAACTTTAGAGTTCTGGGAAACTTATGGAGAGTCCAAGTTTCTCCTATACATACAGTATCATGATAAAAGCAATAACCCAGATGTGGTGGATTGATTGCAAAAACTGCATCAGTCATTTCCCTGTCAGCATCTGCCTCCCTCTCAATGGCTTCGCAGATGTTCCCATCAAGAGGTGGAGCCTATACCCACACCCCTTAATATGACCTGGCCTTGTGATTTGCTTTGACTTACAATATGGGGTGGAATTGATGGTGTTCCAGGTCCAAGCCTAGGCCTCGAGAAGTTCTGTGCTGTTTTGCTCTTTCTCTTTCTTTCTCCCGGAACCCCGCCTCCACCTATGGGGACAAGCCTGGGTGAATTCACTGGAGGTACGTGAGAAACATTTGGAGGAAAGCTGAACCATTTCAGCCAAGGCCACCTGGTTCAGCAAGTCCCCAGCTGACCTGATCATTGAACACAGACACATGAGTGAGCCCAGATGAGATAAACCAAGCCCAGCCCAGGTCACCAGAGCTGTGACTCCTAGACTTGTCAGAAATAATAAATGGTTCTTATATTATGCCCATACGTTTGGGGTATTTTTATACAATAAAAGCTAACTACCCTCCACTCATTCACCCAAGAATTCATTTCCTGGTAAAGTCCTCTCTCTCTGGCCCTGACTATTTCTTGGGGCCCTTAGGCAGTGTTTTCATAAGTGCTCATGAAAATCTGGTGATCAGCCAGATAGCACCCGCTGGGTCCTACTACCAGTTCTGCTGGACACTGCTGTTCCACCTGGCATGTTGATACTGCACTGGTAGCAGCTCTTGCTCCATCTTTCTACTGCCAGCTGGTTCTCTGGCCTCAACAACAAGTGTTTCAAGGTGCCAAAGCTTTGTCCAGGGAAGAATGACAAAGTTACAGAAATGCCTTGTTTGTTCTATTCTCTGTTACATGGTTACATACAATACACCAGATATCTTGAAGACGTTTAAATTAAATAAATCTTAGGTTTTATTTATAGCCCCTTGTCTTCCTAGGGCTTAGAGACTGGACCAGAGAAAGAAATGTGTGAAGATGCCATGTTACGCCCAGCACATTTCTCCCCTTCAGTGATTAGAGCTCTGGTGTTGGGTCAACTTCGACATGCCCAACTCTTTCCTTCTTAAGGATGAGTGTTTTCCTAGGAGGCTCCTTTGTACTCCCAGTAAATACACTTCTGGAAGTTTGCCACACCATTATATGAGATACACCCAGATGTGTTCAAATTCTGGCCCAGGATGAAGCTAGGATATCCTATGGTGATTGTTTTGAAATCTGCTTCTTGTATCCAGAGAGAGGAACTCTGGGAGCCAAGAGGTAGTTACTTAAGTGTCACTTACGTATCAGCTGTTTCTCATGGCAATGTGCATCTTCGTTTGCACATAATATTTTCAGTTCACTTTAACCCAAACACTGACAGAATCTTTTCAGACCCATTCTTCTCCATTTATTCACACCAAAAAGTTTAGTCATCAGCATAGCCCCTGCTAAAAATTTTGTGGGGAGAATGAGGATGAGGTTTATATTGCATAATATATTAGTTAATCTAATCTAGGCTATGCTGTGGTAACAAATAAACCCTTGAATCCTAGTGACTCTACACAAATAATGCAAATTTCTCTGTCATGCAGAATCTGATGCCCTCCTCCATTTTTTCCAGCTTTATTGAGATATAACTGACATATAATATTGTGTGAATTTAAAGTGTACGTGTTAATTTTATATACTTACGTATTGGAAAATGATTACTACCATGATGTTAGCTAACACCTTCGTCATGTATGACTACCATTTCCTTTTTGTAGTGAGAACATTTCAGATTTACTCTTCCAGCAACTTTCAAGGACGTAATACAGTGTTATTAACTATAATCACTATACCCCTTCTCCATCTTGTAGCTACACCGTCTGGATTACATAGCCTCCCAGGTCACCAGAGCAGGGAAAAAGAAAGAACAGGAGAATATTTAGGTGGGAAGTTACATATCCCTTTTGCTCACCTTCCACTGGCATGATCTGATTGCACGATCCCACTTAAGTTCATGGGGCTTGGAAATGTAGAGAAACACATTAATATTAGGTAGGCTCTTATAGTCTCTCCACTGTCTTCCCTTTTGGTCATCGAATCTCCAATTACTCCCTTATTCACACACATAGGCCATCTCAAGCCAGCCTTAGGAGAGACATCCCAAAGTCCAATCCAGTCACTACATCAAGTTCTATGGAATACATAGGCCTCTTCATGAGTTCTATGTGAAGCTCTCTGTGATCAGGTGATCTACGAACTGAAAGGAAAATTATATAGACTTCCCACCTCTACTGGATATATATAGGTGGAAAGGGGCAGGTTAACTACAGTACACATTCCTACTTGAAAAGAGGAAGATTGAGGACACACAGCAATGATGAAATCCCACTGGGAAGACTTTGTGAAGGCTTCTCTCACCTGGGGTGGTGTGTTCCTGGATGAGGCCTTGGTTCTGAGGCTTGAGAGCAGTTCTTTCATCTGTTGTACTCCATGGCTGCAAGCTGTGCCCTCTGAGATGTTCTTTCTTTTCCATTAGTCTCTTTAACACCTCTGAAGTGGGTGTTGGGGAACATGATCTCCTTGGTAGCTGCACAATTTTCTCAGCAACCTTCTTTCTCATGGAACACTGGGGACCCAAGAGTTGCAAGTCTCAAAATGTCAGTAGTTTTTTAAGTGCAGACTCATGGTTTATTTGGCAATGCATTTCCCTCCCAAACATAGTAGGCTTCTGATGTATTTGCTTCCAACAAGCTCTATGTGCCAGTGATCACACCTAAAGTTCTTTTCTAGACAAAGTTCTACAATCTGCTTTGTTTCATTGCTTCACACGTCCATGCATTTCTCTGTCAACTTTATGGTGGCTACCTTGAAGATGTCTGGATAATAGGTGGGAAATTCACACACTTAACTTGATCTTTGTCTTGAGTCCTTTCGTCTGACAGGAAAGATTCACTGTTGCAGAGTCTTTGGAGATTCCCAGTTTTAATCTCTGAGCTCTAGAAGTAGTCACTTTTTCAATTTGCAAGTCCCTAAATTTCTGAGCTATTCCCATTCCTGTCATTTCTATTTGAGTTTATTTCATCCTTGTAAACTTATGTCAACTATAGCTAAAATTTGCTTTCAACATTCTTCCCCTAAACCAGTGGGCTCAGAAGCATATTGTCTGCTTCCCAAATTACCACAGGAAATAATTTTACCAAATGCTTTCCCACTGTGTAAAATGGACCAAACACTGGATACCTCACTGCCTTCTGTCTAATTGCTAAGCCGTTGCTACATATTTTAGGTTTCTTTGTTATGGCCTTTTATCACTGGTACAATTTCTAAATTTGTTAGGATAGACTAGAATGTGCTATGGAAACAGATATCCTCATCCCAACCTAGTTGTTGAACACCATGAAGTTTTCTTTCTCTTCACGCGAAATCTCTAGAGTCCTGTCTTATTTCACTATAAGCCATGGTTATAAGCTACCATCAGATCAGAAGGGTATAAATTGTGAGGAAAATGAAAAAGGAAGTTCAGAGTGACATTTTGTTTAGCAAAATTGGATTATATGTCAGTATTATTGTCATGTATATTTACTTGTATGTTTATTCAATGTGGTTAAGAAAATTTATAGTGCCTGAATCATTGGTTTCCCTCCCTTGAGAGAGCAATGGGTAAGGATAGGGAGAGGAAAGTATTTTATTACATTTACCAGAGTGAAAATTAGCAGAAAGTTTGTGCTAGTGGACATTTAAAATAAAATCTCCTCTAAGTTATAATCATATTTAAATTTTTTGCATAGGTAACTAAATAACTGTTGCACTTTCTTCTGGTGACTTATTAGTGGAAAATAAACACAGATACTTTTATTTGTTTTATAGTTTGTAGCAGTACTTTCAGCAACCTTGAGAGGTAGGCATGGCATAGCTGGTATATTTATTATCTTCATTTAATGATGTGGAAACAGAGGCACCTGCCACAGTTCTTGGCACATTAAGGGTCTTAAAGAAATATTCTTGAATGGATGAACAAGTGAACAAAAGGTTGAGTGAGTAAATGAGACAGGTTAAATGACTACTTCTAGGTTGGTTAGTACTTGACACAATCTAACCAAGTTTTCTTTTTAAAAAAAAATCTTTATTGGAGTATAATTGCTTTACAATGTTGTGTTAGTTTCTGCTGTATAACAAAGTGAATCAACTATACGTATACATATATCCCCAAATCCCCTCCCTCTTGCGTCTCCCTCCCACCCTCCCTGTCCCACCCCTCTAGGTGGTCACAAAGCACCGAGCTGATCTCCCTGTGCTGTGCACCTGCTTCCCACTAGCTATCTATTTTACATTTGGTAGTGTATATATGTCCATGCCACTCTCTCACTTCGTCCCAGCTTACCCTTCTCCCTCCCCGTGTCCTCAAGTCCATTCTCTACGTCTGCACCTTTATTCCTGTCCTGCCCCTAGGTTCTTCAGAACAATTTTTTTTTTTTTTTAGATTCCATATATGTGTGTTAGCATACGGTATTTGTTTTTCTCTTTCTGACTTACTTCACTCTGTATGACAGACTCTAGGTCCATCCACCTCACTACAAATAACTGAATTTCATTTCATTTTATGGCTGAGTAATATTCCATTGTATATATGTGCCACATCTTCTTTATCCATTCATCTGTTGATGGACACTTAGCTTGCTTCCATGTCCTGGCTATTGTAAATAGTGTTGCAATGAACATTGTGGTACATGACTCTTTTTGAATTATGGTTTTCTCAGGGTATATGCCCAGTAGTGGGATTGCTGGGTCATATGGCAGTTCTATTTTTAGTTTTTTAAGGAAACTCCATACTGTTCTCCATAGAAGCTGTATCAAGTTACATTCCCACCAACAGTGCAAGAGGGTTCCTTTTTCTCCACACCCTCTCCAGCATTGTATGTAGACATTTTGATAATGGCCATTCTGATTCGTGTGAGGTGATGCCTCATTGTAGCTTTGATTTGCATTTCTCTAATGATTAGTGATGTTGAGCATCCTTTCATCTGTTTGTTGGCAATCTGTATATCTTCTTTGGAGAAATGTCTATTTAGGTCTTCTGCCCATTTTTGGATTGAGTTGTTTGTTTTTATAATATTGAGCTGCATGAGCTGCTTGTAAATTTTAGAGATTAAATCTTTGTCAGTTGCTTCATTTGCAAATATTTTCTCCCATTCTGAGGGTTGTCTTTTTGTCTTGTTTAAGTTTTCCTGTGCTGTGCAAAAGTTTTTAAGTTTCATTAGGTCCCATTTCTTTATTTTTGTTTTTATTTCCATTTCTCTAGGAGGTGGGTCAAGAAGGATCTTGCTGTGATTTATGTCATAGAGTGTTCTTCCTATGTTTTCCTCTAAGAGTTTTATAGTGTCTGGCCTTATGTTTAGGTCTTTAATCCATTTTGAGTTTATTTTTGTGTATGGTGTTAGGGAGTGTTCTAATTTCATTCTTCTACATGTAGCTGTCCAGTTTTCCCAGCACCACTTACTGAAGAAGCTGTCTTTTCTCCATTGTATATTCTTGCCTCCTTTATCAAAGATAAGGTGACCATATGTGTGTGGGTTTATCTCTGGCTTTCTATACTGTTCCATTGATCTGTATTTCTGTTTTTGTGCCAGTACCATACTGTCTTGATTACTGTCGCTTTGTAGTGTAGTCTGAAGTCAGGGAGCCTGATTCCTCCAAGGCTGTTTTTCTTTCTCAAGATTGCTTTGGCAATTTGGGGTCTTTTGTGTTTCCATACAAACTGTGAAATTTTTTGTTATAGTTCTGTGAAAAATGCCATTGATAGTTTGATAGGGATTGCATTGAATCTGTAGATTGCTTTGGTAGTAGAATCATTTTCACAATGTTGATTCTTCCAATCCAAGAACATGGTATATCTCTCCATCTGTTTGTATCATCTTTAATTTCTTTCATCAGTGTCTTATAGTTTTCTGCATACAGGTCTTTTGTCTCCTTAGGCAGGTTTATTCCTAGGTATTATATTCTTTTTGTTGCAATGGTAAATGGGAGTGTTTCCTTAATTTCTCTTTCAGATTTTTCATCATTAGTGTATAGGAATGCAAGAGATTTCTGTGTATTAATTTTGTATCCTGCTACTTTACCAAATTCATTGATTAGCTCTAGTACTTTTCTGGTAGCGTCTTTAGGATTCTCTATGTATAGTATCATGTCATCTGCAAACAGTGACAGTTTTATTTCTTCTTTTCCAATTTGGATTCTTTTTATTTCTTTTTCTTCTCTGATTGCTGTGGCTAAAACTTCCAAAATTATGTTGAATAATAGTGGTGAGAGTGGACATCCTTGTCTTGTTCCTGATCTTAGAGGAAATGGTTTCAGTGTTTCACCATTGAGAATGATGTTGGCTGTGGGTTTGTCATATATGGCCTTTATTATGTTGAGGTACGTTCCCTCTATGCCTACTTTCTGGAGAGTTTTTATCATAAATGGGTGTTGAAATTTGTCGAAAGCTTTTTCTGCCTCTATTGAGATGATCATATGGTTTTTATTCTTCCATTTGTTAACATGGTGTATCACATTGATTGATTTGTGTATATTGAAGAATCCTTGCATTCCTGGGATAAACCCCACTTGATCATGGTGTATGATCCTTTTCATGTGCTGTTGGATTCTGTTTGCTAGTATTTTGTTGAGGATTTTTGCATCTATGTTCATCAGTGATATTGGCCTGTCGTTTTCTTTCTTTGTGACATCTTTGTCTGGTTTTGGTATCAGGGTGATTGTGGCCTCTTAGAATGAGTTTGAGAGTGTTCCTCCCTCTGCTGTATTTTGGAAGAGTTTGAGAAGGATAGGTGATAGCTCTTCTCTAAGTGTTTGATAGAATTTGCCTGTGAAGCCATCTGGTCCTGGGCTTTTGTTTACTGCAAGATTTTTAATCACAATTTCAGTTTCAGTGCTTGTGATTGGTCTGTTTATATTTTCTATTGCTTCCTGGTTCAGTCTTGGAAGGTTGTGCTTTTCTAAGAATTTGTCCATTTCTTCCAGGTTTTCCATTTTATTGGCATATAGTGGCTTGTAGTAATCTCTCATGATCCTTTGTATTTCTGCAGAGTCAGTTGTTGCTTCTCCTTTTTCATTTCTATTTCTATTGATTTGAGTCTTCTCCCTTTTTTTCTTGATGAGTCTGGCTAGTGGTTTATCAATTTTGTTTATCTTCTCAAAGTACCAGCTTTTAGTTTTATTGATCTTAGCTACTGTTTCCTTCATTTCTTTTTCATTTATTTCTGATGTGATCTTAATGACTTCTTTCCTTTTGTTCTTCTTTCTCTGATTGCTTTAGGTGTAAGTTTACATTGTTTATTTGACATATTTCTTGTTTCTTGAGGTAGGATTGTATTGCTATAAACTTCCCTCTTAGAACTGCTTTTGCCGTATCCCATATGTTTTGGGTCATCGTGGTTTCATTGTCATTTGTTTCTAGATAGTTTTGGATTTCCTCTTTGATTTCTTCAGTGATCTCTCGGTTATTTAGTAGTGTATTGTTTAGCCTCCATGTGTTTGCATTTTTTCTAGATATTTTCCTGTAATTGATATCTAGTCTCATAGCGTTGTGGTCAGGAAGGATACTTTATATGATTTCAATTTTCTTAAATTTACTGAGGCTTGATTTGTGACCCAAGATATGATCTATCCTGGAGAATGTTCTATGAGCACTTGAGAAGATAGTGTATTCCGTTGTTTTTAGATGGAATGTCTTGTAAATATCAATTAAGTCCATCTTCTTTAATGTATCATTTAAAGCTTTTGTTTCCTTGTTTATTTTCATTTTGGATGATCTGTCCATTGGTGAAAGTGGGGTGTTAAAATCCCCCACTATGATTGTGTTACTGTCGATTTTCTCTTTTATAGCTGTTAGCAGTTGCCTTATGTATTGAGGTGCTCCTATGTTGAGTGCATATATATTTATAATTGTTATATCTTCTTCTTGGATTGATCCCTCGATCATTGTGTAGTGTCCTTCTTTGTCTGTTGTAATAGCCTTTATTTTAAAGTCTATTTTGTCTGATATGAGAATTGCTACTCCAGCTTTCTTTTGATTTCCATTTGCATGGAATATCTTTTTCCATCCCCTCACTTTCAGTCTGTATGTGTCCCTAGGTCTCAAGTGGGTTTCTTGTAGACAGCATATATATGGGTCTTGTTTTTGTATCCATTCAGCCAGTCTGTGTCTTTTCGTTGGAGCATTTAATCCATTTACATTTAAGTTAGTTATCAATATGTATGTTCCTATTACCATTTTCTTAATTGTTTTTGGTTTGTTATTGTAGGTCTTTTCCTTCTCTTGTGTTTCCTGCCTAGAGAAGTCCTTTAGTATCTGTTGTAAAGCTGGTTTGGTGGTGCTGAATTGTCTTAGCTTTTGCTTGTCTGTAAAGGTTTTGATTTCTCCATCGAATCTGAATGAGATCCTTGCTGGGTAGAGTAATCTTGGTTGTAGGTTCTTCCCTTTCATCACTTTAAGTATATGATTCCACTCCCTTCTGGCTTGTAGAGTTTCTGCTGAGAAATCAGCTGTTAACCTTATGGGAGTTCCCTTGTATGTTATTTGTAGTTTTTCCCTTGCTGCTTTCAATAATTTTTCTTTGTCTTTAATTTTTGCCGATTTGATTACTATGTTTCTTGGCGTGTTTCTCCTTTGGTTTATCCTGTATGGGACTTGCTGCGCTTCCTGGACTTGAGTGCCTATTTCCTTTCCCATGTTAGGGAAGTTTTCGACTATAATCTCTTCAAGTATTTTCTCAGGTCCTTTCTCTCTCTCTTCTCCTTCTGCGAATGTTGTTGCGTTTAATGCTGTCCCAGATGTTTCTTAGGCTGTCTTCAGTTCTTTTCATTCTTTTTTCTTTATTCTGTTCCACAGCAGGGAATTCCACCATTCTGTCTTCCAGGTCACTTATCCGTTCTTCTGCCTCAGTTATTCTGCTATTGATTCCTTCTAGTGTAGTTTTTATTTCAGTTATTGTATTGTTCATCTCTGTTCGTTTGTTCTTTAATTCTTCTAGGTCTTTGTTAAACATTTCTCGCATCTTCTCGATCTTTGCCTCCATTGTTTTTCTGAGGTCCTGGATCATCTTCACTATCATTATTCTGAATTCTTTTTCTGGAAGGTTGCCTATCTCCACTTCATTTAGTTGTTTTTCTGGGGTTTTATCGTGTTCCTTCATCCGGTACATAGCCCTCTGCCTTTTCATCTTGTCTATCTTTCTGTGAATGTGTTTTTTGTTCCACGGGCTGCAGCATTGTAGTTCTTCTTGCTTATGCTGTCTTCCCTCTGGTGGGTGAGGCTATCTAAGTGGCTTGTGTAAGTTTCCTGATGGGAGGAACTGGTGGTGGGTAGAGCTGACTGTAGCTCTGGTGGGCAGAGCTCAGTAAAACTTTAATCCACTTAACTGTTGATGGGTGGGGCTGGGTTCCCTCCCTGTTGGTTGTTTGGCCTGAGGCAACCCAACACTGGAGCCTACCTGGGCTCTTTTGTGGGGCTAATGACAGACTCTGGGAGGGCTTATGCCAAGGAGTACTTCCCAGAACTTCTGCCACCAGTGTCCTTGTCCCCACAGTGAGCCACAACCACCCCCCACCTCTGCAGGAGACCCTCCAACACTAGCAGGTAGTTCTGGTTCAGTCTCCCCTGGGGTCCCTGCTCCTTCCCCTGGGTCCCAATGCACACACTACTTTGTGTGTGCCCTCCAAGAGTGGAGTCTCTGTTTCCCCCAATCCTGTCGAAGTCCTGTAATCAAATCCCACTAGGCTTCAACGTCTGATTCTCTAGGAATTCCTCCTCTTGTTGCCAGACCCCCAGGTTGGGCAGCCTGACGTGGGGCTCAGAACCTTCACTCCAGTGGGTGGAGTTCTGTGGTATACGTGTTCTCCAGTCTGTGAGTCACCCACCCATCAGTTATGGGATTTGATTTTACTGTGATTGTGCCCCTCCTACCATCTCATTGTGGCTTCTCCTTTGTCTTTGTATGTGGGGTATCTTTTTTGGTGAGTTCCAGAGTCTTCCTGTCAATGATTGTCCAGCAGCTAGTTGTGATTCTGGTGTTCTCACAAGAGGGAGTCTCTGTCTTCTCACTTTGCTTAACTTACTGTGTTTGGGGTCTCCTTTTCGCAGGCTGCAGGTTCGTAGTTCCCATTGTTTTTGGTGTCTGCCCCCAGTTGATAAGGTTGGTTCAGGGGGTTGTGTAGGCTTCCTGGTGGAGGGGAGTGGTGCCTGTGTTCTGGTGGATGAGGCTGGGTCTTGTCTTTCTGGTGGGAGGATCATGTCCAGTGGTGTGTTTTGGGGTGTCTGTAACCTTATTATGATTTTAGGCAGCCTCTCTGCTAATGGGCGAGGTTGTTTTCCTGTCTTGCTAGTTGTTTGGTGTAGGGTGTCTAGCACTGTAGTTTGCTGGTCATTGAGTTCAGCTGGGTCTTAGCATTGAGGTGGAGATCTCTGGGAGAACTTTTGCCGTTTGATATTACATGGAGCTGGGAAGTTTCTGGTGGACCAATGTCAACTCTCCCACTTCAGAGGCACAGGCCTGACACACGCCTGGAGCACCAAGACACTGGCAGCCAGACAGTTCAGAAGAAAAGGGAGAAAAAAAAAGAAAGAAAAGAAGGAAGGAAGAAAGAAAAATATAAAATAAAATAAAGTTATTAAAATAAAAAAAAATTAAAAAGTGAAAAAAGAAGAAAAAGGACAGACAGAACCCTGGGAGAAATGGTAAAAGCAAACCTATCCAGACAAAATCACACAAAGAAGCATACCCATACACACTCACAAAAAGAGAAAAAGGAAAAAATATATATCTTTTGGGAAGTCTGAGGTCTTCTGCCAGCATTCAGTAGGTGTTCTGTAGGAGTTGTTCCACATGTAGATGTATTTCTGATGTATTTGTGGGGAGGAAGGTGATCTCCACGTCTTACTCCTCTGCCATCTTGAAGGTCTCTAACCAAGTTTTCTAACGTTCTGTTAATGCTGCCTCAAAGCAGCTTCAGAATGCAGGTTTACACTTCTGCTATAAATATTTTCTTTGGAGTTTTGCTGATGAATTGAAGTTTCATAACAAAAAGAAAGCAGATGGCTTTTAGGAAGGGCTTATACTTGCCCTTTGAACTGTGTTTCTGTTTTGCTTGTTTATGCAGAGTGTGCACGAAGGTTGCCAGAGCCTTAATTTCAAACTGCATCATTTAATAAAATACAATAAGGAGAATTAAGAAGAAAGGCTGCAGGGGAACATCCTGCTTATTATCTCTGAAATGAGAGAGCTATTTTTTCTTCCATCAGTTGCCAGTGATGGGCCTTTTGTTTCCTTTCGTCCGGGCACAGTTGTGATATTCAATGAGAGGAGTGTGAAGTGCCACTTTAAAGCCAAACATTCAATTCCTCCTAATTCACAAGGGAGAGAAGGATCAAGTTGTGCAGCTGGGAGGTGATGTTTCTTCCCAGCAGCTGTCACTGAAGAGACACGTGCAGACCAGAGAAGTCATTTGTCACAGAACCCATCCAGAATTTGCTGTGTGCATCTCTCTTGCTAACGTGACATGAAATAGTGAAGCTTTCAAAATCAAGTATGGAGACTTCGCTGTGTTGACATGGGCAAAATGAAATGGAGAGCTGAGGCAATTATGTGGATAAATCAGGCCAAAAATATCCAACCATTGAGAGTAAAGTTCCTTTAGCTCGAATTATTCAGAGTGACTGTCCATGTTCATCAATTTATCAGAATAATGAATTTTATCCTATACTTTACTTTGTCACTACAGATATATCTTTAGTCTATGAATTTGAATGACTTTGTGATATTTTATTTCACTGGAAATTATAATAGGAGTTGAATGAGCAAGCACTATGTTAAAAGATTGCTGCTGCAGCTATGATAACAGTCCAAGAGAATTTAAACTTCATTATTCAACTAGCAGATATGGCTATTGGAATGGGGGGGTAGAGAGGGAGGTGTGAAATCTGTTGAGAATCAAATGCTTGTAACTAATCTGTCTCTCCGATTTAGCATTCCATTATCCTAAAATATCTCGGTCCATAGCTCCTGGCTGCTTTTCTGGTCATTTGACAACTGGCTAAATGAGCCTGAAAATTTCATCAGGTTTCATATAAATAATAATATATTATTATGTTATACACACAAGTGTATCCGTTTGTGTATTTTTAATATCCCTTATTTATATACGAGGAGATAAATATTTCAAATATGTGAAGGATAAGCAAGGTCAGTCCTCATGTCGGCCCATGCCTTGGCTTTGAGCTTCCTGCCTGGAATCCTCAGCATGCTGTGCCCTTTAGCCATCCTTCCTGTTTCTTCATTCTAAAAGAATGATCCTATTGCTTCCAGTCACAATAATATTGTAAAATTACATTTTGAAAAATGGAAATATGTGTATGCCTTCTGATTGAAAGAGAAATACATTGCATAAAATTATCAGGAAAATAAAATCACTAGAATTCAATATCTAGCAATAACCACTTGTTATGTGTTGAATATTTGTAACCCCACCCCTCAGTTTCATAGGTTGAAGCCTTAACCCCAATGTGATGGTATATGGAGATGGGGTCTTTGAGGCATAATAGAGGTAATAAAGCCCTAACTCAATAGGGATGGTGCCCTTATAAGAAGAGAAAGAGACACCAGAGCTCACTGGCTCTCTTCTCCTCTCTCTGCCATGTGAGGACACAGCGAGAGGCCATTTGCAAGACAGGAAGAGAGCTCTCGCCAGAAACCAACCCTGCTGGCACCTTGATCTTGGACTTATAGCCACTAGAACTGTGAGAAAACAAATTTCTGTTCTTTAAGCTACCCAGTCTATTGTATTTTGTTGTGGCAGCCTGAGCATACTAATATAGACTAAGGTTTTTAATCTTTTTATACTTTAACATTCTTCTAGACTAAAAAATATATATACACACAGGCTCCCAAGGCAATAGAAATAAAAGCAGAAATAAACAAATGGAACCTAATCAAACTTATACGCTTTTGCACAGCAAAGGAAACCATATGGACTCGGAGAAAATGTTTGCAAATGATGCAACTGACAAGGGCTTAATTTCCAAAATGTACAAACAGCTCATACAACTCAATAACAAATAAAACAACCCAATCATAAAAGGGGAGAAGACATAAATAGACATTTCTTTGAAGAAGACATACAGGTGACTAACAGGCACATGAAAAGATGCTCTAATTTTTAGAGAAATGCAAATCAAAACTACAATGATGTACCACCTCACACTGGTCAAAATGGCCATCACTAAAAGTCTACAAATAGCAAATGCTGGAGAGGGTGTGGAGAAAAGGGAACCCTCCTACACTGTTGGTGGGAATGTAAATTGGTGCAGCCACTATGGTAAACAGTATGGAGGTTCCTTAAAAAACTAAAAATAGAGTTGCCGTAAGATCCAGCAATCCCACTTCTGGGCATATATCAGTAAAAAAAACTATAATTCTAAAAGATATATACACCCCTATGTTCACTGCAGCACTATTTACAATAGCCAAGACATGGAAACAACCTAAATTTCCATTGACAGATGAGTGGATGAAGAAGATATGGTGTGTGTGTGTGTGTGTGTGTGTGTGTATACACACACACACACACAATGGAATACTACTCAGCCATAAAAAAATGAAATAATGCCATTTGCAGCAACATGGATGGACCTAGAGATTATCATACTAAGTGAAGTAAGTCAGAAATAGAAAGACAAATACCATATGATATCACTCATGGGTGGAATCTAAAATATGACACAAATGAAACAGAAACATTCATAGATATAGAGAACAGACTTGTGGTTGCCACGGGGGAGGGAGGGTGGGGGAGGGATGGATTGGGAGTTTGGGATTAGCAGATGCAAACTATTATATATAGAATGGATAAACAACAAGGTCCTACTGTATAGCACAGGGAACTATATTCATTATCCTGTGATAAACCATAATGGAAAAGATTATGAAAAAGAGTGTAGATATATGTATATACATGTATAACTGATTCACTTTGCTGTACAGCAGAAATTAACACATTGTAAATCAACTATACTTCAATACAATTAAAAAAATTTAAAAATATGTACACACATATACATACATAAATACATTCAGATATAGTAAGATCAGTGATGGTTAGATCAGTGATGTCCAACAGAAATATATTGTAAATCACATACATAATTAAACAATTTTAGTGACTACATTTAAAAGCAAAAAGAAAAGGGAAAATAAGTTCAACAATATTTTAAATTTAATCCAATATATCTAGAATATTATTTCCAACCTGTGATCAATTTAAAAATTACTCTTGAGATAATTTATATTCTTTTTACATCCTGTCTTCGAAATCTGATGTATACTTTATACATACAGCACATTTCAGTTTGGACTGGCCACATTTCAAGTGCTATGGCCACCATATTGAACAGAGCAGGTTAAATCCAGGGCTTTCAGTCCTGGGTTTGGGCTGGGTCTCTGTGGCTTATTTGCCAAAAGACCTTGGGCAATTTAATTAATCCTTTAAACCCTGGGTTCCTTATGTTTAAAATGGAAGTAATAGAAGTATTTACATCATAGGATTGTCATGGTGCCTAAATAATATGCTATGTAAAGCATGAACACTGCATGGTAAATAGCATTCAATAGATGTTGGCAAAAATTATTTATGTAGTCATAGAATATGAATCCGTATTTTACAATAAATGATGATTTGTATATTTAAAACCATTTTCCCACCCAATCATATCTTTCCATAAATTCTAAATTTATAGACACATGATAGAAAGTGAAATGTGTTACCCATGAGGATCATGCCATCTCATTACAATGCAGTGTGTGTGTATGTTTCTGTCTACACCTTGGGAAAAGTACACAGGTGAGAACATACTATCATAAAAATCTTCCAGGTTTCAGAGACACCTGAACTGAATTCTAAGATATAATGGATTGCCTTATGTTGAGAGCTCAGGAAAGTAGTTGTAATTGTGGTGAATGATAAAGCATCTTTTAATTTCTTAGTTGACATGCATCATATTACTGCAACCATTGCCGAATTAAAGAGCCATTTCATTTATTGACAATGTCAGCAAAAAGGCTAGGAAGATCAATTCTGAACATGAATTATGGCACTTCTTTGAATATCAACTATTTCTGTTGTTTCTAAAATCTGCACTATGGTATTCTCTGTTTCCTAGTGGTAGGTTATTAATGAATTCTGGTTGCACCTTGTTATAAATTTTGTCAGAAAGATAATAGCACGGTAACCTGGCACAGTAACCTTCCAACAATCTGTAACTTGATTTGCTGACAATTCCTATCCTCAGCTCCTGTAACTAGAGGAGAAGAGGTGAAGTAGAAGTGTCAATCAAGGGACAGAGATGATCAAAAAAGTTTAAATAAATCATTAAAATGCTGATATCTTCCTACATGACAAAGATAAGAAGAGGAAATAGTATAATATGAAAGCATTTTTCATGAAATGAATATAATGGAATTGGAGAAGAGGAAATTATATCAACCTACCTGCATTCATTACAGTCTGAATTTTGGCCTTTGGTACTTGTCTTCATGTGTCCTAGTTCCTGTCCTCATTCTCTGTCAAGAATAGCAAATCAATATGGCCTTTTTGTGAGGACCTGAACTGGCCTTAAAACTATGTTCTTTTAAAAATAAAACTGTTAAATTCATCATTTAAAAATGTATCTGGTGGGAGTTAATACCACAGTGATTTCTACCACCACTCATTTAAAATTACTAGAACAAACTCTTTAAGAGTTAGTGGTCTTACGTTGTTCTTTTTTCCACTTCCCCTACAGAATTTTATTCTAATGAAATACATATATTTTTGACAGTTTTTATTGATTCTCCTATCATATTTCTCTGCTGCCAAAATATGTTTATAAATTGGAATTACTTTTTTCATAATTTTGTAAAATTTTGACTTAAATTGTTTTCCTCTATTGAGTTATAACATTTTTATTAACTAATAATTTATAAAACCGAAGTAAACATTAAATTTGTGGTACATTACTCTTGTAAAACATAAAAAAATTATTAAAAGCTTATTTCTTCATGAGAAGAATTGTGTCTCTGTGTGTGTCTCATGGGAAGGGGAACTTAGGGTGTCTTAATCAGCAAATACTTCTTAGAGAGCAACATTTCAAATTATCCTCTGACACAATACACCATAAGGAGGTATGCTTCGGTAAAATGGGAAAAGAGCAACTGTGAAAAGGGAATGGGGCAGAGAAAGGAAAACTCAGTAGATAAAACTGCAGGTGTATTCTCCTGCAGATCAATTTTAGGAAAGAACAGACTACATGTGGAAACTGAGGATCCGATCGGGAAATTGAGTTCCTTAAAATTTCTGTGCCTATATTCCCCTTTGGAATAATCTTGAACCCCCAGGGGTCAGCAGTCCCTCTTAGAAGGCCTGGATTATAACTTTCCCATAATTCTTCGTAGAACATTGATGAATGGAAAGAGTTTGAAGAAAAACCAAACAAACCACTTTCAAGCTCTCCATCATACTCTAGGCGCGGGGGCTGTATTAGACAAAGAGCAAGTTCAGTCACTATGGATGCTGGAAAGACCCTGGATTTGAAGGGCTGGCTTTGATTTGCGGTTTCATTACTCATTAAAAACTAAACTACCATCATCCAAAATGAAAATAAATAAGGAAACACAAGCTTTAAATGATACATTAAAGAAGATGGACTTAATTGGTATTTATAGGACATTCCATCCAAACACAACACAATACACTTTCTTCTCAAGTGCTCATGGAACATTCTCCAGGATAGACCATATCTTCGGTCACAAATCAAGCCTTGGTAAATTTAAGAAAATTGAAATTGTATCAAGTTTCTTTTCCAACCACAATGCTATGAGACTAGATATCAATTATAGGAAAAAATCTGTGAAAAATACAAACACATGGAGGCTAAACAATACACTACTAAATAACCGAGAGATCACTGAAGAAATCAAAGAGGAAATCCAAAAATACCTAGAAACAAATGACAGTGAAAACAAAATGACCCAAAACCTATGGGATGCAGCAAAAGCAGTTATAAGAGGGAAGTTTATAGCAATACAATCCTACCTCAAGAAACAAGAAATATGTCAAATAAACAATGTAAACTTACACCTAAAGCAATCAGAGAAAGAAGAACAAAAGGAAAGAAGTCATTAAGATCACATCAGAAATAAATGAAAAAGAAATGAAGGAAACAGTAGCTAAGATCAATAAAACTAAAAGCTGGTACTTTGAGAAGATAAACAAAATTGATAAACCACTAGCCAGACTCATCAAGAAAAAAAGGGAGAAGACTCAAATCAATAGAAATAGAAATGAAAAAGGAGAAGCAACAACTGACTCTGCAGAAATACAAAGGATCATGAGAGATTACTACAAGCCACTATATGCCAATAAAATGGAAAACCTGGAAGAAATGGACAAATTCTTAGAAAAGCACAACCTTCCAAGACTGAACCAGGAAGCAATAGAAAATATAAACAGACCAATCACAAGCACTGAAACTGAAATTGTGATTAAAAATCTTGCAGTAAACAAAAGCCCAGGACCAGATGGCTTCACAGGCAAATTCTATCAAACACTTAGAGAAGAGCTATCACCTATCCTTCTCAAACTCTTCCAAAATACAGCAGAGGGAGGAACACTCTCAAACTCATTCTAAGAGGCCACAATCACCCTGATACCAAAACCAGACAAAGATGTCACAAAGAAAGAAAACGACAGGCCAATATCACTGATGAACATAGATGCAAAAATCCTCAACAAAATACTAGCAAACAGAATCCAACAGCACATGAAAAGGATCATACACCATGATCAAGTGGGGTTTATCCCAGGAATGCAAGGATTCTTCAATATACGCAAATCAATCAATGTGATACACCATGTAAACAAATGGAAGAATAAGAACCATATGATCATCTCAATAGAGGCAGAAAAAGCTTTCGACAAATTTCAACACCCATTTATGATAAAAACTCTCCAGAAAGTAGGCATAGAGGGAACGTACCTCAACATAATAAAGGCCATATATGACAAACCCACAGCCAACATCGTTCTCAATGGTGAAACACTGAAACCATTTCCTCTAAGATCAGGAACAAGACAAGGATGTCCACTCTCACCACTATTATTCAACATAATTTTGGAAGTTTTAGCCACAGCAGTCAGAAAAGAAAAAGAAATAAAAGGAATCCAAATTGGAAAAGAAGAAATAAAACTGTCACTGTTTGCAGATGACATGATACTATACATAGAGAATCCTAAAGACGCTACCAGAAAAGTACTAGAGCTAATCAATGAATTTGGTAAAATAGCAGGATACCAAATTAATACACAGAAATCTATTGTATTCCTATAGACTAATGATGAAAAATCTGAAAGAGAAATTAAGGAAACACTCCCATTTACCATTGCAACAAAAAGAATATAATACCTAGGAATAAACCTGCCTAAGGACACAAAAGACCTGTATGCAGAAAACTATAAGACACTGATGAAAGATATTAAAGATGATACAAACAGATAGATATACCATGTTCTTGGATTGGAAGAATCAACATTGTGAAAATGACTCTACTACCCAAAGCAATCTGCAGATTCTGTGCAATCCCTGTCAAACTACCAACAACATTTTTCACAGAGCTAGAACAAAAAATTTCACAATTTGTGTGGAAACACAAAAGACCCCGAATAGCCAAAGGAATCTTGAGAAAGAAAACCGGAGCTGGAGGAATCAGGCCCCCGGACTTCAGACTATACTACAAAGCTACAGTAATCAAGACAGTGTGGTACTGGCACAAAAACAGAAATATAGATCAATGGAACAGGATAGAAAGCCCAGAGATAAACCCACACACATATGGTCACCTTATCTTTGATAAAGGGGGCAAGAATATACAGTGGAGGAAAGACAGCTTCTTCAATAAGTGGTGCTGGGAAAACTGGACAGCTACATGTAAAAGAATGAAGTTAGAACACTCCCTAACACCATACACAAAAATAAACTCAAAATGGATTGAAGACCTAAACGTAAAGCCAGACACTATAAAACTCTTAGAAGAAAACATAGGCAGAACACTCTATGACATAAATCACAGCAAGATCCTTCTTGACCCACCTCCTAGAGAAATGGAAATAAAAACAAAAATAAAGAAATGGGACCTAATGAAACTTAAAAACTTTTGCACAGCACAGGAAAACTTAAACAAGACGAAAAGACAACCCTCAGAATGGGAGAAAATATTTGCAAATGAAGCAACTGACAAAGATTTAATCTCTAAAATTTACAAGCAGCTCATGCAGCTCAATATCAAAAAAACAAACAACCCAATCCAAAAATGGGCCGAAGACCTAAATAGACATTTCTCCAAAGAAGATATACAGATTGCCAACAAACAGATGAAAGGATGCTCAACATCACTAATCATTAGAGAAATGCAAATCAAAGCTACAATGAGGCATCACCTCACACGAATCAGAATGGCCATTATCAAAATGTCTACATACAATGCTGGAGAGGGTGTGGAGAAAAAGGAACCCTCTTGCACTGTTGGTGGGAATGTAACTTGATACAGCTTCTATGGAGAACAGTATGGAGTTTCCTTAAAAAACTAAAAATAGAACTACCATATGACCCAGCAATCCCACTACTGGGCATATACCCTGAGAAAACCATAATTCAAAATCATGTAACACAATGTTCACTGCAGCTCTATTTACAGTAGCCAGGACATGGAAGCAACCTAAGTGTCCACTGACAGATGAATGGATAAAGAATATGTGGCACATACATACAATAGACTATTACTCAGCCATAAAAAGAAATGAAATTGAGTTATTTGTAGTTAGGTGCATGGACCTAGAGACTGTCATACAGAGTGAAGTAAGTCAGAAAGAGAAAAACAAATACCGCATGCTAACACATATGTATAGAATCTAAAAAAAATAAAAAAGGGGGGGTTCTGAAGAACCTAGGGGCAGGACAGGAATAAAGACGCAGATGTAGAGAATGGACTTGAGGACACTGGGAAGGGGAAGGGGAAGCTGGGATGAAGTGAGAGAGTGGCATGGACATATATACACTACCAAATGTAAAATAGATAGCTAGTGGGAAGCACATAGCACAGGGAGATCAGCTCGATGCTTTGTGACCACCTAGATGGGTGGGATAGCGAGGGTGGGGGGGAGATGCAAGAGGGAGGAGATGTGGGGATATATGTTTATGCATTCCTGATGCACTTTGTTATACAGCAGAAACTAACACACCATTGTAAAGCAATTTTACCCCAATAAAGATGTTAAAAAAAAGAAAACAAAAACAAAATCTATACTACCAGTTTTGTCATTAGTGAAATCGGGATATCTATAAATAGATGTTTTAGGGTTACTGTAAAGATTCAGTGAAATAACATAGTTAAAGCACCTGGTTCGTAAATCAAATAGTATTGTATTTTAAAAAAAGTAAAAAAATGTATATACATGTTCAGTATTTACTTTTGGTAAAATTATTTAGAGGAAGGATGGGCTCAAAAATGTCCAATGATTGGTCTCAGAGATACTCACAGGAGCAACCAGGTATTTGTCTGCTGAGGGATAATCTCACTTGTCATTTTTCAAGAAAAGAGAATGAAACAACAAATTACTGCTCTCCCAAACTTGGGTTGGAAAACTGTAGGAATTTTCTCAGCCATCTGTGAGCAAAAGATGATATATGCAAAAGCCACTCAGAGAGAAGGCCTCTTATTCCAGACACTTATCAGCTGAATACAATGCCCAGCAAACAGCTAGAAGTTTTCATTTCACCAGAGAAGGGCTCCTGCTTTGAAAGGTTTTTCAAAGTTTCCATGACAAAATATTCTTTCACAGTCTCTGCATCAGTGAGCTGCTTTGTATTTCTAGCGCAGCTAAGCAATTAAAAGAAGATGAATAGATGTATTCCAGCATGTGTGATAACAAATGGCATACTTAAGGTGACAAGGTTTTCTGTGTTAACTGGCTTTGCAGTCACTTGCAAGTTTTTGAAAAATATTCCCTTTTATTGGGAGTTTTTTCCTGCTTAATCTTAGCTTAAAGACTATTTTTTCTCAAAGCAAATTGGAGGAGAAGTCATCTTTGATGCGACAGAATATATGTACATATTCCCTCTGTGCAGAGGAGCTGCTGCTTTTTTTTAATGACAGCTCAAATTGACTAAAGTTTTAAGCATCAAGCTCTTCACCATTACAAAAGATGCTCTTGGCAACAAATGATGAGACTTCTGCAGGAAACTGAGGTGGTCCGTTTAAATTGCTTCTCTATGTTCATGCTTTTTTTGTAGGGTCAGTGCACTAGGGAGGCTCTCCGTGGATCTTGGACTCAGGATATTTTTGGATCTAGATTATTCCCAGGAGCAGGGAATAATGGGAATTTAGATATCATTTGGTTGCAAGTTGATGGAAAGAGAAGCAGATGGCATTAAAGCCCTTCTAATATAATCTTTCGTCCTTATCAAGTCCGTTTTACTTTCTCTTGCTTTTGGAAAATTCACCTACCCTGGACTTCAGTTAGGATCTCTCTAGTTATATGAATTTATGTTTACTAAATCTGATAATTAGAATCCTAGGGCATACTAACCTCCTGCTCATTTATGTGCTCTTTTGCAACTTCAGGAAACAGGCAGTGTGGTATAAGGTAATACACACCACCTTGGAGGAAGATGAACCTGGATTCAGGTTCTGACTCTGATACTTTTGGCTCTGTGACCTTGGACAAGTTACTTGACCTTGTTAAGCTACAAGTTGGCAAATGTAAAATGAGGCCCTGGGATCGATGATCACTTTCCCTAAGGGTAGTAATATGGCCTTGTGGTTAAGAAGCTATCTTTGCCATCATATAGACCTGGATTTGACAGACCTCTTCTACTTCATAACTATGAAACCTTGAGAATTCCATTTAATCTTTTTAGGTTTGCTTATTTCCTTACTTAAAAAAGAATTTAAATGTTAAAATAATAGTAACTACCTTGTAGGGTTGTTGTGAGGATTAAAAGTGATAATACATGTGCTTGATAAAGAATAGTTCATATTAGCTGGGAACTCTTTAAAAGGATTATGTACCATTGTAGAAAGTTCTTAATAAAGACTCAAATCTTAAAACACTGAAATGGGACTCGGATTATAATCTAAAATGTTCATTTTATAGATAGAAAAAAAACAAAACAAAACCAAGTGGAGATTGTGATGTACTCCAGATCCCACACCAATATCCCATACCTGACTCCAGTCCTCCCATAATGCTAAGTGCATGTGGCACATTCAACAGATAAATATGCTGTTCACTCCCAGTAATTCCTGATAGAGTATTTCACCCCCAAATCAGTGAACTCACCAAGAACAACTTCTTTGTGGGGGAAAAATAAACCTTTATGATCATTGTATTTTCTTTCCTACCTAAAACAGCAAAATTTTCATGAGTAAACAAAGAAATGGACAAATAAGATTGAGGGTTCAACCTTCAGCAGAAGAGTTAAGACATTTATCAAGACAGAGTCCTTTGTTTAGTGAGAATCCATCTGTGCCTTTCAGTAAATGAAAAAAGATATCTGCAACTCTTTCATAAGAGTTGTTATGAAATTTTTACATTGAATGTAAATTTTGTATTCCAGTTCTCATCCTCTCCATAGAAGATGTTTCCAACCTTCTCCAACCACAGTTCCTTCAAGAATTATTTTTATTGTACTTTCACAGAGACATTTTGTTCCTTAGTTTCATTTTAGACGCTTCACTTCATTCAGCTGAAACTAGCTAGGGTTCCCAACGGAGAAAAGGGAAAATGTGAAAATTCAACTGTAAAAAAAATACGTATTTTATGACCTACACTTTGTGAAGTTACTTTGCTGTGTGTCCTGGCTAAATGGTGCCTTTAGACATAATGAAATCTTACTGTCTGATAGACAGCTTGAAGAGGTTAGAGCACTTCCCAGCTATTTAAAACGCTAAAGTGGGAATGTTAAATGCCAGAATGCCCTCCAGTGTTGTTATGGCCTGCATGGTAAACACATCTTGCCTTTTCATAGTCCTATGCATGGTGTCTTTTAAAGATATCCCTTTCACTGTTCCCCTCACTCCCTACCCTTTTCTTCTGCAGTGGAAAAGAACTTATGCAAAGGCATAGAGAACAAATAACAGTACAGGATTTATCTACAAAACATGTTGAGGCTGGAGCTGTAATGTTTACCCATATTCTCCAATCTCCATCTGAGTAAATAAAGTGGTATCATGGGATAGGCTGCTCTATAGATAACGAGTTTCAAACTCATTCATCCAGAGAAATTTCACCTGATATAGTTTGCCCATCAAATGGATTTAAAGTTGTATTGTCACCGCGCTGCTTTCCACGGTGATTGTTTTTGCCCTGTGGTTCCATGTCTTAATAGACGGTTTGATTGTACATATATGCTGCTTCGTTCATATGATTCAGTTTGTAATGGTCTGTATGTACAACCCTGCTGTCCAGTAATAAAGCAGAACATAACCCCTTCCGTGATTTTAACTAAGGAGTTTATCTGTTTCTGGTGCTATTTTCTGAGAGTAAATAAGGAAATCCTTTTTGCTGATGATTTTTCTTTTTTTTTTCCTTTCTTCCTTCCCTCCCTTTCTCCTTCCCTCCCTCCCCTGCCCCCATTCCCTTCTTCCTTTCTTTGATCTATGTATCCTTTCACAGTTTGGGTTTGATGAATATTTCTGCTGAATTTTTGTGAAGAGAAGATAAGTTATCAATGCATTTTCTCCTTGTTAATGGCTTCAGTGGCCTATCATTTATTATCTGAGTGCTGTGTGCCTTGAATAGACAGTGGAATAGATGAAACAGTCTTTCACTTGGTGATCTGCCCCCAACTGTAAGGGAATAGTCTTGGATCTTTGATCGAAATCAAGGGCTGTCATTTGCCTCATACTTCGCTGGTTCCAGGAAGGAGGCCAGGATTATTTTCCCTTGGAAAGAGAATCAGCTATGTTTCCTTCAAATGCCTAGATTTTAGTCTCAGGCTCAATTATCTATAAAAAGAGCTTTTATAGCAAAGAGACTTCACCATAGAGAAATGATGTTAAGTCAAATGGAATATAAAGAAAAGCATATTCCAAACTCTCTCTGTTAAGTAATTTAATACTAACTGAAATCTGAAGTTGCAGAATATAAAAAAGAAATAAACAATAACTCTGCTGCTTTCTCAAGGGAAAGATTACTCAGCTGCCTTGCTGAAGTTGGTTCCTGTGTCCTTTCCACAAAATCACCCTCTTAAGCACTCTCTCTGACTAAAATCCTTAAAACATCAATAGAGGCATTACAATTTTATTACATTTGATGCTGACTCAAAATGACTAGGTGTAGAACACCACTGAATTTCAAACTCACCTTGACACATGAAAGAAGTGGGCAGCTATAAACAGGTTGAACTGGTCTAGATACAAGGTGAAGAAGAAAGACTGTATGTACAGAAACCAGTGGGGCAGAACTGTGGGTGCATAAACAGAGCAGAAGGTCAGAAGACACATATGAGGCACTTCATTCCAGATTCTCCTTAAGTATTACCTCCTCAGAGAAAATTTCTCTGACTATCTAATTAAATATAGAATACTTCATCACTCTCCATCCCTCATTCAGCTTTATTTTTCATTATAGAAATGTTATTATATATTAAATGTATATTATATGTTAGATGTACTAAATAGATACTAGATGTATGTTATAAATATATATATATTTTAAAATGTGATTATTATCTGAATTTCCCACTAGAATACGAGCTCAATGAAGTCAATAACTTTGTTTGGCTCACTGCTATAGACTCAGCACCTAGAATAGTACCTGGCACTAAATAAGTATTTGTTGAAACAAAAAATTAAAAATGAAAAATATAAATTGGTTATGTTAAAATGTAGCTGGAAGGCTTAATTAGGAGCATTGGTTGCTAGTAATTCTCCCAGTCACTCAACATGTTTTAGGCCTTGTATGAGAACCATGTTCTGTTTGGTACACAATGGTGATATTAAAAACTTGTCACAGGTCTTGAAAAGATAGATGAAAAATACATATAGTTCAGCCTTTGCAAGAATTTCCTATGGGATCTATTACATTTGGAAAAGTCAAGTTCTGTGATCTCTCTTTGGGGGGAAAAATGTAACAGGAATATGAGATTTAATAGTACTTACTGAATATATGTAAAAATATCTAATATTAAATGAAAAAAAGTAGCTGACATTTCTGTAGTGCCAGGCAATGTTTTAAGTACTTTATATTTATTAGCTCTTTTAATTCTTAAAAAAATCCTTTGAGGTAGGTTTTGTGATTAGCCCTGTTGTATAAGGAACTTTGACTTTTTTTACTGGTTCTTGGGAGGGAGCCTCTAAATCCTTGTAATATCCTCAGTTATAGGAATGTCTTTGCCATTCATGGTGGTCCCTTTGTTATTCATGATAGTTATGCTAATGAGATGGCTCATGGTGGTCCTTAGATAGTTTCAGGATGGGGGCCAACTATGCCAGAAAGACCAACCTCCTGATTAAAGGGTTGGGTCTTTGAGCCAAGCAATACTGGCTCAACCTCCTGGGGTGGTGGGAGGATGGGCCTGGAGATTGAATTCCGTCATGTGGCCACTGATTCAGCCAATCACGCCTACATAATGAAACCCTAATGAAAACTCTGGACACTGAAGATTGAGTGAGTCCAGGGATGTGTCCTGACTCTACAGGGAGAAGACATGGAAATTTTGCATTTGGAACCCTCCCAAAATATGCCTTTTATGTACTTCATCTTTTCACTGTTTCTGAGTTGTATTCTTTTGCTACAATACAACTGTTAAGAGTATAGTACTTTCTTGAGTTCTGTAAGTTGTGTCAGCAAATTATTAAACCTAGTAATGGGAACTCCCAAATTTGTAGCCAGTTGGTCAGAGGTGTAGCTGGCCTGGGAACCCTTGAACTTACGGTTGGTGTTTGAAGTGAGAGTTGTCTTGTGGAGGCCTGAGCCCTTAACCTGTGAAGTTTTGCCAAACTCCAAGTAGTTAGTGTCAGAATTGCATTGTAGCCCCACTTTCAGATGTAGAAATGGAGGCACGCAGATTTGCCCAAAGTCTCAAAGCTAGTAAGTGGCAGCATCAGGAATTAAATCCAGGCTATCTACCTGCAAAAAATATCTGCCCTTAATCATTATGTTATTGTCCTTCTTAATCAAAGAGCTCTTTTCAGTTTTCAGTAGAAGTAAGATTAGAATGAATCCATTAGGATTTATTACCCTGTCCACAGTTTGATTTCAAACTTCTGGAATCCACAACTTTGAGAGAATATATTTCTGTTGTTTTAAGCCACCCAATTTGTGGTAATTTGTTATAACAGTGCTAGGAAACTAATACAGTATCTCAAACTTAATATGACCAAGACAGAACTCTTTTTTTTTTTTTTAATTTTATTTATTTATTTATGGCTGCGTTGGGTCTTCGTTGCTGCGTGTGGGCTTTCTCTAGTTGTGGCAAGTGGGGGCTACTGTACATTGCAGTGCGCGGGCTACTCATTGCGATGGCTTCTCTTGTTGCGGAGCACGGGCTCTAGGCATGCGGGCTTCAGTAGTTGTGGCACACAGGCTCAGTAGTTGTGGCGCACGGGCTTAGTTGCTCCGCAGCATGTGAGATCTTCCCAGACCAGGGATCGAACCTGTGTCCCCTGCATTGGCAGGCAAATTCTTAACCACTGCGCCACCAGGGAAGTCCCCAAAACAGAACTCTTGATCTGCCCCCACCCAAAACCTATTTCCCCTTAGTCTTGCTTTCTCAGCATATGGCAACCTTATTCATCCAGTTGCCAAAACCAAAAATTGAGGAATCATCCTCTATTTCTCTTTTCCTCTCCTCCCACCTCTAATCCTTTAGCAGGATTTAAATACCTATCTGTTGTCTTTATCCTACCAGATCTACCTTTTCCACCTCCATTTCTCTCCAGTTCCATTGTTACTATGCTGGTCAGAACCACCATCAACTCTGGCCTGGACTACCGTGACACCATCTTCACTGGGTTCCCTCCTTACGTTCTTGCCATGTCACACTTAAATAAAATCCAAACTTCTTACTGTGGCTTACCAAACCCTGCTTGATCTGGCCCGTGCCTACCCATCTGAATTCATCTCAACTCACTTCCACTTACTGTGCTTTAGCTGTACAGATATTCTTTGTTTCTCAAGTAGACCAACTTAACTTACCTTAGGCTTTTGCACTAATTGTTTCCTCTGTCTCGAATGCACTTCCCCTGTTCTTGATGCAACAAGTTTCTTCTTGTAAATTAAATCTCAACTTCAGTATCACCTCCTCTAAGAGGCCTTTTACTGACCTGGTTTAACTAGCCTCCCTGGTATTTTTTCTTTGTCACATTAGCCTATTAAAATTCTTTGCATTGCACCCATCATTATCTAACATTTTTCTTCTTTATCTGTCTATTTTCCTTTACTAGACTATATGCTCTGTGAGGCTAGAGCTTGACTGGCTGATCACTGCTTTGTGAATGCCAGGGCAGTCTTTGGCATGTAATAGGAGCTCAGTAAATATTTGTTAAATGAATAATTACCATTCTCCCAACCCCTTGCAAAACCGTGTAAAAAATATTGACACAGGTTCAAAGTATAGAGCCTTGAAGATTTTGACAAATCTGTAAGACGGGGGTGAACAATCATCTTACATGTTCCTTCTTCCTTTATAAGAGTTCTTTATTCACTGTAGTTCCCTTACTGGGCTTGTATAGTTCTCCCTGATGTTGATATATATTGGGGTGGTTACATGTCAAGGAAAAAAATACATATTTATTTTTCAAAAAAATGTACAGAAGCTCTAAGGTTGTTAGTATTGGGGGGATCATTGTATTAAATAAATGAATAAATATGCTGTTAAGTGGTACCTATAAGCTATTAAGATCTATTGAGGCATGCCTAATTTAATCACTTTAAATCACATGCTGTGAAAACAATTTTTACAGTTCACTGAGAGTTTTAGAAATTTTATTGTTATTAGAAAACAATGAAAAACAAAACTTTAAATTTCTGAAAAAGGCTTGCCTTTTAAAGGAACACTTATGATTGTCTTCACTCTTTTTAAAATATGAATTTCAATTCAATATCTGTTTAACTCTGCTTTCAGAAGTTGAATTTTAGGTTGATGTAAAAATGCATGATAAATTCATGTAATATCTTAGCACAGGTAGTACCCTAACAAGTAATATACTGACAGAAAAATGCCTGTTTTTATGTGGTCTTAGCTCAGAAAAACATTTTTAAATGTTTGGAACAAAAATCAAAGACTATTTTGAGATGTGAAAATTATATGAAATACAGTGTCCATAAACACAGCCAGGTTCATTCATTTATGTACTGTTTCTGGCTGCTTTCCCATTACAATGACAGCATTGAGGAGTTGTGACAGAGACCACATGGCCTGCAAAGCCTAGCTATTTATTACCTGGCCTTTTACAGAAAAAGTTTGCTGACCCCTGATCTAACATATAAAAATATGTGAAAAATAATTTTATCTCTCTGTTCATCTTAACCATCTAATTAGACAGCAATGCCGTATGTTCTAAACTCAAATCAGTGTTTTCTTGTATCTAATAACTGTTGGCATTCAGTATAAGGGCAGCAGCACAAACATATATAAGAAAATGGTACTACCCACATCAACTGTAATAGCACATATCTCTAGAACTTATTAGTCAAAATGTTCTTCTCTAGACCATATGGGAGCAGGGGACTGTCTTTGTTAAGGCATCATTTACATTCAGGTGCACCATTCCATCAAACTTGTATTTAAAGTCCTCGGTGCTGTGACCCAAAGATCAACAAGGAAGTCCCTACTCTCTAGGAGTTCCTGATCAAGCAGGAAGTTCACATTTTCATTCCCCAAGCAACTCAATGAGATTCTTATTATTGCTATTTTAGAGGTGAGACAACAGAAATGCAGGCAGAGATCAGGCAATTTGTATAAGATACCCTGAAACATTGGAAATTCCTCTTTGTTTTTTTTTTCTGGATTCAGGTTAACATAGTAATGAAATATATATATGTATATATGTGTGTGTGTATCTATATATCTATATATAGATACACACACACACACACACACACACACACACACACACACACTTTTATAAATAGCACAGAGCTGAGCAAGTATGTAGGGAAAAGGGAGAGACAATCCATACTCTGCAGGGAAATCTGTCAGGGAAGTCCACGCCAGAAGGAATTCCCTGCCCATGTTATTTCTTTCAACATCTAACAGATTCCTGTATATGTTCCAGGTTTAAAATTGTTGAGGGTCAAGCAGAGGGGACACTGGGGGTGGGAGGGCATCAGACTGGAGTCTGTCTTTTAGCAAATGTATTTCAATGGATCACAGGCACCATACCAACTTCCTCATTAAAAAAAATATCTCAAAATAGACTTGGTGGAGCCCTGTAAAGTGTCATGATATAAGGAAGAGCAGCTTGGGTGCTGAGAGACGCTCTGAAGTCTGACCTTTCTCAGATGTGGATATAATGACCCACTTTCATTCCAGTTGGAGAATAAATTCAGATAGAGGTACATGCTGCCGTCCCATGGAGCCCACATGTGGCCTTACAAATGAGTGTGCTGCCAGAGCTCAGAGTGACCAGGTTTATATGGGCACTGGTAGTCACTTCTCTGGCTCCAACTGGAGAGGCAATTCAAAAGAATAAAGGTCTAGACTTTACACTTTGCCAGAGTTAGGAATTGGCTCCCCCCGGCCTCAGCTATGTATACGAAATTATATAGGTACATAAAATTATACATACACACACACACTTTTTTTTTTCCTTTCCCTGAACAATTGGAGAGTTAGTTTCAGGCTTGCGGGATTCATGTCACTTCCCCTTTCAGCCTATATCTTCTAAGAAATGGACATAACCAAACATTATTTCATATTCAAGACATCTAACATTAACACAACACTATGACCTATTGATCTAATATACTGTCCATATTCAAAATTTCACAATTGTCCCAATAATGTCTTTCATAGGCTTAATTTTTTTTTCAGAATTTATAAATCCACAATCTAGTCAAGGATCATGCGTTGCATTTACTTGTCATACTTCTTTAGGGTCTTTCTAGGACAGTTCCTAGCCCTTTTGGGGGCATTTTTGAAGAGTCAAGTTTAGTTATTTTGCAGACTGTCCTTTAATTGGGATTTGTCTGATTGTCTTATTATGATAAAGATTAAACTTTTTTTTTTTCAGGAATATTACAAAAGTGATGTGCTCTTCTCAGTACATCTAATTAGGAGACACATTAGGTCATTTTGTCCTATAATTGGTGATGTTAAGTTGATCACTTAATTAAGGTGGAGTCCATCAGATTTTCCTGCTATCAAACATATCTTTTTCTCTTTGAAATTAATAACTAATCAGTAGAGTTATATTTTCAGACTATGTGAATATCTTCTTCAACAGTGTGTCACCCGTGTTTTGGCATCTATTGTTGCTTCTCACCTGAATCAGTTACTACCATGGTGGTTTGCCAATGGTGATTTTCTAATTCTGTTGACCCTTCTACATTTATTAGAATTCTTCTGTAAATAAGAGCTTTTCTGTCTCCACCCCACTTAAAAATATTATTTATTTATGATTACAACACACATACACATACATAAGCACATACATATAAGATATATTTTATATCTGTGGGAACTGATGGATTTTAAAAAATTCATTGTATTATAATTGGTTTCTGCCATTCTTCATTATGATACTCAAATTAGAATCAGTTTAATTTAGGTACACATTAACTTAGTACTACTGCTTGGAATCTGAGATCTGTGTGATTGTAACTCTAACCTGGACCAGAGCTCTCCTGGTTAATGTAAGACTATGGCCCGTAAGAGTTGGAAGAGACATTAAGCATTACCTTCTCATGGACAGTAGGAATTTTCTATCTAATGTCTTGTGTCCATCTGTGGGAAGTGTCCATCCTATTTGCTTTCTCTGGAATGCTTTTCTTCTCCCCAGTCAAGATGCCCTCCATATATCTGTCATCACACATCTTCTGCCATCTGGTGGTAGGTTACTGAGTCTACAAGAAGAGACCAGGCAGACACAGCCCTTAGGTATTCAGAGACCAAAGCAGGACCTGTGCTGCCCAATACTGTCCACACATCAAATGGCAATGCCTAATTAGCAGGTCACTTCTTTGTAGCTAAGAGTCTTTCATTTTAAATGCTTGTGAGTTTTTGTAGGAGGAAAGCCGATATGAAATATTTACTGGTCTCTGTTCTGGGACCTGCCATAAATGCTAAGTTAAACCTTGAGAAGCTCTACAAGGTAAACTCTGTTATCCTAATTTTTAAAAAAATTAATTAATTAATTAATTAATTTTTGCTGTGTTGGGTCTTCGTTTCTGTGCAAGGGCTTTCTCTAGTTGTGGCAAGCGGTGTCCACTCTTCATCGCGGTGCACGGGCCTCTCACTATCGCGGCCTCTCTTGTTGCGGAGCACAGGCTCCAGACGCGCAGGCTCAGTAGTTGTGGCTCACGGGCCTAGTTGCTCTGCGGCATGTGGGATCTTCCCAGACCAGGGCTCAAACCCGTGTCCCCTGCATTGGCAGGCAGATTCTCAACCACTGCGCCACCAGGGAAGCCCCTGTTATCCTAATTTTATAGATCAGGAAAAATAGAGTTAAATATTCTGTCGAAGTCATGCAGCTCGTAAGTGGTGGAGCCAAAATCTGAACCAAAGTTAGCTGACTTTGAAGCCTGTGTTCTTTCCACTCATTATACTAACTCTAAAGTGTGTTCATCCCTATATGTGTGTATGTGAGTGAGAGCGAGAGAGAGAGGGCTATTTATATCGTAAATCATTGGAGACCTCCCAAAATCTCAGACTGAAATTAACTGGGTTATAAACTATTAAGATATGTTAGAACATAATATTATACTTTTTAAGGTGAATGCTCTTCACTGATATCAGATTTCCTCATTTCCACAATAAATATAAGGGAAGCAGTAGGGTCAAGTATTTAAGAGATCCTGGATTTAGTAATCAGACCTGATTTTGTTCAAGTTTGTCTCTGCCACTTACATGTGTGAATATGGACATGTCAGTAGACATCCCTAAGCTTTAGTGTCTCATACATATAATGGTTAGGTATATATAACATTTGGTTTATGGAGTTGTAAACACTGAGTTAGATAACATATGTCAGGTACTTGATTCAGGGCCTGACAGAATTTGTGCTCCATTTCTGATGACGATTACCATTTTTAATTATGAGAGCAGTGAATGGGAATCTTTGTAGGTCAGTAAATATCCCTCAGATCTGAAGACTGTCTTGATGCATCTTCTTAGAGATGAAGCAATGAATTACTCTTGCTTTTTCTCCTACTTAACATTTAAATTAAAGTGTTTCGTAACCAAACAGTTTCAGAGCCTGTTAATCATACAGCCACCTGTGAGTAGTACATAGAAACTCTTAACTTTTTCCTTTCTCTATTTGTTACTAACCAGAGTCCTCAGAGACCACCTGACTTGGGAAGAACAATTGTTTGAGGTCATCATGACAGTTTTAAATCATCGGAGAGTTAAATGTATCTTAAAGGACATCTGTAAGACAAATTTTGATATTTATGCTAATGTCGCTGAGACAAAGAAGTGGAGCATTGCTTTCGTTGTTTTCAGATATTCTTATTGAGACTTTTTTTTGTACGAACATGTGCACTCCTCCCTTTACTTACTGCTTATCAGTAGAAATATATGACATTTAATTGATTTGATACATTTGTTTTCTTGTTATATTTCATCATTTTGTAAAGTACTTTGCAATGGATTCACTTAAAAATGTTTATTGAATACTTGTTATATGCCAGGCAGTAAGTCACTTTACAAGGTAGAGTATAAGAAAAACATTAGTAAATATAAAAATATATGTGTCAAGCACTATGCCTGGTACAGGCATTATAACAATTAACATAAAGTTATTAAGATATGTTTTTTCCTCAGTGAACTTAAAGCCTTGTTTATCATCACAATTTAATATTATTAAATACATTTAATGGGAGATGAGGAAGCTGAAGTTAAAAGAAGTTGAAACAACTTGCATAAGGTCACACAGAAAGTGAGTTTTAAATTGCAATTTGCGTTAATCAAATATTTTTATAATACTGTTTTATTTCCTACATTGACTTTGGAACTACATCTCATTTTTAAAAGACATTGATCTTGGATAAATATACATTTTTAACTTATAGTCTACTTAGAATCAATATTATATAGCTTGCTATATAATGTAATGATCGTATTTCCGTTTTCCTCTTTCTAGCCTTTGGACTATTTTTTTTTTTTTTTAAATTTATTTTATTTATTTATTTATTTATTTATTTATTTATTTATTTTTGGCTGTGCTGGGTCTTCGGTTCGTGCGAGGGCTTTCTCTAGTTGCGGCAAGTGGGGGCCACTCTTCATCGCGGTGCGGGGACCGCTCTTCATCGCGGTGCGCGGGCCTTTCACTATCGCTGCCCTTCCCGCTGCAGGGCACAGGCTCCAGACGCGCAGGCTCAGCAGCTGTGGCTCACGGGCCCAGCCGCTCCGCGGCATGTGGGATCTTCCCAGACCAGGGCTCGAACCCGTGTCTCCTGCATTAGCAGGCAGATTCTCAACCACTGCGCCACCAGGGAAGCCCCTTTGGACTATTTTTGTCATACATTTTTATTTACATATATTATAAACCCCATGATATATTGCTATTAGTTTTGTTTAAATAGTAACTCTCTTTTAAATTGATCTAAAAATAAGAATAAAATCTTATATATTTATCCATGTAGCTCCCTTTTCTAGTATTTTACATTCCTTTGTATAGATCCATATTTCCATCTCATATCTTTTTCTTTCGGCCTGAAACACTTCCTTTAACATTTCTTGTAGTGCATGTCTTCTGGTGATAAATTCTTTCAGCTTTTCCACGTCTCAAAAAGACTTTATTTTGCCTTTATTTATTTATTTATTTTTAATTTATTTTTTTATTTTTTATTTTTTTTAAAAGATTTATTTTATTTATTGATTGATTGATTGCTATGTTGGGTCTTCGTTTCTGTGCTAGGGCTTTCTCTAGTTACGGCAAGCGGGGGCCACCCTTCATCGCGGTGCACGGGCCTCTCACTATCGTGGCCTCTCTTGTTGCAGAGCACAGGCTCCAGACGCGCAGGCTCAGTAATTGTAGCTCACGGGCCTAGCTGCTCCGCGGCATGTGGGATCCTCCCAGACCAGGGCTCGAACCCGTGTCCCCCGCATTAGCAGGCAGACTCTCAACCACTGCACCACCAGGGAAGCCCATTGCCTTTATTTTTGCAAAATATTTTTTCCAGGTATAGAATTCTATGTTGATGGATGTTTTTGTCTTTCAGTACTTTAAAGAGATTGCTCCATTGACTTCTTACTTGCTTTGTTTTGGATGAGAAATCTGCTCGCTTATTTATTTATTTATTTATTTATAATATATATATTTATGTAATGTGTTCTCCCTTTCCCTACCCTCACCCCCTTTCCCCAGGATACTCTTAAGATTTTCTTTACCACTAATTTTTTTTTTTTTTTTTTTAGAAATTCACGTTCTTATTGATTGATTGATTGATTGATTGCTGTGTTGGGTCTTCGTTTCTGTGCGAGGGCTTTCTCTAGTTGTGGCAAGTGGGGACCACTCTTCATCGCATTGCGCGGGTCTCTCACTATCGCGGCCTCTCTCGTTGCGGAGCACAGGCTCCAGACGCGCAGGCTCAGTAATTTGTGGCTCACGGGCCCAGTTGCTCCGCGGCATGTGGGATCTTCCCAGACCAGGGCTCGAACCCGTGTCCCCTGCATTGGCAGGCAGATTCTCAACCACTGCGCCACCAGGGAAGCCCTCTTTACCACTAATTTTTACCAATTTGATTAAGATGTATCTTGGTAGTTTAATTCACATTTCTTGTTCTTGGGGTTTGTTGAGCTTCTTGGATCTCTAAGTTTATGGTTTCCATCAATTTAGGAAAATTTTGGCCACAATTTCTTCAAGCATTTTCTGGGTTCTTCCCTTTCTTCTCCTTCAGTGACTTAAATTACAAAAAATATTAGGCCACTTAAAGTTGGCCGATACCTCACTGATGCTCTGTTCACTTTTGTGAATACTTTTTTCTGTGTTTCATTTTGGATAATTTGTATTGCTACTTTTTCCAGCTTACTATTCTTCTCTTCGAAATATCTAATCTCTTCTTATTATTATTTCTTTTTTTCTAAATTTTGGCATCACCCCCCAGAGCTGCCATGAGGGAGTCTCTGCATCTCCGCAGCCACTTACTTCCAGCGGTGATCTCATGAGACTCCATGCTCTTGGCCATTGCTACCCCTCTTGTATTCTTATCCAGTGTAGTTTCCATCACAGCCATCATGGTTTTCAAATCTTAAAGTCTGATTGCCCCAAATTTCTGGCTTCAGAGAATCTCCCTTTTAAAAAAATATTTCTTGTTTCAGCTTAATATTCTGAACATATGGAATACAGTTATAATAATTATTTTGATGTTCTTGTTTGTTAATTCTAATATTGGTCTCAGTTCGGATGGGTTTCAATTGATTGATTTTTCCTCCTCTTTATGGGTCGTATATCCTGGCTTTTTTGTACTCCTGGTTAATTTGAATTGGATACAAGAATTGAGAATTTTATCTTATTGAGTGCTGAAAATTTTTGTATTCTTATAAATATCCTTGTGCTTTGTTCCAGGATGCAGTTAAGTTGCTTGGGAAAAGTTTGAACCTTTTGGGTCTTGCTTATACAATTTCGTGAGTCTGACCAGAGCATCATGTAGTCTAGGGATAATTATTCCCGATGTCTAATGCAATACTTCTCTGAGTACTCTACCCAATGCTCCCAGAGTAATGTGGCTTTCCAGTCTGGCTGGTGATAACAGGCACCAGTCTTTGTCCTGTCTGACCATTGAGTACTGTTCCCTCTGATTTGCAGGGCTTCAGGTAGTTTTCTCAAATGAATGTGTTGAACACTTGAAGAAGACTCTCTGGAGATATCCAGGCTTCTTTCTTTGTGCAGATCTCTCCTTTCTGGTCCTCTGTCCTGCAAACTCCATCTGCTTTGTTTTCCTTGGACTCTAACTTCATCTCCTCAACTCACAAAGTCTGATGGGCTCTGCTTGGTTTCTCCCTCCTTGAGTGGTGGCCTGGAAACTCTCAAGCCAGGAAGCTGGGATAATCACTATTTCCTGTCTGTCAGGGATAACTGTCCTTTGTTGACTGATGTCCAGTGTTTTATATATTTTGCTTTTTTCTGTTTCCTTATTTTAGGTTAAAATAACCTAAATAAAAATTTATTAATGTATTATTTATCATTAACATTTATTAATTTAATTAATAAATCAAAATTTATTAATTTAGAGTAACAAAGTTTATTCTATCTTCGTTGAAAACAAAAATTCCCTCTTTAAAGATGCTGACTCATTGTTTCTAATGAGAAGTCAGAGTCTCCCTATTGTTGTTCCCCCATATGTAATAATTTTCCCCCTTTGGCTGCTATTAATATATTTCTTTTTTTTTTTTGATGTTTGTTTTACTATCCTGTGCCCAAGGATGGTCTTTTTTCTGTTTGTACTATTTTTGTTTTGCTCAGCTTTATGAATCTGTGGGTTGATGTTTTTCACCAAATTTGGGGAGATTTCAACTATTATTTCTTCAAATATTTTTATGCCTCAATCTCTCTCTCTCCTATCCTTGTGAGACTCTAATTATGTCTGTTAAACATCTTTTTACAGTCCCATTTGCTGTTTATTTTGAAAAACCTTTTTTTTTAATCTCTGTTTTTCAGTTTGGGTGATTTCTACTGACCTATCTTCAAGCTTACTAATCCTTTTTTTTTCCCATTGTCTAATTTTCTATTAAGCTCATTTAGTGAATTTTAAATTTCATATATTTTATTTTTTAGTTCTTGAATTCCTATTTGGTTCTTTTTATAATTTTCATATCTCTACTGATATTCTCTATCCAATCATTCTATCCGTAATTTCAAGTTCTTGAACATGTTTATCATAGCTTTTTAAGAGTACTTTTCTGATAATTTCAAAACCTGCATCATCCTGGGGGCTTGCTTCCATTGGCTATTTTTCTCTTTTGACTTTAGGTCATATTTTTTGCTTATTTGCATGTACAGTAGTTTTAAAAATGTATACTGGACATTGTGCACAAGACATGATTTGTGGATTATGCTGTTTTCTTTAAAGAATTTGAGGGTTTTTTCTGGCAGACAGTTAATTTGTGGTGATCACTTGGAGCTTGTAGAGTGGTGATTCTCAGCCAGGTGTAGTTTTGCTCCCCCCACCCAAGGAGATATTTGGTAATGTATGGAGATATTTTTGGTTGTCACAACTTGGGGTGACAGTGACATATGACAGTGACAATGAAAGTGGGTAGAGGCCAGGAATGTTGGTAAACATCCCACAATTCACAGGAAAAGCACTCCACAACAACTAATTATCTGATCTAATGTTTCAGTAGTGCCGAGGTTGAAAAACCCTACTGTAGATGTTTTAGACATTGTTAGAAAGGGTTTATTTCAGTTTTTCCCCCCAGTCCTAGAGCATGTACCTTATTCTAGAGTATGCCTTATTTCCAACATTTGGCCTTGCTGGGGTCTTAACTAAATGCCCAAAGTACTAAATGTCTCTTTATTCCACTCTGACTGGCTAAACCTCCAATGTCTCCCAGCACTTTACAACTTCTAGTATCTTTATTCAGGACTCACCTCCCAGCAACTGGTTAGTCTTATTGAGTCTCACCCTGCAGAAGTACAGTCCAGTGCTTGGCCAAAGTCCTTCAGGGCACCTCTGTGTAGAACTCTGGGGATCTCCACCAACTCAAGGAACTTTACCTATAAATTCTCGCCTCCTAAGCAACCCTAAATTCCAAACTCTGTGTCCTCTTCCTAATGAGATTGCCACTTTCTGTACTTCACTTCAGAAAGTACCCTTGATAGAAATGTGGGTCAACATGAAACTCACCTCACATAATTTCCTTCTGTCAAAGATCACCACCCTATGCATTTTGTTTTCTAATGCCTGACAACAATTGTTTCATATATTTTGTACAGTTTCATAGTTTGCAATAGGAGTGTAATTCCTATACCAGTTATTCCATCATGGCCAGAGGTAGATATCCCAGAAATGGATCTTGAACTCAACTCTAAAACTTAGGTTTCTCCATCATTCTTTGGGAGTAAGAAGATATCCTTTTAATTATAAGGAAATATTTTATAATAGATGAATATAAACTTGCAGTTTCCTTCTCTAGAAAATACTAGAGGAGAACATTTCTGCTAGATCTACCTTCTTATCCCATTCTCCAAGACCATTTCTATGCTGGCTACTAAGACCATACAAATGATGCCTTCTTTCTACCAGAGATAATAATAGCTGTCTTCTCTTGTATGGTTTCTATTGCCAGGCAATGTGCCAATAGATTTACATATATTTTATTTTATTTTATGTTCATAGCAGCCCTATTTTCCCTGATTTACATTTTTATTTTTATTTTATTTATTTATTTATTTCTATTTTTGGCTGCATTGGGTCTCAGTTGTGGCATGCAGGCTCTTCCTTGTGGTGTGCAGCCTTCTCTCTAGTTGCGGCTTGTGGGTTTTCACTTTCTAGTTGTGGCACGTGGGTTCCAGAGCGTGTGGGTTCTGTAGTTTGTGGCACGCAGGCTCTCTCGTTGAGGTGTGTGGGCTCAGTAGTTGTGGTGCACGGGCTTAGTTGCCCGGCAGCATGTGGGATCTTAGTTCCCTGACCAGGGATCAAACCCGTGTTCCTTGCATTGGAAGGTGGATTCTTTACCACTGGACCACCAGGGAAGTTCCCCTTCCCTGTTTTACTTTTAAGGAA
Organism: Balaenoptera acutorostrata; assembly: GCF_949987535.1. Lineage (NCBI taxonomy): Eukaryota > Metazoa > Chordata > Mammalia > Artiodactyla > Balaenopteridae > Balaenoptera > Balaenoptera acutorostrata. The sequence continues at coordinate 63,902,885 of NC_080070.1, forward strand.
ACTGAGGCTCCAAGAAGTTAGGTAACTTGTAAGTTTTCAGAGGTAGTGAAATGAAAGAACTGAAACGTAGGCCTAGGTCTGTCTGACTCTAAAGCCTCAAATGTGTATCAGTCAGGGTAGGCTAATTGCTGTAGCAGAGCACCCCTAGATCCTCAGTGGCTGAACACAATAACCATTTATGAAAGTGTTCTTATTCATATTAAATTCTAGCATTGGTTGATGGAAACTTCTGCTTCACACAATCCTTCTTTCTAGTGGCCCCATTATTCCCAGGGCCTTGGAGTTCTCTGCTGCTCCACTTCATCAGAAGACGATAAAAGAGAGTGCAGAGGATCAAGCTGGAAGATGTTAAGACTGATAAGTAGAGAATATCGCTTCTGATGACACACAATTGGGCAGAAGTCTGTTATAGAGCCCACCTACCCACAGGGAGGCTGGGGAATAGTGGTTAGCTATGTACTTAGGAGGAAAAGGGAATGGGTTTCAGTGAACAACTAGCTAGTCCCTACCACACCACATTAAGCCAAATTCTCTCCTAAGTTCCTCCTTGGGGAGCATTTATACACTTTGCTCTAAATTTAGCTTTTCTAGGCTGGGGACCTGTTTTAGTGTCATAGATAATTCTCTAGGCAAGTGAAAGTTAACAGAAATCATATCCTGAGAGGATGTGGATCTTTAGTTCATGTATCACATTGTCCCTCATCAGGCCAATAATTATCACCATCATCATTATCATCATCATTCCCAATTTTAAGCAATGCATTTTTGATAATTTTTGACATTTTAATCTACGGTTACTATCTACATTATTTTAATTAAGACACTAAACTTCCTCTCCCACCACTGTCATCTATCATGCCCTTGCACCTGGGCCACCATGGAGTCAATGCCTTGTTTTCTTGGCCTTTATCTTGCCCAAGTATCAGGCTTTCAGAATGGTGTCTTCCAGTGAAACTCTGAGTCTGTAAACACAAAATGAGTATCAAGAACTTTCTAACTGCCCTGAACAATATCAGTGCTAAATTAATAGTCAAAAAATAATCACAAGTATGAGGAGGACACTTCCAAAAAGAACTGGCTTAGATTCCTTTGGGAAATGGTAGTGACACCTGGGAAACCAACAGTTAACTGAAAAAGAGGCAAATTTGAAGAGCACTTTAGTCAACTTGCTTTGCTCAGCCCACCTGGGTCTTTCTTTTGATTTAAGTACATTTCCCATCTGTTTGGTTGGAGTGTTTGAAGCAGTTCCCTGGATTTCATTCCAATCGCACCTGCCCTAATCCAGGACCTCCTTTTCCCTCCTTCTGGCAACACATCCAGATTTTCTCTGTCTTTAGTGTCTTCCTTCTTAATTCATCCTACAGAAGACTGCCATTATCTTTGAAAGTGCAGTTCACATTATGTCTTATTCTTGCTCACAAATTTTCAACGGCGCGCTGTCTCCAGTTTCTTCCCTCATCTACCCTCTGATCCAGCCAGACTGGTGCCCTTTGTGTTCCCAGAACTTGTTCCATGTAATCCCATACTTGCGCTATCATGAATGCCACCCCAGATACCTGGATACCTTCTCATTCTCATCTCCACTCTTCAAAATCCTACCCTGTTTTCAGGGCACAAGTAAAATTTTATCTCTTCTGTGAAGTCTGCACCCATGTTTCTGGTTAAATAAATCCCTCTCTTGCTTGTATTTGGGTAGCACTTTGTACTAGTTACAGTGTGCTTTGTGTCCCATCTTCCCCAGTAGATCATAAACTTCTGGGGAGTAGGTGTCTTGTGAACCTTCTGATGCATCTCCCACAGTCCTAAGTTGTGGTTCACTGAAGATTAGAAATGCTTACTGGGCAAAATTAAAAGAAGTATGTGACATCAACTGTACAAAGACCTTTTCCCTGAATTAACCTGAAAACTAATAACAGACTACCTCAAAATAATTTGATAGTATGCTTGAGATAATCTATTTAGGCATAACCTAAAAGTACATTTAAATGGTCTCTTTTAAATAAAAAAACAAATGCTTCAAACAGTTAATTTTTAAATAGATCTATAGTATCTTTTAATAGTCTGTATTTCCTTAAAGATAATATTAAGTAGGAAGAATGGTTAGAACTATTTCTATAAAATGTACTGTGATTTCAAATTTCCAAAAAGACGTCCTGAATGATAGGTATTGAGCGTCCCTGGGATGATGCCACTGCAGGCGGCTACTTTAGCAATGTCCTGGATACAATTTTGCATCTAGATTGTCTTTGCCCAGGAGAGGCACAACTTTTGTTGGAAAGCACAACTGTTGGTGCAGTGGGGCAATTGGAAAGTGTTACATTGGAGGGAGATCCTTCAGAGAGAATGTGTATCTTCATCAAAATTCTAAATGCATTGAAACTGTCATTCAAAGAGTTAACATCTGTGAAGAATAAAAAATGCAATGGAGAGGTTTCAGGCAAAGCATGGGGAGACTGATAAAATTATCAGTGAATTAAATTCAGACAGATGGCTTTGGAAAGGAATGAAGTACACAAACCTTCCGTGGAGTATAATGACTCTCATTCTGACAGGGGCTTTGTCAACAGGGTAAGCCTTTTTTAAAAAAAGAAGAATATCTGGATTTTAAAGCAACTGGAAGTCAGCTTCTTCTCCTTTTCTGAAGGTGTTGTTTAGTACTGAAAGCAACACAACAACAAAACCTGATAGAGTCTGGACCATCTCAGAGTCTAAATTGCCTGGTGTAGGTGCACAGCCTGGTGGAAGGCACATGTAGGCACCCTGGGTGCTGTTCCTTCTCATTGTCCTCAGACTTGCTGCCCACATCAATGGGTCCTTGGCAGCTAAAATATTTCTACAGAGCAGAGGCCAGTCATTAGCTCTGCTTACAACAGCGGGATGACAAGAGAACCTTTCGGCCATTAAACACACTCGTGCACACATATGCACACTGAATAAAGAGAAATCAACTGATTTTTGCTCTTTAAAATTTCAATTTTTATCATTGTTGGTTACATTAAAAAATAGAGCTCCTAGAAAAAGTATCCTAGTTGATACTCACTATCCTTCTACATATAGATAAAAATGACGAGAAAATAGTATGTTATTTCTCTCTCAGGGTTTCTTTTCCTTACTGTTTCTATTTCATCTTCACTTATTTGGCTCTAGGGACCCCCTCTTTCAGGTGACAGGCCCTGGCGTATTCACGCTTGGATGAGGATGGCCAGGTTGCTTCTAAGCAATGGACGTTGCCTTTGTTCCAGACCAGATGTTCTGTCTCTCCCTGGTAACAGTTTGCATTGTGGTGCCTTATTATCCAGCACTCTCTGGAACTGGTGCCAGGGTAGCCTCAGAATCTGCCAAGAGCAGCGCTGAATCAATGAGACAGCTGGCAGCCTCCCTGGGGAGGGAACATTTTTACCTTTTTGATTCATGCAGTCTCCGCTAGTTCTGATCCAGGATGCCATGAATGATTTTTCTTAGCGACAGGTAAGAACAAAAAAGCTTTGTAACCTAATTCAATAGAAGCTGGAGACTCAGTGTGCGACTGATTTAAAGGAGAAGACGATGAAGAGGAAGTGTACACACAGTCCATTGCATTTTCTCCATAATCAACATCTATGCTTCTGCCTGTGTTGGAGTTGTCAGGTTTGCTGGGAAGAGAAGCTTGAGAATCAAGAGTATTGTGTTTATTGACCTAGGATTAGGATTTTAATCATGTCTCTGAGATTGCATGTTATCTACGAAAACAAGAAGATTACTCTTTTTTAATATTTTAGCTATAAAATTCACTGATCTATTGCTAACTTGGCTAAAAATTCAAGGTTACTTTAATGGGTTTGTTCACATCATTCAGGCTTTAATGTTTCGAATACATTTATTTATCAGGGCTATGAATTTGGGTAAAAATCATCCGTGTTTACACTCAAGCAAAGGATGACAGCTCAGTTTGGGTCCTCGCCCTAGGTCATACACATGTCAGCACACTTTTTGAGTCAACAAGAACACTAGTCCTGAACACCCTGTTCTCCCACTGCCCCATGAAAGCAGGCCAGTTCTTAAGCGATTGTAGTCAAGAAGGCCATTAGGAGATGAGATGGCATAGTACCTGAGCTCCAGTCCTGGTGTGACTGAGAGGAAAAAAATGTGACAGTAACAGAATTCAGGGACCTTGCAGTGTATCATCCCTATCAATCATGGCAGACGTATTGGGCAATATGATGGATGACACCCAACCACTGACCTTGGTGGGTTAGCCTTTGTCACATAAGTACCAGAATAAGTCAAAGCAGTGGGTCAACCCACCATCAAATAAGAGCGATAAGCTGTGACAGCAGCAGAGGGAAAATGAACATTAGTGTCAAATGTTGTCCATATTTCTGAAGAGCAGTTATCTTATTGTTCAACCATTGAATGGGATGGGTTATTTCAGGAAGAGGGAAAATCAATCATCAATGCATGCTTGTGGCAGTATGAGTTTTCCTCTCTTAACTAAGGTATAACTTAGAGTAGTTGGTCTGTAAAGTAGGCACTCTCATAGGGTGAAAACTATTATAACATAGATTTCTTTACTTAAAACCTGAGAAAAATTAGTCTAACCAGTGAACAAACCCCATACAAACCAAAGTTTCAACTCCATTTACAAGACATTGCCTCATCTACGTGCAGTTCAACATTCAGTTGGTGACAGACGGCTTGGTTTGGGAATAGAAATAATTTAGCCTGGGATTCCTGGTGATTTTCCCATGATGGTCTTAGAATTTGTCTCTCAAGCATTCTCCCAAAGCTTCACACTTACAAATGACCTACCCCAAATCTATTTTCTCAGTTTACATTTTATTTGATTGGTCATAGAAAGTAAGGAGAAATTTTCAATAAGATATCTCAGTGTGCAGCAGGACATGTGGAAGGCTCAATGGCTACAGAGGATAAAGGAAACAGAGAAAAGGTTATGATCAACTTGCTTTTCATCAAAAAGTGAGGTTAGAACAGACTGAAGCAAAACCTGCCCGTTTATTTTCCAGATGGCTTTGTGCCATGTGATAAGGGATTCTATCAGCTTTATCAGTGGTAAGAGTTAGTCGCTCTAACCATACCCCTAAGCCAGTGGAATCACTGAAAATACTGTATCATATCTTTTGGAATCAACATTTAAAAAGCAAGAGACCCAGATATCATGTGATTCTCTTTCCTTCCAAGCCGAAATATTCAGGTTGGCATCCTGAGGCACTCAGTCAAGGGGAGTAGACCAGGTGGTGCATTAACAGTTAAGGGTCAGACCCTGCATCATTCTAATCCAGCCCATTCGCATTGCTATGCATTCCATCCCCCCCAAATATCTTCTGTGTGCTTCCCACCGTTCCAGCCATCAGTACAAAGGGTGTTTTAAGGCAAACAAACGAGATACTGTTTATCATAGCAGGCTTTGTAACTTTTGGAACTTCAGGAGGCGGGTACAAGCTGAAAATGCATATAGAGTCAGGAAAGATTTAGGGCAGAAAAGGAGCAATATATTATATGCATAGCGGCTTTATTAAGGAGAGAAAATCCCCAGGGGTGTTTCAGAGCGAACCTTCCCTCTTTTGAGATTGATGTCAGGGAGGATGAACATATCCTCTCATGGGTGACCTGATATAAGCCATTTGTCTGATCCAGCAAGATATTTCTTATATTCTCTAGTTCTTGATATGGGAGTAGACACTGAGAAGTCAAAGCATCTGGATGCATTGTGTTTGGCTGTGTGGACTACTGTACACAGAAAAAGATAAAAGTGTAAGCCCTGATGGTATTCTGGGTGCATTTCTCTCCTTTCTGGATGAATGCCTAAGATGTTGCTAGACTGAAAGCTGAATTGGTTCTCTTGGTAGTTCCCATTCTTCTCAACTGCAGGATTTATAAAACATTGCTCTTTCGGTCTAGGTATAATTTTGGGATCACATCATGATAACTCTATGTGTGTGCCGGGAGGGCAAAGTTGCAAAGCAATTACTCAGCAGTGCTGGGGAAAGAAGCAATTACTGGAACACATTTTAGCCCCGCTTGTCAGAGTGAGTTTCACTTGGGCACAAGGGAAGCATTTAACTTGGGCAGCATCCCTTTTTGGAGGCTTAATTTAGTTTTTTCTTCCCTTTAATTGTGTGATTCCAATATTTTAGCTACAATCCCTAGGCTGTAAGAACCTTTAAACAGCTCTTGATTATGAAGCAGGGCATGGGTTTTGAAGAAGAATAAACAGGGAGCTGTATAATTTATAGGAAAACTGCATGATGGACTTTTCTTCTCAAAGAACATTGGGTTTACACTGGCACAAGCCAAATACCTTTGTAATGAATAATCAGTAATCAGCAGCAGCTACAGTAAGTGCTTGAAATTTTTTCTTTTATGTGCTATGAGTCCATAAATTAAGCATCTGATTCTGATTGCTGTCACGAATGCATACACATATTGCCACCCAACCCCACTGCTCAGATCTCCTGCATCAGCTCATGCTCAGTATAGAACATTACGAAAAGTAGAAGGCAAGTCTCTTTTAATATGTTCAATTTCCATCTACTTTAAATACCATAATGGGAAAAGAGTGTTGACAGTACATTCCACTTTCCTATTTGGATCTAGATCACAGTTTGGATTTGAAGACAGCAGTGTTATGTTCTAGAATGTAAGAAAAAGAGTCTATATCAAGAGCCATTAAAATGAACTGAATTGCCAAGGTGGTTTACAAATATTATTATTATTATTTAGCAGAGATTTATCTAAATTGTAAGCTTTCAACTTGCTCATTCCACTAAGATTTTGCATATGCTATTTTCATCGCTTGGAGTGTATCCTCCCTTTTTCTATTCTCTGCTTCTCAAGATTTCTAATTCTAACCAAAAACCCAGACAAAATACTTTAGGAAATTATTCTTTTCTAATCTCTTCTGCAACCAGATCCTTTTCAGTCCCCTACTTAATGATTCGTTGGCTGCTGTGAAGTTAATGTGAACAGATAGCTATTAATTTATAACTGTGACGCTTTCTAATAGTTTAAGAGTATTTTTAAAAACATAAACATATTTTCTATTTGGAACAATGTTACATGTGGTAGTTATGGCTCCAGGCCAAGTCACAAAATCTATTGAATCCAAAGTATGGGTTAAGTGCAAATATTTAAAATTAAAAAGTAGCATCAGAAAATGATATTGCAATATTGACAATAAAATAAGTTATTAGAGCCTTACCTATGCCAGCACTATTTTAAGTCATTTACAGGTATTAATTAATTGGCTTCACAATATTCCTGTAAGTACTATGATTTTCATCATTTTACAGAGGAGGAAACTGAGGCACAAGAAGGTTTAAGCAACTTCTCATGTTTGCATAGCTAATATGTGGTTGGGCTGAAATTTGAGTCGAAGTTTAACACAAACTCTTATGATTTTAACTGCAGTGTTAATTGTATTTAATTTTAAAAAAAATTGTGGTAATTGAGGTATGGAAGAAAGCAAACTTAGAAGACAACTTCAGTAAATATATTCAGAAGATAACTTTGAAACCCTAGTTGCTTTAGAAGTTGGAAAAAATTATTCTATTGAAGTCTAAACAGTTGCTGCTTTCTTATCAAGTTTTTTTGACTTACAAAAGCAATAGAGAGAAAAGGATTTAAAGACAGCAAAAGAAAGCAAGATAAAATTTTTTTAATGTGAATTTGGTAAGAATTCAAAACAGAAAAGAGAAAGGGAATTAAAGAGAAATTAAGAGAAACCGAAAAACTTTTAAAAAGTAAACAATAAGCATGGAAGAGAAATATATGGAATTGTAACTTATGCCCAAGTTCCCTAATGAATGATCCAAGAAAGAAGAAAAAAAAAGGACCTATGGGATCTGATAGTTTCCTCAAAGACCCACTAGGTGGCAGTGTTGTCCGAGACAGCTTTGTGGCCAAGGCTGCTTAGTCAGGGTCTAGGATTTGTAGGGGAAGTGAAGTGAGAAATATATATGGGATGTTTATTATTCAGTTGTCATAATTTGGAGAATGCCTTAATGATTGTCACTTATTACCTTTGAATTTTTTTAGTTTTTTTTTTTTAATTCAGTAAATTATAGTATTTTAGGGACAGAGAATATTGTATCTTCCACAGAGCATGAAGTTGAGTTTTCATATTTGGAAAAATGGCTGAGGTCATTCCTACAGAGTGAAAAAGCTAAACTTCGCCATGGGAGAATCACCTTCCTACTCAAGATACTTCCTCACCCAGGTAAGTTTCTTACTGCATCTCAAGTAGTGATCTGAACATCATATTCACCCAATTGGTATTGTTGAATAAATATCATACAGCATTTGAAACCTTGATTTTTATATAAATACAGTGATTTTTGTAGTTTAAGCCTGAAAAGTATCTGTTGTGTCATCCTGTCAGCTGAGGACAGTGATTTTTGCGGCTTCCTTTTGTATTTCACTGTTACTTGCCTGAGGAGGAAGCAACATTGAATGCAGGAAACCCAAGAGAAGATTTAGGTAGAATGTAAACACTGTAGAGAATTGAAGTGTTCAGCTGTGCATTAGGTAAGCAAAATTCCAGCAAGTCAAGATCAGCAAATTTGTGCGATGTTCTGGTAAGCCACTTCTGTTCTGCAGCCCACTCATTAATTTTCGGAAGCCTGACAGAATGGCTAAAAGGATGATCAATTTCAAGTGTCACTCCTGGTGTGTTTTTAGCCTATGTAAAAGTAGCTCCTGACAAGTAACCCTGTTAGTGCCCTCAAAATGTCTTCTATTATTAAATATTGGGAATAAGCTGAAATAATGAAACTAGCTTTTTTTCTGTCACCAGAGTGGTTGGTTTAGAAGATGATGAGATTGGTGTCTATTACTGACTTTTAGGTTGGCTTAAGCACTCAAACGAGCAAAACCCTGAGAGAAATGAACATATTTCAGGAGAACTACTTTTCCTTAATGGATCTGTGTGGAACAAATGGGATATCTCTACTCAATTTCCAAGTGATTGCATAACCTTGTTATCTAGTAGATAAAAACCTCTCTCCTCCTCCTCCCTATCTATTTTTATTCTAATGTGTTGCTTTAATTTTGGGTAGATAACTGGTGTCACCGGGACACCTGAGCTGACCCTGAAGGAGCTGTGGGTAGCCCTGTAGGTGTTTCTCTACCAGAGGAACAGGATGGAGTGTCTTTCCCTCCTTGAGTTTGCTTCTCCTCTTTTTCTCCTTCTCACTCACTCATTTTTTGCCTTCTTTTCTAGATGTCATTTTTTCCTCCTCTTCCTTTTGATAACACCTTCTACCCTTAAATGTTTAGCCCCAAACATAGGCAATGTGTAGGTATTTTGATGTCTATTGGCACTAAAGCATTTGCTGCTGTTGGTCTTAATTCCTTTTATGTCCTAATATTTGGTGAACGGATATTATTCCCAGAGCACTTGGTGAGAAAAAGGGAGAGAGTTATTGCACAACCCACTTACAGAAACTCTACTGCAAATATGTGGAAAATTCTAAGAAAGATATAGCCTTCAGGTCAGACCAACACTGCAAGGCCTTGAGGAGTGGCAAATGTGAAAACTACACACAGGGACCTGACAGTTCAAGCAAGTAAATGACATAGGCCTAGCAAGGATGGAAAAGAAGGGGAGAGCAGCTGGTCCATTCATAGGGACTCCACTGCTTCTCCTGTTCTGAATATGGGATCTGCCTGAATTTACTTGATTTGATGCCAAGTAATCCTATATATATATATATATATATATATATATATATATAGGAGATACAGATATATATATATGTGTGTGTGTGTGTATATATATATATAAAATATATATATGGTCCTGGAAAGAGAAAAAGAAAGAAAGAAAGAAAATGAAATGAAAAGAAAGGAAAAGAAAAAATTAAAGAAAAGAAGAAAAGATAAACAACAATGTATCTGCAGGCCTGGAGTACCATAGGCAGCTTGTTTGCGCTTCCTACCATAAATACTATAAATTCTGGAGATAGAATATTGTAATTTTGTTACACCTGGGAATCTTAATGTACCACAGTGTTCTGACAGAAGTTTGAGCATAAACAGTTTTCTAGATGAATGTTCATACACTCAGTTAAAACTCTCTAACTCTTCAGAATGTGAAATTCTGAACTAAGACTGGAAACAATAAACTGACTAATTAAACATCACCTACTGTTAAGATACAAACAGCTATTAATTTATAAAGCTAATTGGATTGGAATGCAGTTAACCTCAAACCAGAGTTACATTCTAATTGCTCTTTTACCTTAGAAAATATCAAAGACCACGAGATAATATTTTTATGGTGATAGTTCTTAACAAGTCATGCAGGTCTTCAATAGAAGCCTTTGTTAGAGTGCTGGTACTTGAAAGAATTTAAGTGTAACAGGCCAACTTTATGGAATTGACTCAGAGTGCATTAGAAGAAAAGGGATTTGTAAAGGACTTTTTAAAAATGCAGCCTTCATTCCATATATGCTGATATCTAAGAGTCTCATAATGTGGTTTTAAAAAATTGTGTTTTCTAGAATGCTGTCTGAAATAGATTATTTGACGAGCTGAGTTGTTTTCAATACCTTGAGCCCGTTAAGAATTGTTTCTTTTGTCTTGATAGAGCTGTCAGGCTGTTTCTAATCATGTTGGCTTTGATGCCTATCAAGAACAGACACACAAAGAGAAGGGTGGGAGACCTGTTTGCCATTTCGCTCCCTCACAGGTGCAAAGTAACCAAGTGGAAGAGCATGTAGGGACAGTGTGACATGGAGTAGAGGACACAGGGTCTTCTAGTCTGAATCCCATTGATGTTTCAGCCTTGGACTGTGAACACTTCCGTTCAGATATGTATCTCAGGTGTTTGCCCTCAAAGGAGGGTCTCAGACCTCAGGTACTCTTCCTTTCATAATCTAAATTAAAATACCCTCAAACAGACCTGGGAGTCATTTCAGTTTTCCTCATCGGTGAGCTTCCTCTAGCTTTTACCCTCTAGGTTTTACCTATAGCTTGAATCTGGGGGGCCTGCAGGGCTTTCCTGGGAGTCCCGAGCGCACCCACGTCCCTGGATTCCTCACAGCCACCCCCCACCCCCCGACCAGGAAGCGTCAGCCACAGCTTAATCCTCAACACCCAAGTTATCAGAACGCTATTTCCCCCTACAACCCCCCACCGCCGCTGCGGGCTCTCAGCGAAACTGAGCAACGCCCAGGAGCTGCGCTGAGTCCTTAAACAGGGCTCCGGGGGCCTGCAGACGTTGGCTTGGTGCTTCGGGGAGCCGCCAGCTTGCGCGCCGGTCCGGGAACCCTGAACCCGGCCTACGGGCTCCGCTCTTTGCAGGAGCCGAACTGGCATCTCCACGCTGCCAGCGCCCCGCTGCTCCTGGCGGCCTGCACAGGCCTCTCCTTGGCGCTCGTCAGTCGCGCATTCCCCCCACTGACCTTTCCTTCCGGTCTCTGTACTGGGTACCCATTTCCGGTGCAAACAATGGCTCATTAGCAGGTCCCCCTCTGTCTTTTCCAGCTTCGTGTCAGTCTGCAGCCCGTCAGCAACCTGTCACCCGCAGTTGGGAACCAGCGCTCCAGCCCCTTGTTCCCCGCGCACATCTCCTCTCTGTCCGGCGCTGGACGAGCCTCAGTGCTAGCTCAGGGCGCTCTCGTGTGGCACCAAGGCAGACAGGGTTAGGAGGACCCAATTTGGTCACCTGTCAAAGATTATGTCTCTATGAGGCAATTTCAACTAGGTTTCTAGATTTTCCCGACACCCCTCCCACCCTATTTAACACATATCCACGTGCCCACAAGCGAGAACTCTGGTAAATATGAAGCGGGATTTTAACCTGAACAACTTTAGGACTTGGAAGGCGAAGGTGTGTGTGTGGGGAGGGGGGAATATGAAATGAATGGGAAGAAAAAACGATTGCAGTTACATTGCCACCAATACACCTCCTGTGGGGAAAGTGATAAAGAAACAATGGGCTTGGAAGAAACATTCAGGAGGCTCCTTTAAGATTTTGCACAAGAGAAGCAATAATCTATTTTGTTTTAGAAATAGGCTCATTGCTTCTGAGGCCGAATGGTATTGCCATATAACTACACTTTCTTCTCTTCAAGTCTTTCACCTTTCTCTCTCCCTCTCTTTTTTTCCCCCCCTTACTAGATGTAGTAGAAACCTACTTCCTATCTCCATGGCACTGAGTTCAGTAAAGCTGCATTTCCTTGAGAGTAAGAAAAACCATGCAACCCCAAAATGTGTGTGATGTGCATATATTTCATCCCTGGGCTTGTCTTTCTGTGAGCAGTGAGTTTGAACACACACAAACACACACACTACTCCATAAAAATTTCTTTGTCATATCTGCCTAGATAGGTAATATCTTATGTAAGTAAAGTCTCTAATTAATTTTTATGACCTTGGCAGCCTTCTGTAATTCTTTTTCTTTAGCACCATTGTGTACACAGTTACCATAATATTAAAATTTTTCTAACAGTTTTTATTCCTTAATCTGCTAAACGATTTCCAATCTGTGGAACTTTAAAAATCTTTCCTTTTTCTTTTTTCTTTTGAAATCTTTTTTCCCCTTAAATGGGGAAATTTTATAATTAGGTTGCACGATAACATCGGTAAAATGAAAAAGAATTTCTCAAGATTTAACCTGTTATGTACTATCTTTAGACAGCAATTTGCAAGGTGCCTGAGAATGCACCTGAGAATTTATATGGACTGCATATTTTAAAATAATTGAAGTAATAGTTCATGGGTGGACACAGTATAAAATTCTGTAATAGTTCCAGTTTATTCATACTATTATCCTTGCCACCAGCGTCTGCTTTATTTTCTGACTGCATTTGTTAAGTATTCTCTAAAAACTGTATGAGAATTTAAACTTCTCTCTCCCAGAGGACAAGGAAAGACTGACAGATGAGGCTCTCAAGGGGTCTTTTTTGTATTTTCCCATTTTCCAATCAAGCAGTGCATTTTATGCTATTTCAGTTTTATGACTGACACAGAGTAAAGACAATTTCATCCATCTTATCTTAGTTAGGTATGTAGGCCAACTGGCATGTGCTTTTTACATTGAGAGGATTCTCACTGCTAATTGCAAACAACTTCTTTTTAAATTTCCTGGGAGTAGGATTTTTATTATATTTTAGTCTGGAAGCACAGCATTTCTCTGGTTTTGTGTGTGCATGTGTGTGTGTGTGTGTGTGTGTGTAGCCAAAAAAGGTCTCCAGAAGTCAGAAGCCCTGTCTTCCCTTTGCTTTGTTATGGGTAAATTGTAGAGGTTTCTTGATATGGATTGTGCACTTGGCATCATCTTTACAAGCACGACAGACCTTTCCACTTAGTTGCAGGATGTGTTTCCAAAGACAAATTAAATCTTTTCCACTGAGAGCAGAATCTTTTTCTTCCCAGCCAGAAAAGATCTAGTTAGCTTATGTTATTTACAGAATCCCCCATATTATGGCATAACTTTCTCATTGTGCGTCTTCAGAAATGCTGCTCACAAGATTGGGTATAATCAGGAAGTGGGTGGTATAACCAAATAGCCCTCTACTGTGTTGGGGGCAGCCTGGAACCAGAAGCTTTAGAAAACAGGTGTAAGAACTCCTTACATTTCTGTTCTCCTTTGAAGGCTGGGGGAATTTTCACAATAAAGTCTGGTATTGTTGCAAAGTCCTCCTCAAAAAATCTCCCACTCCCCCTTCAGTTAAGGAGCTCTTCATCTGTGAGGTATTGTGATTGTCGATACTTTATGCTCAGGTTAGGCTCTTATTTACCAGCCTGGAGACCTGCCAGTTATACAGATCAAGAAGAGCTTTGGTCATCTGCTTGTAGATTTTGGTGCTATGAACTTCATGGTCAGTGTTCTCTGCCAAAGAGCCCTGCAAGACAACACTCTGATGTTCGCCCTGACCCTCCTTTTTGTCTCTGGCAGCCACTCTCATCCTGTGTGGGGCAGTTCAGTGGCACCCCAGAGCCTCGGTCATCTCAGGATCCTCCCATCCTCTTGGAAGTCAGGGAGCCCATTGCACTGCAGTGTCTCCCACCAGTGTCCTGGCCTTAGGCAAAACCACCTAAGTGCTTTTCAGAGATACTAGCCCTCTTCTCACCAGTGTATTTCTCAAGGCCTGGGTGAATGAAGTGTCAGATCCCCTTGAAGGACATAGTTAGAGGGTAGATGGTTGATGAGTTGCCTATGATTAATCCATTCCAGTATTATTTCGTGAACTCTTGTATATCTTCCTGTTTATTTTAAGGGTGCTTTTTTTTTTTATGGCATCTTGACTTCATTTTGTGCTGTCCACTGTTATGTCTAGGTTTTGGGAAAATCATCCAAACACCAGTTAAACCCACTTGTAGCAACTTGAATGAGTTTATCAAATCCAGAATCTCTGGTGAATGTACTCATGCTGTGTACACTTGTTTGAGCATCTTTAGAATTCATTTCTACACATATTCCCAAGATTTTTGTAGATTCCAGCAATTCCATTGGTGTATAAGCCTTCTCCACAAGTGATTGACTTTGTCATTGTGTTCCCAAGACATTCTGGGATCTGACTCTAGTTATCAGACTAGTGGTGAAGAGAAGTGAAGGATAAAGAGAACTGATTTTTCCTTGCAAATCAATTTCTTCATATGAGGTTACTAGAGGGTCTTCAAGTATAGTAGGGGCAGTTTCATCAGACAAGGGTGGCAGTTGAAGGTTCAAAGTAAATAAAGTTCTCCAAATCTTCCCATATGTTTTACTCAGCTTGGGCTGACACAACAAAATACCATCAGCTGAGTGGCTTAAATCACAGGAATTTATTTTTCACAGTTCTGGAGGCTTGGAAATCCAAATCAAGGTGGTGGCAGCTAATACAGTTCCCAGGTGAGGGCTCTCTTCCTGGATTATAGACAGCTGCCTTCTCACTGTGTCCACACATGGGGGAGAGAGAGTGAGAAGGAGAGAGAAAGAGAGATTGCTCTCTGAGGGCACTAATATCATGATGAGGGCCCCACCCTCATGGCTTCATCTAAACTTCATTACCACCCAAAGGCCCCGTCTCCAAATACCTTCACATTGGGGAGCTTCAACATAGCACTTTTAGAGGGACACAATTCAGTCCATAGCATCATACATCCTCAGGATAGTTCTCAAAGTCCAATTACTTCCCAATGACTGTCCTAATTTTTACATATGACACATGGTGAACATATTAATTCAAATGATGTTGTGATTCAGTAATTTACAGGATAAACATCCTCAATTGTTGCTGATTTCTGACTGCCTCTGGTTGTTTGCATCCCTCCCTCAGTATTCAAAACTCCAGGTGTAAGTATATGATTGGTCGAGCCTGTGTTGCTGTTACATGCCTTGATTGTCTTCCATAGTGGGAATCAGGGCCCTAAATTCTTTGCCTCTTGGGATCTCCCCTTACTAAATCAGAAGGATGTTCAGGTGCTGTGTAGCAAAAAATCCCAATTGTTTACTATAATGATGTTCAGTTATTTTTCTTTGATTTTCTTTCTATTTTAAATGGCACTGATAAATAGCAAAGTTTCCACTTATTTCCTAGCATGGAGTTTCAGAAGTAAAGTTTTGGTGTCAAAGGTTTTATAAATTTTTTAGGATATGTGATATATCTGTCAAAATGCTTTTTAAAATTTTTGTACCAATTTATTCTCACTCCGGCAATGTTTGAGTGATCCTGTTTCACTGTGTCCTTACTCCCACTGACCTAAGACGTTTACTTTCTGTCAGCAGTCTATTATTCTTTCTTGAAAACATCACCTTTTTATCTTTTAAAAAAAACCTTAACATTTCCCTCATTCCTGTTTTGATTTCTCTGCTTTCTTCTCAAATCCCTTAAGAATACATCGGTGAGAAATGGATAGTCTCATTTCTGTGGTATTCCTGCCCAAAATACATAACCTCAGTCTGATTATGACAGAATGTCAAACCCAACCAGATATTCTACAAGAGAAGTGGCCCTCTAAAGTGTCAAGGTTATAAAAAAGACAAAAACTCAGGTACTGTCCCAGGCTAGAGGAGAGTAAAGAGACAGGACAATTAAACACAAAGTGTGGTCCTCAAGTGGGTCCTGGACCAGAAAAAGGTTATTAGTAGGAACACTGGTGAGATTTGAATAAGGTCACTAGATTAGCTAATAATATAATATCGATGTTCATTCCTGGGTTTGAGAATTGCACTGTGCTTATATAAGATGATAACATTAGGGGAAGCTGGGTGAAGGGTATATCGTGCCTTTCGGTACTATTATTGTGACTTTTATGTAAGTCTAAACATTGAAAATAAAAGTTAAATGCTTCAATATATAAATATGTTTATTTATAAAATATGCTCTGTGTACAATGTCATGGAAGACACAGCAATGGGTGGAGATGCCGGCTGGACTCAGTAGCAGGAAGGCTTTTCATTTCTAGACTTTTTCATAACTCTGTTTTACTCAGTCTTTGTTCATCCTTGTATGGTGGACTTGGGCATTGCTCTTAAACCTATGTGCAAGGTTTACTTAACTGTCAGGGGACTTTATAAAATCCATCAGTGTCTCCAGGCCAAAAGCACTGGCTCCCCTCTGGAGTCTTGTTCTGTTTTGCTTCTGCTTGTTCATTATGTTCTCCTTTTCTCCAGTGTATCTCCACAGTCTTGTTCTGTTTTGCTTCTGCTTGTTCATTATGTTCTCCTTTTCTCCAGTGCATCTCCACCCTCCGGTCCCTCCCATCTTAGGACAGACAGCTCCTCAGTGTTTCCAAGAAAATGAATACAAGTTCCTTACTAGACATATTTGATTTTTTGTTGCTGTTGACTATTAAACTTTTCTCCGAAGAACTTAAACACACTTCGCATTGTGAGGAACTCTCAAGCACTGTTTCCAGCCTATCATGTCCATTTGTTTCAGCAGTGCCTCAGGGATGTGCCTGCTTTCTCTTCTCTGCCTCTTGGGCATGAACACAGACAGCCCTGCATGTGATCACAGTGTTTACTGGCCTCTCCTGCCTCAGGAGAACACGCTTACTGATGAAAATTCTTGATGATACTTGTGTGCCCTTGGACATCATTATCACTGTAAGAGCATTGGTCAGGATAGGGTTTGCTGTCTGCAGTTTACCCAGTAGCTTTTCCACAGTGTGGCCCATGGATCACCTGTATTGAAAGTTCTAGGAGGGCTTGTAGAAGTGCACATTCATTTGGTTCCTGTCAAACCCACTACTGTGTCAGAATCACTGAAGTCACCAAGAAATCCTTGTGTGTCTGAACCATCTTCATTCTTCTCTTACTCTTGATTGAAAGCTGAAAATAATAGTAGTGTTTACTCAGAATTTGAAGAAAATGCTTGATGGCAAGAATTTCCTGGAAGAGCTGTTTCTTTCTAAATCTGGAACTGTAATTGGAGAGATAGCCAGGAAGTTTGAGTCAGAATCTCTTGGTATGAAAGCAAAGAATCTGTATTTTTTTAAAATAAGAATTTCATATTTTTGTATGTTTTGTTTCATCTGTAACCCCAACGATTTCACTCTGTGTTTGACTTTTCTGGACTTGTTTTCATACCTCCATTTCATGGGAAGAATAGTTGATTCATTCTCTGAGAATCTCTGAGAATCTCCTTTGAATTAGACACTGATACAAAGAAGAGCCAAAGTCCCTGCTTTCAAGCAATTAACACTCTGAGGCAGGACACAGACAAGTAAATAGTCAATTGCATGCCACATGAGGAGGGCTATGATGGGGGAAACACACTGGAGAGATGCCAGCTCAGCCTGGCTGCACTGGGCAGGGCTTCCTGCAAGGACTAACACCTGGGTAGGCAAGGCTTGAGGGCAGCAAGTGTGTCTATGGTTTCTGCTCTGCATGTGTGCACATGCATGCTTCTCACTGTCTATGTTAGTTTGATTTACTTCATCCATTTCTTCTCTACTATTTTCAGTTCTACTAGTTAAAAATCCCATTTGTTTCTTACATCCCACCTCCTTTCACCCTTCTTTATTTTTTTAACTAAACCCTTCTGAGGAGCCAAATCTCTCATCTCCATTGGCCTTGACCTGCCAGATTTCTCCAAGTCTCAACCACTTACTCCTTCTGCCTCGATTTCTTCCTCTGCTCCCTTGTTCTTGTTGGACTTTGAATGAGTAAATGGATGTTTCCCTTCAGGATCTTTGCATTCCTACACCCTGTACAATGGGCCCCGCCACTGACTGAAAGGGCTAATCTCTGACCCTGAATGGCAATCAATGAGGAGTTATTATTGGCCCAAAACATGCACAGTGATTTCTCCCCACTCCCTAGTGAGAGTCAGGAGCACGTGGTTTGCCACAGCCCTCTCCTGCCACAGCTCCACCCAACGCCAAGTTCTCTCAGTCTGCTTCTGGCCTCACTGGCATTAGTGAGGGTTGCCATATTGCCAGCCCTCCAGAAATATTTAAAGACTTGTTCATAAAGTATCTGTCATACTCATTGATCTCTGGATTGAGTCTCTTAGAGCATTTAAGGTGACAGTCATTTTAGTTCATTTTGGGGTCAGTTGCTGCCTTCTTTAGGGTGTTCCTAGCCCACTGGCAAATTATCTTCTGATTGGCCCTCCCCATACTTTCTTTCTCCTTTGGAAACCATACACATCTCAATCTCCTTTTCATTCTCTTCCTTGAGGTAGGTTTCAAGGTAGGGCCAATGTAAGATATTGAAGCATTAAATATTTGGGAGGTGTTGAGCTAAGGAAAGATTCAAAATGTGGTCAGGAAGAGTGACTCAAGTGTGTGCTGGGCACCTGTATAAGACACTCCTCTGAACCACTTTACATCCTCTTTACTCTTATCCAGGCTTCAGTGACTAGCTCTGTGCGTTGTTCAGGAAGCTTCTCACAGGGGTCATCTGGTGGTACCTCACCTCACGGGCTGCGTATATCATGCTTCCTGCCTCTAGTGCCAAGAGCTTGACCTCCACCCAAGCTCTGGAGGTGGAGTTATCCTTGACCACTGGAGACAGAAGCTAATTGATAAGGTGCATCAGTCTCTCTTGTGTCTCTGGGGTGGGCAGTTCTGACATTTCCTAAGGCTCCTCAAAAGGTCACAGGAGGATCAAGCATGAGTCACCTACAGCAGTGACAAACTCAGTAATGCATCTTTGTATTGTTCTTTCCTGTTTCTCTGTTTCACTCTCATTGGTCCCTCACTGCTGCTCACTGGGCCATAGACTGTGCTCAAGACCTTGCTTTCAGGGGTATCTCAGACTGTGACATCCTGAGCAATTTTAGCACATATGCTTAATAAAGCCACATTTCTCCCTTTTTTTTTTTTTCACTTTAGGAGCTTTGGGCGTCATTATTGAAGCACCAGGAACATATTACTCTATTTTTTTTGTTTCTCCCTCCTTTTCACATATTTCTCCTCTCCTTTTATTCAACAAATATTCATTGAACACTTACTATGGGCTAAGCATTATTCTACGATTTTAAGGTACATCAATGAATAAAACAGACAAAGATTCCTGCCCTTGTGAAGCTTACATTCTAGGGAAGGGAAGAGGCAATAAGCAGTAAATCACTATGTGATAAGTAAATCACAAAGTGTGCTGGAAGTTGATAAAAGCTATGAGAGAAATGAAAGTTAAAAGTGGGTAAGAGGGAACCAAGCATACCAGGGGTTGAAGGGGGTTACAAATATAAATAGGATGATTGAAGTTGGTTTAAAGAGAAGATGACAGTCGATTAAAGACTTAAGGGAGAGGAGGAAGTTATCTACACAGATAATGGGAAGAAGAACTTTGCATCAGAGGTAACTGCTGTGCAAGGGCTCTCAGGCTGGAGCAGGCATGCCATAATCAAGGAACAGCAGGAGTGAACTTCTTTTCTCCAGGGTGTTTTGCTTTTTGCTATTGGCTACTCACCTTAAGGCAGGTGTGAGCTTCACACACCGTGAGTTTCTCTGTCTGATTATTCATAGCTCCTGCTCAGTTTCCCATGAACTTCTAATTCCTTTACATTGTTCTCCTTGTTTTCCTCTTATTCCTCTGCACTCCTAGGAATATCTTGCCATTTCTTTAGAAGTAATCTCAGTTGTATGTATCATTCCTCTCATGAGGATGGAGCAACCATGTTTGCTTTTATTCTGTAAGATGAGAAGGAGAAGGAATATCCCAATTTTGTAAAGAGGCTAAAACACAGGAGATTTGTGGTTGACCCAAGTGAGGGAACTTCCAGTCTCATGCACAATGGATTTTTGCAGTTTGATGGTACAAAAATAAAACCTCACATCCCTTAGGATGGCTACTATTAAAACCCAAAACCACAAAAACAGAAAACAAGCATTGTCAAGTATGTGGAGAAATTGGAATACTTGTGCACTGTTGGTGATAATGTAAAGTGGTGCAGCTGCTGTGGAAGCACAGTATGATGATTCCTTAATAAATTGTAAATAGAATTACCATACGGTCTAGCAATTCCACTTCTGGGCATATACCCAGAAGAATTGAAAGCAGGGTCTTGAAGAGATATTTGTATATCCATGTTTATAGCAGCATTATTCACAATAGCCAAAAGGTGGAAGTAACTCAGTGTTCATCAGCAGACGAGTGGACAAACAAGATGTGGTATGTACATATAATGGAAGGTTATTTAGACTTAAAAAGGAAGGAGCTCTCATCCACCAGAGGGCAGACAGCAGAAGCAAGAACTACAATCCTGCAGCCTGTGGAACAAAAACCACATTCACAGAAAGATAGACAAGATGAAAAGGCAGAGAGCTATGTATCAGATGAAGGAACAAGATAAAACCCCAGAAAAACAACTAAATGAAGTGGAGATAGGCAACCTTCCAGAAAAAGAATTCAAAATAATGATAGTGAAGATGATCCAGGACCTTGGAAAAACAATGGAGGCAAAGATCAAGAAGATGCAAGAAATGTTTAACAAAGACCTAGAAGAATTAAAGAACAAACAAACAGAGATGAACAATACAATAACTGAAATGAAAACTACACTAGAAGGAATCAATAACAGAATAACTGAGGCAGAAGAACGGATAAGTGACCTGGAAGACAGAATGGTGGAATTCCCTGCTGTGGAACAGAATAAAGAAAAAAGAATGAAAAGAGCTGAAGACAGCCTAAGAGACCTCTGGGACAACATTAAATGCAACAACATTCGCATTATAGGGGTCACAGAAGGAGAAGAGAGAGAGAAAGGACCCGAGAAAATATTTGAAGAGATTATAGTTGAAAACTTCCCTAACATGGGAAAGGAAATAGCCATCCAAGTCCAGGGAGCGCAGAGAGTCCCATACAGAATAAGTCCAAGGAGAAACACACCAAGACACATGGTAATCAAACTGGCAAAAATTAGAGACAAAGAAAAATTATTGAAAGCAGCAAGGGAAAACGACAAATAACATACAAGGGAACTCCCATAGGTTAACAGCTGATTTCTCAGGAGAAACTCTACAAGCCAGAAGGGAGTGGCATGATATACTTAAAGTGATGAAAGGGAAGAACCTACAACCAAGATTACTCTACCTGGCAATAATCTCATTCAGATTTGATGGAGAAATCAAAATCTTTACAGACAAGCAAAAGCTAAGAGAATTCAGCACCACCAAACCAGCTCTACAACAAATGCTAAAGGAACTTCTCTAAGTGGGAAACACAAGAGAAGAAAATAGCCTACAAAAAAACCTCCAAAACAATTAAGAAAATGGTCATAGGAACATACATATCAATAATTACCTTAAACGTTAATGGATTAAATACTCCAACCAAAAGACACAGGCTTGCTGAATGGATACAAAAACAAGACCCATCTATATGCTGTCTACAAGAGACCCACTTCAGACCTAGGGACACCTACAGACTGAAAGTGAGGGGATGGAAAAAGATATTCCATGCAAATGGAAATCAAAAGAAAGCTGGAGTAGCAATACTCATATCAGATAAAATAGACTTTAAAATAAAGAATGTTATAAGAGACAAGGAAGGACACTACATAATGATCAAGGGATCAATCCAAGAAGAAGATACAACAATTATAAATATATATGCACCCACCATAGGAGCACCTCAATACATAAGGCAACTGCTAACAGCTATAAAAGAGGAAATCGACAGCAACACAATAATAGTGGGGGACTTTAACACCTCACTTACACCAATGGACAGATCGTCCAAAATGAAAATAAATAAGGAAACAGAAGCTTTAAATGACACAATAGATCAGATAGATTTAATTGGTATTTATAGGACATTCCATCCAAAAACAGCAGATTACACTTTCTTCTCAAGTGCTCACGGAACATTTTCCAGGATAGATCACATCTAGGGTCACAAATCAAGCCACAGTAAATTTAAGAAAATTGAAATTATATCCAGCATCTTTTCTGACCACAACGCTATGAGATTAGAAATGAATTACAGGGAAAAAAACGTAAAAAACACAAACACATGGAGGCTAAGCAATACGTTACTAAATAACCAAGAGATCACTGAAGAAATCAAAGAGGAAATAAAAAAATACCTAGAGACAAATGACAATGAAAACGGGACGATCCAAAACCTGTGGGATGCAGCAAAAGCAGTTCTAAGAGGGAAGTTTATAGCTATACAAGCCTACCTCAAGAAACAAGAAAAATTTCAAATAAAGAATCTAACCTTACACTTAAAGGAACTAGAGAAAGAAGAACAAACAAAACCCAAAGTTAGCAGAAGGAAGAAAATCATAAAGATCAGAGCAGAAATAAGTGAAATAGAAACAAAACAATAGCAAAGATCAATAAAACTAAAAGCTGGTTCTTTGAGAAGATAAACAAATTTGATAAACCATTAGCCTGACTCATCAAGAAAAAGAGGCAGAGGACTGAAATCAATAAAATTAGAAATGAAAAAGGAGAAGTTACACAGACACTGCAGAAATACAAAGCATCCTAAGAGACTACTGCAAGCAACTCTATGCCAATAAAATGGAAAACCTGGAAGAAATGGACAAAATCTTAGAAAAGCACAACATTCCAAGACTGAACCAGGAAGAAACAGAAAATATGAACAGACCAATCACAAGTAATGAAATTGAAACTGTGATTAAAAATCTTCCAACAAACAAATGTCCAGGACCAGATGGCTTCACAGGTGAATTCTATCAAACATTTAGAGAAGAGCTAACACCTATCCTTCTCAAACTCTTACAAAAAGTTGCAGAGGGAGTAACACTCCCAAATTCATTCTACAAAGCCACCATCACCCTGATTCCAAAACCAGAAAAAGATATCACACAAAAAAGAAAATTATAGACCAATATTACTGATCAACATACATGCAAAAATCGTGAACAAAATACTAGCAAACAGAATCCAACAACACATTAAAAGGATCATACACCATGATCCAGTGGGATTTATCCCAGGGATGCAAGGATTCTTCAATATACGTAAATCAATCAATGTGATACACCATTTTAACAAACTGAAGAATAAAAACCATATGATCATGTCAATAGATGCAGAAGAAGCTTTTGACAAAATTCAACACCCATTTATGATAAAAGCTCTCCAGAAAGTGGGTATAGATGGAACCTACCTCAACATAATAAAGGCCATATATGACAAACCCACAGCAAACATCATTCTCAGTGGTGAAAAACTGAAACCATTTCCTCTAAGATCAGGAACAAGACAAGGATGTCCACTCTCAGCACTATTATTCAACACAGTTTTGGAAGTCCTAGCCATGGCAATCAGAGAAGAAAAAGAAATAAAAGGAATACAAATTGGAAAAGAAGAAGTAAAACTGTCACTGTTTGCAGATGACATGATACTATACATAGAGAATCCTAAAGATGCCACCAGAAAACTACTAGAGCTAATCAATGAATTTGGTAAAGTTGCAGGATACGAAATTAATGCACAGAAATCTCTTGAATTCCTATACACTAATGTTGAAAAATCTGAAAGGGAAATTAAGGAAAAACTCCCATTTACCATTGCAACAAAAAGAATAAAATACCTAGGAATAAACCTACCTAGGGAGACAAAAGACCTGTATGCAGAAAACTATAAGACACTGATGAAAGAAATTAAAGATCATACCAACAGATGGAGAGATATACCATGTTCTTGGGTTGGAAGAATCAATATTGTGAAAATGACTATACTACCCAAAGCAATCTACAGATTCAATGCAATCCCTATCAAATTACCAATGGCATTTTTTACAGAACTAGAACAAAAAGTCTTAAAATTTGTATGGAGACACAAGAGACCCCGAATAGCCAAAGCAGTCTTGAGGGAAAAAACCGGAGCTGGAGGAATCAGACTCCCTGACTTCAGACTATACTACAAAGCTACAATAATCAAGACAATATAGTACTGGCAGAAAAACAGAAACATAGATCCATGGAATAAGATCAACCCACGCACCTATGGTCAACTAATCTATGACAAAGGAGGCAAGGATATACAATGGAGAAAAGACAGTCTCTTCAATAAGTGGTGCTGGGAAAACTGGACAGCTACATGTAAAAGAATGAAATTAGAACACTCCCTAACACCATACACAAAAATAAACTCAAAATGGATTCGAGACCTAAATGTAAGACTGGACACTATAAAACTCTTAGAGGAAAACATAGGAAGAACACTCTTTGACATAAATCACAGCAAGATCTTTTTTTGATCCACCTCTTAGAGTAATGGAAATAAAACCAAAAATAAACAAACGGGACCTAATGAAACTTCAAAGCTTTTGCATAGCAAAGGAAACCGTAAACAAGATGAAAAGACACCCCACAGAATTGGAGACAATATTTGCAAACGAATCAATGGACAAAGGATTAATCTCCAAAGTATATAAACAGCTCATGCAGCTCAATATTAAAGAAAGAACCCAATCCAAAAATGGGCAGAAGAGCTAAATAGACATTTCTCCAAAGAAGACATACAGATGGCCAAGAAGCACATGAAAAGCTGCTCAACATCACTAATCATTAGAGAAATGCAAATCAAAACTACAATGAGGTATCACCTCACACCAGTTAGAATGGGCATCATCAGAAAATCTACAAACAACAAATGCTGGAGAGGGTGTGGAGAAAAGGGAACCCTCTTGCACTGTTGGTGGGAATGTAACTTGATACAGCCACTATGAAGAACAGTATGGAGGTTCCTTAAAAAACTAAAAATAGAATTACCATATGACCCAGCAATCCCACTATTGGGCATATACCCAGAGAAAACCATAATTCAAAAAGACACATACACCCCAGTGTTCATTGCAGCACTATTTACAATAGCCAGGTCATGGAAGCAACCTAAGTGCCCATCGACAGACGAATGGATAAAGAAGTGGTGGTACATATATACAATGGAATATTACTCAGCCATAAAAATGAATGAAATTGGGTCATTTGTAGAGACGTGGATGGATCTAGAGACTGTCATACAGAGTGAAGTTAGTCAGAAAGAGAAAAACAAATATCGTATATTAACGCATATATGTGGAACGTAGAAAAATGGTACAGATGAACTGGTTTTCAGGGCAGAAATTGAGACACAGATGTAGAGAACAAACGTATGGACACCAAGGGGGGAAAGCGGCGGGGGGGTTGGGTGGTGGTGTGATGAATTGGGCGATTGGGATTGACATGTATACACTGATGTGTATAAAATTGATGACTAATAAGGACCTGCTGTTTAAAAAATAAAATAAAATTCAAAAATTAAAAAAAAAAACAAAAGGAAGGAAATGCTGATATATGCTTCAACATGGATGAACTAAGTGAAACAAGCCACTCATATGACAAATACTGTATGATCACACTTATATGAGATACCTAGAGTAGTAAAACTCATAGACACAGAAAGTGGGAGGGTGGTTGCCAGGGGAGGGGAGAATGGAGAATTGTTTAATGAGTATAGAGTTTCAGTTTTGAAAGATGAAAAGATTTCTGGAGATTGGTTGTCCAACAATGTGAATTTATATAACTACTGAACTGTATACCTAAAAATGATTAAGATGGTACCAGCAATCCCACTACTGGGCATACACCCCAAGAAAACCATAATTCAAAAAGATACATGTAGTGCTTCCCTGGTTTTGCAGTGGTTAAGAATCCACCTGCCAATGCAGGGGACACGGGTTCGAGCCCTGGTCCGGGAAGATCCTACATGCTGCGGAGCAACTAAGCCCGTGTGCCACAACTACTGAGCCTGTGCTCTAGAGCCTGCAAGGCACAACTACTGAGCCCACGTGCCACAACTACTGAAGCCCGAGTGCCTAGAGTCCATGCTCCGCAACAAGAAAAGCCACTGCAATGAGAAGCCCGTGCACTGTGATGAAGAGTAGCCCATGCTCACTGCAACTAGAGAAAGCCTGCATGCAGCAGTGAAGACCCAATGCAGACAAATATAAATAAATAAAATAAATTTAAAAAAAATTAAAGCTACATGGATACATGTACCACAATGTTCACTGCAACACTATTTACAATAGCCAGGACATGGAAGCAACCTAAATGTCCACTGACAGTTGAATGGATAAAGAAGATGTGGCACATATATACAATGGAATATTACTCAGCCATAAAAACAATCGAAATTGAGTTATTTGTAGTGAGGTGGATGGACCTAAAGACTGTCATACAGAGTGAAGTAAGTCAGAAAGAGAAAAACAAATACCGTATGCTAACGTACATACATGGCATCTAAAAAAACGGTACTGATGAACTTAGTGGCAGGGCAGGAATAAAGACACAGACGTAGAGAACGGGCGGACTTGAGGACACAGTGGGGGAAGGGTAAGCTGGGGCAAAGTGAGAGAGTGGCATGGACATATATCCACTACCAAATGTAAAATGGATGGCTAGTGGGAAGCTGCTGCATAGGCACAGGGAGATCAGCTCGATGCTTTGTGACCCCCTAGAAGGGTGGGATAGGGAGGGTGGAGGGAGGCTCAAGAGGGAGGGAATATGGGGATATATGTATACATATAGCTGATTCACTTTGTTGTACAGCAGAAACTCACACAACATTGTAAAGCAGTTATACTCCAATAAAGATACATAAAAAAAGAATAGTAAAAACTTAAAAATGGTTAAGATGGTAAATTTTACGTTATGTATGTTTTATCACAATTTGAAAAATCTAATATCACTGGAAGTTTTCAAAAGGCTTTGATAACCAGTTGATGGATAATACTTTGAGAATCATTAGACTAGAAGAATTATCCATATCCAAAATCTTGTCATCAGTTTGCTAGTCCAGACTCTAGACTGTTTTGGGGGTTTGTCTGGCCACACTGGAACTGTGCTAGTGAGTATTAAACAGGGGAAGAGGGAAAAATCAATCCAATCCAGGGGAAGAGGGAAAAATCAATCCAAGGCTTAGATGATCTGCTTGAGTCTTGGGGTTCCTTACAGGCCAGTAACCTATATCTATGGAAGAATTCACAGGTTTAGCTGTGTCCTTGTCTGAACCCCTTTGAGGTGGAAATGGACCCCAAAGAGGATCCAGGGACTGATTCTCAGGGCAGATTATCTCCAAATTGGAAGATGTAATAATCACACTAGCAGAGGCTGGGCTCCTGTTGACAATTTTGACTCTACATTCTAGAAACAGACAGAACAATTGGCACTTTCACCAGGTCAGAATAGTTGTGCAGTGTTTATAATAATATAAACAAACTGTCACGGTTGTGCAGTTTGTGCACTGCTCAAAAGTGCAGCTGAGGAATGACTGAGGGTCTAAAATTTAGCTCACGCTATTTAAAGAAAAAAATTTTTTTATTGGAGTATAGCTCACCCTATTCATCAAAACTTGTGCCCTGTTGCAGGGTTCCATCTGACCAGAAGAAGGGGTAATCTCTTCCTTGTCCAGAAGTGTCATCTTTGCCAAGACCTAAATGAGGGCCTACATCTTCCTTGAGGGGACCTTTTAAAATTCATGCCCAAAGGGGGATACTTTTAAAACTTTGTGCAGGCACCTTATAGACTATCATTGGCTCTCATTCTTAAAGCAGGCTATCAGATTAAGTGATTCGGCCAAACTTCAATTCACACTAATTTTTCAGAACTTGGGTAGGGGGTGGGAAGTGGGCAGAGGGAAGAAGGCAGGCTTAGGGGGATAATGGTTGAGAGAGATGGTGTAGAAGGAGGAGGAAGGCAGAGTGGCCACTGTAGAAATGCTATACGTCGTTGACATACCCAGTCATGAGCATGGCCTCATTCTCAGGTCATTACGCTGATGTCACATGGACTGAGATTTATAGTGTGTGCAGAAATTCTTTGCGATGCTCACACATGTGGATAGACATTTTTATCCATTTCTCTATACCAAGGCTTCCTAACTGGGTCCTCTGGGCATTTCCTGAATCTCCTCAAATTGTACCCCAAATTTAGAGAGTATGCTGTTACATGTGTGATTCTGTGGGGGAAGTTCATAACTTTAATCGAATTCTCAAAAGGATATGAGACCCCAAATGGGTTAAAAACTAGAGTAGATAAACACCTGGCCCCTTCCCTCTGAGTCTCTGTAGTTCAGGCACTTGTTCTGTCTTGTTCCATATCTGCCTGTATCTCAGCATTCCCCACGGCTCCCACAGACCAAACACTTATGAGTGGTGCTCATAAGAACGCCACTTCAATTAGTTAAGTAGGCACAGTGATTTTTTTTCCCCTTTCTACTATATTGGTCTTCAGAAGTTTTGCTTGCATTCTCCACCCCCTGCCCTCCCGCCAAAAAAAATTTTAAAAACTGTTTACAACCTCACATCTAAAAATGGGTGTATAAAACTTTAAAATCAAGTTTAAATGGTTGCAAAACACATATTTTCTGGCATATTGTACATGCTTTCAATATATTTGCCTCAGAACTTTGGAGTCTCAAATATAGCCCATTCGAGTTGATTCAAATGTCCAACATATAATTTAATTAGCAAAGTCAGTCCTTGCTGTTGAAACTTTCAGCCAAATCAAAGTTATTTTCTGCCAGAAAAATATTAGACTGTCTTTTTAAAAAAATTCAAATCAACGTGTGAACATATCCCTGTGATAACTTTCTTAGTTTTGAATTAAAAGTTTTAGGTTGGTAAGTTTATAGGAGTAATGAGATAAGCACGAGGGAGAGGGAGAGAGACAGAGACAGAGACGGAGAGAGACACAGAGACACAGAGAAACAGAATAGAGAGAAAAGGAGAGAGGAGAGGTTTAGCTCCCATTATTAGTCCTTCTTGCTACTTTCTGATCTCTTTGCTTCCCTCCCAATGGACTTACCCTCAGAGGCATTTCAAATTTGTCCCCTGGTTTGCTTTGCGGGTGGTTTTACACCCTGGGGCAGTTTACTACAGCAAGAATTAAGTAGGGGGAAGAAGTGTTTTTTGATTTTTTTTTTTTTTTTGTCAAGCGGGAGACAGGTCATTGTGAAAGGGAAAGAAAGACCATGAAAACCATCAGAAGGAGAAGCATTCTCAAGCAGCTCAGTTTTCAAAAATTCTTATTTTGCAATAATTTTAGATTATAAAGAGTAGCAAAAATAGTCCAGAGAGGTTCCACATACCCTTTACCCAGCTTCTGATAATGTTAACATCTCACACAACCATAGTATATTTATCAAAACTAAGAAATTAACATTGGTTCAGACTTCACAGATTCATACATATTTCACCAGTTTTCCCACTAATGTCTTTTTTTCTGTCTCAGGATAATATGTTGCATTTACAGTTGACTCTTGAACAACACGTGTGTATGTGTGTGTGGGGGGGTTAATCTGCCTATAATTTAGTCGACCCTCCATATCCCCAGTTCCTCCAAAACCTTGGATTCAACCAGCTGTGGGCTGTGTGGTACTGTAGTACTTACTATTGAGAAATACTTGTGTATGGATGGATCTTTGCAGTTCAAACCTGCATTGTTCAAGGGTCAACTGTAGTTCTTGTGTCTTCTTAAACTCTTCAGTCTGTGACTGTATCTTGGTCTTTCCTTGTCTTTCATGACCTTGACACTTTTGAAGAGTACTTTTCAGGTATTTTGTATAAAGTATATTCATTTGAGTCTGTCTGATGTTTTCTCATGAGTAGACTGGGGTTATGCATTTTTAAGAAGAACACCCCAGAGGTGAAGTGCTTTCATTGTATCAGGTCAGGGGTACGTGACATCAACATGACTTATCATGGTGCTATTAACGTTGATCACTTGGGTAAGTGGTGTATGCTGGGTTTCTCCACCATAAATTTATGGTTTCTCCCTTTCCATCTTCTATTTGATAGAGGAGAGTCACTAAGTCCAGCCCACGCTCAAGGGGAGAGGAATGAAACTCCACCTCTTGGAGGGAGGAGTAGCAGAGAATATGGATAAATGTTAAAACCCTCACAGTAATTAATAAATATTTTGGGAGAGGCTATTCAACTATCCTGTTTAACATTAAAGTTTTGCCTCCTAATTTTAGCATTTGTCAGTGTATCTTATCTGCAGGAGTTATTATGGTGGCATTCTAATGGTGATTTTCTGTTTCACTCATTCTTTCTTGGCTTCACTCTTGGGCAAGCAAATATATAAGGAAAATAGCCTCCTCTCCATTTATTGATTTATTCATTCATTTGTTTATATCACTACAGATTCATTGATGCTTATTTTATTCTTTGGGTTATAAACCGATATTATTTATTTTGTTGCTCAATTTCTTCCAGCTTTGGACATTGGGAACTCTTTAGCGTTGTGTACGTTTGACATGCTTCTATCTTCCCTCCCTCCAACTCTCCCATCTTTTCCTGCCTTCCTCCCTCCCTTCCTTCCTTCCTTCCTTCCTTCCTTCCTTCCTTCCCCCCCCCCTCCCTCTCTCTCTCTTTTTCTTTCTTTCCTTCTTTCCACTTTCTTATTTTCTGGCACTACAAGACATTCCAGGCTTATCTTGTATTTTCCATGCCCTGTCCCTAGAATCAGTCATTTCTCCAAGGAGCCCTAGTTCCTTTTATTGGTAAATGGTATCTAGAAACCAAGGTCTGAGTGATAGCTAAGCAAATACATTTTAAGAAAGAGTATATGTGAAAGTTGAGGATCTGGAAATGGATTCCCTTAATGCTATCTATATTCACATATCCTCTGGAAATTCTTGTGTGTTGAACATTAGGTTTTTATAAAGCTTAAAGATATACTGTGTGTTGTACAGCCTAAATACCTGAGAAATAAGTTCTACAAAATGCTAAAACTGTGAATATATGCTTACAACCTGTGTTATATGTGATAGTTAACATGCTTTATTAGAAATAAGAGTAATGGCAAATCGAAGCTGGTGAGGAAAATTGATGCCTGTTAACTAAATATATAGATTAACCCCATTCTTTTGTTCTTAAGATTCTTTAGAGCTAATCAAGCTCAAATCTATAATCAGCTAAGTGGTATTTCACTTCTTGAATGTTTACTTCTGAACCCTTTAGTCTCTGTTGCAGGGGCCTTGGGTAGGTATTAAAATCTCAGCATTCTTGCTTGGTATTCTCACGTTTTCTGGCTTCTTCAGATTTGTTGCATTAGCAATTTCCTGCTTCACTGCTCCTCCCTATAAAACAAGCTGTAAGGTTTTGTAGTCTTCCAGGCAGAGTTGAGTAACAGCACTTCCATCTCTCTTTATAAAAATCAGCCTTCTTTTTCTTGCCTGGTGCCTGCCTTAGTATGGTCACTCAGTCTTTTAGGATATGTAAATGGTAACAGGCTTCCCTGGTGGTGCAGTGGTTAAGATGTGCCTGCTAATGCAGGGGACACGGGTTCGAGCCCTGGTCCAGGAAGACCCCACATGCCGCGGAGTAACTAAGCCCGTGCGCCACAACTACTGAGCCTGCGCTCTAGACCCTGTGAGCCACAACGACTGAGCCCACGTGTCACAACTACTGAAGCCCGCACGCCTAGAGCCCGTGCTCCACAGCAAGAGAAGCCACCACAATGAGAAGCCCGCGCACCTCAACGAAGAGTAGCCCCTGCTCGCCGCAACCAGAGAAAGCCCACGTGCAGCAACAAAGACCCAACACAGTCAAAGATAAATAAATCAAAAAATAAATAAATAGTAACAAAGGAATCCCAGAAAAACACCCCATCAACTGATGATAGCTCAGTTTCCCTGTAATTCTTCTTGACACTTCACCGACTACACAGCCCCTGATCTAAGTTGTGGAAAATGTCTGAGATCAGTGGCCAAGACTGAGTACCCACGTGCAGTGACTGAGGGAAGATTTGGGCTGTGCTTGCATTCACACCAGATACTTTGGGCTTAAGGAAAATTTTGGCTCTGAATGTGGTGCTGTTGTCATTCTTTTTTTAGACTATTGCAACATTCCTCATTGAAAGAAGACAGTACTTGAGCTTCTCAGAAAGGAATAATTAAATTTGTACCCAACGTAGAACATAAGCTAAAGAAGGACCATTTGAATGACATTCAGTAAGTACCTGCCTTTCCTATCTCCACCAGATTTACACATGTGCTCTGACACCCACTTAAGTGGTTTGCAACATTTTTGAATATGAAGAAACATTTTTAATGTCTTCCAATCTCTAAAATCCCCATAAGAGCAGTTGTGGTTTTAGGATCTGCTGAGAAAACATTTGATGACAAAAGCTGTTATGAATTCAACAATGCTTTGAAATAAATTTGTTTTGCACAACAATATATACATACACTGGAAAAATAGTGGTCTCTCTTCATAGGATACATACTATTTATTGAATCTATAAATAACTCTTGGTTTGCGCATAGATTCTGAATCTCCTCATAATAAGCTTAGGGCCACGGTCAGAGCATGATAGCCCAGCAACTATAGATATAAACAGTAGTTGATTTAGTTAACTGATGTTACCAAGAGTTCTTAATTAAGGGGTGGTAAGCAAATCAAGATTAAGCCTTAGGGTCAGAAGCAAATCAAGATTAAGCCTTAGGGGCAGAGATATTAATAAATATCGGAAGATTTAGTAATAAGAACAATATTTTACATTTCAAGTGACACATGCACTTTTTCACTGTTTAATCAGAATCCTATACAGAGAGCTTAACTCTTGTTAGAATCACTTAATACCTGGAGGTAGGAGGTTGAGTAAATTAGATTGTAGTTGATCATGATAGAAGCAAGACTCAATTCCAATGGCCATTAGTAGCATAGAGATTGCTCTTAAACGATCATATTAAAATGTGTCAGTGAAACAACCACTCTGATAATTTGGGGAGAATTAAATTAGTACAATTTCCTGTGATAGCAATTTGGCAAAGTGTGTTGAAAACCTCAAACACCTTGGTCCAGTAATGCTATCTCTTGGCGACATAAAATGAGTTTCAGCACTGTTTATGTTGGTAAAGAATGTGGAACTATCTACATTCCAATAACAGAGACATGGTTGAGCTCATTATAGTCTACTGATTAGATGGAACATTAAGTAGTCATTAAAAATTGTCTTTACAGATTCAACTGACTGGTTGATTGAGTCAGGCTACTGTGGGTAAATTTGGCCAAAATACTCATTATTATCTTTTTCGTTTTCTCCAAGCATGTACCTTTAACAATGAAGCAAATAACACCTAATTTTAAAATACTAAATAAAACAGTGTAATTGCACAATGAAAAAAAAAAATCTTTACAAAGTATTCATTAGGTGTAGAAATGCACATATGTTATTTAAGAAAAAGCAGTGTACCAAATTGTACATATAGTATAACTGTATAAATAACTTTTTTCAGATTTTTATAATAAACCTGAATATCTTTTATAACAAAAACTCAATATATTTGTTTATTTTCAAACTGTGTATTACAAATTAGTTTCCTTTTTTTAAAAATAATATTGGAAAGCAATATGTAAAACAGCAAGATCATTGGCTTTCTAAACAAGCAGACTTGGGTTCAGATTCCAGCTCCAGACTTGGTAGATGTGTGACCTTGGGCAAGTAATTTAAAAGCTCTAATTTCAGACACCTTATCTATATAATGGGTTGCCATGAAGACAAGATATAATAACATATATGTAAAGTGCCTAAAATAAAAAAGCATAGCTGGGTTAACAGTTCAGAAACTGCTATGCATGTATACTGGAGTTTTGAACAAATGAATAAATGGATGGTGGGTGATGGGAGCCAGATTTCTCCAAGTTGGAGAGGGAGGTTACAGATAAGCAAGAAGGGGGCAAGAGGGGGTACCACGAGATACTGGATTAAAAACAGAATTATCATTTTGAAACTGTTTAACTTAATATAGATAAAGATGGATAGATACAGAAATAATTATAGATTTTTATAACCCATATTACATAGGTGAGTATACATACATGTATTTTTCTAGCTCTGTCTGCTGAGAGGGCCTAGAAGCAGTGACACCCCAGTACCAACAAGCATACTCAGAGCATAGATCTTGGTTTCTAATACTATTTTCTAATAAAAGGAACTAGGGCTCCCTGGAAAAATGGCTGATTCTAGGGTTGGGGCAGGGAAAACACAAGATGAGCCTGGGGTGTCTTGTAGTGCCAGAAGTTAAGAAATGCTCAAAAAACAAAAAGATAGGAGCATGTCTAAGAGACGCTGGAGGCAACCTAAAAGAGTTGCCAGTGGCCAAAGCTGGAAGGATGTGAGCAATAAAATGAATATTTTTGAGTCCATACTGATATAAATGATTGATAAACAAGTAAACGAATCGGGAGAAAAGACAAATCTTCCTTACAGAACTCCAGGTAATTTATGTAGATAAGTAGAAACTGACACACCATTGTAAAGCAATTATACTCCAATAAAGATGTTAAAACAAACAAACACACAACAACAAAAAAGACTTCCTCCAGGAGGTGGAGCTCAGTTCCTTCCACCCACCCAGCATGAGCTGTATAGTAACTTGCTTTCAAAAAGTAGATTATGGAAAGCGGGAAAAAGAATAACTTTACAGTGGAGAAATCTGACCAACACTGCCTCTGGCAAGTGATCAATGTTCACATCAACAGTCATAAGTCATGTTAATAAATGTACCCTTAGTATAATGTGATTGAAAATGACACTACTTTTGTGTTCTTTATCTCCCAAACCTGTAACCCCAGTCTAATCCTGAAGAAAATAAACAAATTCAAATAGAAGGACAATTTTCAATATACCTCAAAATCGTCAAGGTCATTAAAAACAAGGGAAGTCTGAGAAACTGTTACAGTCAAGAGGCGCCTATGGAGACATGACAACTAAATGTTATCTAGTATATTTTATGGGATCGTGGAACAGAAAAAGGACACTAGTGGAAAAGCCAGTGAAATTTGAACAAAGTGTGTGTAGTTCATAGTAATGCACTGATGTTCGTTCTTTAGTTGTGACGAAGGTACCATAGTTGTATGTAAAATGTCACCTTTGCTGTACCCTAGCAAGTGATTGATAAGTTCCTTCTTGAACCTTCCAAGCCACAAATTGAGGGAGCCTGTTCCAGCTTTGGTCAGCTCTGAAGATTAGATTATTCACTCTTCATTTCCAATCATCCATTCAATTAGGACTGGTTGTGCACCTTAAGACCTCCTGCTAGGGCATTAAGGTACATCAGTAAAGAAAATGAATGTGGCTTCTGCCCTCCAGGGGTGATTAGAAAGTGCATGCCTTCAATAAGCAGACATCCATTTCCACGCAGTATTTACGCAGTGATCCTAGTTCTGCCTGTTTTGGTGCCACAGAGTATATAGAGAATCTCTCTTGCTCAAAATAATCTTCAAATTTAGGAAGGCAATGACCATGCTTCCTCTGAATTTGCTCCAGACAAAATGCCCTCTCTCCCTTCAATATTTTCTCAAATATACAGTTTTGGTTTTCCTCTAAATCCTGTTTGTCTTCCAGTTTTTTCATATTCTTCTTGGGGTATGGAGTTCAGAATAATTTTAACCACTACTATGTACCTAGTCTGCTAGTTGTGTGACATACTTTCACAAACTGTTTGTTTTTGATAACCCCCAAAGCTGATATTGTCACCTCATGTTACCAATGAGAAACTGGTACCTTGGTTAAGGACATTAATTCATTTACAAATGAATTTATTGAGGAACTACTTTGTACCAGGCCCTCTTCAAAGTGATGGGGATAAAACAGTGAATAAAGCAGATTAAGTCTCTGCCTAATGGAGCTTATTATTCTAGAGCAGCCATGGGCCAAATCCAGCACCTGCCACCTGTTTTTGTGAATAAAGTTTTATTGGAACACGGCCCCACTCTTTGTTAACATATTGCCAATGGCTCCTTTCCCCTATAATAGCGGAGTTGAGAAGTTGTGACAGAGACCCACATGACCCGCAAAGCTAGTAATATTTACTATCTGGGCTTTTATAGAAAAAGTTTGCTCACCCATATTCTAAGGAGATTGAGAGTACGGGGGATGGTGCTTAGGCATCAAAGGAGAGAGAAAAAAATAAACTAAAGAATTATATGTCAGATGTGATGGATGCAGTGGAAAACAATAAAGCTGGGAAAGGGAGACGGCAAGTGCAACAGTGGGGTGTGTGTGTGTGTGTGTGTGTGTGATGGAATTTAGGATGAGAGAGGAACTCTTGGAAATGGTGACATGGGAGTAAAGACCCAGGGGCACTGAGGGAGTAGACAGAGAGGGTATGTAGGAGAGGGATGTACGGCCAGAGGGAACTGCAAAGACCCTGAGGTGGGAGAGAGTGTTCCTAGGCTCGAGGAACAGCGGCTGGAGAAGAGAACCCAAGGGAGGAGGAGAGTGGTAGGAGATGAGAACGGAAGCGGAGGTGGTACAGGGCCTGCATGCAGTGGGGCCATATAACTTCTCCGGCTCCCCTGCTGGCCGATGTGGTAGTCAAGAGAAGATTGGGGCAGAGGAGCTAGATGATGGGACCATAATGTAAACGATTGTTCTGGCTGCTGCGCTGAGGACAGACTGAGGAAGGGCAAGAGCAGAAGCAGTCAGTAGGTGACTACATGGATTCAGGC
Source organism: Balaenoptera acutorostrata (assembly GCF_949987535.1). NCBI lineage: Eukaryota > Metazoa > Chordata > Mammalia > Artiodactyla > Balaenopteridae > Balaenoptera > Balaenoptera acutorostrata. The sequence goes on from NC_080070.1 coordinate 63,939,747, forward strand.
AGCAGATAATGGTGGCTCAGACACAGTCACACAGAGTGAGGGACAAAGCAGGACTGTGGCCCCAGATCTACTTTACCCCAGAGCCCAGGCTCCGCCAAACATAGATTCTCATCACAGAACCTGATGCTTTAGTCCTGGGTCATGTAAGGCAGCATTTACCTGCAAAAAATCTGACTTCCTCGTGGATTCTCTGTGTCCTGTCAGGAGAGCTGTGTGACTCTAAGAGATGAATCCATAATACTAAGATAATTGAGGGGCTAGATAAAAACTGTGGGCAGTGCTCATTAGTTCTTCTGAGTCAGAGTAGGGACGCTCATGAACATAATTAAAGTTCTGAAGCACAGTTTCTAAAAAAAAAAAAAAAGGGACATATATACACACTCACAATATTTTGCATACATGTTTAGGGTGTTTACTACCTCTGCCTCTAGGATTTAATATTGAGAACTGATTTCTTTGGGGTTATCTAAATCAGAGCACTGGCTATAAAGTGAGAATTCGAGGTTCAGCAAGAAGGGAAGATGGCACTTCACTGAGTGAGTGGGGAGATGTGTGGGCACATGGGAACCTTATGGCATCTTTAAAGTTAGCCTGGATGTATCTCCTATTGTACTGACACGAAATGATATATTTATTCATCATTTTTCAAAACATAAAGGTATTAGTTTTATAAAACATTATAAATTTTCTTTGGTACAAAATAAATGTCCCTTTTGAAATACTTATTTTTTTTTTTTTTAATTTTTTTAATGCTATTCTTGTCTGCTTACATTCTTTTTATTTATGTATGTATGTATGTATGTATGGCTTTGGTTTCTGTGCGAGGGCTTTCTTTAGTTGTGGCAAGCGGGGGCCACTCTTCATCGCGGTGCGCGGGCCTCTCACTATCGCGGCCTCTCTTGTTGCGGAGCACAGGCTCCAGACGCGCAGGCTCAGTAATTGTGGCTCACGGGCCGAGTTGCTCCGCGGCATGTGGGATCTTCCCAGACCAGGGCTCGAACCCGCGTGCCCTGCATTGGCAGGCAGATTCTCAACCACTGCGCCACCAGGGAAGCCCCTGAAATACTTATTTAAAAGCTGAGTACAAGGTGATATCCCATCTCTCCTTGAGCATCAAATGCCTCTGTCACATTTCTGCTCCCATTTATATTTTGTAAATGAAGAAATTAAAGCAGTTTTACAGGGAACTTAGATTCTTCTCCATTCATGGACTTGACTGAAAATGGGGAAAAAAGGCCATTCAGGCCGAAATGATGAGCTTTCTCCTTCCTCCTTTGTTACCTGACCAGAGCTGCACAGAAATGTTGGCTTTTCCATGTGCTGACTAAGCTAGTTGACTAGCCTGGCGTGCATCTGGATTTGAAAGATCCAGACTGCAATTCTATTTCCTTAGACAATACTTTTTATCTGACTCAATCCTAGCATTTCTTATCTAGAAGCAAGGACATTTTTCTGCTTGTTGGATTACTTTGATAAAGAGATTTGAGAAAGAGAAAACCAGAACAAGAATAATAGGATATTTTCTCAAGGCACATGTAGACACCATCTCATTCCCATGTATGTTCAAGTAGAACAAGATTTTTTTTTTCCTTAGTTGGAGTTATTCTGCGATATACGTAACATATTTGACACTTGGAGTGGATCAATTTTTTTTTTTTTTGGAGTGGATCAATTTTTAAACATCACCTTTCCTCTATATGACAAAATTATTTTCAGTAATTATCATGACATAAAATTAGAGATCTGTAGCTTTAATCCATAAGGATAGTGCTTAAAACTTTACCTCTAAGTGGTCTTCTGTCCAGCTGTTGGTTTAGGATGATTTCTGGTTACCTGATGCTGATCATAATACAACACAATTCTGCCTCAAGGATGTTGCCACACCAGCTTCTAGTGAATCTTTCACACAAGGCAGTTTTTTGAGCACTAAAAAGAAGAGATCTGGGACTTTGTTAAACTTACAGAATAGACTATATGAATAGTTTTGGATTTGCTTGCTAATGACCATTTAACAAATGTCTGTATGTGTGGCATAATTTGATCTGAGACATGGTTTCATTATAATTTGGTAATGAGGTTGTGGGAGCGTAGTTGTCACCCACCTTAACCTTCTTTTGTGGCCACTATTTATAATAACAAGAACCTGAGAGTGTTCTCAACCAATTTTTAAAAATTCATTTCATGAAAATTGGGTATTCATCGGTCACCCTTTTTTTCATGTTTCGTTGGCTCTTTCTGTAAACACAGCACTTATATGTGTAGATCTTCCACTCTGAAACGCTAAAATGAATCAATTATTAAGTGGTTTACCTTTATCAAAAACAACGTCAATCTTATAACTGCATTGGTTTGCTAGGAAGCAATGGTGATTAGGCTAGGCGTTTATCAATGGGAATGAACCCCAAAGGTGTAAAAGACTTTGAATTCAACAAAAATGACAAGAGCCCTTCAGCAATTTTAAAGTACTAAAATAAAATAATGAAAATACCTTGACTATAAGATTTCAAAATCAAGCTATGAAGTCTTCCTGTTTCCTTTTATTTGGGGTGTGAGGATTCCTTTGTAAGAAATTTTAGTTTGGTTTAATAGGTGAGCCGCGCTACAGCAATATGTGGAAAACACTAGGTGGCGCTAGAGGACTGTAATAATTGACCACAATTAGAGCCCTTTGCAAATCCCACCATTGTCAGAACCAAGAGGAGTGTGAAATTTTACATTAAAGACTGATGCGAATGATCAGCTTTCTTTCTCCTCTGACTATGGCTTAGCTCACTAAAAATCCAAGTTCAGTTTTGTCATGAGTGAAATAGAGTTTATGCAGTGCTCACTGGGCATTAACTTTTCAAAACAAACTACGCTATAGAAACAATATTCCTTTGTTTGGATGCTCCCATTTTCAAATTTTGTTGATCCTTAAAGTCATGGTCTTAGTTTGCTTAACAGTCATCAACTCACTGTAAACCATCCACATGAAAATACTACTGGATAGTTATCTCTCCAATGACTGACAGTTTCCTTTCCTTATTTTGTGCAGCTTTTTTGTTTTTTTTAATTTAAAGGGTCACGGTAAATCTTGGAGCATAGCAGAGCATATGATGAAAGGTGAAGGCTGTTCCTTCATCCTCCACTTGCTCATGTTGTAAAAAAGAATGAAAAATGTCTGCTGCATAAGCTGATCTTCGTGTTTCATCTTGACTCTTCAACAGGAAAATCCATTTCATAATCATTTCATTGAGGGTGTTTTTGTCCATTTTCATTGAAAGATATCCACTTTCTGGAAGTCAATTAAGATTTGGCAAAAGAGAAAATAGTACACAGGGTTAATCATTATTACATTTCTATTCTCTTTTTGAAAATGATAAAAGAAAGCATATACCTAGTGTTTCAATCAGCTTATTTGTCGAATTCTTCTGCAATATTTGGAAATGTTCTCTCTCATTAATTAATTCTGAAACTTGAGATACAAGGTAGAAATAGTAAACTTGAGATTTAAAGTATAAAGATACATAGTCTAAAGATAAAATAATAGTATAGTCAAATAGAATATCAGTTTCACAAAATTAACACACATCTAATATAGTTCATCTTATTTTGAATTGTAGAAGCTAAAATCCAATATTTCTACATTGCAGATTCACAATTTATCATGATATAAAATGAGAAAAATAATATACAGTTAAGTTTAAGTTAAATTATTCCAATTTTATATTTCTTTGTCAAAGATAATTTTAAAAATTAAAAATTAGCACTTCGGTTTTATATACAACTCCTTAGACGATCTCAATGTAACTTCAAGTTTTGGGACAGATGATGATTTTAGGATATAAGCTACAGATTGAGGGTCTCTTGGGCAGGCACTTGGGATGCCGAGTGAACTCCTTGACTGCCATAAGGAGTTGGTCCATCTCATCAGAGAATGTATTTCCTTCATAGCATCGTATGTGGCCATGTAAATTTTCCTTCTTAGTTTTTTTTTTTTTTTCTTAGAGCCCATGACCAAAAGTAAGGCAAATAAGATTGCCAGACTTTTGTTGCTAACCTTGAAGGATTCAATAATGTTGGGATAGTTGTTAGTAATTATTCATTCAGATCTCTAATGGAGCCCCAATGACCTAAGAGGGTTAAGAAAGCTTTCAAAATTCACAAGAGTTCCCATACTGGGGAAGTAAAAGGAACATTTAAGAACTATATTTCAGGTGTGCAGTTCATATTAGGCTCAGAAATCACTTGCTTAATAAACTTTTTTTTTTAAAGTGTATTTTATTTTTGGTTCCATTGGGTCTTCATTGCTGCGTGCAGGCTTTCTCTAGTTGCGGCGAGCGGGGACTACTCTTCGTTGCGATTTGTAGGCTTCTCATCACAGTGGCTTCTCTTGTTGCGGAGCATGGGCTCTAGGCGCGCGGGTTTCAGTAGTTGTGGCTCTCGGGCTCTAGAGCACAGCTCAGTAGTTGTGGTGCACGGGTTTAGTTGCTCCGCAGCATGTGGGATTTTCCTGGACCAGGGCTCGAACTGGTGTCCCCTGAATTGGCAGGCGGATTCTTAACCACTGTGCCACAAGGGAAGTCCCTAAACTATTCTTTGATTTTTCTCTTAAGATCAGAAATCTGAGAGGAAGTTCTTGTGGCAAAAAGAAGTCCACTCCAAAGAGGAAATGTATTCCCAGAGAACATTTTAATCCTGATTTTCAGAAACTCAGACTTGTAAATCATTACTGTTTGAGCCAGTAGTAGTTTGATAAGCTTTCAAGGTGGAAAGGATCAAAAGCAGGAAGTTGTTAAAGAGCTGTTTTGTTGATATTTTATTAAGTTAAATTATCAAACCAATTGTAAGACTACTGGTTCATATGTTATTAAAGAGGAAAAAATAGAATTAAAAAATTATAATTTTGTTGAAAAACATTTAGCAAAACATCTTCAATTCTAAGTGAAAAGGCTTGGAAAACAAATCTGAATTAGGTATCAGGTAGTTTTATATTTTTATTCAGGAAGCAACTATGGTGGAAAGAGGAAAGGACTGGATTCTAAAGTTGGAGATTTAGGTTCCATGTCTTGGAATAACCTTGGGCAGGTCAACCTCTTTAAGACTATCACATCATAGTCTTATAAAATATATACTACCAACATCCTATGGCTCTTGAGAGGATTAAAGAAGATAATGTATAATGTATGAAATAATTGTTCAGTGTAAAGCCCTTTTCATCCATCCATCCATCCATCCATCCATTGTTTATTTACTCATTCTAACATATATTAATCCTTCATTAAGTGTCTTCGTGTGTGGCTCTATTTTCTCACTTGATTTTTCATTGATCCTGAAAGTGCCATTTGATCGGTAGAATAAACAATGCTAAGCTTGGTCTAAGATGTTTTTTTAAGTGGAAGGTATATAAAAATAGAATTTTTGAATCCAGTAGATAGTGCAAGATACATCATGATGTTGAGGTACAGATGGTAAGCCTAAAATCTGGAGTAACTATATGTTAAAGCAAAGAGCACCAAAAGACGAGATTAGGGTTCTTTCTTGGTTAGCTTCAGAAAGTAGAAAAGCCCTTGGGATGGAGCAGGAACTTCCAGACAAGGGTAATATTATAGTTAAAATGGCATGTAAAAATAATTCCTCTTTTCAGGATATGGTCTATAAATTATCCTGACTGAAACAGAGGGCTATATAAGAAAATGCTGAAAGATACATTTTGGGTAGAACCACTTCATGAAGGTCCCTAAAGGTCAAAATGAGGATCAGAAATTTGACCTACAATCTGCTTAAAATTATAATCAGGCAGAAGAGTTAGAAAAGGCGGCAGAGAATGCCATTAGAGAAATATTTATGTAGTTCATCATATATTTTCGAATACTCACTGTAGGCACAGAATTGTGCAAAGCTCTGAGGGGGGTTGTTGCAGATGTAGAAGGAGTTATTGATCCTCTCCACTAAGAGCTTCCAAATTAGTTAGAAAGAAGGTATAAACATAATGAGGAGTTAAGTATCACTGAGGGTGAGATATGATAAAATGCCAAAATGAGCAGACTGGTACTAGATGGTACAGAGACTCAGGGAGAAGGAAATTAAGAGAGGTGAAGAACATCTTGCACGAGTGGTCTATACTCTCTGTGTACACTCTCTCTCTTTACATTTCTTTGCTGAATCTACTCTACTCAGCTTCCCCCTCATCCACCCACTGAAACTGCTCTTGCCAAGGTCACCAAAGATTTCCATATTTCTAACTTCAGTGGCCATTTCCAATCTTACTTGACTTATCAAAGCATTTGCTTGAGTTGTCTACTTCTCTTTCTTGGCTTCCTCCTACATCACTGAGTGCTCCCTCTCAGTCTGCTTCCCTGGACCCACCCCACACCTGACCTCTTAACAATGACGTGCTCAAGGACTCTTTTCTTCTTCATCTACACTGATTCCCTTGATGATCTCATGTCTGTAAATACCTTCTATATAAATAATATCTAAATTTATATTTTCAGCCCAAAAACTTACCTGAATTCTTTTTTTTTTTTTTGACTTATTTTCTTTATTTTTTTGGCTGCGTCGGGTCTTAGTTGTGGCATGTGGGGTCTTCGTTGAGGCATGCGGGATCTTTTGTTGCAGCGCGGGCTCTTCATTGTGGTGCTTGAGTTTCTCTCTAGCTGTGGCAGGCGGGTTTTCTCTTTCTAGTTGTGGCGTGCGGACTCCAGGGCGCATGGGCTCTGTAGTTTGCGGCACGTGGACTCTCTCGCTGAGGCGCGCGAGCCCGGTAGTTGTGGCGCGTGGGCTGAGTTGCCCTGCGGCGTGTGGGATCTTAACTTCCCGACCAGGGATTGAACCTGCATCCCCTGCACTGGAAGGCAGATTCTTTACCACTGGACCACCAGGGAAGTCCCTCCCCTGAATTCTTGACTCATAATATCAATACATCCACATGGATGTCTAATATACATCTCAAACTTAACATGTTAACATGTCTGAAACTCAGCTGTCAATTTTTCTTCTCCCTCTGCCTTACTTTCTTCTCTCAGAGTCTTCTTCATATTAATCAGGGTACTCAGGGCAAAAACCTGGAGACGACAGTGTGTCTCATATTCCACATTCAATCCATCAGCGAATTATGTCATCTTTCCCTTCAAAATATATTCAGAATTGGTTCTTTTCTCACCACTTCTACCACAACCCATGTCACCGAGTCATCATTGCCTCTTGCTTGGATTATTACAACGGTCCCTAACTGTTCTTCCTGATTCCCCTCTTTCTCCCCTTAAAGGTGTTTTTGACATGGTATCTAGAATAATCTCGTTAAAATGTCAGTCAGATGTGTCACTTCTTTGCTCAATGTAAGAACGTTCTGTAAGGACTTATGAAGCCAAATCCTTCCAATGCCCTTCAGATGCTACTCAAATTTGTCACCTCTGACCTCATCTCTTTGCCATCTCTTCCTGGCTCACTCTTCCCCAGACACATTGGCATTCTTGCTGTTCCTCTAATATATGAGGTTGTACTTCTTTCTCAGCTTTTTTCGCTTGCCGTTCCTTATGCCTGGAAAGCTCTTACTCCAAATATTTTCATGGCTTACTCCTTCACCTCCTTCAATCTTTACTCAATTGTCATCTTTTCACGAGGCTTTGGCAGTCCTTAATTGCTACCACAAGAGGTTCAGATGTCATCCTGTGAGATAGAGTTTTAAAATTCCAATCCATCTGCTTCTAGAGTAAGGTTTCTCAAAGTGTATTCTTCTGACAGGGTTCGTCAGGATTGCCTGGATGCTGTTAAAATGCATCCTTTTCAGGGTCAAAGACCAGACCAATAAATTGTAATTGAAAGTGGGGCCGGTAATGCACATTTTAATAACCTCCTCCAGGTGAAAATTAAGCAAACTAAGGTTTGGAAACTACTGTCTTAGAGTATCCTGGACAGTTATCTAGGATTGCTTGGGGATGGAACAAAGGAGAGGAGGTGGAGTGGAGAGTCTACAGATGCGGATCTAAGCAATCTCTCCCAGACTCAACCAGGGAAGCTTTGAGTTTCTGTTTTACTTACCATGTGTCTGAGTGTCTTGAAGAAATGGTTTATTGGAAAAAATAAGTGAACACATAAAATAGCCCTCTCTATATATGGGAAAATAAAAGAAGTTTTATTTATTTATTTATTTTCGGTGTGCAGTGGAATAACAGGGCAAATGTGTTATTTAAGAAATAATCCGGGGACTTCCCTGGTGGCACAGTGGTTAAGAATCCGCCTGCCAATGCAGAGGACACAGGTTTGAGCCCTGGTCCGGGAAGATCCCACATGCCGCGGAGCAACTAAGCCAGTGTGCCACAGCTACTAAAGCCCGCGGGCCTAGAGCCCATGCTCTGCAACAAGAGAAGCCACTGCAATGAGAAGCCCGCACAGCAGTGCAGACCCAACGCAGCCAAAAACAGATTTAACAGTAAATAAATAAATAAATTTGACTAAAAAAAAGGAAAGCTTTAAAAAAAAAAAAAAGAAATAATCTGGAGGTGGTATAAGGAATTTAATCCATGCATCAGGCAAATATTTATTAAGCATCTATTATGTGTTTGGCACCATATTAGGTGCTGGGAGTACAAAGGTGAATAAGGCATAGTCCCTATCATTATGGTGCTCACAGTAGTGAGATTAATGGGACTTGGGAAAGACTATAGCCAGGGAAAGCATTTTAGAAGGCGGCTGTCCAGATATGAGATGATGAAGATCTAGATTTAGATCTAGACCACTCTTGATCTAGAGTGGTCGTAAGGAGGTGGGTGAAAGAGATATTCTGAAGGAAGACGTGATGAGATAATGTGCATGACTGATCTATGAGACATACACGAAAACAGTGAGAGCTAATTCTGAGGTTTAAAGGCTGTGTGCAAAGAAAACTTGGGTGTCACTAATGAAATTAGGGTAACTGTGAATAGGACTTTGTGTGTGTGCTGGGGGCGTGTTGGGAGTATTAGTGAGTTTACTCTTGTACATTTAGTGTCAGACAACTGTAGGACATTTGAATGACGATACCCTCTGGTTGCTGAAGATGTTAGGCTGTAGTTTAGGTTCAAAGGGGAGGCTTGAAACTAGAAAACTGACAGTTTGGGGAGAGTTACTCAGAGGAACCAGCATAGGAGACAAAAAGGAACACTCAGAGAGGCTGAAAAGAAACCTGAGAAGGATGGTTTTGTGGAGAATTGATGATGTAAAAATTGAGAAAGGCTATTGAATTCAGTTAAATGTAGGCTACAGGTTACTTTAGAGCCCTATCAATGCAGGGATGGAAATATGATTCAGGGGTGCTTAGTGAGACCTCAGAGATCATGAAGCAGGAGCCACAGGTGACTATGATGTCAGGAATTTAACTGTGATGGGAAAAAGTGCTAGTGTATTTTCTTGACCACGGGCTTCACAGTTCTCCTTTCTGCCAGATTCATTCAGAAGCTCAGAGCCATAAAGCCAAGAGTCCTATTTTCCTATGGGTCTAGTTAATCCCATTTACCAGATCCAAAGCTGGTGGTAGTTATGATAAGGTGTTCATTTTCCTTTCTTGAACTCCCCTCTCTCTAACTCCCCTTCTCTCATTTATCTGGTGCTAAAGGTGGAGGGGTTAAGGCAGGGTCTGATACTACTGAAATGTGATACAGGATTTGCGGTGTATTAATGCAGAATGAAACTAGAATTTATGGACATCTGGGGATTTTGGGGTACCATGTCATGCTTGGCCCTGGAAATGAGAAGGGTTAATGAGTCAGTCATAGAGTAATCCATTCAGACTAAATTTCTCATTAGCCCCTGGTTCTGAGAAGAATGTTAGAGGGTGTTTAGGGTGAGGGAGCTTCTGTCTTCGGTCGTAAGCCTCCCACTCTGGTCCTATTCCTTTCACTCATTTCACCAGGCTGAGATTTGCCTGAAACTTTTTCCAATTATGCATATTTGAGCACTTCATAGATGAAGACTTCCTATTCCAGAGCCTCTGATGTGCTCTCTTGCAAGAGGTACACTAGGCTGTTTTCTGGACACTGTGCTTTCCAAGTGTGGCTGAAAGCTCAGCTCAATCCAGTTCAAGGTAGGCAAGGGGTACAAAAGTGAATGACACAGTCCAGTAGAGAAGATTTAAACAGCATGGTGTAAATGATTAATAATATGTTTTGGTGCACAGATCTCTGAGAAAAGTGGAGAGGATGAAGGGTGATCTCTGAACAGAGGTATATAGGAAGATTAAGAGTTCATACAGGGGTTGAATTGAGAGAATTCAAAGCAAAGGAAAGAAGGTGCAGAGGCCCCAGGTTGAGACATACAGTTGTGTATTTAGAAGTTCTAAGGATCCTTTAACTGATGAATGTGAAGTATGAAGTCAAGCAGGGGCCAGGGGGCAGGAGATGGAGATGGATGAGTGGACAGAGGCCTGCTCAAAAGCAGTGTTCTGTGCTGAGCTAAGGAGTTTGACTTGATTCTATGAGCAGTGGGAAGTTGTGAAAAGATTTAAACAAGTGTGTGATGTGAACACATTTTTGTTGTAGCTTTATGGTGGCACGGAAGAGGGCATCTGTATGGAGGTAGAAACTCAAAAGGCTGAGACCAGTTAGAAGGCCATGGCCATAGACCAGATGACTGATGATATGAACCTGAGTCAGTAGCAGGAGTAGAAACAGAGAAGGGAGGAGAGATATGAGAGATAATTAGGTAAAAAACTGAGAGGTGCTGGTATTTTATTTTTGATGTGTAGGAAACAAAAAGATGGCATAAAGACATCTAATTCTTAGGTTTTCAGTGAAGTAGTGGTGTCACCAATTAATCAGCTTTGACCATGATAATGCTGTAAAACAAATAATCCCCAAATATTGATGATTAAACAACAAATATTTATTTCTTACTTTTGGATCTGCGGGGCTACAAGTCAGCTATGGTGGCTGTGATCCAGATCACGGGTCAGGTTCTGGTCTGCTTCATGTGTTTTTTCATTTCAGGACCCATGCTGAAGGATGCAGCTTTTACCTGGTGTCTGCTATTCTTCTGCTGACTAGAGGATCAGGTAGGAACATGCTATACCTCTTGAAGGCTCTGATTAGGATTAAAAGGAATCCTAAAGATGGATTTCCTAGGAAGTAAGGAGAGAAAGAAAGAAAGAAAGAAAGAAAGAAAGAAAGGAAAAGAAAGGGAAGAGAAAAAGAGGAAAATTTGCATATATGGGGAGGTATATTCTTCCATTTCAATGAGAGGTCACTTGGCAAAGGGCATGGGCTTAATCATATTATAAGTAGAGAACTCCAGAATCTGTCACACCAACTAACAGGATATGCATGTAACATAATGATATAATGTGTTCAGCTTTAGGCATGCTAATTCTAAGTATCTCTAGGACATCTATCTCTAGGACATACAGACAATTGAATAGTTGGGTCAAGAAAAATATCAGAGCTGGACTTATGAACCTGTTGGTCATTGGGTGTTAAGTAAAAAATAAAACTGTGGAAATAGGCAGAATTGTCTAATCAGAGTGAAAAGAGACAAAGAGAGTTACTGATGGAGCCTTGAGAAGCACGGGTGTTTAATATATGAAGATGAGCAGCATGTAGATAATCTGAGAAGGAATGGTTAGAGGGTTAGTTGAAAAATTTGGAGAGAGGATGGTGGTACTGACTAGAGAAGAGATTTACGAGATGGAGGGGGTGGGAATGAATGGTCCAGTGATGCTGAGATTTGTTTTAAGTTGGCCTCCATGGAGAACCAGTGTGAAGAATGAGATCTTATCTAACCTGAGAGGTTTCCTTTTAAAACTAAATTGCAGATTGACGCTCACAGAATTACTAGGGAAACAGTGGATAATGTAAATAGAACCCAGGGTATGGTCCCTGGTACTCAGTAAATGGTAGGCATTATTATCCTATTGAAATCTATGGAGCTTGGAGAAATTACTACCAGTTTAATACAAAATTTGATGTTAAACCATTTTGCTTTGAATTTTATCAAAAGCATTTTATTATTAGAGCCAGAGGAAGCAGAAAAATGTAATATTTTGTGATTTTTATGGCATAACCTTGAAGTTAATTATGGTGAAATTCTGGTGTAGTTGTTTTCATTAATTTGATGTTAAAAAGGGAAATTGAGAGAGTTGTTGCATCCCTGTGATATCTCTTATTTAAAAGATGTCTAATCCAAGACATTCTTATCATTAGGATCTTAGGGCTGAAGGGGCCATTTGTTCCCTGCCTGTATAAATCACCTTGTTTTTAAGTTCTGTCTTTATATTGCCAAATCAGAATAAAAGCTGAAAAAACATGTATGTTTCAAAATATCCACATACTTTAGATTATGGAGATGAAATATGCATTTTCAGACTTGCTTCTGATTTTCAGGTAACCACAGAGCTTGCAGTTTTTTCCTCATAATTTCTTCCATTTCAACGTGGTTCAGAGTCCTAGTGTTCTTCCTGGCTGAAAGCATATACTGTATTTCACTTTGTTAACAGAACACTGGTTACCAAGTTTTTTATCTTTAATGATTCTGCTTTAGAGAACCGTCAATTAATAATCCTTGGAGGGACCACCATGAAGACTTTCTGTAATTAGATTATAATGTGAAGGTTTGCTTAGTCACAGTATTTTTAAAAATTTTTAATTATGATTTTTGGGTGATGACCCCAATCTTCCCATCTTTTACATTCAACTGCCTTTTTAAATTTAGCTATTTATTTATTTATTTATTTATGGCTGCGTTGTGTCTTCGTTGCTGCGCTCGGTCTTTCTCTAGTTGTGGCGAGTGGGGACTACTCTTTGTTGTGTTGCACGGGCTCTAGGCGCGTGAGCTTCAGTAGTTGTGGCACACGGGCTCAGTAGTTGTGGCTCACGGGCTCTAGAGTGTAGCCTCCATAGTTGTGGTGCACGGGCTTAGTTGCTCCGCGGCATATGGGATCTTCCCGGACCAGGGCTCGAACCCGTGTCCCCTGCATTGGCAGGCGATTCTTAACCGTACGCCACCAGGGAAGTCCCTCAACCGCGTTTTTAACGCTGATTTTCTTCAATTTCTCTTGTTGTGTTCATTTTCTTTTTAAAGTCTGTGAGTATAATTAAAACTACCCTACCTTTGAGAACCTTCTGTCCTCACCTAGCAGAATAAATGAAATATGGTTACAAAGACTGAGCATATAAATTACCTCTAGAAAAAGAAAATGCCTTCTATGTAAAGCTTTTTGATTCCCTTTAAATTTATTTATTTTTAAATTCCAGAGCTTGTCGGCTATTTTTTCTCTCTAGTCCAATGATCTTGTTATTAAAGCATTCTTGTAAAGGTAATTTAGCACACATGCCTCATAGTTATTAACCAAGTTCTACTACATTCAAATATCAAATCACTTTGCAGATGATACTTCCTTCCTTCCACTAGCAAAATATCTTGGGGTGTGGAGGGGCCTGGGGGTTCTTAATTGTCCTGAGTGACATTCAAGAATTCTGCAAAAGTAGTGGAAATGGCTTTGGGTCTTTTAAATAAATATTCATATGTATAATAAAGATGCCACTCTGAGTGTAGAGTCTCATAAATCAATGACATCAAAAACATGTGCAGAACAATTTATATGAAAAATTATATAATTAATACAATAGAGCCAACCTTTGACCTAGAAGAAAGGGTATGAGGATGGGGCAGAGAGGGAATGTCCCCAAAAGGCCTTGAACTCAAACCTACAAACACGCTTGACTTAAAATATTTGAAATGCACTGAACAGAATATATTCTTTTAAATTATTAATATTTTTGAAAATCATAATACATTATAAAATTGTTATTTGTGAAGTAAATTTTTTAAACCTGAGATGACTTCACATTTAATCATACAAAAACAAAATAAAGTTATTTTAGAACTGGAAGGCACTTTAGACATCATCTAACCCTACTTTCTCATTATATAGGGGAGGGTTCTGAGGTCAGGGGAATCTTCAGGTACTTTCCCAAGGTCATACCACATGTAAATACCAGGTTATACTGTGGTCAAGGCAGACAGATAATGCATGCTTTGTAAGTTTTGGGCACTATTAGGGGAAAAATAGGTACAATGCACTTACTATGTACAAAGTGATTTAATTTGGCCTGCAGCTTAAGCAAGACCACAGCTGGGTGCTTCATAACAACATATTTACTTGGATTTTGGGTAAAAGATGATGGTATTCATGCATTTTAAAGACAGGTTCATTTTAGGGCAGAGTTTTGTAGAACTCAAAATTAATCTCTTTCTTGCTTCTTCCCAGCCCCAAGATAATTCAAACTTTTAACTCCTGTCCTCCTTCTCCCACTCAGGAAAAGAGAATCATACAAATAAACTGAAACAAATCAACCAAAACAGCTAATTACAGTTAACAGGATTATCATTTTATTTCACATGAATTCTAATTTTAATTTGTTCTGGTTTTAATTATCAGGAAAATTGTTTAGTATCACTGTTTCCTTTTTGAGGTCAGCCCATTTTAGTTCTTTTAAAAATATATTTCTTGGAGATAAGCATATATTATTGCTTTATAATATTCAGTTCAGATTGGATCAGGTAGACTGGGGAAAAGCCAAGGGCAGAGAACTGTGTTTTACTGTGGCTATAATTCATGCTAAATTTATATGTGTATGAAGTTGCATCACACAAAATTTAGAGAGTGATTTCTAAAAGGATTCTCAACATGACTAAAGTCTGAAAAAAATGGCATGAGTACTATACTTCTTAAAGATAATCACACTTTTGTTCTATCCTGGTAAGGCTGATTGTGGATGAATTCTAAGAGTGCATTTTAGAGTAGCGTACTACTTTAAACAGAAGAACGTATGAGAATCATGCCCTTAATGTTTTTAGTTCTTTTTAAAGCAAATGATAGGAAAGAAGGAAGGTGAAGCAGCCATCCTTCTTTCCCCTACCCCCACTCCACCAACGTTACGTTATTAAAATTGGAGAGGTTTAGCAGAAACAATAATAAGTTTTTCATTGTTACTTGGCTTAGTGTCCTTTTCTGATTGAGTACTACAGGAAATGAAGACTCCTACAAAGAGACAAAAATGACAATCCACTGTTGTTTCATATCCCAGGCCAAGGGTCTTGTAGGATCCATGAGAGTTGAATGTCAGGGCAGAAGGTCTCAGGTCATTACCATCAAAAGCTCTTTGGCACCCTGTGTCATAGAACAAAGTGTCAGACCAGTTCCCATTACTAGGTGCCTGTGGTGCTTTTCTTCAATAATCAGTCCCATTCAGACAGAGATTTT
Source organism: Balaenoptera acutorostrata (assembly GCF_949987535.1). Taxonomy (NCBI): domain Eukaryota; kingdom Metazoa; phylum Chordata; class Mammalia; order Artiodactyla; family Balaenopteridae; genus Balaenoptera; species Balaenoptera acutorostrata. The sequence continues at coordinate 63,954,961 of NC_080070.1, forward strand.
AAGGTCCTTGATCGTCTTTCTGTTTCACAAGCAGTAATTTTTTAAGGCTAAGTGGCCCTAGAGGGAGAATGTTTTTGAAGTAAGGTTTAGAAAAAGAACTTGTTCTATCCCGAAGCTGGCCTGATTCTTTCTCCTTTTTCCCTAAGGGTCAGATGCAGGTTCAGCTCGGAGGGCACCAAACTTGGGCATGTGGGCAGAGGGCAGCATTCACTCCAGCTCCACATGCCAGCAGTGGAGGGCTGGGAGCTAATGTACAAGTGGGGATCAATTTTAGGGTGGCCTGCTGAATCCCAAAGGGTGGAATCAGACAAAGCTTCCTTTGCCCTACTTTGACCCTCAGCCTCAGATATGGGTACTTTTTTTTTTCTTCTTGAAACTTTTTAAGAGCGTGAAAAACCTGGGAAGTGAAGATAGCCAAGATAACATTGCAACTATGCTCTATATAAATGTGTATTTTTTTCTAAAGTGCATTTTCAGAGTCCCAATTAGAAAATGTGCTTCACTGCTTTACTCTGCATATGCCCCAATGAATTCCAGGAGGTCACAGAGGCAGAGTACGACTTTGGAGATTAGAAGAGCTTGCTCTTTGAAGAGCTATTTTTAGCTTGGAAGGGAGCGTGTAGGCCTGGAAGTGCCTGGCAGGTATGTCCTACAGTGGGGATCTAAATTGGAGGTCTGATTCCAGGCCAAGGTCTCAGCAAGACTCCTTCTGCATTTGCTCTAGCAAAGGGTGGTTCTGCTGATTGTCACTGCTCTGTTGGGGAGTGGGGGTTACCAGCTTTCCCTCGGGGAACTCAACCTGTGGTTGGGGGAGACCTCTTGTGTAGAGGGTACATTGTGTCTGGGCCCCGACTGACCTGAGCAGAAACACTAGAGCCTGAGGTGTCCAATAGCCATGCTGGAGGAAAGGACTCCCCAGGACTCATTGAAAATCACAGTTCTATTTTGATGGTCACTAACTGGGGCTCCTGAGATAAATTTCAAACCAGCACTTATATAGAATTGCCATCCCGCAGAGTGCACAATTCCAGGCCAGGCAATAGCGAAGGGCAGGCTTGGAGAGGTAACAGGTGAGGTAGGAGGAAGAAAAATGTCCGCTCCGACTTGTGGACTGAGTCTGGACCCGTTGAGGAGATTCTGGCCTCCCCGCCGGCAGAGAGGGCCTGGTCCCGGGATCTCACCGGATACGGGTGAAGCTGGCCTGAGAGTTGTGTGATGGACAGGGTGAAGGGGAGAAGACAAGGACAAGGTTTGAGAGGGAATGGCGAGGGTGAGATAGAGACACAGATATACAGAGACGGAGAGGGTCAGAAATCCTGAGAGAGACACAGAAAGAGGTAGAAAGACGCCGAGGGACAAGCATGGAGTACAAGAAAGACAGAGGATGCAGAAAAGAGAGTGAGAGATAGAGACAGCAAGGGAGAGATTGAGAAAAACAGAGACAGTGAGACTCAGAGCAAAGAGGTGGAGACTGGGAGATACTGGTTGAGGAAGAGGTTTTAGGAGCGAGGGAGGTGGCAAAGGCTGGAAGCATCCCCCATCACCCCACCTCCACTCCCAGGCCGCACCCCCGCCTTGCCCAGCCCACGGCTAGGAGTCGAGCGCGCAAGGTCGCCCAGTCCTCTCGGCTGTCGCGCGCTGAATGGCTGGCGGTCCGCAGCGCCCGGGTCTCGGGCCTCCCAGCTACAGGTCCGCCCGCGTAGGCGCCCAAGGCGGGCTGGGGAGACCTGCACCCTCCTGCGCCCGTTTCCGCCCTACGCACCGCCCCACTACGCTTCCCGCCACTCCTCTGGCGGTCGCAGTCCTCCTCACGACCCTTGGGAAGGGTGCACTGCGGCCACCAGAGACACCGCAGGAGCCACTTCTCCCTGCGGGCCCAGCCCGCCGAGAGCCTAGGAGCGGGATCCATTTACACGGGGTATTAATTGGTGTCTGAGGAATCGTTCGCCCACGTGCCGATGTAATTGCCCGAGTCAGGAAGGTAGGCGAGCCGAGCGGTGGACCTACGGAGAAAGCACCACGGCACCGGCGCCGAGAACCCCAGCGCACTCCAGAGCGTCCCCCAGTGGCCGGGCAGGACCACGGATAGAGCCTGCGACTCCGCTCCGGAGTGGCTCTCGGGCTTCTCAGTGCCGCCGGTAGAGGTACAGCTGCTGGGTGCGCCAGGATCCTCGGGGCTCTGCTCACCCACCCCTCCCTGTGAAACTCGGACTGCTTGCGCCTGCCGTGTGGCTGTTTTCTTCCGAAAGGCCAGTGTCTTATCTCTCAAGTTCAAGTCCTGAGGACTTGCCCAGTCTCCTCCCCTTAAGTCATTTCTACCATCCTTCGGCAGCCTCGGGAATCAGCGAGCCTCGGACCGCTTGTCCCAGATCCAACGCGGGCAGTCCCGGTCTGTCCGGTGCAGTAGCCCGGCGCATTCGCTTCTCACCCTCCCTCTCTTTCTCCCTCCCTTTCTCTCTTCCTCGCTTTCCCCCTCTACTTCCCCTCCCTCTCTTGCCTCTTAAGTTTCCTGCACCGTGAATTCAACTGTGCCAAGCCTAGGCTCCCGCGGAACCAATCCTGAGCGCGACCCGGGCACTGGGACGCGGACTCTGCCGAGGCTGGGCAAGGCAGCGGGACCGGTCCGCGCCCGAGCATGGAGGTGAAGCGCCAGGGAGGGCATGTCCGGGACGCCGGAGACGCCAGGCCCGAGTAGCTCCTCCATGGAGCCTTCGCAGAGCGGTCCTTGCCTGCCGGATTCGCCCCCAGTCCTGTGCGGTACGTACCCTCCGCCTCCACAGTTCCGATATGGGGGACACCTTGGGGTGGGGTAGTGGGGCAGCAGGAAGGGGCAGCGGGGAAGACAGAGTGAGCCTGAGGGGTGACCCTCACAGACCCGGGCAGGCTTCCACTCTAGAAGTTAGCGACTGGCTGTGCCCCTTCTCTCAAAAAAAGTAGTACGTGTGTATGCGCGTGGTATCTCTGTGTGTGCAGGGCGCTCGAATGGGTAAATTGAACCCGGCTTTCCTATATGCAAATTGCATTCACTTTCCCCACCCCCATCGCACCAAAAGCGTGGAGATACCCGGTACCTAATCCTGGTCAGCTCTACCTACCCCTTCCTCTTCCCGCGCCCCCCTCGCTCAATATCTCTCGCTCGCTCTCCCTCTCTCTTTCTCTCTCCACCTCTCTCTGCTGGTGTGTACGTGTGTGAGCACTGCCAGGGCTGGCGAAGAACCAGCCACCGCCTTTAGTCCGAGCCTCCCGGCCATCAAACACTAGGGCAGGTCTCGCTGCCAGAGACGCTTGGGCTCGGAACCAGCCTGCACGCGGCTCTGTGTGCCCCGCCACCTCCTGGCTCCACCTCCCGGGAACTCGCACCCGAGCAGCGTAGGGCGCAAGGAGCCCCTCATCCTCCAACACTCCTGCCCGCCTGCCTGCGGAACGCGCGCTCGCGGGTTTCAGGCGCTGGATTTGCTCGCTTTTCAATTTTTCCTGCCTCCCCCACCTCCGGGTTTTTTTTTGGTCCATCCCTCCCGCCACGACCCCCTTTCCGCGCTTGGTTGCCAAGCCTAACCTTGCCCGCGTGGTCATGGGATGTCTAATTTCATTTGTATCTAGGCTGCTGAGAGCGCTCCTTGCTCTGTAAAGTGGATGTCAGGTGGATCTATGTTTTTGAAGGAACAAAGACTCAGCGAAGGCACCGCCGAGGAAGTTTGAGACGCGGGAGGATGCAGGCTACGTGCTGGTACGTGCTTCTCCTCTTGCAGCCCACCGTCTACTTGGTAAGTCGCTGCCAATCCCGCGCCCCCGCAATCACACCCTGGTCGCAAGGCCAGGCAACTGGGGGCGCGCGGGAGGAGGGTGAGACCGCCAGTTCAGCGAGAGCGACGTTCCTAGCGACGGTGTCGAAACAACTTTGGCAAACTGGTCTCCCGATCCCTGTGGGATTTTCCGGGGTTCCCACCCTCGTTTCCTGCTCCAGTGCCCCCTCTCCTGCGGGTGATTCTAAACCGCGTCTAGGGCGCCCTAGACATCCAGAAACCGAGGAGATAGCTGGACGGGATGCTTTATGGGGAGAGAAGGCAAAGAGAAGGGGTGGAAGACAGGGAACTCTCATTAGTTCATCCAGAGTTTAAATGAAAGGAAATGGAGGTGGAGAATGGAAAGCAATGAATCTGCCCAGGTCCCTGACTTTGAAAGTAAATCCACCCACCTAACCCCCAGTTTGGAGATGCGGCACATAAAGAAGTGCAGGTAACTTTGTTCGACTTGTAGGGTTCAGACAGGACAAGTTTAACTATCTAGGAGCCCCACAAGCGTCCAGATGGAGTTGGGTCAGAGATGCTCCAGCAAACGTATAGAGGCTCCCCCTCCCTCTCCTCCCAACCTCTCCTTTCCACCAAATAACCAAACCCCAGTTCCAGTGCTGAGCCCCTTATCAGGGAGTGGCAGACCTTGTGCCGAATTTTCTGAGGTCCGGACTTTGCCCACTGTTAGAACTGGGGTTTGCGTGGGCCGGGGTGGGGTGGGGGGTTTTGAGGGAAGCACTTTATTGTGGTGGCGGTGGATTGGTAGCTGTGGGCACCGCGCGGAGCCAAGACCGAGAGCGCAATTTCTCGGGTCTGACTCCAGGGAGGGCCAGGGACAGTCTTATCCTGCTGGTGAAGTTGTGCTCAGTGCACAGAACCCCATAACGTACCCCTGGGCCGCAGGAGCGCGCTGAGGGCTCTATGTGTTCCGACTAGGAGCAAGAAGCGCTGGGGCGGCATGATGGGTTGAATAAACGGGAATGGGGTGAGCGGTGCTGTCTCAACCCCAAGGGCTTCAGAACCCACAATCCTTGGAGCAAAAGTGTTGCCATCCCTGCAGTTGAGAGCGTTTCCCAGCTGTTGCCCTGGTGCCTGTGACTGCAGGGCTGCTAGTTGTGTGAACTCTGTATATGCTAATGAATGTGTATGTATACGTGTGTGTGAATATGAATGTAAGGGTATGTGTGTAAGCGGGTTTCAGCTGGAATCCAAGAACCCTCAGTGATGCGTGTGTTTGCACCTTTATCGCCTGACCATGGCAGCCGCGGACGCCAGAGGGCGCTGCGCGTCAGTGTCCTCGCCTACAGGACACCTTGGGGTAAACAGGTGAAAGCCCGGGCAGCCAATCCAAAAGAACGGCCTTTCTGGCTCCGTTACCGAAGTCTGTGCCTTCCCCGGCTAGAACGCAGACACACTGCAAAAAGTGTCCTTCCCATGTCTCATCTTCAATCATTCTTGCCCCCACCTGTGTCCAGTAGACCCACTGACATTGAGAGCTTAGAGAAGCAGGGCAGAAAGTTTGGCCAGAGGAAATATAGAAATTGTTTGTTGAAAGAAGGGGGAGGGACCCAAAGTGAAAGCTACAGAGGGAGAATATTAAAGATTCCCTTGACCATGGAAACCCTCCTGCCCCTCTCCTCTGCATACCTTTACGCAGGACCTGAACCTCAGGACTGTTCTTAACGTCCTTGAACTGTGCTCACACACGGCAAAAGCTCGCGGCTGTGGTGCAGTTATTGCTTGGAACAAGTATTTCGATACTCTGGAAAATAATCTGTCAAAAGTAGAAGTGAAATCAATACGTTGTGTTAAATTTTAAATGTGTTTGTTGGCAGTTAAAACGTTTTCCACTCATTACAACAACAGTGCTGGATTTATTCTAATGCGCTGTGTTCTCAACAACAAGCGCATTAATTCTCCTTTAATTGTAAACTGGGAGCATTTGAAAACCATTCAGTGTGAAAATTATGCTGATTCAATTACCGTTTAGTTACAGACTTCATTACCTGAATGCCTTTTGGCAATACAGAGAAAGGAGACAATTTTTCCAATTTCACTCAAAACAATACAAAATGTGAACAATAAAATAGAGAAGGCGATTTAGAAGTCCATACTTTTTCTCTCCGATCTAAAGTTGTTTTGTGTGTCGGGGATTAGAAACCACACGCACCACAAAAACAAAAGGCTGGTGGCTGTGACCCAAGGCAGTATTTCCAGGGATTGCAGTCCCACGGTTATTTGTCGGCAAAATCCCAAACTGTTTTCCTGGAGGAGCAAGAAGCTGACTTTTACCATGGAAATGAATTTAGAAGGGTGAATTGGGCAGTCAGGACAGGTTGGATTTCAGCAAGTAAATAAGTAGAAACCCTTGATTAAGTCTCTGGGGCAATGAGACAGACCAAGAAGTGGTCAAAGCTTCTTTCTCCATCTATTTCGTTAAATACCAGAAACAGTAACTGAATTTATCATTTGTTTGGAGCCGCACCCCAAAACATCCCAGACCTTTGCAAGAAACTGCAATAGATGCCTGCAGGTTGTCAGGAGATGCTTCAAGTTACACTCCAAAAAGGCAGGGGTGGCAGAACCATTATTTAATTTTTCCCCTTGAATTGCCACAATCCAGGGAGGAGTTTAATGAATAATTTTTTTGTCCTTATGGACTCACACCGCAAGTTAAGTGACAGGGGCACTCTGTACATTGCCTCATAGCTGATACCACAGTGCACCTTTCTCTTTAAGCCCCTCGAATCCCAGTTATATTTCCCAAGGAGTAATCACACATTATGTTCCAGGATCAAGATTTGTTTAGGTATCTCCTATGCAACAATATTCAGGCTTCTGCTTATAGAGACATACCTTAAATACTCCCAGTTTTGAGAAGATATTTTTTTAAATGAAAAATAACTCTCTATCCGGCAGATCAATGCTCCATATTTAAGCCACAGTTCCCAGCCTGTATTTAGGTGAATGTTCTCACAGTATGTTTCTTGGCCCAGGGTTCTTTGAATGCCTGTTCTAGTTTGAGAATTTTGAGTCTTTTTGTGCTTTGAGAGATGGGTCTGTCCTGTTTCAAACTAGAAGCTTATTTTAATACTGCAATGGGAAGTTAATTAGAGATGTGTCTGCAAAGTTACCTCCTGAAGCGTATTAGCTAGGATACTCAAAAATCACCACAGGGCTAACTCCAGCCATAAATGCAGGGGAGTGGGAAATCATTGAAAAAAAAAAAAAAAAAAAAGGCAAGGAAATCTTCTGTTTACTGAATGTTATTGAATTGCAGATTTAAAATTCTGAATTCAGCAGGAGAGGAACTTATAGTGTAATAATACTTGTTAAAAATAAAAAAGTCCTGCAATCTTTATTCTCCTGTCAGTTCTGGACTGATTGCAGGATATTTTCAGTATGATATAATGGGGTAACAGATAATAGCATTTTAACAGAATTGAAGCACACAGTGGATAATCTAGGGAAATGTGGTTTCTGGATCGGAAGAATGAGGGTCCTAAGTTGAGTTATGAGCTGAAGGACAGGCATGGGCACACAGGGAGGGCACCTCCCAGCAGAAGGCAGAGGTGTCCTGCTTGGGGGCTTACCTGTGGCAATTTTCAGAGTCAAGAATTAAGTAAAATGAGCACTCCCAGGGCATGTTAACAAAAACGTTACTCAGAAACTGAGTCCAGATATTCTGCTGAGAGGTTGCATGATGCTACTGTGATCAAGTCACACATCCACAGTCTATTCTGAGAAGAGGCCCCTTGTCCTCCAATTTAGTTCCCACCATTTTTGCTAGGAAATTAATTTGCTAATAATCTAGTCGCTTTTTTAACTGATATGGGCAAAAATGGAAAGTTCTTTCTAAAACTTGTGCTTAATATTTTGATTCATCTATTCCCTCGAATTTAGGGTATCCTGAAAGTATGAATTCCATACCAATTGTTTAATAGAGATTAAAGCATGGTTAATATATTCATGGAATACTACCTCTACACTGTTAGAAGCCAGACTGTTTGGGTGAATTCCACTCATTATGAAGGTAGCTGTTAAGAAATGTGGAAGCTAAGGGAAAAGTAGCAGGAAAGAGATCACCAGTGTCTATCCTTTGGACTAGGTATGTGTACTTCCCATTCTTTGAAAATTAAGCCAGCTGACCACTGAACATTTTAATTAATTTCAGCTTATTCCTGAAAAGAAAAGCACATTAACTACCTCACAGCAGTGATTCAGTGTTCCCTGTTAAGGTCAGTTCTTAGAGGCAGTACTATAAGTTACCCAATCCCACTGAATATCCTGACTGTTGTGCCCTAGATTAGCCTTCCAGATAAAGGATTAAACCTAGATTTTTGAAGGAGCCTGTGCCCCAGCAGCACAAAATGAGAATTCATCAGTCTCAAGACCTATTCCAGGGCTCTGTGAGAGGAGAAGTTGCTACTACTCCAGGCATTTCCCTGAAATAGTCAACTCTCCACTGACCAGGAAAGCAGCTCTCTGGGTGTGTGGAAAGCGCTTGCGTGGGTCGCACTTCTACTCACTTCCAGGAGGATTATACTGGTCTGGGGCCTTCTAGTGACAGTTTTGGGGAAACAGCTTTCAGTATTAGAAGGAGAGAACTAGAATTGCTCCAACTTTCTCAGCAGTATTTCCCCAGAAAGCCATTAAGTTCGTGGCTCCTCTTTGTGTGAAGTTGATTTCCATCTGGCTTTGAATTGTTGGCGGCTATTTCCTCCTTAATAAAAGTGTTGTCTGGGTGAAAAATATATCAGGTGGCAGGGAAATTGGTTGATTTTTTTGAGATAGGTGCCCAATGTCCTACTTTTCTATCTGAGGGAAGATTTTCTGCAGACTACAGAAATTGACAGTATTGTCCAGGTAATAACCACCGACGACAATATTTTCAAAAGGGCATTTGAGTGATGAAAGCATTTGGATATTGCTTTTTCAAATAAGCAATTTTCTCTCTTGGGCTTCTTTGATTTTTATAGGGGGTGGGGGAGAAGAGGCCACGCATTGGCAAAGGGATGCCTTCCCGGTTTTGCCTAGTTCTGAAATACCTAGGTACTTGTCAGCCTTGCTTGGAACTGCGGGGTCTGAAGAGCTCTTAGTGAGTTTGACTGTCGCCACAGGGATATTAAGGGTCAAAAGGGAATCCTGAGAATGAAGAATAACCCTCTTCTTGCACTCTTCCTCCCATAAAGAAAGCTGATGGAAGCTGTGAAAGTTTGCCTGCTCTCAAGTGGCTAGCTAGGAAGCGTTTTCTCTTTCTTTCTCTCTTTCTTTCTTTTTTAAAAATATGCCTAGGTTTGATTCGATTCAGGTAAGTTCTCTTAAAGCAACCTCGTCCTTTAGGAGCTTTCAGATCTCATTTTAAGACCTTAACAGTACGCTCCATTTTAATTAATAGAGGGAAGTAGGCGAGTTAGCCTGCCGGGCGCCGTCGGGTCAGCGACTTCCAGGAGCAGCTGGGTGGTGGTAAGGCGTGTCTGCTCCCTCGCCTCCCCCTACATTCTTCTAGCCAGTCCTGCCCACAGTTTGCGGGAAGTTGCGATCTTGATTTACCCGCCACTCAAGCTCCAGACCAGCTCTTTTTCTCTAAGTCAGCACTAACCCCTCCCGGAGCTCGGTAAACACGGCGCGCGCACATTTTTCTGCTGCCGATGGGCAGGTTGACGACTCCGCTTGAAGGAATGTGACAATAAAGTGGGAACCAAAGCTTGGCAAGCACTTAATCAAGGATAAAAAGGTTCCGCCGTAAGGATGTCACTCAATTTATTGTGAAAGTCGAATGAATTACCTTTAATGAAAGTGCTTCCCAGATGAATATTACCGGCAATTTCCTGAGCTGGCTCTGTCAGCACGAGATGAGGAAATGCCAGCCCAGATCAGGAAAGAGCGCCCATCTCAATTACTATGTCAGCTTTCCAAGAGCGGCTTTTTATTGAGATGATATGTATTGGCGGCTTCTTCAAGCCCCTCCGCGCGCCCAGGAGCGCGTTGGCGCATTTTCCAAGTTTGCTGTCTGCCCTGGCGGGTTGCTGGCTGTTGTTTAAACTTCTAATGAGCTCGCCGCGTTTCTGCTGCGGGCTCCAAACCTGGTTGCCTCCTCTGTAAACAGCTTTCCCTAGTATGTTTTGTTTACTTCGGAGGTGGGGGCTGGCGGGGGGTGGGTGGGGGTGGGGCGGAGAGAATTCCCCTTCTCGGGGTCCCACTGTTATAGAAGGTTCCTCGGCATCAGGTCGGGGGCTCGGGAAGGCAAGGCGGCGCCCAGAGCTGGGGCCTGGGGAGAGTGCGTGCCGTAGGGCCTCAGGAGCAGAGAGCGCGCGGCACGTGCCCCTCCCGCCGCTGCTAGCGAAAAGCCTTCGCCGGCTCCCACTTCCTTTAAATTAATGAGCGTATTTTACTTGTTCCAGCCGGAAATACGATGGGGAGGGGGATAAAGCAGGCCGCGGCCGGAGCGCACCGCTGCGTCTGCATGAGAATGGAGAACCGTGAGGCTTTTCTGGTGCTGTTTTTCTCCCACAGCAAGACAAATTGCTGCTTGTAAAAACCGAGTGTTTCCTTAGAAACTGGCTCGTGGGGGCTCTGCTCGTCTCTGCCGAACCTGACTCTGGCCGGGCCTCGCCCGATGTCCCCGCCGCCCTAATGGATTCTGACGGGAAGGATCGAGGCAGCGGCTCGAGGGCCGCGAAGAGAGGCTGCGGGCCCTCGCCCCACCGGAGGGAGCGGGCGTCCTCCTGACATAGGCCGCCCTCGTTCTCAGACCCCTTCCCACCCATTGATTTTCAAGGCCATTTCAAGTCATCCTCTTCAGTTAGAAGCGAGGAACTTCCTTCGACGTAGGCTTCAGACCCTCGACTCGGAAACTCAGCCCTCTGACCGAAGCCGCGGAGTTCGGGCCCGGGGAAGGTTCCCAGCCTGAGTCACCGCCGTCACAGTTGCGCTCTCCGGTGTCTGCTTTTAGCCTCAGGCGACCTCCAGCCGTCCCAACGGCTTTATGAAAACACAGGTGCAGCGCTCTCGCATCTGGACCCCAAGGCCTCACACCAGAAGCGTGGCTTCTGCGGAACTCTTCGTTGACGCCGCCGAGCTTCGATGCTCCTGGGGCAGCCGGCAGGACAGCAGCGGTTCTCCGGAGGGAGGCCGCGGCGCGGAGGGTGAATGGGGCCTTGGCCGGAGGCCGGCGGCTGGGCAAGGCGGGCCCGCAGAGCGATCCCTCAGGACCACGGACAGCGCCACAGGCTCCGCCCCGCGTGGTGCCCGCGGCCCGGCCCCCCTCGCAGCCGCGGTGCGGGCTCGGCCCCTCTGCAAGCAGAGTGCGCGCTTTCCGCAGACACCTCGCTGCCGCCCAGCCGCGACCTGAACCACCCGCCTCCCCCTCCCAGTCTTTCGGGAGCACTAAGCTCCGATCGCTAGGTCCCCAAGGTTTCCTGTGGTCGGAGCCTCTCGTTAGCGCCCCTTTCCCCGCCCCCTCCCTGGTGGCGGCGTCACGTGGTCGCCACAGAGTTTGTCCTGAGGAGAGGTGAATCCTTCTTTTCCTCCACTTTCTCCTCCCCTGCCCCCATTGCCTCGCACAGTTCGTTAAATCTACCCCTCCTCCCAAACAGAAACGCGCATCCTGTGAGGTAGAGCGGCAAGCGTCTTTAACACTGTAAAAGACTCGTTTGACAGACAAGGAAACTGAGGTAGGAGGGGAACCAACTGTCTCGAAAGAGTAAAACCAAGTGGGGAACAATGATTCCTGCTCTATCTCCCAGCTGCGGGGAGCACGGCTGGAGCCACCAAGTCGCCCACCAGATATGCGCCTTTAAAACGCAGCGCGGGGTGGAGTGGGGTGCAGAGTCCTAATTATTATGAATTTCCAGAGGAGCAGTAATTATTCACGGAGAGCAGGCGAAACAACGGCCTGAGTAAGGGAATCGATATATTTGCTATCGAAAGTGCCTGGCTCGCCCGTAATGCAGACGAATGGGGATGCAGCCTCATTTTCCGTGGTTAGGCTCCCCGGCGTGGGCCCCGAAGCAGCATGGGATCTATCATCATTAGACCCGGGATGGGGTGGGGGGCAGTTTCTCCTTATTTACTTAGCAAAACAAACAAACACTCCACCAACCCTACCCCCTCGAACACTGATACACAACCGTCGTTCCTCCTCCTCTTCCCCTCCCCTCGCCCTCTTGCTCCGGCTGCTGTTGCATACTCCCCCCCGGGCCTCCCTGAGCACTTTAGAGCGGACACTGCGGTCACTTGAAGTGCGAGCAGTTCCTCCTTGGCGGCGGTCACACGGTTGATTTGGTCCAGAAATAAGCCGGAGAGTACCGAGCTTTGGCGCTAGGGGTTCTCGGTGTCAAAGGCGAAGGTTGGCTGGGAAGTTCCGTCCTTTTCTCTCGCCTTAGCGTCAGAGTCAGTCCTTTCTGGACGCCCGATTCTGCAAATCCTCGCAGTGTTAAAGGAGCAGAGGTCTGGCAGGTGGTGCTCCATCAACCCTTGTGAGAAGCCAGCTTGGAGAAATGCAAGCCCGAGAGAAGAGAACGAATCTGGAGGTGAAGGGAAGTCGAATACTGAATAGGAAGGGAAGGGAAGGTTTGGGCATAACGCCTCCAGGGTATTCTCGAAGGTCCCCGGTGAGAACGGCCTTCTTCCTGCTCCAGGTGAGATGCTGGCCGTTTGCCTGCGCGCGCCAGTCAGCTGCAGTTTTCCACGAGTGGGAATGGGCCCCACCTGTACCCACTGGAGTCGCCGAACTGTTGAGGGTCCTGCCGAGTATATTGCACAGCGTTTCCCCATTTCTCTTCCGTTCTGCAGCCCTCACTCCCTGGCACAGCCTTTCTCACTCCTAGAAGTTGCCTGACGCTCCTGGTGGGCAGCTGCTGGGATGAAACTTGTATTCCTGTACAGGTGTCTTCACTGTTCCCTGAAATGCCACAGTTCTTATGGTCAAGTGAGGGGTGTGTATGTGTGTGTGTGTGTGTGTGCGTGTGTATCTTTGAGTGCTTGGTCTTCGTCTGGCAGCCCTTCCCTTATTACAGCAGATCAATGCTGCAGAGAAGATAGGGTGTGGCCCTTAAAAAAAACCTAACTCCTCCTCCTTAATTGCAGTAAAACTATCATAATTACAATAACATTTATAATAACACTGACGAGAACAAAATTTAAAATTGTGGACTTCCAGCCACTAAAGTAATAATAATACCCTTCTTCCCTGGAATTTTCTTTTCTTCGGAGCCCAGCCTTTCATGGTACATTGTGATTACCTGAGTGTCTTTGTTTCCTTGCCAGCAGAGACAGCCAGCCAACACAGCACCAGCACTGTATCATCTACTGGCATCATTTCCTCCCACCATCTTCATTTTTAGAGGTTTTATAATTAAACTCCGTGAGATATATGTAACATAAATCCAGTGGAGGACTTTTTATTTATATTTATGTAGCATGCTGAGAAAGGAAAATTAAGGAAGTGCTTATATTGAAGTAATAAGCCTGCTTTGATATTAACAGAAACGTCACTTTAATTTACTTTTCTCAAGTCTAAAAGACTGTCTCTGTGAGACCAGACCCCATAGTCATGCCTTTTTCAGGGGAGATCCCAATAAAGTGAAAAAGACATTAATTAGCTTGTACTAACTTAGTGGGAAAAAAGGCCAGGCTCGCCACTCACTGGAAATATATACTAGGCTAAACGTGGCAAAGTTGCAGTATGATGTAGGAAGTTGAGCAGCTAGCTGGAAACAGCTACAAAGCCCTACATTTTTCTGCCTATCCCTGCCCCTAACCTGTCACAATGCACATTTACACATAGAGTAACAGGGCCTTCCAGAGCCAACACAAAGACATCATGCTGCAAATCAACAGGAATTTTAATAAAACTGAAAGCCATAGACTAAAAGGAAGAAGGCACCGATTTCCTTCTCTAAGATAGGTTATTGCCAGAAAAATTATGATAGAAAGGCTTGGAGAAAATGTCCTGGCTTAGAAGACCCTTTTTCATGTACAGGTTAAACACACACACACACACACACACACACACACACACACACACATATAAGAGCAAGACTGGATATACATCTGTATATCTACTCTTTGAAGGATTCCATGGAAAATTATAATAGGGAATTCTTTTGTTTTCTTAAGTTGTTGGACCCGAAATTTCAACTTGGGTTTGACAGTACCATTTCCTTGATAGGAATCTAGTACCTGATACTGCATTGTTGTCCTGTTTATGTCAGTATTTTCTGCTACAGAATGAAAGCAATTTTGGTGAAGAAGAACTACTGGCACGATAGCTGGAATTTCAGTGATGTATATATATGCCAGCCTCTCCAACTGAACTTTAGAAAATGATACTTCTCCTTGTAACCTTGTAGCTGAATGCTATTAGAGGCCCACAGGTATATAAAACAGCTTATATAAAATTAATGGACTGCTTTACATTCACAATCTCTTACTTGTGAAGCCCTTATAAAATATTACACCTATTTAAAATAGGGAGAATATAAAATCAGGGTTGGTGTGCAATCGGTAGTTGTAAGTGGTTCGATGAAGTATTTGATTGTTTTGAATGAGTTTAACAGTGTGATGGAAATTTATTGTTCATCTTTGTTCACTGATGTGCTAATCATAAGGCTGCTTCTTCTTTTATGTACTTGGTCAGTTTTGAAACTGATCCTAAGGTTCCAAGGCAACATCTAAGTACATAATCAAAATTTTAGGAAAGATGAATTTATTGACTTACTAGATTACAGAGAGATCCATGGGTCACCATGAAGTCACACACACACACACACACACACACAGACACACACACAAACCCTCCAACATTGCTTTATTATTTTGTTTAAAATGATCAACCATATATTTATTGGTATTGAATACACTGGACATTTTATATGCATTTTTTGAATAAGAAAATGGATAGAGGTTTTAATTTAGCATCAGACTTCATAAAAATAGTCTTTCTGAGTATAGTGAAATTATTAAAATAAATCTCTTTGTGTTTTTCATTGATGTGGACAAAATTTGGAAAAATGAGAGATCCTCATTCTTTTTTTTTTCCCTCCAAACATATATTAAAGACTGCATTTCTCTTTAATCTGTTACTTAGTTTATGATCTCAAAGACAAGCCGTAAGCCCCACTATGGATTTTTTTTTTCCTTACTATGCATTTTGTTTGGGGAATGAAGCATTTTTTTTCTCCTGCCTTATTAGACTGAGAATTTTACGCAGCCTAAAACCATAGTGACATTTTCAAAGCCTTCTTCCCCCTTTCCCCCAGTTCACTCAAAGTTTACTAG
Source organism: Balaenoptera acutorostrata (assembly GCF_949987535.1). Classification (NCBI taxonomy): domain Eukaryota; kingdom Metazoa; phylum Chordata; class Mammalia; order Artiodactyla; family Balaenopteridae; genus Balaenoptera; species Balaenoptera acutorostrata. Next base: position 63,970,035 of record NC_080070.1, read on the forward strand.
GTAAACTTCTAGAATGGTCACATTTTTTTCTTCTTGTATAAATGGCCACTAGACTACTGTGTTAACATCTCCTCTAAATGAGAAGCAATGCCCTAATTTACTAACCATCTATATACGTTGCTGGTGCTGCTCCATACTTGATGGAAAACTCTTAAAAACACGCATCGGATTCCATGAGATCCATTACACTTTTTGTTTGAGAAGTTTTCAATGAAAATGCCATAATTAATCCCAGGTTTGATTCTAAAACTGAATTGAACTATGAGTTGTGATTTGTTGTTGGAGCAGCTGTGCTGTTGGTAATAGGACCGACTACATGATCTCTGAAACTGGAAATATAAAATACCTTTACTCACATACTTTTTCTGGTTATTTGTGAATAGTTTCTTGTGCCAGGGCACCATGATTTATTGTCTTACAGCATTAAATGTAGAGAAAGATGCAAACCACTGCATATGAAGTTATTCATGGGTAGTCAGTGTAGTATTTCTCTGCTCTTGATGTGACACTTAATTGCTATTGATGTTGAGATTTTGCAGAACATGGCAGAGTTTTTGCCTCTTTCACAAGAAATATGTAATTGAATGATGAGTGCCTCGTATTAGATTTTCGACCTTATTTCTTTAGGTTTAGTAAGGCAGTGTTATGAGTAGCTGCACCAGAGGCAGCCACAATCTCTAGCCGTTATCAAACTAAAGCAGAACTGGCACTAGCACGTATGAGCTGAGCTACCGCTTTTGGATCTGCAGCTCTGCTGTCAGGCTGAAATGTTCTGGAGTGTGGAAGCATGAAGAGTGAATGATCTGGCCTGAGATGTTTAATCCCGCCTTGCACTCTTGACTGAAATCCTTCACAGTTAGAAGAGCTCTAATGTGTGGCCAGATGGATTCGCACGTTTCTCAGACTGATGGATTTTTTTTCCCCCCTTGAACAAATGCTGAAAAAAATGAGAAGTTTTAACAGCAAATCAACATGCCAAAAGATGGCTGATATCCTCCCAAAGACCGCTACTTCTAGCTAGGTGGATAATATCATGGCACCTGTGCAATGTCAGCAATGAATTCATTACTCTTCTATTCAGGAATAGAAGAGTAATGATGAGAAAGTGGGTGACTTCTTGCTCCAGTGAAGACCTGGCCACAGGAGGGAGAAAATAGGCCCTTTTCGTTCATCCTGGATGCCCCCACCCACCTCCGGTCTCTCTCTCATCTCTCACTTCAGTTCTTAAGGGAAATGGCGTTGATGAAAGACTTATTAGGAGAAAAGAGGGGAAGAGAATGGCAAAGTATTTTCTTAATTCTGTGACCTTGGGCAAACTTTTTAACCTCTCAGATCTTAATTACCTAATCTGTAAAATGAGGCTAACCATACCTCCTACCCAACAGAGTTGTTATTGAGGATTAACTGAGTTTAATGTGTTACAAAGAGCTTAGAAAGGTGTGTGGCACATGGCAGTGGTGAATCAATAGTAAAGGAAAGAAGTTGAGGGAAAGGTTTCTGGACCAGGTTCCCATGCTCCCAGCACAGCTGTTACAGGGATGAAACACCGCTCTGCCCTAAGACCAATCCTATCTTTTGTTTCCCTCTTGCAGCTGGTTGATTGCTGTACCGTTTGCCCAGGGCTGCCCAGTAAGCCATATGTATTTAATGGGAGTAGTAACCATTATGATTAAAACAAAAGAAAATGGCCATTTCTACAGCAACTACCCAAGTGTTTATAGAAATGAAGAGACAAGTCATCGGCAGGCCCAATGAACAGATTGCCTAATTGAAATGAGGATTCTTGTGATGTTTTAATTTCAGGTGGCAAGCACTATGGGCATTTATTAAGATCTAATTTTAAGTACTGATTAATTTGTGAACAGTATTTGCTTTTATTTACTTTTCTTTTAACACTTGAAATTCTCTTAAAATTTGCACACAAGGTAATCAAAATGTACAGCCCACTGGGTTTTAAAATCCAAAGACCTTTGGACAGGGGATACAGGCTGCTTTTCTCTGGTGAAGTTCATTCTAGCTGCATGCTTGTATGTGGCAGTACATTAGCTCCCCAGAAGTACTAGATGAAATAATTTAGTGGGTTGAGAGCACAGCACCCTTCCTATATGCTGCTCAGAATATCTCCTGTAGGCCACCATATGCCTCCTTCCAAGGCATTGTCCTGGGTACCCAAGAAGGGTTCCTACACAGAGATAGTATTTTGTGTCTTGGATTTGACTTGAGAGTGGGGAAGGTGTGGAGATGACTGCAGAAGATAAAATCTTCTACCTTCTTGTTTATACCCTGAGCCAAGCACTGTGCCAGAACTTTAGCATGGATTTTTTTTTTTTCATTTAGTTCTCTTAACCCTGTAAGGTGATAGGTACCATCAGTAAGGTACTATTAATATCACTAATATTAATATATTAATACGCCTATCCTAGTCATATCATTAATAACACTCCATTTTATAGATGAAACGGTTGAGGCACTGAGAATGTGAGTGAACAGTGCAAGGTGGAAAGATTCTACCCCAGATAGTCTAATTCTTGAGGCACCGCTTTTAATTACAACACCATAGTGTGTGTGTGTGTGTGTGTGTGTGTGTGTGTGTGTCTGTGATTAAAATTTATTTTGAAAGAAGGAACTGGGTTGCTTTCTACTTCAGTGACTAGTTCTTGCTTCCCCTTCCTCTGGATAGACCTTATTTGGATAACTGGATGTGTACATAAAACGCTGTTGGTACTACTGTAATTTAGTAGTTTTATTAGATGTAGTGCATCAAAGGGGGGATACAAAGGTAACATATGCAGGTTTGACACTGATGGTCGTGACTCTAGCTTCTGCTGATGGCGTGTGTGGGACACAGTCTCTTTAGGAACTCTGCATCTATTGACCTGACCAATTTGAAAAATGATCCCTGGGCCTCAGGGTAAGGTAATAAGTGAGACCCGGGCATAAAGCACAGCTCTTACAGTCATCTGTGATGGAGTTTAAAATGATCCATGACATCCGTATCTCTTCTAACAAATCACACACCTGTTTTCTGAATTATTTGCCATGTCCGGGCAGGAGGAGGTAGGGAGAGGAGAGTAGAGTTTATTTGTAAGGGGATAACCACATGTAAGAGGCAAAAACTCTAGTGTTTCTCATGGCATTTATGCTCATGAATTCTGTGTTTCTGACAGCTGACAGATATAAAAGAGAGATGCAAATCCATATTATTTTATAAGCAAAATCTTTGCACATTGATACAAATTAAGAAACTTTAAAAAATCTGTTTAGCTTAATACCTTATAGTCAGAATAGCCCCAAACATTTAACTAGTTTAGCATAGGCATTTTCACTGTGGGCTGGACATGTGATTTAAAAGTAAAATCGAAAAATGCTCACAAAATATTTTATAGAATTACTCGGTCTATGTTGAATTTAGGAATTTTTCTATTTCTGAAGAATAAAGGTAGATCCAAGATACTCCTGCCCAAAGTAGAAGCCCTCTGGCATGAGATGAGGGTGGAGAGTCTGGCGTCATTTCAGTCTTGTACTACATTTGACCTCGGGAGAGCTTAGTTATGCCTTGGGGCAAAAAATTAAATGTTCCATTTTGCAGCAGTATCATCCTTCAACTTTATATGGATTTAAAAATGTAAATAAAATTGCTTTCTGTAAATGGTATACATGAAGGTCATATTCATATTCTCTGCAAGGATTCCAAATGCCATTTGACCCATCATTGGCTCAATAGATAATAATATGTTCTATTAGTTTCTAGTAATCTACTTTTTAAGCATTTTATGACCCAATAGTTTTATGCTTAGTTCCTAGTTTGTGAAATAAGAAATCAGAAATAAACCTTTTAGCAGTTCATTGTAGATTTATTTATAGAATGTGGGCTTTCAACTTTGAACTTTTAAAAATGCCAGATCTTCCCAGAATACATAGTCTGGCTGAAAATCTGCAATGAGAGAAGAATGTGTTTTTGAAAAATTTTGAGGGTTCAAGCTTATTCTAATTATTATCTCCGTTCCTTTCCTTGTAGGCCAGTCAGAAAATGGGGTTTGAGAACCCTCATAGCAGAGTGCAACCAATGGACTTAGACAGTAAAGTAACTGCTCTTCTCTTTGAGAGAGAGGGTGTTTGAATTCTTTTCATTGAAATTTGGATAATAAGACCCTGATAGATCCTTGTATTTAATTGTCATGATTTTGATTGTTAATGATGTTTGACTGCTTCTTCTGGAGGTACCTGTCAGCCATTTCCAAAGCACAGATGGCTTTATCAGAAGCAGTAGGAGTTCCTTTTTCTTACTAACCTTGAGCTGAACAAATTATTTTGGGAAGATGAGCAGACCAATGTCATCACAAGTTTTTCTGTCTTTGGGAGATTATTTTGTTTATTGAATAATGTATTGAGATCACTCTGTTTCAAAAATTTCTAGCTGTTTTTTAAATTGTAAAGAGTATTGGTCCTCTCTCTGAGTAGATACGTCATGAATATTCAATGACCAAGGCCATAAGACAATGATAATACACCCCTGTTTGCTTGGGAAAGTCCTGTTTTATGCCTATCATTTATATCAAAAACACCATCTCATTTTCAAAAGTGTTTTGGTGTGGATGATAAATTATATGGTCATCTTGTATACAACTCAGTCTTCAAATGGCTGAGAAAGGTTGATTACAAGCCTTTATGGAAGGCTTATGATTATGAAAGATTGTTGAATAGGCAAGAAAATCATTCCCATCTTTTACGTTCCCTTTCTTATGACACGTTCAGGGTCCTCATGAACTTGGGCAACCAGGGTTCACTACCATAATGTGCTTCAAGGAATGTATCCCATACTCTTTATTTAAAAATTTGGTAACATTTTAAATTAAATATTGTGTATTACATAGTCCTGGGAAAAGCTGATAGAAAAGGACTGGCTGATTAGCCATGCAGAAGTCCTGCGGGGTAGCATCAGCATGGAGAAATTGCTTTGGTCCAGGGCCCAGAAACTGAACGTTACCAGTGCTCCTAGAGTTAACACAGAAATAGACTCACTCTAACCAGCAAATCATTTTGATAATGCCCTTTTGCTGTGAGAAGAATATCTAAAACACTATTCAGAGCACATTACTTTCAATATGGTAGCTCTGGAGAGTCCAATTAGTAATCAAAACTTTATACATATAAATATATATATGTATGTGTGTGTGTTTATATATGTATGTGTGTGTATAGTGTGTGTGTGTGTGTATATATATATATATATATATATATATATATATATATATATAACTTTGAGGTTATTTCATAAGACGCATGGCAGACCCCAAAGTAGAGTCAAAGGTTCCCTTTTTCTGTCTAGTGTCTTCCTATCCTTGAGAGTGCTGAGTATGCATCACCTTGCTTGCTTCTCTGAATCCTTGTTTTCTATGCTGACAGACGCTTTCGATCTTTTTGATACATTCTTTCTCTAGGTGTGTTACTATCACTGATGAAACTTCAAGCAGCTGCTCCTGTGGACCTATTGAATATTCTTCCTATTCCCATTATTTATTTTATTAGATCTCCTGAAGGCATCATTTTCTTCCTTGATGTCTTGGTTCTTGATGCGTTAGAAACTCATTGACACCCTTGACCCTCCATCATGTTTTATATCTTCCTTTTTTAGGGCTTTGCAAGGCTTTGAGACTAGGAATGTGAATATGTGATGTTGATTTAATAGGTTTCTCTTTCACACCTCTACTGGGGGTTATTCATGTTGGGTAATTCAAGCAATTAGGCAAAGCCATTTAGTGTGTGGTGGGAAGAGGGGAGAAGGAAGCATTTTCCATGCCTTTGTTCAAATGCTTGACCTGTTTTTACAGTAGGCATCCTGTAGACATGTCTTAGTTTTTCCAGATTTCATGGTATTGTAGAAGTTGGTGCCTGGTAAAGTGTTAAAAAGAGTGAGGGATAGGGTGAAGTGGTGGCTGTGGGGATTGATACTAGAGACACTTCACAAATTCTCCTTTGTTTTGCAAATGAATTGGCAAAAGTTAAATGGATCCTCCTTGGTAAGAAGCTTCAATGCAGATTGCTCCCTCTGACAGCTCCGGAGATGAGTGTGCTTCTTACTTTGCTTTTCTGGGAAAATCTCATGAGGAATTGTTCCCTAGGAATCTAGTTCGTGCTGGTCTCTGGCAAGGACGGTTAAAATTTTTTAAAAATCGACTTTTATATTTAATTGCGGTAAAATATAACATAAAGCTTACCGGCTTAACCATTTTTAAGTGTACAGTTCAATAATGTTAAGTACATTCACATTGTTGTGCAACCAATTTCCAGAACTCTTTTCATCTTGCAAAACTGAAACTCTATACCCATTAAACAGCAACTCCCCATTTTCCCCTCTCTCCAGGTCCTGGCAACCACCATTATACTTTCTGTCTGTTTGAATTCGACTACTCTAAGTACCTCGTATAAGTGGAATCATGCCATATTTATCCTTTTGTGACAGGGCTTATTTCTCTTAGCATAATGTCCTCAGGGTTCATCCATGTTCCAGCATGTATCAGAATTTCCCTTTTTTATAATTAAATTTATTTAATGTGATCATATTTATCAATTAGCCTACACCCAGATAATAGAAGAATTCATCCGTATTTTCTTTTTGTACATACATGGTTGTTTTATTGTTTTACATTTAGAACCCTGATCCATTTTGAATTTATGTCTTATGTATGGTGTAATAGAAGTCTAATTTTATTTTTTCAAATGGCTAGGCAGACATCCTAGCATCAATTGTTTAAAATACCACCTTTGCTTCAGTGATTTCAGATGACGCTTTTATCATATACTAAATATCCTTGCATCTGTTTTTCTTCCATTGGTCTGTTTGCCTCTGTATGTACCAGTACCACGCTGTGTTAATTAGAAAGGCTGTCTAGCTTTATTTAATGTCTGTTGGAGCTGGTTCTCTCTCACAGCTTTTCCCCCCAGCTTTATTGAGATATAATTGACATATAACATTGTATACATTTAAAGTGTAGAATGTGATGATTTTATACATGTATATATTGGGAAATATTTGCCACAGTAAGGTTGGTTAACACATCCCTTGCCTCATATAATTATTTCGTTGTTGTTCTTGTTGTTGTTACAGTAAGAACATTAATGCTCTACTCTCATAGCAACTTTCAAGTTTTTAATATGGTATTGTTAATTATAGTCACCATGGTGTACATTAGATCCCTGGAACTTATTCATCTTATAACTGAACGTTTGTACCCTTTGACCAACCTCTTCCCATTTCCCCACCTCTCAGCCCCTGGCAACCATCATTCTACTCTTCATTTCTATGAGTTTGTTGTTTTTAGATTCCACATATCAGTGAGATCATACAGCATTTGTCTTTCTCTGTCTGACTTATTTCACTTAGGATAATGCCCTCAAAGTCCATGTTGTCACAAATGGCAGGACCTTCTTCTTTTTTTATTGCTGAATAATACTCCCATTGTGTATATATGTGTGTATCTATATCTCACATTTTTTTTATCCATTCATCTGTCAGTGGACACTTAGGTTATTTCCGTGTCTTGGATATTGTGAATAATGCTTCAGTGAACATTGGTGTGTGGATATCTCTTCCAGATAGTGATTTCATATATTTCGGATATATACCCAGAAGTGGGATTGCTGGATCATGTGGTAATTCTATTTTTAATTTTTTGAAAAACCTCCCTACTATTTTCCATAGTGGTTGTACTGATTTACATTCCCACCAATGGTATGCCGAGGTTTCCTTTTTTCACCATCCTCACCAGCATTTATCTCTTTATGTTTTGATAATAGCCATTCTAACAGTTGTGAGGTGATATCTCACTGTGATTTTGGTTTGCATTTTCCTGATGATTAGTGATGTTGAACACCTTTCATGTACTTGTTGGCCATTTGTATGTCTGTGGGAAAATGTCTATTCAAGTCCTCTGCCCGTTTTAAAATCAGATTGTTTGTATTTTTGCTATTGAGTTGCATGGGTTCTTTGTATATTTTGAATATTAACCCCTTATCAGTTATATGGTTTGCAAATTAGGTTGCCTTCTCATTTTGTCGATTGCTATGCAGAAGCTTTTTCATTCAATGTAGTCACACTTGTTGATTTTTGCTTTTGTTGCTTGTGCCTTTAGTGTCATATCCAAAACAATCATTGCCAAGACCAATGTGAAGGAGCAAGGAAAGGGATAACATAATATGCCAGGAGTTTGACTCCAGTCTGGAAACTAAAATGGACTGAAAGATAGAAATCATCAGGTTTCTTCTCAAAGATACTTTTTTCTTTCCTTTGAATTAGAAGAAGAGAGGGTGAGGAAGAGAAAGTAGAGGGAGAGAAAAAGTATTCAGCATTTGCATCTATTCTATATTTAGAAACTATCATCATAAAAATATTACCCTCTTCAGTATGCTGAACAGTTGACATGAGCTCCTGATTTCTTAGTTACTCAACATGTGAAAATGATTCTAAATATTTTAATCAGCAGAAAAGAGACTAAAGGGGAAAAAAACCCAACCAACCAACCAACCAAACAAGAGTCATGCACAACCACCAAAAAATTTTACGGAAATGTCTTGGTTTCCAAGATGTCTGTATATCCCAAGCAGGGCATTTTGTGGTGGGGATGTTTTTTTAAATATTGTAAATGGACAAATATGCTCTTAATCCAGACTGTGTAAAGAACCATTTGCTTTAAGAAAATTCAGTGTTTTATTTATTAAACTTCCTTAGCTGAGGAATTAATGAGTTCAAATAATTGATTTGAAGACTGTCATGATATTGGTACTGGTGAATTCCGAAAGTGAATAATTGTCCTAACATATGCTATATACATAATTTTGAAAGAAAACATTAGAAGACTGCCTTTGTGACCTGGCAGATTGCCAGTGAACAATGAAATAGTAGATGATATCCTATGTCTTAGGTGTTTAGAATTTAAAGGGGATGATCAATTTTAACCACCACAAGGTCTGGGACAAAGCATTTCTCCTCTTCATTGTGCACTTTGCTTCCCCTGCTACACAATTCTTCATCTTTTCTAAGCCCTTAGTTCTTTTCCAGTTTTGGCTTCTAATGACTGGAGAAGTGGTAGAATTAGGACCATTCGTGGAGAAGGATGTAGAAAATCCTCTGATGATATGTTTTAGCCACTAGCTCCTCTTTCTGATTCCTACTGTATCTCTTTTCCCTCAATCTATGCTATACTCAAAATTAAGAACGAGTACAAAAGGCCCCTTTAAAAAGGGACACATGGTTCTAGAGAAATATTGCTGGTTCATGGTAAAGGTGGAAAGGATGAGGCAGCTTTTCTAGCAATCAGTGTTCACTGGAGTCTCAATATTGAAACCAGAGTTATCATCCCCATGGGGTGTTATAACAGGTTTTTGGTAAATCATGAATTTCTCAGTTCTTGGGGGTTACTGCAGCTGGGCATTCATCTTTCTTAGCTACTGCCTTATATTTATGTGCTTGTGGTAAACAAGGCATTTTGTGGTGGGGGTGCTTTTCCTGTCTCAGAGACAGGAAACAGGTATGTGGAGAAATTATGTAGAAATCTTTTTTGTCTGATAAATGCAAAAGACAAGGACAATTTTTAGAAAGTGGAGTCTAGAAGTCTAACTTATGCTACTGATTTCATCATCTGAGCTTCTATGCACTGTGGAGTGAACTGTGGGCAAGATGGACTGAATACTTGTGTCTCAGATTATCAGAGGGAGCCTTGTAATGCTATGCCGTGCTGTTACTTTCCATACGACCCCCAATGAGTCACTGAATTATTCTATGAATTATATTATTAGTTCTCCTATATGTAAATTTAACAAAAGGGGACTAAAGCTGTGTTTGCAAAACTGTAGTGTAGGTCTGAAAAGAAAATGAATTGGCTTAAACTAAAGATCAACTTGTGGCCGCTTTAAAAGGCTAATCCCGAGACTTTAATCAGCTGGAGTAATATTCCATGCATGGAGAAAATTGATGTACTGAATATTGTGTCTTGGTGAGTAATCTCTGGTCCTATTTTCCTTTGTGGTGCCATTGAAAAAGGAAAGGAGTGGTTCTTTGAATGGAAATCCGGGCTGTTAACAGCTCTAGCAGAAGGGTGAAAGGTACAGCTTTATTTCCAAGCCAGGGCATTTCAGCTCACAATGAGAACAGACTTCCCTCTTTCTGAATACCATCTGCACAGTCTTGTAGCCTGAGTTGCCGTTTACTGTCCAGAGAGAATAGCACTTCCCAGAAAGGATCAGAATTTGAGCAATGTTCCAGCCTGGAATTTTAACATTCACAAGTCATTTGTGAGCACAAGTTGGGAGGAAATTGCCTGATGCTTATCAGCGTCCACTTTTTGTCACTTCTTCCAAAAGTGTTTGGGCCAATATTAAATATCGGATGCTGTTGGAAGCCACTAACCTAGAAAATAAAAAGTGGCTTGTTACAATGCACATTGGTGTGCTTGTCAGTCATTCAAACCAAACATGAGATGCAGGGTTTTCTTGCCATGTGTCCTAAGGGCTGTTTCTTTGCCAATCATTTATTTGCTGACTCTTACAGAAAAGAACAATTCTTTAAGGCACTTTTCTAGATATAGCCTCTGCTCTGAAATGGGAAGGAACAAAGCTAGTTGTTGGTAATTTTTCTATAAGTGGTGACGCTGAGGCACAGGATAGTTAAATGTCTTACCTGGGTCACACATGTAGGAGTTAGAATCAAGTCTGCTGACTTTCATCTTGCCAGCAAGAGAAATTAAGAACCACAGGATTTCACACTATTTTGCTACTCCCTGTCTACATAAGGGTGAAAGCCTAATATATTGACTTAGGGGGATCTCACCTAAAATCATAATGTTTGTAAAGGAGATAAAGAATTCTGGTTCATCTTGGTGACAGCTGATTAACTCATTGATCCCTGGCTTGGGAATAATAAATAATAAAAATTGTTGTGATTGTTCAGCATTATTACTTGATTTCAAGGTTGTTGTAGTTTGAGCAATTTTGTACAATAATCTGCCCATCTCTTTAGAATTCACAGAGGCAATGGGACCTTGAGTCTGGTCCAAGTGGCTGTGTGTGCTCAGCATGTGACAAAAATGATGAATGAAGATGCAGTTTCAAGGAAACAGAGGTCTTATTGGAATGACATCTGCTTCTCTTCCAGGCCAAACATGACATAGCAGGGAACGGTGAATCATGGAGGAAAAGGAATTCGACAGGCTTGAAAACATAACTTTTTTTCTGGCTTATTTGATTTTGAGCAGAAAAATGAACTAAAACAAAAGTAGTTGATTTTTCTATTTCTTATACTTTGTGCATCCAAATTCATAAAGCTATATTAAATTAACTATAAAAGGAAACAAATTTTTGGCTTTATGAGACTTGTAATTTAAGCTATTGTTGCCCTCTCATATCTATTTACTTATTAAGGTCCAGCTTGCTGAAAACAAGGCTTTGCTTTTGACTTATGTTTTCAATTTATTTCCTTGCCAATGATTTCTAACTCTCCATTTGCACCACCCTCCCCACCACTGTCTAAATAAACTCTTCAACTCTCAAACTATATTAAATTATCAGAATGGTGGCACGTTATCCTAGGTATACTTTCAAACAGTGCACCTCACATGTAGAACAGAGAATCTCTTATATCCACAAAGCTCAACTGAATATTTATGCTTAGGAGATGGACCTCTAAAAACACTTTGTAGGAGCTATGGGTTTTTTATATTTAAAAATGGCTTTTAAGAGGTATTTTCAAACTCTTTCATTATGGAAGCACCATTACTTCTTGGCTTTTCCACTTAATTTCTGATGTCTTTAAAGAAATGCCCTTGGCGGTAGAGCCATTTTGCAGTAGTTGGCAACTGATGCAAATGAAACAAATCTCTGCTTCTCTAGTCTAAGTAGTTTAATTTTCTCAGGCAGTTCCAGAGCTTCTTCCTAAATGGGGGAAAGAAACAACCCGCAGATACAATCTGTGACTGGTATATGCTGGATCAGAAACAACCCGCAGATACCAATCTGTGACTGGTATATGCTGGATCAGAATTGATACGCTGATGGAGAAACCATTTGTCAAACTATGTAGTTAAGAATCATGGTGCTGTGACAGCTCAGCCTGGAGGCCCACGTCCTTGACATAGTTGAGAAACTGAGGGTTTAGTCACACACCATATTTTTCATTGGTAGGATGCTTTTCATTACCCTAATTCTTGCTGAATTTTTTTTTCAAAAACAGTTGAGAGTAGCCTCAGAAGGTAGGTGAGCCAATTTCATTGGCCCATTAGGTCTCATAGCTACTGAGTCTCCCCCATTGTTCATGCTTAGATTTCCTCAGCATTCTCTTTGGATTGAGCTCTCAGTGAGGATTCACATAAAATACTCACATATCTACCCTTGCTTCTCAGCCTTCTGGCAAAGACTAGGTGAAGGCCATTTTTACCCCCTGTGTGTATGTGTGTGTTTCTTTGAAGACTAAGGTAGGCATTTCTATAATCTTTTTTGCCGTTGATTAAAACAATTAAATTTTTCGGAGCTATAAAAAATTTAAGAATTATTCAGACCAATTCCAGTTCACTTACTTGCTTAAGGTCAGACAGAGAGTCAAATGCTTGGGCCAGGTTCCCGGAGCAGTTCTTAATGATGTCATACTAAATGTTTTTATTTAATTCTTAGAGATTTGCTCTAATTAAATTGATATATTTTTTAAAATTATGAAAAGAATTGCTGGCCCACAAAAATAATGAATTGATTGGGGGGTCTGAATGAATTGATATCTAATGAATTTGTACATATTCTGCTCTTTTTCCTTCATAGTCTGTTGAATTGTGTTGAGGTGAAATGATGGACAAAGATGTTCCAAAGAGGCAGGGAGGATCTTTGACTTTCAGGTTTATTGACTTAAGCAGTGGAGAGAGGACTGGATGAGTAATTGAAGACCTGTATCCTAATTCTGAATCTCTCAGTGTTGGACAAGGTTTAGAATTTAGAGATGAAATGCACCTTAGAGTTGATTTATACTAAGTCTCATGTTATTGCTAAGGAAAATGAGCTGAAGAATGATGAAGTGACTAATCCAGGAACACCTAGTTTATTACAGGGGGAATAAGGAATAGAATCTTGGACTTCTGACTTCAAATTCTTCAGTATTTCTCCTACACTAAACTGCTCCCAAAGTCATTCAGCATTCCACGTTTCAGTTTTCTCATCTGTTAAGTGATGATTGTGGTATTTGCTTAACTACTTAATAGGGTTTTGAAAAGAGTAACCTGCGATAAATAAGAGAGAAGGAGAGGGAGAAGGAGAGAGAAGGAAAGTTATGTTACGGTAATTTAGTGGAATAGGAATTTTGGGTAAAACATAGCACATTTCCAGGTTGAAATAATCTTGATGGAAAGAACCACTTTACACAACTATTTGAAAGATGCTTTCTGGCATGGAAATGGAATTTTGGGGTAAGATTAAGAAGGAGCAAATGATCCCCTCTTTTTCTTAAACTAAATTTATAAATTGGGACATTCTTATCCATAAACTTACAATTACATAAAACAGCCTCCTTACCATATAGTAGCTTTTTGATGCTGATCTATTAATGATTTTTTTTTTTTCAAGCAGAAGGAGTCAACTTAATGAACATCTTGAGTTGTCTCTGTGGTCTAATAATTTAATGCTTATCTAAGAATTTTAGTATTTTGCAGGAAAAATAGTTAATGAGAACATAAAATTATGCATTTTTTACCTGATTCTAGATGAAATGATATGAGAGAAGGATGATTAATTTTATCATGTAGAGACTTTACTGGATTTTACAAATTAAAGCCAAATACCCTTCATGAAAATTCTTGGAGATGTGACAAACCAATTTATATTCCATTAATTTAACTCTATTTAGGCAGAATCGTGGACTTTTGTAATAAAACACAAAATTAATTAAATTGCCCAATAGTATAATTACAGTTTCATCAACAGTGAAAACAACTTCGAGTGCCAGAGTTTTGAAATGTTCAAATGCATTTTCAGTTTAACTTGGGAAAATGTGTAATTGTGCACTACCCTGCCCTCTTCTTCTTGCTAGAAATATTAATGCAAAAGCACGCACTACTTTTTCCTACTAATAACTTCAGCTTTTATTTCAGTCTGTTAAACTTGCCCACTGTGGGTCCTCAAGGCTGGAAGGAACTGTGAGGTTGGGGAGACAAATGCATCAAAATGAAGTGGAAAAGGTAAAGAAAATTTAAGGGGGAAAGAGTAAGGTTGGGTAGTAGGAATAAATCCCATTATGAAGTCTGTGTGTCTGTGAAGAAAATGACAGAAAGCAATAAAGAGCTCTATAGGCAATAAATATTTGTTGCATGAATGAATTCATGAATGAATGATATAGGGCTGAAGACCCTTTGAAAATGAAAGCAGCCACGAGGCATATAAAATATGGATGCTTAGCCAAACTGAGCTATGCCATGATGACCCACAAAGTTTAATGAAATAAGTGGCTTTCCTTAGGATTACAGTTTAGTATGTGACATTTCTTGTTTTCCTATTAGTTCCCTTGTTAGTTTTATTCAGATAAGTAAAAGCATCTCTGCATATAAAAGAAACTTAATAAATGTTTTATTTACAAATACAGCATAGGAAACTGTATTCAATACCTTGTATTAACCTATAATGGAAAAGAATCTGAAAAAGAATATATATATGTATAACTGAATCACTTTGCTGTACACCAGAAACTAACAACCTTGTAAATCAACTATACTTCAATAAAAAAAAAAGAATGATATAATCTATAATTTTTAACCCAAGCTAAGTATTTGAAGCTAAACTTTTACTAATTTTATCTGAAATTTGTCATGTACCAATTTTGCAACTCTGTTCTTTTTCATTCCTTCTTTCTAATGGCCCTAGACTTCCTATTCCAAAGGAAGATGAAGGTAAAGAGGGGCTCTCTTTATACCTTTTCTTGTCCCTCTGGTTGTTTTGGATTAGATTCCATTAAGAATCAAATTTTTAAAAATCAAGCAACAGTGTACAAATCTAAGTGTTTGAGCCTTGAAAGCAAAATTGATTCCTCTTTGCATGATACTTTGCTTAGGAGTTTCCTGAAGCAGGTCTGTTTCGTTAGTAATAGAATGGGATCAACAGGAAAGTTTTCAGTGGGAAGACCAACTTTCAAACCTTGTATTGACCACTGGACATGCCTAGCTCCGATCCTTCCAGAGGAGTAGTAGGTTAAGTGAAATGAGTCTGCAAGGTTTTGAATGGTTTTTACTTCTTGCATTCAAAGTTTTTGTCTCCTGGCATAATGAGAAGTGGAAAGTGAAACAGCATGAGCCTTGGACCAGACATACTTGAGTTTGAATCTCAGCAGTCCCAATTACTGGCTGCCTATTTTTGGCAAAATTACTTAACAACAGCCAACGCTCTGTTGCTGCATCTGTAAATAGGGAGATTATAATAACCATCTCCCAAGACTTTGGGAGAAATAAATGAAATCATATATGTGAAAGTATCTGGCACACATTATAGCCTCATTACATTTCCCCATGTTTTGTTTTCTTTCCTTTTGGCTCTCTGTGTCTGCAAATTTTCGATATTATGCATTAAAAAGGACTAGCTTACACTGCTGACAGAGTACTAAATTTACTAAAAATGTGGTAGCTCTTGTTTATTTAGAGGGTTGGGAAAGCACAAAAGGATCTGAGGGCTGTTTGGAGGTGATCTCAGCATTGGGTTGCAGAGGAGGAGAACATTTGGAGAGTGGATCCTGTCCTTCAGTATTTGCTGTCTAAATATTCAATTTTCAGTTCTTCATACTCCCTCTCTCACATCACATGATCGGGAAAAGATGCGAGTTAGCACAAATCCATTGCTCACTCTCCAGTTCTTTCTCTCTTTTTTCTTTGTTGAAAACATCAGCTGAACGAAGAATAACTTCAGCTACTACCAGGTTTTAAGGAAGAAGAAAAGAAAAAGAGAAAAAGTAAATGAAAAGAATTAAGGAGCCTAGGAGGCCAAGGAAGGCCTTGTAGAGATTCTAGAGATGGTATCATTAATTCGAAGTAGATATTATTATCTAGGTCACCGATTTTCCCCCAAATCCAAATAGCTTTATTGTTTGCTGACTTTAGGATTCACAGCCCCCCCAACTTTCATGTGCAAATATACCAATACTGAAAATTCTTAACAGTGGAATTATAGGGCCGAAAGGCGGGTAAATTTAAAATTATGATAGTTATTTCCAAGTTGCCCTTCAAAAGTTTTGTCCCAAATGATATCCCTACCAACAGTGTATGAGAGACCTATTTCTCACATCCTCACCAAGATTTTGATCATCAGTATTTACATAGGTGAAAAATAGGAACTTATTTTTATTATTTGCATTTACTTAATTTTCACTGAATTTGAGTACCTTTCATGTGCTGAAAGCCATTTGTAGTTCTTTTTCTATGGACTGCTCAGGTTCCTTTCTGGGTTAGTCACTGAAGCTTTCTGAACTTCAGTTTTCTCACCTGTAAACTGAGGGTTTTGGGGACTAAATGAGAATATAAGGGTTTATTTTCACAGTACCTGGCAGAAAGTAAGCCATTAATAAATGTTGACTGTTATTATTATTTTATTATTTCCCCTTCTCCATACCAGCACCTTTTCTCTCACTGTGTCATTTGAACCTTTCTCTGGATTTCCAGATTCATATTTCTATCCCTCTCTTTTGCTTAAATCAGTATCTTCCCAGAAACTTATCTTCTCTTCCTCCTTCTCTTTGTTCTCTGCCTGTGAAGTGGCTTCTTCATGCTCTGACTAATGAGGTTTGTCAATTCTCAGTCCTCTTCACCCCTCCCTCTTCTTCACTCCCCATATCTAACCAGCTGCCAGATCTTATCAATTTCACCTGCATAGTCAATCCCTTTAATCTCCTTCCTTCCTAGCCCTCCCTAGAAATGTATTGCATGCCATTTTCTTTTCTTGCCCTTGAAGACTGTCCTTGACAGCTCATCCGGAAGTCTCCTGAGAATTCATATAGTGAGAGTACTGCTCACTGGGTTGGCTCCACTTATTGCCAAGGATTCATATGTACATACTCTAAAGGGCCGTAATGTCAGCCTAAGTAGTTTAGATTTTGGACTTTCAATTTTTTTTTTTTTTTGAGTAAGGGAGGGTTAGAATCAAAGTGTACTTTGGGAAATTAATCTGGCAGTATGACATAGGTTAGACATGAGAGAAGGAGCTATGGAAACCAGTTAAGAGGTGTATGTAGATACTAGAACTGGGGTGTGGGGGGCAGGGGAAAGAAGCTCTAATTAGGAATGGTGGCACTTATAATGGAAAGGACAACAGGAAAAGATATAGCACAGTAGGTCTTCCCAGAATCTAAAAAAGCTTTCAGTTGCACAAGGGGTTCTTGGTTTGATGGAAAAGCTAGAGAGAAATACAGTTAAAGCATCCAGGGGGTTATCATGGCGTCCTTACAGAAACACTTGATTTTCCTTTAGAATTTCTGATCTAGCCCCTTTTCATTGTGATATATATATAAAGAATTTAGAATAGTGGAATTTCCTACTTGTTCCTCTATGCTCAGGTGACATTGGGGATTGTGCCTCGTGGAGGATTAATTACCATAAAAGGCCTCTCACCCCTGAAAGGCTTCCTTTTAGGTCATGGTCCAGCTCAGCCCAGGCCAAGCTGGGAAGGCGTGTAGGTGGAATGCCTGCAGTGCCCCTGACAAGTAGATAGATGAGCTCTTATTTCCCATATTGTGCTATTAGACTCCAGAGCCAGTGTAGCACAGGAGACCAGGAAAGTACTGCAAAGCAGGGGGCGTTGTCACAGTCCCTTTCCAGCTGTTGGCTGTTAGCAACAACATCCATTCTGCTGCTGACACCCTGCTCTCCCTGGTGGCACTTCTGCTTAGAAATTATTTAAACCACTTAAAGACAGTAGAATATTTAAAAGTCAAAATGCCTGTTTTCTAATTATTCCCTAGACCTCACTTAGCGATAGCTGGCTTCATGTCACACAGTGTGACTCTCATGGGGATTTCAGCAGCCCCCTGAGCAGAAGTGACAGCGTCGGCATGTTATTAACAACACTGGACTCCACTGTGCCCACAGCCTTGAAGAGGGGGGCGAGAAGCCCCTCCCCTTCTCTCATCCACTCCAAAGTCTCTAATGGAGTGGATAGGGCAATTTCAATGGGCTGTTCTTAGGTGTTTAGGGGGAATCTTGAGGCTATTCCTTGACTTGCATCAGTTCATTCAGGTCATTCCTAATGAAATGATCTGTGATAAATGGGAAGCAGTGAAAATGGGATTTTGTACTATTGGCCTCTCTTGACCCTCCCTGACTTTCCTGAGCGTCTTGAAAACTGGTGACAAAATACAAAAGAATTAATGAGTTAAAGGAAATCAAGACCAGGACCATCATATTGTCAGGAAGTTTGTTGAATAGGCTTTTGAATTTGCTTTAAAATCTCAGAAATGGCATTAAGCAGTTAATGGAGTTGATATATTAAATACCACCCTCGTCTGTGCACAAAATGGACACTAGCTAATCAGTGATTTGGTACATCAATTGATATGGGAAAGATGAGCTCTTTTTATTAGGTCAGCGGAACCAGTG
This sequence comes from Balaenoptera acutorostrata, assembly GCF_949987535.1. Lineage (NCBI taxonomy): Eukaryota > Metazoa > Chordata > Mammalia > Artiodactyla > Balaenopteridae > Balaenoptera > Balaenoptera acutorostrata. The sequence goes on from NC_080070.1 coordinate 63,988,631, forward strand.
ATGTATGGAGGCACTAAAATGAGATTAAGCTGCTCTTTGCAATTTTAATTATGATTTTTTATGAACAAAAAAAGTAAAATGTAGACATCTTTGGGAGAATAAAGGTGTCTGCAACATTTGCTGGAGTTCTGAGCTATTGATGTTCCATTTTTCTTTAGCCTCACATCTAGATAAATATTTGAAGGCACTTTATGAATTCACATATTCTTAGTTTACAATATATTAGTAAGGAAGATGAGTTGTGAAAAATCCCTTTTATCTGACTTCCTGTGATATTATTTATATTACCCATTAAAAAAAAATAAAAGAAACAGAATTTGAGACCCAGAAAACTTAGGAGATGCTGAGTCCTAGTCCTTTGTTCCTTAGTCCTGGAAATTCACTTTTCTTTCCATTTGTTTCCCCCAGTTATGGGTGGGGGAGGTGGAGTAGAGTAGTGGTAACAAGCCCAGGATCTGGAGTCATTAGGGGCTGATGCAAATACGGGCTTTGCGACTTGCTAACTAGTTAACTTCCTTAATCTTTCTAGACTGTAGTAGTTTCTACATCTGTATAATGGAGATAATACCTCCCCTAGGGCTGCTTTGACGCTGAATAATACAACTGAGAGAAATATAAAACAGCACACTGCACGGCACTCAGAGTTGAGTGAATTGTTTTTATTATTTGGGTATGAGTCCTGCAAAATCTTCTTATTGTAGAGTACATTTTTTTATATGGAAGTTTGTGACTACTTTGGGCCTCTTCTAGTATGGCCAAGTTTAACTCAAATCTCGTTTGAAAGGTCAATGTCTTTTATAGGTCTATGAACCGGTATTAGTACCTAAATACAGCTAAATGAGGAGCCATAGGAAGCAGCAGGTGATAAGGCCACTTCTGGAATCTCCCTAAGGCCAGAGCATACACATTTGCATACAATTGGCGATTTACAGATGCTTCCTATCTGTTTTGCGAAATTTTCAACCTAGGATTTTATTATGACTCCCCTTAAGACAAAATTTCCTGAGTTTCCTGAATCTTCATGCAGACTTTCTTATATCTTAAACTGTTTATTGTTAATTTTCTAAAAGCATGAGCCTGAGACAGCAGATAAACAAGCTAAATGAGGGGTAGGGTAGGGGGCTGGTAGAAACCTTTGCCAGGGCATTTTAACCTATGTATGAAAATGTTGAATTTGCAGTGTAACATCTTTAGATCTTGCTAGGGCATCTTGGTAGTTCACAGGTATCAAGCTGTAATTAGGACCAGTTGGTTAATATGGTGATCAGTAACAAGATAGCAACCATTTAATTTAGAACTTTTGGATTTAAAGTGAATAATCATGAATAGACATTTTCTTGGAAGAAAGGATTTACTGGGTATTTTGCCTATTTTCTGCTACAAATTTATTACCAAGCACTGCTATTTAATATTTTGAGGCCAATTCTGAGTTTTTGGGCACCTTGTGCTATCAGTGTTACTGACTGCACTCTGTAGGGATGCCTGTAATTTGTATGCAGTTAATTAATAAAGTTTATTGAGCATTTAGTTGTGAAATAAACTGCACAAAAATAAAAAAGAGGAAAGAAATTGTGATCCATCCATACTCCATTTAAATGAAGCAGAAAAAATAAGTAAGAAAAGTGTTTTGTACCATGTTTTAATATGCTTCCACCAAAATTTCTAAAACAAATATATCAGGTTATAGAATAATGATAAACATAAATCCTTCCAGAATATAACAGATAGGATGCTGTATGAAATCAAATCTGGAAGTTGTTAGAGCATTAAAAGTGAAGTCAGATAAACGTCTTAGCAAACGGCCATTTAAGAGTGATCTTATCTTAGAATTTCTTCTAAAATGGGTAGGCAGATGAGCTTACAGAAATTGAAGATTTAAAACCCGTTCAAAAATTTAAAGCCTATTTGCATTTTATCTTTGAAAGCCTTTTCTCCGAAATTGCTGACCATTAGATAAAAGCCATACTTGCCACACCTGCATTTATTTTCATGTATCTCATTCTACTAATGAGATCGAGTCCATGAGTAGACAATCTTGTGCTTGGTTATTGGTTCTGAACTTGTATTGTGTAACCTAAGATTTGTCCCATGTCCTGCTACTCTGTTTTTCACCATCACTCACCACAGATCAGGGAACTATGGCCTGGAATGCTTCTGCACACCTAAGATTGTGCACTTTCCCTGAAAGCCTCTGAGATAATACTGGCCTTAGGTAGAAGGTTCAAAGCTTTGGGTTAAGTTTCTGTGTTGCTTGCAGTTGATCAGTTGAAGATACTTTTTCTTCCTGTATTTGTAAGTTTTTCCCTGGTAGTTATTCTATCATGATAATTTCAGTTCTTAGATTTGAGCAATAATTCTAATGGGGTTAGTGTAAACAATTACCTGAGATAAAATTCTAGAAAGGTGATTTCATCTAGAGGAATTTATCTCATTTCTTTCTATTTCTGGAAAAACACATAAGGCAATTAATCCATTTTTTAAGATTGTTACATTTTATCTGTGGTTTTAAGACTATTTCTCTTTATGATATTGATATAAAAATCTTGTTTTTAACTAAATGCTTGTGTTGAAATGCTTTTTTTTTAATAGATCTTTATTGGAGTATAATTGCTTCACAATACTGTGTTAGTTTCTGTTGTACAACAAAGTGAATCAGCCATATGCATACATATATCCCCATATCCCTTCCCTCTTGAGCCTCCCTCCCATCCTCCCTATCCCACCCCTCTAGCTCATCACAAAGCACCGAGCTGATCTCCCTGTGCTATGCTGCTGCTTCCCACTAGCTATCAGTTTTACATTTGGTAGTGTATATATGTCCATGCCACTCTCTCACTTTGTCCCAGATTACCCTTCCCTCTCCCCGTGTCCTCAAGTCCATTCTCTACGTCTGTGTCTTTATTCCTGTCCTGCCACTAGGTTCATCAGTACCATTTTTTTTTTCTTTTTTAGATTCCATATATATGCGTCAGCATATGGTATTTGTTTTTCTCTTTCTGACTTACTTCAGTCTGTATGACAGACTCTAGGTCCATCCACCTCACTACAAATAACTCAATTTCGTTTCTTTTTATGGCTGAGTGATATTCCATTGTATATATGTGCCACATATTCTTTATCTATTCATCTGTCGATGGACATTTAGGTTGCTTCCATGTCCTGGCTATTGTAAATAGTGCTGCAATGAACATCGTGGTACATGTCTACATGTCTCTTTTTGAATTATGGTTTTCTCAGGGTATATGCCCAGTAGTGGGATTGCTGGGTCTGGGAAAACTGGACAGCTACATGTAAAAGAATGAAATTAGAACACTACCTAACACCATACACAAAAATAAACTCCAGATGGATTAAAGACCTAAATGTAAGACCAGACACTATAAAACTCTTAGAGGAAAACATAGGAAAAACACCTTTTGACATAAACCACAGCAAGATCTTTTTTGTCTCACCTCCTAGAGTAATGAAAATAAAAACAAAAATAAACAAATGGGACCTAATTAAACTGAAAAGCTTCTGCCCAGCAAAGGATACCATAAACAAGATGAAAAGACAACCCTCAGAATGGGAGAAAATATTTGCAAATGAAACAACGGACAAAGGATTAATCTCTAAAATACACAAACAGCTCATGGAGTTCAATATCAAAAAAACAATCCAAATAAAAAATGGGCAGAAGACCTAAATAGACATTTCACCAAAGAAGAGATACAGATAGCCAAGAGGCACATGAAAAGATGCTCAACATCACTAATTATTAGAGAAATGCAAATCAAAACTACAATGAGGTATCACCTCACACTGGTCAGAATGGCCATTATCAAAAAATCTAGAAACAATAAATGTTGGAAAGGGTTTGGTGAAAAGGGAACCCTCCTGCACTGTTGGTGGGAATGTAAATTGATACAACCACTATGGAGAACAGTATGGACGTTCCTTAAAAAACTAGAAATGCTTATTTTTTAATTCATAAATTCAAAGTACACCTAAAAGAAAATATTTAAGTCACAAGTATCTTTAAGATACAGAAAAAAGAAATATTAATGTACAAAAATCATGTAGGTTTCCTTATAGTTTCATATCATACAGAGAAAAAGGTGAACACATTAAACATTTTTTTTTTTAAAGCATTAGTGTGAATTTTTGAGATGCTGCAATCTCTGGAATTTTAAGACTTGGACTTTACTGGACTTGCATAGTAAATTTATCTAGACTTTGAAAATGACTTTTCTTAAAGTGACCCATGAAGTCTCTGTGATAATAATCACAGGGACATAAATATAATCTCTGTCAATACATTTTTACGGAGTACTTATCAGGTACCAGGCACTGTGCTGGGTGATTTAGCTTTAGTTCAGGAGCTCTTGGTTTTGTGAGAACCACCATCTAGGACATAGTGGTACAGAGGGACAAATATGTCTTTGTGCTGCCAGCTGTTTTTCTTCTGAGTCTTGTTTCCCCAGTAGTGGTTCCCTCTCCCCTTACCCTTTCATGAGACTACTAGTCTTTATCTTTCTTTTTCAAAGTATGGTTTCAGAAAACAATCAGCATCAGATAATCAGATAACTTACATCTTATCTTAAGTAACTTCACAATGAGTAAGCAGAATAAGCTCACTATGAAGGCTCCCAGAAATCTTTATGCTTCTAATTGTGGATTGAAATGCTTACTATATTGAGGGTAAAATACACACCATTACTATTATTGCTAGCTATAGACGTCTACCATATGTATAGCATCTACCATAGACATTATGGTGAGCATTTTATATACCTTATCTCTAGTCCATGCAACAATCTCTATAAAATGTTATTATCATTACTCTAATTTTACATGAAGAAGCTGAACTTCAGTGATGTTGGGCTTGTTCAAGTCCATGTGGCCTATGATTGGAAGAGCTGAGACTCTATCTGCCTTCTGATTGCTTCCAAAGCGCATGCCCCTCTCACTCTGCTATTTGGCCTCTGAATGTATCTGAACATCGAAAATATTAGACAATATGGATTGTATGTCTTGTCTAAATAAAGTACATGTGCTGTAGAAATCCACCTCAGGCACAGTCAAATTGAGTGAAAGTAATTTTGGGCTGAGTTGACTATGGCTCAACCTGCCAGTCTTACAGGAAAGACTCTAGTATTTGCCATTTATGTTGTACTTGCATTGCCAAACGGATCATCCAGAGACCTACATTGACCACTAAAATGGTTAAAATATAGATTCCAATCATTTGCTGCATGTATAAGTGGTGTTAGCACACATCATCTAAGAATGAGAGGGATTTAAGGAGTTATAGTTTTTGATATATGGTCAAGAGTAACTGACTAACATTCCTGATAAATCTTGAAACTGGAAATAATTTTCCTACAAAGGGAAAATTTTACTTGATTCAGGGTGTGCTTTTTCAAAATTCTCAGAAAATTTGTACTTTGTTTAAAGCTGAAACACTTTTGAATTTTAGGCCATACAAGGCCATCTTGAGCTTTTGTAGTGCAAAACTTGGAGTAAGAAGAGAGATATATCTCAGGAAGGGAGACCTAGTGACTGGCTGGGCCAGTGGGGAAGGGGCAGAACTATACTGAAACTTGATGAGGGTGTGAATATAAAACAAGCACCCACATTTAGGATCCTTGATTATGTATTTTACAGTTTTATTTTCATGTGGATTTTTATAATGGCTTTTTACCAAGTTGTTTCAAATGTCCTGTAATAATCATAAAAACCTATTGTAAGGTTTTTTTGTATAATGTTTTCAGGGCCGATGATTGTGAAGTCTTCTCCTCCCTACCAGCTGTGTCTCTGGGATGATGAAAAATGACATTTTTAGTAAAAAGGAAGGAAGTGGCAGGATGGCATGGACATGGGGATGAGATCTTATACAATTCTGTGTTTCAGAGAGATAACTGGAGGTTAGGGCAAGAGCAGGAAAAGGAGTAACTACTTGGAACTTCTTGGGTTTCCTTTTCGGGCAGTTGAGTAGTGGGCAGAGGTAAAATGGTGGCATTTGGGTTTCCAGTGGGTTTGTATCTGAAAATCAGAGCTATTTCAGGAGGCTTGGATTTATCCAAATTGGATCTGATTGGTTTATGTGGAATTGCCAAGTTTAGAATTTCAGAATTAAAGAGAACAAACAATAGGACATGTCATCTTTGAATTTCACTCTTTAAGGTGGAGATTAAGCTAGTGAGGTAGCACTCTACAATAGAGATTGCATTTAAGGGAATTTATAAGTAGCATGAGCCCTCACTCTGAGAGGAAGGATTTGTGAGGAGTAAAAACTCTGGGTCACAGACATATCATTAACATAAAAGATATATTCTCATAAAACTGACCTTTTGTTCAGAAGACAGATGGAAGGATGAATGTTAAAAGGCACAATATCTTAGTTTTGTACTCAGGGTAGGAGCTGCTGAGTCAGTAACTGCTTTGGAAATAGATTTTAAATACAATAAGAGTGACTTTTCTTAGGATTTCATTTTGTTGCTTACCACAGAACATATCTTGACTTAGCATGGAACATTAGGAGGATGGATTTGTCTATGGCCTTCAACTAACTGGAGAAACCACTACTTGTTAACTTCTTAAGCTAAGTGTATTTATTCTTTTGTTCCCTGGAGAATAGATCAAGAACTTTATGGAGGTGTCCTTTTCTCATGAAACCAATTAATCTTTTATGTTTTTCATCATTAACACGCTTCACCCCATGTTACTTTGCTGAAAGATAAAGACTAGCATTTTTAATTCTTCTCATGCAAAATAGCAGATTATAAAATAGTATGTAGAGTATAATCTCATGGTAAATGGTGTTTACCATGATGTTAACGCTGATATTTTTCCAAAGAGAGGGATTATGGGTAATTTTTATTCATTTATTTATTTTTTGCTGTCCTAGGGTGTGGCCATAAAAACTGAAAATGTAAATAATATTATTTTGTCACATTTACAATGTAATAACAATAAGCCATTCATCATATATGGCAAACTTGGTGGCCTTCCTGATTATTTCATTTTATTTCTATAGGCAATGTGGCTTTTTTTGTGCTAAGAAGAAAGAGAAATACGTTATTAATATATTTGCAGTCACATTGGAATTATACTAATTTGTAATAATCGTACTTTGAATTGTATAGAAGCTCTGCTTCTGTTTGACTTTGTTCAAGTCATTTAAGCACTTGGGGACTGTTTCCTCATCTGTATAATAAGGGGTAGCGCTAAATTAAATGATCTCTAAGGTCATTCTAAACTTCTGTAATTTTATGAGTGAACATTTTTCAAAGTACTTTCATATTCATGATTTTATTTGATTTCCTGACCGTCCAGTGAGGGAGATAAGATCAGTGCTATTTTACACATGAGGGACTGGGCCACGGAGGGGTTGGATGGTTTGTCCAAAGTCACCCTGACTCTGTATCAGAGCCTGGGTGAGGATTGGCTGTCCTTCTCTGGGCCCATGTTTCTGTTACTAGGCTGCCTGCCTCAGTGCCTCCAGTTCTCTCAGAGGCTCTGGTGTCTGGAAATGCTGTGGATGTCATGCTCCTGGGTGGGCCCATTGGCCTGGTAGGAAAGGGACTCTGGCTGGGATCTCACATCCCAAGAGTGCCACCATGGCAGGAGAGCAGATAGAAGAACTCACCAGGCCAAGGCAGGGGAGCTGTTGACTGCAAATCATCCTTCTCAACCTAATAAAGAGTGCAGCTAGGCTGCGGAGGGAGCCAGCCCTTCAGCCACAATAGATTCCCCCATGCCTGTTGGAGACAGAAGGCTTGAATACAAGGATCTGGACTAAAAGAAGGAAACTCACTTGGTTTTAGTTCTGGCCTTGCCACAGGTTTCTAAAAGCCGTTGCTGCTCTGATGTTCCAGTTTTCCCATAGTTCAACAGCAGAACCTATCTGCCTCCTCAATGAAACATCACCTTGTGGATCTTATATAAAAGGGGTAGAAGACTATCAGTGTTATGTGCTGCCCTCCAATTGCAGAAGCAGAGAATGGTCTGCGGCCATCAGCTACTTTATGGTGTTCACATATGTCATAACTGATGGTCCTTTCCACTCTTTCTTACTTTTTCCATACCTGGAGTTTTCAGGGAATTCCTTTGGATTAATTCTCTGTTGTAGGGGAATAGCTGCTGTCATGTGCCTAGAACAGTAAATGCTTTAGCAGTGCAGCTGTTCCCAACCAAGGCTTGAAAATCATTGACCAAAGCAGTCCACATCATCTAAGTTAGTTGTTTCAATGCATTACACCCAGGCTGTGTTATCCATCATAAATGTACAAGAAAGCCTTTTTCCCACTGCTATTGATTTTTGCATGGTGACTATTTGTCTGCACTCTTGACAAGATGACAGTTGGCTGACATTGCTGGGCTTGAGTGTCCTTTTATACCTCCTGCAGTCTAAAACTGGTATGTGGGTGGGAAGATTCAGATTAAAACCCACTTAAATTAAATTGCTCCCTTATTGGATTTTTTTCCATATCACTTATTATTGTGCTGTACTGTCAGTTCCAACATCTTATCTCCCTCCACCAAATTATAGTCCTATTTTTTCAGTATTCTATCTCTTTATACTGTTTTCTATACAAATAAGCTTATACTCTCATTTACTAGATTCTAACGTCATTCTTAGGCAGTAGACAATGGCTTAAGGTAGATATTAACATGCCATGCTTTCTAGGAGAGGAGGCAAGTTGCCAAACCCCAGCAATGATAGACTTTCCATTTACTTAACTTCTCAGTCCAATTTGACTAGTCTATATGAGTCTACCCCTAAAGAACAGAGGTTTTCAGCTTGGGCAGGATGTCATTTCTCCTTTATAGGCTACTCAGTTTTCATTTTCCACTTGAACTGCATGTATCTTGAGCTCCCTTCATATTACCCAGGGGCTTGATGAATAGCTGGACTCTCCAGTGAGTGGACAGCTCATTAGCCAATCTACAAGGGCATGCTGTGACTATTCTTAATCAAAAAGCCAAGTTTTTAATGGTGGATAGCCAATTAACAGCAAAATGTACCCTCATGAATTTTAACTGTTGCCTTGTCAGAAGTGTCAGTTTGATGTTCTCTTTCATGATGTTTATTTTCCTTATCGTAATTGGGAGCATGGGAGGACCTGGTCGGAATTAAGAATCAGGTGTGTAAAGACAATATTAGGATCGTGATGACTTTTATGCATGCCTTGTGTTATTTTTTTCTTTCTCTTCAGTTAATACCAACAGTCATGATCATGAGTTTCCATCAGACGGGTGCTGGGAAAAAGGATACAGAAAAAGAAGTAGTAACAAAGCTTTCTTTGTTTTTATTTGTTATTATTATTATTATATATTTCACAAAATTGGAAAATATAAAAAGCATATATGGAAAAAATATGGAAGCATAAAAAATAAGAAAATCACCCATAATCCCATCACACAAAATAAACTCATGCTAGAATTTTTTTTTTTTTTGGTATATTTTCCTATCTCTTTGGCCTTTGTCTCTATTCCCATCTTTCACACACACATCTAATATAATAGGTATACAAGTATACTAATCTCTATATGTTTATACATGTTTACAAAAATGAGTAGATTCTACAAACTTTTTTTTGTTTCTAATTTATTTTTATTTATTTATTGCTGTGTTGGGTCTTCGTTTCTGTGCGAGGGCTTTCTCCAGTTGTGGCAAGTGGGGGCCACTCTTCATCGCAGTGCGCGGACCTCTCACTATCGCGGCCTCTCTTGTTGCGGAGCACAGGCTCCAGATGCGCAGGCTCAGTAATTGTGACTCACGGGCGCAGCTGCTCCGCGGCATGTGGGATATTCCGGGACCAGGGCTCGAACCCGTGTCCCCTGCATTGGCAGGCAGATTCTTAACCACTGCGCCACCAGGGAAGCCCCCTACAAACTGTTTTTAACCTGCTCTTATGGTTGATCATTATATTGTGAACATCTCCCTCCAATCACTCCATATATTAGAAAACACGATTTCAACAGTTGCATAGTAGTTCACAGGTTTTCTTCAACCCAGCCCTAATCATTCACCTCTTTCTTCTAGTTTCCTTCATCTGAGCCCACACTTTTTCGTTTTTCTTTTTTCCATCCTCACTGTCATGTACATTATCTTCTCACTGTCTTTAGTATATTATCCACCTTACACTGGCTTTTCCTTCCCTCTCAGCAGGAATTCAAGATGAATACCTTATGAAATTGTGGCCACACTAGTTCTTCCAGGAACCTTCTCCCAAGGTGAACTGAATAAATGCAACAGAGGCCTGAGTATAAGGATGGGAGATGGTGTGAGAGTGGGGATGCTGCTGGCAGCGTCCTGGTTCTGGGTATCGCCTCTACTTGCAGGAGGCCATCCCTGGTTGTGTAGAGGCACTCTGATTTGGAGGGTGATGAGGTGTGGTTTTCCTGTACTGTGCTCTTCTCTTTGCTTTTGTTTCCACCTTCCTAGACTCCTTCAGAAATCCCTAAACTTCAGTTGTTTAGATCCCGTGTAGAGAGCTGTAGGATGTGGAACCTGATTCCTGTTCTGGCCTGTCCCCCACAGGCTCCGTTTAAACTCTTCGGCTTGGTCTCCTTAGAGGGAATCTCAGGGACTTGATGCTTTCTTTGATGTTTCCCTTTAATATGAGCCTTCCTGTTCCATAACCAAACTATAAAGTTGTACTATGTAGTTTTGGTCTAAAAGTAATGGATCATTTGGGAAGATTTGGGATTAGGTATATGAAGGCTAATTTGGATGTGATTTACAGTTATATCATAAGAAACCCATGGAATGGAGAGCCTTTATAAGAAATGTCACTAGCCATACTGAAAATTAAACTGGACAAAAAAATAACCCTCTATGAATTATATGAAGCTGGCTGCCTTCAAATGCCCTCCCTCTCTGCAGCCCAGAGCATGATAATCATTGTAGGATTAAAGGAGAAATTTAGTGTTCAAAGTGTCTCTTCTTTGATGGGAACATTCTTTAACTTTTCTACCCCCTTCTTTCCTTTCCTCTTTTCCCCCATTAAAATGAGGATATCACATATCTAATTGTTGATTAGGGACTGCTGAACGATTTGATTGAAGTAAAACTTAGTCATAGTAAAATGTTATCTCAAACAGGCATTTGGATTCTATGACCTTTATCTCTAATCATTTTTATTCCAGCTAATAGCCATGTCCTCCACCCCTGCCCAACCTTCCCAATTTCCACTCATCTTGCCAACAGGGAATATTTTTCTTTGTTTGTTTTTAGAGCAATGGGAGTGGGGCTGAGTCTGAAACAATACTAACATGACTTTGTTGATCCTGCAAGCAGTTTAAGTTCTTCTATGGCAGGTTTCTTAACATTTTTTGGGGGGTCGTATTCCTTTTTGTGAATATGAAAATATTTACAGATTCTCTGTTGTAAAGATTTTATATTCTCTTCTCCTGTTCTGTATGTTTTTAAAGGAAGTTCGTGAATCCCTGACTATGGCGCCTGTTCTTAGCAACACTTTGAGTGGTGTCAGTAAGTGTAAGAAAACCCTGGTTCTTTCTCTATTCACTGATCACCTTCTTGGTACTTGAAGTACTTGACCTACTTTTTCAATCTTTTTCTATTCTTTCAGACCCGGATGTGTGTCTTCATGTCCCCACCTCAGATAGGCCCTTTGGCTCTCTCCCTACAGAACCCTCTTACCCTAAATCATTTCTTATCTGAGATAAGACTAAATTCATTTTTTCCCTTTCTAACAGTATTCAAATCTTAGCTTGTTCTTTTTCTCCTCAAGAATTTCCAGATTCATATTTGATGTTATTTGACGCATACAGTTTTATTTTAGTTAGTTTTTAATGATATATTTTTACATTAAACTTCTTCTGATCTGACATCCTGAAATGCAGTTCTTCACATTAATTGTTTTTTCTTTTTTAAAAATAATTAATTAATTAATTAATTAAATTTTGGCTGTGTTGGATCTTCGTTGCTGCGCGTGGGCTTTCTCTAGTTGCGGTGAGCGCGGGCTACTCTTCCTTGCGGTGCGTGGGCTTCTCATTGCGGTGTCTTCCCTTGTTGCGGAGCATGGGCTCTAGGCATGTGGGCTCAGTAGTTGTGGCTCGCAGGCTCTAGAACGCAGGCTCAGTAGTTGTGGCGCACAGGCTTAGTTGCTCCGCGACATGTGGGATCTTCCCAGACCAGGGCTCGAACCCGTGTCCCCTGCGTTGGCAGGTGCCACCAGGGAAGTACCACATTAATTGTTTTTTCAACCTTAGCTGTGAAGTATGTCAACAAAAGGCATGCGTTCTGTTAATAAATATATTAACATGCTTTTTATTAATAAATGTAATAAATATATCATTGCATTTAAAATCTAAAAACAGTGTAGAGCTGTTCCCAGAGCTGATTTCTGGAGCAGGTTACAAATTTATTTCAAATTGAAGATTGACTGGGGGTTTTAGCTAAAGGAAGGTATCTAAGTTCAAATGTGGTCACATTTTTGTGAGACTTGGGGTTTGTCTGTATGTTAAATAGTATACCAAATACATTGTGTCTGCTCAGTTGAGACAGTGAGAAGATGAAGAATTCCTCCTCTCCTTCTTGGTTCTGAAAGGGAGACAACAGTCTGAGGTACAACTCTAAAAAGGCACTTCCCTGGTAGATGACCTGGGACAGCAAGCTTCCACAGTTCCCATAAGCAATGAAAAAAGAGAAGACTCTGGTTTGCCCAAAGATTGGTATATTACTCCATCTTGTGCTTACTTACCCTTTTTTGTTTCTTTATAATTATGTTGCTAGACTGCAGGTGACTGATGGCCATAGGTTATCACCTCAGCTGAATAAATTTATATTTCCTTGAGGAAAGGAAGACTGGGAAAACAGTAGTAATTCTTTTTCCTTCCTAGATTTTTTGCCTAGAAACACATATTAATGTACTATAGGACAGAGCGAACTGTACCATTAAAAAAAGGAATATGCCAATGTGCTTAATTTTATTGTATCTTTAGTGGACATTTTAATACAATTCTGGGTTTAATGGCATATTCATGCTTGAGTTAGACTAATGATTCTTTATTTGTTTTTTTTTGTTTGTTTAAGGTGTACAGCATGTTGGTTTGATTTACATATATTGTGAAATGATTACCACAATAGGTTTAGTTAACATCCATTATCTCATATAGATACAATAAAGAAAAGAAAAAAAATTCTCCTTGTGATGAGAACTCTTAGGATCTACTCCCTTAACGACTTTCTTATATATCATACAGCAGTGTTCACTATAGTAAGCATGCTGTACATCACATCTTGACATCAGAAAGTGGGCATCTTGACATCAGAAAGTGACTTATGAGGGAAAGAGAATTAGATTATCATTGCACTGTTTTTTGGAGAGCAATGCTTTATGCTAGAAGAGAATGGAGTAACATATTTTAGGAAATATGAAGAAAAAAAATGTGAGCCAAAGATTTTTATAGCTAGAAAAACTGACTTTCAAGTATAAAGAGCACAGACTGTTATTAACATACAATATTAATAATATAGTTAATAATAAGAATATATTTCCCATCAGATTTTTCTGAGGAATCTACTAGAGAATGATCCTCAGACAATGAAAGTAATTAGAGAGACAGATATTGCCAAAAGGACTAGTGATGAACATTAAACATATAGTTATAAAATAGAACTAAGACTAAATGAGGGCTAAGAGGGAGTAAGAATTTATAAAACAGCAGTACGCAATAAAATGTAGATAAAAATAACTATAAAAATGTGTGTGCAGAGGGCACACCTAACATTCAGACTGTGGTGGCTTTAAAATAATATTTCCCATTAAAGGAAACTAGTGTAGTACAGGGAACTCAGCTCAATATTCTGTAATAACCTAAATGGGAAAAGAATTTGAAAAAGAATGGCTACTTGTATGGGTATAACTGAATCACTTTGCTGTATACCTGTAACGAACACATCATTGTTAATCAACTATACTCCCATATAAGATAAAAATTAAAAAAAAAAAATTAAAAAAGGAAACTAGAACTTGGAGAATTGGTCAATTCTAGGTCTGGGGCAGGAAATGCACAAGATTAGTCTGGAACATCTTGTCATACCATGAAGCTAGGAAGCTATCAAAAACTACTGGGGTTTGTCGAAAGAACTCAGGAACCAACTTTAAGAGCTTCCCATTGGGACAATTTAAGCTTCGAAAGAGGTAATTGCAATTGAATGAAACCTATAAGTTATGTTTAAATCCATGGATACATAATTGTATTTTAAAAACCTAACCACCTTCAGAAGATTCTAAGGAACCAATTCATTTTCTTGAAAATGGTAAGTAGAGGGAAAGAATCAAACATTTATCCTGCCTTTCCAATATGAACCACGGGGAAACCAAAGAGTAGATGAGGGGAAGCACATATTTACAAAAAGTTTTTAACTAATAAATGAAAAAAAAAGGATAAAATTTAACTATCACCATTTTACAAACCTCAAATGAATGACTAGATTTAGGCATTAAGCCTCAACAGCTGCTAATGGAGAAAGAGAGATAACTAGACATTAAATGCTTTTTGGTGAAAGGCCACAGTAATTAGAGTCTTTGCAATGGGATGGAACCCAAACCTAGTCAAGGTTCCGGATCCACCTGCCAATTTGAAAGAAATACACTGGACAGAGGAACATGCTGAACTGTACCATGTTCATCAGCATTGTCTGAACTGTGAGAAACTCTGCAGGTCAAATGCCCCAGATCCTAGAACAAAAAAATTCTAAGGCAAAGAAAGAGATGGTTGAGAAATCTGTGGATTAAAAGGGACCTAAAATACGTATCGGATTTAATAAAGTGGGCAAGACTAAAATATGATGTCTAGGAATGTGTATTTATGTGATAGAACTTATGTGATAGAAAAAAGTGATTATTATAAAAATAGTGCTTACTTTTGGGAGGCAGATGGTGTTTGAGATACGGATGGTGCACATGCATGTGGTATCTTAGGCTGGCAAAGGTCTATATCTTGACTTAGGTGGTGGTTGCAGGATGTCTACCTTATAATAGCTCATTAAACTATACATAAGTTTTTTGTGGTTTTTCTTTCACAATTAAAAAGTTAAAAGCCAAAATAGGAAAATAAGATTGGATGGGACTTTTATTCCTTCTCCCAAGTAAATTCTGTGATTCTTCCTCTGCTCATATATGTGGTCTGAGATCTTATTAATGCCTAAAGTTCAAAGACTCCTAAAATAGGGGGCAAATTCATCTTTACGTGACAGTATGCCCAATGCTCTAGAGACTTGACATGGTTCAAAACAGACATAATTTTCTTTTGGAGTCCAGAATTTTTCTGCATTTTATTTGCCTCCAGGGAAAATAATATGACTTTATATGTTCGTTGTCATCAGTGAGAATTTCTAACACTGGGGTGTCAGGGAGCTGGGCAGTAAATCTCAGTGGACTAAACCACTGTCCTAAGTGGCTTACTCACGCTGTAGCACTCCCTGTATAGCTGCTAAAAATGACTGCAAGCTGGACTTTCCAGAAGCTAGAGTTGATCTTTATTAAATCTATCCATCCATTGTGTGAACTTGGCCACCTGGGAATTGTAAGAAGAAAAATGAGTCCCCAAGGCTTGTACATTGTGAAAGGCAAACTGTCCCTCACCGCCAAGCAGTCCTAGAAATTAAATCTTTTTTTCTTAGTGATTCACTAAGTGTTTGCAATCGTGGTCCACACATTTAGTTGTTGTCAAGATGGATGTTTCTGAAGGAATTATCTTTTCATTTCATGGTGAGATTCTTTTTATCTTCCAGTTACTTCAATTACTGACAGAAACTGGACATGAGAGGCTCAGGTAGTGAGGTTTCATTTGTACATTAGTGCTCAGGGGTGAGGGTCCCACATATACTGCATTATGTCCACATCTGATGAGCCACAACAGCCTCTTTCGTGGACGATGATGGAGATTTCTGAACTTCCATTCAGGGTCTAGCTTTTCAGTCAATATCTAAAAAAATAAAAGAAATAACCAGTGATGATCACCACAGTCAACTCTTTTCTTTGCAGAACTCATGTAGAATAAACTGCTTCATAAATAATGCTGGAGTGACTGTCGAGGGCTGAAGGCAAATTCTTTGCATTAGGCCATGGAGCATATATCAGAGAGGCATTAGCAAAGGTGCGATTTATCCAGTCGCAATGGTGAGCAGATATGTATAGAAACATCTTGGGAGAGAAAAAAAAAACTTCCATAGAAACATTTGTGGGTGGTGGGGAAAGATTTTTTAATCTGAAGGTTTGGGAGTATTGGGGAATGAAATAAACACTATGAAGTGAAACCTGGAGGTCAGAAGTGAGAGTGAGCTCATTTGCATTGCTTTTGGATTTGTTTACAACTTAAGAGTCCTTCTACCTGAGGAAGTTGGCATTCAGAGGAAGGAAAGTAATTTATAAAGTTGAAAAAAATAAATCCTCCATCACCATAAAAGTCCTTTATCTTGCTCTAGTAGCTAGCTTTAAAAATGAATCCTAATGACTTCAGTTCCTCTGAAGTTTTTGCATAGACCAGACTCAGTGCTGCAGAGTAGGCTGACCAGGACCTGATGCCCCCTTTGGACCACTTCATGTTGCCTGCACCTAATACACATGGAGTCCTGTGGACTTTTTATGGAGCTCCCTGTAAGACTGGCTTGGGAGGCCCTGAGCATCTGGCCAATGTAGCAGAATCCATGGGCTGGGACTATGCAGAAGCTTTGGCCCAACAGAGTGAAACTGCTGAACTTCAGCTTTTTCACTATTTTGCTTCACTTTAAAGAGCAGCCTCAGCTTGAACAGCTGGAGCTAAATTGCAGGGGAGAGTGTTTCCATGAGCTTCAATGGCTTTCACAAACAAGCTTGTGGAATATGGCCACTGTCAGCAGTGTCCAAACACGCCATCTGATTGTGTCTCAGTGAAATGAGGGTGGTTTCATTTCCCTTTTTAAAGTCCATTTCCCACACAATCAAACTCTAGTCAGGGCCAGTTACTTCTGTTTTTAGCAGGGAGTTGTTTAGGTGAGGGAAATATTTGGAGGCACTTATTGTTTATATGACTTTGGGGGACTTTAGGTCTCCTGGGCTTCCCGAGCCTAAACTGGCAGATAATGGGCCTTAAAGTGAAAGCTAACTGCCCTAGCTCAGGATTTAAATCTTAGTATCTGGCCTTTTTCTCTCTTTTGAACTTTTGTCATTTTAAATCAAGAATGGTTGGGCTTCCCTGGTGGCTTAGTAGTTTAGAATCCGCCTGCCAATGCACAGGACATGGGTTCGAGCCCTGATCCAGGAAGATCCCACATGCCGCGGAGCAACTAAGCCCGTGTGTCACAACTACTGAGCCTGCGAGCCTCAACTACTGAAGCCCGCGCGCCTAGAGCCCGTGCCTCACAAAAAGAGAAGCCACCGCAATGAGAAGCCCGCACACCACAACAAAGAGTAGCCCCCGCTCGCCACAACTAGAGAAAGCCCGCGTGCAGCAACGAAGACCCAACACAGTCAAAAATAAAATAAATAAAATAAATAAATTTATATATAGAAAAAAAAGAATGGTGATGACTTGACACACATGCCCCCATTTCTTCCTTGTGCCAAAGGCTGACATTACTTATGGTCATTGATGCCTTTCTACTAAATCTGTGCTCAACCTGAGAATACTTATTCATGTGGCCTATTAATGAATTAGCCTATGTGTTGAATTCTATTTCCTATCCTTGATAAGAGATGCTTCAGTGACAGTGGAGTGGAGTGGCCCAAGAGACTGGTAAGTTGGCCCCGCCCCCGTATTGTAATGAATGGAGCCTTGGATAGAATGGTTAGAAGGACTGTGTTCTTTGTCTCAGTTAACTTCAACTACATTTGATCTCTTTGAAACTTAGTTTTCCTCATCAGAAAAAATGACATACCCATTCTGAATACCTTGCAATTTGTTGTAATATACATAAATAAATAAATGGGTGTGGATGCCTTTGCAAACTGCCTAGTGTGACACAAATAAAAGCTGTTAGCAACATAATGTATTGCAGATTTCTGCTTCCCTATTTCCTAGACTCGGAGGAGCTATTAGGTGCCAGGTACTTTAAGTACCGAAAACTCCCAGGATTAATAGTGCTGTGGAAAAAGCACTAGATTGGGATTCAGCATATCTGGGTTTTTGTTTAGATCCTGTAACAAATTGCTACAATATCTTGGGTGTTTGGACTCTACATCCATATTTGTAAAATTGGAAGGTTGAATTAGATGAGTGAGTGTTAAGCATTGTTTTTAGCACTTGGAACCACATTGCTAATAAAATCTTATGAAACCCTTATATGTAAATGAGATGTATAAAAGGAGCTATGCTAAATCATATGGGAGTGGGATGTCCAGACACCTGCCTGATTGACCTCTTTTGCAAGTGTCCCAGAGGCACCCTTGTGGCACCTTAGGGTCCCCTGGAACACAATTTGAAAACCACTAGACCAGATGTTCTCCAAGATCCATTCAAACTTTAACATTCTGTGATTCTAACCCTGCAAAGAAGACTAATCTCTCAATGCCTTGATCAATTTTTTCTAATAGAAACAACTGGAAATTTATAGTAATGCCTGTGCAAGCACAGCCAGCAGCTAGACTAAATGACACACCCATTCCTTTGTTTTCTTTTAAGAAGTGGCCTGTAGAGGACATCAGAAATGTCTGTTGCACTCTACAGAGCCATCTTGTCTTTGGAGACACCTGTTTCATTAAGCCTCGAATCCTCCATCCTCTTTCCTTGTAACAAATTCAGGTCCACAGAAATGTGTTTCATGCTGTCCATGTGCCAGGCACGATGCTGCCTGGGGTACCTTCATGCTGGGGTTACAACAGGCACTAACACACAGCCCTACCTTAAGGATCTCACACAGCCACAGTAGTTTTCAAACTGTGCTCGGCAAGTACAACTTTATGTCTTAGGCATTGCGTATCAGGATTGTATTAGTTTTTTAAGTGTTGGTGCAACACAATAGTTTGATATTTGTGCCTGAAATATTTGGTTTGCTTTATCTGCTGTAGCTTGTCTAGGTTTACACCATCAAGCGGGATGATGGCAATGCTTGTGATTCAGGGTTCAGTGACGGCAGCTCTCAAGAAATAGGTTCTGGCCTCGTTTGTGAGTTCTACAAAGCATTTGGACTTTCTTTTTTAAAAAAAATAAGAAAAAATAAGTTAGAGATTTAAAAAATATATTTTAAAAACATTTTAGAAATTAAAGCAATAATGAAATGAAATTAGCCCTCCCCTTTTTAAACTGTACACAATATAACCCCTTCATTAGTTACTTTTGGATTATTTATCTTGAACTTGGTTAAGTGTCATAGAACTGAGCTTCTCTAAAAATGATGAAAAAATCTTCTACAAGCTCTCACCTTTGGGAGTAGTAATAGGAAAATGGGCATATGTAGGAGTGTTTAATTTTTTCTTTTCCTTCAATAAAAATAATGGTCTTTTCTCATCCAAGAAAAATATTGTATCATCCAGAAATGGACTTCTTCATCTTTCAGATTACATTCCAAATGTAGTCAAATTCCAACAATGACCTTGAACCTCTGTCATTCCATACTATACTTAGATATAGAGACCATCACCTAAGCAACTTGCAAAATATGTAAGCTTCTGACCAAAGGAAAAAAGACAGGTGAAGGTGATCGTGACCGTGAAGTACATTTATTAAGACACCAAACCCAAAGCTGAAGTCAAACTAAATGACAGTCTGTCAACTCATCCTCTAGAGTGTCCTGTTCATGGAAATTTCAGAAGTTCCTGTGAGAGGAATTTCGATTTCTCATCACTTCCTCTTGCTCCACAGAAGGGTGACACAAAGAACCATCCTATTCTCCAGATAGGAGATTCCATTCTGTTTCAGGATGTAGTGAGGTTGAGGTGGGCTAGGGCAGAAGTGTAGTGTTTTGGGTAAGTCGGGGAGGGGGCTAAAAAGACAACTTCCCATTTGGCAATTTTTTTGTGTGTTTTAAATATAGTATTAAAAAAAGGAGACCTATTTTTTCTCCAACTTCAGGCTAATACATTTTAAGGGATACATCAGAGATAGAGTACAAGAGGCGATAAATTATTTTCCTGAAGGGAACATTTTGGATTCAGGTATTGATTAGGATCCTCTGTGAAAATGAAAGGTTGATAGGCTCAAATCAATGTCATAAAAACAAGAATAGTAGCTGCCAGGACCATTTGTGGATTAAACATCATTGGTGTTTATCTGGCATTGAGGCTGGTTATAAAGATCAATTTCAACCTACCTGGTTTTTCCCTTTCCAACCTGACTAGCTAGGATAAAATGCTTAGAAAAAGAGTTACTCCCTAGGTTTTAAAATTACACAAATATTATGGGATCTAAGATACTCCCACACGTATCTTCCCCTACCTGAGTTAGAACCAATTGAGAGGTGTCAGGAAGATGACTTTAAAATATCACCTTTATTTCTGATAAAACTGATTTTGGAGAGTATGTTTTTTATCTGCTTGTAAGTGAATTCCCTTTCTGAAGGCAGAACTAGACAGAATTCACATCAGCCACAGATAGCAAAATGGCATCGTGAGACTCCTCATATATGACATGGAGGAGCAGAGCAGAATGTGTGCTTCTTTAAGGAAGAGAAAGAGAGGAAGCACAGCCTAGGCGCTGAGTGCTGCATTCACGTTCCAAGCTCCTTTGCTTGCTTCTTTTGCAGGAGTAGAGAAAGGCTGGCCTGTTCTGCTGGAGGGGTCCCTCAGTTGGAAGGAATTCTCTGGGCAGGGTGGGAAAGGAGCATTCCTTACAAGGATACGTTCTCCTTATAAGACTACACTCCCCAATGACTTGCTGTGTACATTCAGAGCATTCATTAACTTTTCTGAATCTTTCCCCATCTGTAAGAGGGACATAATAAAGACCTACATCTATCACTTAATTGATTGAGATAATTCATGCATGATAAGCTGGATCTAGCCCCTGCCTACCTCTCCTAGATCATTCTACCTTTATTCTCAACACTCTGGCTTTACAGTCCTTCAGTTCCTGCACACATCATGCTCTTGTTGTCTTGGGATTTTTGGTATGCAGTTATCTCTACCTGGACAGGCTTTCCCATTTTTCTGGATCTGATTAATTCCTACCTATTCTTCAGTTCTTCACTCAAATCTAATTTCCTTAGTTATGCTTTTTCCTGACACCTTTCATTATCTAAATTACCTGCCCTTTATTAGTTCTCACTCATAGCATTTATGATTCGGAATTTATATTTACTTAAATAATTATTTGTTTAATGTCTATTTTCCCTGACTGCAAATTATGCATATAAGAACAGGGACTGTGTTTATTGTGTTTATCATTATATACTGAGAGCCTTGCAGAGAACCTGGCGTATAATAGTTACTCAGTAAATATGTGTTTAATGAATATGTTAAATGCCTAGCATGTCATGTGTGTCTTATTGATATTAGTTTCCTTCTCTTCTGTCTCAAAAACCATCAGCGCACTGGTTTATATGATGGTAGACCCATCACTGGATAGCCTTTCTCTTGTCCTTCCACTTTATTTTATTTTATTTTATTTTATTTTATTTATTTATTTTTTTAATTATTTATTTATTTATTTTTGGCTGTGTTGGGTCTTTGTTTCTGTGCGAAGGCTTTTCTCTAGTTGCGGCAAGCGGGGGCCACTCTTCATCGCGGTGCGCGGGCCTCTCACCATTGCGGCCTCTTTTGTTGCGGAGCACAGGCTCCAGACGCGCAGGCTCAGTAGTTGTGGCTCACGGGCTTAGTTGCTCCGCGGCATGTGGGATCCTCCCAGACCAGGGCTCGAACCCGTGTCCCCTGCATTGGCAGGCAGACTCTCAACCACTGCGCCACCAGGGAAGCCCTATTTTATTTTTAAATACTTTTTTGATATGGACCATTTTTCAAGTCTTTACTGAATTTGTTACAATATTGCTTCTGTTTTATGTTTTGGTTTTTTGGCTGCGAGGCATGTGGGATCTTAGCTCCCAGACCAGGGATCGAACCCACATCTCCTGCATTGGAAGGTAAAGTCTTAACCACTGGACCGCCAGGGAAGTCCCTTATCCTTCCATTTTATAACTCTACCTCCATAAGTGGAGAACTACTTGTGAATGAGTACTGTAACTCTTTAATCACTGTGGAAGATTTTTAAGCTTCTTGAAATAAAAATCTTTTTATTTAACTTTACTCACCAGCTTGCCCTGAAATAAATAGCGCTACCCCCAAAATGGAAAGTCTTAGAGAGTACAGCTAATCTTCTCATAGAAATCAAAGTGACTGAAACCCAGGCCTTACATCTCTTAGTTCTGTGTTCTTTCTTCCAACTGTATCCACTTAACAGTGCTAGCAGAAGCTACATAATAATTCCATTTTGTGTCTTTTGTTCTAATTTAGATGATTTTGTTCTTCTGAAAGCTAATGGGTGACTTGCCTCTTTCACATATTCTTTTGCATCAGCATCTCTGAGTAGGTTTGCCACCAACTAGCTGTGGGACCTGGGATAAGTTACTTAACCTCTTTTGACTGAGTTTCCTCATCTGTTAAATGGGCATGATGGTAGGACTCATCTCAAAGATTATGAAGGTTAAATGAAATAATTTATGCTTTGCATGGTATATAGTTTCTGGAAGATGGTAAGAGTTCGGTAAATAAAGTTTAGTGCTTTTGGTTCTGTTATGCAATTGTCCATCAACTCTTTTAGCAGCCTACTGAACTTCAATAACTGTTCTGAATTCTGTAGTAAGTCTCAACTCTCAATATTGATTCTGATGTAAGAGTCTTCAGACTCAAGCCTTTCAGAGGCATTTTATTGAGTTCCTTGAATTTGCAAATCATAACACATGGAGCTCTGAAGGATGGAACATGGATATAGAATTCCTGCTTAAGGGAACTTCATGTGATTGGCAGCCCCATTATGCAGGACTGAAATGTGAGGGTAAAATCACAGTGACTTCTGCCTCCCCATGTGTTAGAGTGGATTTGGCCTGTTTGTGGCATGTCTCTTTCTTCCCTCAGTGCTCCATATGGGACCTTCTGGAAGGTGGGTGGCCTTTTCAGATGGAAGAAGTTCTTTGTCATTCAAGGGTATCTGAGTTTTTATGATGGTCACAAAGCATGGAGCTGATCTCCCTGTGCTATGCGGCTGCTTCCCACTAGCTATCTATTTTACATTTGGTAGTATATATAAATCCATGCCACTCTCTCACTTTGTCCCCAGCTTACCCTTCCCCCTCCCCGTGTCCTCAAATTGCACTTGGGAACTTTAAAAGCCATTTTCACAGTTAGTGCCTACAACACCCCTGGAGGTCTAAGTGGGGCTCATGGTTGAGTGGGCGGTGCTGTTACTGTATTTGAATGGTTGATTCATTCATAAGTCTGTGGGCTGTGCAGGGGGAACCTTCTCTTAGCTACTAGTGGCCCCACCGAAAATAGTTGTCAAATATCAGGAGCTCCCAACTTAGGAAGAAAAGCTGAAGATTTCTGCCTTGCGATTCTGGTCTACAAAACCACTTAGATTTAGTGCTATGGGTGTTGTTGAAAGGACCTGCCAAAACATTCCCCCAGTTCCTTAGCTGGATGCTCAATCTCTATCTCAAATCTGCTCTAGGTTCAGGGACCAGTTTAATGGCTGAAATCAGGAAAATTTCTCTGCATCTCAATAGTTTTGCTGGATCCTATTTTGACTTGACTTCTGGTTTAAAGTGATTGGGTCCTTGATTTAATTTAGCCGCATTCCACCTTATTCTCTGAGCCTGTACCTTGGTTCCTCTACCTCTCAAATCCCAATCCTATTGCATCCTCATTAGTAAAATCAGAAACTCACAAACCCGAGACCCAGCCTTGAGAGGGGTTCCTTCTCAGTTACCTACCAATTTTGCTCTTTGGAACATCTCTCTCAAGGAAAACTCTTGATATGGGCATTCAAATTCCATAATTCTCCAAACGATATACTCAGCCACTTTTCTATTAAAAAAGGGCTTTATTTATACTGATTAGAGAGAAATTAACCAAATTATTCTGGTGGTGCTTCAGATTAAGTTTAAATGAAAAAAAAAATCAAGAGAAACGAAAAGCGTCCATGAACAGTATTCTAATTAGCACAGAAATTGCTGGACTAACTTTTCAATTCACTTATTCCAATATTTTAGCAGGAGGCTGGGGGAGGGGAAGTAACTGTGTTTGTCCTCTATATACACAGGCTGTTTTGCAACACATTTAACTCACCAACTGCAGTTCTGTAATCAAACTTTCTACTTTGTACTTCATAGAAAGAGCCCTATTTTTCATTTTCATTCAACCTTGTGTGTGTGAAGCAATGTGGAAGTGATTCATTTTGTGTGGCTCTACACTTACACTTGGGAGATCTTGGCTTTCTGTGAAGTACATCAGTTCCAACATTCATGGGAACATTTGGACTACTACTGTTTACTAGTATAAAAATCTGTGTTAAAAAATGTGAGAATCACTGCTTTCTATGTAAGATGTCAATAGTTTTATAATGGTAATAAATATTTAAGGGAGGAAGGAGGCACAGTGTTTAACTTATTCTAAAGCTTGACATCCCAAGCGATATAATTTAATCACAACAGCCCCACCCTCCAGTCCTTTAATATTTTACCAAATACATTTCATGAATAAATATTAGTCAAGTACTTCTGGAGTTTGTGATTAAATATTAACAGGGTTATTTTTACAAAATGCACAGGAATATTTCACAGGATTGTGTCTATAAATGTAAATAGATCTACAGACATTTTGACAGAAACTTGTGGTTTCGTTTAGTGACACCTGCTTTAAGTATGATTTATTATTAGAAAAACATTTTTTTTTTTTTTTGCTTCTTCCTCATCAGTGTGACTTAAGGTTTATCGTCATCTGAAAGTATGATTTTTACCAGGGCAATGAAGAATAAAGGGTTTTGTAATTTATCCTAATAAGCTTGAATGGGAATCCACTTGCTTTGGACATTTCCAGCCAGGCATAATTTATCCCCATCCTTGGCTGTGAAACAGTGTGGATCTTCTTAACTGAGTCCCTGACAGATGGTTTCAGTGTTTTCAGGACTTCATTTCCAATCATTTTGCCCATATTGCAAAATTGGCCTTGAAAAAGGGTAAAGAGTTGTTATGCTGCATTAACATCCCTTCAGAATTGCTTGCTGTGAAGGGCATGAAGAAATGAAGGAAATCAAGAGAGAAATGCTCGAAAAATATGCTTCTGGAAATTAGAAATGTTAACAACATACTGATGGTCCCAGATTACATCACAATCTCCATTTAATTTTGATTGTAAATCCCAAAGACACATTAAATGCAATAATAAAAACACAAATATCCAGTTAATGTGGCTCATAAGCCATTCTGATGGCATCCATAATGTGGAAAGTTAGAAAGGGCTCTAGTTTAGGCCGGCTTCCTGTCGTCTTAAATCCTGCTGATAGGTACCACCACTGTTAGATGTGCAGAGGTTCTCATAGTACTGTTCAAGTCTTGCTACTGGCTCATAATGAAAGCACTCAAATATCTACATTCATTTTCCAAGAAACATGAATTGATCACATTCAGCATGCCAAATTTCCATTTTCTGTTGCAGCTTCAGCTGACTGACTTCATCTAAAGTGCTGTTCTTTTCTTTTTGTCGCCTTTTAGTTTATGATCAAAATCAATGAGGACTGAAGCTTTCCACAGCCATCTATAAAATGCAATTACTGTATACAACACTCAGTAAAACTCCTGTGGTGTATATGTTGAGACATAATTTATGCTACTTACCTCCAGAGAGGTATCGATCTTTCTCTGTGAATGTTTTACAAAAGGGTCTCTTGAGTGCAAGTGAAAGAAAATATGTGGCTATTGGGGCTGATCTGTAATTTGATTAATAATGACCAATCTCGTGAACTTGACTCCTCACTGCACTTTTATTGTGATCTGACCTTAGAATTTTAGCTTTTTTTTTTTTCTTTTGCCATTCTTTTCAGAGGCGTAGTTATTGCTACATTTTGATGTGCTAATCTTGTTACTTGCCTTATCCATGATATAGCTCTCATCAAGTTTGGCAGCACTATAGGGGATGAACACTAAATCTGGAATCAGAATACCTTAGTTTGTCTTCTGGCTCAGGCACTTAATAGTGTGTACTTCGAGCATACTGCTTACCTCCCTGAATCTCAGTTATAGTCTCTGTGAAATGGAACCAGGAATCCACTTCCAGTGACATTTTTTTCTGAGGATTAAATGAGGTATTTAATTTATTTAGTCGAGAGACATTTATCAACCAGGCAATTTGACAGGCATCAGGCATTTTGACAGGCTTTTGCAGGACATGATGTTAAATAAGACAGACATGATTCCTGCCTTCATGGAGCTTACATAATCCATGGGTATGTAAATAAAATCCATATAATTGAATAAGTTACACATATGGAAGGTGGCTTCATCATCATTATTGTTATATTGTCGTAGTTGTTGTCATGCCTGGGAGTAGAAAGCAAAATCATGCTGATGCTGTTCCTGACAGTCAGTCCCATTGGTGGAGGGAATAGTTAGAGCTAATGACATGGAAATTGTTCTGACACTGCACAATCAGCCTTCTTAATGCTCCAAAGCTTAGCATTTACTAGTTTATCCCCTTAAGTTTGGCTGGAAGCTCTATTTATTGATTATTTCCCTTGTAGCCAGAGTGTTCTAAGTGAAAGAGACAGTAAGAAAAAAGAAGGAAAGGCCTTTTCTTTATACTCTTCTAAAATGTAATCTATCAGAGTCAATGAGCATGGGAAGTTCATTTTCAAAGAATAAACCTTCCTGTTTCATCCATGATCACTCAGGATCTTATCTTGGCTCGCCATGTGATGGATAATCCACCATCTCAACTGTCTCTGTGAGGCAGGACAAATCTGATTAAGAGATTGTGCCCTTTGAACTAGGAGATTTTAGTTGTCACCAGGGTTATGTTACGGGATTTTATGTCTCCTAAATAACATGGGGACAACTGTTAGCTTGCTTGGAAGAATGTCTCCTTCTGAGCCTTCTGTAACAGCCATGGAAGGAAGTGTGTTTTAAATTACTTGAAGTTTTAACCCTATATATAGCTCTTGCTATTTCAACACTGCTGAATGAAGGGTAGAGTTCAAACCTAGTACTTTGCTGATATAAAAGAAGGCAGCAGGTAAGTAAATGATAAATGATCAGACTGCCTTATGCTTTGACTTTGCTTACTGCTGTTCCCAGAACCTTATATTCTCCTGGAATATTTGTCTGTACTATGTGAAGAAAGAGCATTTTGTCCTGATAAAATGAAGGATCAGCTCAGGCTAATTTACCTTGAGCAGGAATCTGGACAGTAGAATAAACTTCATTGTTATATGACTACAATATATTTTCCCACCTTGACCTGGAGTTAGTGTCCACTTTAGGGATTAGAGGAAAATTAATTGCCTATTTTCAACTCACTGAGGTCAGCAACATAATAAAATGCTCATTTATATGCAATCAGAAAGATTATATGGTCAAGGAAACTTTCCAGTGAGGTCAAGGTCCACTTTTTGGCTTAAGAACAAGAGTCTGGAAGAAGCTGCTTCTATTCAGATGAGATCCTCATATGTGCAAGAAAGTGAACTCTTTCTCTCTTTTAAGTTGAGAGAATTTTCTGCGTGTTTGAGGCAATAGGAGTAACATGGGGATACTGCTGGATAAGATCAATAGGATGGGGTGTTTAATCCTAATTTTGTTGGCTTAAATAAGAGTGAGAATCCAAAAGTTAAATGAAGGAAAGCATAGGGAGTAGTTAGTTGATTTTAAAAGTATTTTTTCTGTTAGGGCCATACCTATGTATCCTAGATTTTTTACTGTCTCCAATTTTGGAGGCCCTAACTGAGAATCAGGTGGTCAACAAGCTCACAGGAGGTATGTATTGGCACAACTTTGTTTTCTAATTCCTTCTTGAATTTTCATAGCAGAATAAAATTTTTAGGCAGACAAGTATAATTTCTCTAGGTAGATATTTATTTCTGCAAAGAGAAGGAACTAATATTTCTTGAGTACACAGAATGTGTTAAACCCTGTGATAAACACTTTTACATGTATTATTCAGTTTTCCTCTCTTTGTATCGAATTGTGAGGCAGTTTTTTTTTTTTCATTTTATTTCTGAGGGAGCTAGGATTTAAACTTATTTGTTGTGCAAACTTAACTGACTTCTGTGAACCTCAGTTTCTTATTTGTTAAATGAGGCTAATAATACCTTCTTCATAGATATTTAACAGTACAATGTGTATAGAGTTAAGATCACACATAGTAAAGATTTCAGAAAATGGTTGCTTTGAATTTTTTTTTTTTACTATTGTTACAAGTATATTTCCTCCCCAAATACCTTGACAAGGCAAATAAAATGCAGTCAGTCATCTAAATGGTGATCTTTGAGAAGTGCCAACCAATTGGTTCAATCAAGTCGACAGAATTATCTTGAGCTTAAATCACTGAATTAACTGTTCTTGTTCTAGGCGTACATAATTTCATGGGTGAATCTACATATGAGATGCAACTGATTTAGTGGTTCAGCTTTTATGGGCACATGGTAATACTTTGTGGTGGTAAGAATATGGTCCTTGGAATCAGAGAGACCTGTTCAAATCTCAGGGCCACATCCTGACCATACCTTCACTGAAAGCTGTCTCCTTGGTTAAGTTTGCACTTTTATTTCCTCATATGTAAAATGGGGATAGTATAGATTTTTGTGAGGTTTAAAAAGGGATGTTAAAATAGAAGTCTCAAGTAGACATCATGCATTTTTCAGGGTTCTCCAGAGAAACAGAACCAATCGAATATTTATCTATCTATCTATGTATCTATCATCTATCTATCTATCCACATCTATCAAGATTGACTTACAGATATATTTATTTTAAGGAATTGGCTCACATGGTTGTGGGGACTGGAAAGTCTGAAGTTTGGAGGTTAGGCCACCAGGCTAGAATTTCACGCAAGGGTTGTTGTTGCAGTCTTGAGTCCAGAGGCAGTCTGGAGGCAGAATTCCTTCCTTCTCTGGAAACCTTAGTCTTTCCCTTAAGACTTTCAACTGATTAGATGAGGCCTACCCACATTATGAGAGTGATCTTCTTTATTCAAAGTCTACTGATAGAAATGTCAGTCATATCCAAAAAGTATCTCCACAACAACATTGAGACTGATATCTGAACAAACAATTGGACATCATAATCTAGCCAAGTTGACACATAACATTAACCATTACACATAACAATATAATGGATAAAAAATTCCAAAGCTGGTTTTACCTAGGTTGAATTCATGGAAGCAACAATCAGGAACAAATTCCCTACTTTTCTAGCCTTTGTCACATTCTGAAAATATGAAAGGGTCTAGGGAGAAGGAAGAGGAGTCAAGATTTGTGAAGAGATGTAATTGAAGAGAGGTATGGTGTATTGTGCATCTGTACCCTCCCTTACCCCAGGGATGTGGGGTGCATATTATCTCCTTTGTCTCAAGCTTCGTGAAAGAGATTTCCGTAGGTCTCCTTGGAAAACCTGAAGTGCGTCCCTTGCAGTTGGGAGAAGACCTAGAGAACCAGGGCTTACACATGCATGAGGATGGTAGCATGGCCTATGGCTGCCATAGGGTTGGTGTGTATTCCTGGAATTTGTTAGGCAGGGCATGTGATGTTGTTTCTGGTGAACCATGGGAGAGAGAGCTAACATGGGTGATCATGTGTCTCTCCAATAAGGCCTCCTGAAGGGACCAAGGGATCCTGAGGAAAGACTCTAGAGGGTCAACACTAGATTTCTAGGGACTTTTCTGGTGGTCCAGTGGCTAAGACTCCACACTTCCAATGCAGGGGGCCCAGGTTCCATCCCTGGTCAGGGAGCTAGATCCCACATGCTGCAACTAAGAGTTCGCATGCCACAACTAAGACCCAGCACAGCCAAATAAATAAATAAATAGTAAAAATAACCCCAAACATTAGATTTCTAGAGGCTGAGGAAGGAGTAGGTGGCAGTTAGTTAGAACAGAAATATATCAGATAACTTGCAGCCTTGAGATTCTCCCAGTAACCCAGTAGAGCACCCACTGTAGAGTCAGCTTCAAACTCTTCCTGACCAAGAGCATGTGAAGGCTGTTACAGCAGTACCAGTTCATGTAAGGTCTTTCTTCACCCTTTGTCTCTCTTTTCTCTACCTCCATGAGATACCCTTCAACAACCACAGAGGAGCTGGTATACGTGATGGGGAGCACAGGGCAGAGAAATCCCCAAACCAGCCACGCCCCTCTTTCCCACTTTGCTGTCTTCCAGCCTGAGAGAGCCTGAAGAGGAAGAGGGGAGATGTTTTAATATTAAATTAAGTTCAGAGTTTTGATTAATATAATAGACTAGACATTCTACTTTCTGAATTAAAATTGTTTATAATTTAGAGCAATTGTATTTGCAATTTAAAAGAACCCAACAGAGAGCAGAAAAGCCTTTTGACTTGTTCAAGTTTTCATCTAGGGTCATGGGGAGACGAAAGAGAATTGTGTCTCGAGTACCTGACAAGTGGTTCTCAACGTGTGGTTCACCAGACCCTCCACATCAGTGTTGCCTGAGAACATGTTAGAAATGCAACCCTCCCCCTCAGCCTACTGACTCAGAAACTCCGGGCAGTGGGGTTCAGCAATCTCAAGCCCTTCAGGTGATTATGATGCAGGCTAAGCCTTGAGAACACTTGTTGTAGAACAATGTCTGACAGTAGCGCAAGAAAAATGTAGTGCCCTCCCACCATGCTCAAATAAATCTATTTAATGACCAATGCCTCTCTCAATATATGTAAAGGAGATATGTAAATAACAAAAGATTTAACCTGTTTCCTTACAGCAGTAACATTACAGCTGACATTTCCTCTTCTGTAGGAGATAATCATCCCTGCTCTTCTTATTTTGTGAAAATATTGCATCAAATGAGCTAATGTATTTGAAAATGCTTTTTAAACCATGAAACACTGTACATATGCAGGTTATTATTAGAAGTACCTTATTTACATGGACATCAGTTTCATTTTGAAAGTGATATCCTTGGGGTTTGCTGCTCATTTAGCTTTCATTATCATATCTGTCAACCAGCTCCTACCACTAACTAATAAGGTATCAAGCAGAAGAGCCAAATGAGGGGGAGAAATTGGTCAAATTATGGCTAAATACTTTAATTTCAGTGAGAAAAAATAGAGTTGATGGATTTTGTGAAGGCTGAGATTGGGTATTTAGAGTAATTTAATGACTACTGGTTTATCCATATCCCTGCTTTTCCCCCTCACTTTCGAAAATGTTTCTGCCTATCATAAAGACCCAACCTTGGGTGAGGTTAATAAGATTTGCAAACCAAAAGCAATTTAAGGATAATACTGACTGTTTTTGAAATTTCCATTTGTGGAAAATCCTTTCCAAGTTGAAAATAGTGTCTCACTTTGCTTGTTCTTTTTGGAACAATCTCTTTTTCAGTTCTTTTGGGGAATTAGAGCACAATGAAATTTTTGCCATTTTAGATACTGATAATTTTGTGTCATGAACTTCAGTATTGCTAGTAGTCAATGACCTTACTATTCTGAGGTGCTATTATATGCAAAGTCCTAGGGGAAGATATCAAATGTGATACTGTTCCAAGTCATTCTCAGAGCTTAGTTAGATAGAGCAATAAGATGTAGACCCAGGAAAGGGTCTTTGACTCTTTTGACTGTGATGTCAGTCAAAAGAGTTGTATGAACAAATATAGTCTAGGTTAGGGTCAGGTAGATAATGCTTGTGTGGGTGGCTTCACTGAGAATTTGGGATTTCATCTGTGATCAGATGGTATATATTTGTTTAAAACGAGAGTATAAAGTTTGGCAGTTGGCATTCCAGCAGTTTGGACTTGGGAATATTTAGCATGAAGTGAACAGATTCTACATAATGTAAACCTCATATCAGACAAGGTGAGATGAGGCAGGAATGCTAGTGGGAACCCCCGCTCCAGGTGCCGGGGTGATTAATGGTGTGAGACAGGAAGTATCTTTGAGCTGCTGTGCCAGTGGAGGATTCTTTTTCAGTTCCTACATCAAGTAGGAAGAGACCATTTGTATGGAAGGGGCTTAAAAACCCCTCTCATCACCACTACAAAAAAGAACAAGTTGTTTGAGCATAAGAATTTTCCTTCCAGCTGAGACCACTCAGACAGAAAGACCAGGAGACCCCCAGCCAGGACAGTCTTCTACAGCCACTCCCTAGATTCACAGCAAACAGTCAGTGCTCCAAGACTGTACTTTCAGCAAGTGCTCAGGCAAAGACCAAGACTTGGTAATAAGGGCCCTTGATGCAAACAGCAGAGATCTCAGCTGAGCTTCACCAGCCCACAAAGGCCTGTTTTGAAGGTCAGCAAGAATGAGACTTGGATTTGGCTTAAGTTACTTATGGTTTGGTTTACTATTGATCTACTAAAAGAAGCAGTGTAAAGATAGGGGTGTAAATGAGTGAGTGGGTACAGTACCTTCCCAGTGCCTCTCAGGTCTGTCTGCACAGAGATAGATGCCCCCAAGTTCTGTAATTGATACTAATGCCTGGTGAAAAACTAGGTCAGAACAGCAAAAGCTGGGCTCCTTATACTGCAGGGCTGGGGCAAGGCCCAGTCAGCCCTCAAAGGTCTGTCTATTTTGGGGGTCTTTACTCTCCATGCCATAGTTGAACACTTGTGAGTGTGGGCCTGTACGGCTGGCCTAGGCATGGCTTCCCCACCGCCCTGGACTTCATTCACAGGAGAGGGAAGGGCTGGACCAGCAAAGAGACTCAATCTGTAGTCTTCTTTGTTACAGGTGATCTCCACTTCCCTCACGGGGAAGAACCACAGATGGAGAGAAAACTCTCTTCATGTCCTTTACAGTTTGCTCTGTGTGAAGTTAGTGAACTGTAAAATAAAATGAATAATGTTTTCATAATAGAATGTGGGTTCCAACATTCTGAACACATCTTTCTGTCATTTTTATATATTTGTGAGTTAAAATACTGTATCCAGGCATTGTTATGTGCAGACTCGCCCTGGCAGAAGTTTCCTGATCATCAGGGTCAAGATTCTGCAACCAAAACGGGTCAAAACAAGGCAAGGCTTTTTTTGGTGTCTGGATGTGCATGGACTTAAAAAGATAGCAGAAGACTCAGATGACAGAAAGCTCCGTGTTCTGGAAATGTGGACTTAAGCAGTGGTCATTCTTGCATTTTAAATCTCAGTTTCTCTTCAGCAGCATCAAATCCCATCTGCCAAATAGCCCCTGATGGTAACAGCATTGAATCAAGCATTTGAATTTCTTTATTTATGGTTTCTCTTGAAAACTGATGACTGATTCGTAGATCCTGATTGGGAAGGTTTTAAGTTTGTTGAACTGGGAAGAGGCAGGGTATCATACACAGATCTTTAGGATCTGACTGCTTGAGTTTGAATCCCAGCCTGGCATTTCCTAGCTGTGTGACCTGGGGCAGGTTGATCCAGACACGGTAGCTGCGTTATTTGGCTGTTGTAAGGATTAGATGAATTGCTGGGTTTTGAAGTGTGTAACAGTGCCTGACATGTAAGTGTTTGTTATTATTATTTTCAAACACAAGCCTCCTCTTTTGTGAAGGGCACAGTATAGTCTAGACTGCTCAGTTTTGCCTGCTGCTGTAATATAGAATTTTTGAAAGGAACTTGTTTCTTAACTAGAATGGTAATAACACTGTCTATAACCATTGGAACCAGCTGGTGCCTTATCTGTAATCTTGATAGCGAAATACAAACATAGTTTTACTTTCTTAACCTCACCTTTCACAGAAGCATAAAATTTTTTTAATCTTATTTTAATAAATTAATTTTTTAATATATATATATATTTTTTTATTTTTGGCTGTATTGGGTCTTTGTTTCTGTGCGAGGGCTTTCTCTAGTTGCGGCAAGCGGGGGCCACTCTTCATTGCGGTGCGCGGGCCTCTCACTATCGCGGCCTCTCTTGTTGCGGAGCACAGGCTCCAGACGCTCAGGCTCAGTAGTCGTGGCTCACGGGCCTAGTTGCTCTGTGGCATGTGGGATCTTCCCAGACCAGGGCTCGAACCCGTGTCCCCTGCATTGGCAGGCAGATTCTCAACCACTGTGCCACCAGGGAAGCCCAGAATCATAAAATTTTAGTGCAGACTTTCTCCACTTGGACCTCTTCATCTTTCAGGCATATGACCAAAGGCTAAGCAAGTAGGTGGTGGTCCCTAGCTTGTAGTTACAGAGTCTGAATTTGATTACTTGTCTTTATACTCTTAGCTCTAAGAAGTCTCCAATAAAACATAATGTTCAAAGATAAATGCCATAGATGAGATCTCTGTAACCCTAATTTTGAAAGATCTGGCCTGGGATCATGGAAGCTGTCTTATTAAATCCTTTAATGATACTTGTTTTTGAGTTGGGATCTTCAGCTTGTTTTTGGTTTTTGCTTTTAGAGCTTTGAAACATCTGTCAGCTCTCACAAATATGATTTTTGTCATCTGGCTCTTTCAAGGACTAAGGATCTGTCATTTATAAATTTCATAATATAATATGGCTATCAGTTCTCACCATTGAACTGAAGTTGGGCTTTTCATGTGCACAATGCAAAAACGAGAAACCGTAATTTGTTATCGAGTAATGAAATGGCAAATGATCAGTTTCCGGAAGCTTTTAGGAGTTGTGCTATATAAGATACGACTGTGAAACAAGGAGCCTGAGTGCCTGGGAGCAGTGATGATCATACCCAGCCATGCAGTCCCTGGCACCCAGGACCTTCTAGAACCTAGATTTCTGGGCCCATTTAAACCCTTGGAATTAGGATATCTAGCAGATGGAAAAAAATTATACAGTTATTCCCAAATGACACATTAAAACAGTCTTGAAACTCTGGAGTTGTATTTCAAATATTAGAATCAAAGTACTTGGGCACTGGTAGGAATTTAATGTAACATCCAGTTCAATTGCACATTTTATAGATGAAGAAAATAAGATTGTGAGTGGCTTAAAGGT
Organism: Balaenoptera acutorostrata; assembly: GCF_949987535.1. Taxonomy (NCBI): domain Eukaryota; kingdom Metazoa; phylum Chordata; class Mammalia; order Artiodactyla; family Balaenopteridae; genus Balaenoptera; species Balaenoptera acutorostrata. The sequence goes on from NC_080070.1 coordinate 64,023,635, forward strand.
TTTAGGATTATAGAGGTTTAGAGGAGGAAGAAAGCTCATAGATGATCTGATACACGATTAACATTTTAGAGATGAAGAAACTGAGAACCAGAAGGGCTGTGTGACTGGCCCTAGGTCACAGTCAGAGCAGCAAGCTGAGATCTCTCAGAGCTCCCATCACAGAGATAAGGTAGCTCTAAAGGGACATATACAAGGTCCTTCCAAGGTTGTGGACACCAGTGGTGGAGACAGGAATCAGAGGGTAAGGCCCAAGGCCTATATACCCCTCAAGTTGACCTATGTGCATCTTTTAAATTTGTCTTGGCCATGTTTCACATTTAGAGAAAAAATTAATTCAAGATGTCATTTGAGATTGGATCAGTCTTAATCATCGTTGTTGGGAGTTAATACGGTGGAGGGGATAAAAAAAACATTTGGCTGGAAACTGGGAGATCTGAGATCTGTTCCTACACCTGTCACTAATTGCACTGCAGGATTGTAGGTAAGTCATTTGACTTCTAGCTTCAGTTTCCCTATCTCAGAAATTATAGGATAATATCTTCCCTAAATACTTTACAGGATCATTATGAATATAAAATTTTAAAAAATATGTAGGAAAGTACATTGAAAAGTATAATATATTAGACATGTTAATATTGTTATATGGGAAGCCATTTAAATAGAAATGATTTTTACGAAATAGGGAGATGTTAGTAAACTTAAGTTTAATTTATCATTCAGCCACTGTTAACATTGCCCACCAATTAACACACTAAAATATATATGCTTTCACTATATACTTGTTTTTAACATCACTTATTTAATGTAAATGCCTAGTTTTAACCTAGTATGACAGGCAATAGGTTTTATTGCACTAAACATATTTAATGGCAAAAGCTGTAGGTAAGAAAGAAGGAAAGCAAATAGTTTTTCTTTTCCCAAGGATACCAGGTCACAGGGGACACTTATATGATGCTAGATCTAAAACTATACTTATTCCTTTCTTTCCTGGCCCTCATACTAAAAGATTAATGTAACAAACACTTTAAAAGTGCTTATTATGGCTTCCCTGGTGGCGCGGTGGTTGAGAGTCTGCCTGCCAATGCAGGGGACGCGGGTTCGGGCCCTGGTCTGGGGGGATCCCACATGCCGCGGAGCGGCTGGGCCCGTGAGCCACAATTGCTGAGCCTGCGCGTCTGGAGCCTGTGCTCCGCACCAAGAGAGGCCGCAACGGTGAGAGGCCCGCGCACCGCGATGAAGGGTGGTCCCCACTTGCCACAACTGGAGAAAGCCCTCGCACAGAAACGAAGACTCAACACAGTCATAAAATAAAAATAAATAAATAAAACAACACCTTATTTAAAAAAAAAAAAAAAAAAAAGTGCTTATTATGTACAAGGCACTGTTTTATACTTAACAAATAGGATTTTATTAATCCCCCTACATCAGTCAGGGCTCCACCAGGAGACAGAAACCACACAGTAATTTGAATGGTGAAAGTAAAATATAAAGCATTAATAAGCATAACAAGGGATTGAAGTAATGAAGAATTGGCTAGTAAGAAGTGAAGAGAGCTGTAAAATATATAGGATTAGCAAATACAGGAAGTGCCACTACCCTCAGGCTAAGATAGAGCTCCCAAGGTAGAAATAAACCTGAAAATGGATCCCCCTACCCATAATTAAGATTCAGACCTCACTGGAGAGGGTGTGGCCATGGGACACTGGGTGGCAGAGGAAATGCCAGAGTGCTCCGCAGGTGGAACCTGCTCAGAACTCATCCTCTGGGGTGCCGGTTCTGCTGGCTGCTGCACACTGCAGAAGCCTGGTGCTGGAAGACTCATTCCCTACAAAAGCCGGATACTGGAAAGACTGCAAGCTGCGGGAGCCTGCTGAATGAGACAAGCTGGCCCTGGAAGGGGAACCCCTTCCTCCTCCAGTGTCTCTCCGTTGCTCTCTAATGATGGTGCTTAGCATCATGCCAGCTGGCAAAGGAGAAATGTTTAAAGGGCCCACCTCCATTTGTGCAGAGCAGGCAATGAAGGTTGAATTTGGAGCTTTGAGGAAATAAATTGATAATTGGAACACCTTTCAATAGTTCTGTGAACTAGGTACTACTATTATCCCCATTTTACAGAGGTAGAAACTGAGGCACAGAAAGGTAAAACAACTTGCCCAAGGAGGGTCACATGGGTAGTAAGTGACAGAGCCAAGATTTGAACCCTTGTATTTTGGCTCTAGCACTTACTCTAAATTACTCCCCTACGAAGCCTCTGTGTTACTTTCTCGCCTGTGATGCATGGTCAGCATTATCTCATGGCTTCACGTGTGAGCCTCACTTTCGTCCAGTTTGAGGATATAATGTCATTACATAAAATCCTTAAACTTTAGCACAGAGTTGTTACTATTCTCCTGTTTGTTTTCCATGTTTCTCCAATTTTTTCTAAAATTATGTATATCCAAATCAAACCACAAATCTACTCCCTTACTCCCTTTTAACATTTCCTGTTGTATATGAAGGAGACAATGTGAAGAGGCAGTCTGTGGAATCTCTATATCTCTACATTTCTATATCTCTTTTCTGCTTTCCATCTCACTACTCTAGTACAGACCCATAGTACCTCTTACTTGACTGTGAACATGGCCCGCCTACCAGTACATCTGTTGCCAGTGAGAGGTCTGGTTCACCTTGAACACCATCACTGTGTTAGCCTTCATGAAGAGCAGCTCTGGTCATATCACCACCCTCCTCCATAATCTCCAGTGGTCCCTCAGGCTCTACCCTATTAAAGCACATTCCCTCAGTTTGGACTCCAGAGCCCCCTATGTCATAATCCTGACTTAATGGCTTTCCAGCCCTAGCTCACCTCACTTCTACTAGCACTGATCTGCCTGCCTAGCTGAAGTGAATATTCAGTGTTCCTCCAACTTTGTTTCCTGCCACCATCCTTTGTTTCAGGCATGCATTTTGCTGGAAGCTTTTCTCCCCAGCGGCATGTGTCCAATCCCACCTCATCTCAGAAACAAATCCTTCCACAAAGCCTTTCCTGTTTTCAAATAATCTTTTTCTCCTTTTAAGCTCCAGGGTGCTATGTTTTTCTCATATAGCTTTTTAGGATAGCAATATTGTTCTTGACTTCTACCCTATTATTAGATCACAAGTTCCTTGAAGGCAGGGCAATATTTTACTAACTTTTCTTTCTTTTATCTATCTATCTATCTATCTATCTATCTATCTATCTATCTATCTATCTACCTATCATTCATCCAGCTATGCATGCGTGTATGTTTGTATGTATGTATGTGTCTACCTAACAGATTGATTGTATTTCTTGAAATCCAAGAAGTCATCAATATAGGTTTCAAGGTCTGATTTTCAGTCAGGCTCACAAGACTCAATTAGACTTACTTGGCATCAAATTTACTTTGAGAGGATGTAGAACAGGAAACACAAGTATGTCCAGCGACGGCAGCATCACAGAGGCTGCAGCCATTCAGTTGCAGTTTCTGTCTCTTAGTCATTGCTGGGACATGTTCCTGTCTCAAGATTCATAGTAAGTGAATGGAGAGCAAGGTGTATCAAGGAAATCACTGGTTCTGGGGTTCATCTGTTTACATGTCCTGTTAGCCTACACAGCCCTGAAAGGGTCAAGGACGTTCTGTCACATGGTACCCTGAACATAGTAAAAGATTAAAAACTTTTTTTAACTTTTAATTTTATGTCATTTTGGATTAGATTTTTGGTTTTGCTCTGCATTTGTGAATCCAAGTTTTCCTGCTTATCAACAGAATGCTGGGCCTCTGAGCTTCTGCTGGCTGTTCTTCTGTTTATACATGTCCTTTTCTACCTGTTTCTAATTCCTAACCTCATTTACACCTCCAACTTGATCTTTAAAACTTTCCTAGTGACCTGGGCTTATTTTCAGTGCTGACAACCTGCTTGATTCTTGAAGGCTTGCCTCAGCCTCCTCTCCAGTTCTAGGTCCTTATTGTTTGTTTGTAATTAGCCCCAGAGTAACCTGAGTGGCCAAAACAGTCATTTATAAGCAATACACCACTAGAATACCTGTATCTAGGAAGAAGTAATAGAACTCAACATTGCAGATTGGATTCCTGAGCCACTCAGCAGAGGTTTCTGGCGGAAGCCATGTAAGAAAAATAGTTTTAAAATCATATTTTTCATATTAAAAAACTCTAGAGATATATTGTCCTATATATCATTAGATAATTTTCATAAAACTTTGTAAAACTTGCACTTTTTTGTGCCCATTAGGTTTCCATGTGACTTTCTGAAGATTTCTGTTTGCACTAAAGTTTCACATACACTAAACATTCAATAGCTGTTAGTTGCATAACTGTGTAAGACACAATGTTTTTTTTCTCAATTATTAGAAATCTCATTGTCTGCTAGAAAATTAATTTTGAAGAGCAGGCAGGTGTTTCCGCACAAGGTCTTAACCAGGTGATTAGCCTTCTACTTGGCGACACTTGCCTTTTACAAGCAGTCCAGCTGCACACAGATCACTGTTTCTCAACTTTGATGTGCATGTGAACCACTTCCCACGCGAATTAAGAATGTAGGTTTCTGGGATCTCATCCCCAACCATTTTGATGAGGTTGTTCTGGAGGTGGGCCTAGGCATCTGCACTTTTACAGCATCCGGTGTGGTTCTATGCATGTGGTGTGAGGACATGGCTTTAAGAAGCACTAAATTTGTCTCTAGAGAAGGTGTTCAAGTATTTGACAATTTTTAAGGTACTCTCTGGGTTGAACTCCAAAATATCACTTAAGAGTTGTGGTGATTTTCAAAAACAATTTTATCAAAGTATAATTTACATGCGATAAGCTTCACCTACCTTAGTGGACAAGCCTATATTTTTAGCACATTTGCTGAGTTGTACAATTCTTATAATGACTGTTACCTCTTTGCCTTTGCCTGGGTTGATCTATCACCCAGTCCATTATGCCAATTGGTGACAATGTACAATACAATTTCTTATCTGCAAGGCAGCAAAGTGTTTTGGGAGAACCAGAAAGTCAAAAGACCCAAGTTTGAGCTTTGGCTTCATCACCCATTGGCCTGAGACCTAGGGCAAGGGACATGGCCTTTCTGAGTCTTGATCACCTCATTTATAAAAATGAGGATAATATTATTTAATCTCTCTTCTATAGGGCTCTTGTGAAGATTAAATGGGAAAAGATATTTGGAGTGTAATTTGTAAGTATATTAAATTATTTAATTAATGAGTACTTGCTTTGGTTGCTTAATTACTGATCTAGGAAGTGAAGAGACATTAGTGAGTAAGATAGACACCATCCCTGATCTCCCTGAACAGATAGTAGGGAAAATGAGTATGGTCCTATGAGGGCATAGAATGGAGAAATTTGAGTTGAGTGGGGAGTGAGGAGTCTGTGCAAGAAAGGCAGGAAAGTTTTACCCAAGGAGGTAATGCTTGAGATGAGAGCTGACAGATGAATTGGCATTAACTAAGCAAGGGGATGGTGGTGCTAGCATTCCAGGTGGAAGAAATGGGGGACAATGTGATAGATGGTACACGGTACATTTGAAGGATGTGAACAAACGCTGTGGTTGCTTGAGGGAGGAGCAGGCCCCAGACCCCAGCAGGCCTCAGAACCCGCAATGCGCTGCAGCCCATGTAATGGTTCAGGGCCTAATCCTTGAAGGATGTTAAGTGCATGGGCAGGTGTGTGTGATGTGACCAGATTTGCATTTCCAGTGACTGCTCTGGGAAGATTAATGGGGAGTGTAGGGAGGGCAGAGAATACCAGAAGGCCAGTTTGGATGCTATTGCAACAGTTTAGGTGAGAGACTTGGGTTAAGGTGTCTGTGGTAGACCTAGAGAGATGCTGGTGTATTAGAAATAGATATAGGGTATTAGATTGATTGGATTTGGCTATGGATTATATTTGGAAGGTGTGGAGAGGGTGGTGTCTGGATGATTCAGATTTATGACTTGCATAATTGAATTGTGGTGGTTCATTCACTAGGATATGAAACATTACAAGGACAAAGAGTTTGAAGGTGAAGGGGGAGATCTTGAGCATATGTAAAGCACTCAGAACTGTGTCTGACGGTCAATGAATGGTAGCCATGATGATGATGGTGATGATTTTAAGATGCCTTCAAGGCATCTTAGTGGATATCTTGAGCTGTAATGAGGTATAAATATGTTGGTTATTACTATTATTTTGCTCATTAAACATGCAAGCACTATATTAATTCATGTTTTAATTTCTTTAACTTATACTTCAAAATTATAACATTAATCCTTCCCCCCATGGTATAAATGTAGGATTTTACTGTATTAAATAGGAGCCCATGTTTCATAATCCTCCAAGTTTATTGATTGAAACTGAAAGCTTCAACTAGATCACTCCTCAGAGCTTCTCTAGGGAGTGTTACATTAGAAAGATAACAGCAGGCTTGTAAATTAGTCCAGTTTACCAACCCACAAGCATTTGTCACTTCTCCCCTCCTCACGAGAGAGCAGAAGGAAAATAAGCAGTCTTTCCTCAGTGCCTCCTGCCTCATGATTTGTTTGGCATATTTGCTACCTGCCTTGTGGCTGGGCAGTTAGCTAATTTAAAGGCTGAATGAGAAAGCTCTGGAAACAGCCAGAGTGCTCTGCTGAAGTAGATGGCTAGTCAATAGGGAAAAAGGAGAATAAGCTGATTAATGATGAAATCAGGAACACCCTTTGAAAAGAATGCTTGTGCTTTGCCAGGCTGATTTAAGTGGATCTTATATTACTAGTCCACCTGATGCCCATCCAGCATTCCTGATGTCAACTTTAGACAGTTCCCAGCATATAATTATTAAATCATGGCTGACAGTTTTTCAGTGGAACACTACTCAGATAATTGTGACTTAGTTTTTTTTCTGTTATAAATTTAGTTGTCTACCTGTGAAGCAAAATTATAATTAGGTGAATACTTGCATATTTACAGGTGTACTTCAGCCCAAGAGAAAATCTAAATGTTTTCAGCTAACAGACTTAGATTGCTAAGGGCACAAGGAGTTAGTGGTTCTTTGTTGTCTGACTTAGCTTAGCATTTTGATTGCTTTAATTTTAATTGTTAGCATTTAATTGTGTGGCATTGCCATTTTGAGTTACATAAGCTTTGCTATTCTCGTCTATAAAATAGAAATGATAATAATATTACCTCCCTCGTAGGGTAATTGCCAGAATTAAATGAAGCAAATATCTACAAAATGCTTTGAACAGTGCCTGCCACATAAGTGTCTTAGTCCGTTTGGGCTGCTATAACAAAATACCACAGACTGGGTGGCATATAAACAACAGAAATTTGTTTCTTACAGTTCTGGAGTCTGGGGAAGTCCAAGATCAAGGCAATGGCAGATTTGATGCCTGATCAGGGCCCACTTCCTGGTTCATAGATGGCCATCTTCTTGCTGTGTCCTCACATGGTGTAAGGGGCGAGGGAGCTCTCTGGGGTCTCTTTTATAAGGGCACTAACCCCATTCATGAGGGCTCCATCCTTATGACCTAATCACCTTCCAAAGGCCCCACCTCCAAATACTCTCACATTGTGGACTAGGTTTCAACATATGAATTTTGAGGGAGCACAAACGTTCAGTCTATTTCGGTAAGCATTCATTCACTGAGGGCTATACTTATTGTTAAAGAGTCCCCACCTAGCTCAACATGGTGAGAGAGAATGTAAATATTTCTCCATCATAGGGTGAGCACTGTGGATAGAGTATGAAAAGTACCAAAAGGACCAAAAGAAATTAAGTGACACATAAGTGACGAACAATCACATAATACAATTATGTGATCTCGTATTTGTTCAACACTTGTCTTCTAAATGTCTAATGTCTAGAATGTGAATCCTCCAGGGCAGAGGCTCCACTTCTTTCTCCTTCTAAGCCCAGTGTCTGGCCCCATGCGCTGTATAGGGTCAATCAATGTACATTGTGTAAATAAATACATAGTACAGTGATTTGTAGGTTTTTCATTGGTTCTCAAATCTCCATGGAAGGGGGGGGCAGGGTCTTCTAAAAGGAGAGGAATCAATCTGAGGCTGTTAATAACATTCCCACTATCATTTGGGGAGGTGGGGGATATTTAGAAGCAATGGGACTGGGTCCGTGGCAAAAGAGAAAGCTGATTTTTACAAAACAATGTCTTGTAACACAATCTCAACAAATGATATCTATAAAAAACAACTCAATTTTTGTGGGTATTTCCTTGTTTTAGAATCAGATTCGTCTGAAATAGGCATGAAGCACCATGGAACAAAAATTCCAACACTGCATAATTTTGATATCTTTATTAAATGATATTATCCATTAGTGCATGACTATGGAGTCCACTATCTACCAGCCTGAAATGAACTACAAAACCTACTCACATATATTATTTAAAAATTAAAATGTTGATTCCACAAGGTTATTGAAAAATCCAAGTCATGCTGATTTAATATTGCAAGGTGGAATTAATTTTGGAAGGCATTTTGTATAATTTGAGTAGCTTAATTCCACATTAATGAATATGTTGTGGTGTCTAGGATAAACACTTTGCTTTGGAGGAGCACGTTCATTTTCCAAAGACAGTGTCAACTTGTGCCCTGTCATAGACAGTGTATCATATGTGGAGTATCTTTTTCTCTCTTCTTTTCTCTTTTTCTCTTTTCTATCTCTGAGGACAAACATCTTCCTTTACCTAGGGTCTATAGTAATTAGAATCACCCTTAGGAAACTGGTGGTGGGTCTGATTTTCCCTATGATACTCCCTCTCCATTTCCTCCTTGTGGGGTTTGTAAGGGAGCTTGTAAGGGGTTGCTGTGGGTAGAAGATTGTGTTTTATTTGAGGGAGAAGAGAGTTAGTAAAAGGGGACTGGGAAAGTTGGGCATGGTATGTCTCCTCAATGTGACATGAGTTTCATTGTTTGTGAGCTTCACTAATACCAGTAAAATAGTTAACACATGTTCCCACAAAAATGAAACCAATGTGGGGACGTCTCATCAATGCCTTTGTGTGGTGATGGACAGGAATTATGGGGGACGACATTTTATCATGTAGCTGAGAATTAGTAATGATTATTTCTTCTGAAAGCATCTGCTTAATGACAGGTCTTTTAAACTTCTTCAGAAAAGGAGTTAGTGAAAAATCCGTAGTTATATATCTTGCATTGAAGGGTTCCATTTAGATGCTTACTGTTTCAGAATCTGAGCTGATCTCAAACACTAGGGTGCTTACTACAGACCCTGATAGTCTGACTGTGTGCCGGGCACTACTCTAAGCAGCGCTCCTGCGTGTAGCTGGGAACGACGTTTATAAACAAGGAAACCCAGCAAAAGGCCAAGTGGGGCTGAAAGCCAGGTGTGACATAAAGGTAGTCTGGGGAGCCAAGAAACATAAACTTGATGTTTTGCCTACTTCTGCCCCTGAAATGACTGCTTATAAGTCAGTGATGAATATAATCATAGTCTTATTAGTAATTCCTAGTGTCTGTCATTGTACACAGATATTAAGTGAAATATTTTCATAAACATTATTTCATATAATTATCACAATCACTCTGTTGAGGTAATTATCATTCTCATCTCACAGGTGACAAAATTGAGGCTCAGAGAGTTTGAGACATTTGTCTATAGTAGAATTGGGACATAAATCCAGGGTTATTTTTTTCCACATATTCTGCACATACAATTCCAACGTTAGCCCCATTGAAATATAGGGTTACAGGGAAAGGCATAGTATTTTGAATGTTTTTGAAGTTTCATGATTGAAGAAATATTAAATTTTCATTGTAGGTAGGGTGAGAAGTATGGGAATAAAAGCATAGAAAGCCTGCTTCTTTTTGGGTAATTATATAAACATATACTCATAAAATACAGGGATATATAACTTTAAAAGATACTTATATAGGCATATATTTATATGTGTATGTATTTATATATACCCACCATTAATGTTTATTTAAAATATTCTGTTATAGGGTCAAAGTGAGGGACTAGTATAAATTTAGGGTACCTGTTACTCCTAGCTGGAGCTATAGTCTCTCTCAATAAACAGTTGCCTTCTGGCTTCAATTCATTTAAGTTTGAACTTCTGAACCCTTTCACTGGAAGGTTCCATTTATTTTGTCATGGGATCTTGGGAAATAAATACCTGTAGTATGCTGGTACTGGTCTGATCTTTGCTTCCTTGACCTTGGATCAATAAAGGAGAGGCTGCAGTAGCTGTTCTCAACTGTGCAAACAAACCTTATTTTATGTAGAACAACAGAGTTTGGCTTTAACTGGAATCCAAAAAATAAATCAGACTTGATTTACAATTACAGACAAACACTTTGAAGAAATAATGCATTGTGTACAGCATTAAGCAATCGTTCTAACCCTTAAAGATAACAGATGAAATGGGGCATTATGAATACCTCTTTTATGAATCTTTGCTATTTTATCAGGCTTTGTGTTGGTGACTTTCTGAGTTAATTCCTGCAGGGTTTATCTCCCTTTCCTTAGGTCCCATTACTCTTATGTCAGAGTCTGCCAACCACAATTTTGCATTTCCTTTCTAAGTGTGGAAACTGTCCTGCCTATGAATATTGTCCTGGCCTTTGATTTCAGATTTCTGCTGCAAGTGACCTTGGGTCTAATGGCCTCTGGCACCCTGCCCCTTCTCTCAGATGTGAGGCCACTGTGTACAGGTTAGACTGATCACTCATTCAACCAGAGACCTTGAAATGTCTCCTTCACTTTACAGAGATTGGAGAGGAACAGACTAATAGTTGGGGGAAAAAAGGATGCCGCATAGTGTACCCAAAGGATTTGAGGAAGACCTTTCCATCTCTACCTGACTCTCTTGGCCCCAGAGAACTGGTGGGCTGTATGCCACTGGCACCAACATAATACAGCTAATAACAGTTATTTCTGTTCTGGTGTTGAATTAGATTCTTAGCTTCAAATCCTCACACAGCAGGTTTGTAGACCCTGCTGAAGATTCTGGCACAATTTCAGTCTAGTGCAGGCAGCTTCAATAAGACATGGGCCAAGGGGCTGAATTGAAGGCATATTTCCTTTTATCAAGGTTGACTGAAAGAAAGTAGCCACCAGGAAGTTCTGACAGCCCAGGAATGGGTGACCCTGCCCCGGCAGCTCTGGCCTTTGGAGCCCAGCCAGGGCAGATGCTAGAGATGAGTCTCACCACAGCTGCAGATGCCGGGGCTCAAGATGCATAATCCAGAGCTTGACAGCTGCCAAACTAGCACCCCCCGAGTGCCCAAATGAGTTGGCGCTTCTGAAGGAGATGGCAGGAAGGAACCAGAGGGATTGCCATGGCTCCTCTCCAAATATAGCATTAAAGGGAAGCCAAGAGAACATTACAATTTCCTCTGTATTTTAAGAAGCACAGGAATCATATAATAATCTTAACCCAGTGTATCACTGCAATACCTGGAGGAGGTTGTGAGCTGAATCCTGTAAATTTTTTGTGACCCTTTTTGGTTTTTAAAACATTCATTTTTTCAATCAGTTGACAGTCTTTTATTAAATGCCCACTCCATGGTAAGCAGTGAGAATACGGAGGTTAAATAAAAGTATAGTAATTTACCTTAAGGCAGTGGTTCTCAGACTTTTTGAACACAGCCCACTTGGGAGGGGCTGAAGATTCCATGGCTCACCAATTCCACCTTCTTCCTCTTTCCAGTGGTGGAAAATTTCAGAGAGTGATTATGATGAATTTACTTTAGGATTAGTGAAATATATGGCTAGTAAAATATATGGCTAATATTTGAATCATAATACCTAGTCTACTAATGTAGAAACTATAGGCTCAAATAATTTTGATGTAAATACACCTTTCTTCATATTAAAGGGTTAACCAGGTAACCCAAAGTAAATTCATGATGAAGTTAAATTCATAGCAATTTCTTACTTATTGTAACAAATGCAAGCTACATCCAATTTATAGTATTGATAATGTACTGGTAATAAAGGGCTTTTTCTCCAAATGCCAAATTCCATGTATTTGCTTATGTGTATGCAGAGAAGGAGCTTTTCAATGTTGACCAGCATTGGAGGGCAGCCAGACTTCTTAGTAGAAAACTGAACCAGAATTCTAAGTATATTCTCAGAAACACTAATTTTCATTTTCAAATGCTAAGTGTTAGAAACTTCTGGCACACTTAGTACTTTACTAGCAAGTAGCCCTTGGTGCTACATTAAGATGAAGATATATAGCATTGACCTTCATTATCTCTAAAGACCTAGAGAGAGGTGTTCTTTTTGCATGTGTACACAGTCAATGTAAGTATTGCCAAATTAGAGATACGTATTTAGAAGATATCATGGAAGGAGGTTGGGAAAGTGCCCAACTGCCTAAGTAATGAGGGGAGGTTTCTTGGGACTGGTTCTCTTTGAACTGAGTTATAAGCATGGCATAGGAATTTTACAGGGATGAGGGTACCAGCAGGACATTCTCGGTGAAGGAAACAGAATATACAGGGATATGGAGGAATAAAAATATGTATAGGTTCTCAGTACCTTACCTGCCATTCTGAAACCCCCAAAACTTTAAAATCTGAAGGTTTTTAATTTATTTGGCAACAAAACTGACCTGAAGTGATGTGAGGCTACATGTAGTTTCTGTTTGTCCCCATTAGTGTTAATATTCACATATTTAGTTGCAGAAATATTAATATGTTGTTTATAGGGTGTATCACCATATCCCACTGGGAGTTTTACATGATAAATGCTATGTGCACTATAATGTTTTGATAAAATCTGAAAATTTCTGAATTCCAAAGCACATCTAGCCTTAAGGGTTTCAGGTAAGGGGTTGCATACCTTTGGGAAGCTATAGAATTTCATTGTGGTTTGGGAAACAAGGGTCATTTGGAGGTGTGGTGGGTGATAGGATGAGAAAATTAGGGAAGAGTCATTTGAACCCTGTGAATTCCCTTTGAGCTCACCACTAAGGATTTCACAGAGAACTACATATATCACACGGTCTGTTAGACTTACCTGTACCTTGTTCTGTGTATTAGTTTCCTACGGCTGTCATAGCAAAGTACTACATACTGAGTGGCTTAAACAACAGAAGTTTATTGTCTCACTGTTCTAGAGACTAGCAGTCTGAAATCAAGATGTCAGCAGGGTTGGTCCCTTCTAAGAGCTGAGAGAGGAGCTATTCCAGGACTCTTTCTTTGGCTTGTAGATGGCCATCTTCCCCCTATATCTCTTCACATTGTCCTCCTTCTGTGTGTATCTCTGTGTCCAAATTTCCCCCTTTTATAAGGACACCAGTCATATTAGATTAAGGCCCATCCTAATGACTTCATCTTAACAAATTACATCTGTAAAGACCCTATTTCCAAATAAAGTCATATTCTGCTGTACTTGGAGTTATAACTTTAATATTTATGGATTTGGAGGGTATACAATTAAACCTAAAACCCTTCACACCTTGCCTGTTCTCAGTTCCTTTTGTTTCTTAGATTACTAGACTGAAGATATGTGTTGCTTCTCCCTTGTAGGTCCTCTTCCTTTCCAGACATTTATTAAGCCTTTAATATTTATGAAACCTATATATAAATTATTATTGTTCTCATTTCTAAGGATGACTCAGAGAGGTCCAGTAACATCTCTAAGGTTACACAATAAATAGCAGACTTGGAATTCAGTCTTCAGTTTTTCTACCTCTATAGACAAGCTTTGGAGTTTTGCCCGCTGTATTGGAAAATGGTTAAACCAAAAAGAGGAATCCATCCCTAGATACTACCTCAGGATGGTGTATAAAACCTCACTTCCCCCTTTTGCTGCTCCCATGACTGTGGATTTTGAAGTTGCAGGGTATATGTGTCAGATGGGTAGGACCTGCCATCTCCTTGGTGTTTTACACTGTCAGCTCTGATCCAAATAAGCACTCTGCAAGGCAGCATATCAAGGTTTCCAATTCCACGCTGTTCTGTTTCACCTCAGGTGAATGTCCAGCTTAGTCCACTTCCTACCCTCCTGCTCTTCTCCCCTGGCTACAAGTCAGTGGTTCAGTTGAGATGACTTAAAACAGATTACACACTCTAAGGGAAATTTACTTTACTGTCTTACTTTCCAAACATTTTACAGTCAGTTTAATTCGTATGGCCCATATGGCCTCTGTCCCACACAGAAGCAGCTGCATACTTAGTGCCTCTTGTCTCTTTCCAAGAACATCAGAATAAACCGAGCATTGCAGAAAGTGATGTGCACATACACACACACACACACATACACACGAGATAGGGAGAGCAAGAGTGAGAAAGAAAGAGAGAGAAAGATGCTTTGTAGTTTACAAAATGCTTGCCAGATAAAAATGACCTTTTACTAGTTTCTGATCTAGCTAGGCTGCAAATGTTTCCCATGGGGACCGATTTTGAGTGAGGTAAAAAATCTGCATTTCTGGGCAGATGTGCGTCTAGGTGGGAGGTGGGATAAATAAGAGAACAGTTCTGCAGAACTCCCACTAGTCTGTGTGATTCTGCTTCATCATCATCAATTAATGTTTATTGAGTGATAGATCATGGGGCACATGGCACTGTATGCTGTTCCGAAGAGTAATATTTTATTTCCTGCCAAGGGGTCCTGGAGAGTTGCTACATTTCACAGCTAAATGGTGGTTATTTGAACAGTTGGTTAAAGAGACTCATTCATATATTGTTTATAAAATTACTTCACAGTCTTGGGAATCAAGAAAAACATTCTATGAGTATGTATCAGTTTTAGCTGATTATCACAGAGAGGAAATGGAATGTATATATTACAGTAAAAACTGGCTTTTTTTTTTCTGCTAAGAGTATAGGAAAAAACACAACTTATAAACTCCATATTACTTTTTACCAAGGTATTCTAAAGTGCTTTAGGTAAGACCTGGTATGTACTTGGAATCATTCCTGGGAAGTGTGTTTATCGCAGGTGTTAACATCTTCCCCCTTCAACAGTTGGGAGACCTGAGACATTGAGCATTTTAATGACGTCCATAAACTCACATATGGAACGTGGATCTCATCACATAGGCCCTCCAAGTCAGGGCAAATTGAATAAAATATACATTTTCCTTTGTCATGGCCCATGGGTTGCTTGTTACTCTATAGCTTTATCTCCCTCTAAATCTTCCCTTCTTCCCTTCTTACTCCCCACCCTCCTGCCCCCCATCAGCCACTCACACACTCATGCACACACACTTGATACTCTTGCCAAGCTAGACTATTCATTACCTTCTGGTTTAGTCATATATTTTACTGCCACCAAACCTTTGCTTTTATTGTTTTCTCATCTGTAACTCCATATGCTATTATCCAAGTTCTGCTTGCTTAAATCTTGGGCATCTTTAGGGAGCTGCTCAAATCCCACCGGTTCTCAAAGCCTTTTTAATACCCCTTTCTTCCCATTATTAGTAAGCTCTCTTTTATTTTTCCTCTTCCACTATTGCACATCTTTTAGATCATCTACCATAACTCTTTCCTCTCCCCCCATTTCTCATGCTCTATCTACTTGGGATTTGTTTATGAGTTGCTGAGTATCTCACGTCATTGGCTGGGTGCTCTCTTGGACCTTAAGGCATTGGTATGATCAATCAATAAGCTGATCAGTCAATCAATCAATTAAGACAACTTGCTCAGTTGTCCACTCTGAAGTAACAAAATAAACATAGATCAAAGAACATTACAGTGAGCCTCAAAGGACTATCCAATACTGTTTTTGCTGATAAGGAAATCAATTGTTTTGTATGAAGTATTGTTTGAAATTCTTCAGATATTTTCTGATGCTCAGAAATATTTTGATCCTGCTGAGATTTTCAGTATGTTGATCAATAAAAGTAATTTTTTTTTTTCTTAAGGAAAGTATTTCAACACCTGAGTAGGGGAATAGCTTTATCCAAGTTATTCTTGCCCTTATGGCTAGTTGCCAAAAGGAGGTAGAACTCTGTAATCTTTTGAGTTTAGAACTTTCCTGAGAAGTAAGAGAGAAAGAGAATGAGTCTCTTGTCATCTATCCCCACTCAAATGAGTTTATAAAGCTCTTTATCAAACAAAACCATAAATAACTGCAAAGAGGTCCAATACCCAGGGTATAGAATAATAGATGGAAAAGAAAGAAAGCAGCTATTTTCCCATGAGCATCCTGTGTTTGGCCGCCTTAGGGGTTTTGTTTGTTTGTTTTGTCCTTTAGGGTTAAATCTGGTAGGATTTATCATTTACTATCTAAGAAATTGTACATAAACTATAGATAGACGTTAATTGATTGATGGATTAATTCAATCCACAAATATTACTGACCATCTACTTAGTGCAGGTGTAGTATGAGGCACCAAAAAAAAAACAATAGTGAAGGAGGTAGAGGCAGTATTTGCCCTCACTGAGCTTGTAGGTTAGTGTGTATGAGAGCAATTCAGCAGGGGGCAACGGTGCCGTGTGACCAGGCCACTACAGGGGAAGGACAGGGTGCTGGAGGGGCATGGAGAGCTACCTCACCCAGATGTGCGGGCTCAGAGGAAGAGTCACCTATACATGGGGAACTGAAGGCTATGTAGGAGTTCACTGGTCAGAATGAGAAGAGATGCAAGCAGAGGGAAGGGCATGAGTGAAGGCCTGGGATGAAAGAGAAAGTGGAGAGTGTGAAGGTCCACACTGTGGCTGAAGGACAGAGGCCAGGGGGCACAACGCAGTGCTGCGCAGATGTGAGGCTTGTTTCTGTGAGATCCCACCTCCTGACCAGGGGTGAGCGAAGTGGAGTCTGGAGTGGTCCTTACAGAGTAGCTCTTACACGTGTTGCTTATGATCTGACTCTGGGTTTGAAGCAGGCAGATACTCATGCAGACGAAAGAGGTGCTCTGACTGTTTCTCTTTAAAAGGAACTATGGCACTGGAATCCGGCGCCCTCCCAGAAGAGATCTCCACCCACATTTGTGCCTGGGCTTCAGTTTATAGAAATAGAAGAGCAGGGTTCAGGGAAGGGGCAGAGGAATAACACTTATTTTCTTACCCTCTACTAGGCAAGTTTACGTAGAGGCAGTTCCTGGCAAGTTTTTGAGATAATGTAAAACGTGCGCTGGGGAGAGGGCTACAGAGATGATCCTTGACATCTCTGAAGAACTGCTAGGCGTGAACAGAGCTGCCTGGGACTGTGTTTTAGAAAACAAAATTGTATTAGAAATGGAAAGTTTCACATAGGTTTGATGCCCCAAAGCAGCTTCTTTCCACCATTGCAATATTTGTCAAACATGCAGACAAAAGGTAGGTAGAAATATCAATGCTTAGGTGCTGAATTTTATTAGTCGTATTTATGGTACTTTGTAAGCCTGAGGTATGCCCTCAGCTAGATTGTGACACAGTACTTTGTGTGTAGTGGGTATGCCAAAATATTACTGGAGTGAAGTTGAATTTTGAATATATCGCTAAAAACTACAGATCAAAATGGAATTCAAGGAAAACTCCAGATTTATTTTCTTCCACATGAAAAACAAATTTATTTACTTCTCTTGAATTATCCCTAGTACTGAGCTGGGTACTGGATATGTAATCTTTGTTGACAAGTTGAAGGAGTGTAGTCCTAATTAAGATTAGTGTTAGAAGTGTCTTCATTGTCAATAATACAGTTACCGTGATGTCACACTTTTTCCAAGGTGTTTTCATATGTGCCTGTCCTAACTCATAATTTTAAATAAGAGGAAAGAATATTGATAGTAAGAACAGAGAAGAATTTGTAAAATATACATTTATTTTCTAGCTCCAAGTAGCTCTTTCTAGTCCTTGGATTTTGGAGCCATACAACTTTGTGTTTAAACCTAACCATTTTCCACTGGGAGGAATGTAGGGCAAGTTCTTAAATTCTTGTATTTCCTTCCCGGGGTCCTCCCACCTCATGACCGTTTTTTTCTTTCAAAATGGAGATAATATCAATGTTATAGGATTTTTGTGATGACACAATGAGATATGTGGCAGAGGACCTGTTTAGAGGAGGTGTTTAATTGATGTGTGTCCTCTTCCCATCAGCCTTTCCTTTGCTCTGAAGATCCAAGCTTCAGAGCAGTATAGCTCAGCATCATTAGTATTATCTACTTACTTTGAATTATTTATTATTTTGCTAGGGATAGGTAGAGCTTTACTTTTGTATACTCTATAAGGGCAAGTTAAAAAAAAAACACTGTGTCAAGACAATTACAGGAAATGTGTTAAATACACTTAGAAAGCATACTTTTTAAAATGGTGAAGCAAATGACACAGACATTAATTAAAGCTGCCCTGTCATACAGAGATAGTTCCAAAGTGAGTTGATTAAGTATTACATATTCTGTAATTCAAGGTTCAGATTCAGAATGGCTTTGCCATGCCGTTTGCTTTAGTGGTCACTTTTCCCAATGAACACGTTTAAACTGAAAACACATTTGAACTAGGGGATTCCAAGGAGCGAAAAGGAATGGACTGCACAAAGAAAGAGTTATAAATACAGAACAAGCACATTCACAGCTTTTTTGCTATAAAATTGAATTGTCAATACTCCTATCTTGATAAATTATAAAACAGCATTCCTTTTCCTCTGCTTTCTTCTCTTGTTTTCCCCTCTGTCTTTTTAGCTTTTCATATTTGTGTGCATTAGTTGAAAGCCAGGTATGGGCTGAGGGATGTTGCAGTTGACAAACAAGAAAAAGGCAAACAAAAGCTTATTGATTTTCACTGTTTGTCAACATGAAAGAGTATATATTTGTGGGCATGTACTTGCATATGAATTAAGTTGTAAGCTGAAATGAAAATGCTTATGAGAAAATATCTAAAACTCAAGCCACATCATCAAGTAGCTGTAGATAAATGTGCCAGTGTTACTCCCCAACTATCTTCATCATAATGCTCATTAATTATTATTTATAAAGTTATGTGTGGTATATATTCTTTATTATATAAAAAGAATGGGTGTATAGACCCCAAATTTAAAATTGAGAAGTCTGGACTGAAAAGCTGCTTGACCATGGTGTCATGAGACTCTGGAATAATCTTCCAATCTCTCATGCTGACCTGGATGAGGCACTCAGCAAAGCCATTGCAGTGATCTAGGTAGACAACCTAGAAGAAAGGTTTTTTTGCAAGTCACCGTCTGACTTTTCCAGACAATTCAACAATTTCTTTTTAAGGAAAAAAAAAAAAAAAAAGCAGCATTTGTTTTCCTTCAAAGCAGTTTTGTTCTATGATTGAGATGACATGCCTTTTGGACTGCTCACTGCAGGAGGAGAAGCCAGACGGAAGGCAGCTTTCTCTCAGCTCTGGCAATTATAACAGAGTCATAAAACCCCAGGTAAATGGGAACTCTTTAAACATTTGCAGATATAAATCTGACACAGTAGGAAAGTGACCCAAAGGGAAGTGCTTATTGATCCATTTTCCCCCAAAGCTGTCAGTGACGAATGAACATCATCTAATTTAATAGGAACAGCTCCAAGCCTGCAACCTTGCAGGTACTCTCCCTGCCTTTTCTTGGGTGGCTGTTTGACTATGACGGAGAAACTTAACCTTTTCAGGTATCACTTTCCCCATCTGTTAATGGGGATAACAGTGTCTCAGCTCTGAGTCTTTCTATGGAAGGCAGCTCAGGGGAAATGTGCTGTTGTGCTGTATTGTATCATAAACATATTTCTTGCCAAGTTTTGTCAGTTCGTTTTCTCCTCAGTAGGGTCTTGTCCGTTATTGTTGATTTCCTTCTGTCCTAGAGTACAAAGCAGTGAAGGGGGAAGTTTCAAACTTGTAGCATTCACATGTAGTCGATTGAGACAGCCACAAGAGATTCTGACATCCCTGCCACATTCATTTGTCTTGTACGCTGCACTTTTTCAGCAGCGAGGAAATGGGACAAAGAGCTGTGGAAGAGACATAACTTGATCAGATATGATGTTTTCCCTGTCAGTGTTCAGATTAAATCCATCAATAAATACTTTCTGAAGCAATTCTATTATATACGGGGCACAGTTCTAAGAACTTTGGCAGAATTCCAGCCATGTGTACGATGAGTGCCTAGGGAGCTCAGAAAAGCCAGCTCACTACCAAACAACCAAAGCTCAGTTTAACTTCAGTTAGCATGACTGATGTCCTAGTCTATTTGGGAGACGTGATAAAAACTCACTGTGCTGGAGAATACTAAGGCTCACCCATATCCAGGTTTTCTATTCTTTTGGAACATATGGAAATACTATACTTTTCAGCCTCCTGTTGGTAGATGGGCTGTGTGACTAGCCAGTTACATGTTAGAGGGTGTGGTGTGTGTCACTTTGGGGCTCGGGTGTTGAAGAACTGAGAAAGCTACCTCCACACTCTCTCTTCCCTCACCATGGTATCCTTGAGGGTCAGGTGTTGAGATGGCAGTGCCACAAGATGAAGAGAGCTTGGATCTCTGAGTCCTGGAATGGTGAAGAGACTCTAATATCCCTCCCTAGACTTTATGTGAGTGAAAAATAAACTTTCGAAAGGTTTCAAAGTTAAGATATAGGGTTTCTTTTTTATACACCACAGCATAGTCTGGCCTCCTCTGCCTAATGGAATGTTAAGCAAAATAATAAGAATTAAATGACAAGTTAAGACAATGACAAAGTAATTGTCACCAGGTGGTATAAGAATATTCACCAAGTGAGAAGTAAGATCATTGAGTTTCCTTAGCACGAAGAGGGATGGGATCAATAATCGTGGAAGGAATTTGAGGATATGGAAGATTTGAGTGGGAGGAGCAAGGGGACAGGAGGAAAGATGTTCCAAGAAGGCACTAGTCCAGTGCTGTGAGCCATGACTTCGTGGCTGCATGGGAGAGCCTCAGTGTAGGACACTGGCCCTGCTGCCTTGGAGAGGGGAAGTGAAAGGAAGCAAAAGTCCTTATCATTACATATTAAAAACTAGAAACCTAGATACATATAGGTGATTATTGTTCTTAATTAAGAGGCGGTGTTTCAGAATTTCAGGGAGAGAATGTCAGAAGACAAGTCATAACTGAACAAAGGTAATAAGGACCTGTGGGAGATAGGCCATTCGTGTGAAATCAGTGATGTCAGTTTGAGTCTAGCTCTGTCCCTTGGTCCCAGTCTCTGCTGGGTTTGTTTTCCAGAGGTATGTAGTTTTCATAGCACCAATGTACTTTGATTGCACCATGGTTGGGCCTGTAAATCAGTTCGTTCATACAATTGAATGTGATGACTGATTATGCCACAACATTGCTAAAGTCCCATAGAAAATGGATCTAGTTTGTTTTATGCAGTTACTATTATTTTATTGAGTATGCATTATTGATTTTATAGAGTAGACAGTTATTTGAGAGATATGCTCATGAATTTGAATCAACTCCAGCACCATTCTTTTAAAGCACAGACGATGCTGGTGAGGGACTTAAAATTCAAGTCTGCATTTTGTGATTGTTAATTTTATTCAGTTGTCATTTAGATTAATTTCCTCCTAGGTTATAGAAAACTAGTTTTCCTATTTAAAAGCTGAATTGCAGCTCCAGCTTGGTTTCCTCAGCCTGTATCTTCCATAAATGGCCAGAACTGGATCCACTGCTGCTTCCCACCTTCAGGTCCTGGCCCTATGTGCACCCCATCTTTCTGATGGTGAGTGTGATTATACCAGGCTCTGAGCTCAAAGGCCTAGAGGCTCTGAAGAATCTTCTGGGCCCCCGTGGGACTTCCCCTTAGAGAGTGTTACAGTGTGAGACAGGGCACTGGCTTTGGAGGCAGATGGACCTGGATTTCAATCTCAGCTCTGTCACATATTCACTATGTGACTTTAGGCAAATCAAGTTACCTCTACTTACTTGAGTTTCCTCATCTGTAAAATGGGAATAATGCGGGGATGGTAGTTTCAAGAATTGTAAGAGTTGATGTGTTTCATGTTTGAAGATTACAGGCATTCAACAGGATCGTTGCATGAATGAACGTAACCTGCAGTGCTGGCAAAGTGCTATCCCAGGACTTCCTGTGGCTGCTGGCCCCTATTCAGTGTCCATCTTGAGCCTACATGTTCTAGAGTTAAGGCAGGGAACCTATTGCTGCCTCCCACACATGGTACCTTATTGTAGGCATACCCAGAATTTCCTAATAGTGGAAGATGTTGCTTATTTGACCTCTGTGGTACCTGTATCTTATCTGGGTCCTCCCAACTCCTGTATATGAAAATTCTGAGAGTACTTTTTATTTATTTATTTATTTATTTATTTATGGCTGTGTTGGGTCTTCGTTTCTGTGCGAGGGCTTTCTCTAGTTGTGGCAAGCGGGGGCCACTCTTCATTGCGGTGCGCGGGCCTCTCACTATCGCGGCCTCTCTCGTTGCGGAGCACAGGCTCCAGACACGCAGGCTCAGCAGTTGTGGCTCACGGGCCCAGCCGCTCCGCGGCACGTGGGATCCTCCCAGACCAGGGCTCGAACCCGTGTCCCCTGCATTGGCAGGCAGACCCTCAACCACTGCGCCACCAGGGAAGCCCCTGAGAGTACTTTTTAAAAAAACTCAGGGTTGTATGAAAATGACTGAAGGATTTGATACATTTAACTATACACTTGCTCTTTCATGAGAATTAAGTATGATTTGCTCTATAGTAGTGTTTCCAAAACCTTGTTCCAGGGAATACTAATTTTCTGAGATGGTCTAAATGTTCTTAGGCAGAAAAAAGTAGGATTCTAAGGATTAAATACATTTGAGGAACCTTGAGTTAAATAATATTTTTTTTTTATTTCAGTATTTATCAGAGCTTTTGTATTCTAATTTGCACCATGGATCTTTAAGAGACCTGATACAGAGTAGGCATACAACAAATATTTGTTCCATGAATGAATAAATAAAGGAATGGCAGAGTTAAACTTAGATTGCCCCTTCTGGACCCAGTTTTGAAGCCTCATCAGCTTCCCTTTGCCCCTCACCTCTTACCCCTTCTTTACATGTGCCTGGACCCAATCTGTTGTCCTTCTCTACTAGTCATATGTTTTTGCAGACCTGTATGCCCCTGTCCAAATTTTCAGGTTGTAAGAAACACCAGTGTTTTTTGGTATGTCGAGGATTCAGGAAAGCTGTGTCCATGCTCGTGAGTCCTTATGGCACAGAGTGACCCAGACAGTTCTCAGTCAGTATCCTCTTGAGGCCTGGCTCTTTTCCCCAGGATACTAAGCTCTTAAAAAGAGCACCCCAGGCAGGACTCGCCTGTAGTGGGTCGGTCTGCAAGGTCTGCTTCAGAGGCTCACCTGCCCCGTCCTTCTCCTCCTTACTTGCGCAGACTTGACAACTGCCCTTTGGAAATTACAGGGAGGCTTGCTGCTTTATTCCCTTTCTTTGCCCAAATAAGACGCCCTCTGAGACACTGGGCACTCTCTTTTATTTAGAGAGAGAATGCAGATATGTCTCAGCAGAGGTAAATGTATTATTCTGCTTGGATGATATAGGCTATCACAACTTTTAATTCCTGTTCTTCTAATACCAGCCAGGGCCACAATCATGAATTCCCCTATAGTCATTTCCCAATAGAATTTCAAAAAGAAAGCGCACAGAATTTTTCTGCTACCTGAAATTCAACCAAGCCAAACCTAACAACCCTCTCCTCTTTCATGCGTAGCTGGAGAAATAATGGCCATTGGGTAGTAAAAGGTGAAACCATTTTGAGTGGCAGCTTCTTATTATGCAGAGATTTCCAGTTGGGGTCATTGTTGCCAGGCCCCCTATGTTGGCCTGTCACCTCACCTCCTGTGCAGAGCACGTGGAATCAAAAGCCTGACCCATGCATGTTGACTGGGCAATAGACAGGGAGGAGCAGGCAATAGACTCAGAGACCATCTGACCCTCAGGGAAGCTCAGATGGTCTATGAGTTGCCTTCAGGATCTTATCTTCAGGGCATGCAACTGGTATTCCTGCTTCGATCTTGTCCTTTTTGATGAAGTAAGAGTCCCCTCATTAAAAAATGACAGCAAGTATGGCTTTGACAACCCAATAGAGAAGACAGTCCAGACCCACAGAATCAGAAGGGGAGGACTTAGGTCATTAGTTGAGACAAGGACTTAATTATTTCTAAGTTTGGCAGGAATTAGTGCAAGTGGTCCACACTTTTGAATGAGACTTCTTTATGAGCTCCCAAATGGATATATTTTCATGGATCCAAACTCTGGCAAGGAGAGAAATGGACTTGTTGGATTAGCTAAATCTTTGACATGTCCTCCAAATAGCTTATTCATCCAGGATCCAGTCTGCAATTGTTTGACACACATTTGTCCCTCTTTAAGAAGCCCCACCATAGTGATTTAACATGGCAAAGAGACACACATAGCTCGATGTGCTTTTTTAGTGGGAGAGTTTGGGAGAAGAAGGAGCATGGGATATGGGAATTTACTGGATGGATTTTGATCCACTGTTAATGGCCCATGACATGCTATCTAACTGATTGGTGAAAATATTCCTGGGGAAAAAGCTTCCCTTGGTAGGCTATTATTTTATTTGTTTGCTTTAGTCTTCACTTTGTAGCTGACAGAACTCACAAGGGTGGTTCTTTGACCCAACTCCAAAAGCACAGTAACTGATGCTTTGAGTGAGAGAGGAGCTACGGTGTGAAGAAGCCATTTCATTTATAGAAAACAGAGGCTGGAGGAGGGAAGGAAACAAAAGCTTCTTTTGCAAAGGACCCTTCCTCCCCTGAAGGGTGAGTTTGGAGGCCTGTGGCAGTGCCCACCAGCAGCAGCACAGATTGTGCCCTTCTCCACAGTGCCTGGGCTGCCTGCTGGGGTGACAGCTCTGTGGGGAGCTGGAGTGGGCGGGAGCGCCCACGCAGCCTGGGGCTACAGGCTGGACATATTTCGGGAGGATGTGGTGGGATTTAGGCATGACTTTGGATTGCAGAAAAGCATTTGTTTTTCCAGCAGATTGCATCCCACAAGTAAACAACAAGCACAGACACATGATTCATTTTAACACGAAATCCACACAGATGAAGTGCAAGGCATGGACCATATTGAATTGTCTTTGTTTTAAGACTCTTTGTCTGGAATGATGCCTCATTTGCATATGAAAAATATGTTCCTTTTTGCAGTGGTCTCTTCCCCCTCATTTTTCTTTCAAGGAACAGCTCCAGTTTACCAGTGAGAAGCATAAAGTTTTTATTTTGTTGAAGCGTAGAGGGAATGGCTTAGTGGCTGAAAGGAGAGATGTCAGGGAAATTGCGTATACTTGTTTAATATTTGAAGTTTTATTTTAAAGTTGAGATATCTGTTTTTCCTATCCCAGGTGGACCTTGAAAAAGGAGTTGAAACTAATAAGACAGAAGGTAGTGTATTAGTTTCCAGTTGTTGCTGTAACAAATCACCACATATTTAGCAGTTTAAACAACACCCATTTATTATCTTGCAGTTTCTGTAGGTCAGAAGTTCAGCAGGGTATGGCTGGATTCTTTGGTTAGGGTCTCACCATGCTAAAATCAAGGTATCAGCTGGGGCTGCAGTTCTTATCTGAAATTCAAGGCCCTCTTCCACGTTCATTGGTTGTTGGCAGAGTTCAGCTCCTTGCAGCGGTAGGGCAGGTCCCTATTTCCTTGACAGGTGGCTCCTTCATCATCAAGTGTTGAATGGGGTGTTGAAACTTCTCATGTTTCAAATCTCTCTGATTTCCTCCTCTGCCCTTAACCAAGAGAAAGTTCTGCTTTTAAGGGCTCATGTAATCACACTAGACTCACTCAAATAATCCATATCTCCCTATTTTAAGGTCACTAATTAGTAGCATTAATTACATATGCAATGTCCCTTTGGCAACATAAGGAAACATATTCATGGGTGTGTCATTGGGTGGGGGGGGCAGCGGCAAAATTCTGCTTGCCAGAGGGAGGGAGGAGGAGATTCAAGGCAGGAGGTGTAGCACAAGAAAGGTGTGTGCATGGTATATATGGGAAGGTAAAGGGAGACATGATGGACATTTTTAGTATTTTTACAATCATTTGTATGATTGTATTTTAGAAAGAATACTGGAGATAAGGGGGCTAGTTAGGAGTTATGATGGGGGTCTACACTTGCCGTGACCCATTTTTCATGCTGGCAAGAATGGGCTTCATTAGTAGTACTAGTTAAGTGCGGACTGAAGGATCAGGCAGCCTGTGTTGTTCAAGTCTTGGCCTTGCCATTTATTAAATTTACTCCCTTGGTCAAATTTTAGTTAATTCTGCTTATCCTGAATTTTCTCAGGTGTATAATGAAGATAATAATAATTACCTACCCTATAGGATGTTGTGAGTATAAATGAGCTAGGGAATATCCTGGCATATTGTTAGTGGTCCATAAATGTTTGCAATTTTTATTTTTACTTCCTCCTTTTTCTATATCAGAAAAAATGGTTCAGAGTAATTCATATCAAGCTGAGAATATTTTGAATTTAGTTTCTGATCTCTCTGTTCTGCTGGTTAGCTGTGTGATCACCCCTTCTCTGTGTCACTTTTGTTTTATCCCCTTTAAAATGAAGATAATGTGAAAAGTAAGTTGTTGATATTTGAGCACTTTGAAATAATCACTGGTTATTTATGTGGATATGATTATGTAGAGGAAAACAATCTTGATTTCTTTTAGCTCATTCTTTATCAGAGTCACCCTACAAATAATGGAAGAAGTCGAGGAAATTTCCTATGGGCCCATCATTCAGTAAGATATAGAGAAAACCAATCATCATGAAGAGTATGTTGGAAATTTACTTACCCCATGGATGGGCAGAGTAGCTGGCTGGCCAAGGAATGTGAACTGAGAAATGTCAAAAAGTCAAACTCCCCTTCAAATCTCTTCTATCAATTTGTAGCAAATGCCCCAAATACTAATATTAGAGATTTTGTTCTTTTACAACATTAAGACCTAAAAAGCAAAGTGGTAGAGTACAAAGAATAATTGACCCAAAGCAGGAAATCTGCGTTTTGGTGGGTCCTAGGACTAACTAGCCATAAGTCCTGCCTTCTTTCAGGGTCTCATTTGTAAATGATACAGGTTGGTCTAGGATGATGTCTATGGTTCTTTTCTCCTTTAAGATTCTATGAAGTAGGCTGCTGAGACAGAGTGGATTCCTAAAATCTTTGATCTTAGTGTATAACAGTTTGGACAACCATTCTGGTGAGCAGCACATGCTCCAGAAGGATTACTCTGAGGGGGGTGGGCAGGAGAGAGGGCTGTTGTAGGGATTCTGCAGGCAACAGTGGAGACTGGCCTGGCTGGGTCCAGAGTTGATATGAGGGATGAGGCGAGTCAACAAGGGAGATGGTCTCGTGGGTGAGGTGAGAGGGAAGGCTGCTATACAGACTTAGCCACTTTCCCAGCCCTGCTGACAAGCTCTGATTAGAGAGACCATCCATTCAGACATCTGGTTTGTACTATAAAGTTACTAGCCTGTTTCTTGGGCTGACTGAATTCTTTTGGTGAAAGCTTCATCTATAAATGAAGTTAATACTAATTTATTTGTCTGAAGGCAGGGCTTTTTGAGGTTCGTTTAGCAATGAGGCATATTTATTCTGGAATATACAGTATCTCATTTGCCTTCAAAGCAGGCAAAAAATTTAACCTAAAGTTTTGTATGTTTTAGTTTTAGGAAAACTAGAATGGGGATCAGAAAGCCTGGTTTTAGTCTGAGCCCTGGCACTAAACGGAGATGTGAACCTGGGCGTTCAGTAACCCTTCAGGGTCTCACCCCTTATTGGTGATGTGGAGATAATAATATCTGACTTGCCAGTCAGTAAAGCTATGTGAAGTGCTCCGCACAGGGCTTTGCATTTAGTAAATGCTCCGTAACTATGGGCTATTATTTTTTCAATCCTGGTACAGTACCTGGAAATTTGAAATAATAAAAAAATAGTTGTTGAATGAATGAACGACAACAACAAAAGGGTGTTGTGAAGTTCAAAATAAGTCAATGTGTGAAGTACCACATTAGAGTAAGTATATTCTATTTGTTGAATGAAGCAACATTTTCACACATACAGCAACATTGTAGAAAAATTCTCAAACCTTAAATATCTCTTCCTACCTGAGTGAAGTGTAATTGCTAGTGTGTTACCTTATATCAGAGACACCTTCCCTCACCACCCTATCTAAAATAGAACTCCCTCTAATTACTCTCTACCCTTTATCTGGCCTAACTTTCCCTCTCAGCAAGTACTATCACCTGACAAATCCATCTGTATTTATTATCAGACTCTCCCCTTCCCCCTTTTGGAATATGAGACCATGAAAGTGGATCCTTTTGCCTATTTCTGACTTTTCTCACTACTATAAATGGCATTTATAGAACAATACATGACACAGAAGGCACACAAGAAAGATGTTGAATTAATATCTTTTGGGGATGCTTCAGCTGTGATAATGACTTTTCTTGAATGATCAAGTCCTTTTTACCCCATCCGACATTACTTAAAGCCTATAATATATCACATCTAGTATGAAAGCAACAGCAATAACTTTTCTTGGTGACTCATAGGAGGTATCACTGCATATAGATGGATCTTATGACCAGGACCTGGAAGCTGTTTGTCTGTGATCGTTTGTTCCCTTAGGGATGGTCAGGAGAACTGCTTCCCAAATGGAGGTGCCCTCAGTCCCCATAGCTACAGAGGTGTCTGAGTCAGGAGCAACACCAATAATTCTGCTCTGTGCTCCATAAAAAATTAACAGCCATAAAAGTCAAATTGGCTTCCTCACTAGCAAATGAACTTTACTACCTGCTTTAGCTTACAGACTCTTAGTAACCAGTATGTAAAAAATACCAACCAGGGAAAGATATTTTCCCTCTTTATAGGCTTTAAAAAAAACCATTTAATTCAATCTGGCATGCAGGCTGAATGTAAAATAGCTGCAAAGCAGTATTGATGGGACAACACATGATATAATTAAATATATGTATCAATTCATCAAGCGTAAGATAAAAATCAATCACATGCAAACAGACACCTTTAGGCGGGAAAAAAGGCAGATGTTCGCTGCAGCCCTGCTTCTACATTGTATCTGGTTGGTCTCTTTTTGGAGCAATATCTCATCTGCTGCAAGATTATCGTTTGATATTTTCTGAGGGCCTGCTTTGTGCAGGGCTCCGAATGAAATTTCAGAAATTTTGAGCCATGATCTGGGGCCTAAAACACACCTGGGGAACTTGTTAAACCTATAGATTCTTGGGCCCCATTACAGATATTCTGATTATACTGATGGTGGTCCTGATGCCATACTTAGAAAAGTAGTGTCATTTGTAGCCATAAGCGCTGGGTGAAAATCCAGGCTCTATCACTTAAAATTCTCTGGTGTTGGGCAAGAAACTGAATCCTTTTCTAAACCTCAGTTTTCTCATTTGTAATTCAAGCTGCTGGATGATAAAGTGTTCTGGGTACATTATCGTTTCCTCCTACTTTATAGGGTAGTGTAGGAGTAAATGAGGCAATGTATGCAAGACACTTAGCTCAGAGTCTGATAAATATTGTACTATTGCTACTGTCAGCAGCTAAGATGTACTGAGTGCTTCCTCTCTGAGGGGCACTGTTCTAAGTGCTCTACATGTATTCACGCTTTTAAATCTCAGGTAGGTACTGCTATTATGCCTGTTTTGTACAGTTGAGGAAACTGAGGTGCAGAGAAATTAAGTAACCTGTTTGAGGTCACATAGCCATGAGCAAAGACAGGAATCCAGGTTTGTGTGACATCAAACCCCACATACTTTGTCTGCTATTATTACTTATTTTCCCCTGGAATCCATCTATCTTTCTTCTTCTAGCTTTACATTTGGTCCTTATCAGCTCCACAGTGAAGTCATCTTGCTGGTTCATCTGTTGTTCTCCTATGTGTTCTGGTACCAATACATTTATTGGTGAAGGGGAACTCTTAACATACACATTCTAAAATAAGAACGTAACCCATAGCATTAAGAAGTGCAAATAATCTGCTATTCTCCACCCCTCCCCCCAAATATACGTATAAAATCAACATTAGTTAACAAATCTCAGGAATCAACATAGTTTTTTTGGCTCAGGGCAGTATGTACGTCAAAGGAATCAGTAAGGAAACATTTGAAAACTAAATTGAAAATTTCATTTTGTCTATGGCTAGCTAGGGTTAGTGGAATTGTAGGTAATTTCTTTACTTTTTTAGAATTTATACCTTTTCTGAATTTTGTACCACAGTGAACATATATTACTTTGTAATCAGAAAAAAATTTTCTTCCTTCAAAAGAAAGCAAATTAATTGCAAATAGAACCTCACAGCATTAGTCTTATATTTCTTCGGGCTGCTGCTCACTCCTAGGCATGCATCCTGGTCACCTCTGTAGGACACTGAGAGAAAAGCTGATCAATATTTTGGTGCCAAGGGGAGGAAGGAGAGACTGGTGGAGAGGGAATATTTTAAAACTCTGTGAGCGCTGTTAGAAGTATGCCTCAGTTCACTGACCTTGAAAATTAATCTAGGGTAACCAGAGGACTAAGCCCCAGAATAAACAAATAAGCAAGAAAATTCTTTTCCAATTTTGAACAAATGTTAACAACATGTTGTGTTTCCGCAATGCCAAAACTTATTAATTTAATGAAAAACAACATCAGTCAAGTCATTGGAAACACACAAAAATCAATATGGGTGTTATTTTATAGATCAAGCTATCACTTTATAGATGGAATTTCTCTACTGTTCAAGTATTTATTTAGTTACCACTTGAAATAGTTAGAGGTCATACTGGATTCTGAACAGACACTGGTGCGTCAAAGAGAAAAATTATGAAAATACCACATTGCCAAAGGAAATGTAATGAAAAAGGCTCTAGGACCTTTCAGGGCCATAAATGAGCCATTGGAAACATTCCATTTTCTAATAAAGTGATTGCTAATTTTTTTTCTTTTTGATAGTACAGTACAATCCATTTACTACTAGGTTGGAAACCTTTGGGTATAAAGAAATTGTAGACTATATGGAACAATTCTCCGCACCAATAATAATCTCCCAGCCGCATTGATGCGTTAAGTTACTTATAATGAGACTTGCTTGGTAGCTAATGGGAAAGAAGGATCTGCAACTAAGGTATTTCATAATCTTTTATATAAAAGCAGAGTTTCTAAAATGAGGAAAGATGCTATTGTAAGTTCTTGAGAATGTGGAGAGGAAAAGCCTCTTATAATGTGTAAGCCAAAGAAGAGATATCATACAATAATGGTACCTTACATTTATAAATTATAATACTCTCAAACATTTGATGTGTTTTCAGATCTTTTTTATCACTCTATTCCTGTCACAACTCTGTATCAGGTGGGCATTTTCACCCCAGACTGATGAAGAAACTAAGGCATGGTTAAGTCATTTGCTCAAAGTTACTGGTAGGGTAAAAATTACATTGTGGGTCATTATACTTACTAAGTTGGGGCTTACTTATGCTCTGTTTTTTGTCTGTCTTGATAATTTGTTCTCATGGCACAAAAATATCTGTGAGAAAAGTAAAAGCAAACAAGCAAACAAACAAAAAGAAAAGAAAAAAAAAAACCTGACACAGCGCCCAGTTTGCTTTGTGTGTATCACCTTTAACATCTAGAAATGCCCAAATCAATAAATGTGAAGTGCAGTGTTCCAAGAAGTTTGGGTCATTGACTACTATTTTTCTTTTTATCCAGATGCTTTGACATCATTTATGCCCAGCAGAAGTTAAGATATAGACTGACAGAGAGTTGCACAGCAAAGATTATCTGGCTCAAATTATGCATTTTATAGTAGTTGTGATTTGGTTTTAAATATAGTTTAGATGTTTGTCACCTTTAGGTTTGTACCAAAAAAGCAACCCGTGGAAACAGTAAGGACAAATTTAGATATACATAATAGAATCTCATGCTTCACTTGGGATTTTGGAAAAATTTATCAAAAGGATTTTACAATTTAGGCCCATGATGATGGGCCTTTTTTCCCTTTTTATCTCTCTCTCTCTCTTTTTTTTTTTTTTTTTTTAACAGAAAAAGAGATTGAAATGAGATAAGTGGGATTCCTATCATACAGGCCTGATGAGGATATCTGCTGACCTGTCTTGGTGACCAGGATTGAATGGGGTACAGCACAGAAAAAACAAAAATAAGAACAAACCAATATCCTGCTCCCATAGTGCTTAGAGTCTAATGGGTGAAGAAAGAAAAAAGAAACCCCAAATAAATATTTTCCACTTCAAGTGGTAGTCAGTATTGGGTTGGAACAAAGGTAGGAAGAAAGAGTGGCTGGGGTGCTCTTTCATATAGGGGGTTTCAGGCAGGGCCTTTTTTGACAAGGTAAAATTTTAATGATACATTCCAATCAATTTATGGTTATGCAAAAAGGCTGAGTTTTTCAAAGGTGGTAGATGTGAACAGATTAAGGTATATGAGATGGGAGAATCATGTCCTGTACATCTTTTGTCCACTGTGCTGCTTCCTCTACTGGAAGCTTCTCCTTCCCACTTTCCACCCAGCTCCCCCCTTTATCCAAGTGATTCTGGTAACTTCTGTTTATTCTTCAGGTCTCAACTTAGATGATCCCTTTCTCAGACAAGCATTGTCTTTTCAATTCTCCCTAAATACTTCATTCTTCCGCTTTCATAATCACACTTGTAACTGTGTTTAATAGCAGCCGATCCCACTTGACTGAATTACCAGACTGTATGCACCTCTGTTCACCTTTGCTTTTCTTCTTTCTATCCCTATGAATGTGGAGAGATTTAAGATAGGAAAATAAGAGTTTATCTTCTATTTGGGGGATTGAACACATATATAATAATACAGAGTATATAAACATATATATAATAATACAGAGTGTTTGAAGTTCAATTCTAATAATACATTGAGAGCAGCAAAGATGGGTGACAGTAAGTGGATTCTAGGGTGATAAGAAAATGATTTTAGAATGTTTTTGCACTGTGAAGATTTAACTGACAATGCACCTTTCTGATACTGGTGTCTGCTCTTCTCAAGAACCATATCATCTATCATGTTCTGTTACTGAAGTCACAGATGGCTCTCTTTTGCTAGTAGGTTGTGGTTGTTTAGGGATGCTGGTTGTACCTTCTTGGGTTTACGTAGAAAAGCACTTAATGGGCTCAGTTATAAACTACAGAAAGGAGGCTATTATGACCATTGGTAGGCTTAAGAAAGGGAGTGACTTCATCTGGTTCACCTGATTTTGAAGACATCCTGCTTGCTAGGTAGAAAATATATTGTATGGGACCAGAGTGGAAGAAGAGAGACTGTTTAAAAAGCTGTATTAATAGCCCAGGCAAGAGAATAGGGTGGCTTAGACTAGAGTTGTGGAAACAGAGAAGGAGAGAAGTGGATATGTTTGAGATACATCTTGGAAATAGGATCAAGAGGATTTATTTTATGGATTGGATACAGGGTGTGAAGGAGCTAAAAGTGCTTGCTGAGTTTTGCCATGAGTAGCTGACTGAATAGTGATGCCATTTACTGAGATGGTGACACTTACATGGTGGGTGAGTGAAACTGAGAGTTCCATTACGGATTCTTCAGATTCTAGATGCCATATTATATATTCAACTCTCGTTTTTGGACTGAATTTGCAAATTATTACATTTATTATTATGTTTTAAAATAATGTCTTAACCTACTGTTCTTCGTTTTTAATTGTAAACCCCTTCTAAGTATAGAATGTTTTGTACTCACTTTTGTACTCTTTGTATTTCTGGGCCTCTCCATTAGTTGAATGATGAATAGATGGTGGTAGGGACTTCCACATTGCTTACTCTTTATCTCCCTGTCTCGTCTCTTTCCCTTTCCTTCCCTTCCCTTCCCTTCCTTTCTTCTTCCCTTTTTTCTCTCTGTGTGCCATCTCTCTGCCTTCTTCGATGTAGGAAAAAGCACTAAACTGGGAATTAATTCACATTTGGGTACTAGTCTCCACTAGCTGTGTGACTCTGGAAGCTCCAATTAATATTTTTTTGAGCCTCAGTTTCTTTGTTTGAAAAATGAGGCAATTAGAGGTGATCCCTAAAGTTTCTTTCAGTTTTAAAATTCTGTAATTGGTATTTTTCTCTCTGAAGTGTGCAAATCCAATATGTACTTGTAGGTTTTACTTTGTAACTGTTTCAAGGGAAGGTATTTTTAGAAAGAGATGATTTAGAGGTAATCAATTCAACTCACTCATGTGAAAGGTGAGAGAAGTAGAACCCTGAGGTATGCTTCCCCACTCATAAAATGAGACTAAAAATGATAATAATAGTAACAATAATAACAATGACAATAAGAACACCTACATCAAAAAAATTCTTATGGGACTAAAATGAGATAAAACATCCAAAAGTGCTAGGAATAAATGTTCAATCAATGTTGGCTCTTACAATGATTATTGTTGTTAGATGTCATGTGATTTGCCTGAGGATGTCTGATCAGCTAATGGCAGACCTGGGAATAAATTGTTTCCTTAAGAGGCACAAGCCTTCAATTTCTCTTCTAGTCCTTTCCTGTCTTCTCCAGCAATCAGAGTTGAATACATTCATACACTGTGGAGACGATGCACTAAAATGGTTATGAACATACATTAAGGGTGAGATAAAAACTGAGTTTGAAACCAGTTTCTGGTACTTTTTACATGTGTGACACTGGATAAGTATCAAATGTTTCTGAATCTCAGTCTCCTCATTTGTAAAATGGGGATAATAATAATGGGTACCAACCTCAAAGAGATGTAGTGAGAATAAATGATGTAATGTATGTCACATACTTGGCAATGTCCATGGCATGAATGAAGTCAATAAACAGTACTTACGTATTATCTCCCCTCCACCACACTTGGTAAATGAAGAAGTTCTCCATATTACCTACCTAGAAGTTATTACATGTACTTTTGAAGGAAGATCTGGCACTGAAATCTGGCAGACAAAGATATCTGCTCAAACGTTGCCCTGGGAATATTGTCAGAGCAGTTCAGTTGGAATGTTAGAAGATGACAACAGTGCTTTAGACCTGTACAGCAACCAGTATGGCTTAAACAGGAGGGTGGAGGGCCACTGGAAGGAGGTCTCTAGGAAAGAAATAAAATTGTTGGGTTATCCAATGTGTTTGAACATGAAAAATATCATTGGTGTTTGAAAGGTCTGTAAAAATGTTTAGAAAATATTAGTGATTGTTCCTGTAAATCTAAGGACATGAGACAAATATCTTCAAGAAAATATGGATAGTAAAGGAAATGTCATCATTGTACATCATTTGGCTTGATGAACAACATTACACAGTCAGAATTATTTAAACACTGCTTACCTGTGTAACCCCAAATAGTAACTTCATTCTACCAAAAAGATGGGTGAGTGGAAAAGAAGGAGTTGAGGGTAGTGGTGAAAAAGAGCTAAATTCTCATCTAAAATGACAAGATGTCAGAGAATAGTGTCTAAGCTTAACAAATAAAAAAGCAATATTTGTAGTTAGAAACATTAAGGCAATTACAGGAAAAACAACAAAAGATGTTGAATGTGGTTACTGCTGGAGAATAGGACTGGGGAGTGAGGAGTGGTGAGAAGGAGGTTACTATGTTTTCTTGTGTGCACTTATATACTGTTTAACTTAAAACGGTGATTGATAAAAAAGCAGAAAAAACAGATGATCTACACCTATCTTTACTTTCTGTATCTTTCCTAAATGAGATAAATATGAGCTATCCGTAAAATTTGTATAAAGCTTTTTTTTTTTTTTTTAAATGCTTGTCTAGGCTCTCACAGTGGTTTTGGAACTACGACTCCCTCTGATGACATATAAGGATGCCTATAAAATGCAGTATTGGGCAATAGAACTTTTCTGACATTTAGATATAAACTTAAGGTATTATTAGTGTTGGAAGTAAAGTTTGTATTGATTAATTATCAATAAGCTTGTGTTAATAATATTACCAAATACATGTCTTCAAACATAAATGCAGGTTGCAAACTTTTTTTATAAGTAAATGTGATGATAACACTTATTATTCTTTTACTATGCTTTTAGCTCATGGAGGGCAGGAACTGAATCTTTCTCTTCTTTGGTAACTCTTAGAACCCAGCATTGAATATATGAATTCTTTTTTTTTTTTGGTGGAAGTGAACTCAGAGCAAAGAGTATGTGCTTCTACTCCCTCATTTTATTTTATTTTTTATTTAAAAAAAATTTTATTCTAGATAGTTGATTTACAATGTTGTGTTAGTTTCAGGTATACAGCAAAGTGAGTCAGTTATACATATGCATATATCCATTCTTTTTTAGATTCTTTTCCTATATAGGTCATTACAGAGTATTTAGTAGAGTTCCCTGTGATATACAACAGGTTCTTATTAGTTATCTATTTTATATATAGTAGTGTGTATATGTGAATCCCAATCTCCCAATTTATCTGCTCCCCCCTTGCCCCCTGGTAACCATAAGTTTGTTTTCTATATCTGTGACTCTATTTCTGTTTTGTAAATAAGTTCATTTGTACCATTTTTTTAGATTCCAAATATAAGCAATATCATATGATATTTGTCTTTCTCTGTCTGACTTACTTCACTCAGTATGACAGTCTCTAGGTCCAATAATCTTAAAAACAAATTACTAGTAATTCTTATTTGGGGAAGAAGGTGAATGATGTCACAGAGTCATAGAATCACATGGGAAGTAATTTAAGAAATTAACTTTCCACCTTGGATGGTCAAAATACATCTCCAGTACCATGGGAGACTCAGATAGTGGTTCTTATCAGAATCTGAGAAAAATGGTGTTTAAATATATTACATTAAGACCTTAATGAGAACTACATTATAAACTTAATCTGTTATTTCCATAATTATAATAAGAGCTGATATTCCCATATAAGGTTTAACAGTAATATTGATGGCATTGAGTCAAGTAATTTTTAGGAATAGTAACATATTTAAATAATCTACTTGAACTGGGACTTCTGCTTCCAGTGAAAATGAAGTGATGGGGGTTGAATTTACACTTTTACTCAAAACAACCAAAGATGGACAAAATGTGTGAAACAAGTTCGAAGATATTGGATATTATATTCTAAGTCATAAAACTGTTTCAATAAATTAAAAGGATTCAAGTCACAAAAAAGATTCTCTGACCATAGTGGAAATAAATTAAAAATCAATGAAGTAGTCCATTTAACAAATTAACAAATGTAATTATTTATATTATACAACTATTTGAGTGAAATATCCTTGGATTTTGGGGGGGAAAAAACTCTCAGTTCCCACCTCTTAAGAGGAAAAATCATGTTAAAGTGTATAAAAATGGTCAGTATAGGAATATCATTTTATGTATGGGTTTACACTGGCAAAATAATATGGGTACTAGAAGGAAATAAGACTTATTCAGCAAATAAACATGGGCTTTTGAGAAATAAAATGAATTAGGAGACTTTGAGGTCTAGAAGTTTTAATGCATTGAGTAATTTAATTTTCTTCTTGAATTGCATATATGGCCTAAAAATCAGTGAAACACATTTTAGTCAAACAACACTTAAATAGGATTTAAACATCTTTGAACTAATTTTTTTTCCAGGATGGTTGTCCTTTGGGGGGATAGACATTTTCAAATTGATTCTACCATACATGTATACAACTAACTCACTTTATTATTTCTGTCCAACACAAGTACTGATGTCTTGAGACTCTTCATTGACTCCCAAGTCCATCTCATCCACTCCCACATCTGGTCCTTTGCTCATGTTGAATCTCCACATGAATACCTTTCCTGGCTCTTTCTAAACCCCATCTATTTATACTTTCATCTTACCTACTAGGGACTTTCCTTTAACTATTCTGACCTGCCATTAATGTTACTTTCTCTGATTCTCTTATTCATTAATTTTAATTCAGTGAGTTTTAAACTATACTATACATACTCACTTGGAAGTGATTGTAATAATGCAGGTTTTGGACCAAATCCTCAGAAATCCCAACCCATTAAGACTAAGGGATCAGGAATTTGTATTTTACCAAAGATCCTGGGATACCCTGATTTCAGGATCTACATATTCACTTTGGGCAAAAACACCACCTCTTTAATGGGTTTTAATAATTCAGTCTAGTTTACTCATAGAGATGCACAGTGTCTAATCCTTCTTTTATATCTTTATATCAACAAGTAGAGTGCTAAGCATATAATGGATTCTCAATAAATGCTCACAAATGTATTGAAGCAGTGCAGTTACACATACGGTTAACGTATGTACTCTTCAGGTATTTTTGTTTTTAATGATCGCACAGCCAGGTATCTTAATTAAAAATTTTTCTTTCTAAAGCTGTGATTTGCCTTCTCATTTGAATAATAGAATTTTAGAGCTGGAAGGGATTTCTAGAATTAAATTGATTCTCTCATTTTTTCGATGAAGCAATTGAGGGCATTAGAGGTTAAGTGAATCGCCCAAGTTCACACAGTTAATTAGAGAGAGAGAGCTGTATCTACTGAAACCAAGTCTCCAAGCTCCGAAACCTCATGTTCTTGCTGCTGCATGTGTTGCCTCTCACTAACAAATCTGCCCAGTAACCCTAGGTAGTGACACAAGCAATAAGATTTAAACACACATTTCTCGGTAAGTTAAGTGACTAAAAACTTTATGTCATTCTAAAGAACTCACAGCAGCTGTTACTTTAGCTTCTTTGGCCTGGATAATTTGGGGTCAGATAATTCCTTTTTGTGGGCCTGTCCCACTTGGTAGAAATTTTAGCAGGATCCCTGACCTCTAATCAACAGTTGCCAATACACTCTTTACCCCAGTGCCAATAAAAAATGTCTCTAGATATTGCCAAATGTCCCTTGGGAAACAAAATCACTCCCAGTTGAAAACCTTTGCTTTTTACAGACAAGTACATAAATACTTGGATCCTTGAATTCTTATATTCTTGGAAAGACTCGTAAAGGGTCTTTCAAGATCCTTTCAAGATAGAGATTTTCATGGGAGGATGCTCTGCATTTGAAGCAATCACTATCTGGAGATACCGCACACATATGTTATAAACCAAAGGCTAGGGAAGTTAAGAGTGCAGTGTAATGTTATGAAGCAGAATTACTAAGCCATATGATGGTGTGATTTAGATGGATTTCTATGGCTTTTTTATTTACATGAATTTTTATTATGCTCCTTTTTATTTTATTCCTCAGTGCTACAGTGCCTATTATTTCTTTAAGTGGAACATTATGTTATGATATAAAGAATGGTTTTCATCATCCGTAATCCAATTTATATATATCCTAGACATAAAAGATTTATCTTGTGGATTTTTCAAAAGTCAAGAAAAAACTATGTACATATACCCTTTGGAAAATGTAAATATATATAATGCTTCGTCATATGCAATGTGTCTTATTCTCCCCCCACCCCTTTCCTTGAATATAGAAGCTCAGGGAAGCCTACTTGACCACTTTAGTCAAGCTTGACATTAACAGAATAATTTCTTAATGGGTGTCTGCTTATCTTTGCTGCTGTGCTGAAGGGAACAGCATCTTTCTGCTCTCACGGGATAGGAATTATGAACTGAAGTTTAATGGATGAGCAACATTTTATCAAACAGCTGCCAGAGAAACATCTCTTTAGTGTAAGTCTGAAATAGAGGAAGAGAAATATTATTTAAGGAAAATTTTATCCCAGAAAGTAGCTTGGGAAATAGAAGCATTAAACGAGGAGTGGAAGGTTGAGTTCTAGCCCTGCCTCCGTCACAAGGATACTCTCTGATTTGGGGCATATTTTTATTCATCAGTTAATAATGGTGTTAGGCTAGATGATCTTGTACATGTATATACTGCACATCTATAGTAAAAATTCCAATTATTTATATTGCTCAGAATAAATTGTTTTAGCAGAAAGAAGGAAAAATAGCACTAGAGAAATGCCCCAAGTAATAATGTAAACTTCATCAGGAAAAACTCTCCTCTTCTAGAGTTGAACATGGAATTTTACTTAGAGGACATACAAACATAGAAACCTCATACACAATGGTTCTAATTAAATTAAAACAAAATACTAGCCTCCAAATAATTTTCTTCTTCTCTAGCTAAAACAAAATACTGTTATCTGCTTTTAGCAATATTCTGCTCAATTAGGTCAATTAGTAGTTTAATAGTCAAAGGAAATAATACTCAGCGATTATAATATTGATGATTTTCACAATTAAAATATAGAAATTATAAATATCAACTGCTTAGACTCCAATTAGCTTATTAGCATGCAGCAGAGAATATACACCTACACTATTTCGTGTGTTGTTTTTTTTTTTTTTATTTAGTTCATGGCAACTAAGCACTGTCAGCCCTTAATATGATTATGTCAAGCTCTCATACAAGTTAGCTTCTGGCCGAAGTCTGACACGGTCAGTCCATATCTGGGTTTAATTATGTTGATGAACAAAAAAAGTCACCTTTTTTGTGTAGGCTAAATGCTCACTGTGTGTAGGGAGACCAGTTGTTGCTCTTTTGATTCACCCT
Source organism: Balaenoptera acutorostrata (assembly GCF_949987535.1). Lineage (NCBI taxonomy): Eukaryota > Metazoa > Chordata > Mammalia > Artiodactyla > Balaenopteridae > Balaenoptera > Balaenoptera acutorostrata. The sequence continues at coordinate 64,064,019 of NC_080070.1, forward strand.
AAAGATTGGAACAAAAGGTCAGGGATCTTTTGATGCAAGCTAATTAAAATGTCAATGATTATGCACACCTTGTAAGCTTGTTCTTGGATCATTGTATAATGCAGAAATTTCTTTTTCATATGTATTACGACTGTGCACTTTAGAGTAATGATTTAGATGTGTAAGTGCCAAGAACGTCTACACATTAACCTTTGAAAGAATATTCAAACATACCTGGAGTTGTTTTTTCTTCCTTTACAAAACTGAGTACATAAATGTATGTTTCCCCTACTCACCCCAGAGGGCAATTGAGTTTGGGAAAGGAAATTGTAAACATGGAAAAAACTAGGTCCCATCAGATCATTAATGAAACCGGATGGGGATATTCTTCACAGGTGGTTGTTGGACCTCTGGTCATGTATCTGCGGATATTCCAGCTCAGTTAACTGGATTAGCTTTCTTAGAAATTTGTCTCCTTAGATCAAAGTGTGATCTATGGACTACCTCTCTTAGAATCACCTGAATTTCTTGAAATGCATACTCCCTGACCTCACAACTAGATATTCGGTTTCTGTAGGTCTGGAGTAGTGCTCAGGAGGATATGTTGCCAAACAAAAATTCCAGGTGATTCTGATACTCCTTAAAAACTCTCAAACCACTAACTTAGGTAGCAGCAGACAGAACTCAGTCAGGACAAATAGTTAATCTTTTGCTTGCCTACTTTTCCCAGGAACCCCTCATCCCTCTTCCATCCCCTACCATCAGCTTGTCTAGGTTTCAGTGAACTGTCAACTAATGCCTGCTAATGAGAGCTTAAAGCATTAGACCCTTTAGGGGCATTTCTATTTTGATGATGATGATAATAATAATAATAGTAATAGTAGTAGTAGTAGTTGTAGTAGTAATATCTGGCTCTATACATTTCAAACCTTGTGTCTCTTTATCCACATAATTCTGGTGTCAGAGGCTGCAGAGCATTTTCATATTGTAAAATGGCGTTGGACCTGGACTTCTGTGTGATCACGCTAGATGAGTGGGAACACTGGGAAGTAGGAGAACTCCTGGAAATACTCCTAAACTGAGATGGTTAACAAGAATTTAGGTCTACATGGAGGTGACTGTAAGCCACATAAATATATCCCATTAAAATCCAACTAAATAAAACTATTCACAATTCAATTTCCCCTAAGGTGGATGCCAAAAATCTGTGCAATCACTCCAAAGCCACAGTACACAGGAAAGGAAGGAAGAGAGAGGGGAAATCCAAGGGAAAGAGACAGTGGCCTTAACTGACTGTAATTAAAGTATCTTCTTTTGCAAATTTTGGAAGAATATATGATTATGAGAACACATTGTTGTCCCCCGCTGCCAGCTGTTCCCTTGAAAGGGCCCAGGGAAGTGAGGGGCCCTCAAGCTCAAGCTTCACTAGCTTCTCAATAAATTCACTTCTGCCTTTACCTAGCTCAGTGACAGACAGCTGGCTGCTGTACAAAATAGATATATAGTAAGTGGATGAATGAATAGAAGAGGTGTAAATCTTATTCTCCCAACATTTTAGACAAGGAATTTAGCAACATTTCTAAAGTCACATAACAATAAAATGACATTCACATTAAAAAGCAAGTTTCCGACTCATGGACTTTGCTTGAAGGCTCAGTGATCAATACTTCTAGTATAGTCCGTTGTTGCTGGGGTACCTTGTTTAGCATTGTCCTGGGTTCAGGGAGCAAGCTGTGCAGTGATAGTCTCTCTCCAGGAAAATTTCCATCTGCATAAGGTCCATTCTCTGTTAAAAGGAATCCAGAAGAATGTGATGGCTAACAATCAGGATATTTTTTCCAGGTATCAAAACCCTCTGACCTGGTTAACTTGTGAGCTCATAAGAAGGCTATTAGGTGGTTGTATAAATGCTGGGGTTGGAGAGAGTGGGATACAGTTGGCCCTCCCTAGCTGCGGGTTCCACATCCCTGGATTCAACCAACTGCAGATCAGATGGAGGGCCGACTGTACCACACCATCTATAAGGGACTTGAGCATCCGCGGATTTTGTTGTCTTTTGGAGGTCCTGGAACCAATCCCCTGCAGATACTGAGGGATGACTGTATTCATCTTTTCTGACTTCCAATCAGACTGAGTAATATGTGTCTGATGCGGCCTTTGACATGAGAACTTTCAGGTCATTTCGCTAGTCAGTATTGTATAGGGTTGAGAGTGTGGTTTCTGGAGTTGGAGTTCCTGGGTTCTCAATATAGTCTGCTGCTTACTGTGTGACCTTTGACCAGTCGCTTAATTCTATTGTGCCATCATATTTTATCACCTGTTAAATGGGCTGTTTTGAGGGTTGAATGAGTTAACATTGTGGTTCGTTAAGTGCTCAATAAATACTAACAATTACTGTCGTTATACTTGGTCTTGTCTTTTGACACTAACCAGCTCTTGACATTGGCAAAAACATTATATCTGTGGGCCTCAGTTCCTCATCAGTAAGTAAATGGAGTAGTTAAATGATAGTTAAGATTCATAATTATTTTAAGTCAAAGCTGTTGTAGAACTCCTTTGTTTAGTAACTGAAAGATAAAAGCCCACTCATTCTCTAGCATCTTAAAAAATAAATGAAAAAAATCTAACAAGTTGGCCTTTTTTTTTTCTCTTTGGAAACAAGTATATTGAAGAGCCAGTCTTGTTGCCTAATGAACCAAGAATCCAAACCTTGGATTTCATTACTGTTATGATTCCAGATCCCATCAGAGTCTCTTATCAAATGTGGCCTCATTAAGTGCAAAGGCAATGTACTTCTCCATTAAACTGTGCTGAGCTAACTTGTGGTTGATGTGAGCCAAAATGAAATGTAATTATTTTAAATCTGTACATCACAGACAGATATAAACACATGCAAAACTACTTGGGAATCCTCACTTATCTTGGCTCTATTCTGAGTAAGTACAGTGTATATCAAACCTATTTAATGAGGCTCTGTCAATATAAAAACTAAATATATAACAACTCCAGTGTGTTACTCTGTTTTGAGTAAGTTACCTCTAAGACTAACCCAATAGATTGGATTTTCTTCCCTTCGTGGAAAATGGAACTGTGTATGAACAGACCCTCCAACATGTAATCTGTACTTTTTGGTAGCCAGGAATTTTGTTAACATGTTTTTCACCTTGGAAGAGAGAAGGCACATCATTTTCATTTTGTGCCAGTCTCAGCCAATATTGTGTCTGGCCTGGCCCTTGTGGTTCTTACTATGATTGCAAGTTGCCCTCAGCAATAACTACCTGGGAAACTTTGAAAAAGTTTATTATTTACAAGTCCTGGAAATTACATGGAATACCTGGGGCCACACAGTGAGGTTGAGGGGGAGAGAGAGAGAGAGGACACATGGGTCCAGGGTTCTGCTTTTACTGGGGATCAAGGGGGGGAACCTAGGATTTCGAGGGCTTACTCTTTATCAGTGAATTTGAAACATAAAAGCAGGAATTTAAATTCCAGAAAAGGAAAAAAAACAAGCTTCCCAAAGGTTAGTTATCAGAAATCAACCAAGATCTCTAAAACAAGGGAGCCTAGAAGGGAGGATGAGGCAGGAGGCTTTTGGCTCTTTATCTAGTCCTATGGCTAGAAATGTGTTTATTTGAGATATCCGTCTTTGAAGTGAATGCCCCTTTGGAGTGGATGCCTCAGCAATCAAAACTTAAATCAAGTACCTGCATTAGAAAAAGAAAAGCCAACTGTCAGAGCTTGCGCTACAGCTTTCTAATAATAATTGCTAACATTTGCTCGATACCAGAAATGGTTTAAGTGCTGTATATGTGTTAACTAACTCATTTAATCTGTTTTTACAGAGGAGGAAGTAGAAACACAGAGAGTCTGTGCAATTTACCAAGATCATATAGCTAGTGAATGACAGCTGGATTCACATCCAGGAAGTCCAGTTTGCGTATGTGGTTGTAGCCACTAAACTACTACTATTTCTTGAATTCCTCCTAAATTGTGTCAGTTTCCTTAAGGCAGAGAGACACACTAGACCCTGAACAGTGAGAACTGAAACCATAGAATGCAAGTTGGTATCTGGTGATCTTTATGTCTTATTTTGTTTCTCAGTGAGGAAGAATATAATATGCAACCCAATTTTGAAATAGGTGGTTACAAAACTTGCCTGAGGTGACCTGGAGATGTTAGTGAAAGCAGGAATAGGTACAAGCTTCTGACTGGCTCTGTTTCTTGGCTAAAGCCACTAGAGAATGTCTTTCCAGTGACAGCCATCAATGGCTGTAGGGGATAGAAACAATTAGGAGACAATTAGTGATTCCAGAGGGAAGTGACAGAACATGAAATGCTTGGGGGTGAAAGGAGGGTGCAGGGATCTGGCTTATGGTAATAACTTCACTGGCAACCTCAACTTAAAACAAAATTAATGATATATTTTTAAATGGCATTCCAAAAGGATCTCAGTATTTGACACTTCAGTTCCAAGCATCCACATTATAGAGTTAGCTCACATTTTTCATCCCTGAAGTCTTTTTTTAAGAGCCAAAGAAACATGGGCAAACTCTTCCCTAGACTTTTTGGGAAGTACAGTGCTTCTGTATTTTGTAGATTTTGAAAGCATAGTAATAATTTATATCCAAAACAATGGCTATTTAATGGACATATCACATGCAAAACAAGATGAAGTGCCAACACAGATTGGAAAGTAAAAATTATTTGCAATCCCATTATTCAGAAATTATCAGCATTTTTTCCTATCCATATTTCTATTTACAATGACTTTAGAATCACATACATGTACAATTTTAAATCTTGTATTTCACTTTATATGAATATTTCTCCAGATCATTACATATTTTAAAATTTTGGATCTGAAAACACCGTTGAATGAGTGGAAAATAACTCATTGCACATAGTACCATAACTTATTTGATATGCTCCTGTTGTTGAACAATTAGATTGTTTGAGGATATTTGCTATTTTGAATAGTAAGTATTTTTATATGTGAATATTTGTTAGATTTTAAAATTATTTTTAGGATAGTCATTCGTAAGATAGGCGTTCATTTTCAAAGACTGTACTGTCTAAAATAAAACCTTCACTATGTATTATAAAATTATTTTACAGAAACATCTTGCTGATTTTTGTTCTATCAACTGTATAAAAGGATGTCTGTTTCACCAAATCCTCATAAACATTAAGGATTATTATGAAAAAAATGTCTTAGTTAATTTAATAGGCCAACCGTCACATCCTATTCAATTCCCATTTCTTAAATGTTTACTTATCATCTGTGTTTCCTCTTTTGCAAATAAATTTTCTGCTTACATCCTTTGTCTAAAATTTAAAGTATTAAAGATGTTTTGCTACTGTACGTTATGATCAAAACGTTGGAAAATCTGAACAAATTTGTTGAGAGTGAATATACTAAATGCCAAACAATTTCACAGGAATTAAAAAATTTTCCTTTACCAATGTTCATCAAGACTGTTTTTATGAGAAATGTGGAAAGGTCTAGTCAGAACAAATAATGTGTTTATAATATCTTATAAAAAGGTGCTAAATTGTAAATAAGGCAGAACTACCATTTTGGAAGAAGGGAAATGCATTGTGTGTGTGTGTGTGTGTGTGTGTGTGTGTATTGCTGAGCCTTATTTACTACTCTAAGTATATAATCCATTGCTTCTGCACTCCTATAATGCATTATAACAACTTGGAAGAGAAAACAAATGAGCAAGAAAACAGAGTTGTACAAATACTGTCAAATGTCTTTTCCCATGTCCAACCCCTTTGAATTAAACTGTCTAATGGCTTCTTTGACCCTGTTCACCAGATTAGCTTTCAATTTGTTCAGGTAGATCCGCAGCTTTGAAGATGTGCATTTTGTTCCCCCCTCAACTCTCTGGAGTCCCTTTTTCTTAAACAAAGGACACAAGTTTGCTTAGCTGTAAAATTTATCTGTACTTTTCAGAAATTAAAGTGAAGCTTCCTAAGTCTGAGAACAATAATTCCATTTGGTTTAACTCCAGTAATCTTCAGGAAAAAAACAAACAAAGAAAAAAAAAACCCCACAAACTGTAAGGAGAGTAATGATTTGTAGAAATTTGCAGGAGGCCTTGGTCCTTGGTTCAGGAGTATTACTGCTGACAATTACACAAATAGTTTTCCTATGCAATTATCCCAGCAATAACCAATAGCAAGCAAAAATTATAGAGGCCTGATGCGATTTATGCCCAGAGGTTTCTGTGTAGCACTTTGTTTGAATCAAAATGGCTATCTTTATGTTTTTTTTTTCTTTTCTTTAAAGAAAAGAATCGGGCAACTCCTTAGGAGAATATAATTTTCTTCCATCTAGTTTTAAATGGCATTAGCACAGCAATCAGATGTCAAGGTGAAAGATAGACATATCTGCTCCTGGGTGCCTAAATGGTGAAAATACCATGTAATGTGGTACCACCTCCCTGGCTTTTGCATTTTAAATAGTATTAACCTTGTGCAGTGTGGAGTTATGATTTCTTAAACTGTTTTCTCTCTACAGTGGACAGTTGGTTGCATGATTTAAACATATACAGGGTGTTGTCAAGTTTTTCTATTGAATGTGAGTGCATAGAACAAAATTCAATTTGTTTTGTTTTCAATTTTGCATGATTAGTGCATTGTACTTATTTCCACGATTCCTTCAATGTCACCATTCAACTGTCCTTAATTGAAAACTGCTCGTGTTTACTCTGCCCAGGAGATTACATTTCAGGATATATGTAACACAGATTGGAAAGCAGCAAATCAGATTGGAAGAAAAAAAATTTTTTTTTTCCTTTTTGAAGATGTATGTATTAATGGTCATGTGGGAAGTCCATTTACGAGCTCTGGCAGCCATTTAACAAAAACTAAATGCAACTGCAAAATGGAAGGGGGGGAAAGCTCTTGGGCACCAGATCCCTCTCAGATGACCCCTTCTATCAAAAAAGACCAGGAGGGCTTCCCTGGTGGCGCAGTGGTTGAGAATCTGCCTGCCAATGCAGGGCACACGGGTTCGAGCCCTGGTCTGGGAAGATCCCACATGCCACGGAGCAACTGGGCCCGTGAGCCACAATTGCTGAGCCTGCGCATGTGGAGCCTGTGCTCCACAACAAGAGAGGCCGCGACAGTGAGAGGCCCGCGCACCGCGATGAAGAGTGGTCTCCACTTGCCACAACTAGAGAAAGCCCTCGCACAGAAACGAAGACCCAACACAGTCATAAATAAATAAATAAATAAATAAATAAATAAATAAAAGACCAGGAACTGAAAGACAGTTTTAGTAAAGCTGCCTTTGGAGATTCTGCAGACTCTGTTTGGCTGAAAGGGAAAAAGGCAGAACTGGACAAACAAATATATTTCTCAACCCTTAATGTACTAAGTGGAAACTAGATTCCAGTGGGCAAACAAGTTATCTCCTCACTGCGGCTTAAAAAGATGACATCCCAAAATATTGGAAATTTGGTAGCTTTTTATACAATTTTCAAAATTTTTTTGGAGGGAGACAGTGCACATTTTTTGCTTGTTGTATCTATTAGAAAAACAGAAACAATCTAATATTTTTCTGTGTTTAAATGCTGAAGCAGAAATTGCCTGGTAGGGACTCCCCTGTTGGCTCAGTGGTTAAGAATCCGCTTGCCAATGCAAGGGACACGGGTTCGAGCCCTGGTCTGGGAAGATCCCACATGCCGCGGAGCAACTGAGCCTGTGCGGCACAACTACTGAGCCCATGCACCACAACTACTGAAGCCCGAGCGCCTAGAGCTCATGCTCCGCAACAAGAGAAGCCACTGCAATGAGAAGCTCGCCCACCGCAACGAGAGTAGTCCCCGCTCACCGCAACTAGAGAAAGTCAGTGCGCAGCAACGAAGACCCAACACAGCCAAAAATAAATAAATTAATTAAAAAAAAAAAAAAAGAAGTTGCCTGGTACATGGTTATTGTTAAACAAATGTTTCTTAAATTAAATGTTACTTGGCATAGTCTTGGCTTGAAGCCTGGGCCAGTTTCATGACTATTTGGCTTATTGGGACTATACCCAAGTTTGAGTCCTAGTCTAGGATTGGTTTTATAAGGAGAGAGGGACTACTCAGGAAGCTTTCTCAGGGTGCTAATTATGTAGCAGTCCAGCTCCAGGTTCATCTATCCAGCCAAAATCTCTTTGTCTTTCAGTCTTCCAACCAGCTTATCTCCATGAACGTAATGAATCACCAGAAACCATCCAGCTAACATGCCCAGAGAAGGGAATCAATCATCTTGTGTCATGATCATCTGAACTATTTGTTCTGTTTGATAAAGATGCCAAAGTCTATAGGTCCTCCCTAGTTGAGACATATTACTAATTCTATATCATCACATAAGTACTCTGATTAGTTTGGGTATTTCTTGTGGCACTGGGAGAACTTTTCAACTATATTTCCAAGCACATTTCTTAGAAGAAATTATTTGATATAACTGTGGAATTTAGTATTGAATCTCTAGAGAGCTGAAAAGGTTATATTAGTAGCCAGGGTGTGATTTTGATCCACAAAGCCTTAAGAGATTTATAGGGTGTTTAGGGCGGGAGCTAAGTTTGTGAAGAGTCAAAATCTTGGTCCCAACAGGATGTGAGACCCAGGGAGCTTGTAAATCAAGAAAGGAAAAAAAAAAAAAAAGATATGTAAATGTTTGCATACTGTCATTGTTTAGGTCTTAGCCTGCTGGCATTTAGGATGATGCTGAAGTTGTCTAAAAATACAGTAATAGCCAGGGGCGGTCAGTCCTCCAGTCTAATGAGACAGATGTGATCCAAACGTGGAGATGATGCACTCATCAGTGGAGGAGAGAGGTGGACCATGTGGTATGAGATCAGCTCACATCCATCAGGATGAGCCCATTGGTGTTCTTTGGGTTTGAAGCTGAGGGTGTTGTGCTATTGGGGTTTACACGTTTGGGTGTGTGCGGGTAGGTAAGTGAGCAGCAGTTCTCAGCACCCTGAATTGTGATATATGAATACACTTAGAAGGGTTCTTATTCTATTAGTATATGTTATTTATATTTTCTTCATACTTCCACATTCTTTCTCATTTTCAAAATTCAGGAAAAGCAAAATAGTATTTGTGAAGAAAAGAGGTTCTAGAGATATCTGCTTTGATATTTATAAATAAACAGAACATGGTTGATCTATTTCCTGGATTCTTTAGGTTTTTTTTTCAGTTTTAAGTCCTCCTATTCCCTAGGAATGCTCTTTGCCTGAAATGGTATAATCTGGCCCAGGACAATAGGGTTTGTAACAGTATATGCAGGAAGATTTTAGAAGAGAGAGAAACAGTAAGACCTCAGCTTTTCTAATTGCAGTTTAAAATTTTATTTGATTCTATTAGAATTCAAGAGGGGGATCTCAAATTGGTGGGAAATTGCCATGATTTCCTGATTCACATGGGCCGTAAGTCTCTTGTAGATCAGGACATATCTAGATGCCATTTTCTGCCAAAGCTTGACAGTGGGAAGGATAGCCCTTGGATAGCAGTATGGTAGGGCCCTGCCGTTCAGCTTCATTTCTGATAAAGGGTAGGTCTTCAATAGAAGGACTGAATGAAAAGACAGCATGCAACCCAGGTGTGCTGGTGTCAAGAACCTGTGGTTTGAATGGTCAGGAGTGAACACAGCCCACTGGTTAGGGAAAACTGACACACAGCTGATAGACTGAAGTCCAGTGGGAGTTATTTTCTGCCCAGCACTCCATTGGCAGCTACATTTGTGAATCAACTAAGAGCAGTTTGTATTGATATGGTCACTTTGCTTTTAGTTCCCATTTTGAAGTGTGCCTCTTTGATGGATGTATAAGGAATCCTCTCAGACACCTCTGACAGAAGACACCAGGCAGAAGATACGGCTAGATTTTGAGCAATCCTGATTCCACAAAAGAGATGACAGACTGCTGAGTAAAACACAGCAAGCCAGTTTGTGAAGAGACCAAGCATTATGTAACAGAAGCACCTAAGTCACTGTTCAGGCTGCTTGCCTTTGAGGGCTAGAGAGAAGGCTTCGGTCTGAAAGGAGAAAAGAAAAACTTTCCCAAGGCTAACACACCAGGTTGTAAAAGCTTGGAGTCAAGATTTGTTGACCCTTCGTTCTGATCTCCCCAACCTCATTTCTTTGTTCACTTGGCAAGGACCCTTTGCTGGAATTTAAGCAGTCTCCTTCACAGGTCTTGTCAATGACTTGTTCATTACTACTTTTGAAACTTCACATATGCCATTTCTAACTTACAGAACATATTCTCTGCCTGCCATTGGTATATCTACTCTATGTTTTTGCTCTCCTTCAAAAATCTGGCTTAAATCTAACTTTTGGGAAGCATTTCATAACTAAGCCAGTCCTGGCTGTGTACTCCCTGCTTAGACTTTTATCTGTATATGGAACAGACGGACCTGGTTTAAGCTTCTATCATTTGTAACCCGTGCACTGGGGTTAAGTATTTGGAAACTGTATTTTGGTTACTTCTGCGTACAGGTAGTCATTCTCCCTAACCACACTGTTGCTACCTGAGGACAGGAATGAGTTTACTTATGCAGTGTATTCTTCCCTCCTCCCTCCATCCAGAACAGTCTAGTGATTGGCAAACAGCAGGTACTAAGCATGTGTCATAGTTATAGATTCTAAAACAAGAAGTATCTCCATGATGGACCCACTTAGAGAAGGTGAGCACCAGGAAAGTGAAAAAAAAATAAGAGCGACTATATAAAGTGCTGTGTTTTGAGGATCTACTGCTGTGTAACAAACTATCCTAAAATGTAGTGACTTGGCACAACAATAATCTGCCATTTAAGCAGAATTTCGAAGGAACTGCTTAACTCTGCTCCATGTGGAGGTAGGTGGGCTCCGGAATCTGGAGAATCTATTTCCTAGATTGCTCACTTATCTGATTTGCAGGTTGGCTCTGGTTGTTTGCTGGGAGTTCATCGGCAAGTGTTGGCTGGGGGCCTTGATCATTCCCTCTACATGGGTACCTCCACGAGGTTATTTGTGCTTCCTCAAAGCATGGTGGTTGAGTTCCAAGAGAGAGTGTTCCAAAAGGCAGGAGGCAAAAGCTAACTGGCCAGTTAAGGGCTACATCTAGAGGTGGTATAGCTTTACTTCGTCAGACACATATTCTACCTCTTTATGGGGGAGTGGCATGGTCACATTGTAGAAGACCACATGCGATGGGAGATGTTATTTTGGCCATATTTGGAAAATACAGTCTGTCACATGCTGCTTTACTAATGAAATTACACAAAATCACATTGCATAAAAGGAGGAAATGCCTTGAGAGTGAACTCTTCTCCAAGTTAATGATAATAGTTAACATTTGTTTTTTTCTTACTCTGTGTTAGGCACTGGGCTAAAAGGTTTACACATGATCGCTCGTTTGATTCTCATAACTTATGAGTTAGACATTTATTATTGTCCCCATTTTACAGATGAAGAAACTGAGATGTAAAGAGGTAATATAGTTTGTTCAGGGTCACAACTATTAAATGGCAAAGGCAGGATGTTAATCCAAATGGTCTAACCCCAGAACTTGCACTTTTCTGTCTCTTGTTCAGAGTGACTGTATAGAGTGAGACATTATAATGTAGCACAAAGACACAAGAAATAGCAGCATCATTAATCCAGGGGTTAAGAACCTGGGCTTAAGTTCATGTGCTCATGGCATACTTGAAGCCTCTATGGTTATTATTGAAGCCTCTATGGTTATTATTGGCAGCATTGGTCATGTGTGTGTGTCCTTTGCTTTTATCAGAGTCTTAAAAGTCTGTGCTCCATAAACTCTTAAATGTTAAAAAAAAAGTAATGTAAGTCATCCCCTTTTTCCAAAGACAGGCTTACTCTCAATATCTTACAACAAGATCAGTTAAATTCTTCCTTTAAAACCTTCCGAAAGAAGCATGCATGATACACTGGGGGCATACTTGCTTTGGGGTCTGTGATGGACTCGGTCAAAATCCCAGTGACTCTTTTACAATCCTTATAATTTTTGGGTAAATTACTGACCCCTCCCTTCAGGGCCCATTTTCCTGGTTTGTAGAACATGGCTGATACCTTTAAGGTTGGGAGGAAAAATTAGTATGCTGTGTTTGATGTATCTGGCAGTAATAGGTTTTCATCTGGTGTTATTTTCTTTAAATGTATTTTGAGTGTTGCCCAGAACTGGTGCAGTAAAAACATTTCCTTCTCAAGTAGCTGCTACCCTCTAAAGACAGGACAAATCCCCAAAGAAATCCATATGCCAAATCGCTTACATGTAGCTACATAAATGTCCCAGCTCACATCTCAGTATTCAAGAGCATGCCAGGCGCCGTATTTTCCTCCTTGTGCAAAAGTATCCTGCAGATTTAGTACTAAGTGAAGGAATACAGAAATTCAATCCAGGCAATTGCTTCTTCACTTTCTGAGCAGTTCTTCCCAGTTTATTCCCAGCTTTGAATACCCTTTATCTCTTTGGTGTAGACCAGGATCTACTCCTTCCTGCCCCCAGGTCCTGCTGTAAAAAGTAAGACTCAAAGTGCTTCACACAAAGACTTGTTATTAAAGTCTCTCTCCTGCCTTCCCTAATTTGCTATTTTCTTAATTAAATCTGGGAGAGATGTTTTTATTTGACATTTGCACCTGAGAAACACTTTGATTTTAACTTCTTATAATTACTTCGGTTTTGGATGGGTTTCTTTGTCATCAGCTTTCATGGGGCCGAATGTGGCCTGTGTTTTGCAGAACAAACGTGAACGTGTCCCTGTGGGATGCAGGAGCTCCTGTGTAACGGAGGTGGAAGTAATAATTCTTCCAGAGCGCTTTTCTCCAGTGACTCCCTGGAAATCCTTCTAGACTTGAGGAGTTAGAGCAGCTGAGGTTTGAAAGAGAAGCCTAATAAGGGTTAAGGGTGAAACAGCCTTTTGATTTGATCTTTTTATCTTATGTCTAAGAGACAGGGGAACCAATAAAACTTGCTTATTATTCAAGATATTTATTAACAGTGCTTCTGCTTTGGTCTCTTTCTTTGTTCTTGGGGCCTTTTCTTACAAGCAGCTTCACTTTTTCAAAATTTTAAAGAAGGTGCCAAACTGAGCTAGATTCTTACTTCTCCTGGGCCCAAGTCACCTATAAACCCACCCTTTCCTTTTATGTGAGTGTTACTGATATTTAATAACTTTTTAAAAATCTCTCTTTGTTATTTTTTAAATTACATTTCTTCAGCCTACAGCAGAATTCAAGTTACTTTACAGTCAGAACCAATTGATTGAACTGCCTAGCTTTCTTGCTGGCTTTCCCTTTTAATTGTTTCAACGCTGACTGCCCTTTTTGTTGATTCTCTATTTTCCTATACTTTTTATTTTTGGTGTTTGTTTTGTTTATGGAGGTATAGTGAACCACAGGAAAAAGAAAAAAAAATTGGAATATTGATCACATCCTAATAATTTTAGAACATCAATATAAAAACAAAAGTATCTTCATTTGATTAAACTATGTGTCTTTTCTTTCTTCTGCCACCTCCTTTGTGGTTTAGGAGATCTGCATCTATAATTTCCCTTAGATTAGCAAGCCATGCTTTTGTCTTATGTGTTTTCGTTAAAAATCGCAACCAAACTCATTATTTGAATACCAAAATTTAATAAAAATATAAATGCTTTTGTTTCCCATTTTCTTCCTAATTCCTTGAGATGTAGTGATTGACTTATGCTGAAAATACTAATTTTTGTCTTAGCCTAGTTCCCCAAAACTTGCAGCAGTTAAATCCACAGATGTCTGAGGTTTGAGATGCCGTTAATCCATTCAGTGTTAATAGCTTGGGCTGGATCTGGTGCCTATGCAGAGCTAAGTGTAGCCCCCTATCGATGTAGGCCTGTGTATTTTATCTCATATTCTTCTTTCAAGGTAACTCTAAGGAGACACAGAGTTTAGTCACAGAAACTCAAATACTTCAATGACTACAGAATGCATGATGTCACCAATTTAAAGTGGGTGTGACATACTGGCCCAGTTCTCAACTTGCTTGACTCTGAGCCATTTGTAGTGGTTGCTGGAGGTGCTGGTTTTCTGTAAATAGAACGAGGCTGGCACGAGAGATTGACAGGGGCGATGATTCCCTCCCTGTCTTTCATGGAGGGAAATATGGTAATGGGAGAGCCATATATTTGCCATTTTAATTCTAGGTATTCATTATTTATTAAGAAAACACAAGGGCTCCCTTTCATTTCATTTAGATGCCTCAGCTCCAAAACAGGATTCTATGTGAAAGGTCAACATCTCATTTCGGAACATCTTAACACCCACTAACTTCCGTATATATAGTTATAGTTAGGTCATATTAAAACTAACAGCATATGTAGAAGTTTATCATTATTAAAGGATTACAGGTTGTAAAGTTTAATTTCTCAGACCCAACCTCATTTTATGAAACTAAAGACAGTCGCAGACTCGCTTTGCTCTCTGGCAGTAGGTTCCTCGAAGACTGCTGACATTTGAAAGCCAGAGAAGCTGAACGCTGACCCTCTAAAGAACACACTCTAATTCTAGAGAAAAGGTGGTCTGATCTGCATGACTGTGTTTGATGTGACTGCAAAGGGAGTATACTTTGTTGTCACAGAGATGCTCTCATTTTGGAAGCAGCTACTCATTTGAACCCGTATTATTTCTGTTGCGCCCTCCAATGGTAGGCTGTTGGCACGTATTTATTACCCTTTCTGCAGTGTGTTAGTTAAATTCGCTTTCTAAGGCAATGGGGCCCTGAGGGAATGTCAAGGAAAGGGGGAGAGGGAGAGGAGTCTGGGATGAGCTGCTGGTTCTATAACTTCCTTCCAGGCCATTAGTTGATCTATTAGATCAGTTTTTCTCAAGCTTTTGTGTGTGACTTTCCTGGCGGAGTCGTTGAATTATGTGCAGCCCCTTTCAGCAAGCTGCTTAGGTCGGGGGCTTTTCTTTGGCATTTAGCTCCCACGTACTTAAACAAGACCTCAATTTGCTAATTTGTTTTTTAACACTAGAAGCTTGTTCTCCTTATCCATTTTTAGTATTTCTTTCACTCATCGTTATTCATAACACATCTGGCTGCAGGTTATGGCATTTTGGCTGCGTTTTGCCACGCTAACCTCCGTTACCTCTCCTAGGGTTTAGGAAACCGTTCCCTCTGGATTGAAATATTAATGAGCATAAGTACAACAGCAACCCCTCTGCTTTTCAAGGACCGCAATTCTAAGCCGAAGGGCAGCAGCGCCAATTATAACTACGGGAATCCTCTATACTCTCCCGGTAGGATACACAGATGCTCACACAGGGACTCAGCTGGGCTCTGATACTTGTAACTCGATGCTTCCTTGTGCTTTGGTGTTTTGAGGCTCTAAAAGAGAAAAATGATTCCAGCAAGGAGATTTGGTTGGTGAGGGAGAACCACTGATGACTGCTGAGCTGGCTGTGTGGGAAACTGCCCTTAGGTGCGTGGTGAGGTCTCCTCACCTCTTCTCATAACACTCAGTTGCGGAGATGAGGGAAGCCTTTGTGGCTCTCTCTCTCTCTCTCTCTCTCTCCATTTCTCCTCATTCCTCTGGGCTGTTTTCTGTAATTAGAATAGTGTACCAGGGAAAGTAGTAGTAGGTTTTATTTTCAACTCAACTGCCACCTGATAGACAGGCCCTCTATGCCCAGGGACGTTCAGCCCAAGGGTGAAAACAAATGAGCAAAGATTATAACATGGGTCGAGTCACGTGGTGTAGGAAGCCTGTTGGCAGAAACAGATCCACAGACTGAATCTTTTGAGGTTGCCTTTTCTGCTAGACTATTTCCTAACTCCAGGCTGACAGTCAGAAGCCTTAGACTTTAGAGGGCATAATCAGGTTTTGTAAAGGTCCATGAGTTCTCAAGAGGAAGAAAGGAGACAGAAAATGTAGAGCAGAGGGCTGGGCAAGGAAAAATTGAGGTATTTACATAAAAAGAGTGTTGTGCCCAAATGGTAAAACTACAGAAAATGGGAAAACAAAAATAATTGCCAAGAAACAAAAAAATCCAAAACAATGTGTGATTAAGTGACCCAATGAGAGTTGCAGATAATGACACTAACCATTTGTTGATCACTATAGTGTTCCAGGCAACATTCTAAGTGCTTGATATATATTGACTTATGATCCTCATAACAGTTTTATAAGAAAGGGAATATTTTTATCCCCATTTTATAGATGAGGAACTGGAAGCACACAAGGTTTAAATAACTTGCACAAGATCAACATTATATTCTTAACCATTATACTTCAGCTTCCTCCCAAGACATAAAAGAGACTTTCTAAGAAAAGGTTGGAGAAGTTGGCCAGATAGAGAAGACCGGTTCTTGAAAATCAAGCGAGTTGTATGAGTAGTACTAACAAAAGCACCCTAGCAAAAAGATACTCTCCAAAAGGTGGCCTCTGTATATTCTGGTTTTAAAGGTTGGTTAATTTCCTTAAGGTAATTGATGAAATTACTTTCCTTTGCCTGCATCACTTTGGATATACCTCTGGGTGCAGTGAAATGATGTTTTTCTTTTCTTTACCTTAAACCATCAGTTTCTTGAATGTGGTTTTACAAATATTCTTTTTTTTTTTTAAGATTTTTTTTTGATGTGGACCATTTTTAAAGTCTTTATTGAATTTGTTACAATATTGCTTCTGTTTTATATTTTGGTCCCTTGGCCGCAAGGCATGTGGGATCTTAGCTCCCCGACCAGGAATCGAACCCCGCACCCCCTGCTTTGGAAGGTGAAGTCTTAACCACTGGACTGCCAGGGAAGTCCCACAGATATTCTTTAATGATTAACATTTTGGGCTTTTGAAGAATGTTAAGTGGAAACTTTAGAAACTAATTTAAAAATAAATACAATTGGAGCTTCCCTGGTGGCGCAGTGGTTGAGAATCTGCCTGCCAATGCAGGGGACACAGGTTCGAGCCCTGGTCTGGGAAGACCCCACATGCCGCGGAGCAACTAGGCCCGTGTGCCACAACTACTGAGCCTGCGCGTCTGGAGCCTGTGCTCCGCAACAAGAGAGGCCGCGATAGTGAGAGGCCTGCGTACGGCAAGGAAGAGTGGCCCCCGCTTGCCACAGCTAGAGAAAGCCCTCACACAGAAACGAAGACCCAACACAGCCATAAATAAAATAAATAAATAAACATAGAACAAAACCTGTTTAAAAAATAAATAAATAAATACAATTGATGGAATAGTATTAGGATATATTTAACATAATTGGGAACGATATACAAATAGTATATCTAGTATGAGCCCAGTTTTGTTAAAAAATGTGTATATGTATATGCACATATTCAAAAAGATTAGAAAGATATACCTCCAGGTATCTCTGAGAATATAAAGGATTTATATGTGTATCTTTTTACTCTTCTGAATTTCACATTTTTTAAAATAAATGACATGTATCACCTGAATAAGCAGAAAAGATGCTATTAAAAGTGAGATAAACACAGTGCAAGCATCATGTTTTAGAAATGGCTCCAGCAGATACTTAGTCAAGTTATGAATCCTAATCCACCAGCATACACCTATCTCTGCTTTTTTTTTTTAAAAAAATTAAATCTTCTGACTTTATAAGCTAGACAGAACATTGACTTCCGAATCTAAAATAGGATTAGTCAAGCTTCAGAAGGTCAAATGGAACTGATTCTCAATCACACATTGCAAAGAAAACTGTCAGCTCCCGTTCTAAACTTTGGCTCCTTGGAATCTTTGCTGCTTTCTTAGTGTATAGCACTCTTTCGTTAGGGGAAGAAAAACAACACTGTGTTAAAAAGAGAAGAAATTATATTTCAAGTAAAAAATCAGCCTTATTTTGTGTGGGTTATATTCAGCTATTAGCTTTGAATTCTTGGAGCTCTTTGAGAATGCCCACTCAATTAGGGATTTGAATACATATGCTTCTAGAATGGACAATGAAATATGGTATGGTATGGTATGGTATGGTATGGTATGGTATGGTATGGTATGGCATGGTATGGTATAATATAGTATCTGGAGATCAGCAAGCTAAATTTATGAAAGTACTATATATTGATGTTATAATTTTCATTGATGGCATACGAAGGGAGAAAGCAAAAAGAATTGAGAAGAAACTTTAGGAAGTACTTTCTGACTACCACCAATAAGACATGAAAAACATTGAGATGTAGTATGAGGGCTGGTAAAGGGAAAGGATTTCAGGAGAAGTAAAGCTACCTTGGGGTGGTTCTGGTTGGGGGAAGGGGTTACACTCTTGGAAATTCCTCCCTCTCCCTCCCACGCTTGGACAAACTTCACCAGCAAATGCTTTATCTCTTTACCTGGAGTTCACAGCCACTGTGCTCTACTAGTAATGCACACAGAAATTCCTTAAGAAATGCTGCTTATCCTGGTTACCTGGCCTGCGCAAATTATAAACCCTGGAGACAGCTTAGTTAAAAATTGATGGGCCATTCAAATTAAAAGAGCAAAACAAACAGCCAAAACAAATGAATAAGTGATGCTTCTTTAGTTTGTTAATTCCAGAACTGCTCAGTGTTAGTCAGAACTTGTGCAAAAGACAGGGAAAGTGTCCATCTCAGTTCCATTGCATGGAACTAAGACCCTCCACCCCTGTTCTTCCTATTGCATCCAAAACATAAAAATTATAGATTTAGCCCATGCTTTGTGTATAACTGCTTCCTCCTTGGGCAGGAATACCAATAACGTTGCCAAACACTTGCTCTGATGGGGCTGTGTGGTTTTTCCTTGTTCATTGTCTGCTCTCCGTCCTCATCTCTTCTAGTAAAACAGATTCATGCCAACTGCAAAAATAACAAAAACATAAATATTTTAAACCAGTGTAGCAATAAATTAATTTCATGCCTATTCTAAATGGTCCTGTTCATAAAAATAGAAATCCTCTGGTGCTTGAGAATAACTGAACAGAAGATGTGATTTTGCTGGCTTTCTCCTCGGAATGTGACATTGCTCACAGCTCTTCCTAACTGCTGCCAGAAGCTGTGTCGGTCGTTGGTTGTGGGTGCTTAACAGCCATCTGGAAGGAAAGTTGGCATCATCTAGTTGAAGGCATATCTCAAATCGAGGGATTGTGGCTGCCATCTCAGTTAGTAAACACTGTAGCTTCCCCGCTGGGTCGAATGTCTACTCCAAACTCCTGAAGGGGAGAGAAAATCAAGGAGGGAAGAGGATAAGCGTCACCTGAATGCTTTGCTGACTGGCAATTCATTAAGGCAAGATGTTTTTCTTTTATTCCAGAACTCAATCTAGGTGAAGTGTGGCCCATTTTTGTTCTTAATCTCATTAGATAGAGCTAGTCAATTGCTGCCCATGCTTAGAAAGTTTGCGCAGAGGACCGTGATCTTTAGAAACTAGAGTTTGAAACAGTCTTTGCTGGGAATAAATGAAGGAGTAGGAGGCATACGATTATTTTGTTCTTTGTTTACTTGACACTTCAATTGCTCATTCCAGAAGGCATGGGCAGTCATTCTACTGAATTTTCTTCTATTATTTTCTGAACTGTGTCCTTTCAGAAAGTGGATGTCAAGAGTCCCCTTAAACTTTGGATCAGAAGTAGCAAATAGCAGAGATACAATAGGACCCTTGTGCTGAGAACTCTTTCCAGTCCGATCACCTCTGACTTATAAAATGGTACATCAAAGCAGATGTGACCTGGTGTGTTTTTTCTTATGACAATTCTCACAGATTTTTACGGTCATTTTCAGAAACCTGGAGAGTGAAGACGGATAGATTCCAGCTCACTGTCACCGTGGGTGGTTCCTTTCAAAACAAGTAAAATGTGCTTTTGCTGTCAACAGAGTGTGCATTTCTTCTCTCTCAAGAGTATTTCCCAGGAAAATGGCTGGAAAGAGTTTGTCTTACACCCATCTTTTAAGCATGCATGCAATATAGGATCTTGGCATTTTTAAAGCCAATACACAAAGGAGAGCATGAACCAACAGAAAAATTGAAATGTAGAATTCATATTTGCTGCTTAAATCTGATTAAAGAGCTCTGGGTTTCACTGGTGTGTTTAGGTGCTCCCATCACATATTTTGTGGAATAAGCTGACATTGTCTCTTGGCCCACTGTTGCATTTTACCAGAATTCTGGGAAAAACAACTTTACAGTTGGTGTACATGTTTACGGTCATAACCTGGTGAATTGTAGGTTCACAAAATAAATAACAAAATGGTTCTTTTGATACAGTCTTCTCCCACAAATCTCGCTGTAGCATAACATCTTTTATTGGTTTCAAAATGGAGGATTTCTTGTACTCCTTAACATGCTAATATTTCTCTTGAAATTTGCATTGGCTTTGACCACTCCTAACTAGGTGGGATGATGCCAGATAAGGAGGCCCTGTCAAGAGAATCCAGCCTTTATTGCTTCCTCTTTGTTTGCTTTGGTTTCTGAGAAAGCACAGCATTGTGGTTTCTGAGTCTCCCATAGAGACCAGCAAGGGAGCTCTATGCTCTCTAGTTCTTTGGCATCATCTCTTCTGATGACTCAGATACTTGAACATATGGAATCATTGAAAGCTTCTCTATGTGGCTCTTTTGTATGACTATGAAATTGTTCCCAAACTAAACCTGTTGCTTAACCTCGGTTGAGTGGATGGAGACCCATTGCTTACTCAGATTACTTTGAGGAGAAGAATATTTAGAGTAAGGATTCGTATGGCCCAGAACTTCAGTGAGAACACTCTGAGAAATCCAAGCCTCTCTGTCAACTAGCTGGTTTTCTTCTCTCCCCCCATAGACGTCTGTGATAGAAGTTTTGCTTTTCTCTTACCTCCATTATACCTTTTCTACTAACTAGTTTTCTTTACTGATTGTCTCTGGTCCCTGATACTTTTAGCTTACTCCAAGTCTTATGGTTCAAGCCTAACTGTGGTTTTAGCTCTCCCAAATAACTATTAATGTCTTTTGGGTTTTCTAAAACTTATTTCCTGAGAAGTCCTGTACCATTTTTATTTTAAATAACAGGTCCTTTTATAGGTCAATTGCTAAGTTTGAATTACTTGTGGTAGGTTCATGTTTCCACATCTGTTCAAATCATCTCTGGCAGAGGTCTTAGTAAGTACCATGCCTGGGAGTTGTGAGCAGGACGTTTCCTCATGGAAGAGGCTGTGAGTAGGACCTGCAATGACTGACACCTGTGTACATGGTATGCCATCCTTAAAATGGGTCTACTCCTATAGGACGACTACTAGTCAGACATATTTAAAGATAAGGGAGAGGAAACTTTATTTTATTCAAAACTTGGACATTTTTATCGATGTTATATCTTGAATGACTCAAAATAAAGGAGAAATGTGAAATTATGACACAAAATGTTGAAATACTGTGATTTGCACCAAATCTTTTCAAATTCTATTGCTCTCTTCATCTTGGATATTCAGTGCCACTAGATTGAAGCCTGTATGTTTCTCTGAGGTGGACTGTATTTGCTGCTCTCTGAGGTTAGTTTTCTGCTAGTGAGGCTATGTTGATTGTGATGTTCATAATAGATCTAAACAGTTTAGTTCGAGGAGAACATATGGTTTTTTGGCGTTGCTCAGGGAATGATTTCATCGAACTAACTCAATTGTGTACATTTTTCTGGATAGCACTTAACAAAATCATAGACAGTTTGAGCTAGGAGTGGCTTTATACCATCTCATCCAATCTCTTCATATTTATAGGAAAGAATTTGTCCAAAGCAGATAATTAATGTGGGTGTAGAAATTAGGAGCTAAATCTGCTGAATTGCAGGGCAAGGCTTTTTCCAGTGTCCCATGCTATTTCCAAGGATGGAGAAACATAATGGCTTTAAAATTTATACTCATCATGAGCCCTTTAAATACAGGTGAATAGAATAGGGAAGATTATGTAGAAACTGACTATAAATATCCTACGGATGGTAGAGACCTCTGTCACCTATGACTAGTCCTGAACCTAGATGCTGGGCTTTAATTTCCTCAGATGTTTTCAGTTTAAAATTTTCCTTGTATGTTTCTCTTTGGGACCCAATTTCCTTTGTCAATAAATAGGTAAACAATAGCTAATGATGTACTTTCATTAGCTACATTCTTCTCCCTGCTGCTATGAATTTCTTTATCTGATGCTCTGTGCAAATGTTATAGATGATGTTTTTTACACAATACACAGCATAGCAGCTTATCATGTAGCTTCATAAAGAAAAGGCCATATTTTTGTAGGGTAGGCTATATTAATATGATGAGGACAATATTTTTTATTTGTTTCTCTTCACAGTGTTATGACCTCTTAACTATGGTTCTACTTTTTTTGTGTGTAGATCTCCAAATTTGATGTTTTGGTCAAAAAACAGGTCATCAAATATCTCTGCATAATGCATAAAAGAAAGTTCACTTCCTTAGCAAAATCCTACTTTTAATAGGATAAATTGTTATTGAATCAATGCCAAAATGTTCTTTGAAGAACCAAGTACCCTGCGATACTTGAGGTCTATGTCAACCGTAATTTAATGGAGGACTTGTTCATTTGTCTTGATACGAATAATAATTTCTGAGACTATATCTGTTTCCAAGCCAATACTGAATCCAACATTTGATATCTTTGCATTTGTACCCTGACCCATTTACTGAGCAACATAACAGGTGGTTGATAACCAATAAGAATCGCATCTTATAAATGGAAAAGGAATTATAGAATCACAAAAATTTATCATTTTTAAAACTCTTAAAATTTGGTTCTTGAAAATGAAAGTCAGTGACCTCTAAAACTATTTTGATAAAATTTGTTGGAACACAGAGTAATTAGTGGATCAGGCTGACAATTCTTGAACCCACTGATCAATCTTAATCTCACTAAATTAGGACCACTAGACATTATGTATATCCTGATTGGTGTCATAAGACATATACAGCACCACCTATGAAGATTTTTGTCAAAAATAATTGAACTTGAATTTAATTAAGCCCCTAGACTTAGCTACCAGTTCTTCAACAAATAAATGGCTTGCAAAAAGGAAAGGGAGGCGGAACCATTATAGATGAAAAGAAACTTAACATACATAGCAACCAAGTATAATGGGTAGACATTGCTAGGATCCTAATTCAAACACATCACTGTAAGAAGACATTTTTTAACATCAAGAAAATTGACCATAGACTGGATATTAGATTATATTAAGGAGTATTTTTTAATTTTGTTAAGTGTGATGACTGTTGTAGCTCTTTTAAGATATCTGTTAGAGATATATACTGATGAATTTACATGTGAAATAATATGATATTTCGGACTTACTTTAAAATAGTTCAGTGATAAACACATAAATAAAGTGTGGGAGGGTAGGTGAAATCGATAATGGTGTACTCTTGATAATTTTTGAAGCTGGGTGACGGGTTCATGGGAGATTATTTACTCTTGTCTCTATTTTTGTGTGTGTTTCAAATTTTAAAAAATACATAAAATAGGCTGACAAAGAGAGCTTTGTCTTCATCCTAGAATATGCAAGTTTTTTAAAGCCAGAACTCATGTTTGACTTAGTGAGAAAAATAGATATTCTTCAAGGTCCTACTCTACTTAACACTGAAGGCTGACAACTTGCCTCTTAGGGCAGGCCTACTTTGGGTACTACTTTGCTATGTTACTGGTTTTGTGTCCATGGACATTAACCCCTAGGAGCCATAGAGGTAGTATCTGTATAGTGAAAATAATAGTATCCACAGTACATGTTGTAATGAGGTTTAAGTATGACAATGTGTGTGAAACACCTGGTATGATGCCCAGCATGTGTTCACTTCTCAGTAAATGGAGCTGTAACTATCTTTGCTTCATTTAACAAAGACTAATTAAGTGTCAGGTATGTCCCAGACCTCTGCTTAATCCAGGGGATTTTTATGGAGAAAAAGATGTGGCATCTGTCCATGAATCATTCTTAGTTTATTGAAAAAGTTGACTCATAGGAGATTGCTGTTTTGTAGGTATAAAAGAGTAAAATACTAGCAATTTCTTATGGTTCACCCTGATAACTGAAGTGAGATATAATTATAGAGGAGAGTGGTGCAATGGTTAAGATGCTAGACTCTGGTATCAGATTGCCTGGGCTTGAAACTTGACTCTGGCATGAAGAAACTGTGTGATCTGAGCAAAATCGCCATTAATACCTTGTTCGTGGTCTGTAAAATGGGGATATAATAGTACTTACCTTATAGGATTGTTATGATGATTACACATAAAATACATGCAATAGTACCTAGTACATAGTAAATCCTGTGCATTATTGTTATCAGTGCATGCACAAAGTGGTATGTGAAGATACCCTATTATGGGAGGTGCAGATAATTGTATTATGTGCTGGGAGTTGCTACTGAGTGGTGATAGAAATTTCACAGATTAAGTGTGACATTTGAACTTTATCAGAAAGAAGGAGCCATTAAAGGCAAAGAAGATTACTCTAAGGACATTTTAGGTAAAGGCCTGGAAGTGGGAAAGGAGAGTTTCAGGAGTAGAAGGAAATGGAGGGGGATCAGAGTTTACAATGTGGGTCTGGGGGATGGAGAGGAACTGAACCTGAAACTGTCACGATAGCCTGGGTGGTTTATGTCTTCATAATTCAGTAGGCAAAAGGAGTCACACGAAAATTTTGCCCAGAATACTGACAGCAATTTGGTGACTGGTTGGAATGGAAGGAAGACTTGCTGATAGTCTATAAAAATAACCTAGAGCCTTGCTGTGCAAAGTGTGTTTTTTTGGACCAGCAGCATCAGTATCACCACGGATCTGTTAGAAATAAGAATTCTGGGCCCCACCCCATCTATGCAAACAGAACTTGCATTTTAACAAGATCTGCAGGTGATTCATGAGCACATTGAAATTTGAGAAACACTGGTCTGGAGACAGCCTAGGAGAGCCTAGGCTAAGGCAGGGACAGTGGGGATGGAAAGTAGGAATAAGGACCAGTAACAGATATATTTAAGAGATGAATCTGAAAAGATTTGACTGATAAGGTATGGGGATTGACGGGGGGTAGTTGAAAAGGATGAATTGAGAGTATATCTGTGATTCCTTATTACAATTTCTGGATGAACAATTGGGAATACAGGAAAAAGGGAAGTTATGGGGAGCAAAGTTGGGAAAACGAACTCATTTTACGGCATGTTGATTTTAAGCAGCCTATGAGACATAGAAGGAAATCCATAAAAAATGCACTGAGGAAAATGGAGTCACATTAATAAGAAAATCTGAAGGAAGTAGTTAGTTTAACATCAAGGAAGAATCCAATAATGACAAATTCTAGACATATCCCTCTACTGTTCTATAAAAGAACAAGGGCACATTAGAATTGGTTCTCTACTGTGCATTAAATACTCTGAAAAAATTTTTGAGCTTGTAAAGTCAAATATTTCTGGCTCCTCTGTTAAGTATAACTGCATAAAAATAAAAGTGTAAGGCACAACAGAGCTTGATAATTTGTATATAATTCTCCCATATAGACTTGGCAAGAAGGAATTCAGGCTCTAGAATTTGGAGAGGTTAGGGAGTCCTGGTGATTCCTTGGCATCAATGTTAGTGTATTTTCTTTTTTAAACTTGGTTGGGAAGGATGTGGAGAATTCAGATATCTGAGTTCACTAACTGCTGAGTTTAAATGAAATGCTACCCAGGGGTAGGTTTAAGAAGTTATTTAGCCAGACTGAGAAATCTTTAAATATGCAATCACTCTCCCACCCAGAGTTGCCAGATTTAGCAAATAGAAACGCAGGACCCCCAGTTAAATTTGAATCTCAGATAAACACGAACAATATTTTAGTATAAAAAGATTATACCAAATATTGAATAGGATATACAGATACTAAAAAAAGAATCACTATGTATCTGAAATTCAAATTTAACTAGGTTTCATGTATCTTATCTGACAACTCCCTCCAATTCTCTAATTATAACAAAGATATATATATAAATATTGATATATATACATATGTATGTATATGCACACACATATGTATATATATATTAACAAGGGATTTTTTTCATATGTATATATATGTTGCAAATTTAGAAAATTATAGCAAATATTAATGTTTAAAAAGCTAAGCTGAGAATTTTGCAAGATGTTATATAGAAATTTATAACATTAATTCATGCAAACATCTGTATATCCAATTTGGAGGAAAAAAGCAGAATAGTCTTGCTGGGAGAATTATGCCATGATTTTTCTTCTTGTGCTTATGATAAAATTACTGGTTTATTTTTTTAACCCCTGCATACATTTTAGCACCTTGTTCCATAATGTTAGTACAGCATTTGGTAGGAAGAAAGTCTATAATTAAGGTGTAAGTTTTCAAACAAACTGCAGATGTAGAGCTGTGAGTGTAGGCTTGATGATTCTTGGTTTGTAAAGGAGACTCTGATGTTAGAGAGATTTGCTTCTACTAAACAAGGCAATGTGAAAATAAAACTGTATTACAGGTACAGTCTAATATATATAGAAACTACCTCTTCAATTGAATCTGTTTTTAGAAGTTCTAAGACGTATCTATGTTAGGTTGTTTTTTTTTTTTTTTTTCAGTGAAATTCAACAAATATATTGGGCAGAAAATGTGATTAAAAAATATCCCATACTACACAATAGTATGGGACTACAGAGAAATAAGGAATTAATTCCATCAAGGGTCATTTGAGAAGATTTCACAGAGGGTGGCATGTAAGCATCTACTTAAAATATAGGATTTTAAAAAAACCTTTTCAGTGCGTTTTTTTTTTTTTTCTGATTTAAAGGTAATATATGCAGAAATTTTGTAAAGCAGAGGAGAGTTTACAAAAGCAGCAGAAAAAATTTACCCCAAATTTCAAGATCTAGAATTATCTTGATGTTATCAGTTTGATATATTCCCTTTCAGTCTTTTTCTGATTTTTTTAACATAATTAAGATCATATTATGCAATTTCTATTCTGCTATTTCACCTAACATATGTCTTAAACATTTCTTCTTGTCATTAAAAACTCTTTTAACATCATTTAACAGCTAACCAATAATCTATTAAATGGATGAAAATGACTTAATATAATCCTCTAATATTGTGTTCTTAGGTACCTTCCAGGATTTTTTTTTTCCTTTTGTTATTATAAAATACATTGTTGTACATTAAAAAATCTATAGCTCATTATTTCTAAGACTTAGAAGTAGAATTATTGGGTTAAGGATATAAAATAACATTAATGATCTTGACACACATACTATCAAACTGCCTTCTGAATAGATTGTCCCAATTTAGACTTGAAGAGTCAACAGAAGGAATGAAAAGGGAGCCCTGAGGGACAGAGTTGGGAAAGTGTGGTATGTGGTCAACAACAGGAATAGTTAGATTTGTTTGGAGCATAAGGCATGGGTGACGGAGGGGTGAAATCAGGATAAAAGCATAGTTTAGAACCAGATTATGCAAGATCTTAAATGCCAACTATTCCAATGAGCCTTCCTTCTACAGGAAGTCGTGAGCCACAGAAGGCTTCTGAGCAGAGAATGCCATGACTTTAGAACTTTCTTCCAGTTAATTATAGCTTATTAAATGTCTCTGAACTTTTGGATCATGCCCAAATAATATTTAAGGTCATCAGCTATCAAAATTTGAATGTCTAGAAATAAACTATGCCATTGGCTTGTCGTGTTTAAAGATATCATTGACATTTACCTTATTGAACATAAATTGATTTTGACACACTTCTGTCAGTGACTGCATAAAGCCCTGGGAAGGTAGAAAGTGCTAGGTCAACTCTATGTCATGGAAACCTTTTAATGTGTACTCCAGTGGTATATAGAACTGTGAATGTTATAAAGATTTATTGAGGATTTAAGATGTTTCTAGGACCTTCTTGTTTACTGATGTGCCCTGTCACCATTCCTGGCTCAGAGCAGGACTAGAAGAACAAAAATGCTCTAAAAAAGTCGATTTGAGTAAATACTGTCTATTTAAAATCAGGACGCAGTGTACTCTTTTTCCCCAAGTACTCTGTTTCTCTCTGACACTAAATATTTATATGAAAAGCTAAAGAAATAAATTACTCAAATATTTAGATTTATTTTTCATCTTGTAGGCAAAACTGGGTGATTTTATTTTCTCCCATCACACAGACGCTTTCACAGAGCAAGCAGAGATTCAGATTAACGTTGCTCAGTCTGGTCAACGGAAATTGTCTCTTTTTGAAGAGAAGAGATGGAATCGGTTAACTTCTTTGATGTGAGCCATGCCCACAAAAAGGAAGATGAGACACTGACTACAATCACATGATTCTCACCATGGGTTGTTTTCCTGGTGTAGTTATGTCATACACACTGCGGCTGGGAGAGTACAAAACCTTCCACATTTAGAGTCTATTTAAACGCTGAAGGTCCTGAGTTTCAAATTCAACTTGATCTTTTTAGTCTTTGGATTCTGTCTTTTGCTGTCATAACATCACTTCTCAATTCAGAGGGGAAAAAAGAGATTCATAGTACCACAGATAGAGCTTGTCTGGCATGGCCGTGTGTTAAGTATAAATGAATCACAAAACTGAGCATTAACTTTTACTTGAAATAGATAAGACTTTAAAAAATAGGGATAAAATTGCACTGATGGTTCGAAATAGCTATTCAAGTATCTTATGGCACCTACCACCAGCCATGCTTGGTTAAGAGTATGAGGCACTCCTTCCAAGATATTGCAGTCATTGAAGACCTTTTGTTAAATCTAAAATGTAAATAGCCTCTCCCTTTCATACTATGCTTGACTCTGACATTAATGCTACATCATTTAAGTGACTAAAAGAGTATTTCTGACCAGGCTTTCTAATTTTGTCATAAAACTTTGTCCAGAGTGAATTTTTGCTTAAAATGCCAACCATTTAATACATTTTTCTTTGGGCCAATTTAAAGCAAATACATAAGGTCAGTTCTTTTTATGACACAAAAGGGAAAAATGGTAAGTTTTCTTACTTCACATTCTTTTATTTTTAAATTTCTACAACTGAAATGTCTCTTCTGTCCTTTAAGTACAAGCTGACAGGTCATTAATCCTTAATGTGGATTGGTACCTCTGGGTATTTTGGGGAGAAAACTCATTAAAATTCTTTTGTTTTATATGTGACTGTCCTAATAGAAATTTGGAGTTCATGTTTAGTATTTGTTAAAATGAATACAAAGCATATAAATCCTTTTTAAAAGAGTTGAAGTACACAAAATTACTTCTAACTGTAGTCAATGCTGTCACTCTATTCTTGAATGTCTGCTGCTAACTTTTCTACAGACAGAACATAAGTTCTGTATGCTCCGTATTTTCAATATGAATATTTTTATTCCATTTGCATTATCTGGGTAGGTCTAATGCCCTTAATGAAATTTTCTATAATGCTTTCCTATATTTCTGAGAAGCACTGGCTATTTTTTCTTTAATTCTACCCAAAGGTAAGGCATTGAACAATCATCCTGCTTTTCTTTTTAAGGAAATAGGCTCTTATTCAGTGAAGGTTAGCTAGCAATGGTTTGTATGTAGGCAAAGGAGAATGCTTTATAAATACTGGTGAATCTATTATGTATTGTTTTGTCACATCGTATTTTCCCCTTACTTCCTCTTTTCCCATTTCCCTCGTCCACTGAATGTTTGAAAGCCTTCTAAATGGAAAAGAACTGCCATCAACAAACTTACATTTCAAGTCTGTCTAGTAAGATTTTGCTATCTGTAAAAACCTCCCAAATAAATCGGGGATCGGGATTCCCTCTTCTCTGATTGTCCAGAATAGCTTCTATCTCCTTTTATTCTAGCCATTGATAGTAATACAAGAATCCATCAAGAGACACATTATGCTTTTGTTTTTACTTTATTTTTCTTAAATAAGTGCATCAAATTCTGCCACAGTCTAAGCTGCACTCTGGGCATGCATTTGAAATCTTCATTTATTCAATCCATCTACACACAGTGAACGTGGGCTCTGTGTTGAGCCTGGTGTAGGACACTGGAAGCACAGCAACAAGAACAGTAGTCACTGTCTGTGCCGTTGGGGTGGGAATGGGGGGGTTGGAGAAAATGGGATATCAACACTACTCAATATTTCCCATGAGGGGTAAAAATTACAGTTGTGATAAGAGCTACCAAGACGATACATAGTGCTATAAAGTGTATAATAGGAAGAACTAATTTCCACTGAGGCCTTTCCACTGAGAGAAGGCTTCCCTGAAGAAGCAATTTTTCAAAAAGGATGTAATGATGGACATTCTAGACAAGGTAGTCCAGAGAATAAAGTGGTAAGAGAATGTTCTAGGACTGAAAGAAGACTTGGGCACAGCATGTGAGGAGGGGTCTTGTCAGGTGAAATGGGAGAGTTACATCTGGACCACATCAGACATGACTCTGTGGGTCATGTTAACAATTTTTATCTTTACTCAATATTCAAGATGTAAAAAGCCATTGAAGACTTTTGTAAAGGGCAGAGACATGCTAGATCTTTGTTTTTTAAAAGGTCAGTGTGGTTGTTAAGGGAAGTGCGGATGAGAGTCTTTAGAGTATGTGTGTTGAAACCTGCGTGGGCTTGTTGCGATGGTCCAGGCTGGTGGGAGCAGAGAGTAGGGAGTGGATTTAGGGGATATTAATGATTAGATGAGGGAGGTGTCCAGGATAAATACCAGGTTTTTGACTTGCTCCCTGTGTGGATGCTGGTTGTTCTTCATTGAGATACTGTCCTGCTCTTGGTTTCATTAGATCGTAAACCCCTATAGGGTCAGAGCTGTGTTTCTGGAGTGAACTAATAAGCTTGAATATTAAAGTAATCAATTCTGGTCTGCAATATTCCCTTCTTACTCTGAATGGCCTTTACTGTTTCATGGTCATAATTTACAAATATTTACTAAAGCATTTAGAAATTCTTTCCAAAAACAGTGTCAAAGAAAATGCAAATAACGTTATTATTAGAACTTTGAAGTGATAATTATAGTAATGCTTGTATTAGTCAAGAATTCTAAAGGCTCAAATCGCCCCTGTATTGTTTAACGTATTTGCATAACATTTGCGAGGGTAGCTAAATTATAAATTTCCATAATAAGGATAATGCAGGAAAAAAAAAAAGAATTTAGCAGTTTCTAAGCCTCTCACCAAATTTTTTTTTTTGTGATAGAAGAGTTTATTTATCCATGCATTGTGTTCTTAGCCAAATGATTAAGAAGTAAGACTGGGTTCAGACACTAGAGAATTATTCCAGGGCACATGTCTCTCCCACTGTAACTAACACCTGTTTTGCATCCCTTCCAAAACCAGTCATTGCAATCTTTGCTGTGGTGATTGGGGAGTATGTATGTGCAGTCTTATTAACTGCTTTAGCATTCTTCTGACTTTTCCATTGCTAGCCTCAGAAAGTAGGTAGCATCCACTCCTTGGCTCCACTCTTTCATCTATTTATCCATGATTCCAGCTATAGATCCCATCAAACATTTATTTTAGAGTACGTACTGTGCACGAAGCACTGTGCCAGCGACTTTGGACGGAGAAAAAGTCTGTGGAAGCCAGATGTGATGGCTCCCAATGTTCCTTGCCTCCTGGTGTTCATGCCCATCTGTAGTCTCCTCCCATAGTGAGTCTCGGCTTGTCTGTTTGACTGACTGAGTTTGACGAAGGTGACAATGTGCAATTTTGAAGGCTTGATTTTAAAGGGCATTGTGTCTTCCGTCTTGTTTCCTTGGTTCTCTTACTCTGGGGGTAGTCGGTCACCGTGTTGCAAGGACGCAAGCTGTTTTGTGGAGAAACCCATGTGGGGTGGGACTGAGGCATCTGCTCAGTACCAACCTGTCAGCATATGGGTGAGCACCTTGGAAGTGGATCTTCCAGCCCCACTCAAGCCTTCAGATTATTGCAGTCCCAGCTGACATTTTACTGCAAGCTCATGAGATACCCTGAGCCAGAAACACCCACCCAAGCTACTCCCAAATTCTTTCCCCACAAAAATTGGGAAAGATAATAAATGTTTCTTGTTGTTTTAAGCCATTAAGTTTTGGGGTAATTTGTTATCCTGCAAAAAAATTCTAATACTGCTCCCTGCCATCATATTGTACTTCCTTCTATAGGAGGGGAGGGTAGTGTTCACATCTCAGCCATGTTCCAGTCAATAATAAAGAAAACTCAACCATAGCTTCAGCACACAGAGATTCTGTTACAATTTGAGATTTTTTGGAATTCAAAACATACAAAGATAATACGTAGTGACTTTGATTTTTATAGCAATTTGCTATTTACTTTTGCAGTTTATAAAGTGCTTTCACACAGTGTATTATAAACATAGCCCTCTGAAAGTAGTGAGGATTTAAGAATAGGAGCTCGTTACTAAATTTGTATCGAGTATTTACCATATTCCAGTCAGTGAGCTAGGTACTGGAGTCATAGCAGAGATCAAGGCAGGCAAAATCTCTCTGAAGAGGGCAGAAACACTTAAATGATTACAAGAGTCCTACTTGCTGCCAAGGTTCAAGTACTAACTGCTATGAAAGCATAAAATAGAGGGAAGCCAAAGAAATATGAGGCTAAAGGAAGGCTTCTCTGAAAATGCTATAGTTCAGTTGAGACTTACAAGATTGAGAGAGTTATCTAAGGAAAAAACTGTGGTAGGTGACGGAGAGGCTGAATATTAGTAAATAAAGCCCCGAGTCAGGGTAAAGCCGTCTCTATTTGAAAAATTGAAAGAAGTCAGGTATGGATGGAGTAGGACAAGTAAAGAGACAAATGGTGCTCAGTGCTGCTAGGCAGGAGTAGGCAGGAGCCAGCTCTTCATCACCTTAGACCATGTAGTACCACATGCTTGTAAGAGTTAAGGGGAATAACTTGAAGTGCAAGGTTGTGTGTCACTGAACTAAAACTTGAACTCGAGTTTTCTTTCTACCCCTTTCATTTTATAGCATTTACTATTTCTTTATTACGGTATCCTGGACAGGTAGAGGGCAAGCAACCAAATATCTACCTTAAAAGGGAGGAAGGAAACTAAGATTCAGAGAAGGCAAGGAAAGACTTACCCTAAATTATAACTCATCATGGTAGAGCCAGAAACTTGGACATTAGTCTCAGACTCATGGAATTCAGGTTTTATGACTCAAAATTCAGAATGTAACTCATTTTATCCACTTGATTTCATTTGATCCACATGATTGTTCCACTTGATCACTGGAACCATCTTTAGTGTGTGTTGCAGAAGATAGATCACGAGTTGGCTATTAGAAAACCTGAAGGCTTGTCCAGCTACAGCCAGCCCTGTCAAACCCCTTGGGGGCCGCTAGAAGGGAGTCAGGCATTTGTCAGCATTGAATTCCCCTGGCTTCAGTACCTGTAGAGAGTGGAAGCTACATCTTTATGTTAAAAAATGACTTAGGGCTTTGTCATCAGGAGTGGTGAGACAGCTGAGAAGAGTCTATGCTATTCCATTCCTGCTTTGACCAAGAACTGAAAAGTGTAAAATAGGTGGTGACTGCTAGTTAAGGAGTACAAATTAGGCTGAGTCCCTGTAGCCTGCTTCACGTGGGAAGGGGGACGTAAGGATATAGACTGGACTTCGGACCTTTCACATAAGAGAACAGAAAGAAGGTGCATCAGGGTTCTCAAACACTTTAGAGAATGGATATGGGTGAAAGATAGTGCTGATTAAATATGGGGTTTGGAGGAAACAGTCACAGGCTGCTATTATTATGAGTTTATACTTCCACTATCTATGACACCTTGAAAGATTGAAGGGACAAAGAGGGAGAGAAAGAGGGTTTTACATGGAGTCTTGCATTTAAGTAACATCCACTGATTTATTCCTGTCAGGAAAAGATTAGGAAACCAAGGGTCCTTGAAATACTAACCAGAGACTCCTTGGCTAGGCAGTCTCCTAACTCCTGCTAGGCAAGGAGAAGCTATTACTTTGCTTGGAGATTAGGGGACTGAGAATAGGAGAGGGGCTGATCCTTGGAAAATTGCAAAGCTGCTGAAGAGGCAGCAGCTGAACATATTTTCCTTTTATTTTTGAATGTTGAGATGTCTGAAGAATAAGATATCAGTCATAGTACTGACTGGCAGTGAACCAGCCAAACCTCTGGATAGCTTAGCATTCTGATGATTGGCATTTGAGTGAAGTTCCCTGACATCCAAGCTGAATCTGCTCTGTTCATGCAGTCTGACTTGTGTTGGTCATTTTTTTCCCTTTTTGTGGGGAGGGAGAAAAGTAGCTGTGCATGATACTGAGCCCTTTTAGGCTTCTCAACAAATTACTTCTGGACCATTTAGGGAAACTCTTTCCTTCAGACTTCAGGCCTTCTATCAGTGAAATATTTTATGTTCTAGCACTTGGCAGATGGAGTTATTCTTATATTCTTAACATTTTCCTTTACATTTGGAGGTGTTTGTTTGTTTAACCTAACCATCAATCCACCCGGTCCTCTAGCGTTTCTGATTATATCTTCACCTCTGAGAAATCCCAAACCCTTGAGCAGGAAAAGGAGTTGTGCTCAAGCACCAAATGGGATTCACCTTCTACCTCTGCAATCATAGAAGTTTTTGGTCTAACATCCTGGAATGCTCCAAGTTTATTGAAATGTTCTTTACAGAGGAGTTAGGATGGAGGAGGAGAAAGCACATATTTTACACTTTTCTTTTCTCATTTCCTTTCTTCCTTCCCTTTAATAAATACTTATTAAAGACATATATGTATCAAGCATTGGGGAAACAATGATAAGCATGACATGCTAGAGTCCTTACTAGAAGGAAACACAGATGTGAAATATATCCTTGCAGTCTAGTGTATTAAGAGCCATAATAGAAAATTGTAGGGAGCTGGAGGACAAAGCAGTGACGCTCAGCGTATTTGGGAGGAAGGTCAGGAGGGGGTCAAAAGAGACTCCCCAGAGAAGTGCCTTTTAAACTAAGTGATAGAGAGTCAGGTGAAATGGAGCTAGGCAGAAGGTTCTAAGCAGAGAGAACAGTAAGTTAAAAAGATCCAGAACAGAGAGATGATTGGATCGTGATACGTTTAAAAAGGGTTTGAGAGAAGTTCATGCAGGTGGGGTGAAGTTTGGTGGTCATGGTGTTGGGAGAGGGTTACTAAAGGTGGGGTTGGAGATGTTGAGAAATGACACTGGAAAGATAAGCAGGGCAAATCCATGAAGAGCATGAAAGTCATTTTTGGGAATCTGTTCAAGCTGGGGCTAGAGGCTATACTTACCCACAAGGGTATAAGGAGGACTCCTACACTGACATCTATATTGTCTGCCAGTACTCAGGTTCATCGTGACTTCACAGAGTGGGTGCAGAGACCTGGCATTCACAGAGCACCTACTGCATTACCAGACATTGTGCAGTGGTTCATAGGCTCTGGTATCAGAGTGTCTGAGTTTGAATCCTGGTGCTGCTATTTATCAGCTTTGTAGTCTTAGACAAGTTATATGACTTATCCATAAAACGGTTTCCTTATCTATATGTAAAGCTTGGTTACTAACAGTACTTATACCATATGATTGTGTGAATTGTAAAGGATATAAGATCAGTGCTCAATAGATTCTAAGCATTCAATGCATGTTTGCAATCGTTATTTTTATTATTATCCCCATTTTGCAGATGGAGAGATTGGGCTGCAAAGGGTTTCAGTTGTGTGTGCACAAAACTTAGTGATAGAATTGGGGTTTGCATTATCTTGATGAAGGATGCAGCACTCCCTTTTTCTGAGAAGGCATTGAACCAAGGAATAAAAGAACAAGTCTGGGAGGGCCAGAGCAACAAGTGCAGTGACCATGGTTCCCAGACATTTGCCAGATGGCCGGGACTTGAGACCTGATAAAGGATGAGGAGGCAGGTAGCCCCATCCCATTCCTTCTTCTTCTCCTATTGGGACTCCTCTAAGAGGCAGTGGAGAGGCAGTTATTTCATGCTGCATAGCCTGGTCACCGAGCTCTCCTGCAGAGATGGGAAGAGGTGTTCAAGCTTCCAGTTGCTCATGGCATGCAGTCAGAATGCAGTTATCTGTGTGGTCTTGGACAGTTCCCCCAAACTGTTAATAAGCTATTAAGTTAAGTTTTCTTCAGCTATTACTCTGCATCAAGTGCTGTTTCATGTACTTTACATATATTAACTCAATGAATATTCATAACGAGTCTGTGAGTTAGTTACTATTATTATCATCCCCATTTTATGTATGATTAAACTGAGGCATAGAGTTTAAAAAACTTACTGAAGTTCATACAGCTAGGAAGTGGAGCCAGGGTGTGGCCTTAGGCAGTCAGTCAGACTCCAGAGTCTGTACTCTTAACCTCCATACTTAGAAACTTTTTGGTTGTGAAAATTAAAAGATTATATTGCAGCATCAATAATATTGTGCCCCAGTCACTGCTGGAGCTCAGAATAGGTTAGATTTCCTTCTTTACTTACAAACTTTCTTCCTCAGCATAATGAATTAGTTTTTTCTGATTTAACAAATATGCACTCATATTTTTATTATGTGCAAGTTGTTACTCTAGGTTTCATTAGAGGATCAAGGATAAATGAGATGTCTTATAAGGGGTCAAGATCCAGTGAACCAAGCATTCATACAGAGAGACCGACACACACCCAGAAGTCTAACCCACGATAAAGTATTGATTTCTATCACTGAGGGATAAAGGACCTGAAAATATGATCCATATTATGGGTTCTGAGGACTTGTTTAAAACGCATTTGTGACATTACATCACTAACCACTGATTCCAAGTGGAATCTTTGGGATCAGAATGGAGACTGTCCTTAGGGTCTGAAGCTGTTTGTGTCCATCTTTTTTTTTTTTTTTAATATCTTTATTGGCATATAATTGCTTTACAATGTTGTGTTTATTTTTTTTAACGTAGAAAGAGGCATAAATTGTACTGCTTACCTAAGCAATTCCTATACGGTCAGTCTAAAGAGAACAAAATAAGCTAGAGAAATATTTCAAATCCACAATAGAATTATGAAATGAACTAGATGTTAACATCTTGTGGTCAAGGTAGCTCACTTTAAATAATTGTTTATCTAAGTGGTCTTTTCTCATTATTCACAATCTTACATTTCTTTGTGTTGTGGATCTTGAAATATTTCTCTAGCTTATTTTGTTCTCTTTAGACTGACCGTATAGGAATTGCTTAGGTAAGCAGTACAATTTATGCCTCTTTCTACGTTAAAAAAATAAAAACAAAAGCAAAACCCTAAAACTGACTTAAGGCTACTCTAAGCATAAGAAATGTTATCATTTTGCATTTTGATTGCTTTTCTGTATCAGAGGTGTCAGTAGTGTTCAAAATCTGGAGAATAGGTCTACACAGTGTTTTTATAGATCCCTTTTTATTGGGAAATATCAATAATTTGTTTCTGTAAAATCACTTTATTTCTAGTAACATGAGACGCTTTAGCTGGACTACTTATACTTCAGTACACCTTTTTCTTTTGTGTTTTTAAAATATATAAGTATGCGTGCCTCTTCAATTTATTGGTGCCCATTTCTACTTCTGGTTTCCAAATGAGGCATGCTTGCTCTGCCTCGGGGGTGAGGAGTTCACTTGGCTTTGTGTTTCTGCTACAAACAATCCTTCATTAGGGATCTTGAACTGGGGCTTTCATAAAACATAGAATTTCTTACAGAGTAACTCAATTGTTTTAGTAAAACTTGATATGCTCATCCCTGGGTAAGTCATAACTAGGGTTATTGACGGCACAGTCGGGTTTAGTAGAGAGAGTCATAGGAACCAGGAGACCATGCTCCAGTCCTGCCCTTCTTTGATCTAATCTGTGTCTCATATCTAAGAAGCCTTAAATCTTAAATCAGTTTTGTGAATATATTTTCATTCTCTCCCTCAATCTGGCAGTGTGATGTGCTTTGGCTGGACTGTTTTATTTCAAGAAGCTGCTTTTGTGTTGTAAAAATAAAAGGATGAGTATGCATCACATATGTTGGAGCATTTGCAATTAGTTGGTGTTACTCTCTTAAGTGATTGGGCAGGGAAGGCAGACTTCCAGCCTTGGCAATCTTTTCAGATTCTTTTTCATGCCAATTTGCAATCTGTGACACTGCCATGGTTTTATCAGGGGAGTTTTATTGAGCTTTAGAAATGACTACTTCTTGACCTGACTAGGTAGATGCTTGCCTGGAGTCAAAACTGATTCTTCATCAAATATTTTTCCATGGGGATATTTGGGGTAATAATTCAGGAAGCTCAGTGTGGAATAGACATTGTCACACTACCAGTTATTGTGGAAGAATTTGGCACAGAGTTTGCTATAGAGATGAAGAAATACAGTGACATAGAAAGTCTGTGTGAACACACCCTATCTTAGTTGATTAGATAAGAATGGAATTAGTTGACTAAAATAAAATTTCAATGCCCAAACAATGAGGAACCTGAAATACTGAAAATTCTGATCCCCAAACACTGTGTTTGGGAAACTGTACTACAGCCTCAGAGCGTGTGAGTGGAAGGGGAGAAAATTGTGGAGGGAGGCTGTGGTACAAATGGGTTTAAGAATTGAATTCTGACTTCAAAGAGTAGATAGTTTAGTTTGGAATTCAGGATTGATTCATAGAAGCTTAATTAATGAAATCCCATGTCATGTGCTCAGAGTCCCATTGCTGGAATGCAAATAAAGACTATGGTGTCTGAGAGGAAATGAGGTTCCTGAGTACTGAGATGCTCAGAGAAGATTCCAAGAACAATATAGGTTTTGTTTAGTCTTGAAGGGTGAATTCGAGTCTGAAAGTTGGAAAGTGAATAGAGGAAGAACATGACCACAAATTCCAGAAGTATGAATGTCATGTTAAGAGAATAATGAATAGATATATTTTGAGCAAAAGCTTTACATACTATAAAATAAGTTGGAAATTTGTCTTAGAATAAAAGTAGTGACTTTCAAGCCTTTTGCATTCCTGTTGGAGCAGTCCCAGGGTCTTACCTTGGTTAGTTTTTCTCCCTTGCTTTTATGCATTTACACACATGTAGCCATGTTTGACATGTCTGAGATAAGGTATGTCAGTTGATTTGACTTGAGAATTTTAATTCATAAGACTGTGAAGGAAATAATAAAATGCCATGTAATAATATAGCCCTTAGAAAAAAGATCATTATTGACATTATGTAAATATTCAGGCAATTGTCTATGAATATATAAATAGATGGGTGGAAAGATAATTGATAGATAATATGAAATAATTTTATAAAAATTGGGTCATACTGTACATGCTTTAAAAATTCTATTCTTTACTATTTCTAGTGATATACAATTTCAAAATACAATTAAACATTTACATGTCAGAGAATTCAAAATGACATTTCTTTTCAATGCCTAGTCAAATCTCGAGCACCATGTTTCTCATAAACTTTAATATATATATAAAACATTTAATATATTTATATATATATATACACATATATATATATACATTTATATAGTTGCTCGGGATCCTTCATTTTTAATTTTCTGGGTTTGCATATATATTTGGAATTATATATGCAAAACAATTCTTTTCTACAATGCTGCATTTATTCAGGGGTGACTTTTTAAAAATTTGTTAAAAATATTGTATTGATTGACATTCTTGGATTCAAATAGTAGAAACATAACTTGAACTAACTCAGAAGAGAGGGAATTTACTGGAACTGTACTGGGACATCTAATGTAAAGCAAGAAGGACAGGGAAAGCTGGGTCTTGGGATAGCAGGAAATTAGGAATTGAATTTCTGCTTCTCTCTGCATGTTGGCTTCTGCTTGCATAGTAGACCATAAATCCCCATGGCTGAGAACACGGCTTCTCAAGGCTGCCAGGCCTCATATCCCACAGCTGTCGCAGATAAGGACTGACTCTCTTCCCTTGAAACCATGTCTGATTGGTTTGACTTGGGTCAGATGCCCAATCAATTTTAAATGGAGTCACCTGGCACCTGCATGGCAATTGGGAGTCTGTTCCTATATATCCGGTGTGCTCCAAGATGAACGAGCTGGGCAGCCACTCTCCCCTAATTGGTTTCAAACACATTTATAAAACTACACTTGGCTTAAAGTATAGAGAAACAAGGGAGGGGCAGTTAAAATGCTATTTTAAGATCATAAAATTTCAGAGCATTCTAGCACTTCATTGTTTGTAATTATAGAAATAACATTTGATAAATGTACAATTTATTTACATGCATGCTATCATCTTTCTTTTTATTCCTTTACATATTAGCATTATATAGAAATTCATGGAGCAAATATCTAGGCTGTTCATGTTTGTAATTTAGAATAAAACAGTGTGTTGTTATCAGTGCAGAAAAAAAGATTCAAAACAAGTTTCTGGTGGAATAAAGTTTGCTGGCTTTCACACCTGGATAACTGACCTTTAGAAAAAGGAAATTTAACTTCTAAAATATTTTTCCTCTGCTCTGGGCTATGGAAAGCAGACTGTAGATGAATAGTCAAAAAGGTAGACAAATCTTAAAGTATAAGATGAGAATAGATGCCTAAAATAGAATCTTTTATCAGAGAATTAGAGGTGGAGCTGAACTATCTTTGTTTGGCAGGCCTGGCCATTTCTATTATATTAAGCCACAGGGTGTAAGGTTTACGAGCAGAACTTGTGGAAATTATAATTTTTATGGGTGGTTCCTAAAGTATAACTACCCACAGGGAGAAAGTAGCTATGCTCACCAGCAGCCAGGAGAAGACAGCTGAGGACTATGTGGTAAACTCTTGCTAAAGACAGGAGATGGAGGAGGAGTGGTTTCTGAGGGAGTATGCACCAGACAGAGTACCAGGACCAGCCCATACTCAGCCAAGGTGAGGGTGAAGAAATCAGCTTTGGACACTGGACTTCAGGGGTAGGAGATGGCAGCATGGGTGACACAAACATGATAGGTCAATGACTCAGAAAGGGATCTTGAAGGAAGATCTTCAAGGGTTCTCAGAGGAATGCTTTTAAAATGTGCAACTGAGGCTGGCTGGTAACTGTTAAAGAATATATTCGTGGAAAGGACAAATGTATTGATGGCAGGGCTAGCATTCCATCTGTACTGTCCAATAAGTAGCCGCTAGTCACGTGTCTATTGAGCTTTATTAAAATTAAGTAAAATAAAAATTCAGTTCCCGTTGCACTAGTCACATTTCAAGTGTGGAATAGCCAAGGCTAGAGGGCATTATATTAAACAGTGCAGATTTAGAACATTTCCATCATAGCAGAACAGTTCTGTGGGGTAGCACTGAGAGGCCCTGACAAATGGCAGTAAACCTGAAGGCTTGACCCAACATTAAAGCTTCACTTTTCTTTTCATAGTTGTAGATTGACCCTGCTGGAAAACAGCTTGGATCCTAACACTGAAATGACATTTTGGGGTAACTGAGACGATATCTAGCATCACTAGAGAGACAAATACTGGGGTGGGTTTAGATATGTAACTTTTAAAGAGTGTTGAGGAAGAATGTCAAGCCCACTCATAAAGCTCATTCTCTCACTGCCTGAACTGATCCTATTTTTAACTCAACTTTTTAAAAAAACTGCAGCAGCTTTCTGAGGCTATTAGGCTACTATTCAATTAGATATTGCTTCTGTACACAATGGTACCCCAAGAGCTTTAAAGTGCTCATGCTGCTTCAGAAATGTTTAATTTGCTGCCAGGGAATATCTTAGTTCAGAACAGCATGAGGAAAGCAAAAAGGAAAGAACAGGATAGTATTTCTCACAGGTAAGGTACTAAGGAAAGATAATAAGAACAATGAAAGATAACATTTGTTAAGCTTTTACCATGAGATAAGAATTGTGTTTTATCTTCCTGTGTTTTATCTTAATTGACCTTCTCAAGAACAACTTGAGGAGGGTAATATTATTATTCCCATTTTGCTAATGAGAAAACTGAGGTAGAGTAATTTACCCAATGACACAGAGCTAGTAAGTGGTGAATTTAGGATTGGTACTCAAACTGTTTGATTCTAGAAACCACATTTTTAACCATCACTTTTCCTTAGTTGACTAAAATGGCTCAGATGGTACTGAACACATTCTGTACTTTCCCAAATGTGTCTTTTCTCTTGTTGGACTGAAAACAGGCTATTCCTCCTAATTGCCTTTTGAAGTTTTAATAATGCTTTAAGATCCAGATTAAATCCCATCTCCAAGAACACTTTCTATACCTCTCCAGCCAAAGTAAGCATTCTTCTCCTCTCTTAACCCTGTAACGTTTTGTACTTCCATTATTATCATTTTCAAAGTCTGCCTTGTAATAAAATTTTGTGTTTGTCCTGTGAAGTTCTGGAGAGTCAGCACTTTAGCTTGTAAAACTTATATTTCTCTGGTGTCTAGAATAGTGTCTTGAATATAGCAGGTACTCAAAATACTTTTGTTGTTCATTTTGAAAGTTCGCTAACAACTAATAAACATTGTATTTTTCTGATTCTGGGTTGAAAGAAAGAATAAAAGGGCTGTTTTTGTTTGTTTGTTGTTTTTGTTTTTCCCATAGTACCTTCAGTTGCACTTCATTATGTTTGAGGACAAGTTGTCCTTTAAAGGTGACTTCCAGGGTTCCAAGCATTTATTCACCAGGTCACTTTTCAGTCTTCTAGGAGCTGAGCATATAATGGCGACAGAGACAGATTTATTGCTTTTTTCTTGGAGTTAAGAATCTAATGGAGGAGACAGATACTCATAAGCAAGTGGCTCCCTAAATATATAATTATAAATGTGCTCTGAAGGAAACAAAGGTGATGCTAGGATGGAGTGATTGAGGAAGTGATATTTAAGGGAAGACTTGATGGGTGGAAAGGAGAGAGCCTGGGATAAGCAGAGGGAAGAGTGTCCTTAGCAGATGGGACATCATGTGTGAGAGCCCTGAGGTGGAAAAGAGCCTGAAGAATTGAGTCTCCATCCACTCAACTGTTATGGAATAGATGATAGAGCAATGATTCCTCTGGCAGTCAGTTCTCCATTATGCATGCATGACAGGCTCTATCTGTGTTTGCATGGTTATAAGTTAGACCAGGTCAATATTTCCATTTTTAAAAGGAACTTAATGGCCAGTTACTTAATGGGTAAGTCATGCCTTTTGTAGCCTTGTTTACCTTTGCTTATCAATTAATGACTTAGTGATCAAACTAAGCAGTACTTTGTGCATTCTGGATTTTAAAAGTATTTTATTATGCATTATATCAAATCTACTGCTGTATGAGTGGGAATTAAGACTTTATGTAGTTTTTACATGTTGTAATATTTCTTCAAATAAGTCTCTTCTAGAAATAAAAAAAGTTGTTTTTTGAAGTTGTACACTTGGTTCAA
The DNA here is from genome assembly GCF_949987535.1 of Balaenoptera acutorostrata. Taxonomy (NCBI): domain Eukaryota; kingdom Metazoa; phylum Chordata; class Mammalia; order Artiodactyla; family Balaenopteridae; genus Balaenoptera; species Balaenoptera acutorostrata. The sequence continues at coordinate 64,107,235 of NC_080070.1, forward strand.
ATTACAGCTTCTTACAAAAGAATCATAATATTTACTATTTATTGAGTGCTTATATGCCAGGCTCTGTGTTAACCATTTCATTCATATTATTTCTTTATTTTGTTTTAGCATCTTTATTGGAGTATAATTGCTTTACAATGGTGTGTTAGTTTCTGCTGTATAACAAAGTGAGTCAGCTATACGTATACATACATCCCAATATCCTCTCTCTCTCTTGCGCCTCCCTCCCACCCTCCTTATCCCACCCTTCTAGGTGGTCACAAAGCACCAAGCTGATCTCCCTGTGCTATGCAGCTGCTTCCCACTAGCTATCTATTTTACATTTGGTAGTGTCTATATGTCCATGCCACTCTCTCAGTTCATCCCAGCTTACCATTCCCCCTCCCTGTGTCTTCAAGTCCATTCTCTACATCTGTGTCATTATTCCTCTTCTACCCCTAGGTTCTTCAGAATCAGTTGTTTTTTTTTTTTAGATTCCAAATATATGTGTTAGCATACAGTATTTGTTTTTCTCTTTCTGACTTAATTCACTCTGTATGACAGACTCTAGGTCCATCCACCTCACTACAAATAACTCAATTTCATTTCTTTTTCTGGCTGAGTAATATTCCATTGTATATATGTGCCACATCTTCTTTATCTATTCATCTGTTGATGGATATTTAGGTTGCTTCCATGTCCTGGCTATTGTACATAGTGCTGCAATGAACATTGTGGTACATGACTATTTTGAATTATGGTTTTCTCAGGGTATATGCCCAGTAGTGGGATGGTGGGTCATATGGTAGTTCTATGTTTAGTTTTTTAAGGAACCTCCATACTGTTCTCCATAGTGGCTGTATCAATTACATTCCCACCAACAGTGCAAGAGGGTTCCCTTTCCTCCACACCCTCTCCAGCATTTATTGTTTGTAGATTTTTTGATGGTGGCCATTCTGACTGGTGTGAGGTGATACCTCATTGTAGTTTTGATTTGCATTTCTCTAATGATTAGTGATGTTGAGCATCCTTTCATGTGTTTGTTGGCAATCTGTATATCTTCCTTGGAGAGATGTCTGTTTAGGTCTTCTGCCCATTTTTGGACTGGGTTGTTTGTTTTTTGATATTGAGCTGTATGAGCTGCTTGTAAATTTTGGAGATTAATCCTTTGTCAGTTGCTTCATTTGCAAATATTTTCTCCCATTCTGAGGGTTGTATTTTCTTCTTGTTTATGGTTTCCTTTGCTGTGCAAAAGCTTTTAAGTTTCATTAGGTCCCATTTGTTTATTTTTGTTTTATTTCCATTTCTCTAGGACGTGGGTCAAAAAGGATCTTGCTGTGACTTCTGTCAAAGAGTGTTCTGCCTATGTTTTCCTCTAAGAGTTTGATAGTGTCTGGCCTTACATTTAGGTCTTTAATCCATTTTGAGTTTATTTTTGTATATAGTGTTAGGGAGTATTCTAATTTCATTCTTTTACATGTAGCTGTCCAGTTTTCCCAACCCCACTTATTGAAGAGGCTGTCTTTTCTCCATTGTATATTCTTGCCTCCTTTATCAAAGATAAGGTGACCATATGTGTGTGGGTTTATCTCTGGGCTTTCTATCCTGTTCCATTGATCTATATTTCTGTTTTTTGTGCCAGTACCACACCATCTTGATTATTGTAGCTTTGTAGTATAGTCTGAAGTCTGGGAGCCTGATTCCTCCAGCTCCGTTTTTCTTTCTCAAGATTGCTTTGGCTATTCGGGGTCTTTTGTGTTTCTATACAAATTGTGAAATTTTTTGTTCTAGCTCTGTGAAAAATGCCAGTGCTAGTTTGATAGGGATTGCATTGAATCTATAGATTGCTTTGGGTAGTATAGTCATTTTCACAATGCTGATTCTTCCAATCCAAGGACATGGTATATCTCTCCATCTGTTTGTACCATCTTTAATTTCTTTCATCAGTGTCTTATAGTTTTCTGCATACAGATCTTTTGTCTCCTTAGGTAGGTTTATTCTTAGGTATTTTATTCTTTTTGTTGCAATGGTAAATGGGAGTGTTTCCTTAATTTCTCTTTCAGATTTTTCATCATTGGTGTATAGGAATGCAAGAGATTTCTGTGCATTAATTTTGTGTCCTGCTACTCTAGCAAATTCATTGATAAGCTTTAGTAGTTTTTTGGTAGCATCTTTAGGATTCTCTATGTATAGTATCATGTCATCTGCAAACAGTGACAACTTTACTTCTTCTTTTCTGATTTAGATTCTTTTTATTTCTTTTTCTTCTCTGATTGCTGTGGCTAAACTTCCAAAACTATGTTGAATAATACTGGTGAGAGTGGGTAACCTTGTCTTGTTCCTGATCTTAGAGGAAATGGTTTCAGTTTTTCACCATTGAGAATGATGTTGGCTCTGGGTTTGTCATATATGGCCTTTATTATGTTGAGGTAGGTTCCCTCTATGCCAGCTTTCTGCAGGGTTTTTATCATAAATGGGTGTTGAAGTTTGTCGAAAGCTTTTTCTGCATCTATTGAGATGATCATATCTGGTTTTTCTCCTTCAATTTGTTAATATGGTTTATCACATTGATTGGTTTGCATATATTGAAGAATCCTTGCATTCCTGGGATAAACGCCACTTGATCATGGTGTATGATCCTTTTAATGTGCTGTTGTATACGTTGTTTTTTTTAATATTTATTATTATTTTTTAAAATTTATTTATTTTATTTATTTATTTTTGGCAGCATTGGGTCTTTGTTGCTGGGCGTGGGCATTCTCTAGTTGCTGTGAGCAGGGGCTACTTTTTGCTGTGGTGCGTGGGCTTCTCATTGTGGTGGCTTCTTTTGTTGTGGAGCACGGGCTCTAGGCATGCAGGCTTCAGTAGGTGTGGTGCATGGGTTTAGTTGCTCCGTGGCATGTGGGATCTTCCCAGATGGGCTCGAACCTGTGTCCCCTGCATTGGCAGGTGGATCCTTAAACACTGTGCCACCAGGGAAGCCCTGTGCTGTTGTATTCTGTTTGCTAGTATTTTGCTGAGGATTTTTGCATCTATGTTCATCAGTGATATTGGCCTGTAGTTTTCTATTTTTGTGACACCCTTGTCTGATTTTGGTATCAGGGTGATGGTGGCCTCATAGAATTCATTTGGGAGTGCTCCTCCCTCTGCTATATTTTGAAAGAGTTTGAGAAGGATAGGTGTTAGCTCTTTTCTAAATGTTTGATAGAATTTGCCAGTGAAGCCATCTGGTCCTGGGCTTTTGTTTGTTGGAAGATTTTTAATCACAGTTTCAATTTCAGTGCTTGTGATTGGTCTGTTTATATTTACTATTACTTGCTGGTTGAGTCTCGGAAGGTTGTGCTTTTCTAAGAATTTGTCCATTTCTCCCAGGTTGTCCATTTTATTGGCATAGAGTTGCTTGTAGTAATCTCTCATGATCCTTTGTATTTCTGCAGTGTCCGTGGTTACTTCTCCTTTTTCACTTCTAGTTCTGCTGATTTGAGTCTTCTCCCTTTTTTTCTTGATGAGTCTGGCTAATGGTTTATCAATTTTGTTTATCTTCTCAAAGAACCAGCTTTTAGTTTTACTGATCTTTGCTATCATTTCCTTCATTTCTTTTCCATTTATTTCTGATCTGATCTTCATGATTTCTTTCCTTCTGCTAACTTTGGGGTCTTTTTTGTTCTTCTTTCTCTAATTGCTTTAGGTGTATGGTTAGGTTTTTTATTTGAGATGTTTCTTGTTTCTTGAGGTAGGATTGTATTGCTATAAACTTCCCTCTTAGAACTGCTTTTGCTGCATCCCATAGGTTTTGGGTTGTTGTGTTTTCATTGTCATTTGTTTCTAGGTATTTTTGGATTTCCTGTTTGATTTCTTCAGTGATCTCTTGGTTATTTAGTAGTTTATTATTTAGCCTCCATGTGTTTGTATTTTTTTTACAGTTTTTTTCCTGTAATTGATATCTAGTCTTATAGCATTGTGGTCGAAAAAGATACTTGATACAATTTCAATTTTCTTAAATTTACCAAAGCTTGGGCTTCCCTGGTGGCGCAGTGGTTGAGAATCTGCCTGCTAATGCAGGGGACATGGGTTCGAGCCCTGGTCTGGGAAGATCCCACATGCCACGGAGCAGCTGGGCCCGTGAGCCACAATTGCTGAGCCTGCGCGTCTGGAGCCTGTGCCCCGCGACGGGAGGGGCCGCGATAGAGAAAGGCCCGCGCACCGCGATGAAGAGCGGTCCCCGCACCGCGATGAAGAGTGGCCCCCGCTTGCCACAACTGGAGAAAGCCCTCGCACGAACCGAAGACCCAACACAGCCAAAAATAAATAAATAAATAAATAAATAAATAAGAAAATCCTTTAAAAAAAAAAAAAAAATTTACCAAAGCTTGATTTGTGACCCAAGATATGATCTAGCCTGGAGAATGTTCCCTGAACACTTGAGAAGAAAGTGTATTCTGTTGTTTTTAGATGGAATGTCCTATAAATATCAATTAAGTCCATCGTGTCTAATGTGTCATTTAAAGCTTGTGTTTCCTTATTTATTTCCATTTTGCATCATCTGTCCACTGGTGATAGTGTGGTGTTAAAGTCCCCTACTATGATTGTATTGCTGTCAATTTCCCCTTTTATGGCTGTTAACATTTGCCTTATGTATTGAGGTGCTCCTATGTTGGGTGCATAAATATTTACAATTGTTATGTCTTCTTCTTGGATTAATCCCTTGATCATTATGAGTGTCCTTCTTTGTCTCTTGTAATAGTCTTTATTTTAAATTCTGTTTTGTCTGATATGAGAATTACTACTCCAGCTTTCTTTTGATTTCCATTTGCATGGAATATCTTTTTCCATCCCCTCACTTTCAGTCTGTATGTGTCCCTAGGTCTGAAGTGGGTCTCTTGTAGACAGCATATATAAAGGTCTTGTTTTTGTATCCATTCAGCCAGTGTATGTCGTTTGGTTGGAGCATTAATCCACTTATATTTAAGGTAATTATCGATATGTATGTTCCTATTACCATTTTCTTAATTGTTTTGGGTTTGTTATTGTTGGTCTTTTCCTTCTCTTGTGTTTCCTGCCTAGAGAAGTTCCTTAAGCATTTGTTGTAAAGCTGGTTTGGTGGTGCTGAATTCTCTTAGCTTTTGCTTGTCTGTAAAGGTTTTAATTTCTCTGTCGAATCTGAATGAGATCCTTGCTGGCTAGGGTAATCTTGGTTGTAGGTTTTTCCCTTTCATCACTCAAATATGTCCTGCCACACCTTTCTGGCTTTCAGAGTTTCTGCTGAATTATCTGCTGTTAACCTTATGGGGATTCTCTTCTCTGTTATTTGTTGTTTTTCCCTTGCTGCTTTTAATATTTTTTCTTTGTATTTAATTTTTGATAGTTTGATTAATCTGTGTCTTGGCGTGTTTCTCCTTGGATTTATCCCGTATGGGACTCTCTGTGCTTCCTGGACTTGATTGACTCTTTCCTTTCCCATATTAGGGAAGTTTTCAACTATAATCTCTTCAAATGTTTTCTCAGTCCCTTTCTTTTTCTCTTCTTCTTCTGGGACCCCTATAATTGGAATGTTCATGGATTTCATGTGTCCCAGAGGTCTCTGAGACTGTCCTCAATTCTTTTCATTCTTTTTCTTTATTCTGCTCTGTGGTAGTTATTTCCAGTGTTATATCTTCCAGGTCACTTTTCCGTTCTTCTGCCTCAGTTATTCTGCTATTGATTCCTTCTAGAGAATTTTTAATTTCATTTATTGTTTTGTTCCTCATTGTTTGTTTGCTCTTTAGTTCTTCTAGGTCTTTTTTAAACGTTTCTTGTATTTTCTCCATTCTATTTCCAAGATTTTGGATCATCTTTACTATCATTACTCTGAATTCTTTTTCAGGTAGACTGCCTATTTCCTCTTCATTTGTTTGTTCTGGTGGGATTTTACCTTTCTCCTTCATCTGCTGTGTATTTCTTTGTCTTCTCATTTTGCTAATCTTACTGTGTTTTTGGTCTCCTTTTCACAGGCTGCAGGTTCGTAATTCCCATTGTATTTGATGTCTGCTCCCAATGGGTAAGGTTGGTTCAGTGGGTTGTGTAGGCTTCCTGGTGGAGGGGACTGGTGCCTGTGTTCTGGTGGATTAGGCTGGATCTTGTCTTTCTGGTGGGCAGGACTGCATCCAGTGGTGTGTTTTGGGGTGTCTGTGAACTTAGTGTGATTGTAGGCAGCCTCTTTGCTAATGGGTGGGGTTGTGTTCCTGTCTTTCTAGTTGTTTGGCATGGGGTGTTCAGCACTGAAGCTTGCTGGTCGTTGAGTGGAGCTGGGTCTTAGTGTTGAGACAGAGATCTCTGGGAGAGCTCTCGCTGATTGATATTATGAGGGGCCGGGATGTCTCTGGTGGACCAATGTCCTGAACTTGGCTCTCCCACCTTAGAGGCTCAGGCCTGACACCTGGGTGACCACCAAGACCCTGTCAGCCACACAGCTCAGAAGAAAAGGGAGAAAAGAAAAAAAAGAAAGCAAGAAAAAAAAATAAAGTTATTAAAATAAAAAAATATATTATTAAAATAACATAAATAAAAAAGTAATTAAAAAAATAAGACAGCAACCAAAGCAATAAATAAATCCACCAATGATAATAAGCGCTAAAAAAAAAAAAGGACAGACAGAACAGTAGGACGAATGGCAAATGCAAACCTATACAGACAAAATCACACAAAGAAGCATACCCATACATGATCACAAAAAGATAAAAAGGAAAATATGTATATATATATATAAAAAAAGGAAGAGAGCAACCAAATCAATAAACAAATCTACCAATGATAATAAGCTCTAAATACTTTACTAAGATAAACATAAAATTAGATGCATAAAGCAAACCCCAAGTCTACAGTTGCCCCCAAAGTCCACTGCCTCAGTTTTGGGATGATTTGCTGTCTATTCAGGTATTCCACAGATGCAGGGTTCATCAAGTTGATTGTGGAGGTTTAATCCACTGCTCCTGAGGCTGCTGGGAGAAATTTCCCTTTTTCTTCTTTGTTCGCACAGCTCCTGGGGTTCAGCTTTGGGTTTGGCCCTGCCTCTGTGTGTAGGTCACCTGAGGGCCTCTGTTCTTCACCCAGACAGGACGGGGTTAAAGGAGCAGCTGATTCGGGGGCTCTGGCTCACTCAGGCCGGGGGAGGGAGGGGTATGGAATGCGGGGCGAGCCTGCGACGGCAGAGGCTGGTGTGATGTTGCAACAGCCTGAGGTGCGCCGTGTGTTCTCCTGGGGAAGTTGTCCCTGGATCACGGGACCCTGGCAGTGGCGGGCTGCACAGGCTCCCGGGAGGGGAGGCATGGATAGTGACCTGTGCTTGCACACAGGCTTCTTGGTGGCGGCAGCAGCAGCCTTAGCATCTCATGCCCGTCTCTGGGGTCCACGCTGATAGCGGCGGCTCGCGCCCATCTCTGGAGCTCATTTAGGCCGTGCTGTGAATCCCCTTTCCTCATGGACCCCGAAACAACGGTCTCTTGCCTCTTAGGCAGGTCCAGACCTTTTCCCGGACTCCCTCTGGGCTAGCTGTGGCGCCCTAAACCCCTTCAGGCTGTGTTCACGCCGCCAACCCCAGTCCTCTCCCTGGGATCTGACCTCTGAAGCCAGAGCCTCAGCTCCCAGCCCCGCCCATCCCGGTGGGTGAGCAGACAAGCCTCTCGGGCTGGTGAGTGCTGGTCAGCACTGATCCTCTGTGCGGGAATCTCTCCGCTTTGCCCTCCGCACCCCTGCGGCTGCGCTCTCCTCCGTGGCTCTGAAGCTGCCACCCTCCGCCACCCGCAGTCTCCGCCCACGAAGGGGCTTCCTAGTAAGTGGAAACCTTTCCTCCTTCACAGCTCCCTCCCAGAGGAGCAGGTCCCGTCCCTATTCTTTTGTCTCTGTTTTTCCTTTTTTCTTTTGCCCTACCCAGGTATGTGGGGAGTTTTTTGCCTTTTGGGAAGTCTGAGGTGTTCTGCCAGCGTTCAGTAGGTGTTCTGTAGGAGTTGTTCCACATGTAGATGTATTTTTGATGTATTTGTGGAGAGGAAGGTGATCTCCACGTCTTACTCCTCCGCCATCTTGAAGGTCCTCCCATATTATTTCTTTTAATTCTGTACAACAAGGGTCTTGGCAAACTTCTGTAAAGAGCCTGATAGAAAGTATTATAAGCTTTGTAGGACACGTGACCTCTGTTGCAACTATTCAGCTTTGCTGTTTTAACAAAAAAGCAGCTATACACAATATGTAAATAAATGGGTGTGGCTGTGTTCTGATAAAACTTTATTTCTGGACACTGAAATTTGAATGTTACATATTTTTAAAATATTATCAAATATTCTTTAAAAAACTTACTTAACCATTTAAAAATGTGAGAACTATTCTTAGCTCAGAGCTCATACAAAAACAGGCTCTCGGCAGGATTTGGCCCATGGGCTGTAGCTTGCCTGTCCCTGTCCTGATTGTCTGTGTTTAACTGGCAAGGAAGCTGAAGTTAGTGAGAAGTAATTTATAACCAGAATTGGATCTCAGGTCTGGTAGATTCCAAGTTCCATGTTTTTAATCCAAATAACTCATAGCATTAACAATTCTGTTGGGTTCTTGGAATGATTTCCTAATTGTTTCTGGTGTATAAATCCTATTCCCCAATCAGATTGCATGTTTCTCAGAGGAAGACACTCTTTCTTCTGTATGTCTTATTTCCCTCTATAGCAATGATGGGCTTGTAGCAGGCATTCAAAAGTGGCTTAATTGTCCTTCAAACAGTTTATCTGAAGTGACTCAGAACTGTAGGATTTTGGGGAATACACAGCAATCGTATTTCTATTGCCAACATAATTTAGTCCTCTAAAATGCTGCCCTGAAGACTGATTAGAAAAATGATTAAAATTCTAGGTGCAACTCTTATGTCACATTTTTAGAATTCGTGTCATTTTATGCGTTTTCACATGCAAATCTTGTAAAACACAAAAAAGTTTATTTCTCTTCCTTTGTGGGATAAATTGCCCTTTAGTCCCCTAAACCATGGGGGATTTCTTTAATTTCTTGTTTTGAAATTGTGCCTGTGGAGTCAATTAAAGGTGAACGTAGGAGCTTTTAAAACCTAAGAAATGAGTAAATAAATGGAAAATGATTCAAACGATTGGTAATCGTTAATTATGTAGGTAGACAGTCTGTCTTGCTGTCTTGCTGTCTCTCTGTCTCTCCATCTCTCTCCCTAGTTACCTTAAAATTAAAATTCAGATGTGACAAAGTTGTCACAGGGATTTTAACATCTAGAATATAACTGATTGTTTTAACAATGAGAACTGACTTTTTTTTTTTCTTTTTGTCGCTTTTTACTGAGTTACAAGTTGAGATGTTAGCTTTGTTATTTAAGGTACTGGTTATGCAGACATTTTCTGTAAATCAAAAGACCTAAACTACATAGTACTGAGGATTTGGTAAAAAGTATATTTAAAGCAGGTATACGATATGTCACATGCCAGAATACATACCTTTTACAAACACTTCAGCTTTTGATAAAATTTTAAGATGACAACTTAAAAATGTGTGAGTGGATACAATGTTTCAAAATTCTTTTGGAGGGTATGATAGCAGCGAATTGTGAAGTCCACTGGTTTAGGGAATTTCTTTTAAAAGGGTTCCTCTGAGACTGGACTTCTTCAAGATCCCTAATGACTATCTGCCTTTAGAGTCATATGTTTTACTGGACTACCCTCTCCACCTCCACATTTGCTTGAATGGTAAATGTAAGCATAAGAGGATAAAAATGAAATGACACACACACAAGCTATGGTAGTTTTGCAATAAGTCTATTTCACTTTCTGGTATTTGCAGAAAGAGGAAATTTTTTTGATGTTTGTGCTGGATAGGGACATGAAAGGGCTGTTTTGAAGTTTCCCATATTTCAGACATGCAGGAGTATGTTATTGTTAAAAATGGTAAACAGCTGGAGAAGATAACTGCCTTGAACAGCTGGAGAAGGGAGCTAACATAACCCAGTTTAGAAGTCTAGAAACGAAGAAAGCATATTTTCTTAACTACAGTTACCTCAGCAGTATAGATGCATAGTCTATATGCCTATAAAGCAGCCATTCAAGTTTAAAAATAGGTTCCTCTTTGCTTGTTTGTGGGACAAGGCCATGAAAAAAATAAATTGAATAGGTTCTGACCTCAGCAGCTGATTTCCGCAAAATGATAGCAAGGACTGAAGGGAAGAGAAATGAAGTTTGTTTTGGTCTCAGTGAGTCTTCTCAAGGGAGAGTTGGTAGCTAGTTGTATTTCTTTGGAAGGCGACTTAACTTTACTGAGGTTCAGTGAAGGAAGATTGTACTTAATAGAGCCCTGATGTCCCCAAAGAATCAATACTGTTTCCACTTGGCACTTTCAGATTTAAACAAATTATTGTCTTGTGGAGGCACAGCCTTTTCATTAGGTTTTCATGGGGAATAAACTTCATGAATTTGCTGCTGGCTGAGTATGTATTTCCATTAATTAGCAAGGCAGGAAGCAAAGAAGCCAAAAGATGAGCTAGCCTAGGTAAGACTCCAGAGTTCAAGAACCTGACTAAAAGCTACCTAGGTTAACAAAAACAAACTTTTAACTTATACACCATTAAGTAGAACTTCAAGGTCACTCTGGTGGATTATTTGGCCTCAATTTTTTAACTGCAACATCATCACAATCTTCTTGGAAACATACGTATATCTATAACGATACTAAGTTTTTTTGTGGTATAAAGAGGAACCTTTGATTTTAAGAATTTAGGGTTATCTCATTTTGAGAAACCCCAGAATAAGAAAATAGGAAATAAAGACAAATATGGATTTAAAGAATGCATGAACTGAATTTTAGTACGTTTAAAAAATGTGATTGGATTTACAAATAATAATTTATTTTTGACTTGAGAAAAAAATGGATGTTAAAGTCATGTTTACCACAAGTTGAAAAGCTGAAAAATGACAGCCATTTGGAAATAATTTAGTGAAATTGTCTAACATTTTAAAAAATATATGTATGTGGGGATTTCATAATTTAGTCTATATTGAGGAAACCTATTAAACACTGTAATTATAAATTGGTAATTGGGTATAAGATATTGACTTAATCTGCTAGGTATTTGGAAGGTGTTTAGTAAAATTGAATTTCTAATGCTGTAACTTGCCACAATTTGTGAAGGTATAACTCACATCTACTGATTCTAGAGTGTATTTAGTTGAGCTTAGTTTTTTGTTGTGTTTTTTGGCAGAGCTGTTTTTCTTTTGAATTTTAAATTTCATGTCCTAAAAAAGAGAGCGCTGAACAAAGACTACCCTTCACCACTGCTTTTAATGGGTCATGTACCCATTTGTGGCTCAATTTTACAATGTGTTGTTTATTCTTAAAAGGTGATTATGAGGACAGGTAAGTAATAGATTCAATGATTTTTAAGCTACTCAGATGAATTAATTTATAAATTAATATTGTATTAACACTCAAAACTTAAAAATCTTAGTTTATAAGTTTGACATGTCTGTGGCATGCATATTACAGGAAAGACAAATGGTATGTATGTGTATCCACTTAAACATTACACATTTTTTCCTGGGGATCTTGTATTATTTCTTTGATATAATAATATAAAGTTAGGTAAGGTTAAGGACTCATGAAATTATGTTTTTTCCAAGATGAGCAGTAAAGCTGAGATTGGGAAGTTATTTCCTGCTGAATTAGTAATTAAGCTCATTAGCTCTTTCTAACTTACCTGGGGAAGTTCTGTTCAGGACAAGAAAGACAGCATTGGCATGAAAATAAGACCTTAGAAAGGATGAATGTTGGTTTTTTTAAAAATAAATTTATTTATTTATTTTTATTTTTGGCTGTGTTGGGTCTTTGTTGCTGTGTGTGGGCTTTCTCTAGTTATGGCGAGCGGGGGCTACCCTTCATTGCATTGCGGTGCAGTGCACGGGCTTCTCATTGCGGTGGCTTCTCTTGTTGCAGAGCACGGGCTCTAGGTACGTGGGCTTCAGTAGTTATGGCACGCAGGCTCAGTAGTTGTGGCACACAGGCTTAGTTGCTCTGCGGCATGTGGGATCTTCCTGGACCAGGGCTCGAACCCGTGTCCCCTGCATTGGCAGACGGATTCTTAACCACTGCGCCACCAGGGAAGTCCCAGGATGAATGTGCTTGAGAATCAAAGTTTGAAAAGACACAGAATAGCAGTACTGGAAGGAGTTAATGAAGACGTGTAGGTATTAGGGCTCTTGAAAGAATGTTTCCTGCTTAAATGGCTCACAAAATCCAGCATCCACCACTGCCAGAGTGTTTCTATTGGAATGAACTTTACTATCTTTCCCCAAGTCAGTTTATGCAGTCCAGTTCAACTATCATGTCTAGATCTTTACCATGTCTCCACTGGAACTGAAACATGAATGCCATTGACTTTTCAATCTGGTAAATAACATTCATTAAACATTGATTATGCTTTACAGAAATCAGATTTTCTAATCCTCACCATAGCTCCCTAAGGTATATATTGACCAGATCCTCATTTTACAATTGAGGACACTGAGTCATGGAGAGGTTAGGGAAAGAGCAGTGCAGGATTTGAGATCAGGGAGCTCCAGAGCCCACGGTTCTCATCACTGTTTTACTTCAGGAGAAGCACTTGAACAGCTCACCATCTTGTAGAAGAGAAAAGGAAATACGTGCTCATAATATGGTAGGATAAATGCGATCAAAAATAACTGTGCACAAGATGCAGGAATACTACAAAAAAAAAAAAGAAAGAAAAAGGACTGCTAGTATTGCTTATGTGGGTAGTTTTGTGGAAGGACTTTACAGAGCCAGTGATAACCTAGGCAAAGTATTGAGGCTAAAGAGAAGCTTTCCAAGTGGGCCAAGTAGGGATGGCCATTCATAGCTGAGGGAAGAATATACACAAATGCAGGAGGCCTGGCACTACAAGGTGAGTCTGTGTAACTATAAGTATTTAGTTCAGTAATGGTAAATGTAGAATGATGTTAGAGAGGGTGGAGAGACCAGGAGATGAGAATAAAGAGAATGGCAACAAACAGGAGAGGTAGGTCTTCAACTGGAGTAAGGGGCTTCAGCCATTAAAGGGTGAGATTTGTTAATTAGCTAGATTGCTTAGGTAGACATATTTGTGGTGGGCAGATGGGGTGGGTGAGACACCAGTAAGGGGGTCAATATAGGAATCTAACGAAGGGCAATACCAGCTCTGGGGTGGGCGATCAGGTGAATGATGGTGCATCTGTGCTAGAGAATACAACAGCAAGAGCAGGTCAGGGAAGACAGTGAGTTTAGTTATACGATTACTAGTTGAGTCACTTTGGTAGTATTTTTTATTTCCCTTTTGTCTAGAATTTCCTTTAATACACATTTTAATATGCAAGTGTTCTAAATACAGTAGGCCCCCTTATCCTTGATTTTGTTTCCATGGTTTCAGTTACCCATGGTCAACCGCAGTCCGAAAATATTAAATGGAAAATTCTAGCAATGAACAGTTCATCAGTTTTAAATTGTGCACCATTCTGAGTAGCGTGGTCAAATCTCCAGCCTTCCTGCTCCATCCCGCGTAGGACGTGAATCATCCCTTTGCCCCGCGTATCCTACATGTTAGTCACTTAGTCCTCTATGTTATCAGATCAACTGCCCTAATTTCACTTAATAATGGCCCCAAAGCACAAAAGTAGTGATGCTGGCAATTTGGATATACCAAAGAGAAGCTGTAAAGTGCTTTCTTTAAGTGAAAGGGTAAAAGCTCTTGACTTAATAAGGGAAGAAAATAAAATTGTATGCTGAGGATGTGGTAAGGAAGAATCTTCTATTCTGAAATTGGGAAGAAGGAAAAAGAAATTCATGCTAGTTTTTGCTGTCACACCTCAAACTGCAAATATTATGGCCACAATGCCTGATAAGTGCTTGGTTAAGATGGAAAAGACATTGAATCTGTGCAATAAGATATTTTGAGAGAGAAAGAGAGAAACCACATTTATTAGAGTATATTGTTATAATTGTTCTATTTTACTATTAGTTATTGTTGTTAATCTTTTACTATGCCTAATTTATAAATTAAACTTTATCATAGGTATGTATGTATAGGAAAAAATAGTATAGTGTTTGGTACTGTCTACGGTTTCAGCCATCCACTGGGGATCTGAGAACGTATTCCCCGTGGATAAGGGGGGCTACTGAATTGACTCTGAATGATCTATTTTGTGGGGACAGATACTAAGGGGAGCCAGTGTTAAAAACCAAACAGCCTCTCTCTGTTTGCACACCGAGACTTCAGAGTTGTCTAAAGAAGAATCAGAACAGTCTGAGTAAGTGTCTCCAGCTCTGCTCATATATAGTCAGATCCAAGATATAAAAGGAGGGGACAGGGAGTAGCAGCTATAGCCTCTATAGTTGGCAGCATGCTTTCTGAGTTGAAGACCAGTCCTTCTTTAGCTGCTGTTAATGCTGATTATACAGAAAATTGCACAACACTTCACTTTGGTTTGGCCAATTGAAATGCCCTTTTAGGAAACGAGTGGCATTACCAAATTGGTCAATTCCTAGATCGGTGCAAATCTGAGAGTTCTTTTGCTGCAGACAGTGGTCCTATCATTTCAGTGCAGTCAATTAGCAGAGGTAATATGAAAATGTCCAGCTCTGCGATAGAACGCAAATAGACTTTGGATGATTATTAAGCAGTTTTCTTATGTGTTCCTTCCTTGCTGGACTTAAAGGCATTAGGATTTGAATCCTGCCCACACTCACTGTATAGAGCATATGTTGTTCTCTCCATCTTTATTGCTATTCATATTGAGGTCAATTATGAGCTGCTGTTTAATGTCACCATGAAATTGTTCAATTATTTTCTCTCAGCATCTAAGCAGCTATCCTCAAAGGGATTTAGGAGGAGTCGTATTAATACTGAGGAATTCTTAGGAAGCCAGTAGCCCTAGATGGTTCTCCTTTTGTGTTTCACCCCTTCTCAATTTTGAGATCTAAAATGCCTGATAAGTTGTTAATGAATAGCTTAGTATTCAATCTCCTCTTCAGTTAATATTGGGGAAAATAAACATAGTTCCTTTCCTTGGTGGTAAAGTCATAATTAAAAGAGAGAAGCTGTATCTTTGCCACTTCCCCCTCTTCCCTCATAACTAGACTCTTCTGGAGCCCCAAGGGCTTGTGTTTATTCCTAACTAGGGAATTTTCTTTTTCCATTTTAATGTTGAAGTGGAGGGAGGGGAGAGGTAAAACATTTTATTTTTCTCAGTGAATCACAATTATCTTTGTTTAATGCCAGTTTTTTTGTTTGTTTGTTTGTTTCAGTTTACAAGTAAAATAGCCTTGGATCTCTTTTACTATTGTCATGATTTGCAGGGAGATGCACAGAGAAATATTTCAATAAAGAAAAAAATGTCAATGCTTACTAAGAAATATCTCATGTTCCAATTACTCCTTTTTTTCTCTGTAGCTTAGTTTGGGTTTCCTGAAGTCAGTCCAGTTGCTCCTCACCATTTTATGCTTGCTCTTCACTCTGGGATTTCATTATCTCTAGAGCAATGCAAAACTAGCAAAGTGTTTCTCTGAGGCATTTCAATTACTTTATTTATTCATCCAAACTATTATGCGCAAGGTACGGTGCTAGATGTTCTTGGGTGAAGGGGCATAACTGGATGGATCAGCCAAGGACCCCATTTCAAGGAGTCTGTGGTGTAACTGAGGCAGTACACATGTAAAGGGCTAACTCTAACACAGGGCTGAATGAACTAAATGTTATAAGAGGATGTTGGGCTGCAACCCACAGGCCTACAAGGCCTGTACTTGCCCAGTTTAAGACTGAAGAAAGAGCCTGGAGTCAGCAACAGAGACATCAATGGCTTAAATGATGGGGGATCATTACCTTCCTAAAGCAAGGGCCTGGAAATGTGGCAGACGATGGGCAGGACGTGGTGGCAGTCTTTGCTGGTGGGGGGAGTGGGGCGGCCACCAGTTACAAGGGGAATTGATGTCAGGTTGGCTCAAGGGTTACCAGGGAAACCAGGAGAGGGGCACGCCCCTCACCTCCTCTTTAATAAGCTAACAGGTGGAGATGTTCTGATGTAAAGTTAGAACACTCCTTAGCTGGGGTGGGATAAGTATGTAGGAAGGTCAGTCATGTGGGTAGGGTGTATGTGAAGCAGGTGCAGAGGGGATGTACCAAGAGCAAGAGAACAGCCACCTTGAGTGGCCTGACCATACAGAGCAAACAAAAGGCTGTGCGAGAACAAAGGAAGGGTTCTCAAAGAGATAACTTCATGGAAGAAGAAACCTTTGAGCTGAACCTTGAGAGTAAGAAGATATTTTACAGGTAGCCTGGGGCTGAGCATTCAGGCTGAGGGAGTGCCATAGCAGTCACGAATGTCGTTACACTCTATGATTTCATCTTCTTAACCATTCTCTGCCACTGCTTTTGTCCTGGTCTTCAGGATTCTCCTCTTTCCTATTGTTGTACTGCTCTTCCAGTCTCATTCATTTTTTTTTAACATCTTTATTGGAGTATAATTGCTTTACAATGGTGTGTTAGTTTCTGCTGTATAACAAAGTGAATCAGCTATATGTATACATATATCCCCATATCTCCTCCCTCTTGCATCTCCCTCCCACCCTCCCTATCCCACCCCTCTAGGTGGACACAAAGCACCGAGCTGATCTGATCTCCCTGTGCTATGCAGCTGCTTCCCACTAGCTGTCTGCTTTACGTTTGGTAGTGTATATATGTCCATGCCACTCTCTTACTTTGTCCCAGCTTACCCTTCCCCCTCCCTAGTCTCATTCATTTTTTATCTCTTTCTCCATATTGCTACCATAGTAAGCTCTATAACTTACTAGTTTCATCCTGTCTCCCCTGCTTGTTAAGTACAATAGTATACCACTGCCCCCCAAATAAAGCCTGAGATTCCTGTCTTAGTATATGATGCCTACCATGGTCTGATAGATACCTATGTCTGCCATTTCATGTCTTTCTGCAGTCTAACTCAGGATCACCTATTTGGCAAGCATCTGTTTACACCTATTTGTCTTTCGCCTTTAATGCTTTCTTCTCTCATCTGCCTATCAAATACTAAGTTCAATCACTTCCATCACTGTTATAGTTAGAGGTCAAGACCTGGTTGCTCAACTAGTACTGCAGGCTAGTGTGAATGGAGCGGGAAAGTAACAACCTGAAATGGTGCTTAACCAACCTTATTCATATCTAGTTGTGCCCATCTTACCCTCAGCGGTAGAGATTTTTTTTGGGGGGGGAGGGGTTGTTGGTGTTAATTTATCAGTAAATAGAATTTCCAGCTTTAATGATTATTTATGTATCTTTTAGTCATAATAATGAAGCCGATTCTAGAATAGGTTAATTTTGAAGAAAGAGCTTAAGAAATGAAAGAACAAAGGATTGGGGGAACAAGACCTATCTGTGGGGAATATTAGTTGAAAGGGAGAAAGTGGCATGGTAGAGGGTATTTCTAACATCCACACATCCCTTACTAAGAAAATATGTATTTATTTGGTCCTCAAGTTAAAAGTTGGATTCATTCAATAATTACCGAAAAAAGACCAATTGCAAGACACTGGTACATGCTTGATCTGGGGCCTCTGCCTGTTTTTTTTTCCTGTGTTGACTCTTTTAATGGATCCTGGTAAACCCATGCCAGTGATTGAGAGAAACCATGTAAAAAGCTAATTTGGAAATCAACTCAGAGAACTTTGCAAGGCTCAGTTTATTTCCTCTTTATGCTTCAGCTCACTCAGTGCTTGATCCACTTGGTTTCTTGTGGTGTTGGCTCTCCTTTCTGATCTGTTTAGGCCTGGTTATTGGTTATTGCATTTCTGTGCCATTCACTTGACAGGTGGGAGGTCCATTGCTCTGACCTAAACTGGCTCACAGACCCGCTGCAGACCTGCAGCAACTTCTAGGCTCTGTCCACCCAGGGTGGGGTGGGTTGATCAGACAGAGATGTTCAGGGCAGATTTGTGGATTATGTGGACTGACCAACCAGACCTAAGTTAACTTTAAGCCAGTTGCCTTCATTGACTCTTCTCTCCACTCAACAATTAATGAGTTATGTTTGACCTTTGATTAGAGAAGAATATTTAAATTTTATTGCATAATATAAATAGACTGTTTTGTTCTCTTCAGGGGACTCCATACAAATGCAGATATTCCATTTGTTAAAGGAAAAGTGTGCATATATGTATGTTTTTTCTTTTTTCCATACGGTGATCATACTTTTCTTTCTTGAAGTTTATGTAATATTACTATCATTCCTCTTCTTTGGGTATTTTTTTAATCTCTCTTTAAAAAGTAATCAAACTTCTTTTTTAGTATATGAATTTTAATCTACTATGGTGTTAGGTCATAGAGGAACCAGACTAAGAGGACATAAAAAGAAGAATATTTTTTAAAAATTACTTCTTAATACATTAAGGGAAAAGAACTAAAATAATACCACCAAAGTGGAATATCCAGTGACCCTGAAGTTACCAAAGTTCTCAGTGTGTGATACCCATTCTTCAGGATGATACCTCTCAGAAGTCCCTTTACTGTTTTTTTTTTTTCCCCTCCAAGCGGAGAGCAAGTAATATTATACCAGGAGAGGTAAGTGATGCTGATCCTTTTCTTCACCAGTGTTATATCTAGATTGCCTTTTAATAAAAATGGGGACTGAACCCTTTAAAGGGAGACATCTAGTCACCCTGGAATATATTATGTCAGGACTTGATTCCCTAAAACCAGGAAGTCAGTGTGCCCTTGTGCTTATCTGATGCCTTCATGCTTTGTGATGAGAAACTCCTTTACTTCCCAGATTTGTGATCCAACTGGTTCTTCTTCCTGTAACTCAGGGAGTCACAGTGCTATTCTAGGACTAGACTGCAGGATATTCGGGAAAGTGCCATCATTTGCCGGCTGCTGGAAATATTTGGCTTTAAATCAATTTCAGTAAAAGTCCTGACCAAAGACCAATGGCTGCATTTTGGCTTAATCAATAATGAAAGTTAAATATGGCTTTAGATTTTTTTTTGCCTCCAACTTCTTATTTAGGTAATAGTAATAATAAATAGTATATTTATATTGATGGATATAGTATATCAGAAAATTATACTACTTGCTTTAAAAAATACTGACACCATTTATGTTGATTCTGAAACACTTAGGAAGTATCAATAGGCAAAGAGGTCATTACCTGTTATCATTCAAAAATACCACTTTTGTGAATATTTTAGTATATGTTCTTTTAGTATATGTTCTTTTAGTCATTTCTCTCATTTAAAATGGTCCAGAAAAGCTTTCCAAAAATTTCTTTCTGAACCAGAGGTCTGATCACATTATTGCTTAACTCAAAAAACGTTACTTGCCTTTCCTTGCCTATAGAATAGACTCAGGTTCCTTGGCTTGGCTTTTAAAACCTTTCATGGCTTTCTGACTATCTCCCTTAAACCTTCTGACCATCATCTGGTCTCTGTCATTTTAACAGGTACTGCTTTGCGTACTTGGTCCCTTTGTCTCAAATGTCCTTCCCCCATCATTATCCATCTTGCTAAGCCTATTCAAATCCTCCTTCCCTCAGAATGTCCTCATTTAAAATTAATGCCTTGCTTCACTCTGTTTCACAACTCATTTCTCTCTATTTTGAGCATCTTTCTCAGTCAGCCTTACTTTAGCTTTGTGTTTGCATGCCTGCTTTCTCCACTAGATTTTAAGTCTGGAGGGAGGGAATTATCATTCTCACACTTTGTTGTGATGACTTGTTTAATGTCAGTTTTTTCCACTCTCCTATAATCCAAATAAAGACAGGGGCCACCTTTATAGCTCCAACACAATGCTCCTGTTGGTTGGGCATATAAATAGTTCAGACTCAACAATATTTGGGTCCCATTTACCCTTGTGTTGTTTGCAGTTCCTAGCACGGTGCCTAGAACTTAGTAATGCCTAAGAGATATTGGTTGAATTAAATTATTTGTTATTGCCCACAAATAAGGAGCAGGCATGGGTCAAACATCAAAGTGCTATGACTTGTCCAAATTCTTTGGAACATTTTCAAAGGAAATAAGCTCATTACTTTGAAACTTACTCAGGAGTATATAGCATTTTGAATAGAAATACAGTAAGTAAATATTATTCCAGGGAGCAGTGGGTATTACAGGGTGTTCTTAGTAACCTCAGTAGCCACCATAAACTTTTGAGACGTTATTGCTCTTACTATTTTTGTTTTTGGTTCAGCTGACCACATCATCATTAAAATTGGATCAATAATTGTGTCATCAGCTACATTCCAGACAAAGTACTACCCATTTACTTAAGAAGACCACTCAAGTCTGCCTTCATTATTTTGAGTTTTATTGGTCATTTTTGTCATTTGCTTAGGTCTTCCACAATTCATGGTACTTTTTCAGATTTTACCTATTACGGTTAGAGTTATCTTTCCAAGTCTACTTTTGGATAGAAAATGATTTAACTTGTTTTGGTTGCTCTCTAAGTGACATTGAAAGGTACATAATTTTCTCACTCTTTCTAGGATCCTAAGAAATAGTACATTTTATTTTATGTCACAGTGTGCAGTCTCCTCAGTCTCTCTTCCTTTGTTTGTTGGGTTTTTCTTTTAATTAAAAAAAATTACACCTGGTTATATTTTTTCCTTATTCTTCCTTCTTTTTTCATTTACTTTCTGGAAAACTAATTGAGAAAAGTTAGTCTTCAGATCTGTCTGAAAAAAAAAAATTCTTATTGAAATCTATTCTTTTGCATTCTTTAAAATGAATGCCCCAGATTATTGTTTTCTCATGGGGCAAATACAATTATGATAGACTGTTAGCTATGTTGTATTAGCAAAAGTGCATGTAATTGAGAAAAAAATGGAAAGAGTGTGAGTGGTTCTATCCCTTCTTCTAAAGACTGAACTGGCATCTGCCTTCAACATTGGTGGCATTTTCTGGGTCAGGGTCATGTGCTATTTAATAAATTCTGACTTTTAGGTAATAAGGAGTGATTTGTATTCAGTTGTTATAAAACACCCTGTATTTTAAAAAAATGTCTGTTGATTCAACATTCTCTACAACCATTTCTAATGTAGCCTAGTCCTTTAATTTCCAGTTATCTTCGGCAATTATTTCTTGAGTGCTTAAAATATACCCAAACTGAGGTGGACTCTCAGAGGGGTACAAATGGAGTGTAAGAAGTTGCAATTAGAGAAATTTTCATCTGCATTTTTTCTTTAGTTGCACTGTTCTTGCTTTCTTAGTATATGATTGCCTTTTTCCTTTCCATAGCAGTCTGCTTTTCTCTCACACTTGTCTGGTTAAAATTGTGCAAAAGGGGCTTTGAAACAAACAGTATTGCAAAATATAACTTTCAGTCAAAGTCTGAGCTTTAAGTTTATAATTTTTCCTTTGCATTTTGGAATTTCGAATATTTTATCACCCTATTTTTTTTAACATCTTTATTGGAGTGTAATTGCTTTACAATGGTGTGTTAGTTTCTGCTTTATAACAAAGTGAATCCGCTATACATATACATATATCCCCATATCTCCTCCCTCTTGCATCTCCCTCCCACCCCCCTATCCCACCTCTCTAGGTGGTCACAAAGCACCGAGCTGATCTGATCTCCCTGTGCTATGCGGCTGCTTCCCACTAGCTATGTATTTTACATTTGGTAGTATATATAAGTCCATGCCACTCTCTCACTTCGTCCCAGCTTACCCTTACCCCTCCCCGTGTCCTTAAGTCCATTCTCTACATCTGCATCTTTATTCCTGTCCTGCCCCTAGGTTCTTCAGAACCATTTTTTTTTCTTATTTTAGATTCCATATATATGTTTTAGCATACGATATTTGTTCTTCTCTTTCTGACTTACTTCACTCTGTATGACAGGCTCTAGGTCCATCCACCTCACTACAAATAACTCAATTTCGTTTCTTTTTATGGCTGAGTAGTATTCTATTGTATATGTGCCACATCTTCTTTATCTATTCATCTGTCGATGGGCATTTAGGTTGCTTCCATGTCCTGGCTATTGTAAATAGAGCTGCAGTGAACATTGTGGTACATGACTCTTTTTGAATTATTGTTTTCTCAAGGTATAGGCCCAGTAGTGGGATTGCTGGGTTGTATGGTAGTTCTATGTTTAGTTTTTTAAAGAACCTCCATACTGTTCTCCATAGTGGCTGTATCAATTTACATTCCCACCAACAGTGCAAGAGGGTTCCCTTTTCTCCACACCCTCTCCAGCATTTATTGTTTGTAGATTTTTTGATGATGGCCATTCTTACTTTTGTGAGGTTATACCTCATTGTAATTTTAATTTGCATTTCTCTAATGATTAGTGATGTTGAGCATCCTTTCATGTGTTTGTTGGCAATCTGTATATCTTCTTTGGAGAAATGTCTATTTAGGTCTTCTGCCCATTTTTGGATTGGGTTGTTTGTTTTTTTGATATTGAGCTGCATGAGCCGCTTGTAAATTTTGGAGATTAATCCTTTGTCATAATCCTTTGTCAGTTGCTTCATTTGCAAATATTTTCTCCCATTCTGAGGGCTGTCTTTTCATCTTGTTTATGTTTTCCTTTGCTGTGCAAAGGCTTTTAAGTTTCATTAGGTCCCATTTGTTTATTTTTGTTTTTATTTCCATTTCTCTAGGAGCTGGGTCAAAAAGGATCTTGCTGTGATTTATGTCATAGAGTGTTCTGCCTATGTTTTCCTCTAATAAGAGTTTTATAGTGTCTGGCCTTACATTTAGGTCTTTAATCCGTTTTGAGTTTATTTTTGTTATCACCCTATTTTTGATTGGAACTTTTGTTGAATACTTTTTAAAAGAAGGTGTTATACTAAGGTTCTAGTATGGTAATGGACTACTGCTGACAATAGCCTAATCAAATATCATTCTTTGGATTTGTGAATACAAATCAAATTCCTAACAAATTTATGGCTGGTCAAAATGCTGACATTCTGACAAATTAGAAGTCTGTAGCCTAATATAAGCCTAACCCTACTTATTTATTACATAAAAGAGATATATAGGTTTCTTCAAAATAATTTACATTACATGGAAATAATAACATACCTGTCATTTTTTACCATTTTAGATTGATGCTCAAATGTCACAGCATTATACATCACTGCTAATTCTTGGAACTGTGTAGCATATGCTGTGTTTATTTCTAGGGTTTTATACCTGTACTTTAAGGTTTGAAATCACATCAAGTGAGTTTATTCACATTCATTCTTAATTACTTGATTCTAGTAGAACTGTTTAAGGGATGCCTCATGTTTGGTATGTGTGAAATGAAAGGTGATATAGAAATACAGTATTGTGGGGTAGCTTCTGTGTAATTTTGGCTCACTGGAATGGCAGTTGGGGAATGGCAAAGGCTAATACTCAACAGATGGCAAAGTCCTAAAACCTATAATAATGGTTGCAGTTATTTTCATTACTGTCGTTTGATGACACATACAATAGTGTGAAAAGGCTTGAACTGGGTAATCACAGTAAATATACTCAAAGGGACCAGATGCATTTCAAACAATCAAAACGGTGATGGATATTCAGGCTGAGTGCCACTTCTGCACATACTCTAGGTGCATTTATTGCTAGGAATTAGAAGCAACATGACTTGTCACAGAGAGGAGCTCCATTTCCCCTTTTAGTAATAACAAGCAACAAAAATTGACATCTGTTGTAACACAGACAGATTATTTCACATCCTTTATGATTGTGTGTCATTACCATGCATATAAATTTAGTTTGCAGATGTTCAATGTCAGAGATCAAAATACCAATTTTGCCCACGAAGGAGTTGCAATGGATACCAAAAACCTAATCACTTTTGCAAATAGATAAGTTAAATCTTTTAGAGAGAGGACAATAACAATCAAATGAGATGAGGAAGAAAGAGCATCAAAGGCATCAGAAAGGGATGTGTGGAAGTTTCAGAAGATCTTAATAGTTTTATTTCCAGCTCTGTAAAAGCACCTCTTCTTGATTTTAATTTGCAGAGACTGTAGTCTGAGATACCTTTGTTATTCTCTTCAGTACAATGCGTAAAACGAGGCCATATTTTTTTCCTTGAAAGACAGATTCTGCAATTCTGGAACACTAATTAGATTGTCTTTGAATATTTATAATCCTTCCTGTGTTAAATATGTAAAAATAGTTCTTGGTGATTGCCTGTGGGGTCAGGGTGGCAATGACCTACAATGATGCTATTAAACACCATACAACAGACAAGCTTACATTTTGAGGTGTTCAGTACTCAATTTAAAATCAGTTTGTTCTATGTATATTTTACTTTAAATTTTAGGAAACGTGGAGAGAAGATGAGAAGGAAGCTTTTTATATTTTGAGGTACAATATAAAATATCTAAGAATACAAAAATAATTATACTTTATGGGAAACACTTCTCCTTTTCCCCAACCCCAAGCAACCTCAAACCACAAACAACTTCAATGAAAGGAAAGAAACCCAAGTCACTTATTTTAACAATCTTGTCCCTGCTTCAAAGGCACTGTTAACAATGTGGATATATTTTGCATTTGCCTCTGGGGATTTACCACTCAATATTAAAACACTTCCCACTGTGACATTTTTTAAACTGTCTCTTTCCTCTGCTGAGCTAACAGCATAATGGGGATCAAGAAAACAGTCTGGTACAAGCACAACATAAAATCCCTCCCAGGCATTGGAAGCTAAGACATGGTGTTTGCCCCTCTTTTTATAATAGGCAAACGTACAGGACTGCTGCCCTCTCACACTCTGCCTTTTCAAAGCTTGTTAAATGAATTGGCTCTGTTATACAGTAAATTTGAAATATTTACACAGGGTCCTTGGTTCAAATCTAAGTGTATATCCTATTTGATCAGTGAATATGTATAGAATAGTATGTGTAAATCAAGAAGTGATACTGATGACAATATTTGAAGAAGCTATGAGGTCATAGAGTTGGTAAGAACCTGTGATTACATGAGGAGAACATGTAGGTCCTTGGAATATTGAAGAAGATCTGCTTTCTTTTTCTTAGATATTTTTCTATCTTGAGAAGTAGAATGCTACCTTTAATGACTATTTTCTTGTGTTTTTGGGGTATAATCTATTTTAAGTAAATTTAATAATCTGAAGACATATTTTATTGAACAATTTTACTTGGGGCTTTGATTCTGGTTTGTTCTGGTGCCAAGAAATTTAATGATATAGTAAATATTAATAAAATTAATTCAAAGAAGTTTGAACCTGAGCAGTGTGAAATCACATTGGGTCATTTTAAATTTAGTAAAAATGATTGACCTATCTGTAATTAATACATACTTGTATGTATTATTGCTTAAATAGGTATTTAAATTTTACATGCTCTGGATAATTTTAGCTTAAATGAGTTAAAAGCACAATTTAATTAAGACCAGTGAGATTCTGAAAGAATGCATTTTGTTTCATACTTCGCCTGGATGGTGTCTGTCTTTACAGTACTCATTTACCAGTGACAAATAAAAAAGTCAATAAAGCCCTGTTTCCATCAGCTAGACTAATGAACTTCATTAGTTGATCATGTTATCAGTATAATTACTACATACTACATTTTGCCCTTGGTTATTAATGCAATAGACTTCTGCAACTTATTCTTAGGAGAACTGGCTAGGAAGACAAGAACTCGGTTTAGCTCTGAAAATAACCTTGGCTCTTTAAAAACTCACCATTAAATCCTCCAGGAAATACTTTGGATATTCCACATACCTAGTTGCAGTAGTTTAGACACTCTCCTTTGGAACTGTTTTGCTAGACAACTTTGTTTTGTTATGGTTGACTATGCCTTTATGAGGTGATGTGGTGGGTTGAATTGTGTTCCCCAAAAGATATGCTGAAGTCCTAACCCCTGGTACTTGTGATGTGAACTTATTTCGAACTAGGGTCTTTGTAGATGTAAATTAAGATGGGGCCATACGGGAGTAGGGTAGACCCTTAATCCAATATGACTAGTGTACTTATCAGAGGAGAAGAGACAGAGGGAGAATGCCATGTGGTGACAGAAGCAGAGATTGAAGTGATACGGCTGCAATCCAGAGTGCCAAGGATTGGCAGTGACCACCAGGAGGTAGAAGGAGGTAAGGAGGATTCTACCCAGAGTCTCAGAGGGGGTATAGCCCTGCCAACACATTGATGCTGGACTTCTACCTCCCATAACTATGGGAGAGTAAATTCCTGTTGTTTTAAGCCACCCAGTTTGTGGTACTTTGTTACAGCAGCCTGAGGAAACAAATACAGATTTCTTACTTGAATTGTTAACCAGCAATTGTTAACTGCTGAGCTAGCAAGGAGGAAGTGCTCAGCTATTCTCAGGGATAAATGGGAGACTCAGAAGTCGTGTTGTTCATCAGGACAAACTCTCAAAAATGAGTGAGATTTATATCAGAGTAATAGAAATGAGGGTAGTGGCAAGGAAGGGGCAAGAGACGGAGAAACAGAGGTAGAATTAAAATACAGAAATTGGAGTAAGTTATTCAAGTGAAAAAGCCTTTTCTGTGCCTTTAAAATGTATGGGGGTTTTGTCTTTTTTGATATGCCTCTTTGAAAACTTGGAAGTTTTTCACGCATTACACATTGCTGTTGACAAAACTACCCCACCATAAAACTACCACAAACTTCAGAGAAAATGAACCCCAAATAAAAATATGTTTTTGATGTGATATGAATGGCAAATGATTACAAATAATTTTAGTAATTTATATATAAATCCAATGAGTCATATTTTGCGATTGACAGTTACACTAGGGGAGTTTTGGGTCACATTTAAAAATCACTTGTATAGGTGACACAGCATTAAAATGAGAGCCAGAGAAATAAAAAATATATATATATAAGTTTTATTTTATTAATTTTTATATTACATTATTTATATTTATTTACAAATAAATTATTTATATTTATATATATATATATGTATAATTTAACCATATATCAGTCCAAAGATATAACTCAGGCTTTCTAATCTTTCTAGGTATAGTTGATGTCCATGCTAGCTAGCTAAGCTAGGAAAAGCTTAGAAACTCATATGTAAGCAACTAAAAAACCAAAAACATCCTTTTGATGATTCTTCAACCTTTTACTCTAAAACTAGGGCAGTCATCATAAATAAGAGCTTTACAGCTCTTCTCTTTGTAGATGGAGAATGTAACAATTAGGAAACAGTCTAAAAGATTGTCAGTGGGAGGAGGAAGGAAGAGAAACACAAGCCTAAGCTAATTCATGGAATTGCCTCAAATAACAAGAAGCTGGTGTCATGCAAACAGATCTTCTGGGGGGGGGTGGGGTGGGGGGAAGAGATTGGGGTTATGACTGTGCAGTACTTTGAGATACTCTCAGAAGAGCTTAAGGGCAAAGATGTTTCATGGTCCAAAGTACATTCTTATTGGTGACATTTTGGACAGTTATCTTTGAACTAATATTACAAAGGAAAATCCTTATCACCTGTGTAATCCTCCATTGTGTACCTGGATTTTACTGGTCTCATGATTTTATGTAAGCCAAGAATGAGCTCTACATGATACAATTTCTGCCAAGCTCTGGGAGCTATTTTTTCTATTAATGCATCATAACAGAGACTGTAGTTTTCTGATTTTGCAGTTGTAAGGGAGAACTATCTTTGTCTTTTACTTTATGCTAGGAAAAGGAAAAACATTTCTGCAGTTAAAATAAATGAGGATGATTATTTTTGCCCTTAAGACTTTCAAATCCCTTGGTGAAGAAGGCGTTGCACTATTAAAATTTACTTGTTTGATTTAGAAGTATTGCTGTTGGACATGGTGAGAGTTTTGAAGTTTAATTTTGATTTATTTGCTTGCTAGAGTGATAGCTTTGAAGAGATCATAACATTTTATTTTAATATTGCTATCAGTAATAAATGTACTTTATAGCTTTTTTGAGACAGTTTGGTTGCAATTTCACATTTGGCTATCAGCATTAAGAGAGATGATTCCAATTATGGGAGGTGGCAAGTATTTCTCTTTGAGCTTTCTAAAAAGAGCTGAGTGCTTATCTATGAACCAAAGCATAGCTTGACATATACAGCTGTATGTGATTCAAGCACTCTCCATGGTACAACATGAAGGTTGAATTAGATAGTAATTTACATTTCAATGCCATTTTATACACCTATAAACATTCTCCCCATTTGTTTTTAATTCATTAGTGTCTATTTCTAAATCTTCATTCCCATGATTATATCACCCTTGGCTTGTTAGGAGTACAGGCACGATACTTATAACTTTTTGATTGAAGGCCAGATAGCTATCTACATGATATGATTTGATGGGTTCTGTGAGTTCCCTTTTACCCCAAATCTCTCTCTACCAGCCAGTCCGAGGGCTTATGGTCCCCCCCGCCCAATTTTCCTTTGAGTTAAATAATTTTGTCTTCAGAAAGCATCTTAAAAAAATAAATGTGTTACATGGGAGAGACAATCATCATACACAGATTACCTGCCAGAAATCAAATCTCTGAAGAAATGGGCATAAAACAAGAATCTTGACAGAGGAAAGAAGACAACACGGTGTGCATGGTGGATCACTATGAGTAGTGGTTAGTTGAAGGAATTGCAGTGGAGGGTTCTGAGTCACCAGGATTCAGTGTGAGAATCCTACATGCTTGGTGGGAGTTTGTGAAGGAAGATGCTAAAAAAGGGAAAGTAAAATAAAGACTATGTTCTGTGCCTTGATCTTTGTGGCACAATGATGTTTTCAATATTATAAGTGGTCACTTAGTTATAAATTCCACTCATATTGGAATTTATAATTTTGTTACAGTTAAATCAAATTCATGGCTAAGTGATGATGGGAGCCTTGGTTAGCTAGTAGATGCAGCTATCCAACCACTCAGTGTCTGCTTCTCAGCAGGGTTTTGTTGTTTGACCTAGTACTGCAAAGTCTACAATAATATGGAAAGTTATTTTGTGGTGTCAGGAAATTCTCAGCACACATGTTACTCAGGAAGAGAATGTAATTGCAGAATAAGTCAGATGTACTTATAAACATTTCAAAATTGTGAATTTCTTGAAGTTTTCAAGATAATAAAGAATAACAAGAATGATCCCCTGGGAATCCAGGGTGTTACAAAGGTAAGCGAGTATGTGGAGTTTATTTTATAGGCATGTTCATCATTTGAGTTTCTATTCTTTATTTTCTTTCCCTTCCCTTCCCTTCCCTTCCATTCTTACTTCCTCCTCCTTTTCACTCTTTCTTTCTTCCTTCCTTCTTTTTCCTTTTTGAATATTTATAGTGATATAATCAACCAGCTCAGGGATTTTGGCTGTAATAAAGGATTTTTTGGTGAATTCCTGCTTTTCTGTCATTCTCTCAAAAATTGCTGTGAGGAGAGGAGATAGAGTAATGGCTTATAGGAGCACTAAAGAGAAACTTTCCTTGCCTTGTAATTTCACAAGTGTTCCAATGCTATCACATTATATCTACGAAAGTATTGACTTGGACAATTTTGCCAAGAGTAAATTAATAGGCATTTATATTTCTTAGGTTATAAAACAAACAAATCAGTTCTGCAGCCTCACAGTAACTCTTGCTTCCACTTCTGTTACAATTCAAAGGGAATATTTAAAATATTATATGTTTATGTCTTGATTTTTCTTTTTTTTGATATTAGATTACTACTTAATTTGTTAGTATTCTGTTTTCACAGTATGTCTCATTCATTCATCAAACCCTTTCCCCAGTCTGGAATCATTAACCTTGCTTTGTAGATAAAGAGACTTGGAGGTCAATAGTCTTGGCAAATGTTCTGTCCACTCACTGTTATTGCTGATAATAGATAAAAGTATTGGAAACAATGCAGCTTTATTTCCTTGTTACCTTGCCCAAAGTTAGGCCTCAATTATGCACCAGAGGACTATATGCTGCAATGAAGCTGCATAAACTAAATAAACCATAATAAAGATGATCAGTGTGTTGCCAAATTACAGATATGTATGTGTTTTTACCTGTAGCTATATAGATATGTGTCTATGTTTATATCATGTATGTTTGCATTTTCATGCTGCTATTACTTTGTATTTGTTTAGGTGGTTAAGAGCACATGATCCTGCGTTTTCCTTAGTGTATAGCTTTCAGAGGTTTTTTTCGTTATTAGCTCATTATTATTTTTTTTTAACATCTTTATTGGAGTATAATTGCTTTAAAATGGTGTATTAGTTTCTGCTGTATAACAAAGTGAATCAGTTATACATATACATATATCCCCATATCTCCTCCCTCTTTCATTTCCCTCCCACCCTCCCTATCCTACCTTTCTAGGTGGTCACACAGCACCGAGCTGATCTCCCTGTGAGATGCTAGCTCATTTTTTTTACATAACCGATTTTAATAATTATAGTCATGTGTTAAAGTATGTGCACACTTGTTTCTTCAGCCATTTTAAATGCTAGCAAACTCAGTAACTCAAAAGCTTTCAAACATAGTCTGTTGTCCAGGGCTTTCATGGTGCATGTCAACAAAGAGAATCTCTGTGCTCACTCAATTTGCAAACATCTGGAGGAAAATAATGTGATAATTAGGAGGCAACATGAGTTCATCAAAAACAAATCATGCCAAACTAACTTAATTTCTTTCTTTGATTTCTTAACAAGCTGAGTGGGAACAGAGTGGTATTTTTATTATAGAAAGTCAATTGATGTAGCTTCTGAACAGTCTAAACAGACCTAAGGAAAATGCCGGTGAGGTAAAATGACTAGCTAATGTAGGATATTTTTGTAGAAAGGAATAAGTAACCATTATTTATGTATGGTTCAATATATAGTTAGGAGAGACTGTTAGGTAAATATTATTTTATTAACTGCATGTTTATTAAATATCTTAAGCTTTTGACTTTGGTGTATACATTTTATTTCTCAGTTTTTAACTGGCTATAAAGGATTCAATTTGTAAAAATTAAGATTTGTAGTTGTTTTTTTTTCCTGGAAAGAAACGTAAACCTTGGCCAATTTTTTTCATTGGAAAATTGTGAAAATCATATATATTTTTCTTTGTAACTATACACCCACAGACATACATCACATACATACATTATAAGCACACACACATATAATTCATGATCTCATTTTCCATATACAACTAGTATTATTTTGATAATTGTTCTCTCACACTTATTTCTGTGTATAATATGTACATTTTTACAAAAGTGGAAACATGTTTACTATTTTTTTTAAATTTTTATTTATTTATTTTTTTGGCCACACCACGTGGCTTGTGAGATCTTAGTTCCCCAACCAGGGATTGAACCTATGCCCTCAGCAGTGAAAGCGCAGAGGCCTAACTGCTGGACTGCCAGGGAATTCCTATGCTTACTATTTTTAAACTATTTTTTTTCACTTAATAATGTACTGTTAACATAGTTCCAAGTCAACAAATGTGCTTTTACAGCATCATTTCTAAGGGCTGAATAGTATTCCAGTATCTGGATGTGTCATAATTTATGACTGATTGTCTCTAGTTAGATAGATTATATCTTTGTTGTTTTTACTATAAATAATACCAGGATAACTACACTTATAGTTAAATCTTTCTGTATAGTCATAATATAAACGACTAAACAATGTATTATTATTAATATTTTTATTGAAGTATACTTGCTGTACAGTATTATATAAGTTACAAGTGTACAAAATAGTGACTCAGTTTTTAAAAGTTATACTCCATTTATAGTTATTATAAAATATTGGCTATATTCCCTGTGTTGTACAATATATCCTTGTCACTTATTTTATACCTAATGGTTTGTACCCCTAAATTGTCCCTCCCCTCTTCCCTCTCCTCACTGGTAACCACTAGTTTGCTCTCTATATCTGTGAGTCTGCTTCTTTTTTCTTATATTCACTAGTTTGTTGTATTATATTCCACATATGAGTGATAGCATACAGTATTTGTCTTTCTCTGTCTGACTTATTTCACTTAGCATAATGCCCTTCAGGTCCATCCATGTTGCTGCAAATGGCAAAATTTCGTCCTTTTTTATGGCTGAGTTGTATTCCATTGTGTGTGCGTGTGTGTATGCGTGTGTGTGTGTGTGTGTGTGTGTGTGTGTGTGTATAAACATCTTTTTCCATTCATCTGTTGATGGATACTTAGGTTGCTTCAATTTCTTAGCAATTGTAAATAATGCTGCCATGAACATTGGGATGCATGTAACTTTTTGAATTAGTGTTTTCTTTTTCTTCAGCTATATACCCAGGAGTGGAATTGCTGGGTCATATGGTAGTTCTATTTTTAGTTTTTTGAGCAACCTCCATACTGTTTTCCACAGTATGCAGTTATCCGTTGGCTGCACCAATTTACATTCCCACCAGCAGTATGCAAGTGTTCCCTTTTCTCCACAACCTTCCCAACGTTTGTTGTTTGAGTTCTTTTTGATGATAACCATTCTGACAGGTGTGAGGTGATATCTCACTTTGGTTTTGATTGGCATTTCCAGTTAGCGATGTTGAGCACCTTTTCATCTGCATTTCCTCCTTGGAGAAATGTCTATTCAGTTCTTCTGGTCATTTTTTCATTTG
The DNA here is from genome assembly GCF_949987535.1 of Balaenoptera acutorostrata. Taxonomy (NCBI): domain Eukaryota; kingdom Metazoa; phylum Chordata; class Mammalia; order Artiodactyla; family Balaenopteridae; genus Balaenoptera; species Balaenoptera acutorostrata. The sequence continues at coordinate 64,139,754 of NC_080070.1, forward strand.
GGTTCTTTGATTTTTTGATGTTGAGTTGTACAAGTTGTTTACATATGTTGCATATTAAACCCTTATCCATCATATCATTTGCAAATATTTTCTCGCCTTTCACTAGGTTGTCTTTTCGTTTTGTTGATGGTTTTCTTTTTTGTGCAAAAGCTTTTAAGTTTAATTAGGTCCCATTAGTTTATTTTTGTTTTTATTTTCTTTACATTAAGAAATGGATCCAAAAAAAACATTGCTGTGATTTATGTCAAAGAGTGTTCTGCCTATGTTTTCCTCTAAGAGTGTTATAGTGTCCGATCTTACATTTAGGTCTTTACTCCATTTTGAGTTTATTTTTGTACATTATGTTAGAGAATGTTCTAATTTTATTCTTTCACATGTATCTGTCCAGTGTTCCCAGCACCACTTATTGAAGAGACTGTCTTCTCCATTGCATATTTTTGCATCCTTCGTTGAGATTAATTGACCATAAGTACATGGGTTTATTTCTGGGCAATCTGTTCCACTGATCTGTGTGTCTGTTTTTGTGCCAGTACCATATTGTTTTGATTACTGTAGCTTTGTAGTATAGTCTGAAGTCAGGGAGCATGATTCCTCCAGCTCTGTTCTTCTTTCTCAAGATTTTTTTGGTTATTCAGGGTCTTTTGTGTTTCCATACAGATTTTAAATTTATTTGCTCTAGTTCTGTGAAAAATGCCATTGGTATTTTGATAGGGATTGCATTGAATCTGTAGATTGCCTTGGGTAGTATGGTCATTTTAACAATATTGATTCTTCAACCCAAGAACATGGTATATCTTTCCAACTGTTTGTGTCATTTTCCATTTCTTTCATCAATGTCATAGTTTTCTGAGTACAGGTCTTTTGCCTCCTTAGGTAGGTTTATTCCTAGGTATTTTCTTCTTTTTGATGTGATGGTAAATGGAATTGTTTCCTTAATTTCTCTTTGTGCTAGTTTGTTGTTAGTGTATAGAAATGCAAAAGATTTAAACGCAACAGTGTTTATTAATTTTGTATCCTAACTTTGCCAAATTCATTAATGAGGTCTAGTAGTTGTCTGGTGGCATCTTTAGGATTTTCTATGTATAGTATCATAGACATTGTATTATTGAATCAAGAATATGAAAGTTATAAGAATTTCATGTATGTTTCATTGCCTTCTAAAAGGTTGAACCAGTTTACGTTCCTGCCAGCTGTTTGAAAGGAAGCTATATATGTATTCATATCTATAGACATATACATACCTACATACATATGTATCTCTGTCTCTATCTCTAACCATATATGTACATATACATGTATTTTTTAAGAAAAAAAGAAAGTTTCTCCTTGGGAAAATAAAACTCACTGGAAATATTTAAATAATGAAAGTTTCCATAAATATTTTAGAAACTTTATGTTTCATTATGCAACTGTGATGAAAGAATTCCAAAGTATAGCCTAAAACTGACTTTTTTCCTATTTCTCTCTAAAGATTTATCAAAAGGAGAGTTTCATTTCTGTGGCAATTATTGTTCTTATTGAACACTTTGAAATAAGAATATTCTATGCCTCAAAGTGACATTAAATTATATTCTTTGCTAATATATTAAACAAACCAAAGTCTTTTAAATGGTGTTTGAGATGAAAAATTCTGTTTAATGCTTTAATACTGCAGCAAATACAGTTTCTTAGATCTACTGTTAGGTGGCTCTGATTTCCCATTCTCTTCCCTTTCTCCTTTTACTTGTTGTGCCTCATTAAAATTTCAAATGAAACTGTATGACACTGATTGGAATTGTTTCTGTTGGGGGGAAATGTACACACTAGATGTGCAGCAGAAATTCATCTGTATTTGAACCCTGCTATTTGTTTGACACAATGGATTTTCAGAAATGGGATTGCAGGAGCTAAATCTTTAATAAAATTGCTATTGATTATCCCTGCAGGAGGCAGTGTGCATGGCAGCTAAACAGGAAGGTCTGAACTCTAAGATCTGTAGCTTATTGGCTGTGTAACTAACCTCTCTTGTGTACATTTGTTCATCTGAAAAATGTAATAATACAAACTCCTTAAGGCTGTTGAGAGGATTCAACAAGATAATTTAAATAAAGTACTTGAGATCTAGTAAGCTCTCAATAAATGTTAGCTTTTACTGATATCTCTTGGTGAACCACACTTTCCTCGGATGGTAGGGCCTAACCTTTCCTGTATCTTTGGCAAAAACTCCTACTCTGTTTGCCCCAAATTATTGCATCATTTTGAAGCAATCATACCAGAATTCACAAAATAACTCTTGCGTCTATATTTTTCCTCCCTCCCTCTCTTCCTTTCTTCCTTCCTTCCTTCCTTCCTTCCTTCCTATTTATTGTACACCACCTGTTTTCTATACTCTACTAGACATTGGAGAAGGAAAAACTGATTGAATCCCTTTCCTGAAGGAACTCGTAGACTAGTGGAGGAGAAATATATTCATCAGATAATCACACAGATAAATACAAAATTGCAAGGATGCCAAGTGCTATGTTAATGACAGATATATGGGTTACAAGAGTATATAGAAGATTAGAGAGACTTCCCTGAGGAATTGAAATAGGGATATAAAGAAAGTATAGGAGTTAAATAGGTGAAGCAGTAGACCTTTAAATAGTCTCCCTGTATCTGCTATTGCCGCTTACAGTCTGTCCTCCACATAGAAGCCAGAGTCATCCCATTAAAATGAAAGCCAGATTACATTCGACCTCTACTCAAATCTTTGTCATCATGACTTCCCATCTCACTTAGAGTGAGTCTCACAGTCCTTAGCTTGGCTTTATAGAGCCCTATGTGATTGGCTCTTGCTACCTATCTGACCTCATCTTCTTCCACTTTCTTCCTGCATATTCCTCTCCAGCCGCACTGGCCTCCATGATGTTCCCTGAAGACACAAGTAAACTCCACCTCAGAATCTCTCGTCTTGCTGCTCTGTACCCCAAACACTCTTCTCCAGATGCCCCTTCATCAGTGAGATCCTCCCTGATGACCCTACTCAAAACAGTAACTTTAACTCCATCAGCACTCCACATCACCTTTACACTGTATTTACTGCCATTTCACATTTTATAATTTTACCTGTTTATTTATGTTTGGTTTTCCCTCCCCATCTCTACTCAACTGGTTGAAAACTCCAAGAGGTCAGGGGTTTGTGTTTACTGCTGAAGTCCCAGCTTGCAGAAAAGTGCCTGAAAGTGATTGGGCACTCATTCAGTATTTGAAGAATGAATGAAGGATGAAGAGATATGGAGGTAAGAGCATTCAGAACTGGGGGAGAAGCATGTGCAAAGGCCCCAAGGCAGGTGGAAGAATGCCGGCTAAGACAAGCTAAGGGAAGGACAGGGCTGCTGTTGAACAGAGAGAACAAAAGAGAGTATGGAGTGATAGAGACTTCAAAGGTAGGTAAGGACTGACTCAAGCAATTGTTAAGAATTTTTCTGAAATCTTGCCATTTGCAGCAACATGAATGGACCTTTAGGGTATTATGCTAAGTGAAACAAGTCAGAAAGAGAAAGACAAATACCATGCGATCTCACTTACATATGGAATTTTAAAAAAGGAAGTTCATAGATACAGAGAGAACAGATTGGTGGTTGCCAGAGGTGGGGCATGGGGGATGGACTTTGAAATGGGTAAAAGGAGTCAAAAGGTACAAACTTCCAGTTATAAAATAAATGAGTCATGGGGATGTAATGTACAGCATGGTGTCTGTAGTTCATAATACTGTACTGCATATTCAAAAGTTGCTAAGAGAGGAGATCTTAAAAGTTCTCATCACAAGAAAAAAAATTCTTTGACTATGTATGGTGATGGATGTTAACTGGATTTATAGTGGTGATCATTTTGCAATATATACAAATATCAAATCATTATGTAGTATACCCAAAACTAATATAAAGTTGTATGTCAATTAAACCTCAATAAAAAAGGAAAAAAAATTTCCCTAAAAACAAACAGAAGTTACTAAAGTATTTTAAGCAGGGAGTGGATTAACGTGATTAAATTTTTTTTTAATTAATTAATTAATTTATTTATTTATGGCTGTGTTGGGTCTGTTTCTGTGCGAGGGCTTTCTCTAGCTGCGGCAAGTGGGGACCACTCTTCATCGCGGTGCGCGGGCCTCTCATTATCGCGGCCTCTCCTGTTGCGGAGCACAGGCTCCAGTCGCGCAGGCTCAGTAATTGTGGCTCACGGGCCTAGTTGCTCCGCGGCATGTGGGATCTTCCCAGACCAGGGCTCGAACCCGTGTCCCCTGCATTGGCAGGCGTTTTCTCAGCCACTGCGCCACTAGGGAAGCCTGTGATTAAATTTTTGTTAAAAAAAAAAAAAAAAAAAATCAAAAATCCTCACTCTAGCTACAGTGTGGCTATAAAGTTGGAGAGGAACAGAGTGGATGTGGGTAGATCAGTTCGGAGTCTGTTATAGTAGTTGTGTGTCCAAGAGATGGTGGCCACTTACACAGGGCTTCAGTGGATCAGAAGAGGAGTGGACGGTTTGAGACCAGTAGTTTTCAGCTGCAGCAGTTATGTCTCCCAGTGGATATTTGGCAGTATCTGGCTATATATATTTTCGTCATCTCAGTTGAGTGGGGGGCGGGGTGATGATGATGCTAATGGCATCTAGCAAGTAGAGACCTAGTGTTTTGCAGGGGTGCTGCAAAACACTCAGCAATGCACAGTACAGCCTGCACAACAAAGAATTAATTATCCAGCCCTAATGTCAATAGTGCTGAGAACTGAGAAACTCTGTTTTAGAGGTGCATGAGGTAAAAACTCAGAACATGGTATTGGAGTAGATATGGGGGTTAAGGAATGGAGGTATTATGGGTAACTCCTAGATTTGGGGCTTGCATAACTAAATGGATAAGAGTATCATTCACTGAAGAATTATAATACTACTAGGTTATTCTGCCCATATGGATTCATTGATTTCTGTCCATCCTATGTCTTCTCTTGTCGTTGACAGTAGCACCACCAACTGAAAAGGTGGAATGGTTAATCATGTTTGTACTTTATGATTGGGATGTGGATATTGAGGATATATTTTATGGTAGCAGTATGGAGGTTAGGAATGATAACATTTGGTTTGATATTTCACTCAACTAATTGATGTCACTGAGTCACTGACTGTATTCACACGGCTGATATGTATGGCGCTGATTCTCAGAGCAATGAAGATCAAAATAGCCATTGTATCCATCCTTTGAGAACATTAACACTCTTCTAGCAGGGTTTGGATGTCCAGCTAATGACTGACTATATAATTAAATATTTTATTAGCTTTTTATCAAGGACCTCAAACACTTCCACATACATTTTCCCTTCATACTATTTATGTTCTTGTATTGACAGGAAGAGGCCAATTTAGCTGTATTTTTTTAATGGAGCAAACTTTGAGGCACTGAGATATTTGTGAGGCTTAAATTTTGCTTGCAAACTAGGAGAGGGGCTGCAAATGAGGAGTCAGTATTCAGCCTTTTGCTAATGTATTGTTGTTCCCAGAAGTGTAATCGCTGTATCATTCTTTCATCTGCGGGCCTCCTGAGATTATACAAGATATTTAATTCTATATTATTATATGTTGAATCTGCATAAGAAGAACTCATTGTATTCTTTCTATGTATTGTTTTTTTTCTATTTTATTTGTTTGAAGTTATGCTAAACACGCTACCCAGAATTCAAGTAATGTCTAATTCTGTGTACCTCAATTGAAGTTATCTGGACCCAGTTTCTTCTCTTCTCCCAAAGCACATTTCACAGCAGGGATCTGGTAGAAAAGGAAAATTGTAAAATTCAAATCTTTTCATTTTATATCTTACTATTTTTAGGCAGAAAGAGTTTAGGAGGGACAAGAGAGGTGGGATCAATGAATACCTGTGGCATCAGTTGGTTATTTTCTCTTTTTGCAAAGGAAGTTGAGAACTTACTGAGCTTGATTGTATCTGCTGTGGTGAACATTTCTACATATGCCACATGTTCATGGCATAGTTCTTCATTTTGATGGAGCACTAATTTCTATTCAGAAGAAATCAGGCCCTCTGTATAGTCAGCATTCCTTGTCTTGTCTCCTTGTTCAGGTTGCCCTTGAAATCTTCTATTCCGCCTACTTAACTTCTGTAATTTGCTTCTATGTTTCTGTTAACATTTGTTCCTGCTTAGGGGATGAAGCTTATAATTATATGTCCATTGTGAATACTTTACTATGGTTTTGGTTAATTCTGATCCTACTTTGTTTATGTTTGCTTAGGCAAATGAGGCTCAGTGTTCTTTCAGATATATTTTAAAGTAATGGGATCAATAATTTAAGCTTTAATAAGTTTGCATATCCTGGCTGACCCTGTTGACCAACATGTGTTCATAGTGTTAGTTGTATCTACATTGAGCAACCTCATTGACACCTATGGATTCATTTAGCTATGAAGCAAAATCATATAATCGTATAAACTCAGTGTAGAAAAGTATTGGAGAGATCTCCGATCGCCCAACTTATTTTTCAAATGGGAAAACCGAGTCCCAGAAAAAAGGACTAATGCCTCACATTTGTATAACACTCTGTAGTTTATAAAATGCACTGATAAGCATTATGTTATGTGACTTTTTTCCCAGCAATTCTGTGAGGTAAGCTGGACAGGTATTATCCTTATTTTACCAATGAGGAAACTAAAGTACAGAGAAATTGAGACTTACCTCAACTACTTACAATAAGTAAGTGGTAAATCTGGATCTGAAAGCCAGCACTTGAGACTTCACTTGATTAGGTGGTCTTTCCACAAAATCATGCTGCCTCCTGGGCAGAGCTTTCCCACTCACAGGTTGCTCTTCATGCAGTGTTGAGACACTGACTCTCTCAGCACTTAGTGTAACACAGGACTACTATTATTTTCTGTATACTGTGACATTAAAAAAACTTAGAAGCACAGTCTTAGCACTTAATGGAAGAAGAGAAACCTGCTTAAGTCAGTGAATGAGTTTATTGAAAGATTACTATGTGCATAACAGTCCGTGAGTTCTGGAAATATTCCTCCAGTATGCATTCACTCACCCTCTGATACCTGTATTCATTTCCCTCTAAGGAACCACCCCTGCCCACTCTCAGTCTGTGTGGCCCCAAGAAGCCAACTAACAACACTTGTGACCCAGAGGTGTGGGCATGGAGTTGTGGGCCTTAGTAGGTCTGTGTGCTCTCTCTTCTTGTCCTGGTGATTGGATTCAACCAGAGAGACTTTCTCTGTGACTTTTGGGAAGAGAATACTGCCACCCTTCTGGAGCTGAACAGGAAGCACACAGACTGGAGCTGCTGCCACCATCCTGACTTCTTCTGAAGCTGAGACTGTAGCTGAGGGGAGCTGAGAGATAAACTGAGCCCTGCTGATATCATTTGATGGCAAAACAGCCCACGCTAATTCTGCACTTTAGAGTTATATGAACCAAAAAATTCCCCCTTTCCTTAAAATAATTGGATTAGGTTGTTTTGTCACTTGAAGCCTGAAGAATCCTAATATATTTCTGCTCAAACAGCACAAAAAGTCATCTGCAGTCTTTCACAAATGGTTAAAATTTTTGATTTGTCACTTTAAGGGCCTTGTGGAGACAGGAGAGATTTAGAATTGAACGTTGGCATTTGATCTAATCTCTTCCAGTTTGTGTTTTTCATCTACCTCTGGATAGATGATTCATAACCTATGAATAAAAACTATCACTGTTTAAAGTTTCCCATAATCTGTGAGTTTCCAGAGGGGCTTTTGTCACGGTCAGTTACCTGTATTAATTCAACAAATAATTATTGTTATGAAACTGAACTAGGCTAGAGAGCCAGACATCATCCTTGCCCTCAAAATATTTGTAATTTAGTTGGTAGAAAAGATAACTTTATTGTGGAAAGAAAAGTAGATACAAGTCAGTATATGACTAAATGTGATATGAGTGTCACTGGAGAAGTCAAAGCAGAGCAAGGCCATCAAAGATTGAAAAATGATAATCTCCATGAAAGAGACAGGGCTAGAGTCAAATCTTAAGGATTTGGGCAGGTGACGTGGAAGAAGTCCTTCCAAGAGCTGAAGCATAGCACAGGCAAGGGCTCAGAGGCAGGAGAGAATGGTGATGGAGGAAGGTGTGACTAAATAGGATGAGATGCAGCAGATGAGTAGGGTGAGGAAAAAGTAGCTTGGAAAATTACATCTGTTACTTCTGAGAACAACTCTTTGCTTAGGATTTGCATTGAGAAACAACAACATGATAGTAACCTTTGAGCACTTATTATACAGATGGCATTAGGTTAAACACTTTACATGGATTATCTCACTTAATATTAGTACCTTTGAGGTAGTTATTATTGTTGTCTACAACTTATTCAGAGTTGCACTTGGTTACCAAACCTGTGAGTGGGTAAGGCAGAACCAACTAAGGTTAGTGTGCCTCTGAAACATATGCAGTTGCTCTGGTCATGAAATTCCCTCTCCTCTCGAAGACAAACAGAGCAGTCACTTTGTACAAGCTAGTCGATAATTGTTCTCTCACGGTTCAATGCGTATTCATATTTTTGGCACGTTTAATATTCAGAGTTACTATCTACACATTCTTAGAGTGACTGGATTTTGAGCATTTGAAGAGCCTCTCTTTTAACAGGAAATGCATTGTCATTTCTTCTAGACTTTAAGCAAGAGAGTGAAATCTCATGAATTAGATTCAACCAACAATTACTGAGAACATCACAGTAGCTAGGGATTGAGTTAATGCACTTGTATCATTATTACTTCATTTTTCTCCAGCAAGCAGGGAAGGTAACTGTCATTACTCCCATTGTATGGACAATAAAACTGAGATCAAAAGTATTTAAGTAGCTTGCCTAAGAGCATACAGTTAGAGTGGCGAGAACTGTGACTTGAACTCAGGCCCTTTAAAGTCCAGTTCTTTCCCATTACTTTAGGCTACCAGTGGCTGAAGGGTATGGTTCTGAAATTTGACATTTGGATTTATTACTAGTTAGCATAAAAATTCAAAGTAATTATTGATTATTAGTGATGATTTGACAGAGATTAATCTTCTTTCAAACTGTACTTCTCATTTGGAATTCTCATTTGTCTGGTTATTTTTTTAATAATCTATTAACAAATCAGATAACAAATATTTATTGAGTACCTATTTTCAAGTAATGTTATGCATCAACTTGAAAAGAACTTTGCGTGAACTCTATGCTAATGGAACTTAAAATATGGTCAAGGGACCAGGTGGAAAGTTATACAGCAGTACATGAACAGTTATATGGTACAAGAGATGCATGATCTATGAGAAAGTATTAAACAACTGTCTTGAGGCAGTACATAACTAATTGCCAAATGAATGATGTCACATGAATATTAAGGACTATGAGTTCAGAGGAAGAAAATAATTGTAGGCATTGGAGTGGTCTGGAGAAGCTTCCTGAAAGAAGTATTTGAACTAAGTCTGGAAGGTAGGACTTGAAGAGATGAGAGCATGCTGAAATCAGAAAGAATAAAAGCTGAGAAACAGGGAAGTACGTGGTATGCTCTAGGGAGCAGTTTGTCTGAAACCAAGGTTTAAGTAGGGGAACAGTTAGGGATAAAACCACAGAAGTGGATCTAGACCAGCCTAAGGAGGTCTTAAAAGGAAAGCTAAGATTTTATGATGCAGGAGGAATGGTGGTTGGGGGGGTTGGTGCAGAGGGGTGGGAACAGGGAGGATTTTAGCCAAGGAATTAAAACATGAGGGGGGAGGAGATAAAGATTCATTCGGTATATAAGAGATTGGGGAAATTAGATGAAATAATGAGGACCCATTAGAAAGTGATTGGAACAGATCTAGGCTCTACAAGTTATAGGGGAAGAGGTAAAAGACAAATGCATTTCAAGTAAACAATCAGATACACTAAAGTTATCTGACATTCTCTTAGACAAAGTAAACTGTCATGAATAATAAACAGGAGGCAGGAAAATAAAAAGGAGATCAAAGAAATAGAATAATTAAATACAACGACAACTTGTAAATTGTGATTGAATCATAGTTTAGAAAAAAAACCCATAATAGCTATAAAAGCCATTTGGTGGGGAATCAATGGGGATATTTGAATGTGGACTGGATTTTGGATAACATTAGTGGATTGTTGTTAATTTATAGGTTTGATAATGATATTGTGGTAATGTAAGAGAAAGTTCTTATTCTTAAGAGATGAGTGATGTGTGCTGAGAAGTCTCTTAATATCTGCTCCTTCCTTTCAGATTGCTTGGGAAAATATATGTATATGTATAATGTATATATATATATGTATATCTATATTGTATCTATATCTTTATCTACATCTTGTCTATGTCTATATGTATACTCACACCTATACCTATACCTATACCCATACTCATCCGTATCTCTATCCCTATACTTATAGCTAGATCCAGATATAGGTACAGAAAAAGAAAATATATATGATATATATATATATGATATAATGTTACAAATCATGAAACCTAGTTTGTGTGTATACAGATGAGCACTGTGTTATTCTTTTAATTTTTCTGTATGTTGAAGATTTTTATAATAATAATTGAGCCAGAGAGAAGAGAGAGAAATAAATCAGGCTTGGAGCCTAAAGCAGATGTAGTATGAGTGGAAAAGGAGCAGATGTGCAGGGATAATTGGCAACTGGGCAATTTGTTTAACCCAGAGCATCAGAGGACTCTCTTAAGCATGAGTCTGACATTAAGGCCTTGCTGATTGGATGTGGTCACATTTTATATCAAGACAGGAAAGTCTTCAAGGGAGTTAGGTTCAGGAGAGAACATGTATTCAGTTTCAGGTTTAGTTTTGAGTGAATCTGAGCTTTCCAGGTGAACACTTGCTGGGGAAGGTGGCCCAAGCTCTGAGGAGACAGAGCTGGACCAGAGATGCCACTTTGTCATTAGTCACAGAGGGTGAATGTTGAAATCATGGAATTGGATGCAAGTTAGGAGTAAGGAAGTATACAAAAGGGAAACTGAGAGAAGTCTTGAGAAATGCCTAGAAATTGAGGTGGGGGGAAGAAAAAGTGGTGGCCACAGAGCAGACAGAGCAGGCCATGTCAGAAGGAAATAGGTTAGTGTCCTGTGGAAAAATTGAGGGAGGACATGACAAATAGCAGGCACTCCATAAATCTTTCTGAACAAATGGATGAATGGAGTTTTACAAAGGAGTGAAGTTCATCAAAATCAAAAGATACAGAGCAGTTAAGAAAATTGGGAAGTTAACAAAGAGGCATTTGGGATTAGAAGTTAAGAAATTTAAGAGGTTATTTTAAACTCAGACAAGAGGTTTCTGGGAGGATATTGCAGTGGTCATTGGGGAAGCACAAGTCAGTATTGAGAAGAAAAGCTGAGTTGAGGATGGCTCCTAAGGGCAGCTTGGAGATAGAAAAACCTGAGTTCAAGTCATGACTTCTAGCTCATGAAAGACTTCCCTGGGCTTCAATTTTTATTTCCATAAAAAAGTGGTTGGACTAAGTGATGTACAGTATTTCTCTCAACACTCACACTCTATTGGCCCTTATATTTTAAAAAGAGTATGTAGACAGGACTGTTCTAAGTTTCATATTATGGTGTCAGTTTGAGAATCCTATGTGTCCATAATTGTGTTGACCACTGAGACCATATGTAATATTAGAAATATTTTTCTCTCTTTTTTTGCAAGCTCATGCATTTATAATCAATTATTGAAATAGTCAGTACATATATCCATACAATATTTTTATATAAACAAAATGTGACTTGATTGAATTGCAAAACTGTTTTAATTTTTTTATTTCCACTCTCAAAGATTCCTTTTTTTTTTTTAACAACCTGTCATAATCGGTTGCTATGCATTAGTAGCTGTTTCTAGTAGGAAGTTAGGGGAAGACCTACGCAAAACTCTGTACCTTTTCCCTACTCCATTATAAAATTGTACATCATATTAGGTCCAAATATGCAGAAAAAAATTATGCAGATGATACCATTCTGCTTAAATGGCAAACCTGGAATGATAAATGCCTTCTTCGGTCAATTAACCTCTGCCAGAGCTCTCAGTGACTAAAAGAAATGCTGTGGAACATAGTCTCAAGTAGACTATAAAATATATGAATTACAGATCTTCTGAAGAGGATAGCATTGCGTTAGAAATCTACCAACTCCTTTTAACTCTACAGTTCCCTATTTCTCAGAACATTTACCAGAGGCTTGAGCAGAAACTGGCTCATAACCAGTTTTCTTAACAAAGCTTTCAGATCTTTGTTATCACAAAAAGAGATAAAAAGTCTGAAATGCTTCTTATGATTCAGGCATCATCTGTTATCCTAGATCAATGTCAAGCTAAAGATTTTTAGAAAGGATTTTGGCAAAGTGCAATTGTAGATTAACCCACATTCCATTAGATAAGTGACATAATGGGGGATTTTAAACATTGAGTCGGAGGCCTGGGCTCTAATCTTGAGATGACTGATTTTCTCTATGACCTTCAAATTAGTTGCATAATCTTCTTTTGGTTTGTGAATCTGTTCTCTGTGATATATGGACCCTGCTTTTCTTTTTGTTGGTTTAGGAGTATAGGAAATGCAAGGTGCTGTTATTTCTCATGTTTTGGGGAGATCCATTATTCTTTACATTTCTGCTAAGAGACCTCTTTCTCTTTAAGCACACCAGACTTCACTGCAAACAAAGGATGCATTAAACCTGTTACGGAAAATCAATCCTGAAAAGAGCAAGAAACTCTTGGTAAAGAAAGTGCTGGCATGCACATCATAGTGGGTGTGATGCAGCATGGTTGGACAAGCATAACGAGTTACATGTCTTTGGGTCTTAGTCCCTGTTGTGACCTGCAACTTTGTTGAATTTCATAGAGCATAAATCTGACATTTCAGAAGAATGTAATCATTGTCATGCAGTTTACTTTCTTTTTGGCAACTTCTAATACTTTCTCTAGTCCAAGTCCTTCTATCTGCAGAGGGTAACTTGCCACCCGCTTAGAATACATGACGTTTTCACTGCCCTGGAGGACCCTTGAGCAAGCACTTGAGTTTCCATCTACATCCTATCTATCTTCTCCTTGAAAACAAGGCTAGGATTTTCTTAATCTTTGTATTCTAATACCTAGCACAGTGTTTGGCACACAGTAATTGATTAATCCATGTTAAGGTGAACTGGCCTACTTGGAAGGAAGAATAAAATTGCAGAGTCGTGCAAATTTTCATGTACACTTGGTGTCCCAGTAATTTTTTTGGCTAACCGGGCACTTGTGTGTGACTTTGGTCAAGGTAACAAGGGAATGCTCATTGCTTAAATGAAGCAGGATAAGGAACCACTTGTTAGTCTAGAAATAAAGGCCATATGTATATCGGTAAGTATATATGGGAGGGGAAAATATACTTGGGGAAGTTGTCAACAAAATAAGTTTCTTAATTATGCAATATACATTCTTTAGCTAATATCTCATATAAAACAAAGAAAAGACTTCCAGACCTTCAATGCTCCAAATTGCCATGGTAGCAGCACCATCAGTCTTGGCTCTTTGAGTAGTAGGATTGCAGGGAGAATGGCCTGACACTAGTAGGCAGATTGCCAAAGGGCTGGGAGAGGTTACTGAAGCATTTTATTACTGACACTGAAGAAATGATTATAGATCTTGAAGCAGGAGAACCTACCATACCGTGGCAATGAGATTCATTGGTTTCCAGAGAGTTGCGTTTTGACTTTTAAAAGGAGATTTTTAAAAATGATAGTCAAATGCACTTCAATGGATTAAAAAGAATAACCATTTTAAAACTGAAAGGGTAGAAGCTGCTAGAGAGTGAATTCAAATCCATGCTTAGCAACCAGACCAGATTTCACCCATAAAAGAAGGCTAGAGCTACAAAAATAATAATAATAAAAAGCCTCTTTGGTCTCTAAAGAATATAAAGGCATACTAGAGAAAAAGAACCACTTTGGGTTCTTAAGATGAAAGGCACGGCATGGATATAAAGTATTTTTTTGAAAAGAGGACAAGGAAGAAGTGATGTCTAGACTGGATAGGTTATCTTAGGTATATATGAGATAATTGCCAAAGTCAAAATGAGAAATCATGACAGCTAGAATCATTAAAGTATTCAGAAGTTATTATTATTATTTTTTTTATCATAAAGAATTTTTTTTTTTTTCCTGAATCAAGGTAAGGGAAATGTAAAGGGAGACTATGTGGATGACTTGGCAACTTGAGAATATTTCCTCAAAAGGTTTTCACAGTGAAGAGAGATGAGACGGTGCAAATAAAAACATCACTAATGTATTACAGAGTTAGATGTCATCTATCTTCAAACATTTCAGTGAAATTCTACACAAGTACTTGGTTCTAAGTGATTCAACCAGGTAGGGAATGTTGAGGCACTTAGGCATTGTTCCTTGATAATTTAAGGTCAGAAGAGTCATCATAAACATAATAGCACACATTAAAAAGAAAAAACTCAAAGCCAACAAAACAAACTTTTTAAAAAAGAGGAACATCAGTGGCAAGCAAGTCACTTCTGGTAATATGATTGAAAAAAATTTACAAGTTAAACTAGAACTTTTATTTCCTCTGACTTAAATGAGGCCTTTTTAAAAATAAATTTATTCATTTATTTTTGGCTGCATTGCGTCTTCATTGCTGTGTGCAGGCTTTCTCTGGTTGCTGTGAGCGGGGGCTAGTCTTCATTGCAGTGTGCGGGCTTCTCATTGTGGTGGCTTCTCTTGTTGCGGAGCACGGGCTCTAGGCACGCGGGCTTCAGTAGTTGTGGCACACGGGCTCAGTAGTTGTGGCTTATGGGCTGTAGAGCGCAGGCTCAGTACTTGTAGCGCACGGGCTTAGTTGCTCCGCGGCACGTGGGATCTTCCCGGACCAGGGCTCGGACCCGTGTCCACTGCATTGGCAGGCAGATTCTTAACCACTGCACCACCAGGGAAGCCCTAAATGAGGCCTTTTTGTGTAAGTGTAAAGAAAGAGAACTAAGAACTATGGGATGTGAAAGAAATGATTCTATTCATATGCCAAAAAACAATGCATAGATTATCCTTAGGGAGATTCAAGTATGCTCTTGAGTGGTATACAAAAAGGTCGTTGGATTAGGATAAAAAAGAAATGCAAATCAGTGTTTCCTGGATTAACAAAGAACGTAAGTTTGGAACTGGAATGTGTAAATTTAGCAGAGATTTGATGTCTTGGTTTGAACAGACTGTGGTACAGTTGTTATCTGCCCAGGTTATTTTATAATGGCTGCATTTTCCCTTGAAGCCAGACCCCATATGGTATGAGAGGACGAAACCTCATATATCTCACTATCATTAGGCTAATGAGACTGGTCAAGGCCACATGCATTCTAAGTCTCGGCAAAATTTAAGACAAATCTAGTAAACTGTTCTAATAGCTTTGTGCTGTTTTTGGAAGGAAGGAATAAAAAGAACTAAGGAATGAATAAAAACAAATCAAGTACATGAGATTCTATTTCAGAAATACTGTTGCATTATCAAAACAATTCTAAGAAAGATTATTGTTTATTCACATTATTGGAGAATCTTATGGTCACAGAAAATTTTTAATCATATATTTATGAAAATCCAGTAGAGAAATGCAAAACATTATACATTTGTTTCTTAAGTTTTCCTTTTATACACAAAAGTTTCCAGTTTTTAAAGTTAAGGGTTTTGAAAATTACAGTGCATGGACATTGAAAACAGGTTAGTTAGCATAGTTCTGGAAAGTTTATTGAACTGAGAACAATTTCTAGAAATTATACCCAATTTATAATTGCTAAAAAAGTTTAATTGGTAGGAGCCATAATGAATGCTTTCTGACATAAGGTTTATAATGACTTATGTGCAGTTGAGGGAGATATCACTTCATTTAAAATCTTTGGATAGGTTTTCAGAGCTAGTTGAAAATAATGCAAACTCATTTTAACTTTGCTCTATGAAATAATATTACAAGCTGTTCATTGAAATTACTGAAGTTGCTCTTTATATAGGTAGGTAATAACTACATAGTATTGTCTATAACGTAGGGTGCACTGGTGAAAAATGTTCAAATTGCTGTCCAAAGGCTGAAGTTATGACACAGTGCAGAGCAACACTCAGTAATAAATGGAAGTACCATCTGCAGTATATTACAAATGAGTCAGTTTAAAGCCGTGTGTGGAGAACTCTAAACACAGTTGTAGCTATGTAGACAAAGTGAAGTAGAGAGTTTAGAAATTATCTGTACATTTATCAGCTTAGGTAGTCACTGTGGATAATTTAAGTACTACAACACTTCTCTCTGAGAATTAGATGTGCTTGCCCTGATTACCCTATATAGTAGCTTTACATTTATATACTTCTTTGCCTGATTTGGTTGTACTGTGCTAAAAAAGCCAAGATGGGGGGTTGGTGAATAGTTCCCTCCCCCACATTTCACCCCTAAGTCTTAGAAAAAAATATACTCTTAACTTTGCCAGAACAACTCATGCTGTAAGGGGCTTCCTGAGAGTAGTTCTGTAGTATCACACTGATATAATAGTATTGTAATAGGTAAGAGACTTCACATACAGTCATTACTACTAAGAAATTTTCTAAAATTATAAGGGTTGAGTTAAATTGAATCCAATACTGAATGAAAAGCCAATTGAAGCGTTAAAATTGTACAGTGTTTTGTAATTACTCACTGTTCTCAAGACATTTAATGCTGCATTTTGTGCCTAATACTGAATGTTGTTCCAAATGCAGTGCATTCCCATGAATGCTCTAAGATTTGACCAAAGTAAGAAAACAACAAACAAATATTTTGAAGAAGTAATGCAAAACGAACTAGGCAGTTTGACAGGATATTTATACAAATATTTTATAAGCATAGGTAATAAAAGTCATTAGTTAACGTTCTCAGTAAGTTGTCATTTTTACCAGCAAAAGAAATATGCCCACTCTCTTTAAAAATGTTGAACAGATTTTTATGAGTATTGAATTTTTCAGTTCTCTTTTTGCCTGTGATGTTGAGCCAAACAAAGTCAAACTATTGAAGATTATGCATAATTTGACTTCATTTTATTGTTTGAAAGTACAAATGCAGGGATTTTTTTTCCAGCATGCCATTATTAATAGAATTAGTGCTATTTCAACTTTTCACTTTCAATTACTTTGCTTTGAGTTGCTGTTTTGTTAGTAGTGTGTACATGAAATTACTGCTCACAAGCACTTTAACAATTTTCTGTCATCCCAACGTTAAGTTACTCACAAGTACTGTGGTCAGCATCAACAGGGCCATGGATTATTGGATATTCCAGGTATTAACTCATTTTAATTCTATTCCATTCTTTCCCAATGTTCTCTGGTTAGAAGCAAGTTATACCTTATAATTACAGTCAGGACATGAAAATCATACTTGTAATTTTAATGTGTTTGCATTATTTCAAATATATTTGATCAAAATGAGTATTGCATCTTTCATAGTACAAATGCCCTCCATCCCGTGGTCTGACAGAGGACACGCTCAAACATGTGTAGGTTACAGGATATTCTTTAGTGCACCCTGAGATACCTACAGTACTGATAAAGAGCTAGAACTCTCGTAAGCCCTGAGACCTTGTGCCTGCCATTCAGGGAGCTGCCATCAGATGGCTGCGGCAAAGTGGAAAGTTGCCTTGTACTTCCTTTTCTCTCCAGGGACTGGTAACTGGGTTCAGGGATTTACTCATAATTGAACATTTCTGCCTTCTAATTAATCTCTTTATTTAAAATAAATATACCAAATTAGAAAAATCTCTTTATGATGACTAAGCAAAGAATTTTAGCTTGAGGAAGATTTATTTAAAATATGAAACATCTCACGGCTCATCTATCTCATGGCTGGCAGTATTTTTTCTAAAGTTGCTATTGACTTCGGTATTGATGTTCTTGGTCCAGTTGTTCACCTGTGTACGTGTAAGTCTACCTATAATTCTGTGTCTATAAGTCTTTTTCTCCGAAAGCCTCACTTCTGGCTACTCTGAGGCTTACCCGAGGTGAGTAGGATATCAGTCACTTTAGGTGCTAGGCTTTGATTTTTCTCACTTATGCACTTAATGGTGAGCATCCTTGTTTCCCAAATGTAGCAGCTGGAACAGTGACTGGAGCATGAAATCTCTCTGTTCTCGATTCCTCATGGCTCTTCTGAACTAGAAAGCACTCTCCTCAAATATGGCAGCTGTGTGACTAGCTTTCTTCTAAGTTAACACTGTGTCATTTCAACTCACCCTTAAGCCTTCCTTCCCAACATGAGAAGGGTTTCCATGGTGTAGAGTTGGAATTGTAAAGTAGGGCTCTGAAGGCTCCTAGAAATCTTCCAGTTTGCTAGAAAGTTTTTAATATACAATTTTTTTGAGACATACTTTATTTAGATCAGCATTCTTGTAGATCGAGTACCTAGTGATGAAAAGAAAACAAGGCAAATATATTTTGAGGAAGATCCTTTACTGCTCTGTGCAATATTACATCACTTTGGTAATAGATGTCTGGATGATTCTTTCTCAAAATGTCATGGATTCATGTGTCTACTATGTGGAAGGCTAATCAATAAAATTTTACAGACATTACCAGTGATGAATCCATGCACTTGCACATGCAACCAAACAACTCACATGAACTCAATTAATAATAATGAAATTAATAAAACTGTAATGTATTTTTGAAATAAGAATAACAGCAAGTGAAAGCTACAGTGAGCTCAAGATATTCCTGTTGATCTGACAACAAAGCTTCCTTCCCCAAAATTGTGGGAATGTGAAAGCACATACGCATTATACCCCAGTGTTGTGTGACAACCAAATTTCTTAATAGAAGAGTTAATTTCAGCCTCAATGTGCTCTAGTTATGAGCCAACATTTGCTTATGAACTGGGAACTTCAGAAATTTTAGAAACATTTAATAAACCATTCAAAAGGATATTTAGTAGGCTTCAGTAATTTGTAAAAAGAAGTTTCCAGCCAATTACCCATAAGAACTGAGGAGAAGACTTGTGATTTGTATACAGTCCATGGCTCATCAAGCTGGCCCTGTGTGAACTGACAACAATGCACATATTTGACAATCCCCATTTCAGTTGAACCTTCCTTTTGCAGATGAAAAAATGAGTTCTGTAGGTGGAAGTGGCTTGTTAGGTTGTACTAAAGATAAATAATTTTTGTGTGTGAAGTATTTGCTTAAGAATCTGAACTCCTAGGTTACATACTGGGCCCAGTTTTCTTATTTATTAAAAAGTCTTTGCTTAAGAACATCTGTAGATAGCAATTTTTCCCCCAAATGGAGATGTTTATTCTATTATAAGGCAATTCTAATTGTTTGAAAGTTGAGTTTGATGGCTGAAATCTGTCTCATGATAACTTCTATTTATTTATATTTTCCCTGGTAATGATAAAGTTTGTTTTGTTTTGCTATCACACTTGTCTGAGTGTTTTGGGCCCAAGACATGGCCACATCTGTATTAATTTACAAGGTTATAGGAATGAAATCCTTTGGAGTGAAATCTTTCTTCTGCAGTCATTTGCGTTATAGAGATTGTCCAGAAGATTTCTTTCCAAAGAGAGCTGCCTCTCCTTCACTAAGTGATTTTCTTTGGAATGAAAATGGACCAGGAAACGGTAGGGTTTATATTTATTTGCTTATCTATTAGGAAAGCAGGCAGACACAAAATGTTCATCTCTGGTCCAAATATCTGATGATTTTCCCCAAGAATTAGTATTGAGAACTCCAGAATGCAGAAGTTCCAAGTCCTTCGCCAGGCACTTTTGAAGTACTTGAATACCTAGTAATTTCTTTATAACTTTCTACCATGTGTAGAAATGTGTGAAATGAAATGTGTGTGTGAAATGACTCTTTTGCTTCCTATCATCAGCATATTACTGGAGCACAAACAATATTTTGAGGATGTAGTATGTATAATATTGGGAATTTGTCAAAATAGTGATTTGTAATTATTTTTGTCAAAAGCAGTCTAGAAGTCTTATCTATCTGAAGCAGTCAACCAGTAGGCAGTTTTTTAACAGACAACCTAAAATGCTGAATAAGACTTGCAAATAGAAAAAATGCTTTGTCACTGAGGTGAAGGGAAACTTGGAGCCTGAGTGCTATATGCATTTCTTCAAAGGTTATGGGAATGACAGCTATTAGCAGGCTGGAGGTACAATTCTTTAAGAACTAATACACAGCAGCCTTTGCTGCCTTTTGCCCTAAAATCTCAAATCCCATTCCATTTAGTTAGACAGCTATTGAACTCAAAAGAACTTTAGAGTTTCTTTCAAGTTTCTTTTTCTACCTTTCTCCTTTTGGTGTTATAAATACATTCAATCTCTTGGGCACCATTTGAATTATTCTATTAAATTCTACAAGATCTTAGTAATTGGTTTCTGAGACTTCCTTCATTATCAAGATGGCTGTTAAATCTTAAGAGCAATGCCATTGTCATAGAAGAAAGAAAATAAAGACATATCAAGCTAGATAATTTGGATGAAGAACCATTGCTCAGTTATCTCCTGGAATGTTAGAGAGTGACTGTGGCAACATTAGGTCTAAATACATTTGTAGTATTTAAATAAGTAAAAGAAAATATTAAAAGAAATCAACACCCTGTGGACATTGTATCTCATTCTACTGAATTGTGTTTTGGAAGCATTTATCTTAAGTCTTTAACCAATGAAAAGATAAAACAGTTTTTTTTAACAGTTAAAAATATTGGTCCAACAAAGAGGTTGCCCAATTGTTTGAATTAACTGAGTTTTAAAATGTGTATTAATTTTATCTCTTATTTGTTAAAGAGTGTTATTTGAGAGAGAAAGAGAGAATCCAAGGAATATGATGCTTAAAAGTAATGCTTCTTACTTATACCCACTGAAGGTCACTTTATTTATCCAAGGGTAAGGCTCTTCTTTCTCCCATTTATTTTTTATTGAAGTTGGACTGCAGCCCGCATAGACTTTCTTTTTCCTTTAAAGATATCATTTTCTGCCTAATTGTGCCCAGCTTCATTTACACCCTGAAAAGAATGGTGTTTGAGCTTATAGACTCAGGAGACTATTTCACTCAATAGCCAAACTCCAGCCACAGCCCTTTGGGATATTTGGGTAAATGTAAGTGAAAGCTCCTTGTGTTTTTCTCTGTGTTCCCTTTAAACAAAAGTTTAACTCAGGACACTATGGGAATATTTAAAGAAATTTATCTGTAGAACTTTCTTCCAGATAAGATGCAAAAAATACTTTTTGGACTGCAAAAGTATTCATCAGTCAGCAGAATTTCCAATAGAGCATCTGATGTTTTCAAGACAACTTCTCCCCATGTTACTAGGTAAAGAAACTACATCTGCCTACAGGAGATAAAGACATTCCTTTAAAATTTTCCATAAAAACTGAACAGCAAAGGATTAAAAAGGAAAGGGCAAATCAAGGATGGCAAATTGATTTCACTTCCAATGGAACGCCAATTCCAATCAATTAGTATGTGGCATCAGTTACAGGCTGAGATGATGAAAATGTATCTGCAGTCAGTGGGAAAATGTGCTGTGATTGATTTTTGATGTCTGCCATGGCCTTGGATAGCGAGTCTCGTATTTTTATTTATTTATTTATTTATTTATTTATTTATTTATTTATTTATTTATTTATTTATGGCTGTGTTGGGTCTTCGTTTCTGTGTGAGGGCTTTCTCTAGTTGCGGCAAGTGGGGGCCACTCTTTATCGCGGTGCGCAGGCCTCTCACTATCGTGGCCTCTCTTGTTGCGGAGCACAGGCTCTAGACGCGCAGGCTTGGCAATTGTGGCTCACAGGCTTAGTCGCTCCGCGGCATGTGGGATCTTCCCAGACCAGGGCTCGAACCCGTGTCCCCTGCATTGGCAGGCAGATTCTCAACCACTGCGCCACCAGGGAAGCCCGCGAGTCTCATATTTGAACATATGTTCTAAGGTTGACATATTCCACCTCTAGCTTAAGTCCTCAACATCGGGTTTTAAAGGCCTACAATCATAGTGACCTGTTTGGTTTTCTGATCTACATCATTCATCTTCCCTTAATTTGGGCTACATAGGCCCAACTGAATACTCAATTCATCAGACTCTAAGGGCATTGGATCCCTACAATCAGTGAAATTTTAGAATCGGAGTAATAATTGAAGGTTCAAGAACAGGCCAGCTTTGCTAACTTGGTCCTCAAGTTCTAAAACGAGGCATGTGGTTTTGATGTTACGACCATAAGCTTATTTTGTGTTACAGTTCTAGGGGAACAGCCTCGCTTCTTCTCCCCGGGAACCCTGTGTATCGTACTCCAGTGCTAACCTTGGTCTGCCCTCTCCTTCTAGGGAGCAGAGACTTGGCACAGACCACACGCATGTGGTCATATTTTACACAAACCAAGGAACTTCTGGATCTCCGCCTTTTGTGCGGCTACCATCCCTTAAAAACCATGTCCCTCACACCTTACATCCCTCATCTTGCCTGTTGCTGAGACTGACTCATTTCCTGTTCTGGCCAGTGAGGCTGGACTGTCCCTGGTGAGCTTTCACCACAGACTGATCTGCTCCTCTGACAGCTTCTTGTCATTTAGATATTGTGCCTGTCATCTTTTAGGCTTTCAGCTACTCTAACCTTTATTAATTTGTGGAATGAACTCACAGTGCTTCACATGCTCTTCAGCTTCATTGAATTTATTGCTAAAATAGAGATTGGTATTTCTGTTAGGTATGCGGTTTAAGACAGAAAAGAAATAGGGTATCTACCTAGGTAAATATAATATTAATAGGAGGACCTCTAGTGACATGATATAAAGCAAATCAAAGGAATTTATTTTAAATGTGGTATTGGGCTACAAAGTTGCATTGCACAAGCTCAGCCCATACCTGGAATAGAAATCCCATTCTAGGCTATCAAATTGAATAACACAAACTTCTCCAAAAATGAAAAGTCTGCTGAAGAGAATTGGAGAATTGAATACAAAAATGGTTAAGGTGTAGGTGGCCATTACTTTGAAAAGAAAATACCCCAACTTGTAGCAACAGAGATGAAGAACCTGGGGAGGAGAATGCTGATCTAGTGAAGCAGATGGTCCAAACAAACACGAGCTGGGAAAACAAAGCAGAAAATCTGGGAGGGGAGCCAGCATCTACAATGAACTAATAAAAGCAAACAAACACCTCGGCAACCGTGTCAGACAGCTAGGAACACGAATTGGCGCTACTCAGCTCATTGTCTTGGACATATCAGAAAAAGCAGAGAGACCACCCGCCTATAGATGCTCACATTCACTGTGGACCAGCAATCCCTGGAGAGAATTAGAGTCCTCCTGGTGCCAGGAAGTCTCTTGAAGTTTGCATATTAGCCAATGCTGGTGCTATTCTTATTTAAATATAACAGCAAACGAAGGAATTATGTAAGATATTATATTAAGAAGTTGTAATCTACTGTGGGAACCTTTAAAGGAGCATCAGTAGAATGAATGACTGCCTTATTTAGGGATTGATTGTGGTATCATAAGTAGTTTTCACAAGTAGTTGTATTTTTGGATAGATAAACACTTTGAGGTTTTCTTAAGAGGGAGAGAAAAGAGCACATTAAAAGCTCCCTTGCTCTATCTGTATAGTGTTGTGAATATTAATTCAGTGAATGATTTTTTTAATGTCTCAGTAGTATGACTTTAACAGTGGATCCTATGGTTAATTCTATGTGATTAAAAATTCATACTTTAACAGTCTTGACTGCATTATTCTTTATCCTTTGCAACTTTTTTGTTGCTCATATTTTACAATCATGGCATAGGGGTTGAGATCTTTGGAGATGTGGGCTTGAATTACCCTCTAAGTTGCTGTGTGACCTTGGATAAGTTACTTTAGGCTCTCTGAACCACATCTTCAAAGTGAGGATCATAATACTTACCTCATAAACATATTAAAACTATGAAATGAAGTTTAGATAAAGTGTTTAATATAGTTTTTGGCATGGAGCAAGCCGTCAATAAGTGATTGGTACATTTCTTTTTCTGTGAGTGCTACATATACATAAAAATAACTGCATAATTATTTTTAAATTTTTATATAAACTAAAAATGAAACCTTTAGTAACTAATTAATGATGGAATTAATATTTGGAGAGTTCTGACTTTTGTAATATCCCATTATCAAAATTCAGACCTGTCTAGAACTGGTTTAATTTTAGAAAAATTGTTGTCTGATAGCTGCATCTATATGGGCAAATGGACATATGAGGAATTATCTGGTAAATTAGACTCTGTGTATGTGAATAGACTTTCACACCTCAACCACAGACACTATGACAAAAGGCCTGAGCATTTACTTTAGAAAGATATTGCTAAATTTTCCTCCAAAAGATTGTACCAATTTACGTTATTACTAGCAATGCAAAAGAAAGAAAGAAAGAAAGAAAGAAAGAAAGAAAGAAAGAAAGAAAGAAAGAAAGAAAGAAGGAAAGAAAGAAAGAGAGAAAGACAAAAAAATGTTTCTCTACCTCCTTTTTAATTTTTGCCAATTTGGTGGCTAAAAATTACTCTCATCATTGTTTTCATTGACATTAATTATTAGTGAGGCTGAGCATCCTTTTTATGTTATTGACTATTATTACTTCTGTGAATTGTTTGATCTTATGCTTTGACTGCTTTTCTATTGGATTATTTGTGTTTTTCTTATTGATTTATAGGAACTCTTTTTATATAGATATTGATTCATAATGTATGTTGCAGACCTTTATTCCCAATGTTACCTGCCTTTTAATTTTTGATTCTGTTTTATTTTAATCCATAGAAGTTATTACTGTTTATGTCAGTGTAAATTCGTTCCTTTAAGGCCTTTGGGTTTTATGTCTAATTTAGGAAGATCTTCTCAACTCCAAATTTAAAGAAATATCTGTGTTTTAAATGCTTTTAACATTTAAAAAAATGTTTAGATTTTTATTTGAAATTGATTTTTTAATATTATATGAAGTAGAAATCTAAATTAATAATTCAGCTTAATATTTTCACTTTAAGAATATCCAGTGGTCCTCATGTAGTTTTTGAGTAGTCCATTTTCTCCTCACTGATTTGCATATTACATTTATTAGTGTATTTGTATATTCTGTGCCTATGCCAATAACACAATCTTTAAATAAATATGGCTTTATGGTATGTTTTAACATAGTATGGCACATGCTAACTCTTTTTTTTTATGTGATAGTCTCATAATTCTTACTCTTTTTATGTTAAATGTAGGATCAGCATATAAAATTCTATTAAAAAACTATTTAGATTAGGTTGAGCTTCCAATTAATTAAAAAATTAATTTGTGAAGCTTTAGTATTTTAATTACTTGAGTCTTCCATGTAAGAACAAAGTCTCTTTTTGGCCTTTAAATATCTTTAGTTAAATTTACTAATTTTCTTGATGTGTATCTTTAACATTTCCAATAACATCTATTCCTAGGTATTTTATAATTTTTATTATTTATGATAATGAGATCATTTTTATAATGCTTCTTTTTTATTTTAAGCTATCATACTGACTAATCTATTTAAGTACTTATTTATTATTTTAAAGTAATACATGTACAGAATTTTAACATCAAAAAATAATAATTATCCTTGTATCTAGAACACTGATGTACTGGAGCCAGTTTTTGTGGGCTTTTCCCCAATTCTGTGTTCAGGGGCAACACATTGGTAACTTTAAATCAGCCACAGCGAGAGTATTTCCAACACAAAAATTGTCACATGCTGCAAATCAGGGTTTTGCTTTTTTTTGAGAGAGCAAATTTTAAGCATTTACCAGCCTACTTCTGGAGTTGCACTACTCCACTCCACTTCCCACCCCCAGAAACAATTTTCAGCATTTTTAGCAATTTCTTCAGCTATGTCTATCTGTTTCTAAATATCATGCTTTGCTGGTAAGGTGTTTTTTTTTATTTTTTAGACATTGTTTATGGTATTTACTTCCTACCCTGGGTGATAACTTCACTTTCTTACATGTACATGCCTCTCCTTCCCATTACATTATAGTTGCATCACATTTTAAGTTAATTTATTATTAAGGCACAATATTATGACTATAATTTTTCACATGAGCTATATTATATACTATAATTTTGTTTCTGTTCTTATACAATCCCTTCATTCTTATTCAAGTTAATAATTGTTTATTTTTCTCCGCCTAGTTTTCTGTGAATTGCCTATACTCACAACCAAATATGTGAAACCCTTCTCAATAAAGTCAAACACACTTGGTAGTTAGTATAAGTTTTATTTCTTTCCCCTTGGAGATTTTCCTTCTGGAGCCCTCCATCTTTCTGTTCCATTTTTCTCTCTAGGTCTACAGTACAAGTGGTATCCCTAGGCTCTTCTTCATACTATAGGAATTCCTCTTGCTTCTGTCCACTGGGATTTCTTTTTCCTTCATTTTGAGGCATTCTCAATTAGCTTCCTTAAAAGAGGTACATTTTTTCCTCGGACTTTGCAGGGCTAAAAGTATCTTTATTCTTACCTCATACTTGAGGATAGCATTCAATTTGGGAGTCATTTTCCTCTTGAACTTTTAAAGACATTGATTTATTACCTTATAGCTTCTAATGTTGCTGTTAAAAAGTTTGATGTCATTCTCATTCCAAATTGTTTGTAGGTGACCCTTTAGTTCTGTCTGGAATCTTTTAAGTTTTTTTTTTTAATCCTGGGTATTCTTAAATTAAAATGATATGCCTTAGGTAGGCATTTTTTCCCTACATTTGGTAGATCTTTTGAGTGTGGGAGTGCATAACTGGTTCCCTCTGGGACTTTAAAATGTTTTAAAAATTAGTTACTGAAAAGCTTTTTTATTTTTTAATGCTGTCTTTTGCTTGGCCATCAGACTGAATTTTTTAATTCTAAAGTTTTCTGTTGATTTTCTTGGATATTTTAGATAGGCAATATTATCATCAACAAATAATGACTTCTCTTTATAGTTGCATATTTCCATATTTATTCCTCATTTTTTCTTGTCTTATTTCATTGGCTGGGATATCTAAACCAATGGAAAATAGTAACTGTAGTAGCAGAGATCCTTTTCTTTTTACTCACTTTAATGGGAATATTCCTAGTATTCTGCTATGGATGTCTGGGCATATATCTTTTAAGTTAAGAAAATTTCCTTTCATTTCTAGCTTAATATGATTAGCATCAGGAATAAGTGTTAAGTTTATGCTCGTCTACTTTGGCATCAGTTTTTAATAATATATATGCATATATGTACATATAATTTTGCATTCTTGGAGAATTCATCTGAGGCTATGATGCACTGTTTTATTAAGAAACTGGTGGATTGTTGCTGATTTTTAATAATTTTACATAAATATGCACAATATAGATGTTCTGAAACTATCTTTTTCATGTTTTCCTCCTCCTGTTTGGCTATTGGGTTATGTTAGCCTTTAGAAAATTTCTGGTTAGCCTTTGTTTGTAAATCTGAGAATTTGGATAGTTTAAATATCACTTGTATGAATGTAGTGAGATTTTTTTTATTAGCCTAATGCATATTCAGATTTTATTATAATTATTGCAAGGACATTTGAAATAACACGTAATTTCTGTCATATACAAAATTTCTCAACACATCTACTTATTGTAAATATTAATTAGTATTAAAATAAAGTTTTACTTTTGAGAATTTTATTTTTATTTTTTAAATTTTATTATATTTTATTTAATCCCATGCTTCCAAAATATTATCATTTCAATATGTAACCAATTTAAACATTTTTGAGATATTTTACAATCTTATTTTTTCATTCTAAGTCTCTTTTTTTTAAACTTTATTGGAGTATAGTTGATTTACAATGTTGCGTTAGGTTCAGGTGTACAGCATAGTGATTCAGTTATACATATACATATATTCATTCTTTTTCAGATTCTTTTCCCATATAGGTTATTACAGAATATTGAGTAGAGCTCCCTTTGCTATACAGTAGATTCTTGTTGGCTATCTATTTTATATATAGCAGTGTGTGTATGTTAATCCCAAGCTCCTAATTTATCCCTCCCCCTCGGAATTTTATTACTTTACTATTTTTGCACAGCAGTATATTAATGTGCCCCATTGTGGTTATAATTTTTGATAATATCTTCTTGTATATCTAACAGTTTTAATTTTGAATACTATGTTGTTTGATTTACAATATTTGTAACTGTATGTGGATTATGCCTTTTATCAATATCAATATTCATATTATCTCATTAATGCTTTTGGTCTTGTATTGGTATTACATTTTATCTGATAGCAATAGTGTATGTTCATAGAAGGCTTTCCTTGGGGTTCCTGGGCAACAACAGTATGGAAGTCTTTGCTCTGGGGATTGAGAAGTTTGGTGTGTTCACTTCTGGGCCTCACATACTACTTAGTTATCTCCCTGCCCTTTGTGGAAATTTGGTTTTCTTTTGCCTCCAGCCTGGATATCTCGGCTAAAAGCTCTCTCAGGGAAGATTCTCCTTTGTTTGGAAAGTAATTCTTAAGGCTTTATCCTGGAAGGCAAATGCCCCTGTTTCCAGCTGCTTTGCTTTTGTCTCAGAGAAGGAGGACCAATACTGGCACAGCAGCTGCTGTTTGATGGATGGTCTCTTAATTAATTGCTCTGACCATTATCCTGCTCTTTAAATTTCCTGAGCTTGGAGTTTCTCTGCAGCTCCTTTGGGAAGAAAGGTTCTCACCTTGGCAATGGCCTTCTCTCAGGCCATTTGGGTCGAAGTTTTCTCACTGTTTTTTCTGTTAGCTTGCACCATCTTTATTGTCTCTTTTAGAAATTCTTCTCTATTTCTGGCTTGTTTATGGCATCCTTTCTTCTGATGACTACAGTTTTTGATGAATTCTTTTTTTAAGATCTATTTTTTCTGCCATATTGGAATTTATAAGAATGTGCTCAATCTGTCTCGAATTGATCTTGTCGCATTCTTTAAAAGATAAAGTTTTTAAAGAAAGATATAAATTACCTAAAATATCTAAATATAAGAAGTAATATGATAATTTCCACACAGTTAAAGAATTAGAAGAGTATAATAACCGTTGGTTCTCACCGTGTATTACTGCCCAATACACCTCTCTCCTCTCCAAGTGGTAACCTCTAACTTAAATTTTTTTTTCAAATTGTTCCCTTGCTTTTCGTAATGATTTTGCTCTAAATGTTTATATCTCTAAACACTGTATCTAATTTTTCATATTTATGTGTTTTACATAAATGGATTGTCTTCTTTGGAAGCTTACCTTTTTGTTTACTGTACTTTTTGTGAGATTCATCTTGCTGGCAAATGCAGTTCTAGTTCATTTGTTATTTTTGCAGATGTAGAGTATTCCACTGAATAAAGATAGTGCTCATTCTCTTGTTGGTGAACATCTGAGTGGTTTCTATATCTTTTAAAATTATAAACAATACTGCTATGATTCCCTTGCTTTTCTCCTAGTATACATGTGGGAGAATTCTTAGAGCTTATATGAATAGGATTAGAATGAGTGGGTAATGAGATACACATCTTTAATTTTGTTAGATAAATTATTTTTCCAAAAGATTGTAACTGTTACATTCCCACAAGTCTTATGTAAAAGTTTGCAAGTC
Organism: Balaenoptera acutorostrata; assembly: GCF_949987535.1. Lineage (NCBI taxonomy): Eukaryota > Metazoa > Chordata > Mammalia > Artiodactyla > Balaenopteridae > Balaenoptera > Balaenoptera acutorostrata. Next base: position 64,169,329 of record NC_080070.1, read on the forward strand.
TCCATACCCTCAGCAACATTTTTAAGCTTTTAAATTTCTGCAAATATATTGTGTATAAGGTTATATTTCACTGTGCTTTTAGTTTACAATTTCTTGATTACTAATAAGCTTGAGCATCTTTTCATTTGTTATGGATATTCAAATTCCTTCTATTAAATGCTTCTCTGTATCACTTGCACATTTTTTCACTTTTTAAAATTTATTTGTAGGAATTTACTAAAATAAATTTTAGATATCAATCCTTCCTTGATGATACATAATGTACTTACTACTGATACATTCCTTCTGATTTTTGGTTCATCTTTTAATTTCTTCAATCTTTTTCAAGTTTTGTCTTTTTATAGAAATTTTTCCCTATCTTGAGATCTTAAAGTTATTCTTCTATATTTTCTTCTAAAAGTTTAAAAATTTTATTTCATATATTTGAGTGTTTAATCCAACTAGAATTGAGTTTTGGGGTATGTTACAAGGTAGTTACACAATTTTTTGGACTTTTTTCCAAATGGAATTACCAGCACTGTTATTCTCCTGCTGATCAACAATTCCACCTGTCATGTGTCAAGTTTACCTATAGTATTTGTGGGTCCAATTCTTTCTGTTCTTTTGTCTCTTTGTCATCCTTTTTGCTAATCCCATATTGTGTTGATTATTTTTTTATAATAAGTGCTAAGTACTTATTTTTATAATAAGTGCTAACATCTACAGTGTATGTCTTATCTTTTCTGTGTGTATCTTAGTATCATCTTGTAAAGTCCTTTAAAAATCCTGTAGGTATGATTTTGATACATATTAGATCAATTAATTTTGGAAAACTGACATCTTTTAAATATAATCATTCTATCCATGAATGTGGGCAATTCCTCTATTTTTAAAAAGGTCTTCTTCAATGTCTTTTAGCAAAGATTTTATTTTTTTCCGTGAAGGTCACTCGCCACTTTGCTTAGATGTGTTACTAGGTACCTATTATTTATTTAATTTCTTATTGTAAATAAACTTACTAGAGACACACTTTTAACTCTTTAAGACTGTTACATATAAGTGCAATTGATTTTTTTGCATTTATTTCATATCCAGCCATCTTGTTAAATTCTTACAGTATGTATATTATTTCAGGCTTTTTATGTTTATAATCTGTGACTAATGACAATATTGTTTCCTCCTTTCCTATTATTCTTCTTTTCCTAATGAAATTATTGGCTGAAAATATGACAAATTAAAAGACTTCTTAGTAAAGTATTAAGGTTTACTAGGTGATTTTCATCTACTTAGAAAAAGCAGATTCAATTAAAAAAGCCTCTACCACATGAGATTTCTATAAAATTTAAAAGACTGTCTTGTGATCTAAAGACTCAGTCTCTTTGAATGAGCAATAATCAGCAAGATAGGCAGTCTGAGTTTTAATATCATCTTTTTATTGTTGCAAGTTGGTCAATTTCTGTGTTTCAGCTTTGTCTTCTACAATACCTGCCTAACCTTACTTCCAGAGGTATGAGAATATAGTGGGGTCTTTGCAGCCCTCTTCTTCTTATGTTTGACTTTAAAAATACTTGCCTGTCTGTATATTACAATACATTATGCTCTCTTTGCCATTTTAATAAATATTTTACATTGCCACATGACACTAGTCTCTTCCATCCATCAGTTCAGTTTTGACAACATGCCTGTCATTATTCGGTAGTGTGTAGGCAATGACTAGAAAAAGAGAACTGACAGTGCTATTGCAACAAAGGTGGAAGCCATTAAGATGAGGCAAAGCAGCAAATATTTAGCTTTAATTAGACATTCATTGTACTGATTATGAGGTCAAATGTGAAGATAAACACAGTTAAACTGCATGGATAAAACGTTGGAAACAAATCATTGAAGATTTATGCAAAAGATGAGATTTACTTTGGAATTGTGTAATTTTAAGTTGTCAAATAGAATTCCTCTGTACCTGCAAGCCTTTTGGATGATTGACTTTAGAACATGTAACTTTGATTCATCATTTCAAGTTCATATTTTGTCTTTATCATATGTTGTGATACTTGAAGGAAAATGTTTCAAAACCCTTCCAAATCAGAGTTTAATCAACTCTCTGATCATTATCAGAACACTAGAAGCATTTTTTCAGTACCTTTTTGAAAATAGTTGTAATGGATAATTTATGGTTAAAGTATTTATCTCATCCTCTTTTTTGTGTGTAGTGTATAAATTATTGAAAGTGAGTATAATTTTCTTTTGGAGAGTCTTTCCAACTTTGACTTTTTATTGGTATTATTTTTCTGGCACACAGAACAACTTAGGGTCATTTATCCTCACATCCCCATTCCCTGCTCTTTTTCTTTTTTTAATCCCAGAGGATTTTTACTTCCTTTAATCAGTTTTTAAGTTTTCACCATTCTATGAAGGACTTTTCAATTTCTGGAGCTCCTAGCTTTAGCCTCAACCTTTACTTTACCAAATCAGCCTTCCATGTAAAAATTCACTGGGCCGAGCTTCCTTTAAAAATGATTTGAAAATTCCACACGCAATAAATTATTATTATAAAACATAAAAATAAGAAAAAGCTATAACAAAATCACCTATGTCTCCATACCCAGAAATAACCGATGCTACACTTTGATATATACTCCTCAAAGTGTTTATATGTTAATAGAGCCATTACATATTTTATTTGTCTTATATAGAGAAATAAATGGAATCATACTTCCTATGATTTTACAATCTCTTTTTATTCATTCAACCTACATCATAGAGAGAAACCTCCGTCATGGGCATCTTTCCATATCAATAAATATACCTCTAGAACACATTTTATATCTGTTCAAATTCAATTACATGGATGTGTCAAGATTCACTATACTAATCCTCAGTTACTAGAATTTCAGGAGGTTTCTAAGATCATTAATTTATTAAACACATGGTCTGAGTATCTACTATGTGCCAGTCCCTATTGTAGGCACCAGAGTTTAGCAAAAAAAGGATAGATAAATTTTTGCTCATATGGAGCTTATTTTTGGAGAGTATCATTCAAATAATCTCTTCTTTGGGTGACCTACACTCCCATGATCACATATGTACCTTAGTTTGTTGTCTGCAGATGATCCTTTTTATACAACTTAAGGGAAAACATGCTTAGGTGTACTTCTCCATCCCTCTACTCCTTAATGCTACAAGTGACTCTTAGGTTTCTATGCTTTTGTTTGGAGACACTGATTGTACACAGAAATTACTGTTCTTGTAGAAATCTAAAAGCATAGCTGGAATTATTAGTAGGTATTTACTTCAGAGTCATCTTTTCATGTCACTCATTCAAAATAAATGCTCCTAACTGAACACATTTTGGTACATACAAATTACAGTATAATTTTATCTGACTGTTACAGGCTATATATGTTTTAGTAGTTGTTTTGGTGGTAGAATTTTAAAAAGCCACTTTGTACTCCAGTGGTGCTCTGTGTGGTGTTGCTTCTATATCCTCAACCATAAAACAGAGTTTGACTAGATGATTTCTACAGTGCTTGTCAGCTCTGAACAGGGAGGCTTTGCACTATCATAAAACAGTTCTTAAGACTGACTCAAATGACTTCAAACCTTGTTGATATACACACATCCATGCAGTCTCTCAGCTTCTGGCTCTGATTTCCCTTAAATATGTTATACTGTTTTCTCAATCATAGGAATGGCAGGATTTTCAATTAAGCATAGTCTGTACTAACAATCTATATTTCATTTCTCTCCTCTAGATTCTGGGGAATGTTTGCCCTCTCAAATGCAGAAGGGGAGCCTATCTACCTCCTCAGGGACTTTTCTTAACTGTCAAGTTGTCCCGTAAACTGATAGAAGAACTTTTTCAGAGGATTTTTCATTTTATCAGAAAGATGATGTACCATTGGATGTTTTCTTGTTTTCATTTCTTGTAATACACAGGTGACTATTCCCCTCCATGTACTTTTGCGTGGCCAGGGTCAACTATTATCATTAGGAAAATGTAGACTAAAATGTAGACTAACACAACAGTTAGTTAACCATGTTGGATTCAATTGGGCTTTCACTGTAGTTTTGCTTTTCTCATCTCTCTTGATATATAAATCTATCTGCAGAAGATGGAATACCAGGAGGACAGTAGAAATCAAAGGTCTCTCTAGCCTTTAACTCTTGGCAAACTCTTCAAGTTGCTTTGGATATTCTCAATTTCTTCTGCCATTTTTCCTGGGAGAATTCAGAATTAGTGTTCAATAATTTTTTTTTCTTTTTGGAAAAAACAAACTCTATTAGATTTTTTTCAAGTGACTCAGTTACTACAGTTTTCATAAGGTCAGATTCCAACTAGTATTTACATTTTTAACTGACATTCCGGGAGGATTTTTAGCTGGAGTTAAAGACAAAGAGAGAAGGGACAAGCACTTATTACAGCTTGACTGTTCTGAAAATGATCTGATTTTTAAAAGGTTACAAAATGAATATGATTATCTTATTATTCCTAATTTGAATTTACACCATTAAGACCACATTCTACTAAAGGAACATATAATACAAATTTATTACTATATAGTGTCACATTGAGGGATTCCGGTGCAAAGGGAAAACTCACTCCTTTGGAAATCAGCTTATCCCCAGCTGTTGATAGAAGGATTTGTGTAGCCCATAAAACCTTCCATGAGGCATGAGGCAATGGCTACAGTTTTGGTGGTCTCATCTCTGCTAATCTTTTCATTCCCACTCAAGTCACCTCTTTGCTTAGCCATAGACTTTGAGTTTCGGGGGAGGTACTGTAGATGTAATACCTTTGTCAGCTCCAAATCATTCCCCCGACATCCATGGTGATTCGATCTGTCTCTCTGAGCTGGAGATTTGGATATTCAGGGTGGGAATATGAAGGGCGGGGTTTGGGGCATTACTGGCTGAATGATTTTGACAGTCTCCCTGGTGGGGGGTGGGGAGGTGGGTGGATGATTGGGTCTCATAATATAAGGAAAATGAAATGCAAAGAAAGCTGTTTGGAAGATCCAAAGGCAAGAAACCGTAATTATACAGATTGTTTATTGCATAGTCAGAAAAATTCAGCTACCCATGAAGGCGAGACTCTCCACTGTGTCTTTTTTTTCTGGAAATTGACCAATTTCTGAGTACATGAAAAAAATATAGGAGATGGTAGCATCTGATCTCTGGTATCTCCAGTGCACAGCAATTTGCTGGCACAAATTAGATGTAAGATAAAATTTTATTGAATGAATGCTCTTAATTTAAATGACATACATCATTGGCTTCAGTTTAGGTTTATGTCTTGGTTGCTTGTAGAAGGCAGACATATGTAGGAAATGTTGCTAAGGAAGACTCATCTACTTTATTCCTGATAATATGAATAGTAAGGGTGATTGACAGTGAATATCTAAATATTATTTGTTTTTGTATTACAAAAACACACAGTAGGTATTTAGTAATATTTGTAGAGTAAATGAATAATGAATATAAGCTTGTTTTTAAAATACTTAATATGTGCTAGACACTGAGTAAATTACTTTATTTACATTATCTCATTTCTCTTTTATTACTCTGTGAGTGAGGTATTATGATCTCCATTGTAGAGATGAGAAAATAGACTCAAATAAATTGAGTAACTTTACTAAGATCAGATAGCTTACAAGCAGCAGAGCCAGTATTTGGCTGAGGTCCGTCTTATTCATTTTCTCATTATGCTCTTAACCCTTCTACATGTTGTCTGTCAAATTATAGTTCTTCATCAATGAATTTATAGTTCTTCTTTATAAATCCATTAATGCATCTTTTATTTTGGTCCTTATTCCAGTTATGTATGGCAGAATAAGCACTGAGTTTCCATAGTTGGTGCCTCTTTGATCTAAGATTTATTGAACTTTTAGGCAGATGATGTTGTACTAGCTGCTATAGGACATATAGTCTTGGCTATTTAAGGGCAGCAATTGTGTTTCACTCATTTCTTAGTCTCATAATATCTACCTAACACAGCATTTTACCTATAAAAGCCAACAAACATTTGACATGCAATTCTGGATTAAAAGAGCAAAAAACAGTACCATAAATTACATAAGATAGTATAAATGGCAAAGAAATATTACAAGCAAAATGAGCTATGAATTCTAAAGCGAGAGAAATCATTGTGGGTGGGAATAGCCAGGACAGTTGGCTTTGATAATTTTGTAAGAGATTTTGAAACTCCCTCAATTAGGTTGTTTTTTGTCATCCTTAACTGCTTTTCAGCAGTGATTTGCAGGACTTTTCCTTACACAGGAAGGGTCTGGGCATTTGTCTTGGGAACGACAAGAAATGTGAGAGCGGAGGAGGCAGTGGGTAGAGGCAGGGCTGAGGGTGGTGGAGTGGGGACCCGCCAAATCAGAGATGACATCATGGCAGCTAGAAGGGAAGCAGGCTGGAGAATAAGGTATCATTTATAATCAACAGTCTAACAGCAAGAGACATCAAAGAAAACTCCAATATCATAAGCTTCAAAAATTAAAAATTTCTTGGTCTCAATAAGAATGCGAATGCTGAGAAGAAGAAAAATTCGGTAAAATGCAACAATTCAAAATTAATTTCACTTTACACACCCATTTTCAGACAAGTATTTGATGAGTTTGGAAATACAATATAACGAATAGGACAATATAACGAATAGGTACACTCACGTATACTTTCTGTGTAAATTTTGAATCAAGTTAGTCTTTTTTTTTTTTTTTTAATTTTGTCATTTCTATATTTTTAATTTTTATTTATTTATTTATTTATTTATGGCTGTGTTGGGTCTTCGTTTCTGTGCGAGGGCTTTCTCTAGTTGTGGCAAGCAGGGGCCACTCTTCATCGCGGTGCGCGGGCCTCTCACTATCGAGTCCTCTCTTGTTGCAGAGCACAGGCTCCAGACGCGCAGGCTCAGTAATTGTGGCTCACTGGGCCCAGTTGCTCCGCGGCATGTGGGATCCTCCCAGACCAGGCCTCGAACCCGTGTCTCCTGCATTGGCAGGCAGATTCTCAACCACTGCGCCACCAGGGAAGCCCTCAAGTTAGTCTTAATACTTATATGTTCATATATTATCTAAGCACCTCAATTATGAATTCCTAATGCTATGTTTTATTCATCTTTTTATCCTTGGTACTTATCATAGTGTCTAATTTATAGTAAGTACTCAATGGATGAACAAATTTCCATTTAGAATATTAGTAGTGTTAAGAATTTAAGGAAGTCTTTCTTGAGTTTTAATATGTTTATCATATCAGAACAGATTGTAACCACAGCTGCAATAAATCTACTGTGATATGAAGCACACCACACCAAGGAAACTTTGTTTTATTCTGATTGCTGGTTATGAACTGATTTTGAGATTTAAAAAACAATGTAGATTAAGTGTGGCCACATTCAACCATTTAAAAATATAAGCCCCTATCTATCCTTGTCATTGATTTGTACAATATACAATCAAGTAAGACTAAAATAGTCATTTGAAACCCATCCTTGTTCCTATAACACCAGTTATTTATAGCAACTTATTTATATCCAGCTCTCACTCAGAAGTCTATTATTTTATAATATTACATATGGACCTGCTCTCCGGGTGTTTATAGCCTAGTATGAAAAAAAAGGTCAACCAATTTAGGTTACATATGAGAAAATAAAATAATATAGAATAAAGTATCTATAAAACAATGTGAGGCAGAATTGTTTGATTGTATAAGAATATTTTAGGAGAGGGTAGATTAGTTTTGAATAGTCTACAAGAAATGATAAATTATACAGGTAAGATTTGTATCAGATCTTTAATATTTGTATGCTGTGACTCATGGAAGAATGGTAGAGGGAAAGTTGGCATGAGAACAATTTTTTTTTTTTGGCTGAAGTAGAAAAGTTTGAACTGGATAAACTGGCAGCTGGGTTTGTTTCATGACTTGGAGCCAAACGACAGGTGGCTTTATGAGACTATGATGGTTTTGAGCCCTACCTGATGGGCTGTGGGAGAGCCCTGGAGGTTTTGGAGGCTAATTAACATAGTTAAAAAGGAAGATAACCACAGTGCTACCACCAAGAACTAAGTAAAGGTAAAAAGGAACGTAAGCAGGTTTATTAGTCCAGGAAATGTTACTATTCAGGAAACCTTTGGATGTCCCCAGTACTAAGGGTTGTTATTTCTTAGACCCTTTATTAAAAATGAGAAGGAAATAGCCTTTAAGAGGAATGGATTAATATAATCTAGTAATAAATGCATTTATTTATTTATTTATTTAACCAACTCAAAATTATTGCTTATTGTGAGGTTGCCTGAGGATGCACAGTAAACCAGATAGTCTCAGCCCTGATGACACTTATCATCCAGTGCTAGGGATGTGTGAGTGGTCACACCGATGAGCAATTCAGGACACTCCACAATACAGAGAGAAGTGCTGGGATGGGATTGGTGTAGAGTCTTTTGGGAACACATAGGAATGGCATAATCATGCTTGGAAAAATACCCTGTGTTACTTTCTGCAACTGGCAATATTACTTTAAATTAATTAAATTGCTCATAATATGATAATGGTAATGGCCTAACATATATCTAGCATCTTGTTATGTGTCAGCCCTGGGAAAATGTTTTATGTGCATTATCTCATTTTAATCCTTAAAACTACCCTGCTGGATAGGCACTAGTTTGTTTTGTTGTTGCTATTATTTTCCAGATAAGGAGTGAGACTGAAAAAGTTGAGTACCTGTCTAATGGTCACAGAACTAGTCAGGAGTAGAGAAGGGCACAAACTAAAACTATACGTTAACTTTCATAAATACATATGTGAAACTTCTGAAAGAAGACACTAAGCAGGAACACAGAGTGTGCACAGCTAACACAACCGCTGCTCAATATTAAGAACAACTCTCCTACATTCAAGTAGCTATAAGTTTTTAAAACAGTTACAATGGCAAACTTGTTGAATTTTTTAGATCAGTAAGACTCAAATGCAAAACTCACTTTTTCGCATCTGAGGACAGGAAATGTAAATTTAAAATGAATTGGACAGCAGTGAAGCCACTCACTAGAACAGAAATCCTTTTCAATTATAGCAATTGAAATCTTCTTTGGCACAAGAATAATTGTGAAATATTTATGTATGATTGAAGCAGCAGTACCAGACAAAGAAACGATTCACAACCCTTCCAATAATAGGTTTGGAAGTAGGCAAACATCTTTTTAATGCAGTGTAAGAACCAGTTTAAGGTTTAGGTTTGAAGCTTAAATATTTGATTTTTAGTTTTCCTATTTGTCTTCTGTGTGTCAAAATTTTCCATCTTAAAAATGGTTACTTTTACAAATGAAGAGAAATGCCAATTTCATGAAAAGCAGAGGACATAATTTATGTATCAGTCCCTTATTTTTTAAAAAGTGGCTAATGCCATTATACATAACATAACCTTAGATGGAGTGATCATTTCCTCAGGTAATCTCTTTTGATTAAGAAGCTGCTCAGTGGCACAGAAAAGGACAGCAGCGTGTGATTGCTCCCTCGCCAGATCATGTCTGAATAATAAGTAGTCAAAGCAAGAATAACTTGGAATATTGAGGTGTCTTCATTTTGTAACCTTAGAACATTTCATCAGTTATTTTATCCTCACAATATGGATTTCAAAATTTTAGTTCTCTCTCTCTTTTTTTTTTAACATCTTTATTGGAGTATAATTGCTTTACAATGGTGTGTTAGTTTCTGCTGTATAACAAAGTGAATCAGCTATACATATACATATATCCCTATATCCCCTCCCGCTTGCGTCTCCCTCCCACCCTCCCTTTCCCACCCTTCTCTTAAAGTTACAACACACAAAATGATATTGATGGAGAATAGCTGGGACCGAGGATGGGTTATAAAACGTCATTTTTTCATCCTGAGTAACACCAATCTCAAAGTGATAATATCCTGCATCTACTGATTCTTAAATAACAATTTGACTCATCAAATCCAGACGTATCAAAAGAATGCAATCTAGTTGAATCTAAAAACTGCCTTGAGTAATAATTAATAGATAAAGAGGAGGGCATTAAAAATGCACTGCAAAACAAAGGCAAACAAAATGTAAATGGAATTAATGACTTTGGTCCAATTATACCCAAAATATGTAGCAACTAAAAGAAATAACCAAATTGAGATAAAAATTCCTCAAGTAGAATGATATTGCTAAGTTTTAAATTTCCTAAATGATAAGAAGCCCTAGGTCCTTTATAATATTAAACTAATTCATTGTACATGTTTCTAAGTAATAAACTATGAAGTATGACTGACACATAGAATTATGCATGTTAAAACTGAGGAAAACTTAGAGATATCTGGTACACACCAAGTACAAAAAAAGAAACAATTAACTTAAAATAGTAAATTAAATAACATATGTTAAATAAATAAAAATATAAAGACTTTTCAGGTAGCTTCTTACCAAAAACTTGCTCAGGAACTTGAAAATGACTTTGTAAGTGCTTTATGCCTTGGCTCATATTTCCAGTTAAAATGAGTATTGCATATTCTTTGAGATATTACATTTTTTTTTGAGATATCAAGTGGAGCTGCATAGTCTGTATTTGTTTCCCTGTTGGCTTCAACACTGCTGTATAAACTTGTAACTGGCAGTAAATGATGTTAATGCCTTGTGATTCCCATAAATGAGAAAGGCGGGCCGTTGCTTGTCATTTAATTCAGTTTATAACTGTCAGAACAGGTTTTGTCATTGGAGATGAGTCTGGCTTAAGTTACTAAAACTTATTCATGAGCTTATTTAACCAGAATGAGAAAGTGTACAGTGACAATTTCAAACATAATTATGATTTTATTTCTTAAAGGAAAATTGTGAAAAATTTAAAATTTCACCTATATGTAGAAATATTTGTAAAGTTTGTGAAGGAAAGGTTTTTAATTCTTCATCAACTCTGGGTCATAGGTTGGCGTTACTGAGTTACCCTTTTGCAAATAAGAAAACTGGGAAGTGAAGTTACTTGTCCTAATGTCAGATAGAAAGTAAATGTCAGAGTCAGGGCTTAAACCATGGGTATCTGACTTTAGGTTCAGTACTTTTCCCACGAAACCACAACTACTGTTTTAAATCTATTTAATACTGCAGTGTTATCCAGAGCCATAATTTGCTATATTTGTACTACTGCCCGTGTTATTAACTAAATATTCATAAATGTGTGTAATCATTAACTATTTGGAAGGTGAAACAAAAAGGTTGTGCATTATTTTCCAGCTTTATTGGGGTATAATTGAAAAATAAAAATTGTATATATTTAAGGTGTCATTGTGATGGTTTGATATACTTACCCATTGTGAATGATTACCATAATCACGGTAATGAACACATTCATCACCTCTCGTAGTTATCTTTTTGTGTGTGAAGGGGGTGAGAACTATTAAGATCTACCCTCTTAACAAATTTCAATATAAAATACAGTATTATTAACTATAATCACCATGCTGTATATTAGATCCCCAGAATGTTTTCATTTTATAACTGAAAGTTTGTACCCTTTGACCAACATCCCCCATTTCCCCCATCCCCAGTCCCTGGTAAACACCAATCTGGTTCTGTGTGTTCTTTTTTAGATTCCACACATAAGTGAGATCATATAGCATTTGTCTTTCTCTGTCTGCTTTATTTCACTAGCATAATACCCTCGAGGTTCATCCATGTTGTCAAAATGACAGGATTTCCTTCTTTTTTTATGGCTGAATTATATTACATTGTATATTTATACAACATTTCTTTATTCATTCATCAGTTGACGAACTTAGGTTGTTTCTGTGTCTTGGCTATTGTGAACAAATTCTTCAAGATACTGATTTCATTTCCTTAGGATATATCCCCAGTAGTGGGATTGCTTGATCATGTGGTAGTTTTATTTTTAATATTTTGAGGACCTCCAAACAGGTAATGCATTTTTAAACAAGTGAAGGTGTGTCTAATTAAGACCATCCATGTTATCTGTTTTTCTCTTTCTCAGGATGTTCAGTGGTTATAGCACAGTAAGTGCTAAAGAATGGATGGAGTGGGTGCAATACTCTGATCTGATAAGGGTGTAATATTTCAATGTGCTGGAAGACAGAATGACTGCTTACAAATGATTGACAACAAGGTCAGGGGCATAAAGGTGTGGTTGAACAGGGAGCTAGAAAATTGGGCCCTGGGAGTTATTTAATATACCTGGAGTCACTTATGTATATGAGTATCAAATATTATAACTTGTAAAAATGAGGTAAATTGTTCCCCATGGTGTCTGCTGGCTGATTCTTCCTTCTCTATCCTTTGGCATAATGCACACAGTTTTCCTTTTTAAATCCTCTAGAGGGAACACACACTTGACATTCCACCCTGCGTCCCATACTCTCTCTAGTCCTAACAATCTGTCTGATTCACATGATTATTACTTGTCTGGCCCTAATGTAGATGAATTCCAAGATCCTTTCTTCCTCAAAAATTCTGTGGCTTTTTCATCTACAGTGGGCTTTTTGTATAAGTCATTATACACAAATAATAGCTAAGGTCTGCTTCTGTTACAGACCATACAGTTTGGGGGCTAAAAGACCTGTATTCAATTTATTCCAGGTTCTTCAATTACCAAACCAAAAGGTATCCCTCACAAAATTAAAAGTTAACCTAATATTGTAATTTATGGAAATTCATGACAAGTGCATTAGTTACTGGACTCATCAACCAGGGGACCCAAAGTTAGCTTTCTCAAACCTAACTGAGCTAAAGGGAGTCTAATCCTGTGATACAAAGAAATAATCAGGTTTCCGGTGTCTGATGGTCTTGGTTCACGGAGGTAGCTTCCATCTCTTGAAGCCCCTCATCCTAATCTTGATTTCCTTTTAGAAGAGGATTATACATGTACACTATGAGATATATATATATACACTATGCTATATATATATAATCATATATATATACTGTTGTGAAATTGTATATTCATATTAATAGATATTATAATCTTTTTGCATATCTCTGTAGTATGGAAACTTACTCAGCTCATAGGAAACAGCAGAATACACATTTATTTCAAGTGGACAGGGAACATTCTCCAGGATAGATCATATACTAGGCCACAAAACAAGTCTCATTTATTATTTGAAAATATGATTTTTAATGGTTGTTTCGTATTTTGTTACGTACCATAACTTCAGGACTTAATCTTCAGTTGTTAAGCATTTAGGATGTTTTCTATCATAAACAAGTACTGGAATTGCTCTTTTCAAAGTTAGCAATGACCACTAGTTATCCAACCCATGACATCTGTCATTTGAAATGGTTGCTGCATCTTCTGAGAGAAATGTCCCCTGCCTTTGATCCTCTTTCTTTTTCTCTGACTTTTCATTCCTCTCCCTAAATTTAGATGGTCCTCAAGGCAGTATCCTTGGCTTTATCTCAACAGAGTCTCCTCTGGAAAATTCACTTTTCCCAAATCTACATTTTCAGTCTTGAAGACTCTCACAAGTTCTATCACCTCTTTTCTTATTAAACATTTTTACCTAAAACCAGTGTTTAAAGCCAAATTGAACTTACCCAAGTTTATATAAGATTGAACTTAACTAACCCAAATTCAGCACTTTTTGTGACCTCCAGATTCTTTTAATGGTACAAACCATTGTCTGAATTGTCCAACACAAAGATTCTCATGTAAACTCCTTCTCATTCATCTTTTCTGCCAACATAACCAAGTCCTTCCTTTTTCCTCCTTTCCTTTCCATTTAATGTCACTTAAATTCTTCTTTCACTATTTCAATTGAACATTAATTCTATTCGCTTCACTTTTAGGCTGCCCAATATCCTCATTTAAAGAAAAAAATAGTCTTTGAAATGGAAGTCAATGGTAAAACAGGGTCTGATACATAGCATATAACAATATAAAAGCAATTTGAACAACTTTTTGATTCTTGAAATACGTGCATCACAGAAGAGTTTTTTTGTTCAATACAAGGAGATAGGGACAGGGGTGTCTTTTTTCCTAGTTCTCCAAGGATTTCTGCCCTGTAACATCTTTCCATATGTGCATCCCTCTGGGATTGCTTTGTAATCTTGCGATCAATATATGGTGTGTTAGGTGCACCCAAGATGATATCACCTTTGATGTAGTCTGACCTATCTGTGATGTTCCCATCTTCCTGAATTGTCATCATGGTCTTTAACAAGAGGTCCCTTAAAAATTGCCCTACCCTGGTCTGTGGACAAAGTCAAGCCAGGCATTCCACAGATACATGTCATTCAGCTCGAATAAATGATGTGCATATTTTAGATCCCTTATTATAATGGCAAAAATATTTCTGTACAAATATGTTAAATACATAGCACATACTGTTTTTATGTATTGTGTTGCTTAAATAAACAGTTTGATTTCTATGTGAAAAAAATTGGGAAAGTTATTATAGGAAAGTACTATCATGTGGAGAAGACCATATGTTTGACTAAGGATTTTATCATATTAAGCACCCAGCTGTCTTCGGCCATTGAAGCTTTCTTGGACAGATATGTGCCTGAGCTTTCTAAAAGCACTTTTCTGATTGCCAGTAGAGTTTGGCTTCAGGGACTCTCTCACTCCTATATTTGCCAGAAAGAATGAAAATACTGATGCTTTCCCTCAGTTTTAGGAGAGAAACATTTTAGAGCACTGGAATGAGAGACTGTGGAAGGTCATATAATTACCTCCCATTAAGGCCTTTAAAAACAGAATGGCTATTTATATTCCTGGAGTTCTTAATGAAGCTCTTTTCTGCAGTGAAGGAGTGATTCTGTGATGATTTCTGAGGTCATTCTAGGTCTTGTTTTGAATAGTTCTAATGTCTTAGATAAGTTTGGTTCAGAAAAACATTCCTATTCAGAAAAATTGGGTCTGGTGCTGGCTCTATCATAAAGTTATTGGGTAAATCTTAATTCTTTCACTATTTTTGAAAAGAGTGTTTAAAGATAAAAGAAATAATAAATGTAAATACTCTGTTGCCTCTTTAGAAAAGAACTTAAAAGAGAAATTCTAAATTGTCTTGTCCAGTTGCTTTCTAATCTCTATACAGCTCAATTGCTAGGCTGGTTGAGGCAATTAATAAAAGAGGTTTATATTTTGAAGAAATAAAAAGTGAGGACCAAAGCCAAGTATCTGCTTTTTCATAGAAGTGACCTAAGTAGTTTCAACATTATGTGCCAACTGCTGTGGGTTGCATGAGGGGTCTTTTCTCACTTTCCAACTTTGAGGATTTTGTACCTTTCTTGTCCCACGGTCCCCTCTGCTATCTCTTTCCACATTACTTTCTTCAGCCCCAGCATCTTTGCTTTCTCCCGTTTGCTGTTAAGGGAAGGGACAAGGTGGCAGAGTGAAAAGCACGTGAATTTGCATCAGGCAGACCTGGGTTTGCATCTTCGTCACTTAGCATCAGGATTTCCTTTGTCAAGTTATATATCCTCATGTGAAAACACTGAAATAAACTCTACCTCTCAAAATTGGTACAAAATGAGATGATATCTGGAAAGCATCCTAGCACAGTTGCTGACACAAAATGAATTCTCAATAATTATTAGGCATTATTGTTCTATTTTCATATGTCGTGTTGAAATACCACTGCCAATTTGAATATAATTATTTTAAGCCTGATAAAAGGGAAACAAATTGGCTCTAAAAAAGGAATACATGATAAATAAAAGCAAAAGATATTTGAAAGAGATATCCCAAAATAAAAAGAAGCAAGTATTATTAACATAAACAGTTTCAATTGAGATGTAGGCTTTTAAACTAAATAAATACTGACAAGAGCATTAAGTTTTCAAATATAATTTGATGATAGATCCTCTAGTAATCTTCCTAAATTGGAGGCCACTCTGGAGAAAATATTTTGGATATATTCTTAAAAATTGAAGTGTAGGGCTTCCCTGGTGGCGCAGTGGTTGAGAATCTGCCTGCTAATGCAGGAGACACGGGTTCGAGCCCTGGTCTGGGAAGATCCCACATGCCACGGAGCAGCTGGGCCCGTGAGCCACAGCTGCTGAGCCTGCGCGTCTGGAGCCTGTGCCCCGCAACGGGAGGGGCCGCGATAGTGAAAGGCCCGCGCACCGCGATGAAGAGCGGTCCCCGCACCGCGATGAAGAGTGGCCCCCACTTGCCGCAACTAGAGAAAGCCCTCGCACGAACCGAAGACCCAGCACAGCCAAAAATAAATAAATAAATAAATAAATAAAATTAAAAAAAAAAAAAAAAAATTGAAGTGTATATCGAAGTTGTATGTTTATCTAGGAAAGCCAAGTGCAGTTTTGCACATGTTGTTTTCCAAGTTAGAGAAGCTATATAGCATGGAAGTTAAGAGTATGGGCTCTATTTTTAATAACTTTAAATGGAGTATAATCTATAAAAACATTGAATCACTATGTTGTATACCTGAAACTAATTGTAAATCAACTATACTTCAATAAAAATAAATAAAATAAAAACTAAAAAATGTATCATCAGGCAAACAACAATAACAAAAGAGTACAGGTCCTAGAGCTGAGTACCAGGGTTTGTATTCCAGGTTCATCAGTTACTAGCTCTATTACCTTGGGGAGGCTACATAACTGCTTTGTGCTTCATGCTTTCATGTGTAAATTTGAGATAATAACAGTTCTGTGCAATATAGTTTGTATGTATGTGCAAGCATGTGTGGTAATTAACTGAGTAAATACAAAGGGGTTACAACACTGCTTGGCAAAGAATAAATGCTTTATATTTATTAAGTGCTATTATCATTATCATTAGTAGTGGTAGTAGGTACAGGGAGATAGTGCTACTTGGAAATGATAATGTTTGGTAACCTTCCCAGAATTATTTTATGGCTAATGCTGATTAAACATTGAATATCTTCGAAAGACTAGAAAAGGCCACAATTTGAGGCTCAAATAAGGAGATCAGTATTATCAGTACTTTACTCACTGATAAAGAAGTTAAAGAGAGCTATAGTTCGTAAAGCTACATTCATGTGACAGAGTAAGGATCTATCTCTACTTGCATTTGCAAACAAAATACAGTATTGGGGTTGCACCTAAATTTAAAAGATGATTTTTTTCATCTTTTTTTTTTAAAGGGAACGCTATTAATTTATTATTTTGGCTGTGTTGGATCTTCGTTTCTGTGCAAGGGCTTTCTCTAGTTGCGGCAAGTGGGGGCCACTCTTCATCGCGGTGCGCGGGTCTCTCACTGTCGCGGCCTCTCTTGTTGCGGAGCACAAGCTCCAGACGCGCAGGCTCAGTAGTTGTGGCTCACGGGCCTAGTTGCTCCGCGGCATGTGGGATCTTCCCAGACCAGGGCTCGAACCCGTGTCCCCTGCATTGGCAGGCAGATTCTCAACCACTGCGCCACCAGGGAAGCCCTACTTTTTTCATCTTTAAATGAGGTATAAATCTATGGTGAAAACATGAATCATACCTTTATTTTATTATAAGATGCAACTCTAATCTGAGTTCCTGGTACACACACACACACACAAACACTCAGTTCAATCCTTGCTGCAAATCTGCAAGGCATTTCTTAATATTTCTATTGTACAGATGAGAAAACTGAAGATTAGCAAGATTTTTGTGGCTTGCTTAAGACACACACTATGTGGGAGATTTCTTGACTCCTTATTGGGTCATTTTGTCTCTCTAAAGTGCCTTCATTTCCTGAAAGTATTGCTGTTATGTCACTCTATGGATCTTTGCTATATTTTGTTATGTTCAGAAAATGTATCATATTTAAAAAGAAAGTTCATTTTTATAAATCAATCTCTATTAAGAAACAAGGGTGTGTTCAGATGGAGAGCCACTGAAGGTCTGGGGGTTGGAGGCAGAAAGGGAAGTAAACTCACCCTAAAGAAATCCAGGGCTCTGGGCATCACTAAAGCAGAAGCCCGGGAGAAGCTGATCAGCAGACAAACTGGTAACGTATGACCATAGCGACAGAGAGGTGGGATTGTAGCTGCGTTAATGAAGCAGGTTTTTGTCAATTTTGGGTGAATCATGCTGACAGCCAGCAGCATGCACCAAAGAGTAAATCATGCTCTCTGGAGGCCTATCACAGAAGGGATGCAACTAATGAGATTCCATGCATCACACTGATGAGGTATGAACGAACGCTCATCAGGAACAATTGACCTAGAAACCAAGACCAGTCTTTCAAGGGGTATCTTATAGCCAAGCCCTATCAGTGTAGCCAGCTCCAGATGAAATATGTGCTTTTTCTAAGCCAACTTAGTGACAGAGCAATCCTGATTTTTTCCTACCGCTGCTGACAGGGTTTTATGGACCTGGTGTGCATGGGTAAGTTCTAAAATAGAACAAAGCTAGGGTAGGGTAAATCTTCCCAGTCTTGGGTGAAGGGAAGAGAATAGGAACTCTGGTGTCAGAGTCCTAAGATTCAAATTCCAGCTCTTCCATTTATTTGCTGTAAAATTGGGTGTGTTACTTAGTATCTTGGTAAGTTTTTTCATCTCTAAAATGGGATTAAGGATACTTAATTCAAAATGCTTAAGATGTCGGGCTTCCCTGGTGGCGCAGTGGTTGAGAATCTGCCTGCTAATGCAGGGGACACGGGTTCGAGCCCTGGTCTGGGAAGATCCCACATGCCGCGGAGCGGCTGGGCCCGTGAGCCACAATTGCTGAGCCTGCGCGTCTGGAGCCTGTGCCCCGCGACGGGAGGGGCCGCGATGGAGAGAGGCCCGCGCACCGCGATGAAGAGCGGTCCCCGCACCGCGATGAAGAGTGGCCCCCGCTTGCCGCAACTGGAGAAAGCCCTCGCACGAACCGAAGACCCAACACAGCCAAAAATAAATAAATAAATAAATAAATAAATAAGAAAATCCTTTAAAAAAAAAAAAAATGCTTAAGATGTCGTATGTAATGCCCTGGCATACAACAACTATTTAATAAATAATTGTTCTATCAGTCCCCTTCTATTTAGAGACAAGAATTGATATACAGTGTACTATCTGTCTTTTCCCAATTACAATTTCCTGGCATTCCTTGCTCCTTTCCTAAAGTTTAAGATTCATTCATTCATTCATTCAGCAATCAGGTAAATGAGCATTTACAGTGTGCCAGGAACTGCACCAGGTCCTGAGATTTTAGAGATAGAGAACACAGCCTCTGCTTCTACGTTAGTCACTGATCACTGCAGAATTCATGGAAAACTTCAATTCAATGTGATGAGTACAGCATGCTAAGGGAACAGCTAGGACAGGTGGAGTATTGGGTTATCTGTAGAGCCTCCTACAGTATGAGTATGGGTTAGCCAAGTAAAGGAAGGTTAGGGTAATGGTATATTCCCCGAAAAGGGTAACATATACAAAGATATGAAGGTCCTGTGTAGACAACCATGGATCTCTTTCAGGTATTGTAAAGGCCAGTTGTAAGTTTTAAATGGCTTCCAATAAAGTAGTCAATTCAATCCTAGTCAAAGACACACGTTTCCATTTAGTCTCTGTTTTGTCACTCATTGCCTCCCACTCTTGCTTCCATCCACAACTAATTCTCAGAAGTTTTCTGTGCTGCTTGGCCTTGTGTAAACTATCCAAGCTGTAGGGCTAAGATCTAGAATTGCAGGCACAGTCTTAGATGTTTTTCTAAACAATTTAACTACTGTGGTCAGTGCCACAGATGTCTTAGTTTAAAAAATGTGTAAAGTTTTATTAGGTATTAACATTTCAAAAGAGTTACTACTATAGTTTACAGACAGCCTTAAAAAGAGAGTAATATAGATTGAATAACCAGAAGGAATTATGCCTTCCTATTCTTAAGATGTGTGTTATCCTAGGCACCTATTGTGTGCTATAATGGAACTAGCTTAAAAACACTGTTTAAGTTTTGTTCAAGATATTCTTTCAGAGCAAAAGATAGAGTTCTGGAGCTCTGTACCTTAGTTGGGTTGTGTGAGCTAAAGTGAGTAGCAAAAAACTGAAGTCATTTGCATAATGATCCTCCTGAGAGCCCCAACTCAGTCCTTACCTATAAAATTGTGATTTTTATTTTAGTTAGGAAAAAAATGTTAGAAAAGACCTTTTGGATAAAAAGGTCCTTTTGTTTGTATATTATTGGAATACATTTCTTTAAAGTATTGCTTTGCCTAGCAAAGTCTAAGTACAGGGAAATAATGGATATTATAGAGAAAATTCTGAATATATACATTTACATTACTAGAAAAGAAAAGAAGTGATAGCCCACGACTCAGCATTTCAAGGGTTGCTTATTGATTTATATAGAGCTTGGCTGTATCTGTATAATTCCCAGTGTTTATGACATATTGGTTAATTGCTTAAATGGGTAAAATATTTATTTAAATAAATCTGATACTTCATGATATGGGAATTTAAGGCCAGAAGAAAACTTAGAGATGAGACCTGTAGTGTTATACTCTGTTGTTTCAAATCTTATTATTTATCAAGAACTAGAAAAAGCCAACTAAAATCATTAAGGGGGAAAAAAGATTCTGAACCAAATGTAAATTTACTTGTCATTCTAAAGTATATGGACCAGTGCAGAAAAACTAACCCTGTTTATTTATATTCTTGAGCAAATTTTGGATGTCTGTATTTTGTTCATTTCAAGAACCTCATTTAAGTTGTAGTCTCTGAATGAGTGCTACAGGTTAAAACATAGCCATCTGTGGTGTCCTGTCTGAGACATCAGAGTTCTCTTGAGAATAGAGAGCAGTAGGTTTATAGATGTATTTTATTCTTCCTAATCTGGTATTGAGACCTAAAGAAACTAAGAGAACAATTATGAAGGGCAATTTTTGCAGAAATCCCCCATGCTACATTTAACCAGATTGATAATGGCAGAATTTCCTAAAGTTATGATGTTAGAATTCTTGATTCTTTAGTGAGTGAGTGTATCAGTTGGATTCCATTTAAGTAGAAAGTTATCGGAGTATGCATATAGAAACTGTATAGATTTTTAATGGAAAGATATTTAGAAGTTCATTTAAGAAATGACAGACCAAAGAGAAAGTGCTAATTTGTTAATAGGAACAGTAGGAATTAAATAAATTATTTGCTAAGACATTTACAGGGAAAATCAGGGGACAGATGCCAGCAACAGACATGAAGTTCCCTAGAGAGGAAGAGAACTATGATAGCACAAAACCAGATGATCAAGGTATTAGAATGTGAAATCTGACAAAAACTCCAGGCCATATGGAGCCCATCTCACAGTTGTGAAATGGAAAAGGGACGAGATAAACCTTTCTCCCCATCCTTGGTTTCCAAAGAAACAAGACCTCATATTTAAAGTAAACTCAAATATATTTAATTTAGAACAAGAAAACCAAAGATAGATTTAGCTATGAAAATGAGATTTTTTTTTATTGATAATAAAACCATGCATTTCCAGACTATAAATGAATCAAGGCTTATTTGAAACTTATTCATATAAAGCGTACTCATACAAAAAGAATTGGGAAAATGTGCACTCAATTCAACATAT
Organism: Balaenoptera acutorostrata; assembly: GCF_949987535.1. Taxonomy (NCBI): domain Eukaryota; kingdom Metazoa; phylum Chordata; class Mammalia; order Artiodactyla; family Balaenopteridae; genus Balaenoptera; species Balaenoptera acutorostrata. The sequence goes on from NC_080070.1 coordinate 64,190,762, forward strand.
TATGTAATCAATGTGATTAGATTATGATGCCATACAGTTGGCCAAAGAATTAGTGTGTAATGGATATAGAATGAGTTAAAGTGTGAAGGAGCTGGAGGAAATCTCTAAGATAATCTGTTGAACGAGAGGAAGAAATTCATCCTTATTTCAAGCACTTTCTAGAGAAAGTGATTTCCTAAGTTTCTTAGATTTCCAGTACTATTATTTAGTAGCCCAGGGGTCAACAGGACTCACCAGGTTTATGGGTGCAAAAGAAGCTGCATAGCTGGCAGTCCGAAGGCTCAGTATACCCCACCACTTGGTGCTCAGTCTAACTGCCAATATATAAGTTTACATCTCTCCCCAGAGCAGGGACGTTTTTCCATTTCTTGTTTTCTTTTTTTTTTTTTTTTTAAAGTAAGCAGTACCTTATTTTATTTTATTTTTATTTTTAATTTTTTTTAAATTTATTTATTTATTTATTTTGGCTGTGTTGGGTCTTCGTTTCTGTGCGAGGGCTTTCTCTAGTTGCGTCAAGCGGGGGCCACTCTTCATGGGCCACTCTTCATCGCGGTGCGCGGGCCTCTCTCACTATCGCGGCCTCTCTTGTTGGGAGCACAGGCTCCAGACGCGCAGGCTCAGTAGCTGTGGCTCGCGGGCCTAGTTGCTCCGCGGCATGTGGGATCTTCCCAGACCAGGGCTCGAACCCGTGTCCCCTGCATTGGCAGGCAGATTCTTAACCACTGCGCCACCAGGGAAGCCCCATTTCTTGTTTTCTGCCTTGGACCTTGGACTTCACCCTTTTGCCTCTCTGACGTACCGTCCTCAATTCCAGAGTATCTCTGGCAGTCTGTTGTGGGAGTTTCTCATATACAGTTTCTGCATCTACGGTATAGGTTTTCTCCAGTTACGTTTTCACTTTCTCTGCTTGTTGTTTACCGAAGCCTGCACTGGAGGTGCTTGCACCAATGAGCAGCACTGCTGATGTTCAGGAGCAACCACCTCCTCTGGATCCCATCTCTCACTGCTCTCACTCCACTGTTCTCAGCCAAATCAGACTCCCAACAGATCCTGTGGGGCCTCCTGCTGGGTAATGGGTCATCTTGTACTGATTGCTGCTTCTGCAATTTGCAACTTCAGGCTGTCACCATTGCCTCCAGGTTGGTGGTCTGGATGTGAACTACTCATAATAAATAAATGATTTTCTCTTATTGTTGTAATTTTGCTTATTTAAAGTGGTCCCATAGCAGAACTGCTTGGGACTCTAGTACTAGCATCTGTTTTATTCTCAGCCCTTTCCTCCCTGTATTTTTATTCACCTTCCTAGGTTTATCTTTGCTTTACTTAACTTACCATGATATTTCAGTGTTCCCTAACATTTTAAGAAATACTTACATTTAAATGTAATTCACTGCAATTTTTGGCTGCAATTTTTGGTGGACTAGACAAATATATTCTCAAGGTGCTGAGGTACTAGAAATCTTTATGAAATAGGACCTGCATTTTATTTATGTATGTCTTACATATTGGCCAGGATTTTATCTTAATCAGTTTAATATGTTTAATTGATAAATTATCAGGTAGAGTAAAGAAGGGGCACTCCAGTCACAGAAGAATTGTTAAAATCTTATTTTCAATTTTCTCTCTTAATTTATGTTTGTCATAAACTAATTTTTGTTATTATTTCTGGTATGAGTTGAAAGTCCTTTGGTTAAGATTAATATATATTTGATCAGATGTGTGTGAATTGGGTGAAGGATTGATTTTTGGTGGACATATCTTCCAGGTCTATTTGTTTCATCCTTTTCATTAAGATTTAATCTAAATCAGATGTTTGAAAATTTATTATTTCTTCAGACATGGGGTTGTAGTCATTCATGGTGTGGTTACTACCACCAACATGAGAAACCTTTCATTCAGTGCCATTTGTGGTTTTGCCTATCTTGGTAACTGTACAAAAGAAGTTAAATTCATTTCAAACATTTTGTGCATAAGGTGTTATAACAGGCTTTGGGGATATGGCGATGCATTAAAGGTGGTAATGGTGCACTGGTGATGAAGGGAGGAGAGAGAGTGTTTGTTTCAGATGGAAGAAATAGCAAATGCAGAAAGCATAGAGCGTGGAAAATGCAGGGCCTGTGCGACATCAGATGAAGTTAGCCACAGCTAAAGTTATGAAGGTAGGGAATCTGCTCCTTCAAGCCATATACTTTAAGATTGCAGATTTCAATGAGCAAAACAAATCTCATGGCTTATAGATTATTTCCCCAAGTGATTCAAGAATAAATGCTAGGTAGCATACACACACGCTTAGGTAAAATGCATTTGATGACAGGAAAGCATCTGCAAACAAAACAAAACCAAAATATGTTCCTGGTAGAATTAGGAAGATGGTATAGATATGTTTCAGAAAATGAAGTACTTTGTCAGGAGACTTAGTAGTGACTGAGGAAAACTGTAGAATCATCATGCAATAATCAAAGGAGAGAATTCTCATAATACAAGAGATCATTGTAAGAGTTATTGATATGAAGTTAACACCTGGAGCTGCCACTGCTAATGAGGTAGCTTCAGCTGAAAGTACCTGCTATCAGCATCTTTTTTCAGAAAAGAAGTGCTAAAACAGCTCCCTCATAATCCATAAGGGAAATTTCTATTAACAGAGTGTTAGTGCTAGAAAAGGATTGTTGTGATCTGAAGCTATCAGAAACCTTCTGAATACTTCAACTAGGACAGAATAGAGAATTAAGAGAATATCTAATTCGATCCCTTATTTTATAGATGAGCAAACTGAGGTTCAGAGAGGTAAGGTGATTTGCTCAAAGTCAGACAGCTGGTTAGTAATAGCGCTGGTACTAGTGTCCAGTACTCTTCTCATAGATTTGGCTACCCCTGTCCATTTCCTTTATATCAGTTAAAGAAAAGCTTTTTCCTTACTCAACACTTTTGACACCGAATGTGTAGGTTTTTCACACATTGCAATTTTGACACTTAACTACCTGGAGTCAGTGAAGACTCTGCATTGTTAAGGGCTCAGTCCTTCAACACTGCGCCCCTCTTCAGATGCCAGCCACAGCCCCCAGGATTGTCAGCTGTACTTCTGATCAACAGAAAATGAATTGGGATTCCCACAATCCCCTCCTTAGGTTCAATTATTTGCTAGAATGGTTGACAGAACTCAGGAAATTGCTTTACTTACTATTGCCAGTTTACTAAAAAGGATATAACTCGGGAACTGCCAAATGGAAGAGAAGCATAAGACAAGGAGTGGGGAAGGGGTGCTGAGCTTCCATGCCCTCTCCCAGCACCTCCGTGTGTTTACCAGCCTGATATTTCTCCCACCCCTTCGTATGGAGTTTTTATGGAGATTCCATTACACAAGAATAATCTATTAAATCATTGACCATTGGTGACTGAACGCTGTCTCTAACCCCTCTTTCCTCCTGGGAGGTCTGGGAGGTGGAGCTGAAAGTTCTAACCCTGGAAGCACATGCACATTGTTGGCTTTTCTGGTAACCAGCTCCCATCCTCCAGGAGTCACTTCCTTAACGTAAACTCAAGTACAATTAATAAGGACTTGCTGTAAATAATAAAAGACACCACTAACCTTCTATCACTCAGGAAATTCTAAGGGTCCTAGAAGCTCTGTGGCAGTAATCTGGACAAAAAACCAAATATTAATTTATTGTATTACATGAGGAGCTCTGTGCCAGGAACCAGGGATGAAGAACAAATATAGCCAGCCCTCCGTATCTGCAGATTCCACATTCTTGAATTGTGTACTATGATTAAGGTTGGCAGTGTTGAAGCCCCAGAGGCGGAACCTGAGGAGGGTGGGCTGACAGTGGGACTTGAGCATCCTCAGATTTCGGAATCTTCCACGGGTCCTGGAACCAGTCCCCCTTGAATACCGAGGGACATTGTATATATATTTTTATTATATCACATATTAGGTAGTTAAATATAGATATTTGTGAGAGAATTAAGTGGCCTTTCGAAGTTACTTAGTTTCAGAGCTATAATAATAATAAAAAGCAGCCCTTTTACTTTTAGCTTTGAGATCTTTCTATCATATCATATCACCATTCGTGAATAAGTATAGGTATAAATCAGAGATATTGCAGGTTTGGCTCCAGATCACTGCAATAAAGTGAATATCTCAATAAAGTGAGTCACATGAAATGTTTGGTTTTCCACTGCATATAAAAGTTGAGTTTAAACTATACTATAGTCTTTTAAGTGTGCAATAACATATGTCTAAAAAAACAATGTACATACCTTAACTAAAAAATACTTAATTGCTAAAAAATTTTAATCATCATCTGAGCCTTCAGCGAGTTACCATCTTTTTGCTGGTGGAGGATCTTGCCTTGTTGTTGATGCTGCTGACTGATCCGGGTGGTGGTTGCAGAATTTTAGGGTGGCGGTTGCTGAATTTTAGGGTGCCTGTGACGATTTCTTAAAATAAGACAATAATGAGTTTGATGCATTGATTGACTCTTCCTTTCACGAACAATTTCTCTGTAGCATGCATTGCTGTTTGATAGCATCTATGCACAGTAGAACTTCTTTCAAATTTGAAGTCAGTCCTCTCAAACCCTGCTTCTGCTTTAGTTTATGTACTATTCTAAATCCTTTGTTGCCATTTCAGTAATCTTCACAGCATCTTCACCAGGACTAGATTCCATCTCAAGAAACCATTCTCTTTGCTCATCCATAAGAATCAACTCCTTAGCCCTTCAGTTTTATTATGAGATTGCAGCAATTCAGTCACATCTTCAGGCTCCACTTCTAATTCTAGTTCTCTTGCTATTTCCACCACATCTGCAGTTATTCCCTCCACTGAAGTCTTGAACCCCTCAAAGTCATCCGTGGAATCAACTTCTTCTAAACTCCTGTTAATGGTGATATTTTGATCTCTTTTCATGAATCATGGATGTTCTTAATGGCATCTAGAATGGTGAATCCTTTCCAGAAGGTTATTAATTTACTTTGCCCAGATCTATCAGAAGAATCACTACCTATGGCAGCTACAGCCTTACCAAATATATTTCTTAAATAATAAGACTTGAAAGTCGAAATTACTCCTTGATCCATGAGCTGCAGAATGGATGTTGTGTTTGCAGGCATGAAAACAGCATTAATCTTACTGTGCATCTCCATCAGTGCTCTTGGGTGACCAGGTGCATTGTCAATGAGCAGTAATATTTTGAAAGAAATATTTTTTTCTGAGCAGTAGGTCTCAACAGTGGGCTTAATATATCCAGTAAACAATGTTGTAAACAGATGTGCTGTCATCCAGGCTTTGTTTTTCCATGTATAGGGGAGGAAGGGTAGATTTAGCATAATTCTTAAGGGCCCTAGGACTTTCAGAATGGTAAATGAGCAATGGCTTCAACTTAAAGTCAGCAGCTGTATTAGCCCCTAACAAGAGAGTCAGCCTGTCTTTTGGAGCTTTAAAATCAGGCATTGACTTCTCCTCTCTAGCTATGAAAGTCCTAGATTACATCTTCTTTCAACATCTGCATCGAAAGCCTGTTGTTTTCAGTAGCCACCTTCATTCATTATCTTAGCTAGATCTTCCGTATAATTTTTTGTAGCTTCTACTTTCGCACTTGCTGCTTCATCTTGTACTTTTATGTTCTAGAGATGATTTCTTCCTTCAACAGCATGAACCAACCTTTGCTAGCTTAAAACTTTTCTTCTGCAGATTCCTCATGTCTCTCAGCCTTCATACAATTGAAGAGAGTTAGGGCCTTGCTCTGGACTAGGCTTTGGCTTAAGGGAACGTTGTGACTGGTTTCATCTTCTAACCAGACTACTAAAAATCTTTCTCCATATCAGCAGTAAAGTTGTTTTGCTTTCTTATTATTCGTGTGTTCACTGGAGTTGCAGTTTTAATTTCCCTCAAGAACTTTTCCTTTGCACTCACATCTTTGGCACAAGAGGTCCAGCTTTTGCCCTATCTTAGCTTTTGACATGCCTTCCTGGCTAAGATTAATCATTTTTAGCTTTTGATTTAAAGAGAGACACGTGACTCTTCCTTTCACTTGAACGCTTAGAGGCCGTTGGAGGGTTATTAATTGGCCTAATTTCAATATTGTTGTGTCTCAGGGACTAGGAAGGCCCGAGGACAGGGAGAGAGACTGGGGAATGGCCAGTCGGTGGAGCAGTCAGAACACACACAACATTTATTAATTAAGTTCACCATCTTGCATGGGCATGGTTCGTGGCGCCCCAAAACAATTACAATAGTAACATCAAAGATCACTGATCAGAGGTCACCATAACAGATATAATAATAATGAGAAAGTTTGAAATATGAGAATTACCAAAATGTGACAGAGACGTGAAGTGAGCAAATGTTGTTGGAAAAATGGTGCCAAAAGACTTGCTCAGTGCAGGGTTGCCACAAACCTTCAGTTTGTAAAAAAAACCCAGTATCTGCGAAGTGCAATAAAGCAAAGCATAATAAAATGAGGTACTCCTGTACTTATTTTCTAATCAAGGTGATATACAATGCAGAAATACTAAATTTCAACTGGAATTGATTTATGTTTTTTTCCAGTGAAAGTTAAGTAATATTTTGAGACAATTTTACCAGTAATGCGATTTCTTTAGCTTCCCAGAGACCCAAGGCACCTCATATTTATTATAATACATATGTAAGCTATATGCTTTAATATATAATTTAATAAAACTGCTCAGAGTGGGGAAAGCTCATTAGGTCAGACAGTGCCACTGTCCTAACCTCTACTGGATCAGCAGACCATGGGTATCCATGACTAGATAGTAAGGTCACAGGTCTTCTGGGAGAGATATGGCTTGTGGAGGGCAATTACATGAGGGGAGGCATTTCTTCAGTGTGAACTACCAAGTCTAAGGATTTTGATTTCATAATGTAAAATGTATGGATGACCCAGCAATCCCACTCCTGGGCATATACCCTGAGAAAACCATAATTCAAAATGAGTCAGGTACCACAATTTTCATTGCAACTCTATTTACAAAAGCCAGGACATGGAAGCAACCTAAGTGTCCATTGACAGATGAATGGATAAAGAAGATGTGGCACATATATACAATAAAATAATACTCAGCCATAAAAAGAAATGAAATTGAGTTATTTGTAGTGAGGTGGATGGACCTAGAGTCTGTCATACAGAGTGAAGTAAGTCAGAAAGAGAAAAACAAATACCATATGGTAACACATATATATGGAATCTAAAAAAAAAAAAAAAGGTTCTGAAGAACCTAGGGGTAGGACAGGAATAAAGACGCAGACATAGAGAATGGACTTGAGGACACAGGGAGGGGGAAGGGTAAGCTGGGATGAAGTGAGAGTGGCATGGACTTATATACACTACCAAATGTAATATAGATAGCTAGTGGAAAGCAGCTGCATAGCACAGGGAGATCAGCTCAGTGCTTTGTGACCACCTAGAGAGGTGGGGTAGGGAGGGTGGGAGGGAGATGCAAGAGGGAGGAGATATGGGGATATATGTATAGCTGATTCACTTTGTTATACAGCAGAAACTAACACACGATTGTAAAGCAATTATACTCCAATAAAGATGTTAAAAAATAAATAAATAAAATGTATGGAAACATGCAGTCTTAATTTTTTTTTTACTACATTAAGAATTTTATAATTGTTATTAAAGGGAAGTCACAATCCTTGAGGAACATTAGCACTGTGTCAGGCTGGATCCTAGATGGTTTGGAGATATCGCCTGTGTAGCCCACTTTTGCTAAGTCTCCCTCTACTATGGGAGCTTGAGGGGAGAGGCAGGAGAGGAAAGAAACAGGAGAAGAGTAGAAGTGATGGGTGAGCAGGCCAGCAGAAGAGTGGTCTGGAAGAGTCCTGGGGGTAGAGGTGGTATACCTGGGTGAGCCTGGCTCATTGAAAGGGCAAGGAAGGGCCAGAGCAAGTAATGACGATGGAATGTGGTTTCTCAGGGTCCTGGGGAGAGTCAGAGGCCAGAGTCTAATCCAAACACAGGGACATAAAAAATCCCCTAGGATACTTTGGGTGGGGATGTGAGAATGAATAGCTCCAAGCTAATGTGGCTGGTGCAAGAAGAGCAAAATCTGAGTGGGTATGCAGGTTGGAGGAGAATTCAGGAATTCAGACATCTATAAGGGGCACAGGTTTTTGGAGTAGTAATTCCCTAACCAAATGATGCATTAGAAGCTCCTTGGGATCAGATTCCCAGGGTAGTGGTTAAGAGATACATTCTGGCTTTGTAGGTCTTTGGTCCAGATCAGAAATCTGTGTTTTCAAAAGGCATTCTAAAAGATTCTGATACACAACTGGATTTGGGGTACACTCCTCTGGAAATTCTTTACAGTACAAACAAAATAATTCAATGATTGTATTTTAATGTTTAATGAAGTCTCTGGAATGGTTACAAGAGATTACCTTCACTTTACCAAATTCCTTTGGCCTATATAAATATCATAAAAGTAAAAGGCAAGACTTTCCTCTTCTACTCTTAGACCATTATAAACAAACAAACAAAAAACAAAACTATCACTTGCAATAAGCATAAGTGAGATCAACACACATATACAAAATTGAAAATAATCTCATGCCCTCAGTGCTTAGTGGAAATGAATACACACTGAGTAGACTCTGGGTATGAATAAATAGAAGTATTGACCAGTAGTCAGAAGAAATCATTGTAGCATTTTGTAAAGGATGAGTGATGCCTCTTCAGAAATGTAGCACAAAATATGCCATTTAAAGGAATGCACACACTATTAACCTTTTTGTATTTCAAGTCATTAGAATGTGATGTTGAATATTTTCAGACATCAGAGAAGATGGATTTACCATGAGGCAGCTTGTTCCAGCAAAAAGAGCCCTTGATTTCACTTCAAGAAATCTGGGCACTACCCCTCACTCAGTTACTGACACAGAAAGGAACAGGGTTACATCTCCAAAGTTTCCCAAGATCTAATATTCTATTTTATTTGTCATTGTGACTTAGAATATATATTCCCTAAATCCTTAAAGCTCTTTTAATTAAAGAAAAAGAAAACTTGTTTTTTCCTAGGTCCCTAATCTATTTTCATTTTATATACCATCCTAACTAGTCATTCATTCATTTAACAAATATTTATTAACACAAATTATATTCAAGACATTGGGATATTTACTATGAAAGTCTACTCCCAAGGAATTTAGAGATTAGTAGAGAAAAATACAATGTCCAAAAAAGTAGAAACAATATGTTAGAAAATGATGATTATCATAATAATTCAGACAAGAGATCTGTCTAAATCTGGTGTGATTCATATTTATAGAGATGGCAGGTGATTTGCATCCTGAAGTTCAGGTAGGATTTGGAATTAGAAATTTGTTGGGGAACAGCATTTCCGGCACAGAGAGATGAAGGAACTGGATCATATTTGGAGAACATTGAATAATTTAGCTTAGTGTGCAGGACATGCGAAGGAGATCACTGGGAAATGAGCTGATAAGATGGGTTGGATTTGTAATTCGTAGCACCTGTAGTGAGGCTTATGGGTAGCAATTTTCTACAGATCAGGCCATTTCTGGGCTTGTTAATTTCTTATTTCTGCCTACGAGGCACCTTTGCTGTTAGCTGTGATTACCACAATAGTCTGTATCTGTTTCTTCACACCAGGGCTTATTTTCAGGAAGACATTTGACTGGTATCCTGGATTTGAAATTTGGCCTTTGATATGTGATACTGGGATGCTAAAGGTTAGGTTCAGTCTTTTTATTTTCTTGACTGTTTTCTCTCAGGCCATACTCTGATTTTATTAATTCATAATCTTATCCCTTTCAGTCTGTTTCAAGATGGTATATAGGTTGGAAGAAAAGACTGTTGCTTGGAATGAAAGAGAAAATCTAGGTCTCCTGGTGCTAAGTACTAGAGATTATAGATGTTTAGAGCTTCATTGTTTTCTTCCTAACAACCTGGCAGACTTACAGATCTGTAACTGCAAGAACAGATTGTGTGTGTTTGAAGAAGCTATACTTTAAAGAACAAACCAGACCTAATCATTAATTATATTCGAAAACCAGTTTCTGTCACTGTGAAAAGAAAATTCCAAATCATTTTCTCCACTGTTCAGTTTCCTGTGCTATTTATCCTATTAAATTGTGTAACTGATGTCAAAATTGTGTAACTGATGTCATTTTGCTTACCTCCTTTAAATCTATTAATTTTGCTCCTTTGGTGACATTTAGAATCTTCCACGGGTTGTGTTTGCTTTGCTAATTGTTTAAATATCTTCCAACAAAAATAACATGTGGGTTTGGAGAATGGGTAATCAGAAATGTGAGTTTTAAATAACTCCAATTCACTGTGCTCTTTTGTCTACCTGCATTAGGTGTATTTTGAACTGGTTCTGGGCAGAACTGGAAGTAGAACTTTATCTTCTCATTTCTTAGCCTTGTTTTCTCCCTTCCCTTTCTTGCTAGTGGCCTTCACTTTTCTCTCAGGAGCAGTTTCTACCTGTTCCCTTCAAAACCTGTTCTTAGATAATGTTCTCTTAAACTCATTCACACAAAGGTTTAATAAACTGATAACTCTCAGTGGGTTTCCTTTAAAATGCTTGTTTGCTTTTAACAGCTTATGTTACCCAAAGGAGTTATTTTCTAATTGGTTATGTTTGAGGTAGAGGGACATTCCTGGCTCCTTAAAATAAATAAGGTACTCTTTACCCTCTTCCAACCCGATCAAAAAGAGTCATTTTTTTTTCTTTGCATTTCTAAAGCTCCTTGTTAGGTATGACCTTAAGTTTAACAAATGTGCCTGATATTTTATACCTACAAGCTTCCTGCTTCTAGTTTGCACTTAGAATATATTCCATTCCTTAAGTGTTCGGTGTTTTCTACTTCCATCTAATGAAAATTCTGTACTGCTGTCAAAATTCAAAAAGCACAGTTATCATTTCATTGTGGTAGTTCAGGAAAATTTAAATTAGATTTGTACTCTTCAAAATCATAGTCCGTTTAGGCATAAGCAAATTACATGCAAATAATGTAGAAAATGTCAGGTGGATTTGTTACACTTGAATATGACCTTTGGGAAAATAGTATTGGAAAGTGCCTGACTGTGTTGGAGGACCGATGGAGAGGTCTGACAGAACAGAAGGTCATCTGCACACAGAAAATCTTAGTTTCTTTATACAGTTGTGCATATGAGAATTGTTTTCCTGCTCTGATAAGTAAGTGAAAAACCAAAGATGGTTAGCACCATGAATATGCTAAAGACAAAGGGACGGGTGACATGTTTTCACCTGCTTTTAATGCTAATCTTGTCAAATTAGGGAAGAGAATAATATTAAAAATGCTGTGTTAGGAGAATGCAACTCGAACTAGGTTCCTTCAAATCAGCTTACTTTTATGATGAACTTGAACTGATGTCATTCATGTCATTATTGTATTTGTGACTGAGAATGCTGCATTTTATTCTGACTTACATGTTATGGTGAACAAATTATGCTAATTTTTCTGCCTATAAGAAGTTGTTTTAACCAAAAAAAGTGGGCAAGAATTTGATAAGATAGATTTTTCATAAAGACAAAGTAAATCACTGCCAGTATGGTATAGTTTGGGAAGTTCTAAATAAAGGACTCGCATTCTCAAAAAAAGCTCCCTTCTTTGACTTAAAACTATGCTACAATGTTATATTGAAATATAATTTTAGCCTCATTTTTCTAACCATAGAAACATGGTTCTTTCTGTCAAATTTATGTGTCTGAGTGTTTCCCTCAAAATGCATGGACACCAAATCAGAGGGAAATGGGTTTAAATACTGATATTGCTACTTAGAAGTAAAGTGATCCTGGGCAAGTGAAATAACTGCACTCACCATCCATTTTTTTTTCACTTGTGAAATTGATATAATAATTTTGATGAGATTTTTGAGGAGAAATGTGGTGATATTTGCACATGAGGTGGTAATGGTAAATGTTCAGTATCAGCTAGAATCATTATTATTGATAAAGTTACCCCTCTTCTGACATACTCTGAAAGATATTTCTTTCTGGAACTAAGTCTATTGGTCAGACTTCACACAAATAAATGTAGTTTCATTTCTCTTCGTCTTTGAAATCAGAACCATTGGGCCGTGTCGTTCTTTTTTTCTCATATGGTACAAGTGTATGCATAGTTAACTTGATGTCAAAAAAGTAAGTAAAGAGAATCTTGCTCTATCCTGTTTATGTCAGGAAATTTAAAGATTCCATATTTGAAAATGAATGTGGGATATTTTGATAAATGTACTCATTATGAAATGTGCGTTGTGACCTGCTTCTCCCTGGCATCTTGGACAGGGACCCCTGCTTACCTTGCAGAGCTCTATGTATAAAAGGATATCTTCAAAATTAGCTGACGGATGCCCTGGGACTTGATGTTCTCAATGTGGGTAAAACTCATTATTCAGAAACCTGATAAATAGAAATGTAAACTTTTAAAATAGCACTAATGTAAGTCATGGAACTGATTTGTTATACATCATAAATTCCTTTACATATCTTATGGTTAACTCAACATTTTCAATAAGTTTGTTCTATCCTATTATTTAATATACTATAGAATGAATCTTGGTAAATGTGGTTGTCATTTTTTCCAATTAACATAGTATCTTAGGTTGCTGCTTCTGCTTTTATTTTTCACATCCTCCTCTCCGTAGTCGAAACCAATCTGCAAATTTCTAAAATCCAAACTTTCTCAACAGGACTGGGAAATATAGTTAAGGAAAGAAAGGGTCACAGGTCCTTGAATTGATCTGGGCTCAGCAAGCAAAAGAGATGATAGTAAGTGATATTTGAACTTAGCGCGTTGTATTCAAATGAGATAAATGGATTTGTCTTCTTTTAACTTTACGACTTTGGCACTCATCAAGACTTAGTCATCCTTAAAACGGAGGGGGAGCCCATGATAGAGAAGGGGAAACATGGGTCCTGTTGTTACCCATTTTATCATCTGACAGTCTTATTGAGAGACTGATTTTGAGATTGCAGATACATTTTCCTTGTTAGGACACAATTAAGAATCAGGATTTCCATTTATCAGAAGGTAGTCAGTAAGTGTTACAGAACCGGATCGTTGCTCCCAGGCACATCCTTCTAAAGATGCTCCTGACTGCTGTATTGTCCCATTTAAACCTGATATCAGTTAATGTTCCAAGGTACCTTTGTTTTCCATGGCTTTTGTTTTGACCTCCTCTAGTGCTTTTCCTAATGAGCACATTACCTAATTCATACTGGTCACTTGCTCAAAAGTATTTGTTGAATAAATATATGTTCATATATCACTGGAATTTTAGAGCTTATTGTGTCCTTCATTATCTAATATAGGAAGGGAGTCTGTAGATTGACTGGCTTGATATAGGAGGATAACCCATAGGTTTCAGAGTCAGGGGCACCCAGATTTGAATCTCTTCTATCTAGCTGGAAAAATAAAGTAGTTTTCTGTACCTTAATTTTTTCACAAGTAAAATGGGCATGCTTTGTAATACATAGGATTTCTGTGTAGATGAAGTAAAACATTCCCTCAGTCAGCTTCTAGGCAGGAAACATAGGGAACACTCAAATGGGAAACTGAGGAAAGAAACGACTCTACAAAGGTATGGACAAGATTAAAGGACATCTACAAGGTATTATGAAGCATTGTAGGGCTAGCAACAGAATCATTGCTAAGGCTAGATCTGAAGAAGCAATGGGAGTGAAGGGTTCAGCCAGAAATAGGGCTGTGCTTGTACAAAAGAGCCATTTGGAGCTGTGGCCTTTAGTAGAGGGACCATACCAGCTAGACCATAGCCAGGCAGGGAGTGAGATCAGGGAATAAATATCCTGACTACTTTTCTTTATTCCCACCCTCGTATTTCCTGCTAGTGCCTCTGAGTGGCCAAAATCACTCAGAAGGGACACAATAATACATGTGATACAGATTAGCCTCTGTGGAATGGAGAATGGTAGAATAGAGAAAAATATCTTTCTCTCTCTCTCTTTCTCTGTCTATCTGTGGATCCATCATGAGCATAGTACTTGCTACTGAACACACAGGATAACCATATAATTTATTATCTAAATTGCAACATTTTTGAGAATGAAAGGGGACACTACAATTAGTAATTGCACAGGGGCAACAGGCAGAAAATAGAACTGTACCAGACGAATCAGGGCTTATTGTCACCTTACTAACAGAGCATGATAAGAGTAGGTAAATGTGGTAAATCCTTCCCTTTCTTCACCACGTTTCAAATTTTCTCCTCTTGTAATAGAGCAATGTGGATATTTTGAGACAGAAGTTTGGGTTATTTTAACAAAGCAATTTAGACTCATCTCCCTGTGGCAGGCTTTCCAAAGTTGGTAGTTATTACTGAGTCCCCTGCTAATGTCTGCCAGAAGAATGTGAAGGATTTAGGTTATCTTTAAGCCTAAGACCTGATTATCTTGTTTAGTAGGCTCCCTCTGCTTAGAAACCTCGTTTGAATGCTGAAGACAGTAGAGGCAAGAGAGAGTCTGTTATTCAATAAATTGAACGTACGTACTATGCACAGGGGAATTTGGTGAGCTATTATTCTTCTCTGCCCATGGCCTTTCTGTCTTATTTATATCTTAAAACCAATTACTACATGCGTTGGTTGCTTTGATTCGGAAGATTCCTGTGATTAATATTTTCAGTCTTGGTAAATATTGGTGATGGACCAGGAGTGGTTTGCAATGTCATTATATATAACACAGAACAAGAAAAGGAATACTAATGAGTGCAAGGAATTAAGGAGATCAGCAAACATTTCAGCATATGCAGATAGGTACAATGAAGTTCAAAGATAAAAATAATTTTAGTTAAGCCAAGAAACATCAATATGATCAAATGTGATGGAGCAGATTTGGACCAAAGGAAGCTCTAATTGTGAAAATTGTGTGTGGTTTACCTTCTAAACAAGTCTTGGCTAGAATTTTGAGCCACACACTTGGGAAATAAATAACCTTGGTTATTTCTGCTTCTCAGTATTTCAGCTTACATATTTATGTTTGTTTTTTTTTTAATTTATTTCTTTATTTATTTTTGGGTGTGTTGGGTCTTCGTTTCTGTGTGACGGATTTCTCCAGTTGCGGCAAGCGGGGGCCACTCTTCATCGCGGTGCTCGGGCCTCTCATTATCACGGCCTCTCTTGTTGCAGAGCACAGGCTCCAGACGCGCAGGCTCAGCAATTGTGGCTCACGGGCCCAGTTGCTCCGCGGCATGTGGGATCTTCCCAGACCAGGGCTCGAACCAGTGTCCCCTGCATTGGCAGGCGGACTCTCAACCTCTGCGCCACCAGGGAAGCCCCATATTTATGTTTTTAATGCCCTGTTTGTGACAACCCTGCCAACATCAGTGATCTGATGCTTTCTTTTGAAGTTCCCTGAAGTCAAGGGCAGTGTGGGCTTGAACCCACCTCTGGTGCCCTTGCTCCTGGCTTACTGACTTTCTTGATACCATTACCTTTGTTCAGCTTACACGAGTCTCTGTGCTCTTAGGCTCTTGCACCGCTCCTTTGCCATCCACCCAGATTTGAATAAGGTCCTCAAGGAGTGACTTACTTTTTTCTCCAGAGACTTCTTTTTAGTTAACAATTAGGAGAGTCACTTGACTGTGACTCTAATTGGTTGGGGTGACATATGGCTCACTCAGCCCTAGTGTTTCTGCAACCCTATTGGAAGGTAAGATATATTGTTTAAGGAAAATGCTTACTAACTTTCCAGTGAAATTTTTTTAATTAAGCATTTTATTGGTAAGAAAGCATTTAACCTGGTCATTCGACCAGTTCTGTGCATTCAAAGAAGGCTTAACTCTCTAGAGTTATGGTGCCCTAAATATACATCATATGAAATTGTTCAGCTGGGGCAGATACAGACTTCTAGAGGCACGATTTTTTGTCCTTTAATTGATAGCGTGCTATCAGAAAGCCTCTTAAACCAAGGTTGGTCTCAGTCCCAATTAAGGGTTGAGCCTTCCTAAAATACAGATTCAAGGCCTCACTAGTTTTTTACAATATGTTTATGCAAGAGCTTGTAGTTTTAGTGAGTTCTTTCTGGAACTTTTTGAGGTCACATCCACAAAACAGAATCAAAGAATTTATACAATTTGACACTGGTAAACACACTTTTTAAAAGTCATATGTAATCATAAGAAAATATTTTTGTTAGCAAATATGTTTTTATATTGAAAAGTGGAAATCAAAAAAATCTTATCCAGTTATTATGATATAAAGGTAAAGCAAAAATTCATAAATAAATTGGTTGACTAATTTATTTATTTGTTCACTAATGCCTTCTGAGTCCTGCTATGCACCAGATGTTCTTCTAGACGTAGGGGATACAGTGGTGGCTAAGACGAGCTTGTTCTCTAATCTGATGGAGTTTACATTGGCTGTAGGGGAGATAAGCAGTAAGCAACTATAAAACAAGTAAATAAAAAATAAACTGTCAGAGAGTATTAGGTGCTATGTGGAGATTACTATGTTAGGGAATAATGGAGTGGCTGCCCTTTAGGTTAAGGAAGGTCTTTTGGAGGAGGCGACTTTCAAGCCAAGGTGTGAGTGACAAGAGGCACCAGACAAGCCACCATCTGGGGAGGCACCCTGTCCATCAGCAGGAATAGTATATACAAAGGCTCTGGGGCTGGAAACAGCCTGGCCCATTTCAGGTATTGGACGAAGGTCGGGGAGGCTGAAGTGGGCCTGGAGAAAAAGTATGATAGGATGGTAGGAGGAGCCTGCAAGGTCCTGACTACTGGGGTTTGTAAGCTGGGATAAGGAGTTCAGATTTTGTTCTAAGTACTATGGGATATAACTGGAGGGAATTACATAAGGGAATGACAAGATCTGATAAACAGATATAAAAGATACTCTGGCTAATGGGTGGAGAATTAACCAAAAAGGGGCAACAGTGGAAGCCTGGAGACCATTGACAAGCTATTGCACCCCCAGTGAGCGATGGTGGTGTCTTGCACTAGGGTGCTGGTGACAAGGATGGAGAGAAGTAGGCAGAATGGGGAAAAGTCTTGCTTTGTGGGTATTTAACTTCAGAACACAGTCTAGATGAATGTAATCATCAACGACTAGCATCAGAGCATAGTTTGTTTCTTATTAACGGAACAAGACTGCCGAGGTAAGAACCCAAGAGGAATTTATATGTGCCCTTGCCATACTCTTCTTTCATTCGTTTTCTTGACCTCTTGTCTAGAATAGTGCTACTTAAACTTTCTCATATAATACTGTGGGGAAATTCCTTTCAATCTGCTCATAGTTCGAGAGTGGTTTGTGTTACCTCCCTGCATCTTTGTGTACACAGTGTGGTTAATGGATTTTCATGCTATTTAGAAAAGGGTGATGATAACTTCTCAAGCCAAGTTGAAAGTAGAACAAGTATAGCCGAACGAGATGCTGTGGATAAGCTGATGTGGAGGATGAAATGCCCCATACTGAATGAATGTCATAAGAAAGAAGGGGACGTAAACAAACACAAATTAGACGAAACACAGACTGCAAGTGATGTGAAGGATACACTATGGAAGCTCCTTACTAGTAAGCTAAGGTTTCTGACAAGCCCAGTTCTGACATCTTGATTAAATATTTAGAAGGAGCTCTGAGGAAAAGAGAAAAAAAAGAGGCAAGGAGGGGAAATTTTAGAGTGGAAATGGAGCTTAAGCAGAGTCCACGTAAGAAGAGGGGAAGAGATCCTTGCCTCATGCCCCTCAGAAAAACCCATACAAAACTCAGACAAACAAAGCCTGAACAAAGCCCAGTCGATATTTTGGAAGTAAGAACATTGACTTAAGAATCAGGCAGGCCTGAATTTGAATCCACATTCCATATTATATGTGAATCCTTGAACAAGACAGTCTCTGAGCCTCAGTTTCCTCATTTACAATATGGAAATGTAATGCCATTTATAAAATGGAGATTTATAAAATCATAGTAACTTTGGAACAAATTTAATGAGCTGGCATTGTGTTTGAATCCAAGTTCCATCTTTTTATCTACATGTCTTTGGCAAGAGACTTAACCCTTTTTTTTTTTTTAACATCTTTGTTGGAGTATAATTGCTTTACAATGGTGTGTTAGTTTCTGCTTTATAACAAAGTGAATCAGTTATATGTATACATATATCCCCATATCTCCTCCCTCTTGCGTCTCCCTCCCACCCTCCCTATCACACCTCTCTAGGTGGTCACAAAGCACGAGACTTAACCCTTTAAAACTTTGGTTTCCTTAACTGTAAAACGTGGCTAATATCTTCCTCACAGATTGTTGTCTAAAATGTTATCATTACTATACATACTATAATTGTTGGAGTTTTTATTATTTAAAAGGTTGGTCTAAAGCAGGCAATCAATTAATATTATTTTCTTTCTGCTATTTTCTTTCCTTCAACCCTTGTATCACTTTACCATGCCTCCTCCATTACAGAAAAATCTGTTTCCCCCACAATGTTCAAATTTTAGTCTACAAGTTTGCATAAATAAGTATATGCTTGCTTTAAACTTTTTCTCCTAAGAAATCCTATGTGATTTCTTCCTCTGCGTTAGGCATAATTATTAATAGTTTCCCTTTTCGCTCTCAAGTGTCCTGGTTTGAAGAACAAATTATGTGGTCATTCCACTCATGGTTCTTGTTACTCGTGTAATCATTCAATATGTAATTTACAATACATATCTTTGGAAAACTTACTGCTCTGTGATGGAAGGTTCAAGTCAAGATTACATTTGTAAAAGTGATTTTCTGAAAAAAGTAGTGTCTTGCTTACCAAACAGACAATGAGTCCACCAGCAAGCCCTGATGGATGGGGGCGCTGATGATAACCTGTCATTCCTAGAACATTCTGGGGCAAACCAAATGCACTCCTGTGGGTACATCCTCAAGCTGCATGTTATGAAAGTGCTTGTGATGTTGGAAAACATTCATGGCTTCACTCTCTCCCAAGCGCAGATGCAGAGTTGTCTTTGTGTTTCAGGTGCCATTACGTGCATGTGGGGAGAAGTTGAATTGTCTCTTGCCACCCATGTCATATGTGCTTGTCAAAGAACCACAGCTTCCTTTGGGAAAATGAGATTTTTCTGTGTCCCAACAGAAAATACAACAGGGTTGTCCGGGAGCAACCACTGGGATGGCATTTTTCTGGCGTGGTGATTTCATTTCTCAGCCTGTCCATTTGGTGGAGGAAAAAGTTCTTTTAAACATTTAATCTGGATCTAGCCCTAGCACCATGTCAGATTGGAGAAAACATGAAACTTTGAATCCTGAATATTTCATTTCTGCTTAAACAGGTTATGATCACACTTACCTATTTTTTTCATAGAGTGATATTTGACTCATAATTCAATTGATTACGTTTTGGCAGGGAAGGAGTAGAGGGATTCATAATGTTATAATTAACAAATCCCAGGCATTGTAAGCATTCATCTCACTCCCCTCCCTACACCAACTTATTCTCCCCACTATGTAACTAAAAATTCATATAAAGCAGTCACACAAAACAGCCTCTGCCTTAGGTAGCTTGCTAACTTCTTAGAGGTGTAGACATGAAAAAAAAGTTGAAGAAAATGAGAATTTGATTGAAAAAATAAGTGCTAAATTAAGTTAAAAAGTGAATACTTCAGGATAGGATTTGGGATTATTTTGATTATTCAGTCCATCTAGCAAAGACAATCTCTGAATGCAATATTACTTTAAACCCAAATATTAGATGATTTAGACTTATAAAAGCATTGGCTATAATTTTAGATATCTGGCAGCACTAGGGTATGAACTTTTATTAAAACATTTCCTTTAGAAAAAAAGCATGAAATATTCATTGCTAATATTAAACCAAACTTCCTTTTATATTAAATCTGGAATTAGAATAGGGTACTTTTAATTTTTGTAATGGTAGGTACATTATTCCGTAACAATAATAGCTATAATTTAAGGGCTTGGTGGATGCTAGGTCTCTGATATATACTGTCTCATGTAATCTTACCAATCTTCTTAAGAGTTAGGTATTATTATGTTCATATTACAGATGAGGCTAGTAACTGGGTCAAAGTCACACAGTTAGTTGTTGACAGAGACAGTTTTCAATGCCAGGTTTTGCTATTACCCACTGTTTTACAGAATGCAATTTGTTTACCAGGATGATCATTATTATATTTTCTTCCTAGATGTCATCATTACTTTAGTGGAAGTCACAATTTACTGCTGACTTAAATGTTTGTCGAACACCTTTTCATCCCTTACTTAGCAGATTGTCATCATTAGACTTTATTGCACTGCTATTTCTATCACCCCTACCTCTTAGTTTCCTGAAGGTTAGGTAGATATGAGACCACTCTGGCTTTCCTTGTTAAGGAATTTTGTATGTCTCTTGGTCCTGGTCTTCCAGCTTGACCTCTAATACACTAAGTATTTGGTACCAGAGTTAACATTTACTACCACTGACAGGAACTAGCGGCACTCAAAGCTGTTCTGTAAAGAAAAAACAACTCACAAATGTTATGATTCACAATATTAGAAATTACTCAACAAACAGGAAACTTTGCTTATCTATATGGTAATATTTTTAATATAACATTAAACATGGGGCTTCCTAACCATTTGCCTTACTTAATGTTCATGAAGTAGTTCCTTTACTTCCTAATTTTTTAAGTTAAGGAGTACACATGCACTCCTTAAAACTGAGAAGAATGACACCTTATATTGGGAGATTTGGAGGCATAGTCTGAAGCAAGTGCTAAAATTATGAAGTTTCACAGAAATCTTGTTTTATATTAAAAACCCATATAAATATTATATTCTAATTCATTATGTATTTTAATCTTTTTATATAAATATATTGTTTAAATACTTGGAAGGTATGCCATATTTTCCTGGGGTTTGAACAAACTGACTCATGTTTTCTGGTGATGCACATACTCCAGTTTGAAAACTGTGAAGTTAAAGAATTTTCTCCAGGAAAATCTTATTAGAATACTGAGCCACTCCTTCATTTATTTATTCAACAAATATTTTTTCAGTGTTCAGCCTGAGTAATGACTACTCAGGCATTGGGTACAGACTTATAGTTAATTTCATCAAGGTCCTTGCTTCCATGGGTCTTATATTCAAGGGATAGTCATTAATAAATAACTAAGTAAGCAAAAAACAAAACAAAAAACCCCCAACACTAATCAGTTCTATGATGAAAGTAAAGGAAGGTATTGTGAGAGGGAGTAAGTGGGGATTTCTTCAGACATAGTAGATTGGGAAAGACCTTTCTGGGGATGTGACATTTAAACTGACACCTGAATGATAGGAAGAAGCCAGCCATACAAATTTGTGTCACAGTAATTTCCAGGCATATATTTGCAGGATGCAGCAAAAGTCCTAGGGTGAGAATGAGTGTGACTTGTTCTTTTATCAGGAAAAACTGGTTATATAGAGAGTGAGTGGAAGGAAGGTGAATGATGAGGCAAGGGGACCAGATTGTCAAAGCCTTTGTAGACTATTGTGGCCCGAGTTTGGGTTCTATTCTAAGTATGAAAGATGTCAGTGGATCTCTTGAAATGGGGGAATGACATGATCTGATTTTGCTGTGTGGAGAAAGGATTATAGAGGGTAAGAACAGAAGCAACGTGACCAACTAGGCGGCCTGTAAAATAGTATGGGTGAGAGATGACTCAGACAGAAATAGTAGCAGTCGCTATGGTGAATTTGGGATATGTTTTAGAGATAAAGAGGAAAGGACTTATTCATTGATTAGGTGGACAAAGGCATTTGGATAAGGAGAAAATTGTCAAAGATTTTAGCCTGAGCCAACTGGATGTGCCATTTGGTAAGATAGGCGGGATGATGATTTGAGGAGCAAGTGAACCAATCTCCGTTTTGGGAAATTCACCTTTCAGGTGAAGAAGTCAAGTAGGGTACAGGAGTCAGAGAAAAACTCAGGTGAGAGTGCTCCATAAAGAGAGAACTGCAAATACAAAGTGCCAAGTATGGAATAATTTTGACGAGTTTTAGGACCATCAAGAGAGCCAGTCTATCTGGAGCATGAAGCAAGAGGGATACTGGTAAATGAGGTCACAGAGGTTGGCTACAGGCAGGATCATACAGGACTTGAAGGTCATGCAAAAGAGTTTGGATTGTATTCTGTGACAGGAAATCATTGATGGGTTTAGCCCAAGTTACGAAGTCTGATAAACACTTTTTAAAGAATCACTCTCACTGTTATGTGATGAATTGATGGGGAGAGGGTGGTGCAAGGAGCAAGAGAAGAAGAGGAGGGAAAAGGAACTCATTAGTAGGTTATCGGAAGCAGGGATGTGAGGTATCTTGTAATGTGTGGATGAGTTCTGCACAATCACACATTTTCCCACCCACGTTTTACGTGACCTATGAGCACCCTCCTGGAGAGTTATAGAGGTGAAAAATCTGTTTACAGTTATATGTTTTATAGAAACACAAATCCTTTGTGCATAGATTTAGTCTACACTAAATTTTCTAGAAATGCAAGTATTATGTATATTGAAGGAAATACTGTACTTGTTCTCTACTGAACTGTGCTAATAGATGTTCACATTTGGAAAATCAAGTCATTGACGGCAGTGTCACCTATGGTATTTAAGTGGCCAGTACCTCACATCTGTATCTATCTGCATTTGTAATTATCTTATTGATGGCTCTATGGATAAGTTCAAGCATCTGATACCAACGTGTCTTGCAGAGTAGTAGTATCCTTACATTTACATATTGGAATACATCTTATGGGACACTATACTGATTTTTTGAAAAATAGGTTACAATATTGATGAGTTTTATTTCAGAGTGATTAAACTATTGTTATGTAAAGGGAGCCATGAATCTGATAAATTGACAACCACAGATCTAGGTAATAATGGATAACCTAGGAAGCTTAAGTTTCTGCTGATGACTGATGTTAAACTAGATGGAATTAGACCTAATGGTCTCTTGGATTAATGTAATTTGCCCAAGAACACATAGCTAATTAGCCACAGATGCTGGTTTTGAATCCAGCTCGGAATGTCTCCAAAGCCCATCTTGATTATATCATACCCATCAGTGAAAAGATTTATCTTCAGAAGTTTGTTCATTGTAGTGTCCTGCTTAAATTCTTGGCCCAAAGAAAATACTTTAAAGCTGTGTCTCTGCTGGTAATAAGATAAAGGTGTTAATTCAGCCAATTTAGTGATTAAAATAATTAAATTTGGAGAGTAAGAACAGATATAGTAGTTGTTTGGTCCATTATATGAAGAACAAATCCTGATTGTGGCTTTTCTTCACTTTTAGTTGTTGGGATACCTTGTAGAAAAGACTAGGTTTTATTATGGTTTCTAATTTAAACTTGAAAATATGTTTCTATTTGTTTTTGATTATCTTCCTCTTATCACAAGTTTCTCCCATATTGGTTAGGTAAATGCTTGATGATTGTTAAAAATAGAAAACACATATAGATTTTTACTCTAAGATTTTAAAACTAATATTGTTTACTAGAAAAGCTGCTCAGTTTTTATCCCTGATTTTCCCTTTGTATATAGGAATTCACCTAGTAAAATATTCTTTTTAGTGTCGCTGTTTTATCTTATGAAGTACCAACAATATTATTATCCTGTAGAAGAATAACTGAGAAGGAATGAACTAAGCAGTAATTGTCATGTAAAAAAGTAATTTTTAACAGTTATGAATATATTGTTGAGTATATCAACAATATTTTATTATTGTATCAAAGGGGTTTTTGATAGGGTTTTGACAATGGGAAAAATAGAAGTTAAAAAACGAAATCTGTCTTCTTCTATTTGGGCCATTTTGCATTGGAAATTGACCTGGTATCAAAAATTGATTTTTACTATTTCACTTTTATTATGAGGCAATGAATAGCTTGGATCCACAGCATCATATGAGATTTCTTAATCTTCATGATGCACCTTGCTCTTCACGGTGATTTGTGTCTGGCTTTGTCTTATGGATAGAAAGGGAAGATCCACTTACTTACTGTGTTGAAGATATAAAAGAAATTAATTATACCGCCTGTGGTTACTATCTGCACAGAATCAAATTACTTGGTTTAGGAAATATTTCATCTGTTAAAAATCCAATGTGGACCAGAGATACTGTGCCTCAACCAAATAAATGGTAAAACCTCAAGATAAATTTACTTTTCATTACTCTGCCTGTGAAAGACAGGGCAGCACATGTCCAAAAGCTCTCCAGTGAGGCATCTGAGAAACTGTCATCCTTTCTTTACCAAAATGAGTTGTAAACTATTCCTATTTAGGATCCTTTATGAGTGGTTTGAATGTTACTTAACAAGCATAGGGTTGTGGAGTAGTGTTGCATAGTGTCTAAGAAAATTTCTATGACTTCTATTTATCTTTTGCATCAGTATTTGACAGGTAACAAATGAAATTGCTTTTCTAAAATTAAATCCAGCTTCATTTCTGTCTTTCACCCATAAAGGATGAAACATTATTTGCTTCATAGACAGTTCCTGTACTCTATCATCTTTCATTACTTTTATAAGTTCTGTCATAAATGCTTTAGTTCTTTGGCCATGGCTTCTAACTGCCTATTATAGAGATAAGTGTCTGCGTTTGATAATATAAAATCCTCAAATATTACCTTACCTTCAATTAAAAAGTACTTTAAAAACAGCATTAGGGTATGATATTGTCTTTCATTTCTCTGTTGTATTTGCCTTCTCATATAATTTTGGTTCTTTATGACCATGAAGAACAGTGTTCCTAGAGCATTTTGGACGCCTCTCTTCACTGAGGTCCAGCCCGGAACACCTGCCTTCTGCACACCGTCACCTGGATGTCCCACAACATCTTAAACTTAACCCGAATGCTGTTCCTTCCTCTGCTTTCTCTATTATAGAGGTTGGCAGATTATGGTCCTTGGGCCAAATCTATCTCACTGCCTGTTTTTGCATGGCCTTTCAGAAAGGTGAGAATAGTTTTCACATCTTTAAAAGAAAATGAAAATATTTCATTATGTGAAAATTAGATGAAATTCAAACATCAATGTCCATAAAATGTTTTATTGGAATACAGCCACACTTATTTGTTTACGTATTGCCTATGGCTGCCTTTGTGCTTCAGTAGCAGAAAGGAGTAGTTGTGTTGAAGACCGTCTGTCTCTCAAAGGCTTAAAATAGCCTAAGCTATCTGGCCCTTTACAGAAAAAGTTTGCTGACTTCTACTCTATTTGAATGGAATATTTCACCACTCTCTCAACTCTTAATCTCCCAATATCAAAACCTCTGAATTACCTTCCAGCCTTTCCTCTTATTCAGACGCATATCCTATTGATGTATATAAGGATTATCTCCAGACCAGACTCCTCTTCTTTATTCTATTTCTACAACTTTAGCATAAAGGTCCTTACTATCTGTTTCCTAGACAACTGCAATATTTCTTCTTAACCCCAGTTTCTCTCTAATAAAATTCAAATTCTATGTTAGTATCAAAGCTATCGTGTGAAAATCAATAGATTAGATCATTTCACTCCCCTATTAAAGGTGGCATTGGGACCCTGCTTCCCACAGAATTAAGTCCAAGCTCCTTATCATTGTAACAAATCCCTTCATTCATTGGCCCTGACTTTTTCTCCAGTTTCATCTCCGTTGGCTGCCTGTACCCTCCACTCCCACCCTTGCATCCTAAATTCCCACAACACAGTACTTCTTATTGTCCTCCTGATATGTTGCTGCCTTTCATAACTCTCTGCCTTTGCAATGCAGCTGCCTTTTTCTTTACTGCCCTTTTACTGCTTTCTAAATAGCAAACTTGATTTAAATTTTTGAGACTCAGCTTAAATGTCACATTTAAAAATCCTTTTTTAGAGCCTTCAGGTAAAGTGAATTGTTCTCCCACTTCCACTTCCTTGTGTTGTCATCATCTGTATAGATATCAGATCTCTTTCTCACTTTTGTATCCTAGAACCTAGAATTTCTTACAAAGAAGATAGTATATATTTGCTGGCTGAATAAATAAGTGCTCATATACTTTTAGAGAGATTCTTCCGTTTAATTTAGCAGATCTAAAATTATAAAATAATAGCAATCAAATCTGTTAATTCTATCTGGTCTGGAATGAAACTTTGAATCTTGTGAGTGGTTACCCAAAAGTCTCTGATAGGCATCTCCAATTGTTGTAGTTCTCACTATTTAATTTTGTGGTTTCTTAACTTGCAAAGTTATTGAACCAAATGCATCAATTTATCCATTAACTATTTCCTTCCCAAATAATTATTTATGACCTCAATGTATCGTGAAAAGAAAGTCTTTTCTATACCAAATTTGTTATTTATTTTAAGTTGGCCTACTATTTGCTTATTTATTTTTACTGTTTCTGTAAGCAATAGTTAAATTTTCAAATTCAGCTTTCAGGAGGAGCAGGTTATATACATAAACAGTTTGTGTCTATGTTTCAATTATTCAAACTGGCCATTTGTTTGGAGAATTAACTAAGCTCCTCATATCCTATCTTTCTCCCCTGGTACTGTCTTTGGAATTGCATTACTGTTTGTTAGCATCTCCATAGAAGGCTAGACATGGAGCTTACTGACCTATTTTGCATGTGCCCTGTACAGACTGGTTAGATGGGAAAGAATATAAAACCATCTAGAAGAAGATTTTAAGATTATAAGTTTCATTCATCTATATTTTCCTGGCTCCATTTAGTATGGATAATAATAATGAGACAAGCTTATGATTATATAGCACTCTATACTTATTCAGAGTGCTTTCACCTACATTATGCCTCCTGGAAGGAAAGCATTGGTGGTATTGTTACAGTGATTTTTTCAAGTAAAACTGATGCTCAGAAAGTTGAAATTACCTGCTAAAATTCTTACAGTTTGTTAGCAACGTGGCTGAGGCTAAAACCTAGTTCCTGACCCAATGTAATTTTTCTGTGATTTTGTTTTCTTCATATAAAATACATACTTGTTATCAAGCTGTTGTCTCTTGGTTCTAAAGCTACCCTTGCATACTCTGATTTGCACTGGGGCTAAGACTTTGAAGAGTTCTGTTCTCTACCAGTTGGCTTCTTGTTGGGTTCTGCCAACATGGAGTACAAGGGGGAGACTGGATATTAGGAGAGTAATATTCTGCTTGCTGTTCTTGTCAGCATATAGCTAGCAATAGAAGTTGAATAGAAGCTTCTTTCGGCCTTCCCAGAACCAATCGCATTATATCTCCTCAGAACTACCAGCACCAGTAGGGCAGTGCCTCTATTCAGCTCTCTGAGTCTCTAGTCCCTCCTATCACCTTCTAACTTCTGATAACCACAACCCATGCCCTCTATATCTCTAGCCTTAGAGGTGGTAGCTGCTTTTTTATAATTATTTGTCCATGTTGCTTTAGTGTTCCCTTTGTGCTTTTTTAGTCCTTCAATACCTATGAAACCAATCCCCCATGCTGTTGGCTCTCTTTGGAAATACTTGGTTTGGTTTTGGTTTTCCTGACACAATGCTGCATGACAGACATTCCTATCTCTGCCAGGATGGCAAACCTGAATTAGAATTATAGCCCTAGAAAAACTGCAGATCAGTGCCACTATCAAAAACTTGAAATGTGCAGGGGTAGTGATTTCCATTTTATCCTCATTGAATTCACTTGGTTGCACTTTGAAGAAGATGGATGTATCTTAGAGAATTACTGTGGATTATCTTAAATATAACCAGGCAGTGATTCCAATTGCAGCTGCAGTTCCAGATGTGGTTTCTTTACTGAAGCAAATCAACACGGCTCCTTGGACCTGGTGCAAAGCTATTAATCTGGAAAATGCTTTTGTCTCTATAACAATTTGCAAAGATCACCAGCAGGGTGCTTATTTACTTTTACCTAACAAGATCAACA
Source organism: Balaenoptera acutorostrata (assembly GCF_949987535.1). NCBI lineage: Eukaryota > Metazoa > Chordata > Mammalia > Artiodactyla > Balaenopteridae > Balaenoptera > Balaenoptera acutorostrata. Next base: position 64,218,611 of record NC_080070.1, read on the forward strand.
GTCCTTCTTCACAGTATTGCCTTAGGATTGTGTTGACACACCTTCTCTCTGCCTTAATTTAGTCCTCAAAGATTATGGTGGCACAAAGCTTGGTTGGCTAATTTGGATTTGGGAGACAGCACATATCACAACCGAGCATGCTGCTCCATCGTGTTTGTTGAGTAACTCAAAGCATAGCAAGAAAACGCTCTTCAGCCAGTAACACAGCAGTGCAAACTGCTCTTCTGTTTGAGCCTAATGACCTATCAGATCCAATAATATTTGATGTATCAGGAAATAGAGATGCTTGTGAAACTTCTGACAAACCCCTAGAGGAGAATCATAGTTTTGATCTCTGGGGTTTAGAGCAAAACTATGACTATTTCTGCAGATATCTTTGAAAAACAGTTCCTGGAAAGCTATCATCAGGCCTTGGTAGAGTTGGAATGCCTGACCATGGGCCATCAAGTGATCATGAAAATTTGGCTGCCATCATGAACTGGATATGCATTAGCATGTGCAACAGCAATTTATCATTAATGGAATAGTATGTTTGAGATTAGGTGTAAGCAGATCCAAAAGGCATAAGCAGGTGTCTCAGACTTTTACCACACATGTTCCTATTGTGTTACCTCTCCTCCCCCAGTGCATAACCAAGGCCCCATGGGGGAATTTCTTATGACTAGTTGAGTACTGAAGAGTGTTCAACTTGGTTGAGGTAAGTTCATGATCTTCTTGGAATGGTCAGAGTGTGAAGCTGTTTGTGTCCCATGTGAATGGTCAACAAAGGGCATCTACCAGAGAACCGGCTCTGAATAATCATATGGATGAGATGACCCCTGCTCCGATTGTCGGTTTGCTTCTTCCTCAGCCACTCTTATTCTTGCTCGGTGGACCCATGGACAGAGTGGCCATGGCCACAGGAATAGAAGCTATTCCTGGGCTCAACAACATGGCCATCCCCTTACCAAGACTGGTCTGATTATTGCCAGTCCTGAGTGACATGAGAACTGCAAAGGCCAACACTATTCCTCAATATGGTCCCATATCCATTTGATGGGAAGGAAGCTCACCTGGGGGGGCAGGTGGATTACATTAGACAGACCACTTTTAATTGACTAAAAATTGAGTATTAAGATGTTTTAATGACTTACTGACTCTATTAGGTTGGGTTACTATTTAAGCTAGAAAGTTGTGTGTATCCTTGATTTTGTTTCTTTCTCTCTAGCTCTTAACTTTCCCATCTTATATTTCTTACAGTTAGACTTATTTGGCATTACTTTATACTTTTTATTTGGCAACACATTATACTCTTCTGCACCCTTGTGCTTTTGGCTGACCCAGCTTCTCTGTTCTACCTAGCCAAAATATATCCAACATTCAAAACCCATCTCAAGTATAGTATCACCTCCTTTAATTCCTGGCAACACTTTATATGTATTTATAGTACAGTCCTTCTCAGGTTGTATTATAAGAACATATTATAAGTACATGTTTACTTACTAAACTGTGTATTCCATGAGGAGTTGGCAATGCTATCCATTATTGCATACTGTACTTTGGCCACCAAGTCAATGACTATCACGTCAGTGGTTCTTAATACATATTCAGTGACTGAATGGAATATGCCCCTCTTTCTATTTTTTCTGTTTTTTCCACTATACTGAATCATAATGATGTTGAGGTTCGTAGGTCAATTTGAATAATGATAGTGAAGCACTGTGACATGTGAGAGACTTAGTCAACGGCCTAACTCTGGGATTTGTTAGCTGTGTGACCATGAGAAAGTCAGTTAATCTCCCTGAGCCTCAGTTTCTTCTTTTCTAAGAGGAGGCTTCTTTTAACATTGTAATTCTACTGTTTCATGATTTATTTCAAACAATAAATAAATTGTATTATAGAAACAATTAACTTAAACAATTTTCCTTTCTTATTCTTTATTTTTACATAGTTTAGAATAATTGCTTCAATATTGCAAATGAAAGCTTTTTTCTTCTGAAGATGATCAATGGTTGAAACTTTGCTTGGATAGAAAATATAAATCTTTAAATAATTTAATATGCATTCATATATATGAATATGCAAATTTTACCTTGAATTAGTTTGAAACTGAAAATATTTATAACATGCTATTACAAAGGATTCATCCCACATTTTGAATCACTATAGTGACAAAGAACCAAATCAGTCTATCAAGAACTCTTAATTTTTTTCTTCACTCAGAAAAATCATCACATATGAGGAGCTTAACGCCTATTAGTTCATTCATTCAGCTGATATGAAGGAAGATATGTTGTTCACCCTTTGCTCACCTAGGTGTTTTAAATTTTGCCTTTGGGTCAAGGTAGACGTTAATGTGTACCTGGAATGCATGTTTTTATACTTTATTAATAAGATTACTTTTATAGAAGTGATTACTAAATGATATTATAATATCAGGATCCCATGGACCAGCAGCCGTGGCCTTACCCAAGAGCTTATTAGAAATTCAGAATCATAGGTTCCAACTGTAGATATTCTGAGTCAGAATCTGCCTTTTAATCAGATCCCGTGATGGTCCATATGCACGTTAAAGTGTGAGAAGCAGGACATCACCCAGTGGTGTCTTCTTTATGAGATTCCTCATAAAATTATTTTATCATAAAATAATAAAATTATTATTATGAGTACACATAATCAAGGAAAAAACCTGTGCATCTCCCAAACGAGATTTTTGTTATAGTTGTTGTTTTTTTTTTTTAATTTTTTTTTTTATAGCTAGTTTATTTATTTATTTATTTATTTTTGGCTGTGTTGGGTCTTCGGTTCGTGCGAGGGCTTTCTCTGGTTACGGCAAGTGGGGGCCACTCTTCATCGCGGTGCGGGGACCGCTCTTCATCGCGGTGCGCGGGCCTTTCACTATCGCGGCCCCTCCCGTTGCGGGGCACAGGCTCCAGACGCGCAGGCTCAGCAGTTGTGGCTCACGGGCCCAGCTGCTCCGTGGCATGTGGGATCTTCCCAGACCAGGGCTCGAACCCGTGTCCCCTGCATTAGCAGGCAGATTCTCAACCACTGCGCCACCAGGGAAGCCCTGTTATAGTTGTTTTTTAATCTTTTTTTTTTTTTTTAAACTTTTTTTTTTCTTAATTAATTAATTAATTAATTAATTTTTAGTTTATGGCTATGTTGGGTCTTCGTTTCTGTACGAGGGCTTTCACTAGTTGTGGTAAGTGGGGGCCACTCTTCATCGCTGTGCGCGGGCCTCTCACTATCGCGGCCTCTCTTGTTGCGGAGCACAGGCTCCAGACGCGCAGGCTCAGTAATTGTGGCTCACGGGCCCAGCCGCTCCGCGGCATGTGGGATCCTCCCAGACCAGGGCTCGAACCCGTGTTCCCTGCATTAGCAGGCAGATTCTCAACCACTGCGCCACCAGGGAAGCCCCTGTTTTTTAATCTTTTGAATGCTATGAACTTTGTGATTGATCCCATTTTCCTTTCTGCCTTGGCCACATCATATGGTCCATGTTATGTCTGTTGAGCACTGTGTCACGGCCTCTTTGCAAGTACCTTTCTTATCCTTTTGCTTGTTCATTTGTATGCCATCCACATTTTCCCTTTGCCTGGATACTTTCAATTAAAAAAAAATGTCATGTGGTTTATTGAGTGCTTCAAATCCTTTGTGGAATGAGGTAAAGTAAAAAGAAGTAAAACCAATATAAACAGCCTAAATATTTCCAGGATTTGTTATATGATTTAAGCATTGCAAACCTAGACACTTCCCTCTTCGCCACCTACCCTTCTGAACATCATAATTAATGAAGTATGAAGATCCTGAGATACTCTGGGGGGTACAGTTATCAGAGAAGTATTAATTATACTCAGCACACTATACTGTACTTACTGAGCCAGAAACATGGACTAATGTGTTTTATAAAGATTTTAAACAAGAGTGGAAAACCCAAAAGATTTCTGACTAAATGAGAACCTTCACTTCAATTAAAACATCCCATTTTGTGAGCACACTGGTGAATATCAGGCTTTTTATAGACAAATTATTTTTCTATTTTTTTTAACTGGATTCAATCATTATCTAGGAATTTAGAAATCATTTACATCAAACATGTACTGATAAAACAAGTAGCAGGTAAATTCTGAGATAATGTCAGGCTATATATTTTTACCAGCAGGCAGCCAAACAGTTGAACTTACTGCCTCAGGATGCCACTGAACTGACTATTGTGGCTGAATAATTTTATGACCAGTAATAAGGTCACACGTTATATATGGTAAGAGAGGGTAATCAAATATTATGCTTTGGGGCATAAATTAATCACTGTAGGGGTCAAAAAAGAATCTTCTTTGCCCTATGAAGAGAACTGAATAATTAGGCAGGGGCTGTATTGATGATTTTAGAGCCTTCTTAAGGATCAGCATTGGTTTTAAGAACAATTCTGGGACTTTGTGGGGTGGGTGTTTGAGCTCTTGATTAGAGGAGGAGGGTGCCGCCAGTTGAGCCGTTCATTCTGGCAGGCAGACAGGTTGGGCAGCTTCCTGATGCCACACTGTTCAACTTGATTTTCATTAAGAGCTCAAAGTTCCTGCTGTTAAAATGTCTCCAGGCAGCTGGGGCAAATGGGCCTCCTTGCCCACCTGGGAATCTTGAGGTGGATTTTTATCTGTTAATCAAGCCTCCTTGTAAGGTGGTGGTGGGAAGGTAGAGTGGTTTACTAATGTGGGAGGTTCATTCTCTTTCTTCTACAAGTCACATTTTACATTTTAAAAAAGCACATTTCTCTAACATTGGGGAATTAAACCTTGGGGTTTTTTTTGTTTGTTTGTTTGTTTTCAGTAAAACAGGCTCAAGGGGAAACTTGTTAATCAAATGGCATTAGAGGTCAAGTGTGATCAACTGCTGAACACATAAATCTTTGCAGGTTTGCCTACATGGTTATTGAACGAAGCATGTCAAACGTGGTTTGTGATAATGCAAGGATACTGTATTCCATGGGAAATAAATTTTATTTCCTGTATCCTGCTGCTACCCACCCCCCATATTCAGCAGTTTTAAATTTAGATAAAGCAAAATAACTTTCAAGTCATATCCCAGGAGTGTTTCTAGTAAAAGGAAATCTGAAGAATGAATCATTTCCAAATAATGACTGTATATGAGCGACCTTGATACTCAATACTCCTAGAGATGAAAACCAAAACTTTATTGACATACCTATTTATTGCCTCCACTAGCCTTGCAGATGTTTGCATATTTGGTTTTCTTTGCCTTTCTCTGTTTTCACTTTGAAACCAGTCAAATATTATTGTGTGGCTAGTCCAGCAGTGGGTTAAATGTATTTACTTATAATGCAAAATATTATGATTTTCCGTCAAAGGATTTACTGTATTTTTCCTATGAGCCTGACACTGAGGCAGGCATGGAAGTTGAAATGAAGGCAGCAACTTTTCCCTTTAGATGCTATAATCTGATTGGGGCCATAGGACAGACTACTACATACGGTTAAGTCATGTTATTATTATTATTATCATTACTGGCCACACCGCGCGGCTTGCAGGATCTTAGTTCCCTGACCAGGGATCGAACCCATGCCCCCTGCAGTGAAAGCGCGGAGTCCTAACCACTGGACTGGCAGGGAATTACCAGTTAAGTCATATTATTGTCAGGTTAAGTGTCAATGAGGCCTATGTATGTTCAGGAGAAGAGATATCAGCATGGTCTGGCATGATTCAAGACAGGGAGCAAGACTGCCTCTGGGCCTGAAGAGTATGTATGTTTCGTAGAGGTGTAGGAAAAGGGGTACTGTGTATGGGCACGAGAGTGTGCATGGACGTGTGTACATGTGTAGGGACATGCACGCAGTGGGGGATGCAGATTGCTGCAGAATGAACAAAGACTTGAATTCAAGAAGGAGCTAAGAATGAACTGGGAAGGACCAGGATATGTTTTGATGATAATAGGGAACACGTTTAGGTAGATAGAGAGGGGTCTGATCCTTGAAGAACTTGAATGCCAGGCTAAATAATATCTTACAGAGATTAGGAAACCATTGGCTTTTCTGAGTAGGTAATTGGCATGTTGAAAGCATGTTTTGGGAAGAATAATATGGTTACAGTATAGAAAGTGAATTCGAGCAGACAGGGGCTGGGGTCAGGGATACTGGTTTGAGTGCCATCCAGTCCTGAGACAGTTGTTTATATTATTTGCCATTCATTTTCTGGTTTCACAACCAGAAAGTCTACTTGATCATATTTTTTGTTTGGTTTTTTTGTTTGTTTATTTTCTTTTCTTTTTCTGAAAGCTCAAGTTTGTCCTTTGCCAAAAGAGAGATGAGAAGTCAGGTTTGATTTACTGAATGTGTGCTAACGTGACCACAGCACTGGTATTGCCTGTTAGGTACTAGATTCAAGTATCTTTACGTTTAGGTTGACAGTGAACACCATTAAGTATGCATCCCTAAATCGATGTTGAGTTCAGTATGCTTAATTTCAGGATCAATTCCCTCTGTCTCTTCTTCTTTTTTTTCAGCAAAATATCCAACATTTTTACAAGGCTTGTTTTCCTGAAATAAGCATACATTAAATATCTCATCTAGGTAATAAATCTTTGTGTCAGCAGCTATCATAATCTCACCAGATTTCATATTGTTACATTTTCATGACATTCTAAGGTAGCAAAGTAAATCAACTGCTCAGACAAATGAGCAGTTCAAACTCCTTTGAAAAGTCTGTCAATATTGGTAGAGTGCCCACTGAATAAAAATTCTTCCCTCTGTGCCTTGGGAAGATACAAAGTGTTAAATGAGCAGTCTGCCCTTGGTAAGACTGCAACAGAATGAGGGAAAAAGGAAAAGCACAAATTAAAAATTAGACTAAAACCTAAAAAGACCCCTAAAATAGTAATAGCTCTGGATCAAATAATTACTCTGTACCAGACAAACAAACATCTCACTTCTTGTATCAACCCTGTGGATTATAGTATTAGCATTCCTAATTTTGCAGATGAGGAATCTGAGGCCCAGAATGGTTAGCTATCTTGTTCGTGGTCACACAATGGCAGAGCCAGAATTTAAACTTGTGGCTCTCTAACTTCTGAGCCAGGTTTCTTTTCAGGCTGCTGTAATTAGTTATAAGAAGGCAAAAAATGCCAAAGTTATTGTCTTTTAATTCCAAATAGAGTGATTGGGGAAGGCTATATAGAGTCATGATTTGAAGTCATGAAAAAGAAAGTAACACAGATTAGGAAAGAGTCTTCAGGAGAACATTCCAGATCGGGAAAATGGTAGACTTGTAATCAGAATACAACAGGCGACAAGTGTGGGGCAGTATACAGGAACAGTGAACTGAGGTGACTGATGGAGGGAGATGTGTCCCCAAATTAAATGCATTACTAGGACTTGAAATCCTTATTAGAATATTTAGTGCTGGGCACGTATAATGTGATTGACATATGTATATTGAGGTGATGGTGACTTGTGGTGCTGAGCGCTGATGTGGGTTTATGCGGTGAAGACAACAAAGGTGGAAAGCAGACAGGGAGACAGAGCTGGCCTCTCTAGATGTTAACCTCAAATCATTCTCTAACACTTTCCTCACAGTAATAAAGTAGTGTGAGTGTCGGGTGACTTCAGCCTCCTCTTTTCCATATCACACACCCCAAAACGTCAGGAAGCCCTCTTATGTCATTTCCCCTTCAAGGCAGCTCTGAATATAACGTTAATCTATAATTCTCTGTGTAAAAGTACCAGGGAAGGGAATTTAGCTAATATAATTTTTCCAAACCCTAAACTGTGGGATTAGGATTAATGAATTAAAAAAAAAAAAACCCAAAAAACAAAAACCAAAGGACCAACATTGTTTCATAATCTCATGAAAAGGTTAGTTTAACAAAAATATTTACTTAGAAAATTTATAACTAAACATAATTAAGTAGAGTAGATTTTGATCCAGTTTATTTTATCAGATACCAATAATTCAGAAGAATTATACCAATGCATTACAGAAGTGTAACTAGTAAAGAAAGTATATTTCTGTTCTTTCCATTGCCTTTTAGCCATTCTGAATTCCTTGGCCTTTGGAGTTAAATGAATACTGTTGAGATATACAGTTGACCCTTGAACAACATGGGTTGGAACTTTTCAGGTCCATGTATTTGCAGATTTTTTTCAGTAGTAAATATTCTAGTACCACTCCATCTGTGGTTGGTTGAAACCACGGATGTGGAGGAACTGCAAATATGGAGGGCCTACTACAGGTCTATGGGAATTTTTTTTTTTTTTTTTGGCCACACCACAGGGCATGTGGGATCTTAGTTCCCCAACCAGGGATCGAACCCGCACCCCCTGCAGTGGAAGCATGGAGTCTTAACCACCGAACCCCCAGGAAAGTCCCTCTGCGGGGATTTTTGACTACACTGAGGATCTGCCCCTAACCCTCATGGTATTCAAGGATAACCTGTATTTGTGTTGTAGGCTGATGAATGGTGAACTGTAACTGATGAAGAAAAGAGGATGGATATTCAGCTAGTATGCACCAGTGTTAAACTATTTAAATACTTATGTATTAATTGGTAAATAGCCACTGTCCTGAGCCATTGGAGTGTCCCCCATACTTCTCTCTGCTATTCTGGGCACTCTGGCCACTCTAGCCTCTGGCCCTTCCCCCCAGGACAATTCCTTCCCCTCCCTAAAGTCCAGCACCTAAAGAGTTGACTAGAACAGAAGGAAGGCTCCGGGACACTGTCAGGTGCCCCAGCATTCATCCTGGTGTTGATACAGTTGTTAATGATTTAACATGCCAAGGTAATTGGTTGAACATGGTAGGAAAGGTAACCATTTCTGCTCTTACTCAAGTTTTCCTATTCTTACATCTTTCTCCCTATATTTCTCCTCCATTCATAGGCTCCCAAGGGAGCATAAAAGTACGACTTTGGAAATGATACATCCTTTCTCTTGAATTAAGGATGCCTCCAGGTATACTCATTTCCTATCTTCTTGCCCTATTTTATGCTACCACTTGTGAATACGATTGAATAATGGCAAACATTTTGCTTTTTACAACATTTATGTCTAGTTTTAAATGGCTTTGAGAATAATAGATTCTAGATTTCCCTAATAAATGTTAAACTATAAAATTAAAAAACTGGGTCATGTGTGTATGTATATGTGTGTGTGTACAGACACAAAAAAAACCCATATTGATGTGTGTGTGTATTTACACACACACACACATATAAACATATTCAGGGTTTATTTAAAAAGTCATAACTCGTAATACTTAATAATATATTAATGTATTCCTGGCACGATATTTCTTTAGGTGCTTATAACATTTCTTATAATGCGACAGTGTTATTCCTTTGCATTTCTTCTTGAAGCGCATTTGCCCTCTCTCAAAACAGTATTTATGTAGTCATATTCAATGTGAAAAGGGGATCTTTCTTTGCACATATTATATGTAAAGCAGGCATGAACTCAGCTTTTGATTAAAACGTAGTTGTGTGACCTTCTAGCTCAGCTTTAATTGCATTTAAAATTCCTTTCTGCACCTGTACTGAAGATTGCAAACCAATATTAATAAAGTAAGCTTAGAGCAGTGCAGCACCTAAGCAATAGGTTCTTGACAAAAGTTATTTACCTAACTAGAGTTTCATTTCAAAGTTAACATGTTTCTGTGCTACTTGAATAAAGCACTCATCTGAAAACTCTGTTAGACACTTTAACCCAATTTAATTTATTCCCTGAAAGTTTAATCCCCTGCTGACAAGAGTAGTTACAAATTTTCCAGAGTCACAATCCACTGAAGTGAAAAATGTTTAATGACATCATAGGTACTGAGCTTCAAGAGTTTAGTTAAAAATCTTCAAAATGTAAAACAGTGGGCAAGAGTTAATAGGATATTTTATATAGTTATATTTCAATCCTATTACAAATCTTTCTAAAGTCCCTTACATCTCTACCATTAAAGCTATGCGAAATGAGTTACTTAGACATCTCCAGGGAGCAGGCAAGGAAAAAAAAGACCCTTAAATTTTAAACCATAAAAACAAATCTCTTCTGAGCTTTGACATTTAAATGGCCCATTCAGTCATTTTACATTTTATAAAACCCTCTTTGTAATCACAGTGACCAAACAAAGCAAATATTAGGTCCCAACCATCTACAGTGTTCTGCTCAACTATACAAGAAAGCAGCCCAAAAGTGCACAACATGGAATGCTTTGGCACCCATATAACAAACCCCGACTTGGTTTTATACAGTTAAATTATGCAATAGAAGTCTATTTATCGGTTATTAAAATATTTTTGGTCTGACTGCCAGAGAGTGAGGATAAAAACAGGGGAGGAGAGAAAGTAAATCTGAATTGACTTTGTTTTTGGCACAGTAGAAAGCATTTTGGTTCTCTTTATAGTTTCCTAAAAATCTAATTATTCATTTGGCAGTTGTACCTCTATAGCGCAACTGGATAGTTGTTTTAAAATATGCAAAGCACAGATTTCAGATTTAATAGGAGATAATGACCGCTTTATAGCCTGTCAGGTCATGGCCTATTTGGCCTAGTTACAGAGATATTGCTTCATGGTTCAGTGCCTGAGAGCTGATGATGGCTTCAGGCCAACAAAGGTGTCATTGACATAATAGAAAGTAAGGGTTTCTCTGGAACTCTAATGGGATGCTCTGTAAAGAATACATCAAAAATGCCATGGATTAGATAGTACAACTCTGATGGGGGCATTGGGTGGTATTTCTCTATACTGTATCATTAAAAAGAAAGAAAGGAAGGAAGACAAAGAAAGAAAGAAAGAAAAGAGAAAGCAAGGAAGGAAGGAAGGAAGGAAAAGAAAATTTAAAAAATCTACAGTTTAAATCAAGTTTCTTTGTTAAGTCATAATTTCACATTCTAAAACTAGGATCATTAGTGAAAATCATATTTTGCTTGGAGTATTACCACTTCAAAGGAATAACAGTGCGCTGGTTGCTGGAATGACTTGGAATGTCACCATTTAGGCAATTCCCATGGACAAGGGCATCTGCCTTAAGAGCTGGGATGAGAGCCTGTGGCCTGGCTCCAGAACCCCTGCTTTTACCACTACACCAAGATACCTAAAATGTGCAGTTTTTTCTATATGACTTTAAAGTATGGTAATTAGACTCTTCTATACAAAATAACCACACAGATCAATGTAACCATCTTGATGAGTTTAAAAAAACCCAAATTAGAGCAAGTATTATTAACAACTACCATTTATTGAGAAGAAATATTCACATACATTGTTTCTAATTCTCAAAATAATGCTGGGGCAAGGTATTCATATCAATTATAATGAGAAAATTGAGGTTTAAGAGATTATGGCTTTGAAATTAACTGAGTGTCTGTATACCTGAGTACCTGGTGGGTAATGAACAGTGATATGCTAGTCAGCTCTTTTGGAAGAATGATGATTCAAGTTATACTTGAAGTTCTACATACAGGGTTGAAGCATGAGGATACCTCTACTTGGTCAAGGTCAATTGGCTCATGCCCATTCAAGGAACTGAATGACCATGTATACTCTTGTTAAATAGCAATAGATAGTACATTGTGGTAACAGCAGAGCAATCTGGGGTTTTTGACACAGAATCTGAATGTTGCTTCTTGGATGTGTGATTCGAAGGAAGTCTCTTTGCCAGTGGGTCTTACTTTCCTCCAACCTATCATTGGAGTATTGGTATCAACATCCCAGGGAGGTTGTCAGAGTTCAATCTACTCATATAACATACCAATTTTTGATGGGAAAATAAACACTATGCAAATATTACTTTAAAAATCCTTCTGACTTAAAAGAATGTCAGCCTCAGATTGATTAGTTAGTCAAGGAAACAGGTTTTTTTTTTTAAACTTTAGCTTCATTTAAACAAAATGTGAAATGAAAGAACCATAAAATGACAAAATTAAATGAGCTTATTATCAAAAATAGTAAAAGAATTATACATAATACAAATTAATTATCTGTAAAATTATATTAAATAGTCTAAATGACTTGCAAGGCTATGATTTAGCATAGTACAATAATATTATTCTCTCTACAACTACTCAAAGCATTGCTTCCTTCACTGTCAAATCCAGAAACACTCTTTTCCCATTATCGTCTTTGTCAGTCGAAAGCTCTAGAACTTTATTATAAAGTGATTTGCAGCACACAAACCCAAACTGAGGAATATTTCACAAATTAAGTAGCCTATAATGTTTACATTTTACAAAAATGTGAAGGACAAGAAACAGAAAGAAAGGCTACTGAAGGGCCATAAGAACTAAATGCAATGCATGACACTGGATTGGACCAGAAAAATTAGTAAGTGTAAAGGGTATTGTTGGGACAATTTGATATTGACTATAGATTAAATTATAGTAAAGTATCAAGGTTAAATTTTTTTATTTTGATAGCTGTATTATGCATATATAAGAAAATGTAATATTTCTTAGGAATTACTTTAGAACTTCTTTAAGAGTAAATTGGCATGCTGTCTCCAACTTACTCTGAAAATGGCCTAGACGCACACAAATATGTATAACACACACGTGTATATATAAACATGTACATATATACATGTACATATAAATATACATGTGTATATGAATGAAAGAGAGAGAGAGAAAACAATAAAATGGCGTGTGATCAAATGGAATTAATTGGTGAATCTGGGTAAAGAGTGTATGTAAGTTCCTTGCAACTTTCTGTAAGTTGGAAATTATATCGAAATCTTAAAGTTACAAAAATATATAAACATAACTGTTTTCTGTGCAGATTCCAACTAAGATAGATCATGCTTGCAGTCTGTCTAAAGAATCAAGATTACTTAGCAAAAGATGATTTCACTTGTAAATACATTTCTTGACTGTTTAAACCAGCCTCCACTTTGAGAAAAAAACATATATCTCACACCTTCCTTTAACAATATGTCAAACTATGAAATAAATATTCTGACTAGAAGCAAATCAATGATACACTTGGAATAAGCTTTTTAATACAGTACACATTCCAACACCCCCACTACCAATTCTGTTATAATCCTCAGTATATATTACAGCTCACGTTACCCTGGCTTTACTTTAGTAATCTCTTTTGGGAATCACTGACTTTCAAGGCTCATAACAGGAAGGCAGCTCCAAAATAGTAGGACCTTATCTATAAGAGAGTCTAAAGTACTGATGTAGGTTATCTAGAATGAGCAGACATACAGATTTAGACTGAGTACAATGACTTCCCTGAGGTTAATTTTTGAAAATTAAAAAAAATCATGGTTATTTAACAAATGCTTGCTGATGGACTTACAGAAGAGAGAATCTGACAAACTTTTGCTTTAACTCTGTTTTTTTTTTTTAAAAATAAGTCTTCTGAAAATAGGAACTAACAAATTTTTGGAAACAAATATAAAGCACTTTCTCTTTTAGAGACTAAAGAATAACTCCCTCTGTGTTATCATTTACTTAACTGAAAACCTATGACAACTGTTTGCTCATTTTGATTCTCTCTCCCCTCAGAGCAGTCACTGTTCAGACTTAAGTCTCAGGAGGTCTGAGCGTAGGTTTGTGCACATAGTCAATCCAGGAGACTCCAAGCTGTAATTGAGATGCACTCACTGGGTTAGTGCCTCTTTGTTTTAGGGTTAGCAAATGATGGCAAATTTCTATAGTATCCCCTCCTTCCACAAAACTAAGAGCAAAGATAAGCCAGTTCCTTATTTTGAAGTTGACACCCTGATTTCCAGTTTCAGTAAACTCTGGAGGAGACATAAGGTACCAGCTCTTATGGAAACTTTGGAACTCAAGAAGAGTGGACTGAATACTAGGAAACCTTCACTATAGTTTTAACTCTGCCCCTAACCACCGTGGGAACTTTAGGTGAGTTACTTCAGCTCTATGGGACTCAGCTTCCTAAGTCATGAAATTATTTTCAAGATCCCTTTTAGCTTCAGATGTTTTGTGATTCTAACTCTCAACAATCATGGATTTTAGTGATATAGACAAAAAGCAGAAATGTCACAGTTGTACTGTATTTATACTCTGTCAACTCTAGAGTAAAGCCAAACATGCCTGTAAGACTCATATTTTTTAATAACAATTTAATTTGTACTGTTAATGAACATTTTTATAGCTCCATTTGAGCCTTTGCAAACACATCCATAAAACTGGTTGTATTGCTTCAAGTTTATAAAACCCCACTGCATTTTCCAAGAAAGTGGGTATTTATGCAAAGAAATAGCCTAACACATGCCTAACTGCCTATTTCAAAGCAATTATTATTTGTCAATACAGTATCCACTTGAATAGTGCAAAGACAATGCCCCCGGAAAGTCTGGCAGATTCCTGTTGAAGGAACCTCTGCTCTTAGAATCCCATCATCATTTTCTTTCATTTCTGTCTTAGCATCAAATTTCTGGAAATTCAAGAGTGAAAATCCAGAAGATGGCACTAACTTTCCTGCCATCCAAGAGACCACACTCATTGTTTCATTAAGCTTTCCTGATATTTGTAAAGCCTCCAAAATACAGTCATGTTCATATAGGCATTTTTGCTCTTATTCACTTTTCACTTTGATTTAAATAATACTCACATTTATTTGGAGACTTTTGATGTAACATTCCTGTCTGGTTATAATGACCTATAGCATCAACTCATTTGTATTTTCTTAGAAAACTATCACCTTTTCTCTTGCACCACTGTGGATGTTTACAGAATTACACAAATTACACAAAGCCTCCATGAAGGCTTACAATATAAACACTTTTATCTATGCCAGAAAATGAGCTGTTTATCTGCTTATGGGGCAAACTCATCTGTGAAGGAATACCATTAGGTGTAGGTAGGCACTCCATTCAAACATGCATTTATTCATTCAGCTGATATTTATAGAGCACCTACTTGAAACCTGGCATTTTATAAAGTGTAGTAATAGTGACTAAGGTATTGAATGACCACTCCCACCCCCATGGAGATGACAGTTCAGAGAAAGAAGATTAATAGATAGATAGATAGATAGATAGGTGATAGATAGATAAGGATATAGGTATAGATATAGATAATAGTGTTACTTTTATGAACAAAAATAGTACAAGGTGCTCTGAGAGGATCAACCATTCCTGTAGAAATGAACTTTAGGTTGGGCTAGAGGGTGAGTAGGAGTTAGCTAAGCAAATGGAAGTGGGGAGAAAGGATTCCAGGATGGAGAAGCAGCCCATGCAAAGGTCCTGAAGTTGGAAGAAAGAGAACACATAAAAAAGTCCGATGTGATCTCAACTCTGAGGCCAAAGGGAAGAGTAGCCAAAATGCAGCTGGAGATGTAGAAATACGTTGCACTGACCTAGACTTTTTTCCAAATAAATAAATATAAATACCTAAACCCTGAACATACCCTCTGTGAGGAATTGAAGGCTCACAACCGCTTCTTTAGTTGGTGATGGCTTCTGTAGTAGTTTCTTGAACAACAGTGACCTTCCTGGTCTCTGCAGCTCATAGAGGAGGTAGCTTCCAGGGGCTGCAACAATCAGCAGGTACCACAAAGATTCCTGGTCCATCTTCTTTTTTCAAAGAGCTCTGGGGCCCCTAGTGACACAATTCCATATGACTTCAGCACCAGGAATAGAGACAGCTGTCAGATGTCCTAGCTGTGCCCTCTAGTGGCAGGTGGAGTGTTACCCAGCTCTTTTGAAAAGGGTAAACTCCCTCTCAGAGTTTGGAAATATGAGTGTGGGGACATATGGGGGTGAGGGGTCAGGGAGGAGAGGAAATTCTACTCTAACAGCCTGTCTTTCTTTCAATTCTCCTATGATTCCTTCTATCCACAGTGTTCACAGCAGTTCACATTAATGCTGTGATAAGTCATTTTAAAGTACATTAAAGGTCAAGGGGATCTCAGAGCTCTGCTTGCACACACACTTTCATCCAACCTTTCTATTGTGACTACTCTTACATCATCCTCAGTCTCTTTGGGCTCTGTTTGCTCTATCTCTCCATGACCCATCTCATCTCCTCCTGTAACATAATCTGGGTGAATATCCTTCTTTGATTTAGTGAAACAGTCCACTTAATTCCCTTGGAAACAGAAGGAGCCAAGTACTTTTCTTTTTGGAATCTAGGCATACCACTCAGTTTTACATCTGATTAACTTAAAGCCACAGCACCTAAATCCAGAGGCCATCTTTTTCCTTGCTGATGAGATCTCTCTGCCTAAACATCCTTTTCCCTCAGCACTTGGCTTTTTTTTTTTTTTTTTTTAGAAATTCACGTTATTTATTTATTTATTTATTTATTTATTTATTTATTTATGACTGCGTTGAGTCTTCGTTTCTGTGCGAGGGCTTTCTCTAGTTGTGGCAAGTGGGGACCACTCTTCATCGCGGTGCGTGGGCCTCTCACCATCGCGGTCTCTCTTGTTGCGGAGCACAGGCTCCAGACGCGCAGGCTCAGTAATTGTGGCTCACAGGCCCAGTTGCTCTGTGGCATGTGGGATCTTCCCAGACCAGGGCTCGAACCCGTGTCCCCTGCATTGGCAGGCAGATTCTCAACCACTGCGCCACCAGGGAAGCCCAGCACTTGGCTTTTTGATATGAGATTCCACATGCCATGCTTTAAGAAACTGGGAATAGGGGAAAGGGGTAGGGCCAAGACCGAAGTGAAATGTAGCCCAGACTCATGGTGTATCTGGTTCCAAAACTGGCAATAATTGGGTAAGAGATTTGTGTTTCCCAAGTGCTAAGAATCTTACATGGAAGAAACAAATATCAAAGAATGGATGCTAATCTTATCAGAGGGACTTTTGAAAAGAACAGGTTGGTTTAAGAGCTTTCAAGGGAATTGTTTTCTCATGGACATAGTGGCCTTTGAAGTTCCTTCAGTGCATGAGTTGTGTCTTCCCTGAGCTATGCCTTAGAGCCATAGTGGAGCCTGGTGCTCTAGGCTGGATATGCTTTACCACATCTTGCTCTGGTCAAGGCATGATCCAAAGATATATATTTACTCAATGTCGAAAGGTTTTACCTAACTAGAACTCCAGCATCACCATCCTTTGATAAAAGGGTGAGGGGTCGATTCTCTTTGTTGGTTTTGTCTGTTCACAGGACACTGGATTTTTTCCACTTCAGGAAGCTGGAGATTCCCAGTTTACAGTACTTTTACAGGAGTGTGGAGGGACCATATTTCCAGAATCTGCCTCCCCTTTTGTATTTCTGGGTTGACCATCTGCCTTGTTGTCCACTCTGTACCTGTGAAGCTCTGATCGGTGTCCACGCCTTCTAGCCTGATAAGAAAGAAGTCCTAGAGGAATTTTTGAATGAATCCAGGATCTAAATGGTACAGGGATGATATTCCACTGCAACTAGTCTCTATCACTTTCTTTATATAATGACTTCTTCCTCTGTCTTTTGGAAGGTTTTCAGATCAACCTCTGGAAAATCAAAGGGTGTTAAGTAGGCATATTGTCTCAAAAATATCAAAGTTATTATTTCCTGAGGAATTTGAGTTCTATTGGATAAAGTGAATTCAGTAAGTTCTCTTATACCATCGCTATATATGAGAACATATGTATGTGTAGGTTGCTGGAAATAGGATTGGAAAATGAGTCAGTCCTTCCTCACTTGGTCCATTCTAGATAGGTGTGTACTTTGTTGGACTTTAAGAAGCTATAAACTTTCAAAAGCCTCCATGTAACATGCCTTATTATGGACAATCACTCACATTGGCCTCCAGTTCAGATAGAAAGACCCTGGATCTAAACCAGCTATTCCTACATATGCAATATTTGTCTATTCCTTAAAGACAGCTAGATTTACTGACAAATTAAAATCTCTTTATGCATAATGAAAAAATAATGCTGAAGTGGCTTTTTTTTTTCAGCCAAGCAATAGTTTTTCAACATGTTATTTTAAGTGTTTTGTTCATTATTATAACCAAGTACCCAGGAGTCCTCACATGAGATATTCCTTATACATTTTAAACAGAAGTAATGTAAAATACTAAGAAAAGAAGCAACTTTTGCAGTGCAAACCTGGGTAAGGTAATCTGTAATTATGTTTTGAGAGAATGGGTTAAGTGGGACTATGTAGAATATAATTTTTAATTTCTCACCAATGTTAATGTGTCTATATATCAAAACTTATATGTATATCTATATATTTTTTTATCTATATGTTTATAAAGTGAGCATGAGGGAAGAGACAATATTTTTGTAAGATGAAAAATTCTGTTTCTCAGTAGCAGAAACAGTAGTTCATGGCTCTTCACAAGGCATCCTTTTTCTCCTGCAGTTAAAGAACCAAAAACATTTTCAAGATAATTTTCATGAGAGGACCTACAGGAGGAAGAATCAAAGGGAAAACTAACTGTATAGTCGTACAAACTTGCGAGGTGCTCAATTACCTATGACTCAGAACTAGTCTCCAGTACAATAATGCCGGGAATAGTTGGTGCCCTATGTTGGAAGTGAGCCATCCTGCATGGGATCATGAGAACTCATGGAGTAACATACTAAAATTCTTAGCCATTTCTTCAAGTGATAGAAACATACCATGTTTCTAGTTTTTAAGGATGGCATGGAATGTGCAGGCTGATCAGAATGTCTTCTTTTAAAGTTATGTTAAAGATAAATTATTGCCAATATTTGCCAATACTAAATTGTAATGTACATAATCAGGGTGGTCTCCTACCACCACCTACTACTAAAGATGACCACAGAGTTTTTACAATTATGCTAATTTCCATCTCAGTTTGTTTGGACCGTTTGAGCAGACGTAATGTCTCCAGTCAGAAGATGGGGATAGAATAGCAGTGTGCATTCTGAAAGCCTTGTTTTCCTTTTCTTCGGGGCTTCATAACCTAGCTAAGCATGATAGCTCTCAGGTGTTGAACTCATACTATTTTCCATACTTTTATTTGTGCCACATATAAAAGCTTTTATTTTATCTTCACGAAAACCCAGTGAGTAAGGTATCACCTCTGTTTTCTAGTTGGAAAACAATATGGCTCTAAGGGGTCACTGGTGATAAAGTAGCAGATTTTGGATTTAGCCCTGTGATCTCTGACTGCAAGCCCCATTTTCTTAGTTTCTATGCAATACAGCCTCCAGCAACTACTAGGTTAAGGGAGAGGCGTTGAGTTCCTTTTCTGCTTTTCTATTGTTAAGGCAGCACTGCTACTCCTGGAGCACTGCTTTGTAGCAGAAGGAAATGATGTATTTTTGATGTATTAAAATACTAACCCATTTCCTCTGGCTTATCACATATAATACAGGCACTCCAAGTATTGTCAATGAAGTGTATGCTCTAAACTTGTAGGAGAGAAACCTCTATGGGCCACATGTCCCACCAAAATCTTGGTTGTGGCTAAAGAATCAATGAACCTTCACTATTGAAATAGATTTAAATAAGAATATAAACCATATATGTAATTTATTGGGTACTTACTCTATGCGAGGTACTCTCTCTCCCAAGTTACAAAATGGCATAATACAGAAAGAACATCCCTCAGAGAGGTGGGAGTCCTCTTGGTGGAACTCTATGAAAAAGAGTCTAACGTGTCTATAAATATCTGTATGCTTTTCCCTAAACTAGTTAAGAAAGAGTCTGGAGAAAGCATGAGCACAAGTAGCCCACCTTGTGGGATTGCACAATATCTGAAATAGAAAAAAATCCTAAATTTTTTGGAGAGAGAAAAAAATAAAACAGAACAAAATGAGTTAAGAGATGAAAGACTATTCTGCCCAGTGTAAGCCTATGGCCAGTAAAGACATTTTTAGGCATGGGACAACTCAGATAGTTTATCTCTTTCGAACTTTTTTTAAAAAGAATCACACAAATCTATACAACCATAGAAATGAAAATCCAGCTCTAGAGAGGAGTGAGTAAGTTATCTGAAGCAACTGTGAACAGAAAAACCAATGGAATCAAGGCTAAAAAAATAAGTCTAGGTAACCTGGCTGTGAAACAATGTAATAATTAAGGTCTATCACAAAAGGTATCCCCCAAAATAGAAGTATGATACATTCATATTCTAAAATTCTATTTCCCATTTAATAAAGATGATATACCTGGATGTACTAAGAGGTATGCATCTCCAAGATATTTTGTTGACTGGAAAAATACAAAATGCAAATCATAAAATATGACATTATTTATGTAAAATATTTATACATGAAAAAATAGTGAAAATATTTAGAAACAATATACATCAAAAATTTGAGGTTTTACCTTTGGAGAGAGAGGTGGGATTGTAAGGGAACAGGGGTAGAGGATGAAGATAGGCTTTTAATTTTTAGTTCATAAATCCTATAATGTTTAAATGTTTTGATAAACATATATTAATGTATAATTACATGATTAAAATGATTTTAAAAATAAAGGAAATACCCTGTGGAGTAGCTAAGCAGTAGCTCTTTCATTTACCAGCAGTAATCTTGGACAAGTCTTTTTTGAGCTTCCATATCTCTGCCTGTAAGCTGAAATAACAATATTGATCTTAAAGTCTGTGTGTGAGTGAGTGAATGAGTGAGTGCGTGTGTGTGGTTTAAATGAAATGCAATGCCATATGTAAAATGCTAATTACAATGTCTGGAATATAGTATGCCCTTAACCAATAGCAGTTAATAGTATGCAACATATATTCAACCTAGGAAATCATAAAACTGCCAAAATGAAGTTGTAATCACAGAGCAAGGCCGTTTTGTTGATTAGTTGTTCACTGATGAGCGATATTGCTTAAGCATCAGATTATCTAAAATTTTTGTTTGGCTTAAATACTCATACAGTTGATGAAATAAATACATGATTTTCAAAGTAATCTTGAGATAATTTATATTGAACAGTAATAGATCAACAGTAAATGTGTGGTTTGGTAGAAATTAAAAGGCATCTTATTGCTCTTTTGTAAAAAGAGATATGCAAACATCTGGAAGCACCTCTAGTTGGAGATGTACATGTAAAAGAGTGAAATGTTTGTATAAAATCTCATAAGGCCAGGAGCATAGTTGAGGTGGCAGTGAAGTTTATTTTTCCAAAGTGATGCCTTTCAACAATATTTTAAAAGATAATATATTGACATTATGATTGTAAGCCTGCAATGAAAAGATGTTAGAGAAAGCAGTGCGAAAGCATGGCCCTGAGGTATATAAAGGAGGAGCTAGATCAAGGCATTGCAACTTCTTATATGCTTACACTCCCACCAGTCAATAGTAGTCTTTTCTCCCCAGCTCCACAGACAGGTCCTGCCCCAGACATGCTCCCTTCATGTTAGATCCTAGCTCTGTCTTTGTTTATGGTTGAAGAAAATGACCCTTCTCTTTGCACCTATATTTGAATGTTCTCAAAAGAAACATATGCTTTAAAATGCATATACCTAATCATGTTGAGTCTTTATGATTCTCATTGTTTCTAAAACAGTTAGGCAAATCACATAATTTGTGGAAATGGTATCACTGGATTAGTGGGGCAACTCCTTTTGAGTGGGCGGGCATTGGCCACTTTTGCCTTGGAAAATTATATTCAGTTAGGAAGTATCTTTGGTGTTTTCACTGTTATAGGAAAAATTACTCTTCGTAGCAAAAAAGGTTCACGATGCTTTGCCTTTTTGGAATTGAGTTAATTAGAAATTGTCAGATTTTTCTTTTGGTCTCATTTTATGCCATAGTCTTTGCCACCTCTCTTACCATACTGATATACTGATGTGAAAGGATCTTTAGGTGACTTTTAAAAAGAAGCTCTTTTATTATGTTTGTAAAATCAATGGTACAGGGTGTTCTCAGTATAAGGTTTTTTTTTTTTTAAATGGTATTGTTTATTCAGTAAGGCTCAAAATCTATTTCAATTTTATGTGTACATTTATGTGTTTCAAAAATGAAAATTCTTAAGATGTAAGCAATATAATAGAGTGAGAAAGCCAAGGATTCCTGATTGCATCTGAGAGCAGATGTGTTAAGCTTGTTGCTCTTCTTTCTCATCTTACATCGTCTCTTTGCCACTACTGAAACTTGCTTCAAGAAGGTCCTTAGTAGTGAATTCAAAAATCAGGAGGCTTCTTTTCAAGTGTTTATACTTTTTTTTTAACTTGTTACTTTTGTATTCCTTACAGATGCAAGCAAACTCATTAATTCGCAACTTTTTCATGCTCCTGCTTAGCCAATAAATCATCAAGTTGAGTTAATCCTACCTCTAAAATATCTTTTATATCCATTTTTTCTTTCTCTTTTTCTCTGCCACTGCCTTGCTTCAAGCTCATTTACTTTCTCAAATGAAGTATTGCAATTTGTTATTTAACTAATTATTCCCTGAAGTTCTCTCCCTACCAATCCACCTTTCAATGTCCAATCGGTGCTTCTTCTACAGCCAGGATGACCTACTTAAAAGCAAAACATGCTGAAATTTAGGGATTCCCCCTTATATATAATAATAATTTTAAATGCCTTCACAAATTGGCCCTAGAATCTTCACAATTTGACCCTAGCCTACCTTCTTCAGGTTCTACTGACTTCTTGCAACCTCTTCTCTTTATCCTCCCAGTCAATTCTCCCTAATGTTCAGAGGTAAGGAACAATTTTCCATTCTTACGTTTGACATGTTCCTTCTCAACTTTTTACTTTTACATAGTATGTTCCTTATACTTAGGAGAACTTTTCTGGCCTATTCACTATCTGTTGAAGTTCTAAACCTCTTTTTTATCTCCCAGATCTGAGTATCATCTCCTCTGTTACATCTTCTCTACCTTTTAACTTTGACTATGACTCCAAGAATATCATACATAGAGTTGGTTACATCACACTGCTCTTTGCTTAACTGAGTTCACTATTAGATTTTGAACATCTTGAGGGCAAGAACCACGTCTCATTTACCTTTGTATTACTATTATTTTACTGAATATTAGCAGAATCTCACTATATAGTTATTGAATTAATAAGACAAAATGAATCAGTGTTGTGTATACTGAACAGATCTGGGGACTTTCCTAAGGACACTCCCTGATTTTTTTTTTTTTAATTTATTTATTTATGGCTGTGTTGGGTCTTCATTTCTGTGCGAGGGCTTTCTCTAGTTGTGGCAAGTGGGGGGCCACTCTTCATCGCGGTGCGCAGGCCTCTCACTGTCGTGGCCTCTCTTATTGCGGAGCACAGGCTCCAGTCGCGCAGGCTCAGTAATTGTGGCTCACGGGCCTAGTTGCTCCGCGGCATGTGGGATCTTCCCAGACCAGGGCTCGAACCCGTGTCTCCTGCATTAGCAGGCAGATTCTCAACCACTGCGCCACCAGGGAAGCCCACTCCCTGATTTTTTATGACTGATATTCTCTTTTAGACATTGCCCTGAAAGGGAAGGGAAGAGAGAATAAGAATATTCAAGGCGGTGTTGATGACTACAACCTGCTTTGACTCTGTACCCAAACTGAGATATTCCAGAGAGGTTTCTTGACTGTCTGCACCACTGGAAGCCGTTCACATCACACCATTGAAGGCTAATAAATTCATTGCATTTGATAGTTGAACAGTTTAATAGATGAACTTATGCTCATGTCTTATTAACCTGAGTTTTACTATCTACTCAACTTGTTATGTTTTTAGATTGTCACAGCAGCACTTTCAAAAGTATACATATTTTTTAATTGTTTGCTTTAGGTTTTTGGTTATATAAAAGGGAGATTTTCTTATAAAGATACCCTTTGCTCCCAAATCCTATTGTAAGTTATTCATTTACATAAAATATTACCCAGTGGAATTCAGAGATAAAATGTTTTAGGATGATAATAGTTAGAAATACTAATGATGAACATTCATCGTGTCCAGGTGACTGTCCTTTAGTGCTTTAAATGGAGTGTCCTATTTAATTCTCAAAACAGCCATGTGAGGGAAAGCGGTATCATTCTCCTACTCTGTAGAAGAGAAAAAGAGAAGTGTAAACAAGTTAAGCAACTTGCCCACACTATACAGCTGTGAAAGGATCACAGCCTGGATTGGAATTCAGGGTGTCAGACTCCAGGGTCATAATCACTATAGCTGTGGAGAGTATAAATTAGAAGTAAATTTCTATTCTACCTGAAAATCAGAGGTTGTTCTGCTATCAGAATCTTAGCATCCTCTTCAATAGATTGGTTCTTTCTCCTTGAAATCTGACACTTCCCTTTTTTTTTTTACTCCCTATATGCTGCTGGTAAATGCACTCTAAATCCCTTTTCACTTCTTCTCTGGGACAATTTCATTACTGCTTCATGAGTCAGTGCACCATGATGCATCTCATTACAGCCCCTCTCCTTGATCAACTGTGTTGATGATGAGATACAAGTACCAAGCCATTACCAAATGCGTGCTTGTATTTATTCTTTTTGCCACCTGAAGAATGGGAAACTGTCTATGTAATTCTAGAGACTAGGATATGTATTCATTTCTTTTATACTAAAGATAAAAATAGAGGCTGCAATAAGAACAATGCCTATAGAATTAGGCAAGTACAGATTTGGATGTTTGACCAATTGATTAAATTTCATTGAAACAAAACAAACAAATACAAAGACAAAAATAAACTCTAAAATCAAAAGATCTGCACTACTCTTGTCAGTTAATGTTTGTCTTCCTAGATCACATTTTAAATCCCTTAATGGAAGAAATTGTCTTATACAGTATGTTTCTTGCTAATAATGGGTGATCATAAACATGTTATTTTGTTTTGACCAGATAAAATATACTACAGCCTCCTTGCCAAACTAACTTTCCTTATGTGACTGTGGCATGGACTACCAAAAGCCTATAGAACGTCAGTCGACATATTTCTGAGAATCATACTATTATAAAGCTTATGGTAATCTTGAAGTAAAAAAGTAACATAATCATTTGTAAAATTTTATTTTAAAAGTGTTTGGATTTTGGTGCTGAGAAGTAATTACTTTAGTGTGATTTATGTTTGAATTTAATTTGCTTTATTCATGTTAGGTGGCCTTTTTCTCGTCAAATGTTTTTATATAGTCTTTCTGTCATGTTTAGTGGCTTTTATCCACCTACACCCCCTCTCTCCTATCATTGTATGCAATAGAAGTGGTACTTTATCATGGCCTGATAAATATTGGCTAGGTGCTGAAGGTACTTTAATTCCCAGCCTCTGAGAAAGGGCTTGGATCTTTGTGTTGGGTGTTCTCAGATACAGAGATGTAAACGCCATTTTTCTGTTCCGTTTGCAGGTCACATGTGCCAATTTAACAAACGGTGGAAAGTCAGAACTTCTAAAATCAGGAAGCGGCAAATCCACACTAAAGCATATATGGACAGAAAGCAGCAAAGACTTGTCTATCAGCCGACTCCTGTCACAGACTTTTCGTGGCAAAGAAAATGATACAGATTTAGACCTGCGATATGACACCCCAGAACCTTATTCTGAGCAAGACCTCTGGGACTGGCTGAGGAACTCCACAGACCTTCAAGAGCCTCGGCCCAGGGCCAAGCGAAGGCCCATTGTTAAGACGGGCAAGTTTAAGAAAATGTTTGGATGGGGTGATTTTCATTCCAACATCAAAACAGTGAAGCTAAACCTATTGATAACTGGGAAAATTGTAGATCATGGCAATGGGACGTTTAGTGTTTATTTCAGGCATAATTCCACTGGTCAAGGGAATGTATCTGTCAGCTTGGTGCCCCCTACGAAAATAGTGGAATTCGACTTGGCACAGCAAACCGTGATTGATGCCAAAGATTCCAAGTCCTTTAACTGTCGCATTGAATATGAAAAGGTTGACAAGGCTACCAAGAACACACTCTGCAACTATGACCCTTCAAAAACCTGTTACCAGGAGCAGACCCAAAGTCATGTGTCCTGGCTCTGCTCCAAGCCCTTTAAGGTGATCTGTATTTACATTTCCTTTTATAGTACAGATTATAAACTCGTACAGAAAGTGTGCCCCGACTACAACTACCACAGCGACACACCTTACTTCCCCTCTGGATGAGGATGAATGTAGGGGTGAGACTGAAGCCTGAGGAATTCAAGGTCACATGACAGGGCTGTTACCTCAAGAAGAAGGTCCCATCTGTTGCCTGGAATGTGTCTACACTGCCGCTCTCGTCAACTGGCCGCAAATACGCTCGTGGAAAACAATCTGATGTAATTTCTGCCCAGTCAGCTTCATCTCTCAGTATAGTTGTAAATCACCACAGATTCTAAAGCCACACTTGAAGACATGCTCTCACACACAGATGTACACAGACACACTCTCATATACATTTCAGCTGGCATCCGTCATGATTCCTGTCAAGAGGGCTTTTGTTGTCTGACTCATAATGGTTCAGGATAAACGATCATCAAGCAAAAGGATTAACTAGACAGTGAATGGTTTTTAGCACTTGCTGTTATGGAAATCTCCTTTTAAGTCTTGAGTACATGCTAATCAATAATCCCCACTCATGCATTTCTACTGCTTGGAGTAGCTGTACTGGTAAATACTACTGTAGGAGTATATGCTTGTTAAAATGGAAAAAAAAAATGTGTCTTTAGAGCTCAGTATTCTTTATTTTATGAACACAACAAGTGTAGTAACTTTTTCCAGCATTCAGTAGGCACATTCAAGGTGATACAAGATGGCTCTTTTTTCTGTGGAGGGAGCCTGTTCTCAGTAAAGATGAGCAAACATTTGGAATTTAAATGTGGGCAGACACTGGATTACAGCTTTCATCACCAATCATTGGACTTTTGCAAAGTCGAGACCAGCTAAGGTTGCTTAAAATAAGTTCTGATCATTATATAAGAAGGGAAATGCCTGACAGACACCATGTAAGTTATAAGTGTCTGTCTTATCTTTACTACACATATTGTAACAAATTCAATATCCTAGTCTTTATTTGTATGAATGGTTTGTATTGTACATAGTTTAACCAAGTGTTATTTGAGCTGCTTATTAATATTAACTATGTACTTGTCTCTCTGCTTGTTATTGGTTAAAAAAGAAAAAAAAAAGGATATGAGGAATCCATTCTATCAATGTAGCTGTGAACCCCATTAAAAAGACAAACTTAATGTACAAAGCATTTATTCAGCTCAAGTATTGTTGAAAGCTATACATATACAACATTACAGTCTGTCTGTATTTAGATATTTTATTTCTGGACAAATGAAATGTACATAAAAATAAAATGCTTAAAGTTGAGTTTCAATATGTACTTGTGTAAGATGGTGATTTAAATGGTTCTGACAAGAAGGATGTGTTGGAATACAGTCATGGTTTTGCATCTGATGTCTCTAAATTTGTACAGAACTATCTAAATTGCTATTAGTTGCCCAGTCAAAACAACTTAGGAGTTTAAGTCTCAAAACTGGGAAACAGTTGTGGCATTCAGTATTACATATATTTTTGGTTTGCTGTCATGCTAGTTGTTCAAGAGTAACAAAAATCAATGAACATAAGGAGATGATTGAGGTCTCCTAAATTAATTATAGCTAGTTGTTGTTGTTGTTGTTGTTTTCCTGTACAGCGTCTTTATTTAGCAGGATATTGAGAAGAAGGTAATTTTTTTTTTCCTCAAAAGAAAGCCAAGATGTCTGAAGATTGTGGCTGACTTTCCCTGATTCTACTGTATTGACTCAACTGAGAAAATTACAACAGCAGTGAAGGGCTTCTATGCTCAATTTACATATGGCAAAAGGGATCAATTTATCTATATAGCATTATTTTGGGGCATTAAGCTTTACTTTTTAAAACTAATTACCATACACAATCCCAGCAAAATAAACAGAAGAAGAAATATGTAAAGTAATAAACCATATTTAAGGTCACAAATTGGGGATTGGGATATGAAAAGTCTCAAAGGTTAACCAAAGAAGTCAAATTAAGAACATTCACCCATTCTCATTTTCCCTTCATGCTTCATAGGGGTAAGTATGTTTTCATACAGAAAATAATAGACGTTCTACAGGGAACCCAATACCACAGAGTTCTAAAGTGAGAACTCAATGACTGATTTGACTGAAGAGAGTCTTCAATTGCCAATTAAAGACACATCATTCTGTTAAGTGTCCATCTCTCAAAGTCCTCCAACATAGCTAGACGACCATTTATATCAATGTATTAATTAATTTGCCGTGGAATTTAGAAGCTGATGTTAGAACAGACTTCTCTGGCACAATTGGCAGGAAGAGCTTCATGAGTCCTAGCTGCAGAACATATTTTCCACAGATTAAACCTTGTTATTCTGGGGTTTATTTATCAAAGTGATCACTTAGGAGTCAGTTCTCTCTTAACAAAAAGGAGGATAAGTAAGAAGGCAAAAATCTTTTTTTTTTTTGGATCATTTGATTAGTGGCCCGTGACTTTCATTATGTGGTGTAATCTGTCCTGTAATCCAGCATTCAAGATAAGATGAAAATATGTTTCAGAAAAAAAAAAAATATGCTTCAGTCTTCACCCATCTGCCCTACTCTCCAAAGTCCTCATGAAATATTGCTTTTACATTTTTATAAACATATAGAATGCAGCTAACTAACAATGCATTGAATTATTTTTCTGTAGTCTTTCTTTAGAAGAAAAAAGGAGAAAATTAGCAAATCCCTAATGAAGATTTCAATTTTTAAAAATTTAAACTTTTATGACTTTTTCTGGGCCTGTACTCAAATATCCCTAACTCCTATATCATCAGCACCTCCATCTGTGATATAGAAAAGTCATGATGATACAGAACTTTGATTCAAAAGATAATTTATTTGTATCTAATATACTTCTGTTTTAGAAAAGGAAGAGGATGAAGAAAGATGATGAATAAGAAAATTCAAAGGTTCAGATTAAAAACTTTACTAGGCCAACTTGTTGCTTCAACAAACTGGTTAGTTAAGTTTTAGTTATGCTAGAAAATCATTTGTTATTTGGAAAAAATAAACTTAAATCTGCCCTAAGGAAATTGCTTTTTCTAGAGTCTTAAATATTCTTTCGCACCTTTGCTAAGATATAGAAAAAAAGTCAAGATGGAAATAGATAGCACCTGATGCAAACATGGGTATGTCATCATTTATTGTTATTTTCAGAAACATTTTAGTAAAATTGAAATTATTATAAAGAAATGATTATTGCAGCTTCTCTCCTCATGGAAGAAAAATGATACAAGTTACTGGTTTATCTATTTATGATAAAAACAATGAATTGTCATGGTATGGTTTCAAGTTGGGCATTTTGGGGTCCATGACTCCTGTGAGAATTTCTCTGCACGAGTAGAAGGGGCATAACTATTAATAGTACAGTACTAAAGTTCTGGAAGTGATTATTCTGGAAGTAACTGAAATACTTGTTAAATTTAAAACTGTGGACAGGAATCTTCAGGTTCCTACATTTCAGCAATAAACTGTATTTTTGCACAGATAGATTAAAAAAATCATGAGAAGCCTGAGAAAGTGTTTGTCTTTTCCCTTTTCCCCACTGCTTTACATGTAAGAAGCAGCTTAACCAATATAAACAGCTCTTTGGAAAAACAATTTGCATCTCCACCATCAACTCTGAATGACAAGTTTTAGCCGGAAGCAAATTCAAATGGCTGTGTTTATTAACTTTGGAAAGACTTGGTTGATGTACTAGTTTCAGACATTTATTGATATTCAATTATCAGTCTTTTTATCTAGTTTATATTTATTTTTATCTTTATATTTTTATTCAAATAAAATGAAAATCAGTAGATCAAAAATTAAAAATTTAAACACATTAGTTTGCATAAAAAATATTACTATTTACCTAGTTTGTAGGTGACAGAAATTGCGGACCTTAACAGTCAGAATTGAATCCTGAAAAACTGATTGCTAGGTCAGCTTTTCTCAGGAGTCCCATGCATATCAAAGAATGATTTCAGGGCTTGGGAGCATAAGGAAAACAGTCCTTCTCAATTTAAAATTGTGGTGTATCATTGCTTTTTATATCCAGTACTATCAGAAATACTTTTAAGTAACAAATTTACAGTTACTTTTGTTTTTACTAGGATGGCAAAGAACAGAAATCCCATGAGAGTTTTAGTTTCAATATGTTTGTGTGAACAAAGTCTAAAGAAATCACCTAAAATTAGGAGAGTACTTGTGCCAAGTAGCTGGCCAAGTGTCCCAAGTTTGATGGAAAGCAGTTTAATATTTATAATTCTGCATTTAGAGGATTATGCCCTTTATTACTGCTGTATTGCAGGATGACTGTAAAGGCCCTAAAGGCGATGGATACAGAGACTTCCTTTCATTGGCTGTAGTGGCTGTTATGGTTGGAGGTGCCAAGTGTACATTCTCCCAAAATTAGACATACAGCCAAATCTCTGTTCACATCATCCTCACCTGACAGTTGCTGGATTTCTATTTCCTAATTCTGTGTAAGGGGCCTCAATAGACAACTGGAATTACTGATTTCTGATACTCAAATTCCTTGACCCAAACACATGTGTAAATTTGGCCATTGAGAGAGTGACTAAAGAAATAATGCCAGAAAGTTGTTAGAGGGCCTCTATTGTCAAATAAGTATTAAATATATATGTATGTATATGTAATATACATATATAGCTACCATTGTTTCTGTTACTGCCAAAATTCACTTTGCCAATTTTCTGAAATCCAGTTTTATTATTACAATTAATTTCTTATCTGCATTTTATAAAAGTTTTTGGTAGAAGGCAAAAAAGAAATTGTGTACAGTGTAAGACAGTAGTCCGGTTTTTATTCTTTTACATATGGTTGTCCAGTTTTCCCAACACCATTTATTTAAGTTTTTTCCTAAAGAGTTTTTATTTGTATGCTTTTAGAGCTATTTTTGGAGTCATTTTGTCTTTTAGAAGCTTCTCTGTATGATCAAAGACTGCATTCCATTGTCTCTGGGAGGTTTGAGATTCTCTCTTGTCAAGAATGTGCCTCAAGGTAGACTTATCCAAATTAAAGTTTCCAAGTGGCCACTACAATTCCAAATTATCCAAAAGTTCACCCATTTTCCAAAAAGGCACAAGATTCTGATCCATAGGGGGTATACATATAGAAAGCAGTTTTTCTCAGCGAGATGGAGAAAAAGTTTTAGACCAGGTGGAACCCATCTTTGCATTTAGATTCCCTGAGAGATCATAACTACAAGGGGACCTGTTTCTTAACAGCTGTTCCGAAACACCGGGACTCACAGGTTTTCCTCACTTTCGAACAGAATGGGGTGACTTAACCAAGAAGCTTTAACAAACAAAATAGAGGTATGCACAATAAAGTGGGACAGCTCAAAATGCAAAGGCAGCAGAGCCTGGACCCAAGAGAGAATTACCCTCAAATTCCAGGGTTGACGAGAAAGCAGTGAACTCAGTGGACTCTGTAGGTACCAGCATGAGTTTGCTCACTAGCCTCAGAGTCATACGGGGTCTTCTTTGGATCCCACTCTTAATGCTATGAACTGGTAAATGTTCAGAAATAACAGAAGTAAGGCCAATAAATCCCTGAAGTAGTAATTAATAAAAGTTTATTGTGCACTCACCAAAAGGGCAGTTTGCAAACTGGCAGCACTCAAACCAGAGCATGGAACAAGGCTCAGGAGTCCATTGTTATAAAGCAGCTTATGTGGTGAGAAGGCAGTGACTGTTCTTTGCAGTGACTGGTTATAATATTTGAATTCTCTTCAATGATAGGGCATTGGTTAGTGGTTACCTCATATCAATTTTGGGAAACGGTTTAAGTTTTGTCTATGATTTCCAGAGCCATAAGCATGAAATGACTCAGGTCAAGCTAGTGTTGCAAAATAAGCTAAATTAAGGTTTGTTTGGATTACTTAAGTGGTTTTGCCTGCTCAGGGAATTTTCAAGCCTGGTCTCCATTTGGGTTTGATTTTAACAAACAAACAAAAATGGCTCCTGCCTGGTTTACTGAAGATGGTGCCCACCAGCCTCCATTGCCAGAGGAGATCCCAGAAAGCCCCTGCCCCTCAGTCCACCTGCTTTAAAATTAGCAAATAAGCTTCTTTCACACAAAGTATGGCGCTTTTCAAAGGGCTGCTTCTGTGCTGGGCACTGTGGCAGGTGAGTCTGTGTGCGGACCCTTTAAGAGCCGTTCTTCCGTGGCCGCAGCCCGTGGGTCTCGTGCTCACGGGCATGCGCTCTCTCGAGATTTTGCCAAGCGAGGCCTTTTAAGGGCTTGTCTCTCAGGTGCAGGTCTTAATAGTAAGCGTACGCGCCGTGGAGTAGGACTCCTTCGGTCCTCAGGGAGAAGCTTCGGGTTCTGAGCTCGCTCATATTGTGGGTCACCGTGGAGAGACTGTGTCTCAGCCTTCTACCAGCGTTGATGTGGTTTCCCTCTGTCTGCTCGCCCGACGTGCAGGAGCGGCTCCACGAGTTTTGGGGTTTTTTCTCAGAGAAAATCGTTCCCTATGTAGTTGTCGACTCAGTTTGTCCGTGCGAGGAGCCGAGTTCAGGATCTGTGTTGCCGTCTGAGCCGCAGTGCCTCATAAACTCTTTACGTGAGGTAAGCAGTTGTTACTCTCTCTTACTTTCTTCACCCAAACAAGAAAGGAGTGCAAGTTTCTGATAATGGCTAATAGTTGTTGAACACGTAAGGATGAGCCCTTGACTGTGCCAGGCCATTTCCGTGTGTCCCCTCACTTAAGCCTCGCAGCTTTACGAGGTTATAAAGACTCTTCCTAGGCCCCCCTTGCCGTGAAAAGTCTGATGCTTGGAGACATGGAGTAACTTCGCCCAAAGCAGTGCAACTCGTGATACATCCAGGAGTCAAATCCCACCTTCAGGACCCCAGAGTCTGACTTTGAAACTGCTACTTCTCTCTGTTACTCTGTGAAAAAAATGTATATGCAAAATTAGCATATCTAATATGAACCTATAGTATAATTATATAAAAAAGAGATGAAAAACTTCATTGAATCCATTTGTTTTTCTTCAGCTGCTTGCTGTTTCTTACTTTTCCAGGCCCCTCAGAGTCCCGTGTGGCTCGGCCAGTTGCCTCTGCGGTGGATGGGCTGCCCAGGCCAGCCAACCCGTTGTGGTCCCCCAAAGTGTGTGTGTGTGTGTGTGTGTGTGTGTGTGTGTAAGTGTGTGTGTGTGTGTGTGTGTGTCCGTCCTTTCAGGGAAATCCTGTATGTTTAGGAAATTTCCGACCATGGTTTCCATTTTTCCTCAAAAATGAGTCAAGTAACTTTAATATGGTTTTCAGTCAACTTTTTGTATCATTTCATAATGTGTCTTTTTGCCCTTCTGCTCTAGGCTTTCAGGTTTTTTTCTCACAGAGGGAAACCAAAAACACATTTTATTTTCTATGTAAAGCTTAGTGGATGGGGAGATTGGGAAGGATTGCTCCATCTCCTTTTCTGACATACTTTGTTTTTCTTTTGCTGCCTCTTATTCTTGAAACAAACACACCAAAAAAATTGTAACAATTTTCTTGCTTTAATTCCTCAAGTCTTTTAAAGGCCCAGCTCTAAACACAAAAACAGGGATTAGAATACTCTTAATACCCTGGTCCTCTGCCTATAACAGTGATATGTGTTCCTCTTTTTTTCTCTTACTCATGTTTTGCTCATGTTCAAAATTAGCATACTTTGAGAGAACCTGTTAAGTGGGAAGGCAAGTTATACGCCATTGGTTTAACTGGGCTCCTGCTGAAATTCTATCATGTCGTAAATAACTTATGAGCCCTCTCTTCATTGTTAACTGAGCCTGAGCTCCACCTTTTCATTTTTCCACAGATTTTAGGGAAAAATCAAATGTATCATTAAAATAACACTTGTGTTTAAATCTGTACTATTTATAATATTTTACTCTACGTAAGTTATGAAAACTAAGGGATGAGTTGAGTTTACAAATATAGTTCTTCATTTTCTTGAGTTCACAGGTTTTTCCTTCCCTCCCTTTCTCCCTTCCTTCCTTCCTTGGTATTTGCCAGCTATTTCTCATGCAGGGCCTTTTGAAGTACATGCTCCCAACCCCTCCATACATGCATTTACTTCTTTGGACCACGTGGGCTCTCCTTGACATAGGCAACTACAGCTTTCTACACTCAGTACCCTGCTGCTCCTGCGAGGTTTTTTTTTTTTTTTTGAAAATTTAGCAGAGTTATTGGGTTTGACCAAAAAAAAGTGTTTGTTGCTTTCTTTTCTTTTAGCTTGAGTTAAGTATATAAAAAGGGAGACGTTAGAGCATTAGAGCACAAATTCTACTTTATATATAATAGAAAAAGTTAAGATTATACAGAGCCAGTTCCTCCATACTCATTACTCACACTCAGAATAGGTGCTCCTTATTTACAATGGGAAGAAAAGGAATTTACTCGTGGAAGGCAAGATTATACATACCAGTATGATTCTGGGAAAGAGCCTCGTGCTCTCGGGCTTTGTTCTGAGAATAGAAATACTTTGGGATGGAATCTAGGGAAGCTGGAAGTCTTGCAGCAGAGTTGAGATCGCTGTGTGGAGTATCTAGGCCATTGGGAATGGGGTATAAAAAGTGTCATGAAAACAACAGAAAGTTTTCTTTTGTTATCTAAGAGTGGTATAAACTTGACAGAGCCCAGTAAACCCACAAGGCCTTAGAGTTTGGGACAGGTTGGCAGGAGCAATCTACCAGACCTGACTGCTGGAGCCCAGATGGACGTGTGTCTCTGGGAGGCCGGTGTGGGCTGATGAGGAATGAGAATCAGGTGTCATCTCTTGCCAACACCATGTGAAAGTTTTTTGTAACTTTGGGAATAGGTTGGAGAGCCCCTAGATAGACTTAAATTGGCTTCAGTTGGCTGAGATTTTAGTGTTCTCCATATGGTAGAATTTGGGCTTAAGATAAAAATTAAGTTGTAGAAAGGTAAAAATTACATCTATTCCACAATTGATTATGTAACTTGAAATTAACATCTGCTAGATATTTTCATTCATTTGATAGAAGGTGTTGATATCTGTTTTGTGGAAGGTGCAGTCCTAGCACACTGATTCTGAAACAGACGTGGTTTAATCTAGAGATACCTATACTGAAGGACAAAGTAATTTATTAAAATGCAGGAGGATTTTGTGACCTATATGATGATTTCCATCCAGTATAAATCTTTAATTTTATATTGGCTTAAATAACCTTTATAAATAATGGTTTTGGATAAAAGGGATAGTTATAGAGATATGAAGGAGATGGTGAAAAGGTAAATATTTTCAACTCAGACCTTTAATCATTCTTTTTATCCTCCCTTTCTCAGTCATGCTTTTACAGGTTATGAATAAATATAGAGCTTATTTCCAAGCACTGGCACACTGAAAGGAATAGAATGTTGAGGATATTTTATAGGGCCCTGTCAAGGGAAATGCCTGGTAGTGGGAATAGAGCTCAACCTAACTCAGGCTTCAAGTCTAAAACTCTTTCCATTATACTGTAATTATACTTTGCCCACTCTTCTTAGGAGCTCCTGCTTGTATATTTGTTAAAAAAAAAAAAAAAAAAAAAGTGTTTCTAGAACTAGAGTCATGGTTTACAAGTGTGTTCCAAGAATCCCTAAATTTCCAAAGAGGTGCCTTCTGAGCCTTTAGAGTGGGACATGGAGGCCAAGGAGGGGTGGTACTGAGCCATCTGCTTAACTTTTCACTCAAGTATTCACTTATTCATTTGACACAGATTTATAGAATGTCTACTATGTGTCATGCATTGGTATAGGTCCTGAGGATATATCAGTGAACAATACAGACAAGGTCCCTGCCCTCAGGCAGCTTAGAATCTAGTGGAAGAAGAAAGCATTCACTAAATGAATATATGGTATGTCTGGTGGTAATAAATACTATGAAGACGAACGAAGCAGAGAGAGGGTGTAGAGATTTATTAGGTTTTTTCTTTTTTTTTTTTATATTGGTGGTTTGGAAAAGTGGCTCATATATGGTGACATTTGAAGACAGTGATGGAGGTAGTCATATGGATACCTAGGGCAGGAGCATTCCATGGACAGGGAAAAGCAGTTGCAAATGCCTGAGTCAAAGGCTGGCTTGGTGTGCTTTTAAGGAAAGGCAAAATGGTTAGAGTGACTGGAACAGAGTTAGCCCTGGAGGGAACCTTTGGAGGGTTTAGAGCAGATGAGTGACTTGATGTGATTTACGTTTTAAAAGGACCACTTTGACTGCAATGTGGAGAATGGAATATAAGGGAGGCCAGGTGTGAAGCTACTGTAATAGAGCAGGTGGGAGATGATGGTGGCTCAAATTTAGGACATAGGGTAGCAATATTGGCAGTCAGAAATCACCAGATCCTGGATATAGAACCTAGAATTGACTGATGGACTGGTTCTGATGTGTGAGAGAAATCAGTGATGCCTTCTTTATTTTTTATCTTCAGGTTACATATAAAGATAGGTGCTTTGTAGAGACAAACATTTTAACACCTGCTTTGAAATTAGCTGGAAGTTACAAATAAGCATGCCCCTTCTGATTTTGATTAACTAATAAGTTTGTTCTATCTCTTTGGAACTGTGGAAGGGAAAGGAATTCATTTTATATTTTGAAAAGTCCATATACTTTGTGCATTCTGACAGTCACTTTATTGCTCTTAAAAGCATTGTGAGGTTTGATGTTTCTTTCTTTAGATATTGCATTTTAAAATTACATGAAGAACTCTTTCATATAGTATGACTTACTTGTACTGATCCATTGTGAAAATCTGAGGGAAATATGCTTTGATGTAAATTGGAGGGAACAAGTAAATAGAAAAATGTACCTGTAAATTCTTCATGTTCACTTTTAAGCTCAATTAATGTCTAAGCTGACCTACATATAATCTGCAAGTAGCGTATGGGTTCCAGAGCTGACTTTTACAGAGGCCAAGAAATTCCGCCAATTGTATATATATTCCTTTTTTCTTGGAAGAAAGATCCAAATTTCCATCATATTTACAAAAGTTTTTGAAAGTAAAAAAAGTTCAAGAACAACAAAATTGGGTAATAAGAAATTATGAACTGATAGGCCGAACCGATGTTAACAAAAAAGGAAATTTTGAAAGATGTTATGGAACATTACTTAAAAGTGAATCTGTTTTATACTTAACCACTTGCAATTTTAAAAATACTTTTGATATGGCTAGAAAAAGTTTTCATTTTGATATTTAACCTCTGAATAAAAATTGAAAAACTAATAGTTTAAACTTTTAAAATATTACCTCATCCTAAAATGTCTGGAAGCATATTTGAGGCATACTTTAAAATCAGGTGTTGGCACCAGAATTATATTAATCTACAAGCCTTTTCAAAATCTGTGAGTACTAACATTAGACCTGAACTCAGTTTTTCAAGAAATGTTCAATCAAAACTCTGAAAACTGAGACTCTACTAATCACGAAATGGAAAGGCTATAGTAATTCATATGTCTAGAAAAAATGGACTGTGTAATGCTCATGTAATTATGTCCTGGCTAGTGCATTTAATCCATATAAATGTACTATCAGACAGTTGATTCAAAAGTATTGTGCCTGGAGATTGAATATGTAGAATTTATATTCATTTAGAAATTTAAATATATGTGGTAGTTGAATAGCCAGTTATAGCTGTTGGTTGATGCTGACTCTTATGTCGTTAAAAAAACAAAACAATAATAAAAAGTCTAATTGTTTCACTTCGAATGTGGGAATTTATATTCTCTTAAGCCTCTGGGATAACATGTAGAGCTCTCTTGTTACAGAATAATTGTTAGTTATAACAGTGAAGTGTCTTAAATACTATATTTCTAAATATATTGCTGTGAATGATTGATCCTGGGGAGGATGTAGGTCTATGCCAAATAAGACTATTGCAGGGAAAAAGAATTAGTATGTTCTCTTCACAATGATGTGTATTTAATTTGATGGCTGAATACAATGATTTTTACATTTTCCAGCATATTTGAATAGCATATATCTGACTTTATGGTCAGTTCCTGTGGCTTACATCTCTATAGTTGTAAAAAATGTGTTAGTCTTGAAAACAAAATGGAAATAAAAGTATAAACGATCCGAAGTTGTCCTTAACTCTAAGACCTGTATGGATAAAATTTCTGAATCACCAATGTATTTTGAATTGTTGAGTGTTTTTTTCTGGTAACGTTGTAGCAGGCACTGACGGTGTCCTGCCCAAGTCCGTGCTCCCCTACCACTTCAGTCCATATTAGCTCAACTTCCAACTGTCAGTACCTGCATTTTTTTTCCCCCCAAAGGCTTTCTCTGTCTACTGGAGCCTGCTTTGCTGCTTGTGCAGCAGGTCAGATGTGCCCAGGAACTAACGCTCTGCAGGAGCACAGGGACAGGCTTCCAAAGATGACTGGAGCAGCCCTCAACCAGTGATCCTCAGGTGGGATAATTTTTTTATGTGTGCGCTGTACACTGGTTCACCAAATCCCACAGTAGTAACTTACTTCATGGAGCACACCTTATTGAATTCCCTTCTCTGTCTCACTTCTTCACTCCATTACTGATGCCTTCTATAATCATCTCCAGTATAAACTACTTTCATTCAAATCTTTGTCTCAGGAAATGTTTGTGGGGAATCCACATTAAGAAAAAAGTAGATTTCACAACTTGTATTCGATTGTGATATTTGCTTTTGGTTATAAATGTAATATCTTTTTATGAATATAGATTTTAAATCACATTAATTGAGGTATAAAGTGCAATCATTTTAGGTGTATAGTTCAGTAAGTTTGTGTACAACTGTAACTGCCACCATC
Organism: Balaenoptera acutorostrata; assembly: GCF_949987535.1. Taxonomy (NCBI): domain Eukaryota; kingdom Metazoa; phylum Chordata; class Mammalia; order Artiodactyla; family Balaenopteridae; genus Balaenoptera; species Balaenoptera acutorostrata. Next base: position 64,257,199 of record NC_080070.1, read on the forward strand.
ACAATCAAGATACAGAACATCTCCATCACCCTAAAAATCTCCTTCATACCCCTTTGTAGTCAATCCTCCGCCACACTCAATCTGCCCTCTCTCACTACAGATTCGTTTTTCTTCTAGAATTTCACATAGAGAAAATATTTCTCTGGCTTCCTTTGCTTGAATTATGTTTTTGAGATTTATTTGTTGTGTGTTCTATGAATCAATAGTTTTATTTTAATTGCTAAGTAATATCCCATTGCATAGAAACACTACAGTTTGCTTATTCATTCACACTTGGGTTGCTTCCAGTTTTGACTACTAAGAAAAAAGCTGCTTTTTGTGGACCTGTTTTCATTTCTATCAGGTAAATTCCTAAGTGTGGAATTGCTGGGTTGGAATTCCTGGATTTGATGATAAAGTTATGTTTACCTTTAAGAAAAAAAGGAAAACTGGTTTACAAAGTGGCTTTATACATTTTACATTTCTGCCAACAGTCTATAAGAGTTACAGTTGCCCTATGTCTTCCTCAACACGAGGTATTGTCAGTCTTTTTAATCTTAACAATTCTAGTGGATATGTAATAGTATCTCAATATGATTATGCTTTTAATTTTAATCTGCGTTTTCCTTATGATCTCTCATGACGTTGAGTGTCTTTTCAGATGCTTATTGGTTATTTAGATAGTTTGTTTTTGTTAAGTGTCTGTGAAATATTTGCCCATTTTTAAATGATTGAGTTTAGAAATTTTTAATATATTCTGGATACTAGCTTTTAGTTATCTGCACTGCAAATACTTTCCTTTGGTCTTAGCTTGCCTTTTCATTTTCTTATTAGTGTCTTTAGAAGAGCAGAGTTTAATTTATTGGTTTTTTTTTATGGGTAGTGTTTTTTTGGTGTTCTACCTAAGAAATCTTGGTCTGCTTCCAGAAACATTAGAGTTTTACTTTTTTTTTGTTTTGACCGGTGATGCATTTGAAGTTGGCTTTTGTTTGTGGTATGAAGTAAGGGTTGAAGTATTTCAAGTGGACATAACAGTTTTTACAGCAACAGTTGTTGAAAAGACTATCTTTTCCCCATTGGATTATTGGGACAACTTTGCAAAACTTAATTGAATGTATATATGGAGTCTACTCTTGAACACTATTCTGTTCCATTGATTTATATGTTTATACATTTTGTTTTGATTTCATTTTTCTTCATTTTGATATATTTTCTTTGTCATTTTGGGGATCCACGGTACATTTAGAAATGGTCACCGAATATTTGTGAATTTTTCAGACATTTTTTGTTACTGATATTTGCTTTAATCCAGTTATGGTCAGAATATACTCAACATGGTTTCAGTGTCTCGATTTACTGAGATTTATTTCATGGGTCAGCATATGGTTTATTTTAGTAGATGGTTCATATGCACTTGACAAAAGTATGTGTTCTACTATTGTTTGTTATAATGTTGTATAATGTCATTTATGTAAAGTTGATTGATAATGTTTAAGTATTCTATATCCTTACCAATTATGTGCATATTTGTTTTCTCTATTATTGATAAGAGTATAAAAGCCTGAAACTATTTTTTTTGAATTTTATTTTTTTATACAGCGGGTTCTTATTAGTCATCAATTTTATACACATCAGTGTATACATGTCAATCCCAATCTCCCAATTCATCACACCACCACCCCCACCTGCCACCGCTTTCCCCCCTTTGTGTCCATACGTTTGTTCTCTACATCTGTGTCTCAACTTCTGCCCTGCAAACTGGTTCATCTGTACCATTTTTCTAGGTTCCACATGTATGCGTTAATATACGATATTTGTTTTTCTCTTTCTGACTTACTTCACTCTGTATGACAGTCTCTAGATCCATCCACGTCTCAACAAATGACCCAATTTCGTTCCTTTTTATGGCTGAGTAATATTCCATTGTATATATGTGCCACATCTTCTTTATCCTTTCGTCTGTCGATGGGCATTTAGGTTGCTTCCATGACCTGGCTATTGTAAATAGTGCTGCAATGAACATTGGGGTGCATGTGTCTTTTTGAATTATGGTTTTCTCTGGGTATATACCCAGTAGTGGGATTGCTGGATCATATGGTAATTCTATTTTTAGTTTTTTAAGGAACCTCCATACTGTTCTTAATAGTGGCTGTATCAATTTACATTCCCACCAACAGTGCAGGAGGGTTCCCTTTTCTCCACACCCTCTCCAGCGTTTATTGTTTGTAGATTTTCTGATGATGCCCATTCTAACTGGTGTGAGGTGATACCTCATTGTAGTTTTGATTTGCATTTCTCTAATAGTGAGTTGAGCAGCTTTTCATTTGCTTCTTGGCCATCTGTATGTCTTCTTTGGAGAAATGTCTATTTAGGTCTTCTGCCCATTTTTGGATTGGGTTGTTTGTTTTTTTAATATTGACCTGCATGAGCTGTTTATATATTTTGGAGATTAATCCTTTGTCCGTTGATTCATTTGCGAATATTTTCTCCTATTCTGAGGGTTGTCTTTTCGTCTTATGTATGCTTTCCTTTGCTGTGCAAAAGCTTTTAAATTTCATTAGGTCCCATTTGTTTATTTTTGTTTTTATTTCCATTACTCTAGGAGGTGGATCAAAAAAGATCTTGCTGTGACTTATGTCAAAGAGTGTTCTTCCTATGTTTTCCTCCAAGAGTTTTATAGTGTCCGGTCTTACATTTAGGTCTCTAATCCATTTTGAGTTTATTTTTGTGTATGGTGTTAGGGAGTGTTCTAATTTCATTCTTTTACATGTAGCTGTCCAGTTTTCCCAGCACCACTTATTGAAGAGACTGTCTTTTCTCCGTTGTATATCTTTGCCTCCTTTGTCATAGATTAGTTGACCATAGGTGCGTGGGTTTATCTCTGGGCTTTCTATCTTGTTCCATTGATCTATGTTTCTGTTTTTGTGCCAGTACTATATTGTCTTGATTACTGTAGCTTTGTAGTATAGTCTGAAGTCAGGGAGTATGATTCTTCCAGCTCCGTTTATTTCCCTCAAGACTGCTTTGGCTATTCGGGGTCTTTGTGACTCCATACAAATTTTAAGATGATTTGTTCTAGTTCTGTAAAAAAATGCCATTGGTAATTTGATAGGGATTGCGTTGAATCTGTAGATTGCTTTGGGTAGTATAGTCATTTTCACAGTATTCTTCCAATCTAAGAACATGGTCTATCTCTCCATCTGTTTGTATCATCTTTAATTTCTTTCATCAGTGTCTTATAGTTTTCTGCATACAGGTCTTTTGTCTCCCTAGGTAGGTTTATTCCTAGGTATTTTATTCTTTTTGTTGCAATGGTAAATGGGAGTGTTTCCTTAATTTCTCTTTCAGATGTTTCATCATTAGTGTATAGGGTTGTAAGTGATTTCTGTGCATTAATTTTATGTCCTGCTACTTCACCAAATTCATTGATTAGCTCTAGTAGTTTTCTGGTGGCATCTTTAGGATTCTCTATGTATAGTATCATGTCATCTGCAAACAGTGACAGTTTTACTTCTTCTTTTCCAATTTGTATTCCTTTTATTTCTTTTTCTTCTCTGATTGCCTTGGCTAGGACTTCCAAAACTATGTTGAATGATAGTGGTGAGAGTGGACATCCTTTTCTTGTCCTTGATCTTAGAGGAAATGCTTTCCGCTTTTCACCATTGACAATGATGTTTGCTGTGGGTTTGTCATATATGGCCTTTATTATGTTGAGGTAGGTTCCCTCTATGCCCACTCTCTGGAGAGTTTTTATCATAAATGGGTGTTGAATTTTGTCAAAAGCTTTTTCTGCCTCTATTGGCATGATCATATGGTTTTTATTCTTCAGTTTGTTAATATGGTGTATCACATTGATTGATTTGCGTATATTGACGAATTCTTGCATCCTTGGGATAAATCCCACTTCATCATGGTGTATGATCCTTTTAATGTGTTGTTGGATTCTGTTTACTAGTATTTTGTTGAGGATTTTTGCATCTATATTCATCAGTGATATTGGCCTGTAGTTTTCTTTTTTTGTAGTAACTTTTTCTGGTTTTGGTATCAGGGCGATGGTGGCCTCATAGAATGAGTTTGGGAGTGTTCCTTCCTCTGCAATTTTTTGGAAAAGTTTGAGACGGATGGGTGTTAGCTGTTCTCTAAATGTTTGATAGAATTCACTTGTGAAGCCATCAGGTCCTGGACTTTTGTTTGTTGGAAGATTTTTAATCACAGTTTCAATTTCATTACTTGTGATTGGTCTGTTCATATTTTCGATTTCTTCCTGGTTCAGTCTTGGAAGGTTATACCTTTCTAAGAATTTGTCCATTTCTTCCAGTTTGTCCATTTCATTGGCATAGAGTTGCTTGTAGTAGTCTCTTAGGATGCTTTGATATTTCTGCAGTGTCTGTTGTAACTTCTCCTTTTTCATTTCTAATTTTATTGATTTGAATCCTCTTCCTCTTTTTCTTGATGAGTCTGGCCAATGGTTTATCAATTTTGTTTATCTTCTCAAAGAACCAGATTTTAGTTTTATTGATCTTTGCTATTGTTTTCTTTGTTTCTATTTCATTTATTTCCGCTCTGATCTTTATGATTTCTTTCCTTCAGCTAACTTTGGGTTTTGTTTGTTCTTCTTTCTCTAGTTCCTTTAGGTGTAAGGTTAGATTGTTTACTTGAGATTTTTCTTGTTTCTTGAGGTAGGCTTGTATAGCTATAAACTTCCCTCTTAGAACTGCTTTTGCTGCATCCCATAGGTTTTGGATCATCGTGTTTTCATTGTCATTTGTCTCTAGGTATTTTTTGATTTCCTCTTTGATTTCTTCAGTGATCTCTTGGTTATTTAGTAACGTATTGTTTACCTCCATGTGTTTGTGCTTTTTACGGTTTTTTCCCTGTAATTAATTTCTAATCTCATAGTGTTGTGGTCAGAAAAGATGGTTGATATGGTTTCAGTTTTCTTAAATTTACCGAGGCTTTATTTGTGACCCAAGATGTGATCTATCCTGGAGAATGTTCCGTGCACACTTGAGAAGAAAGTGTAATCTGCTGTTTTTGGATGGAATGTCCTATAAATATCAATTAAATCTATCTGGTCCATTGTGTTATTCAAAGCCTCTGTTTCCTTATTTATTTTCATTTTGGATGACCTGTCCATTGGTGTAAGTGAGGTGTTCAAGTCCCCCACTATTATTGTGTTACTGTCGATTTCCTCTTTCATAGCTGTTAGCAGTTGCCTTATGTATTGAGGTGCTCCTATGTTGGGTGCATATATATTTATCATTGTTATATCTTCTTCTTGGATTGATCCCTTGATCATTATGTAGTGTCCTTTCTTGTCTCTTGTAACGTTCTTTATTTTAAAGTCTATTTTATCTGAAATGAGTATAGCTACTCCAGCTTTCTTTTGATTTCCATTTGCATGGAATACCTTTTTCCATCCCCTCACTTTCAGTCTGTATGTGTCCCTAGGTCTGAAGTGGGTCTCTTGTAGACAGCATATAGATGGGTCTTGTCTTTGTATCCATTCAGCAAGCCTGTGTCTTTTGGTTGGAGCATTTAATCCATTCATGTTTAAGGTAATTATTGATATGTATGTTCCTATGACCATTTTCTTAATTGTTTTGGTTTGCTTTTGTAGGTCCTTTTCTTCTGTTGTGTTTCCCACTTAGAGGAGTTCCTTTAGCATTTGTTGTAGAGCTGGTTTGGTGGTGCTGAATTCTCTTAGCTTTTGCTTGTCTGTAAAGCTTTTGGTTTCTCCATCGAATCTGAATGAGATCCTTGCCTGGTAGAGTAATCTTGCTTGTAGATTCTTCCCTTTCATCACTTTAAGTATGTGATGCCACTCCCTTCTGGCTTGTAGAGTTTCTGCTGAGAAATTAGCTCTTAGCCTTATGGGAGTTCCCTTGTATGTTATTTGTCGTTTTTCCCTTGCTGCTTTCAATAATTTTTCTTTGTGTTTAAGTTTTGCCAATTTGATTACTGTGTGTCTCGGTGTGTTTCTCCTTGGGTTTATCCTGTATGGGACTCGCTGTGCTTCCTCTACTTGGGTGGCTATTTCCTTTCCCATGTTAGGGAAGTTTTCGACTATAATCTCTTCAAATATTTTCTCTGGTCCTTTCTCTCTCTCTTCTCCTTCTGGGACCCCTATAATGCGAATGTTGTTGCGTTTAATGTTGTCCCAGAGGTCTCTTAGGCTGTCTTCATTTCTTTTCATTCTTTTTTCTTTAGTCTGTTCTGCAGCAGTGAATTCCACCATTCTGTCTTCCAGGTCACTTATCTGTTCTTCTGCCTCAGTTATTCTGCTATTGATTCCTTCTAGTGTAGTTTTCATTTCTGTTATTGTGTTGTTCATTTCTGTTTGTTCTTTAATTCTTCTAGGTCTTTGTTAAACATTTCTTGCATCCTCTCGATCTTTGCCTCCATTCTTATTCCGAGGTCCTGGATCATCTTCGCTATCATTATTCTGAATTCTTTTTCTGGAAGGTTGCCTATCTCCACTTCATTTAGTTGTTTTCCTGTGGTTTTATCTTGTTCCTTCATCTGGTACATAGCCCTCTGCCTTTTCATCTTGTCTATCTTTCTGTGAATGTGGTTTTTGTTCCACAGGCTGCAGGATTGTAGTTCCTCTTGCTTCTGCTGTCTGCCCTCTGGTGGATGAGGCTATCTAAGAGGCTTGTATAAGTTTCCTGATGGGAGGGACTGGTCAAAGCCTGAAACTATTAATTTTAGTTTTGTCTATTTCTTCTCTCACTTCTATCACTTTTTGCTTCATGTATTGATATTTTGAATTTCTACTATTAGTTATATATACATTTAAGGATGTTATGGCTTCCTGACAAATCAAGACTTTTTTCATTATGAAATATCCTTTTATTCCTGGTAGTATTCAGGAATCTTAAGTATACTTAAATTTAATATAGCCAATTCATCTTTCTTTTGATTTGTGTTTTTACAGTGTAATTCTTTTTTTTTTTTTTTTTAACTTTATTTATTTATGGCTGTGTTGGGTCTTTGTTTCTGTGCGAGGGCTTTCTCTAGTTGTGGCAAGCGGGGACCACTCTTCATCGCGGTGCGCGGGCCTCTCACTATCGTGGCCTCTCTTGTTGCGGAGCACAGGCTCCAGACGCACAGGCTCAGTAATTATGGCTCACGGGCCCAGTTGCTCCGTGGCATGTGGGATCTTCCCAGACCAGGGCTCGAACCCGTGTCCCCTGCATTGGCAGGCAGACTCTCAACCACCGCGCCACCAGGGAAGCCCTACAGTGTAATTCTTAAAAATCCTTTTATCATTAACCTATCAATGGCTTTATTTTTACGCTGTGTTCCTTATAGACAGCCATGTATTGGGTGTTGTGGACACTGTGGTGTGTCACCCACATTCTCCTTCAATGAAAGACTTACTGCCCAGCCTTTGAGAGTGCTGTCAGTGGACAGTCTTCAGCTTTCAGTTTCTTCATGAATTGCCTCTGCTTCAAGTTTGCCTCATCATTTCTTTTGAGAAATTACATTTCTGGCTCCAGTTGACATATTAGGAGAAAATAAAGCTAATTTGAGTATTTTGGTTCCTTGTAGAATATGCTTTCTTCTGAATCAACTTTACTAGCCATGACGGTTTAGAGGTTAGTACTCTGTGTTGTGAATCACCTTTACACTCCAGCTTTGTTTTGATGCTTTCATTAAATTCTATAGAAAATCAAATAATTATCTGCAAATGTTTAAGAATTTTAAGAGGCATTTGTGCTATTAAGCTTCCTATTTTATGTTAATCAATGAGATCTGGCCTTTATGTGAGTGTCATGTTGTTTGGGAATGGATCATATGTATTAATCTAGGAAGGGTCTTATTTTCTGTAAAATATACCAGTTCTTTAAGGAATTGACTTAAATGAAACAGAATCAAAATAAAATGTCAGAACTTTCTGGCAAAATCTTATAGATTCTCATCAGCAGCCTCAAAACAGATGCATGTTTAGTTTATTCCTTTATCCTCTGAAAGTTTCACACCAGAATACTTACATAGCATATATGAATTGTTAGTTTTCAAAGGTGGTCAATTTCCAATTTGACAGCTGACTTGAAAAGGTAGGAAACATTCATTGAATGTATACTATGCCTCAGTCACTATCATAGGTATTTTACATCAGTTATCTCTTTTAATCCTAAAAGTAATGCTGTGAGATCCATAGTTACAATCATTCATGTTTTACTGATGGTGAAACTGAGGTTTAGAAAGGTTTAGTTTGAGTCCATACAGGGTGTTCATCTTAAATACTATTATTTTGTTTTTAATTTTTGGACATAATTAAATCCATGTTGGATGTAAACAGGTTTTAGGTACTGATTTCCTAGACACCTAGAAAAAGTGCTGATATATATCTGAGTATGTATTTTTCTTGTTGGTAAAGATGTATAAAGAGATTTATAGAGAACCACTGAGTTTGCATTTGAAGAAGATTATATAAGCAATTTATTCCAAATGACGTACGTGAAATATTTAACTCCAACCTGGAAAAATTAATGTAAAATGGTTTCTGAATTATTGGAATTTAAAAATGTACTTGCTTTATATTTATACCCTTATTCTGAATCAAGGGGCCATGATATAACATTTATACTAACAACCCACTAGCAATATCAGAGATTTGACATAACTGAGGTTGTGACTTGAGGACCTTTTCTCTCTCAAGGTGACTATTTACTGTAGCATTTGCATATATATATAGGAATAGAAATGTGTACATAGCATAGTTTGGCATTAGTAAGGCATAATGGGCAAAATAACAGTGATCTTTAATGCTGTGGAAACCAGATAAACTATTTTTTTTCCTAAAGTGAATAAATTGCAAGGAAATACATATGTTAAAAAGCATATGGATTTTCACATAAAGACGATTAGTTTATGACATACCACAGATTTATCTGGCAAGGCTAATGCATGGTTATAATTTTGGCTTAATATTCTGTTTCTCAACCATTGCTTAGCTTTATTCTACCCAGAATGTATGTCTTTTTCCTTTCATATTAATGATTATTCACTTTATTAGAAGTATTTGAAGAGATCAAATAGTATTTTAAAATTCTAGGCTCTTTATTTGTTGCCATTGTATTTTTTTTAATTTTTAACTTTATTGAGTTTATTTTTTTAGAATAGTTGAAAGTTCACTGGAAAATTGAAGGGAAGGTACAGAGATTCTCATACCCCTCGTTCCACACATACATAGTTTCCCCCCTTATCAACAGCCCCTATCAGAGTGGTACGTTTGTTAATGATGTGTGAATGTAGGTTTATCAATTTTATCACCCAAAGTCCATAGCTTCCGTTAAGGTTAACTCCTGGTGTTGTACGTTCTGTGGGTTTGGACAAATGTATAATGAAATGTGTCCATCATTATGGTAGAATACAAAATATTTTCACTGCCCTAAAAATCTTCTGTGCTCTGCCTATTCATCCCTCTTTCCTCCCCAATGCCTGGTGACCACTAATATTTTTACTGTCTTCATAGTTTTGCCTTTTTGCAGTCATACTTTAACATTTCACTTAAGTAATTATTGAGCACTTATAATATTCTAGGCATCATGCTAGGTGCTGAGAACACCAAGATGAATGTTTTTAAGAGTTGACATACTGTAGAAGGGTAAAAGCAATTTATATCATATGATTGGTAATATAATATGATAATAACATGATATAATATGTAAGGTGTATTGATTTTGGAGCCATGATGAAGAAATAAAACATTTTGCCTGTAGATAGTATGGGAGGGCATTTTAGTATATGTTCTCCCATTCATAGACCCTGCATCACGTGTTTGAGTACAAGTATTTATTTGGGAGGTAGAGAAGGGAGATTGGGAAGGAAGGACAGCCAATAAAGGGAGCTTATAGGTAAGCAGAGTTAACTGTTATACATGGGACTGGAAAGAGCATAGAAATAAGCTGAGCATCCTCTGAAAGCTGTAACAGTAACTGGGAACGTTAATTAAAGCACTCTACCTTGGTTCTAAGACAAAGAACAAAAGATTTTGGGGGGCTAAAACTGAAAACATTACTATAGAAAAAAGTGATCTTAGTGAGCTCTTTCTCAAGATACATACATTTCAGAATTTTCCTAATCAGTCCAATGCACTTTGAAGGCACAACTTGAAAATATCAGACCAGTATGAAACTGGTCTCTCCTACAAATAGCTCATCTGTGGGCATGTTCTATGAAGCAACTGGATAGCTTTTATTCTTTTCTGCTTAGAATTTGATGAGAATTTGTGAGTCAGCTTGTTCGGGTTGATAAGAGACTCTCCTAAAATAGCAACATTCTTTTCTACCCAGATTCTACATAATTTTAGAAATTAAGTAAAGAATAAATTTGGAGGTCAAAGATAAATTCTCACCGATAGGGGCTCTCTATAAGAATGTAATTTATTGTGAGAGCCAAATCCATCAGATAGTCATACCCCAGAAAGAGGCTGTTAACCAGTGGTTGGGGCAATGTACTTCTCCACATGGTTGGCCTGCCCAGGGAAGACTGAGCAAGGTGAGAATTCTTACTCTTGGAGGGCAAGCTTATTCTCAAGTAGAAGAAGGGTACTGCAGACTTGAACGTGTCAAGGTATTTGTCAGGTACACCACTCTGCTCTTCAGGGGTGGAGATAGTGAAGGAGTAGAGAGAGGCCAAGAGTTATCTTCAGAATAGATTTTTCCTTATAGAAATCAGGATTTGTGTTGGAGTAGTGGCAGGGGAGAGATGTTTTCTCTTTTATAGGGATTATATAAAAAATTAATTAGAGGTTAGAAAGATTAGAGAATTTGATCTAATATTTTTCCCATTAGAAGAAACATTTAGGGGGTTGTTATTGTTTAGGACAAAATGAAAAAATATTTTATAGCCACTCATGATATGGGGGAAATCACAGTGTCAAAACATCCCTTAAACTGAGAATTTTCTATTTGTTTAAAATTCGGTCATTACATTTTGGGCACAGTGTTTTTTCTAATTAATAAATTAGAAACTCAGTTTTAATAATACATTTAACTAAAATTTAACTTTGTTCCAAATTAAGCCTAGTTAAACAATATCACAATAACTTTTAATTTGATGTACTCTACACCATCTTCCAAATTATACTCTGTAGCACGTCTAAGCAGCAAGATGCTCACAGTCAAAAAGTAGCATGGTCAAATTAGTTGGGGAAATACGAGGCAAAAATCAAGTTTTACAGGTTTCCTCACTATAACTATAGGACTTCTTAAAATATTTGGCATTTGAATATCAATTGTGAATTTCCTAGCATTTTCAAAACTTACTTGACTGCCGTCCTTTCTTTCACAGACCACTTCATGGGACCAGTTTTCTTTGCATCATGCTTTGGGAAATAGTGTTTTTCAGTTTTTAAAATTGTTTCCTATATGTAATTTTATTTTGTTATCACATTTGTCTTCTCAGCTGATATTAGGTTGGCCCTAATAGCAGAATATGAGAGATGAGGAAACTGAAGTGTTATGTCATTGGATCAAGGCATAAGTCTAGAGAAAACTGGGAGTTGAACTTGAGTGTTCTGACTCTCACTCCATTAGCCTTTACACTGTGGTCTTATTTCTTACTAAGTACAATGTGAAGTCCATGTACACAGGTCAGTACAGTTAATTGAAAAGTGAAAAGAAAAGAAAGTAACTTAAGCACGTTAATAATGATAATATGAAGAAATTGACATTATTCAGAATAAATGTTATAGACATATTTTCTCTTACTGGATTGAGTTAGTTTGGAGTCATGCAGAAAGGACTGAATGACAATATTTTGTGCAAAATGGTTTCCTTGAGCCTGAATCCAGTTCATGTCTTTGACTTTGAGATAGGGTGCTGAGGTGGCATCAGTTTTCTAGAAAAACTCTGGCGTGATATAAATAGAAGAATACCACTCTCTCATAAATATTTTAAAATGTTTTTTCACTTGATATTTGAAGATGAAGTGTTCTTTGATATATTTTCCCACTAATCAGTGGATTAAAAACTGCTGTAAAATAGGTTATTTATTGAAGATTGTGAAGGAAGTAAACATGAACATCCTCCTGATTTCTGAAAAGTGATTTCTTGTGAAACAGGAAGGGGATAACTTGATAATACAACGTCTCTAAACATGATTTCATAACTTCAGTGCTAAGGACTTCACTCATAAGAGCTTCATCTTCTACTAATTTGCATGACATGTTATGGGTCAAACATCCCCTTTAGCTGAAGCTAGGCTGATGAAACATTTAGCCTGGAGAAAAGATTTTTATTTTTGAACAAATTTTGTGTATCAGTTGATAGTAAAGGATTCTACTGTTTTGGGTCCTTTCTTTTCTTTTCTTTTTTTTTTTAAATGAGGGTTTTAGTTCAGAGTTGCTATTTACTAGTAGCTGAAAAGTGTATGGAAATGCATGGGATTTAGGTCTGTTTCTGAGATGATTTATGTGCAAGTAAGTCCTGTAAACCATCACTCTGGAGCATATTTATGGCTTTGAATAGCTTCCTGTTTCCACTGTTTTTCAGCAGGCAGGAGGCATCTCATTTTGGACTCAAGCCTTCCAAGACAGGGAGAAGATAATTAATATGAATTTTTGAGGGTGTTTTCTTAAAGTTTGCTCCCATTATTGAAATATTTTTGAAGCCAAAATGCATTATGTTAGCATTTGATTCTTTATATTAATTATTTGAGGAGGACAGTTCCCACACTCTGAAACGTGTGGACTTGATTTCACAACAAGTAGATATAAAGCTGGACCTGTTTTTAAGAAATTGAAGGTAGAATTGGAAAGGAGAGGGAGGTTGGGAAAGATGTTTTATATGGATTTGCTTTTTAAGCTGTTTTGGTTTCACTTAGTATAAATCATTTTACCTCTCTTGAGTCTTGGATTCCTAATCTGTGAAATAGATGTGATAACTTACCTCCGAGGGTTATAAGGATTAAATAAAGTTTATAAAGTAACCCAGTATGGTGCTTTACACATAGTGGATAGTCTGCGAATGCTAGCTGCTATTACTGATTTTAATACAGGATATCTTTTAACCTGAGAATCCAAATATGTTAATGACAACAAGATATTGTTTATTTTAAATTTACCACAAAAACAAGCAAATAAGCATTTGAAGATCTTTGAGTCAAACTTATTCATAAATAACTCTCCTTTTTTACCTATGTTTATGTGTCCATAAATGCACCTTTAGTCTAAACCAGTAGTTCCCAACCACCTGCATGTTAGATTTGACAAGGGAGCTTTAAAAAAAAAAATACAGATACTCAGATCCCCACCTCACACCACTTAAACCTCTAGGGTGGAGTCCATGTATTGGTAGTCTTTAAAGGCTCATCAAGTGGGTTGCAGCGAAAGATGAAAACATTTGGCCTACTGTCCATCTGGCTTCAAGACTGAAATATAAATTGTCTGCAGTAAGACAATTTAGGTTAAGAATATGAGTGACATCTTAGAATGTAATGCCTAATCACACTCCCTAAACCTTTACTGCCTAGGTTATGAGCAAGATTAGAAACTTGCAATAAAGTCAAGTTTAGAAGATCTGCTTAATTGGCTTGTTGGGAAGTAGACAAGGGAATTTTCAACTGGAGAAACAAAAAATAGCAGGTTATCAACTACTAATACACCCTTTGTTTTACCATTATTTGAATAAAACGAAACAAAACAAAACATGGTAAACTCTTAGCTAAAGCTGATCTCAGAAAAATTTAACAGGTGAGAATTAGCAAGATCTGGAGATTTTATATGGCTAGCTACTTTTTCTTTTTTTTTCCTCTATAAATCATTTACCTGGATGCTAATTTGGGGTTTGGTCTACTTAACCAGAGTGAGAGAAGGAAGATGCATGTTCCATTATCAGATCAATTTGGAATCAACCAGGTGCCCAACTTAGTTGATATAGCCAAAGTTTGCTTTGACTCTGAAGCCCTGGATTTAATCAGTTTTTCTGATCCTAGATCATATTAATATTCCCCCAGTCAGTCAGCAGTACTGTTCATTTAGGGCATCAATATTTCTGTCCATGTTGGCGTTGTAAATCTGGACATTCTTAGGACTCTTATGACAGTAACTTCAATGTGGGTAATAAGTGATTTTTTTAATTCCCACATGATTCAGATAGCTGTCACTTTGTGTAAAACTGGTATATCCTTGATGACTAGAAGAACGCATTTCTCTTTGCAGATACATATGTATTATAGTGAATGTATACACCGACATATCTAGATGGCATGCCTAGCATAAAGCTTTTTAGAAACAGAGTTAATGTGTATCACTTCACCTTCTTATTCCCTCTAAAAAGACTGTGCATTGGTCATGATAATAGTAAAAATACACTATGCTATAAATTATCTGTGAGCTGAGTAAGAACAACAACTATTTTCTTTTCTGGAATCTATCCAACAATTGATTACATTAATCCATAATATTTTGTTCAGTGAGAAATGAAGGTGTTAATGACTAAAGGAAGGATGTGGCATTATCAGGGGTAGCAGATAGATTGATATGTGGACTACAGTGAGGAGAATGATGGACAAACAAATGAATGTTTTCTAAAATTATAAAACATGGTATTGAAAAACACTTCGAAAAGACAACCCTCAGAATGGGAGAAAATTTTTGCAAACGGACCAACTGACAAAGGATTAATCTCCAAAATGTGCAAGCAGCTCATGCAGCTCAATATCAAAAAGACAAACAACCCAATCCAAAAATGGGCAGAAGACCTAAATAGACATTTATACAAAGAAGATATACAGATTGCCAACAAACACATGAAAGGATGCTCAACATCACTAATCATTAGAGAAATGCAAATGAAAAACTACAATGAGTTATAACCTCACACCAGTCAGAATGACCATCATCAAAAAATCTACAAACAATAAATGCTGGAGGAGGGTATGGAGAAAAGGGAACCCTCCTGCACTGTTGGTGGGAATGTAAATTGATACAGCCACTATGGAGAACAGTATGGAGGTTCCTTAAAAAACTAAAAATAGAACTACCATACGACCCAGCAATCCCACTACTGGGCATATACCCTGAGAAAACCATAATTCAAAAAGAGTCATGTACCACAATGTTCATTGCAGCTCTATTTACAATAGCCAGGACATGGAAGCACCTAAGTGTCCATCGACAGATGAATGGATAAAGAATATGTGGCACATATATACAATGGAATATTACTCAGCTATAAAAAGAAAAGAAATTGAGTTATTTGTAGTGAGGTGGATGGACCTAGAGACTGTCATACAGAGTGAAGTAATTCAGAAAGAGAAAAACAAATACTGTATGCTAACACATATATATGGAATCTAAAAAAAAAAGGTTCTGAAGAACCTAGGGGCAGGACAGGAATAAAGACACAGATGTAGAGAATGGACTTGAGGACACGGGGAGGGGGAAGGTAAGCTGGGATGAAGTGAGAGAGTGATGTTGACATACATACACTTCCAAATGTAAAATAGATAGCTAGTGGAAAGCAGCTGCATGGCACAGGGAGATCAGCTCGGTGCTTTGTGTCCACCTAGAGGGGTGGGATAGGGTGGTTGGGAGGGAGACACAAGAGGGAGGAGTTACGGGGATACTTGTATACGTATAGCTGATTCACTTTGTTATAGGCAGAAACTAACACACCATTGTAAAGCGATTATACTCCAATAAAGATGTTATAAAAAAAAAAGCTCAAATTTTGGCTCAGATTCCTGGAAGAATTTATCCTTAGGTAATAATCAAAATTCTATACAAAGATTAATGTTTAAGGACCTTTATTACATCTTTTAACATGCAAGAAGACCATGCAAAATGATAAAAGAAATGTTAAATGTCTAATAACATAACTGTTAAATAAATTATCGTGTATCCATACCATGGGATGTTACATGCTTTTTAAATTTATATTTTCAAAAGGTATTTAATGGTATGAAGAATTCTCGTAGTATGATGTAACCTGAAAAACTCAGGATTGTAGGCTGTTGGTAGATATGGTCCTGGTTGTTGTGATGTGGTGGTAGCAACACTGTGAGTGTGGCACTGTAATATTTTAAGACATTCAGAAAGAAATGAACTGAATGTTAAGAGATTATTGCTAGCTGGTGACACTACAAGTAATTAAGCGTTTCTTCCTTATAATTTTCTATATCTTTCCATCTTTTTACAGTAAATATGTATAATTTTGCTATTAGAAAGATGTTACAGAAGAAATCTGTTTCATTCTATGTAGCTCAGCAAAGATAACAACAGACCCCAAAGACCATCATTTAAAAGCACAATTATTTCTTATTACCTGGGGGAACACAGCCTGCAAGGTGACTGCTTCGTAAATGAGAGAGCAGGTCATCCCAGTCAAACAGAGGAAGATGAAAGATATTCAGAAGCCTCCACTGACCTCATGCCAAACTCAGATGCTTTGTGTCAGCTCTGTTATTCTCAAGTTCAATAGCCTTGGTAGTAGCAAATATTTGGTTCCGATCAAACAATAAAAAAGCTGATGTAGTAAAGTTTTAAGCATCATAATGTGAGAAAAAATATAACTGTTTCAGAAGCAGTTGGCAATACATATCATGAGCCATAAAAAGCTTCATATTTTTGGATTTACTAATTTCAATTCTGAAGATGAATCGTAAAGAAAAAATCTTAAATATTGAACTAATTTAATGTAAAAATATGTTTAGTGAAGTGTTAATTTTCAGTGGAAAAATATTAGATGTGAACTAAGTATCTACTGGAATAATCATTAAATTGATTATAGTATATTTACCAATGGACTATTGTGCAGATATAAAAAATACAACATTTTTCTAAATGCTTAAGATATTTTAAGTGAAAAAGCATCTATCAATGAATCTACATAGAGTTTTAACAACTTTGCATGAGGAGCCCTGTATAGAAAAAAATGGTAGGACAATAGGGTAATTTTAAAATTTTCTTGATATTTTAATTTTCTTTTGTGAGCATCCTTTTATAAACCAACACAGGAATCTGTGAAGAGAATGCTCAGTTGCATGTCCCTTGTAGTGGGATAGCCAAAGGAATTTTAAGAGCAGAGATACAGAGTGTTCAATTCCTGTTTGCTTATTCTGCTGTGATGTCAATCTCATCCATTGACTCTGATCTCCAGTAAAAGTCAGTTGCAGACGTAGCCTTACATCAGTGGCTGTTTTGAGAAGTAAAGCAATCAGGATGCTTTCCAGGATGGAGCGATTCAGTAAAGGAAAGGGACAGAATATACGGGACCACAAGAGAAGCTGAACTAATTAAGAGGAAAGAACTTGAAGGCAGTGATGACTAGGAGGGATGTAAGCCCCCAAGAATTCTAAGAGACATTCAGAGAGCTACTCCTTCACGTTTGGTTGACAAAAGCCGTTTTTTTTTTTTTTAACTTCAAAGGGCAAGGTAATACCACTTGTCTTATCATTTATAGTTGTAAAGAGCAGAATTTGTTACATAAGCCTGGGATCTAAGTAATGATCCAGCGGATATTGAGTAAAATCAGAATGGCCAATCTCCCTCACCTCTGCTGACTTTCCTTTTACTTCTAATAGTTAGAAGAGGGTTTTAACATCAGAAATAAGGGAGTTTATTTTCTAAAATTAATTCATTCACCCAGCAATATTTTATACTGTCTAATAAATGTCAGGCACTGTTACAGGCACTTGGGATACATCAATTAACACAAAATACAAAAAGCCTCACCGTCTTAGGATGTAAATCTATTCTAAAGTTAAAACCTCGAAGAAAAATGAGTAACAAAACCAGTGAAATACAGACACGTTATTGCCGATCCAGTTACATTTTAGAAGAAGAAGAGAGTGATTATTTTGTAATGACGTTACAGGGACTTCACCGGGTCTGGGAAGTTGAGCACGTTATCTTTATGCAGCTTTGAGTTATGTGATTTAAGATTGAAAATTCTAGAGTTTTTGGGTCAAAATAGAGTTCTCTCAATTCTTTTAGTTCAGGTAATCTACAGAGTGCCTAGATTGAGAATAATTATCCAGAAAGAATTTACTCCACTCTCTGGTTGGAAAAACGTGAAGTGGAAGTGGGTTAGAGATGAGCTATGGAGATGAACAGTGAAAATCCTGGTCATAATGGACCTCATGATAACTTGGTATTCCCCTCTAATATTACTGATTTTATTTATTTCCAAGCCAAGTGATCAGACCATCTGGTTAGAAGTCTCTTGACATGATGTTGAGAATTGGCTCTTCCTGAATCACTGCAACATATTGTAATAGCAACTGAAGTGAAACAAAACACAGAAACACAGAAGCAAAATCCAGTGAAGTACCCTAGAGATTGTGTGTTTTATTACTGTTTGGTCACAAATACTTAATATGGCCTTTATTAGGGAAATGTAGACTAATAGTCTCTTGCGATACTCCAGGAAAAAAGATTTAATGGTCAGATGAGTTTGGAAAACCATTTCTTTCATGGATGTTTTCAAGGCATGTTGGTCCAAAAAAGTCCCTAAGATATCCAACAGTAAAGAAACCTCTTTACCTTTGCCTACTCAAGAGTTTTCTAAAATTTTTTGACCATGAAATCTAGTTTATTTCTTTTCATGTTTTTTTGTTTTAAGAAACAGTAATTATCAGTCCCATAAATATATTTTGAAAACGTTACTGTAAAATGGTTTGTTTTATACTAAAAGGATAATTATGTTAAGAGCATTTACTTGAAGTTCATAAATGATGCATAAAGCTATATTTGGTAGGCATTGACAAACCTGAAAAATATTTTTGAGTCTTTGTGATTATTTTTTTTCTATTGAAAGTCAAAATGATTTGAAAGTAACGAAGAGGTTCCTAGGCCATACATGGCTGATGGCAATTTGTTGCACAAATTTGCACTGGTAGATAATCGAATTTTTATCGCTCGTTTCAAGCTGATTACACTCTTGGAAGATGTTCTACTTTTCCCCGACTTTGCATCCGAGGCACACATTAGCTGGGCAATTGCTTGCAATTTTTGTTTTCCATTCTCTAGCTTTTAATGCCACTTGAAGATCCAAAAACTTTCAAGAAGCAGCAAAGCAAGAAAGTACTATTCTACTTGCTAAAAGAAAATAAAACCATTTTCAAGGTATGCTTATTCTTCCAATTTCATGGATGCTGAAATCCATGGATGGGTTCCATCTCAAGGCCATCTTGAGCAGAATTACACTGCTTTGCATCTAATGTTGGGTTTCTCCACCTGGGAGTCTTTTTCCTAGGAGAGCATTCTTATTAAAGATGAGCAGCAGCATTTCCCAAGATGAGGAAGACTGTAATGACCTGGGTTTTAGATACCTGACAGGCTATGCTAATACAATCAGAACTGCCTCTCTGAAAGAGGAACAGCATCTTATGGGCAAAATAAAAGCAGGCTATGCCTTGTTTACTTTTGCTGCTAATTAAGATGTTATAATTATAAGGCCAATGAGTAGATTTCTTGTCCTGTATAGAGTTATCTTTTCTTATTAAAATATCATTAACATTTAAAAATTATATTTCATTTGTGCAGAGAGACCACTTGTTCTAGACTAAAGTTCAGATGAGTGGCTGGATCATGAAGGAAATTAATATCAATAGTATACTTTGTTATCTCTAAAAATAATCCAGTAAAAGTGAGCTTTGAAGTAAGAGCCAAACCGCTTTTAAATTTTAATCCTATTAAATAGAAGGCCCAAAATGAACTTGTTAGACATATCAGCTATCAAAACCAAACAAATTAATATCTATCAAGCTGACATGTATTCATCTTATATTATGGGAGAAGCATTATGATAGATGCTGGTAAGATAGAAAGCAGTGTGATAGTCCCTTTCCTAAAGAGATTATAGTGAAATAGAGGAGAAAGCACAGTAAATAGACAATTATGCCTTGCAGTCTCAGAGAGCAGGGAGGGAATGGCAATTCATGAATGTTTCCAGAGGAAATGAATCTGAATTGAGTTTTTATAGGTGACTGATAGTCAGGCCTGGTGAACTGCAGGGGTAGGACATTTCAGGTAGAAGTTACAGTATGTGCAGTGGGGCAGGGTGAGAGGGAACATGTTGAATTCTGACAGTTGAGATTAGTTAGAACGAGGGTGTAAGGGATTGGCATGGAATGAGGCTAGAGAAGTGGGCAGGAGCCAGATCCTAAGAAACTTTGTATGCCAGGCTAAGGAGTTGAGATTTTATCCTGTAGGCAGTGAGTGTCATTGATAAATCTTACTATGGGATCTCATGGGTTGGGCCCTATCAGGCATATGGTCATGGTTAGGGTGTGGGGCATTCCACACATCAGGTAGTAGGGATGCGGGGGGAGGAAGGAGCAGGGGAGGGAGATACTACAGAATTCAGTGTTGGAGGGATTTGTGGGGCTTGGCAGTTGAGCATGGTGGTGGTGGAGAAGGGCTGTTGGAGTGTGATAGGCATACTACAATGCTATAGATGATATTCATTTTTGTTATTAAGAATAATTCACCATTTGGAGGCAGAGGTCAGAGGTTTTCTCTCCTTGTTTAAGGGAATAGTGGTGATTCTCCTTGTGGCAAGGCAAGGAAGTAGATGCTTCTGGGATCCAGGTCTTTGTCTGGGTGGTAAAGATGACTCATTTTCTGCTCATGACACTTTCCTTCTTGATAGACTAGTTTTACTTCTTCAATCGTGTATCTCTTTTATATCTTTAATTTTTTTTCTTGCCATGATGTAATTAAAATTTTTCCCAAAGTGAAATGTATAGCTGATTATGAAATCAAAACTGAAGCTGCCTTGTACTGGGAGTATATTGGCTTTATTAATCAAATGTTCAGACCTTTCCCCCCCATTCATCCTTCATAGAGCTGTCAGATTCTTTCCTCTTAACACTTTTTTCAACCTTCCATATATCTGTATTGATGGAATAAAATCTTCAGTGACCCTTTAATTCATATATGATGCAATATCACTTCCTGGCACATGGCAATAGTTTATTTTGAAAAAATCATTAATACTAATTGGGACCCAAGTTTTCTTAATGCTCCAGTTGTGATGTTTTGGATACAAAGGGTTTTTTAGACATTAGGAACAGAATTCAACTTACTTAAAAAGAGAGAAACTGAGGGGAGTTTTGGGAAAGGTTCAGGAGTCAGACTTTAAACTCAGGGCCAGGAGTTATTGGCAGGCATGTGAGCTACAAGAACCAGAAATTAGAAAGTCAGTTTTTGTGCTATGTCTTCCTCCAGACCTGCATGATCTCTTAACTGCTTTTCTCAGGCACCCGTTTCAGTTCTTCTGTCTCTCAAGACTGGCTCTGTTTACGTGTGAACTGGAGGTCCCAGTCACAGTTCTGTGCGGTATCTCCAGTCAAGACCCCAATAAAAATAGCTAATATCCCTGTAACACAATTCCAGAATTACAGGAAAGAAATACTAGTTAATTCATCTTGAGTCAACTACTAGCCCACTTCCATCATTTAAGGCCAGGGCTCTGGGTAACATGGGGCAGCACCCACTTAGTAGGGATGTAGGGCAGAGGGCCTAACAAGAGAGAATGAAAAGGTTCTCCAGGGAGGACATACAGGGGCAGGAAGAAAACAATGGGCACCTCTGAATCACCAGCTGAGCCTTATTCCTAAACATGCTGTTACTCTCCTACCTTTTTTCCTCAGAGAATCTAACAAATCTCAACTTAACCTAAGTTCCAACTCTTTAATTTAGATGCTAATGAGCAGTGAAATGACCAAACCATGGATGTGAATGAGGAAAAGGTAGAGAACAAAGGTCTAAGGGGAACCTCATGTAGAAGATAATGAATGCTTAAATAATCCAGCATTACCTGGCATGTCTGTGACCTACTGTCTGTAGGGCAGGAGGACTCACTCTTCTTCCCAAACTATTGGTGTGGTTACAGGGACCTGAATTTTTCCCTGCCAAAGTAGAACAAGCTGAATTAGTTCTATGAATCTTTCCTGGAAACTACTTGGTACTTAACCTTTCCTCACCCTCTGCTAGCAATTCGGAAGTGGTTATTTGTCTTGTTTCTATTTGTGCTGTTTTATTCTCTCTTTTCACAAACTGCACCCTTAGTATATTGCTTTGCTTCGTTAATAATGAGAATATAAATGTCCTTAGAGGCAAATCATGTAAAATTTAACCCTTTGTGCCTTTTCATGTGGACAAAAACCTGCTGGAGTTTCTTTCCTCCCTTTAGTATGTGTGAAAGAATGAGGATTTATAGGTAGAGGAACATTTTCTTTCCCCTGTGGGTAATCCAGGATTGTAACTAGGGATAAAGTATAATGGTCTTCTCTTCACACCACCTTTAGCTTTGGGTGACGTAACAGTGGAGCTGCTGGGCAGGTACTACCATTCTGATGCTGAAGCAGTGGCTCAACAATGAAAATATGCAAACTAGTTTTTAATGGATTTATGTAACTGTGGTTTGACATGTGTCATTTCAAGAGCTACTTCCCTAAATGAGACCCTCTACACTGAACAGTTGTCTGCTTTGACGTTGGCAGAAAAATGAGGGAAATAATTTACTATTTTTTAAAAAAAATACCATTCGCTAACTTAAACCAATGTTTTTTTCAAAGCCTTGATGCTAAGGGTTCCACAGAAGTACTACATCTGAAACACTAGAGAATACAGGAGTGAGGCTGAGTGGCCAATTCCCCTTGAAAGAAAAGAGCTCCAGACTTGAGTGTTTTATAATCTATGTGGAAAGTAGACAACTATGTTTCACTTGTTAATTCGTTGACCTTCTCATTTCCAGTTACGTCCTTTTCCTTTCACCTCGACAACCTATTTCCATTGTCATATTTTGCCCTGTAAGTGCTCCATCCTGTAATTGCTAATTCAAGAATACAACTTTCTAACCCACATCTCCTCTTTCCAACTTACTTGTCAGTAACTCTCATGATGGCTATTCTTAGATCTTTACAGATCCTTCCATCCCCTGACTCATTTTCCTTTCATAAGCTTCCTCCTTTCTTCACCACCCTCATAGTCAGTTTAAATCACAAGCCCTATCACATCAAAAAACTCTCACTAATATAATTTTCTTTTCCCTTTCCTTTTGTCACACCTCTCTGGCAGAATCCCATTCCTGGATGAACCCAAATATCTGTTGTATTTTTACTTGTGCCCAAGTAGGACAGAGGTCTTGGAAAAAATACTACAATAAAACAGATTGCTGCTTCTATAAATTCATGACTTTCAACTTCAGATTGACTCTTAGTATTGTTTAGAAATCCTGGTCCATTCCTCTGGCCAATGAAGTATCTTTGTATGAAATTTTAAAACCACTGAATAAATGTTTACAGAGGTCATACTGTACTAAGTGTTGGAGATATAGAATGTGTAGCAAAGTCCTCTCTACTCTGATGGACTTAGTCTAGAAGGGAGACTGGCAAGTAAACAAACATTAACAAATCAGTTTTGATATATGTTATATGAAGGTGTATGTCTAAGACTAGAGAAGCATGTCTGTAAGCAACTGAAATTTTTAAATGAAGGCACAGCACAGTTTTCATGGAGGCAGGATTAAATTAAGACATATTTTTAAGTTAAAATTTTAAAAAGTTTTAAAGAAACTCTTGTATAGTGTGTATTCTGTCCACGAATTTTATATAGATTCCATTTTGTGAGATCTTTAATTTGGGTCAGAAATTGCACAGGAATTTTTAAAACTTTTTATTTTATATTGGAGTAGAGTTGATTAACAGTGTTGTGAGAGTTTCAGGTATACAGCAAAGTGGTTCAGTTATACATGTATCTATTCTATTTCAAATTCTTTTCACATTTAGGTTGTTACATAATATTGATCAGAGTTCAATACAGTAGGTGTTGAACCTGTGCTATACAGTAGGTCCTTGTTGGTTATCCATTTTGAATATAGCAGTGTGTACATATCAATCCCAAACTCCGTGACTGCCCCTTCCCCCCACCCTTCCCCCCTGGTAACCATAAGTTCGTTCTCAAAGTCTGTGAGTCTGTTTCTGTTTTGTTAGTAAGTTCACTTATATCATTTCTTTTAGATTCCACATATAAGTGATATCATACAACATTTCTCTTACTCTGACTTACTTCACTCTGTATGACAGTCTCTCGGTCCGTCCATGTTGCTGCAAATGGCATTATTTCCTTCTTTTCAATGGCTGAGTAATATTCCATTGTATATATGTACCACATCTTCTTTTTCCATTCATCTGTCTATGGACATTTAGGTTGCTTCCATGTCTTGGCTGTGGTAGTGCTGCAGTGTACATTGGGGTGCATGTATCTTTTTGAAGTATGGTTTTCTCTGGAATGTATGCCCAGGAGTGGGATTGCTAGATCATATGGTAATGCTATTTTTAGTTTTTTACGGAACCTCCATACTGTTCTCCATAGTGGTTGTACCAATTTACATTCCTACCAACAGTGTAGGAGGGTTCTCTATTCTCCACACCCTCTCCAGCATTTATTGTTTGTAGATTTTTAAATTATGGCTATTCTAACTTGTGTGAGGTGATAACTCATTGTAGTTTTGATTTGCATGATCTTATTCCTTGCTGAGGAGCCCAGGTTATAGAGGCGGACTGGCTTCCATCCCAGTTCTTCCACTGAGTAAACTTGAATAAACTCTCAAAGCCTTAGTTTTCTCATCTGTAAAAGGACGATAATAAGGTTATATCTATTTCATTTCTACTTTAAAATCCTCTGCTTGAGACCATCAGATCTCTCCAATATTTAAATGAGGTCTTTTTTCAAGTTACTGCTGGATCTATAGTGAGTCCCTTGTGTTGACTCACAGTTCACAAATACTTTTGTTTACTAGTTTTGGTGAACTTCCTTGTAACTTCCGAGAAAGAACAATTAGTAACACTGTACTCAAAAATAATACGAACTCATTAGGAGATTTATCAAATCACACAGAATTTATGACATGAAAGAGTAAATATGTGGTCAAAATCAAATACTGAATGATCAAAATAAAAATAATAACTTGTGGAGTTTACATACATACACATACAGATGTGTTTTGTATGTGTGTGTATTTGTCTGTGACGTAGTAATATTTAAACCTTAAATTATCAATAATTGCATAAACATAAAGGGAATAAAATACTATAATTAAAAATATTGCCAGAATAAATTAAAAGATTAAAAATAATTTAGATATTGCTTACAAGAAGGGGTAGCTTAAAGTCATGATAAAGTTGAAAGTAAAATGTAAAAGATACTAACCAGAAAAGGCTAATACAGCTAATATAATAAAAGGTAGTTTTTTTTCAGGATTTAGATGAATATTTATTGAAATACAGAATATTTGATATGTCCAAAAAAGGTAAAAAAAGAAGACCACAGAAGAGTATTAAAATATGATACTATTATTTTGAGGGAGAAAGAAGGAAGAAAAGAAGGGAGGAAGAGAGAAGGAAAAAGAGAAAAATAATGGAATATAAACCTCTGCTGATATTTTATTACACATCTCAGAATGGTGACATCGCAATGGATTTCTTATTTCTGGTTTTGGTTTTGTTTTTCTGTTTTAAAATTCTTTTCAAATTTTTGTAATTGAAAAATTATTTAAGACTGAAAAGAATACCCAGAAATCTCTGGGCAGTAGAATTGCAAATATTCTCCATTTTCTTCTTGATACTTCTCTGTATTTTTTCTGTTTTATTACAAAGAGCATGAATTATTTTTATTGAAAGTGAAAAAGTTCTTTTTTACACAAAGAAGATATGGGTATCTCATTTTCTTTCATATTAGAGTATATTTTATTTTAATTTAATTTTTTTAACATCTTTATTGGAGTACAATTGCTTTAAAATGGTGTGTTAGTTTCTGCTGTATGATAAAGTGAATCAGCTATACATATACATATATCCCCATATGCCCTCCCTCTTGCATCTCCCTCCCACCCTCCCCATCCCACCCCTCTGAGCAGTCACAAAGCACTGCGCTGATCTCCCTGTGCTATGCGGCTGCTTCCCACTAGCTATTTTACGTTTGGTAGTATATATAAGAACATGCCACTCTCTCACTTTGTCCCAGCTTACCCTTCCCCCTCCCCGTATCCTCAAGTCCATTCTCTACGTCTGCGTCTCTATTCCTGTCCTGCCCCTAGGTTCTTCGGAGCCATTTTTTTTTTTTTTTTTTAGATTCCATATATATGTGTTAGCATACGGTATTTGTTTTTCTCTTTCTGACTTACTTCACTCTGTATGACAGGCTCTAGGTCCATCCACCTCACTACAAGTAACTCAATTTCGTTTCTTTTTATGGCTGAGTAATATTCCATTGTACATATGTGCCACATCTTCTTTCTCCATTCATCTGTCGATGGACACTTAGGTTGCTTCCATGTCCTGGGTATTGTAAATAGAGCTGCAATGAACGTTGTGGTACGTGACTCTTTTTGAGTTATGGTTTTCTCAGGGTATATGCCCCGTAGTGGGATTGCTGGGTCATATGGTAGTTCTATGTTTAGTTTTTTAAAGAACCTCCATACTGTTCTCTATAGTGGCTGTATCAATTTACATTCCTACCAACAGTGCAAGACGGTTCCCTTTTCTCCACACCCTCTCCAGCATTTATTGTTTGTAGATTTTTTCATGATGGCCATTCTGACCGGTGTGAGGTGATACCTCATTGTAGTTTTGATTTGCATTTCTCTAATGATTAGTGATGTTGAACATTCTTTTATGTGTTTGTTGGCAATCTGTATATCTTTTTTGGAGAAATGTCTATTTAGGTCTTCTGCCCATTTTTGGGTTGGGTTGTTTGTTTTTTTGATATTGAGCTGCATGAGCTGCTTGTATATTTTGGAGATTAATCCTTTGTCAGTTGCTTCTTTGGCAAATATTTTGTCCCATTCTGAAGGTTGTCTTTTCGTCTGCTTTATGGTTTCCTTTAATGTGCAAAAAAAGCTTTTAAGTTTCATGAGGTCCCATTTGTTTATTTTTGTTTTTATTTCCTTTTCTCTAGGAGATGGGTCAAAAAGGATCTTGCTGTGATTTATGCCACAGAGTGTTCTGCCTATGTTTTCCTCTAAGAGTTTGATAGTGTCTGGCCTTACATTTAGGTCTTTAATCCATTTTGAGTTTATTTTTGTGTATGGTATTAGGGAGTGTTCTGATTTCATTCTTTTACATGTGGCTGCCCATTTTTCCCAGCACCACTTATTGAAGAGGCTGTCTTTTCTCCATTGTATATTCTTGCTTCCTTTATCAAAGATAAGATGACCATATGTGCGTGGGTTTATCTCTGGGCTTTCTATCCTGTTCCATTGATCTGTATTTCTGGTTTTGTGCCAGTACCATACTGTCTGGATTACTGCAGCTTTTTAGTATAGTCTGAAGTCCAGGGCCTGATTCCTCCAGCTCCATTTTTCTTTCTCAAGATTGCTTTAGCTCTTCGGGGTCTTTTGTATTTCCATACAAATTGTGAATTTGTTTGTTCTAGTTCTGTGAAAAATGCCAGTGGTAATTTGATAGGGATTGCATTAAATCTGTAGATTGCTTTGAGTAATATAGTCATTTTCACAATGTTGATTCTTCCAGTCCAAGAACATGGTATATCTCTCCATCTGTTTGTATCATCTTTAATTTCTTTCATCAGTGTCTTATAGTTTTCTGCATACAGGTCTTTTGTCTCCTTAGGTAGGTTTATTCCTAGGTATTTTATTCTTTTTGTTGCAGTGGTAAATGGGAGTGTTTCCTTAATTTCTCTTTCAGATGTTTCATCATTAGTGTATAGGGTTGTAAGTGATTTCTGTGCATTAATTTTATGTCCTGCTACTTCACCAAATTCATTGATTAGCTCTAGTAGTTTTCTGGTAGCATCTTTAGGATTCTGTATGTATAGTATCATGTCATCTGCAAACAGTGACAATTTTAGTTCTTCTTTTCCGATTTGGATTCCTTTTATTTCTTTTTCTTCTCTGATTGCTGTGGCTAAAACTTCCAAAACTATGTTGAATAATAGTGGTGAGAGTGGGCAACCTTGTCTTGTTCCTGATCTTAGTGGAAATGGTTCCAGTTTTTCACCATTGCATGGATGTTGGCTGTGAGTTTGTCATATATGGCCTTTATTATGTTGAGGTAAGTTCCCTCAGTGCCTGCTTTCTGGAGGGTTTTTATCATAAATGGGTGTTGAATTTTGTTGAAAGCTTTCTCTGCATCTATTGAGATGATCATATCGTTTTTCTCCTTCAATATGTTAACATGGTTTATCACATTGATTTGTGTATATTGAAGAATCCTTGCATTCCTGGGATAAACCCCACTTGATCATGGTGTATGACCCTTTAATGTGGTGTTTCTCTTCGCTAGTGTTTTGTTGAGGATTTTTGCAACTATATTCATTAGTGATATTGGCCTGTAGTTTTCTATTTTTGTGACATCCTTGTCTGGTTTTGGTATCAGGGTGATGGTGGCCTCATAGAATGAGTTTGGGAGTGTTCCTCCCTCTGCCATATTTTGGAAGAGTTTGAGAAGGATAGGTGTTAGCTCTTCTCTAAATATTTGATAGAATTCGCTTGTGAAGCCATTTGGTCCTCAGCTTTTGTTTGTTGGAAGATTTTTAATCATAGTTTCAAATTCAGTGCTTGTGATTGGTCTGTTTATATTTTCTACTTCTTCCTGGTTCAGTCTGGGAAGGTTGTGCTTTTCTAAGAATTTGTCCATTTCTTCCAGGTTGTCCATTTTATTGGCATATAGTTGCTTGTAGTAATCTCTCATGATCCTTTGTGAGATCATGAGATCTTTCACTTTCTACAGTGTCTATATTTACTTCTCCTTTTTCATTTCTAGTTCTACCGATTTGAGTCTTCTCCCTTTTTTTCTTGATGAGTCTGGCTAATGGTTTATCAATTTTGTTTATCTTCTCAAAGAACCAGCTTTTAGTTTTATTGATCTTTGCTATCATTTCCTTCATTTCTTTTTCATTTATTTCTGATCTGATTTTTATGATTTCTTTCCTTCTGCTAACTTTGGGGTTTTTTTGTTCTTCTTTCTCTAATTGCTTTAGGTGTATGCTTAGGTTGTTTATTTGAGATGTTTCTTGTTTCTTGATGTAGGATTTTATTGCTATAAACTTCCCTCTTAGAACTGCTTTTGCTGCATCCCATAAGTTTTGGGTCGTCATGTTTTCATTGTCATTTGTTTCTAGGTATTTTTGGATTTCCTCTTTGATTTCTTCAGTGATCTCTTGGTTATTTAGGAGTGTATTGTTTAGCCTCCATGTGTTTGCATTTTTAAAGATTTTTTCCTGTAATTGATATCCAGTCTCATAGCATTGTGGGTGGAAAAGATACTTAATATGATTTCAATTTTCTTAAATTTACCAAGGCTTGCTTTGTGACCCAAGGTAAGATCTATCCTGGAGAATGTTCCATGAGCACTTGAGGAGAAGGTGTATTCAGTTGTTTTTGGATGGAATGTCCTATAAATATCAATTAAGTCCATCTTCTTTAATGTATCATTTAAAGCTTGTGTTTCCTTATTTATTTTCATTTTGGATGATCTGTCCATTGGTGTAAGTGAGGTGTTAAAGTCCCCTACTATCATTGTGTTACTGTCGATTTCCCCTTTTATGGCTGTTAGCATTTGCCTTATGTATTGAGATGCTCCTATGTTGGGTGCATAAATATTTACCATTGTTATATCTTCTTCTTGCATTGATCCCTTGATCATTATGTAGTGTCCTTCTTTGTCTCTTGTGATAGTCTTTATTTTAAAGTCTATTTTGTCTGATATGAAAATTGCTACTCCAGCTTTCTTTTGATTTCCATTTGCATAGAATATCTTTCTCCATCCCCTCACTTTCAGTCTGTATGTGTCCCTAGGTCTGAAATGGGTCTCTTGTAGACAGCATCTATACGGGTCTTGTTTTTGTATCCATTCAGCCAGTCTGTGTCTTTTGGTGGGAACATTTAATCCATTTACATTTAAGGTAGTTACTGATATGTATGTTCCTATTACCATTAATTGTTTTGGGTTTGTTATTGTAGGTGTTTTCCTTCTCTTGTGTTTCCTTCCTAGAGAAGTTCCTTTAGTATTTGTTATAAAGCTGGTTTGGTGGTGCTGAATTCTCTTAGCTTTTGCTTGTCTGTAAAGGTTTTAATTTCTCTGTCAAATCTGAATGAGATCGTTGTTGGGAAGAGTAAACTTGGTTGTAGGTTTTTCCCTTTCCTCACTTTAAATATGTGCTGCCAGTCCCTTCTGGCTTGCAGAGTTTCTGCTGAAAAATCAGCTGTTAACCTTATGGGCATTCCATTGTATGTCATTTGTTGCTTTTCCCTTGCTGCTTTTAATATTTTTTCTTTGTATTTAATTTTTGATAGTTTGATTAATATGTTTCTTGTCATGTTTGTCCTTGGATTTATCCTACATGTGACTCTCTGTGCTTCCTGGACTTGATTGACTACTTCCTTTCCCATATTAGGAAAGTTTTCAACTATAATCTCTTCAAATATTTTCTCAGTCCCTTTCTTTTTCTCTTCTTCTTCTGGGACCCCTATAATTCGAATGTTGGTGCATTTAGTGTTGTCCCAGAGGTCTCTGAGACTGTCCTCAATTCTTTTTTTTTTATTCTGCTCCGAGGTAGTTATTTCCACTACTTTATCTTCCAGGTCACTTATCCGTTCTTCTGCCTCAGGTATTCTGCTATTGATTCCTTCTAGAGCATTTTTAATTTCATTTATTGTGTTGTTCATCATTTTTTGTTTGCTCTTTAGTTCTTCTAGGTCCTTTTAAAATGTTTCTTGTATTTTCTCCATTCTATTTCCAAGATTTTGGATCATCTTTACTATCATTACTCTGAATTCTTTTTCAGGTAGATTGCTCATTTCCTCTTCATTTGTTTGGTCTGGTGGGTTTTTACCTTGCTCCTTCATCTGCTGCATATTTCTCTGTCTTCTCATTTTGCTTAACTTACTGTGTTTGGTGTCTCCTTTTCACAGGCTGCAGCTTCATAGTTCCTGTTTTTTTTGGTGTCTTCCCCCAGTGGCTGAGGTTGGTTCAGTGCGTTTTGTAGGCTTCCTGGTGGAGGGGACTGGTGCCTGTGTTGAGGCTGGGTCTTGTCTTTCTGGTGGGCAGGACCACGTCCAGTGGTGTGTTTGGGGTTTCTGTGACCTTATTATGATTTTAGGCAGCCTCTCTGCTAATGGGTGGGGCTGTGTTCCTGTCTTGCTAGTTGTTTGGCATAGGGTGTCTAGCACTGTAGCTTGCTGGTCGTTGAGTGGAGCTGGGTCTTAGCATTGAGATGGAAATCTCTGGGAGAGCTTTTGCTGTTTGATATTACATGGAGCTGGGAGATCTCTGGTGGACCAATGTTCTGAACTCAGATCTCCCACCTCAGGCTTGACACCCAGCTGGAGCACTAAGACCCTGTCAGCCACACAGCTCAGAAGAAAAGGGAGAAAAAAAGAGAAAGAAGGAAAGAAAAATATAAAGTAAAATAAAATAAAGTTATTATAAAATAAAAATTAAAAAAATTATTAAATATAAAAAATAAAAAGTAATTTAAAAGAAAGAAGAGGACAACCAAACCTAAAGACAAATCCACCAATGATAACAAGTGCTAAAAACTATACCAAAAACAAAAGTGGACAGACAGAACCCTAGGACAAATGGTAAAAGCGAAGTTATACAGACAAAATCACAGAAAGAAGTGTACACATACACTGTCACAAAAAGAGATAAAGGGAAAAAAATGCATATATATATAAAAAAGGAAGAGAGCAACCAAATCAATAAACAAATCTACCAATGGTAATAAGGTCTAAATAGTAAAGTAAGGTAAACATAAAACTGGGAACAAATTAGATGCAGAAAGCAAACCCCAAGTGTACAGTTGCTCCCAAAGTCCACCGCCTCAATTTTGGGATGATTTGTTGTCTATTTTGTTATTCTACAGATGCAGGGTTCATCCAGTTGATTGTGTAGATTTAATCCACTGCTCCTGAGGCTGCTGGGAGAAATTTCCCTTTCTCTTGTTTGTTCACAGAGCTCCTGGGGTTCATCTTTGGATTTGGCCCTGCCTCTGTGTGTAGGTTGCCTGAGGGCATCTGTTCCCTGCCCAGACAGGAGGGGGTTAAAGGAATGGCTGATTAGGGGGCTCTGGCTCACTCAGGCCAGCGAGAGAGGGGTATGGAATGCGGGGTGATCCTGCGGCAGCAGAGGCTGGCGTGAGGTTGCACCAGCCTGAGGCGTGCCGTGTGTTCTCCCGGATAAGTTGTCCTTGTATCACGGGACCCTGGCAGTGGCAGGCTGCACAGGCTCCTGGGAGGGGAGGTATGGATAGTGACCTGTGCTTGCATACAGGCTTCTTGGTGGCTATAGCAGCAGCCTTAGCGTTTCATGCCCGTCGCTGGTTCCGCACTGATATCCACGGCTCGTGCCTGTCTCTGGAGCTCATTTAGGCAGTGCTCTGAATCCCCTCTTCTCGTGCACTCCGAAACAATGGTCTCTTTCCTTTTAGCCAGTTCCAGACTGTTCCCTGGACTCCCTCTCGGTTAGCTGTGGCACACTAGCCCCCTTCAGGTTGTGTTCACGCAGCCAACCCCAGTCCTCTCCCTGGGATCTGACCTCCGAAGCCAGAACCTCAGCTCCCAGCCCTGGCAGGTGAGCAGACAAGCCTCTCGGGCTGGTGAGTGCTGGTCGGCACCGATCCTCTGTGTGGGAATCTCTCCACTTTGCCCTCTGCACCCCTGTTGCTGCGCTCTCCTCCGTGGCTCTGAACCTTCCCCCCTGCCCACCAGCCATTTCCACCAGTGAAGGGGCTTCCTAGTGTGTGGAAATTTTTCCTCCTACACAGCTCCCTCGCAGTGGTGCAGGTAACATCCGTATTCTTTTGTCTCTGTTTTTTCTTTTTTCTTTTGCCCTACCCAGCTACGTGGGGAGTTTCTTGCCTTTTGGGAAGTCTGAGGTCTTCTGCCAGCATTCAGTAGGTGTTCTGTAGGAGTTGTTCCACATGTAGATGTATTTTTGATGTATTTGTTGGGTGGAAGGTGATCTCCACGTCTTACTACTCTGCCTTCTTGAAGGTCCCCCCTAAAATGTAGATTTTTAGGACACATTCTAGAGATAGAGGGTTAATTTAAGACAGTATATCAGGAAGACATATTATTCTATATTTGTATGTATCTTAATAACATATCTTTAAAGCATATGAAGCAATAACATAGAACTTACTAATTCCATAGTCTGAGATTTGGATGTGTTTCTTTGAATAAATAATAGAATAAGCAGACAAAAGATAAGTATGTAGAAGATTTCAAGTATGTAGAAGACTTAAAGAATGTAACAAACGAGTATATAATTAATACAAGTTTGTATAATATATGTAAGCTTACTTGTATATATTATACAAACATATATTACATAAATATACACATAAACACAAAAAATGGGTGTAATGTTATATAACCAATAATTGCAAAACATGTCATCTTTTAAGGGCACTTGGAAAATTTGTCAAATTTGCCAAATTTTGGAATTTGGAAAATTCCCCAAATTTCCAGTTCCAAAATTGACCACATAATGCTTCATATGACAAGCTTTAACAAATCTTTAGGAATTGAAATATTATAAACTGTGATTTCTGGTATTGATATTAAACTAGAACTTAACAGAAAGATACATTGAAAATTTTAAATTAAGTAATAACTTTTCTAAAAAATCTGGGTAAAGAAATAAATCATAATAAATTTAATAAAATATTTTAATTTTGGGATAATGAAAAGATACCACTTCAGAACTTGTGGGATGCAGCAAATCAGGGCTAATAGAAAAACTTACAGCCTTAAATATATTAAAAACAAGATTAAATATAATTACTGGTCCATTGATTCCATACATTAGAAAAAGAACAGTCAATTAAATCTAAAGAAATTAGAAGAAAGAAAAATAATGAGGATATGGCAAAGATCAATAAAATAATAAGCAGACCGAGGATCAGCAAAGCCAGTAGTTAATTCTTTATAAAGATAAATAAAATTAGTACAGTTCTAGCAAGCTAGGTGGAGGGCAGTGGAGGGAGGTGGTGGGAGGGGAGATAGGGAGGGAGAGGGAAATAGGGAGGGAGAGGGAAGAGGTATAAAATTTCAACATCAGTATCAGTAATGAAAGATTAATATACTTAGAAATTCTACAGACTTTCTAATGATTATTAGGGAATATTATGAACAACATTGTGCTATTAAAACTGAAAATTTAGTAATGAGAGAGCTCTTAGAAAAATAATCAAAACTAACAAAATAATAAATAGCAGATATATTAAAGAAACACTGCATAATTTTAAAACTTGCCACAAAGAAAACTTTTAAGCTCAGGTGACTTTACTGGTGAAATATTTCTTCCAATAGTTTTTAGGAAGAAATGATATAAATTCTATAATTCTCTTCCAAAAATAGAAGAAGAGGAAACACCAACATGTCAGTATAATCTTGATAATAAAATTTGACAAGGGCTTTAAAATAAAAGGGAAAATTACATACCAAACTTTTCATGAACATATATGCAAAAGTCTTTAACACAATATTAGCAAACTGAGTGCTGGTGGCATATGAAAAGGATATTATATCCAGGAATGAAAACTTTTGACAGTTTGATGGATTCAGTATATCAAGAAAATAATAGATGCAGAACAATCACTTGATAATTTCTTTAACGAATCATGATAATAACTCTTGGAAAATTAGGAGTAGAAAAGAATTTTCTTAATCTGATAAAGAGTATACACAAAAACTAAAGCAAAGATCATATTTAGTTGTGGAATCTTGATGTTAAATCAGACTTAATTAAATGGCAAACTATAGTATGTTCTTGGATTGGAAGTCTCCATGTTATATAAATGTCAGTTCTCCTTAAAGTGATTCATAGATTTAATGCAATTCTAATCAAAACCTCAAAATCTCAACATTTTTCTTTTGGTAAAATTGAGGAGATCAGTCTAGAGTTCATATGGTTATACATGTGAAAATAGCCAAGGCAAACTGGACAAAGATCAAAGCTCTAAGACTTAAAACAAGTTATAAAGACTTGTTAAGTTCTATTAATCAAAAATTATTTTATTCATGCAAGGAGAGAAAAATAGATCAATTTACCAGAAAGCTGTGCAGAATAAAGAACCACACGTACACAAACACTTGATTTATGACAAGGGCAGAATTTCACGGCAGCAGGCAAAGGACAGGCTTTTCCATAAGTGCTGCTGAGACAATTGAAAATCTATATGAAAAGTCTTCTAAAACTAATCACAAAAGAGCAGGCATATTCATGGCCTTTGGATATACAAATATTTATTAAATAGGACAAAAAAATACCCTAATAAACAGTACGGAAAGGAAAGCTATGTTACACTTTATAAAAATAAAATTTTTTCGCCAAAAGTCCCCATTATGTGGTAAAAAAAAAAAAAAATCCAGAGATTCAAGAAGATTGTACAATATTATTGTATAATTGAAAAATTGAGCTCTTATCTAGAATATATAATGGTCTCTTATAAGTCAAGAAGAAAAAGAAAAATGGGCAAAATACTTGAACTAGGTACGTAACAAAAGAGGTTAGTCAAATGGTCAAAATAACATATGAAAAGAAGCTTAACTTTATTAGTTCTCAAATTAAGGTAAATTAAATCCATGAGCTCCAACTGCACATCTTGCATAATGGCTGAAACTAAAGACTGGTACTACTCAGGACTGGCAAGGTAGTGGGGGTAATAGAAAGTCTCATGCTTGCTGGTGGGAGTGCAGATTGGTACAACCACTTTGGAGAACTGATAGTATCTTATAAAGGTGAACCTAGCCAAACCCTATGACTCAGTGTTAACATATCTGGGTAAGTAACCATCAGAAAGGCATACACATACACATGTTCATTAAAATTAAAAAAAAGAATGTTCACAACATTAATAGTAATAGAAACTGGAATCTACCCCAATGTTCACCAAAGGTAAGATGGATAAATACACTGAGATATATTAATATAATGGAATACTGTATAGCAATGGATGTGAATGAATTACTTCCACACCAATAGAAAGGTCATATCTCACAAACAGAACATTTAGTGAAAGAAGGCTGAAACAAAAGTGTACAAACTGTATTATTCCATATAAATAAAATTCAAACCTTGGCAGGAGAAATCTCGTGTCAGGAATCAGGAAACAAACTACTGCAGTGGTGAAGAGGTCACGTCTGAGAGGGGCACGAAGGACTTTTTGACTTGATAGTAGTGCTCTATTTCTTGGCTGGGGAGAGTTAGGTGGGTGTATTCACCCTATGTACATTCATTGAGCAGTACCTGTAAGCTGTGTGTGCTTTTCTGTATAAATGTTGTACTTGAATATAGACCTTTATTAATATTTTTGGAAATGCCTATAATTTGTAATATTTAGAGTTACAGAGAACTGTGGGGAAAAAACTCTGTTATTGTTTCAAGCAAGGAAAAAATAAAAAAGCAAGATGGTACAATAAAGGCATGGATTTTGGGAACAGGCAGTTTTGAGTTTGAATCCTAAATTTACTGCTTACTAGCGTTATGTCCTTGAATACATTAATTTATCTAATCCTGAGCTTCTAAAAAATGGCTTTAAGGAATGTATGTATCAATTGACCTAGAGCTTTTTCTTTTCCTAAAACTTTTTGTGTTTAGCACTACTTAAAGAGTAAAGCCACTGTAATCCCAGGATGGCCTACTGCCAGTAGATGTGGCTTTGGTGGTTACTATATCTCTGCTTCACTCATTTGGAAAAAGCCGATTTAGAAAAAGTATAAGGCACTTCTTATACCAAAGCCATAACTACTTTGCTTTGCAACCCTTTCTCGTTCATGGCTAGCCGCCTAGACATGCTAAAACATGACAGCAGTAAACAGACTAATCATTTTCCTATACCAAAGCCTCACTCAGGAAACTCACTCCTCTCATCTGTGCCAAAAGCAAATATTTCAGTCCTCCCTGCTTTGCCTTTTAGGTGACTCAGAACACCTGGTTGCCAATTGCTAGCTGATGATAATTAGCTTTCAATTATCACCAGTTACATTTTCACCTGTTTAATTTGCAAATTCCTGAATTTTTTGGCCTGTCCTATTAACAATTTCTGATCTCTTCTGTCTTCAGTACACCTGCTCTGTGAGAGTGGGGAAACAGTACTCCCACTGGGGAATTACCCCTTCATCTGCCATCCTGTCCAGTTTTATCCATCTGGTGTTAGATGGATACATGCTCCAGAAAGAGACATTTGGAGAGACCCAGGTTCTTAGTCTCAGTCTCTTATGTGCTCTCCTGCTTTTCTGGAATTGTTTCTGTGGTTTTTCTCACTTTGTTCAAAAATAGCCAAGTAATCCTTTATCTCTGTAAATTAGCTTTCTTAAAAAATAAACAAAACAAGAGCCAGACAATATAAGGAAAAGCGAATTTTTAACATTGTGGGGGTCTCCTAAATTTGATAATGGATTAAGAATCAATAAACCAGGGTATGAAAAGAAGTTAAAGGAAATAACAGAGTAAGGTTTTCAAGAACAGAAAAGCTATCATAGTGAAATTTGTTGGTGGTTATATTTGAAGACGTGTCAATTAAACAGAATGTATCCATTAAATGTCTGATAGGTAGTCTTAGAATTAACATGAATTAAAGTGGAATCCTCTAAATAATATAACATCATATACAAGGCAGTGTCACAATATAGGATATCAAACCTGGGATTAAGTAGACCCATGACATTGATTTATGCATTAAATAATGTGAACAGAGCTCATATATAAGGAATTTTAAAATGACATGAAAAATGCTGCTCATAGAAAATAATTTACTTGAATCATATAGTTTCCTTTACTTTCTATTTAAAAATCATTGTTTAAATTAAAAAACAATAACAAAACTATGACATTAAAAGAAAAGTTTTAAAAAGAAAGAACACATAGCACCTTTCTGTAACATTATAGATATTTTACCTTGCATGTTTTTCGTTTTTACCAACATATATTTACATCATTTTAGTTACAGATAATAATAAATATTATACTCTTAATCTACAGTGTGTTTAATGTTCTTCCATGTTTCCATAGTTTTTATTACTTTAATGAATGCAGATTAGTTCATCAAAATGATATATTACAATCTACTAAATCATTCGCTTTTTGGGGGACATTTGTTTTGCATCTACTTCTTAAATTATTTTGAGTAACACTGCAATGAACATTCTTGTCTTTTTATAACTTTTAGTATATTTGTGGGGAATTATGTGTCAAAGGGTATGATTTAACCCTTGTGTCTTGATATATTGCCAAATTGCCTTTCCAAATACTGCTTATCAATTTGTGTTTTCCACTTCCAAATTTTCATTACTCGAATAGTAATGTTTTTAACTCCTTTTACATTTTTGTCAGAAAGAATATATTTTTGTGTTTTTAATACTGGAAAAAATTCACACTTAATGAAAAAACCTATAAAAACAGGAAATTGCAGAGAAAAACAAAACCAACATTACCATGATTCTATTGCCCAGAAAATTCTTTAATATTTTGGAATATATTATTTCAGGCTTTTATTGGAAAATATTTTAAAAATCCATTATAATGCTGATATTTTGGAACAGTGAACAATAAGTACTTCATAGTCTAGTTTCCCCAATTACATTTTGATTTTTTTAGGTTTAAGCATCATACTTTATATTTATTTTGAATCTACACAGTACAAATCATAGTTCTATCATATGAAAGATACCAAAATTTATGAAAAATTGTTGAGGTCCACTTTTTTCCTGGGAGTAGGAATTCACATTTATTGGAACTGTAGACTTTAATATTTTGTTTGTGCTATCTCTCAAATATGACTTATATATTTATCCATTCACTCAAGGGACATTTATTAAGTAGTTAGTAAGACACAAATAAGGACCTGGTCATTCTGTGAAGATGGGCCATAGGCTAGTCAGAAAAGACTTTACTGCAAGAGAAACTTCACCTGAATATTGAATGACAGGTAGGTCTTAAAGAGGCTCAAGCAGGCAAGAGAAGGAACAGTATTTCAGAAGAAGGCACAATACGATTAAAGATTCAAACATGTAAGAGAACCATGATACTGACAGTAGCTTTATATGAGGAAGTAGTGTTAAGAAAGGAGCTGGAGAAGTAAGGACGGGCCATAGCAGAGTGGGCATGATGTATCATGAGAAGGATAGTTACCTAAGACATTGCAAAGCAGGTATTAATGTAGTAATAGAAAAATACGTAACTATATGCAATTAAATAAGTTAGATATTTATTACATCAAATACCAAATTTCCTATATTCCAAAAACATGTTTCATCTAAGCTAGTCTAAACAAGTATATATGGCAATTACTTCTTAAATACCACATAGTCATTGTTTACGTATGCTCACAATCTAAACAGTGGAAGCAATATGTTTCATGGACATCTCATGGTAAATACGTGAAAAGGGAGTTTTTGGCTTCATCTCAACTAAAATGTAAGCTTCAAGTCTCTAACCATCAATAAATACTACCACATCTCTTAAACATCAGGTTCTAACTGTGAATATATAATGCTGGGTGACAACCTATTCCCATATAGACCCTTTCACCTTGAAACTAACACTCTGATTATTTTTTAAAATGGCAATAAAAATAAAGAAAATAAAAAAGATAGACTTTATTACTCAAGGATGGTAACTAACCTGAGCTACCATGGCTGGTCAGAGACTGAAAATATACTCAGTACGTGGTCAGAAATTTTAAGTGAAGTAGGTTTGTTGGACCAAAAGATGTGGCTCTGAGTACATATCAAAATATACACAAATGATGTCATTTGACCCACAACAAGCATTAATGCTGATTCTGAATGATGAAGAGCAAATATAATGGAATTCAGTGCATTCCATTTGTATTTAAGCATTTTGTGAATATTACAAACAGCATGTCTAAGGCCTCTGTAGGGTCCCTCTATGAAGATTTCACTCATTTTAGCTGCCAGGACATGTCTTGTACCAGGCACTATATGGTAATACTACAACCTTTCTCATCCCTCAGACTTCTTCAGGAAATCTGTGCAGGATAGAGAAGAATTTATAGTCATTGAAAAAAATTGATTTTGGCTTCTAAGCCTCAGATCTGAAAATCTGAGTTTGTAATTGATTTAGTTTCTTAATTCCCACTCTGTTTTTTCCAGATTTGGGGATGTTCGTTCTCATTGCAGAATTGTAGTCTCTGGATTTTTATGCACTTGTACCCCACTAAAGTTTTTCATTATAAATACTAAGAAATGTAGTCAACAAGAAGAGTTTATAGAACCTTTAAAGATCTGACATATATCCATGAGTTTGCTATCTCTATTTATTTGGATAGTCAGTAACTGCTCACATTGATAAGCCACTTGTATATGGACTGCTGACTTCAGTGGTTCACTGATTCTATGATTTATATTTGTGCAATTTGGCACCTATCATGTAGAAAAAGTACTCTATTGTATTCTTAAATTGTCTTGGACTTTTAAAGTGATATGATTTTTTAAATCTTTATTCACCTGATGAGAATTAAATGTACTATTTTTATTTTTATGGTTATCATACTCCTTTTGAAATGAAATTGTTATGAAAGACATATAATTTCTATCATTTACATGTGGAGATAGAGTGAGGAAACCACTCCCCCCCCCCCGAAAATCTAGGTCTTTTCCTCACTTCCACTATGGCTTCTTATTTCCTGATAATTGATGAGTTTATATAAACCACCTGTACTTGTTGCTCTTTAAAAAAAAACAAACAAAAAACAAAACCCTCGAGCTGAAGTAGCATCTAAATGTTGAATAGCAAGGAATCAATGATTAAAATTATAGTATTTCCATACTATGGAATACAACCCACATATTGTAAATGTTGGAGAATATTTAATGAAGCGTGGCTTTCAGATGTTTCCTTTTAATTGAACCCAAACAGGATACACATATATCAAAATCAAATAGATTAAAACCAGTAATCAGGATAAAATGTTAAAAAGCAGAGAAAAGAGATACATGTATCACAAGGGAATAAGCATAAGGGAAATCAGATATTTTTTATCAGAAACTATACAAGACCCAAGGCAATGGAATGACATCTTTAAAGTGTTCAAAGGGAAAAAATAACTGTCAATTTAGAGTTCCATCAAAATTTCTTTCAAAAATAAAGTATAAATAAGGACTTCGAACTCTTTTTAAGAAATTAAGACTTCTATTTTTAGAGAAGTTTTAGGTTCACAGCAAAATTGAAGGGGAGATAGAGATTTCCCATATACTCCCACCCCTTCTCCCCCAGTCTCCCCATTCCCAGCCTCCCCACCAGAGTGGTACATTTGTTACAATTGATGTACCTACATTAGCACATCATAATCACCCGAAGTCCATAGTCTACTATGGTTTACTTTCAACATTGTATAGTCGGTAGGTTTGGACGAATGTATAATAACATGTATCCATCATTATGGTATCATACAGAGTATTTTCACTGTTCTAAAAGTCCTCTTTGTTTTGCCTGTTTATCCCTATCTCCACCCCAATCTCTGGCAGCCACTGATCTTTTCATGTCTCTATAGTTTATTTTTTTTTCCTTTCTAGAATACCATATAGGTGAAAGCATACAGTATGTAACCTTTTTAGATTGGTTTCTTTCACTTAGCAATATGCATTTAAGATTCCTCCTTGTCTTTTCATGGCTTGGTCACTCATTTCTTTTTAATGCTGAATAATATTCTATTGTCTGGATGTACCACAGTTTATCCGTTCACCTACTAAAGAACATCGTGGTTGCTTCCAAGTTTTGGCAGTTCTGAATAAAGCTGCTATAAACATCTGTGTGCAGGTTTTTATATAGACATATGTTTTCAACTCCTTTGGATAAATACCAAGGAGAGCAGTTGCTGGATTGTTTGGCAGGAGTTTGTTTATATTAGTTAGAAACCACCGAATTATCTTCTAGAGTGTCTGTATGATTTTCCATTCCCACTGGAAATGAATGGGATTTCCTGTTCCTCCACGTCCTCGTCAGCGCTTGGTGTTGTCATTGTTCCAGATTTTGATAGATGTGTATCTCATTGTTTTAATTTGCATTTCCCTGATGACATATGGGGAGCATCTTTTCAGATGCTTATTTCCCTTCTGTATATCTTCTTT
This sequence comes from Balaenoptera acutorostrata, assembly GCF_949987535.1. Taxonomy (NCBI): domain Eukaryota; kingdom Metazoa; phylum Chordata; class Mammalia; order Artiodactyla; family Balaenopteridae; genus Balaenoptera; species Balaenoptera acutorostrata. The sequence continues at coordinate 64,299,261 of NC_080070.1, forward strand.
GGTGAGGTATCTGTTAAAGTCTTTGACCCATTTTTATAATTGGGTTGTTTTCATACTGTTGAGTTTTAAGTGTTCTTTGTATATTTTGGATAACAATCCTTTATCACATGAATCTTTTGCAAATATTTTCTTTTTAATAATATGTTTTCTTCTCAATATTATTCTTTAATTTTATAAATTACTTTGACTTATAAATAGAAAACTACTAAAATAGAAAATAAACAGTTGAGTTTTCAGGGCTGAAATACACACATTAGGTTTTGACCTATTAGGTTTAACATGAGTCCAAGCTATTTCCTCTGGTCTTTTATACAGACATGATCATTTACAAAAATCAAACTTCGTTCTCTTAGCCCTGACCAATCTGGTAAAACATCATCAGTTTTTGTAAAGTCTAAACGACAGCACTAGTTTTCAATGGAAATATAAATAAGCCTTGATTTGATTTAACAAAATGATAGTGTTTAGCAAAATCTTACATTTATATATCCTAAACCCAGTATCTAGTGTTTCCAGAAAATCATCTATAGAGAACATATTTTAGTTCATTTCACAGTCTGTTAATTGTGTAACACACTGTAACCATTACTTTTTACCAACTACAATTACTCTTCTAATGAAAACTGATGAATTTAACAAAAAATTATTAGATCGGTTTGATCTAAGCATGAACAAGTGGTTGATGGGAAATGCTTCCTAATGAATATTTCATTACCTTTACCCCTCCCTCCTTCAATTTCATAATTGAATTACATGCCTCAATTTAGTTAAGAAATAATAATTTAAAACATTTAGTGTACAAAATACCATAATATGTAACATTAGCTATAAGGAATTTTCTATTTCAGACCAGAGAAGTTATTGCCTGTCGTTTGGTTTTTATACATCTAGTATATGAAGGCAAATCTAGTTTTTTTTTTCCATAAAATTTTCTTCTTCCTCAGTTTTCTGCCTCCTAAATATCTTTGAAATAATGTTCTCTTCTCTCTTTGTCACTGTCAGTGAAAACCACCATTATTTCTGGCAACCCAATTTTCTGCCTCTCTTTCTTCTGTCTCATTTTTCTTCAATTTCCTATCAGAAAATTCTTTTAAAAAATGCTTAAATCTTGACTTAAATCTTTCAGTGGTCTCCCATTGCCTTTAGAATAAGCTGCTAATACCTTAGAATAAGAGGTCCTGTGGGGTTTGTTTCCTGGCTACTTCTCAGTGTCACCTTCCCTGTGGCATCCAGTGCTCCAGTAATACTGGACAGTTTGCTGCTCTTCAAACATTTCCTGATGTGCTTGTAGGCTTACCTCTGAATATTCAGTTTTCCCTGCTTGAATTGTTGTCCCCAGACTTTCTCTGCCCCCCACACCACTTAGTAAATTTCCATTCATCGTTCAAGAAGCAAATTTAAACTTTTTTTTTTGTCAGTAGGAGGGTAAGATGTTAAAGTGTGTCATCAGCATAAACTTTATCCTGAGAATACTGTAAAATAACCTATATTTTGAAACCATCCTCCATATCAATTTCCCATTTTTTAAATCTCTACCATGTTTACAAACAGAGCCTTCAAAGTACTTGTAATGAAGAGGACTGCTGGTTAATACCCCACCCATATCCCCTCTTCCTTATCTCTTTACTGCATACCATAAATTCAGAGAATTAATAAAAGTCTAGGAGCAGCCCTCTCAACCTGTTATGGAGGAAATTTGATGTATAAGTGTTACAGTTCCTTTGTCCCTAGGTTGGGGTCTATATGAGGTTCCTCAAAGAAGTTAAGATCCTGTAACTCACAGTGATAACTTGCCAGATAATTCATCCTTTATTGGTTCTCTTTCCTTCCCTCTTACATTTGCCTTGACTCATTTCTTGGGATCATCTCCAAAATAAGTTACGTGCACTAAAATCTTTGTCCAACAGTCTACTTCTGGTAGAGCACATACTAAGAAAGACACTGGTAAATGCCACTTATACATTGAATTGTTTTTGCATGTCGTAATCTATTAATGTTAGGCTTTGCTAATCAGAATGTCTTAGGAGTTGCAAAGTAAATAATTATAGCTTCTATATAAGTATATAAACTTATGTATAGTTCACATGTACGGATATAAACTCAGAGCATATAAATTCCATTCAAGCTCAAGTGAGAGCAGTTTGAAGATTAAAGAATAGGACAAAATAAACCAAGGATGATGATATAAAACCCATCACAATCTATGGGTGTCTGGCATTATCTGACCTATGGGATTCTTCTCTTAGCATTGGAAAAAAATTCCTGAGTCAATTTTAGCACCAAAATATTACTTAGATCTACATGTATTCTTCTTACAATCTTATAACACAGTGTTAGGCTTTGGCTAAACTTTAGATCTGGTTTTCTTATTTTTGTCATTTTATTTTAAGATAAAAATTATTATAAATTAATATAGCAAATCAAAAAGTAAAAGAAAATAAAAAGTAACTCTCATTGTTTCTCCCTACGAGATATCACTATTAAAAGTCTGGCATAGCTTTCCATACAAATTTCCATGTGTATAGGATTATATAAATGTAGGCTAACACTGTTCATATCATTTTGTGAACTTCCCTTCCCAGTAAATACAGTCTGAATTTTTCAATGTCATTAAATATTTTTCTATAAAATTATTTTTGATTGCTATAGGATACTCCATTTAAGATTCTTATTTTTTGGTTTCATTTGCTATTTTAAGTGACACATTTATAAATCCTTAAAGTCAAATTTTGTAAACTGATAGTTGTTACAGGGCCTACCCATGGTAACCATATCCTGGCTCATAGAATCTTGGGTAATTTTACCACCTGGCATCAGAGAATCAAGTAATTCAATGTTTTAAAACTACTTCAAATGTCTTTACCTAAATTTTATTAGAGATCTCTCTTCTATATGACTCTCATTTCAGAACTAACCCATTCCTGTTATTCTGTTTATTCGTATTCTTCTTTCCTCAAGTATTACTACCTAACTTACTACATAATTGCTCATTTTTAATGTTTATTGTCCATCTCTTAAATAGACTTTAAGAACCATGAATGAGGTTCTTTCATGAGACTTGAGGTTCTTCAACAGACTTTAAGAACCATGAATGAGAAGCATGCAGTGGGTGTTTAATACATTTTTGAGAAATAAGTACGACTTGAAAAAGGCCTTTTTCACATTGTATAATCTCTAATTCTAGTTATTTCAACTCATTATCATAAGAACCAACATCCCAAAATAATCTTTAGGTTATACTATTTCTTCACTTTGGGGATTTTTGCCCACAGGTTGCTCAGTTGCGAATTTTCTTGTGGGTTTTGGAACTATTTTGATGTATATCATCTGTTCCTCTGCACTAGAAAAATCATAAAATGAAACTGGATGCTTTCAACACAGAGGAGGAAAGGACTGACCTCCAAATGTGGGTGTAGAATCTGAGATGTACATGAGTCATCTCAAAGCCCAGCATCAAAGTTAGATTATACATGTAGCCATTATAACCATTACAAGGGTAAATGCAAATTATCACTTGATAGGTATCTAAAATCTATTATATGTTGAACTCTATACTAAAGTCATATTTTCCTGTGGAATATCTTTGTAGCAGAAATAAGTACACGAACATTTTAAGGCTGTTACACATTTATTTTCACTTAGATTTTGGTATGTTAAAGATGTTCATATAATTTGGATTAGGGGAGTAAAAAGAAATTTTCATTTAGTCATTATTTTGTCTGCTCTTTTAAAAATTTATTTCTCCTGTTTGCTGTTTCTGGGGGCAATGCTAGGTGTTTGGAGACAACAAACAACAAACAAAAAACAAAGAAAAACTTTGATAATTTGTTTTATTACTAATTGAGTAATTTACATTCAAGCCAAAAAAAAGTGCATACACAAACTTCGAAGATAAGCCAGAGGCTAGAAAAGAAATTTGCAATGCATGGTACCCCCCAAAGCACCAAGACCCAGAATATATATAAAGATTCTTACATTCGGCAAAAGACAACCCCAAAGAAAAATGGGCAAAAGACATAAAGAGACAATCTGAAGAAAAGGAAACATGAATGTCCAACGAACATATGAGAAAGTATATATTTTTAATAGTAAAAAAGTGAAAATAAGATATCAGTGAGATACTTTTTCAACTCCAGTAAAAGTCTGAGAGTTTCATAGCTCTCATACATGATGTCAATACAAATTAGTATAACCTCATAAAAAGGAATTTGGCAATATCTAATATAATTGAGGGTGCAGATAACATGCAGTCCAGTAATTCTACCCCTAGTCATATATTCTAGAGAAAATCTTTCAAAAACAGCCTGCCACCACCAACATAAGGATAGATCTGACCTATGGGTTCACTTGTATCTGTCTGATATCTGAATACAGCTATCACGCAAATAAACCCAGACCAGAAGAATTGTGAGAATTAATAAGTATGGTTTCAAGTCACTAAAGTATGGAGTAATTTGTTTCACATAAAAAAAGCTAGCATATCCACTCATGTCTATGCTATATATAAATATAAATACAAACATAGTGAAAATAAAAAATAAGATTATGTTAACATTTTGCAACAATAATATAGAATAATATTTTCCTATGTGAGGCAAGATATTGAGTATTTGTTATTATCTCTACAGCTAGAGAAAACCAGAAAGATAGAGAGAGAAGTAAATTTCCCTTCTCATTCCAAAATTGTAGCCAGTTTTTGTATCCTGAATGTGGGCTCCTTTGCATCAGATGATCTTTGGGGACCTTGGTATTTTGTGATGACAATAAGAATTTGCTTTGTCTTCATCCACTGAGAGAGGCTAGTTCTTCGAGTTGAAGTGGCTGAGTGCCCAGATCTAAGGAAAAGAAAATTGTGTTAGTTTAGGTTATCCCAGTGGCAGACACTGAGAAAGGAATTTGAGTGCCTGCCAGAGGTTCATTTGGGAAGTACAGAAAATAACAATAAGGGAGAGGAGAGGTGGTACAGGGAAGGGAAGGAGACAAAAGATACATTAATCAGCCTACTCTCCCCCAAGGGCAACTGGAGCTCAGTCCTGTAAGGAAACTATAAACTGGTGTGAACACCTGACTCAGTTTCACCTCTGCAACCCTTCTCCTCTCATCTACTACAGAAGGGTGAGAGAGCTGGAGTATTTACACACCACCTTCAACGAATTGCGGCCTGTTCCAGTGGGAGAGTGGTGTTAATTCCCTGGAATTTCCAGACTGCTATGTAGGAGGAAGCCTTTTCCTGGCTCTGGAAAGAAAAATTCCTCAGACAAAGGGAAGTTCATCAGAGAACAATAAAAGGTCCAAGACACAGGGGCAGGGTCTGATGATGTCTGCTCCAGCGATCTTTCCTGTAATTGGGCAAAGGAGAAATTTGGTTTGGAAATTTCAGAGACTGGTCTACTTGCTCAGAGATTGGAAAGTGGGGACTTGGATGGCTCAGGTTGCCATGGTTACTCTGAATGGAGACCTTAAGGGGCGAAGTAGCGGCTGATTCGAGGTTTGCTTTGCTGGCCCCTCAGTCCACCAGGCTTTCAAGGGTTCATATATTGCAGAGAGCAGGCTCTAAGGCAGCCAGGTATAGTAGAAGGAGAACCAAAATTTCAACCTCGTAAGCCCTTGGAGACTTGTGTATTGTAGGGAGTGGGAATGCCCTGCTGCCAAATATGATTATGGTAAGGTTTTTGTATCATTGGTAAGTGGGGCATAAACCTGAGTGATTTAGGAAAAAAAATCCATCTAAGGTTTCCTGCACCTAAGTGATATGGAACATATTATAACCAGTCTCCTATTGTTAGAAGTCAATACATTATGAATAAAAACAAGATGATTATCTTTGAATTTTACCTGTGTGAGGATGTCTGAGAATTTTCTCTAGGAGAAATCCCTAACTGTGGAAATCTGGATCAAAAGGTGGGCACAGTTTGAGTTTTAAAATATACTGCAAAATTGTCTTTGAAAATGGATATATTGATTTGTACATAGTTCCACCAATGTATTGATAGTTGGAGTTTTAATGATGCGTAAGTGGCATTTTTAAAACATATCTTTTAACTACATACAACAATTCCTAGCTTCCATGTCTTAATCTTCTCTTATTTCACAAAACAACAGAAAGTCATGAGTTATCAACACAAGGGTGTCAAAAGGTGCCAAGTTGTTCTTAATTAGACTAGTTGATTTTCTTCTCACTTTTGAGATATTTCTGGAAACTTTGAAAGAATTTTTTTTCTTTCAGTTATTCAAACTCATTTGCTAAATTTGCTTGCTTTTGTATAATATGAAATTCATATTTAATGTCAGGGCGTTACTGGAATTCTAGTTCTGTGACTCATTTTTTCCAGTTTTAGTCTTTATTATCTTATTTGTTTAGTATGTGTGATAGAGAACTGATAAATAGAATTCCATGTATATTATAAAAACTACTTAGTTGATTTACAGTACTTAAAACTCCCAGTAAGTAAAATGAAAAGAAGAGAAATTACATCTTTGATAAGATTCAGCTTTTATCAGGAGGTAATATTAAAATTTGCTTTCAGAATATAATCAAGCATTTGTCCAGTTATCTTTAATTGATCTGCTATAAAAGTGAGAGTGCAAATGGTAGATGAAATTGCAATGCATTACAAATCAAAGAGGATAAAATAAAGCAATAAAATAGGATGGAGATTTTTTCATTTGAGCACTCATGGGCTACTTACTGTTTTTCAATATTGCTAGTGAGGGGGAAAAATTCAATAGCTTAAAATCAACCTGGACTTTAAAATAAAATTAAAAAAAATTTTTGTAATTTTGGTTACTTTTAACTCAAAATGGGAGTTCTATGACAGGCTGCTTATTACTGCCTTGTCTGACAGACTGGAGAAACTACTCACTCAGGCAGCATGGGTGAAGGGCTAATTATGGCAATGAGGGGAGAGAGGGGATAGAAGTTAACGAGTCTGAATCTCTTCAGTGCTGTTACTCCCTTACTCTATGTTTCTAATTTAGGCTTGTAAAGATGCCCATTTCCTTTTTAGCCTGAAATGCTCAGAAAAACAGATAAGACCATGGGCTAGGGCATCGCAGTGGCTGAATCTCATCCATCTCTTACTAGCTAAATTTTAAGTTCTAATTTTTTATTGAAGTATAGTTGATTTACAATATTAGTTTCAGATATACAGCACAGTGATTCAGTATTTTTATAGGTTATACTCCATTTAAAGTTATTACAAATAGTGGCTATAATTCCTGTGCTGTATCCTTGTTTTTTATCTATTTTATACATAGTATCTCTTAATCCCATATCCCCACACCTCTGTCCTGCCACTCTCCCCATCCCTTTCCTATTATCCACTAGTTTTTCTTTTTTAAAAAATTTATTTATTTATATTTTAGTTTGACTGTGTTGGGTCTTCGTTGCTGCGTGCGGGCTCTCTCTAGTTGCAGTGTGCGGACTACTCAGTGCAGTGGCTTCTCTTGTTGTGGAGCATGGGCTCTAGGCCGTGCAGGCTTCAGTAGTTGTGGCGCATGGGTTCAGTAGTTGTCGCTTGCGGGCTCTAGAGCACAGGCTCAGTAGTTGTGGCACACGGGCTTAGTTGCTCTGCAGCATGTGGGATCTTCCCGGACCAGGGCTCGAACCCGTGTCCCCTGCATTGGCAGGCAGATTCTTAACCAATGTGCCACCAGAGAAGTCCCTACTAGTTTGTTTTCTATATCTGTGAGTCTGTCTCTGTTTTGCTATATACATTCATTTATTTTTTAGATTCCACATATGTGATAATAATGTACAATATTTGTCTTTCTCTGTCTAAATTATTTCACTAAGCATAATACTCTCTAGGTCCATCCATGTTGCAAATGGCAGAATTTCATTCTTTTTTATGGCTGAGTAATACTCTAGTGTGTGTGTTTGTGTGTGTCTCTCTCTGTGTGTCACACCTTTATCCATTCATTGGTTGATAGACACTTGGATTATTTCTCTATTCTGGCTATTGTAAATAGTGCTTCTGTGAACATTGGGGTGCATGTATCTTTTCAAATTAATGTTTTTGTTATTTTGAATATAAACCCGGGAGGGGAATTGCTGGATCACATGGTAGTTCTATTTTCAGATTTTTGAGGAACCTCATACTGTCCTCCATAGTAACTACACCAATTTACATTCCCACCAACAGTGCACAAAAGTTCCCTGTTCTCCACATATTCATCAACATTTGTTATTTGTAGACTTTTTGATGATAGCCATTTTAATAGTTTCTCGTTGATATCTCGTTGTTTTGATTTTTATTTACCTTATAATTAGCGATGATGAGCGTCTTTGCATGTGCCTGTTAACCATCTATATGTCTTTTTTAGAAGAAGTCTATTCAGGTCTTCTGCCTACTTTTTTTTTTTTTTTAAAATTAATTAATTCATTTATTTATTTATGGCTGTGTTGGGTCTTCGTTTCTGTGCGAGGGCTTTCTCTAGTTGCGGCAAGTGGGGGCCACTCTTCATCGCGGTGCGCGGGCCTCTAACTGTCGTGGCCTCTCTTGTTGTGGAGCACAGGCTCCAGACGTGCAGGCTCAGTAATTGTGGCTCACGGGCCCAGTCGCTCCGCGGCATGTGGGATCTTCCCAGACCAGGGCTTGAACCCATGTCCCCTGCATTGGCAGGCAGATTCTCAACCACTGCACCACCAGGGAAGCCTTTCTGCCTACTTTTTTAATTGGGTTGTTTGTTTTTTTGATATTGAGTTGTATGTGCAGTTTATATATTTTAGATATTACTCTCTTATCGGTCATATCATTTGTAAATATCTTCTCCCATCTTGTAGGTTGCTTTTTTTGTTTTGTCAATGATTTCTTTTAGTGTACAAAAGCCTTTATTAGGTCCCATTTATTTTTTTTTTTGCTTTTGTTTCCTTTGCCTTAGCAGACAGATCCAAAAAATATTGCTGTGTTTTACGTCAGAGTATTCTGCCTGTATTCTCTTCTACGAGTTTTATGATTTCAGGTCTTATCACCTGCTAGGCCTCAAAACAAGTAGGTCTCAAATTTGGGAGGATAGAAATTATATCAAGCATTTTTTTTTCTGACCACAATGATATGAAACTAGAAGTCAGTAACAGGAAAAATGAACAGAGAAAAGAACAAACGTATAGAGACTAAACAATATGCTACTAAAAAACTAATGGGTCAATGAAGAAATCAAAGAGGAGATCAGAAAATACCTAGACACTAATAAACATGGAAACAAAACTTTCCAAAATCTACAGCATGCAGCAAAAGCAGTTCTAACAGGGAAGTTGATAGTGATACAGACCTTCCTCAAAAATCTCAAATAATCAACCTAACATACTAACTGAAGGAATTAGAAAAAGAAGAAAGAGAGCCCAAAGTCAGCAGAAGGAAGGAAATAATAAATGTCAGAGAGGAAACAGAGACCAAAAAAATAATAGAAAAGATCAATGAAACCACAAGCTGGTTTTCTGAAAAGAAAAAAAAATTGATAAACCATTAACCATGCTCATCAAGAAGAAAAGAGAGAGGACCCAAATAAAGTAAAAAAATGAAAGAGGAGAAATCACAACTGATACCACAGATATACAAAAAATCATAAGAGAATACTATGAACAGTTATATTCCAACAAACTGCACAACCTAGAAGAAATGTAAAAATTTCCTAGAACTGAATCAGGAAGAGACAGACAATTTGAATAGACTGATCTCTGTAGTGAAATTCAATTTGTAATAAAAAAAAAAAACCAACCCCAAAACAAAAAACCTCCCAGCTAACAAGATTCCAGGACCAGATGGCTTCAAAGGGGAATTCTACCAACATATAAAGAAGAGCTAATACCTATCCATAAACTACTCCAAAAATTGAAGATGGTAGAACACTCCCAGGTTTATTCTACAGGCCACCATTACTTGATGCCAAAACCAGGCAAAGACATTACAAAAACATAAAATTACAAGCAATATCTTTGAATATAGATGCAAAAATTCTCAACAAAATATTAACAAACTGAATCCAACAATATAAAGGATCATACACCATGGTCAAGTGGAATTTAATCCAGGGATGCAAGGATGGTTCAATATTGATTCAAAACAATCGATGTGTGATACACCACATTAACAAGAGGATGGGTAGAAATCACATGATCATCTCAATAGTCACAGAAAAAGCACTTGACAAAATTCAACATTGTTTCATATAAAAACTCTAATCAAAGTTGGTATAGAGGGAACATATCTCAACATAATGAAGGCCATCTATGACAGATGCACAGCTAACATACTCAGTGGTGAAAAGCTGAATACCTTTCCTCTCAACTTAGGAACAAGACATGGATGTCCACTCTCACCACTTCTGTTTAACATAGTAATGGAAGTCCTAGCCACAGCAATCAGATAAGAAAAATAAAATAGCATCCGAATTGGAAAGAAAGAATTAAATCTATCACTGTTTGCAGATGACATGATACTGTATATAGAAAACCCTAAAGTCTCCACAAAAAGACTATTAAAATTAATGAATTCAGTAAAGTTGAAGGATACAAGATTAATATGCAAGAATCTGTTGCTTTTCTATACACTAATAATTAACTATCAGACAGAGAAAGCAAAAAACCCCCCAACAAAACCCTGTTTAAATTGCATCAAAAAGAATAAATTGTAAATTATTTAATCTCCTTGAGTCTGTTTCTTTGTCTATAAAATGGGAAAAATAATAGCCATCTCCTGGGTAATTGTGAAGTTGAACAAAGACAACAATGTGTGCATTGTCTATGTATGTGTTATGTACTGAGACTTGAAGGCTAGTGATATTATTTTAATTTGCTGTTTTTGGTACTGTTCTTACTACTACTTATTATTGTAATGCTTTACTTTGGTTGTGGATTAAATCATTTACTAGAAATGAAGGGAACATGCCATAGGATTCAAGTTTCCTAACAATTGCACTTAAAAGATGAATTCCAAATGATTCTTTTTACTACTGTCAGTAGAATGGGCTTTCTCTTAGGTCTGTAGAAGGATTCTTACTAAGAATTTTTGGTAAGGTTTTTATAAGTCTATGTCATTGTTCAGATAATTCACAAATGTAAGTATATAATTCATTCTTGAGAATAGCTGTAATATAAAATAGTTCAGTAGTTACTAAAACTGGATGATAATCAAAATCACATGTGGCATTTCAAGACCTACAGAAACTGAGGTCCTGCCCCAGTCCTTCTCAATTAGAGTCCTGAAATGGGTTATCTGTATGATAGGGATCACTTCTGATGGTCAGACCAATGTGGCAACTGCTACTGTATTTGAAGGTTAAGTTTTAGAAATGTTATGCCTTTAGTAAAATGGGGTGAATGTCCCCCCTCTTGTTGCATTTAACATTGTGCATATGGATTAATTTTCAGAAATGGTATGAGGAGTAAATGTTTTCTCCCCCTTCCCTTTTACATTGCTAACAGTGTAGACCTTTGAATTATTCTAGCCTAATTTCCTCCATATGCAAAGATTCTGGCAATCTTGACTCATTCAGCAAATGGAGTATACATCACTACATGAATACTTTTCATCTAGTTCACAGAAATCCCTCTTCTGGGAGCTAAAAGACACCTCTTTGTAACATTCATAAAAATTTGGGAAGATAATCCTCTGATTTGTTTCTATGTTTACATTGAGGACTATTATTTAAAAGCCAACAATTTACGTGAAATGCTGGGAAATAAAGTGCAGCTGTGGTTTGTGGGAGAGTGATGTGAGAGAAGTTCAATGACTTTTCTAACCATTGGGTTTCTTCATCCAAACCATCATGGCTTTTTCTTCAGACCAGGTTTGCAAAATTTAATGCCTACTAGAATTAAATATGAGTGAAGTATATGGGGACTCTTGCAAAATGGTATCTATAATTGACTAAGTTGAATTTTTTCTGTATCATTTTATTTGCAGGTTATATATGTAGTGCTAGTCTTTACTTCTCAGAAGGTGTATATGTCGTCTTCCAGTTTTCTTGAAATCCATGGTCCTCTTGGTGATGTTGTATTTTATTTTTAAATTTTGATAGAAAGATGAGTCTAACAAATGTTTAATTTTTCTCTTAACTCTGCTTTAAGAAAACTGTGCAGATGTGATAAATGGCAGCTTATTGTTGCAGTGTAGGAATAAAGACTCAGTGTTTCTGAATCTGATTATTTTTTTTTCCCAAGAGGGCTCCATATTCTTAAGAGATGGAAATTAATTTGTATGAGAAATTAAAAAACATTTTTAAGAGATGGAAATTAATTTAAAAAATTAACAATATATTGTTGGTCTACACAGCTTGGACCAATCAAAACACATCTATGGGATAAGATGTGGCTCATCTTGTACCTTCTAGCAGCCTCCATTCTAGACATTTATGTACTTCAAACATAATAAATAACCATGGATAGTGGCATTAACTTATAGTGATGATGTGCTCCTTTTATTACTCTTAATTTTTCTCCTAGAATTCAAAGAACGAGCTTTCCTTGTGTCTTTTCTTTGACTTTGTTCCGCACATTTATTATAACTAGTAAATTCTAGACCATTTTCCAATAGACTTCAGATCTTCTAACTCAACCATATTTAGGAAATAGCAGGTGATAATGCAACTATTTAGTTTCTGTTCAGACTCTGCTATTTCTTGGTGCAGAAAGATGCAGCCCAAATCCCATTTGCAGTGTTTATTACCTCTCAGAATCTGTGAGCAAGCATCTTTCCTGGTCCTTTTACTTGTCTGTCTTGTCTATTGGCTATCCATTTTCCATTGCTGTCCCAGGTTGGCTGCCAGCGGTACATTTCTCAGCCACTTAATAACTTTACTTAGACAGATTTATAAGAATCCAAGTGCTGTCAAGTCCCTGAGATGTATAGATTGAGGCTTTCTTCTTCTCTTCCACCCCTTCCAACTTTACAGTGTAAGTCTGTCTCCTTAATAGCACTTTGGTCTTAATAGAGTGTGTCTCTCAGGGTCCAGCATCAGCTGTATTGTTGGAGCATGGCTTATGCTCATCTTTTCTGCACTGGACTGCAGTTAAATAGGAGCAATTTATTTCTGTTGTTGTCAATATCACGTTTCATGAACCTGAAACTCATTACATTTTTTTTTCAAATTACCTTCCTTGGCTTTGTAAGGGCATTTCCTATTTGCTATAGATCATTCCTTTAGATTTGGAAAGAACTGAAACTTTTTGTTACACTTCTGATTGGTATAATAGGGTGCCATTAGATTAAGGATGGGCAGGAGAAGAAAAGCACACCTTTTGACTACAGAAACTACACTTGCCATACTAAATCACAAGGATAGTGGTTTTGGAGCTCCTGGCTTACAATGCAAAGGCAGGAAAAGAAAGAGCTCTCACATTATGATGTATTACTATAAACTTCTTAAAGACTAGAAATGTTTTTTTTCAAAAGGAATTTAAGAACTGTATCCAAGGGGCAGTTAGGAGTACTGTTAAGGACAATGTCTTAGTGGAATACTGGACCCTATTAAAATAGTTTGCTTTTCTTTTTATGCAAATTTTGCATTGCAGTTGGACCCTCTGCCAATCCCTGTTCTAGAGCACAGTGCTAGGTAACTGGAAATATTTTTTTCTTCTCCATACTGGTACTTAGAGGAAACCCTGATATCAGGTGCTGCAAAGTCAGGGCTGGCTCTCTGCCCAGATGGAGTTGGGTAAATGGAATGATTTAAGGATGCAACAAAGTTTCCTGTGCTCACCAATATCTCAGTCAGTGTTTTATCAAGATACAACTCTTCTATTGACTGATCAGAGTCATTCCTTGAGTTTGAGGATCCTAAGGTGACAGGGCCATTATTCGTAGAAGAATACAGAAAAAGTTGTAGCATGGAAAAAGTGCTAGACTAAGAATCAAGAAACCTGAGATCTAATTAGGATTTACCAGTGAATGACCCGGCTACATGCAGTTGAGCTAGGTGTTTGAGGTTTTTGCAGTTTTCTCATCTGCATGGATGATGAAGGTCTGTTTTAACTTGCTAGTTCCTATTTTTGTATTTCCCAATAATATTTGGACACCTCTCATTACTGTGATTGAATTTACTACCTCAATGAATTATTATGGAAAAAGTAGTTATTTTGTCCCTTAGTGCACACTATTCACTAACCTATCACCAACACCTAACACAAAGGAGATGCTTAATCATCAGTTTTGAATTAATGGATAAATGAATGCATGAATGAAATAATCTAATCATATTTAGTCTGTCTTTTTTAAAAATGGATTCTATCTTTGTGGTTTGTCTTCTTATTTATTTGTAACTTCACCTTACACTTATGAACTGGGAATGAGCATGCCCTTTTGCTATCCTTCTTACAACCATGGTCCAGAGTCTTAGACAGCCTTATCTAGGCTTTGCTTACCCAGAACAAACAAATTAGTCAATTCATCTGGTACTCTAGACCCTTGGCAGAATTTCCTTGCCAGGCAGGCTGAATTCCCACGAGTGAGAGCTAAAAACCTTAGGGGACTGAGAAGTAGCCACAGAATACTAGTTGTATGGATTAACCCAACAATTAGACGACTGTTAGTAATGAACTTCTGTACTTCTCAAATTTTCCCAGTGCCAATGCTGCATTAGATGTCAAAATACTGATGAGTGTATATTGGTTTTGCAGGTTTTTGTGTTTGGAAGCACTTTTAGCTCTAGCTTTTTCTAATTTCAGAGGGCTCCTTATTTCCAAACAGTAGCTAAGCATGCTTAATGAAGCAAAATACAGTCTCTGTCATTAAGAAGTCCATAATTTTGTTTTAAAACATAAGAAATTGGAAATACTTATAAATACTTATAAATGGACTTTGCAAACTTTCCCATGTTTGCTTTGGGAAAGGAACTATCATAAAGGAAACTTTTTTATTACAGGTTTTTTATTTTTTTGGTCACTTCTGTAGAGTTAATACCTTTAAATATCAGTTTTCCATAATCTAGAGAGAGAAAAAGCTATTAGTACATGTTGATCTAAGAATCATGAATCATATTGATCTAAGAATCACTGAATCATGAGAATTTAATCAAGATGGTTCTTAGCCAAGCAACTGTAGCATCTCATAAATACAATGAAGTAAGTACAAATATTTGGAAGGACACTCCTATTTACCCTCATTGTCTTATGGTTGAAGAAGCAATGGCTATGAGAAGATGGCAGTTATTACAAGAGTGAATGGGAAAAAACACAAAACAAAAACAAAATTTAAAAAAAATCTATAATTACTGTCTTTCAAGCTGAATATCAATATAATCTATATGTGTATCATACTACTCAATGTCAAAAATTATTATCAATTACTGATCAGAATAAATAGCCAATTATTATTTTTATTGTCATTGTGTACCTAACAGTGTGAAATTTAATCATTGCAAAATATGAAGAACAACTTTGGGTCTCCCTATAACTAACAATCCCAGTTTCTTGAATCCATTTGGGAGGGTTGAGGTGCGGATAAAAAGGGAATAATAGTATCTCATCCAGGTTACTTCTTTACTTACTCTGGTTTTCTCTGTGCAAATTGAAATAGCTGCAGTATGTGCCTTCACACGTGTAAGAGCCAAGATAGGAAGACCTAGTTGCATTTCTAAGACAACCTTTGTTAGGTATCATTTTAAAGACTTCTATAGGAGAAATTTCTTAACTTGCTCCGTAACATCTCGTGTCGGCAGTCTTTAACTTCTTCTCCTTCCACATCTAAAGGTTCTGGTTCTTTACCTAATTCAAGTGTTTATAGCAAAGGTAGAGTGAACTAGTATGATGTTGTCTTTGATATTGATATTGTGTTGATATCAGCGTAATTATGTTTATTATGCACACATTGATACCATAGCGAATGATAAATAAAAGACCTTGCCAAAGAACAGCAGATTATAATAATGGCAAGTGTTTATTGAGAACTTCAATATGCCAGCAATAGTTCTATGTAATTTATATGGTATCATATCTATTTTCAAAGTAATCCTGTGGAATACTCATTTTCCCTTGTATTTATGGCTGCAGAGACTGAGTGTTTAGGCAATTTGCCAAAAGCTACGGAGTCAGAATTTGAACCCAGGTAGTCTGACGTCAAAGCCTATGTACCACCTAATTAGTTTCTTTCTAGAAAAATTTTTGAGCTTACTGTATTTGTCACAAAAATATTATTAAGTTATTAGATTCAACTTTCAGAGTTGCATTTTCTAAACTCTATTCCCTGGAATAAAAGTCTCATGAGGTAGTAACTCATACAGGGGGGTCCTTGACTGAATATGTTTGAGAAGTGATGGGTTAATCAAACCAGTTTCTCTTACTAGGCCCTCTCAGGGCTTTTACCATGCTAATGCACATTGTAGTGCCCCAAGACTAGGAGAGTGTACAGCGTTTTCCTCTCTTGGTCACACTGTGGGAAAGAATTACTTTCGTACTGATTTTAGTCTATACACCTGCACTGTCTGATATGATAGCTACTAGCCAAATGTGGCTATTTAAATTAAAATTAATTAAATTAAAAATTCAATGAGTTGCATTATTCACATGTTAAATGTTTAATAACCATATGTGGCTAATGGCTACTATATTACACAGTGCAGATATAGAACATTTCCATCTTCACAGATACTTCTGTTAGCATTTATGTTGTTCTTCTGCATTTGGGGCTAGAGGAAAATAATGCTTTGTAGGTTACTAAACTATACAGGTAGACAATTGCTGCACTAAGGTGAATCTTGAGATAGAAACAATGCTTTTTGACTGACTTCCTTTAGTTTTTCTACTACTGTAAAATGAATCTTTTGAATAAAATATAATTGTGTATAAATCACTAATTCCTTATATCTATGGCAAAATTCAAAAGATTTATAGGACTTGGAGTTCAGTATTTAAATAGATATAAACAGCAAAATAAAATAGAGGAAAGCAAGCATGAAGAAAGGATAGATTAATAATCTTGAGAGCAAGAAGTTGGCTGCAGGGATTCCCCTTGCTGTGTGCTGGATACATAAAATCTAACTGTACGATGCAACTGGCATAGTTATACCTCATACTCCAGAGAAACAACAGTTGTGATACCCAGCTTGAAAAAGCTAATGATGAAAAACAGACTCTCCCATCAAAGTGGCGTTAATAGGGGAAAGGTAAAATACTAGACCTAGGGTTACTTTTTGATACTTACCTGGAATTCTAAAAGCAATGATCTTTAGGGATCAGGCAGGTTGAGGTAAATACATAAAGGGAGAGGGGAATGGTGGTAGGACAGGGATTGGGAGGGTGGGTATAACACAAATAGGGACTTTTCCCCAAATCAGTACTTTTTTAAAAAAATAAATTTATTTTTTAAATTTATTTTTGGCTGTGTTGGGTCTTTATTGCTGTGCGCAGGCTTTCTCTAGTTGCAGCAAGCAGAGACTACTCTTTGCTGTGGTGTGTAGGCTTCTCATTGTGGTGGCTTCTCTTGTTGCGGAGCGTGGGCTCTAGGCACGCAGACTCAGTAGTTGTGGCTCACGGGCTCTAGAGTGAGGATCAGTAGCTGTGGCACACGGACTTAGTTGCTCCACGGCATGTAGAATCCTCCCGGCCCAGGGCTCGAACCCGTGTCCCCTGCATTGGCAGGTGGTTTCTTAACCACTGCACCACCAGGGAAGCTCCCCAAATCAATACTTTTGATGCTGGTTGCCAGTATGTGACATCTGAATCCTAATTGTTCTAGAATAAATGGAAATCAAAATCTCACATTCATTAAAGTAAATAGGGAAACGATTCTAAATTAGGGAACAAAGGATATATTTATATTGCCATACCTTGGATAACTAGAAAGCAAGACATCGCCACCCTCTGGAGGTAGCTGCTCTGAATTGCAAGTACACCATCTCAGAGATAAACCCAGTTTGGCAAGTTTCTTAATTGAATATCTGGAAACACCTGTAATATTTGGTGTTAAATATTATTCACATTAATAAGATTTTAAAATGCTGTGAAGAGTGAGGTTTCAGAGATAGTTATAAAATTGTGGTCAACTTGAAAGTAGGGACAGTGTCTTATTTTAAAATTATTATTTGTATCAAAGTAATACATGTATATTATATTTTTAATGTACATATCTATAAATATACACATATAATTATAGGTACATATATCTACTTTCTTTTATAGGAAAATGTAATATTTGATCCAGTCATCAATATTTCCAAGACCCCTTCCCAAATTTGCAACTTCATATGGCTAAGTAATGTGTTTCTACTCATACTACTTATTTGTCAATTTTACATGTAAAATTGACTTCCCATTAGAGAAGATAAGATAGCCCTCTTGCATCCAGTTGTTTAAATCAATATTCAACATTCATATTATTATAGCTATGTAAGTATGTTTCCTGCCCAAATGTATATTATAGATTGCATTTCTGTTTTTTGTTCAGTTTTCCTGTAATTATTGTTTTCTTTGCTCAGGTTTCTGTCATCATCACTTATTTTTACCAAATTTTCCATCAAAATTATAAATATTTTATGTTAATCCAAATTTATTAAAATTCTGCCCTCTGCCCTCTCCCTTGCCCATTTCCTTGGAGACATCTCTCTGGAATCCCTCCATCTTTCTGCTCCAGTTTGGACTGGATGTTCTCCAGTTGTCATTCTGGGACTTGCTTATTCTATTCCCCTGGTTGGAGCATGTGTGTTCTGTTTCTGGTATTCAATTTTCCTCCTTGCTGCTATATGCCCTCATTTTGCACAAGCTGTGCATCTTTCTATAGTTTCTAGAAAAAGAGAAGATGGGATTTTGTGTGTATGATCTTCTAAACCATAAAAATCTATATTACCCCATTTATTGAGAATTTCTTTAGTTTTTCATTAATGATTTACAGTCTTACTCTGAGATCTTGCACATTCTTTATCAGATTTATTGCTTTCTTTTAAATGATATAATTAAATGGTATGTTAATTTTTTCTAAATATTGCTTGACACTATTTAGAAATACAATTGACTTTTAAAAATTGAATCTGAATTCAGTGGGCTTTTAAAATTTATTATTATTAATACCAATAATTCAACCAGAGCTTTTGGGGGGATTTAAAATATAGTTTATATTGTCTGTGGATAATAACAATTTTATTTCTTCCTTTCCAATTCTCTAAATTTTTTTTTTTAACTGCCATTCTATATATACCAGTTAGCAACCAGTCCTTTCATTTTTAATTCTACACCTCACCAATCCACTAAGCTTTTAGTATTTTCAACGTGAATTAACTGCCCTTTACAGTGGGGGTATGGAAAAATAGATAATGTTGAATAAAACTGATGATAGTGGAGTGGTATATAATGTATAAAATAAATTAATGTGTTTAATAGAATAAATTTCACTGGAATTCAACTGTATCTTTTTTATTTTTGTGTTCACTGCCTAGCCCAGTGCCTGCTATGCATCAGATAATTATTTTGTTGACTAAATGACTTTTTAAAAAGCTTGCAAGGGTTATTTTTTAAAAATTTTGTGAATATTTTAAATAAGAATAACATTAAGTATTAAAATTATGTATTTGCATAAGTACTTGTAATCACCCTACATAACAAATATTCTAAGTTTAATTTTAGGGACTATTGAAGTTATAACTATTTCACTGGGTACAATATGAGTCTTCACTACCATGAACAAAAATTCATTGAGAATGTCAAAAGTTCTAGACTCTGTGAAAAAATTAATGTAGGCAAATCCTGGAATGTATTAACGTAGGCAAATATTTGGCAGTTTTAATGAATCAAAAATACATTCTACCAACAGTCATGTGAACCCTACCTAGTAGAGTTGTCAGAGGAACTACATATGGAGGAAGTGGAGCCAGGAATACAGAAAATTGGAACTCTTAACAGTGAGCAGGATAGCATCAATATTACCCTCACAGTCCAAGAGCAAACTTCACTGAGGTTTGCCACTCTGTTTACCCCTAACATACTCTTCTACCCTACAGAGTTCCAAAATTTCATCAATATTCCAAGTATGTTTTCACTTTTGGGTAGCTTTTCCCTTCCCTTGCATATAACCTTGCCTGATTAAATACTATTATTTCTTGATGTTTCCATTTAGATACCACTTTCTCTGAGAGCTTTCCCTAAACCTCCAGGTTAGGTTCAGTGCCTCTTCTCTGTAAGTTCGCACAGAACCCAGTTGACATTTATCACACTACATTAAAACTGCCTATTTACTGTCCTTCTTACTACCCTCTAAGAGGGTGGAGACTATGTCTTTTAAAATGTTAAGTCCTCAGTGCCAATTACTAAGAGGTGACTCTATAAAACTTACTGAGTAGGTGACTGAATGTTTACTGAGTATTCATCTATAAACATGACACAACTTGTAAGTAGGCTTTTGGTTTAATGGACATAGCATTTTAGAGTTGGAAGAATACATTATACAAGTAATTACATAACGGGTCGTTGAATTACAATTTTTATAGGTGCTATAAGGGAAAATAATGACAGGAGTATACACTTAAAACAGGGAATCTTGGCCAAATTGGGATTGGAGAATTGTCAGTCTGTGATGGCTAATCCTACGTGTCAACTTGGCTGGACCACAGTACCCAGATATTTGGTCAAACACTAGTGTAGATGTTGCTTTGAAGGTATTGTTCGGATAAGATTAACATTTAAGTCAGTAGACTTTGAGTAAAGCCGATTACCTCTTCCACATATGGGTGGATCCCATGTAATCAGTTGAAAGCTTTAAGAGAAAAAGGCTGAGGTCCCCAAGGAAGAAAGAATTCTGCTTCCAGAATGCCTTTGAACTCAATACCACAACATTGACTCTTCTTTGCATCTCCAGCCTGCTGGACTGCCTTGCAAATTTTGGAGTTGGCATCCCCCACTATTGTGTAAGCCAATTCCTTAAAATAAATCTTTCTTTATTCACATCCTTTTGGTTCTGCTTCTCTGCACAACCTAATATATAGCTGTAGAAAGACAACATTGAGGAAGTAATGTTTGGTTTGAGCTTTGAAAGAGGAGAAGTGATTAATATGTGAAAGAGGAGAGAGTAGAAACAACATTCTAGCAGAAATAAAAACATGTCCAAGGGCCTTCAGATGGAAAGACGCACTATATCTTCAAAGAACGAATGCAGGGGGGAAGTGAGGGGAGTGCCATGAAATGAGTTGGATAAGGCAGGTAAGGTCAGATCATGCAGAACCTGGTCATTTCATTTGAAGAAAATTCACAGAAAACCATCTTTATTTGTATTTGACTATAATTATTAAACTACTTAATAAAATTAGATCTACATAGCATTGGGATTAGCCATACTTTAAATTGTCTATGCCCTTCTCTTCTCTTCATTACTACCCAAACACAAGCATATTCTGGGAAAAGTAATAGAAACAAATCCCACGTGTCTCAAATAGATGTTTGAAAATGTAAGAAAAGATAAAATATCTGCTATGTTGAATCAAGACATCAGTAAAACATTAGCAGAGCTTGAGTGAACCTGACAAAAGTTCGCAAAACAATTCACTTGAGATAACGAGAAAGAAGTTCAAGTGTGAGGCAGGCAGAATGAGATTATTTAATAATCCTTAGTTATTGTATTTAAAAAATACAATTAGGCCTTCTCCTAAAATGTCAGTGAACATTTTTGTAAATTTCACTGCCCATCTATTCATTGTATAGCTTCTTTAAACCTTTTAATGCTATTGTGCCTGTTCTCAGGATTTTCAAGTATTTCTGAAGCCACAAATGTAGTAGTGTTAAAGAATTAGGAAAAAGCAAAAGCGAAAAAAAATTGAAATAGTTTTCTTATAGATACTTTTATAATAATCAAAGATTTAAATATGAGAATAAGTTTTAAAGGAAGGTATATGATAGCAAATGAACACATTAGGTGTTTCCTACTCTTAAGTAAGTGTTTCATAATTAAGAAGTTGGATGTGACGGTGGGAGAATGAATTTTTTAAGATATAAGGAGAACATAAGCTACTTTTAAAATTATAACGTTATTCACTAAGTTCTTGAGAGTGCATTAATTTATGCCTATTGTAGAGGAGCCTGAACAAACTGGGGTGATAATAATGAGGACAAGGTGATGATGGCCCGGACCCACCTTTGATCAAGTGGCCAATGCCTAGGGAGCAGGTGTAGCTGACCAAATCTGAGTGGTAAATGAATTGAGTCTGTAAAAAATGGGGTGTCAGTTTTTACTCAATTATACTTTGAGCCATGGAGTTAATTTAATTAAGACATTATGCATTTTTTCCTCCAGATTTATTGAGGTGTAATTGACAGATAACATTGTGTAAATTCAAGATGTAAAAGTCAAAGATTATAAATAATTACTACAATAAAGTTAGTTACCACATCCATTACCTCATAGTTACTTTATTTTTGTGATGAGAACACTTAAAATCTATTCTCTTAGCAAATTTCAAGTGTACAATGAAGTGTTCTTAATTATAATCACCATTCTGTACCATAGATCTCCAGAATTTATTAAACTTAAAATTGAAAGTTTGTGCCCTTTGACTCACATCTCCCCATTTCCCTTATTCCACAGACCCTGGAAATGACCAATCTACTCTTTGCTTTTATGAGTTCAACTTTTTTAAGTTCCACATATAAGTGAGGTCATACAATATTTGTCTTTCTATGTCTGACTTATTTTGGTTACAATAATGCCCTCATGTTCATCCATGTTGTTGCAAATGGCAAGATTTCCTTACTTTTCATCGCTGAAAAATACTCCATTGTATATATCTATGTGTGTGTCTATATATCATATTGTCTTTATTCATCTCTCCATGGACACTTAGATTTTTTTCCATGTCTTGGCTCTTGTGAATAATCCTGCAATGAATGTGGGGCTGCAGATATCTCTTCAAGGTGGTAATCTTTTCTCCTTTGAATATATACTCAGAAGTGGGATTGCCAAATCATATGGTAATTCTAGTACTTTTAAGTTTTTGAGGAACTTGCATATTGTTTCCTATAGTGGCTGTACCAATTTACATTTCCACCAACAGTGCACAAGGATTCTCTTTTTTTCTGCATCCTCACCAACATGTATTATCTCTTCTTTTTATGATAATAATTGTTCTAAAAGGTGCGAGGTGATATCTCATTGTGGTTTTGATTTGATTTTTTCTGATGATTAGTGATATTGAGCACCTTTTCATGTACCTGTTGGCCATTTGTATGTCTTCTTTGGAAAAATGTCTATTCAGGTTCTTAGTCTGTTTTTTAATTGCATTCTTTTTTTTTTCTTTTTTCTTTTGCTATTGAATTACATGAGTTCCTTGTATACTTTGGATTTTAACTCCATATCAGATATATGGTTTTCAAGTATTCTCTCCCATTCCATGTGTTACCATTTCATTTTGTTGATTATTTCTTTTGCTGTGCAGAAGCTTTCTAGTTTGATGTAGCCCTTCTTGATTTTGCTTTCATAACTTGGGCATTTGGTGTTGTATATAAAAATATCATTGTCGGGCTTCCCTTTTGGTGCAGTGGTTAAGAATCTGCCTGCCAATGCAAGGGACACGGGTCTGAGCCCTGGTCTGGGAAGATCCCACATGCTGCAGAGAAACTAAGCCCGTGTGCCACAACTACTGAGCCTGTGCTCTAGAGCCCATGAGCCCCAACTACTAAAGCCCACATGCCACATCTACTGAAGCCCGTGTGCCCTAGAGCCCATGCTCCACAACAAGAGAAGCCACCTCAATGAGAAGCCCGTGCACGGCAATGAAGAGTAACCCCTGCTCGCCACAACTAGAGAACGCCCATGCACAGCAACAAAGACCCAACGCAGCCATCAATCAATTAATCAATCAATCAGTCATTGTCAAGACTGATGTTAAAGAGCTTTTCCCCTCTGTTTTCTTTTAGGAGTTTTACAGTTTCAGGTCTTACATTTAAGTCTTTATTCCATTTCGAGTTAATTTTTCTAAGTGGTGTAAGATAGGGGTCTGATTTCATTCTTTTGCAAGTTGTGGATATCCAGTTTTCCCAGCACCATTTGTTGAAGAGAATATCATTTCCCCATTGTGTATTCTTGGCTGCCTCATCAAAAAGCGGTTGAACATATATGCATGGGCTTATTTTTGGGCTTCTTATTCTCTTCCATTTGTCTATGTATCTGTTTTTATGCCGGTACCATACTGTCTTCATTATTATAGGTTTGTAGCTTAGTTTGAGATCAGGAAGTGTGATGCCTCCAGCTTTGTTCTTTTTTTTCATGGTGGCTTTGAATATTCAAAAACTTTGCAGTTCTTTATGAATTTCAGGATAGTTTTTTCTATTTCTATGAAAAATGCCATTGAAATTTTGATAGAGATTGAATTGAATCTACAGATTGCTTTGGTAGCATGGACATTTGTCTTACTCCTGATCTTAGAGAATCAGTCTGTTCTTGCTCTTGGAGGATTGCTCTGATCATCCATTGAACATGATGCTAGTTGTGGTGTGTCATATATTGCCTTTATTCTGTTGATATGCATTTCTTCTATACCTAATTTGCTGAGTTTTTATCATGAAAGAAGGCTGAATTTTGTCAAGTACTTTTTCTTCATCTATTGAGACATTTGTGTGATTTTTATCCTCCTTTCTATGAATGTGGTGCATCACATTTGTGGATTTGCATATGCTGAACTATTTTTACATTCCAGGCATAAATCCCACTTGGTCATGATATATGATCTTTTTAATGTGCTGTTGAATTCAGTTTGCTAGTATCAAGAATTTTTACATCTATATTCATCATGGATATTTGCCTGTAATTTTCTTTTCTTAAGCTGTTTTTATCTGGCTTTGTTATCAGGGTGATGCTGGCCTGGCAAAATAAGTTTGGAAGCATTCCCTCTTCCTTCTTTCTGAAAGAGTTTGAGAAGGATTGGTGTTAATTCTTTAAATATTTGGTAGAACTTACCAATGAAGCCATATTGTCCTGGATTTTTCTTGGTTGGGACATTTTTGACTACTGATTCAATCTCCTTACTCATTAGTGGTCTGTTCAGATTTTATATTTCCTCATGATTCAATATTAGTAAAATTTATCCATTTTTTCTAGGTTATATAATTTGTTGGCATATAATTGCTTATAGTAGTCTTTTATGATCCTTTGTATTTTTTTGGTATCAGTTATAATGTCTCCTCTTTAATTTATAATTTTATTTATTTGAATCTTTTTCTTGGTCAGTCTAGCTAAAAGTTTGTCAATTTTGTTTATCTTTTCAAAAAACAACTCTTAATTGATTCTTCTTTTCTGGTCTCTGTTTCATTTATTTCTGCTCTAATCTTTATTTCTTTCCTTCTGCTAACTTTGTACGTAGTTTGTTCTTTCTCTAGCTCTTCGAGGTGTAAAGTTAGGTTGTTTATATGAGAAATTCCTCTCTATTATGCATTTTGGAGCTAAACTGTCCATAAGTTTTCAGAAGGTGCACAAGGGTGCAGTGGTTAGTGCTGGGGAGTGCCTTAATAAAATTGAGAGTAGGCTTACCCTTACAGATACTGTTCACCATCTTTTAGGATGGAAAATCATGGTTTTTCTCATGATAACTACTGTTTTATTAAAAGCGAAGATTCTAGAGAATATTGGAGTGTAAGTTCAAATATTGCTATTGGCATTATCACTTCAATATTCATTTTAAATTGTGTAAGCAGAATATAGATTATTGAGCAACTGCTCAATATTTAACACAAGTTATCTCGTTTAAACCTTAAAAACACTTTTGTGATGTGGACATTAAATACTTCATTTCATAAAGTTAAATAAAAGTCTCAGGGAGGAAAAATAATTTGAGAGGATGGATACAAAGGAGGACTTGAATTCAAACTCATTCTGTTCACACCTCAAACCTGTTTACTTTCCAGTACATTCATTTGAGGTAAAATAAAATGAGGATAATACCTAGCCCAGAAATAGCCCATTGCCAATGTTCTACTCCAGAGGAAATCCAAACTAATATATAAATGTCATGTATTCTGACAAATTGAAAATAATGCATATGCTCCTGACACCAAATGTTCTTTGGAAATTCAGCTTCAACTTGGTGATTTTTCTCGTGTTCCTCTTACCTGGGTCACGGACTAGTCTGGCCTTACGTTGAGGCTGAAACTTTTGTTCCCTGAATTCTCATGTTTTCACGTTCTCAAATGGCTATGTGCCTTTTTTATATTGGTTAATATTGTAATAATCAATTGTCTTTTTATCTTACTCTTTTTTTTTATAGTCAGCTTGTTGTTGCTCTAGATGATTAAGAAGAGGATACATTAGATGAATTAGGAGATGCTGCATGCCCATGATATTGTTAGTTGTCACATCTTTTAAAATCCCATTTGGAGCCACTGGAGCAAGGTTCACTGGAATGAACAAGGTTCTCTGAAGCCTTGGCTTTCAACAGCTGTCCACTTTATGCCAGGAGAATATAAAAACAACTTGAGGGCTTCTTGTTCTCAGAGTTGCTGTGGTGCTAATTGGATGCTAACTTTTAAACTCAGTTATCAGATGATTTATAAGTTAAAGTGTACAAGTCTTATCAGAAGCACTAACAATGACCAAAACATCACTTATGCAAATATAAGTTATGTAGCTTCTGGGCTGGTGATCAGTATTTTTCAAGGTCAGGGAATTGGCTTACTTCGGTAAGGACTGGTGTCCCTTACTTTACTTTCATAGCTACTTCCAGGTTGCACTGCAGAAGAATTTCATTTATTAGGATGGATACTCACAGGTATTAAGGAAATGTGAAATCAGATCACCAAAGAATTGACTAAATCAAGCGGTAGGACAAGTCCCCAGAGTTTAAGTCTTAAATCCTTAGGAAATAAAGAATCTTAGTTTCTTCAACCCTGAGACCACTTCTGGGTTTTAGTCTATTTTTGTCTAATGCTGTACGCCCCTGCATCACCAGTACTATCTTGACTGTGTAGTAACCACCTATCTAATTTCAACTAAAGCCAAGATTCTTAGCTTGCAGCCTGGTTTCCTGTTATTGTTTGGCACTGTCTCTCCTCATGAGGGAGAGCAAAGTTGTATAAGGACCAATTTGAATAGAACTCACCAACGTAATTGTTATCATTTTTCTTTACTTCCTTTTGTGCTGCACACCCAACGGCTTGGTAAATTAACAATATGAGGTTTAGTTGTGGATTTTCTTGCCAGAGTTGTTTGCCATGCAACTATCAATACATACAAGTACTGAACTCTCTTTTTCTTACTAAAATTTCCTTTTTTCATTGAGAAATAGATAAGCTGCAACTATTAAGTGTATTATAGAACAGACAATTACTGAGAAGCAATTTGATTTTTAAAATTAAGCTATAGGGTGAGGGTCAGGCTTTGATTAGACCTCATGAAGTAATATCAGCTACAATATTCAGATGGAACAGGGGTGATTTTTGTTTTTCTTGGGCCACCAGCCTTTGGTACTGGATATAAGATATTATACCCACAGAAGATTAGTCAATGGCAGTTTTAAAATTATAGTAGTTCTTTGCTGCATGAACAGCATTTTAAAAAATGATTTTTGTTCAAAGAGCATTGCTTCCTGAAGATGACAAAAATGAAAAAGTAGCTATCCCTTAATTTCAAGCAGTGTTATCTCAAGCAACAATAGTTCAATGATTTTGTTCTTCTTTCTAATGACCTAAGCCCAGAGTAAATGATTGATAATGTTTGCTTCACAGTTACACCAGTAAAATCTTATCGTGAAATGATCTCTTCATTTTTCATGATAGATTACTTTGAACAAAATCATATTTAGGGAATATCCAATATTTACCAGCATTTTCCAGATATATCTAAATTACAACAAACAGGAGGCACCTCTAGCTGCAAATTGGTATATTTCCATGATAGAAATTTGTTTTCCTTCTTTTTCATAGCCCTTACTCAAATTAGTAAGGGTAAATAACTCTAGAATAGTGATGTCATCATAAAATTATGTGGATTAGTTTTGCATAAGCCCAACCAGTCTTTGGAAAGCAGATATGAAATAGACTTTTGCTGTAGGAATTCATAATAACTTTATTAATTTAGCCAAATGTATGCATTTATATGTGCATATTTATTATACATAAGTGTATACAGTTGAAAGTGATTTTGAAACCCTATTTATCTTATAGACCTAGAGTACTGTAGTTTCTCTAAGTATATAAATTTTAAATATAACTTTATGAATTAAAATAAAATTTTATTTGGAGGCTTTCTTTTTGAAATCTGGAATTCATTTACTGTATAGTTTGGAAAATTTGAACTGTAATATGTTAATATAAATTAATACCAACTTAATTTTAAATAAGTTTTGTGTTCTATTAGTTGTAAGTCACTTTCAAAGATTTACAATGTATAAAATAAGATTTTTGTAGATTGAGCTTCCGTGAAATTTCCTTAAAGTGATTTTTGAGAAACTTTGTTAATAAGTTGCAGTTTATTTATTATAAAACAAGGAGTTAGCTGTTTTCAGGGATTTTATTTTTGGTATTCATATTCTAGAAATAAGTTTTATGGAAACAGGACTTTGTTTCGTTTTGGAAAACACATCACTTGGGCACCTTACAAAAGCTAGCAGCATTGACTCGTTGAGTGCTTTGTATAATACATTTAGTTACAAATCTGATTTATATCAGATACAGATTTATAATTACATAAAACATCACTTTGAAATACTTTGAGTGGAATGTAAAATTCTTTTCTGTAAAAAAAAAAAAAATGGTAGAAAACTATAGAGAGGACAATAAACAAGAACTGAGAGGACATTAAAAACAATTGAGATCGTGAGGTCAAGCTCCTCAGTCCGTCCAGACTGGTTCCAGTCCAGACTGATGTGTGACAGAAGAGCATTATTATTACGCTGTAATGATACTTTGCACCTGAGAACCTCTAAACCCCTCAAAACTGCAAGCTGTTTTGCATGATGTACATGCCAGCCAATGATATGAGGTGGGGAGGGAGGGGTTGTCAACACATAAGTGTCAGAGCACTTATTTTGACATACGTATGTTTATTTTTCCTTTCTTTAAGCTTATTTCTTTTTAGAGAGGTGTCACCAAGTATGGAATGAGAAGTAGGGGAAGCAAAAAAAAAAAAAAAGTAGGCAGAGCAAATATACATAAGCAAATTGAATTAAATAGCAGAAAACCAAACTTTATTCCTTGCTCTAGGATTTAATATGACTTTGAGAGTATATAATCTCTGTGAGAACAATTTGGAAAATAAAAGAATGGTATTCTAGTTTGAATGTATAAAAAAGATTAAGTGTTCTGAACATAATAATAAACTCAGAAAAATAATGAATTTCACTCTGATGTTAATATGCAAGCACCAGGGGGGCTCTAGGAAAAATATAACAATAAAATCAAGTTTCACATTAATTTTGCCGTTAGACAGATTGAACATTGAGTTGCTTATGTCCAACAGCCCTTATATAGGCGAGATCACAGACATAGTCTGAGATGTTAAAATGCTGGAAATCTGTCTTCCCAGGAGGATTTTTGCCAATTAGTTTGAGACTAAAGAATCCTGCCAGGCTTGAGGCTGCCCAGCAAGGTGGAGGATCAGAAACAGGAAAAAAAGAAATATTTTATAAGAGAGAGCTGAAAAATCAGTGACTCAGCTGGCAGCACAAAACTATGCTTGAAAGCAACTTTAGGACTTGGAGGCTTTCATAGTGAATTGCATTATAATTTTAGAGGTCTGTTTGGGGAGATTTGTTATATTCTGACATTAGAAAATTGTGTAAAGATTGTATGATGTGCTTACTCATTATGGTAGCCTGCAATTAGGGAAGAATCTTATCAGCTGCTATGCATTTATTACAGAGCAATTAATGGGACCATGATGGAACAATTTCACAATTTTAAAATCTAGAAAATATTCCAGGATATTTAGACATCTGTAATAATTGATTAGATGAATCTTTGTTTTCTAAGTCTTTATTGGAGATGAAGCATCAAGATAGGTGGGGTAAAAACCTCTATCCAGTAAAAACAAAACCCAAAATACAAATATAACCTTCAAATAATTGAGCAGCTCTAACATATGGACAAGGGTATACACTTTATTTATAGGCCTGAGTTAGCTACACAACTTCTAAAGAAAAAAAAATGAAATACATTTTCTGTCCATTCTTTTTTCATCCCCTTATTTCTAAACTCTTTAGACATAATTTTTTCCCCAAGATATCAGAAGCCCATGCTTGTTGGGTAGAGATGACAGTCTAGTTACTCTTTGAAAACCTGCAAGAATTTGCTTACCTTCATTGGATCTTTTGTCAATTTCCAATTTTTCTATCATATAATTAAAATTATTAATGGCAGGAGTAGTAACTGAATGACAAAGCTAGGAGAATTTAGGAATCATGAATTCACTCTGCAATCATAAGTGAACTGAATTTTCACTGATGCTTTTCACTATTTTCTTACTAAAACTCTTTACTCCCTTGGCCTAGGTGATACTACACTCTTCTAGTTATTCTATTTCTTCTTCGGTAGAAAGCAGATAAGATCTTCAGTGTATTCCCAAAATATCCAGGATACTGCTGAAGATCCTGTAAATATGCAAATAACACCTATTGGGTGATTAACAAACTGTAGAGAGGTGGCCGGTAACGAGGACTAGACCAACACTGATCAAGCAAGAAACCACTTTTAGAATTTTTTCCTGATACAGAGATCAACTTTATGAAACAAAGGTTCAGAACATTTAACTGTTTGGGTATGTATCAGTCAGAGTCCAAGCAGAGAAACAGAATCAATAGGAGATACGTATTAACAATTTATTTAAATGATTTGCCTTACAGAATTGTGAGTGCTGGCTAGTCAAGTCCAGAATCCATAGGGCAGGTTGTCAGGAAGGGCAAGCTGGAACACTCAGGCATGGGCTGAAGCTACTGTCCACAGGAAGAATTCCTACTTCTTCAGGGAAGCCTCAGCTCTGCTTTTAATGTATTTCAACTTATTGAATCAGGCCCACGCAAATTATCTGGGTTAATCTCCCTTACTTAAAGTCAACTAGTTATAGAATTGAATCACATCTGTTAAAATATGTTCAAAACAACACCTAGTTCAGTGTTTGGTTGAATAACTGAGAACTGCAACCTGGCCACACTGACACATGAAATGGACACACAGGTAATTCTCAAGAGGACTTTCTGGCATAGAAAAAGAGGAAACCTTTGGATTTAGTAAGATTTGGGCATTAACTCAAACTTTACGTGTTATTACCTGTGGGATCCTGAGTACATTACAAAACTATTGTGTTCTTTATTTCTAAAATTTGACATGTTCTTGTTAACGGATTTTATCATTACCAAAATGGAGATAGTTTAACACTTCCTGGCATATAGTCAGTACTCTTGGGTGTTCGTTCCTCCTACCCCTAGAAATCATATCTTATGGTGAGTACAGTATTGTTTCCAAATAACAGTGTTTTATACAATTTTATACAAGTAAGAAAAGAAAACAGTAGCAAAAGCAATGACACAAAGGTGGTAAAATATATCACAGTTACTATAAAGGTACATTCTCAAGGCTGTTAGAGTGAGACCTAAAATTGCTGTCTTAGTGAACAGTTTTTTAAAAATTATTTATTTATTTATTTATTTATTTATTTATTTATATTTATTTTTGGCTGTGTTGGGTCTTTGTTTCTGTGCGAGGGCTTCCTCTAGTTGAGGCGAGTGGGGTCCACTCTTCATCGCGGTGCGCGGGCCTCTCACCGTCGTGGCCTCTCTTGTTGCGGAGCACAGGCTCCAGACGCGCAGGCTCAGTAATTGTGGCTCACGGGCCTAGTTGCTCCGCGGCATGTGGGATCTTCCCAGACCAGGGCTCGAACCCGTGTCCCCTGCATTGGCAGGCAGATTCCCAACCACTGCGCCACCAGGGAAGCCCTAGTGAACAGTTTTGACACCTTGGCACATCAATTGTTTTGAACTCGGCTTACTCACCTATAAAATGGGGAAATAAATACTTGCTCTCCTTACTTTGTTGAGTAGTTATGAAGAACAAATAAAAATGCATATGGATGGACTTTGTAAACTACAAAAATAATTATTATATTGGTCACTGATTCTTATCCTTCCTCTTTTGAGTAGATATAAGGAAACATTTTCATGCTTCTTTAAAAGATTTGGAAGATCATAGGGTTTGTTTTTTTTAAACCAATAAAGTGAGGCAGAAGAAAACCCCAAAACTTCTCAGCTATTATAAAAACTAATTTCTTAAGGCTGAGAGAGAAAATAAGAAGTAATTAAGATATTATGGTATTTTACCAGGCTTTACAAAAATTATTTTAAAACAATTTATCTTAGCAAATGGTGCAGCTAAGTAAGTTTAAAATTCTATCATCGGGCTTCCCTGGTGGCGCAGTGGTTAAGAATCCCTCTGCCAATGCAGGGCACACGGGTTCGAGCCCTGGTCCGGGAAGATCCCACAAGCCACAGTGCAACTAAGCCCGTGTGCCACAACTACTGAAGCCGGCGCACCTAGAGCCCGTGCTCCACGCAGGAGAAGCCACCGCAATGAGAAGCCCACGCACCTCAACGAAGAGTAGCCCCCACTCGCCGCAACTAGAGAAAGCCTGCGCGCAGCAAGGAAGACCCAACGCAGCCAAAAATAAATAAATTAAAAAAAAATTCTATTATGACACAGAACTCAGTCTGAACAGGTTATGAAAATTTGAAGTTATCAGCAATTTGCTTCTGTGTTAGTATAATTAAAGAGTAATTTCCCTGTGCTTTCTAAACAGGAAATTTTTATAAATATGAAGTTTGTGCATGTATATATTCCAGTTATCTATTGCTTGGTAACAAACTATCTTGGTAGTGGTGTCAGAAAAAACAGTTTTTTTATGCTCATGGATTCTGTGGAACAGGAATTCAGGCAAGTCACAGTAATGATATCATGTCTCTTTTCCATAATATTTGGAACCTCAGCTGGGAAGAATAGAATGGGGGTGACTTGAGCAACTAGGAGCTGCAAACACATGGAGGCTTGGCACACTTCTGAGATATTTCAAAGACTGGGCTCAGCTGGGACTATAATACATTACCTCTCCATGTGGCTTTGGCTTCCTTACAGTGTGAATATGTGTAATATTTATATAAGAACACATACTGAGTATATATTATATATACATATACATATAGTTTTCTCCATGAATTAGATAAGTAGAAAAGAAAAATTGGGAATATAAGATTGTTGCTACCTTATACTATGTATCAGAAGAGATAAGGGACTATGATGTAGGATCAGAATGTGATGTATTCTCTCTCAGAATATTACATATTTTCTAATAAGCTCCTACATATCCCTTTGGTCTGGAAGACTGAGCACATATGCAAAACCAGGCCCACACTCAGGAGAGACTGGAGATAGACTTAACCATCTACTTGTTCTGGACTGAAAGTGCAACTTTGCCTACCAGAAAGCAAAAGTCAGAGTAAATTTGTCAACTGTTGAAAGTTGGAAAGCATTTCCCAGTGTATGCACATATTCATTAGCAAAGAGTTAAAACTTAACTGCCTCAAAGAGTTTAAGCATATCCTCTTACCAATTATTGGCTGACCACTAAGCTATGTTGATCCAGGTGCAACTCCTAAGAAATCATGGTTAAAAATAAAAATACAACACCACAGAAGAGGTAGACATTATTGTATTAGTCCTGACAAGTAAATGAACAAATAAAATAAAGACAAGAAAAAAATAGCAACAACAGAGAAATCAGAATCCAGAATTGCCATGATATAGTCTCTAATGTGTCCAGTTTTCAATATAATTATGCTACATGAAAAGAAATAGGAAAGTATAACCCATACACAGGAGAAAGGCAGAAATAATAATGACACATCAAGTAACAATATCAATAAGGAAATATAAATCCTCTTTTCCTCTTAACGTCTGTAGGATCTGTAGTAATATCCAAACTTTCTTTCTTCATGTTAGTAATTGTTTTTTATTTTCCTCTTTTTTTCCCCTTGATTAGTTTTGCTGGTGGTTTATCAATTTTGTTTGTTCGTTTGTTTAAAAAAAAAAAACAACTTTTCGCTTTGTAATTTTCTCCACTGTGTGTTTCTATTTCATTCATTTCTTCTTATTAAATATTTATTTTGATATCTTGTATCAAATATTTTTCTATGTACTTTGATTTAATTTGTTCTGGTTCTTCTAGCTTCTTAAGGTGAAAATGTAGATAATTTCATAAATTTCTCTCTATGTGCTGCCCTAGTTCCATCCCACAGATTTGTGTATATTGTGTTTTTATTATCATTCAGTTTGAAAAATTTTAAATTCCTCTTGAGATTTTTTTCTTTGACCCATGGGTTATTTAGAGGTATTTTTAATAAGTATCTAAACTTTTTGGGATTTTACAAGTATCTAATATTTATTGATTTCCACTTAAAGTTCATTGCAGTCAGAGAATATATTTTGTAAGGTATCAATTGTTTGACATTTTTGAGATCTACTTTGTGGATCAGCATGTGATTTATCTTGGCAAGTAGTACATGTATGCTGAAAAAAATAGATTTATTGCAGTTGGGTTTTTTTTTTTCCTAACAGTTGTTTGGTGTTGTGTTTTTTGTTTTTGCTTCATTAATTTTTGTGCTTTTCTATTAAATGCATATGCATTTAGGATGTTTGTTTTTCTGGTGATGGTTCCTTTTAATATTATATATTGTCCCTCTTACTATCTTGTAAAATTCTTTGCCTTGAAATCTACTTTGTCCGATGTTAACTTAGACATGCCAGTTTTCTTGTGGTTAATGTTTGCATGTTATAACTTTTCTATCATTTACTTTTAACCTGTCTTTGTCTTTAAAATGCATTTCTTCTAGAAAGCTTATGGCTTTGCAATAAACTGATTTTTCTAAGGACACTAGAGTCCAGAGTATAAGATGAAGGGCCTGCTCCAAACCCATGAAAAGTGAATTTGTTTTCAGGGATTGTTTCAAGGTTTCTTTTCATTCTTGAAATGAATCAGGAGTGGGAAAATTGTTTCAGCAGTATATTTAATAGAAGATTGAGGAGAAGAAGATAAGTGTCAGAACATCTCTATCAAATTTACTGGAAGTAGTGATGAGTTCATGGTCAGAGATATGGAATATTTGGATAACTGAAATAATTCTCCCAACTCCCTGGAACTATTCACAATAGTTTGGAGGATTGGAAGTAGCTCAATGGCTTTATTAATTACTTAGAATATAGTTTACTTAAAGAGGTAGAGTATATAGTGTTATTTATGCTCTCATTTCCTGCATAAGCACTTATTTCTATTTTGATTCATTTAAATATCAATATTGTTTTCATGCTGGAAAGTCACGAGAAAGCACAGCTGTCATATTCACAAGATTTTTACCTTAGGAATTGGGGGTTATTCTAAAGTAAATTATTTTATTTATTATTTTCTTCAAGTGATCTTGGTAAACTAAGAATCTTTCAAATATTAATCCTAGTTTATTTTTTAAAGACCCATTTATTAGACATATAAATATCAAAAGTGGTATGGTTTCTGATTTGTTCTCAGTTTATTTGTCATTAATTTTTTTTTTTAATGTGTAAGGCATACACAACTCTAACTTTGTAAAAAAAAAAAAAAAAAAGGAGGGGGAATCAATAGTTAGAAGAGGCAGGTCTTAAAGATCACTCTATTTAGCATTAAGTAAATCTGAGGTGTCGTATAAAAACTTGTTTATTTGACCAAGTTTAATATTCATTAAATAAAATGGAAAGTTTTAGTTCTTTTACAGTTTTTTTTTTTTAACTGTAAACACCATTTGTGCCTTATTAATCAGAGTTTTTCAGATCTAGAACATTACTTGTTATATGCTACCTTGTCATTTATCTGCAACCTGGGACCACTTATATTCAGCTGCACCTGTGAGGTTGTCTAGCACATAGTGGATGTGTGAGTTTTCATTGATGAACACACGCAAACAAGCACACATAAATTCATGACTAGTTCCCCTTGTTGCCATTAGTTGATAGGCAAATAACACCTTGGAGCAAAGTAATGACAGTTGATGTGACAGAAAGCACTTTGGATGACAGGAAGAAATTTAGAGGTATTTACCTGTGGTGGATTGAAGATCAGTGAATTGGACTACTTAATTTCTCAAAGACATTAAAAAACTACACTAGATCAAGGATTTTCTTTGTTTAGGAGAAATTTAAAGGCGTTTTAAATAATGTGATTCATCTATTTGCTCTATTTGGGTTATTATTTTTAATAGATTCACAGACACATTTGGATCACAGATTTGACTGAATTACCCTAACCATACATTGATATTGCTCTAATATAGCTACTTAAAATGTGAATTTTAGAAAATTCTATGTCAAGGAGAATCTTTCAATTTTTAACCACTCAGTTAATTAACTAGTGAATTGGCTAGACCCTTACCAATGCAGGATCAATCATTCTGGAGTAAGAATCTCTCATTATAATGTACAAATGCTTATACATGTAACCAAGCAAGTAAAAAAAAAATGTTATTTGTAGAATCTAGGTAGGAGATATATAGATATACAATGTATAACTCTTTCAACTTCTCTGAACATGCAAAAATTTTCATAAAATATTAAAATAATTGGGTCTCATTTCTTATAAATTCCATAAATATCACACAATAGATAAACTCTTCACAAAACTCCACTAGTCTGTATTCTAATACCTATGGAAATCTTGTCTAAAAAATATAGCTATTTAATTCTTATGTCTAGTTTCTGTCATTCTGTCCAATGAGTATATGTTACCAAAAATAATTCTGTTACCAGTTCCAAAATGGAATATCCTTTCATACCTAAACCAACACAAATATGTAATTGTTGAATGGTTTTGGAAGAGGCATATACTTTATGTTACCAATTATTATGGGTAATTTTCAAGCAGGGTGTATTTCTCATAAATTAGTGACATAAGATGGGTCTCCCCCTCCCATTTCGTTGCATGCTGGATGACATTTCAGTTGAGTCCTATATTTATGTTCCTTTTTTATTTTAATTTTTTTTACCATATAATATTTTAAGTTTAATCAAAAGTCAACTTAGAAAGGCCATTCTGCCTAAGGGATATTTTTCCATTAAGTATTATGACACATTGGTGGCCTTGAGGGATTATTGGTTTTTGAAGAAATATTAACAGCTGGAAATTTGCATTTTAATACAGTTCTCCTCAGCTACTCAAGCAATTTTATTTTTAAGACATGTGACAGTTTTCAAAGCTTTAGTTCTAAAGCTTTAGCTCTAGTCAAGTAGAGCTAGCATAATTTTATTACAAATAACTAAGTTTCTAATAGCTTTTTTTTTTCATCTAAAAATTTTGGTTTGAGATGTCAGGGAAATCAACACCCAAATTTTATATCTTCACTAAAACAAAACTTGATAATTGAAACAAGTGAGGAGGAATTCTTTTTAAGCCTCTACTTTCAAAAATTGAGGAATAAGAAAATAGAACATCTAATTAGATTTTTCTGATTAGTAGTTAAAAATGAATGTGACACAAAGCAACCCTTCACAACAGTTGTTTCAGTCTAACTAGGTGGTGTCTGTGGGGGAAATGATTCCTAGGACAGCAGAAGACGCTGTGAAATGGGAACAGAATCCATCCCCCTTGATCCTGGTATTAAATACGTACACCGAATTGCTATTGAAATTAATTGAGGATTTTGAGTCAGGATCAAGTGACTTATCGTCACGTAAAATGGTGGCAGTGAATAGAAGTGAATGGTAGTCTTAACAATTACAAATGAATTTTTCTTCTAAAAATGAATAAGTGACTAAATACCTTAAGATGGTGTGACAGGAACAATGATTCCTCTTTTCACTTTCAATATGAAATGAAAATTTGATTTGTTAGTCAAGTCTAGACATCTGAAATGACAGGACCACGGCATTGGACAATTGCTCATTTGCTAATGACTAAATCAAATCACCAAGGTTTTGTGTCTTCAACACATTGTAGTATATACAATGCCATTCTGGAAGAATGAAAGACTGGAGAAGGGAAAGTAGCAAAAGGGTACCTGCATTTCTAGCAAATGGATGTGTGCAGTTCTTACAATATTTAGTGTTATCACTATTATAAATGTTTTTCAGAGAAGTCTTACTCTGCATGTGTTGTCACCTAATAAATCACTATGTTTGCATCCAGCAACCTTTTTTAAGTTCACCCGTATTTAGTCATTTTCTTTAATATTTAACACTTTGTCAAGACAGGAAAAAAGTATGTAAACATGAGGTAGCCCTGGTAAACAAAGAGGTTTTCTTCTGTGGGTAATCTTGGTTTCTCTTAGCTTTTGTGCGTATTAATTTGCATTTCTAATAAAACTATAAGCCACATGGATAGTTATAGTTCCCAGGCATGTTTTGAGTGGTGCCTACAGTATTTTTGCTAGGTGCTATTAAAAAACAATATAACAAAGAGCTAGACCCCTATTCAAAAACACAAGGTAGTTGAAATAGATCCCTTTCCCCTGGATATAGAGAAATAATTTCTTTTCCAACTTGATTCAAGTCAGAGCAAGTTTTTAGGTCTAAATTAAGTGACTATCTGGCTCTATCACCTACATTCTGATGCTAGAGGATCTGGCTAGTGATGTCTATTGATAGAATTTTCATGAACAGTGTCAAATATAAAAATAAAAACCAATCTATGACAAAAAATTTTATTTGCTTATGGGATATTTACTTACAATACTTTTAGAACACCACACAATCGATGGTATTATGTGTTGTACTATGACTTTGAGTACCTTAACAGAATTTTGGTGTATTTGAAAAGGCTTGTGCCTTGGAATTATATATAAATAAGTTTATATTATCTTTATGTCCTTGTAACACAGTGATATGGTTAAGTAATTTACGACTCTCAGTTTACTCATCTCTAAAATGGTGATTACTCAGGCTTCCACTCAAGGGAAGAGAATAGACTGAAGAAGATAAAGACAACATAGCACTTTGTAATTGGCATGGAAAATATGCTCAGTAAATACTGATTACTCATCTCCCTTTGCTTCCAGGAAATATATCTTTATTTGTTTTCACAGTTCCTCAAGGAACTGTGAAAGGGCAAAGGACATTTGCACAGTACTGATTTACTTGTAAAAATGCTAGGGCAAAAGTTCTGAGTCTTTGACTATTAGGAGACAAGCATTCTTTGTTTTAAGGAAATTGCAGGGATAAGAAAAATGAACTCTGAACGTTCTTTCCAACTTAAGCTCCTGCAACTGTCCTGGCTGCCTTCTGCCCCAAGTCACAATCATACCAGCACAAAATCGTCCCATCAACCCATGGGTTTCTCATACATTTTCTTTCTTTGGTGTTTCTTCTCTTTTGTTTATCTGTGGTTGATCTTGGGGGAAGGGGAACCATAATTCTTTTTTTTTTTTTTTTTAGAAATTTCATGTAATATCTGAAACATTTATATTAATATATTTCCATACAAATAACCCAATGAAAGTTTAGTATTAGTTGTTTTGTTTGTTTTTTTTATACTGCAGGTTCTTATTAGTCATCAATTTTATACACATCAGTGTACACATGTCAATCCCAATCGCCCAATTCAGCACACCACCATCCCCATCCCACCACAGTTTTCCCCCCTTGGTGTCCATATGTCTGTTCTCTACATCTGTGTCTCAACTTCTGCCCTGCAAACCAGCTCATCTGTACCATTTTTCTAGGTTCCACATACATGCATTAATATACGATATTTTTTTTTCTCTTTCTGACTTACTTCACTCTGTATGACAGTCTCTAGATCTATCCACGTCTCAGGAGATGACTCAATTTCGTTCCTTTTTATGGCTGAGTAATATTCCATTGTACATATGTACCACATCTTCTTTAACCATTTATCTGTCGATGGGCATTTAGGTTGCTTCCATGACCTGGCTATTGTAAATAGTGCTGCAATGAACATTGGGGTGCATGTGTCTTTTTGAATTATGGTTTTCTCTGGGTATACACCCAGTAGTGGGATTGCTGGATCATATGGTAAATCTATTTTTAGTTTTTTAAGGAACCTCCATACTGTTCTCCATAGTGGCTGTATGAATTTACATTCCCACCAACAGTGCAGGAGGGTTCCCTTTTCTCCACACCCTCTCCAGCATTTATTGTTTGTAGATTTTCTGATGATGCCCATTCTAACTGGTGTGAGGTGATACCTCATTGTAGTTTTGATTTGCATTTCTCTAATAATTAGTGATGTTGAGCATCTTTTCATGTGCTTCTTGGCCATCTGTATGTCTTCTTTGGAGAAATGTCTATTTAGGTCTTCTGCCCATTTTTGGATTGGGTTGTTTGTTTCTTTACTAGTGAGCTGAATGAGCTGTTTATATATTTTGGAGATTAATCCTTTGTCCGTTGATTCGTTTGCAAATATTTTCTCCCATTCTGAGGGTTGTCTTTTTGTCTTGTTTATGGTTTCCTTTGCTGTGCAAAAGCTTTGAAGTTTCATTAGGTCCCATTTGTTTATTTTTGTTTTTATTTCCATTACTCTAGGAGGTGGATCAAAAAAGATCTTGCTGTGATTGATGTCAAAGAGTGTTCTTCCTATGTTTTCCTCTAAGAGTTTTATAATGTCCAGTCTTACATTTAGATCTCTAATCCATTTTGAGTTTATTTTTGTGTATGGTGTTAGGGAGTGTTCTAATTTCATTCTTTTACATGTAGCTGTCCAGTTTTCCCAGCACCACTTATTGAAGAGACTGTCTTTTCTCCATTGTATATCTTTGCCTCCTTTGTCATAGATTAGTTGACCATAGGTGCATGGGTTTATCTCTGGGCTTTCTATCTTGTTCCATTGATCTGTGTTTCTGTTTTTGTGCCAGTACCATATTGTCTTGATTACTGTAGCTTTGTAGTATAGTCTGAAGTCACGGAGTCTGATTCCTCCAGCTCCGTTTTTTTCCCTCAAGACTGCTTTGGCTACTCGGGGTCTTTTGTGTCTCCATACAAGTTTTAAGATGATTTGTTCTAGTTCCGTAAAAAATGCCATTGGTAATTTGATAGGGATTGCATTGAATCTGTAGATTGCTTTGGGTAGTATAGTCATTTTCACAATATTGATTCTTCCAATCCAAGAACATGGTATATCTCTCCATCTGTTTGTATCATCTTTAATTTCTTTCATCAGTGTCTTATAGTTTTCTGCATACAGGTCTTTCGTCTCCTTAGGTAGCTTTATTCCTAGATATTTTATTCTTTTTGTTGCAATGGTAAATGGGAGTGTTTCCATAATTTCTCTTTCAGATTTTTCACCATTGGTGTATAGGAATGCAAGAGATTTCTGTGCGTTAATTTTGTATCCTGCAACTTTACCATATTCATTGATTAGCTCTAGTAGTTTTCTGGTGGCATTTTTAGGATTCTCTATAGTATCATGTCATCTGCAAAAAGTGACAGTTTTACTTCTTCTTTTCCAATTTGTATTCCTTTTATTTCTTTTTCTTCTCTGATTGCTGTGGCTAGGACTTCCAAAACTATGTTGAATAATAGTGGTGAGAGTGGACATCCTTGTCTCGTTCCTGATCTTAGTGGAAATGGTTTCAGTTTTTCACCATTGAGGACGATGTTGGCTGTGGGTTTGTCATATATGGCCTTTATTATGTTGAGGTAGGTTCCCTCTATGCCCACTTTCTGGAGACTTTTTATCATAAGTGGGTGTTGAATTTTGTCAAAAGCTTTTTCTGCATCTATTGAGATGATCATATGGTTTTTATTCTTCAATTTGTTAATATGGTGTATCACATTGATTTGCGTATATTGAAGAATCCTTGCATCCCTGGGATAAATCCCACTTGATCGTGGTGTATGATCCTTTTAATGTGTTGTTGGATTCTGTTTGCCAGTATTTTGTTGAGGATTTTTGCATCTATATTCGTCAGTGATACTGGTCTGTAATTTTCTTTTTTTGTAGTATCTTTGTCTGGTTTTGGTATCAGGGTGATGGTGGCCTCATAGAATGAGTTTGGGAGTGTTCCCTCCTCTGCAATTTTTTGGAAGAGTTTGAGAAGGATGGGTGTTAGCTCTTCCGTAAATGTTCGATAGAATTCACCTGTGAAGCCATCTGGTCCTGGACTTTTGTTGGAAGATTTTTAATCACAGTTTCAATTTCATTACTTGTGATTGGTCTGTTCATATTTTCTGTTTCTTCCTGCTTCGGTCTGGGAAGGTTATACCTTTCTAAGAATTTGTCCATTTCTTCCAGGTTGTCCATTTTACTGGCATAGAGTTGCTTGTAGTAGTCTCTTAGGATGTTTTGTATTTCTGCGGTGTCTGTTGTAACTTCTCCTTTTTCATTTCTAATTTTATTGATTTGAGTCCTCTCCGTCTTTTTCTTGATGAGTCTGGCTAATGGTTTATCAATTTTGTTTATCTTCTCAAAGAACCAGCTTTTAGTTTTATTGATCTTTGCTATTGTTTTCTTTGTTTCTATTTCATTTATTTCCACTCTGATCTTTATGATTTCTTTCCTTCTGCTAACTTTGGGTTTTGTTTGTTCTTCTTTCTCTAGTTGCTTTAGGTGTAAGGTTAGATTGTTTACTTGAGATTTTTCTTGTTTCTTTAGGTAGGCTTGTATAGCTATAAGCTTCCCTCTTAGAACTGCTTTTGCTGCATCCCATAGGTTTTGGATCGTCGTGTTTTCATTGTCATTTGTCTCTAGGTATTTTTTAATTTCCTCTTTGATTTCTTCAGTGATTTCTTGGTTATTTATTAACGTATTGTTTAGCCTCCATGTGTTTGTGTTTTTTTCCCTGTAATTGATTTCTAATCTCATAGCGTTGTGGTCAGAAAAGATGCTTGATATGATTTCAATTTTCTTAAATTTACTGAGGCTTGATTTGTGACCCAAGATGTGATCTATCCTGGAGAATATTCCGTGTGCACTTGAGAAGAAAGTGTAATCTGCTGTTTTTGGATGGACTGTCCTATAAATATCAATTAAATCTATCTGA
Organism: Balaenoptera acutorostrata; assembly: GCF_949987535.1. Taxonomy (NCBI): domain Eukaryota; kingdom Metazoa; phylum Chordata; class Mammalia; order Artiodactyla; family Balaenopteridae; genus Balaenoptera; species Balaenoptera acutorostrata. The sequence continues at coordinate 64,342,155 of NC_080070.1, forward strand.
TCTATTGTGTCATTTAAAGCTTCTGTTTCCTTATTTATTTTCATTTTGGATGATCTGTCCATTGGTGTAAGTGAGGTGTTAAAGTCCCCCACTATTAATGTATTACTGTTGATTTCCTCTTTTATAGCTGTTAGCAGTTGCCTTATGTATTGAGGTGCTCCTATGTTGGGTGCATATATATTTATAATTGTTATATCTTCTTGGATTGATCCCTTGATCATTATGTAGTGTCCTTCCTTGTCTCTTGTAACATTCTTTATTTTAAAGTCTATTTTATCTGAAATGAGTATAGCTACTCCAGCTTTCTTTTGATTTCCATTTGTATGGCATATCTTTTTCCATCCCCTCACTTTCAGTCTGTATGTGTCCCTAGGTCTGAAGTGGGTCTCTTGTAGACAGCATATATATGGGTCTTGTCTTTGTATCCATTCAGCAAGCCTGTGTCTTTTGGTTGGAGCATTTAATCCATTCACGTTTAAGGTAATTATCGATATGTATGTTCCTATGACCATTTTCTTAATTGTTTTGGTTTGTTTTTGTAGGTCCTTTTCTTCTGTTGTGTTTCCCACTTAGAGAAGTTCCTTTAGCATTTGTTGTAGAGCTGGTTTGGTGGTGCTGAATTCTCTTAACTTTTGCTTGTCTGTAAAGGTTTTGATTTCTCCATCGAATCTGAATGAGATCCTTGCTGGGTAGAGTAATCTTGCTTGTAGGTTCTTCCCTTTCATCACTTTAAGTATATCATGCCACTCCCTTCTGGCTTGTAGAGTTTCTGCTGAGAAATCAGCTGTTAGCCTTATGGGAGTTCCCTTGTATGTTATTTGTCATTTTTCCCTTGCTGCTTTCAATAATTTTTCTTTGTCTTTAATTTTTGCCAATTTGATTACTATGTGTCTCGGTGTGTTTCTCCTTGGGTTTATCCTGTATGGGACTCGCTGTGCTTCCTGGACTTGGGTGGCTATTTCCTTTCCCATGTTAGGGAAGTTTTCGATGATAATCTCTTCAAATATTTTCTCGAGTCCTTTCTCTCTCTCTTCTCCTTCTGGGACCCCTATAATGTGAATGTTGTTGCATTTAATGTTGTCCCAGAGGTCTCTTAGGCTGTCTTCATTTCTTTTCATTCTCTTTTCTTTAGTCTGTTCTGCAGCAGTGAATTCCACCATTCTGTCTCCCAGGTCAGTTATCCGTCCTTCTGCCTCAGTTATTCTGCTATTGATTCCGTCTAGTGTATTTTTCATTTCAGTTATTGTATTGTTCATCTCTGTTTGTTTGTTCTTTAATTCTTCTAGGTCTTTATTAAACATTTCTTGCATCTTCTCGATCTTTGCCTGCATTCTTATTCTGAGGTCCTGGATCATCTTCACTATCATTATTCTGAATTGTTTTTCTGGAAGGTTGCCTATCTCCACTTCATTTAGTTGTTTTTCTGAGGTTTTGTCTTGTTCCTTCATCTGGTACATAGCCCTCTGTCTTTTCATCTTGTCTATCTTTCTGTGAATGTGGTTTTTGTTCCACAGGCTGCAGGATTATAGTTTTTCTTGCTTCTGCTGTCTGCCCTCTGGTGGTTGAGGCTATCTAAGAGGCTTGATGGGAGGCTCTGGTGGTGGTCAGAGCTCAGTAAAACTTTAATCCACTTGACTGTTGATGGGTGGGGCTGGGTTCCCTCCCTGTTGGTTGTTTTGCCTGAGGCAACCCAACACTGGAGCCTACCTGGGCTCTTTGGTGGGGCTAATGACAGACTCTGGGAGGGCTCATGCCAAGGAGTACTTCCCAGAACTTTTGCTACCAATGTCCTCATCCCCATGGTGAAACAAAGCCACCCCCCACCTCTGCCGGAGACCTTCCAACACTAGCAGGTAGGTCTGGTTCAGTCTCTCCCGGGGTCACTGCTCCTTCCCCTGGGTCCCGATGTGCACACTATTTTGTGTGCGCCCTCCAAGAGTGGGGTCTCTGTTTCCCCCAGTCCTCTTGAAGTCCTGCAGTCAATTCCCACTAGGCTTCAAAGTCTGATTCTCTATGAATTCCTGCTCCTGTTGCCGGACCCCCAGGTTGGCAAGCCTAACGTGGAGCTCAGAACCTTCACTCCAGTGGGCGGACTTCTGTGGTTTAAGTGTTTGCCAGTCTGTGAGTCACCCACCCACCAGTTATGGGATTTGATTTTACTCTGATTGCGCCCCTCCTACCATCTCATTGTGGCTTCTTCTTTGTCTTTTGATGTGGGGTATCTTTTTTGGTGAGTTCCATTGTCTTCCTATCGATGATTGTCCAGCAGCTAGTTGTGATTCTGGTGTTCTAGCAAGAGGGAGTGAGAGCACGTCCTTCTACTCTGCCATCAGGAACCATAATTCTTGATAGTGCTGGTTCAACATTTGGTTTAAAAAAAAAAGTAACAAGAATCAAACCATGGGGGCTACCAAGCACTGTGGTAGGTGCTGGGTGTAAATTGGTGAACAAAACAGGTAAGATTTTTTACTTATCAGTGAAGTAACAGACTTTAAACAAATAAATGTGCAAATAAATATGTGATTCTGATGAGGAAAAAACGTATTATTTGAGAGAGAAAATGGTGTTTATGAGAATAGAGAGACAAATAAGAGCTAACCAGGTAAAATGGGTTTTGTGGTTGCTTGAGCAGGTGGTATGGCAGAATATTCCAGGCAGAGGGAAAAGCATGTGTGAAGACTTAGTGGTAGGAAAGACCTTGGTTTATTTAAAGATCAGAATGAGAACCACTCTAGCTAATGCATAAAGCACATGTATAGCCCATGAGAACGCAGATTCCCCCGTCTTTTTCACTATTGAATCCAGTACCTAGAATAACACCTCTTACATACATGGCCTCCAGAATTATTTGTCGAATAAATGAATTCCTATTTAGTGGCCTTCTAACAGGTGACAGAGTGTTTAGCAAGCTCTTGTTTCAGGTTTTACAATTTTATTCCAGCCTCTAATTCCATGAAGTACTCAAAGATATCTTTACGGTATTTTAACAGATATCTTGGTTGGTATTCGTTCTTCTTTAGATGCATGAGTGTGGGGGCATGTATAATTTTTTTGACAATTTGGGAAATTGTATCCCTTAGTATTAATGTTAGGACAGGCACATTGTCCATGTGTATGTGTCTAGAAGTTCCAATATAAAGTATTTTAAAGAGTCACAAATAGCGTTTTTAAAAAATATGTCTTCAGTAAAATGTTGGATAAGTAGTAAGACAGAAGGACAACTTTCATCCAAGGAGCAGTAATGAGAGGCACACCAGGTTGGGAGTCAGGCAGAGCGGAGGCTGGTCTCTGCTTTGCTAGTAGTAGCTGTGTAGGCCTAGGTAAATTAGTTAACCCTTTGTGTGGCCCAGCTTCCTAATCTCTGAAATAAGTCTAAACATAATAAGAATTCAATTAAAGAGTGAATGAATTCCATCTGAGATATGTCAGAAATGGCTGGTAAGGAAGGCCAGAAGAATCCCAGATAGATGTGACAAAGTCCTTCCCCAAGAGTCATAGTCAGGCAGACTCTTAGGAAGTGACTACAGTCTTATTTTCATCCAGGAGGAACCTATGTGGTTTCCATGTGCATATTAAACTAGACATAAGAGTAATAAGTGTTGCTACATGTACATATAACAGTAAAGATAGAAGAGAAAAAATGTCTACAAGCAAACATAAGGCCTCAGAAAATAAAGCCCAGGGGTACATGAAGTAGTAAGGAAAAATGACCCACATATTTGTATAGACTCTAAAGCCAGTTCTGTATAACATAATAAAATAGATGTACATTACGAAAACTTTAGTCATTCAATAACCATTCAACCTAAAAATATAAACTCTCTGCCTTCCAGGAGTTCTCAGTGCAGTGGGAGGAAGAAATGTTTTAAGAAAATTTTTAGAAAGGTGAGAGATTTTCATGTTCACACGAATGAGGAAAAAGTGCTTCATCTTGCTTAGAGAGGTCAGGCAGGGCTTCTGGGGCAGGTGACATTTGTGCAAGATTGAATGGGTCCTGATCTGAAAAACTACTGACAGATCCTCGGTGATAAACCTGATAAACTCCTTCACAATTGTGATTTGTTTCTCCAGCTAAGCCACTTAAGTATGACCTAAAATTTCTGTCTTCATATATCCCTCTGACGCCTTTTAATCTCTGTTTGCAAAACATGCTTGGGATCTTTGGACTAAAACTCACTTGTTAAGAGCAAAATACGCCATCATAAACTTATTCATTTGTGTTTCTTATGTTCTTCTTACTTGCCTTTTAATGACCTCAACCAACTTATTTTATTATTGAGAAAAATGATGTTGCTGTCAATGTGAGGATCAAAGGGAAAACGCCATCATATATTTTTTTGTTTTCTCTTCGAAATTTTTAGGTTAAAAATAAAATGAAATGAAGTTGGCATCAAAGTACTAGCCCTTTTGCAAATTGATTTAAAAGTATTAGACCTGCTTGAAGAAGAAATGTCATTTTAAGTGTCAAACCGTTTCTATAAAATGAGCCAATAGAATTTGCCACAGCGAGATGCAACACTAATTCATCATTTATTTAACAGCAGTATGTGAGTTAGCAGATTAATGGAAAGAAATGGAGGAGAACTTGAGACATGGGACAACACTTATGGGGAAAATAAAACAAAAAAAAACCCTCTGTAGTTCATAATATAGCCCTTAAATTGTACCCTGTGAGCCAAGGACTCAGAGGTGTTAACCAGACAGTTTCACACTGGTTCTAGGTACCACTTAGTAACAGTAACGACTGTTTAAGTTTCATTTTATATATCACTATAGGATCAATGTGCATTTGCAGTTTGAATTTATATGTAAATGATTTTTCTATGTATAAAATATTGTCACACATTTTACTTTCTTTTATGACAATCATGTAGAGTAAGATTTAGACTCACTCTCTAGGTGAGGACCCTGACTTTTAGAAAGAGTTAAGTAGTTCTGTGTCACACGGTGCTATAGGTAAGTGTAATACATACATATATGTAGGGAATGGTTGTCATTGCTCTAGTGAAGAATGTAGACAATGTCCATGTTCTTGTGGAGCTTATATTTGAGTGTGCTCCTATGGTGGAGGGAGAAAAAAGCACAAATGAATAAATAGGGTAATTGCATATAGTGATAAATGCTATAAGAGGGAGGGGGGTATATGCCTAAAATAAGTGGTTAGGGAGGTTCCCTCCGAGGAGGTGATGTTTGAACTGGGAAGGGTCAGCCAACATCTGGGTGGTAGTGTTCTGGGTGAAAATCTGTATGAGGAGATACTGCAGCATTACTTTTGTACCAAGTAGATCATGACATAGTGAAAACACTCTGTTTGAGGTCTCCATAGCGCATAACTGCTTTTGAATGTTTGGTGTGGGCACTGCCTTTCAAAACTATGTTTAATCAGTTATTTCCTATATACATGCTCTTTAGTGTTTCAGAATGTCCTTGCAACTCTGACAATAATTCTAAGGGTAAGTTTAGGTCCAGTCTGAGCTTTCTTTCTTTAGAAAAATTCTTATATTCTCTGGCAGTTATAATACACCATGAATATTAAATTAAAATCAATTGCACACTTATCCTACTCTAGGGGTAAAAAGCATAAGCTAACTTAGAATTAACTTCCACTTTAAAAAAATAACTTCATTTCAGAAGCTGAGCGTACTACCTGAGAAAGTTTGATATCCTCATGTCTCTTCATTAGAAGTCTTACGCAGATAGTTTGGGTAGAAATAGGGAAGAGGAACAGTATTAAAATGTACATCAAGCAGACATGAGATCAACTCAGCTTTTTTTCCTGGATACTTTAGTGCCTTCAGAGTGCCTAATAGGTAGGAATCAGATCTTCTCCAAACATGTGGGTTCTCTCACTCCTGATTAAGCAACCATGTGCTAAGCTAGGAAGAATCTTAATACTCTCCTAGTTAATAGTGCTTTAAGAGGTGCCTGCTACAAAGAGGGTGCACTTAAGAAGTTCCAGGAGAGGCATGTATTTGAGCAAGTAAGATCCCAGAGCTCTGTCTAATGCTGAGGCCCAGGAGTTTGGGCTGACCATAGATAGGCAAGTCAGCCCTCAGATTTGAGCACAGAGAAATGCATTTTAGGTTATTTATGGTTGTGGTAAAGTGTTACTTACACTGGTATATCCATGATTGTGTGGAAGGTTGGGGGGAAAAGAAGAGCTATAATCTGTGTCTTAGAGAAGGGCCAACTGAAAAGTGACCAAGGAAGATGGGGCAGAGAGAATTCACAACACAAAGTGGTTGGCTATTTGATTTTGTAGGTCAGAATGGATATTCAAGATAGAGATACAAGTTAAGGGGTCATTAGCAAAGGTGTGGTTTTGAAGACTATAGGATGATTGGTATTATTTAGGGAGAAGGTATGAAGACTTTAATTTGAGGAGAACCACCTATTCCTAGCTAAATTGAAAGAAAATATGGATAGAGAAGCAAGAAGGGAAATGGCAGGGAGTTGATAACTTTCTCTTCTCTGAAATATAGTTGGTAGGGGAGGGGTGGAAAGCTATTAAGTACATGAAACTGTTTTAGATGAAGCATTTAAAACTATCAGAATTCTACTACAGTGGCTTCTCCGTATGGCCTCCGCCTAAGCCTTACGTCACACTCCATTTACTGACTATATGTAGAGAATGCAGCAATTCCAAGAGGGCCAATTCTACACTAAAGCAGATATTCTTTCCTTTTGCTACCCATTGCTAGGGAATGTGAAGGTTTTCAAGGCATTACAAATTGGGGCAGTTGTGAAAATGGGAGAGAAAAAACTCTACAATATATTGAATACCATCTATGGGTCAGCTGTTTTTACTTTAGTCCTCTAATTTTTCGTGATGAAAAAAATTCTACTTTAATTTAGGAAATTGAGTCATTAAGAAACTAAAAGTCATAGAGTCAGGAAGCAGCAGAGTAGGATTTACCCCCCTTTCCCTTCAGGAGAAGGATGATGTAAATCAACCAAAATGGCTTCTTCTCCCAAGTTATAGCAAATTGCATAATACTTAATAGCTCTGGAAACCTGAAGTTTCTGTGTTAGATTTATTTAAAACATTATTTTTGTTGACAAATCATTTAACAGTGCCTCTATGCAGAGGATTGTGCTCATATTTAGAACTTCCTGTTGTAATACATGTCCCTTCTTTACAAAATATTCAGTTAAGAAACATTTAAAAATCTAAGCACTAACAAGCATAACTGAATAATAGATGAATAACAGATGAATTGTGTTGCTGTATCAGTATTGATAGAATTATATTTTAAAAACAATCTTATCCAAAATTACTAAGAAACAATAATGAAATCTCTCCTCCTCCCCCAAATACTCATAACTGCTTTCAACACCCACTTTAAATGATTGAACTGTCTAAAGAATAAATTATTGAATAGATTATTTTATATATAGACCTAACTGTTGTCTGGCATCTAGTAAACAAGTAGTTAATATTGGTTGGTTGAATAAATGAAAAATGGAAATAGGATGGAGTGCTTCAGGAACTATTGTTACTAAATAATACCCATGGCATCTCTGGGAATGATGCTCAGTTAGTGAGAAGTGTACTCTAAAAATTGGTTTTATTCTTGCTGGCTCATCGTTTGATCATGACTATCATTTATTCAATTTCTGTAGCATTTAAGGACAGAATAAAATTACTGTGGTTACAGCTTAAATCAAATTGATAAAATGCATCCAAAAAAGGCAAAGGAAATTCTGTAAATGAGTCCACCATTTTTCACCTTTTACTTCAAGTCAAGTATGAATGATTCATAGCAGTTATATATCTGTGACATTTTCATTATTAAAAATTTATTTAATTATCAGTATTATGTCCCTTTATATTAAGAAAATCATGTTTTACATTGACCATTCCTTGTGAATGGAGTTATCAATGTCATTCCATCAAGCTGATGGGGTTTCCTATTGACAGGTTAAATGGAATACATTTTCCCAGGGCTCTGGCAACTTTCCCACATATTCAGTTGAACTCTTTTGTGCTAGTAATTGAATATACATAAAATGGATTTCTTGTTGTTTCCCATTTATTTCTTTTAGGTTCTGGAGTGCTGATAAATTCAACTATAGTGCCCACTCTTTACTTTTTTAAGATTAATTTACTTTGCTGCTATTTCATTATAAATGCATGCATGACAAGAAATACAATAATCACTGCTTGTGAATTAACAACTGGACGCATAGACTAACGACATTTATTTTCTGTTAATGGTTGTTTCCAGCTTGTCAAAGTACATTAAAAACATATTATGATATTATGTGAACAGTAAAATTAACATATTTTAATACATGCACTTATTTTTGTCTTCCATTCCAGATTGAAATCTATTATTAAGACTGATGTTTTATTCCTCTTGTGCTTGAAATTGAATTCTTCATCAGAGTAGATAGTAGCTATTTAATATGAGAAAATTAGAATTCCTCCAAACAGAAGAGGATTTCCCCTCCTAGTTAAATTGGTTGTCATGCTCTAATAGTATATTTTGCTTTGTTGTTAGTCCAGTTGTTTTTGCCTTGAAAAACACTATGGTGTCATTGTGTTACAAGTAACATAAAAAAAAAAAAAATGGAATCCTAAGATTTCTTTGCTTTGGTAAATGGCTTGCCAGGAAGTATTTTTTCTTTACCGCATTTGCATCCTTGCTACCTTCTCTGGTAACTGGTAACCTGGCACAGAATTCTACTACCAGGGAGTCGTTTTCTTAATATCCCTTGGAGCTCATATCAGATTTCTATTTAGGAATTACCAGGACAATATGTATTCTAATGGTATTCTATCAGCCACAGTAAAAAATATATTTCTACATATTTTCAAGGGAGATGCTGGTATATCCTTGTGTGAAAAAGTTTGACAGAATGAAAATCAGATAGCATCCCTAGATTATAAATATTAGCTTTTTTCTATGACACTTAAATCTATATTGTGTCAAGTTTGTTTTTTTTTTTAAGACGTATCTATTTCTCTATAACAGAAGAATGGCATTTCCTTCTTTTTCATTTTAAAATTTTATTGTAGATAATTTCTCACACATGCAAGTAGAAAGAATAGGACAACGAAGCTCTTTGTATACTACCTTTAGAAACTCAATTTTCTGACATTATGTAAGTGGGTAATCTAAATGAATTAATGACTAGATTCACAAGTAACTACAAAGTTACCTGATAACCCTTATGCCTAGAAAAAGTCAAAGGTGTTTTTCCAGCCTTTTTTTCCTCAACTAACATAGCACCTGATAATAAAGTCTGAGATTTTAATAGATTTAAGCAATACCACAGTTACATTAATATAATCACATCTTTATTGAACAGCACATTTTCTTTCTATGAAAAAGTTATAGAATATAGATTAGTCTTTGTTCATACCTTCAGGAATCATACTTATTCATTGGAGAACAGAATGTAAAGATATTGCTTAGGTATTAATCCAAGCTGACTTGAGTTAATATCCATAAATAGAGAAAAGCTATTAGCATATTAATTAATTAGTATATTTGCATTTCTATTGTCATGAAAAAATATGTGTTCTAATTTAGATCTTCCTGTTATATTACTCTCATTACTGCCTCTCAGTATTATACAAATATGTGAACAATTCTGGCTTACATTTGGCAGAAGGGACTCATTCTGGTCAGTATTTCACAGCATGACACTTCTCCAACATAATAGGGTTAGAGATTAGATTATTAGAGAGTTATGCTTTACAATATAGCTATTAATTAAAAAAACAGCAGTGATGAACTTTGCTTATAGCTCTTTCATGTATTTGGACATTAACCCTTGTTCTTTTGTCATCCAAGAAAATGACATATAGACACACTCATGTATAAAATAAGTGTGAACTTACATTGAGAAAACAAACATAGTCTTAAAATTAAGTGTATGGATCAGTGCCTGGCTTGTGTTGACTGAAGAATATCTCACAACTAAGTGAATTTTGCAATGAGAAGTAAGGAGTAGAATGAACATATCTGGTGGTTGGAAAGATGGTGTAAGACTACTATATGCAGGGGACAACAGGAAAAATTGCTCAGAAGTGGAAAGTAATGGACATCAAAGGAGACTGCCAAGAGGCTGATATAGAGGTAACCTATGTTTTGAGTAGCTATATCCAGAGAGCACTAGAAATCTAGAATTAGATTTCATATTTTAACCATGGAACATTTGGAAGCCTTGAAATACTAGTATAGATAAAGTCCTCAAACATTAGTTTAAAAAAATGAGTAATGGGTTATAGTACAATGGCTGATTTCTCTTATGCTTTATATAGTTGAAAATGTCTATTTATGTTGAACTTGTTGGCAGTAAAACAGTAATATAGATGGGCCATATTTTTAGCTGATCAATATGTATTTAATAATTAAACCCTCATAATTTTCCAATTAAAAAGTGTTCTTGTCACAGAAACTAATCAACACTTACAAATTTTGGCCATGTAATAATTTAAAAAATATGACTGGTTTACATACAGTATTACAATAAGAATTTCATTGGTCTGATCTTTTTATCACCTAAGGAAAAAAGAAAAACTTGAGTTCAATATAGCATTCAACACATTTTATGTATCTACTTGTTGAATTGGAATATTCAGCAGAAAAGCAAGGCTGATTTGATGGTGAAACTTAGCTCCCAGAAGGGATTAGAGTCCATCATTTTGAGGAAGATCCTCTCTATTACAGCAAATGTAAAGACAGGCTTGCTTATTCAGCATTGTATACAGTGTTAACCAACTGTTTTGCTTCAATACACTTATTCTTATTAAAGTTCCAATTATTGTGGAGAGCTTTTTTTTGATTAATGTTGCTATTTCTATTTGAGGGCTTTGCCTCAAGGCTATAACTGTTTTGTGGAACATAATGCCTTTTAAGCTTGTTAGATTGATCAGTTCCCCTATCAGATAGTCATAAACATTTACAAACATCTTTCAATCAAAAAGTTACATAATAATATATTTCAGAGGCTCTTTAGTGTAACTCATGCTAGCTTCCATGTATCTGAAACTTTTTATTTTTATAAAAGTATTTGAATATTTTCATACAATACAGCAGTGTATACGATGTTGAAAGATTACATGATAGATGGATTAGTGTATTATTGAATTCTATATGAGGCCTTTCATTATTTTTAAGAAGACAAAAGGTACTGCATGGTAAACATCCTTGAAATATTATTATTTTGCGTACAATATTATATATAAAACACAATTTTAGGTTTCAAAGGTAAATACCAACACAATCAAATGCAGACAACTAAAGGTCATTTGCCATCTATGCATATTTATGCAGTTAATGAGTGCTTCTTTGAACCTGAAGAGGGACTAATATTTGGAGAGATACATTTTGGTGTCCACGCAGCTAAACTTTTCAGATGGATGATTTCATTTGGCTCATGGCTGGGGAAGATGTCAGAAATCCAAAGGAAAGCTTTGAGCACTATTGATACTGGCTTATGTAAATCAGTATAAATACTTTGTAATTAATGCAAAAATTGACTGATAAAAACAAAAACATAGCCAAATACGAATGATCAGCTACTCTTGCCTAGAAACTTTGTCAGCATATGCAGTACTTATTGTAGCATATTAATCAAATGAGTCAGATTGCCAATAAACAAAGCATTACCATATTTCACAAAGGATATAAAAAATGGATCTAAGATTTTACATCATCTAGAAAGAAAAAGCAAGACAAAAGTTTAATATGCTCTCTGGGTGCAGAGCACTCTGTTGACTTGAGGAAATCAGTATTATTATTATTTTCTGTCAGTGTCCTATGGTTTAATTGGTAGTATATGTTAGATAGAAAGAAAAAGAGACTCTTTTGGAAGATCCACATGACTTGAAAGAACAATATTCATGTTGATTGTAAGTACTACTGGCTATTTCCTCACGCAGTGATGATTTTGAAAATATCGGGACTAAGCAATGCAGAAGAACTCAGGAGGGGCTTAATAGTGATTGTGGCTCAGATCAATCAGAACTCCATGATTCTTTGTCGATAATACACAAAATAATACTCTGCAGAGAAGGAGAAGTGGTTACACTATGTAGCTAGGCTGGCAGGGAGGAGAAACATGGAGCCCCCATATCTGATAATTATGCCTTTGTGTGAAATGAAGTGCTGTAGTCAGAAAAAATTAACTATTTCTTCTCGTAATGTCCACTAATAGAAAATATAACAAAGCAGTAGATATATTAAAGTGGCTTTCTAAATCTTACTAACTTGAACTAACTATGGCTCTTTCCTTGAGATAATTCATGCATAAGTATATTGTGATTAACAGTAAGGAGACACAGGCCACATTAAATGTAGGTGCTGTTTTATCACTCATTACTCATGTATATATTCCTGGTTATACACACCTAACTTATTCATATTTCTTTGCACATTTGTGATCACATAAAATATACATAGCTATATAGCCTTAAAGTGAATGATCCTTAAATGCTGACAATGTCCAAAGCAATGATAAAAAAATTTCATAAATTTTTTTGAAATAATTTTCTGTTTATAACTATTTTCAAAATGAAGTACTGTTTTAAGCAGTTATATCATAATTTAAGTGCTTAATTTTATACATAAACGTTATATATAAATATTATATATAATTGAATTTGTATCACTGTTACATCAGAATTCTGATTCATCAAAGGTTTTCTTGCAGCAGGCAGGACTTTGGCCTGAATCTTGAGCTCTAATCCTAAATGTTCCATTAACTTGTTGGATGACCATTACAAGTGATTTCAAATCTTAAGAATTATTGTTTCACAAAATAATTTAGTTGCCTCTCTCTCCCTGCATCATTAACTTTTTCTATCACAATGATTATTCACATTAGTAGTGAAATATGCTGTTAGTTCTCCTATCATAAACAATAACAGTTGGAATGATCTTCTTTAGATTGTGCTTTTCCATTCACTTGATACTCCATTACAATACTTCCCATAATTGAAAACATCCTCTAACAATTTAAATCTATGTTTGCAATCTTAAGTTCCTTTCTTCTTACTCACTCTTAAACTTGTGTATATCTGCCTTCCTCTCCAAGCAGTCATGGAAATTACTACTGTCAAGATCACAACTCACATTGTGAAATGGAATGCTTAATTCTCAGTTTGTGTCTTACTTGACCTATCAGTTGCATTTGACAGAACTGATCATTCCTTTGCACTTGAAATAATTTCTGCACTTGGATTTCCATCTCCTTTTGGTCTTTTATTTTGTTGTCACCTTTTTATGAGATTCCAGTGCTTAGTCTTCCTTATCTGTTCAACCCTTAGGTGTTGGAGAGTGCAAGCCTCTTTTCTTACAGGAGGCCCTCTATTTGTTTTAGGTTCCTGGCTTTAAATACCATTGTACTAGCAAAATCAAATCAGAACACAGAACCACATAGTAACATGAACATAGAAAGTTTAATATAAATAATTATTATACGTAACAGAGGATTGCCTACTAAGGGGAAAAGAGAAGTAAAGATTATAGGAAGGCAAATATAAGGAGTAGCCACTGTATCTAAGGCTAAGACAGAGTTCCCAAGATATAAACAAATATGGAAAAGGACTTCTTTCCAGGAGTCACCAGCCCTGTCTGAAGACTCCAAAATAGAAGTAAACAATTTGAACAACTTGAACAATCATGACAGGACGCATGCAGTTGTGGATGATGCTCAGTTTGAGATGGACATCTGACTGTCCTGCGAGGATCAGAAGAAAAGCAGCATATGACATCCTGTTGACACATTTTGGGCATCTTGGCTAGTGAGGAAGATGGGCAAAGGCAGTTGGCCACTTCATGTGTCAGTTCCTCTCAACATGCTTTATCCAAAGTCTTCCCCATCTTATTAAATGACAACTCCATTACCCCAATTACTGAGTTCAAGAGCTTCAAAATCATCCTTAAATACTCCATTTCTCACTTTTAAAACCCAATCTTTAACATATTCTATTGAGTCTACATTTATAACATTTCCAAAGTTTCACCACATTCCACTGTAATCAACGTTGCTACCAGCATGGACATGGCAAGCAACATTTTTTGCCCATGTATTTCAATGCTGTCCTAACTTGTTTCTCTGCCTCTGTCCTCGATTCTCTAACATTTATTCTCAACAGAGTTGCTATAGTAAATCTTAAAAATAAGTCAGGCCAAGAAGTCTCTGTTCAAAACCCTTCAGTATCTTCCTCTTTTACAATATCTTCCTCTTTAAATGGCCTATAAAACCCAATAAAATTATTCCACTAGAAGCATACTAATTTCCTTTCTATTCCTTGAACACTCCAAACATGCACCCACCTCAGGACCTTTAAACTTGCTGCTCTTTTACTATTTGGTTAAAAACCACCATCTCTGGCCATCTTAAATAAAATCTCAATTTCCCTCACTGACCCTGTATCCTCCTTCCCTTTTTCATCTTAGGTCTTGCCATATGAATCATCAATATCTAAAACACTATCATTTCTTTATTGTACTTATTGTCTACCTCTGACACTAGGATTTATATTCCATGAAGGCAAAGTTTTTTGTTTGTTTTGTTCACTGGTGTATGACCAATGCCTACCCCAAAGGAAACATTCAACAAATATTTGGTGAATTAATAAATGAATGATTATTTGATAAGATGTTAGAAACCAAATAATATCATTTATGTTAATCTCAAAGCAATGTTTAAGTTTCAGAAAATAGGTCCATTAAATATAATTAAAAATTTTTTCTTTCCATAAAAAGAAGCTAATATTTTATTATGCTTAAATATAATATCCTTTTCTTTCTTCCTCCACCCAATATACGTACATATGGAGACAATTTCACTTTTTCAATGCTGCATATTGTAATGGGTGACACTTTTTTTTTTTTCCAGAATAAAACTATTTTTTCTTTCTGTGTTTCTGGCCAAGGTCAATGTTAAATAAATCATAGTCATGAGTAAATAGATGTTCTAAAGTAGAGAAACAACTATTGTGTGTATATTTAATTATTAAAAAATAGGACTGTAATAGGTATAACTATACCATGTTCATTACATTGATTATAGGAGGTGATGAAATACACTTGTTATAAAGTATGCATAAAGAATATAAATGTAGTATTGTTTCATATACTGTATAATGAATATTAAATTTTAAATTTATCATAATTCTGTTCACCTTTATTTTAGAATAACTTTTTACAGGATAATTTAGATGCCATAAGTCTTTTTAAATGCCACAAAATTAAGAACCATTTCTCCTTTCCCTCTTGAGATGTTTTTTCAGAGAAAGCCAAGGAATTCAAGTCATTCACTGGCCACACACCAAAATTAATTGTAATACACACAAAAATTGTATTCAATGACAGTGTTATTTTTTCCACTGTTAGTAATTTTGAAAAGTAAAAGCTAAAGCATCTTTTAGCTCTTTCATCTTCTACCTCCTGAGATGACACCATACTATGGTGTGTCTATTCACTAACAATACTTCAAAGAACCCATAGTTCTATTCAGTTACTCGCTTCAGCTTTTACTGAGTCTGTACAACAGGAGCATTTCACACATCATTGGAAAGCCAAGGGAACTATTTCCGGATCATTATCATAAACTCTGAAGGATTGCTCACAGGATTGCTTGCTTAGCATTAATGTTATCTTCTTTGAGACAGCTTCACTGATCAGCTTATTATCAACCTTACCAACGCATGCTTGATTAGCCACCCTTCTGAGTTAGCACAGCACTGTATGTATTCCTCTTTTGACACTTTTCATATTTTCTAATAATTATAGCATAATCTCTGGTTTATAGGTACACAAAAATCCTCATTAAATATATATGAAAATTTGTTTCTAAATTTTGTTTCTATATTGTCAAATATCTTCCTAAAACACCTTAATGTTCACATTTATGTAATTTTCAGTATTATGCAACAAAATTACGTAGCCACTTTGCTTTCTTTTTAGATTCTATCGTTTCTGTCACACTAAACACAAATATTTATATTGTGTAAGAGTGAGAGAAAGATTAAATAGAGACTGTATATCTTGTGCATCTTTGATATACATGTTTTATAAAAGCAAATGCTTGCGGTTAAAAGAATATTAATACATGTTCAGCTAATGAGATAAGATAGTTATTCAAAAGTGAGATATCTGTCATCCATATTTGTGTATATATATATCATTGATTATAAATTTGCTTATTATAAAGCCTCATGTGTGTTTTCTTCACCAAATGAGGTATCATATCTGATGCACCTCTACAACTTTGTGACCTGTCATGATAACTGATGCAGAAGAGGTAAATGTTAATTTAATGCATTCAAAAATAGTATATTTGGAGTTTTGTGTCTAGAAAAGGAAAACTGGCTTTTAACCAGACTATCCCTCGTGGAGATAACAATTATAATCTCTGGTAAAAATATTAAAATGTATATTTTAAGACATTGAAAACTAAATCAAGCAGAAACTGGTGAGCATCGAACCCTTAAACTAAGAAAACACCATGGGGTGAAATATGTATCAATATTTATATGACTTTCCCCCAGAGAGCATTCCCAATATTTTGTGTAAGGGGTAGCTAGAGGTCAAGAAGAAAGCTTCTGGTCTCAGAGTATGGAGTTCAGGGCTGTAAAAGCAGCTATCAATTAAGAGAGAGAATTATAAACAGTAAGGATTCACAGAGGAGGAACCAAAATGTCTGTGATATCCTCTCCTAAAGTCCTACACACATGTAGAGGGGAATCCAAAAGTCCAAGTAAAAACAACAGCTGAACTCTGAATAGCTCAGCATGAATTTGACTATCTTCCCACTGTAGTTTAAATTCTCCCATATCTGAAGTATTTGGTATTAAATACTGTGGGTTTTATTTTGAAACTCAAAATAAGACCACATTTTAGGATTAGTGATTAAATTTCAGGACTGAAACTTTTGCTTCAGACTAAGACCAAAACTGATACAGACGCTTTCTAAAAATGTATAAAGGAAGATAAGTCATCAGTTGAACTTGTTGCTAGAAGGAAAATCCATACACTTCAGAAGATAAGAGTCCAAAGCTCCTATAATGCTTCATCTACAATGTCTGATATACCAAAAATAACTTGAAACAAACCAGTGTCCCATACAAAGACATGGGGGTGATTCAAGGTCAAGGGAAAAAGTAGTCAGTAGAATCAGACCACAAGATGCCTCAAATATTGGAACTAGCATACAAGAACTTGAAAGCAGATATACGAAATGAATCCATTTATATGAAGTTCAAACACAGGCCAGGTTAATCAATGTTTAATAGAATGAGAACAGTGGTTATCTGTGATTGGGGATTGATTAGAAGGGAGTACAAGAGAGCTTTCTGTGGTGATGGGAATATTATGTATTTTGCTTGGGTGGTTGCAGCAGACACATCAAAGCTCAGAGTTCTATAATCAAGATCTATCCATTAAGTGAATTTTTTTCAGTCAGGAAAAATAGAAAAACACAGAAACAAAAGCAATGGGAAAATATTTTATTCCTAGAATTCTAAATATGTTACTTTTGACCATGTAGTGTTTTTTTTAGTTTGTTTGGTTTTGTTTTTTTTCAGTCCAGTAAAATGTTAATTTTGAATACTGGTCCAAAAAAAGACGATGACTTGTCCTTCAGCAAATGACCTAAATTATTATTTTTATTTTTTGGAAAGTATCTTGCTGTTAATAGTTTTATTCACTGACTTCCTAATATATAAACTGAATGAGTAGGGCTAGTATATTATCACTCATCTGTTGGCCTATTGCATTGAATCCAACTGGATTTTGTTTTGTTTTGTTTTTCAATATACACAAACTGAATAATTCAGAAAACTGTTTCAAGATATGTATTGATTTCCTTACCAAGCATGTATTTGACCTTTGTCTCTGAATTTCTATAATACCCTTGGAAAATGTTTAAAAATTTTTGAACATTAGTGAGTAAATTGTAGGATGCTATGAACTTTATAGAATTTAATGATTCCATAATAACAAGTTACTAATAAGAAATAACAAAATTATAACAATGATATACTGTGAAGAAAAAATTACTATTATAATAGAGGTTTGGAAAATGATGTGAATGAAATCAATAAAGGAAGTAGAAAAAAAATCTCAGTGTATCTGTGAGGGAGAGGGAAAGAGATATCATATATTTGGATGTCTGGACCTAAGGTAATTTCTCTGTATTAAGGATCTCCAAAAAGCTAGGAATGGCAAAACTGCTAAGTAAAATAAACAGTAGTGCCATAAAAGAGGAATTTGTGAACCTCCTGGATTATATTTTTTAAAAACCTCATATAAAAGTCCCTATCTCTATTCAGTTTAAACTATACCTCAGTTCTCTTTCTACCAGAGCTGGTGACTTTAAGTAACTGTGGACTACGTGCAAGAGTGGGTATGTGCATTTATTTGCCTACTTCACCGTAACTTTGTACTGTTAGTCCAACTCTAGTTCTAGGTCTCCGATAAACACATCAGAATAGAAGTAGTGCTGGCAGGTAAAAGAATGTGGACCTGTCATATTCCTTGTATAACTGACTCAGTGTATACATTTGCCATTCTCCTTTATGATTACATGCAGCTCTACACTATAAAAATAAAAGCAACCTACTGTTTAAAATGCATTTAGGGGGCTATGAAGGTCACAGTTGAAGTGTGAATTTATTTTAGTTGTTTTGAGTTTCAATTCTAAATGCTTTTACTTTACTGTATAAAATCTCTCTCTCTTGCTGTTTTGAAAATTGCACCTGTACAGCGAAAGGTCTCATTTAATTCAATATTACTTTACTTTTGTATATGGTCTTTCTTTTAAATCATGTTTCAACAGACTGAGTTAAATAATACTGCTTCAAAGTGAAAATTAAAAAGTAAAGCCAGGGAGAGAAAAAGCAAGTGTCCACCAAAATGGTGAAACACTAAGATGGATAATTTTAATGTCATTATCACAAAGCCATATCTTTGGAGGTAGCTTCCTTACTGTTGAGCCAGCACATGAAGAGCCATATCTAAAGAAGCACCTGCAGTATTGGTATAGATTGTTTCTTCTATCTTTTCCCCAAAACTTTCAGGCCCCTTCTCTAGAGTTGCCATATTTAGTAAATAAAAATACATAATACCAAGTTAAATTTGAATTTTAGATATACAATAAATGCTTTGTTTTGTACATTTATGTGCCATGCAATATTTGAAACATATCCATTTGATTTAACCTGATGTCCTGTATTTCATTGACATCCTATTTTTCATACACTCGAATACCCAGGTGGAAACACGGTGGTGGTATTTTCTGATGATCAATGACTAGAAATAGACCAGTGTAAAATTTTGCTTAAGACCCTAGTCTTTAAATATAACTCATGGTATCATTATGATTTGGCAAAGGGACAATGAATATATATTAGTGGGCAGTGATGGCTTTACATTATAGAACGTGTTCTACATGACAAAATTTCTAGAGGGAGGTTGCAACGACACCCATGTATGTGCATATTTGTCTTTCACTGTCTCTCAAGATTCTAAGTACTTCCAAGACCCATAGCTCCTTGGTACTGGCTTGACTCTCATTATATAGACACTTGCTTCCATTCTGCAGATTCCAAACTCCTCATCTAACCACAAGCTCCAGTTCCCAGGACCTTTAATCACCATAGAACCCCATCTATTTACTCTTTCATGAAACACAGTTACATCATTATCAACAACAATAGTGTTTTTTTTCTATAAACCTACTTTTTCAGATTTTTTTTAAAAGGAGTCTCATTGCCAATAGATTTCAACTTAAAAAAATATATATTCTCTTTAGCCACTCATCAGACTAAAATTGATGATAAAGTATCATAGTTTTTCAGGCTGATGACACTTTCCATTTTCATATGGGGTGATTAATTCAGCAGAGAATGTACTTCCCTTAACAAGTAGGCTTATCATCCAAGACAGATTTATCCATCCTATTAGGGGATTAATGGTACTGTGAATATATCAGGAACTCAAAATGCAGACCTTTCTCTAGGATATTTTATCTGCTCTTGATAAACCCTATTTAATTCTACCATACCCAACACACTTTATTTATCTTACAACAGGATTTAATCTCAAAATATACTACAACATTTTATCTTGTGAATTTATTTACTATTAAGAAGGATCAAAACAATAGGTATGGTAATGATATTTAGAAACGAATATTTTCCAAAACCTAGTGTAAGCTCACAGATAGATGTGGAGAAGAAAAACTCTGAATCCCACTGAATATAATTAATACAATCAGAAACTGTATAATTAAGAATAAAAGAATGAATACATGTGTAATCGTCCTTAATATTGGTATCTGGCAAGCAAGCTTTTCAGGATTCATTAAAGAGTTTCACTGATACTCTGTAATAGGATGTGAGTAATAGGATTAATATAGCTATGGGCAGTGTTAGGTCAGCTGGCAACGGATCAATCCAAAAAGCAGAGCATATTAAAAGGATTATAGATTAGCAATTAGATGGCTTCACAAACAAGGAATAGTTCCTTGAGTATCTCTAAAGGTTAACAGAGATAGAATGTTAATTTTTTTTCAGTTTATAATCCAGTAGTGTCTGAAGATGAAAGAAGAGATGGGATTTAGGCTATGATTAGGATTGACATAATCAAACCAAACCATCCTTTAGTATCAGCATCTGGATTTCAGAGGGATACTTATCTTAGTATAAGGTGAAGGGAATATCTGTCATATAATAATGAAATAGTTTGAAGGACAAAGGTTTAGGTGTTAGAATTCTGAGAGACATGTCATAGTCAGTTATTCAGATCTTATATTCAGCGTTAAGCTTCCAAGCATTTGTGAGATCCCTGGTATATGTAAGTGAATTCTCAATTTCTGTGGATGAAAATCAGTGCTATGCATTACGACTACCATGTTCTGTTGGAATTTCAGCTTGACACATACCTTAAATTTATCAATAATATATAGCTATCTTAGTTTCTCCTGTTTTATTGTTTTCTGCCGAGATATTTCCAAGTGATAATATTACACTGCTTTTGATTATACCGTATATAAAGAAAGTCTTGTGTAAGAATCTGCTCATATTTAGGATTTGATTTTTTATGGTTTACAAACTCACGTCTAAGGAATTTTCACCAAGGAGCTAATGTAACTAAACTGTTTCCAAAAAACAGTTTTTTTTGAAAGCCCTTGTAAAATGAGATAAAATTACTACTATTCAGGAGTATAGAGTATATACCACTCTTTATTTGGTTTAACAATCAGTGTGAAAGCCTGGGATATATGCCTGCTGTATCACGTGAAACAAGAGTGTGTGGAATGGGCCTCACGCCTCCAGTGTGTTAACCCCATTATTTTACCCTTCACTTCGTCTGCAGTCTTTGACCTTCTTGATTAGGCAATTTGGCACTGTAAAGAGAAAAGTTTAGTGTGTAAGAGCCAAGTTTATATTTATATCATGGTGCTTGCTTCATGCTTAAGCTTCTCCATGGCCTTCTGAGCTCTACTCATTGATTTGAACTGGAATTGAGCTCACAACTTTCCATGCACCGTTGACTTACATATTCATATGCATAGAAACTCATGTCTGATTTACTACATATAATTGGTAAAGGAATGCAGCCTGTGGGTAAGTTAGGACAACATAAAAGTTTATAGTCTTAGAGTTCTATTTCAAGTTTATTCACCAATTAATAAAGGTATGTTGAGGCAACCTTTATCAAAATTGGTGTATTTTATCTTGATATTCAGTGATGGTAACACAAACGTTATGTTAGGCAATTATCTGAGAATCTGAAATTATTTGAGAGTTACCTGCTTATTTAAAAAGAATAGAGTTTCAGATTTCTGTGGAAATTTGGCATAAGGATTTTTACTAGGAAGATACTTGGCTTCTCAAAAAAAGGCAGAGTGACTGTGGGCTTGTTTGGCCCAAAAGGTTCAGAACTTAATCCCCTACACATCCTGTTAGATAGTTGCCATCCAGGGACTTTTCTGACACATTATTCTTTATAAGCGTTAAAATGGGGCTTTATAACGCTGTAATGCCTGGAAATAATAAGTGAATGAATGAATGAATAAACCAACAGAACAAACACCAATACAAGTTTATAACTATCTGTTATGACTCAAAATGGTTGGGTATTTTGAAGTTTGGAAACTATTATGGAGATGGTGTGGGTTATGTAATAGTAGTGTTTGCAGATGTAGAATTTATATTTTGGAGCCCAGAAGACACCTAAAGACTTAGGCAGTCAGTCTGATCAGCACTAGCTAGGCAATTTGCCTGATAGACCCCTGCCATCCCCTAAAGGAAAGAAGCCTTGCAATAACCAACTGGCTTCTTTGCCTAGAATAAGTTTCTTGTTCTCACTCCCTTCTTCCTATAAAAGTCTTTCATTTTCTATAGCTCCTCAGAGCTCCTCTCTGCTAGATTGGATGCTGCCCGATTCAAGAATCATTGAATAAAGCCAAGGAGATCTTTAAAATTGAAAAAAAGGAAAGACTCAGGCAGTCATGCTCCAGTACAGCTGGGATTGAGGGAGGAAGTTGCCTATGTGACTTTCTGCAGGCAGAGCAAGGCCACACGTTGACGGTCCCCAAAAACTGAAAGTCAGATGTTCAAATGTGAGGCATGCGTTTGCTATTAAGCTACTTTTTATCTGGGCAAAATTTTTTTGTGTATAAAAAATCAAAGGTGATTTAGTCTATTTACACTACAGAATAGGGCTTTTCATTAATAACCTTACTTTTTTCAGAAAGTTTATGAAATATGAAAATCCGTTCCTTTTTGTGATTTCTGGAAATATTTTTGATTTCTGGAAACATTCTCAATCACTTTATAAGTTCTTGGTCTTTTTAGATATACTTTGCCTTGGTTAATTTTCTGTTAATTTTTTATATTAATGACATTGGTTTCATAGAGATTTTCAGGTTTAAGTAGAATACAATTACACTTAATATACCTTGGTGATTTTTAAAACAATTCATATATATTGTTATTTTCTTTTAACAATTCCTAATTTTACAAATTATGTATAATTTATGTGATTTCCTTTTATCTTGTATTTTTAAAATGTTTTTGTATTGTTTATGATTTATCTGTTAGAATGAGTGCACTTAAAATTAAGATTTTTTGCT
The DNA here is from genome assembly GCF_949987535.1 of Balaenoptera acutorostrata. Lineage (NCBI taxonomy): Eukaryota > Metazoa > Chordata > Mammalia > Artiodactyla > Balaenopteridae > Balaenoptera > Balaenoptera acutorostrata. The sequence continues at coordinate 64,365,258 of NC_080070.1, forward strand.
CAGTACTACTTAAAATGTAGATTCTAAATTTCAGTTATAGTTCTATGTGATTTCATATTTTATTCTGGGTTTTATTTTTGAATATTTATTTAGGGTAGTCTTTTAAAAAATATCAGTAGTTCTTTTTTGTTCATATTCTTAATGTCTAGTTTTATTGTATTATGGTGAGAGAGTAGAGACTACATAATTATATTAATTTGATTATTAAGATTTTCTTCAACAGGGTGAAAACTTGTTAACAATAAAAGGTTAATTATTTTTGCCCGTCACATTTAACATATCAGCTTTATTATCAGCTTAGTAATGCTGTAAAGGTAATTTTTACCCTAAATCAATGAGCATATTACAAAAGGAAATCCAGGGAAATGATTTAAAATTCACCAAAACTTCCACTTCTCTAATAGGACTAGAATGTCATAAAATGTTTCTCAGAGGATAAGCTTCATAATTATTGCACAGGATGAATTAATTCCGTCAGCACCAGAAGCAGGGAAAGTGTAGGCCTGGCATTGGGGAACATGCAAAAGGGCACTCAGGATAGAGAGCACCTAAGAGAGGAAGGGTCTATTGAGACCCTAGGTTTCTGGACTGGGTGACTGAGTGAATGATGATGCTCTTTATCAAGGTGCAAGTATAGGCAGATTGGGAAAAGGAAGATATCAAGTCCAGTATTAGCTGTATAACCATGCAATCATACCATTTATTTGTATTTTCAAAGTGATTTCAATGTATTTGAAGGATGCCAGTTTATCCTCACAGCAAAATAGTGCAAGAAATAAGACAGTTAATATCTCCATTTTACAGGTGGGAAGATTAATTAAAGTGATTAGCTGAAGGTCACAGAACAACTCAAGGATTGACTCAGGAATCAAATTCTAGTTTCTAATTTACAAATCCAAGGATTTTTCTGCTATACTACTAGATATCCCCATTGTAACCATTTAACATTCTCTTATGCACATGGGTTATATATGATTTTGAAGTGACATAGATGCTCATTCATGTCCTTTGAGATATATCTATATCTTTCTGTCAATCATCTGAGAGAAAAGAGTTGATTTCCTGATACAATATTAATTATATAACTTCATTTTATAGATTTCTAATATTAAAAATTCCTCATTTTCTGCTCCAAGAGAGACTCCAAATCATAGCAAAAGCAAAAGAAAAGTTTTTACACCATGATACTAGTTCTGGAGAAAAGTTATTTCTAAAGGCAAGAATTTAGTTTAACTGGTAAAATGAAAACCATCCCTTTCATTACAAGTAGCTTAAATCTGTAGTCTCATAACTCCCCCTAGCCATGAACTTCAAAGCCCTCCCAGAGCAGTCCTGGAACAGGTTTCTTATTTTCCATTTGAACTTCTTAATCGATCTTTTCCACTACCTAATATTCATGCTTTGGAAGCAGAAGGAAAAATGAAAAATGAGTTTTAGCTGAACCAGACATAAACAAAAGCTAGGAGCTAGAGTGAAATCTGCCATTCGGTCCAGCTCTGTTTTAACTGACCCTGTAAAAATTTCTGAGCTCTATCTTCTTTATAATAAACCAGATTGAATTAGTCACTTGCATTTGCTAAGAAGCTTGTACTTTAAAAAAATGAATTTGTGTAAATACAGTAGCAATTTAACAAGGAACAGAAGAAACTAGGTAGTGGGAAGATACACTGAATACATTAATTACATTTTATCTAGTCTATGTGTGTATTATTTCAAAACATACTTGTGATAGAGCCCAATGTTTCACAGTGGTTTGTGTTTGTTTAGTTCTATGAGGAGCAATACATAAGAGCTAGGGTTGTAAAGAGGTAGAAAGTAGTACAGGGTAAAATTAGTTACTAACTTGAGATATGAGGCAGAGTATATTTTTAAAAATTGGCTACAGTAATATTTCTGGTCCTACGTATCCTAGAACCTCATCAAACCACAAAAGCAGTGGAGTCTGTTTTGCCTCCCTTTGAACCTGGTGGGGCTTTGTCACTGCCTTGATGAATAGGATGTCGTGCAAGTGACACTATGTGATTTTTAAGATTATGTCATAAAAGGGGGATTAAGCTTCCACCTGGCGCTCTCCCTCAGGAAATGTGTCTAGGGAGCTGTAAGATTGTAAGAAATTGGGATTCCTGACGCTGCCATGCTAGAGAGACCACATTTAGAGGCCACAGAAAAATAGCTGCCTGAAAACCCCAAGCGGTTCAAGCTCCCAACTCTTTGTCTTCCCAACATCAGCTGCCAGATATATGAGTGAGCAAGCTTTTAGATGATTCCATCTCTAGTTTTCAAGCTGACACTGAATAGAATAGAGAAAAGCTACCCCCCCAAGTCCTGCTTATACTGCGGATCTGTGAGGAGACTAAATATTGTTACTGTTTTAAGCCACTGAGTTTTGGAGTGATTTGTTACACAGCATTTGATAAAAAGAAAATGATGTCATACACACTTTAAATTGCATGGTATTGATTAATTCAGTCCTTGCTTATCTAGGAAATAGCAGTTTATGATTTCACTCTTATTCTTCTTCAGATCTCTTCTGCCCATGTCATGGATTTTACGTCCCTATTAATGTTATACTGGGAATGTGAAAAATAAAAGTAACATCAGGTAATTTGGTTGTGTTAGTCTTTTTGAAAGCAATAGTTAGGGAGAGAGGAGAGGGAGAAACATTTGCAATAGTAGGATAAAATAAGTTATCGGCAGGATTTTATGTGATTTTCCATGGGGGTCACTGATACTTTAGGCAACAAAACATCTGCTGCATTGCAGTTCAGAACCACTAAGTGATTTCCACTGCACATAATCTTCAGAATTTCCACCCAAAACTATAGAATGATTTTTTAAGAAGTCAGTATCTCCCCACTTGGACTACAATCTGTCATTTTTTCTTCATTAGATTATAAATCTAATTTGACTGAACAATTCTCCATGTTCCATAAAAGTCTTAAATACAAGTTCATGCAATGAGAAGATGGGATTATTATTTAACAATATGTAACAAAGAGTGAATTGGGCATGACACACTGTACAGGTGCCGCCTAAAGACCACTGAGCCACAGGAATGCTTTTACATCTCATTCATATGGGACAGGGGCCCTGCCCCTCATCAGTACTTTACTGCTGTCTCCTTCCAAAGTATAGCACTTTCTCTGGGATAGAGTTGACTGCCTTCAGAACCCTCTTTCCATACCTTGGTTAGTTAACAAGGAGTGGGCTTCAGAACACATGTTCATTCCTTTAAAATAAAGCCTCCGTTTACTTCCTGCTAGGGCAGTTATTCTATAATTATCAGGTACTTCTACTGACTTCTAATCATACATTTCCTTGTCGAGGTTGCCTCTGTGGTTGGTCACTATCACTGTGGCACACGCACACAACTGTTTCTCTGACACCTTGGAGGAGACATAGGTAACATTGATAAAAATGCAAAAGTACCTGGAGCAAGAATATAAGGAAAAGAGTGGGTTGAGAAAGAAGATAAAATTCAATGTTCTCAAGTGAGACGATAGCTTAAAAAAAACCATGATATTATATAATTAAGCACATTTTTATTCCATAGACCACTAAATCACTAAGAAATGTATTGTTTAGAGAAAACAATGTTGAAATTTTATTTCTAAGACCTAGGTTATTTCAGGTTGCTAATTCTCTGAAAAAAAAATACAAATGGCTATTAAATATATGATAAAGGCACTCAATCTTTTTAAAACTTAATTAATTAATTAAATTTAGTTTTGGCTGCGTTGGGTCTTCCTTGCTGCACGCGGGCTTTCTCTATTTGCAGCGAGCGGAGGCACTCTTTGTTGTGGTGTGTGGGCTTCTCACTGCGGTGGTTTCTCTTGTTGCGGAGCACGGGCTCTAGGCGCGTGGGCTTCTGTAGTTGTGGCACTCGGGCTCTAGAGCGCAGGCTCAGTAGTTGTGGCGCATGGGCTTAGTTGCTCCATGGCATGTGGGATCTTCCTGGACCAGGGCTCGAACCCGTATCCCCTGCATTGTCCGGAGGATTCTTAACCACTGCGCCACCAGGGAAGTCCCAAGGCACTCAATCTTACTTAAAAGAGAGGAATAGAAAAAATGCTACAAGTTTTTTTTTACCAATCAAATTGGCAGAAGTCAAAAACTGGCAAGCAAGTGGAGAAAGGGGTACACTCATGCATGTTGCTAACAAACATATACATTGGTACTGTATTCATGGAGAGTGTATTTATTTTCTACAACTGCTATAGCAAAAATTTGGGTGGCTTTGGACAGAAATTAATATCTCACAATTCTGGAGGCCCAGAGTCCAAAATCAAGGCCATGCTCTCTCTGAAACCTCTAGGGAAGGATCCATTGCAGCCTTTTCTCCTAGCTTCTGGTAGTTCCCTGACACTATCAGACACCTGTGGTAGCACAACTCCAATCTTCACGTGGCATTCCTGGTGTGTGTGTGTCTGTTTCTAAACTTCCCCTTTTTATAATGACATCAGTCCTATTGGATTAGGAACCAGCCCTACTCCTGTATGAACTCATCTCAACAAATATATCTGCATTGACACTGTTACCAAATAAAGTCATATCCTGAGGTACTGGGGATACTGAATTTGGGGGAGATGACACATTTCAACTCATAGCAGAAAGCTATTTACAAATATGTGTCAAAATTTTAAATGCACATAGCCATTAAATCAACACTAGGTGTTCTATAGGTAGGCTTATATGTGTGGAGATGCAATAAACATATAAATTAATTGCAGCATTCAGTATAATAGTAAAAGGCTGGAAACACTAATGGATGACCACTAATAGATAACTGAGAAATGAAGATCTATATGTATCCATAGAAATATTACTAAGTTATACTGTTAAGAAAAAGAGCAAGGTGTAAAACAGTTGTATGATATTTTACCATTTGTATGACTGCATTTGTGTATGTATACACACACACATGCTTATGAAAACATACCTGCAATATTTTGCAGCTTCTTCCATAAAAAGGTGGCATCAATTCCCTCTCCCTTCAGTCTGGGCTGACTTTGTGACTAGTTTTGACCAACAGAGTGCAGATGATTTTCAAGCCTAGGGTTCACAAGTCTTTGTATCTTCTGCTCTTGCCCTCTTTTTTTTTTTAACATCTTTATTGGAGTATAATTGCCTCACAACGGCGTGCCAGCCTCTGCTTTATAACAAAGTGAATCAGCTATACATATACATATATCCTCATATCACTTCCCTCTTGTGTCTCCCTCCCTCCCACCCTCCCTATCCCACCCCTCTAGGTGGTCACAAAGCACCGAGCTGATCTCCCTGTGCTATGCAGCTGCTTCCCACTAGCTACCAGTTTTACATTTGGCAGTGTATATATGTACATGCCACTCTCTCACTTTGTCCCAGCTTACCCTTCCTCCTCCCATATATATGGAATCTTGCCCTCTTGACATCCTGAGACCACCATATGAAGAAGCCAGGCTTGACTCTTCTGGGATGAGAGACCATGTAGAAACAAATGTCCAGCTGGACCATCAGAACCAATTATCAGAAATGGAAGTGAGGCCATGTCTGACTTTTTGGGTGCATTTAAGCTCCTGATGATTTAAGTGACCCCAAAGGACATCCGTGGAAAAACTACACAGGTGATGTCAGCCCAGCTCAAATTACTAAAGGACGAGTAAAGAAAATGGTTGTTATTTTAAGCCACTAATTTTGGGGTGTTTAACGCTGTAGCAATAGTTAACCGATGCACACAAATATATAAAATAGGTTTATATGTATGCATTTGTGCACAAACAGGCACACAGGCATGTATATGTTTGTAAATAAATAGAATATTTCTGGATGGAGATGAAGGAAATGTATAAAAGTTGTTGCCTCCAGAACAGGGAAATGAGTGTTTAGGGAACAGGGGAAGGAGGGAGACCAATCACATTATTTGTTGTAATGTGTGTACTCTAAATCTTTCGAATTTTGTGTCATGTGCATATATTATTTATTCAGAAATTAAATAATTAAATAATAAAAACTCAGCACTGTGTTAAGGTATCAAGCAGTGTGATACTTTGTTAGGTTATTCATACTGGTATATGTCACATCTAAGAGAAAGGAACTGGCAGAGGAAATACTGTAGAATGTCATTGCTGTGGAAATAGTAGGATTAGTTTCTGAAGTCTTTTAATCCTAAAAGCTCACAAAACCTTATCAGAAAGTGAGTCAGCAGTGAGGCTTGTTAATGAGGACCCAAGCAGTTTCTGCACAATACTATATGATATTCTGAGGACGGACTGAAAAAGTGGATGAGAAATGTTAAAACATCTAATAGTCTTTTAAGTCTGTGTCAAAAAAACAAAAAAAACAAAAAAGCCAATAAAATGCAAAACAATAAAAAACAAACCTTTACTTTGTTGTTTAACATTTCTTTCTGTATTATTAGAATAATACATATGTACTTCTTAGCACAGAATGAACAATTTCACACAAAAAGCACAAAGAATACGTGTGTGTGTGCCTGCCAGAGTTTCTGTTTATCAAATTGTTAATTAGGAAGAATGTCTGTATCAAAGATTTTCATTGTGAAGTATTGCCTAATGGGAAGAAATAGAAAACACCACCATTGGAAAAAGTTCAAATTAGTGGAATGGGTGTAGACAATAATTCCAAGTGCAGGCAGGTAGTAAAATATATCTGTATAATTCAGCTAATTAGGGAAGTTGTATTTAAAATGACAAAAAGTGAATATTAAAAATTTTTCTCCAGAATCTTTATTACAGGGGAAAAATAAGTGGTGTTATATGTCTCTCTGTCTTACACAAAGATGCATACACACCCCTGGTTTCTATATGAAAATAGCAAATTGTTCCCTGGGAACAAAATGTTTCTAGGAGGGCATGCTTTATTATTTGAAATTTTATGCTTTTAACATATGCTTTTTATGCTTTTAACAGTCATAGATCTATAAACTGTGGTGGTCATTGAAAAACATTTTATTAAATGGCAAGAATTACATTGTTGCAGTAGTTCTCTGTGTTAAAAACATCACAAAAATTGAAATTATATTAGAAAACAATGAATTGGGAAGTAATGAAACTAAAATTTACTGTTTTAAATACCTAATATGTGCCAGGTATTTTATATTCATTATCTTTAATCTTTAAACTACCATCCCTCCAATTGCTTTGATTCCTTTTGTGACCTCAGTAATTCGTGATATTTTTGCCTTGAGAATATTTCACAAATTTATCTCCTTCTTTCCATTTCTATTGCTTTCACTCCCTTCTAGGCCTCCAAATCTACCATAACCTCTAATTCCCTTTTTTCTCTGTATCTTGCCCTACTATTGATTCTCTATATCATTGCAAGTTGATCTCAAATCAAAACTAATGAAAACTCTTGAACGACTAACCATAACCCTTAGAATAAAATACAGACTGCTTACTATGGGACATACATTTCTGCATGATCTGGCAGTGTGTAATCCTCTTACCTCATTTCCATCCACTCTTAGTGGCTGAGCTACAGATACCCCTGTATTCTCACATTGCCCTAAAATGCCTACTCCAAACTCAGAGCCTTTGTAACAACAGTTCTTTGCTTGGTTTGTAAAGATACTTATGCTACTCTTTGCATTTTTAGCTCCTCTATACCACATCTTCTTTGTCCCTTCATTTGTTGATGGACACTTAGGTTGCTTCTATATATTGGCAATTGTAAATAATGCTGCTATAAACATTGGGGTGCATGTATCTTTTTGAATTAGTGTTTTTTTTTTTTTTTCATATGTATACCTAGGAGTGGTATTGCTGGGTCATATGGTAGTCCTTTGTTTAGTTTTTGGAGAAATCTCCATACTGTTTTCCACAGTGGCTACACCAATTTACATTCCCACCAACAATGTACAAGACTTCCTTTTTTTCCCACATCCTTGTCAACATTTGTTATTTGTGTTCTTTTTGATGGTAGCCATTCTGACAGGTGTGAAGTGATATCTCATTGTGGTTTTGATTTGCATTTCCCTGATGATTAGTGACATTTGACTATCTTTTCATGTGCCAATAGGCATATGAAAAGTATCTGCATTTCTTCTTTGGAAAAATATCTACTCAGTTCTTCTGCTCATTTTTTAATCAGGCTGTTTGTTTTTTGGATGTTGAATTGTATGAGCTGTTTATATATGTTAGATATTAACTCCTTATTGGTCATATCATTTGCAAATATCTTCTCCCATTCAGTAGGTTGTCTTTTCATTTGTTGTTGGTTTCCTTTGCTGTGCAAAAACTTTTAACTTTAATTAGGTCCCACTTGTTTAGTTTTGCTTTTATTTCTTTTGCCTTAGGAGACAGATCCAAAAAATATTGCTATGGTTTATGTCAAAGAGTGTTCTGCCTATGTTTTCTTCTAGGAGTTTTATGGTTTCTGGTCTTACATTTAGGTCCTTAATCCATTTTGAGTTTATTTTTGTATATGGTGTTAGAGAATGTTCTAATTTCATTCTTTTTCATGTAGGTGTCCAGTTTTCCCAGCACCGTTTATTGTAGAGACTTTTTGCTCCACTGTGTAGTCTTGCCTCCTTTGTCATAGATTAACTGACTATAAGTGAGTGGGTTTATTTCTAGGCTCTCTATTCTGTTCCATAGATCTATGTGTCTGTTTTTGTGCCAACACCATAATGTTTGGGTTACTGTAGTTTTGTAGTATAGTCTGAAGTCAGGGAGCATGATTCTTCCAGCTCTGTTCTTCTTTCTCAAGAATGTTTTGGCTATTTGGGTTCTTAGTGTTTCCATACAGATTTTAAAAGTATTTGTTCTAGTTCTGTGACAAATGCCAATTGTATTTTGATAGAGATTGCATTGAATCTGTAGATTGCTTTGGGTAGTATGGTCATTTTAACAATATTAATTCTCCCAATCCAAGAATGTGGTATATCTTTCCATCTGTTTGTGTGGTCTTCAATTTCTTTCATAAGTGTCTTATAGTTTTCAGACAGATTTCTTCACTTCTTCCATAAGAAATCAAAACAACAGCATTTTGATGTGGTGCAGTACAAGTTAAAAGAAGATCTTGCTAAGGCTACTGAAGCCCTGAGACGGGTGCACCACTCTCTCTATTTGCGGATGCAAGTAGAGGAATTCAGTGAAAAGAAGTAATCTTATATTTTTAAATGTCAATGAATTTTTCCATTATGTGTTCATTTTGCAACTTAGCAACTGGAACTTTTTGAGTTCCACAGTTCATTTGCATTTGACTGTTTCAGTCTCTTGTTAAAAAAAAAATGCTTGCAAAAAAAAAGTTTCCCTTTTTAAAGGGAAACTTTTTTTTTTTTTTGGTTGTGTTGGGTCTTCGTTGCTGGGCACAGCCTTTCTCTAGTTGTGACGAGCGGGGGCTACTCTTTGTTGAGGTGTGTGGGCTTCCCATTGCGGTGGCTTCTCTTGTTGCAGAGCGTGGGCTCTAGGCATGTGGGCTTCAATAGTTGTGGCACACAGGTTCAATAGTTGTGGCTCATGGGCTCTAGAGTGCAGGCTCAGTAATTGTGGCACATGGGCTTAGTTGCTTTGTGGCATGTGGGATCTTCCTGGATCAGAGCTTGAACCCGTGTCCCCTGCATTGGCAGGTGGATTCTTAACCACTGCGCCACCAGGGAAGTGCAGGTTTCAGGTTTTTTACCTCCTTACGTAGGCTTATTCCCACATATTTTTTTGATGCATATTGTATTCCATAATTAAAATTTGCTAAGAGAATAGGCTTAACTGTTCCCACCCAAACAAAGGTAAATATGTGAGGTGATGGATGTGTTAATGAACTAGATGGGAGTATCCTTTCACAGTGTATGCATATATAAAATCACCATGATATACACTTAAAATATATTACAATTTACTTATAAATTATACCTCAAGCCTGAAAGTAAAATAAATAAATAACTAAAAATGGAATGGCCTCTATATCTTTGTCAGTTTTTTTGAAAACCCAGATGGAATGGACAATTTCCCAGGAAAGTATGACTCAATAAGTAACATAAATCTAATTAGAACTTTTATAGTTATATAAGTTAAATTAACATTTAAAATATCTTCTTTCAAAAAGCTTGAAGTCAGAAATTCTTATTTTCGAACATCAAAGGAACACATGATGCATATCATATAAAAACTCTTCCAGAGAATAATATGAAAAATCTTTCCCAACTTTTCATTGGATTATTATTACCTTGACAGGAAAACACTGAAAGAACTTGATAGACTCTAAAATTACAGCTTAGCTATGAAGAAACTTAGATACAAAATTCCTAAATAAACCCCTAGCAAATTGAAATAGTATATAAAAATAAAATATCTTGACCAAATTGAGCATTTTCCACAAATGAACAGGTGAGCCAATGTCAGAAAAATCTATTGATGGAAGCCACCATGTTAATGGATTGAAGGATAAAACCCAGTAATAACTTTAAAAAATAAACAAAAGACATTTAGTGAAATTTAACACTCATTCATAAAAAATTAAATCAACTCAGAATGGAAGAGCATGCATTTTTTTTTTAACATCTTTATTGAAGTTTAATTGCCTTACAATAGTGTGTTAGCTTCTGCTTTATAACAAAGTGAATCAGTTATACATATACAATATGTTCCCATTTCTCTCCCCTCTTGCATCTCCCTCCCTCCCACCCTCCCCATCCCACCCCTCTAGGTGGTCACAAAGCACCGAGCTGATCTCCCTGTGCTGTGTGGCTGCTTCCCACTAGTTATCTATTTTACATTTGGTAGTGTATATATGTCCATGACACTCTCTTACCCTGTCACATCTCACCCCACCCCCTCCCCATATCCTCAAGTCCATTCTCTAGTAGGTCTGTGTCTTTATTCCCGTCTTGCCACTAGGTTCTTCATGGCCTTTTTTTTTTTTTTTTTTTCCCTTAGATTCCGTATATATGTGTTAGCATACTGTATTTGTTTTTCTCTTTCTGACTTACTTCACTCTGTATGACAGACTCTAACTCCATCCACCTCATTACAAATACCTCCATTTCATTTCTTTTTATGGCTGAGTAATATTCCATTGTATATATGTGCCACATCTTCTTCATCCATTCATCTGTCGATGGACATTTAGGTTGCTTCCATGTCCTGGCTATTGTAAATAGAGCTGCAATGAACATTTTGGTACATGACTCTTTTTGACCTATGGTTTTCTCAGGGTATATGCCCAGTAGTGGGATTGCTGGGTCATATGGTAGTTCTATTTGTAGTTTTTTAAGGAACCTCCATACTGTTCTCCATAGTGGCGGTATCAATTTACATTCCCACCAACAGTGCAAGAGTGTTCCCTTTCCTCCACACCCTCTCCAGCATTTATTGTTTCTAGATTTTTTGATGATGGCCATTCTGACCGGTGTGAGATGATATCTCATTGTAGTTTTGATTTGCATTTCTCTAATGATTAATGATGTTGAGCATTCTTTCATGTGTCTGTAGGCCATCTGTATATCTTCTTTGGAGAAATGTCTATTTAGATCTTCTGCCCATTTTTGGATTGGGTTGTTCGTTTTTTGGTTATTGAGCTGCATGAGCTGCTTGTAAATCTTGGAGATTAATCCTTTGTCAGTTGCTTCATTTGCAAATATTTTCTCCCATTCTGAGGGTTGTCTTTTGGTCTTGTTTATGGTTTCCTTTGCTGTGCAAAAGCTTTTAAGTTTCATTAGGTCCCATTTGTTTATTTGTGTTCTTATTTCCATTTCTCTGGGAGCTGGGTCAAAAAGAATCTTGCTGTGATGTATGTCATAGAGTGTTCTGCCTATGTTTTCCTCTAAGAGTTTGATAGTGTCTGCCCTTACACTTAGGTCTTTAATCCATTTTGAGTTTATTTTTGAGCATGGTGTCAGGGAGTGTTCTAATTTCATACTTTTACATGTTCCTGTCCAATTTTCCCAGCACCACTTATTGAAGAGGCTGTCTTTTCTCCACTGTATATGCTTGCCTCCTTTATCAAAGATAAGTTGACCATATGTGTGTGGGTTTATCTCTGGGCTTTCTATCCTGTTCCATTGATCTATATTTCTGTTTTTGTGCCAGTACCAAACTGTCTTGATTACTGAAGCTTTGTAATATAGTCTGAAGTCAGGGAGCCTGATTCCCCCAGCTCCATTTTTCATTCTCAAGATGGCTTTGGCTATTCGGGGTCTTTTGTGTTTCCATACAAATTGTGAAATTTTTTGTTCTAGTTCTGTGAAAAATGCCAGTGGTAGTTTGATAGGGATTGCATTGAATCTGTAGATTGCTTTGGGAAGTAGAGTCATTTTCACAATGTTGATTCTTCCAATCCAGGAACATGGTATATCTCTCCATCTATTTGTATCATCTTTAATTTCTTTCATCAGTGTCTTATAATTTTCTGCATACAGGTCTTTTGTCTCCTTAGGTAGGTTTATTCCTAGATATTTTATTCTTTTTGTTGCAACGGTAAATGGGAGTGTTTTCTTAATTTCACTTTCAGATTTTTCGTCATTAGTGTATAGAAATGCAAGAGATTTCTGTGCATTAATTTTGTATCCTGCTACTTTACCAAATTCATTGATTAGCTCTAGGAGTTTTCTGGTAGCATCTTAAGGATTCTCTACGTATAGTATCATGTCATCTGCAAATAGTGACAGCTTTACTTCTTCTTTTCCGATTTGGATTCCTTTTATTTCTTTGTCTTCTCTGATTGCTGTGGCTAGGACTTCCAGAACTATGTTGAATAATAGTGGTGAGAGTGGGCAACCTTGTCTTGTTCCTGATCTTAGTGGAAATGGTTTCAGTTTTTCACCATTGAGGACAATGTTGGCTGTGGGTATGTCATATATGGCCTTTATTATGTTGAGGAAAGTTCCCTCTATGCCTACTTTCTGCAGGGCTTTTATCATAAATGGGTGTTGAATTTTGTCGAAAGCTTTCTCTGCATCGATTGAGATGATCATATGGTTTTTCTCCTTCAATTTGTTAATATGGTGTATCACATTGATTGATTTGCGTATATTGAAGAATCCTTGCATTCCTGGGATAAATCCCACTTGATCATGGTGTATGATCCTTTTAATGTGCTGTTGGATTCTGTTTGCTAGTATTTTATTGAGGATTTTTGCATGTATGTTCATCAGTGATATTGGCCTGTAGTTTTCTTTCTTTGTGACATCTTTGTCTGGTTTTGGTATCAGGGTGATGGTGGCCTCGTAGAATGAGTTTGGGAGTGTTCCTCCCTCTGCAATATTTTGGAAGAGTTTGAGAAGGATAGGTGTTAGCTCTTCTCTAAATGTTTGATAGAATTCACCTGTGAAGCCATCTGGTCCTGGGCTTTTGTTTGTTGGAAGGTTTTTAATCACAGTTTCAATTTCAGTGCTTGTGATTGGTCTGTTCATATTTTCTATTTCTTCCTGGTTCAGTCTTGGCAGTTTGTGCATTTCTAAGAATCTGTCCATTTCTTCCAGGTTGTCCATTTTATTGGCATAGAGTTGCTTGTAGTAATCTCTCATGATCTTTTGTATTTCTGCAGTGTCAGTGGTTACTTCTCCTTTTTCATTTCTAATTCTATTGATCTGGGTCTTCTCCCTTTTTTTCTTGATGAGTCTGGCTAATGGTTTATCAATTTTGTTTATCTTCTCAAAGAACCAGCTTTTAGTTTCATTGATTTTTGCTATTGTTTCCTTCATTTCTTTTTCATTTATTTGTGACCTGATCTTTATAATTTCTTTCCTTCTGCTGGCTTTGGGGTTTTTTTGTTCTTCTTTCTCTAATTGCTTTAGGTGCAAGGTTAGGTTGTTTATTCGAGATGTTTCCTGTTTCTTGAGGTAGGCTTGTATTGCTATAAACTTCCCTCTTAGCACTGCTTTTGCTGCGTCCCATAGGTTTTGGGTCGTCGTGTCTCCGTTGTCATTTGTTTCTAGGTATTTTTTGATTTCCCCTTTGATTTCTTCAGTAATCACTTCGTTATTAAGTAATGTATTGTGTAGCCTCCATGTGTTTGTATTTTTTACAGATCTTTTCCTGTAATTGATATCTAGTCTCATAGCGTTGTGGTCGGAAAAGATACTTGATACGATTTCAATTTTCTTAAATTTACCAAGGCTTGATTTGTGACCCAAGATATGATCTATCCTGGAGAATGTTCCATGAGCACTTGAGAAAAATGTGTATTCTGTTGTTTTTGGGTGGAATGTCCTATAAATATCAATTAAGTCCATCTTGTTTAATGTATCATTTAAAGCTTGTGTTTCCTTATTTATTTTCATTTTGGATGATCTGTCCATTGGTGAAAGTGGGGTGTTAAAGTCCCCTACTATGATTGTGTTGCTGTCAATTTCCCCTTTTATGGCTGTTAGTATTTGCCTTATGTATTGAGGTGCTCCTATGTTGGGTGCATAAATATTTACAATTGTTATACCTTCCTCTTGGATTGATCCCTTGATCATTATATAGTGTCCTTCTTTGTCTCTTGTAATAGTCTTTATTCTAAAGTCTATTTTGTCTGATATGAGAATTGCTACTCCAGCTTTCTTTAGATTTCCATTTGCATGGAATATCTTTTTCCATCCCCTCACTTTCAATCTGTATGTGTCTCTAGGTCTGAAGTGGGTCTCTTGTAGACAGCATATATATGGGTCTTGTTTTTGTATCCATTCAGCCAGCCTGTGTCTTTTGGTGGGAGCATTTAATCCATTTACATTCAAGGTAATTATCGATATGTATGTTCCTATTCCCATTTTCTTAAATGTATTGGGTTTGTTATTGTAGGTGTTTTCCTTCTCTTGTGTTTCTTGCCTAGAGAAGTTCCTTTAGCATTTGTTGTAAAGCTGGTTTGGTGGTGCTGAACTCTCTCAGCTTTTGCTTGTCTGTAAAGGTTTTAATTTCTCCATCAAATCTGAATGAGATCCTTGCTGGGTAGAGTAATCTTGGTTGTAGGTTTTTGTCCTTCATCACTTTAAGTATATCCTGCCACTCCCTTCTGGCTTGCAGAGTTTCTGCTGATAGATCAGATGTTAACCTTATGAGGATTCCCTTGTGTGTTATTTGTTTTTTTTCCCTTGCTGCCTTTAATATGTTTTCCTTATATTTAATTTTTGACAGTTTGATTAATATGTGTCTTGGCGTGTTCCTCCTTGGGTTTATCCTGTATGGGACTCTCTGTGCTTCCAGGACTTGATTAACTATTTCCTTTCCCATATTAGGGAAGTTTTCAACTATAATCTCTTCAAAAATTTTCTCAGTCCCTTTCTTTTTCTCTTCTTCTTCTGGTACCCCTATAATTCGAATGTTGGAGCGTTTAATGTTGTCCCAGAGGTCCCTGAGACTGTCCTCAGTTCTTTTCATTCTTTTTTCTTTATCCTGCTCTGTAGTAGTTATTTCCACCATTTTATCTTCCAGGTCACTTATCCTTTCTTCTGCCTCAGTTATTCTACTATTGATCCCATCTAGAGTATTTTTAATTTCATTTATTGTGTTCTTCATCATTGCTTGGTTCCTCTTTAGTTCTTCTACATCCTTGTTAAATGTTTCTTGCATTTTGTCTATTCTATTTCCAAGATTTTGGATCATCCTTACTATCATTATTCTGAATTGTTTTTCAGGTAGACTACCTTTTTCCTCTTCATTTGTTAAGTCCAGTGTGTTTTGAGCCTGCTCCTTCATCTGCTGTGTGTTTTTCTGTCGTCTCATTTTGCCTATCTTACTGTGTTTGGGGTCTCCTTTTCACAGGCTGCAGGTTCGTAGTTCCCGTTGTTTTTGGTATCTGTCCCCAGTGGCTAAGGTTGGTTCAGTGGGTTGTGTAGGCTTCCTGGTGGAGGGAACTAGTGCCTGAGTTCTGGTGGATGAGGCTAGATCTTGTCTTTCTGGTGGGCACGTCCACGTCTGGTGGTGTATTTTGGTGTGTCTGTGGCCTTATTATGATTTTAGGCAGCCTCTCTGCTAATGGATGGGGTTGTGTTCCTGTCTAGCTAGTTGTTTGGCATAGGGTGTCCAGCACTGTAGCTTGCTGGTCGTTGGGTGAAGCTGGGTCTTGATGTTGAGATGGAGATCTCTGGGAGATTTTTGCCGTTTGGTATTACGTGGAGCTGGGAGGTCTCTTGTAGACCAGTGTTCTGAAGTTGGCTCTCCCACCTCAGAGGCACGGCCCTGATGCCTGGCTGGAGCACCAAGAGCCTTTCGTCCACACAGCTCAGAGTAAAAGGGAGAAAAAATAGAAAGAAATAAAGAAAGAGGCTATAATATAGTGAAGTAAAATAAAGCTATTGTAAAGCAAAGCTATACAGACAAAATCTCACCCAGAAGCATATACATATACACTCACAAAAAAAAGGAAAAGGGGAAAAATTAATATCTCCTGCTCCCAAAGTCCACCTCCTGAATTTGGGATGATTCGTTGTCTATTCAGGTATTCAGCAGATGCAGGCACATCAAGTTGTTTGTGGAGCTTTAATCCGCTGCTCCTGAGGCTGCTGGGAGAGATTTCCCCTTCTCTTCCCTGTTCGCACAGCTCCTGGGGTTCAGCTTTGGATTTGGACCCTCCTCTGCGTGTAGGTCGCCTGAGGGCGTCTGTTCCCCGCCCAGACAGGACGGGGTTAAAGGAGCAGCTGCTTCGGGGCCTCTGGCTCACCCAGGCCGCGGGGAGGGAGCGGTACGGAGGAGGCAGGGCAAGCCTGCAGCGTCAGAGGCCGGCGTGACGTTGCACCAGCCTGAGGTGCGCAGTGCGTTCTCCCGGGGATGTTGTCCCCGGATCCCGGGACCCTGGCAGTGGCGGGCTGCACAGGCTACCGGGAGGGGCGGTGTGGAGAGTGACCTGTGCTCACACACAGGCTTTTTGGAGGCGGCAGCAGCAGCCCCAGCGTCTCACGCCCGTCTCTGGGGTCCGTGCTGATAGCCGCGGCTCGCGCCCTTCTCTGGAGTTCGTTTAGGCGGCGCTCTGAATCCCCTCTCCTTGCGCGCAGCGAAACTAAGAGGCAAGAAAAAGTCTCTTGCCTCTTCCGCAGCTGCAGACCTTTTCCCGGTCTCCCTCCTGGCTAGCTGTGGTGCGCCAACCCCTTCAGGCTGTGTTCACGCTGCCAGCCCCAGTCCTCTCCCTGCGATCCGACCGAAGCCTAGCCTCAGCTCCCAGCCCCGCCCGCCCCGGCGGCTGAGCAGACAAGCCTCTCGGGCTGGTGAGCGCTGCTCGGCGCCGAGCCTCTGTGCGGGAGTCTCTCCGTTTTTTCCTCTGTGCCCCTGTTGCTCTGGGGTCTGCGCTGATAGCTGCGGCTCGCGCCAGTCTCTGAAGTTCGTTTAGGCGGTACTCTGAATCCCCTCTCCTCGCGCACCAGGAAACACAGAGGGAAGAAAAAGTCTCTTGCCTCTTCGGCAGCTGCAGACTTTTTCCCCCGGACTCCCGCCCGGCTAGCTGTGGTGCGCTAACCCCTTCAGGCTGTGTTCACGCCGCCAGCCCCAGTCCTCTCCCTGCGATCCGACCGAAGCCCGAGCCTCGGCTCCCAGCCCCGCCCGCCCCGGCGGGGGAGCAGACAAGCCTCTCGGGCTGGTGAGTGCTGCTCGGCGCCGAGCCTCTGTGCGGGAACCTCTCCGCTTTGCCTTCCGCACCCCTGTGGCTGCGCACTCCTCCGTGGCTCCAAAGCTTCCCCCCTCTGCCACCCGCAGTCTCCGCCCGCGCAGGGGCTTCCTAGTGCGTGGAAACCTTTCCTCCTTCACAGCTCCCTCCCACTGGTGCAGGTGCCGTCCCTATTCTTTTGTCTCTGTTATTTCTTTTTTCTTTTGCTCTACCCAAGTACGGGGGGAGTTTCTTGCCTTTTTGGAGGTCGGACGTTTTCTGCCAGCGTTCAGTGGGTGTTCTGTAGGAGCAGTTCCACGTGTAGATGTATTTCTACTGTATCTGTGGGAAGGAAGGTGATCTCCGCGTCTTACTCTTCCGCCATCTTCTCCCTCCGCCCGAAGAGCATGCATTTAATTGATAAAGTGTATTTACCTATAGCAAGTTAATCATGATTTTTAGAAGCATTTCAGCAAAGTCAGAAACAGGACAAGGATGACTGTTGCCACTCTTTCCATTCAATATTGTACCAAAGGTACTGGTCGAAGCTATTGAAGAAAAATGCGAGAGGGAGAGGGATATGGATGGGAGAAGAAATAAGATTGTTGATTCTTATCGATATTATGATGCCTATATTGAAAATCCAATTAGAATAAGATAATTAAGAAATTGTGATGTATAAAAGGATTAACATATAAAAATATTTCGTCACCAGCATTTTCAATGAGAATATAAAGTCTATTCACAGCAGCCATAAAACTAGTAAAGTTTTCAGAAATAATTTCTCAAGGCATGTGCAGAATATTAGTGAAAAAAATTAAAATGCTATTGAAAGATATATCAGTATGAAGAATATTCAGGGATGAGAAGGCTCAATTTATGCCAAATTTTTGCTACAATTCCTGTCAAAACCCCAATATGGTTTGCATATGGAACTTGAGTAGCTGAATTTAAAGTTCAAATACAATAATAAATGTCTAAGAAAAACCAAGATGATAAAGAAAATACGCATTAAGAAAGAGGAGAGCAGTGTTGTGGTGATGCACCCATCTAGTTATCAAGACATATACTCTCATGGATAAAATAGTATATATATTACTGATGCAGGGATAAAGAAATAGATTAGTGGAAAGAATAGAAATTCCTGAGGAAGACCCAAGTGTGCATGCATCTTGAATATAAGAAATACCACAGGTCAGTGGAAAAATAATTACCTTTTCAATAAATAGTGTTGGGATAATTGACATTTCACCATAAGAAGTTATGAAATGCACTTTTTTCATTTAGACATCTTTGAAACCATGATGTGTCCTAAAGGCAGTGGTACCTTATAATTGCCATCAACCAGGTAATGGTTGTCATCTCAACACAGTAATATCCATTTTTATTTTTACTCACATTGATACCACTCTCCAAGAAATGCAGCTCAAGGCAGGAGAAATTGGCTCACCTTTTGGAGTAAATGAAAACGTAGTGAGTATCTAGAGTGACTAATCTGAATAGAACTATTGTTAAAGCATCAGACATTACTAGCAATTTCTTGTTTTCTTTGAAGAGAAACTGTTTAATTTATAACAATGTATGATTCAATCAAAGGGAAAAAAACCTAGGATCAAGTCAAAAAGTAAAATGAATTAAAATTTGCACAATAGGCTTCAATTAATTGAAAGAAAATCGCAGATATGACATGCTACACACTTTTAAAGAAAGGTGTATCCCAATGCTGTGTTGGTGAGAATGAGGGGGAAAATTCTCTTAGACATCTGCTAGTATTGAAAACTACTTATTGCCTTCTAGATATCCGCCAGGTACATGGTATACCTAGCAGTTGTTTTTCTAGTTACATGCTACCCTTGCAACTCAGAGTGAGGTCCTTGGACCAGTAGCAGCAGCGTCACCTGGGAATATGTTAGAAATGTAGCCTCTCAGACCCCTTAAATCAGAACCTAGAGTTTACCAAGATCCCCTGGTCATTTTTGTGAACATTAAAATTTAAGAAGCCTTGCCCTAGGGAGACTTTCACGTACCTTTCAAGGAAATATGTATAAAATTTTTGATTTATTCTTAAAGAGACAAATAGAAAAACAACACAAATATCAATTTAAAAAAAATGGATGAATAAAATGAGATATACTCATACAGTGAACTATTTAGCAGTTAAAATTCATGAGCTAGAGCTACAGTCTCAATACTGATCATTTAAAAATATATGATGTTGAATAAAACACTAAGTTATAGGACAATAAGTACCATTTGACAACATTTATATAAAACAAAACCACTAAGGGTATATAACTAGAAATATGTAGATAGAAAGTATATACTCAAATATGAGTCAGTGAATTTGTGTCTGGGAAAAGAGGAGGGATGGAAACTTGGAGAAGGCAAAGAACTTCAACCTCATCAGTGCTGTTTTTTATTTCTTAAAAATAAGGAAATATTGACAGATGTCACCATTAATTCTTTTGTTTACTGGGAGCAGTATTAATGTATTTGTCATAATATCTTTTTCACTTTTCTAAATGTAGTTATAATTAAAACATAAAAATATAGAAAAATTGGACAAAGAACATAAGATAATTCATAGAAGAAGAAATGTGAAAACTGCTAAACATATAAAACGCTGCTCAGTCTTCCTAGTTAAATAAATGTAAAATAATGAAACACTTTTTAAATTTTTTATTTATATATTTATTTATGGCTGTGTTGGGTCTTCGTTTCTGTGCGAGGGCTTTCTCTAGTTGCGGCAAGTGGGGGCCACTCTAAATCTCGGTGCGCGGGCCTCTCACTATCGCAGCCTATCTTGTTGCAGAGCACAGGCTCCAGACGCGCAGGCTCAGCAATTGTGGCTCATGGGCCTAGTTGCTCCGCGGCACGTGGGATCTTCCCAGACCAGGGCTCGAACCTGTGTCCCCTGCATTGGCAGGCAGATTCTCAACCACTGCACCACCAGGGAAGCCCTGAAACACTTTTTAGAAAATCATTAACTAGCTTAGCAAAGAAAGAGAATACTTTTGATAGACAGTTTTCAGTAAATTAAAATAAGAAGAACTCTCATACACTATTTGTGGCCATGTAAATTGGTTCAGTTTTAAGTCTGGTTTATATCTATCAAGATTTCTTAACGTGCAAACCTCACTGACTCAGCAACTTCAATTCCAGGGATTCAGTGTTCAGACGCTAACACTGTGTGCAAAGATTTGTGTTCAGTAATGTTGATTACCACATTGCTGAAAATAAGAAATACTAAAACAATGTAAAAATAGAAGTGAACAAATGATTGGTATACGTCATAGGGGATTAGTTAAAATATGGTAAATACATCTTTTCTGTAAAGTGTAGGACTGGTCAAAGATCATGGAGACTAATTTTTACTTTATGAATTTCTGCTTTATTCAACAAAAATAGTTTTATTATTTTTTAGTTTAGAAGAATTACCATTTGTCAAAATAGATATAGTCCTTTTCATTTATTCCTGTATCATATAAACAATATTTTTGTAATACACTTCCTTTAAGTTAGTGCATCATTCTCATTTCTCTTTATGTGAATGAATACAGAATATCTCATTGTTGTCTATCACAGAAGAATACCAGCAGAAAAGGAGGATGTTTGATAATAGATTCTTAAAATGTAGTTAAATTGAATTTCTACTGTGCCTTTGTAGTTCTTCTCCACTCAAAATAAAATAATTAAAATCATTGTGGATACTGCTAGTTCTCCATTGTTGACAGTGAGGGAAATGAGAACATGGCCAAGGTACAGAGTTTTATGTAGGTAGTGCATTTTGGCATTGTTTTATGGGAAAGTATATTCATTGTATTAAGGAATTCAATAGATTATACATTTTCCCTCATCGTTAATATTTAAGTTTTACGATTTATTTAACTTTTGAATCCTCATTAATAGTTAAGCATTATGATTTATTTAAATTGATATTTCATTAGAGTTTAAAATTTAACATTAATCAAATTAAATCTAAATCATTAAATTCAGTTTTATTGGAGAAGAATCACGAGGTGTCAGGAGATGAGGAATGAGTACGTTCCAGAACTTATATATATTTTTTATAAAAACAACGCTGAATGTGGTCATTAATTGTTTCATATAAGTGTACTTGAAAGCATCAGTTTCTAGAATGCAAAGGGTAGGTTTGCTTGCTTATCTGCAACTAACCTAAAATATTATAGCCAAGTACTTAGTAAATTATTTTGATGACTAGCAAATTTAAGTAAAGTATATTATACATATCTACATACAAAGATAGATATGGTTATAAAATTACCTTTTAAAAATTGTCATGATCTGGTCCTCATATTTATGTAATCCGCTGTGTTATATGTTGTCACTGCATTATTTTGTGTTCCTTAAATAGTACTGAATAATTGCAGCTTGCTTAAAGCCAGAATTCTTTCTTTTACAAGGTAAATAATGAAATAAAATAATATGACTTCCTTCCCATCTTATTCTACTTTCCTGACAAGTAAATAGAAAGTGTTATCAACTTCAGTTTCAGATTCGTAGTTATGATGATTTCTCTTCATGTAATAAACTCACAAAAATGATATTTTATCTCTTTTATTCTGTAGTCCCTGACCTGGCCCCTAAAACACACTTTTATAGAGCATTTTCTTATACAGTACTTCCAGAAATGTCATTAGAGTGCTAGATAATTGGCATTTTCTGTGCCAAGATGTCATTCCTAATAATAGTGTGTCTGAGAAAGTAAAGCTGGGAGAAAGAGCTGGCAGGGTGTGGAAGTGCAAGTTTGCCTCATCTGTGAATAACAGTGATTTGTGTAACAATGATTTCACCAACAGGGCTTCTCTCCTTTCCTTCATTAGGATACTCCCCAGTGCAGGGTGAGACTGTCAGGACCCCAGTGAGACCTGGGAGTGGTGAGGGAAATCTCCCTGTTCTGTTTCACATTTTAAAGTCATTTACAAATGTACTCTAGCTCTCTCCCTTGCGTAAGGTAGAGATCAGATGGTGATGGACCTTTTCTCTCCTTGCTGCTAAGTATAATTTTTATCCGTGACAGAGTTGTTCTTAACTCCGTAATTCAACCTAAAACTATTTAAGCAGACATGGTTAGGTAATGGTGGAAGAGTCAGGGCGCATATTCAGGTGAGAATGTAATAACTTACACTGTGGTTGCAATTGCCAAACTCTGGGGAGAATTTCTTCAACCATTGAACCAGAAAGGAATTAATGAGGTCATTTAAGTTTTTCCTAGGCAAAATTGTCAAAAGGATAGTGTCTATGCTCCTTTGAATCACATTGCATAGAACCTGCAATACCACCACACTCCTGATCACATAACATTTTCAACATTTTCTGAAGAGGTAGAACTGAATATGAGAATATGTGTGTGTGTGTGTGTGTGTGTGTGTGTGTGTGTGTGTGTGTGTGTGTATAAAATCAGATAATATAATTTAAAAGAGATTCCCTATAGACCAAGGACAGGGACCTGCCTCAATAAAAGCAGTTCCTATCAGGGACCAAAATATCTAATTTGAGGGGAGTTGGGGATGGATAGGAAAATAGAACTAATATAGTTATTTCTGTAGTTCTGATTAGAATGTCAACGTTACATACAAGCTGTTTGCCAAGGTAAATGTGACCCCCCCCATGCCAAAAGGCAATTTTCTATATTTCTGTCTCCATCTCAGCCAATTCAGATGTTTTTTTTTTTCTTTAGAGAAATGTCACTCCATGTGTTCTGTTTAGAACCAATGACAATCCTTTGAAATTCTCTGTTTTTGTTTTTTTTTTTTTTAATGAAGAAATTAGGAAGGTTAAATAATTTGCTCTTAAATGGCAGATCCAGGATTTGAATTCAGCTGCATTTGGTGCCAAGCCCATGCTTTATGTTAACACTGCTATATGGCCCCTCACTCTTTTTTAGTTGTAAGTACCTTAAAATCCAAGTTAAACTAACTTAAACAAGGGTTGTTTCCTAGTTAAAAAAATGAAAACTACAGAGGCAGTGTATTAGACATTAATACTAGTCCAATATCCAATTTCCTCCTGCTTCTAGCTGTGTCAGAAACCTAGAGTGAGCACAGATTATGCTTTACCTGAAACTCCCATTGTAACAGAGTCCAAAGTCTTTCATAATTTCACTGGTTTCAATGGACCTTTTACAAATTATCTTTCTCTAATCAATCATTTGTCTTTTCTGTTTCAACTAGGCAGGCTATGTGATGGTCTACAAACACACACCGTTTCCAACTTCCCCTACTTAAAAAGGATCCTGACATTGTTCTGTCCAAACTTAATTCTATTCTAGTATCTGCTTCAAGACCAACTTCTTCATCAAAGCCTTAGATGCTTATCCTTTGTCCATTTTCATGAATTCTTAGAGATTTAATGAGTTATATGTTATTTACGTATCAAAAGTCAAATCAGAGCTTAGCCCATGTTAAAGAAGATTAGTGAAGAATGAGTGTAGTGACTGTCCTGTCTCACCTAACGCTTCTAGGAGTGTATCAGGGATAATGATGATGGTAGCAAACATTTAATGAGCACTATCTGCCAGCCACTGTGTAGATTCTTTACATGTATGAACACATTTAATCCACATGAAAACCTTATGAGATATGTACTTGTGTCTTCAATATTCCACTAATGAAGAAATTGAGGCAATACAAGGGTGGACTACTTGCAAAAGCCATGGAGTTAGTAAGTGCCAGAGCCAAGATTTGAATCCATACTTAACCCACACTACATTTACCAGAGGATACGGTTCTTTAAAACGATTACAGTCTAATGGTTGCTTACCCAACAGGTAAAAATCAGGATGGAAAAAAACTTACAATAACGCTAAAGCCATATGAGAATAGAGTGGGACAAGACATGATGAAGAGAAATTTTAGGGTGGCTATGTTTACTGTCTTCAACTATTATGCAGGCTGTCACATAAGAGAGGGATTAACTTATCTTGAATAGCCCCAAGGATTAGAATTAGAAGCATCTGGCACATATTTTCACCTCAATATAAAAAGTTATTTCTACCTGTCAGAGCTGTCTAAAAATAATTTCAAAAATGCTTTTGTGAGAGAACAAATTTTCCATATCTGGAAATTTCCCCACATTGTGTTTGTTGACATATTCTGGCAAGAGTTTTGTTGGTGGAATTCAAAAATCAGGAACTAGTTAAAACACACATGTTAAAGGGCCTAAATATTACATGACTTGACAGAAGATTGTTCCTTCTTGCTGCTGGGACTGGGAGGTATTGTAATACCACGGGTGTAGCAGGGATGGAAAGCAAAAATTAAATGAAGTAGGAAAATTAAAAATAAAAAGGGAAACGAGGGTAGGTGGGCAATGCCTAGGAAATGAGGGAAAAGAATCAACCAGGTCATCTAGGTCTGTGCCCTGTGGGGCTCTGCTGAGCAGAGTAGCCAAGACAGAGTTGAGCCACCAGACAGCCCTTTCCTGACCTTTCAGATGTTCACATGTTTAATGGTGGCTTTTAGAGTTGGCTTAACTTGTTGTTATTTTTCCCTCTGAGACAGCTTTTTCCTCTTTAGTTAGAAAGGCAGAGCTCTGACTCTGTTGTGGAGAAAAAGCTATTAAAGGGAGATTGTGGTATATAAAATGGAGACACTTTTTTGATCATATTTCAAAGGATTTGAAGGGAAAGACAAGAAAATCAATAAATGCATGGATTCCTTTGCACTTTAAAAAGACAATTCTTTCCTTTCTAAAGGCTGTTTCTGGGTGTTTCTGCTGTGAAATCAGCCCATAAAACCCAGATTTAATGGAAATTTACTCAGTAAAAGGATAAAATAGTAAACAGAATAGTGAAGAGTTCAGCTGTTTCTCTCCCTTTCTACCTTTGACAAGTGATAATACCTGCAATGGAAACCATGTGATTTTCTATCTGATTACTCTTTTATTTATTATTTATTTCATTAGAGGAAGGTTGGCATTCAATTTCATTTGTGAAGTGTAGAATCACGTCCTTTTTATTTATCATAATACCACAGAATGTTTTGCAGTTTTTTGTCTATGACACAGGAATTTCTTTCTCATTGATACCTTGGCTAACAAAACCCATAAAGCAAATGTTATATGAAATACTTTAGCAAAGAGAACATTGAGCTAACAATAAAATTCCTGGCAATTTGTAAGGGCAGATGACCATTTTGAATGCTTGATGGGTTATTCTAAAAAGCAATGCATCTTGAAAATAAAAAATATTCTTTGCTTGAGGGGATTTTCTCCAAACCAAATCCCTTCTAAATTCTACTCTCTTTAGTAAGTATGAAAAGGAGGCAGAGTCTCCTTTATTACAGTAGGAATTTTATCCTGATTCATCTATATCTTTTGATTCTTGCTGGGAATACTAGACCCTATTATTTTCTCTCCCTCCTCCTTTCTCTCTTTGAGATTCATATCCAGTTTTAATTAAACTTTTTAAAATTTTGAGATATTGTAGATTCACATGCATTACTTATAAGGCATAATACAGCGAGATCTTATGTACCCTTTACTCTGTTTGCTCCAATAGCAGCACTTTTCTAAGCTATAATACAATAACCAGGATATTAACATTGAGAGAGTGTAGAAGCAAAACGTTTTCCCCACCATAACAATCCCTCATACTGTTATTTTTTAGCCACACTTTTTCTCCTGCCCCTACCCATTCCTTAACCCCTGGCAACCAATAATCAGTTTTCTAGTCCCATAATTTTGTTTCAAAAATGTCGTATAAATGGAATCATACAGTGTCTTAGTCTGCTTATGCTGCCATAACAAAATATAGTAGATTTGATGGCTTAAACAACAGCAATTTATTTTCTCACAGTTCTGGAGGCTGGAAAGTCCAAGATGAAGGTGTTGGCCTATTCAGTTGCTAATGAGAGCTCTCTTCTTGGAGAAGAGTGCCTTCTAATTGTGTTCTCACATTATGGAGAGAGAGTGTCAGCAAGCTCTCTAGTATCTCTTCTTATAGGGCACTATTCCCATCATGAAGTCTTCACCCTCATGACCCCATCTAACCCTGTAAATACCATCACATTGTGGGGTTAGGGCTTCAACATAGGAATTTTGGAGGGACACAGAACATTCAGTCTATAATATATAATATCGAACCTTTGGGGATTGATTTTTTTCACTCATCATAATTTTCTGGTTTATCCAAGTTTTTGTGTGTATCAATACTTCTTTTTTTTTTTTTTTAATTGCTGAGTAGTATTCTCTGCTATGGATTTACTGTGGTTTGTTTAATCATTTACCTGTTGAAGGACATCTGGGCTGTTTCCAGTTATTAGCTATTACAAATAAACTGCTATAAACATTTGTGTACTGTTTTTTTATGGGTGTGAGTGTAACTGTCCTTTCCTCTGGGATAAATGCCCAGAAGTACAACTGCAGGGTCATATGGTAATTGCATGCTTAGTTTTTAAAGAGACTGTCAAACTGTTTACCAGAGGGCTCTACCATTTTTACATTCACACCTGTGATTTTCCCATTTCTAATTGGGTTTTTTTTAATTGCTGAGTTTTGGGAGTTATATATTCTATAGCCTCATCCTTTGTTGGATATGTGATTTGCAAACACGTATTTTGTCCTGTCTGTAGCTTGTATTTTCATCCTTTAACAGGGCCTCTAGCAAAGCAAGTTGATACTGTTATCGATGTCCAATTTATCAAAATTTCATTTTGCTTTCAGTGTCAGGTTTAAGAACTCTGCCTAGCTCTAAATCCCAAAGATTTTTCTGTTTTTTTCTTAAAGTTTTATAGTTTTAATTTTACATTTAGGTTTGTGATTCATTTTGAGTTATGTTTGTATAAAATGTGATTCTGAGGTTAAGTTTAATTTGTTTTGCCTTTGGATATCCAATTGCTTCATCACTATTTGTTGAAAAGTTTTTTGGTTTTAAATTTTTATTTATTTATTTATTTATTTATTTATTTATTTATTTATTTATTTATTTATGGCTGGCTGTGTTGGGTCTTCGTTTCTGTGCGAGGGCTTTCTCTAGTTGCGGCAAGCGGGGGCCACTCTTCATCGCGGTGCGCGGGCCTCTCTTGTTGCGGAGCACAGGCTCTAGAGCACAGGCTCAGTAGTTGTGGCTCACGGGCTTAGTTGCTCCGCAGCACGTGGGATCTTCCCAGACCAGGGCTCGAACCTATGTCCCCTGCATTGGCAGGCAGATTCTCAACCAGTGCGCCACCAGGGAAGCCCCTTTTGAAAAGTTTTGATTGATTTGTGCAGCCTTTTTTTAAAAAAAAAAAATGACAGAGAATTTCAAATGAAGCACAGAGTTTAGCTCCCCTTTCCAAACTAAAGTGTTTTTTGTTTTTCTGGAGGGTGGGCACTTTGGTCAGACTCCTCCCACACTCTACATGCCATCATATGACTTTGTACCCAGACAAAAACAACACAGGATTGGTGACCATTCTTTTATTTTTTCAATCAGTTACCTAAATTCTCACTTATCTTATTAACAGGAATATCAGCAACTCTACCCTTTAAACTTGCTTATGTATTTTATATTTTATATCTTTTATTGTCAAAAAATAATTTACATAGTTCAAATGGGGTCTTTTGGATCCTTTGAAGTCAATTGGCACGTGATTGGTCTATTATTATTATTTTATCTTACTGCCAAACAAAATTATGTTTGGAGATTGGTCTGACAGATGAAGCCTGTGCCCGGCAGTAATGGGTAATGAATGAGTCCTTGCAGCTTCAGATCCTTGCAGAGTCTGTAGTGGTCTTTTAACCAAGGAGTTGGTAAATTATCTTTTAAATTCTGAAAACACAAAAGTCTTTGGAACTTCTTTTCTAGGTATTGAGCTAGTAACTCTCAATCCATTCTTCCAAGAAAGGCTTCTCATAGATACCAAGATGATTTGTTCTTATTCAGTAAGGTGCAGTTCACGGCGTTCCTCAAATTAAAACAGATCTTTGTCATATACTTCAAATGAAAGATGCTTTAATCGCTGAGAAGGGGATGAAGTAGATATGGTTCCCATACTTATGTGACCTTAAAATCAGTATCTCTTGGGGATAGTATATTTTTAATATCCATATAATGTTTTGTTTTTGTAAAGCTTAAATTAAAGAAGAAGGGGGAAGAAACCCTGCTTTTGAAAGCAAAGGAATGTGGAATTAGGAAGGTAAAACGACTCTCTCAAGGTCATATCAAAAGTTCTGGTCCAGGTCTTTCTACAATTTATCTTTAAATGTCTCACAGACAGGCA
Organism: Balaenoptera acutorostrata; assembly: GCF_949987535.1. Classification (NCBI taxonomy): domain Eukaryota; kingdom Metazoa; phylum Chordata; class Mammalia; order Artiodactyla; family Balaenopteridae; genus Balaenoptera; species Balaenoptera acutorostrata. Next base: position 64,393,976 of record NC_080070.1, read on the forward strand.
CCTGCAAAATGCTAACTACATTCCAGAAATGCATAAATGTATCTTCTCTTAGATTTTATGTTCAAAAACTTTTTATTTGCAGAATAGTGAAAGAAAAAAGGAAATTGTATTTCACAAGTGTGAAATTGTGTACTTGTATTTCACAAATATACAATATATACAATCTCAGGTCCCTGAAGTTTATCTTTATTTGTAAGATCACTTGCTTGCTTTGTGAGTTATCTATGCCTCTTCTTCTCAATAACTGGAATGAATGTCTCTGTAGAAACCCAATAATCTTGAGACTGAAAGGAGTAACATATTGTCCTAAGGATAGGCAAGTTATAAGAACTAAAATGCTACATTTTTCACGGCAGGCAACTGAGGTGGTGCTTGGTGGGAAAAAAATGCCTTTTGCTCCTTAGAATGGCAAGTTAATGTCATAATAGTATTACCAACTTTGTGAGTTGCTCCTTTTTCAAAGTCACATCTTCAAAAAAAACTCAAGAAAAGGGTAAAGCAAAACTATTTTGCGGGCAAAAATATATTAATTTTCTAGTCTGAATTTCTGGCTGTTATCTGTATAATTACTGGTTTGACTTCACATCAGTATACAGGAAATTCTTTAAAATAGTTTTCTTTATGTTAAATTGTGACAGCTGCTTTGATTTTGACAGACATCCAGTGAAGTGTTTCCGATGCAGTATGACAGTGCCAGCCATGACGTTAATTGCATCTTTTGTGGGAAAATGCCACATGTAACATTTCAAACAGAATCCAAACACCAGGATAACTATTCATTTATTTCACTCTGCAATAGAACTCTGAAATATTGGCCTTCATTTTGTCTTCCTCAGTTTCATAATTGACTGTATTTCAGCTATATGCACTGATCACATTAGCCAGCACTATCAGTTAACTAGGCTGTCTAATCAAGTATGTCTGTTTTCAACAACATATGTTATCCAGTCCATTTAAGGAGAATATGTTCAAGAGTTGTAAGCTGTATTTTATTTTAAGGATAAAATTAATTTGAGAAGCAAACAAGTCAGTATTATTTTCCCCAGAAAGCCATAAAACAGGAAATATCACTTTCAGTTAGAGGCATTGATATGAATGTGTACAAAAAATGTAAATTAACCTCTTCAACTGGAATTAGAGATTCTTGGGTTCTCTGTTGCTTCCTTTTTTTTTTTTTTTGATAGGAACATCTTTCTTACCATGAATTTAGTGTTATGGTTAAATTACTGTATTGTATACATGCATGTATTCATTCATATATTGATTTAATACATACTTTAAAAATTTATTCAGTTCCAGGCACAGTGGTGAGCAAAACAATAACTGGTTATTGTTGTCTTCATAAGGGTCATGTTATATCAAGTATTGCTTTAAAATAATGCATAATTAGTATTATCAAGTGACCCAAGTTTTCTTATACCTACAGTCAGCTTTACCATTTAGGATATAATAACTTTACCTAGAATCAGAAGGTCCAAATTTTACCCTAGAAGCACTGAAATAATTTTTATCATAATTCCATTTCTTACAGCTTCGATTTGTACTCCTCACCCACGTGTTGCTTGAGAGCTTTTTTAAAAATCCATATTGATTTACAAGACCCCCAATGCCAACCTCAGGAAATTAAAACATTCCTGTTTATTTTCTGAGTTGTTATTGTCATGGCAGTGCAGAGAAAATAAATAATGCACATGGCAATAATTTAGTCTGACCATAGGAAACACTTTGCCTGAACCAACCATGGTCTTTCGGGTTCGGTAGTGATGATCAGTTGCTATTCCATAATAGCTATTTCCACATTGATAATGTCAGTGTATTTAACAGATTTGTGTTCATGCTGTTGCAGTTTAAAAAAATTTGCTACCAGCAACTGGTGCTATCTCATGTCTTTGAGAACATTAGCCAAAATATAAAAGTTCAATATCCATTAATGATGAGGACACTGGAGAGACATTTAGAAATAGTTAAGAGTATATTGATTATCAGATGTTATTAAGATATTAAGATAGGGACTAAATGTCCTCAGTTTGCTATTTAGAATCGTGGGGCATTAATTAGCACTAAATCACATGATGCATTATTCACTTGATTACAGAAGATATTATCATAGGCTGTTTAGAGAGACCTGGTATATGCTTTCAGCCTTGACCCATTACTTACATATAATTGATCTTCAAGGTTCTATCACCATCTCTCTTTTTATCTTTATACTTGCCTTGAGTGAATTTGTGTATTCTTATGACTTTTAACTATCTTAATGGCTGTCAAATCTAGACTTCTTTACTAAAGATAATTTTCAACAGTTTGTTCTATGTCTTCATGTCCTTTATTTTTTATTACAACATCTTCAAACTTTGAGTTGCTCCCCCAAATTCTGTTCAACATCTTATGTTTCTTAAATTGTTGTCCCTTTCAGATTGCTAGCATAAGATATTGGTAATGGCTTTATTTGTCCTCTCATCCTAACCTCCATGTCTAAGTTACCAAAATAGGCAAATTTTTCTATTTTCTCTCATGTAGGTGTTGTATTTTTCACTCCTACTGCCATTTCTCTACTGCAGGCCATATTGTTTCCACACACATTTGCCTATTTACAATAGCTTTCCAACATATACTTTCTCAGAATTCTCTTTAGAAAATGTATAGAATTGGTCCTATTCCTCTACTGTTAGCAATTATCTCATTAATCCAGACACGTTAGCCTGACATGCAAGGCTTCTACTCATGCCCACTTCCAAACCATTCTCCACATATACCAGAGGGACATATTCAAAATGTAAATCAGAGCATGTTCCAACACTGCTTATAAAAACAATGCTGTAAGCTTCCTATTGCTTCTAAAATACAATCTAACCTCCATTCCCCAGCTGAAGGGCTGTGCAGGATCTGGCCCTGACTACCTACCTACCTTCCCACACCCTATTTGTGCCACTCTATTCTTTGCTTGGTATGTTCTGGAAACACTGTCTTCGATAATCAAAAGTACATAGTTAATAAGGTATTTTTTAAGTACTAACTGGGATAGCAGAGAAGATAATGTGTCTTGCCAACTTAAAGGGAAAGGAGAGAATTATATGGAGAATAATTGCTGTAATTCAGTTCCCATTACCTCTAATAAAGAAAACCAAAGCAGTCATATTCACTAGAAATGTTCATTGGTATGCTTTTATTTTATCATGAAAGTCTGAAAATGGTTGAGTTGTGATTCTTGACATAATTCATGAGTTTGTATGGGTATACAGATAAAAATGTGTAACTTCACTCATAGGAAAACAGTCAAGATGCAAATATAATTACACACAGGTTGTCCCTATGCTTAAAGTGAGTTGTGTTTCTGGAAAAAATACAGATGTTTCACAATTTTAGCAGATTTTAAAGTAGTCGCTTTAACTTTTCCACAATCTTAGTTGACTTTAAAATAGTTACCTACTCAAGTCATTTTTAGTATTTTTTTCTTGGTTTTACTTTTGGTCTGGTTACCATCATCAGGATACCGCTTATTACATTATATTCATAGACACAATTCCTATTTTGTAATTTAATATTTACTGAATACTTTTTCACGTGTGAATAACTGCATGTGTGCAAGGCAGGGAGTTAAACAAGGAAGGTTCAGTTGCTGCAGTCTGGTTAGGAGATGCCAAGAACACTAATAACTGTGTTACCTGTACATTCCTATTGCTTCCTTAGCATAATTCCTTTATTTCCTTCTCTTGCCAAGATGAGAAGACTCTTGTGAGGTCTTCTAATGAGCTAACATAGAATTGAAAAATAATAGGTTCTGGAGATGCACTAAGTAGGGGGCTTTGAAGAAAATCTTTATGCAGGAAGTAGTTTGACCCTTAAGAAGTTTTTGTTGCATCATTTCTTTGTGTGTTGGTTTTATTAGCTGTCAGCTGTTATAAGAACTCTGTGTCTTAAAAAGATCTAGTGAGAATTTATCATTTTTATGTGGGACAAAAACTGAAACTGAAGGCCTGGCTGTTTATGTCCTGATGTATTAACGAAGATCATACACAACAATATCCATATGTACATAGATCTGTGAGTTGTCATATCATGATATATTTTTTTAACATCTTTATTGGAGTATAATTGCTTTACAATAGTGTGTTAGTTTCTGCCTTATGACAAGGTGAATCAGTTATACATATACGTATGTCCCCATATCTCTTCACTCTTGCATCTCCCTTGCTCCCACCCTCCCTATCCCACCCCTCTAAGTGGTCACAAAGCACCGAGCTGATCTCCCTGTGCTATGCGGCTGCTTCCCACTAGCTCTCTGTTTTACATTTGGTAGTGTATATATGTCCATGCCGCTCTCTCTCTTTGTCCCAGCTTACCCTTCCCCCTCCCCATATCCTCAAGTCCATTCTCTAGTACGTCTGCATCTTTATTCCCCTCTTGCCCCTAGGTTCTTCAAGACCATTTTTTTTTTTTTTTTTTAGATTCCATATATATGTGTTACCATATGGTATTTGATTTTCTCTTTCTGACTTACTTCACTCTGTATGACAGACTCTAGGTCCATCCACCTCACTACAAATAACTCAATTTTGTTTCTTTTTATGGCTGAGTAGTATTCCATTGTATATATGTGCCACATCTTCTTTATCCATTCATCTGTTGATGGACACTTAGGTTGCTTCCATGTCCTGGCTATTGTAAATAGAGCTGCAATGAACATTGTGGTACATGACTCTTTTTGAATTATGATTTTCTCAGGGTATATGCCCAGTAGTGGGATTGCTGGGTTGTATGGTAGTTCTATTTTTAGTTTTTTAAGGAACCTCCATACTGTTCTCCATAGTGGCTGTATCAATTTACATTCCCACCAACAGTGAAGAGGGTTCCCTTTTCTCCACACCCTCTCCAGCATTTATTGTTTGTAGATTTTTTGATGATGCCCATTCTGACCAGTGTGAGGTGATACCTCATTGTAGTTTTCATTTGCATTTCCCTAATGATTAGTGATGTTGAGCATCCTTTCATGTGTTTGTTGGCAATCTGTATATCTTCTTTGGAAAAATATCTATTTAGGTCTTCTGCCCATTTTTGGATTGGGTTGTTTGTTTTTTTGTTATTGAGCTGCATGAGCTGCTTGTAAATTTTGGAGATTAATCCTTTGTCAGTTGCTTCATTTGCAAATATTTTCTCCCATTCTGAGGGTTGTCTTTTCATCTTGTTTATGGTTTCCTTTGCTGTGCAAAAGCTTTTAAGTTTCATTAGGTCCCATTTGTTTATTTTTGTTTTTATTTCCATTTCTCTAGGAGGTGGGTCAAAAAGGATCTTGCTGTGATTTATGTCATGGATTGTTCTGCCTATGTTTTCCTCTAAGAATTTAATAGTGTCTGGCCTTACATTTAGGTCTTTAATCCATTTTGAGTTTATTTTTGTGTATGGTGTTAGGGAGTGTTCTAATTTCATTCTTTTACATGTAGCTGTCCAGTTTTCCCAGCACCACTTATTGACGAGGCTGTCTTTTCTCCACTGTATATGCTTGCCTCCTTTATCAAAGATAAGGTGACCATATGTGTGTGGGTTTATCTCTGGGCTTTCTATTCTGTTCCATTGATCTGTATTTCTGTTTTTGTGCCAGTATCATACTGTCTGGATTACTGTAGCTTTGTAGTATAGTCTGAAGTCAGGGGGCCTGATTCCTCCAGCTCTGTTTTTCTTTCTCAAGATTGCTTTGGCTATTCGGGGTCTTTTGTGTTTCCATGCAACTTGTGAGATTTTTTGCTCTAGTTCTGTGAAAAATTCCATTGGTAGTTTTATAGGGATTGCATTAAATCTGTAGATTGCTTTGGGTAGTATAGTCATTTTCACAATGTTGATTCTTCCAATACAAGAGCATGGTATATCTCTCCATCTATTTGTATCATCTTTAATTTCTTTCATCAGTGTCTTATACTCTTATCATACAGGTCTTTTGTCTCCTTAGGTAGGTTTATTCCTAGATATTTTATTCTTTTTGCTGCAGTGGTAAATGGGAGTGTTTTCTTAATTTCACTTTCAGATTTTTCATCATTAGTGTATAGGAATGCAAGAGATTTCTGTGCATTAATTTTGTATCCTGCTACTTTACCAAATTCACTGATTAGCTCTAGTAGTTTTCTGGTAGCATCTTTAGGATTCTCTATGTATAGTATCATGTCATCTGCAAACAGTGACAGCTTTACTTCTTCTTTTCCAATTTGGATTCCTTTTATTTCTTTTTCTTCTCTGATTGCTGTGGCCAAAACTTCCAAAACTATGTTGAATAGTAGTGGAGAGAGTGGGCAACTTTGTCTTGTTCCTGATCTTAGTGGAAGTGGTATCAGTTTTTCACCATTGAGGACGATGTTGGCTTTGGGTTTGTCATATATGGCCTTTATTATGTTGAGGTACGTTCCCTCTATGCCTACTTTCTGGAGGGTTTTTATCATAAATGGGTGTTGAGTTTTGTCGAAAGCTTTCTCTGCATCTATTGAGATGATCATATTGTTTTTCTCCTTCAATTTGTTAATATGGTGTATCACGTTGATTGATTTGCATATATTGAGGAATCCTTGCATTCCTGGGATAAACCCCACTTGATCATGTTGTATGATCCTTTTAATGTGCTGTTGGATTCTGTTTGCCAGTATTTTGTTGAGGATTTTTGCATCTATGCTCATCAGTGGTATTGACCTGTAGTTTTCTTTGTGACATCTTTTTCTGGTTTTGGTATCAGGGTGATGGTGTTCTCGTAGAATGAGTTTGGGAGTGTTCCTCCCTCTGCTATATTTTGGAAGAGTTTGAGAAGGATAGGTGTTAGCTCTTCTCTAAATATTTGATGGAATTCGCCTGTGAAGCCATCTGGTCCTGGGCTTTTGTTTGTTGGAAGGTTTTTAATCACAGTTTCAATTTCAGTGCTTGTGATTGGTCTGTTCATATTTTCGATTTCTTCCTGGTTCAGTTTCAGAAGATTGTGCATTTCTAAGAATTTGTCCATTTCTTCCAGGTTGTCCATTTTATTGGCATATAGTTGCTTGCAGGAATCTCTCATGATCCTTTGTATTTCTGCAGTGTCAGTTGTTACTTCTCCTTTTTCATTTCTAATTCTATTGATTTGAGTCTTCTCCCTTTTTTATGATATAATATTTTTAAAATGTATTTAAAAATTAACTGAAAATCTTTTTTACATCAATAATCAAACTAGATTTTATAAGCTGTTGTCAGATGACAGTTAGTGTTACTTGTGGAAAAATTGGCAATTTGTACCAAAATTAAATTAGAAATTTGCCAATGGGGAATTGTATTTGATTTGAAATGTTTTTTAATCTAAATTCATATTTTTGAATAGTTTTCTTCAAGAGAATATATGATTATTCCTCTAATTTTTATAAGAGCAAATTCTCTTTCAAAATTCTCTTCACCTGTTCATTCATTTTTATAATTAGAGTACTGAAAATTCTACAGAAAGCTGTCTGTTTTTATACTCATGTGAGCTGTGCTTGTGGATGGTTTAGGGACAGAGAATTAAATCTGCATGAAATCATCACATTTCCTTAGATGTCACCGTGAAATTGGTACTTTCCCCTGAAAATTTCCATGAAATTACAAAAATTATTGCATCTTTGTCTCTGGATGTCTTGCTTTGAAAAATAAAGGAGGTTGAGTCAATCTTTCTTGTATCTCAGTTCCTGGTATAGCTAATTATTCAAGAAGCTAATATCATAAATTAAGCAGTAGGAGGAAAAAAGTGTACAGTTTATATAGGAAAATTTTAGAAGAAGTTGAGTCTTACTAAATGTCTAAATTCATTAACCAAAGAGCCCTAACTTCTGTTTCCAGTGAATGACAGACTATGGCATAACACAAATTGTCCTTTTTTGCCAGTTTCATAATTAATTTTAATAACTGTAGGCAAATAATGTAATAATATGTATTATCATTATGACTGGTTAAGTTGATGAATTAACTATAATGAAAGCTACTCTCTTTTATTGTTTATGAAAATGGCCTTTCAAGAATGATTTAAAGTATATATTTAGATTACATGTGTGCCCCCACCCACCTCCTTCTAATGTTGGTATGGGAGATCTTTAAGTATAATTATTTCCTCTGTGTTTTGAGATTATACATCCCTACACTTTTAATATCATGTTTGGACATGTGACTTGCATTGCCCCTCTTCACAAGACGATTATGGCTTCCTGCTTCACTGACACCACTCTTGATATATGATTTGCCTGGGCCATAAATGTGAGGAAAGGGGTTTTGTGCCAACATCTAAGTATGTACCTTGGAGCCACTGTATGGTTCTGCCATAGTGTCTTTTCCTTCTGTCATAAGACACAATTCTGTAGCTAGGGGCTGCTCCTTTAGTCCAGACTGCCTGAGTCCCAAAATGAGGAGGAAAGAAGCTACATTGCAGCCAACCCACAATGATTATGTGACATGAAGTGAGAATCCTTTACCCTTGTAAGGTAAACTCATTGAGAATGTGGATTTGCTACTGCAGCAAAACTTACCTGAAGTTGACTAATACAGTGAGCAAGTCAAATTTAAAAGTATTTCAACTTGCTGAAGTAGACGAAGACCATTTGCTGATATTTATTTTCTTATTTTTTGAATAAAAATAAAAGTAATGTTATCATGCTCTTCACCCACTTATTTCTGATTATTTGACAATAACTCTTGCCACACAATATCAAAATGAAATGTAACTGATCAAATGTGACATAGAATCAATGGTAAAAATCTCTGTTAACATTTTTATTTAAAATATTTACAGAAACCCTAGTTTATGATTCTGAAGTAAGCATGCCCATAATTAACTCCTTAGTGGTATACCTTTTTATTTTTGGTATATCCTCTTTTTATAGAGTGTTTTCTCATAGAGGAAAAGAAAATAGATCTAATACCAGCTATTCTATCTTAAAAATAACTAGCTCCTCAGTTTTTAATTTATTTAATTTAATTATCACATAGATAATTCAACAAACATTTATTTGCTGCCTGCTACTACAATAGCATGTTGATATTTATTGAGTGTTAGCTTTATGCCAGGAACTGCTCTAGCACTTTTATTGACTCAATTTAGTCCTAAGGTGGATACTATTATTATGTCCATTTTACAGTTAAGTAACATTTTACAGTAAGTTATGGGAAGATTTGGTAAGTTGTTTGTAGCACACAGTAGAATGAAGATTTGAGCCCAGCCTGGCCCTAGAGTCCCCACTGTCCTTAAACACTAGCTAAGCTGCTTTTCACACTGGTGCACTATTTTTTTTTGTGTCAGACATTATTTTAGGTTTCGAGAATATAGCAATAAACAAGATGGTTAAGAGTCTAAATGTAATGGAGCTACAACATGTAAGAAAATAACATTTATCATTTCAATTTATGATTGAATATGCTTTAAAGAATAAAGGGGGGAGGATGAAAGAGTTGACTGAGAAGGAGCAATATGTGTGAAAAGGGGAGAACCAGGCAAGTGTGATACCTGGAAACCAATGGAAAAAAGTGTTTCAAAAAGAATGAAGTGTAACAGTGTCATTTGATGATGAGTATTGAGTAACAAGTATTGAATAAAATTTGGGTTTGGCAACATGGGAATCTTTGGAGTTGAAAAGGGTGGTTTTAGTGGATTTGTGGGCATAAAATCCTGATACTGAGAGATTAAGAGAGAGATTAAGGAAAGAATGGGAACTTCTGTTTCTGCAGTTTAGAGAACTTGATAACCTGAATAAGCATTTCCCTGAAAACAGCAGTTGCAGTAACATAAACAACAAATGCTAATAAACAGACAAATTTGGAAGAAAATTTAATAAATTTCTTAGAAAATGAAGAATCCTCAAAAGGCAAAGACAGCATGAATGTTGGAATCCATAAAGGTAAGGGTGCAGTCAAGCCAGTTTTGAGCCTGTAGATTCCTCCTTAACTCTGGTGATAAAGGGAGCTTATTTTGATAACCATGAGGTAGGGAGAGGTCAGAAGACTAATCCTAGAACCTGCCCAAGTAGAAAACCTAATTGAAGACACTGGAATAAAGCTGAAACCCCAGATGGGTACAAACTTAATATAAGAGAGAACTAAAAATAACCTTACCCCCCAAATGGAAAATAAACAAAACGTGTCTATTTAAACTTGGTGCTAGACGGGGAGGGCGTGGGAGGGACATCACTTTGAATATTTGAAAGCAATTTCTGGAACTCACTTGAGATTTGTTCATATCTGGTGAAAACAAAAACAAAACAAAAAAACAACTGTAATCTAAAATATTTTTTAAAATGGCCCTGAATTTGTTGTGCTCTCAGAAGCCTGGCAAGCAAAAGCATATCATCTCTGGAGGAATGCATTTTCAATACACAACTTAAAATATTAACATAAAGTACAAGAAAATGAAGCCAGAGATAAGAATCACAAAGTGTGGGAGGAACCTAGCCTCTATGACTAGAGCTGCCAAAAACAATTGATAACTGAAATAAATCTATAAAGCATTCAAATATTGCAATATGATAAATTCAGTATTTTAAAGAGAAAAATGTCAGAAATGGAAAATACAAAAACTAAAAATGGTATGGATGGATTAAACAGCAAAATGACATAGGTAAAGAAAGAATTAGTAAGCTTGTGAAATTGAGAGGGAGGAATTGCAAAACAGCACAGAAAGATAAAGAGATGGAAAATATGAAGGAGAGGTTAGAAGGCACTGAAATTAGAATGAGCATGTCTAATACATATCTAATCAACAAAGAATACGTAAAACATACGAGAGACAATATTCAAAGTAAAAATTGATGACCAAGACAACAAAACACAGATTCAGGAGACCCACTAGATTTAAATATTTCACACAAGATAAATAAAAGGATACTCCGATCCAAACATACAGTAGAACACCAGGTATAAAATTAAGTTCTTAGAAGTCAGAGAGGAATTAAAAGAAAAAAACACCCAGTTTATTTTTAAGTAAACTGGCAACCCAACTCACAGCAGAAGACCGTGAAATCATATTTTGTGTGTGCTGATTAAAAAAAATAACTTGTAACCTAAAATTATATAAAATTAGAAGTTATATTTTGAGAATTAGGGCTTAAAATCAAGACAATTTCAGACAAACAGAAGTAGAAACATTTAACACTAATAGAACTTACACCAAAAATTCTTCCTGTAGAATATATTTCATGGAGAAGGAATTTGATTTAATTCGGAAAGGCTGAGAAGCAAGAATAAATGATGCACACAGGAACTGGTTAATATGTATGTTATATGTAAACTTTGCATGAAAAACAAAGTTTAACATTTACAGTGTTACATGCAAAAAAGATATAACTAAAATGCTGAACAACATTACCTTGTAAGTTAGGGAGGTGGTGAGAGAGAGTGATTTGTTTTCTTGTATTGCTTGAAAGGAGCATGTAGATACTGAAAAATATAACTTCTGTTAAATATAATGCCAAAATCACTGAAAGAATAGAAATCGAATGTATCCAAAGTGAAATGAAAAATAATAAATACATCAAAATAAACAGAGGAGGAAGAAAGGAACAAGAAAAAGAGTAGAGAAGATGTGAGGAATAAATCTAAGCGTATCAATAATCACAAAAAATTGCAAGTAAAAGACAATATTCCAGATAGGATTTAAAAATTCAGTTGTATTCTATCTTAAAGAGACTAACAAAAATATAAGGATAATTTTCCAGTTTTCAGTTCAGCACATAAGGAGCTTAGAAATTGTCACTCTGTCGTAACGAGTAAATAGCTGAACAAACTGAAAAATCAACAACTCTCAGATCATTCCAAGAAGTGAGGTCACAGGGAAAAACACTGCCACCAAACTGGAGCAACAGACAGGGAAACACAAAGAATCACAACTTGCTGGAGCCTAAATTCTCAAGCAGAAATCTCCACAGGAAGCAGTACTGGGATAGGGAAATCTGAACTGTAGTTGACAAGTTGTTGGGACTCAAGGTGGAAAACTCAGAGAGGTAAAAACCACAGGGGGACCCAGTCATGGGGGTGGGAGGTGGTGGGGATTGACTAGATATGCTCTGTTAGTTTTACCTCCAGGAGCTATACTAAGTTCTCATGGTGAATATTGGGGGGGGGGGGGGAACCCTCATGCTTCCAGCAAGAGGGAACAGGATCCATTTTGAAATATGCCAGAGCATCCTGTCCTTCTTAACAAAGCCTTGCCTTAGAAGAAGCTATTTAAGAGCCTAGACTACTGAAGTATTATCAGAGTCAAACTGATCTAGTGAAAGGGAAATGCTCAACACCTGCTCACTATATCCTTCCATGTGGAGGAAGGGAAATAAGGAAGTTCATCCCACTGTAACTTGCCATGTCGGGGAGGCCCACTATAGGCATAGTGTCCCACAAAATGACAAGGAAAACCTGAGAAGCAGTTGTGAAGTTCACAGTTCAGAAGCATAGGTTCACTAAAAGACTAAGATTTAATTATAGCACTATAGAATGCTTCCCCTCATCCCACACTTACCACCATGTTAACTAAAGTCTTATCTACCTCAGTTCCTTTTACCCAGTACATCATGTTTGACTATAAAGAAAAAATTACAAGGCATACCACAGGTCAAAACCACAGTTTGAAGAGACAAAACATTAGAAGCAGACTCAGATAAGACAGGGATGTTAGAATTATCAGAATGTGAATTTAAACAACTATGATTATTATGCTAGGGGCTCTAATGGATAAAAGAGACAGCATGCAAGAACAGATGGGTAGTGTAAGCAGAGAGTTGGAAATTCTGAGAAAGAATAAATAATTCCAGAGATTAAAAACACTGTAACAGAAATGAAGGATGCCTCTGATGGGCAAAAATATAAGGATAATTTTTCAGCTGAGGAAAGAATTTGTGAATTTGAGGATGTGTCAACAGAAACTTCTAAAACTGAAAGGCAAAAAGAAAAAAATACTAAAAACATATAAACAGATTACACAAGCACTGTGGGACAACTACAAAAGGTGTAACATAGGTATAATAGGAATGCCAGAAGGGGAAGAAAGAAAGGAAAAGAAGATATATTTGAAACAATAATGATTGAGAATTTCCCCAAATTAATGTCAAACACCAAACCATAGATCCAGGATAAGCGATAAGATAAATGCAGGATAAATGCAAAAAAGATTTATACCTAGGCATATCAAATTCAAACTACAGAAAATCAAAGGTGAATTAAAAAATCTTGAAAGAAGCCAGAGGAGACAAAAAGTTATCTATAGAGGAGCAAAGATAACAATTGCATGTGACTTCTTTTCAGAAACTACACAAGCAGGAAGAGAGTGGAGTGAAATATTTAAGGTGTTGAGAGATAAAAGAATTAAAAAATTCTTTACCCTGTGAAATTATTCTTCAAAAGTGAAGCAATATTGTACATCAACTGCATCTCACTAAAAAAAGTGAAGGAGAAATAAAGACTTCTACAGACAAAATGTGAGGGAATTTGTTGCTAGTAGGCCTGTCTTTTCGGTGCTTTGTTACCACCTAGAGGGGTGGAATATGGAGAGTGGGAGGGAGGGAGAGACAAGAGGGAAGAGATATGGGGATATATGTATATGTATAGCTGATTCACTTTGTTGTAAAGCAGGAACTAACACACAATTGTAAAGCAATTATACTCCAATAAAGATGTTAAAAAAAAAAAAAAGAAACATTAAATAGTTCTTAAGAGAGGAGGAAAATGATATAGGTCAGAAACTTGGATTTATATAAAGAAAGGAAGAGCATTGAAGAAATAAGTATAATTTTTTATTTTCTTAAATGATCTAACAGGTAACAGTTTGTTCAAAATAATAGCAACACTGTATTCAATTATCTATACTTATGAATAGTAATAGTAAGCCTATTTAAGGTTATGTATATATGAAATGAATGACAGCAATGATATAAGAGGTAGGAGAGGGGAATTAGAATTATTATAAGGGACATGCACTACCATGAGGTGGTATAGAGTTATTTGAAAGAGGAGTTGAATTAATTGTAAATGCATATTATAAATTCTAGGGTAACCAATAAAACAGGTGGAAAAAAAGAATGATAACTGATGTGCTAAACAAGGAATGAAAATGGAATTATTTGAAATGCTCAATTAAAACCACAAAAGGCAGAAAGATAGCATCAGACAAAAAATAGGAATGAAGGACAAGGGCAACAAATAAAGGCAGTAACAGATATGGTAGATATTAATCCAACTAGTATCGATAACCACTTTAAATGTCAATGGTCTAACTACACTAATTAAAATACAATGGATGTTGGAGTAGATCAAAACCCCCTGGCGGTCCAGTGTTTAAGATGCCACGCTTCTGTTGCAGGATACACGGGTTCGATCCCTGGTTGGGGAGCTAAGATCCCACATAACGTGTGGCCTGGTCAAAAAAAAAAAAAAAAAAAGACCTAATTATATGTTGTCCATAAGAAATCCCATTTAAACATAACTATACAAGTAGATTAAAATTAAAGGGGTAGAAAAATTTATGCCATGGTAACACCGAAAGTGTGAGTAGCTATATTAATTTCAGAAAAAGAAGATTCAGAGCAAGGAAAGTTATCAGGGTGAAATGGGGCCTTACATAATGATAAAGGGTTCAATTCTTCAAGAAGACATAACAGTCGTTAATATGTATGCTCCTAACAACAGAGGATCGAAACGTGTGAGGCAACAACATTGTAAATCAACTATACTTAAAAAAATATATATTTTATAAATGTAGCCACAAGGAAAAAATATCAAATTAAAAAAAAAGTGTGAGGCAAAATCTGATAGAATTACAAGGAGAAATAGATGAATTACTGTTACAATTGGAGATTCTAACATTTCTCTATCAGAAATGGACAGATTCAGCAGGCAGAAAATCAGTAAGGACATAGTTGAACTCAGTAGCAACATCAGTCAACTAGATATAATTGACATCTACTGACTACTTCAACAACAGAAGAATACATGTTCTTCTGAAGCTCACATAACACATTCCCAAGATACATAACATTCTGGGTCATAAAACACACCTTAACAAATTTAAGAGAACAAAAATTTTACAGTGTCTGCTCTCAGAACACAGTAGAATTAAACTGGAAACTAATAACAAAGAGAGCTTTAAAAAATCCCAAAATTTGTGGAGATTAAACAACATACTTCTCAATAACACATGGGTCAAAGAAGAAATCTCAAGGGAAATTTTAAAATATTGAGACTGAATGAAAATAAAAACACAACTTATTAAATTTGTGGGATGCAGTAAAAAAACTGCTAAGAGGGAAATTTATAGCATTGAATGCATATATTAGAGAAGAAAAATCTAAAATCGAGAACTTAAATTTCCACCTTAGGAAACTAGACAAAGAATTAAAATTAAATCCAAAGTAAGCAGAAGAAAAATAATAAAAATTAGAGTAGAAATCAATGAAATTGAAAACAGGAAATCACTAGAGAAAATCAACAAAACCAAAAGGTAGTTCTTTGGAAGAATAATCAATAAAATTGAAAAGCCTATAGTCAGGCTAAGAAAAAAGAGAGAGAACACAAATTACTAATATCAGAAATGAAAGCAGGGACATTACTACAGATACTATAGACATTAAAAGAATAATAACAGAATAATATGAACAACTTTGTGATTACAAATTTGATAATCTAGATGAAATGGACCAAATCCCTTGAAAGACACAATCTCTCAACTCACACAAGAAGAAATAGACAATTTGATGGACATTAGAGAAGTTCAACCAATATAAATAACTTTACAAAACATACAGCACTAGGCCCAGATGGGTTCACTGGTGAAATCTGCCACACATTTAAGGAATAAATTATACCAGTTCTCTACAATCTCTTCCAGAAGATAGAAGCAGAGGAATACTTGCCAACTCATTCTGATGCCCAGCATTACCCTGATAACCAAAACCAGAAAAAGACATTACAAGAAAAGAAAACTACGGGTCAAGGTATCTCATGAACATAGCTGCAAAAAATTACCAACAAAATTTAGCAGTATTTATAAACAACTCTCTGACCATGAATTTGATAACCTAGATGAAATGGGCCAACTCCTTGAAAGGTAGAATTTGTCAAAACTCGCATAAGAGACAGGCAATTTGAGTAGACTTATATTTACCTAAATAAATATATTTTGATTTAAAATCACTAAGTTACAAATGTTTCTTTACCATACTGTACATTGAAGGTTTATTTCAGCAAGCTGTGCATTCCTGTCTAACTACATTTGGTTTAAGGCATAATTGTGCAGGATCATGAAACTGGAGGTCTGATAGGATGAAATGATGAGTAGATAGAGAACAACTCTGGAGATCAGCTATCAGCTGTCTGAAGCATTAACTCATCAACAGATGGATTTTTATAAAGTGCCCAAGTGAAAATTCCCATCTTAGAAGTATAAAAGCTTCTATAAAAACAAAATCAAGGAAAGTTTGCAATTTTGCAGGCCTCCTCAACTGTGTAGTTTTGGCAACCTTTGTTATTTATGAGGGAGAGAACCAAAATCTCAACAACTGTGGCTGTACTCCTGGCCTTTTGTCCCTGGTATTGTGCTATATACAAAGAGAGCTGAAAGGGACCTGAATGTCAACTAGCGCAATTGTCTGTTAATAGGAAAGAAATGAGGGTCAGACTTCCCTAGATCCCCAAATTCTATTTGACTTGCCCATTCGTGTATGTTCTTAGTATTTTGTGTATGTCTTATCATAATAGTATATTAAAATTGCTTTTTACTCGTCTGCTGTCCAATACAATGAAAACTCACTGAGGGCAGTAACTATGATGTTAGCACTGAATCTCCAGAATATACAGGGCATTTTCTCATCTAGAACTATGATGATAACAACATATCATATGCTGTAAATGATAAATATATGACATATCCTGATATGATACCCTTTCTTACAAGAGGAAATTAAGACTCAGGAAGGTGAATCAACTTGCCCAAGGTCAATACACACCTTATAAGTAGTAGATTCAGGATCCGAATGTAGCATTTTAATTACAGAGCCTGTACCCTTAACCATTACGTAAAACTATCGTAAACTCTTCATACATATTGTTGAAAGCACATTAAATAAATTTAATTGAGAGAATAGACATGTAAAACACAATTATAATTCAATGTGCTAAGTAATATAAAAATCAGTAAATACAGGGTATACTGTATATTTTAATACTATATATATACTGTATACATTTGAAGTAGTCAAAGAAGCTTCACAGAACAAGAACAGTTTGAACTAAAATTCATACTATTTTTAAGAAACATTTTTAGTTCAAATGAAATATAAGAAATTTTATTTTATCTTCCTCAGAGTCATCTCTTAGGTTCTTATTCTGCCTTACCAATTTATTTAGCTAAGTATTCATGAAATACAGTGTATATCATTCTTTTTTTTTTTTTTTTTAAATTTATTTATTTATTTATTTATGGCTGTGTTGGGTCTTCGCTTCTGTGCGAGGACTTTCTCTAATTGCGGCGAGCGGGTGCCACTCTTCATCGCGGTGCGCGGGCCTCTCACTATCACGGCCTCTCCTGTTGCGGAGCACAGGCTCCAGACGCGCAGGCTCAGCAGTTGTGGCTCACGGGCCCAGTTGCTCCCCGGAATGTGGGATCCTCCCAGTCCAGGGCCCGAACCCGTGTCTCCTGCAGTGGCAGGCAGACTCTCAACCGCTGCGCCACCAGGGAAGCCCTATCATTCTTAATAAACATTTGACACTGGTTCTATTTGCATTTCTCTACATATCTTTAGCTGTACTTTTGTTGTAAAACATGAATGAAAACTGGAAACCTCCTTTGACTCCTGAGTGAAGTATCCTGGCCTTTTTATCACTTGTTAAATTCCACATTCTTGAATGAATAACATTTGGTTTAACAGACTGGGTTTTGGGGAAAGGGTATCCTTTTTGGATGAAACTAAGTAATTTGTTGCCACTGATACAAACTTTATATTTTCAAGATTTAAATTACTCTGATGGAATAATGGAATCTTGTATGTTTACCTAAGAAGTATTTGATTGTAAAGAAAAGCTTTCCAAATTATCTTTTTTGTAAAACAACATCTTTATAATGCAACTAAATTTACTGATTTTAATTTTAAAAAGGCATTATCAAGGTTCTTTAATTCCATTTTTAATTTCTCCAATAGTCACTAATGTTCAATCTGTCTTACCCACTATCCCCTACCTCTTCTACTAACTTGGAATTAAAGTATGGAATAACCTTTAAACTTTTAATTTAAGAAAACAGTCAAATGCTAAAATGAAACAATACCTCAAAAAACATATTCTTTTTGGCTAGATATAGTATTTCAGTGTTTAAGTGCTCTTCTACAAGGAGAAACACTTATACAGGTTTTGTGGGTTGTCACATCATTGAATATATGATTTAAATTTTACCTAAGGTTTCACATTGCTCCCCATGCCCAGTTTATTTTAAGATGATATCATCTGAGACATACAAAGTAACAATTGGTTTTTTGAAATGGAGATTTTTCAATTAAACCATAATTTCCAATAGTCCTAGTACCTAGATCTTGGTTTCTAATACCAGTCTCCAAAAATGGTACTAGATCTCCTTGGAGATATGGCTGATTCTAGGAATGGGATAGGAAATATACAAGATGAGCCTGGAGCATCTTGTAGTATTAGAAAGTAAGGGAGTGTGCCCCACTCCCCCCAAAAACCCACAAAATCTACAGTGACAGAATTATGTCAAAATGACACTGAAATAAATTCAAAGCACTCCTGATGGCCAGAGATAAATTGAAAGCACTCCCAACGGCCAAAGCTGAAATAATTTGAGAAAAAAAAAAAGTATAATTAATTTATAACTGAAATTATGAAATAAATATCCATGAGTCTTGACATAAATAAATGATTGAATAAATAAATGGGGAGAATAGACAAACCTGCAATGCAGAAAAATTCCAAATAATTTTTGTAGATACTTAGCCCTCTGGGAGATGAAGCATAACTCCCCACCCACTGAGGGTGGAATGTGCATTGTGACTTCCTTCCAAATAATACATTGTAGAAGGGAGGGAATAAAATGACTTTATAGTGGAGAAAACTAGCAAACGCTATCTCCAGCCAGATGATTAAGGTTAATATGGAGAGCAAAAAGTCCTAATCAGTAAGAGATATGTTTAAGAAAGAGGCCAGTTTTATTTCAGAGTGTGTTGACCTTATCCACTCAATATTAGTTAATGTAAAATAGTACTGATTTCTTTAAGATGCACATTGTTTTAGAGACTGTGTGCAAGTGGATTTACATATATATGAAGTTTATGAACATATACACACATACCATTTAGAAGGGCATTTAGAAAATAATTGAAGAGAAGCTTCTTATCCAACAATCCTTTATTAACTGATACAGAAAAGGTACTGTTGAACAAGAGTGCATAGCTTCCAGAATATTAAGGTCCAAGTTACATATCTAGATGGTGCACAAGGATGTTGAAGTCTGCATCAACAAATAAAATGACAAGCAATTGTTCTGCTTGATTTGTGATAATGAACTCAATGCAACAGCATAGATGCCTGTGTGATTGTAGACCTTTTACCAAAAGAACGGAGACTTCAGCACCGAGTTCTCTCTTTCACTCAAGCATTGATTCGTAATTTGATCATGTTTGTTATCCAAAATGGTTGACTACAAAAAAAAGTTTTCCATTCTTTTCTTGAATTTCCCTAATTAGCCATTACTCTGATATTAAGAGATTATTTAAAAACTGATCTTTTGCTTCCAATCAGACTAGTTTTTGAACTGTCTTCTTGCGTTAGATTTCTTTTTCACTAAGTTGGGGACAGTGATGAGTGCCCACACTTAGCAATTCAGGTGGGAAGAGGGAACTTAAGAGGCTGCACCATAGCTAGAGCACGAATGCCATGAAGCACAGCCCATTCTCTATTGTGTCAGCCATTGCGACTGTGCTTAACTAGAAGTGGAACTATTTGAATTATGATTAAAAAAAAAAAGTTACGGCTCATGGGAGATGGTGGATAATGATAATGAGCCAAGCTTATAGCCTATCTGTGCCGGCTGCCTGATTTGTCCTGATGGGCTCGCTCTTCTATGCCTGGAGGGTTAGCATGAGTACTTGACAGCATTCTCATTAACCCTCACTTTGCGAAGAGCTAGGGCCTGGAAACCAGCCCCATCTCTCATGTTTATGGGGTTGTGTGACAGTAACGGACTCCTACCTTCTTAGAGAATGTCAGGGACCCAACTTAAAGTTTGTGCTCCTGAAGACAATCAAATGAGAAAGCACAGACATCTCCACTTGAAAATAAGAAATTTTTTTGGAAAAAAAAAAAGTGCCGTTATTAAACTCAGCATGGGAGACAGTCTGAACCAGGATCTTCATCAATCAGATTAACTACTCTCCATGATGAAAACAGACGAGGCGCAGTGTGAGGCTGAGCAGATATTTATCAAAAGCCATATTAATAACCACTTTCAGCTTTTTCCTGACAGTTTCATCTGAGGTTCCATGTTTAACATTTGAGTATCATATGTTTTTGTCAGGATGAGGCTGCTAAGAGCATCAATTAATTAATTTCTTTGAAGTACAGTTCAGAAAGGTAATAAAGTAACAGTCCCTAAGGCCACAACCAGTAATGGTAAGCAACATTCTGGAGCTAGACAAGTTTACTTCTGAGAGAAATTAAAAGAAAAATGTCTTCTTGAGCCCACCTAAGAATAAATTCAGGTGTATTTTTTGCAAAGTGACAATAAGGTATATATGCATTTATAAATATATAGACACAAATATATATTCAGTATGAATAATTGCCTACCTAGCTGAGATATTCCTCATTTACATGCTAGTGTACAGTCTAGCACACATACACAAAAAGAATGGCCTCTTTAATTTGCTTTATCTAAATGGGCTGTAAATAGGGCAAAATTAAACTTGGAAAAATAATGAGGAGAGTTTTATATTATTAAGATTATCAACTGTACTTTACTGTTTGAGAAAATTAATTTGGTGGGTTAAAAAAAAATCTCAGCTCATGAAAATTAACATTTCAAGTAATGCAACTCAGAGTGTAGAAGAAATTTGTATCTTGTCACAGTCAGATGTAGGCTACATATATTCAGGGACATATTCTGCCATCTCCACTTTATGCAGGGCACATCAAAGGCATGGCTAATGTAGTTCTCATTTCAATGATGTAATATCAGTGATTGGCAATCAGCCAAACCATAGTAATCTCAGAGAGACTTTGTGTATGTAAGGTGCCAAGCCAAAGTGAAAAATAAAAATAGGGCAGGTGTGTGTACTGATGTGGGTTCATCTCACGTGGGATATTTCTTCAGTCTGGAGGCATATTTCCTATGAATAATTTAGAAGGAGCTCTCTTTCTGTTACTTGAAGCTTCACATTACCCCATCTGCTTACTGTGATCCAATCTTATGACAAAAATCTGTTTCATAAATTCCTGGATGCGATGGTCCACTTTGTAAAACACTCAGACTAACAAACATAGGGGCTAATGGGAAGTGGCATTTCTTAGGGGAAGGGAAGCGAGTCTGGGAGTTAGGAGGCTGGCTTAAGCGATGTAATTAAGGTGGCTTCTTCCTCTGATCGCCTATGAGTGAAAACTGTCAATTATTGTACTCCCCGGTTAGCGGCTTGGAACATAACGTTCTTGCTACTGTGATGTGGGTCCACATATTTTACTTTTCCTTCCTTTTCTTGCATTCCCTATTCCTACTCCAAGGTAATCTATTTTTTCTTCTAACTGATTGGATCAAAAACATAGACATTGATGCTTAATCGATTTATACTTGGGACTTCCAGTATAGGAGTATTAGAAGTTTTGTGGCCTCATTATCCTTTTTTGTCAGCTGGAATTTCAGGGGTCCCTGAACTGCTACACTCTTTATGGAAGGCTGGCATCCCAGTTCTCCAGATAGGTGTAAGTGGAGTGATGATGATACATTGCTGTGAGATAAATGATGAGGTTAAATGTTAGTGAGAGTCACAGCAGTTTGAGGCATTAAACAGAACCCTTTCAAACCTCAATGGTCAGATGTTTTTTGAATCACCCCTTCAAAATAATTACTTATAGTGTTAAAATATTCTATTGCACTTTAATTTTAAAGTGCATTCATATACGGCATCTAATTTCCTTCTCACAATGAACCAATCAGTGATAATTTTTGAACATACGAAGAAGGAGGTTGCCATAGTGGAAGGTGAGATCCTGGGCTGTCTGTGCCATCTGCAAGTGACACAGTTGACCCTATTTTAATTATAGAGTCATGGCACCTGTGATGACAATATGAGCTGAAAGGAGAATGAGTCATGGGAAAGGATGAGTGAGGGTGGGGAAAGAAGCTGAGATTCTCCACCTTCCCTAGGAGTGGGACTCTCCAAAACATGAGACTTTGACAAACTCATTCTACTTTTATGAGTGATTGACTCCAACTGATTCTTCCTTTACCACCACCCTTCTCCTTCTTATGGAATATTTTACGACATTACCATTTTGAGTTTCTGTTATGAATATTTAGCCTGTTGTAACTTGGAGTTGTTATAAGTCATTCTACTGTCTTGATTTGTGCTCTTTTTTTAGAGTTCCTTTTAAATCCTGTCTTGTCATTTGCTTCATGCATTTATTTCCTTTAAAATTAGTTCTCTTTTAATGTTACTTATTCGTATGGTTTATTCTATTTTTCTTAACTTCTAAAACATTAATATAGGTTAAATTTATTACCTAATATTTTTAAAGTAAGAACTATTTATTTCATACTTATTTATTAAATACTTATCATATGCTAGGCATTATCCATTAATAATGTATGAACTAGGTTCAATTTAGAACCATCTCTAAGCCACTTGTACTGGCCTGTTTGCTATTCTGAATGTGAGGCTGCACATTGTTTCTGATGATTTTCACCATTTGCGCTACTTTACTAGATTTTCTGTTCATGTCTGATGTCAATTTTTCTTCAAGATGTTTATTTTTTTCATATTTTTAAAAGGAATCCTATACAATTATCTATATTACTATATAGAATCTTTGCCTTCTTAATATTTATTGATTCATACTACATGCAAGTCACATGAACTTCTTACAAATTTTATTCTATATAATTTTCTTGATAACCCTATTAAATAGTACTATGATCTCCATTTTAGACTTAAAGAAAGAAAGAGAGAAAAACAATCTTTGGAAAGTCATATAGCTAGTCATAGGTTAATATTAAAGGGGTGTGTGTGTGTGTGTGTGTGTGTGTGTGTGTGTATCCCATTTCAAACCTCTTTGCTTAACTCCATTTTATGCTACCTCCCTATCTATGCTATAATTATTTCCAGCAGAATTTTACTTTTAACTTTGTTAACAGTTTCTTTCTCCATAAAAATTGTTTAATATTTATGTAGTCAAATCCATCCATATTTTCCCTTAGGGTAAGTGCTTTTGCTGTTAAGCTTAGGAAGTCTTTACCTACTTCAATATTATGTAAATATCACTTACATGTTCTGCTAGTTTAATGTTCTAAACTTTAAAGAAAATTTTAATTACAGCTACTTTCATAAAGCTTATGAAAGATAAAGCCTCTCACTCAAAAATATGCACAAATGCTCAAACACAGAAAGTTTTGCCCGACACTTCAGGAAGTCCATAGAATCTCTGAAACCTATGCATTGAGGTCAAAAGGGTACTGTTTTAGTTATTTTTTTGAAAAAAAATTCCTTAATTCTTTAAAATGCATTTTATATAAGTGTTATGAGCTGAATTGTGTCCCCCCAAAATACATATGTTGAAGTCCTAGCCCTCAGTACCTCAGAATGTGACTACATTTGGAGATAAGGCCTTTTTAGAGAGGCCTTAAATAAGATAAAATGAGATCATATGGGTAGGCTCTAATCCAATGGACCTTGTGGCCCTGTAAGAAGAGGAGATTAGACACAGACACAGAGGGAAGACTATGTGAAGAAACAGGGAGAAGGTAGCCATCTACAAGCCAAGGAAAGAGACTTCAGAAGAAACCAACAGGGTTGATACCCTGATATCGTACCTCTGGAACTGTGGGAAAAATTATTTCTGTTGTTTAAGCTACCCGGTCTGTGGTACATTGCTATAAAAGCCCTAGAAA
Organism: Balaenoptera acutorostrata; assembly: GCF_949987535.1. NCBI lineage: Eukaryota > Metazoa > Chordata > Mammalia > Artiodactyla > Balaenopteridae > Balaenoptera > Balaenoptera acutorostrata. Next base: position 64,418,082 of record NC_080070.1, read on the forward strand.
ACTAATACAATAAGATCTAATTTTTTTGTTTGCTTGTTTTGTTTCTTTTACACATGAGTTTATCATCTCAATACCACTTATTCAATAACACATTATGAACTTCTTGGAGAAGTCACTTGAATCATATTCTAAATTCATACTCGTGTGTGTGTGTGTGTGTGTGTGTGTGTGTTTGTATTACTCCCTAGGGTATATATACACATACACATACATACACACACGATCTTCTTATTCCATTTTCATTCATATGCTAAAATTCTATGCCTTAATTATCCTTGTTTTTAAATAAGTTACAGTTTCAAGAAAGACAGTTCCTCCCACATTTCTTTTTATAAATCTTTTTGTATTCTTTTTATGTTAAATAAACTATAGAATTGCTTTTCATACTCCAGTAAAATTCAGTATTTAGTTGGGGGCAGATTAGATTAATTTTATTGTTTGATTTGGAGAGAAACAGCATCTTTGCAATGCTTAAGTCTTCAAATTTAAGGTCATGTATATGACTCTCTGTTTGTTGTGCTTATTTCTTGTCCCTCAGTATTGCTTTCTAGAGTTCTTCCATGCTCTTGAATATTACATGTTTTGTTTATTCCTAGACGTTTTATGTTTTTGGTTTTATTATGAGTAGAATTTTTTTCATATTTTATTTTCATTTTTTATTAAGTTTTGGCAGTATCAGTAAAGCCATTGATGATGATGATGGTGAAGCATCTATTACAGCTTTGTCAATATCCCCCATATTTCCTATTTCTTAGAATCATTCTTCTCCTTTTTCCTTGTATCTTCCTTATGATGTTTATTTTGAGATTCAAATATATCACAGAGTCATTAACAGACATTGATAGGTAGTCTCAAATGGTTTGGCTCTTAGGGTTTTAGAAAAACACCAATTCTGGAGTTTTTAATGATCTTTTCTCAAGATCCTTTCCTGTATAGTGCAAGTCATCTCGTCTGTGTTAAGATCAAGAGTTTTATACTTTCACAGACGGCCTTTAGGTACTCCCCTCCTAGATCCTGGTACTCAGTCTTTTCTTCATTTTTTTTTTTTTTTTTAAACTTTGGGTTTTTATTTATTTATTTATTTACTTATTTATTTATGGCTGTGTTGGGTCTTTGTTTCTGTGCAAGGGCTTTCTCTAGTTGCGGCAAGTGGGGGCCACTCTTCATTGCGGTGCCTGGGCCTCTCATTATCGCGGCCTCTCGTTGCGGAGCACAAGCTCCAGGTGTGCAGGCTCAGTAATTGTGGCTCACGGGCCTAGTTGCTCCACGGCATGTGGGATCTTCCCAGACCAGGGCTCGAACCCGTGTCCCCTGCATTGGCAGGCAGACTCTCAACCACTGCGCCACCAGGGAAGCCCCAGTCTTTTCTTCTTTTAAGCCAAATAACTAAAGGGAAAAGAGAAGAGCAAATCTCTTGTCTGCTTGTGACCCTTATTGTTACCTGGGAATTTAATGCATTGTTTGTGTCCATTTTGTTGTATTTTCTTCTTTGCTCTTACATTCTTCTTCCTTCCTCTACTCCTGCTCTCTACATAAGCACATATAAACTTCTTTATACTTTTAAAACTAAAGCTGTCACTCCAAAACTTAACTCGTTTACAAGCTATTATTTCCCTACTTAATGAAAAAAGACTCTTGCTTTCTGTCATAGGACTTTTTTCATGGCATTAATGAGAGGACTTATTGGGGAGGCAATGGTATTGGTTACAAGGCAAGAATGGGAAACAAAACAAGTTGACTATGTGGGTGGGAACATGGAGAAAGAGTCTAAAAATAAATTAATTTGGGAATGCTGAGACAGAATTGTCTGGGAGTCTTCAAACAGTGGGTAGTTGGAAATATAAATTTAGAGCTTAGGAAAAAGATTTTCTATAGGGCAGTATTGGGGAGTCATTCTCATTCTTATGTTTTCCCTCATTCTCTTAAAAGTCATGTGCAGTCACAGAATTTACCTTTGTAACATTTGTGGTGTTTCCCCCAATTTCTTTTTTAATTTATGCCCTGTTTCCATTGCCTTGCATTCATTTTTTTAAAAAATACTACAACTGTTTTAAACTCTTGTTCCTTTCTTCCTTCTATCAGGCCCTCTCCAGACTTGGATCAATATATTCACTTGTCAAAAAAAACCTTGTTATAAATTGTTTGCAGAATAGTCTATGTTTCTTAGCAAGAAGAGGAGCCTGCTTAATTCTTTCCTTTCTGTACATGTTAACTGGGTTCCTATGATGGACCAGGCTATTCTAGGTTTGCAGCTATGAGTAAGACAGTCTTTCCCTTCAGGTCACTCACAGTATAATGGAGATGTCAGAAAAGTTAATAAAGCTACTTGTGCAGTCAAATAAGCTATGGCACCTTGCTTTGAACCTTGTGCAGCAGACACACTCTATCTGCACAAGGTTCTGCACCTGTTTCTCTTCCTAGAACAGATATGTCCTTATCTGTACAAATGGTCTTTTTGACTATGTCTTGTTTTCTTCCAGCTATAAAGTATTACATTGTGTTGACAAATGTTTATCAAATAAGCATTATTGAAACTTATAATGGGCTCTCAACTGATTTCTTTTAAGGCTATCAGTTTCTTTTAGCCCAGAAGTCCTGTTTGTAACTTAAGCAAGGTTTTTTCCTGAGATCCTCTCAGAAGTGCTTACCGTTCCACTCCCCCATCCCATACAAAGTTCTACCACTTCCTAATGGTGATCTAAAGTGAGCTGCTATTTCTAAAATTATCTTTTACAATGGGTTTAGGCAAGCTCCAATTTTCACACAGATTTTGTTTATAAATAAGAAAATAGTTTTTATTTGGGTAGTAAAGACCATACACAAATCTGTTTGCAAGAAAAAAATACAGCGAACACATCCTTGGATGGCACATAGTTTCAAAGAAAGACTGATGAGGTTAATTCTGACTCATTGATAAATTACAATAGAACAGATTTGTATTAACGTAATTTGTGTTTACTTTTCTCTTGTATTTTGTATTTTTTAAAATTTCTGAATATCCTCCTAACGTCATTATTGCCTGATTTCTGAAAGTACTTTCTTATTTTAAATCATATTCTATTACTTTACTTCTCCATTATACAGTTCTAGTGATAAAGTAACACCAAATGCATTAAATCTGAGAATTTTTAGACAAATTGAGCATCTCGTAGTAAAAAGTTGTGGTCACTGTAAAAGATAGATTTTAAAGAGCATGCACAAAATAAAGTGTAACATAAGCAGATAGATTATATCAAATAACATATCTTAGTTTTAACTAATAGGATACTTTAATTATTATCCTTCTGTAAGTGTACATGGGTTCAACCTTTGATGGAATACTTAAAGCATACTTTGGCTTCTGACTAACCCCAGAGTGAATGAATGTTTTGTTTCCAACATTTACTAAAATGCTTTTTTTCTTTAAAGTTTCTACTTGTCAACATAATTATATCAAGAAAAATGCTTAAAGATATGGATGTATAATGTATGGAAACTGAGATATTGGACAAAGTTATGTTGCCCAATTCTCATGCTGGCATAGTCTTAATTGGGAGAGATAAAGGTCAATATCAAATTCCTTGTTTGTGGGTAATCATTTGGGCATTTTAAGAAGATATCTCTGCTCTGTCTTTTTGTCAAGGAACTACAATAATAGAGCATGACAAGAGGCAGTGAAAGTATGACAAGAAACAGTATTTAATGAAAGACTTACTATGAAAGAATTATAAAAAAGGAGACAAACACATACAGCCCACCTCCCATCAGCATGGTTAGCATTTCTGGCTTTGGGTTGTTACCGTGTACTGGCTAAAAGACCTTCAGTAAGTTTCTTCATCTTTTTATATATCAGTTTCTCATCTGTAAAATGGGCTTTATAGTAGTGACTCACATAGAATTGTTAGAGGAATGAGATAATGCATGTCAAATGTTTGACTCATGGTATTTTAAAAAGTCAGCTCTTTTGCTCATTTGTTCATAATGGGAATTATAGTGAGGTGTACCATCTCAAACTTGGCTTTAGATCCATCATCTTCATTATAATAATGCCCTTTTGAGTTGGCCATGAACATTAGTGCTAGTGAGAAACAGTGTGAGATAAGGAACACTAGGTTTGGAAGGAACAGATCAGTTTGAATCTGGGTTCTCCCACATAAAAAAACATGTAACCTCAGACATATTTCTTAACTCTTGTGAGTGTAAATTTTTCAAGAGTAGAATGGGGATTAAAAAAAAAATTACTTTTCAGGCTTTGAGTGAGAAATAAATTACAAAATGAATTGCTCAGCATAATGACAAACATATAGTAAGTCCCCAAAATTAGTGCTTCCTTTTCCTTTAAATCGTACAAGCTCATTTAGGTCGACCTCGGCTTGATTCTTTGTCCACATTGGTGTGAATTTACTAAACTGATACTATTCAGTTTGGATACTTGAAACCATTTATGAAGCAGTTTGTTAAACAACCGCTCAGCTATTGCAGAGCAATTAGAAAGGCCATGGTTGCCAATCAGTCACCTGTGTGGTGACCTGACCAGCCAGAAATACCATTTTGATAATGTTTTAGTCTTTATACAACAGATACTTTACATTGGGGTTTCTCATGTAAACCTTGCAAAATTTCTATGGAGATGAGTAAACAAATGAGGAAAAAATATTGAATTACGCAAATACTTATACCCCCGCCTTAGAATATATTAGAACTTCCATAGCCCTGGCTTAGAGAGCTCATTCTTTGAATGTTAAATGTAGTTACACCAAGGAAAAACAGAAAAATTTAGAACACGTCCACTGTTAACAGCACCAGTTTTCACTGTCATCTCTGTGGCCTTTCTTCAGGAATCCCTTCCCATTCCTGGACTCATCTGTATGCCATAAAATTCTAGACCTGCATTTTCCTGGGAAAGTTAATAAAGTTAAAGCCATTCCTCCTTGGCCTTTGACTCAACTATATTAAGAAGGCATGCCTTTGTGTTAAGGCAGTATGTCTTCAACTGGAAGGCAAGACTTCCATCAGTTTAAAGAGCTCATAGGAGCCACTTAAGAGCTTTGTAGGTGTGATAGATAACAGTGCTGTTGTTTCTTAAAGGAAAATGCTGTACATAGCTCATTTTCTGCCCTCTGTGGTCCAGAACTGAAAGCTAGTAGACCAGATGGTTGCTTGGTAATGACAGTATCTATCACAGAAACTAAGAATTCTTTTGTCTCTTGTTTATCATTTCAGATGTTTGCTTTTTTATTAACAGTGGCAGCAGCAGTGGTAATAGTAGTAACATTTTAAATATTTTTAACAGTATTTTCTTGGGGCTCACAGATTTAAAAAATTATAACAAATTTGTTAGCAGAATAAGTCCAAATTTCTCCTGCAAGGAAATCCTCTAAGTTTTATGAACGTGGGAATAGCATCACTCAAATAGTTTTAGATCTGCTTATGTAGGAAGGGTGCCTGGGAAGAAAGGGGGTGAGCAGCTTTGGCGTGGTGAGCGGAATGGTGAGATAATATACCATTCTTAGCTCTCTCTTCAAGGTGGAGGATATAACCCCAGAGCCTTGTGGCCCAAGGCAGGAGTGGCACTGATTGATCATTGCAAGCTTCACTGGCATTGATGCAGTCTAAGCAGAAGAACGTATTTTTGCATTTTTCTAAACATGTAACATAATTAGATAATTTTATGTTTCTGTTTATTGTAATTGTGCTAAATTCCATTAGGCCTCAAGGAATAGTAAAATTTTAAAATCCTAACAATTAAGTATTTAAAATTTAAAAAATCAGCAAAAACCAAAGTCACACTCTTTCTACTAAAGCACTATCCACAATTTCAATTTAGACTATTCTGAAGGAGTGAATGAGGCTGGTCAAGTTTACAGGAAAACATAATTTTGAAAATGTGAGAAAATGCTGTGCTTCTGATAGCCCGATACACAAATTAGGCAAGCACAAGCTAAAATAGTTTAGCCAACTCATAAAGCCATGACTCATGTTTAGGCCTATGCAAATTAAGTATTTTTCATTTGACTCAATTCTTTTCCTAAGGTAGAGAATTTGAAGTCGGATATTTAGTTTATCCATAGTCCAGAATCCTCTTTGACAGTAAGACCAAGGAAAATCAGAGCAAAAACTATGTCCTGTGGCATCTTTCAAAACTTAGGGGTACCTTTGTACTTTACACAACATTTCAACATTTTATATCCCTTTAAATTTTTTTTTATATTTTGAGGTTTTCCATTTCAATAAATACATTAAATGTAATGTTACATTTTTGTTATCTGTATAATATTTCATTGCAAAGATATACCATAGTTAGTATTATTTAATTCCTAATGCTGGTAATTTAGATTGTGTTTACTATTGTAAAGGTTCTGAAACAAACATCTTTTTCACTAAATATATGAATTTCTGATGATTTCCTTAGGAATAGTGAGGAAAAAATGTCACATTTTTACATCACTGAACGATAAAATACATGTTCTTAATTGCCTTAATATTTACTGGATAGGACGACATAAAATTGAGACTTCATTGAATGTTACTTCAGAAGCTCTTGTGAGACACAAATAACTAATATAAGAAATGAAAGTGGGGACATTACTACCAACCTTCCAAAAGTAAAAAGGATGATAGAGAATTTTATGAACACCGTATGTCAACAAATTAGGGAACATAGATGAAATGGACAAATTCTTAAAAACAAATTAAACTGACAGATTAAATCTAACGTGACTTAAGAAGAAAAAGAAATCTCAGCAGAGCTATAACAAAGAGATTGGTTTAGTTATCAAAAGCCTCTAAACAAAGAAAAGTCCAGGACCAGATGGTTTCGCTGGTGAATTCTACAAAATGTTTAATAGAAAAGAAGGTAACGCTTCCTAATTCATTCCATGAGGCCAGCATTACTGTGATATCAAGCCAGTTAAAGACATAATCAGAAAGAAAATTACAGACCAATTTCCCTTATAAATACAGGTACAAAATACTGGCAAACCAAATCCAATAGCATATTAAAAGGATTATATAATCTAACCAAGTGGGCTTTATCCCAGGATTTAAAGAGTGATTCAGCATAAGAAAATCAGTCAATGTAATACACATTACTAGTAAGAAGGAAAAAAAAAAATCTCAGTTGATTGAAAAAAAGGCACTTAAGATAGTCCAATACGCTTTCATGTAAAAACACTCAATAAACTAGGAATAGAAGAAAATTTCCTCAACATGATAAAGAGCATTTATGGAAAACCTACAGCTAACATCACACTCAATTATGAAACACTGAAAATGTTTATCTAAGCTTAAGGATAAGCTTTTTTTTGTTTAAGTGGAAAAGCTGATTCTCAAATTCATATGGAACTTAAGGAGCCCAAATAACCAAAACAATATTTACAAGGAACAAAGTTGGAGGACTCACACTTCCCAATTTTAAAATTTGCTACAAAGCTACAGTAACCAAAACAGTGTGACATGGGCATATGTCTCTATATTGGCCTTTATAGACAAACAGACCAATGGAAGAGAATTGAGAGTCCAGGAATAAACATCTACTTCTATGGACAGTGTTTTTTTCACAAGGGTGCCAAATGTGAATAAGGAAAGAAAATCTGCTTGCAACTTTAAATAAATGTCTGTATGTTATAAAAGTTGTAAAATTCTAGTGGTACTTACTAATGCTGACATTTTTAATGGTAATAAGCTTTTGCACTGTAGCTTCGTCCTAGCAGGTGGTGGATAGCATAAAGAATAATGAGATAGAAGTAGTTATATTATTAACATTCATTTGAAGAAAAAAAAAAAGGTCAGCCATGGAGAATGTAAGATTGTATATTGAAAATTTAAAAAGTAAGCAAACAAATTGCGTAGAAATCTTTCTGAAGTGTCTGTGTTGAATATGTTTAATATTCATCTGCTCTCCTTCCCCACCTCCCACAATAGATACAAGTTCAGGCAAAATTTATCTGAAATAATGGTGAAAATGCTATCACATGAAACATGGCACTTATTTCCATTGCTAAAATTCACAATTAAAAAAAATCAAATCCAATATGGACATAATTGAAAAAAACTTGGTATTTGAAAACCAAAAGGTAAAGTTATTCATATAAATGGAGTTTAGACAAGCATTAAGGGATAAATGTAATCTTATGGATATATTTTAAAGGAGCAAAGTATCTAAATATTTACAGAAAACAATACCAGAAATTGCACATTCTTAAAACTGACATTTCAAAACATGTTATAGAAGCATATATAATATTTCTGTTTAAAATGTGACCTCTCTCTGGACAATATACTTTCAGAATAGTTTTAAAAGCTCATTTGTGACTATTAATCTTGAGATTGTTCTTACCAAAAATGAGACTCAAACAAGTTGGCTTGGTCAGAAAATCTAATCAAGGCTTGACATTCTGTTTTAGGTGCTGGTCTCTATATTGAGCTAATTTATAACAACAACAACAAAAAATAAGAGGCAATTTACCATCAACATTACTTTAAGTGTTTAGTACAACAGAATTTGAAATACAGTTTTCCAAGCGTTTTAATGTTTATTGGAAATTGACTCTAATTCTTTCTGTCTGTCTGCTAGGACTGGGGAGAGGAATAAACAATGCAGATATGATCCCTGCTGTCGTTTGAGTTTATAACCTAGTAAGAGTAACAAATGTAGAGTTAATAATTGTAAGTAATAATTTTTTCAATAAATAATAATGAAATATTTTGTTACAATTGTAAGAAATGTAATGAAAAACAGTGCACTGTAGGAGGCAGGATAAAGATGGTGGACTAAGAGGATGTGGAGCTCACCTCCCACCATGAATACATCAAAACTACATCTCCATGTGGAACAATTCTCACTGAAAACTAACTGGAAACCAGCAGAAGGACTCCTATACAACCAAGGCTGTATGAAAGATATGCACATAATCAGACAGGAAGGGAAGAAAAGTGTGCCTGTGCCTGATCAGGACCTGGGCCTCTGGGAGGGGACTCAGAGGAAAATGATGATTACGTGGGTGGAGGTTGGCCCTGGGGAATGAGCATTTCGAGCCACAGGTTGGACACCTCAGTCCTGTGGTCCTACACAGAGAAGAGAAGCTGCCTCGGCTGGTTGGAGGACTGCTGGGACAAATGGAAGGGCTGTGGAAAGCCGGGACTCTGCTTGGGAGGAGCACATGCTCATGCCTGTGCAGGCTAGTCCCAGAGGCAAGGAGGAGGAGAGGTCTGCTCTAGTGGCTGCTGGGCGTCCCAAGACCACCTTGCTGCACACCCCAGCCTGGGCCAAGGAAACATTCTGGCCCCCCACACTCCATATCACAGTGTCGTACTGGATCTGGGGCAGCCATGACCAGGAAAAAGACTCAACCATGGGATGCAGAGGCAACCTGGTCCCAAGGTGGAGCCTGAGTAGGGTGGCAGTGGCCGTTGTTGGTATATAATCAGGCAGCACCTCAGAAACTGCCTGGATCTCTGACTGCGGTCACGTCACCACAGTGCACCCTAGATACCTGCTGAGAGTCTATGTACCTACAGTGAATTAATCTACGACAAAGGAGGCAAGAATATATAATGGATAAAAGACAGTTTCTTTCATAAGTGGTGCTGGGAAAACTGGACAGCTACATGAAAAAGAATTAGAACATTTCCTCACACCATATACCAAAACAAAAAGCAATGTTTCAAAATGGTTTAAAGACCTAAATGTAAAACCTGAAACCATAAAACTCATAGAAGAGAACATTGGCAGAGCACTCTTTGACATAAATTGTAGAAAGATTTTTTTAGATATGTCTCCTAAGGCAAAAAATAAAAGCAAAAATAAGCAAATGGGACCTAATTCAACTTCAAAGCTTTTGCACAGCAAAGGAAGCCATCAACAAAACTAAAATACAACCTACAGAATGGGAGAAAATATCTGCAAATGATATGACCAACAAGGGGCTAATATGCAAAATATATAAGCAGCTCATACAACTGAATCTCAAAAAAAACCCCAAACAACCCAGTTAAGAAATGGGCAGTTCTAAGCTTATATTCTACTTGCTTAATAACACAGAAGGCGTGCTGCTTACTTAAACATTGCAGCAAAAGCCCAGGAACGGATTCGTTGGCACATTCTGCCCATCTGTGAATTGATCACAGTCAAGTTCACCGACTGATTCTTGGTTTCCCTGTTGGGTAAACTCATACACCCGAGACGGCTAGGATCAACTCATCTCAGACTACACAGACTAAAAAAGAAAACAGTTGATTTTCCAGAGGAAAACTGAAATGTTATCTAAAAAAATAAAACAGAAGAAATGTTGAAAGATCAAAAAGGAAATAGGTCGGCATGGCAGGTAGTTATCTCACTCTACTGCTCACTTTTTATGTAAGTATACACTAATTACATATAAATATAAATCTTGGGTCCAGTTTAAAATTTAGGAGTAAACTAAATGGATGATATTGGCTTAGATTTCCTAAGGTGGAATATTTCCAAGAAATGCCGAGATCACATATTTTCTCTGCAGTTCCCAAATCTGCTTAGCACAAAATTCTTTGGGTTTAAGGTAACTTGATTTTATTTGCAAAGGCAGGTATAATTTCAGTGTCTGAATATTGTTGAAGGTTAAATTTGTCCTTTAAATATTATGCCTATTGAAATAAAATGACACCATTGCATTTTTATATTCTGAAAAGATGACTTGAATATTTTAAAGACATATTACATACTGCATAGTACAAAACATGAATGATTCAGCAACAAAATATGTCTCCCTTTCACCTCTCTTCCAAGTCATAGATTTCAGTTCATGGATGGAACTAGTATTTTCACAGGTATATGTGTATGTACTTTTTAAAACATAAATAATACTGTCTTATATGGACTGGTAAATCTTAGAATGGCTAGTATAGTGGGCAGTTTCCATCAAGATTGGAATGGAAGTTAGTATCGGATGTAAAAAGAACATTGTATAGTAGGTGATGGTGTAGAGAATTTGTTCTCAGAGAAAGTAAATCTTTTTCAACAGAAAATTAACAAGATATCTACAGTTAATATGTCAACCATGTATAAACTGAAATGGAGAGGGATAGATTTGGAGTTGGTGAGAACTGTGAGGAGAAAAGTGCTATAGACATGGAAGTATGTAATGAAGAGTATGAGAAAATGAGAGAGAGATTTTAGATGTAAAAATCAATAGGACTTGTCAACCATTTGACAAGAGAGAAAGGAGTTAAAACAAGTCTAAGGTTTTGACTACAGTACTTGGGGCGGGGGGTGAGTGTTACCATCAATGAAAGCAGGAAACATGGCCAAAGATTTGGCTAAGATTAAATCCTCCAAGAAAACTGAATATTGGGAACAATCAGATCAAAGAAGTATGAGAAACCAAGAGAACCTATTAATAGCTCAGAGAACACCAAGAAATAACTGTTGGTTTTGGAGACAGAATATGATTAAGGGCCTTTGAGAAACCCCTTCTGGTGTCCCAGTGAGAATGAAAGTCAAATATAAAAGGATATGAGGTGTTTTGCTCTAGTGTTTGGTATCAGTGTTCATTCATTCTTGCCAGTCTTAATCCTTGGCATTATAGTCAGTGCCTCCTCTCCTTTTTTCACCACTCTCCACATCCAATCCATAAACACTTTATATTGATTTTACTCACTAAATGTCTCTCAAATCTGCCTACCACTCTCCTTTCCCATAACACTTTGTCCATGTCAGTTCCACCAGTGTCTCTCTGCTTAACCGCTGCAGTAACATCATTGAATCCATTCTCTGCATAGCAGCTAAAGTGATCCTTCAAAGCACACTTATTTGATCTTGACACTACGTCATTAAATACTCTTTAATATCATCCTATCTTTCTTAAGATAAAGACCAAACTCTTCGATATTGCTCCCTTAGCCGTGAATGACTGGGTGTGATATATCTCCCCAGGCTCATTTAGCATTACTCTTCTTTAAACATTACAAGTCCGTTTCCTTTGAGTTTTTCAAATATAGTAGTCAGTTATCTACTGGACTGAAATACCTATTGGACAGAAAGATTTATCAATTTCACTTTTTCCTTTTTTCCTCCCTCAACACATGGAGCATAGTAAGGTAGTAGGTTTTCAGTGAATGCTTGTGGAGAACATACAGGTGACATGGTTCATCACCTCTTATGATGGAGATAGAGTCCAATATCATAGAATACGAGTTTTAGAAAACATTCAAGGTCAGTAAGACCTACTTTCAAAGTGTCTTTTATGAGCAGGAAGAAGTCTTTTTGGATAATGCAAATGAACAGGGAAACTGCTGAGTTTAGATATTGAAATCACAGAGCTGCTTGTTCAGGAGCATGATTGAAATCATTATCTGAAGATATTTACTCTCTCATGGAGATTAACTAGTGAAAGCATTTAGTATCTCATATTACCTCTTGACCTGCAATGTTTATATTTGAATTTCCACATTAGTTCTGTTTATAATTTCTAGGGCAAACACTAGGCTCATCAACCTGCATGGAATTTGGTATTATTGTGTACATAAATGTGCATTGCCATTGGAATAATTTTAAATGCTTGTTAATATTTCTGAAAACTTTAATACCTGTAGATTTCAAATTAACACAAAAATATTGACTTGCTAGTAATTTATGTTAATTGCTTAATATTTTTTATATTTTTAATAGCAAAACATTTTCCTTGTGTCGGTTATTTGTTAGTTGGCCTTCTTCAACTTTTCTGCCTGATCATGCTCCCCTCTGCTATGTTTGTGGGTTCCTGGTCCACTGCAGCACCAATGGGATTGGTAGGTAGACTTTTACATTTCTGCAAAGAAGACTTGATTGTATTTCTCTAACACTGCATATTTCAGTGAATAGCACCTCCATCCTCTTGGTTGGGTGAGCCAGAATCCTCCCTTTCCTTAATCCCCACATGCAGCAGTCTGCCAGCTCCAACAGCCTCAAGAGCATGGTGCTTGTGGGCACTGGGTAACACGATTTTCCCTTTTGCTTCTCCTGACCTAGGGGTAGTAAGTAGTTTCCTGAGTTATTAATGTTAATGTCTGAGTAATCTCATTTTACACATTTTATTTGTTTCCCGGCTTTTTCAATACTTTAATGCTATATTAAATTCCCTGGTTAAATGGGTGTAACAGGATAGACTATGATGGTTATTCTGCACTGTATCCTCTCTGGTATGTATACTGCAGGGAACTAGAAGCAAGATTAAACAGGCCTCGCTGACAGTAGTAGGTTTCTGGTTAAATTCTTCAAATGGGAAGATCAGACATGTTATTAAAACCGGGAAGAAAGGGAGAACCACTTTTTATTTGCTCCTGGTAGAGTCTCAGGAAACAGTAACTGAGATAGGCAAGTACAGGTACCTGGCTATCTGCTTGGGCAGCAGTAGTGTGAGAAATCATGACCTTGGTCACTCCAGCAGCCTCAGCAGCTTGACACAGATAGTCACTGAGCACACAGCAGCAGTGAGCGCTCTCTCAGTCTCAGTGGCAGGGTATTCAAGGCTCTGATTCTGTCCGGAGCAGCAACATGGATGGGCTTCTGCAGGCTTCTGTAGTGCCAGTGGTTGTTTAGCATTTTGACTTCCCTTGTAGCAGCCATGGTGGTGGTTCCTTGGGCAGGCCCAGCAGCATAGCAGCCCTGGACTCTCAGTTACATTCATTTTCTTTTGATTTTTCTAGTCTAAGTAGTTTATGTCACCTTCCTTCATTTGCTGTTCTCTGAGTATCCTAGTTTCCTTTTATTTCTTTCTAAGCCTTTTCATTACTTTTGTATCTAATTCCCTGTATTAAATGCTCTTCGTATGAAATAACTACAATGGTTTCTGTTTTCTTTTTTTAACCGGATTCTAACCAAACACTTTTTTTCCACATTTAAATCATGCCATATATACTTCTTTATGTCAAGCTTCCATTTTTATGATTGTAAAAATAATCGTATTGATGAATGTATCATTAGTTCTTTATATTATGGTATAGTAACATTACATTGTATTATATAAATTACAATGTATTACATCGTATGAATAAACCCCAATTTATTTATTCATTCTAACTTTTAGATTGTTGCCAGTTTCTAGATATTATGAAAATTTTGCTATGAATATGTCTTTCAGTGTATATATGCATAATGTATGTTATATCTATACATATATATTTCATTTGGATATTCAGCTAGAATTGAATTACTGGGTCATGGATATTTTTTATATTACTCTTCGGCATATATTACAAATAGTTTTCATAGTGGATGTACCAATTTATATTTTCACTAAAAGTGTATCAGAGTTCCAGCTCTTTCATATTCTTCCCAACACTTGGTATTCTGTTATCTACATTTATTTATTGCCTTAAAACAAAAACAACATTAATTTTCCTTAGAAATTAGCCATTTAGGTAAGGCTAGGTAGGATAAATTGTCTTTGCTGCACTCGACATTACCTGGGCCAACTTGAATGCTGATGACTGTAATTATCTGAAGTTTCACTGATTTATATGTTTGGTGACTGATGCTGGGATCCCATCGGCTAGAATCCCAACTGGAAATATGACAGAAGCACATATATTGGGAATTGGTATGTGGCTATGTGGCTTCCCCACAGCATGATGCATGGATTTCTGGGGAAAGCACCTAGAGAAATAGAGATAGAGATGATAGAGATAGAAATGAGAGGGAGAGAAACCAGCAAAAACTGTATCAACTATTATGGCCTAGGCTCAGATCTCCAATGGTGTAAATTTCACTGTGTATTATTTATCAGAAATCAGTTACTAAATGTAGAGATTATAACATCCATACTTATAAGAGTACATTTTAAATACTTTTACCTCTTCTATGATAGTTATAAATATCTCTAACAATTTCTTTTCATTCATACCTTTCTGCTTTGGTTTTGTTGTTTTCATGCATTTCATTCCCACATATATTTGAAATCATTGTTACTGCTTTAAACAGTCAATATTTATTTAGATTTATATGGAAATGTATCCTTTTGGGTAGCCTTTGTTTATTTGTATGTTATAATACCTTTATCTAGAATTGTATTTTTTCTCCCTGAAGAATTGTTTTGAGGTTTTTTCCTCTCATGAGTTTCATCTATACAAATTTCTGTTTTTTTAATGGAAAAAGTTTTTATTTTAAAACTTTTTATTTCATTCATTTCAAAAGGATATTTTTACTGAATAGAGATCTAGGTTGACAGTTAGTTACTTTCTGCCCTTTAAAGCTGTCATTCTATAGTCTTTTGGCTTTCAGTGTTTTCTTTAAAAATCCAGCTGTCCATCTCACTGTTAGCCCTTTGACAATAATCCCTTCCTTCTTGATTTTGCCTCTCTCCTTGTCACTGGTTTATAGCAGTTTTACCATGATGTATGTACCTGAGTGTAATTTTTTTGTTACAAAAAAATTACAAAACTAATCATGTTTGGAGTTCAAAGAGCTTCTGTTATGTGTGACACGATATGACTTATCAATTTGGCCAGTACTTACAATTTTGACCAATACCTACTTTAATATTTATTCTGCCTCATATTCTCTCTTACCACTTTTTATACTCCAATTAGTAATATATTTATATTTCTTTTTAAAATTGTCATCTTATTTTTAATTTTCAAAAGAATTTTTATTATGCCCCATGTATCTCTTTCACTTTTTTTCTGTATTTTCCATTCTTTTTATTCATGTATTTGCTTCAATCTAGATACTTTTCTACTCACCTACTCACCGCATTTTCAGTTACCTAATTCTCTCTTCTGCTGTGTCTGGTCTGCTCTTCTTCTTTGCTGGACTTTAAACTTCTATTTTTGTCTCATAAACACTGTAATATTTTCAGAAACTCATTTTATCCTCATAGCAGCTGTCTTTTAAATATTTACTCAGTGCAGGTACAGTTGAGGAATCCCCAAATGCCTTGAAGGAGACCGTGTAAAATAATGGACCCTCATCTTTATTGTCTCCTTACCTCCAAGAGGATCTTAGCTCCTGCCTTCCTTCTTGCTTCATTGGAGCCTCATACTCCAAATTTGACTTCCTTACTCAATAAGACTCCTGCACCCTCCAAGCCACAACTTTCTGTTTGCCCTCTATGCCCTGCAATGCAAATTAGAAAAAAAATGCCCTGAGGAAAAAGCAGTGGTGAACATAGAGCTCTCTTCAATACTTTTTTTTTTTTCTCTAAGACCTTTGTCTCTCAAATCCTGAGCATCTTAGTTGCTCTTTTGTGCATTGAAAGGATTTTTTTTGTTGTTGTATTTTTCAAAGTTTACCTTTGCTTTTGATGGGAAGGTTAGTCTGATACAAGCTATCCCATTTTGGCTGATAGAGCAAGTCTAATATATTATTTATTACATGAATAGTGAATAGACATTCAGTTCACTTACCAAATGGTTTAATGATTATTATTGAAACATCTATTTTAACACCTCCTACATGCCAAGCATTTGGGATGTAGCATTGAATAAAGTGCATATAATGGCTTTTCTCAGGGAATTTAGTATCTAATGAAGAATATAGAAAAGTTTAAAAAAGTATTGTGTTACAAGTGTGTTAAGAGCAAAGATTCATTGTGCTGTAAGAGTATATATGAGGAGCACTTACTGGGACTTGTGAATTCAGGGAAGAATTAATAAAAGAAAGGGCATTTAAGTATAATCCTGAAGGCCGAATAAGAGTTAGGTGGGGAATAGGGGGATTTGGAAGAAAAGGGAAAGAGAAATTTTAGCAATGAAAAAAATTATTAAATATCATAGAAGAAAGAATTGACCTTTAAAAGACCTAAAGAGAAGAATATGACAAAAGAATGACAATAGATGAGGTTAAAGAGGAAAAAGGTAACAATAGTTCATAAGAAGCCTATAAGTTCTGTTAAGAAAGCTGACCTTTATCCTAAGGTCAAACCAATTTATTTAGGAGTATAACATGAGCAATAGTATAAATTTTGCATTTAAAAATAATCATGCTGGTTGCACTATTAACAGTATATTGAAAGAGGTAAGATTAGAGGTAGAAGACAAGATAGGAGCTTGTAAGAATAACACAGATGAGTGAAAACATTGGAATGAAATATTTATTTTACACAAAATATACAAAATAGTTTATTTTTATTGCAAAGTATTTGAACAAGCCAGACGTGTATGAATATACAGATTGTGAGTCTAACTGTTCTCAACCTAACTCCCTGAAATTTACTATAACTATTATCAACAGCTTGGTGAATACCATGCAATAATTTTTTAAAACATATGTGTATTCATACACAAAAGACTATATTGCAATTTTATTTTTTCCCAGGGAGATAACCATTTATGAAATAGGAACTCTTTATATCCATTGTTGCTGGAAATGAGAGAATGCAAAAAAGCAAAATTGCTTAAAAAATAATGATTTAGAGACTAATATGAGGGGATGAATAAGGAGCCGTGGGAGGAAAGCGTGTGTGTGTGTGTGTGTGTGTGTGTGTGTGTGTGTGTGTGAGAGAGAGAGAGAGAGAGAGAAAGGGAGGAAATATGAGGGAAAGAGAGAGAGCTGGATTGAAGATGAGGATGAGGGAGAGAAGACAAATGACAAGAGAATTTGGCAAGAGAACAGAAATGTCCCATGAGGGTTATTAAATTATTTTTCTATACTCCACATAATGTTTTCCCTTCTTTTTCTCTACAGTATCTTGAGTAAAAAGTTATCTGAAGCTTTATGAAATTAATATGATTTGGAGGGGAAAGTTAAAAGTTTTGGATCTTGTCTCAACCTTGACTGAGACAGAAACTGATTATGCAAAAAAACAATCCCTCATATGGATAATATCTACCTATTTATTCTATTCTAAACATGTATCTGTACACAAAATCTGTAATTTATGCATACAAATATATGCAAGCACATGTGTATAAGTGTATATGTATAACTATATGAATATATAACGTATTCACATCATACATATAGTTGTGCAATTTGCGTTTTTCACCATACATGACAGCCATCTATGTCCCTATATATATCAATTTACTGGAGTTTTTCAAAAGAGTTTTTATGATTACATAGCATTATCATAATTAATTTAGCCAACTGCTTTTTGTTGACTATTTAGGTTTTCTATTAAAATAATCTCTGATCAATTCTCTCAAAAAATACTGTTGGAGGAAAATCTTTTTTGCATATTCATATTAAATTGTAAATACTACATCTGTGGTGATCATATGATATTGGCATGTTTGCTTGAAAATTTTTTATGTACTATGAATTTGATATTTAGAAAAATTTTACCTATTTGTTTTCCCAGCAGAGGCATTTGAGAGTGCCAAGCCTCTTCCAGTCTGAACATTATGCTTTTGGTAAAAAAATGCCACACCAATGAAAACATTTCCTTCTGGAGGCAGTAAAGTTGCTTCAGAGGCCTGCTTTCCTTTCTAGTTGCTGCATCGTTTTCTCAGCTGGAACATTTTGTTAAGACTTCTCTTTAGCAATCTTATTCCTGGTTTAGTTTTTATAATTCTTACCTAGCTGGTGTGATAGGACATTCTACTGTAGGCTTTTCATGCTCCTGATTCTCTGTTCACTTAACATTTTAGTTTTTATTTGTTTACCCAATTCCAACACCTTCCTTGCTAACCAAGGAGACTGTCACTTTCCCATAATGACTTGGATTCATATCTTGACTAAAACCACTTTATCATTCTGATAAAATTCCTCTCAAGATTGAACTTACTTTATTGGAATAACATTTCAGAATTAGTCTATGAATTTTACATTTTCAAGCATACTCAATAAAACTCACTATCAAAAGATAAAGAAGTGAATTGTAATTACAAAAGTAACATAATTTCTCTAAACTGCTAGTAATAAAGTATTTATGTGAATCATGTATCAAGCTGGCAAATTACTATTATTAAATATTTAAGACTTAAACATCTAAAACATAATTTTCTTACTATAAGTGTGAGGATTTGCAAATATTTAGCTTAAGTATTCAACATTTTATCTAAAAAATTCCCTATTTTTAAGCTAATTTAAAATTTGGCCCTTAACGACTGTATTAGATAGTGGTTTATACTCATTATTAAACAGAGATAACTTCTAGGGAATGTGTCCATTATTGGAATTTTTTGTGTTTGACATTATATATTTGGTAATTTATTATTTTCAGAGCCAGTATATTGTAAAGCCCTTTTATTAAAAAATGCGGGCTTCCCTGGTGGCGCAGTGGTTGAGAATCTGCCTGCTAATGCAGGGGACACGGGTTCGAGCCCTGGTCTGGGAAGATCCCACATGCCACGGAGCAGCTGGGCCCGTGAGCCACAATTGCTGAGCCTGCGCGTCTGGAGCCTGTGCCCCGCGACGGGAGGGGCCGCGATAGAGAAAGGCCCGCGCACCGCGATGAAGAGCGGTCCCCGCACCGCGATGAAGAGTGGCCCCCGCTTGCCGCAACTGGAGAAAGCCCTCGCACGAACCGAAGACCCAACACAGCCAAAAATAAATAAATAAATAAATAAGAAAATCCTTTAAAAAAAAAAAAATGCATTGCCTTAATTAAAATAATTAATTTATGAAACACTAAGAGAATTTGTCAAAAAGTAAGTTGTAGTAAGAACATGCAGTGGTTTCTACTGGGAGGTCATTGGTTGTTGGGAAATGGGGATCTCTTGACCTTACAACTCATTTTTCTTTAGCATAGCCTCACAGTCTTCTGAAAGAAATGATATGGAACATAGGATGTAAGTCAAAACCTCATTTGAATCAGTATTAAATATTAAAAGCTTATTGATGCTTTCAAAAAATTATGACTGAATATTATATCAGAATTAATTTATACATGGATGCAAATAAGCTTAATAACAATGTAGTTTAAACATTTGAATTCTTTCACAGTCAACATTGAAATATATTGACTATGCTAATCAGGACATTAGACATTTTATATTATAAGATTTACCATACAGAATTTTTACTATTGATGAGAAATGAATTTCTACCTGCAATCTATCTTGTTCACTACTGTGTCTAGAGTACCTCACAGAATACTTGAGTCACAGCAGGTATTTAATTATAAATGGGTACAATGAGGTGGTATGAAAGAGTGAATCACTTAGAGAGTTAGCCTAGACAACTACCCAGCATCTGCCTTTAAGTAATGATTTTTTTAACCCCCATAATAATGCTTAGTAGTTATTGTTAGTTCTATTTTTCAAGAGAAAAAAAATATTAGTAGTTGCAAATTATAATTTATCAGATTCTCACTTAAGTAAAAATAATAGCTCTACTAGCATAGATGTGGTTAGCTGAAGGAGTAGCTAATGCATATTGCATGCTTACTATGTGCTAGGGACTGTTCTAAGTTTTTACAATAAATCTTCATGTGACCTCTAAGATAGATACTATGAGTCCCTCCAATTTATAATTGTATGAGTTGATATTTTAAATACTCTATCTATATATGTTATCATATGAAGTACACTTTTTGGAAAGAATGGTGACTTCTCTGTTAAGATTATATGCAGCTGTTATATAAAAGCAGTCCAAAACATGCATTGGATAAAGAAAAAAAAGAAACAAAGTATTTGAGATATAATCATTTGTTAACAACTGGGTAACATTGTTCCAGACCTATCTCTATGAAAATATGAAAGCATATAAATAGAACTAATGTTAAAACCTGGGATTTCATTATTCCTGATTTTATATAAACCACTAAGTAAATGTACTTACAAAAAGAAAATAAGATGAAACTGAGGGAATTGCTTAATTTCTGATAAATATTTCTCTATAATAAATTACATAAGTATCTAAAGAAATTTCTCAACTTGTAAAAGAATATTATGAAGACACTTAAGGTTATGAATTCATTATTGTGTTTCTCTTAATATTTCAGTTTTAGTCTGTATTGAATTCTTGACAAAAATTATAAGGACATTATCTCACTTCTTTCTCCTCCATCTCTATAGTATATTGTTTCATTATACTTTTATTTTTATATTGTCAAGGTACCTACTGCTTATTTACGGTTATGAAACCTTAATTCTCTCCTTTATTGAGTATTAGCTTTATAGTTCTGAAATCTGTTCATCACAACATCTCCATTCTAGGATTCTTCAATTTGATTAATCTTTTAGCTTACCATCAAATATAATTTTCATATATGCTATAGTCCCAGTGTCAAGCTTGCTAAAGAATGCCTGTTTGTTATTGTATTTTTGAAAGACAAATTGCCTGTACATAAAGGATGTGCCACCATCCTTTCAAATTTTTTTAGATATTACTCTACTGTATTCTAAAGTTGAGTATTATTATGGAAGAGGCTAAAGAAAACATATAAAAACATATTTGTATATACTTTGCTTTATCTTTTAAGTATTCAATTTCAACTCTAGTTTCAGAAATGTTCTTCAATTATATTTTTAAATTATTTTGGCCCATTTATTCTACCTTTCTATATTTTTCCCCAGAGTCACACTTTATGTACTTTTTCTTGTAAATAAAATATATCTATGTAATATTTTTTCATAAATGTATACTTTTATATGATATAGAGTTAGACAATATTGTATAAATATTAAATATAATAAATTAGGTGAAAGTTTGTAGGTGGACTTGAATAATTGGCTAATGTCAGTGTTCCTACATGAATAGTGTTGGTTGGGTAAAACATCTTTTGCTTTATAAAGAATAATGTATAGGATCTTAATGGCATAAACCAAGTTGAGAGCCATGTTGTTTCTTGTATTTTGTCATGTTTTATTGTGTGGTTTCTTTTTTTTATAAAAGCATATCCTTTAAAAATGCTGATAAAGCTCTGGGTTAGTCCATTTTAGCCACTAACTTTTCCAAAGCTTTCTTTCTATTCAGTATGATTTGAAAGTTAGAAGAAAATCTTAGAACTTTGTGCCATCTTGGTGATCCATGCTTATTTTAGGACTATTTCTATGGAATAAATCTTTTCTCTTTATCTTCCATCTTTTGCTTCCAGTGATCTAAACAATGGATTATTTTATAGCATTTTAGTTAAGGGATGTTTGTTTCCTCATTCTTTTGCCATAAATCTTTGCAGTATCTTTATTGTCTGGTAATCTCCTGCAAATTCCTATTTTAGTAGCATTTCCAGTCTCTGTGTATCTCAATTTATAAGAGATAAAACTCTCTAGAGCTGCTCTGATGATTTCTGTTCTTCTTATAACTGAATGTTAAACTTCAATTCTGTGAACTAAGAATCCTAAAATATTTTCTTTTCTGTTTTTGGGAGGGAGGGTTGGTTTTTATTGCTTGCAACTAAATGACCACTTACAAATAAGAGAATAAAATGATTCTCCCTACCCTGATCCCTGGCCAAAAAAAATTTGGATGTTTACAGAGTTATGCTCAGCATGAATTATCTGTCTTGAAATATTTGTGATCATTTTATAAACCTTCTAACCTTGATCTCTATTGTTACTCAATGTGTTCTCAGAATGAAACATTTTCTCGTATTAATTTTTTTAGTAATAAATACTGTTACTAGTTAGGAAAAGAATGAAATAGAGATGAAATGAAAATGAAATATGTGGTAAAACATATCAGTATTAAAGCAAACGTTTTTCAGCATGTCTTGGGAAAGGCAAAGAAACCCCCTTCTTGTCTTTGAGAGGATAGAACCCAGATTTGTATGAAGGGAAACCCAGAAGGGCAGATGGTGTCTTGTACCATCCTAATAGGCTGTAGGAGGAAGTCATAGACATAGTGTCAGGCTGAAACTAGTGCACCAGACAGAAGATTAGAAAAATACCATCAGTTCGTATGAAACTAGGCTTACGGCTCTGCTCAGCCAAGATAATGCAAATATTTTAAATAGTTTGTGTTATATCTAACATCCAAATTACTTTTTCTCCAAAGGAATCAAATACTGAAAAAGTTTGTTAAAGCTTACTCTTTACTTTGTAGCAAAAGAAATTAGAGAAATTCACCTTTTAGGGCTCCAAAATTATGGAGGATTGAATGAATTTACTGTTCTCTACATTAGTTTCTCATTTCACAGTATGACTTAACAATTTATTAGAAGTTAAATCTATACAGAAATACCAACCAAAGGTTCTTTCTGAGATTCCTCCAAAGTCTATATTTACATAACACTGACAATTACATTTTCTCTAACAACACTTCTAATTTTATCCTTTGACTTGGGGAAAAAAGAAAGTTACTGTATTGTTTGAACCTGGCAGTTTGTTCCAATGAGAATTTTGAAGGAAGCTTGGATGCCAAATGTGTTGTTTAGTTTTATGCTCAGCTATTAACTTCATTCCAAGTAAAAGATTTTTACAAAACTCTTAGTCATAGTAAAAAGGTCTGACAAAATATACCATCTATGTCCTATCAATAGCTAACCTAAAGACCTACAAGAGTGATAATAAGAATGATAGATATGTAACAAAACATGCAAGAATTTCCTAATTCACTGTTTCATAAAAGGAAATCAGTTTAATAGGAGAAAATTCACAGCAGGAACCAGGACCTGGCCACATGCAGATATATTTCTATTATGGGCTGAATTGTGTCCCTTATCCCCACCCCCTTCCCACGCCAACCAAATTCTTATATTTAAATTCTAACCCTCAGTACCATAGAATGTAAGTATATTTAGCAATAGGGCCTTTTAAGTGGTAATTAAGATTAAATGAGGTTGTTTGGGTGATCTTAATTCATGTGACTATATGTGGATATAGGACCTTCAAAGGTGATTAAGTTAAAATGAGACCAGTAGAGCCCTAATCCAACATGACTGATATCCTTTATAAGAGGAGAAAGAGAACCAGGGATGCACACATATAGAGAAAGGCCGTGTGAGGACACACCAAGAGGTCTGCCATCTGTAAGCCAAGAAAAGAGGTCTCAGGAGAAACCAAATCTGCTGACACCTTGATCTTGGACTTCAGTCTCCAAAACTGTGAGAAATAAATTTTTGTTGTTTAAGCCACCCAGTCTGTGGTATTTTGTCATGACAGCCCTAGCAAACTGACACAATTCCCATCTTCCCAAGATTTTCTCTTTCATGATAATATTTTTTTTTATCCTCTTAGTATGAATTAGATGATTTTCACAGTACAATCAAACCACTATTTACGATGTAGCTAATTTTTCAAGCTTCTGACTGTCCAATGCGGTATAGATATCATGCATACTACATTCATGCAGTGGCTTAACTATTGCTGTGTTTCTTAAGAACCCAGTCCTAATTCTACAACATATACTTTGATTTTTGTGGTATGCTAAAACATCAAGTGTCTCCTGTTGAAGCTCTTTTATTAGCAGAGAAAAATCTAGGAAAAAAAATTTTATTGAATTAAATTCATGGTGCTTACACAGCCTGAGAACATACTCCCAAAGATTTCAATATTTCACTGGGTTGGTG
This sequence comes from Balaenoptera acutorostrata, assembly GCF_949987535.1. Taxonomy (NCBI): domain Eukaryota; kingdom Metazoa; phylum Chordata; class Mammalia; order Artiodactyla; family Balaenopteridae; genus Balaenoptera; species Balaenoptera acutorostrata. The sequence continues at coordinate 64,442,408 of NC_080070.1, forward strand.
GGCTACAGAGTTTGCCAGTATGAACCTTTGACTGAATCATTGTTGTAAGCGTGAATTGACTAAAACCGTCAATTGAATACTGTATCCTCTTAGCTCAATTAAATGAAGTACATGTGTATAAAATAGAAAGATGGCTAAATTCAGTCTTGTAGGATTTCCTTTTATTTATCTACTTTTACTAGGTTTTACTTGAGACTATTGGTGACCACTGAAAAATTACAAGTAGTTTGCACTTCCAAAGTCTGATATTTTCTACTGAGAAAGTAATTAGCTATTGCTTTCATGTGAAAAATTGCTGGGCAAGATAGAAGCTCTGGTATTCATTTACTCTTTGAAATTAAGACTCTTAAGTTCAAAGTTCTTGTGTCAGTTGTTTTAACTGAATTCCAAATATATTTGCATACATAGAGCTAGACATAATCAAGGGGTACTGTCCTCCTGATTGCTGACTATCCTTTGTGTCAGTTCTCCCCATTATAGGGCTGGTCTTCTCTTGGATGTGTAAGTTGGCTTGGATTGAACAGAGGTTGCCAGCTTCTATAGTTTTTACTGTTTTTACAAACATAGACAAGAAGTCACCAGACCAGCATGTATAAAGGGAGAAGGAAATCAGTAATATTGAGTGTCTTACTTAGGTCAGGCAGTTGATATAAACCTTTCCTACAGCATTACATTAATCCTCTCCATAAAAACCTTCTGAAGTAGATATTTGTATCCTCAATTTAGAGAAGAAACTGAGGCTTAGGCTAAAAAAATTAACAAATGGCTATCTAATCCTATCTCAAGATCAATTCCTCTAAAACCATTTTAGACTGAGTCATCTGTCTGTCTCGCAAATAGTAACCCAATGTGCTTGCATTGCTTCTTGTGACATTTGAGGTCACGGTGAGCAGTTTTAACAGCAAGTGGCCATATCAAAGAAGAAATTCTTATATAATGAAGCATTTGGTCAGAAAAACAATATCAGATGGACCATGAATCAGCACAGTTTTTTTCCCCCAGCACACACTCTGAATCCACTCAATGGGGTTCCTCTGTTAAAACTGTTTGCGTCCTGAGCGACATTATTTCACAATTGCTAAGTACAAACAGTTACATTTTGAGTTATGTAATGTTCTCTCTTCTGAAAGAGTTAACTGGACCTTAAAAATCTGCTTTAATACTTGGGGGAAATGCTTATGTTATGGTTTGGGGTTTATAAAAAACAACAGTAATATTTTTTTAGAACCCCTGTGTTAGGCACTATGCTAAACGATTTCACACGTTAGGAGAGGCAGAATAGCTTAGGTTGTTTATTTGAGAAACAAATCGTGTGAGTGGATCATCATTAATATGTAAATTCACTGTATTATTGCTTTACTGGCACATTCCTTTCTTATTTGTCCCTTTCACAACTCAAAAGAGAATCATTGAGGACTGAGTTGTTTGTCATTCCTTTTTGACTAGACAAAAAGCAAAGAAAGAAATAAAGGAAGGCATTTGCTTGTGCTAAGAAAGCCTCCTTTAGGAAGCTGAAAGAGGCTGTAATTAGTTCCAAAATACCATCTTATATCCACTGTGCATATATTTTTCACACAAGAAAATTGAACATTGGAGACCAAAGAACCTGGAATGTAAAATGATGCAGCTAACCTCCATTTAGAAATAGCTGTAATGCAATTCCCAGTTGTTGGATTGATTTGATCTTCTTATCTTGGGAAGAAATTGAACCCTGCAATATCACCAATATTTTCTAACTCCTCTCTGATTATTATTATAAACTGACAGTGATTCATTTTGAGTAATTATTCTGAAAAATGAATTAGATTAAAAAATAATCTTCCTGATTATAGAGGAGCCTAGTCCTTTTTTTTTAATTAGTCCCCATTTTAGGATGACTGATGATGTCACATTTGACTAACAGTGGATTTCTTACTAGCTAACTATTTGACTTTGCTTTGAAAAAAAGCTGTATAAGTTAAAGGCCAAATTTTTAGTAAAATCCCAATTATGAGTAAAATTCTTCTGGAAGGAAGCAGCATATAATTAGCCAGGAAATCAGAATCAGGGGGCCTGAAATATATTTTTGGCTTAACCATCAGTTATCTTCATGAGCCCAGATGACCTCTCTGGGTCTGATTTCTCTGCATCTGTAAAATGAAAGAGTTCAAAGAGGTGCTCTCTAAGGTCCTTTCCTCTTCGACCATTCTGTTTTTATGTATTACATAATTCTATCTTATGTAAATTAATTGGTCTAGTTTCCATGTAGGGCTCTAAAGTAACATTGGAGAGCGATTAAGGGAAAGTGTAAAGAAAGACTAGCTAATAGGGGAAATAATAGTTCCTTTATGTTTCATTGCTTATGGAAAGATGCTCTCAAGAGTAGTGCTTCTTAAATTTTAATTTGCATTCATATCACCCAGGGATCTTGTTAAAATGAAGACTTTGATTGGTAGGATTGAGGAGAGGCCTGAGAATATGCATTATCACTAGCACCTTCCACAGTGGTGTCCTTGCGGCTGGTTCCAGAGCACATTGAGTAGCAAGGCTCTGACTGTAAATCTAAAGTGTATATAAGAATCTGAGGGGTAGTTAAAATTCAGATTCCAGGATTAGCTCTCCAGAAATTCGGAGGTTGGGTTGGGGGGGTCACAAAGTCTGAATTCTTAACAAGCTTCCTGTGTGATACTGATGCCAGGGGTTCAGAAACCCAAACTAGAATACATTTAAGAATTACTATTATAGAATCATGGAAGGGATTTATCTACCAGCCCTTCTTTTTTTTTTTTTTTAACATCTTTATTGGAGTATAATTGCTTTACATTGTTGTGTTAGTTTCTGCTGTATAACAAAGTGAATCAGCTATACGTATACTTACATCCCCATATCCCTTCCCTCTTGTGTCTCCTTCCCACCCTCCCTATGCCACCCCTCTAGGTGGTCACAAAGCACTGAGCTGATCTCCCTGTGCTATGCGGCTGCTTCCCACTAGCTATCTATTTTACATTTGGTCAATGCCACCCTCTCGCTTTGTCCCAGTTTACCCTTCCCCCTCCCCGTGTCCTTAAGTCCATTCTCTATGTCTGTGTCTTTATTCTTGTCCTGCCCCTATGTTCTTAAGAAGCATTTTTTTTTTTTTTAGATTCCATATATATGTGTTAGCATATGGTATTTGTTTTTCTGTTTCTGACTTACTCTGTATGACAGATTCTAGGTCCATCCACCTCATTACAAATAACTCAATTTCATTTCTTTTTATGGCCAAGTAATATTCCATTGTATATACGTGCCACATCTTCTTTATCCATTCATCTGTCGAGCAGCCCTTCTTTATTCTGTCCAGGTTCTCTTTTCACACCCATCCACTGACTGATTTATTGCTCCATTTGTTTTCAGAATAACCTTGTGAAACCAATTCTGTGGTTTGCTTTTATTAGTCTTTTCATTTCATGAATTATCTGTTGTCTAGTTAGAATGGCAGTTGGGTGTGTAGGGCTTTTGGTTGTCATTGTTTTTAGAACTTGAAGTTCAGGGGACTGTCTACCTCTTAACAAGTATTTGTGAAGTCACTGTAAAAGACGCATGCTGTAGTGGAGAGAAGACCATACTAGAAGTAAGAGAGCCCAAGCCCTGATGCCAGTACTGCTAAACATTGATTCATCTGTTTATTCATTCATTCATTCTGTGCTTTTCTCACACCTGAAATTGGGAGATCTTGGGTCTTACCAGTTAAGTTAGTTACTAAATTACTAGTTAAATTAGTTAGATATACTCAACAGCATGCTGATCTAATGGGAGTTGTCAACAATGAAAAGAATGATTAGAGTTTAGAGGTGTAAGTACTATAATACACAGAATGCTTTAAAGTAGTCTCTGAAGTTCTTTGCTCCTAAGTAAAATATTGGACCTATCTTTCGTTTATGAACATAATAGGAGAAAAATATGAGATCAGTATGTAAATTAAAATAGTATACACATGACCGTGTACATGTAGTTCAGTTGGGTAATACTGAAAGCATGTTAAATAAACAGTCATTTTCATTTTGGAGACTATATTAGTCAAGGTTCTCCAGAGAAACAGAGCCAATAGTAAATATAGATATAGATGTAATAGAGATAAAAGGAGATTTATTATAGGAATTGGATCACATAGTTAAGGAGGCCAAGAGGTCCCAGGATGTGCTGTCTGCAAACAGGAGACCCAGGAAAGGAAGTGGTGGAATTCAGTCTGAGTCTGAAAGCCTTAGAATTGGGAGACCAATGGTGTAAGTACTGGTCTGAGTCAGAAAGTCTGAGAATCAGGAGGGCAAGAGAAGATGGATGTCTCAGATCAACCAGAGAGAGAGGAAGTTCACCCTTCCTCCACCTTTTTGTCCTGTATGGGCCTCCAATGGGATTGGCTGATGCCTTTCCACATTGGGGAGGGACATCTGCTTTGTTCAGTTCAATTCAAATGCTAATCTCTTCTAGAAACTCCCTCATTGAAACATCCAGAAATAATGTTTTACCAGCTATCAGTGCATCCCTTAGTTCAATCAAATTGACACAAAAAATTAAGCATCACAGAGACAGAGGGGAAAAAAGGGCATCAAAACGTTATGTAAAAAAATTTAGAGATAAACCTTGGTGTATTACATTTGAAGTTTTAAATAACTTCTGCCATGTGATGCAGTAATTTCTCTTCGGTACATCTAGGCCAAGAACTCTCTCTTGCCCTCCCCACGTTCATTTACGGTGCTTCATTCAACAAATATTTATTTACTGGTCCCAAATTATATACCAGAAACTGTTCTAGATTCTGGGGATAAAATAGAAAACCATTAAAACAAACTTATCCTCAAGTATATCCAATATTGTAATGGGACGTATTCTGAGGAGGGAACAAACAAATAAAAATTAAACTTTTTAGCATACCAGCTGGTAATGGTGGAAAAAGAATAAAGCAGGAAAAGAGAATGGGGCATGTTGAGAGGAGGGTGATGGTAATTTCTTAGGGAGGAAAGGCTTCCTTGAAAATGTGACATTTGATCAGGGACCTAAGGAATGTGGAAAGTGAGCTTTGCAGTTCCATGGGTTCTCAGACAGGACATAGAAAGGACAGATGCCCTCATGCATGCGGCAAGTTCAAGGACCAGCAGAAGGACCAATGTGGCTGGATCACAGGGAGCAAAATTGAGGAAACATATTGTTTAGAAGTTTGTATGCCATACTAAGAATTTTGGCTTTTCCTGTGAGTGAAATGGGGAGCACAAGCAGTTTTGAGTAGATGTATCATGTGCTTTGATTTTCATTTCAAAGGGATCACTGTGGCCCTTGTGTTGAGAATAGATATTAGGAAAGAAAGATGAGTCAGAGAGACAAACTAGAATAGGTGTTGGAAAACTACAGCCCATAGATCACATCTGGCCAGCTTCCTGTTTTAGTAAATAGTTTTATTGGAACACAGCTACATTCATTAAATTGCATACTGTAGATGGCTGCTTTCACATTGTGGCAGAGGTAAGTAGCTGCAACAGGACCTTATGGCCTGCAGTAACTAAAACACTCACTATCTGATCCTTGTGGGTAAAAGTGCACACTCCTGAACCAGAAGGTTATTATGGTAATCTGAGTGAGTGATAGTGATAGCTTGTATTAGGATAGGAGTAATGGAAATAATGAAAAATGTTCAGACACTGCCTGCATTTTGAAGGTAGAAAGGAAAGAGTGTGCTGACAGAGGAAAAGTATAAGAGGCAAAAAGAATAATCAAATCATGAATGACCTTTTTTTTTTTTTTTTGGCCTGAGAAATGGGAAAGACAGAGTATTGATATACTGATTGATATTAGGAAGATTGATTTTATTGATTTTTAGAAAGATTGTGGGAAGGGCAGGTTTGGAGGTACGGATCATGAGTTTAGTCTTTGAAATTCTTACATCCAACAGGTATATCTTACTAGAAAGTTGTACATCTAAGTGTAGAGTTCAGAGGGGTCTGAGCTGGTGATATAAATTTGAAAGTTTTCAGCATAAAAAATTCATGGATGAGATCACAGGGCAGTGACTGATGGTGTAAAATCAAGAGGTTTTAAGAGTAGAACTGAGGCTCGAGCTTTTCCAGTGTTTGGAGGTCGTGAGATACTGTAAACCCAGCAAAACTGAATGAGAAGGAGCAGCTATAAAAATTGGGCGAGAAAGAAGAGCACATGAAAACCTGGGTGCTGAGTGAAGAGAGTATATTAAGGAGACCATCCTCAGCCTTATTAGTACTGCTGGTCTTTTAGATAAGATGAGGATGGAGCATTTATTATTGGCTTAAAATATGGAGGTAGTGATAACCTTGAGGGAAGTTTTGATGGCATATGGGGTGGAATGCTAATTGGACAGGATTCAAGAGAATGGAAAGAAAGGAACTGAAGACAGCTTATAAAGAAAACTTTTAGATGTTTTCCTCTAAAGGAGAGCAGATAAGGTAGAAAAAGGATGTGGTATTGAGAATTTTTTTTCTGATTTTTTTAAGATGGGATAAATAGCAGAATGCTTGTATGCTCTTGGAATAATTTAGTCGAGGGAAAGGTATAATGTCCAAGACAAAAATTCCTGGAGCAATGTGTTTGAGCAGGTGTACAAGTGGAAGAAATGTCCTTCAATGAAAACACAGGCTGTTCATTCAAAGTAACAGAAGGGAAGACAGAATGTATAGGCACAGATACAAATAGGTGACTTGATTGTAGCAGCTTGGAATGTTTTCTTCTGTTTGCTTCTTTTTCTCTTTTATTTTCTTTTTTTTTAGCATAGGAAGCAAGATCAACAAGCTGAGGGGAAAAATAGAGAAGAGGTATTGGAGATATGAGAGGAGAGTGAAGGAGTAGAGGCTATCTAAACATCCTGTAAGAGCGGGTCAAGTGAATAGACTTGGCGGGGGTGTGTATAGCAGAGCTGCTGCAGAATACCAAGGGCTGAGATTCAAAACAAATAAAAAGTTATGATAATAATGTAAAATGAAAAATATTCTAAACATCCAACAAAAGGATAATAGACAAATGATGGCTTAGAACTTTCAGTAAATGGACCATTGTGCAACTATTAAAATAATTTTGTAATATGCTTAGTAACATGGAAAAATCCCTTCAAACAATGTTTGAGGAAAGCTCTTTATGTTCTAGACTGTTATTATGAGAATTTGACAAGTGGCATAGATAGTAAGACTCCAAAGACACATTGCTGGGAAGTGATGGCATGGATTACACTTCAGGTCTATCTAATTTTAACTGATTACCACACAGCTTAAATTTACATTTTATTTTAAGTACCTATCCCACATGGTTAATTGAAGTTTAACCTTTATTTTTTTTAACCTCCAAATTAAAAAAAAACAACAACTATTACATAGATATGTATCCCCAATCTTCTACTTGAATAATTGTTTCAACAGAAATATATAACTTTTAATGTAACTAATATCATTTATTTCTAACATTTCAAGTCATCACTCTGAACTGCATTTTTGTGAAAACTATTTCTGTCATTCAACACATAAGCCTTACCTTTGTCAACACTTTCATCAGCCAGCTCTTTGTCTTTTGTAGATTTAACTATTCTGACGAAGTCTTCATGTAAATCACCAACATCTTTAACATGCTAATTTATTCTTTGAAAATAGTATATAAAATGATAGAATTACAGGAGATTCTTTGAATGCAAGAAGCCTTGTACAACTAAGTAGAATAAATTTTAGGCATAGGTGAATCAAGAAACAAAACCCAAATATAGTGTGGGTCACTCCTCTGTGATGATTTCTTTAGCAAAAATGGTTTTAAGTTTCAGATTTTATTCTCAAAAGACTTTCAGGTTTTCTACACACATGTTACTCATCATAACAAATGGCACTTAGATGATCTTACCTAGTCCTATGACCATAAATAATATTTACCTCCATGCTGATGACTCCCAAATTTGTATCTTTTGTCCAGATCTCTTCTATAAGCTTCAGTCACATATATTCAGCTGTCTTCCTGATGTCTTCCCTAGGGTAATTCAAACATAATACATTCAAAACAGATCACTTACGATTTTTGCTACCTCTACTGTGAGAACGAAGATGATTCTCATCAGACTGTTGACATTCCAGAAAATGTTGACATCACTCTGAAAGGACGCACAGTTATTTTCAAGGACCCCAGAGGAACTCTGTGGAGGAACTTCAGTCACATCAATGTAGAATTCAGTCTCCTTGGAGTGAAGAGACCCCAGCATTGACAAATAGTAGGGAAATAGAAAGGAAGTGGTTACTGTTCACACTATCTATAGTCATGCATAGAACATGATCAAGGGTGTCACACTGGGCTCCTGTTACAAGGTGAGGTTTGTGCCACTTTCCCATCAACCTCATTATGTAGAATGGGTCTCTCGTTGAAATTAGAAATTTCTTGGTTGAAAACTACATCTGCAGGGTTTGCATGAGACAAGGCGTTCTTTGTTCACTATCTTGAGTCCAGAATGATGAGTTAATTCTTGAAGGAAACGGCACTAAACACGTATCAAATTTAGCTATTTTGACTCAGCAAGCCAGAACAGTTATAAATGAGAATATCAGAAAATTTGGAGATGGTGTCTATGTTTCTGAAAAAGGAAAAGTTCAGCAGGCTGATGAATAAAGTCTAAGAGTTGTCTAGCTATGGAAACAATAAGATGCCTGATGACTCCTAAGACCTTCTTGTGATATTTTAAAGATGCAATAAAAGCCTCTATTGAAAAAACAACAACAAAAAACCCAGATCATCTGATTACCCTCTCTATCCACAAGCTGTTGTCTGTTTTTACAATGGAACCATTACTTGCTCAAGCCAAAAGAATCATCCTTAATTCGTCTATCTCTATAAACTGTATTTGCTCAATTTCAAGTTTGTTAGTTCTACCTCCGAAATACATGTCTATTCAATCCACTCTTCTTTGCCTCCCCTGCCCCTCTCTAGTCCAAGCCCCAATCATCTCTAGCCTGTATTACTATTAGTATTCTAATTAGTCTGAGGACTTTCTCATTTCTTCCTTCTAAGTTCTCCACAAAACAAATATTTTTGAAAAACCATTCAGATCACATCACTTCCCTACTTAAAACCTCTTAATGGTTTTCTGTTGTGCTCAAATAAAATTGAAACTCCTTATCCTGATCTATAAGATACTGCATGCTTTAACTCTTGTCTGGATTTTTACCCATTGTGCTCCCCCTAGCTTTTTCTTCAGTTGCATTGTTCTTTGTCTTCTTTGAAGACATGGAGCCTTTCTAGCCTTAGATCCTCATATCCACTCTCACCTCTATCTGGACCACTTTCCCATGGCTCTTCTTATTCTTTAGGTCTCAGATGAAATGCCACACCCTGAGAGGTGTTTCTTGACCATCCTATCTGGAATAGATTTCCCCCTTTGAACTTCTCTTTTTTCTGTCAAAACATCTGCTTACTTCTCCTACAGAACCTACTATAACCTTTGAGTATTTTGCTTATCCATATATTTCATTGCTTATTTTGTGTCTCACCAATTTATAGTTTGTCACTGAAACCCCAGTGTCTGTCACATATCAGATTCTTAATAAATAATTTTTGAATAAATGAGTGAATATGCTATTTTCACTCCTTGCAGAAGCTATAGTTCACTTTCATAGTTTGAGTCCATTAGTTACCACGTGTGTAGTCAATTGATATTTAGATTACAGGTGATAATTGCCTTCTTAACACTTCCCAATTTTCTACTATGAGCATGAAAAGATCTGTTTTAAGCAATTTCTAGAGCCCTTTGGTATATCACACTTCTAAATCTTTGTCTTCTTTTGCCCCAGATAATTCCAGTGGATATTTATAAGAAACCCATTTAGCTGGATACCCCCAGCTGTTTCTCATTTTCACTCAGGTTCTTACCTCTGGGTAAATGTTTCCCTGTTTTAACCACCTCTGAATAATTTTAATACCACATAAATCAAAATACAAATTTACAAAGCAAAAGAGGTTTCTTTATCCTCCTTCCACCATTTGCACAGGCTGTCTACATAAATTTGCTGAAGGTAGTAAAGATAAGACAAAAAATAAGTTGGAATCAGGGGGAAAAGGGTTTAATCCAAAAAACTCATCTCAGGTGACTGAAATCACAGCATGAGTCAGTGCATTTATTAAGATGCTGCCTAGCCAGCTGAGATAGGTCATATTTTTATATCATCAACCATGCCTTCGGCAAATAAACATGACCATAGGCTACTCAATTTTAATTTTAGAGATGCCGTTTTCAAACTTTCAGTGATCTTTACCACAGATTCCAGAATCCCACAGAAAGGCATAATCAGAAATCGTATCATGTCATATCTCCAACTTCTGAAATAGAAGTCATTAAAATTGTCTTTGGAGATTTAGTGAATTTATGCATAAAACCTCTACTTGGTTATCCGTTTGTGTCATAGAGAGCACTAGCAGTGTTTCCTTTCAGATTCTCCCCTAGAGTCTGGTGGGCCAAGTGGACAGGGTCAGAGTCCGCTGATGCTGGTCAGTATACTGGCCCGTATTACCCCATGGGAAACTTCCCCAGAGTTAGAAACATGTTTAATTTTCTATCTCATTTAACCTTCTTTTATCCATCAGCAGGCCCTAAAGGACCTATAGAACTTGTATTTGTCACAAATCTATATCAGCTATATCTATATCTTAGCCACAAGAAAGGGAACAACAAATTGTAAGGTCAGGTATGTATTATAAAAATGAAAGTAGCTATTCCCATTGCCAGAGGGGAGCTGGCTCTACAAAGACAGAAAGTAGAGGATAAAACAATCCTTTTACTCCTCTCCTCCTCTCTTGTTCAGTCCACAACATCATAATTCCAGCAATAGAAACAACCAGATAATTTTTCAGGAGTTCTGAACAAGGGTGTTTGTTTCTCACTTTCTTACCTACATATTAGAAAAAAATTCAAGTTTCCCTTAGAGGGAATGCCAGTGTAACATGTGGCCACCCAAGTGGTATGTTAGGCAGTAACATGACCAGTTGACAAAGGGCAAAAGCATACTTGCAATTTTCTGCAGGACTTTCTAGTTTTCCTTTAAGCCTAGAAAAGGAGGAAGCAGATATCTGGGATGTGATCTGGCTTAGCACCCCACAACGAAGTCGATCCAGTTGGGTAAAATAGTCCCAGAAAATGGGGAGGAAAGGGAGCAGTTATTCCTCTGCAGTATCCACAATGCTGTGAGACTGAAGAGAGGGTGCCCAGGTGGGTATCTGAAGACCACTGAATGTATCACATGGCAAAATAGTAGTCTCCCTAGTCAGACTAGGTAAGAGCGCTATTAGCCTGACAAATCAGAAAACAAGTCATAGGTTTTATTTGCTATAGATGTCAGCAGCTGATGGCAGCTGGGCATTAGGGCAAGAGATACTACACTGGAACCCAGGGTATTTCACAAGAACCTACATACAAGGAAACTGAAGTCAGAGTAGTGGATATTATCATGTCAGCAGAGTATGTAGTATGAGAAAATTGAATCATAAGACAGAACTCTGAATTTTGAATCAAGGGCACCAAAAGAAAAGAGTAATCTGAATAAGGAGTGTTCAAATGTGTTGACTGCTACCAACTAATGATTAAAAATCTCCATTGAACCTGAAATTTGAAAGTCATTAGTGACCATAATAGAAACAGATTGTGTGAAGAGGAGAAGACTCAGAGACAGAGTGGAGGAGCTGGTAAGTGAGAGAGTAAAGGGTGGATGAGGAAATAGAGGCAGCAGCTGTAGTCCTTTCAATAAATTTGACAATGAATAGGAGAGAAATCAGGTAATCTTAGAGAAGAAAGTGTGGAGTAAGACAATGTTGTTTTTGTTTGTTGAATCATTTGTTTTAAGGAAGAATACTGAGCATATTTCATTGTCTAGACAAGGAAGCACAACACAGGGAGAGGAGGTAGCCCTTAAACATCTCATTGAATCCTTACAATTTACTGAGGTAGGATATATTTCCCCCATATTGGGAATAGAGGCTGATTGATTTAAAATCCTCATTCTACCACTTATAAGCTATGTGACTTTTGGTCAGTTGTTTAGCCACTTGAGCCTCAGTATCCTTATTCATGAAATTTGATTGAGAATGATGATCCTTGGGGGATAAAGTCTTCTTCATAGGGTTGTTATAAGTTAATGTTTATAAAATGTTTAGAATCCCATGGTGAGCAATATGTAAGTGTTTGTAAAATAAAATAAATCTCTGATTTTAAAGCACATATTCTTTCCACTCCACCAGCCCAAACTACATATCAGTTTGCTGACTCCCCTCTTGGAAGTGATAATATATTTTCCCAGGGCAAAATAAGCAGTTATACTTCTTGTAATGCTATAATTCAAATAAATAGAATTTTGTGGACTATCAAAGAAAGTAATGACCATGCATCATAGTAGAACCTGGAATATATTTTCTTATAGAAGCAAAAACAAGTATCAAATATTTCTTGTGATATAGGTTGGAGATGGCTTGTTGATTAAAAACAGGAAATGGAAGAAAGATAGCACCTTCCAGTGAGTTATCAGTGAAATGGGTTCTCCATTCCTATTTACCTGGTTCAGTTTAATTGCTTAATAACTGGAAGTACACCTACAAACCACAGTAGAAGAGCATCTGAATATTCGAGTGAGAGGGCAGGGAAAATTGCCCTTCTGCCATGAAACTTTACACTGTAATCGTCACTGAATTGTAGGGACAGGAGGTGATTTCTGAGTAACTGAAATAATTTGAACTTGTATTAGACTCTTGTTTTTGCTTATTGTCTTTGTTTGTTTGGACTGCTGACAACATATATTTTCCATAAAACCCAAAGATTCCACCTCCTCGGCCAAGTTTGTAAGTATTTTTTGCTATTCATGTTTTCCTTACCAGCTGAGTTCTTATATGCGGAAATACTTGGAAAATTAAAAAACATAAAACATAATATTTATTTTTATTGTACTGTTATTTTCTCTTTAAGAACTCTACTGATCCAAGAGGTACTAATTTTACTATGAATTAATCTGAAAGTAGGAAACACCTTGGGATATTACCTAATCTTGGAAAATGAGATGGTTTTCTGGCATCTGAAATATCTGTTCAGACTGCAGGTACTATAAGGGTCAAGAGAGAGAGAAGAGAAGCTGGTTAAGAAAATAAGTAGAACTTTGAGTGAACTCAATGTTTTTATATTCTGGAAAATCTCTTAAATGCCTGACACATATTCAGTAACTCCTAGTAATAATTCCTGAATGTCTGATTTGATAGTACAGAGATGAGCAAACACACATCATTTTTTCACTGACATCCTGAATAGAATAATTTCATTAAAAATCCATAATATTTAAACTTTATACATCATTGCCCAAGAGTAAGAACACATTAATGACTTTAATGAATTAGTTTTGTTCATGAATTATTACCTGAAATATATATATTTCAAATTTCTGCATGTATGTGTTTAAACAAGATATAGTAAGTTCTTAACAGTTTAGTGTGTGAGTGTACTTGGCGTGAGTTAGGACAATCTTCTGTTTATGCTTCCAGTTTACTCTTCACCTTGTTCCATTCTCAAAAGTCTAAACTGGGGGGGGGCTCATCAAAGCATTTCCTTACCCTCTGGTTTCTCCTTGGGTTTGGTCAACAGGCTGTACCAACAGGAGATCAAAGGAAGAGAGGAGACTGATATAGGGGGTATTAATTCCCCTGGATGTCTCTCTGCCAGTTTGTGACCAGTGTCCCTTTTGGCTGTTACTGCCATTGAGAAGCCTTCTCCGTATAGCTCTCCTCTTTAGGTTCCAGTACTAGCTTGCTCCCATTGCTTCCTCCCATTAGACCTAGAGGGTACTACTTTTTCCCTGTTATAACTAGCCTCAGTGTATTACACTATTTATTAATGACCTTGGTCTACCCTTGGAAATAATCTCTTTATTAAAATCTCCTCAAATAACATTTGAATGATCCACCTGTTTCCTGACGGATCTGTTACAGTATAGGAAATGGATTTCCCAGAGTACTTAGTTGTGGTGTAATAATCTTCGGTGCCAACATCATCTCTTGTCTGCTTTGTTGCAGTAGCTTCCTATTGTTCTTCCTGCTGCTTCTACTCTTGTTCCACTGAAGTCTATCTCCTACACAGCAACCAGAGTGATCTTGTTAATGTAAGAAAGATCAGATCCTTTCTTTGCTCAAAGCTCTTTGAGGGCTTTAAATCTAAAAGTCCAAGACATCTCCATGGCCTCAGGACCCTAATAATCTTCCCCAATCCATGGCTTGCTTACCTCCCTTCTCTGATCTCCTCTACTAGTAACCTGCTCCCATATACCACTGCTCTAGACCTTTCATTGTTTCTTGAGCACACCAGCCACGCTTCCTATTCAGGATCAGCACATTTGGTATTCCTGCTGCCGTTAATGTTCTTCCTTATGGGTTCTGCACTCACCAATCAAAGTTTAGCTTCTAAATTGAGGCCTTTCTGTACACCCTGTTCAAATGAAACTCCATCTTGCCTTAGGCTTGCTTACACAGTATTTTTCTTTTTTTTTTTCTCCAAAGTGCTTATCATGAACTAGCATACTTATTTTATGCCGTGTCTTTGTTAAAAAAAAAAAAATTACTTGCATAAAAACTGGTTTATTTCTGTTTACCCCTATACTCTGAATGCCTCAAACACGGCCTGGCACTTAGTAGAAACACACTATATATTGACTTAATGAATGAGTAGGTACATATTACTCACTGAAGGTCAGTCACATTTTATTCAGGTCACAGTGACTTTAGTTGCAATGTTAGTACTGATTTAATTAATTAAATCAATCATGTAAGAAATTATTAAAACAGTTCTATGCTAAAAATTTCATTGCTCTCTGAGACTTACATCTGTTTAATGTACACAAATAAATAAATTACACATCTTAATTTACTCTTAAATCAATAGAATAATGTAAGTAAAGTGAATCAGTAGGCCTAAATTTTTGAACTAGCTGTGCTAGCAACTTATATTGCAAAACCTGAGGCAGTCACTTTAATTTCTGTGCACTCCAGTTTCCTTAGTTATAAAATTAGGCAAAAGATTAGATGATTCTTAGGGCCCATTATTCCCCTGAAATTCTAAGAGGTGGTGGTTATATAATATACCTTTTGAGAATATGTTTATATATTTTAAAATGTCAACTGAAATTATAGTGTAATCAATGCTAAGGATCACTAATAAGTGACAACTACAGGAAGCACATATAACATTATCATTTGTCTTTCATCTTCTTTACTAATAATATATCACTATGTCTTTTTCTGGAGAATAACAATGGATTAAAATAATCAGGGGACTACTGACCACAAATAATCCATTGATTGGGACCGAAGTATAATTTTTTTTAATTGAAGTATAGTTGATTTACAATGTTGTGTTAGTTTCAAGTGTACAAAACTGATTCAGTTTTATATATATATGTATATATTCTTTTCCAGACTCTTTTCCCTTATAAATTATTACAAGATATTGAGTATAGTTCCCTGTGCTATATAGTAGGTCCTTATTGTTTATCTATTTTATATATATTATTGTATATGTTTTCATCCCAAACTCCTTATTTATTCCTCCCCCCACTTTCCCCTTTGGTAACCATAAATTTGTTTTCTATGTCTGTTCGTCTATTTCTGTTTTATGAATAAGTTCATTTGTATCATTTTTTTTTAGATTCCACATATAAGCGATATTATACGATATTCATCTTCCTCTGTCTGGCTTACTTAGTATGATAATCTCTAGGTCCATCCATGTTGCTGTGAATGGCATTATTTCATCCTTTTATGGCTGAGTAATATTCCACTGCATTCTATACCACATCTTCTTTATTGGTTCATCTGTCAATGGACATTTAGGTTGCTTCCATGTCTTGGCTATTGTAAATAGTGCAGCAGTGAACACTGGGGTGCATTTATCTTTTCAAATTATAGTTTTCTCCAGATATATGCCCAGGAGTGGGATTGCTGGATCATATGGTAACTCTAGTATTATTTTAAGGACCCTCCATACTGTTCTCCATAGTGGCTGCACTAATTTGGGACCAAAGTATAATTTTGAGTTTACTGTTGTCACCAATATATTGAGAATATATCGAAATATATATGAAATATGTTATGACAGATGAGATGTGTCAGAATTTCAGATTATACGACAGTATTTTCATCTTTGATATTCCTAGAAATGTATCCATCTCACAGATTTCCAAATCCAAGAAAAGATTTTAAATGGTCTCAAATGAGTACTTCAAATTGAAATGAACCTTTTATGTATGACATATTTTTAACCTTTAGGATTCAAACTGGACTCCTGAAAAATTTATGTAAAATTTGTAGAAGTTTCCAGATGATTCTCCTTATCTCTTTATATATCTGAAAATACAAAGTCACAAATTTTTAAATTTTTCTCAGTGTCTGCATTGTGCCTGCATAGCAAAAATCAGATGCTGTTTTTCACTTTTGAATTTTCACCACCAGAAATGTCATTAATTTTAAATGCTAAAATCCTGTTATACCTTGCATTGAGACGATCGTTCATGCTCTCAGACAAAATGTGCCATATAACCATAAGGTGGTATTATTGTTATTTGGAAATGAAATAGAATTTCTTATCCTTTCATAATAGGATGACAGACAAAAAAACTTGTATACTGTAATTTTTTTCTCTGCAAATTTTTTTTTTTTAACACTGAATTTTTTTTTAATTAATTAATTTATTTATTTATTTTTAGCTGTGTTGGGTCTTCGTTTCTGTGCGAGGGCTTTCCCTAGTTGTGGCAAGTGGGGGCCACTCTTCATCGCGGTGCGCGGGCCTCTCACTATCGCGGCCTCTCTTGTTGCGGAGCACAGGCTCCAGACGTGCAGGCTCAGTAGTTGTGGCTCACGGGCCTAGTTGCTCCGCGGCATGTGAGATCTTCCCAGCCCAGGGCTCGAACCCGTGTCCCCTGCATTGGCAGGCAGATTCTCAACCACTGCACCACCAGGGAAGCCCTTCTCTGCAAATTTTGAGTGCAATTTTGAGAATGAATATTTCGTATATATATATATTTAAATTTTCTTTGAAGTTACTGGAAAGTAAAAAAATATATATACATAATTATTTATAAGCTTCTATCAGGTAGATAGAAATCATGCTTTTCTTACATTTATTTATCTGCCTCAATTGTTTTCAATAAAATTGGAACTAAAATCATTAGTTATTAATATACCCGGCCCCATAAATGTGTTTTATCCCCCTACAAAATAATCTTCTCATCCTGTATCAATTCATCTTTATTATGATACTGAAACAAATTCTCAACTGAGTAAAGAATTCAGTGTCTGCTTGTCAGACATTTAGATAGTGGAAAATTCTCTTGTTCAGAAAACAAAGAACTCACAATTTCTAGGCTCTTAGAGCTTGATGATATTTGTTTCCATCATGCCATTTTACTTATTGTACAATACATAGGAGAATGCTTTCTACTGGCTTCAAACGTAGCCTTATAACAGGCATGGTTCAATGAAAAGGCTCTATACATGTATCACAATTTCTTCCTTGCTGAGGCTGTTTCGTATACACTTAGGTGGTACATCCATCCTCATTAGGAATCACTCTTCCTTATGGACAGACTATTCTCAACAGTCAGCAAAGCCAGTTCTTCTCTTGGATTTAAAATATCCTTGCAACATTCATTCTCACTGTTTTTCTTTTCTGTGGTCCCCAATTAACACCATCTTTTTTTTTAAGCATAATATCGCCTACATTTATTTATGTCAGTGTAATCTAACAGACTTTATGGGTAGGAGGAAGCAGGCATTACAAAAGGCAACATTAAAGGAGGGCATTGCCAAGTACTGGATTTAAAAATAAGTAGAATTTCGAAAGAGCAGCCCTTAAAAAAGTATGTTTAATCATTGTTAGCAGCTTAGAGCAAAATTATTTTATACTCCTAGTCACCTACCATTTAATATTTATAAAGCACATTTCTACTTTACATGAAGCTTCAATATTCTATGATTATTATTTCTATAATTTCCAAAAGCCCCCTCAGAGAAAGCATACTGCAAGTTAGAAAATTACCTGATATGGGAAAGGGAGCAGTGACACATATATCTGAGAGACTGTGTGATACGTGGGGTAAAAGTAATTAACTAGGAGATAGGCAATATGGGTTGCACTTTGGTGTCTGTCACTTGCTACGTTTGTGACTGAGCAAATTCTATGGTTCTTATGTTCTTTAGTTTTCATACCCGGCAATGAAAGAAATAGCTGTCTTGTTCCACCTTTTATGTTATTTGAGAGTTTATTGATAATGTGTGTGAAGGTGCTTTCAAAAGATGAAATATTTTAAAGTATTATCTTCAAACATCCTTTAAAACTTTGAATTCCTATCTATATACCACTAAAGAATCAGCTTTCTCTTCTCCTCCACCAAAAAAAGCAAAAAAATTGCTCCCACTTTGGAAAGAATATAAACAGTTGAAAACTCCTCTTCATGGCCCCCCACAATTCCAGGCTCTCTCTACTTTTATCTACTGATTTTTTGGGGTCAGATTTTGTACCAAATGTCTCATGCCACTTTAAAAAATCTTAAATGATAGTGTCACCGATAAACAATAATAACAAAACTACACATGCTTGACTGTTGATCTCAAGATACTCATACCCAATTCCACTGTATCTTAACCCAGATATATCTCAAAATAGCCCTTTTTAAAGCTTGTGATCCATTAGGCTCAAGCCCAATCCTCATTCCCTATGCAAAAATATCCTTTTTTTTTAAAGCTCCTTTAATTTTTCACTCAAACCATCCATTAGATAGGCCCATTTCTTCCTTGCAATAGCTCCTGTTTTCATTATCACAAACTTTATATAACATCACATTTTGTTTACTGGACTACAACAACAACAACTACTACTACTACTACTACTACTGCTACTATTACTACTTTTTTACATCTCAGTTCCTTGTTTTCTCCTTTATAAAAAAGGGATGGTAAAACCAGTACCTAGAATTTTTATTTGGGTTAAGTTAGCAAATAAAAAATAATATACACATAAATTCTTTGAAGAAAGGAGCATATGGTATTTCAGGTATAGTTCTATATTACCTGCAATATTTAACACTAAAGTAATTTTCTGCCCATGTACATAGTATTTATCCTTTGAATACACTGAATGCCAGATAGCTAAAATATTTGTCTGTGCTCATAAATATTATATACACCTGTATATATGTATATGTGTGTATTTCCATATGTATGCGTATATATATATAGTATTAATGCATATTTTGTTCAATTTCTTACTTTCCAGTAAGTAGTACTAAGTATAATTACTATTCAAAAGAACTCTGAGAAGTAGATGTTACAATCCTCATTTCACAGAGGAGAAAACAGTGGCTTCAAGATGTTATAACTTTCTTGGAATTACTCAGCTTAATAGTGCAGAATAAGTTTCCAAACACAGGTTCTTCTCTTACAAGTAAATGCTGCTTACACCACTTCATCTAATTGTCAGACCCTGTTTTAGCCAAAGATGATAGAATTGTAATTTAGAATAGCCTCCTGCATTCTAGTCTCCTTTCCCATGCCCAAGCCTGAGAGGAGTTCCTTCATCAACTATTTGGGTTGGATGAGACATCATTTCCCCACTTTGGAAACTTGAGCAGAGTATGGCCAATTCCATTCTCCACTCTAAAAACATACGTGACTTCTCCTACCTTAAGTCTAGTGATCAAACGTCTTTGAAACACCCTTCACCCGAACCAAGCATTATTAGCTTTCAGTAAGTTTATTCCTTTGTGAGTTGAGTCAAGAAGATACTTCTTGAGAATGCAAGAATCCCTTCGTATCAGTTTAAAAATGTTTTAACAAAATTGGTGAAATTCTGTTATCTTTTTGTATTACAACATAAAATTGGCACCAGTAGTGCCAAATGACCACAAATGACCACAAATTAATTAGGAAAGTTGATGAGCCAATTCGTTCCTCTGGCTCATGATACTCTCAGTATTTTAGAAGTGTGTTTTTCTCAATCATCCATGAATTATTACATCATTGTACTAAATAGAGTCACATTTTCTTAGATATTTCAGAAATACGCCTTATAATGTATTTTAGGTAGAAGGTTCTTGCATTCATGGCTGCCTATTTCCTGAAATTTAATAGTTATTCACCTTAATCATGTAAATTCAATGTTCTGTAAAGTAAATTTACTTCCAATGAAGAACACTTTTCTGTAAACATCCATGTGTATGACTTTCATTCTCTGCTGAGGCTGGCTTTATTGCTCTAAGCAAATATTCCCTGATTTTATTTGTAAAATATTTCTGAAGAAACAAAGGTGGTTTTGAACTTATTTTCATTTTTTTCCCCTTTTACTGAGATTATGACGACTTTGAACAGTTCTCAGATGAATTTCACCTTTCCTTTTTGTCTATTTCAAAGAAAGGGAGCCTTTGAAGAACACTTTTTTCTTTTTTAATATATCTAAAGCTTCTGTTACATAAAAATGAAATTTCCATTTAATACTTTGGGCTTTCACTGAATAGACTATGCTCACTGGAGACAGAGGAAAACAAACTTACTTTTAACTATTCCTATTGTCCATGGGGACCCATGTCCTGTCACTTGTCACTCCTCTGCTCTGCTCACAATAGGGACACAGTAGGACCTCAATTCAAGCACAGTTTGTCATGGGTATGAGGACTCTGAATGTGCACAAAGTTGATGCCATTTGCCCTTCAATTTCATAAGTCACAGTTTCCTGGTGGAAGTACTATGGGAAAAGAATATGGGGTCATGAGAAGCTGAATTCTACTTCACCTCTTCTCTACCCTTCCAAACATACCTGACCAGGGTTACAGAGAGAATGCTTTCAATCTTTTGCTGTGGTGGTTATCAAAAGTTTGAGCCTGCTTCTTCATTCTTCAGAAAAGAAACTGAAAATGTAAGAACTATTTTTATGGGATGCAGTAGTCATGCCATAGCTACCATACAGTTTCTGGGAATAGCTTCCTGTTTTTCCTCTTTGATTAAACAAATGTATCAATATATATCAGGTTATGTCTAAGAGTGAGAATTTTTGTTCAGTGGCAGTTCTACCTTATATGCCAGCAGAATATATACAACATGGTTTGATTTTAGAAATTAAAATATGATGGGCTATTTTTAAATTTTTCTTGGAGTACAGTTGATTTACAATGTTGTGTTAGTTTCAGGTGTACAGCAAAGTGAATCAGTTATTCATATACGTAGATCCACTCTATTTTAGATTCTTTTCCCATATAGGCCATTAAAGAGTATTGAGTAGAGTTCCCTGTGCTATACAGTAGGTCCTTATTAATTTTCTGTTTTATATACAGTAGTGTGTACATGTCAATCCCAATATCCAATTTATCCGTCCCCACCCCTTACACCGTGGTAGCCATAAGTTTGTTTTCTGCATCTGTAACTCTCTTTCTGTTTTGTAGATAAGTTCATTTGTACCATTTTTTTTAAGATTCCATATATAAGCGATATCATATGATATTTGTCTTTCTCTGTCTGACTCACTTCACTTAGTATGACAGTTTCTAAGTCCATCCATGTTGCTGTAAATGGCATTATTTCATTTTTTTATGGCTGAGTAATATTCCATTGTATATATGTACCACGTCTTCTTTATCCATCCCTCTGTTGATGGACATTTAGGTTGCTTCGATTTTATCTTGAAAAGAAAAGACATTACAACTTGCATGGGAGAGTAGACCTTGTAAGTAAGACACTTGGTGCTAAGTTTCAGGAGACCTACTAATTAATTTTAAAATTCTGCTGAATAATGACAGTACTTCACACAAATACATAGCAATGTAAAAATAAGAACTTTTAATTGGCTAAAACAATCTTGAGAAAAAAGAACATAGCCTGAGATATCATGCTCCTTGATTTAAGACTATACTACAAAATTACAGTAATCAAAACTGTACAGTACTGGCACAGGAACAGACATATAGGTTAGTGGGACAGAATAGAAAGCCCAGAAATAAACCTACATACTTATGGTCAATTAATCTACAGCAAAGGAGGCAAGAATATACCATCGAGAAAGGACAGTCTCTTCAATAAGTGGTGCTGGGAAAACTGGACAGCTACATGTAAAAGAAAGAAATTAGAACATTTTCTCACAACATATAAAAAATAAACACAAAATGGATTAAAGATCTAAAACTAAGACTGGAAACCATAAAACTCCTGGAAGAGAACATAGACCTAATACTCTTTGGCATAAATCATCACAATATTTGTTTGGATCCCTTTCCTAAGGCAAAGGAAACCAAAGCAAAAGTAAACAAATGGGACCTAATTACAAGGTTTTGCACAGCAAAGGAAATCATCAACAAAATGAAAAGACAGCCTACCAAAAGGAACAAAATATTTGCAAAATGATATGACCAAGAAGGGGTTAGTATGCAAAATATATAAGCAGCTCATATAACTCAAAATCAAAACACAAAGAACCTGATTAAAAAATGAGCAGAAGAGCAGAATAGACATTTTTTCCAAAGAATACATACAGATAGGCACATGAAAAATGCTCAACATCATTAATCATCATAGAAATGCATTTATTAAATTCCATTTAGAAGTTTAACCTTTTCAAAAAACACCTAGATTAATTTTACTGGGTTTCCCCTCTTCATTCTTAGTCGCATCTCCACTCACACTTCACACAACCTTTAACTATTTTGAATATGGAATAACTTTTTGTTTTATGATGCTACATATCATGAGACTCTGTTGTACATAAAATATGCTGAAAAAGCACTCTGTAGTTCATTATGTTAGTACAGAGATAGCAAAGTCTTTTTTAGAGTATTCCTACGATAAACCAAACCTAAGCATTAGAGAGTACCCTTGAGTGGTTCCTCTCCAGTTCTACAGAGCCAATGAGTCCCAACAGCTAAGCAGAAACCTGAGGAAGAGAAAGTGTGTGTGTGTGTGTGTGTGTGTGTGTGTGTGTGTGTGTGTGTGTATTGCCCATATTCATGTGAGGAAGGAGGTGTTTTGAGGTAGTGGTGGAGGGTGCTTTTTGGTCCATGGAAAGGCAGTACTGCAGGTGGCTATAAGACCTTTGAGTCTGAACTCAGGTTGACTGGATTTTTAATCTCAGATCCACCACTCACATAGAGAACTTGACCAAATAACTCTGAAACCATTTCTTATGTAAAATGGAGGTAACTGGAGTACATATTACATGGATTGGTTGTTGGAAAATCTTGTTAAAATGATTAACAGAGTGTCTGGTAAGCACAGAGTAAAAACTTAATACATTTTAGCCCTTATTATTATCATCTTTGTTAGCACAGTAGTTCTAGTAATAGCCTTGAGAACAATGATCGGTTTATATTTGAGCAGCATAGAACAAAATCCACTCTCTATCTGCCTTCCTCATCCTCCACACACCAAAAGAGGAAACCTTTTAGTAATTGGACTCACCAACCAATACTAAGGGGAGAACCTTCTTTGAGGTGGGTAGGAGAACGTGGGGTAAGTTATCGAGACCTGAGTAGTGTGCAGAAACCTCTTAGGATTTCTGATAGTCATTCATTGCTCTGTGAAACTATAAGCACAATATTGTTGGAGGAGGTTGTTGAGATGGCATGACTGCCAGCTGACCTGCAAGCTGAACCCAGGGAATTGGGGGCTTCTCTCTCTTAGCCCTGTCCTTGGAATGTACATTCCATCCACCATCCCCATTTTAAGGACACAACCTTGACAGAGCAAGGCATTGTTGAGACCGTCCTAACTGAATATGTGATTGGCCCCAATTAAGGCCTCTATATAAACTTTGAAGATACTGGTAAGTGGATATGGAAATCTACTCATGGTGCAGCTACCCAAGACAAGCCTCATATGTAAGTTCCCTTGCTTGTTAAAACTGCCACCTACCAATCTAGAGTGGTCTGCCATTTTCTTCAGTCTCTCCTTGCCCTCCATGTACAGGGGCCAGTTTGTGAACCAACAAATACAAAATGAGGACTTAGGGAGAGTAAAAATAATCTCGGGACTAAACTCAAGGCCAAGTTTTAAAAAAGATTTTGAATATCCTTTAAAAACTTTTCAAAAAAAAGAAAAAAACTTTTCAGACATTTTTCAATTCTGGTATCTCCCTGTTGCTGTTTTATATTCTTATTGAATATGCAAAAGAGAAACATTCTAATGCCTATTGACTGAACACAGTCGTATATTCAATATCCATTTCCAGAAACAATTCCACAAGCCTTACAATTGCAGAATCATATGTAGATTGCCTGTTAAGAGACCTGCAGAGCCTATGTTGAGAGGCCTTACTTGGAACCAGAAACCCTCTTCAAAACCAGGTCTTGTCTCTTACTGAACTGGGTCCTTGAACAAGTTACTTAATCTCTCTGTGCCTCAGTTTACTCACTGTAAAACAAAGATAAGAATAATTCATTGTTACCTTCTAGGATTTTATAAAGATTAAATGAGATAAAAGATACTGTGAGCTTAGAATAGTGGAATAGTTTCAGGCTCATAATAACTTCAGAAATGTAAGTTGTTATTATTGTTATTATGTTGCCCTGTGGTAGGGTATACTCAAGCACTATATTAACAACCAGTTAATTGAATAAAGGCAGTATAATATGTTTAAGAATGATCCTCAACTTCCTTATATCAGGTATGCTTAAGGATAGAGGGGAAACCCTCCCTCCCTCCCTCCTTCCCTCCCTCCCTCCTTCCCTCCCTCCCTTCCTCCCTCCTTCCCTCCCTCCCTTCCTCCCTCCCTCCCTTCCTTCCTCCCTCCCTCCCCTCTCCCTCCCTCTGTCCCTCCCCTCCCTCCTCTCTTCCCTCCCCTCTCCTCCCCTTCGCTCCCTCTCTCCCTCTCCCTACCTTCGTTTCTCCATTCTTTTCTTCCTTCCTTCTCCCTTTTTTCCATCTTCCCTTTTTTACTCCTTTACAAAATATGGATTAAACCTGACCATATGCTGTGTACTGTGCAAGATGCTGTTGTGGAGTCATGAAATGCAGACATGATCCCTCCCTCTTTGGAGAAAACAGTCTAGTGTCAGAGTCATAAACAAGTAAGCAAGGAAACAAATCCGTAAACCTAATGACTGCAGATTTTGATACTATAGAGAAGCAGATGAGGCAGTGTGATTAAAAGAAAATGAGTTGGGAGTGGGGGCTGCTTTAGGCAGAATGGTCCAGATATACTTCTCTGAGGAAGTGGCAAATCAGAGAGCTGAAGGAAGAGGAGAGTTTGTCAAGTGAGGGGCCTAAGTGAAGTATACAGGTGTTTTACAGAGAGACAGGCGTAAGTTGTTTTAGCCCCTGAGGTCTTTCAGGTTGAAGTACCTGAATTGAATCTGGATTACAAACTCTTCAGGTAGCTGAGAGATTTTCAGGGTTGTGCTCATCAGTCTTATTCTGAATGTCTGCTAGTACTTTATTACATGATTCTAGAAGGCTAGCACAGAGTTTCTATTCTGGAGGCATCATCAGCTATGACAAGTGGGGCCTACCATGTATTAATTCAGCCCATTCCCAATTGTGTCTTAAAAGGCCCTTTCTTGTAACTGCTATATTCAAGAAGCATTTTAAATTTTTCTTAATATTTGTTACAAGGAGATTTTTTTTTTATTTTGTTTTTTTGCTGCTTTGATCTCTAGAGCTCTTTGTTGAACCACCAATGAGATTCTAATTCAGCATTGTCTACACTAAAATCTGGAATTTTCATTCTGGTCTGGTATAGGAGATATACATCTTTTGAAAAATAACACTGATTTAGACAGTAGTAAAAAGAAATCTTATCCCCCAAAGGATGTAGTGTAAATAGAGCAGCGCATGGCCAGCTGTCAAAGGAAATCTCTTTGGCTTTATTCTCCCCCCAAGAGTGCAGTGAGCTGGTCCTTTTCGTATGTATCTACCAGGATACTAATAAGACGCTAAATGAAAACATCTTTAAAATATCTGTATCTGTCAAATACTCAGGCTTATAAATCCAGTGGATATGACGTGCTGTTATTATGTGACTTACACTGAGTATTTATTTTGCATTGCCTGAGGCAAGCTCCTTAGCATCAGGTACAGAATGCTGGAAGATGCTAATATATTACATTTAAGGTTTCCTGCAGCATCTTTGGCATTTCCCATGAGACATCATCATGTATGTAGCTTTGAATGCAGAGTGATGTAATAAAGCAGGATAAAATATGGCTGCAGATACAGTGATGGCACTACGGCAGGCCTCTTTAGTTTTTTTCATATTCAGCAGGACTATTAAAGTGTAATAGCACAGAACATCTTGTTAAAAAAAAAAGCCACAACCCTGTATGATATTCTTGTTTATGGATGATATTTATTGCTTTTGTATTCTTATTCTGTGCTTTCAAAGTCAATTGAAATGCAAGGGCTAATGAAACATCCACCGTAACACACTTATTCTTCCCTACCCAAAATGAGTCTACAAGATGTAAATGACTTAACATAGATCAACAGCTCAGGTTTTATTGTTTTGGGTTAATTTATTCACTGTAATATTCTTAATGAAAGTAATGACTCTTACACTAGTTTGTGTATTCACAGACTACAGTTTTATTAAATCGTGCTGGGAAAGTTCACAATGAAGGCCCTAAAACAAGTTCCATGTTTAGTCAAATATATAAATATAATCCACTTACCGAAGTTCCATGTTTAGTCAAAAATATAAATATAATCCACTTACTGAAGATCAACACTATATGTTTTTCTCTCATTGTCCTTAATTTTAGGTCATCAAAATTTTAGGCTTAGGGAAGTCCAGGATCTAACATATTAGCCATATATTCTTATTACATAATTTTAAAAAATGCATGCCTGAATTATTAGCTTTTCTTTTACACCCAAAGTTCATTTCACATTTTATTGATTATGAAGACCTAAAGCAATCACTTCAAACTTTTGTCCTAAATGTTTACACTTCTGTGACCATTTGAACTTGAGGCAAAAGCAAATATTTTTATAGAATTATTGAAATTCTAGACTGGGTGAAAACAGAAGCTTTCAATGTCTAATTAATTGAACTATATGCTAGAATAATTATGACAGTCAATAAATGGGATTATTGTGTGATATAGATTGATAAAGTAACCTAAAATACTTTTCTTTATGTCCACTCCTTTTCATATACCTAATGCCTGGTACTGGTATGATACATAGGAATCTCTGCCAGAATTTTGCTGAATGGGTGAACAACCTACTGATTCATAACCTCTTGTTGCCATCAATCTCAATCTGTCAAAAACTGGGCCTGTTATTCCTACTTTCTTCCCTAATTATTTATTAGAAATTACTTCTCTTGCAGGAAACTAGCCTTAACATTTTGGAATCATCTTCAAATCAATCTCCCTATGGAACCAAGATATGTCAATTATACCCTCAAAAGGCATTTCAAAATATGTCCCCTCCTCTCCATCCCCACTGCATGCTTTAGTCCTATCTTTTTACATTCCCTACTGCAAATAATCTTCAAATTGGCCTTGCCAGTATCTTCTACCTCCAGTCATTCCTTATATGACAGTCTGTTTATCTTCATAAGCTGTAAATCTGATCATGTAAATTCACTGCTCCAAAATTGTAAAGGCTTCTTATAATCCAAATTTTCTAGCTAAGCATGTAAATCTAGGATTTAATGCCAAACTTCCCTTTTTAGATCTTTCCCATAACTTCTCATTTATCTTATATTACAACTCATCTTGAAGTTTCAGTAGCCTCAGAATCCATCACCTGTGATTGTTCTCTCAACTTAGGATGTCTTTTTTGCCACTTGAGGTCCACTACTATAGTGGTTTTATCAGAGAAAGCTCCATTCAGCTTTCTGAATTTGACTCCAGTCAACACCCACTCCTCCCCCTGACAGTGATCTGTCTGAATTGTTTTTAGATCTATTGAGGCTTTAACAACCAACTGCAAATCATTTTTGCGCTTTAAAATATGTGCCTTCTACATTAAAGCCCCTTGAAGGTCAATTTCTTGTCTGTTCCTTCTTCATATTCTTTATGATCCTTAGCACAAAGCCATGCATATGTTTGATGTTCAACAAACATTTGTTGAATTAAATGGAATCAACCATAAAATGCTTTATACTTTTAAAAACGTTATTTATCTAGTGCCTGCCAAATAACCCCTAGCTCCTTTTAAATCTCTATTCAAAGCCTTATTTTCTAACTTACAAGTTACTTTAATTGCTCTTTCTTGAAGCAGAAAAATAAAGGAAGTGGAGAGATGAAGGAGAGAAATGCAAGATGTAGATGCTACGAAGGCATCCAGTAAAGTTAAATGTTGCATGTGATCTGAAGAAAAATATCTGAGAGCTGCAGGTCTCAGAGGGCTTGTGCATGCTTCTTCAAGTAGAGAGTGGTTTTATCCATTATACGAAAAGCATTTATCATATGGTCAGCCTTTCCATTTTAAAGAAAATATGTTTTCTGAGTTTACAAAAGGCACTTTCTTCCTGGTACTGATTTTCCATCCATGTGGCAGCAATTTTAAGTTCATCTCTGAGTGACAGCTAATGTTGCGTCAGTGTGAACTAGTGAATGATAGCTTCCAAAGAAACAGCCAAGAAACCCTTCAAGGTATCAAAAAGCCTTTGGTGAATAATCTGTTTTTGATTTAGAACCCTGTAAGAAAAGGGCTTTTGAAAGATGTCATGGGTTTCACTGTCCTTTTCTTCTCTATCCCCCATTCAGCCTGGGGTATTTATAGCTCAGTAATGGTTACATTCTTTTGCACCCAGGGCAGAAGATTTTCTTTTTTTTATAAAATTAATCATTCATATGGTAGAAAGCATTTTTAAAGTCAGCCTTAGCATTTTGATCTTCAACTTAGTTTGACGCTGACACTTTGTTTTTGTTTTTATTTTCTAGTTGACAGCACTAAAAATTGATGGAAACTTTTTTTTTTTTTTTTTGCAAACTCAGTGCACCCAAGAGAATCTGGGAAGACTGCCAGTTACAGAAATGGAGGTGTGGGAGGTTGTCTTTAAGTATGAAGTTATACCTCTCATTTTAGTGTCCTGAAGTGTTTCATTAACCACATGATCAGAAAATGCTTCCTTATATGCAGTGGGATCTTCTTTGGCATAATAGCATGAGCCTGTTTTTATTTGCTACGTTGTGGAGTATCAAAGTCATGTTTCTACTAATAATAGTGACCATTTATTTAATGATTGTCTATGTAGCCCCTGTGGTAAGCATACATACTCTCCTGATAAAAATGTATCAGTATTTTTATTTTAAAGATAAAAACATTTAGGTTAAGTAGGTTGTCCAAAGTTACATAGGTAGAACCGGGATTTGTTATCAAGGCCTATTTGACTTCAAATCCCATGCTTTTTAGCACTCCATTCTGCTGACCCCCAACAATAAATTTTCAATTATGTAAACCATGATGATATAAACAACTTTCTCTTCTCATTCTTTTAATTCTGCCCATGGAGACATTGGCTGTTATTTGTTTATGGTGTATGGCAGTACTCTTCTCCAAGTGGTAATACCAAATGCTAACTATCTTTTGGGTTCTTACTTGATGATGCTGACAGTTAATTGGACCTACAACATACACTACAACCATACAGGTTTTACCACCATCAGGCGTTAGTCTGTATTTTTTTTTCCCCAAGACTCCTTTCCAATTTTAAATGCAAGCTTCTAGTATTGGTTTTTATTTTCAAGTCTTTATTTTTACTTAGATTTCCATTTTGGGAGCAGACTAAGGTTGTTCATTTTTAATGAAGTGCTCTGTGTTGTGAAAACTGAAAGCTAGTTGGAGAGTTTACATGTTGGCAAGTCTCTTGTTTCAAAATGCTTAAATTTGGCATTATCATATTTTTCTTTCCTTGGTTAATATAGCCTTATTTTCTTGTTCATACTACTATCTAGTTATTTGGAGGAGGGTTTTTCTTTTTCAGCTTCCGTCTCTATGATTTTTAGGGGAATCTTTCTGTAACTTTGGAGACATGATTGTAAATCATATTAAGGAATATATAAAGCCACTGCATTCTTTTTAAAATCAGAATTTATATGTTCAGTACTGTGGACCATCAGTGGCTACTAAGACATGGCCTTAGCCTGTATTTTAGAATAGTAGATAGAAATTTATGTGATTATTATGTGAGTTGAATGTAAAGAGGGTCATAAAAGAGTTCCAAGAATGGGTTGTGGAATTTCAGAGGAAAAAGAAATTTGTTCTGCCCAAGAAGTTGCTGGAAAATTCCTTGGAATAGGTAGCATGCTGTTTGTTTTCTGTTCTAATTTTCCTATGAAAATATGTTAATTTTATAGTTAACCTAAATTCTATTTTTTCAAATAGACCAGGTAGGATTTTGACAAGTGGATGGAAAGCATCAAGGTGAAATGAACATATTCTATACATTTAAAATACAAAACAAATTTTACCTTGAAAAATAAAGCACCTGAGTTTTGCTACTGACTTTTCTAATACGGTAATCAAAGAAGGAAGAGAGTAGGGAAGGTAAACAGAGAGGGAGGAAAGAATGAAAAAAGAGTGGCAGGGAGGAAGGAAACAGGCAAATATTTTGGCTAACTGTTTGAAACCCAATTAAAAGCTTTATTGGGTAACTGAAATATAGAAATAACTAAATTTTCACACAACTTCAGTGTTTCTTCCTGTACTTTTAGTTGGTGTCTACATATAAAATTTGAATTTATATTGCAGGCTTTTCTTAGCTGATCATTCTTTCAGGCATGTGCCCCTGATCCTCCCCTTCAATAAGGCAGAGTCAGGGGATTCTCTTTCCAAGTAGTTCTTGGTCATTTAACTCTTAATGTACTCCATTCCAGAGAACAATCCAATCCCTATTCCAGACAATATTAGCTTGCTCTCAGGTGTCTAACAATTTTCTAAAAACCAATTTTATCGTGTCATAGTACTGTTGTGCAAATGATAGTTAGCTTATAAATGGCAAATAGTAACATTATAGTGTTTTCAATGCTATTCAGATTGTGAACAGCCAGAAACATCATAGAGCTAGTCTGCTGTTGAGATAGTAAAATAAATATTATTGATATGCCTTAAGTGGCTGGTGAGTCATACATTGAAATAAAATAGAATAGGATCACTTACTCAGAGATAAATTTGACAGGGGAATCTCAGAGCTACTTCCTACATAACATAGTACAAGGAATGAGAGATCCTGTGATGAAATTTATAGCTGTGGTTTAACATTGAATGACTAAAATAAAGTATGGCGTTGGAATGTTTTATCAATTATTGAGGGGTGCTTCATGCTGCTTGGCTGTCTGGATACAATTCAGCCTCTTCAATTACAAATGTGACTCAACCAAATCCCAGAGACCTGAAACAGTGAGGAGAAGTTTTTTGTTTTGTTTTTTCATATGCTGAACCAGCACACATTTAGTTCATCATGTTTGAGGGTATGGGGGGCATGGTTATAGCTGCTGTCATCACTATTTTTAATTGTAGCTGCAATGAGGAAACAGGAAATGCAGAGGAAAGGGTCAAAGTATAAAATGAATTCTAGACATACTTGTGGATTTCCTTTTAATGGAGTATGGCGAAACAAGATGCTGGAGTCAAATCTGTAGCAGCCCTTTTGAAAAGGAAACAATGAATGATATGTGTTTATCATTCAAACAATGCATAGTTATTAATAATATTATGATTTAATGTTATTGGTGGCTTTTGGGTTATTTCTCTCTCATAGTTCAGGATTAGCAAAAATGCAAGTTTGTGGACCATTTATTTTGTCTATAAGTGAATGAAATCCAGGTCAATACTAGTATAATCTTGACAAGTATTAGGATAATTTCCAGTTTTGCTAAAAGCAAACATATAGTACTTAATTTGCAACTTTTATTGGAAGTTTCGAATAAAATGCAAAGCTTCAAACCAATCATAATTCTATTAGTAAGACATTGGCATTATTACCTCATGGAAATAAATATTGGCTTATGAAATACTAATAAATAGGATCTCTAATTTTTTGAGAATAGCAAGGCTCCAAAGGCCTTTATACCTCCCAATAAAAATATCTTATTTAAATTTTATTCAATCGGAATTTAATGGATTAAAGAACTATTTTAAAATGTCAAAATTTCAAATAAAATTAAGCATGTATTCTTAATGGGCTTAAAACCTTTCTTAAATGATTATTACAAAACCAATAGTCTTTGACAAACCAATGTTAGCACACATACCTACTTGAGGTGGCATCATAGAATGTTTAATCTTCACATCTTTAAGCTTAGTGATTTTGAGTTTTAAGACAAATAAAGGGAAGATACTTGGAGCATATTAACTTGGTTTTTCAAAATAATACGCTTTTGTTCCTTTCCATGCTAGTCCTAAACTATATTTTCAACTTCATTACCTACCAGAAACTTCCATGCAATTTAATGCTCCAACTACACTGATCATTAACCGTTCCCTGAAAACATACACACTTTCAAGCTTCACGCTATTCCTTTACTTTTTGCATGCTCCTCTGTTTATGAAACTCTCAACGTTGGTGCTAGGTGTGGACTCTAATTGGAACACTATTAATTATGTCACAGTTGCCATAGCAGTTGGTTCAGACATAAGCACATGATTTAAGATGACCTACTCAGAAAGATGTCTGGTTCTTTCGGTCGGAAAGTTGAGGAAGAGATAAGCTTTTCCCAGTGTTGGATGTTAGTAAGGAATAATA
Source organism: Balaenoptera acutorostrata (assembly GCF_949987535.1). Lineage (NCBI taxonomy): Eukaryota > Metazoa > Chordata > Mammalia > Artiodactyla > Balaenopteridae > Balaenoptera > Balaenoptera acutorostrata. The sequence continues at coordinate 64,475,097 of NC_080070.1, forward strand.
AGCTTAGGTTATTGCAGATAGCTCACCTGTGGTGATGAAGACATTTCTAAAGTCAATTTGAGGCTGTTTTTTGGTTACATGCAACCAAAGAACTTGAATTGGTATAAGGAGATAAGTGTTATCTTCTCTTTAAAGCTTTGCATGACTATTCTGCAAATAACCATTGCTTTAAGAATATACTTCTATTAATTCAATAAATAGTTATAAAGTTCAGGAGAGAGGTCTGGGCTGGAGATATAAAACGGGGAGTGAGTAGCATGTATATGATAAGTGAAAGCTTGAGACAGGATGACATCACCAGGAAAGTGAGTGCAAATAAAAAAGATGACCAAAGACATTCCTGTGCTACACCATCACAAAAATATGAGGTAGATGAGGAGGATCCTGCCAAGAATCCTGAGAAGGAGGAGCAGTGAAGTAGAAGGAAAGCTAAGAAAGTATGCTGTCCTAAAAGAAAGTAAACATGATTACAGATGTGAATAACTGCTTCACATGCAGCAGTAGATGAAATAGAATGAAAACTGAGAAATCAACATTAGATTTAGTAACGTGGAGGTCACTGGTGACATTGCCAAGAACAAATCTGATGGAATTTTGGAGGCAAAAACTGATTAGAGTAGGTTTTAAACAGAGGAGATGGAGAGGTAGTATAAACACCAAATACATGCCTGATGATGTTGAACACCCTTTCATTGCTTTTTGCCATCTGTATAACCACAGCAGCCATCTAGTGTTAGGGTCAAGCCAAGACTACCCAAGGAATTTCTCTAATTTTCAAAGTTCCAATGATAAATAAACACCATGAGATATCTATCTATCTATCTAGATAGATAGATATACACACACACTTCCTTTAGCATCACTGTTCAGAAAGGATCTCATATTGAATTGACTGGCTTAATATAAAACATCTTGTATTCTTTAGTTATTTCATTTTTAACCTTAAGGCCAGATTTCATGAAAATTCAAAGGGGCTTTGTATTTACTTTCCATAGGAATATGGTACAGACTTTTCAAATAAATGCAGTAATTGCAGGTCCAAATACCATCTCTGTAGCTACTTTGTTTTCTAATATTTTCCACGTGTTTTCTTTGAATAATTAGTGAATCAGACAAAAAGGAAGTTTTAAGGTTTTTAGTTTTAGTTTTTAAACATTGGCCTAAATCCACACATTTCATCACCCAAGTCTATTTATTGTTCTGACCCAGAGGCCAATTTATGAAAGCTTACCATCACAGAAATGTGCTAGTCAAGTCAAAATACATGTTATTTGTTCCTTGGTATTTAGCCAAGTAAATTGAAAAATTATGTCCACACAAAACCCTGCACCCAGATTTTTATAGCAGCTTTACTCATAATTGCCAAACTGGGAACAATCAAAAAGCCCTTGAGTAGGTGAATCCATAGATAAACTGTGGTACATCCAAACAATGGAATGTTATTCAGTGCTTAAAAAAGAAATAATGAAGTCATCAAAAGACACGGAGGAAACTTATGCATATTACTATTGCTAAGTGAAAGAAGCCGATCTGAAAAGGCTACACACTGTATAATTCCAACTACATGACGTTCCAGAAAAGGCAAAACTATGGAGACAGCGAAAAGACCAAGGGTTGCCAGGTGTTAGGGGGACGGAGGGATGAATAGGTGGAGCACAGGGGATATTTGGGGCGGTGAAACTAATCTGTATAATAATACAGTGGCGTATAAATGTTATGGTACATTTGTCAAAACCAAAAGAATGTACATCACCAAAAATGTACAACCCTAATGTAAATTTCAGACTGTGGATGATAATGATGTATCAAGGTAAATTCTTTGATTGTAAAAAATGTACCACTGTGGTGTGGAATGTTAATAGTCTGGGAGGTTGTACGTGTGTGGGACAGGAGGTATGTGGGAGCTCTCTGTACTTCTGCTAAATTTTGCAGTGAACCTAAAAAACTGCTCTAAGAAATATTAGTTTTTAAAATTAAAACAACAGTAAATACATACATTATTTTCAGTGCTTAACCATGACTAGTTCCATCTCTAATGGGTTGTATTGAATTTCATTTGGAAGATTAAGAAAGCTAATCAGTGTTCTCAAAACAGTTTCAAGTGGTTAATTTTTAAAACATGTAATTGCATAAAGCTGAATGAAAAAGTTTTCATTCTGCAGGGGACTGTATTTCTCAGCTATTTTAGGAGCACAAAATTCTCAGTGTATATTTGTGTGCTGCCAACTCTTACACAAAACCTGCTGCTTGATTAAGAAAGGCCCTCCATTTTGAGTGAGTGAGTGGAAGTTGCAGTAAGTGGAATCAACTGGTAGGTGTTTAAAGGGCAGTTCAGTTGTGGGCTATACTCATCAACGTTGTGATGCTCCAGGCGTAAATAGTTTGATTCAGTGTCTTCATAGGGGAATGTAACATTCTTTTTTCCTGAGTGATATAAAAGAACAGGGATTGCACTTTCTTTGGTATTCAGGGAAATAAATGCACAGGGATGTGAAATAATGGGAGAATTAGAATGAGTGTATCTAATACTTCCAAAAAACCTCCTGGAATAAATATATTTTACTGTATGATTATCTTGACGTTGGCTAAATATGGGCTTAGCAACTGTCAGGACAACCCTACAGAGTTGTAGACTTTCGCCTGTGTTATTTATTTGCTTCCTGTTCTTTCAGAAAACCCAAAATAATTATAATTTAAAAAAATCAACACAGCAACGATTCCTAAGAATCATCCTTTCACTCCTACTCCCTGGCCTCTCACATCACTGACAAATATTTGAGGACTTTGTTACCCAGTTTACAATTACAAGTCATGTCATTTTAGCACAACAGCAGTAAACGCTAGTTATGTAGCCCCCCTGGGATTAACAAGATCAGGATTTTAGAAAAAAAAAAATCTGGCTCCAAAGACCCTGGTGTTTTCCTGATTAAATGGGAAAAAGCCTTTAAAATGAGGCCAAATGAAGGCATTGAAAGTTGAAAATAAACAATTACTAACATTGTAGTTTTGCTTTCTCTTATCTTATTTTCAGTTAATAAAGAGCATAATCTGTTTGTACCTGCTTCTGCCTTAGGAGTTAGAGGGAGATAATGAAAATATTTTACTATCTATTTTCAAATTATAAGCTGTTGTTTCCAAAGAAAGTCAAAACTGATGTATATTATCCCATTATTGTTCTCAGGGGATTGCAGTCACCATAGTGATTGTAATTACATGGCTTCATTAACTTTATACATTCTACCTGTTATGGGGGGTTTCACATTAAGAAAATTTGCATATGCAGGAAATGAATGTCATTTGCAGGGAGCTAATGTCTTTAAACATTTAGGCAGTCCCTATCAGGCAAAGGGACTTCAACTGAGATATGCTTTTCAGTGTGCCCTTTATAGTCATTGTGGGCACAGGAATCTATTTCCAAACCTTAAAAATAAAACCTCTTTTAGAGGAAAATATTAGAAAGAAAAGCTATTTTAACAAATCTGATATATGACTGGAATTTAAAATTACTGACACTAAGATTGTTAGAGCGCACAATCAAGGAAAATATGGTCCTGAAGAATGTAAACACTTTGAATATTTTGGGGCTCTTGCAGGGCATGAGTGTGTGTGTGTGTATGCACATGCATGCATATGCAACTGGATAGAGTGACCTGTATTTTAAAATGAATATTTTTATATGTTGGTACTTTTCTATTTTTATTGACCAATTTATTAAGCATTAAAATTTTTTAAAAATTCTAATATAATTTCAGGTGAAGAAATCATGATAACCAAACAGTAGACATAAAAACAAAGGAAAAAAAAACCCCAGGGATTAAACTTTTAAAATAATAAATTTAGACTTATTATTCCTACAATGAATATATTTCAGACATTTTGAAGGGCAGGATAATAAAAAAGGCCTTCATATACCTTTTTGCTTGAAGTAGATGTTCTTGTTTTGGTAGCGCCAGAGTTCTGGGTAGTTTAGAGAGGAAATCTATAAGGTGGATGCAGGGGAGCAATGGGCACTCATATCCTCACACTCTGGCCGCAGCATTCTTCAAGGAATGCTCAGAAGTTCTTGTTTCTGTATCCTTTTTGATATATTAGTATCATTTTGAACTATTAAGAACAATACTGTTAACAGTAGTAAAGCATTCATTGTGTACGTAGGGAAACGGGGTGATATTTGGCATATGGCAGAGTTTTAGTTAGTCCTAGGGAGCTGTCTTCCAAATAAGATTCAAAACAAACTGTTATTTCTTTTTAGCTATTAAAATTCTCACAATAATAGAGAAATTACCTATTTTCTGGTACAAAATTACATCCTAGGGAATTACATTACATATGTAAATTATGGTGGGTTCTTTTCCATCTGTACCTTTTTGGGTTAATTCTTCAAGATAGGTGATGTATGTCAGTATTGAATGAAAAAAATCACTTCATACAGGCAATTTACATAGATCTCTTCAATTAGAGTTGAAAGCAACAGAGTTAACAATGACAGAGTTCATAGGTAGCTGAGAAAAATCAATTTTTTTCCATCAAATTATTCCCATGTCTTCTGAAATTTTCTCTACCTGATTAAGAAGTTTACAAAATTCATGTTAAATATTTTAGAAGAATGAATACATCAAGTAAATGAATTAAAATATAATTTATCCTTTCTTCCATCCAAACCATTTTGATCTCCTTTTTTAGGGTAGGCTTTCCTAAGGTAAAGTAATCACCTTTTGGATCAAAATAACAACCTTATTTGCTGGTACAACATCATGTAAACTAATTTATGCCTGCTTCTAAATGAAAAGGACCCCAAATCAATTGCTCTCCTATTGAATGGTTGTGTACCTGCTATTAATTGTGGATACTGCAATCACTGCCTGTTTAGATTTGTTGGAAAGAAATCCACAAAGACTTTTCTAGATTTTTTTTCAAAATAGAACTGAGGCCTCTGATCTCTTGCCAAGTCCATCAATAGTTATTTATTTTGTACTGTAGAAGAAAGGCTACTCTTTAAATAATAATAATGTGATTAATTTTTTTTTTTTTACTGTGACTACTGAAATATATTGGTTTATTCAACAAATGTTTTTGAGCATCTACTGTTATATTCCAGTGCTTGGCAAACCTGACTATATCCTGATTCATCTAGGAAACCAGATATGGTGATTAAGTGGTGGTATGTATTCTACTATATACATAGTGAACAATCAAGTAAATGAACATATCCATCACCTTACATAGTTAGCATTTTCTTTATTTATTTTTTTGTTTGTGTGATGAGAATATTTAAGATCTACCCTCTTAGCAAACTTCAAGTATAAAATATAGTATTTTTAACTATAGTCACATTACATTAGGTCTCCAGAACTTACTCATCTTGCATAACTTAAACTTTCTTCCCATTAACCAACATCTTCCCATTTCCCCCACCCCTAGCACCTGGCTACCATCATTCTAATCTCTGCTTCTCTAAGTCTGACTAATTTATATACCTCATATAAGTGAAATCAGGCAGTATTTATTTGTCTTTCTGTGTATAGCTTATTTCACTTAGCATAATGTCCTCCGGGTTCATCCATGTTGTCACAAATGACAAGATTTTCTTCTTTTTTAAGGCTAACTAATATTTCATTATTTTCTTAATCCATTCATCTGTCAGTTGACATTTAGGAGGAAACTTTAAAAATAGAGATTCTTGGGTGCCATTTCGTATCTATTACATCAGAGTTTTGGGGGTGATATTAGGTTCTGTTTTTTTTAAAGCTTCACAGAATTTCTAATGTTCAGTAACAATTGAGAACCACTATTCTAGGTATTGTAGAGAATATAGAAAACATAAATGTGGATAACAAATATTCCCTGATATTTTGGACCTTCAAGAAAAGTAGTTAAATGCAGAATGTTAACTACACTCAAAGCCTCTTTGTAAAAAAGTCACTTTGAAAACAGTTGTCTGGGTAATAAAGTGCAAATCTGGGTGAGATATTTTAATTTAGCACAGTCCTCAGCAGTTTCTGTATAAGTGTATTGCTGATCTTTTTGAAACCTTACATTGTGTCAGCACAGAGGGAGAAAAAACTCTCTTCCCCTGGGTTATAGCACTGACAACCATGGAAGACAGGAACCATCTTCACTTGCCATAATCCTAATTAGTTGAAGATGGGAGAATGGAGCAAAGAGAGGCCTTGCCTAGAGATATTAATTTGGAGCTTTGTAACTAGAGTTATAAAGTTAAATTTGGAACTCTACAACTACAGTTATAAATTTGGAATATAAACTGGGAACATATAGATGCTGCATAAAGGCCACAAAATGTTATTGCCTAAAGAGGATGTGTAAATGGAGAAAAGAACAGCGCCTGAGATGCTCACTAAATAAATAAAATATTTTGAAGATAAGTACAGGGAAAATAGCCAACAAGGAGACTAAGAAAGGGTATTCAGGGAGGTAGAAGGAAAACCAGGAAAATATGATCTCTCAGAAGATTAGAGAGAAGACTTTTTTTTTTTTTAAGAGAATGGCCAACTGTGCCCATTGCTAAGAATTTTAAGTTAGGTGCACATAGAAGAGTGTCCATTAAATCTTGCAATACGAAAATCAGTGATGGATCTTGCAAAAAGATGGGCATAAAACCCGGGGTGGAATAGGTTATAAATAAATAGGAAGTGAGAAAATGGATATAGTGTCATACACCTTTTTGAGAATTTTGATTGTTAAGAATACTAAAGAATTAAAGAGTAGTCAGTAGGCTCAGTGTGCTGCTTGCTTTTATGCCTCTTTGGACAAATTGGGAAACAAGTTTTTGGTAGATAAATTAGAAAAAATGTCCTGTGTGGTCAGATGCAGTTACAAGCCAGGGTGTATATATTGGAGAGGAGAATACAGACTAGATTTCAGCTCCCGTGTCTTACTTCAGTTGGGTACCTTTGGGAAGTACAATCCTGCATTGTATAGAAAAAAAATTTTTTTTTAAATGGGTGAGTATTATGCTGTCCTTAGTTTTTGTATCATTTTTATAATCTCTAAATATCACACCCACTAGTTGGTTAAAATGAATCTTAATCTTTCAAGCTCCAACTCAGGGAATTAGTCCTGGAAATACTCAAGACAGTAGTCTGGAATTGCCTTCCTGGAAGTCAAATCTTGCGTTAGTTATTTACCAGTGAAGGTGGCAATTTGCTACTAGTAAGGAGAACAAAAGTGATTGCTGAGATCAAGATTGTAGAAAGTGAGTTAATTCCAGTTTTGAGGTAGTGACAGAGTTGTATTCATTAGATGACAACTTTTGCAGAATCAGGAACAGTGTTTCTATCTTTGTATTTCCAGCACTTAGCACGGTGCCTGTGTATGTTAGGTGTTCACTCAGTGTTTGATGAATTGTACTGAAATTCCAAACGGATAGTTTAATACCAAAAATTAAGTAAGTGTAGATGAGAAGCTAGATAATGGGATAGATGTCAAAAACGGTGGTTATTACACAGAGACTGGTATTGAAGTGGGTAAGCCACAGAGAAATCTATTTTCTTGGAGAAAAAAATAGAATAATGTCAAGTGAGGTGCTCTCATTGAAACTCCCTTTATCCCAAGTGGTTCTTCCTCATGTCCTGTCTTAGAAGGAAAACACTGAGGGATAATATATTAGAATAAATATACTATAGATTGACCTTTTCAGGTAAGTTGATAGTTGATAGTGTAGTAGCCAGAACATATGTGTACTGTGGGGAGTGGGTCATATTCATTACAGATTTTTATTGGTAGTAAGTCAGATAGGTTTGACGCTTAACCAGGAAACGGCATTTATAAGCAATGAAAGACATTCAAGTGGATGGAGGGCAGAAGGCAGTATGGCAAGAAAGCAGACAGGAATCTTGACAAGTGAAAAGAATGCTGAAGCAGACAGGTGTTTGCCATTAATACGGTTGTTCAAGAGACAGAAACATATATGCCTTAAGAACAGGATTAAAGGCAAGACTGAGACTATGGTAGGAAAGAAATTTCAGAACTCAAGTAAGTGGCAGTTCATCAAGGCAGGGACTCAGATACAAAAGAAAATACCAAGGAACCCGTCAGAGTGTGACTATAGTGAAAGTGGACTTGATTCTTACTTAAGTTTTGAATGGGTCTAGGACTCTTGTTATTGCATGAGCTAGCAGGATTGCAGAAGGTAAGAGGAACATAGCCTGGCATGCTGTTCTATCCACATTTCCCCTTCTGTAATATTATGCCAATTTATTGTCTACATTGCTTAAAATTTAGCACATATATGTAGCCTGCATTTTTATTTAAGTTTTCAAAAAAATTATCAAGGAAAAATAATTTCCACAAATTGGGCATTATGTGGTATTTTTGTGTCTATATGACTGTGTATTTCTACTTCTTAGTATAGTGTTACCAATTTAATAAGTCCTCAGTAAGTTCTTTTTAAATTGAAATGTTAACTTGTTCATAACAAGTAAATTTGACTATTCTAAATTATGAGTTTGAAGTAAAAATTGTAGCCACGTTATCTTTAAAGGAAATTTGTTGAATCCTGCAAATGATTCACTTTTGAATATGCCACATGAGTTTAACAGAGATGCTATAACCACTTTTATATCTTTCCTGCAACACTTGGCTGCTGCCATCTTGATTGGTTCAAGATGTTTTGTGAAATCTGTACCTTTACATTTTATGAAAGGGGAATAAAGCTCCTGTCAATTGACTTGATGCATTGAAGAGAATTGCATGGGCAATCTCCCTTTATTACATTCAATGGTCCAAGGCACAGAGTAGCTTAAAAATGTTCTTTTAGAAATGATACTCTTCAGAAAGGTTCACTAATATGGCATTACTAGATATCTTTTCACTGAAAAATGCAACTTTTAAGGGAAACTAAGTACTTCCATTGTGTGAACTTGGTCAACAATCAAATGACCATATGTGATTTGTTCTCCTTGTCCTTCCTTATAATACATGGTACTCACAATACCTTACAATGAAAATGGTGGCACCCCAGGAACCTACACCTAGAGTCAGCATCTATTACGGTGAATTGAGTTCCTATACAATGCCTTCTCCTTATTAACATTAATTATGTGTTAAGGAAAATTGAATGATTCATAAAAGCAGAAAGTGTTCGGCTTGACCACACTATACAGCAGTGCAAATAAGAATTCTTAATGCTGTTTAACAAATGACTTTTTCACTCTTCATTAAAGCCCCTTGTTGCCATCCAATCTTGATTTTTAGAAATTAAAGCTAACAACCAGATTGAGAGAATCAGGAAAGTGACAGCATGGGGCCAAGTCTCAAAGCCACAACTAACAGCGTGAGGCAAAGTGTGAACCTCAAGCTATTGCTGTTCTCAGAGAAGGCTGGGGAGGGGAGGGTTGCATTTGCAGGGAGACTCAATTATAGCAACCCTCAGCTATAGGAAAGTACTTGTGAATGTTGACACGAAAGCTTTTTCCCTTAATGTTTTAATTAAATACCTAGAAGCCAACGCTTCTTCTCAGTTAGTGTCAGAGAACTGCTTCTTGGTGGATAAATGTTTACACCAAAGCTCAGCTGAGGGCTTCTACAAACATGACTCTAAAAACTGAGAAGGCTTTTGCTGAGGCACTTGAGATCAAGAAAGCAGTAGTGATTATAAACTAGCAGTACAATAGCAGGATGGTTTAATCCACCCAAATGTCAGTCATTGGTTTGCAAGTTGGCAATCCCACTTTCATCTTCAGACAAAAGGGCACTGGTTAGTCATCTGTTTAATTCTCTAGCTTCAGTGTGTCATTTGGTTGTTGAAGGAAAATCCCTTGATTCAGTCTGCCATTTCTGACAGCCTCCCTCTAGACCCCATTAATAAGCCTTTTGGAGAACAGAATGCAAAGTAGGCAGCAGGCAGCCCACAGTCAAAATGGAGATAGAATAGACAGTAGAAATGTCTCCCCTTTGTGAAGATGGTGTTTAGGTGACCTTTGTTGAAGAGAATTTTTTTTTTTTTTAGTCTAAAAACTGTGTCTTTCAAGATATAAAGCAGTATTTGTGGGGCAGTGAATTTGGGAGGTCACTTGGAAATTGGGAGTTTATGATAGATAGGATACAGAAGAACTCAAGTGATATTTACAAAATGTGCAAACAATGGCACAGACAGGAAGCCAGCCTGACTTTGGGCATGCCTGGGGAATATCCTTCAGAAAACAAATATGCCACTCTTTAATGTTGGTTTGAATCTCATTCTAAAATCGCAAGTGAAATGAGACACACTTTGCCTCTGAAACAGTGATTCCAGAAGCAAAGCAACTATTCTCTAATAAAGCAGTCCTATTAAGATTTGTAGAATTTTAATATGCTTTGGAAGGTCATCATTTGTTAGATAATGGACTCTTTCTATTGAACCTATTTTCCATTTTCATGCATTAATAATTTCTGGTTGACACGTGTGTGTGTGTGTGTGTGTGTGTGTGTGTGTGTGTGTGTACATTCTGAATAGCATTGCTTAATGTGTAACATGCAGATTGATGTATCTGATCTCTAGAGAAGTCCCATTCCAAATAACCTTTCTGCAGGCATTGCCTGGTCCAAGGAAGCACTCCAAAATAGCAGAATTTCCAGAGTCACAAGTTCAACCAGGAGTGGAGAACTTTAGAAGGAACAAAACAAGTACAATTTCTCCTATGCAAGTTCTCCATTAAATAAGGAAGTTATTTTAGAGACAGAGATTGGGCCAGAATCTGTGTTGTACTGATCACAAATGCTATGCCAAGTGTTTTGTTGTAATCAAAGACTGAGAAACAAGACCACAAAAGAAGCAGAGAGATCATTTATTACCAGGGAGATCACTTTTATTTATGAAGTAGGACCAGGGAAGTCACCTATTGTTTATGCATCTAGTCCTTTAATAAAACACTAATAAAGCTTTTATGTACTTTATATCTCAGTAAACCATTCAGGCATGCCTTTTAAAATATACAATGACAAAAATAGCTGTTTTCTGCTAGGAGTTTGTTTATAAGCTGTTCTTTATTAGAATATGCATTAACCTGAATTCACTTAAGTAAAACAGCAAAAGCATGTTTTCTAAGACTACATAAAAATATACACACAATGGGTACTTAAATATGATATGGCATGTCTAGAATGCTTAGTAAGTACTGGAGATCAGAGTATTTGCATAAAAGAGATAAATTACGTGTGTGTGTGTGTGTGTGTGTGTGTGTGTGTGTGTTCTGACAAGTCAATTTATTTTCAAAAGATATAAATTAGAACACTGATAGCCTTAGGCTCACCCAGGTTCCCGTAGGATGCTGGGTTTCACTACCTGTTTGACTGTCCTGGAACCAGCAGTGGTAATTGTCATGTTTATTTTGAGTACTCCCTGCAAACTGCATTTTGTAGAAGCATCTGTTTATTGTAAGGTCATGTTTAAGCTAATGAGACTGGGAAGTCATCTAGTCATGTTCTGTCACATTTTAATGGTAGATTTTATCAAAGCATTTTGTTAGTAATTCCAATGACAGTGTTGTTTTCTTATATTTTTCATTTATATCTAGGTCTTTAGGTGTTTAAAAACCTGTTTATTTCATCAGAAGGTGCCCTCAGTGAATGTTCAGAGGAGAGTTAGTTGCTCTATCAACTCTGATAGAACTGAAGAAAAACATCCTGTGTTCTTATTGTGTGCTACACTACTCATATGAGAACTAATTTATTTTTATTAGTATTTAAACAATATATGATAATTTGTGTTATATTCAGTGAAAACGTTACTGTGCTTTCAGTGATGTCCTTTGTAGAAAAATGCATTTCAAAGATTCCTAATTTAACTTTACATTTGAATGTTTACATCCACATAAGAGATGGGAAAATCATACCCTTCCTTTGACATCCCGTTGTTTCCTCAGGGTGATCTCATGACTCCTTGGAACTTTTAAGTAGAGAGAAAAAGTTAAGCAGTTAGTAAGCTGTGACTCACTGTAAACCACAGGCACTGCCAGTAGAGTGTAGTCTGCCATCTCCCAGTATAAGGACCTATCCTTCCAGAAGGTTGATAGAAGAGGAGGTTGAACAATGAGAATCTTCCACTACTGACATATTTATACAGAGCAGCAACTGGGTGAGAGAGAGAGAAATAACTGGTGTGCAACGTCACAGAATTTCCTAAGTCTGTAAGCTCAGAGTTACATATTTATTCAAACCACCACCACCAACAGCAAACCCTTCTTGTGTTAAACTATGATTGTTATAAATGGAGCATTTGGGATCTGAGACCAGTGGTTTTCAAATTAGAGTATTTGTAAGTATGAAGGTAATAAACCACTTTTAGTGTGTGCCTGTGGTGGGGGGTGCCTGGGCAAAAATAGAATTAGAGGGTATTATCTTCCATATCCTTAAATTCCATATATACCCTTTCCAAAACTCATCTGACCTATTAGAGAATCTGTGTGGCTTTCCCACTCCCACCTCTCTTTTCAGAACCGTTCTGCTACAACTTCACAGAGGAACAGGGCAACTTTCACCAATCCATTCCACATCCTATTTTGGCACAATCCCAAGGTATAAAAATCTCTGGGGCACCATAAAGAGGGAAAAAAATCAAAAGAGAAAATGTTTTTTCTACCTGGTCATGCACCCGTCTGCCTCTCTGTCTAGCAATTATCTGTTCATCTGCCCATCTCTCATTTATACATCTATCTATAGACCCATCTTTTTATCTACCACATCACTTAGAATTAAAAATCAGAACTGAGATGAGTTTAGTAGTGATGCTTCTTAACATGATATTGGAAATGAAAAGCAGTCATCTTTTTTTTTTTTTTTTCTGACATGAAGTGAGTCTGAATTTGAGAAAGAAATGACTAGCATTGTCATTTGGATTACTAGACATACATGTTTTCCATAAATTGAATAAAGCTGAGGCTCTAAATTTTTAATAAAAACATCCTTAAAGGACATGTACAATAGAATTGTAGCTATAATTACATCCTTTGCAATGATCAAACTTAAGATGAAAACTTCAGGTATCATCCTAAACATATACAAAGGGAAACAATTTTTCAGAGTTCTTGTAGGAATACCCAAACAAAGTTTTGAACACCACTCTCATAGGCTTGCACTCTCTTACCCTTGTCAGGGATCAGCCCAGAGTCCAAATCTGGCCAGTTGTCTTGCCTGTCATGACCTTCCTCTTCCTCTTTCTCTTCCTCTTTCTCTTCCTTTCCCGCTTCCTTTTCCTCCTCCCCTTGCTCCTTCTCCCCTCCCCCTCCTTCTCCTCCCCTTTCTCTTCCCCTCTTCTCCCTCCCCTTACCCCTCCCTCTTTTTCTTTTCCTGCTCCTCCTCTGTCTTTGCCAGGAACTGAAATGATTTTTTTCCATTTGTAAATAGATGTATTTTAAATGGCTTCTAAGTACCAATATAACACTCTCAATTTTGCCCCTTGGCAGAAGAAAACAAAAATATTTACTACCTAGTTCTTTTTTTAAAAAAGTTGACCAACCACTTATGTTGGTGATTGATTATCTTAATGATTATTGGTTTTCTTCCATGAATGTACGAGTGATATCATGCTTCTAAGATCATTTGTGGATATTTATTTTCTGTTACATCTTATAAACAAAAATTAATGTTAAATTTTTATTTTATTCTTCTTGCACTTCTGCTTTTACTTCTTGGTGTTTGCCACTCTGTGCTAATTCATGTCCTTGGAGAATCAGACACAAAAGTGAGATTAGCTGCATAAGAGGAGAACAGAAGTATGAGGAAAAACTGAGCCCAGAGCTAGAGGAGGCTGGGAGATCTGTCAAACCAGGTGGCAGATCTAATCTAGAGGAGCTAAGAGGGAAAGAAGGAAGGTAGAGTAGGAAAAGGATTAGACTGGAGCAATTCTAAAAAAGTTTCAGCAAAAATACTGGGGAATCCTCAAGCCAAGTGAATTCTTGTTGGAGCCCACTGTCTCCAGGAAAGCATTGGCCCTGTATCTGGCCACACTCGGTCACTGGCCTCAGAAGCTGGCAGGAAGTGCAGTCTTTTCATGAGCTGGGTGATACATTTCAGACTACAGCATCTGGGGTTGTTGGCCAATTACTAAGCTTCCTTCCATTTGTGATTTGAGACATATTTTCACTGTAGCCATACTTTGTAAAAATGGATTGCTAAGCCTTCTTTCAAAAATAATATCTGAACTTGAATACTAATATGCTTCTCTCTCATTATTTCACTCTACATTTTATGTCTTGTTTGAGAAATCCCTCTCAATCCTGAATAAATAAGATATTTCACTATATTTGTTTCTAATAGTTTTACTACTATTTAAGATTTGGGAAAAGCCTCGTAGACAGCCTCATCCACCAGAGGGCAGACAGCAAAAGCAAGAAGAACTACAGTTCTGCAGCTCTCAGAACAAAGACCACAATCACAGAAAGACAGACAAAATGAAAAGGCAGAGGACTATGTCCCAGATGAAGGAACAAGATAAAACCCCAGAAAAACAACTAAATGAAGTGGAGATAGGCAACCTTCCAGAAAAAGAATTCAGAATAATGATAGTGAAGATGATCCAGGACCTCAGAAAAAGAATGGAGGCAAGGATTGAGAAGATGCAAGAAATGTTTCACAAAGACCTAGAAGAATTAAAGAACAAACAAACAGATGAATAATACAATAACTGAAATGAAAAACACACTAGAAAGAATCAATAGCAGAATAACTGAGGCAGAAGGACAGTTAAGTGACCTGGAAGACAGAATGGTGGAAATCACTTCCATGGAACAGAATAAAGCAAAAAGAATGAGAAGAAATGAAGACAGCCTAAGAGACCTCTGGGACAACATTAAACACAACAACATTCACATTATAGGGGTCCCAGAAGGAGAAGAGAGAGAGAGAAAGGACCTGAGAAAATATTTGAAGATATTACAGTCAAAAATTTCCTTAATATGGGAAAGGCTATAGCCACACAAGTCCAGGAAGCACACAGAGTCCCAGGCAGGATAAACCCAAGGAGAAACACACCAAGACACATAGTAAGCAAATTGACAAAAATTAAAGACAAAGAAAAATTATTGAAAGCAACAAGGGAAAAACGACAAATAACATACATGGGAACGCCCATAAGGTTAACAGCTGATTTCTCAGCAAAAACCCTGCAAGCCAGAAGGGAGTGGCGTGATATATTTAAAGTAATGAAAGGGAAGAACCTACAACCAAGGATACTCTACCCAGCAAGAATCTCATTGAGATTCGACAGAGAAATCAAAAGCTTTACAGACGAGCAAAAGCTAAGAGAATTCAGCACCACCAAAACAGCTCTACAACAAATGTTAAAGGAACTTCTCTAAGCGGGAAATAAGAGAAGAAAAGAACCTACAAAAACAAACCCAAAGCAATTAAGAAAATGGTAATAGTAACATACATATAGATAATCACCTTGAATGTAAATGGATTAAATGCTCCAACCAAAAGACACAGACTGGCTGAATGGATACAAAAACAAGACCTGTATATATGCTGTCTACAAGAGACCCACTTAAGACCTAGGGACACATACAGACTGAAAGTGAGGGGATGGAAAAAGATATTCCGTGCAAATGGAAGTCAAAAGAAAAGAAAGCTGGAGTAACAATACTTGTATCCAATAAAATAGAGTTTAAAATAAAGAATGTTACAAGAGACAAGGGCACTACATAATGATCAAGGGATCCATCCAAGAAGAACATACAACAATTATAAATATATATGCACCCAACATAGGAGCACCTCAATACATAAGGCAAATGCTAACAGCTATAAAAGAGGAAATTGACAGTAAAACAGTAATAGTGGGGGACTTTAACACCTCACGTACACCAATGGGCAGATCATCCAGACAGAAAATTAGTAAGGAAACACAAGCTTTAAATGACACAATACACCAGAGAGATTTAATTGATATTTATAGGACATTCCATCTGAAAACGGCAGATTATACTTTCTTCTCAAGTGCTCATGGAACATTCTCCAGGGTAGATCACATCTTGGGTTACAAATCAAGCCTTGGAAAATTTAAGAAAACTGAAATCATATCAAGCATCTTTTCTGACCACAAGGCTATGAGATTAGAAATAAATTACAGGGAAAAAAAACCATAAAAAACACCAACATGTGGAAGCTAAACAACACGCTACTAAATAACCAAGAGATCACTGGAGAAATCAAAGAGGAAATCAAAAAATACCTCGAGACAATCCTACCTCAAGAAACAAGAAAAATTTCAAATAAACAATCTAACCTTACACCTAAGGGAACTAGAGAAAGAAGAACAAACAAAACCCAAGAATAGTAGAAGGAAAGAAATCATAAAGATTAGAGCAGAAATAAATGAAAACAATAGCAAAGATCAATAAAACTAGAAGCTGGTTCTTTGAGAAGATAAATAAAATTGATAAACATTTTAGCCAGAGTCATCAAGAAAAAGAGGGAGAGGAATCAAATCAATAATATTAGAAATGAAAAAGGAAAAGTTACAACGGACACTGCAGAAATACAAAGGATCATGAGAGATTACTACAAGCAACTATATGCCAATAAAATGGCATAACTTCCAAGACTGAACCAGGAAGAAATAGAAAATATGAACAGACCAATCACAAGCAATGAAATTGAAACTGTGATTAAAAATCTTCCAACAAACAAAAGTCCAGGACCAGATGGCTTCACAGGTGAATTCTATCAAACATTTAGAGACGAGCTAACACCCATCCTTCTCAAACTCTTCCAAGAAATTGCAGAGGAAGGAACACTCACAAACTCATTCTATGAGGCCACCATCGCCCTGATACCAACACCAGAGAAAGATACTACAAAAAATGAAAACTACAGACCAATATCACTGATGGATATAGATACAAAAATCCTCAACAAAATACTAGCAAATAGAATCTAACAACACATTGAAAAGATCATAGACTCTGATGAAGTGGGATTTATGCCAGGAATGCAAGGATTCTTCAATATACACAAATCAATCAATGTGATAAACCATACTAACAAATTAAAGGAGAAAAACCATATGATCATCTCAATAGATGCAGAAACAGCTTTTGACAAAATTCAACACCCATTTATGACAAAAACTCTCCAGAAAGTGGGCATAGAGGGAACCTACTTCAACATAATAAAGGCCATATACAACAAACCCACAACAAACATCATTCTCAATGGTGAAAAACTGAAACCATTTCCTCTAAGATCAGGAACAAAACAAGGATGTCCACTCTTGCCACTCTTATTCAGCGTAGTTTTGGAAGTCCTAACCATGGCAATTAGAGAAGAAAAATAAATAAAAGGAATACAAATTGGAAAAGAAGTAAAACTGTTATGTTGGCAGATGATATGATACTATACATAGAAAATCCTAAAGATGCTGCCAGAAAACCACTAGAGCTAATCAACGTATTTGATAAAGTTTCAGGTTATGAAATTAATGCACAGAAATCTCTTGCATTCCTAAATGCTAACAGTGAAAGATCAGAAAAAGAAATTAAGGAAATGACCCCATTCACCACTGCAACAGAAAGAATAAAATACCTAGGAATAAACCTACCTAAGGAGGTAAAAGACCTGTGTTCTGAAAACACTAAGATACTGATGAAAGAAATCAAAGATGACACAAACAGATGGAGAGATATACCATGTTCTTGGATTGGAAGAATCAATAATGTGAAAAAGACTATACTATCCAAAGCAAGCTACTGATTCAGTGCAATCCCTATCAAATTACCAATGGCAATTTTTACAGAACTAGAACAAAAAAATCTTAAAATTTGTACGGAGACACAAAAGATCCCAAATAGCCAAAGCAATCTTGAGGAAAAAAAAAAAACGGAGCTGGAGGAATCAGGCTCCCTGACTTTAGACTATACTATGAAGTTATAGTAATCAAGACAATATGGTACTGGCACAAAAACAGAAATATAGATCAATGGAACAGGGTAGAAAGCCCAGAGATAAACCTACACACCTATGGTCAACTAATCTATGACAAAGGAGACAAGGATATACAATGGGGGAAAGACAGTCTCTTCAATAAGTGGTGCTGGAAAACTGGACAGCTACATGTAAAAGAATGAAATTAAAACATTCTCTAACACCATACACAAAAATAAAGTCCAAATGGATTACAGACCTAAATGTAAGACTGGACACTCTAAAACTCTTAGAGGAAAACATAGGAGGAATACTCTTTGACATAAGTCCCAGCAAGATCTTTTTTGACCCACCTTCTAGAATAATGGAAATAAAAACAAAAATAAACAAAGGGGACCTAATGAAACTTAGAAGCTTTTGCACAGCAAAGGAAACTGTAAACAAGATGAAAAGACAACCCTCAGAATGGGAGAAAATATTTGCAAACGAATCAACAAAGGATTAATCTCCAAAATATATAAATAGCTCATGCAGCTCAATAGCAAAAAAACAAACAACCGAATCCAAAAATGGGCAGAAAAACTAAATAGACATTTCTCCAAAGAAGACATATAGATGGCCAAGAGGCACGTGAAAAGCTGCTCAGCATCACTAATTATTAGAGAAATGCAAATCAAAACTACAGTGAGGTATCACCTCACACCGTTTAGTATGGGCATCACCAAAAAATCTACAAACAACAAATGCTGGAGAGGGTGTGGAGAAAAGGGAACCCTCTTGCACTGTTGGTGGGAATGTAAATTGATACAGCTACTATGGAGAACAGTATGGATGTTCCTTAAAAACCTAAAAATAGAACTACCATATGACCCAGCAATCCCACTACTGGGCATATACCCAGAGAAAACCATAATTCGAAAATACACATGCACCCAAGTGTTCATTGCAGCACTATTTACAATAGCTAGGTCATGGAAGCAACCTAAATGTCCATTGACAGACGAATGGATGAAGAAGATGTGATATATATATGCAATGGAGTATTACTCAGACATAAAAAGGAACCAAACTGGGTCATTTGTAGAGACGTGGATGGACCTAGAGACTGTCATACAGAGTGAAGTAAGTCAGAAAGAGAAAGACAAATATATTAACACATATATGTGGAGTCTAGAAAAATGGTACAGATGAACCAGTTTGCAAGACACAGATGTAGAGAACAAATGTATGGACAGCAAGGTGGGAAAGCAGGGGGTGGGGGGTGGGATGGATTGGGAGATTGGGATTTACATATACACACTAATATGTATAAAATAGATAACTAATAAGAACCTGCTGTATAGCACAGGGAACTCCACTTTGCTGTATAGTAGAAACTAACACAACATTGTAAAACAAGTATACCCCAATTAAAAATAAAATAGAATTATAAAAAAAATTTGTTTTCCACATTTAAGCATGGAGAGGTAGGTAAATGGAGAGAGGAGAAAGGAGAGCAGGGAGATAAAGATATTATTTACTTTATTTTCTTATGAAAAGAGAATTGTCCAGCAATTCATTGGATAGAGTGTCCTGTCATCTCTGACTTTAGGGTTTACCTAATCACATATATGCTTCAATCTTTTTATTTTTGGCTATTTTATTCCTTTGTTCTACTTATCTATCTCTAAAAATACCATGGTATCATCAATTACTATGACTAAATTTTAGTAAGAAAAACTCTGGGTTTTTTTCCATAAATTTCTTTGCTGTTATTAGATCTTTATATCATATGAATTTTAGGGTCAAGTGTGTTTTTATTAAAAACAATACTGGGAATTTGAATAAAATTGCATTATATGCTGATTTAAAGAAAATTGACATCTTTTCTAATACAGAATCTTGCAATCCACAAACATGTTAAACTCTCATTTTTTTCCGGTTTTCTTTTATTCTCTTTTATGCTTTAATGTTTCATAATTTCCTTCATAAATGTCTTATACAGATAGGTTAGATTTATTCCTAGAGGCTTTATCACCTTTTGTTGCTAGTGTGAATAGTGTCTACCTAAAAGTCACATTTTCTAATTTGTTATTCCTGGAGTATAGAAATTTTTGCATGTCAGTCTCCTAAACCAAAATTTTGCTGAACTCTTATTACTTCTAAAATGTTTTATACAGATGCTTTTGAATGTTTTGGCGGTTTTACTCACTATTTCCAATCTTTACTTACTAATTTTATCTGTGTGGTTATACCGGTTAGGATCTCCAAGATATTTTTTGATGTTAGTTATTCTTATTTATTTTCTGACTTTACAAGAGATGGCTTCTAATGTTTTATTATTAGGTCCAATGTTTGTTTGTTTGCTGGTATTCATTTCCAGGTTAAGGATGTTATTTTCTATGCTATTACTAGTTGATCATTACACACTAATGTTTTAGCCTTCTCAGGCCCCTGACTTATGATGGGTGGGGGAGGGAGGCTCCAGAAAATCTTTTAGACTCCTTACCTGGAGAGAGCTCTAGACTTCATCTCCAGCCCTCCTTGCAGTAAGAGACTATGGATACTAAAATTCAGCAATATCCCAGTTTCAGTGCTTAGCTTAACATTCAACTGAGGTCCTCTTTTCTCTTTTTCTCTTAATTTTTCATGACTTTTTTTGGCTCATCTATGCTTAAATGCTTACAAATATTTTTTTCATTTTTTTGTTTCCAACACTAATTTAGATATAGTAACCAATCCAGCCTGCTGGTCAAAACAAATTATTTTTTAATAATTTTCACTAACCCTAGAGAGCTGTCATCAGAGTGGTTACAGGTATATTTTCCTAGATTTTTAGGTAGGAACTTGAACAAGATTAATTTGATCTCCCTATACAGTAACCTGTGTATTTTTTACATAAATGTTGCATATATCATATAATATCTAACTGTTTGAATAACCTAATAGGATTTATGTAGGGAAAATTTGGGGGCATATTAAGCATTGGCTAAAGGAAGAGATTTTCTTTTCAAGTTTATTTTATCAACCCTCTGATTAGTCATTTTATAACACCATAGAAAACAAGGTTTTAAAGTAAGATTAATTATGGTAGGTTTTACACAAGAGGACTTGAGTAACTTTATTAAAACATCAGTGAAGATAATACATAAGAAAAAAAATTGATTAAAAAACACAACAACAAAATCTCTGGGAGCTGAAATCAGTTACTAGTGTTAACCTATTCAAAGACCTGTCCTTGTTTTAAGAGTCAGCAGTATATTTTATTACATCCTTATGTTTCCTTTTTGCTGACACTTTAAAAGATGACATCTGTTTAATAAAACACTGAAGGAAAGTAGAGAATCATTAGAGTGATTGTGAAACATGAAATGTCATCTAGTGTATAAGAATTGACAGTTCTTTCCTAATGAAATGTTCCACGTGACTAGTTTGTACTAGATAGTTCACTGTATCCATTTAAAATAAATACAGATTTTTAAATAAGATATATTATTTTTAGTAGAATACAGAAAGGTCAACACTAGGAAAAGAAAATGAATTACTTTGATAATCTGCATAATTCAAGATTTGGCTGTTGTTTTGATAGTAAGGCAGGAATCTCGTCTCTGTTATACACTGCTGTGACCTCAGCACCTAAAAAGGGCATGGCACATAGTAGGTCCCCAGTAAATCTTTATAAAATTATTTATTAAATGTCAACAAAGCACCTTGGAGATGCTAAAGTAAATTAAATCCTCCTATAAAATTAATACTATGTTTTTTTTTCCACTAATGTGTTGCCCTTTACTAATGCCAGACAGCTCTCCAGGTAATAGTTATATAATTATGAAAGCACCAACTAATTTGCTACATTAAATCAAATTTGCTGAAATAAAATCTATAATACCAAAAGATTCAGGTATTTTAAAAGTTTTTAAAAAAAAATACAAAAGCCATATAAGCAAATTTTAAAAGCATATAGAAAAATAAAAAAGCAGCAGTAATGAGCCTTAGGCTTCCCTAGCACCTACTTCATTTTATTTTTTTAGTTGTTCTTATTTTAGTATATACACTTGTTGGTGAGTTTCATATCTCTAAATATTATGCTTACATCAGGCTTTCTTGAACTCTCATTGTAAATATTGATAGTATTGAAATCTAATTGTGATGCATGCGAATACTTCATATTCTTACAGTGCCACTCCTAACCATTTTCAAATAGTTATGTTTCAAATTTTAATCTATTTGTTCTTTTATTGTCATATTCCATATCCTTTATATCCTCATTCTCCATTACCATACAGCAAATCTAATGGCCTTAATGTTTATCTTTTTATTTGTATAAGTTCTTACAACATGAATATTTTGTCTGAATATGTTCTTAGTTCATGAAAATAGTATTACACTGTATCTTACTCTGTTTCCTACATTGCAGCAGTCAACAATATATTTTTAAGAGCCATCCCTGCTGTTATATTTACAAGTAGTAAATATAGTAACTGTTGCCACTAGCTGTTCATTCATTATACCAAGAACCAGGAATATCAACAAGTGATGGATAAAGGATAGTCAATTGATGCCAACAATAAGATGACAGAAATGTTGGTATTGTCTGACAAAGACTTTAAAGTAGCCGTAATAAATATGCTTCGACAATTACAAACATGCTTGAAACAAATGAAAAATAAAATATCTTAGCAAATAAGTACAAAGTCTAAGTAAAGAAATAGAAAATATAAAGAAGAGAAAAAATGGAAATTTTAGAAATTAAATATACGGTAGCAAACAGATGGTCTCAAGAACAAAATGGAGGGAAGAGAGGAATGAATCAGACATCTTAAAAATAGAACGATAGAAAGTACACAATGTAAAAAACAAAGAGAAGATAGATGGGGAGGAAAAAGAGACCCAGGAACCTATGAAACTATAACAAAAGATCTAAAACTTCATGCCATTAGAATGCCAAAAGAAGAGGAAAAAGAGAGTAGGCTTGAAAAAGCACTTGAAGAAATGATGGCTGAAAACTTCCCAAATG
Source organism: Balaenoptera acutorostrata (assembly GCF_949987535.1). Taxonomy (NCBI): domain Eukaryota; kingdom Metazoa; phylum Chordata; class Mammalia; order Artiodactyla; family Balaenopteridae; genus Balaenoptera; species Balaenoptera acutorostrata. The sequence goes on from NC_080070.1 coordinate 64,497,952, forward strand.
TGGCAAAAGACATAAACCTACAAAGTCAAGCTGAGTGGATGTTATACAGAATAAACACAAAGAAATCCACCCCAAGGCACAAAGGTAAAGTTTTGCAAACTAAAGACAAAGAAACAGTTTAAAGCATGAATGGAAAAGATCACCTTACCTGTAGGGAGAAGACAGTTCCAAATGGTGAGACTTCTTATCAGAAAGATGAGGCAGGAAGATGCAGGACATTTTTCAAGTGCTGGAAGAGGAGAACTATCAGGCCAAAATCCTGTATCTAGCCAAAATGTCCTTCAGGAATGAAAGGGAAATCAGGACATTCTCAGATGAAGGAAAGTTAAGAGATTTTGTCACTGGCACAAGTACCCCAACAGAATCGCTAAAAGAATTTCTCTAAACAGAAAGTAAAGTATAAAATTACATTTACAACACAATAACATTTACAAAAAATGAAAAACAGGTATACATTTTAAAAACTTGTATAGACATGTGGAATCTTAAAAACAAACAACAAACAAACTAATAAAGAAAACAGACTGCTGGTTGCTAGAAGTGAGGGGTGAAAATAGGCAAAATGGGTGAAGAGGGTAAAATGTAAAAACTTCTATTTATAAAATAAGTCATGGAGAGGTTAAAAAAAAAAATCGGATGTACAGTTTAATGAGGTCACCCTGACAGCATTGTGGGGTGGTAGGTTTAAAGAATGAGACAAGACAGAATATTTAGAAATCCAGAGTATTTAGAAATATTTAGAAATCACTGTGAGAACACAGTGAGGAGGTATGGCAGACGAGAAAGCCACTAGAATGATAGACTGATAGTCTAGACAGAAGGAAGGTTTTTTTTTTCTTTACCAAGATGATTTTTTAACTGTATATATAGTGACTAAATCTATCCCAACCTTTCAACGATTGAGGATCACTTGTTATCCTTCTTCTCTCCCACCTTCACTGGGCTTTAGGTTTGGAAAAATTGTCTATCAAAATAAATTTAAGGGCTTCCCTGGTGGCGCAGTGGTTGAGAATCTGCCTGCCAATGCAGGGGACATGGGTTCGTGCCCTGGTCTGGGAAGATCCCACATGCCGCAGAGCAACTGGGCCCGTGAGCCGCAACTACTGAGCCTGCGCATCTGGAGCCTGTGCTCCACAACGGGAGAGGCCGCGATAGTGAGAGGCCCGCGCACCGCGATGAAGAGTGGCCCCCGCTTGCCACAACTAGAGAAAGCCCTCGCACAGAAACGAAGACCTAACACAGCCATAAATAAATAAAAATAAATTAAAATAAATAAATAAATAAATTTAAGTCATTTGTTTTCATTAAAAAAAAACATGTTTAGAACTAGTATGTTGAAAACTACAAAATGTTGATGAAATAAATAAAAGAACTAAATAAATATAAAGCCACTTACTCATGGTTGGAAAACTCAAAATAGTAATGATTTTAATTATCCTCAAGTTGTTATGCAGGTTGTAACACAATTCCTATAAAAATCCCAGCAAAATATTTTGTAGGCATAGACACAACTATTCTAAAATTTATATAGAAAAACAAAGAAACAAAAATAGCTAAAACTATTTTGAAAATTAAGAATTAAATGGGAGAATTCAGCTGACCTGATTTTAAGACTTATTATATAACTCAACTTATCAAGACATGTGGTATTGTGGAGAGTTAGACACACAGATTGATAAAACAGAAAGGAGAACTCAGAAATGGGCCCATACAAATATGACTAAATGATTTTTTAACAAAGTTTTAAATGCAATTCAGTGGAGAAAAGATAGCCTTTCATAAGCAGAAAAAAAAAGAAAAGAAACCTCGTCCAAAACCTAACATCTTTCGTTCGTTCGTTCGTTCGTTCTTTATTTATTTGTGGCTGTGTTGGGTCTCTGTTGCTGCGCACGGGCTTTCTCTAGTTACAGTGAGTGGTGGCTCCTCTTGTTGTGGAGCACGGGCTCTTGGCACACGGGCCTCAGTAGTCGTGGTGCATGGGCTTAGTTGCTCCGCGGCATGTGGGATATTCCCAGACCAGGGCTTGATCCCGTGTCCCCTGCATCGGCAGGCAGATTCTTAACCACTGCACCACCAGGGAAGTCCCTAAAATGTAACATCTTCCACAAGGATTAACACTAAATTGATCGAAGACTGAATTTAAAATATAAAACTATAAAACTCTTAGAAAAAAAACAGGAGAATTCTTTGGGATCTAGGTCTAGGCAAAGACTTCTTAGACTTGACACCAAAAGCAGTATCCATACAAGGAAAAATGGATAAATTGGACTTCGTTTAAATTAACTTTTGCTCTCTAAAAGACACTGTTAAATGGTTGGAACTACAAGCTACAGACTGAGAAAATATTTGCAAACCAAAGATTTCTGAGAAAGGATTATGTATAGAATAGATAAAGAACTCTAAGTCTCAAGAGTTTTTAAAAAAATTCATTTAGAAAAAAACATGAAGAGGCATTTCACTGAAGTTACAGGAGGCGTAAAAGAACATGAAAATATGTTCAACATCATTAGCCATCAGGGAAATGTGGATTAAAACCAAAACGAGATATCACTACACACCTATCAGAATGACTGAAACAAAAAGTAGTGACAACACCAAATGCTGGCTAGGGACTGAGAAACCTGAATCACTCATATATTGCTCATCATGTTGTGGGAATGTAAAATGGTCCAGCCACTCTAGAAAACAGTTTAGCAGTTTCTTTAAAATATACACATGCAACTGTAATATGGCTCAGCAATTAAAACTATGTTCACACAAAAATGTGTACCTGTATCTTCTATAGCCCAAAGTGCAAACAACCTATATTTCCTTCAACAAGGGCATGGTTAAACTAGTATATTCTTACTATAGAATACTACTCTAATAAAATAAAAATGAATGAAGAATTGATAAATGCAACAATTGGAATGAATCTCCAGAGAATTTTACTGAGTGAAGAAAAGCCAATCCCAGATGGTTCCATGCTGTGTGATTTCATTAATATAATATTCTTGAAATTACAAAATTGTAGAAATAGAGAGCAGGTTAGTGACTCTCACCAGTTTAAGAGGAAGGGGGGGGATAGAAAAATTCTGTGTCTTGACTTTATTGATGCCAATATCCTGTGTTGTTGCACTGTAGTTTTGCAAGACTTTACCTTTGGGGACAACTGAGTAAAGGGTACACAAGCTCTTTCTGTGTTATTTTTTACAAAAGCATGTGAGTCAACAATTATCTCAAATTTTAAAAAGTTTAAAGTGTGGCTTAAACACTATATGAGCAAAAATTCAGTTTCTGTTGAAGATTGTTTTTTTTGTTTGTTTGTTTGTTTGTTTTTTTATGTGGGATCTTCCCGGACCAGGGCTCGAACCCATGTCCCCTGCATTAGCAGGTGGATTCTCAACCACTGCGCCACCAGGGAAGCCCTGAAGATTGGTTTTTTAAAAAATCTACTTATATTCCATTTAGTCACATGCAGGTGAGGGGGGTGACCTGTTCGTATGTTTTTACAATAAAATCATCTAAATTTTCAAAGGATAAAATAATCCTTGTTTTGCTTCATCCCAAGGAACAAAAATTTCTTTATAATTTTGAAAAAAAGTCAAAACCTGCAAATCTTCAACTTTCTGGAACATGATTACTATGATTTCAAAGCCTTTGAAACAAAGATTCATGGAATAGAATTTAATTACTACTATTAATAAGATATCTTTAGCATAATTCTTTGATTCAAATGTGTATGCATTTTAAGTTTATCTCTTTTTAACCACAAACTTATTTATGGAACAGTTGTCCCGTTTGAGTTCATGTTCTATGTTGATTAGTTTGACCTACGTACATACAGAGTTCAGACTTAGGATATTATAGATATTCCCCTGAGAACATCCCTTCACTATTTTCTCAGCACCGTAGGGATGTATAGTTTCATTTCATTTGTGCTTAGCTCTTGGCTGATTCATAGCCACAGTCTGTTATTCAAAGCCAAGATGAATTATAGGTCCTTTGGCAACTACAATAGAGAATACACTTGCTTTAAGAAATGTTTACAATTGTATTATAGGGATTTGTATTTAGACTTCTAAGGAAAACATTTTTAACATTATTTATAGCATCCTCTCCCTTGCCCCTGACATTATAAAACTACTTCCTTCTACACAAACCTTTCCATTCTTCCTGGATGCCTTTGGAACATTGCCAAACTATGGTAATAGTCATTGTAATGGGAATGCTTTTGTGTGCAAAACATAAACCTCTGTTTTCAAAAAGTAAACTGTTTTGGAAAATATATGAATAAGAAAGCAGAGAGTGATTAAACAAGTTATACTTATTAACACTGTTTTTAAAAAATGTTAGGCAATACTTGTTTTCCAAATTCCTTTAAGGAGAGAATAAAATAAACTGAACCTAAATTGCTATAGAAAATGTTTAGCTAGGAATAAAGAAAACAGTGTTGACTTACAGGTTTGTAAAAAACTAAAATCTCAACTAAAGGTGGTATATTTCTGTAACTAAAATCTTAGCATCCAGTTGCAGAAAATTCTAAAGTCATCTTCCCTTAGATCGGGGTTTCTTAACTTTGACACTGTTGACAGATAATTTTTGGTTGGAGTCAGAGAGCATCAAGTGCATTGTAGAATATTTAGCACCATCCCTGGCGTCTATCCACTAGACGCCTGTAAAACTCTCCCAGTTGAGACAACAGAAATGTCCCCAGGTGTTGCCAAATGTCCCCTGTGGGAAGAGGAAGGAAATCACCCCAGCTGAGAACTATTCCTGTAGATCACTGGGCTATCACACATTAGAATGGAAAAGTCAGTGTCTAAAATTTTAAGTCTTATTTTCCATGCTTAGCAGTGACTCTTTCTTATCATCTTTACTTGGTTACAACATCTAGCTTTGTTTCCTTGTCTCATCCCTCTTTCAGCTGATGTCCTCATCTTATTCTTCAAATTTTACTAGTGAGCCTCCTTTCATGTTTCAGTGACTCTTTCCTCCTCTTCTTTTCTCAAATCTCTCACTCCTCTTTCCTCCTCCCACACTCAGCTAATTTGTTTCTCATTCTTGATTTAAAAAGTTACAACAAAAGTTACAACAATCAGGTGTGGACATTTCACTGCATTTTTTTTTTTTTTTACATTCATATTTTCTGTTGCCTATATAATGAATGTGTTGACCTTGATCCAGGCAGAGGGCAGTTCTTCCAACTAGGTTCTGAATTACAGCTGCCCTCGCATTTTTTATTGTTCCCTCTTGTCATTCTCTTCTGCATCTTTCATATTTCCCTTTCTAGTAAATTATTCCTAGGAGCATAAAAACCTGTTCTAGTATCTGCCATTTTTAAAAAACTAAATAAAACCAAAATAAATGTGATTTTACATTTTTTGTGGGATTTACCCAAAATTTATGCTTTCCTTTACAGTAGAACTTCCCAACATATCCATCCATACTTTTCATCTTTTTTAAGATATATCCATATGTACTTTCCATATATTTACTCCTCAGTCCATTGTAAATTGCCCCAATAGCAATGATTTCACTGAAGCTGACCTTATCAGTGGCCATCAATGAATTTCAGGTTTTAAAACCGTAAGGACAGTTCTTTACTTTGAACTTACTTGGCCCTCCACCATTGTCAACACAATTGCCCACTCCTTTTATGTGAACACCTGTTCTGTTCATCTCTTTTCCAAATCTCCCCCTTCTGATTTTTCTCCTCCCTATCTTTGTTCTTTATTTTTATTGTCTTCATACTTTATCATTAATTCATTTTTTCTTCCAATATTTAAAGCCTGGGGCTGCCATTCTGATTTATATTTCATCTTATTTCTTTCAGAGAGGCTTTTATTTTTCTTCATAGAATTTATCAGCTTTTGCAATTCATTTCTAGGATTATGAGCCTGCCTTCCTCACAAGATATAAACTCTTTGATGGCTAAGACCATGGTTGTTTTTTCAGAATCCAACACAATTCCTTGCATACCACTGGCCAATAAATGTTTTCTGGATGAGTGAATTAACTAATGGATGAATGTGATCTGAGGTGAAACTCAGCTCCCTACTAAACCTTTACTGATTGAGGATTTCTGCTATTTTTGTTATTTTCTTTATAATAATAATTTCTCCTGCTCAAGCAAAAGTGGAATGAATTCAGAAAACAATGTGTAAGAGGTGCAAAGAAAAACTTACATACTTCTCAGTGTTGCTCAGGGCTTTATTTGTGCGTCCATGTTTAAGAGAATGGATGTAAGAGAACAGAGGAGGAAGTAGAGGAAATTTTATGCTGGGAACTACCTCCTGTATGTTGCTGTGATCAAAATGTTACTGGATAATGGTTATTATACTGGATCATATTTGTATGTTCTGTTCCACATATTATCTTTGCTAGTAATCCCATTTTCTCATAGAAAGATATAATATTTTTTATGTTAATCTCAAATTTCCAATGAGTATTTGTCAAACACATACCACACATATACATACACCTCAACTCTTTTAAAGAGCTTAATAAATGGGACAGAGTTTAAAGTAGGGTTCTATAAAATCATGGGGAATTTGAAGAGGATGCCTAATTGCTTACAGTTCTGCCCTTTTCTCTTCCAATTAAAATCAACCAAATATTAAATTTTATTTTATTGAATTGTCAAGTCACTAAAATTAAAGAACCATTTTTTACAGCATGATCAAGGTGATGTTTAGTCTACCTTTTCAGTCCAGTTATTTGACTTGACCCCAACATTCCATACTTTAGTAGTAATGATTGGTTGAGCAGGTGTCCTTGGGATGTGTGGGGTGTGGCAGAGGCAACTCTAGAGCAAGGAGAGACTTAGTCTTAAGACAAACATGAATCCTCTTTCTGCTTTGCCTTCTAATTAACTAATATCACTCTTGTTTCTGACTGCTCAGTTTCCAATGTAATTTAGTGATGAGAGATGCTTTGTTATTTATTATTATTGTTTCATAGTTTACTGGAAAGGTATATTTCTTTTCTAATTGGTACTTTTTGAGTAAAATTGAATCCCCCGATAATGTGAGATCTGAGGACTCTGCATATTCCAGACCCTAGTCATTGGCTGTACTGTGCATCAAAATCTCCTAGGGAGCTTTTTAAAAATAGCAAGGTCCTATTCCCAGTGATTCTGATTTACTTCTCTACAGGATCCACAACATGGTACTATTTTAAAGGGTCCCATGTTAATTTAATGTGTAACTGGAGTGAGAATATTTTACAAGGACTGGTTCAGGGAACACCTTCATCATATTTATCCAAGGCACATCTCCAGATCAGCTGAACCTAAAAGGATAGCATCCTAGATTATTCCTATTCCCACTAAAGCTTGAGAGTCACTGCTTTAGATAGCCTTAGTTAAATTTACCTTAGGTTAGCAGATAATAGTAATAAAGCTGTGCTTCTGATGCATCATAAAGCAGTCCGTTTTCTGCCTCATTTATATTATCTCCAGACCTACAGAGATCAACCCATACAATGTCCACTTCTTTCAGCTCCCTTATATCACTGGAAATCATGGGGGTCAGAGAACACAGGCATTTCTGATAGCAAAATACAGAATTTAAGCATAACCCAAGAAAGCAATAATCAAAGAAAGTACAGAGGCAGTAGCAGTAGACTCTATCATTTATTTTAGTTCCTGAGGTAGGCTTGTATGACTATAAATTTTCCTCTTAGAACTACTTTTGCTGCATCCCATAGATTTTGAATTGGGTTTGCATTTTCATTTGTCTCCAAGTATTTTTTTATTTCCTCTTTGATTTCTTATTGACCCACTGGTTGTTTAGTAGTATATTGTTTAACTTCCACATGTTTGTGTTTTTGAAATTTTTTTCTTGTAAGTTGATTTCTGTCTCATAGCATTGTGGTCAAAAAAGATGCTTGACATTATTTCAGTCTTCTTAAATGTATTGAGACTTGTTACATGGTCTAGTATGTGATCTGTTCTAGAGAATGTTGCATGTGCACTGGAGAAGAATGTGTATTCTTCTGTTTTTGGATAGAATTTTCTATATATATTAAGTCCATCTGCTCTAATGTGTCATTTAAGGCCCATGTTTCCTTATTGATTTTCTGTCTGGATGATCTGTCCATCGCTGTATGTGAGGTGTTAAAGTCTCCTACCATTATTGTGTTACTGTTAATTTCTCCCTTTGTGTTTGTTAATGTTTGCTTTATATTTAGGTGTTCCTATTTTGGGTGCATATGTATTTACAATTGTTAAATCTTTTTGGATCAATCTCTTTATCATTATGTAATGTCATTCTTTGCTCTTGTTATAATATTTGTTTTAAAGTCTATTTTGTCTGATATAAATATTACTACTCCAGCTTGTTTTTTATTTCCATTTGCATGGAATACCTTTTTACATCTCTCACTTTCCATCCTCTCATGGGGATGTGGGCCTTGACTACACCACATCTCCACTCCTCCTACCCATCTCTTTGTGGTTTATTCTTTATATCTTTAGTTGTGAATAATCTTTTCTGCTAGTTTTCAGGTTGTTGTCATTGATAGTTGCTTTGTTAATAGTTGTAATTTTGGTGTGCCCATGGAGGAGGTGAGCTCAGGGTTTTCTTACTCTGCCATCTTGGCCACTCCCTGTGCTCTCTCAATGAGAGGGTATGCATCACCAGCTGGGCTGCTATATAATTTATTTTAATTTAATGAACTGAGTTTAATTTGACTGGCATTATTTACCTCATAGTCCAGAAATAATTTATACTTCCAGTCCAGTTGTGTCACTAGGATGAAGAGCCAAAGAATTTATATGCTTCATGAGGTTGGGCCAGTAGGCAGTTACATGCACATCAGAGGGAGTCAGTGTCTAATCTGTAATCTGTCTTCCAGAATGGGAGTAGAGGGTGCTCATATATTTCTTTGAATCAGTTTTTAGGGCAGAGCTTATTCACTCTTTGCCATCCGCCCAGCTACGTTTCTTTACCACACATCCATTTAAACTAGTGGCGTTTAACCCTGCCTGCCTATTAAAATCACTTGGAAAACTTAAAAAAATGAATAACTATAGATGCCTGAGATTCATCTCTACAGATTCTAATTTAATTATTCCAATAGGGACATGAACATCTCTGTGTTGAAATGTTTTATATTGGTTTGGCCAAAAAGTTCATTCGGGCTTTTCTGTAGATGCTACGGAAAAACTCGAACAAACTTTTTGGCCACAATAGATGATTTTTTCAAGTACAGCCGATATAAAAAACCATGGAGTAAAGTATTCTTTATGATTGAGGAAATTCTTTTGTTTTACAACAAAGGAATATCTGATATCTCATTTCAATGATCTCATTTCAATTATCATAATAAATTGATTCAAATATAGATGCTTATATGGATGAGAAACACTGTATCTTTTTAGAATAAATTTTTAGAACACAGATACAGCTCTTCTCCACATTAGATCTTTCCTTTCCTGGTAACAAGTTAGAGATAAGTGAAATCTGGTTTGAGGGTCACAATTTTCTTTTTAGAACTAAAATTTATTTTGATTCTCCTAATGTGAAGAAAAACCTTAGATTCTAGTGTCAAGTAAACCAATAAAAAAGGCCTGAAAGTGTAAGAAGTATGTAAGAAAATACTAGATGATTCCTGCTCACAATAAGTAACAGTCTATTTAAGGATACCAGATGTAGACATGAGATAGTGTAACAGCAAATGATATTTACTACTACAAAATATATATGTGTATGTGTATATATATATATTATATATTATTCTAAAAATTACTTAAGTCCATAGTATTGGCTTCCAAAAGAAGAGAAGAAATGAGACATTGTAGGAATACACAGAATGGAAACAACATTGTAGACTGTACTAGTCTGTGGGTGTTTAATGGATAAGAATTATATTAAAAAAAAAGGAAGGTTATGACCTATTGCCATGTTTTGCATGTTCTTATTTGGTAGAGGAAGGGAAAGGGAAAGACACAGCAGCTGAAAGTGAAGCAGTGTGAAAAACACGTGCAAAAGCTAGACAGTGCCAGGTACACTTGAGGAAAAATGGATGGCTAATTTTCAAAAGGAAAAAGATTTTAAAATATTGATTGTGATTATTTTGAAGCGTATATTGGAACCAGTTTATAAAAGGCTTTGACGTCAGGCAAAGAGGTTGAAATTACCTCTAATTAAAGGGAAATGTGAATGGTTTAAAAAAATTTTTTAATATAGAAAGGGAAAAAAATAAACTCCTCGAGCCTCTTTTTGAGCCCATTGGTAATAGTCATTCACATTTCTTTGCACTGATAGGAAGCAAATTGTGATCCTAGAAACATAAGCCTTCTGAAAATTATATCAAAGCTGAATACCTGGTTTATTGTCAATCTAAAGGAAATGTTATTATGTTGTATATTTAAAGGTCATAAAATGCTGTCAGTGGAGTTTGTGGGGTTTTTTTTCCTCAGATGAATGTGGTTATGGAAGAAATGTGCAGGCAGATGTTTAATTTAAAATATCCTTCACATTTTAGAACAAACAACACATGGAACAAGCAGCAGTTTTACTTGATGTGCTGAAGTTGAAAATAGTTCAGAACAGATCTGCTTTGGTTTAGTTTGTCGTAGCACAACGCAAACCAGGGTGTTTCAGCAGATTATCGTTAATATGAGGGCATATTGTTAATTTCCTTAACTTTAAAGCTATTTTTTAAGTATCCTACTTTGTTCAGTGATATAATAATGAGAGATACAATCACAGCTGGTGGAATAAAATAAAACTTTTCTAGTTAATAAAGCAATATGTGGGACTTATGAACAGAAAGAGAAGGACATTCTAACCTGGGAAATGTTGGACTCAGAAAATATTGGGTTGGTCAAAAAGTTCGTTTGGGTTTCCTGTAACATCTTACAGAAAAACCCGAACGAACTTTTGGGCCAACCCAATATTAAAAAATAGGATTGATCTCTTTAATTGCTCAGATTTTGTCCAGAGAAGTAAATTGAGCTCAATTAATCCATTCTGTTCCTTTTTTAGCATATTTATGGAAAATCAGGCAATTAAATGATGAAAGAGGGAAAAAATAACTGATGAATGCATTTTATAGTCACATATTTTATTTTTAGATAGAACTGCCAGTGTCATTTATTGCAATAAAAAGTATTTCATAACAACCAAAGGAAATTTAACATTTAGTTGCATGTTAAAAATAAAATATATTGTTTTCTCCCAATTCAGACCTACTATATTTAGACAACAAGAATGCCAACTATATAAATGAACATTTTGGCAGGGAATTGATGGGTATCATGTATTGGAATATATTTGCATTCATATGTTATTTTTCTTACCCACAATGCCTTTTTGCCCTAAATACAAAGTTCATGAAAATATAATTTTAAAATTAGAATTTCAGACATGGAAGGACCCAGAAGGTCAGCCAATGTAAGTCTTTTCTAAAGCACCTCTGACAGATGGACACCCAGCCTCTGCTTTTATGAACATATTTCACAGTGTTAAAGGGACAGGGTACTGGCTACCTCTCTACACCACCTGTCTTATTATTCAGCAAACCCTAATTTAGTCATTCCCCAAATGTTTCAAAAAATAAATACAGGTTCTTTTGTTTGTTTTTTCCTGTCAGTGGAAAATCAAATTGTTAAGTCAAGGCAGTTTCATTGCTCTCCCATTTTGTTCGTTCTCTTTCCATTTTCCCCATATATAAACACAACAACAACAGGTATTCTTGGCCATATCTTAGGGATATGCTTCCTTAAGTTACCCAGATACAAAGAATCTCTCCAGAGATAGCCCCAGTTAGATAGGTTGCCTGCAGTGGGTAAACTTCTGGGAATTTGTGGTATTAAAGTATTTCTAGGAAGAGGTGAGCCAGTCAATATCAAAAGCTAACTCTTTACACCTTCAAGAAGTTTTGTCTGTCTTCTCTGTTGCATCCCCACACAAAAAACCACTTTCCTACCTGGGAAGAAGTCTTCTAAGAGAGAAAGCAGGGACTTCCTTACCACACAGATGGAAATTCAAATCTGACTCCCATATTTATTTATTTTTGATGATGGACAAGTTATATAACCTTTTTCAACCTCAGCTGTCTTGTGGGGAATAACAAATATGTTCTAAAGAGTAATTGTCCAGTCTGTGGTGATTATTATTATATTTCTGTGCCTGTGTAGAATAAAGTGCTGCTTTACCTCAATCACAGCCTAGGATTCTGAATTGAGAAACAAAGAGCTATTACTCTCATATGGGAAAAAGACTATGAACTGGGCCATGAACTTGGGCTTAACTAAAACTTGCTCACATGCATACATTAATTTCCCTTTATATCACTTATTATTTATAAAACTACTTCATGTTAATTTTACAAAATTCAAATAAATACCCATGAAAACATAAAAGTCTATGAAATACATATTTTTAAGGGAATAATTTATATATCATTACTATCTTTGTGATATATATGGGTGTGTGTATACATATATATATATATATACACACACGTATACACACGTATACACATCTATCTCTTAGGTCCTATGTAAAAAAAAAAATTTTTTTTTTCTTTTGAATCACAGATTGATTCAGATTTCACAGAAATACACAGATACAAAACAAAACAAAAACTAAAAAAAAAAAATTTTTAGTGACTCTTTTTATAGGTTCTATAGAGGCAAGAGGACTGAGATATGACAGTTCAGTAACTTCTAGTTGGCCCAAAATGAACTGCAGTGTTTAAACAATGTTTTTGAAAATAGGTAATTCATTTACAGCTAAATGATTTATTATACCACTGTAGAAAGAGTTAAGCAAAGTTCTAAGATTAGTCAGTTGATTTTTAGAAATCAGAAAAGAAATTTTAGATGGTCATAAATTAGTTGATTTCTAATGTTCCTATAACTTTCTAATTTTCTTATAATTATATTCTAAAATTTTCTTTTTTTTAAAATTTGCATAGACTTTAAAATAATTTCTTTTGGGCCCTCATTCAGGATTTTTTTATAGCATTTTAAGTGAAAAAGTTGAGTAACAGAAAAGATATATATTTCAAAAATAATAAGAAATGTTCTCGTTAGTATCCTATCAAATGCACAACATAAACTCTAATTCAGCAAACAATTTTCACAGGTGTTTGGTGTTTTAATTTTATGCTTATAAGTTAAAAAAAAAAAGACTCTCAAAAAAAAAAAAAAAAAAAAGACTCTCAGGCAAGATGAAATTCCTTTCCAAGAAAATGTGACATTTGAGTATTATGAAAGGTTATATATATCATGCAGTTTCTGATGTATAGAGTCTGTTAAGTAACCCCGCATGGAATTTTAAAATAGAAATACACCAAATTATTAAAATAACTTATACAGATAAAATGCTAGAATCAAAGACAATATACCAAGTGTAATTTTTAGTCAGCCTTTATTTACTGCTGGCCATAATTGCATTTCTATTATAGACAAAATTTAAAAAACAAGATTCATATACATAAATTATAAAATATTACGACTGGTAACAGCCTCAGAAATTTCCCCTTTTTTTTCCTTCTGATTTTTAGACAAAGTGCCAGAATAATTGGAGGCAGACCCTTAGAGTGTAAAAACTGTGTTCTGTGTATTGTGGTATTCCAGTCACAATGGTCTCCATCCTACAGTGGATGCTAAATATATTTTGACTGAATTTTCAGTAATAAGTGGCTGCCCTGCCTAAGATCATATAGGAAACCACGGCAATGCAGTATTCAGGGCCATTCTGGGCCTCTGACCTCTAGGCTACATCTGCCCATGACAACACATTGCCTGTATTTGGTGGACTTTCTCAAGAGTGAGTTAGAGTTTGGGGCACAATTGAAGCAAAAATACACATTTGGGGAAAGGCTTTTAATTTTCCAACTTTTGATATCAGCCACGCATTGAAATGTTCATACTGTTAATTCAGTTATACAAATTCATCTGTCGACGTATTTCCTCTGTTCTATGTGTCTAGACAAAATAAATAACAATAATGGAGAACTTTAGGTGTACATTAAGGCTCTTTGTTGCCCTGACTCAGCTATTAACTATGAGATGTCAGTCAGATTCCCAGAGTTCTGCTTCTGCATCTGTTAATATGGTATGATGGGATAACTAAAGTTTATAACATAGAAAAACAGGAGTTTTTATTTCTTACTCTCCTATTTATCAGTTACAAGATCTGTGACGATGACTCCTTTGAAATTTTTTTCTTCACTTACAAAATTAAAATTACAATAATAGCAATTATAGTAAATTTCTGCCCATCCTTCACAAGTCAATTCAGTTGTCACTACTCTGTGCATCATTTCACCCACCACCCAGGCAAATGTAAGCATCCATGCATGCTTTTATAAAGCACTTTCATATTGTCTTACAATTATTTATTTGCCTTTTTTCTCCATTATATAGTGAATTTCTAGAATTGAAAAGTTATTTTGTTTTTCTCTGTATCCCGGTAATACTACAACATACAATATATGGTAAGAACTCCATAATTGTTGACTGATGAATGGATTAATGAATCCTCTTCCATTTATTCCACATTTAGTAAATATTTACTTCATGCCTATGATATTCTAGATTTTAGTGTCATAATGTTAATTAACTAAAGCAATGGGTTAATTTGTACCAGGACTTAAGCCATAATGTCTCTAAATTGGTTTACCAGATCATCATTAATATGAATTATTTTATTAGGGCAAAGAATAAGAGACACAATAGGTATGTTTTCTATAAGTTTTTCACTTATCATTATATGACCCTGTGTTCTACAAGTAATGCATTCATTGTGATTAAGAGGCAAATTGTCCCTCAAATTGAAGTTCTCATTTTCATGGGTCAATGTAATCACTTACGTCCCGTAATAATACATAGTTTTTTTTTTTTACTTAATGTATGACCATCCTGTTTAAGTCGAGATGTATGACAAAAAGGTCTATAATATATAATAAATTCTGAAGTATAAAACTACTTTTCTTGAACATAATTGAAGCACTTAGTGCAATCAGCAAGTTGATTATAGCACCAAACAGTAGCAGAAAAAACTTAAATAAAATAAAAAGTTGTTGATGCATATCTGTGGAAAATTTTTACAACTTTGCAGAGCTTGCCTCTCCTATTCACTGTAAATTGTTTATATATGTGAATAGAAAAAAAAAAACCTCAAAATATAAGCTTTGAAATATTAAAAGCAGCTGTCTCTGGTGTGATTTTGGATGACTTTTACACTTTTTCTTAAGTGCTTTTTTTACGCCATGATTTATTTTCACAAAAAAATTATGTTATTTATCTAATAAGATAAAACAAGTTATTCTCTTTTAGAAAAATAGTTAAAACCTTATGAGAATGATGCAAAAATGAAAATTAAAGATTAGTGAACCAGAATAAGGAATTCAGAAAGATTTTACTTATAAAATTTTCATTAATTAAAAATATATATTATTTACAATTAAGCTTGAAACAATATAAAATCAGTTATTAAAATCATCCTTGAAATTATGTCCTTATGTTCATTACTCAAGGCCTTGAAGTCTCTAAGCCAGTGATATTTAACACCTTTCAGGACAGATCAAGGTCTCAGCAGGAATTTCCCAGATTTCACCAGATAACTTTATTGTTTTAGCAGAGTTTGGCTCTTTGTAATTTCTTCTGCTCACAATCAGTACTCCCTCCACCATCTGCAAGCCTTCATCCAGCTGATCCTAAATGTACTAAAAGACTTCCTTCCCCTTAATTGCTGCCCAGTGTTCTTTCCTTTGAAATTGTAGATCAGTCCCGTTTCCTTGATTTAACACCACTAATTTTCTAAACCTCCAATTTAATTCTTTATTCATCACATTTAGCACACTTGGATTTCTGTAAACATATTTATTTGGATTTTATATTTATCAGCCTTAGCCTCATTGAAGAGGCTGACCTTTGAGTCAGACCAAATCCTACTTTCACTTTTTATTCAAAGAGGGACCATAAATATGGTGTATGATTATGTAAACCTCAAAGTCCTTTTTTAAAAAAAAGTTAATAGAGTTGGTGTAGGATTAAGTAAGTGCCATGCGATAAGCTATATAAGATAGTAGGTTGTGAATATAGGATATCTGTTGTTATTTTAAGATCCTAGTATGATTTTTGTTCAAGGCCAACTTTATTCCCAAATACCTGCTGGATATTACTACCTGTTGTTTGTTCAAAACCAAAATAGGTTTTATTAGAAACATTCTCGACCTTATTCTTTTGTCATCAGACTAAAAAATTATTGATATCAGAGTATTTTACCCTTCTTCAGTCAGCTTTTTGGTTCTTGTTGCAGAATCTGTCTGGCATATGAAATTTATGACATTTTGACCTGCTTTGTTGTGATGGCTTGTTATTTCAGACCCTTGAATTCAAAGATGTTTCATTTTAAATTATATTTTCATGGTATTTTCCATCTCAAAAACCTCCAGAGTCTATCCTTAGCTTACGTTTGGACTCTAAGTCCAAACTGTTTGTTCTCAGGTTCCAGTCCCTTGGCAAACTGAACACCTGCTTGATCTTCATTATAGCCTCAGTCCTCTCCACCAGCTCTGAGACCCCTCTTCCCTCATCATAGCCTTGCCCATCATTCCCCCGCCTCAAACCACTTCCCCACAAGTTTGTATTTGTCCCAAGTCCACCATTTCTCAAGCTAAAGTATTATCTTTTCCACGAAGACTTATTAGAGTGCACTTGACCTTAAGCGATCTTTCCTTGCTCTGAACTCCTGAAGCCCTAACTGCCATCACCAGGTTCAGGACATTACTTTTTACCATGTGCAGAGTCTTGGTCTCTTTCTTTCCCCCAACCCTATTCTCTTCTCCAAGGCAGGCCCCTAAATGTACTTTATATACCAATATCTTACCCACTGCCTCTGTCGCAATAACTGGGCAGGATAGATGGTCAATTGATCTTCAAACTTTCCAGTTCATGTAATGTATGAGGTTGAAGAAATTTTAGAATACATCCAGCACTATTTTATGACTCAGGGCACTCAGAGTTTGACATATTCAAAACATAGAGTTACTTGGTAGCATAAATGGTAGCAGAACTCCAATCTTATTTTTAAATTTATATCTGCCAACTACATACTTCATATTCCTTATGGATGCATAATAAATATTTGTTGAGTAAATAATTTGCCAATCTTTAGATTAAGATGCCTTAATTTTAATATTTTAGTGCAAAGGAAGTATCTCATTTCTCTCAAATTGTTAAACACATACACATGTACTTCACCACGTTTTCTGAAATTATATTTGTGATGTTATAATTTATTTTGGTTCTTATAGTTCTTCCAACATACTGGATACACTGCCACCTCAGGATGTTTGCACTTGCTGATACTCTACTTGTAATGCTCTTCCCCCAAAAAACTCCTTTAGTTGATATTCAGATATTACCCTCTCATGCAGCCTTCTATGACCCCTCTATTTAAAAGTGCATCTCTTCTCCCCAATGCGTACTATCCCTGTCCCTAGCTTTATTTTTCCCCATAAAATTAATACCATGTGCTATGCCATATCAAATTTATTTGCTTATTATTTGTTTTTCCTATCTAGATTATAAGCTCTGGGAGGACAAAGGTTCTTTTGTTGAATTTACTATTATATCCCCAATGCACATGTATGTTAAATGACACTGTACCAAGAGAGATACGTAGGCCATATACATCATATACTTTTATGCTTATAAACATATTTTGTTCTTTAAATAGAAAAATAAACAATTTTCCTAATTTTAGGAAATTACCTTCTGACTTTTAAGATCTTCCATTGTCATATTTGCTGGCCCACATATTAAGTAAAAGACCACCAAATATGACAGGGAGAATAAAGGTATGGAGATGCTGAACCCACTTAATTAAAAATTGAGCCTTCTGATTTTGTCTGCCTAGGTGTGAAAGTTTGAGTTGAACTTGATTTATTAAAAAGGCATTTTCTTAAAAAACCTGTGGAAAAGTCTTTTAACTGAAAACTCAAACTCAAGTTGGTAGCAGTCTGTCCTATGACTTACTGCGAAGTTAGTTTTTAAGGAGAAAAAACCAAAATGTCCTTACAGTGCATTTAAATTCCAAATCCCTGTAAGCAAATTAAATTCTAAAAATAATTAATCTTTTAATTTTGAAACAAAACTTAGGGAGACAGTGAATTGGTCATGTGGTCAATCCCTTAACTTTTGGATAATTCCCCCCAGCTCTGTATAACATGCCATATGCTTGAATGTGTTTCACAGATATTTTACAATTCTCCTGGTAGTGACAAACATTTTATTGATATATTCAGGAGACCTCTAGAAGAAATTCTCTCAAATTGAGAAGTGGGGAAGCATATGCTTTCTGTACTCTCCAAATACTATAGTGAGGCAATCCAAAAATGTCGTATTTCTGAGCAAGTTCGGCACTTGTATTTATGGAGGAAATTGTCGTCTTGGCTGTAGAAATAAATAGTTGGCATAAGAATTGAAGTTTTCACATTTAAAAAAAATATGATGCTTCCTTCATATTTCAGCCTAATTTTCAGATTAAATTAGAACAATTTAATAATTTCCTTTTGGAATAGCCCTGTTTGTAAATGTATTATTCAGGAACTTTTTATTTAACTTCTGAAATTCTGTTCCCCTGGTGGTTTTGATGATTATGTATATGTCAGTTTAATGAAATGGATTAAAAACTTCTGACCCCTTCTAAGGTAGAGATCTTCTATTCTCCAAAAAGGAGCCCAACTTCACCCATTGCCTTGGTATAAACTATTCTAAACATACTTACATGTCCTTATTGTATATTTGAACTATCCAGATACAGAGGTCTACTTCTAACCAACATTATTTTATTACTGTTTAGTACTTTGACTTATTGTTTCTTCACATATTGGTGTCCTCAGGAATACGTTAGGTAGTCCTAAATTTATTACTCAGAAAGTTTAATTCCATAATTAAGGACATTATTTTTGACATATATTTTGACATATATTTGAAGTTATTTAGTATGCCGTGAGTTAAATTCTAAGATCTTAAGTGACTTTTTTTTTTTTGTCCTCTGATTTCAGAAGCTGAGTTAAAATTACTGTTTTATGATAACGTTCTTGAGATACAACTCATATAATTCACATACCGTATAATTCACCTTTATAAAGTATATAATTCTTTGATTTTTAGTACATTTACAGAGATGTGCAATTGTTACCACTATCTAATTTTAGAACAGTAACATCATCCCTGAGCCCATTAGCATCACTTCCAATTCTCCTGTCCTCCAAGCTTTGGAAGTTGCTCATGTACTTTCTGTCCCTAAGGATTTCTCTACTATGGACATTTATGTAAATGGAATCATACAATATGTGATATTTCATGTCTGCTTTTTTCAATTAATGTTTTTAAGGTTCATCATGTTGTAGTATCCATTCATGTATCAGTGACTCGTTCCTTTTAATGTTGAATAGTAATCCATTGTATGGATAAACCACATTTTGTTTATCCATTCATCACTTGGTAGGCAGTTAGGTTGTTTCAAATTTTTGACTGTTATGAATGCTACTATGAACAGTATTTATGGACTCATCTTTGTGTGGGCATGTTTTCATTTATCTTGGGTATATATCTAGGAATGGGATTTCTGTGTCAAATAGTAACTCTATGTTTAACATTTTGAGGAACTGCCACACTGTTTCCAAAGAGGCTGCACCATTTTGTAATCACACCAGCCATGTATGGGTTCCAATTTCTGCACATCCTCACTAACATTTGTTACTGTCTGTATTTTGTATTATAGCAATTCTAATAATATATAAAATATGTTTATTATTTTGTAGGGAAGGTTTCATGGGTGTATACATATATCAAAACTTATCAAAATGTACACATTAAATATATGCAGTTTATTGTATGTTACACCTAGTAAGTTGTTAACTGAGGAAGAAATTAAATAATTCAGGTCAACAAAAACTGAGAGAATTACTTGCTGGCAGATCTGCCCTACAAGAAATACTTAAAGGAGTCCTTCAGGCTGAAATGAAAGGACACAAATCAATAACTCAAATACACACAATAATATAAAGAACACTAGTAAAGGTAATTTCAAACTTAAGTATACCAGACAGCATAAAAACATGTTTTCAAGTCAATTATTCTCTTACATAGCTATAAATACATATAAAACATAACAGAGGCTCACAATACATGAAGTAAAACACAGAATTGAAGGAAGATGAACACAATTCAACAATAATAGTTGCAGGCTAAAATACCTCACTTTCAGTAATGAATATAACAACTAGACAGAATGGCAGGGAAATGTAAGACTTGAACAACACTGTAAACCAACTAGACCTAATCGACATCTACAGAATAATCCACCCAGTGACTTCAGAATACAGTCTTTTCAAGTTAAAATGGGACATTCTTCAGGACAGACTGTATGCAGACTCAAAACATTAAAAAGGATTGAATTCACAAAAATGTATGCTCTTAAATCATAATGAAATGAAATTAGAAATCAATAACAGGAAGAAATTTGGGAAATTAAAAAATATTTGGAAGTTAACACACTCCTAAATATCCAATGAGTCAAAGAAGAAATTACAAGAGAATTAATATATTGAGATAATTGGAAATGAAAGCACAATATACCAAATTTATGTTATAGAGATGTGTAGCAGTGTTAGGAGGGAACACTACAGCTGTAAAAGCCTGTATTAAAGTTGATTGATCTCATATTGGTAACCTAACTTTTCACCTTAAGAAACTTTAAAGAGCAAATTAACCCAAAGCAAGAAGTTAGAAAATGATAATGATTAGAGCAAATATAAATAAAATATAGATAGAATAATATATTTAGAAATTGAGCAAAACCAAAAGTTGGTTCTCCAAAAAGACCAACAAAATTTACAGTCTTTAGGTAGACTCACCAATATAGATTACTAAAATCAGCAGTGAAAGAGAACATTAATACTGCCCTTATAGAAACATAAAGGATTAGGAAAGAATACTATGAGCAATTATATACGAAAAATTATACAACTTAGATAAAATGGACAAATTTCTAGGAAAAGATAAACTACCAAAACAGACTGAAGAAACAGAAAATCAGAATAGGCATATCACAGAGAGATTTAAAAAGGTCATCAATTTTTTTTTCACAAAAATAAACCCAGGTCTAGGTAGCTTTACTGGTGACTTTCACCAAATGTTTAAGGAAAAATTAACACCAAAACTTCACTAACTCTTCCAAAAAATAGAGAATTGTATGCTTTCCTACTCATTGTATGTGGTCAGTATTACCCTGATACCAAAATCAAAGACATCACTAGAAAACTACAGACCAAAGCCCATAATAAACATAGAAGCAATAATCTTCAACAAAATACTAAGAAATTAAATTCAGCAACATATAAAAAGGATTATACACCCTGACTAAGAGGGATTTATCCCAGGAATGCAAAGTTATTTTCACATAGTCAGTCAATATAATACAACATAATAATAGAATAAAGAACAAAATACAAATGATTACATCTATGCATCCAGAATAAATATCAACAAAATCCAACATTCTTTCATAATAAAACACTTAAGTTCAAAAGTGAGGGAAACATCTTAAACTTCATAGAGAGTATCTATGGAAAACTTATTTCTAAACATCATACTTAAATACTGAGCTTCACCTCTTACATAAAAATAAGACAATAATGTTCATTCTCATTATTTATTTTCAAAGTTGTACTGGGGTTTCTAGCCAGGACAATTAGACAAAGAAAAGAGATAAAAGACATCTATATTGGAAAGGAAGAATAAAATTATCTCTATCACCAGTGACATGCTATTGTATATAGGAAAACATAAGAAGTGCACACATGTACACACACACACAGAGCTAAAAAAACAATTTCAGGAAAGTTGTAACATGCAAAATTAATATACAAAAATCACTTGTATTTCTACACACTATAAATGAACACTTGGGAAATAAAGTTAAGGGAAAGTTCCATTTATAGAACTGATGCAATTCCTACTGATATCTTTTTTTTTTTTTTTAAAGCTGTTTTTAAAAATTTTTATTTATTTATATTTATTTTTGGCTGTGTTGGGTCTTCGTTTCTGTGCGAGGGCTTTCTCCAGTTGCAGCAAGTGGGGACCACTCTTCATCGCGGTGCGCGGGCCTCTCACCGTCGTGGCCTCTCTTGTTGCGGAGCACAAGCTCCAGACGGGCAGGCTCAGCAATTGTGGCTCACGGGCCTAGTTGCTCTGCGGCATGTGGGATCTTCCCAGACCAGGGCACGAACCCGTGTCCCCTGCATTGGCAGGCAGATTCTCAACCGCTGCGCCACTGATATCTTTAATACAAACTAAAATTTTCTTAGGGAAATGCAAGAGGCTCAGAATATCCAAAACAGAGTTAAAAAAAAAACAGTGTGGTTGATAGGCCTTTAGACAGGCTCTTCAAGTAAAAGAGAGAGAGGACCCAAATAAAATTAGAAATGAAAGAGGAGAAATTACTAATGATATCACAGAGATACAAAAAATCATGAGAGCATACTACAAAGAGTTACATGCCAACAAATTGGACAACCTAGAGAAATGGATAAATTTCTAGAAACATACAATTTTCTAAGACTGAATCAGGAAAAAAAATAGACAGTCTGAACAGACTAATCACTAGTAGTGAAATTGAATTTATAATAATAATAATTTAAAAAAACTCCCAGCAAACAAAATTCCGGGACTGGACAGCTTCACAGGGGAATTCTACCAAACGTATAAAGAAGAGCTAATACCTATTCTTCTCAAACTTTAAAAAAAAAAAAAATTAAAGAGGAGGGAATGCTCCCAAATTCATTCTATGAGGCCACCATTACCTGATACCAAAACCAGACAAATACACTACAAAAAATGAAAATTACAGGTCAATGGCTCTGATCAATATAGATGCAAAAATACTCAACAAAATATAAGCAAACCAAATTCGACAATACATAATGAGAATCATACACCATGATCAAGTGAGCTTTATTCCAGGGATGCAAGGATGGTTCTATATTAACAAATCAATCAATGTGAGCCAACAAAATGTTAATCCAATGTGATTAACAAAAGGAAGGATAAACATCACATGATTGTCTCAATAGACACAGAAAAAGCATTTGACAAAATTCAACATCCATTCATGATAAAATCTCTCATCAAAGTTGGTATAGAGGGAACATATCTCAACATAATGAAGGCCTATATGACAAACCTACAGCTAACATCATAGTCAATGGTGAAAAGCTGAAAGATTTTCCTCTAAAATCAGGAACAAGACAAGGATGCCCACTTTCACCACTTCTATTTATATATTATTGGAAGTCCTAGCCACAACCATCAGACAAGAAAAAGAAATAACAGGCATCCAAATTGGAAGGGAAGAAATAAAACTATCACTATTTGGAGATGACATGATACTATACATAGAAAACCCTGTAGTCCCCGCCAAAAAACTATTAGCCCTAATAAATGAATTCAATAAAGTTGCAGGATACAAGATTAATATATGTAAATATGTTTCTTTTCTACTAATAATGAACTATCAGAAAAAGAAAGAAAACAATCCGTTAAATTCACATCAAAAAGAATAAAATACCTAGGAATAAACTTAGCCAAGGAGGTGAAAGACCTATACTCTGAAAGCCATGACATTGATGAAGGAATTGGAATATGATACAAATAAATGGAAAGATATCCCATGTTCCTGGATTGCAAAAATTAATACAGTTAACATGTACATACTACCCAAAGACATATACAGATTTAATATACTCATGATATTTTCACAAATAATTCTAAAATTCATATGGAACCACAAAAGACCTCAAATAGACAAAACAATCTTGAAGGAAAGAAGAACAAAGCTAGAGGATTCACAGTCCCTGATTTCAGACCATACTACAAAGCTACAATAATAAAAACAGTATGGTACTATCACAAAAACAGACACATAGATCAATGTAACAGAATAGAGAGCCCAGAAGTAAACCAGTTCTGGTTATTAATTCATTTATGGTCAGTTAGTCTATGACAGAGGAGGCAAGAATATACAAGGGGGAAAACAGTTTCTTCAATAAGTGGTACTGGGAAAACTGGACAGCTACATGTAAAAGAATCAAATTGGAACATTTTCTCATGCCATATGCAAAATTAAACTCAAAATGAATTAAAGACCTAAATGTTAGAACAAAAGCCATAATATCCTAGAAAATAACACAGGCAGAACCCTCTTTGACATAAATCATGGCAATAGATTTTTTGCATCGGTCTCCCCTGGCAAAGGAAACAAAAGCAAAAGTAAACAAATGGGACCTCATTAAACTTAAAAGCTTTTGCATGACAAAGGAAACTACTGACAAGATGAAAAGACAACCTACTGAATGGGAGAAAATATTTGCAAATGATATGTCTGATAAGGGGTTAATATCCAAAATATATAAATAGCTCATACAACTCAAAATCAAACAATGTGTTGAAGACCTGAATAGACATTTTTCTAAGGAAGACATTCAGATGGTCAACAGGCAAATGAAAAGATGCTCAACATTGCTAATCATCAGAGAAATGCAAATCAAAACCACAGTGAGGTATTACATCACATCTGTCAGAATGGGTACCATCAAAAAGACCACAAACAACAAATGTTGGCAAGGATGTGGAGGAAAGGGAACCCTTGTACACTGTTGGTGGAAATGTAAATTGGTATAGCCACTACAGAAAACAGTATGCAGGTTCCTCAAAAAGCTAAGAATAGAACTGTCATATGACCCAGTAACTCCATTCTTGGATATGTACCTGAAGAAAAAAAACCACTAATTCTAAAAAACATATACACCCCAATATTCATAGCATTACTTACAATAGCCAAGATATCTAAGCAAACTAAGTGTCCATCAACAGAGAAATGGATAAAGAAGATGGAGTGTGTGTGTGTATGTGTGTGCATGCACACACACACACACACATACATATATATATATACACACAGACATACATACAATGGAATATTACTTGGCCATAAAAAATGAAATTTTGCCATTTGCAACAATATGGATTGATCTGGAGGATACTATGCTTAGTGAAATAAGTCAGACATAGAAAGATAAATACTGTATGTATCACTTATATGTGGAATCTACAAAATAAAACAAATGAATGAATATAAAACAGAAACAGACTAACAGGTATAGAGAACTGGTGTTTACAAGAGGGGAGAGAGAAGGGGGGAGCGTACAGTAGGGGTAGGGGATTAAGAGGTGCAAACTCCTATATATAAAATAAATAAGTGACAAGGATATATTGTATAGCACAGGGAATATAGCCAATATTTTATAATAACTCTAAATGGGGTATAATTTATAAAAATATTAAATCACTGTGTTGTACACCTGAAAATTAATATTGTAAATCAAATATACTTCAATAAAAAATAGAAAAATGTATGAAAACTCTTGCTTCCTAATTGCAAAACTTATTATGAAGCTACAATAATCAAGACAGTGTGGTACTAGCATAAGGATAGACGTAGAGGTCAGTGACATAGAATTAAGAATCCTGAAAGAAACCCAAATATTTGTGGATAATTTATGCCTAAGGCAAACAGAAGAAAATAAATAATAAAAGTCAGAGGAGAATAAATGTATGGATACCAAGGGGGAAAGGGGGGATGGGATGAATTGGGAGATTGGGATTGACATACATACACTGTTGATACTATGTATAAAATAGATAACTAATGAGAACCTACTGTATAGCAGAGGGAAGTCTACTCAGTGCTCTGTGGTGACCTAAATGAGAAGGATATCCAAAAAAGAGGGGACACATGTATACGTATAACTGATTCACTTTGCTGTACAGTATAAACTAACACAATATTGTAAAGCAGCTATACTCCAATCAAAAAAAAAAAAAAAGAGGAGAAATCAATGTAATTGAAAACAGGCAATCAACAGAGAAAATCAACAAAATCAAAATCTGGTTCTCTGAAAAGATCAATAAATTCAATAAAACTCTTTCAGGCTGATCAAGAGGACAGAATTGGGGACAGGGAGAGAAAGCCACAAATTACTAGTGTCAGAAATGAAAGAAGGTCATCAGCCATGATCCCATGGGCATTAAAGGATAATAAAGGAATATAATAACACTGTGGCCTCAAATCTGATAACTTTAATGAAACATACAAATTTCTTGAAAGATGCTAACAAAACTCACAGAAGGAGAAAAAGGTCATCTGAATAGGCCCATAAATTTTAAAGATGTTGAATCAATAATAAACAATCTTCCTAAAAAGAAAGCAAAAGGCACATATGGTTTTATTGGTGAAATCTTATTTTATTTTGCTAAGAATACTTAACATGAGACCTACTTTCTAAACAGATTTTTAAGTTTACTATATAGTATTATTACCTATAGACACAGTGTTGTACAGCAGATCTCTAGAAGTTGTTCATTTTTCATAACTAAAATTGTATACCTGTTGATTAGAGACACCCCATTTCCCTTTCCAGTTCTGGGCTAACACCATTCTACTCTTTGCTTCTATGGGTTGACTATTTTAAATGCTTCATGTAAATGGAATCATGCAGTATTTATTTTTTTGTGACTGGCTTATTTCATTTAGGATAATATCTTCAAAGTTTCATTCATGTTGTCACACATTGCAAGATTTCCTTCTTTTCAAAGGCTAATCTTCTATTGTATGTATTTAGCACATTTTTTCCAATCATCCATTATAGATATTTAGGTAATGTTTACAGCTTGGTTATTGTGAAGAGTGATGTAATGAACATGAGAGTGCCAATATCTCTTTGAGATCCTGATTTCAGTTCTTTTGTAAAAATATCGAAAAGTGAGATTGCTTGATCATATGGTATTTTAGTTTTAACTTTTTGATAACTCTCCATGCTATTTTCCATTGAAGCTTAACAATTTTGCACTCCCACCAATACTGTACAAGGGCTCCAATTTTTCCGTTTCCTCAGTAACACTTGTTATCTTACGCTTAGAGGAGAAAAGCCTTCCTAACAGGTATGTGGTGATGTCTCCTTATGGTTTTGATTTGTATTTTCCTGATGATTAGTGATATTGAACATCTTTTCATATACTTGTTAACCATACCCTTGTTGATCATTTGTACAATTAACATCTTACTTTAAACCAATTTAGTTCAAATTACTACAACTTAATTTCAGTAATATACAAAAACGTTGCTCCAGTATAGATCAATTTTCTCCTACTCCCTTGGTGCTATTAATGTTAAGCAAAATACATCTTTATACATCACAATGCCATCAATGTAATTTTAAAATTAATCTTTTATTCAATTGCTTTTTTTTATATATAAATGTTAGCCACTATTGATTAGCTTTTTCCTCCTAACGACATTTATTCTTTTTTAATTAATTTTATTTTGTTTATGGCTGTGTTGGGTCTTCGTTTCTGTGCGAGGGCTTTCTCTAGTTGTGGCAAGCGGGGGCCACTCTTCATCGCGGTGCGCTGGCCTCTCACTGTCGCGGCCTCTCTTGTTGCGGAGCACAGGCTCCAGACGCACAGGCTCAGCAGTTGTGGCTCACGGGCCTAGTTGCTCCACGGCATGTGGGATCTTCCCAGACCAGGGCTCGAACCCATGTCCCCTGCATTGGCAGGCAGACTCTCAACCACTGCGCCTCCAGGGAAGCCCTCAATTGCTTTTTAAATTATATGGAAGAAAAGATTTAAAAAGAACTACATTTATACTGTGTTTTATACTTACCTTTGTGGTTAACTTTACCAGTGCTCTTCATTTCTTCAGATGGATTTGAGATACTATTTACTGTCCTTTCATTTCAGCCTGAAGGAAGGACTCCCATTAGTATTTTTCAAATGGCAAGTCTGCTAGCAGAGAATTCTGTCAGTTTTTGCTTATCTGAGACTGTCTTAATGTCTTCCCATTTTTTAAGTACATCTTTGCTATAGAATTCTTGGCTGACATACTTTTCTGTGAGCCCTTTGAATATGTCATCCCACTGTCTTTTGGCCTCCATAAGTTTTGATGAGATATCAGATAGTAATCTTATTGGGGAAACACTTGTATATGATGAATCACTTCTCTCTTGCTTCTTTCAAGTTTCTCTGTCTTACGCTTTTGATAGTTTGACTATGATATATTTAGGTGTTGATCTCATTGAATGTATTGAATGTAGTTTCTCATACTAGTAAGTCCAATCTCTGGGCTTCCTCAGTGACAATTTCTGTTGACTGATTTTTTTCCCCCATGGGTATGAGACATACTTTTCTGTTTCTTTGTACTTCTTACAATTTTGGGGGGGTTAAATACTGGACTTCTAAAAGAACATAATGTAACAAATCTGGAAATCAGATTATCCACTTCCTTCCTACAATATTTTGTTTATGTTGTTGCTGTTTGTTTGCTTAGTGACTTTCCTGAAATAATTCTGTGTTCTTTGTTGTATGTGGCCAACTGATATCTCTGCTCACTTAGCTTAGTAGTCATCTAATGATTGGACATATATACTGTTTAATTCTTTGTACCAATAAATTTACTGGCCTTTGCCACAGAAGTCTATGTTTTTGGGGCATGCTTTCAACACTGTGATGGTTTACAACCCTTCCTTTACCTTCATTTCTTACTTGTGAACAGCCTCAAGGTCAACAGAAGGTGAGAGATTAGGGTCTTCTGATGACTTTTTTGGACATGTGCACACCTCTGTACTTTTTTGTGCCCTTCTAGATCTCTAGGTATATGTCAAAGCTTTTCAAAGCCCCCCTTGGACATTTCATTCTCCAGACCATACTTTAAAATCTTTTTTGTTAATCTCTTGTTATCCCAACTGCTTTCACCTTCTCAGACATCAGTATTCTTAAACAATTTTCTCTGATTTTTTTTTTTTCACCCTGAATACAATGCTTTTCTTGCGGAGTGAGCTCTGAGTCAAGTGAAATAAAGACAAACTCTGAGAATAGAGCTTTTCTAGGGAGCTGCCATATATGTCACATAATGAAAATTTTTCTGGGTAGGCACTTTTTGGAGAGTTGCAAACACGTTATGTTCCCTCTAGGCTAAGGGAAAAACTGTTCATCTTCTAGTATTCATAGATACAATGGTTGCATTGCTGCTGATCTTTAAGGCTACTATGGAGCTAGGGAGAGAGTATTGGAAATACCACCAAGCTTTGTTATTTCTGAGGTTCAGCTGTTTTCCTTGAATAAACACTCCTTGGATTATTGTAAGACTTTGGTTAATTTCCAGAGTTTGAAAAAATAGGTGTAGACAATGCTTGCCAGTATTCTTGTTGCTTTTATGCAGAAGCAAATTTTTGGAGGAACTTACTTCATCATTTGGAAAGTGCTTCTAAAATATTTTTTATACTTAAACAAAATCCTTCAACTGATACATCCTTCAGTTCAGTTTTAGACACACACAAATGCTGTATTTTCTGAGTGATTCCTGAAATATATGTTGTTTCACTTTTAAGGCAATTTATTCCATACCATTATATGCCATAATGACATCTGTTGTAGTAAAGTCAGAGAGGACAAGACATAAATCATTGCTATTTCCTGGATTCCATGCTGTAACTTAGAGATATCAACAATGCTTCATTGGTTAAAATATTTCAGTTCTCCAACAATAAGGGAGGCTGCTAATGTTAAACAACTGTCTACATTTTCTCTTAGAATGACAAATTATTTTTTTAAGTGCCCCAAAGTGGAAAGCACTTCCTTTTAAAGATGGCATTGTGAAAATAAAATGAGAGCCATATTTCTATGCCACAGTTAATAGCATCACAGGAAAATGCATGTATATGTTTGTAGAAGGAAGAAACAGAAGAGCACACATTGAGAGATGAGAACATCCTGTGCTCCATTAGCATTCAGATTTGGTGCCAGAAAAGCCACTTTCATCATTTGTGACAACTGTATACCACACGTATCACCTGGACTGTTTCACACTGAATTGTTTCATAGCCATCTTAGAAACATTCTGAATATTTAACCAGAGAAACAAAATCCATTTTATCAATTCTGTCTCCTAATTACTTTTACCCTTAATAAATGGTGCAGAAAAATGTCCTAAGGCTATGAATCTGTAAGTACTAGATGCAGTAGTAATTCTGTATAATCTAATGTACTGGGCAGAGACTGCATTAAGAAATTGAAAAGAGATTAGGGCACAAATTGGAGGGCTTTATATCCACATCTATCTGCATAATAATCAAATATTCTACTCATGAACTTCAAGGAACTTCTAGGAATGAAGAAACTGACAGTGACTCATATCTTCAGAAATTTAGTTGCTTTGGAATAAGTATAATAAAATGATTAAAGCAGAGGATGAAGAGAGGGCCTGAAAAAAGGGACTTTCACCCTAAATGACTTTTAGCAAGTCAGCATTATTTTTTATCTTGTGCTGATATCTAGAAGAATAAAAGCAGTTTGGGTGTAGAGAAAATTTTAGTTTAATGTAACTGACTTCAATGCAGTAAAAATTGCACCAAAATGATGCTAAAAAGGCAGGAGAAAAATGAAGATTGCTCAACAAATATTTAGCAAACACCTATCATGTACAAGGTGAAGGACTGTGGCATTATTCCAATATTTGAAGAATTTAGAGGTTAATAGAACATAGGAGTCCTTGCCACTCTAGAGCAGTGCTTGACTTGAGGATGCTTTGCTGATACAAAGATCATGAGTGACCCATTGGTCATTATTTTCTCCTTCTTCCCTGAATGTTCCGTCTGAGATTTGCTCTCTCTCCATTTGTTCATTGTCTAGGAATGATTATAAACTACTTTAAAATATATGAATTAGTATGAATGCCAAATATTTAAAAACATCAACAAAAGTACAGAATAAAAACCAAATTATTGAATGTATTGATTTGAGTCATTAGTGATAAATTTGATAAAGCAATTTGAGTAAAACTGTGAAAGTAGATATTAAATTGCAATCAGTTAAGAAGAATGTGAATATAAAAACAGTATAGAAAGAATGTAAACATGACTATTTCAAAGTTTGACTAAGTGAAAAATAATATGACACCTTAAATAAGTAAAGGGGTCAATGAAAGACAACCTAGGCTGTCCAGACTCTAAAGATCATAACAATGTGCCAGACACAAAAGAAGTATTTAAGAAATGGTCGATGTGTTTGTTACTATTGGCTATTATGAGTTAAAAGACACAAAATATTTTAGGTTGCTTCATAATAGAGAATTAGGTCAATAGGTGGTGGTCATATAAAAGCATACTTGAATCCATTCTATTACGAAAGTAAACAATTCAAACTATTAAAAAAAAAAACACAGTGTGGCATTGTGGAAAGAATGTTAGCTTCAGAAGAGGATGAGATGGGCCCAGGATCAGGCCATCATGATAACATTTTACTAACTTCAACATAACTTTGATTGAGTAATCAAAGGCCCTTCCTGGGCCTAGAAAATCAGTTATTATAACCCATGTGAAATCTCTCAGAAAACTTACTGTCATATAGTAGGCAATTGATTACTGTAGGCAATTGATATTTTGCTTCTTGCAAATTAAGGTCTTTACTGGAACTGCCCAAGTGAGGTGAGTTGTTATACATGTTGGAGAAGATGGATGACTTAAATGTGTGCTTCAAACTTTGACATATCTTATGACCCTTTGATGAAGTGTCTAGCGTCTTTAAGGTTCTCACACTGGCAAAAGATAGAGTTGCGATTAGAACTGAGAAATATTGATTCTGAATGTATGCTCCTTTCAGGTCATATCTAGGCTGTACAAAAAGATACCATTCAGAGAAGAAGTGGCTTCTTTCTACAACAGTATTACAGTAGAGTAATTATTAACAAATGTGAAGTCAATCACTAGAGAGGACGTTTTGTTAACTCAAACTGCCCCTTTCCTCTGGTTTAGGCACAGGTTTCTGAAATTCAACATGGAAAAAAATCCCCAGTTATATATTATTTTTTAAGTGCATATTTCTTTTCTTTTCATGGGAAAAGAGTCAGTGCATGTTATGTAATCATTTCTAAAGCTTATTGGTTTCTCTAATTATCTGAGCCATTCATTAGTTTGAAAAAATAGGTTTATTAAATTAAGAATCTGAAACAAAACATTTTTAAGAGGAGCAGGATTGAAAGGTGCTTGTTTTGTTCCCACTTTCCTTCTACTGTGCACATACACACATACTCACACACACGTACAAGACTGTTAAAATTGATGTTAAGATTTTATGCAGTTTTCCAAACTTTGCAAGTCAGAAAGCTGGATGGTTACAATAATCGTTAGATATTTGGTGATCTCTAGGTCCTTTTGTTATTGAGTATAATAAGATATCTTTATCCTCAGGATGAGGCCTCATGTCAAATGGCTTTGAAGCGTTATCAACTGTTTGGGGATTTTTTTTGAATCTTATCTGAAAAGTAGATTTAGCGGTTTCACCTAGTAAACTCAAATATGAAATCACACTTATTGTTCAGGGAAAGATTTTTAAAAATGCAGATACTTCACAATAGTGGATCATTCTAAAAATGCACTTCTCTGCTGTGTTTGAATCCCTCTGCAGGAGCAGCTTTTAGCTTTTGGGCTTTGATTCTTACCCTTCAGACAGGATTGAAAAATATATATGTGTGTGTGTGTGTGTATATATATAAAATTTTAAAATGCAGAGTTGTTTTTGTGGTGTTAAGGATTGCAGGCTAATTTGGAATTAGAAGTGATGCCTGAAACATGGTTAAGGAAGTATCAATAGAGGGACCATGTTAAGTAATAATTATTCCAAGAATTTTCCTGGAAAACCTGGTAGAAATAAGACCGTAAAGATGACACGGAGTTTAAAGAGGGTTTTTGTTTTGTTTTGTTTTTAAAAGTGCTATGGGAGAGACAAGACTACATTTAAATAGGGATGGAAAGTATTCTATATAAAGAGAAAAGTTTAAGATTGGATGAAGAAAGTCTATAATTAATGGTGCAAGATTCCTGAGAAGATGGGAAGAGAAGAAATATTGATCATACACTACAGAGTTATTTATTGAGAAGTGGCAGGGAGACTTTTTCTTAAAAATACAGGAGAAGGAGAAGATTGGTGCAGATGCAGGCAAACTTGGAGATTGGGGTAGGGATTTGAGGAAAAAGCCAAGTCGATGGCTCTGTTTTCTCTGTGAGATGTGATGTAAGGACATTGTATTGAGACTGAGGGAATAGAGGAGAGTGTGAAGGTTTGAGGAGAGTGGCAAAGATATGAGATAGTTGATAAGGCCTACGAAAGATCCAGATGTCTAGAAAAGCCTAGAAAGATGGCCTGGCAGCTTTAAGGATTCACTTGTGGTTGGTGATCATGAATTTATAGCAAAAACAATCTGTCCCATTGTAATTTCTCCTCCAGCACTCAGTTTGGTATTGTGAGATGATGCTTTGCTGGGTGGACACAAGTGTCAGAGTGTTAAGGGTGTATGCAAGAGAGTGACAATGGTGATGGACCATGAAATGTGTGATAAATGAGGAATGAGGTAAAGCCAGGAACAGGCTACATGGTTCAGTGTAACTGGGGGCTAAAATAAATTCAAGGCCTTAATGAGTTTTTAATTATTTTGCGTGCAAAGGATTGGAAGCTATGATCAGTGAGAGGGATATGAGAGTTGTTGATTTCAGGTGTAGAATCAGAATGTGACAATTTTTGAGTGAAAAAGAGTGGATAAGGATGTCATTAAAGATGAACAGGCAAAATTGTTGACAGGGAGGGCTTTATAAAATTAAAGTCCCCTAGGATAATGGAAGAGGTTAATAAAGAAGATGTTAAGCCAGATACAATAGAAAAGAAAGTGGATAACCAGAAAATCAATATGGGAATGAATTGAAAAGAGAAGAAGGTAGTATAACTGGATAGTATACGCTGTGAAGGAGGAACAGATTTTTTTGTATATTTATTTTATTTTTAATATAGAAAACAATTTTCTAGATGCCATATTTGGGAGTGAGCAAGGCCCCAACCTCATCACCTGATCACAGATATATGAAATAAATGGGTACATTTGAAACATGAAGGGCAAATTTATACCATGCTAGTTCTAGAAGGAAGATGGTAATTTAAGATGGTAATTGGTGTGGGGCAGATAAATGCAGAGCCACTCACATAAAATATCTCCTTCATTATACCCCTCTAACTGTGACCATTATATTTATCATTTATAGAATGCTAATTGTGCACCAGACATATTGCAGATATTATATCATTTTATTCTCACAATAGAATTTGCAGGTGGTTATTTTTATTTCACATTTATAGAGAAGGAAGCTAAAGCTTAGAGGGTTTTATTTCCCCAAAGTTACCCAGGAAGTAAATGCTGCTGTTGATGTTCAAACTTAGGTGTATTGAACATAATTCAATCTCTAATCAACTGCTGTGAGGCTCAGTTTCCTCATCTGTAGAATTGAGAAAATATTAACACCTTCCTCAAAGGGTGAGCTAAATGTGTAAATTAATTAGAACTATGGGAAGCACACTAAATAGTAAACACATGTTAGCAAAAATATAAACTGCCTCTATACGTTTTTAAAATGTGTACCTGGTTATGTGGACATAGGCTAACACTCATTTCAGAAGTATAAAATACAAACATCCTTTTGAGGAGATTCTCTTTTTTAATAAAATTTTATACACTTAAAGTGTACAATGTGATGTTTTGATATACATATACACTGTGAAATGATTATTATAATCAAGCTAATTGACACATCCATTACCTTACATAGTTACCTCTTTTTTTTCTTTTGGTGTATGGTTAGAACACTTAAGATCTACTCTCTGTTATTTGAAACAACATCAGTGAACCTGGACCACATTATGTTGAGTGAAATAAGCCAGATACAGAAAGACAAATACTGTATGATTTTACTTATATGTGAAAACTAAAAATGTCAAACTCAAACTCATAAAAGAAGAAAGAGAGTACAGTTGTGGTTGCTGGGGGTTTGGGGGTGGAGATGTTGGTCAAAGGGTACAAAATTTCTGTTATGCAGGATGAATAAGTTCTGGAGATCTAATGTACAGCCATGTGATTATAGTTAATAATACTGTAGTGTATACTTGATATTTCTCATTTCTGATAACTAGGAATGTGGTCTTAACACAATAGCTACAGCAAAAGAAGGGGAACATAACTCTCTCCTCTCAAGTTTACTTGGAAAACTTATTGGAAGGAACCATATATTAAATTGATGAATAAATAAGAAGTAATTTGATGTTCCATTTATGATGGAAGATTTTTACCCTGTTAAAATTCTGAAAGTTGAGGCTTCCTCATGAATAAAAATCACTCAGCCATCTGTGCAAACTAAGAAAAAAATTGACCATCATTAATGGCGTGCTTGCATCTGCTACTTTTGTGAGTGTGAAGGTAGTAGAACAAGAGCAAAAATGGGTGGACCTGACTGACAATGATGCAGTAAAGTGCTGGCATAATAGAGTATGATGGAGCATGGACCACGGGAATCACTATGCCTGAATACACTGTCATCTGACTGACGAGGACAATGTACAGTTTGACATGGATGAGAGCTGACTGCCTTTGAGGAGAAAGAAACACACCTCACGTGACTCTGTTACAGTGATTGTGTGTCAAATAAATGATTAGGGCAGACGAGCATAGGAAGAAACAGTAACTAGTTTTTGCTGGATAAAAATAAATAGTGCTGGATGGAGCAATTATTTTCTGCTCATATGGATCCCATTGCTTTAAATTTAATTAACGTTTTTCTAGAGGCAGTACAATTGTGTTTGAACCATGGAATCTTCTCCATGTTTCTGATACAGCTCTTATGAATCCACAGGTAGCATTGAGCTGAGGTCATGTATGTCCCATTTAATCTTATATGACATGTTATTTTATTACTGTTTCATCCACTTTGTTGTAGACCTGTGAGACAGCAGCTTTTTCTTCACCTGTCAAATACGTCCTGCCTTTGTTACACTCGACAGGCTGGATGTCACAAAGTCAGAGCTCTCAGTGTTCTAGGAAATGGAAACGTATAACACAATTCCTGCAATCCTCAGATAATTGTTTAAAACTTGCTCGGTGGCTGAGAATTGGAGCCTGAATAAGGAGGGTGGTACCCCAAAGTGGATCAGGCATTTCTCCCCTGCCTCCCCCCATCCTCTTCTGCTCACTGATGAAGAGAAAACGAACTAGAAGGTGTGGAGGGGGTAGGATGGTCCTCAGAAGCAGAGCTGGCCATGGCTGTTCCAATTGTACCTTCCATGTTGAGATACCTAAGAAATTCAAAGCTATTCAGAACCAAGACAGTACTCCGTGCCACCAACAAATATGCTTTTTGACTTTCTAATACACATTTCCCTCATATTTCATCCTCTGAATTCTTTTGCTGTCTTTTCTTCCCATCAGGTTTTGGGGAAACTAAAATGAGAAAAAGGTACCCACTGCCTTTTCTGTCAACATAAAAGAGAGATGCAAATATGGCGAAGAATCCTAATTATGGTGAGTATCTGACCAAGAAAGAGTTTGATTATACACCTGTTTAATACGACCTCAGCCACAATTAAAACTGACAACGTTTAGACCCAAGCTTAGGGCACAGATCCTGACTGTGTACTTATGAGTAAGGGGTAAGAATATTAGAAGTTAGAACTGTCCTGGCAAATATCAGTCATTTTTTCATTCTATATACAAAGATCTAAAGTTTCTTAAATAACAAAATTCATCTTTTCTTTCTTTTTTTTTTTTTTTCTTTTTTGCCTTTGAAAGTAGCTGGTGAACATCTTTCTGAAGTTGATTTTTTTGACCATCTTCTTCAAAGACTTTTCACTAGAAACTATGACATATGCAGTAAATGTTAAGCCCTGTTTCCTAGATGATGTGATGACAGAAATATTTGGAAATTATTAGAAATGTGAGAATTGAGAACACATCTTACCTCTTTGTAGAAAAAAATTAACTTCTCTTTTATGCGTTATTTGTGACCGTGTCTCCAAAAGCCAAATGGGTCATATGTGTAAAGAGGCAAGCAAAAGGGAAAACAAAACAATACAAAAACCAAACATACAAACACACACAAAAAAATAGACGAACAAAAATCCCTCTAAAGAGAGCCACACTTGCTTTGCCTCAGATAGAAGACTTACTGCAATGCATAATGATACTTTTTATGAGACATTTGTTACAAGTGACCTCATAAGTGGAGTCTCATGTAAAAAAAAATCACAGCAGTTATCATGAAGGGAGGTGAAAGAATTTATGGACTGGTTATGAAAAAAATATAAAACATCACAGTTTGTTATGGAGTAATTGAGAGTGCTCAGGAAAACAATATCACTGTTACTGAGAAAGATTGATTTGAAGATGTTTAAAGGTATTTTTTAAAAAATGAACATAAAACATAACAATAGGCCAGTCAGTCAATGAAATCTAAAATCACAACCTTAGGTAAAGGAAATTAGATTTTTTTTAAAGGCAGAAGGGGTGGTGGAGTGTGATTGTGTGTGTGAAATATCAGTCAACCTATCAATATATGGGGAGATATAGAGTGATCAAACTAGGAACTGCATTAACTTTTTTTTATAATTCCCTGTCAACTGCCTTTTTGTAAAAGCCGATACCTATATACTATTGGATCTACTCTGTTATTAATAAGCAAAATCTTTAAGGTGAGAAAGCATTTGAAATAGTGATTTTATTTACTTGAGTTATAAAGACATCAAACATGGAGCCCTTCTTCATTGTTACCTAAATTCCTATTTTCGTTGAAATATTGTTGATTTTAGATGCCTACTCATTTATTGTTTTCTGCAAACAGTGCTATTTATAACAATTGCTAACTTCTATAAAATACTTACTTTATGCCAAACATGCTTGAAAAACTTTACACGTATTTACTCGTTGTATTCTCTCAACATCCCTGTGATTTAGATGCTCTTGTATTACCCATTTTACAGATGTAAAATGTGATGCTTAGAAATGCTGAGTTATTTGTCCGAGACTTCATAGCAACTCACATGTGTGATTTTAGAGCTTTGTGTGTGTGTGTGTGTGTGTGTGTGTGTGTGTGTGTGTGTGTTTGGCTGCGTTGGGTCTTCCTTGCTGTGCGTGGGCTTTCTCTAGTTGCAGTGAGCAGGGGCTACTCTTTGTTGCGGTGCGCAGGCTTCTCATTGCGGTGGCTTCTCTTGTTGCGGAGCACAGGCTCTAGGCACACGAGCTTCAGTAGTTGTGGCACGCAGGCTCAGTAGTTGTGGCTCACGGGCTTAGTTGCTCCACGGCATGTGGGATCTTCCCGGACCAGGGCTCGAACCCGTGTCCCCTGCATTGGCAGGCGGATTCTCAATGATTGCGCCACCAGGGAAGCCCCAGAGAGCTTTTGTTTTTAATCAACATAATAATATTTCTCCTGAATATATGTAATCGACACTACAAGTTGTTTTGTTGTTTGTTTTCTTGTATTAAACAGCTCCTTCCCTTCAGTACAGTTGGATGATGGTTGGGAACCAAGTCAACCTTTTGATTTCATAGGAAGGATTCACATTTGAGTGGGCACTTTCCCCTTGTTTTTTCCAACAGCAGCTGCTGAGGGCTCCAGTAGACAGTCTTTCCTCTAAAAGACTTGTGTTTTTACTCATTGTCACCAAGTACTGCACATGGGAAGACATACTTATTCCTCTCTGTGAAACTATGGTAAGGTTTCCCCAATAGGACTAAATAGCCTATTATTTTTACTCCAGCCTAATGCCTCAATTTCTTCAAGGGCTCTAAGTCGTTGTATGTGTTTGGGTACAGTAACTGCCATGGATTTTGCTTTTGTTTGGGAGCATATGTCTGGGAACATTTTGGCATGTCTTTACGTTGTGTGTCTGCCCAGCTATGGCACACTGACCATTACCACACAGTCATTCTCTCCCTGCCTGCATTTTTCCTGGCGGCCACATCAACACCCATCTCACATCTGCTGACAGTTGTGTTAGTTCCTTAACTTTAGTCAGTGATCATTAGGGATCCTCTGTTGTATTTTCATTCAGCACGAACTCCTAGGGAGGCTGATTCGAACAGTGGAGGCTTCCAATGTCTTATGATTTACAGAAACATTTGTTGTTTCTTATGAGAGATCAGTTTGGCACAAGTAAATCTGCTAACGCTTCACGGTATTGTTTTGCCACCATCCTTAGTATTGACCCTCACAGCTCAATATAATTTAGAAGTTTGATAATAGTTTCCCTTTCCTAGGGGAGAGAGTGAATTTAGTATTTTATCATATTCTATTTAAATTTAAATACAGTAAATCAGTCATACAGAATTAAAATATATCTGTGCTCCTAACTGGGATCGTTAACTTATATTCAGGATTTTGAAGCTTCCATAAAGCACTGTTTTTTGGGGTTGTTTTTTTTTTTTTTGGCATATGATTAATTTCTAATGTCACAGTTCTAATTAAACTAGAAAATTTTAAATGCTTCAGCCATAGACTTTACTAAATCAGGAAAAGTCTTTATATATCTATCTATATACATACGAACATATAAACACAGAGCCATGCATATAGTCCTTCCTTTGTATATATGCATATACCTATGTATATACTGATATGTTAACACATATTACACACATTTGGTACCATATAAAATTATATGTTCCTCCTCTTTGTCTTTTTTACTCCTCTCATTTAGAAATGAAACCTCAATAATGCAGGGTCTTTAAGCAAATGGTCGACTCAGTTTTTACTTTTGTTTTTCAGTTTGGGGGCTTTTAGCAAATACTGTTAGACAATGCAAAATATACATGAATTGGAATAACTTTATAATTAAATAAATTGCAATGCATATAATATATATAATAAGTCATGCTTTTCAGTCTGTGGTGCCCTTTCAATTCTCTGCATGATATTCCTTTCTAAAAGGCACTAATAGAGACATTCTGATCTTGAAAAGAAAAGTGAGGAAAATCAACATCAAAAACTCAGAAAAGTCCTGGGTAGTAAAAGGTCTTTGTTCTGTGGAGTGTTCTCCCACAGAGGAACAGAATTTTCGTTTAGCTTTTACATTTGACTCCCAGGCTCTGAAATATAATAATCAAAGCTCTTTGCTACCTTATGTTGAATCTCCTATACATGAAATCTTTTTATTTAGCAAGAAATGGAATTCTTGGCTGCAAATAATTTGATGAAAGCTTGAACATTTGCCAGATAAAAATATCTTTTTTATTAGGATGTTACAAGAAACTCCTGGTAGGCCACTGGGATAATTAGAGAAGACTGGAGGATATTTAATGAGTTTTCCAGGGTGCATTTCAGAATGCATCCTATGTTATCATGTATTCCGATAATTTTATCTTTCTCTCTCTAGATGTCAAGGTTCCCTGGTGTTGGAATGCTTAAATTAGGATAGAAGACAATATTGAAACTTAGAAAAGTCTAACTTTTTCAGACATTTTTATAAGGAGGTATGAGCATTCATCTTCTATCAGCTGCTCTGTGCCTTATATTCTTCCTCATGGGCAGATTAGTATAAACTAATCAATAGCTCATCTTCAGGGAAGATGTGTTTTGCCTTTTCAGGGATTGAACATACCATTGTCTTGTGGTTAAATGAAAAGAAGAAACATAAATAACATCCTTGGAAATTGTTCTGTATTTATTATGCACCTTGATGGTGTGCCCTAGCTTCTATGAGGATGGGTGCAGGAATTTCAAGCTAGATCTCTCAGGCTAGATTCTTTTCATGTAGATCCTTGCATAACTCAAACAAAACTAAAAAAGTGATCCTATCTAGCAAAAGCTCTGACAGGAAATCTGGTGAATGAACTCTGGAGGGAGATGATGAGCTAGAAGTAACAGCAATAGGAAAGTTAAGAGAAGAAATCAGCTCTGGGCTCTGCCCGCCCTATCACTGATAGGGAGAAGGGAAGGAGGAGGAGGGCTTTATTTTTAATTCTTAGAGTAAAAAAGATAGTGAGGACAAAAACAAAAGCACCATAATCCCAGAAGTGGTCTGTCATGGAGTCTGAACTTGAGGAATTTAAACATTTGGGTGGCATTTCAATCTCCGGGTGATCAGAACAGAATGAGAAAGGCTAACCAGAAGTGAAATGAATATGAATACACACTACTGTGATTGTTTCCCTGTAGCTCATCTAAAGGCCACCTGCTCCAGAAACAGCAACCTAGGTAAAGTGGCAGCCTTAAGGTCCACAAGTTGCAATGGCTTTAACAAGCAAAAAAATGAGTGTGGAGAAAAAAGCAAGCATTCTTCTCAGGCAGGTGGCATCTCTAGAAGCTGAATGCTTCAGACCAGGCCCAAGGGCCAAATCTGGCAAGCTGTTTGTGTAAATAAAGTTTTATTGGGACCCAGCTCAATTCATTCTCTTTGTATTTTCTATGCAATATGCAGAGCATTCCCTGATTTGAAGCCTGCTACAAGGCTTTAGTACCACAAGGGTAGAGTTGGGTAGTAACAGCAGAGACTTTATGGCCTGCAAAGCCTAAAATATTTAGTATTTGTCTCTTTACAGAAAAAGTTTGCAGATGCCTGCCTTGGCAGGCATGTTAGACCAACTGCATTCTGATATATCAGACAAGTCAGAGCAACTCCCATACTTCCATAGAGGCTACACCATTTTAAATTCCCACCAACAGTATACAAAGAGTTCCATTTCTCCACATCCTCACCAACACTTGTTATCTTTTGGTTTTTGATAATAGCCATCCAAGCAATGTGAGGTGGTATCTCATTGTGTTTTTGATTTGCATTTCCTTGATAATTAGTGATGGTGAACATCTTTTCATATACCTATTGACCATTTGTATGACTTCTTTAGAGAAATGTCTATTCAGGTACTTTGCCCATTTTTTAACTGGGTTCTTTTGGAATTTTTTGCTATTGACTTACAGGAGTTCCAGATTACCTTTTCACTCTTAATTGGTTACTGTGCAAAAGCTTCTGTTCTTGCTTCTGTTTTCATATCCAAGAAGGTATTCCCAAGACCCAATGTTAAGGAGCTTTTTCCCTATGTTTTCTTCTAGAAGTTTTACACTTAGAAGTCATGTTTAAGTCTTTAATCCATTTTGAGTTGCTTTTTGTGTACAGTGTAAGATGTGGGCAATTTCTCTCACCACTGCAGGCATTAGTTTCCTCCTTTATGAAATGAGAAGCCTTGTTAATATTTCTAAGGCCTCTTCCAGTTAACCTGTAGTTCTATTCAAGTCAGAGGTTCTCATGGATGGTGTCTCATCTCTCTTTCCTTTCTCTTTTATCATCTCACCCCTTTAGAAGGGCTAGTTTACTGAGTGGGATTCTGTTTGGATCTGTAACAGAATACCTCAAAAAAAAGTGGCTTAACAAAGTAAGGAGTTTATTACCTTTTGTAATGAAAAAATCAAAAGTAGGTAGATCAGTGTTTATGCAGCTGCTTAATATTCATCAAGAATATAGACTTATTCCTTTCTGCTGTTTCTTCACATGTTGCCTTTGTCCTAATAGTGGAGGATGGTTACTCTCCTTTCATACATCAAATCTGCATTTCAGGCAGGAGGAAGGAGGCAGGAGAAAAATGAGGGCAGATGCCTGCTTAGGAGACAGGGACTTAAGACTCCATCTGATTGGCCAGATTTTGTTGCATGAATCTTTACACCCCTGAAAGCTCTAGGACCACAGGGAATTCTACTCATTCACTTGCTGTTTCTCCAGTAAAGAAGGCAAGGGGGCGAAGGGCTCAAAAGCATATTGCGATTGAACTAATCCACAATACCTGTGAAGGTTGGTATTTTGGAAAAGGTGACGTATCAATAATAGGAAATTTTTATTTGAGAGGCGGTGAAAAAAGTTGTCTTTTAATCTTGTCCTAATCCAAGAAAATTTCTTAAGAGACATACATGTTGCAGAAGAGCATTAACTGTAGATAATTATCCAAATGATTAATCCAAGACAAAGGACAATTTTATGTTGTCAGTAGAAGTGTCAGGATTGGCTAGGCTAAATAACAATATTTAAAAGGTGTTTCTACAAAGACATCATTATCTTAGTAGACTGATGAAACCAACCACTTCTAAAAGTTCTAATAACTATTGGGCTCATACAAATACAGTAAACAATGGAGTCCAACTCTTCCTTCATCATTATCAAATTAACATAGGTCTATTTAGAGATACAATATAGCACATTATTATCATTGTTACTTTTAGTCAAACTGTGAATAGTGTGATCTTCAAAGTGTTGAGGTGGATATTTTATAACAGTTACAACAGTCAGCTGAAAAAGATGCTGGTATTTTGAATTAAAAATAATTTATAAATATATAGAGTTATGGTTGCAGTTTCATAGTTAAGTATGATACTTCTTTTTAGGTGAAGCAGAATCCTATATTAATATTAAAACTCTTATTTATAAAAGCTGAACCTAGCTATTGCCATGAAATGGAAAATATTTGAATTTCTATTTCTGTGGCAGATGCATCCTATGTATTTTATTTCTTCTGTAGATATTGGGGGCCCATGTGATGAAAGGATAATTTCTGTGTCTGACATTCATAAAGTATTTGGGCATAGGCTCTGGTTTATTTTCTCCAGGCATCTTATATTAGTCAATCCCCCAAATTCTGAATAGGAGAGGAAATGCTCACTTCGGCTAATCTGAGTATCTCCTCAATACTAAAGGAATACTGAGCAGTGAGCAGAGATGGAGGAAACAAATGTCATTAAAGGCAACTTAGTCAATTTGTTGGCCTTTTAAAACTTATAAATATTTATATGAAAGGAAGTAACATATCCCAAAGTGTCCCTGCTTTAGTTAAAAAAAATACAATTAAGACACAAAAGAGTAGAAGTCATGCAAGCTGTGGTGTTTGCTAAAATGTGGCAACAAGTACAAAGCCATAATTTCTAAATAGTTGAAATCAATCAAGGAAGTGAAATGTGAAGTTTGACATTTTTAATGAATTACACTATTTACCTCAGTGCAAGTGACATAATTGAGTTAAATTAAAAAGAGGAAAGGAACAACTGAGCTGTAGCTACATCATGTGTTAGTCAGTGTTCAAAGTCTTCTTGAAAATGTGTTCAGGATTTTTTAACTTCTGGAATGATAGAAGCTGGATTCTTTCTACATTTGAGTCTGTCACTCATGTTAAGCTAATGAATTAGGATATTTTTTCATAAATCTGTATTCTCATGACAATAGCATAGGTGATATACTTTTAAGTGAATAGCTTTAACACTTATGAAAATAATTATGGTTGTGGACAGAATTATCCTGAAAAAAATTACTGTAGGCTGATATCCTGAGAGTAGAGAGGGTACAATATAATTTCTCTGCTGTTACTATTTTCCTAGAATTTTATTCAAGTCCCTAATATTAACATTATTCTAGTCATATATTAAAAGGTAGAGAAAAAAGTAAGATATGTCTGAAAATGGTCACTCTTTTGTACAAATAACTTTTTCTTCTTACTTTAGTGTATAATTAAGAGATATTCTAAAGCCCACACAAAGAAAAATTGTAGTAAAAAGA
Organism: Balaenoptera acutorostrata; assembly: GCF_949987535.1. NCBI lineage: Eukaryota > Metazoa > Chordata > Mammalia > Artiodactyla > Balaenopteridae > Balaenoptera > Balaenoptera acutorostrata. The sequence continues at coordinate 64,542,419 of NC_080070.1, forward strand.
CATATGCAACTGGAAATGTTTTAAGAATTATGTAATTATTTCTTTTTTCTTCGTAGTTTGAGAAGTTACTAAAGAACCATGAAACTAAATAATATAAAATGAATGATAATGCAAAGTTATTGGCCAATAGCAAGCAAACATTTATATCAGGGGAAATACAAACAATAACAAATAATGTGAAATGATGCTCAGTTTCAGTTATTTTCAAACAAAAATTCATTAAAACAACGCTTTAAAATTACATAACTCTGCAGATATTTTGGAAAAACATCTTAAATGTAATACCTATTATTGGAGTAAATGTCATGTGATTGGCATTTTCACACTGATTACATTTATCTAAATGGTTCATACTTTTAAAAAATGACAGTTGTACAAAATAGTGTTGTTACTATTTGATTGCAACAATTCTGCATAAACAGTGTACCACAGAACACTTTTAGCGAATTCAACAAAGAATTTGTATTGTGTTGTGAACCAAAGCGTTCATTCATTATTCATTCATTCAGTATATAATAATTAAACATCTGGTATGTGCCAGGCACTGTTCTAGGCATCAGGGATATTCCAGTGAACATAAATGACCACAGTTTTCTTTGTGCTCACATTCTAGTGAATTTCTAGTGGTTATAACAATGTTACTTCTGAATGTTGGAAAATGTGTGCAAAAGTAAGAACTTGATTAAATATTATAATGCATCCATAATATGGAGTATGCTATCAAACATCATTTTTGAACATTTACCAACATGGAAGAAATCAGAGTATAAATTATTACAAGTTTGATACAAAACTGTATGTATATATTATAAATGCATATATATGCACACACAAACACTAAAACGTATGGCGCATATATATATATATGTATGACTACTTCTCTCTATAATATATCCTAAATAAATGATGTGTTACTTGATATTAGTGCATATAAAGATGTTTCTATTTTCCTTACTTTTATGGTAATTTGCAAATTTCATACATTTTTTTGATTTACTAATATATTGGTATTTCACATACTTATATAATATGTAAATTTTATGTTTATTCAGGAAAAATTAAAAACAAATACTCAAAGAGATTGGTTAAATAAACTTCGGTACATTGTACGTGATAGAAAGACTACAAAGATTATCAGTGTTTCTCTCTAGACAAAGTGGTACTATAAGCAGTTTTTCCTTTTTCCTCTCTCTCTCTCTATATATATATGTATATATACATTTTGTATAATTCTCTTTTAAAACTATAACTTGGAGAAATCATTTTAATTTTTGTTTGTTTTTACTTTTTGTTGCTAACTTTTTATTCCAAATTGAAATTTTAGATACAATTTGCAGTAGCAACTATGTCTCTCTCTTCACAGATATTTTGTTCTGTCTCCTTCCAGTTATGTTGTAGGTTTGCTGTTTACTTCTCTGTTAGATTCAGACATGACTGTGTGACTTGTTGTAGTCCATCAAGTGTAAGTGGAATAGTGATGTGTCACATGACACCCAAGGATACCAATTGTTACATAAGCTGCAAAAATAATAGGTAACATAAACTTAGTAAAATGCGTGTATTTATAAAGGCTCCCTAGTTATAGAGCAATACCACTCTTAAAATACTGATGAAAAGTGCTTGTATAATAAGTGTTCTGTTTGTTTGCATTGAACCATTTATTTTTTCCCCATAATGATTTTATAAATCTCCTCTCTTCAGGGCTGAAGATTTATAATCCTGTATTATAAGGGTTTTGTGTCTTCAAGAAGCTGAATATGTGACATATCCCACTAATTCAGTTTGTCATTTTGCTTCCCATCTGCCTTTCTTTTTCATCTCTGCAAAGTTCCAGTGTCGATCCCCATGTTTCAGGTGTCAGTCAATATGAAAAGCAATCCTGGGAGGATATAGCTTTGAACTTACATAAAGGCGCTGTCTCATCAGGCTTAAGTTGTCCCTGCATCAGTGACCTTAAGGGCTGTGGCTCACTGTGTGTCGTAAACCTCTCTTTCTGCATGTCATTCCCAGTTAACAGGGGTATCCTGTCAGCTCTATGATAGAGTAATGATTCCCATAACTCTCCTTGGGGATAATTTATCTCCTAGATTCTTTCTCAGCTTTTAATATTATTTACCTCAAAAGTAATTTAAGTGCAGTTCTGAAGATCTGGAAATGAGGTCATCACAGATGAGAGAAAAGACTGTATCATCCCTACTTTAAGTACACAAAATATCTGTATAAAGATAGTTTTTATAATTTGTGGAGCCATAGACCGCCCCCCTCCAAATGCACATAAGCACATAGACACATACTCACAGCTCTTAATTTAAAAATGTAAGAATCAATAGCCCTCACCCTTAATTAAGCACATGGATTTTTCCCCAGGATAAAAGCCCCTGTCCTCAAGTTTTACTTTGCAGAGATTAATTAACTATACATAAAAGTACAATAATCAGCCATCAACACATTTGCAAAGTACAAAAATGTTTTGCCTGTCTCTTCCTCTGTATTTCATTATTTGGGTCCAAGCTGCCCTTTCTGCTACCACTTTTACCACCAGGCTTAGCCCTTCACATTATAATATAGAAATGGCTGCCTATACTCCTTATAAGTATTACAATTTTTGATTACATATTTGACTTGATAGCTCAGAAAAATGTTGTAACCTTATGAGGTCATAGATTTCCATGTGGATGCTTGAAATATATAAATGAATATAACATATTATAACATATAATATACTTAATATAATTAAATATAATATGAATGGATATAGCCCAGTTCAGTGCCTACTGATGCACTCAACATATAGTTGCTGAATAAAAAAACAAGTGAATGAATAAATGAATGAATGAGCCCATGTTAATGTGCAGGCTTGTGGCAGTACTTATAGATTTTTAGGTAGTGTCCTGTGGTCACGTTAGCCCTCAACAGGCATACAATTTGGGCTAACTTCCAGGAATTTCCTGATATGAGAAATTTTGCTTGGGCTGAGGACTGAGAACAGAAACAAGATTTAACTTTCAAACATCATCGACAACTTCTACTTTGACAATATCAGAACAAAACAAAATATATATATATATATAGTCTTCCATGTTTCCATCATCAGGCACTCAGACTCCTTTAACTCACTGTTAACCATTTTTCAGGGGTGGATCTTGATGTTCACAGTCCAATATGGTTGCTAGATATAGCTCTGGCTAGAAGGTGAAATCAAAATCCCACTTTCTTCTGTGTACTTTCCTTTGCTGCAGAGATTAGAATACTTAAAGATAGGACGAGATTTATCAGATTGCCTTGTAGCTAAAGTTCTGGGTACAAGTTTGATTCTTCAGAGTTAGATGTGGTTGCAATGGGTTGGAGGGTGGAAGTGAGGAAGACACATTTTCCTGGATTTTGTTAGATAGTGAATATATTTCCTTTACTTCCACAGTGACTGTCAAAGTTACTTTGACAGAGAGTGACTTCTCTCCCTATTCACAACCTCCAACGTGCATGGTTTCACACACATACATACTGACATCTTAGTAGGCTCTTGATACGGTGTGTTAACTCCTTGACAGAAGAATGAGTTGAGTTTGTCTATGAAAAAGGGCATTTTAACAAAAGAGATAACCAGACGGCCCTTGATCACACAGTTGCTAATTCACCATCTTGCTCTGGATACTACAGAACTGATGAATGGTTTCAAAGGGAGCTCCAATCTCCAGGTTGCTTTATGAGAAAGATTTTAAAAATTAAGTCCTGTTTTTGCCTTCCTCCCACTCCAACATTTTGTTATTTCACTATCTGAAATAAAAATTATCTTTCTATAAGCATAATTGCATACTGAAGTAATTTTGAAAAGGCACATTTAAGTTTTAGAATAGAAAACAGAAAAAAATATTTCCACCTCCCTTTTTGGTACAAAGATTTTAAAGTGTCTAAATATTACTCTCTCAAAAATGGTTCTTTAAGTGATCTCAACATTTTCAGTTCAAGTCAGCTATTCTTTTTTCATTTAGGAGGGGATTAGAATCACCACCCCTCCCCTCCTCTCCCCACCCTAAGCCCACACATTCCTCACCTCCTCATTTGCTGAGTGCATATTATGAGTCACACACTGTGCTAGGTACTGTAGACTTTGTAGACATAATGAAACATAAAGTAAGATTCCTACCATGAAGGAGCTCAAATTTTAATGGGGATGCAGATGTGTAAGTGGATTAATTTTAACACCACACCTTAAGAGTTATAATGGAATTACTGTTAAGTCATTTGAAAACCATAAAAGATAAAGGGTCTAACTCTTCCATGGGAATCATAGAAGGCCAAGATGCATGTTTTTCACCGATTTTATTAAAGTGGGAATAATAGTGCCTACTAAGTGTCATCCCCTAGGCCAGGTTTTTGCCACCTTTTTACTGTCCATTCTCACATTATAATTTCTTGGTAAGTGCTGGGAAGTAGTATTAGACAAGGTAGAGCTAGGAAAATGGAAACCACTCTAGATATGAGACAAGGACAGAGAGAGGGGGGGAGAGAGAGAGAGAGATTGATTGATTTATAAGGTGTTAGAAGGGCTTTAAGAACAGGCTAATAACCAGCCTCTTAGATGGTCTCCAGTGATCCCTGCTTCCTGGTATTCGTGCCTTTGTGTGGTTTTTTTCCACACTGTTTCATGATGATGACTGGTCTGTGTGACCCAACACATTGTTGCAAAAGTGAAGATATGTCACTTTCTGGGCTGGAATATAAAAGATACCATGACTTCTGCCTCCCAGGGAAGCCAGCTGCCATATTGTGACAGCACTCAGGCAGCCTGTGGATAGGCTCATATGTTGAGGAACTGAGGTGTTTTGCCAACAACCAGAAAGAAACTGCACCCCCAAACCAGTAGTCATGTGAGAGAGGGGGTCATCATGGAGGTGGATTTTCCAACCTAAATGAAGTCTTCAGATGATGCAGCCTGGTCATCAGCTTGCCTGCAATCTCATGAGAGACACTGAGGCAGAACTACTAGACAGCCGAACCGCTTTCAGATTCCTGATCTTCAGAAACGCTGTGAGATAATAAATATTTCTCCTTTTTAGCTGTGAAAAACAGTTTGGGAGTACTTTGGTACACAGCAATAGATAACTATTTCACAGGTTCCCATGAGCATCTAACTGCTAATGTGTTGCTGGAGCTGCTGTTTTAACTGGCACTGGGTTCTCTGAAAGATATCCTTTCTTGAAAAAGGCTGGAACCTCTGAAAAGCTGCTGGGTAGCTAGGTCTTGGAATCACCTCAACCTCACTGCCGTCATAGCAAAAACAATGTCAGAGTCAGAAGCAAGAGTTTTTCTCTTATTTCTGTCTTTTTATCTCTTGCCATTATTGGTAAAATTTAACAGAATCTGTTTGGCTCCCTGGTTTGGGAGCCTGGGAAATCTACAGGCTTTACATGAGTACAGACTCCCAGGTCCAGCAACTCAGAGCAGAAGATACTTAAGATTGAGTGTATCACTGAGAGAAAATAGCTGAAGGAACTATGCAGAATGTATTATTAGCTCTATTTTATAGATGAGGATTCTGTGGCTCAGAGTATGAGTAACTTGTCTGAGGTCACACAACATAGAGTAGAAGAATATTTCCAAATCCTCTTTCCATGAAGGAGTTTAAATACTGAGAAGGCAGAGAATGAAGAATGAAGTTTCTATTCTTTTTTTATTATACAACTTTGCCTCAGACCACTCCTGACCATACAGGAAGGAAGTAGAACCAGAAGTCATCTACTTTAACGTATCATCTGTAGACTGTTTTTCTATTACCTTGAACTCAGTTATAGGACTTTTTACAGACACAACATGTTCCCTGCAAGAGGATATATTGCCATTCAAACAAGAGCCACTGTCCAAGGAGTAGGCAATTTATTCTCCCCTCCACCAGATGTAAACTGTGAAACTACTGAAGATGAAGAAGAAATGGGAGAAAAAAGGAGGAGGTTTTTATCTTCTCTGGTTTAGTAAAAAAAAAAGGCAATATCAGGAAAAATGTATCTTGAACATTATTTTTATAAAGTTAAAAACAACCTGTTTGCAATTTAGTTGGCCCTATTGATAAAACTCAGACTGTCTACTCTTCTTTGTTCAAATAAAGGTGAATGAGAGAAGTTATTCTATTTGTGCCCTACTGTTGTTAGTAGAATGAACAAGACAGGGTAAAAGCCACAAGTGGAATTGTGCTAGTGTTTCCTCTGTAATTAACCCAATACTTAGGTAGCCTTTAAAGTGAAAGGAGCCCTACAAATGATGGAAACACACTGGAGGTAATTATGCGCTTTCAATAAATGCCTGAAAGCTCACAACTTCCTTTGGGAGATACAATCTCTAGAAAAGCTTGCATTGTCACTTCCACTCTATTTATTACTTTAACAAATTGTAGGTTCTACAAAGGAGTTTTGTTTCCAAAAAAATGCACATTAAATCAATCCTTTAATTCAAAGCCTGTGGGAACCATTTTGATTCCTTATTGTCTATTAACATTCTGTATTGAATTAATGTGCCAAAAATATTGCCACATTATCATGATATGTGGTCATATAATTCTGAAATTTCTATTGTGTACCCTTTAGGTCAGGGGTCAAGAAACTATAGCCTATAGGCCAAATCTAGCCTGTCACTTATTTTATAAATAAAATTTTATTGGAACACAGCCACATCTGATTAAAAACGGACCAAAGACTTTAACAGCTGCTTCAAAAGAAGATACACAGATGACAAACATATGAAAAGATGGCCCTGTATCGTATGTCATCAGGGAAATGCAATTTAGAACAACAGTTATATACCACTGCACACCTATTAGAATGGCCAAAATCCAGAACACTGACAACACCAAATGCTGGTGAGGATGTGGAACAGTAGGAGCTATCATTCTTTGCTGATGAGGATGAAAAATGGTACAGACACATTGGAAGTCATTTTGACAATTTCTTATAAAACTAAGCATACTCTTAACATACAGTCCAGCAATGGTACACTTTGGTATTTATGCAGAGGAGTTGGAAACTTAACTTCCACACAGAAACCTGCACCTGATTCTTTATTACAGCTTTGCTCATAATTGCCAAAACTTCGAAGCAACCAAGATGTTTTTTAGTAGGTGCGTGGATGAATAAACAGTGGCGTAGCTGAACAGTGGAATATTACTCAGCACTAAAAAGAAATGAGCCACTAAGCCACGAAAACACGTGGAGGAGCCTTAAATGCATATTACTACATGAAAGAAGACAACATAAAAAGGCTACATCTTGTATGATTCAACTATTTGACATCCCATAAAAGGCAAACTTACTGAGACATTAAAAGATCAGTGGCTGCCAGTGGTTGAGGTAAGGGAAGGATGACTAGGTAGAGCACAGAGAATTTTTCGGGTCTTAAAACTACTCTGTATGATACCATAATTTTAGAAACATGTGATTAGGTATTTGCTGAAAACACCAAGGGTGAACCTTAACGTAAACCATGGACTTTGGGTGATTATGATGTGTCAACATAAATTCATCAGTTTTAACAAATGTATCATTCAGTGGAGGGTGTTGATAATGGGGGAGCTTATGCATCTATAAGGGCATGGGGTATGTGGGAAATCTCTGTATCATGCTCTCAATTATGCTGTGAATGTAAAACTTCTCTAAAAAATTGTGTACTTTTAGGTTTAATGTTGGATTTTTATTTTTTATTTGTTTTTATTTTATATTAGAGTATAGTTGATAAACAATGATGTGTTAGTTACAGGTGTACAGCAGAGTGATTCAGTTATACCCATAGAAGTATCCATTCTTTTTCAAATTCTTTTCCCATTTAGGTTATTACAGAATATTGAGCCAAGTTCCCTTTGCTATACAGTGCTATACCGTAGGTCCTTGTTGCTTAGCTGTTTTAAATACAGTGGTGTGTACATGTCAATACCAAACTCCCAATCTAACCCTCCTGCGCTTTCCCCCTGGTAACCATACATTCGTTCTCTAAGTCTGTGAGTGTTTCTCTTTTGTAAATAAGTTCACTTGTATCATTTTTTTTTACATTCCACATATAAGAGATATCATATGATAAAATTGGCAATTGCAACCAATTTTTTATGCTCTCTTGAGAATACTTTCTCTCTCTCTCTCTCTCTACTCCTGTTTTAAAATAACATTTTATTAGTATGTCTTAAATTTGGCCTGCACTGAAATGTGCACTGTCTAGAGCTATGTAGTTTCACAGCATCATATGGTGTAACAATGTTGCCAATAGCAAAGCATTGAAATCAGTGAAGAGTCTTTGCTGTCAGTTCTGAATCTGCAAATAACTAACAGTGTAAACCTGGGCAACTTAGTTAACCTCTCTAAGCTTCAGCCTCAGTGCTCCTATGTTAGTATAACAAAAACCCAAAATCTTTGCTTTATTAAAACAGAGGCTTAGAAAGTTTTTTTTGGTCACTTTTTATCTAAGCACTTAGAACAATGGCTGACTTGAAATGGGAACTCAGTAGGGGTTGAAGGTGATATTTGAATGTATGTTAAAAACTTAGTACAGTATCCAAGCACATAATAAGAATACAATATTATTAGATATTGTTTATTTACTTAATATTTCCTATTCGTTCCTTTTTTTCTTTAGATTCTGTATCTTATATTTTAAATATATGAAAAAGTTTGTTCAAAAGATGCAATGTTAAAATTGAAGACACAGACCCAATATGGCTAGATGTATTCTTTATATAGGATTTTCTTTTTTTCAAGTACTTTTTTTCATTCTTTTAAGAGATTCCTCTAGTAATGCCATGCCTTTCTATATTTTTATAATCTAAAAAGTAGAAAGTGAGATCAGCCTGATGTGTAAGAAAAAATCATTTACATGGAACCAACTGTTGTTTGGAACCATGGCCTCGACCAATTTATAGCTATGTAACTTTAGACAGGTTCCTCCCTTATCTAACAAATTTGGTTTTTTCTCCATTGTTAAAGACCACCTTAAGAATTCATTATGAAAACACTTGAGATAATTTGTGTGAAAGTAGCCAGTTTGTTGAACAAAACAAAAGCAATACTTGTTAGAATTTTTTATTAAAATATTAATAATTATTCTAACTATTGTATTTTCCACAATTGTTTTAATTTTCATTACTGATGATTAAAATAATATTACTAGAAGGCTCTTATATATGCTTTAAAAAGACTGATATGGAAAGACTGATATGGAAAGAAAATCTGCTTTTAGCCTGACTGTACTCTACCAAATTTGTAAAATGTAGTCACCTGAAACTGTCTTCTGTGTCCTAGCACTCACTTGTTCAGTGTTCCTCACTGTTAAGTAGCTTTCAGCCAATGATGTGCTGGTATATGTTTGAAAACTGACTCTATGGAAAACAAAGAAGAAAATAACAGTGAAATAAAATAGGTTTCGATTGGTAATGTGTGTCTATTTCCATGGTATAAATACTTGACATCATTGAATGCGAAGTTGGAAAGAGATGCACACACAAGGTTTTACTTCATATAGGTTCCTGTGCACCGTTTTCAGGTCTAATATTCTACGATTCATTCAAGCAGTCTACCTGTACTTTCATTATCTCTATTGCTGCTATGAATTAGCAGAGAATTGCAGACTTTATATACTTTCTCTGGTGCTAGCTGACAACTTCCATAAATCATGGGTGGAACATAGGTCTCATCTTAAGAGCCAGTGCTGATTTATTGGTGGTAGGTGCTTGTGATCCTGTATTAAGAATGGTTCTGGGACTTCCCTGATGGCACAGTGGTTAAGAATCCGCCTGCCAGTGCAGGGGACATGGGTTCAATCCCTGGTCTGAGAAAATCCCACATGCTCCGGGGCAAATAAGCCTGTGCACCACAACTACTGAGCCTGTGCTCTAGTGCCTGCGAGCCACAACTACTGAGCCCATGCACCACAACTACTGAAGCCTGCTCACTCTAGGGCCCACATGCTGCAACTACTGAAGCCCGCATGCCTAGAGCCCATGCTCTGCAACAGGAGAAGCCACGGCCATGAGAAGCCCATGCACCTCAAGGAAGAGTAGCCCCCACTTGCCACAACTAGAGAAAGCCCGTGCGCAGCAACAAAGACCCAACGCAGCCAAAAAAAAAAAAAGAATGGTTCTGAGGACACATCCCAGCTCCATAAGAAAAAGAACTGTGACTACTTAGTGCTGTTTGTTATGACCATGAGAGGACAGCCTCTTGATCATTAACTGTAGCCTTGCATAAACAAACCTGTCCTCATGAGATGCCTTGAAGGTCTTTCCACCCTCCTCAGGCGTCACAAACATTTCAACTGATGGGGACTTCTGGAGACAATACTTCTGTTTTATTCTGAAACAAACACTGGAAATATTTGGAAATTTTAGGCTAAATAGGAAAGAAAGCAGAACCATAGCAGATAGGCCACCAGCCTCAGGCTTGTCAAGATCTATAATATGTGCAGGACTTCATGTAGCCCATTCTCTCCTTCAGTCATAGCAGCAGACATCGTTATGCTGCCTTATTCCATTAAAGATCATGTAGTATTGTTGGGGAAATATAATTAAAATCAAATTTCCTTTCAACCCAGAACACCTCTCCACAAAGGTAGAAGAGAAAGAAAACAATTCTATTATTGAATAAGCGTTAAACCACAGTGTGATGCACATCACAGGGAGTTCGTTAAGGAGACTGCAAAGACAGAATGAAATCTCACCCTTTTATGTAGCCAAGCCAATACAGCCCATTACATACCTGTTCTCAAGATAAACAACTAGTCCTCAAGGACGAGGACTTGACAGCCCATAGTTCATCCTGAATTCACTTGGTAACACTTGGTAATGGGATGAACATCTGTGTTAGATAATAGGCTTTATCCAAAGGAAACATAAGCTTCTCCAATCTTTATGACAGGAGGTAGTTTTGCAACTGGGAGCAAGGGATCTACTGAAGTTAGGCCCCTACAGTCTCACCAGAAACTGAGAAACAAGGGTACTATCTCCCGTAATGTTTAAACTTCAAGGAGGTGGCTGCCAGGTTTTGAGAAAAACATTCCTGGGCTTAAATCAGGAAAGAGACATATTTACCTTTTTGAAAAGCTTTATGTATGGTTCAAAGAGACAGAGAAAGGACTTACAGTTACACATTTTCTAAAGTAAATGCTATGAGAAAAGGAAGGAGGTAAAGTCTTCCCTCATTTTCAAGAGTAAGAGTTAAGCCTCCAGTATTATTTAACTTTTGTTTTATATTGGGGTATAGTTGATTTACAGTGTTGCATTAGTTTCAGATGTACAGCAGAGTGGTTCAGTTATACATACACATGCATCCATTCTTTTTCTTTTCCCATGTAGGTTATTACAGAATATTGAGTAGAGTTCCCTGTGCTATACAGTAGGTCCTTGTTGTTTTGCCCTTACAGTCTCACAGAAGTAGTATATCTTAAATGTGCTCAGGCACATGAATAACTTTATCTTAAGTAAAAGTGTGAGGTTATGAACAATGAAAATATTTTTCAAATGACCTGCCATAAATTAGATTTTCAGGAAACATTCTCTGAGATTTGCATGCAAGAATTTTATTGGGGAACGCTCTTGGAAACAGCGTCTGTGAGAAGTGAGGGAAGCAGAACTGAACTGAAGGGGAAGTAAATACAGCTCATGCAGTTGGATCACAGGCTTTAGCCAATCCCATAGGGAATTCTGGAGCTGAGACGGCTTTCAGAGTTGTCCCAAATGAGGCAAAGGGGCTGAGCCTTTGCATATGCCCTCTCCCACCCCCATGGATCAATCATTTGATGCAGACTGTGCCCAAGTAGAGGACACAACCTTGAGCAAGAGAGCTTCCTTAGGCTGAGGGCAATTTCAGGAGTGGCACTTGGCTGTCAGTTACTGAGCTCCAACAATTCAGCAAGCAAAGGGAGTGAATGCTTCAGTCCTGCATGAGGGACTGGCTGTTTCACCACAGTGTCCACTCTATGGCCTTATACATTTTTTAACTAGAATAGCAGAGTAAATAGTTATTCATCTCTCTGATAAGCACCAGAAATTTCCTTTTGGAAGAAGCAAGAGAAAAAATAGTTCTAAAAGATTCAGAAAGTGATTTTACAAATACAGTAGGAAATAAAGTATACAACTTAATTAACTAATTCAAATCTCATTTGTCAACTAAGTAGGATTTTTTTCTTTTGTTTTTGTTTTTAGTTAACACCTTTCTTCCTTCGACTCCATCATCAAATGTTAGTTCAGGAATTTTGGACTGTATGTTCCCCCTATTCCATCCTGTTCTGAGTTTGTGTTCTCTGGCATTAAGCATCAGTTAGCATAGATTTGCACTTATTTTTCTAGGAAACTCTAGCCATTCCTATTTATTTTCTTGCACAGGCTTATTTGCCTTTGGAAGCTGTTTAATCAACGACACAGTAATGACTGTAAGATGGCAACAACATTGATGAGGAGGAGGATGGTGACGTTAGATATGGAGGATTTACTAAGTATCAAGTATTGGACTAAGCAGTTTATACACATTATCTCATGACAATCCTTTAAGGTCCTTGTAATCCCCATTTTATAGATAAACTGAGACCTAAAAGCATTAAATAATATTATAGAGCTGGTAAATAGCAGAACAGACCTTGAATAAAGGTGGGTTGGCTCAAATATGCAGAGTCTGCTGGCTCAATTTGTATATTACCTCCTTACCTCTTAACCCACTTCATCACCACCACCCTCCCTCACCCCCAGCACTTTCACTTCCCCATCCCTTTCCATCTTCCTATACTACTATATTGGTAACTATCAGACTGAAGGCATACATCATGCAATGAAGTTGTCAAGCTTTGGACTCATAAATCTATGTTTGAAACATAATTCTGTTGTTTGGTAGCTGGTATACATAGGCAAATTATTTCACTTCTCTGAGCCTCAGTTTCTTCATCTGAAAAAATGGTGATAATAAAACCTAACTCATAAGAAGTAGCTATAAATTTTCTGGTACATGATGATACCCAATAAATAAATGATAGCTCTTGCTGTCAATGAAGATATTGACAATTATTTTGTAAAGATTAAGTAGCTGCATGGATACCACCAAAGTCTGAACCAGTGAGGAAGTGTACTCACATGGAAGTGATTTCCAGAATGAAGATGAGCAGGATATTAGGTCAGAATACTTAAAAGTGGTAGCAGCTGTGGAATTCAGAATCTACACAGCTGAACTATTAAAAAAAATCCAGAAGGATAATTTTTTTAAGAAGAGAAGAAATAATAGCATTCTACAGAAGGAAATTTTTATAACCGAATAAAGAACCTGAGCCCCCAAAGCTAAAATGCTTCTTTGATCTTTGGTGTTTGGAAGGATATTTAACAAAATGTTAAGTTCATTCCTTTTCAATGTATTTGTAGGAAATAATCATAACTATCAAATGATTTTCAAATCCTAAAGCATCAAACAGTTATTCGTAATATCAAAAAGAGAAACAAATTAAATGATTACTAATAACTATTAAATTATTTTATACTACTTTAAAGGAAATTATGCAATTATTAAATATGTAAGAACTATATCTAGAGAATGCATGTATTAAATTTAATAGTAGGATATAATATTATTTATAAATATATGAACATATACATGAGACATATATTTCTCCCACAAACATATATGAAAAAAATAAATGAAAATATTATCAGTGATTCTCTTTTCATGGTAGAACCACAGGCAATTTTTTCTTCCTGTGTGTATGTGTGATGTTCCAGATTTCCATAAGGAGCAAGACTTCATAAAGAAAAATAATCTTTATTTAGAAAGAATCTGCCCTACATTGATGTGCACTTGCCTCCTAAGCTCCTATTTTCCCTCCTAAGATCAGTTAATGTTTACGACTGTGGCACAAACGGATGCAAATGTTTACTTCCTAAACAGTAGGAAGGCATTTCAAGGCATTCACTAACGGTTGTAGGCGCTCTTACAGTTAGCTGGTTAAGATTTGTGCACCCATAAAAAAGTGTAGAGATTAAAGGAGAGGACTGAGAATGTATTCATAATTAGAGAGGGGACCACGATTGTGTTTGGGACATGATTAACTGGTAATCAGTAAAGAACAAACTGATTATTAGCTGTTCAATTGTTGTTGGTCTTAGGGGATTCCACTCAGTGGCCTAATTAAACTGAGCTTGAAGTCTTCACATCTCCATTCAGTGGCAATTTTATTATAATCAGTTCTTTGCCTGAGATTTGCCTTCCCCCTCTTTAATCATATGTTTTGCATTTGTGTAACACCTTCCTTGATTAGTTTCTGTACAGGATTAGCTCTTGATAACTGCATGGTCTATGAAAGCAAATGTCACATATAAGACAATATGGATATTAAGGTTTATTGTCAGTCTTGGAATTTTTCAAAAGGGAAAAACAAAAGACATGCACTTGTTTTAATTAAAATTACTTTCTTAGCTTTTCTGAACTGTTTATTTGTTTGGGTCTGAATATTTTGTACAGATAAGATTTCAGAAAAAAAAATGTATCTCAATGACTCCGAGAAATAGAAAAGTATTTTCCATTTTCAGTTCAAACTCAAGGGAATTTTTATTAATTGCATTATCCCCAGCATGTAGGTCACCCTCTAAGATAGCAGTAAGTCTCTGGCTCTAGGGTACTGCTTAGATTAGAAATGCTCTCAGTGCTTTGAAATATGCAGCACAGAGGCCCTAAATGTGTGTCTTTGTAGCTCAAAACAAAGTAGTGAGTTAACAGTTAGCCAATTAATTTGATCAGTGTTGAGAACTAAACTGTGACTGATTTGAATAATGCAGCCCTTCACATGAATTTTTGGTAACAAAGCATCGGGGTTGGCTATCTAATTCATTGATAACTCAACTTAGTTGCCAAATCTCAATTTCATATTGTCCAACATAAACTTAGGTAGCAAAAATTGGACTGAGTTCTAACATGTGGAAAGAGAATAATTTCATATTATGGCTTATAATAAGAGAGATAAACATGCCTGTTATAAACAAAATAATGCCATAATAATTTCTATGCCAGATCCTTAAAGTCACAAATTTATGATACAGCATTTCGCTTTCAAAATGTAATGTATCTTAATAATACTCTCTATAAGCTGATAAGTAAGCCAGTGTGGATAAAACTCAGAACCACTTTCAAAACAACTTTTATTTTTAAAATTTCCAGTACATCTGTAGAATTGCTCCATTAACAACAATAACTGCTATTTATTCAGTGCCTACTATAGTATACAATGTGTACTTTAAAACAGTTTAATTTGACTAGATTACAGTTTTATTCATGAACATTTTGGTAATAAATGAATTCTCATTTACCTGGAATATACTATTGTGAAAAATTGAAGGCATATAGCTAAAATTTATGCAAAGCGTTATATTTTCAATATAACATATTTGCACAAAACTGATGATGTTGATGGAAATAAGTGCACATTTGATGATTCAGAAGTGACTTCAATCTGCAGAATGTATGCTATCATTGTTGAAAAATATGAAAACAATTTTAGTTGTTTGTTGTAACAGGGTATTTTTTGGATTCTGAATCCACTGGAGTGTATAGTAATTAGTCTGGCAATAGGAGAAAACTATTTAATAAATTCTAAAATCAAAACGAATCTTAAGTGATATAATACATACTAGAAAAAGGCCATTATTTTCATGAAAATAGAGATTTTACCATTCTTGCTCATGTCTGTATTTCTAGCACTTGGTACGGTGATTGCAAAGAGTAGGCACTTGTGCAGTTTTTGTTGAATGAATAAATCAATGAATTGATACCGTGGAAGACAGAAACAAAACTTTAGAAGGATATGCAAACTAGTTTGAATTTTTTTCTCCCTACTTTGGATAAAACACTGGCTCCTAGCTGAAGGAATAGCCCTGCAGTCTCCTGCCTATATCCAGTCCCTTGGGAATTATTATTATTATTATTATTTTTTTACTTCCTGGTCCATTTCTCTAAGTCATCCTTCTATAGGCATCAGCCTTTGTCTTTGAAGCCAGCACCAATTCTTCCACTTGAGAACATGGATTTGAAAAGCAGAAGGTAAATTTTTTTAAAAAGCTATCCAAAACCCAATAAAATAATTTACATTTTAAAGGGAATTTCATTTACCAGCTGTTTGTATGTGAACCATTTACTTGAGTAACTTTTCTGAGTTCCAGCAAAATGATTAATTTCTTAATATTAAGTAACTTCTGGGATACTTAATCAAAAGTTATATTAAAGAACTACATATTGAAGATGCTAAGTAAGTAACTTTTACTAAAGAATTAGCTGTCATTATCATCATCCTAGATCTGGAACGCCGAGTTCCCATTTCCCATTGGTTTTTAAATTTTATGTTTTCCGAAGACGTTCACCAACAACCCTCCCCAGACACATACACAAATCTTTCCAGGAATATTTTTTTTTAATGAATTTTTTTTTCTATTCCCAATTGTGTAACATGAATGTAATACCAATAATCTTAATGGTAGTTTACACACTTCCTTGAACAATATTTTTATTTTGTCCCCAGTGTAATTGCACTATGTTTTACCTATGTTGATGAATTGTATTTTTATAGGTGCCTACTGAGTGTTTAATTCTTTTCAGTTTCTTCCAGTTATCTAAATCTGTGCAATGGACAGTATTTGAAACATCAAATATTGAATTGTTAGATATTGAAACTTGTTAAATACTATTATAGCTGATAATTTCTGTGGTAATATGTACTCTAATAAATATGTGCATAAGGAATGCCCAGTGCAACTTCTAGATGTGTCTAGATTTGAGACACCACATTTTGAGTGTATTCACCAAATATTGATACAACTAGGGGAAAAAGCACAGCTTAATAAGAACCTGAGATGCCTGTTTGGTACACTCTTTAGTTCTGAATCTTGGCATCTCAACTTAACTCAACATATAGGTTGTTGCTCTAGGATTATTTTATGTTTGATTTATCACCAACTACTTTGAAATGTTATACTACTTGACATACAAAGTAAAAACCTCACAACATTCTACGTGTTTTTAGCCCCCCTTCATTCTTTGTGCCAGTGTTTCACCTATTTTTCTATCTATGTTATAATTCCCAAAATACATTGCTATTACTCATGGTTTAAATAGTCAATTCCTTTACTTTTTTATGCTTTAATTTGTCTAATTGCTGTTGATCTGTCTACAAGTTGGCTTATCATTTTTTTATTCAGTGCACAGTCTTCTGTTAAGCATATCAAATATTTTTTTTAATTCAGATATTGTATTTTCCAGTTCTTTTATATGGAGTTTCCATTTCATACCTAGAACATTTCATCTCTTTACTACTCTATCTATATTTTCCTATAAAATATTAACATGTTTACATTTCTTTTCAAATTCTTATGTGCTAAATACAAAAATTGGATCATCTGGAGGTGTCTTTCTAATGACTGTTTTTCTTCTTGTTTATGGGTTACAGTTGCCTGCTATTTTCATGCATTATATATATTTTTTATCGTGTTCCAGACATTGTGCATAAAATAAAAATGGAGAGTTAAGTAAAATTTCATTTTGTTTTATTTTCCAGGGAGTGAGTAAGGTGAGTTTATCATTTAGATTTGTCTTTGAATGAAGCAGAGCTGAACCAAGACCAAAGCTTAGATCAGATTGAATTTACCTGTGATTTGTTCAGCCTAGAATCCCCACACCTCTGCCATTTGACTTTGTCCCTTTAAGCTGGGAATAGGTTGGATACACTGTTGTAGGTTATTTTGGTTCACCTGTGCTTTCAATTCTGTCAGTGCTCCAGAGCCCAAGCACTGCAGTGATAAGCAAAATATGTAGTTTCTCTGCTTTCTAGTCCTTTCCCATCGCCACTTTTTCTTCCAGCAAAATTAGGGGGAAGATAGAGGGAAAATTGTTGGGCTGAGAATTTTATTTTAATATTTGTACCTCTTTCTCCTTCCAATATATTGTCTAAAGATCAGTTGATTTTTTTCTTGTCACTGAAAAGTTTCTCTCTCTATGACAGGACTGTCCCTTCATCCATCCGTACTCAGACCATGTAGTGGATCACAGGTTTGAAAACTGCCATAGCTCTCAGCTTACTTTGAAAGTACTAGTTTCTCAATGGAATTCACCTTGAATCCTCTGCTTTTTG
The DNA here is from genome assembly GCF_949987535.1 of Balaenoptera acutorostrata. Lineage (NCBI taxonomy): Eukaryota > Metazoa > Chordata > Mammalia > Artiodactyla > Balaenopteridae > Balaenoptera > Balaenoptera acutorostrata. The sequence continues at coordinate 64,560,533 of NC_080070.1, forward strand.
ATAGTCTCATAGAATATATGGCTCTCATTTTATCTAGTATTTTTAGAAGTGTAGTTTTTTGCAATGTTCTATATATATTGATCTAGAATAGAGACCTAACTGAAATCAGTTTTCATATAATTTAAAATAGGAATGTAACTGTTGGATTTTCCAGGGGAGGAAGGGTCATTCTTTGACTGTGAGAACCAAGGTCCAAGGGTTAAGTACTTATGCTCCCTGAACTCTGACAGCAAGGCTGAGGTCACATGATAAAATGTTAGCCAGTTTATTCCCTGCTGGAGATTTTGAATCTGGGGAGAGTTTGAGGTAGAGAAGCAGAAGTACTTTTGGTATTTGTGGTAACATCCAGTGTCCACTGGCAGTGATATATCTTTGTTTCTGTAGGATAACCCCAGTAGTAAATCTGGGAGTTTAGCTTCTATAACTTCTACCCAATTCCCCAACCTAGTTTTCCCACATATACTACCGGTATGTTTTCTATTTTATTTAGACTAAGAGTTTTCTCTTTTGTATATATGTCTATTTGTTTTGATTTGAGTAACTCAAAATGCCTTTTCTGCTCTAATAATAGCAGTGTTTTTTTTAAAAAAAGACAAGTAAAAGAGTACATTTAAGTTGCATGTCAAGGGCTGGCATAGAATGAATGCTCTACAAACCTTATTTCCCTTGCTTCCTTTCCAGATATAAATGAAATTATTTGAGTTCTTTGGTATCTACCTCACAACTGGCCATGGTGTTGAATACATTAGCTCTCTCATACATGCTTGTTATATGAAAATGGATTACTGAGAATAATGTACTTCAATCTTATCTCTCCTTTAGCTAATAGATTTTTTTAACATCTTTATTGGAGTATAATTGCTTTACAATATTGTTTAGTTTCTGCTGTATAACAAAGTGAATAGGCTATACATATACATACAGCCCCATATCCCCTCTCTCTTGCGTATCCCTCCCACCCTCCCTATCCCACACCTACAGGTGGTCACAAAGCACAGAGCTAATTTCCCTGTGCTATGCGGCTGCTTCCCACTAGCTATCTATTTTACATTTGGTAGTGTCTATATGACAGTGCCACTCTTGCACTTCGTCCCAGCTTATGCTTCCCCCTCCCCGTGTCCTCAAGTCCATTCTCTACGTCTGTGTCTTTATTGCTGTCCTGCCCCTAAGTTCGTCAGAACCATTTTTTTTTTAAGATTCCATATACGTGTGTTAGCATACGGTATTTGTTTTTCTCTTTCTGACTTACTTCACTCTGTAGGACAGACTCTAGGTCCATCCACATCACTAAAAATAATTCAATTTCATTTCTTTTTATGGCTGAGTAATATTCCATTGTATATATGTGCCACATCTTCTTTCTCCATTCATCTGTTGATGGACACTTATGTTCCTTCCATGTCCTGGCTATTGTAAACAGTGCTGCAATGAACATTGTGGTAAATGGCTGTTTTTGAATTATGGTTTTCTCAGGGTATATGCCCTGTAGTCGGACTGCTGGGTCGTGTGGTAGTTCTATGTTTAGTATTTTAAGGATCCTCCATACTATTCTCCATAGTGGCTGTATCAGTTTACATTCCCACCAACAGTGCAAGAGGGTTCCCTTTTCTCCACACCCTCTCCAGCATTTATTACTTGTATATTTTTTGATGATGGCCATTCTGAGTGGTGTGAGGTGATACCTCATTCTAGTTTTGATTTGCATTTCTCTAATGATCAGTGATGTTGAGCATCCTTTCATGTGTTTGTTGGCAATATGTATATCTTCTCTGGAGAAACATCTATTTAGGTCTTCTGCCCATTTTTGGATTGGGTTGTTTGTTTTTTTGATATTGAGCTAAATGAGCTGCTTGTGTATTTTGGAGATTAATCCTTTGTCAGTTGCTTCGTTTGTAAATATTTTCTCCCATTCTGAGGGTTGTCTTTTCGTCTTGTTTATGGTGTCCTTTGCTGTGCAAAAACTTTTAAGTTTCATTGGGTCCCATTTGTTTGTTTTTATTTCCATTTCTGTAACGTGGGTCAAAAATGATCTTGCTGTGATTTATGTCATAGAGTGTTCTTCCTATGTTTTCCTCTAAGAGTTTTATAGTGTCTGGCCTTACATTTAGGTCTTTAATCCATTATGAGTTTTTGTGTATGGTTTTAGGGAGTGTTCTAGTTTCATTCTTTTACATGTAGCTGTCCAGTTTCCCCAGCACCACTTATTGAAGAGGCTGTCTTTTCTCCATTGTATATTCTTGCCTCCTTTATCAAATATAAGGTGACCGTATGTGCATGGGTTTATCTCTGGGCTTTCTATCCTGGTCCATTGATCTATATTTCTGTTTTTATGCCAGTAACGTACTGTCTTGATTACTGTAGCTTTGTAGTATAGTCTGAAGTCAGGGAGCCTGATTCCTCCAGCTCTGATTTTCTTTCTCAAGATTGCTTTGGCTATTCGTTCTCTTTTGTGTTTCCATACAAATCGTGAAATTTTTTGTTCTAGTTCTGTGAAAAATTCCATTGGTAGTTTGATAAGGATTGCACTGAATCTGTAGCTTGCTTTGAGTAGTATAGTCATTTTCACAATGTTGATTCTTCCAGTCCACGAACATGGTATATCTCTCCATCTGTTTGTATCGTCTTTACTTTCTTTCCTCAGTGTCTTATAGTTTTCTGCATGCAGGTCTTTTGTCTCCTTAGGTAGGTTTATTCCTAAGTATGTTATTCTTTATGTTGCAGTGGTAAATGGGAGTGTTTCCTTAATTTTTCTCTCAGATTTTTCATCATTAGTGTATAGGAATGCAAGAGATTTCTTTGTATTAACTTTGTATCCTGCTACTTTACCAAATTCATTGATTAGCTCTAGTATTTTTCTGGTAGCATCTTTAGGATTCTGTATGTATAGTGTCATGTCATCTGCAAACAGTGACAGTTTTACTTCTTCTTTTCCGACTTGGATTCCTTTTATTTCTTTTTCTTCTCTGATTGCTGTGGCTAAAACTTCCAAAACTATGTTGAATCATAGTGGTGAGAGTGGGCAACCTTGTCTTTCTCCTGATCTTACTGGAAATGGTTTCAGTTTTTCACCATTGAGAATGATGCTGGCTGTGGGTTTGTCATACATGGCCTTTATTATGTTGAGGTACATTCCCTCTATACCTACTTTCTGGAGGGTCTTTATCATAAATGGGTGTTGAACTTTGTCAGAAGCTTTTATTGCATCTATTGAGATGATCATATGGTTTTTATCGTTCAGTATGTTAATACGGTGTGTCACATTGATTGATTTGCATCTACTGAAGAATCCTTGCATTCCTGGGATAAATCCCACTTGATCATGGTGTATGATCCTTTTAATGTGCTGTTGGATTCTGTTTGCTAGTATTTTGTTGAGGATATTTGCATCAATGTTCATCAGTGATATTGGCCTGTAGTTTTCTTTTTTGTGACATCTTTGTCTGGTTTTGGTATCAGGGTGATGGTGGTGGGCTCGTAGAATGAGTTTGGGAGTATTCCTCCCTCTGCTATATTTTAGAACAGTTTGAGATGGATAGGTGTTAGCTCTTCTCTAAATGTTTGATAGAATATGCCTGTGAAGCCATCTCGTCCTGGGCTTTTGTTTGTTGGAAGATTTTTAATCACAGTTTCAATTTCAGTGCTTCAATGCTTTGTATTTTCTATTTCTTCCTTGTTCAGTCTCAGAAGGTTGTGCTTTTCTAAGAATTTTTCCATTTCTTTCAGGTAGTCCATTTTATTGGCAAATAGTTGCTTGTAGTCATCTCTCATGATCCTTTGTATTTCTGCAGTGTCAGTTATTACTTCTCCCTTTTCCTTTTTAATTCTGTTGATTTGAGTCTTTTCCGTTTTTTTCTTGATGAGTCTGGCTAATGGTTTATCAATTTTGTTTACCTTTTCATAGAACCAGCTTTTAGTTTTATTAATCCTTGCTATTGTTTCCTTAATTTTTAAAATTTATTTCTGATGGGATCTTTCTGATTTCTTTCCTTCTGCTACCTTTGGGTTTTTTCATTCTGCTTTCTCTAATTGCTTTAGGTTTAATGTTAGGTTGTTTTTTTTGAGATTTTTCTTCTTTTTTGAGGTAGGATTGTGTTACTATAAACTTCCCTCTTAGAACTGCTTTTGTTGCATCCCATAGGTGTGGGGTTGTTGTGTTTTCATTGTCATTTGTTTCTAGGTTTTTTTTGATTTCCTCTTTGATTTCTTCAGCGATTGCTTGGTTATTTAGTATTGTTTAGATTCCATGTGTTTGTATTTTTTACAGTATTTTTCCTATAATTGATATCTAGTCTCAGTAGTGTTTTGGTCAGAAAAAATACTTGAAATAATTTCAACTTTCTTAAATTTACCAAGGCTTGATTTGTGATGGAAGATATGATCTATCCTGGAGAATGTTCCATGAGCACTTGAGAAGAAGGTTGTATTCTGTTGTTTTTGGATGGAATGTCCCGTAAATATCAGTTAAGTCCATCTTGTCTAATGTGTCATTTAAAGCTTGTGTTTCCTTATTTATTTTCATTTTGGATGATCTGTCCATTGGTGAAAGTGGGGTGTTAAAGTCCCCTGCTATGATTTTGTTACTGTTGATTTCCCCTTTTATGGCTGTTAGAATTTGCCTTATGTATTGAGGTGCTCTTTTGTTGGGTGTGTAAATATTTACAACTGTTATATCTTCTTCTTGGATTGATCCCTTGACCATTATGTAGTGTCCTTCTTTGTCTCTTGTAATAGTCTTTATTTTAAAGTCTATTTTGTCTGATATGAGAATTGCTACTCCAGCTTTCTTTTGATTTCCATTTGCATGGAATATCTTTTTCCATGCCCTCACTTTCAGTCTGTATGTGTCCCTAGGTCTGAAGTGGGTCTCTTGTAGACAGCATATATATGGGTCTTGTTTTTGTATCCATTCAGCCAGTCTGTGTCTTTTGGTGGGGGCATTTGATCCATTTACATTTAAGGTGGTTATTGATATGTATGTTCCTATTACCATTAATTGTTTTGGGTTTGTTATTGTAGGTCTTTCCTTTCTCTGTTTCCTGCCTAGAGAAGTTCCTGTAGCATTTGTTGTAAAGCTGGTTTGGTGGTGCTGAATTCTCTTAGCTTTTGCTTGTCTGTAAAGGTTTTAATTTCTCCGTTGAATCTGAATGAGATCCTTGCTGGATAGAGTAATATTGGTTGTAGGTTTTTCCCTTTCATCACTTTAAATATGCCCTGCCATTCCCTTCTGGCTTGCAGAGCTTCTGCTGAAAGATCAGATGTTAACCTTATGGGGATTCCCTTGTATGTTATTTATTGCTTTTCCCTTGCTGCTTTTAGTATTTTTTCTTTGTATTTAATTTTTGATAGTTTGATTAACATGTCTTGGCGTGTTTTCCTTGGACTTATCCTGTATGGGACTCTCTGCGCTTCCTGGAGTTGATTGACTATTTCCTTTCCCATGTTAGGGAAGTTTTCAGCTATAATCTCTTCAAATATTTTCTCAGACCATTTCTTTTTCTCTTCTTCTGCTGGGACCCTTATAATTTGAATGTTGGTACGTTTAATGTTGTCCCACAGGTCTCTGAGACTTTCCTCAATTCTTTTCATTCTTTTTTCTTTATTCTTCTCTGCAGTAGTTATTTCCACTATTTTATCTTCCAAGTCATTTATCCGTTCTTCTGCCTCATTTATTCTGCTATTGATTCCTTCTAGAGAATTTTTAATTTCATTTATTGTTTTGTTCATCATTTGTTTGCTCTCTATTTCTTCTAGGTCCTTGTTTCTTGTATTTTCTCCATTCTATTTCCAAGATTTTTGATCATCTTTACTATCATTACTCGGAATTTTTTTTCCAGTAGACTGCCTATTTCCTCTTGATTTGTTTGGTCTTGTGGGTTTGCTCCTTCATCTGTTGTGTATTTCTCTGTCTCATTTTGCTTAACTTACTGTGTTTGGGGTCTTCTTTTCACAGGCTGCAGGTTAGTAGTTCCCGTTGTTTCTGGTGTCTGCCCCCAGTGGGTGAGGTTGGTTCAGTGGGTTATGTAGGCTTCCTGGTGGAGGGGACTGGTGCCTGTGTTCTGGTGGATGAGGCTGGATCTTGTCTTTCTGGTGGGAAGGGCCACGTCTGGTGGTGTATTTTGGGGTGTCTGTGAACTTATTATGATTTTAGGCAGCCTTTCTGCTAATGGGTGGGGTTGTGTTCCTGTATTGCTAGTTGTTGGGCATGGAACATCTAGCACTGGAGGTTGCTGATCTTTGGGTGGAGTTGGGTCTTAGCATTGAGATGGAGATCTCTGGGAGAGCTCTTGCCGATACATATTATGTGGGGCCATGAGGTCTCGGTGGTCCAATGTCCTGAACTTGGCTCTCCCACCTCAGAGGCTCAGGCCTGACACCAGCCCGGAACACAAGACCCTGTCAGCCACATGGCTCAGAACAAAAGGGAGAAAAAAGAGAAATAAAATAAAGTTATTAAAATATTTTTAGAAATTATTAAAATAAAAACAATTTAATTAATAAAAAAGAAAAAGGGAGCAACCAGACCAATAAATAAATGCACCAGTGATAACAAGTGCTAAAAACTGTACTAAAATACACATAAAAATCAGAAACTAGTCAGTCGCATATAGCAAACCCCAAGTCAACAGTTGCTCCCAAGGTCCATGGCCTGAATTTTGAGATGATTCATTGTCTATTCAGGTATTCCACAGATGCAGGGTACATCAAGTTGATTGTGGAGATTTAATCCGCTGCTCCTGAGGCTGCACGGAGAAATTTCCCTTTCTGTTTGTTCGCACAGCTCCTGGGGTTCAGCTTTGGATTTGGCCCCACCTCTGCATGTAGGTCGCCCTCTGGCATCTGTCCTTTGCCCAGACAGGAGGGGGTTAAAGGAGCAGCTGATTGGGGGGCTCTGGCTAACTTAGGCACGGGGGAGGGAGGGATACAGAATGTGGGGAGAGCCTGCGGCGGCAGGGACCAACCTGATGTTGCAGCAGCCTGAGGCGTGCCATGTGTATTCCTGGGGAAGTTGTCCCTAGATCACGGGACCCTGACAGTGACAGGCTGTAGAGGCTCCTGGGAGCGGAGGTATGGATAGTGACCTGTGCTTGCACACAGGTTTCTTGTTGGCTGCAGCAGCAGCCTTAGCATTTCATGCCCACCTCTGCTGTCTGCGCTGATAGCTGTGGCTCACGCCCATCTCTGAAGCTCATATCGGCGGTGTTCTGAATCTCCTCTCCTCGTGCACCCTGAAACAATGGTCTCTTGACTCTTACGCAGGTCCAGACTTTTTCCCGGACTCCCTCCCAGCTAGCTGTGGCGCCCTAGCCCCCTTCAGGATGTGTTCATGCAGCCAACCCCAGTCCTCTCCCTGGGATCTGACCTCTGAAGCCAGAGCCTCAGCTCCCAGCCCCCACCTACCCCGGTGGGTGAGCAGACAAGCCTCTCAGGCTGGTGAGTGCCAGTCAGCACTGATCCTCTGTGTGGGAATCTCTCCGCTTTGCTCTTTGCACGCCTGTTGCTGGGCTCTCCTCTGTGGCTCCGAAGTTTCCCCCCGCCCACCCTCCGTTTCCAGCAGTGAAGGGGCTCCCTAGTGTGTGGAAACTTTTCCTCCTTCACAGCTCCCTCCCAGAGGTGCAGGTCCTGTCCTTATTCTTTGGTCTGTTTTGACTTTTTTCTTTTGCCCTACCCAGGTACGTGGGGAGTTTCTTGTCTTTGGGGAAGTCTGAAGTCTTTCGTCAGCATTCAGTAGGTGTTTTGTAGGAGTTGTTCCACATGTAGATGTATTTTTCATATGTTTGTTGGGAGGAAGGTGATCTCCACGTCATACTCCTCTTCCATTTTGAAGGTCCTCTAGCTAATAGATTTTGTTCTACCACTTGATTTCAAATGACATCACACAGGTAAAATCTAGAACTGTTAGGAGTACATGATGTTAAAGACATGATAATATACAAAAATTACAGCAGTTGATTTATTTGTTTTCACCCATTTAAAATAACTTGGAATGGATTTATGAATCAGAGAACATTTCTTGGTCACTCATTTAAATGAGTAAAACAATGTCCCAAGAGTAGGAATTCTGTAGATATGTTTAAATTTATTGCTTTTGTAAAAAAAAAAAAGTTAAATTATTCATAATTTAAATTTTCACCAGATTTTTTATAAAGCAGTGTTTAATGAACAAATGACTTGTTGGTTATCTATTTTAAGTATAGCAGTGTGTACATGTCAATCCCAAACTTCTAATCTATCCTTCCTCCCCACCCTTCCCTGCTGGTAACCATAAATTCATTCTCTAAGTCTGTGAGTCTGCTTCTGTTTTGTAAATAAGTTCATTTGTATCTTTTTTTATATATATTCTACTTATAAGCAATATTATATTTGTCTTTCTCTGTCTGGCTTACTTCACTTAGTACAATAATCTCCAGGTCCATCCATGCTTCTGCAAATGGCATTATTTCATTCCTTTTAATGGCTGAGTAATATTCTATTGTATATATGTACCACATCTTCTTTATCCATTCATCTGTCAGTGGACATTTAGGTGTTTCCGTGTCTTGGCTATTGTAAACAGTGCTGCAATGAACATTGGGGTGCATGTATCCTATCAAACCATGTTTTTCTCTGGTTATATGTCCAGGAGTGGGATTGCTGGATCATATGGTAGCTCTATTTTTCATTTTTTAAGGAACCTCCATACTGTTCTCGATAGTGGCTGTACCAATTTACATTACCACCAACAGTGTAGGAGGGTTCCCTTCTCTCCACACTCCACCTCCTCTCCAGCATTTATTGTTTGTAGATTTTTTTTATATCTTTATTGGATTATAATTGCTTTACAATATTGTGTTAGTTTCTGCTGTACAACAAAGTGAATCAGCTATATGTATACATATATCCCCTCCCTCTTGAGCCTCCCTCCCTTTCTCCCCATCCCACCCCTGTAGGTCGTCACAAAGCACCCAGCTAATCTCCCTGTGCTATACAGCAGCTTCCCACTAGCTATCTGTTTTTACACATGGTAGTGCATATATGTTAATGCTACTCTCTCAATTTGGCCCAGCCTCGCCTTCCCCTGCTGTGTCCACAAGTCCATTCTCTATGTCTGTGTTTGTATTCCTGCCCTGCCAGTAGGTTCATCAGTACCATTTTTCTAGATTCCATATATATGCATTTTAATATATGGTATTTTTCTCTTTCTGATTTACTTCACTCTGTATGACAGACTCTAGGTCCATCCATATCACTACAGATGACTCAATTTCAGTCCTTCTTATGGCTGAGTAATATTCCACTATATATGTACCACGTCTTCTTTATCCATTCATCTGTCGATGGACATTTAGGTTGCTTCCATGTCCTGGCTATTGTAAATATTACTTCAGTGAACATCAGGGTACATGTATTTTTTTGAATTATGGTTTTCTCAGGGTATATGCCCAGTACTGGTATTGCTGGGTCTTATGGTAGTTCTATTTTTAGTTTTTTAAGTGACCTCCATACTGTTCTCCATAGTGGCTGTGTCAATTTACATTCCCACCAACAGTGCAGGAGGGTTCCCTTTTCTCCACACCCTCTCCAGCATGTATTGTTTGTAGATTTTTTTGATGATGGCCATTCTGACCCGTGTGAGGTGTTACCTCATTGTGGTTTTGACCTGCGTTTCTCTAATGATTAGCGATGTTGAGCATCTTTTCATGTGTCTCTTGGCCATCTGTATGTCTTCTTTGGAGAAATGTCTATTTAGGTCTTCTGCCCATTTTTGGATTGGGTTGTTTGTTTTTTGGATATTGAGCCACGTGAGCTGTATGTAGATTTTGGAGACTAATCCCTTGTCAGTCGCATTGTTTGCAAATATTTTCTCACATTCTGTGGGTTGTCTTTTCATTTTGTTTGTGGTTTCCTTTGCTGTGCAAAAGTTTTGAGTTTAATTAGGTCCCATTTGTTTATTTTTGTTTTTATTTCCATTACTCTAGGAGACAGATCAAAAAAGATACTGCTGTGATTTATGTCAAAGAGTGTTCTGCCTATGTTTTCCTTTAACAGTTTTATAGCATCTGGTCTTATATTTAGGTCTTTAATCCATTTTGAGTTTATTTTTGTGTATAGTGTTAAAGAATTTTCTAGTTTCATTTGTTTTACATGTAGCTGTCCAGTTTTCCCAGCACCATTTATTGAAGAGACTGTCTTTTCTCAATTAATGTAAAAAATAAAAATTTTAAAAAAGAACATATTACTTAGAGCTCTAGTCTTCATCATGAAGAGAAAATTCTCTCTCATATCATTCAGACTTTCCATTAATTTGTAGACTAATACCTAAAGGATTACTTTGCAATTCATTTTAGTCTAATCTACTACAATATCACGTATCAGATGGAATACTGTCTCAGTTTTCTAAGAATATTAGTGTGTACAGGTTCTTCTGCATTAATGAAAAAAATAAAGGAAAAAAAAGGAAACTACTTTCAAAAGATGTTGCCTTCAGAGTCTTAGTGATTTATTATACATAAGTAAAATAGATATTAAAGCTATTTTTCAGCCAGAGATGACAATGAGACTATACGTAGCTTTGTTTTACATTTTTTGTTATTTCCAAATTTGTGTTTGAATAAGTTTAGTTATTGTTCTCAGACCAAAACACACAAATGCAGAATATGTACAGCTATTGGTGTTGAGAGGAGAGTAGTATTCCATCATCACAGAGGTCCCTGAGAAACCATTTAAACAACTTTATTGATTTTTCTCTTGTTGGTGCATTTAGTTCAAATAACTCCCAAGGAGCACCTCTGTACTTGAACAGAATTCTTGACCACTAGTGAAGAAACTAACAATACATGAGTTCCTTTTCTTCCCTTTCTGATTATTCAGGTTAAAACTCATATTGAGGTTGCAATACAGAGGTAAAATATAAGAAATATGAAGAATTTTTAATAGACTTTATTTTTAGAGCACTTTTAAGTTCACAGCAAAATTGAGTGGAGAATACAGAGAGTCCCATATATAGGCATACCTAAGAGATATTGAGAGTTCTGTTCCAGACCACTGCAATAAAGCAAATAATGCAATAAAGTGAATCACATGAATTTTTTGGTTTCACAGTGTATATAAAAGTTATGTTTACACTCTCATGTAGTCTATTAAGTGTACAATATCATGTCTAAAAAATAATGTACATATCTTTATTTTAAAATATTTTATTGCTAAAAAGTGCTAACCATCATCTGAGCCGTTAGCAAATCACAATCTTTTTGCTGGTGGACTGTTTGAAATATTTCAATAATTATCAAAATGTGACATATTTGGTCACATTGACCAGGTGTGAGTAAATGCTATTGGACAAATGGCATTGATGGACTTGCTCGGCACAAGGTTTCCATAAACCGTCAATTTGTAAAAAGTGGAATACCTACAAAGTACAATAAAGTGAAGCACAATGAAATGAGGATGCCTGCCTGTATCCCCTGCCACCATACATGCACACCCTCCCTTATTTTTAATCTCTGGCACCAAAGTAGTACATTTGTTACAAAAGATGAACCTATTGACACATCATCATCAACCAGTGTTGATAGTTTAGAATAGGATTAAGTCTGTGTGTTGTGCCATGGGTTTATAATGGCATGTATCCACCATTATCATACAGAATAATTTCACTGCCTTTAAAGCTCCCTGTGCTCTGACTATTCATCCTTCCTTCCCACCCAGTCCCTGGCAACTACAGATCTTTTTACTATCTCCATAGTTTGTCTTTTCCAGAATGTCATGTAGTTGGAGTAAAACAGTGTATAGCTTTTTCAGATTGGCTTCTTTCACTTAGAGGGGAATAATTTTTCATTTATATTTTTTCTAAAGTGAACTCTTCATTCCTAATGACACTAAAATCATTATTTATTCTAATACATACACAAATATATCAATGACAACACCCAATATTATTATTAACAGTATGATTATGGAACTTTTTTCTGATTTGTTTTGATCTTCACGTATATCTCATAGGAATATGCAGTTGATTTATTGTTTTTTAAATTAAGTTAAAATAATACAGGTTTTTTCTTTTTGCTTTTGGATTTTGAGTCAGAGAAATTCAAACATGTATTTCTTTTTTGGTATGGTTTCACTTTTAATCCTTAAAACTTTGATCAATTTTTAATTTTTTTTGTATTGGTTTGAAGAATGGATTGAATTCATGTTTTTTCCTTATGTTTACCAACATATGAATATACACATCAATTTAGGGAAAACTGATATCTTAACAACCCATTAACACAGTGTATCTCTTCTTCTACTAGGTAGTTAATTCCTCTTTCATTATTTCATAATTTCTGATTTGTAGACCTTAAGTATCTTTTTGTATTTCATATATTAAATGATAATGAAAAGGGTGTTTTTAAATTTCAACTTCTGATGATTCATTAGTGGTATATAGAAATACAGTTTATTTTGATATATTGATCTTACTATCTGCAATATTGCTAAACTTGTATAATATTTCCAGGAGGTTTTTGTGGATTCTGTCAGATTTTCTACATATATGATCACATCATCTGCAAACAAAGATAGTTTTACTCCTTTCCTTACTTCTGAATGCTGTTTAGTTCTTTTTCTTCACACTGGCTAGAACCTCCAGTACAATGTTGAATAGATGTGGTGAGAGAAGATATCCTTGCCTTGTTCCTAATCTTAGGGATAAAGCATGTAATTTCTCACCATGAGATGAGATGTTAGCTGTAGGATTTTTATATATCCCCTTCATCAGAGTGAGATTTTTCTTTTTTTGATAGAGCTTTTATCAGAAATGAATATTGGATTTTATAAAAATTTTTTTCCTGACTATACTGAAATGATCATTTTTGGTTGTTTTTAAAATGGTTAATTGCATTGATTGATTTTGATTTTGAATTTTAAACCAAGTTTGCATTCCTATGAAAAACTCCTCTTGACATGTATTATCCTTTTTTTTTTCCTTAGAGATTGGAGTTTTATTTATTTATTTATTTATTTATTTATTTATTTATTTATTTATTTATTTTTGGCTGTGTTGGGTCTTCGTTTCTGTGTGAGGGCTTTCTCTAGTTGCGGCAAGCGGGGGCCACTCTTCATCGCTGTGCACGGGCCTCTCACTATCGTGGCCTCTCTTGTTGTGGAGCACAGGCTCCAGACGCGCAGGCTCGGTAGTTGTGGCTCACGGGCCTAGCTGCTCCGCAGCATGTGGGATCTTCCCAGACCAGGGTTTGAACCCGTGTCCCCTGCATTGGCAGGCAGATTCTCAACCACTGCACCACGAGGGAAGCCCTATTATCCTTTTTATATTGTATATTGTTGAATTCAATTTGCTAAAATTTTGTTTAGAACTTTGGCATCTACATTAATGAAGGTTATCAGTTGTAAGTTTTATTGTTTTGTAACTCCTTTCCCTAGTTTTACAATCAAGGTATTACTGCTTTATAGAATAAGTTGAGGAGCATTGCTTGCTTTTCAGTTTTCTGGAAGAGATTGTATAGAATTGATATTATTGCTTTTTTTTAACATCTTTATTGGAGTATAATTTCATTACAAAGGTGTGTTAGTTTCTGCTTTATAACAGAGTGAATCAGCTATACATATACATATATCCCCATATCTCCTCCCTCTTGCGTCTCCCTCCCACCCCTCTAGGTGGTCACAAAGCACTGAGCTGATCTCCCTGTGCTATGTGGCTGCTATTGCTTTTTTTTTTTTAAAACGTTTGGTAGTACTCACCCATAAAGTCAACAGGACTGGAATATTCTTTGTTAGTAGATTTATAACTACAAATTCAATTTCTTTAGTAGATATAGAACTATTCATGATAAGCTAATTTATTCTTGAGTGAACTTCCACAATTCCGTTTTCATAGGACCATTTTAATTTCATAAAACCTGTCAAATTTAAAGTTATCACCAGGTTTCTTTATTATCCTTGTAAATATCTATAGACCCTGTACTGATATCAACTACCTCAATCCTGATATTGGTAATTTGTTTCTTTTTTTACGATCAATTTGGCTAGAGGATTATCAATTTTTATTAATTTAATCTAAAAAACACTTTTAATTTCATTGAGTTTTCTGTATTTTTTTTCTATTTTCTTTTCCGTGGACTTCCACTTTTATTTTTATTATTTTATCCATTTTGCTTGCTTTGGGTTTATTTTATTTGTCTTTTTCCAGTTTCTTTAGTTGAGGTTGTTTATTTGAGAACTTTATTCTTTTCTCATATAGGCATTTAGTGCTGTAAATTCTGCCCCTTCCAATCCCATATACTGCTTTAGCAGTAAATCACAAGTTCTGATATATTGTGTTTTCATTGTCATTCAGTTCAAAATATTTTATTTCTGATGTCTTTTGTGACCCATGGATTATTTAGAATTTTTAAAATTTAGTTTCCACATGTTTCACAGTTTTCCCATTGTATTTTAGGACTAAATTTCTAATTAAATTCCATTATGGGAAGAGAACATTCTATGTATGATATGAATCCTTTTAAACTTACTGAAACTCATTTTATAACCCAGAATATGGTCTATCTTAATAAATGGTCTATCTTAACAATGTATATTCTGTTATTGTTGAATGGAGTGTTCTATAAATGTCCATTAGGTCATATTGGCTGAAAGTGTTTTCTATAATTTTACTGATTTACTCTGTCTACATTTTATATCAATTATTGAAGGGGGAATATTCTAATATTTGGCCATAATGGTGAATTTGTATATTTCTCCTGGCAGTTCTAACAGTTTTTATTCTAAGTATTTTGAAGTTTGGTTATTAAGGACATGAACACTTATTAACCTTATATTATTTTGATTAATTGTGTTGAACCTACCTTGTGTGACACTGAAGGTTTATTTTAGCTAATTATTAGCATGGTCTGTCCTTTTTTCTATCATTTCACTTTTAATGTATCTGCATCTTTATAAAATGCATTTCTTATAGGCATCATACAGTTGTAACTTTCTATTTTATCCAATCTGAAAAATCTCTTCCTTTTAATTAGAGTGTCTAAACCACAGTAGTTTAATATGATTATTGATATAGTTAGATTTTATTCTCTTACTATCTATTTTCTACTTATCCATCTGTTCTTTGTTCCCTTTTTCTGCCTTCTTTGGGATTTTTTTATGTTTGAATTTTATTTTCCTTACCATCTTATTAGTTCTCTTTGTTATTTTGGTAGTTGGTTTAGGGTTTAGTGAAAACATCTTTTAATGTATCACAATCTACCCTCAAGTGATATTATATCGCTCATGCATAGCCTAAGAATCTTGCAAAAATTTAGTGTTAGAGTAACTTTTTAACTATAGACTTTCATGTCTATCTCTTTTTTTCTTTCTTTCTTCTTCTTTTTTTTAACTGTTGGGGAAAAGCTTTGGAGTTGTGGTAAAGAATGAGTAGAACTTTGTAACTGCTTTTAGATTTGTTAGATTATTATTTCTTTTTGGAGCCAGCAGAAAGTTACCAAGTCATATTGCTTGGTTCTTCTGGTGCGAGAAATTTGGAAACAGATTCTTTAAAATGCTTCCAGAATATCATAAACCTTCTAGAAATACTACATGTGAGTTTCAGAGAATTCTACTAAGATCTTAAAATTTTATGTAAAGTGGAATGTATTCCAGGGTTTCCTGAGCCATTATTATACATTATTATTTACATGCAAGATTTAAATATTTGTGTGTTGAAAAGAAATATTCAGATTTCTAAACACATTGATTGCTCTATTCCATCTTAGAGAGTCTCAGTTAAGATTCTGTTATGTCCAGTGAACAAAGCTATTTATTTATTTATTTATCTAAGTGTTTCCAAAGTTTCTGTGGCTGTATTGCTATATACCTTCAGTCTGCCCTACCTAGAACTTTCATCTACCCTTCACTACTTTGTTTTCTGCCTTGGGAGGCTGACCAGTATGGGTTACAGCAACAGGTTTCATTGCCTTTCCATGAGGGTTTGCTTGTGCTAATAACAGGAAAGAGAAGGGGGACCTTCAAGATGGCGGACGAGTAAGACGTGGAGATCACCTTCCCCCAAAAAATACATCAAAAATACATCTACATGTGGAACAACTCCTACAGAACAGCTACTAAACGCTGGCAGAAGATCTCAGACTTCCCAAAAGGCAAGAAACTCCCCACGTACCTGGGTAGGGCAAAAGAAAAAAGAAAAAACAGACCAAAGAAAGGTCAGGACCTGCACCTCTGGGAGGGAGCTGTGAAGGAGGAAAAGTTTCCACACACTAGGAAGCCCCTTTACTGGCGAAGACAGAGCCTGGGCGTGGGGAAGCTTTGGAGCCACTGAGGAGAGCACAGCAACAGGGGTGCAGAGGGCAAAGCAGAGAGATTCCCACACAGAGGATAGGCGCCAACCAGCACTCACCAGCCTGAGAGGCTTGTCTGCTCACCCGCCAGGGCAGGTGGTGGCTGGGAGCTGAGGCTCAGGCTTCGGAGGTCAGATCCCAGGGAGAGGACTGGGGTTGGCTGCATGAACACATCCTGAAGGGGGCTAGGGCGCCACAGCTAGCTGGGAGGGAGTCCGGGAAAAAGTCTGGACCTGCCTAAGAGGCAAGAGAGCATTGTTTTGTGGTGCGCGAGGAGAGGGGATTCCTTCCCTGTCTGCCCACAGAAGGCAGAGAACTGCCTAAACGAGCTCTGGAGATGGGCGTGAGCCATGGCTATCAGCTTGGACACCAGAGATGGGCATGAAATGCTAACGCTGCTCCTGCAGCCACCAAAAATCCTGTGTGCAGGCACAGGTCACTATCCACACACCCACCCTGCCCTGGGAGCCTGTGCAGCCCACCACTGCCAGGGTCCCATGATGCAGGGGCAAATTCCCTGGGAGAATGCACCGCACGCCTGAGGGTTGCAACATCATGCCAGCCTCTGCTGCTGCAGGCTTGCCCCGCATTCCGTACCCCTCCCTCCCCCAGCCTGAGTGAGCAAGAGCCCCCTAATCAGCCACTGCTTTAAACCCCTCCTGTCAGGGCAGGGAACAGATGCCTGAGGGCAGCCTACGCACAGAGGTGGGGCCAAAACCAAAGCTGAACCCCAGGAGCTGTGCAAGCAAAGAAGAGAAAGGGAAATTTCTCTGTGCAGCCTCAGGAGCAGTGGATTAAATCCCCACAATCAACTTGATGTGCTTTGCATCTGTGGAATGCCTGAATAGACAACAAATCATCCCAAAATTGAGGCAGTGGACTTTAGGAGCAACTGTAGACGGGGTTTGCTGTCTGCAACTAATTTGTTTCTCATTTTTATGTTTATCTTAGTACAGTTTTTAGCGCTTGTTATCATTGGTGGATTTGTTTATTGGTTTGGTTGCTCTCTTTTTTTATTACCACTTTTTTATTTTTTATTTTAATAATTTATTTTTATTTTTATTTATTTATTTTTTCTTTCTTTTTTTCTCCCTTTTCTTCTGAGCTGTGTGGCTGACAGGGTCTTGTGCTCTGGACTGGTGTTAGGCCTGAGCATCTGAGGTGGGAGAGCCCAGTTCAGGACATTGGACCACCAGATACATCCTGGGTCCATGTAATATCAATCAGCAACAGCTCTCCCAGAGATCTCCGTCTCAATGCTAAGATCCAGCTCTAACCCACGGTCAGCAAGCTTCAGTGCTGGACGCCCCATGCCAAACAACTAGCAAGACAGGAACACAATCCCACCCATTAGCAGAGAGGCTGCCTAAAATCACACTAAGTTCACTGACACCCCAAAACACACCACTGGACACGGCCCTGCTCACCAGAGAGACAAGATCCAGCCCCATCCCCCAGAACACAGGCGCCAGTCCCCTCCACCAGGAAGGCTACACAAGCCAATGAACCAACCTCACCTACTGTGCGCAGACACGAAAAACAATGGGAACTACTACTTGCAGCCTGTGAAAAGGACACCCCAAACACAGTAAGTTAAAGAAAATGAGAAGACAGAGAAATATGCAGCAGATGAAGGAACAGGGTAAAAACCTACCAGACCAAACAACTGAAGAGGAATAGGCAGTCTAAGTGAAACAGAATTCAGAGTAATGATAGTAAAGATGATCCCAAATCTTGGAAATAGAATGGAGAAAATACAGAAACATTTAACAAGGTCCTAGAAGAACTGAAGAGCAAACAAACAATGATGAACAACACAATAAATGAAATTTAAAATTTTCTAGAAAGAATCAATAGCAGAATAACTGAGGCAGAAGAACGGATAAGTGACCTGGAAGAAAAAATAGTGGAAACAACTAATGCAGAACACAATAAAGAAAAAAAGAATGAAAAGAACTGAGGGGACAGTCTTGGAGACGTCTGGGACAACATTAAATGCACCAATATTCGAATTACAGGGGTCTCTGAAGAAGTAGAGAAAAAGAAAGGGTCTGAGAAAATACTTGAAGAGATTATAGTTGAAAACTTCCCTAACATGGGAAGAGAAATAGTCAATCAAGTCCAGGAAGCGGAGAGAGTCCCATACAGGATAAATCCAAGGAGAAGCACGCCAACACACATATTAATCAAACTATCAAAAATTAAATACAAAGAAAAAATACTAAAAGCAGCAAGGGAAAAGCAACAAAAAACATACAAGGGAATCCCCATAAGGTTAACAGCTGATGTTTCAGCAGAAACTCTGCAAGCCAGAAGGCAGTGGCAGGACATATTTAAAGTGATGAAAGGGAAAAACCTACAACCAAGATTACTCTACCCAGCAAGGATCTCATTCAGATTCAATGGAGAAATTAAAACCTTTACAGATACGCAAAAGTTAAGAGGATTCAGCACCACCAAATCAGCTTTACAACAAATGCTGAAGGAACTTCTCTAGATAGGAAACAAAAGAGAAGGAAAAGACATACAAAAACAAACCCAAAACAATTAAGAAAATAGTCATAGGAACATACATATCGATAATTACCTTAAATGTAAATGGACTAAATGCTCCCACCAGAAGACATAGACTGGCTGAATGGATACAAAAACAAGACCCATATATATGCTGTCTAAAAGAGACCCACTTCAGACCTAGGAACACATACAGACTGAAAGTGAGGGCATGGAAAAAGATATTCCATGCAAATGGAAATCAAAAGAAAGGTGGAGTAGCAATTCTCATATCAAACAAAATAGACTTTAAAATAAAGACTATTACAAGAGACAAAGAAGGACACTACATAATGATCAAGGGATCAATCCAAGAAGATATAACAACCTGCCAAGACTGAACCAGGAAGAAATAGAAAATATAAACAGACCAATCACAAGCACTGAAGTTGAAACTGTAATTAATAATCTTCCAACAAACAAAAGCCCAGGACCAGATGGCTTCACAGGCAAATTCTATCAAATATTTAGAGAAGAGCTAACACCTATCCTTCTCAAAATATTCCAAAATATATCAGAGGGAGGAACACTCCCAAACACATTCTACGAGGCCACCATCACCCTGATACCAAAACCAAAGATGTCACAAAAAAAGAATACTACAGGCCAATATCACTAATGAACATTGATGCAAAAATCCTCAACAAAATACTAGCAAACACAATCCAACAGCACATTAAAAGGATCATACACCATGATCAAGTGGGGTTTATCCCAGGAATGCAAGGATTCTTCAATATATGCAAATCAATCAATGTGATACACCATATTCACAAACTGAAGGATAAAAACCATATGATCATCTCAATAGATGCAGAAAAAGCTTTTGAAAAAATTCAACACCGATGTATGATAAAAACCCTCCAGAAAGTAGACATAGAGGAACTTAACATAATACAGGCCATATATGACAAACCCACAGCCAACACTGTTCTTAATGGCGAAAAATTGAAAACATTTCCTCTAAGATCAGGAACAAGACAAGGTTTCCCACTCTCACCACTGTTATTCAACATAGTTTTGGAAGATTTAGCCACAGCAATCAGAGAAGAAAAAGAAAGAAAAGGAATCCAAATTGGAAAAGAAGAAGTAATATTGTCAGAGTTTGCAGATGACATGATTCTACATATAGAGAATCCTAAAGATGCTACCAGAAAACTACTAGAGCTAATCAGTAACTTTGGTAAAGTACCAGGGGACAAAATTAATGCACAGAAATCTCTTGTGTTCCTATACACTAAAGACGAATAATCTTAATGAAAAATTAAGGAAACACCCCCATTTACCATTGCAACAAAAGAATAAAATACCTAGGAATAAACCTACCTAAGGAGGTAAAAGACCTGTATGCAGAAAAGTATAAGACACTGATGAAAGAAATTAAAGACCTTACAAACAGATGGAGACATATACCATGTTCTTGGATTGGAAGAATCAACATTGTGAAAATGACGATACTACTCAAAGCAATCTATAGATTCAGTGCAATCCCTTTCAAACTACCAATGACATTTTTCACAGAACTAGAACAAAAATCTCCACAATTTGTATGGAAACACAAAAGACCCTGAATAGCCAAAGGAATCTTGAGAAAGCAAAACTTAGCTGGGGGAATCAGTCTCCCTGACTTCAGACTATACTACAAAGCTACAGTAATCAAGACAGTATGGTATTGGCACAAAAACAGAAATATAGATCAATGGAACAGGACAGAAAGCCCAGAGATAAACCCACGCACACATGGTCACCTTATCATTGATAAAGGAGGCAAGAATATACAATGGATAAAAGACACCCTGTTCAATAGTGGTGCTGGTAAAACTGTACAGCAACATGTAAAACAATGAAATTAGAACACTCCCTAACGCCATGCACAAAAATAAACTCAAAATGGATTAAAGACCTAAAGGTAAGGCCAGACATTTTAAAACTCTTAGAGGAAAACATGGGAAGAACACTCTTGCCATAAATGACAGCAAGATCCTTTTTGACCCACCTCCCTGAGAAATGGAAATAAAAACAAAAATAAACAAATGGGACCTCATGAAACTTAAAAGCTTTTGCGCAGCAAATGAAACCATAAACAAGACGAAAAGACAACCCTCAGAATGCGAGAAAATATTTGCAAATGAAGCAACTGACAAAGGATTAATCCCCCAAATTTAGAAGCAGCTCATACAGCTCAATATCAAAAAAAACAAACAACCCAATACGAAAATGAGCAGAAGACCTAAATAGACATTTCTCCAGAGAAGATATACAGATTGCCAACAAACACATGAAAGGATGCTCAACATCATTAATCATTAGAGAAATGCAAATCAAAACTACAATGAGGTATCACCTCACAACCGTCAGAATGGCCATCATTAAAAATCTACAAACAGTAATTGCTGGAGAGAGTGTATAGGAAAGGGAACCCTCTTGCACTCTTGGTAGGAATGTAAATTGATACAGCCACTATGGAGAACAGTATGGAGGTTCCTTAAAAAACTAAAAATAGAACTACCATATGACCCCACAGTCCCACTACTGGGTAGATACCCTGAGAAAACAATAATTTAAAAAGAGTTCTGTACCACAGTGTTCATTGCAGCACTATTTACAATAGCCA
Organism: Balaenoptera acutorostrata; assembly: GCF_949987535.1. Taxonomy (NCBI): domain Eukaryota; kingdom Metazoa; phylum Chordata; class Mammalia; order Artiodactyla; family Balaenopteridae; genus Balaenoptera; species Balaenoptera acutorostrata. Next base: position 64,582,010 of record NC_080070.1, read on the forward strand.
GGACATGGAAGCAACCTAAATGTCCATCGACAGATGAATGGATGAAGAAGATGTGGCACATATACAGAATGGAATATTACTCAGCCATAAAAAGAAACGAAATTGGGTTATTTGTGTTAAGGTGGATAGATCTAGAGTCTGTCATACAGAGTGAAGTATGTCAGAAAGAGAAAAACAAATATATGCTAACATATATATGGAATCTAAAAAAAAAATTTTTTTTCTAGTGAACTTAGGGGCAAGACAGGAATAAAGATACGAATATAGAGAATGGACCTGAGGACACAGGGAGGGGGAAGGGTAAGCTGGGACGAAGTGAGAGAGTGGCATGCACATATATATACTACCAAATGTAAAATGGGTAGTTAGTGGGAAGCAGACACATAGCACAGGGAGATAAGCTAGGTGCTTTGTGACCACCTAGAGGAGTGGTATAGGGAGGGAGGGAAGGAGACGCAAGAGGGAGGGGATATGGGGATATATATGTTTACATATAACTGATTCACTTTGCTGTAAAGCAGAAACTAACACAACATTGTAAAGCAATTATACTCCAATAAAGATGTTAAAAAAAAAAGGAAGGGAAGAGGTTGAGCTATTCATTCCCCCAATTTCAACTCTACTTTCTCACCTCTATTTTTTTCCCCAGTGAAACATCAATTCTTTCAGAATTGTCTTCCATACATGACTCTCTCCTTCCCTGTTTGACCAGGTTCCCCTCTTCTTATCCCTTTAAGGTAGCCCTTTAAGTAGCCCTGGGTTACTCTCTTACCCTTTTTTGTTTCTTTAAAATCTGTCTATACTTTAGTAATAGTTAAGTTCTCTTGGAAATATCCTTCCTGCTGGAATTTTTTCTGTATTATTTTCAGACTAGCTATTAACATCTGTTAGAACCCTATTGTTCCAGAGTCTGTATGTTAACAAATCTTGAATGCTTTAAAGGGCCATGGATTATGATTCAGTGGGCATGGTAGATAGTTCTAAGAAAAACTGGTTTTGAAAACTTCATTGAATCACTTAATCACTCCAGGATTTAGTTTCTTTATTTGTATAATAAAGTCATCACATTAGGTGATTTCTAGAATTCTGTTAAACTCTAACACTCTCTGGCACCATTTTCTTAGCCACAACACAAAGTCCTTTATCAGGGCATTTATAAATTTATAACCTCTTATTTTTTCAATGGGAATTTTTATGCGTTTAGTTATGGGTAAGATAGAAGACTAAGCAAACTGAGGCCAACCTTTTATTTCTACTAAATAAATTTTTTAAGAAGAAAAACTATGTAGTTTTTTTTTAAGGCACTATTACATTATATTATATATAAAGCCTTACACATTAAATTTCAAGGTGCACCAAACCAAATGGATAAACATTGGTTTTAATTTATAAATAAGTTGTCATTAATTTTAGTGAATTAATTTTGTATATTTATGGTTCAGGAATTTCAGCTAGAGATGAGATTGGTATTGGAACTTTAGAAATCTATAAAATACATGCATATGTACATACATATGTATGTATGTATATATACACATACATACTTAACACCTAATTGAACAGGGATAACTATAATATTATTAATCAAATCAATTACACTTGGTTAATCTCTGCCCAGTTATGTTGAACACATGTATGTTATTGATATCAGTTAATAATTGTTCGTGAGTGTTTAACTGATTAAGGGCATTCTCATGTCTTCCACTTGAGATTATTTGTGAGACGATTTTCTATCTTTGTAATTATTATTTAACAGAAGTAGAGTATTAAAAAGATGATCAGAGCCCTCTTATACTGCTTGTAGTTAATTAAGTCTAGCTTCTTTAAAGCTCTGAGTGGTTTATGTATTACTTAAGTTTTCTCAAGGCCTAAAGACAAACTACTCTAGAATTATTAAACCAGCAGCATCAAAATTTGTAGTAAAGTAGATCATTGTAAAAGAACTATATAGTAAAAGGACTGTGATAAAGTCACAGAATCTTTACCAGTGTGGCTTGCTATAACTGACAAGTTGCTTTTGAATTATTATTTAAATTATGCTATTCTCTAATATAGTCACGTATACTGATTAAACACCATCTGGAAGTTTGGGATGGAAAGTAACTACCAATCTTCTTTATATTTTTTAATTAGCATTTAGTCTGAGTTATACTTATGACTTCATTTGTATTAAATATTTATAGATAACAGCTATTACTGAATATTTACAGCATTGGACATCATAAATTTGATTTCACAGGCAAAGGACAAAATTGCCTGTCCTTTCTTTGACACTGATACAACTTTAGATTGCTTTATGGGAAGGATATTAAGTATTTTTCTTGTCTCCCAACTAATAACTAATCCCAAAGTCATATTTGATCTTTTTATATTTTTATGTTTCCTTGTTCTGCTAAATTATCTTGTATATATCCTCTTTAATAGTGTTCTTGAGGAGCGGTATATTATATAGCACATAAGATCACATCCTTGGAAGTCAGATTCCTGGGTTCAAGCCCATCTCTGCGCCAACGATGAGTAGTTGGTAAATATCTCTATATTTCAATTTCCTTACTGCAAAATGGGAATAATAGGTTTGCTGTTAGAATACATACACATACAGATATACACAAATAAGCCAGTAACACTGCCTAACATACAGCAAGCACTATGTAGGTATTTGCTATTAAAAATACGTCCTTCTTTTATCATTCACTCATTTTCTTTTTCCTTTGACTCTGCCTTTTTGTTAATTTACTTAACCTTCTCTTCTGTACCTTTACTCACAGCTGTTTGACTCCATAGTTTATTCAGATTTTTATGAGAAAAATAATTTTTAATTCTAGCTGTGAATTTTTATTTCCTAAAATGAAATTTTTCCCTTCAGACTAAAATATAAGAACGTTCTAAGAAATCTAACATGCCTAAAATAACAAATGTGGATTATTGTTACCTATCATGTATTTATATACTCAGTTAATTTGTCCTTATTCTGTATAATCAAAATATCAAGACTTTGGCAAGTAGTGCACAAGTCTGTTAATGCAAATGGTTTGGCAGTCATCATTTTCTTAATTTTTGTCTAAAATTTTTTTCTTATCATGAGAAGAGCTTTATAAATCCAATTTTCTTGATTACTTGTTCTGTGTGTGTTACATAAGGAAATATATGCGGAAGTGTCTAGAAAACCATTGAGAACCTGTGCTCATGGGAGTCCTAGTCTGCACATTTGTTGGCGCTTGAATATTTATTGGTCCTCACTTTTTGAGCAGTGTTTATATTAGAAGTAATAAAACTACTTTGTGAAACTACTTTTTTTTTTACATTTACAGAAAGTTTATGTTATATACATATATGCATAAATGTATAGTATTTTATACTTATCTCTATGAATTAGTGACATTAAATGGGTTTTTAAAAAATTTCCAGCACACAACAATATTTTCTTCCATGGAAACCTATGCAGTGATGAAGTATGAATGAAGTGAGTGTCAATAACTTGAGGAAACACAGTCTTGAGGTGTCTGAATGTCATCTTCCAGTGCTGTGTACTTGCTCTGAGACACTGTACCAATGAGATTAAGGTAATTTTTAAAGATACTTAGATTCTCTTGGTGACCTTCTTCACAGCTCATCTGAATCTACCAAAACAGTGTCTCCTTTTCCTCTTAAAAAAATTATGAGTTTACGTGCTTTAGCTGGCTCTTGTGTTTCTGGATGGCAAAGCCTCCTGTCAGGATGGCATATTTATATTACTACTCTTTTGTATCTTGTTCAGATAGTCCTGGATCTGCTTTCATTGCTCAGTAATTCAATTAATCCTAATTGTTCTTGTTTTTAGTATCACTTCCTCCCATGGGAAGCTTCCTATTATAATAATATATTGGATGATTTAAATTTTTTCTTTTACTGTATACTAGGACCAATTTAAGGTATTTTATTGCAATACAAATTTCATACTTTTAAAGTTTTATGTACCTGAATATATATGTTTAATTTAATAGTGTAGGTGGGAGGGGAAAGGGGAATCAAGACAATTATACTGTTTTTCTCTGAAACCATTTTTCAGCAGACAGGGCCTTATGCATGAGCACATATACTTTCACTATATTGATTTAAAAATTAACAAAAACAAAAACTCAAGATAAACTAGAAACTGGGAAGCCAAAACTCCGTATTGCAGTTGTTCAAGGCACAAATTAGAGTGTGTTCTGTTTTTTTTTTTTTTTAGTCTTCAACTCCTTGGTTACTTTCTGCCTATCCATAACCAAGAATGCAGGACAAAGTTTTTATATGGAATTCACAAATTAGCCTCAGGTAGACCATTTGAAAATTAAAACATTACTTGCACCTCGACTAATGATGCAATAATTTGAGTGAAGATGAGAAACTGTATAGATTCCAGACAGTGATTCATAATTCATAGCCTGTTCTAAAGCTCTGTAGGACATTCCTCCAAAATATATATGATACTAGCACATCAGTTGTTTTAAAGGCTGAGAATGAAAGATTGGCCAGGTATTTTTTGATGTATGAAACTGAAAGATTTGGGAGCAGGATGTATAGAAGGGAATGGAAGCATAAGTACTACTTGGTGATGTCACAGCTGTATAAAAGGAGGGGAAACAAAGAATGAAAAAGGAGCATCTTTAAGATAATTAAAGGATACAAGCATATCTTTATTTTTTTATTTTTTATTTTTCCTAGAGGTGGGCTTTGAGGGCTTTTTTCTTAATCCTGATCATGGTAATAAATTCACAGACCAATAGTAGGCCTAGGTTCACACAAATGGGTAACTCTTTTGTTAATGTAGGAAAGTAGAAAACTTGCCATAGTGTTTAATTTTGTAAATTCCCATGTGTCTCTTTTCATTTTCATTTTATGCCTATTGTAGTGAATTATTGTTGGGTGAAAAGCATATTTGCTTTAAAAATACACTAAAATGGTTTCAGATGGTTATCATGTTTTTCCCTCATTGGAAATAAGAGAACAGATGCATATTTAACTGTTACACAAAAATTACAGGTTCCCAAACCAAAAATAGTTCCCTTAATATGTACATGTTATATCTTCATTACCATTTTTCCCTAAAACATTGAGACTGACAGCTGTTATTAACAGGTAGGTTGATGGGTATCTTTTTTCATTCAGTTGATGGGTATCTTTCTTCATTCAGCTGACAGACCTCCTGCTTTTTTTGAAAGAGTAAGATAAATCTCTATATTGGGAAACCAAAACATGAAATTTACCATATCTTTTATAATTCACACTTGAGCTTTGCGTAAATTTCCTTTTATATATTCATGTTATGTTTGAGTTGTCTGTGTGGCTCATGCTTATTCAATGTAAAAATCATTTATCTATATGGCAAAATGAAATGAAGAAAAAAAGAATTTATGCAAGTAATCTAGTCCCCCCCAATAAATCATTTCCTTAATTGATAAGGGGGGAAATTACTATATTAATTTGTTTACAAATAACAATCATATTAGCCTTAAAATAAATATTTCTGCCCATGTTATAATTTTTTTCTGGTGGGCTCAGCTTAAAAATAAAAATGAGTAAAAATGTTTTCTTAATATAAAAGAAAAGTAGGACTTAATTGTGGGAACTTGACTATAAGTTTCATGAAGGAAGGGGTTTGTTCTCATTTACTGCTAAATCCCTGTGCCCGGAATAGTGTCTAGCTCAGAGTAGTTGACAATCATTAATACATCACTGAGCTATTATCACTTAAAATTATTTTGTATCAGTTCTCTATCATATTGTGTTTATTTTATAGAGAGAGAATACGAGATATTTCCATATATAGACAAAATATATACTTATAGAGACAAAAATTATTCCATTTGGCTGTTAAAATCATATCCATATTTTTGTACCATTGATTCAATTGTGATTTATACTCAAATAAATTAATTGAGAATATTCTAAGTGGAGCTTATAATGTTGATTTTATCTGCCCTCCCATATCTTTCATTGAAGTGATATGTTTAAAATCACAGTAAAGTATGTTTTAAAGTTATGTTTAGCCATTATATGTTTAAAGTCATTTTATAAAAAGAGGCTTAGAATGGATTTTGTTTCTGAAACTCATAAAAACTTTTTAAAAACTTAAACAGTAGGAGTTTGTTACAATTCCCATACTTTCTTTTTCACATTCACAATATAAAAGTAACCAATGTAGGCTTCTTACTAAAAATATGAGAGGAAAATCCAATTTTTCAGTTGTTCTTTTTTTCCATTTCCCAAAATTATCAGTCTCATCTAAGTTTTCTTATAAAACATGCATGTCATGATTGAGTACAAGGTAGCTATTAATGAGCATAATAAATTAAAAACTCTCTTTTTTCAATTCTTTAGTTACTTTTTAATTAAAGGTTTATACACTCTATAAAGCACAATATCCATTACCCATTTGTTTTATTTTCAAATGTTAAATTTGTTTAATACTAGAATTCATTAATCATCAAAATTAATATTGAAAAATCCTTTTACAGTTTTGATTGTGTTGTATTTCTTGCAAGGTAAACAATTTGACAGTCTGATAAAATTATATTAAATTTAAAGGTCTAAACTTATATTTAAAGAAGTGGGGCCTGTTTCTTTAAATTAAATTTTCATGATTGTCACCTATATTGTTGTTTTTCATAGTTGTCCATAGTCCATTTTCTTGTCTTAACGTAAACAAGCTATTTTCTTTCATGAGCTATGTAATTTAGCCATAGCTTGAATTTTAATAAGGGAATATTATTTACTGTACTTGTCCTTGCAAATTTCCCAATGTTTTTCTCTGTCTTAGTAATTCTGTCTATGAATGGATCAAATTACCTTTGCCTTTCTGAAGATCTTGGAAATAAGTGTTGACTCAGGGCTGTGAGAACTTAGTGTTTACAAATTCAAAGTGATGCATGCCAGATTTTAAACAAGGAGCCCAATTTAGGATACTTTTTGAGAAAGTAAAATGAGTTGGAGTTCTGTACCTCTGAAGTTCTAGTACCTCTTTCAGGCTCCTGGGACATTCCTATATTTAAAGGAGCTGAAATACGCTAAATAGCACCCTTGTGGTTAATTCAAACCCCTAGTGAGAGAATAACAATTACATTCAACAACAACAATGTTACTGTGAAATATGTATCTGAACTTACCTCTTTCAGGCCTGGATGATGACTTTTTGCTTATAACAGATCATATTAGGAGAAAATTATAACCCAAATATTTGAATTAATAGTATATACGTTATAATTCCTGAAATGTAGGAGTCGAGAGAATATTTTCTAACCTGTAAGAAAAATGACACTGTTTCCATTAGGTTAAATGTTTGTCTTGAGAAGCAGAAAGGTTAGGACTTGACTGGAGATTATCAGAAGATAAGTGTTTCAGTTGGGTGGCCACCGGGTTCTCTCTGCTGCCCCTGGGGACTTCCCTTCTGCCAGTGAATAATCACACAAAGTTCAAGTCATTAAGTGAAAAGAATAAATTTACAGAATGATATAGATTTTCAGAGGTCTTAATTAAAATTCACAGAAATTTAGAAAATTGAGAAATGACCTCTCTTGACATTTCATCTACTGTGTTATTTGATTTGTGATTTAAATATGTGTTTCATTAGAAACACTGTATCTGAGAGAGAATTGGAGTGGATGCCCTCTGGTTGTGAGGTGATTTGGCACTTTTCAGAGGGAGGGAAATGAAAGGTTATTGATTAAAGGGCTCTGGCCTCTTTGAAAGCTTCTCTTCCCTCATGATGCCTCCCAGGAGGTTATGAGTCGCTCAGACCACCAAGATCAGAGACAGCAGGAAACACATGTTCCCGTCCTAGGAGTTAGCACATCTCCGATATACCATAGCTATTTTGTCTAGTTTTCTGTAAGTAGCACATCTAGTCCTAAGCGAATTTCCTAAGTCAAAGATGGACAGAAGGTTAACACTGAGGAACTGAGTATAAAAGCTAATGAGTAAACTAGTATAGGAATCAGAGCTTTCTGTCTTTAGGTCTTCAAGTCTCTGACAGCTGTTCTTTGCTTATAAAGGTGGTACTTCTGACATCACACCAGAAGTGTCCAGATTGACTTCCAAACCAAGATGGAACCCATGTCTTTTTTTTTTTTTTTTTTAGGAACGTTTTGTTTACTAGTTCATCAAGGTATCTGGGATAAATATTTCTAGTGTAACTACTTAGTAAAGGGATACAAACAAACACTGATGAGTTAGGTTAATGAGCCCCTTAGCTACAAACACTTAAAATGGAACATGTTTCATTAATACAGGGTTAAGATTCTAGAAACATTTATTTTTTTTTACAGTGTCTTACACTATTCTTTGAAACTGAGGCTGCTCTTTGAAGCATGCTCTGTAATGGTGGCATTTTGGATCAATAATATTCCATCTCATAGAAAAGGGCAAATATGGTGATCTGTTCCCATGGGGAAAGATTACTTTGGGGTTTAAATTTGCTGCTTGATTTTACCTTCTTTTTCCCAACAGAACTACCTTAAGTCGTGACTCAGGATCTCCCTGCTAGTGCTTTTTAAAATCTGACAAAGTTCTGGCTCATAAGCTCAGCAGGTTTTTACAAGTTAGAGGTCAACAGATACACATGGAGATGCACACAATGAGAACTCACCCTCATGTACAGTAGTGATACAATCCTTTTCTCCTACTTCTGCCAAAGTTGCAGAAAGCAAGATTCTATTCTCTAAATACTTTGAGCCAAACTGTGTTTTGGGGTGGGCTGAATAATTAGGAGTAAAACAGAAGCACAGTAGCCTGACAAATTTTTGCTGAAGTCAAGCCACAAACAGTCAGTTCAATCTCAGCTTCAATCTTATAGGAATATAAATCTATTAGTGATATTCTTCCCTCTAGAAATATAGTTTAAACATGCAGTGTAAAGCAAGGAGCTTTATTTTAAATCTTTAGTCCTGATCACTGGAGAGGATCTGTCTAAAACCTTTCTTTGTCTTACGAGCAACTACCAGAAGGCATATAGAGTTCAGGTTCCTGAGAGCATTTTTGTGGAAAGAGTCACTTGTGGAGATACAAGTCATTTCTCTTTTTTAAAAAAATATTTATTTATTATTTATCTATTTTGGCTGCACCGGGTCTTAGTTGTGGCATGTGGGATCTTCATTGCAGTGTGCAGGCTTCTTAAGTTGCGGCATGTGGACTCTTAGTTGCTGTATGCATGCGGGATCTAGTTCCCTTACCAGGGATCGAACCCACGCCCCCTGCATTGGGAGTGAGGAGTTTTACCCCCTGGACCACCAGGGAAGTCCCACAAGTCATTTCATTTAGGAAGAAAATTGAAATTGGGCCCCAAATTTTCTATGAAATATATTTCTCATTAAAGGAAAAACCTAGTCAAGGAAAGCCTTTACTGATCACTTATGAAAACATGTATTAGGAAAATTTAATAATTCAATTTTACATCAAGAGGAAGACACTTCATCTCTCATGTGTTTATAAACATTTACATTAGGGGACACGTGAGGTATCATTTGAGAATTTCCCTTCTATTATTGCTTAAGGTTTAGGCAGACAGACATAAATTACTGGTCCTTTTTCATTGAAGCTTATACATTATTGGGCAAAAGAAGAGAGGCATAGCTGGAGGAAGATTAGGCTCTAAAGACTACAGTGAATAGACCATGTGTTAAACTGTGTAAAATATTTATCAGATTTTTTACTTTATAAGCATATACAGATAATCTGTATGATCTAAAACTCTGTACTTTGCTGTTATTGTTAACAGAATCCACTCAACTAGATCATAATCCCAAATATTCAAACTCAGAATTTTACTATTTTGAATGCAAATGAAATTAGCCCAATTTTTCTCTGGTTGCAATGTCTAGCATAATAGGCACAAAATAGATGTTTAATAATTTTTCTCGTTGATGATTAGAGTGCAGTTTTGTTTATCTTAGAGGTATATACCTCATACTAAATTCTGATTAAAGATACATTTATAGTTAATATGAAACATTGTAGGAAGAATTCATTTTAAAAAATCTTTATTTGTTGGTTCCAGCGTTAAACAAGTTAAGCAACTCTCTTGACCTCAGTTTTTTGTATCTAAAATAACCTCTTCTGCTGCAGTTATTCTCTGGAAAATGTGAAATTTCTTGATGGTTTTCACCTTTTCAATCAACAATAAAAACATTTTTTTCTCATTTTAAAAGTAAAAGAAAAGGAAGAATCACTAGGAAAAATGTTAATAATGATAAGAAGAATGCTGCTTGGATTATTATGTACCTTTAATAATTTCACAACAGTTAAAAGCCTTTGAGTTATAATTCCAATTTTTAAAAATTAAACCAAAATGGTCAATAGTAGCCACAAATGGAATGCTGTTAAATTTTTTTGGCAGTGGGAACAAATTTGTAAGATTTCTATTCATTTCACTATTATATAAATTAGCTAAAATTTGAAGTATTATCATTTTTAACTGGAGAGTCCCTTACTGAATCTTGTTCCTCTTCTCTTTTACAGAAGACAGTATCCTAAATAGACTCAGTATATGCTTTACTTAAAAAACTCCCCATGGATCCAGTGCATCCTAATAATGTCTTTGTCTGTGGAAAAACTAATTCGCAAAAGGTAGATGACTAACCCAGAAGTAGATGGCTTTCAAAGATATTGCATCAGGAATGGCTGATTACATAGATTAACTTTTTTATTTATCTTAGAATCCATAGAATAGTTTCTGAAGAATCATAGGCAGGGCTACTTCCTTAACTTCTTGAGAGAACAAAGTGAATTCTTTTTTTGATTCCCGGCAACATCATTGATATAAAATGTCATTACTACTAATTGGAATAAATTCTTACCTTCCTGATTCTAAGTTAGTGCTGCTCAAGATTTCTTTCTGCTAATGTGGCAAGAGTAGCCTCACTTCCATCTATTAATGTCATCTCTTGTGTGCCTGCAAAATTTGCCAGAACTGATTAGAGCAGATATTAAATGATAATTGGACATTTAGTGCTCGTCAAACAGAAAGTGACAGATGGGGCACTAATTAAATTATAGTTCTGACATTATTCACAATGGTTTATGACTCTTCAGTGATGACCTTCATGCATCTCTTCTTCATATTTTTTTCCCCTTTGGTGGGGAAAGAAGGATAGGAGGTTGATTGATAGAAAGGAAAACTCTCTCTTTAAAACAGCACCAAGCAAAACCTGGAGATGTTTAAAATACCTAATTTTTAAAGCTATGTATCAAGATAAAACATTGGTCTTTGGTAAAATGAATAATCATAAAACAAAAGGAAAACTTATTATGAAGCTAATGATCTGGGAAGAAAATATCTACATATTCCTAAAAAATATACAAAGACAGATTATAATGACCCTATTTATGGAAAGGGTAAAGATCTTTGTTCTGATTTGAATAAAGAAAAAATATAATTCTGATATCAGAAATGAGGATGCAGTGCTTTTTTATTAATGCCTTTTTTATTTGGTAACTCAAGCTTGCATTACTAGTTATCTCCACCAGCTAAATAAAGAAATTTTTTGAAAAGAAAGAGGTGGGGAGAGGAATTAAAAGAAATTCTAAGCCACAGTTGCTGAACCAGAACTGCATTTTCCTTTTCAATTAAAAGAGAAAACACAGTGTTGATTACTTTCTAACTTTAGTTCCTTCAATTTTACTCCAGTGTTTAGTAGTCTTAAAAAATATATATAAGAGTAAAAATCTCAAAGGCTTTGATGCTTAGCTTTCGTTTCCAACAGTGAACAACCCTGTATCCAATGATTGACCACAGTTTAAAATGTTAAATAAATCATTTTGTGTCGTATCTCTTTCTCATACATTTCTAGGAACTTTTTCTGTTGCCATATATGCACAGCTTTAGTTACTATTAATGATGAAGCAGGTCTGATGACTAATTAGAACATTCTCCCCCAACCCGCCCCCCACCCCAGTCCCTTTCCACACTATAAGATGAGTAACATATAGGATTAGGGAAGATCATTTGTTTTGACTGATGTGATCTCTTCAATATACAAAGATATAGAAAAGAAAGTGAAAGAAAGTACAATTTATTTAGATAATTTTACCTAAGTATGTTTTGGAGTTTAGCCTTGATAACCAACTGGCAAATTCAATATAAAAGACTAAATGGAATAGACATAGAGACAGGGTTCTAGTCTGCCTGGCTATCCATGGGAATTTAGAGAATTTTCTTTACCCTATAAAGCCTTAATTTCTTCATTGGTAAAGTAACATGGCTTTAGGAAATGTTTTATAAGTTCTTTCATACTTTCAAAAGTCTTGTATTTGTTGTGGATGACTTTTAAGTTTCAAGTCAATAGAATCAATAAATGTCAATAGCAGTTTATTTTTAAAGAAATTTTGATATGCTGTATTGCCGATAGCATAATAGTTTCTGTATTACTCAAAGAAATGCAAATGTGTTCACTAATACAACTGAAGAACAGTGTTTAGAAAATGTTCTGGTTAATAGCAGGCTATTCAGCTATTCAAAACCTTTACAGTGTTTCTTGTTTTCATGTTTGTTGTTCAATAACAAAAGGCTAAATATGCAGACTGCAGTTGTGGATGGTGGAAATGTTTTTGTGTGTTTATATAGGCCTTTTTATTTTATTAAGCATTCTTTCACTGCTAAGGTATTTCTCTATAGCTTTCTGAATATAAGCAATATAACATCCTTTGCTCTCCTGTTCTGATAACTCCATTGAAGTAGAAGATGAGGTAATTTGGCTATAACGTATTCTTGACCAATTTAGAGATTATGGTTTTCTTTATCCTTTCCTAAGGGCACACAAATACAGAATTTTGTATGTGTATGTATGTATGTATTAACATTTTGTCAGGGAAAAACAATATATTCTCTGATCTATGATTTCTAGAATTTTCTTATTTTCTCCTTGCAAATCAGGACATTTAAACTTATCCCATCTTCTCTCACCTTTCTGTTTTCCATGATATGTGAGAAAACACCATCACTAAGAGTGTTTCTGTGGTTCTACCTGAAAGTTATCTCAGTATCTTAATGTCAATATGGAGACTTGGGTTAAATTAACATGCTAGGTACTTTCATTCCATTGTTCCACTTACTGTGGCTTCGTCTCCCCTATAAACAGTACATTTTCATTCTCCATTGAATAAAACATGAAAATAAGATCATAGTCACCTAGTGTCCAGTTTTCTATTTCTTTAAAAATTTGTAACAGTGTATCTGCTTTTAATAGTATCAGTATTCTTTTCTTCCTTTTGCCTTTTACTCTAAGCATTACTGAGAAGGCATTTTGTTGTTCTCATCATGTTTCATAAAACTCACTTATTTTGCTTATTAGCTTACCAAGTACAGACCTGTGTGCTTTGAACTAATCCGGAGCTAGGGTGGTACTCTGAAGAAATTCTAAACCTTAGGCATGCCAAATCTTTGTTTTCACCTACAACAGCATTTGGTAAAGAGCTGAGCTGCTGAAGGCTTAGGATATAGCTATGATTAGCTTGTTATTTTAAATTATGCTAATTATAGAATATTAAAATTTTAACATTATGTATTTAGCTCATTGGAATTATAAACTTCAATGAATAATTTAAATGTCAATAGTTTGCATTATGAGATTTTCATTTATTGAATATGTTCTTCAATCTCCAAAAGACTTAAGGAACAAAGAATTGAGATACTATCAGTGAAGCCAGAAGTATTAATAACCTCCTCTGGATAATTAAATGTTCTAGTTAATATATGTTCAAGTTAGAAGGAATTATAGAAATTATTTAATCCAACATATGCAATTTGAGGAGACTGATGACCAAAACATGATGGGACTTTTCAGTTGTCACAATCAGTTAATGGTAGACCTGGTTTAAGAGTCTTATAACTGGCTAAATCTTTTGACTATCAGTATAGCAATCTTTAAATGTTCTTAAGTGATACAAGTAACTTACATACTCAAGACCAAGGGTGGCAAGTTTTCTGTAAGAAGCCAGATAGTAAATAGTTTTGGCTTTCCAGACCATATGGCCTCTGTTGTAACTGCTCGACTCTGCAGCCATAGATGATATGTAAATAAATGAGCATGACTGGGTTCCAGTGAAAGTGTATTTATAAAAACAGGTGACTGGCTGGGTTTGGTGAGTGAGCTGTAGTTGGCCAACTCCTGATCTAGACAATTTTAAAGAAATTTAATATTTTAAAAAATCCTAAGCTATACCCTTAAAGTGGTTAAAAGCATAAATTTTGTTATATATATGGACCCATAATAAACACAACAAAGCAAAACAAAAATCCGAAGCAGATCACTTTATATTTCACTTATCCTTTTTGTAACAGAGAGTTGAATAATTGGGTACCTACAAGTAAAATATTAGTGAACAATGGCCAACATATAGTTTGCATTAATAAAATTATTTGTGGAATGTTTGGAATATGATAATGAGAAGTCAAGAGAAACCAAATGATTATAGTAGAGATTTTGGGAGAATATCACTTAGAAATCAGCACTCTGTGCCATGAGAACCCTGTAATTAGTCACATATCTGTTTTAGCAAGATAGAGCTGAATGAGAAAATATATCCATCTAAGAGCTTTATGTTAATATATAGTCTGGTTTACACAGTTCAAAATAAAATACCTGTAATAGTTATCATAGAGGTATTTTTGGTGGAAAAGAAATAAGATCCTTAAAGAAAACAAGTATTTTCCCTCGTTTTTCTTATTTCTTATGAAAAGCCTCCAAAAGATTTTTTTTTTTACGTGAACCCAACCAGACGGTTTCTTAAATTAATCGCACTCATTTGACTTTTATTCTTTCTCTCCCAACACCCTTTACAATTTGATGAGAGCTGGTTAGACATAAATTCTAACTTCTATGTTTTTCTATATAAAATCATAATCTTCCACAAGTCAAATGATATGATAGCCAACCTAGGATGACAAGTAGAGTCTACTGAGAGCATCCAGCTGACTCTGATATCCATCTTAGATGATTAGTCTAGACAAAGGTAGATTGAGTCAAAGAGGTAAATTTTGGTAAATTTTGTCATTTCTTAATATTTCTTTCTACATCTTTACTGAGGTACAATTGACATATGATAAACTATATGTATTTAAAGTGTATAACTAGTTTCAACATATATGTAAACATATATATATATATATATATATATATATATATATATATATATATATATGTCATGAAACCATCACCATAATTAAGATAATGAAAATATCCATCATCTCCAAAATTTTCTTTGTGTTATTCTGGATGCCTCCCTCCTGCCCCTTCCTGCTCCCCTTTCATCCCATTCATAGGGAACTACTGGTGCAGTTTATGTCACTATAGATTAATTTGCATTATATAGAATTTTGTATAAATGGACTTACACTGTATGTACTGTTTTTTGTGGGTTTTTTTAAACATCTTTATTGGAGTATAATTGCTTTACAATGGTGTGTTAGTTTCTGCTTTATAACAAAGTGAATCAGCTATACATATAAATATGCCCCCGTATCTCTTCCCTCTTGCGTCTCCCTCCCACCCCTCTAGGTGGTCACAAAGCACTGAGCTGATTGCCCTGTGCTATGCGGCTGCTTCCCACTAGCTATCTATTTTACATTTGGTAGTATTTATTAAGTCCATGCCACTCTCTCACTTCATCCCAGCTTACCCTTCCCCCTCCCTGTGTCCACAAGTCTATTCTCTACGTCTGCAACTTTATTACTGTCCTGCCCCTAGGTTCTTCATAACCATTTTTTTTTTTTTAGATTCCATATATATGTGTTAGCATACGGTATTTGTTTTTCTCTTTCTGACTTACTTCACTGTATGACAGACTCTAGGTCCATCCACCTCACTACAAATAACTCAATTTCGTTTCTTTTTATGGCTGAGTAATATTCCATTGTACATATGTGCCACATCTTCTTTATCCATTCATCTGTCGATGGACACTTAGGTTGCTTCCATGTATGTACTGTTTTTGACTGGCCCTTTAAACAAGTCATAATTATCTTGAGATTAATCCATGCTATTAGGTGTAGCAATAATTTGTTCATTTTTATTGCTCAGTTTTACTCTATATCTATTCCACAAGTTGTTTATCCATGCACCTATTTATAAATATTTTTTCTACATTTTGGCAATTATAAATAAAACTGCTATGAATATTTATGTACAAGTGTTGGTGTGAACATATACTTCATTTTTCATGGATAAATTCCAAGGAGTGAACGGACTAAGTCATATACTATGACCTATATTAGGTAAATTTTGCCTTCTCCTAATATTTTTGACTCAAGTTACTCAATAAAGAAAGGAAATCCCAGGAGTTCCAACTCACCAGTTTAAAAGTACATTAGCTCTGGGTGCCACCATAACGTACACTCAGCTTACCTCTTATTTCTGAGGAGCTCTAATAGAGGGTTCCAGTCACATGACAGAGACCTACATCAACTATGTTCTACAGCTTCTCTCTACTATTCTGTCTCAGGGCTCCCTCCAAAGTTGAGCAACAGTGTCTTCTCATATGCAGGAGCAGCCAGAAGGAGGGGAGGGCAGATAACACTGAGAGCCTGCCCTACAGATTTCATATTTGTCAGCTCCTGCAATCATGTGAGACAATTTCCTTAGAATAACTTTCCTCTCCCCCTCCCTCCCTCCCTCCCTCCCTCCCTCTCTCTCTCCCTCTCTCCCTCTCCCCCTCCATCCCTCTTCCTCCCTCCCCAATCTCTCTCCTATTGATTCTGCTTCTCTGGAGAATACTGACTGATACCCATACATTCACGTGTATACACACACCGCACATGCACACACACCCCATGCATATGCACAAATGTACACAAGAATGGTGGGGGTAGAAAATGGCTGGATTTCTTGGGAACTATTGCCCTTTGTGGAAAAGCTCACTGACTCTCAGTAAAGAAGATGTGGTTGCCTGTTGCATATTATGTAAACAAATGCTTCCTGCAAAGTTATTATTGTTCCCCTTCTTGTTTTTCCTTTATTTGAGAAATCCCAATATATGAGAAACTATAAACATACTCTCAGGAAACTGAGCATTTTCTTTCTCATTATGAAGTTTCTTTTACAAAAAATAAAAGAGTTTTAAAAACTTAAAAAGAAATTAGCTATGAGATTGAAACTGTGAGTCTCCATAGAGCGCTCGTGAGATTTAAGTACTAAAAGTCATTTCCACAAAGTGGAAACCCAATGATACAACTGCATTCAATTCATTTCTAAATTTGGTGCAACTTACAACATTGTGGGTAAGAAAAAGAAAGAAAAAGGCATACAGCTTAAGAATTTGAGTCTTCCACTATGTGGAAACCTCTATTATTCTTAGAAACAAGAGGCAAAAACAAAAGAAAAAAGTAGTAGAAGCTCAAGACACAGAAGTTATAATTCTATTTGAATTCTGAGTATAAATATATATTGTTTATTAACTCTGTATACACTCAGTGGAGTTAATCAAGAAGACAGAGGCTTATTTATAATACATATAATTCATAAAGAAAACTGTGATGGTTAAAGTAATCATTTCTACTATCTTAACAACTTTCACTATTTATCGTGGCTGAATTAATTGGACAGAGACTGGTTTCAATGGTTAAAATAACCAAGCCAGTAAGATTGTCTGTGGTTTAGTCATTTCATACCTAGCTGCAGATTGTCTCACTCTGGCAAATTCCAAATCATAGCTCTAGCAGAGGATAGAAAAACAAACTAAAAACCTGAAAGGAGTTTGTTCATGCAAATACTGTGTAAAGTATTTTAAATAATGAGTTTGTATTTTTAAAAAGTAAACTACATCTTTTTAATAAAACATGTTTTGATTTACTTTTGGAACATGCCTACATTGATTAAGCAATGTTTATAATAGAGCAAAAAGCTTATTAAAGGGGCCAAGAACTCTTCTATGTGCTTTATGAATTAACTGACTTAACACTCAGAAGAACTCCTTGAGATCAGCCTTTTATTATGCCCATTTTATTGATAATGACCCTGAGGCAGAGACTGGCTAAGCATCTTCCACTTGGTCATGGAGCCAGCAAGTGGCAGAATCAGGCCCTCTAAGTACTGAGTCCAGATCTTAAGTGCTACACTACATAATTTTATAGATAAATGCAAAGATCAATATCAGTCTTTCTCCATTTTTATTCAGCAGTGACTTGTGTCCCATTAAAGAATATCTTTCACAGTACCTCCCAAATTAGATTGAATTGAGCCATCAACCCCCCAAGTTGTGGCTCGTGAGCTCTAGAGCACAAGCTTGGTAGTGTATGTATGTCGATGTTACTCTTACTTCGCCCCAGCTTCCACCTCCCCACCCCCGTGTCCTCAAGTCCATTCTCTATGTCTGCATCTTTATTCCTGCCCGGCCACTAGGTTCATCAGTACCATTTTTATTTAGATTCCATATATATGCGTTAGCATATGGTGTTTGTTTTTCTCTTTCCGACTTACTTCAGTCTATATGACAGACTCTAGGTCCATCCACCTCACTACAAATAACTCAATTTTGCTTCTTTTTATGGGTGAGTAATATTCCATTGTATATACGTGCCACATCTTCTTTATCCATTCATGTGTCGATGGACACTGAGGTTGCTTCCATGTCCTGGCTATTGTAAATAGTGCTGCAGTGAACATTGTGGTACATGACTCTTTTTGAATTATGGTTTTCTCAGGGTATGTACCCAGTAGTGGGATTGCTGGGTCATATGGTAGTTCTATTTTTGGTTTTTTAAGGAACCTCCATACTGTTCTCCATAGTGGTTGTATCAATTTACATTCCTACCAACAGTGCAAGAGGGATCCCTTTTCACCACACGCTTTGCAGATTTTTTGATAATGGCCATTCTGACCAGTGTGAGGTGATACCTCACTGTAGTTTTGATTTGCGTTTCTCTAGTAATTAGTGATGTTGAGCTTGTGACTCTTGGCCATCTGTATGTCTTCTTTGGAGAAATATCTATTTAGGTCTTCTGCCCATTTTTTAATTGGATTGTTTGTTTTTTTGATATTGAGCTCCATGAGCTGTTTGTATATTTTGGAGATTAATCCTTTGTCTGTTGTTTCATTTGCAAATATTTTCTCCCTTTCTGAGGGTTGTCTTTTTGTCTTGTTTATAGTTTCCTTTGCTGTGCAAAAGCTTTTAAGTTTCATTAGGTCTCATTTGTTTATTTTTGTTTTTATTTTCATTACTCTAAGAGGTGGGTCAAAAAAAGATCTTGCTGTGGTTTATGTCAAAGAGTGTTTTTCCTCTAAGAGTTTTATAGTGTCTGGTCTTAATGAGGTCAAACAACTTTTCCTGGGTCACTTGATAACCTTTTCTTTTGAAGTGTGTTTAAGGCTCGTGCCCATTTTTTTTTGTTTTTGATTGACTGTTCTTTATATTAATTTGAAGGAATTTTCTAAATAGGAACCATTTTTTAGTTAAATATATCATAAATATCTTCTCTGAGTTTGTAGCTTGCCTTTAACTCTCTTAATTATGTCTTTTGAGGAAAATACATAATTTCTTTATTTGAATATTATAGAATTCATCAGTCTTTTGCCTTTATGGTAATTACTTCCTGTGTCCTATTTAAAGAATTTCTCCATAACATGGAAATTATAAAAATGTTATATTTTGTCATTTTTAGATGTAACACTTTGCCTTTTCCATTCAGAACTATAATCCCCTGAGAATTTATTGTTTTTGGTCATGTATGAGTCAAATTCTTACATTTTTACAATATGGATACACAATTCAGCAAGCAAATTTACCATTTAGTAAAATAGCTCACTTTTCCCTCTCCTATGCAGGATCACTGTTATAAATCATGTGCCTGTATTTCTGTGTCTGGGCACTCCATTCTGTTCCGTTGGTAAATTTGTGTATCATTCTTCCAATACTACACTGTCTTAATTACTGACACAGATGTATTGATTTCCAATAAAAGAAGTCTTTCCACTTTGTTATTCTTAATAAAGAGTGCTAGTCTAGTTTTTTGAAATATAATTGGCATATAACATTATATTAATTTGAGGCATACAACATAATGATCTGATAGTTGTATGTACTGTGAAATCACCACAGTAAGTCTAGTTAACATCCATCACCGCACAGTTATGAACTTTTTTCTTATGTTGAGAACTTTTAAGATCTATTCTCTTACTAACTTCCAAATATACAATACAGTATTGCTAATCTATTATTGACTCTTACATTTATGTATAAATGTTATAATCTCTTTGTCCAGTTAAAGGATTAATGAGATATTATTAAATTATGGATCAATTTGTAGAGAGGTTGCATGCATACTTTGGTATATTTTCTAAACCATTAAGATGTCATATCCCTCTGTATAGGTCTTCCTCAATTTTTCATAATAAAATTTTATGATTTTTACATAGAAACCCTGCACATATTTTGCTGCATTTACTCATGGACAGTGACATTTCTAATGTAATTAAAAAATGCAAGTTTAATTTTTAAAGTTCCTATATTATTTCTAGCATATTAAGGATGTGTTCATGGTTAACTGAACTTACGTGCAACAACCTTAATAAAATCACCTATTAATTTTAATCCTATGTGTATATTGTAGTATTTTCCTGTAGGCAGCCATATTATATGAGATTAATTATTGTTATTTTCCCTTTCCAATCTTTTTATTTAACTTTTCATTCTCCTTGTTTTACTACATTTGGTAAGACATCTAATGTAATGTTCAATAGAAACAGTGATAGTAGGCATCCTTTTCTCACTCCTGTTAAAATAATAAGCCATCAATTATATTTTTAATTATAGTTATTAATATTTTTTAAATTGAAGTATAGTTGATTTAACAATGTTGTGTTAGTTTCAGGTGTACGGCAAAGGGATTCAGTTATGTATATGTGTGTGTGTGTGTGTGTGTGTGTGTGTGTGTATTCTTTTTTGAATTCTTTTCCCTTATAGGTTATTACAAAATATTGAGTATATTTCCCTCTGCCATACAGTAGGTCCTTGTTTGTTATCTGTTTTATATGTAGTAGTGTATGTATGTTAATCCCAATAATATTGTTTTATATTTTTGTTTCTTACATATGGTTTTCATTTCTCTGCTGAAATTCTCAGTATTGCTTTTCTTTCCCTCTTCAAACATCTTTATAGATATTTTAAAATCAGATAATGGCAATACCTTGAGCCTCTGTGTATCTCTTTCTGTTGTGTCTGTTGAATATTGTTCAGGTTGTCCTTCCTCATTGTGTGCCTATTTATTTTTTAATTGTGTTCCAGATGTATTTTCAAAGTTGTTTTGGGAGGGAATTTGTTAATTAGTATAATATCATTTTTCTCCAGAGAGGTTTTTTATGTGATTCTGGAAGGGAGTTAAGGCACTAGCACTCTAGTATCACCTTAATCTAATTTGAGAGAATGAGATGATTTGAAATTGAGCTGTAGTTGACTTTGATTTTTAAGATGCAGTCTTTTAAGGCTCTGATCCAAAGTGAAGTATTTCAGCAGAACCACTTTCTCTTATTAAACTCTGGATTCCAGCCTGTTATTCTAGTCCCATGAGACAGTTGAAAGTGTTGCTCAAAGCAATACTTACTTCTCAGGAAACTGGTGGATTCCAAGACTGGAACAAGAAAGACACAGAATGAACTTGGACTATATTGCTATGCAGAAAAGTAAGGAATTACTCAAAAAATAATAGGGACATGTCAAAAAGATAAAGAAGCCACCTTTATGAGGCTCCTACTGACAAAATATGAGACAAATTGAGCACCAAAATAATGAAATATGAAGACGAATTATATAGATCATTGCAAATATAGGAATTGATGAGTCTGTATTAATGGTAAATAAATATAGCCATCTATTAGTTAAGTAATTAATTAATAAGGCAAAAAGTTGGACTACTGCTTACAGTAGAATGCCAAGTGCTGTTTGGTAAATATGGACAGAGTGCTGGAGCTGGAAAACCAGTATTTTGCAAGTATCACTGTAAAGACTGATCAGGCAAGAATCATCCATAGATGTTCATCTATAGATTTTAAGGTTAGGAGGAAAACTTAATAAGAAACTGGATATTTGTATGTTCTTAAAAATGTCAGATTGCTTACTAGCCACAAGGAAATAAAATTGTTGTACAGTGAGAAATTAATTAGACAACATTTTGACAGAGTGAGCAAAATTAATGTTACCGATGATGGGCACAGGAACAGGAGGATGTCATATGCATCCAGAGGTGATACCCTGAGGAGAACACTAAGTTGTTCATGTTTTATTTTGGCTGAGAATGTAATGAGGAGATAGAAAAAACTGAGGATAGTTCTATTTTTAAAAGGTAGGAGGATTACTGTATTAGTCAGAAATGTTAGTATCATAATAAAGAAAGGCTGTGAAAATGTTCCATATTAAATGAGGCTAAGGAGACCTGGCAAATAATTGAAATAGCTGACCTTAGATAAGATAATATATTGGAGGGGGAAATGTTATAAATGACATCATTGGGTCAGCTGATAAAATTGATCAAAGTATTGTATCAGTGTTTTATGTACTGAAATTGTTAACTATACTGCCATTATCTTAAACAATATTCATATTCTTAGGAAAGATATGCTGAAGTATTTAGGTGTAAAGAGCATGATATATTGTCTTACATGCAAATATTTCAGAAAAATAAAAACTAGTTATGTGTATGCATATTTTGTACAATATTAACAATAACTGAATTGATATAAAGGGTGTACATTGAATACCTTTATTCTTGAAACTTTTATGTAAGTTTGAAATTATATACATATACTTTCTAAGATTTTTTTTTTTTAATAGTGTTATTCAACCTCTCAGCCAACCTATCTATATCAGTAAATATCTTTAGGGAAAAAGAAGACCCAAACTCTTCCCTTCCCCTCCCTGAGTGCTCTTCTCTCCTGACTTTTGGCCAACAAAATACAGCTTTTTTTTTTGTTTTTTTTTTAAGCTTCCCAATGATTATTTTTAATGCCATATTTTATTTTTAGTGAAAAATTTAAGTACAAAGAAAAATTATACACAAATTATATAATGAATTTCTGTGTACCCACAACCCAAGTTTTCAAATCTTTATAGCCTGACATATTTTTCTTCTTTTTAATTACTTATTAAGAAAGAAAATTACATAATGTCTTTCTCTTATTCCCACTTTATCATTCCTAGGTATAGCAACTATCCTTGTTTTGTTGATTATCATTCCCATGTATGTATACATAAAGTATAAAAATGTCTATAAACAATAGATGGCATTGTTTTCATGAATTTAAATTTTATATAAATGGTATACTACTGTATCCTACTGAAGTTTCTTTTTAAATCAACATCATATTTATTGAATTTATTCATGCTAACACTTCTACTTTATTTACATATATTTATATTATACCATCATATGAATATACCACAAGTAATTTACACATTTTCTCGGTTATTAAAATGTTAAAGTTTATTATAATTCTCGATTATAATGTCACAATGAATGTGCTTCTATTGTGACTTACTGTGCATTATGGGCAAGGATTTCTTTAGGACCAAGAATACATGGTATTTTGTGAGGAGTATGTTTCCTGAGGTGTAAGGAATGTGTATATTTTTCTAAATAATTATTTCCAAATTGCTTTTCAAAGTGCTTCCATCAAAAGAGCAATGCCTCCTTTAGTGTTGTATGAGATTTACTGTTGCTCTACAGCCTTGCAGAAACTTGGTACTCTCAGACTTTAAAATGTTGCCTCTGTAATCATTATTAAATGATATCTCATGATTATTTAATTTACATTTCCCTGATAACTAGGGAATTTTGAACATACTTTATTTTTTGGGGGGGGGGCGGGTGAAGTAGAAAAGGATAGTGTTATTACTTTGCCAGGCAAAGGGGGAACACAGTAGGCTAGTGCCTCAAGAACTGTGCCCCCCCCCTGGGGAATAGGGAGAGGTCTTATAGTCAGGGCTCCTGGTCAGGGGTATGTGATAAGGATCAAGGCAGTAACAGGCTTTCATTCTTCTGATGGGTTGGTGGTGAGGTAAGCAGCAGTCAGCATCACCAACCTTCAGGTCCAACTGGTCTGGGGTCTGCATGTTTGTGAGCAGCATACCATCCTTAATCGTTAACTTCTCCCACCTGGAGGGGGTTTCGACATCTGCAAAATAGCTTAAAGATATTGTTATGTGTATTGTTGATGGGGAAACAGAACCTTGCCCCAAGGCTGATCTTGACTGTTTCTCCCTGGTGTCACATTCCCTCCCTTCCCTAATTAACGACTGCTTGAACGTACTTTAAATGTGTACTTTCTATTTAAGTTCTGTGATTTGTTATTTTTAACTTTGCCCATTGTTCTATCTGATTATTTTTTTCCTACTGATTAGTAAGAATTTTTTATATATTATGGATATTACTCTTTAGTTATATACATTACAAATATAGTCTTCTAGTCTGTGCATATATCTTTGGTTTGTAGTACTGTTTTTAAATCAGAAATTTTAAATTTTATTGAAGCCAAATTTAACTTACTTTATAAGATGTGATTTTTCTGTCTTGTTTAAGTAACTGAGAACAGTCAACTGAATTCCATTGTATTTTCTTCTAAATATTTTAATGTTTCAATTTCTATATTTAAGTTTTTATTTCATTTGTCATGTCTTATATGGTGTGTGATCTAATAGATTTTCCTACATGGAAAACCATAATATTGTAGTCAACATTTGCCCCAGTGATTTGTTGTATGACTTTGCTTTGTTTTGAATTTCAATTTCCCGCAGATGGTTATTTGTGATTCTAAAATTTTGCTGTTTTCCATTAGTCTGTTAATCTAATCCTGAATAGATACCACACTTTCTTAATTAATCTCATGTTGTAATATTTTAACCTCACAATCATAAAGGAAAGTGGTCTATTTCTCATGTGCACTACATGCCTATAGTACTTACTATAGTCACCCATGGACTCAGACTGATGGAGCAGCCGTCATATTGTAACATCATTATTATTTTTTCTATCAGATCTCCTTCATTTTTACATTCTGCAGTTCAAACAACAAACCCATCAGCTATTCCTGCTGAAACAGTTAGACATTTCATTAGCTGTTAAAGCAGATTGCCCTCTTGCTATATCTACTATTTTGTTCCTAAAAAGCCTAGCTGAGGTTTTTGTTCTGGCCAAGTCAGCAATCCTCTCCACTTGCCTGTAGGTCTGAGAATCAAACATTGCTACACAGATTGATTATCCTGGGGAGTTGAGATATTGAACACATATCCTCTATCTAGAGTACTGAAAAAATACTGTCAGGGAGGGGGAATAATAATTAAATTGACACACGACAGATTAACAGAAAAACAAAAAAACTAATTTGTAGATACTGAAGTCTCATAGAAATAGAACCTAAGAAGTGACCAAAACAGACAGCTTTTATACTTTTTAGACAAAGAAACAACTTTGTGAGAAATTGACAGGACAAAGAAACTTAGGCTTTGGGTGCTTAATTAGTGAAGAAGCTAAACAGAGTTTGGGTTTTGGGTAGTAAATTAGTAAAGAAGTAAAAAGGCTTATACAGGTTTCTCAGCCAAGAATTCCCTATCTCTGGCAACAAGAAAGCCTCTCTACCTCCTTATATCGGGAGGGTGCCTTCACATGGGAGATTTGTTTCCTGCTTTCAGGGGATCAGAGGAGGGTCAGACTGCCTTTGTGCACTGGCAGTTTCTCAAGTAACTTTATTTGTTTATTTTTTTTATATTGGGTCATAGTTTTTATTTATTTATTTATTTATTTATTTATTTATTTTTAAAATTTTTGGCTGTGTTGGGTCTTCGTTGCTACATCCAGGCTTTCTCTAGTTATGGTGAGTGTGGGCTACTCTTCCTTGCTGTGCACGGGCTTCTCATTGTGGTGGCTTCTCTTGTTGCAGAGCACAAGCTCTAGGCGCATGGGCTTCAGTAGTTGCAGCACGCGGGCTCAGTAGTTGTGGCACACAGGCCCTAGAGCATGCAGGCTTCAGTAGTTGCGGCGCATGGGCTCAGTAGTTGTGGTGCGTGGGCTCGGTAGTTGTGGTGCACGGGCTTGGTTGCTCCGCGGCATGTAGGATCTTCCCAGACCAGGGATCGAACTCATATCCCCTGCATTGGCAGGCAGGTTCTTAACCACTGCGCCACCAGGGAAGTCCCTCTCAAGTAACTTTAATTCGAAGTAATCAATATACCATTGTGGCATATTTTGGGGCAACCTGCTCTGAGCCCCAGTAATACCGTAATATGTGATTGTATCTTAAAAGGATCTGTAGAAGGACAGTAATATAAAGTCTGTGGTAGGAAATTAGGAGAAATCTTTAACCTGATCTCAAAGTTTTCCTGCTCAAGCCCAATGGTGTTCAGAATTTGGTTTCATCAGCAGGGGTGAAAATTACAATCATGCACGGAAACTAAATCTTTTTTTTAGGTAGAACATGTAAAAGGCAAAAACAATTGGTAATGCCTTCCCTGACAGTTACTGTAACAGTCATGAAGGCTGTACAGCACTGCTTAAATATTTATTTGACATTTATTAAACAGAGTTTAATGGTAGTGACATTTTAATCTAGTTCATCAATTTAATAGTTTTCATGAAAATGCTCCATTTATTTAGATGCTCTGTGTATCTTTCCTATTCTCACTAATCATTTTTGTTCATTTGCTATTGATGTAGGTTGTTTTGAAATAGTGTATTAGAATCAGAAGAATATAGTTTCATAAAGCATTATCATTAAAAACCTATCTAGATTAAGATGTAGTAAGTAATTATAATTTTACAGGGTTATTTTTTCATTTGTCTCAATGACAGTAAATCATTAGGCCTGAGAAACCATCCGTATGGATCTATAGATACATGCCAGAAGTCATCTTTGGAAACATAATCATACATTATTATGAAGCCCCAATTTATAATGGATTTTCTTCTAAAAAAATCTTTAGTAGTAATCTCTCCTAATGAACATGATAAATCTGATCATCATCAAGGGAGTTTTAGCTTCAAATTTCTTTACCAAATCAGTAGAACCCTAGGATAAAATAATAAGTAGACAAATGATGTTGTTCTGCTCCTTTAGGGTAGATATTTTGTACCCGAGCTATTTCTAGTGCTGATCTAAATTCAAGTATCCAAATTAACAAGTAATCAGTAAGGTCCTGGCACTTTGAAGATTTGAGCGTATATGGATTTTTATTTCTGCTGACTGTGTTTTCACTGCCTGGGTATAGGGTGGTCGAAGGTGTATATCTGTCTTTCCATCTGTGAAGACCTCAAGAATGGCCATAAGGAGAAAGAGACGATTTTTAAATATGAATTTAACTGATGTGACTATTTCATGATAAAATGACAATTTGTGGCATTATTAATTTCTGACAACTTTTTGTGAAGTTGGCTTAGTACAGTGAGTCTAGTCTGAGGAACTCTGTAATCATCTTAGATAGATTGCTTCTGAAGGAAGTTTTGTTGATGCTGGTGTGTCTTCAGAGATGGCCAACTGGATGGTTATGAAGTACCATTGTATGACATCCTTGACCATATAGCCACTCTGTAGAAACAATATTATCAGTACCCAGGGTTTCTTGGATGTAGATTGATAATCATGATTACAAAATTCTTACTGTAATATAAATTAAATAGCAGCTTACTCATTTACACTGCGGAACATTGCCATCAGGTAGAACAGACATCAGGTGGTCCAGTGTTATTCTGTTTTAAAGAGAAATTTTCATGTGAAGCTGAATTATCAAAATTTTAAAACAATGCAAGAGAAATTATTTATAGGATATGAATATTAAAGATCTTCAGACTTTATGCATAGAATTAACATCTGTCTCCATAAGAAGGATAGATATGCTAGGTAGGTATACTTTTCCCTCTTACCCATGGGGGAAATTTCTTTCCTCAATCATGTTTTGGTAGATTTTCTCAATATCCAGTGGCCTGCTGATAAATATTTAACAAACTGGCTCTTGAGGAAAAAAATCCTAATTTGTAGTGTGTTCCAATTTCTGTGGTATATATATTATCACCATGGCTAAGTTCAAGTTACTAATATCACTGAATGTACAGCTGGGAACAGATGTACACAGCCCAGCTCTCACAAGCCAGCCCCAGCTGGCTCTGTCAAACCAGTGTGATGTCTACCTTTCAGGTACCACTTAGTAAGCCTACACTACTGAAAAATTATTATTCTACTAAGGGGTATTTTTAAAAATATATTAAATATATCCGATTATAATCATATCTTAATCTTTTGTACCTTAAAATGACTTTTTTTTTCTGAGCTATCATATCCTCATTTTACGGTTTAATTTTCAGAAGTACTTCTTATTTTCAAGTTCTTGGGGAGCTCTTGGTAATTGATTCCATGTATTCTCTACTCCAGACTTTCTATTGTGTTTTCCTAATACCACCTACATCAGAATCTCTGAGAAAGGGGACTTAGAATCAGCATTTTAACAAATTCCTTCAGAGAAGGATTGTTAAACTTTGAGAATTTCTTTTCTAAAGACCTGCCTTTTCCTTAAAGACAAAAGTTTATTTTAACATAAGGTAGACAAAAATGCAGTCAAAATAGAAGTGGGTAATGGGAGAGTAAGCAGTGGTGAGAAGTTAGTTTTGGGAGTTCATGAAAATGTAATCTTGATGGGCTTGACTTTGTTGAATAAGGACTTAGTTATAGAAGGTTTACTTTTCTCCAGTTTTGTCATCTAGTAAACATATGATTTATGGTGGTAATTCTCAATCGTCAGGTACAGCAGAATCCCCTGGTGAGGTTAAATTTGTATGTAATTATTCCACGTGATGCTAATAAGCAGCCAGGGTTGAGAACCACTTCCAGCAGGAATCCCAAATTTTCTTCGCTCATGACACTCACAATTTTTTCCTGGAATCCCTGTGTCAGTAAACAAAACAAAACACCTAAGAGTTCTGTTTGAGTATTAGTTCTAAGCATCTTAATACATATTTACATCTTAACAACTTAACAGTACATTGAAAAATTAATTGTTGAAAAGAAGTTGAAAGAATAAAATAATATTTCTATTACTTTCTTAAATAACCAAAATTATTTACCGATGGGATGTGTGCACCTTGTGGGCAATGCACAGCTCCTCAGAACTTGGTTTCAGGTTTGAGACTTCCATCCTTTTTTCCTGTTCCACATTGATTTTCTCACTGTACTTGCCTTTGAAGAAATTAGTAATATCTGAGCTCTGAAGAGAGATGATGCCATTGAAAGAAATGTAGTGTGATCATGAGCTGGTAGTTTCTGTTTCTCTTGAATACTCAAAATATCTCAGAGTGCTCTTTGTAGCTCCCTGGGGCACCTTGGCACACAATTTGGAAACCAGAGACTTATAGAACAAATTTTATGAGAATGGCCAAATCAATTTTAAAAATCCCAAAACACAGTGATAAAAGGCAAAAAGAACTTGATGAGAGCCAGGATTGCTTGTTAAGTTTTGATTTTCTCAATTTTTCAATGATAAAGATGGTGATAATGATGATAAAAGTAACTGACATTTAATGGGAACTAGCTATGTACTAATCACTACATTTTATATATTTTCCCAATTAATTTTTAGTAACAAATCTAAGAAGTAGGTACAGTTTTCCTAGTTTTTAGGTATGAAAATTGAGGCTTAGAGCTTTAGCTACTCCCCACCTAGTAGGTGGCACAGGTGAATAGGGAAGGTCGTTTATTTGTGAATTCATCTTGATAGGAACATGACTTAATCGTGAAGAATAGAATTGGTGGTGAGTCTGTGGTCTCAGTATAAGCAGGCAGATCAAAAAGTAACGCAGTGAGAAAACAAAGAATTCCTGGCATAAATACGGGTCTTGGTAGAACTGGATGGAAAAAACAATCGCAAAATCCCACTAGTTTGGATACACATGTCTGTGAGTGTGTGTGTATGGGTGCATGCACATGCAAGTACATACATAATTACTAGATATTACATACATACACACACATTCATAATTACCAAATATTATTTGGCTAGGGTTATGTCCAACTGCAAATGAGAATTAGAAGAGGCAAAATGGTGTAAAACCAAATGTTAGAAGGGGAAAGGATGGGTAACAGTAGGAAAAGGGAAGGGATGGGAGAGGACAGAGTAATGACAGCAGCTCCTATCATCGTGCACCTTCCTGATCTCTCTATCACTATTGCCCTTTACTTGCAATATTAAAATTCTTAAATATTCCTCTTCAGCTATCCCCTGTCTCAAGCCTACTGTTAAATTTTAACACAAAGAGTTTGGACTAAGGACTTTGCTCTTCTCTTTAAAATGTCTCTTTCTTCTTGGAAGCTTTGTGTTAATTGCCACGTGTTAGGTTGGGTTCCAGAGCTAAAAACGGCAGAGTTCTTGAGTTGCCTGTGTACTGCTGACAAGCCTGTAATGACAAGTGCTAATTTGTATCTATGAAGGAAAATCAGGAAAAAAAAAGGCATGTAATGTCAGAAATATGAGGATATATACTTTAATTAAATCAGTGAAGACCCTCCAGAGCCTCTGTTTTAAAGTTTCTCCATTTGTCATTAGGCTGGAAAATAACAAGAAGAAATTACATGTTGTCTACTCTCTCCTCCATTTCTTCCCTGCCTTCTCCTCAACCCAAAATGATATTATCTTAGTCATTAGGTTCGTGGGACATATGCTGTTAGGCTGCATTTGTATTGGAAATTGACCCATTTCTCAGAACCATGAGATGCTTTTTCTCACACTTCCCTGTATACACTCTGATAATTCATCCTGTTTTCACTGCTTGACTGGGTGACCTTTTGCACTTATGGATCCCTTAATTTAATGAGCACAATCCCTGGTACATGACAATCATCTAATAAATATGTTTTGGATGAATTAATAAAATCCACCCCATATAGTTGTATGCTATGGTCTAAATAGTTTACGTAATATATCTTAAGTTACACCTCTTTAATTGAGCAACTGCAGGTCAGATTTACCCTGCTCAGACAAAATTATCTAATGGCTATTGAAAAAATTGTCTAACCACACTCTCTTTCTCCAGTATATCAGCCTCTCTGATCTCCATACTTTAATCAGCTTATCTCCAGCAGTAAGTGCTGAATAACTCAGTCTACTCTGCACTCAAGCTGAAATTGACTACTTTCTCTACTGTTCTCTTAGTCTAGGAATTTCTGATCACTTCTGTCATTCTTCCCCTCTTTGCTTTCTCTTACCACCTGTCAAACCCCTCTTCCTCCTGGAAAGTCAGTGTAGACATGCTGTTGTAGGAGAGGAAAAGTAATTTTCCCTCTTCCCTTTTAGGTATTGGCTGAGAACTTCCTATAATAAAAAGAAAGATTAACAGGAGAAAAACAAACAGAAGTTTAATAACATGAATACCTCCTGTATACATGGGAGATACCCAGAAAAACTAAGTAACTCCCTGAAATGGCCCAAGTCACCACCTTAAATGCCATCTCCAGCTAAAGACAAAAGATGTTGAATAGGGGAAAAGGTTAGTCATGGGAGGTTATTAACTAAAGCACAGTAAACAAGGATAAGGTCCTAAGGCAGATTTAAGTCCTTGTTTTCTCCATTGACAAGAGTTTCTAGAGATTTAGACATTCTCCTCTTCCTAATACAGAAAGAGAAACACCTGTACAAGTGGATATTTTTCCTATAAATGTTAATGTCTCTCACAAAAAGATAACTACTGTTTGTTTTTCAGAGCTTCTCCCTTGTTTGCTGTTTGTTTTTTGTTTTGTTTTTAATAACCAGGTCAAAATAATCTTTATGCTAAAGGGGCATATTTTGGGGTGGCATTTTCTGCTCCGCTTCACTCTCTTTCTCTTAGCCTTCACTGATCTATGTGGTTTTAATCACTCTCCCCTTTTACTATCAAGAGGCCTTTGCTTTCACATTTCACATAGCATTTGTTTTACTTTTTGCTATGGATGGGTTTTCACGTAAGAGTTAAAATGTTTGTTGAATGGGTGAATGAATGTTCTATTGCTCACTGTTAAGCAGAGTATAAATCATGTAATTTCCAACTCTGTTTCATTTAATAGTGGGTGGGAAAATACCTGCTTTAAGTTGTCACTATTTGAGGTAATTCTTTGTAGTCTAACTGGAGAAAAATTATGAAGCCATGTCTGATGCCACAGTGCTAGATTCTACTTGTCTCTCAAAGACTAATGAAAGCTAATTTTTTGGAAGAGTAGTGTTATCCACTGCTTTTATGTTTTTGTTTTGTTTTCCCTTATATATTGAAGGAGAGCAAAGTATCCTACCACAAAATATGCCACTTCGGCATATTGATTATTTTGAATTAAAGTTACTTAAGAAACAACAAGTACAAGAAGGACACTCTGATTCTTCTTTGTCCTCCTAAAAGCAAAAAATAAATCTCATATGTGAAAAGTATCCTCTCTGTACCAGGAGGTAAAGAGACGGTCTTATCATGAGAGACAGGGAATTCAAGGCTGAGAAGCCTGTATAAACCTGTTACTTCTTCACTAATTAGCTACGTAAGACCCAAACCCTTTTATTTTGTCAATTCTTCACAAATTTATTTTTTGTCTAAAAGATATAAAAGCTGCCTGCTTTGTTCACTTCCTTGAGCCTCATATCTTTGGGTATCCTGTGTGTACAAAATTAAATTTGTTTTTCTTCTGTTAATTTGTCTTATGTCAATTTAATAATTAGACCAGCCAAACAACCTAGAAGGGAAGAAGGAAAATGTTTTCCTCCTCTACTATATATAATACATATATATGTTTATATATATATATATATATATATGTATATATATATATATAGTCAATGTAGACCTGCTCCCCAGTTATTTTTTTCTCTTTCCTATTCTATTCTTCTTCAATCTGTAGGTGAGTAAAATTTGCCACCCCAAAATGTGTTTCTTTGGTATGAGGGTTAATTTATGCTGATTATTTTTAAGAAACAGAGGCTAGGAAGTCTTTATTTTTACCTCTCCCTTAGCTGCCTAAAGAATTGAAATAAAGGGTCTGTCGACTGAAAAAAAAAAAAAAAAAGCACAAGGTGAGAATTATGGGTTAAGTTTTATCTGGGGCAAAATTACAACCATAGCCCAGGAGACAGCCTCTCAGATAGCTCTGAGGAACTGCTCCAGAGAGGTAGTGGGGAAGGCCAGTACAGGTATGATTTTGGTGAAGGGGGTATTTGTGCAATCAGGCACACATTTTGTAAGAAGGGTGCTGCTAATCATGAGGAGCAAATGTCTCCGTTAATGATTTTAGTGCTTTTCTAGATATGAGAAGATGCAAGAAATTGGGCTCATAAAATCTTTTTCTGAAAATATCTAACTATCTGAAGGTCTGTTTTGCCAGTTTTTCCCAGAGGACAGAGTACCTCATTCCTGATCTCCACCCTGAACTTCTTTCAGGGTGTGTTGAAGGTCAGCAAAGGCAGTGGCTAGTGACGTAATCCTTGTAGAGGCAGATGGCAAGTGACAATTTTTAGTTGGCAGTCCTGTTCCTAGAATAGAGCTATCACCAGAGATATCTGTAATGAATATGGGCTAGGTGTGGTGGGGAAAACTTCGCAGGGCCTGGAGATCAGAGTGCACTCTGTGTCCCATTGTCTCTGCCTAGCCCAGCAAACAGCTATTTACCAAACGTTTGTTTTTCCTTCTCCATGTGAATTGCCTTCCTCCTCTTTGAAGTCCCAAACCACTACCCCCAACATACTCTTTGATCTTTAGCTGAAGATGGTGTTTAAGGTGAAGATTTCAGCCATTTGGTGAGTTAGTCAGTTTTCCCGGGTCCCTCCCATGTATACGTGTTATTAAAATTGTGTTTGATTTTCTCCTGTTAATCTGTTTCATGTCAATTTAATTAAGACCAGCCAGAAGAACCTAGAAGGGCAGAGGAAAATTTCTTCCTCTCTGACAAATCTTATCCCTGCTCATGCATTGTTCAAATGCTATTTCTCCTGTCAGATGACGTTTTATAAAATCAGCAAGGTAACTGGGCTTCTTGAATATGTAGAGTCTCTTTTTTTTAAATATAGTGGTAGAGATATTTACTTTGTAAATAAGAGAATTTTGAAAGAGGAAGTTCAATATATTGCTAGCTATATGTGGCCCAAATGGTAAACGTAGATTGAAACTGATTGCATCCCTTGATGTGTCTTTCCACATATTCCTTTTGTGTATGATAATGCCACTAGTAGGTAGTGGAGGCATAGAGGGGACCTGAATAGGTAATGATGCTAATTTGCTGCATGCAGGAACAGAGCAAAAGTGCCCTTCTGCATTTACCATGTTAGAGGTGAAAAGTGATGGGGAGTTTGCTTTAGAAATACATGATAAAAAGGAAAATTGATCTTTGTCTGTGTTTGTCCTCTTTTGTTGTTGTGGGAACAATATTGAATGCTTTCTTGAAACTACTGATCAATTGCTATCTTCCTCCTGACAGTCCTTTCTGTCACTGTTTGATACTCTTTTATCTCTTTTCTCAGTACATGCTATGTTAGTACTGTTCATTTGCTCAAACATTTATTGAGTGCTTACCTGTAGTCCACACTGCACTAGGTGTTATGGGGAGTAAATATAAGTACAGAAGAAGAAAAAATATAGTTTCTGCCTTAAAGAAGACATTAGTCTTTCTCTGCCCAACACAACCTGACTGTTGAAAGCTCTTTAATGTGATTATGAGGAATGAAGTAAATATATATTTTGTCATCTAAGTACAAATACATAACATCTGTATTTAAAACTCTACTATAAACTTATCTTCCACAATTATCCTACTTTCCAACAAGTTGTTCATGATTTCTTTAAAAATACAACACTAAAATTCAACATTCTTTAAGATAATGTAAAGTTTTTGCCACATCAACTCCATTATTATTAATCATCTTAAAAAAATGTGTTGCATTACAGTCATTTTTTTATCCTTTTTTGGAAAGTATGATTGATTTTACTAAGCATGACTTTTATAATTGTGACAGAAATAAAATAATTATAGGTTTTTTCACTCCTCCTACTCCTAGAACCTAAGGAGGTTTTGAGATTTTCTTTTCTCCTCTGGTTCTTAAGAGGTAATTGGGGAATCTCAAAGAACCTCTGACAGTGATCCATATAACAAAGAACTGAACCAGTAGGAAGAGGACAGGGCAAAAACCTGGGTTGGTCAGACTCTGAGAATTTAGTAAACAAGAATATAATGAACAGAAAAAAGAGGTACTTGAAGTCAGCTGCTGTACAGACTTCCAGGAGACAGGCAAATGAAGAGAAATTTTAGGGTATATTTAGAATTCATGCTGTACATTGACCCTGCTCCTTCTCTCTTCTACCCTTACCACAGCACTGCTTCCTATCAATAAACAAATACATACTCAAGTTACTTTTAATACATTTAAGATGAAAAGAAACACAATCAATTACAAGGTAGAACAATATATTAGGGTTATTTGGATGCCCAAAAAATGGAAAAGCATTTTACTCATACGATATTAAACAGGAGTCTGCAGCTTTTGTGATTATTTAGTAATCAAGTAATGGCCCTTTTACTTCTCTAAAAATGTTAAAAGAAAAACCCAGCCAATACTTATGAAAAATACTTTTATTTTAAACAAGTAGAAAACATACCTAGGTCTTCAGAGATTCCGATGTAATGGTCTCTGTGTGGCCCAAGCAGCTATTTTCCAAAAGCTCCCCAGGTGATTTTAATGAGCATGTGTTAACTGGAACTCCTGCTGAGTAGTCTGATAGCTTTCATGTAGGAGGAAACTGCCAGAAAAGGTGACTTCATGTTAAGAAGTGACTGGGCTGGATGTAAAATGGCAGTGGACGAAGTTTGCCCACTTAGTAAACTTATGCACTCTTTAACAAATATTGAAACCGCTCTTTTCATTTGTGTTTTAATTAATTGCATTGTTCACATGCTTTTCTTTTCGAAATATTTTTATAGTTTCTGTCTTCATTGACATCTTTACAAACCCCTCTTCTCCTCCAAAATTGTATAGCTATTACCCTATGTTCTGTTGTGGTGTTTTCTATGTAGTATCAGTCTGTAGCTTTGTGTGTGAGCTGGCAGAAAGAGACAGGGTGACGGAATGAGTGCCAGTTATCATTAAATTTTGAAATTTTGAAATCATGCTAGCTTTACAAAATGAACTGATACGCATTCCAAATATTTCTGTTTGCTGTAACAGTTTAAAGAACGTAAGACTTTTTTTTGAAAGTTTGAAAGAATTCTCTAGTAATCCAACTGGATTTACCTTTGTACTGTAACTATTGTTCTATAATTATTTTTCAAATTTTGACTCATGATATTCAAAGTCTGCCTTTTCACTAATCATTTTTAATTAACTGTATCATTAAATTATTCATTTCATACATACTTTCAAAATACTGATTTATGTGTATTTTCTTATAATGTCTTTATTCTAAATACAAAGTCACGTTCCTTTGCATTTTTAATGTTAAATACTCTTCTTTTTTCTTTTTTTTTTCTAATTTTCTTTGCCAGAAATTTTCCCATTTTATCAGTCTTTTCAGAGAACTAAGTCTTTGAGTTACCTTTTTTTAACTGCATTTTCCCCATAAACTAATTGATTTAAAAAAAAAATCAATGTCATTGAAGTTTTCATTTTAAGATATAAAAATAAAAACAAATATG
This sequence comes from Balaenoptera acutorostrata, assembly GCF_949987535.1. Classification (NCBI taxonomy): domain Eukaryota; kingdom Metazoa; phylum Chordata; class Mammalia; order Artiodactyla; family Balaenopteridae; genus Balaenoptera; species Balaenoptera acutorostrata. Next base: position 64,618,612 of record NC_080070.1, read on the forward strand.
CTGTAGGTAATATTAAAAGTTAACTTATAAAACCTTTATCTTTACAGTATTTTTATTTTATTGCAAGTTAATAGACATTGTCCCCAAATTTATAGTTATAAACTCTTCACTAGGTTTTTGTAGTGTTTCTTGATTGGTTGGTTTCTCTCTCTCTCTCTCTCTCTCTCTCTCTTTCTCTTTCTCTTTCTCTTTCTCTGTGGTCTAAGTTTAATGTTTTTTATTACTACTCAAATGTGATTTAAAATTTTTTTTAATGTTTTTGTGTGTACATATGTGAACATGCATATACAAATGTATTAATTTTCATGTAGGTAAATTCAGACAATGTGTTTTTAATAATTTAACCAAGCCAAATACGAAATCAAAATCATATAGTGTGACCCCAAACAATAAAACCACAGAATTTAAAAGGTCAGCAATTCTCACTTTTCACATTCATATTCCTTGCAAATATTTCATATAACATCACTTAATACTTTCCTTGTTTGTACTTGTAATTTTAAAATTTTTGTTATATCATGCTCTTTCCTTCCATCAATCAAATATCACAGTGATTTACCATTAGTTAGTTAAGGGCACATCACTCACTCCAAATCACTCCACCAAACTCAGTACTCAGAAGTGCTTTGTTATATAAAACATTTGTACATTCATACATGCATACCAGTAGGCACCGTTCAAACCAGTTAGGTGCTCTCTGGGCCTAGTTTTTAAATATTGGGGACATAGAAAATGTATAGTTAAATATTTGCTTTAGAGTTGAGAATGCTGAGACTCAGAGATTTTGATTACTCACCAAATATCACACAGCTGGAGGATGGTCATAGGCCAAGAATAAACTCTCTCTAGTTCTCAGTTGTTTAATTTGCCATGCAGAGTCATGGGTGAATAAATAATTATAAATGTATATATAGTAGTTGAAAACATTTAAAAGAAGGAGATTCCCCAAAGTTCCTAGAGACGTTGTATTAGTGCTAACCAACAAATTAGAAATGAAATTTCAAGTAAAGCAGTAACCTTTTTATGTTTGTGTGATGTGATCATTATAGTTCTAATCAAATTTAATTTAAGCCAAATTATCCTCAGATTCTCTTTTTCCTGCTATTGTCTTATAATTTCATTGCTTTTTGTTTTCTGTTTGGTCCCTTGAGGTCAAATTTTTATGCAGTTGATAATTTTATTGATTAACCAGAGCACTCTCTTAAATTTTTGATATTTCATCAATAATATGAAAATACCACAGCTCTATGTCATGTCTTAAGATTCTATCAGTGTTATTTAGACTCAAGTAATACATATGGACTTGGTTTCTCTAAGTATAAGAATTCCAAATGCGACCAGATGAAAGAGTATGTTAGAAAATATATACATATATACATATATATGCTAAAAATATAAGGGAATTTTAAAATGTCACTAGCTGTGTCTGTGTGTCTTTAATGTTAACTAATTTATTAGTTAAATATGCCATTATTCCTTTACCCAGAAGAGTCACTGTAAAATGTGTTCGCTGACATTTTCTATAACTTAGTATTTAATTAAGTCTTTTGAATTGAAATTTACTTATAAAATGCAACCCTGATTCCCTGGATAACTTGTACAACTCTTTTTCTCTCTCTTTCTTTATGGCTGTCTGTCCCTATTCTTTCTGTCTCTGTCTCTCTCTACATTTTTGGTATTTATGCTTCCTTCCAAAAATTCTCATGAGAAAAAGAGGATATATAAAAGGAGGAATAAGTGTGAAGACAAGGTCCACAGTGTGACTTTTTTTACGTCATTAAATGGTCAATTATATTAATTGATATTTTCCAGAATGTTGAAATAGGTTTCCTTTCATCTTCACATGAAGTTAAAACATGAAGATAACATAAAGTTATCTAATATTCATGTAATTTCCGATATTACTATCAGAGGTTTTAGCAATACTAATATACCAAGCCACAGCTTTCATCAGTATGGCAGAGTTAGATATTGAAAGGTCCCAGCCATGAACGTGACTCACTTTTTGTCAAATTCATCTGAGAGCCAAAATAAGATTCTGGAGTCGCATTCGCTAGTTTTCAAAAAAAAAATAAAAAGGTGTAGATACACACTTTGGCAATGATAGACTGTGTTCCCCAGTTGCCAAAGTTATTTACAGTTGACAGTCTGACACAAATACAGATTAAATAGAAGCTCTAACAGCATTCAGTTTCAAAAAATCATTTTTTTCTTGATTCTCAGCCAGTTAGTAGTCATGTAAAACCTGTCTTTGTCAAAAATAAAAGATTTGAATAGGGCTACAATGAGGAGGGTGAAACCTGGATAATTGGACAAGTGCATTAAGACCATACATCAGGTTTAAAGGCCTGCCATTATTTGGGTGGATTCTGATTTACCTTTTGATTCATCACTTTTCAAATGCAAAGTAATTGTAGGATTCCAAACTTTTGACCTTTACAAATGTCAAAAGAGGGAAAAATACTTTCTACAATGACAATAGGTGGTTTCTTTCCAAATTATGTAGTGATTTGTTTCTTTACCTTAGTTCAGAACACTTTTGATAGCAAACTAGATTCCCTTAAAATAAAACAAAACCAGAAACAACTTTTTCTCAGTTGGATTATTTTGATAGCCCTGGGTGAATAAGATTCATTTTACCTAGGGGAACCCTTTGTCATGGTTTGCCTGGCAAAGGTCTGGTTTATGACAGTTTCCTGGCATGATTATTAATAGTGTCCCTTTCACACTCAAAACTGAACCAGTTTGGATGATAAATTATATGACCACTCTATTACCAATTCTGTCAGTCAAGGTTTTCCAGAGAAACAGAACCAGTAGGCTATATAGATACATAGGGATAGAGAGAGAGATTTATTTCAAAGAAATGATTTTAAGCTATTGGAAGGGGCTGGCAAATTTGAAGTCTATAGACAAACAGTCCAGAAACTCTGGGGCAGGATCTGAAGCTGCACTGTTAAGGAAGAACTTATTCTTTTTCAGGGAAATCTCAGTTTTGCTGTTAAGGCCTTTCAACCATTTGGATGAAGCCCACCAGCATCATCAAGAACAACCTCCTTTACTTTAGGTCAACTAATTGTAGATCTTAACTACATCTACAAAGTACCTTTACAGCAACACCTCTAATAGTGTTTGATTGAATAGCTGGGCACTGTAGCCTAGCCAAGTTGGCACATACCACTAACCATCTCACAAATCGATCTGGTTTGTGAAAATTCATTTCTATACACTAACAGTGAACTACCAGAAAATAAGAAAATAACCCCATTTGCAGTAGCATCAAAGAGAATAAAATACATAGGAATAAATTTAACCAAGGGGTGAAAAATCTGTACAGTGTTGCTTGTTTGGAAGGGTGGTGCGGAAGTTAAAGTTGGCTACAAAAGAGGAAAACCTTAGCCTTTTTGTGCCATCTATTCCTCATGTCTTCACTGGAAAACCTATATCTTTCAGCATAGCTCACATATCCTTTGGGAAAATATCTTGGCCTTCTACTTGTATCCTTTGTAAGTTAAAAACTATCTTGTCTGAGGTGGCCTGACACTAGAGAAAGTTGGCAGCTTTTGATGCAGTAAGTTGCTGATTAAGACAGAGATGGTCTCTCTGATAGTGCAAGTCTTTCAGTAGGGTACACTTAGCCTGTTTTGTTGTTTGTTTGTTTTTTGGTTTGGTTGTTTATTTTGTTTGTTGTTTTGTTGTTTTTATTAGCATTATAATCTAGACTGGGATGTCTGCCCAAAAAACATGTTCACAACTGTGTCTGACTTTGATGCTGGTGGTCTGGCTGTGTTCCTTGGTCTGTTTGTACCCATAGTCTTTCAATTCTATTTGAGATATGAATTGAAAAAAGACCTCAGGGTAAAACTGCCTGAGTAGCTGAATATAGGGGCTTCCCTGGTGGCGCAGTGGTTGGGAATCCACCTGCCAATGCAGGGGATGTGGGTTTGAGCCCTGGTCCGGGAGGATCCCACGTGCCACGGAGCAACTAAGCCCGTGCGCCACAACTACTGAGCCTGCACTCTGGAGCCACGAGCCACAACTACTGAGCCCACACACCACAACTACTGAAGCCCACGTGCCTAGAGCCTGTTGCTCTGCAGCAAGAGAGGCCACAGCAGTGAGAAGCCCATGCACTGCAACGAAGAGTAGGCCTTGCTCGCTGCAACTAGAGCGGGCCCGCGTGCCGCAGCAAAGACCCGATGCAGCCAAAAAAGTAAATAAATTAAAAAAAAAAAAGAAGCTGAATATAAAACCAGTGTAAATGCATGATCTCCTGGCTTCCTTGTACTCTGGGAAACTTTAATTTTGTCCCCTAGGGCCATACAAGGGAATGCTTGAGATGATGGCAAATATTCAGTCTCACTCATGCTTGCCTTTCCTCCAGGCTGGTCATTCCAGGGACAGGAAATGCAGTTGTTGAAAAAAGTCACTGCTCTCTGGAAAAAAGTTGTGCTACTCCTTTGGATGAGGCCAAAATAGAGCTGCTGTCTCCTGTGTATGCTGTTCTCTATAAAATACTATACATAGAAGAAGTCTGACTAGCCTGAAGCCACCATGTAAAGAGAGCTGTGGTGGACCACATAGAGGCAGAAAGAGTGGCTGAAGAGCCACAGCTGTTTGCATCTTCCCACCAGTCATGAGACGTGTTAGTGAAGAAGCCTCCAAAGAAGACCCTACCTCAACCACCATTTAATTAAAACCCAATGTAATCCCCAGAAACAATTGCCTAGCTGAGCCCTGTGACCTCAGATTTGTGAACAAAATGTATGATGTTGTTGTTTCAAGCCACCACTTGGTATACAGCATAGGTAATCGGACTAGCAACCGGATAAAAACAAAGACTAAATTAAGGTAGTGGTCCTTGAGATGGATCCAAGTGGACACATCAAATTATTAAGAAGGAAGATCCATCCATGTATAGTCAAAATAAGGACAAAATATATGCCCAGCCTTGGAGTCAACCAGTCTCATCTACTTGTTTTGTGGATGACAGCTCATTTAAAAATTCATATTAAATAACTAACTCCCCTGTTTGAATTCCAAATTTATCAAGCAAATTTAGCAAATGGTTCTAAGTAGCTGAACTTCTAGCTACTATAATTCCTCGTTGGAGATTAACACTTTGAAATTCTGGTTTTATACATCAGTTTAAATATAACGTAGTAGGACCCTGCCTAAAAAAAAAAAAAAAAAAAAAATCAGGCCTATGTGGTGAACTCCAACTCTTTATAAATTCTAATGCTTAATTAGAAAAATATAAACAGTATTTTGCTGTTTTATGATAATTATTAAAATGAGAACCACAATTAGGAAGAGAGGAGGTTTTTTTCTTCCTTTAAAAATATAGTGGCAAACCCTCAAGTCAGAAACCCACACACGTTAAACCCTAAAGGCACAGAATTGGCAAAGTAATACCAATAAAATGGCGGAGTCAGCTATTCACAGGGTAGGATTAAAGACAACCAAAATAAGTTTGACGGAAATGAAGAAATTAACATCACTTTTAACCTGTAATCTAAACTAATTATAAGTTTCAACAAGTGTACAGGCATTTCTTTGGTAAAAAATTGGAAACTAGGGGACTTCCCTGGTGGTTCAGTGGTTGATTCCGTGCGCCAATGCAGGGGGCATGGGTTCGATCCCTGGTCGGGGAAATAAGATCCCGCATACTGTGTGGCATGGCCCCCCAAAAATTTAATAATTATAGTGGTTACCTCTTGGGAAGGTGTTACTATAAGTTATTTTTACTTTCTCCTTTATATGTATCAGTATGTTCTGGTATTTTTAAACACTTTTGTATAATTAATTTTGTCTTAATATTTTTAAAAATAAATTGCTATTTTTATTTTGGAAAAAAAAAAAGAATTAGAAACTATGGGAATATGGAATAGGCCCCTTCCTGTCTTTACACCTATTTTATACCCTGTTTTATACCCCTAGATTTCATGTTCTATTTTCAAAATTTACAAAACTCCCCAGAAACTGGCCTACTATATCAAATTATTTTAGTTTACCAAAAGGAGAAAACTGAAACAAATATTTTTGTTTCTGTCCTCTTTGAAAACATTACAGTTGGTTCATGAAGAGAGCATGAAAAGCAGCTTTTGACCATAATTTGTGAATCGATATCTCTGTATTTGAACATAGTAGAATTTGAACAGAATCACAGTTAACAGTAGTATTTAGTTTCCGTTGTCCTGCTATTTATTCTCTCTTCTGAAATTACCTTTTCTTACCCATGACTCAAAATCATCTAAAGAAAATCTTAAAATTATTTCAAAGCCCACTTTTATTGCAAGCCTAAAATCAAATTTGAGATTATCAGATTAAGACAATCTACAGTCACCATCAACCTTGTGAGATTTGCCTACTTCCAAATGCAATGCTTTCACTTGAGTTTCCATTAGTTTTCCTATGCCCAATATTCCTAGCCATTTAGATAGCCATCTGTTTATCTACACAGCAATGAAAAATTGAGTCTTTCTTACCCTGAGGTATGTAAATTTCTCAAATTTATATAAATAAATTCCAAATGAGACACTGCTTTCCGGAAAGACATTCCAGTCTGATATTTGTGCTTGGCGTTTATAGAAAGCAGAGAGAGAGCTATTACTAGGCAGACAGTCTAGATTTTCTATAATGAGGTGCCCTGTGTTTTCTTCACTTGTGGTGTAGCCATTGCTGAGTGATGTCTGATTTATATGACATAAGTAGCTTTTATAAATCTTAATTTCTTTGATCACTTTTTCTCAGAAAAATATCACAGGGGGAAATTAAGGTTTTTCTCTGTCAGTATGTAAACTCAGTAACTGATTCAGATGCACAACCAAGGATTCCAATCAGGGTTCCAGAGCTCTCAGAAATCCTGGTCAAGATGAAATGTATAGGAGCTTGGTCAGAAGATGATCAAATGCTTGTGTTGCACTTTGAATTAATAAGGGAAAGCAAAATGGGTTGTCACTTCTTTAATACATAGTGGTTTAGAATTCCTTCAGAATCTTTCTACAGTATAATCTAAAGCAGTGTCATCTCAAACTTTGTTTCTCTGTAGTTTACTTTACCCTTAAAATTACAACTGTTTTTGATAAAAGTACTTGTCTACTTGACAACCTTGGTAGAAAAAAAAGAAAATAGAAAACAGAGATAAGAATGACAATGAGAAAGAAGCAAGGAAAAGTAAAGTGATTAACGGAGAATTTAGAATTTGTAGGCTTAGCTCAAGACCCTCAAGGGCCAATTAAGCCAGATAATATTTGTAATTCAAACTACAGTTGCAAACCATAGTTTTCATCCTCTCTAGGAGTTTCAGTAGTCATTCTCAACAGAGTATAAGGAATAAGCTAAGATTTTTAAGTTAAAAAGGTTAATATGTGTTTAGATATATTTCCTTCTGAAAAGATAATTTTTTTTGGAAATAAGAAAACAGACCTAAGGAAGACATAGAAAAGCTAAGAAAGGAGAAAAAAGGAGTTGGTCAGTTATAAATCTCATTCCACACAACTACCTTCTAATTAGGTATTGGAGTATGTGCTCTTTAATAAGGATTCTGGGATTCTATCTATTTCTCACCTGAATACTTTGCTACCTTATTTAATTTCTTAACTCATCCTACATTGTTTCTATATGTTTTGGTGTTAAATTATTTAGCTCAATTATCACTAGATAATTCTTTCTAAAGTCTGCTTTAGTCATGTGGTCTTCTGCTTTGAAAGCTACAATGGCTCTACTCTGCCAGTAAAATAAAGGCTCCTCTGCTGGGCATCTTTCTTCATGTGAAGCCCTAGCTCACAGGCCCCATCTTTAACACAAGCCCTACACTCTATTCCAGTTGTCCTCAAAGCTGGACTAAGCAGCTTAACATCACCTGGGAACATTTTAGAAATGGAAATTCTGAGACCCCATTCCAGACCTACTGAGTCAGACACTCTGGCAGTGGGGCCCAGCAATCAGTGTATAACACGTCTTTTTCTTTCTTTCTTTTTTTTAAATTTTTATCGGAGTATAGTTGATTTACAGTGTTGTGTTAGTTTCAGGTGTACAGCAAAGTTAATAAGTTATACATATACATATATCCTCTCTTTTTTTAAATATTCTTTTCCCATATAGGCCATTACAGAGTATAGAGTAGTGTTCCCTGTGCTATACAGCAGGTTCTTATGAGTTATCTATTTTATATGTAGTAGTGTGTATATGTCAATCCCAATCTCCCGATTTATCCCTCCCCCCACCCATCCCCTGGTAACCATAAGTTTGTTTTCTACATCCGTGACTCTACTTCTGTTTCGTAAATAAGTTCATTTGTACGCTTTTTTTTAGATTCCGTGTACAAGCGATATCATATGATATTTGTCTTTTTGTGTCTGAATTACTTCACTTAGTATGACGATCTCTAGGTCCATCCATGTTGCTGCAAATGGCATTATTTTAACACATCTTTTACGTGATTCTGCTATGTGTTTAAGTACACTAAAGTCTGAGAACCACTGCTGCTGTAGCTCCTAAATGTATATCATGTGCTCTGACTAAAGTAATTTCCTCATCCTACTTCATCCAGCATCATCTTCTTATCACCAATTGCAACATTTACTAAACTTGATTTTCCATATTTTCCATATTCCTGGAACACCTGTATTATACCTTTCTGTTTTTAAAATTTGTGCATATCTTATGAAAATTTACATTAAACTTTTTAAAAATGAAACTGCATCAATAATAGTATTAAAATCAGTAGATCTGATTATAAATAAAATGTGATTGTGAAAATAAATTTGATATCCAGGGCTTATGGATGGGGGTGTGGGCGTTAGAAAGGGAGGTGGGTGTAGTGTTCAAAGGGCAAAAACGAAGAAACCTTGTTTTGAAAGAACTGTTCTGCATCTTGACTATGGTGGTAGGTGCATAAGTCTACACATGTGATAACATTGCATAGAACTGAATACATATGTGCACACACACGAGTACAAGTAAAATGGGAAATTTTTCAATAAGATAGGTGAATTGCATCGATGTCAGTATCCTGGTCATGAGTGGGAACTGTATTATAATTTTATAAGATATCACCATGGAAGGGAACTGAGTAAAGGGTATGTGGGAATCTCTGCATTATTGTCATGGAAATAACAGGCTATTTCAGAGACATTACTTGTATCTCAGTAACACCAATGTTATGTATAAATGCATGAATCGGATAGTGATTGAGCTATCAATCTACAGACCTTGAAAAAGGCTCAAATAAGGGAGAATCTCTGGCTAGACAGAAGCAGATTATGTAGATGATTCCAACCTGTGTACACTAATTCATGCAACTCAGCATTTTTGTGTTAAGCAGAGAAAAATGATCAAATCTGATTAAGGGTGGAAGGTATAATTGATACTAAACAGTATGTTTGCTAATTATCTTTTCTCTCCCTTGAGTACAGCGAACAAAGACCAAGTGAGCCATCCTAGTATCATATGGCTATAGGCTCATAAGAAGGGGAAATAAGGTCATGTGTATTGTATTTTATGCACTTTAAGTAACAGAGAGACATTCCCTTGACTATGTAAAATATGATGGGAAAACATTCATTGCTTTCTGTCCTCTGGAAGGTTTATAGCTATGGAGAGTGTGGAGGCTAAGGGAACTATGCAAAGCACAGAATCTGTGTGTTTCCAGTGTTTGGCTGCTGTGAGAACTCTCTGGTGGGAGCTCCCACAAATGCTGCCAGGAAAGAAAGCAGCGTAGACTTTTCTAATTAAAAGAGCCCCTTGTTTTAGGAAGCATATCAATGAAGCCCTTGGTTTAAATTGTGTTTGAACAGCTACCTTGTAATTTGGAATGCTCATCAGGAACTATGTGTCATTAAGCAACACAATGAGACTTTGTAAAGGATTCAGTTTAGAAATTACATTCTACTCTCTACTTGTCTTTTCCGGGAGGAGAACCCAATAGTTAGGGGGGGAAGTTACTTTACTTTTGGATTCTTCTCCTGTATTTATTATTAGTGTGAGTACAAGTGTCCTTTCTTGTTTTTGCCTTTTTAAGAAGATTTGGAAATAACATTAAAAAATTCCTAGATATACTAAATAAAATTTTAGTCCTGTATTTCAAGTCAACATTTGCTAATTGTTGGGAAGAGAATGGTTTAAATGGAATCAGGAACTTAGAGAAATGCAGTTTTAATTCATTGTATTTCTGAGTCTCAGTAAAACATTATACATGTGACATACTCACATGACTATCTTTGACACACTCCCACGTACACACACACAGTCGGATTCATATCCATGCTTTTGTTCTCACTCTCAAAATTAAGATTCTTTCGCATTTGTCTGTGTTTCCCTTTTTTGGTCAAATTAACAAATAGTAATATCCTCCCATGCAACTCTAAAACAAAGAATGTTGCTCACCTTCCAGTTCTACAAGGATTAAGTCATTAGGCACTGCAGTTGCTGACTGACAGCACACCCTCAGAGGAATCCATGATGGGGTGCTCTGGACTTTAGAAAAAACAGGCCCTCAGGTAGTTAGATGTATATCTCAGGAAGAATTTTGATTAACCCGGATTTTTGCATCTTTCCGTACATAGAAAAAGCACCAAAATCATTAACTGAAGTAACTCTTCCTTGTGACTAGCAGTAATCTTTCACCAAGATGTATGTTTGACTGCAGGTATCCCTTGGCCAAATCATATATGTTCTGGCTTCTCCCCTACCTCCGTGGAGCAGTCCCCTCAGAGCCACTGAGAGGCTATGGCCTGGGATATAGTCCTCAGTAAGACCCTGAATAAAATTTAAACTCACAACTCTTACGTTGTGCATTTTTCTTTAAGTCAACACACCCTTTCTCTAAGAGAACACAGAAATTGACAAAACCAGTTTTTCAGTCGCAGTCATTTCTTATTCTTTTATTGATCTAGACAACCAACTTTATTTTTAATTACCTAAATTCCTACTCCAGTATAATCATGTGCTGAAAATCAGAGTTTACTATGTATATTCAGTATTATTAAGTTATATTGTGTTTTAATACTTTGCTGAGATAAGAATGCAATAATGTGAATATAGAAAAACTATAATATTTGCCCTCAAAATAGCCTTCATTCTTAGAAACAGGTCAAACTGTCCTATTGTAGCAATAGGTAGTAGTAGGGAGATGAAGGGGCCAGACATGTATACCTCCCTTTGGCTATATACTCAGTGCAATGCCCTGATGTCATATAGGAACTAGCTTTTCTTCCATTCAACTTATTTAAATTCTTTATATAACACAAATATAGTAATTGTGAATATGCCCCAAGAATACTAGTCTAATAAATGCTGATTCTACTATTCTGTAGGAAAAAAAAAAAAATTTCCCCCAAAACCTGAATCCCAAGAAATTGTTTTAAAGAGTTGCTACTAATTAAATATATAGAAAATAAAATACATATTCCTGATTCTAGTGCAAATATCCATAAGTAATTTTTTCATTCAGAATACAACTTCTTTGAAAATTCTCAAATTTGTCTTTGACATTTCTAGAACAACAAAGTAATATATCATCTGCAGATAAAATAAACAGAGCAGATGGAAAAATAAGCCGTTTGTTATACACTTTGAATATTTTGATAAAATTAATAACTAGTTTACTATCCCCTGACCTATATGAAAAGCCTAAGGGCAAACAAATGAAGTAGCAATGCCTATGTAACTTGATTAGCTCAACAATACTTGCTATAAGAATATAATTATATTCTATTTTTTTACTCTAATTATTTCCCACTCTAGGTAAAAGAATCCTTACTCATCCTTGCTAGGTTAAGTGAACAGTAGGTACTGTGTATTTATAGCTTCTATACTACAAATTCTTATCCAGGCATTATGGGCTTACCTCTCTTTGGGGCAGGAAGAGGACGGGATTCTCAAATGTCGGTGTTACTTGAATAATAATATATTCAATATAATTATTGTGTTTAAAAACAAACATTAGAAAATAAAGCTTAAAAATGGAAATATGCTGAAGTAGAATTAGAAATATTACAGACAACATGGACTGGAGAAGTCAGTCAAACACAAACCTATAATATTGATATACACAGGAGTATAGATATTATAATTATATGTATTTATATGTATCACACCAAGGTGTATAGCATATAAGCATTATGTGTAATACATACTAAAATATATAATATACTTGAGCAAAATGAAAGTAAATAAGAAAGAATGTTAATGGTTTCAATCCAGAAAATTGCTGAAAAGAAATCCTAGAACAACAGCTAAGCAGAACCATTTACTGGTAACCAACTGAAATAGAGAAGGAGAAAAAATGATTGTAATATGAAGTTTCCCCAAACAACAATTCAAGATAAGATTTCATATGACTTAGGGAAGAAATCAGAATGTGATATGGCAGAGATATCGAGCAAGAAAATAAACGACATTAGAAATTGCCACCACCACTTCTCCCCCACTCCCCTCCCCATCTGCCCCCACAAAAAAATCCATGGTCCAAACATGAAGCAAATGATTCAAATTGAAATGGTAAGACAAGCAAGAAGTGGGCCTTTACTCCTCCTTCCGTCCTAGGGGTGTGTGAGATAGAATATTCACTACTTCACACAGGAGGGCATAGCTCTCAGGGGAGTGCCAAGTTTCAGTTAGAACGGGTCGTCGAAATGAACATTCAAAAAAATGAGTGAGAGTATTTTGCTATGGAGAGATCATCAGTTCACAGATGCACACCAGAAGTGTGGCGGTGCAAACGGTGTAAGACTGGGTAAGATTAGACCATGAAATTTGTGTACAATAGGGATGATTGGGGAGACTTCAGCTTCTTGTGTTGCCCGAGGCAGGACTGTAAGCCATGATGGGATGAGTCCCATTGATTACTGAGGCTGATTGTGGTGCTGATGCTGTGAATGTTGAGGATAAGTGATGGAGTGGTCTTGCTGGAACAGATGCAGTTCTTAGTCTTCCCATGTAGTCTTCCTAATAATGATGTTGTTGTCAAGGATCCTCCTCTTCCTCCTCCCTCTTCCATTCCTTCTTCCTGTCATTCTCCTCCTTCTTCTTTCCTCCTCTTTTCTTCTAAATCACTTAATAGTTTAAACCTTCTATTTTCACTCCAAATTCATGAGGCTAATATCAGTATGTGGACATTCTCTCAAGTCTGTACTCTATTCTAACTCCTTAGGTTTATTGTTATTATTTTTAAAATTTAAAAAACATTTTTAGATTTACAAAAGATTTGCAAGGTGATAACAGAAGGTTCCCCTTCATATGCCCAGACTACCCAATTATTAATGTCTCAGATCACCTTGATTCCTGAAAATTCTCTAGGTCCTTTGAAGGATAGGATAGGCTCAGGGCAGCTAAGGAGAAGCAAAGAAGTCTTTGAAGGAAGAAGTTTCCATCTGTAGCATGATTTAACTATAGATTTTAGGGCACCATTTTCTAGGCCAGGTATCTATGCCTGTTGAAAACCTTCTGCCTCAAGAAAGTTGTCTCAGTGGAATATTCTTGACAATAACAGTGATGGCTTCTGTCCTGATGCCAGAAAGTTTTCTGGCCCTACAAAAGTCTTGATGTTCTTGTTTCAGTCTTGTTTGACTGCCATCTATAACCTGGCTCTGAATGTTTCTGGTTTCTGTATGTTCACTGCTTCTTGCTTCTTCTCACCCTTGACATGTTCTTTTTGTTTTCAGTTTGATGTGGGCTTTTGCGGTAGGCAGAATAATGGCCCACTCAAGTTGTCCACATCCTAAGCCTTAGAACCCGTGAATATGTTACTTTACATAGTATACTGGGTTGAATAGTGTCCCCCCAAATTCATGCCCACCTGGAATCTTAGAATGCAAACTTCTTTGGAAACTGGGTCTTTGCAGATGTAGTAAATTAATATGAGATCGTACTAGGTTAGCATGGGCACTGATCCAATGAATGGTGTTCTTGAAAGAAGAGAAAACAGAGACATATTTGCACACAGGCAGACGATGGCTATGTGAATATAGATATTAAAGGGGGAAAATGCCATATGAAATGAAGGCAGAGATTGGACTGAGACGAAGAAAGACAAAGAACACCAAGGATTTCTGGTAACCACCAGGACCTACAAGAGAGGCATAAAAGCATGGATACTCTCTTACAGCCTCGAAAAAGAACTGACTCTGCCAAAACATTGATTTCAGACTTCTAGCCTCCAGAACTTTAAAACAAATCAATGTTTTGTTTTAAGTCGCCCAGTTTATGGTGATTTATTATAGCAGCCCTAGCTAGGAAACTAATGAACATGGTTAAAGAGATTTCACAGATGTGATTAATTTAAAGATCTTGAGATGGTAAGATTATCCTGGATATCTGAGTGGGCTAGTATAATCATAAGGTTCTTTACAGGGGAAAAGGGGAAGCAAAGAGAGTCAAAGAAGGAGATGTGATGATGGGAACAGAGCTTTGAGCCATGTGACCATAAGCGAAAGAATGCAGGCAGCCTCCTGAAGGTGCAAAAGGCGAGGCACAGATTTCCCTCTAGAGCTTCTAGAAAGAATGTGGTTCTGCAGATACCATGATTTTGAAATAGAAAGATCCATTTTGGACTTTGTAGGATAGTACGTTTGTATTGGTTTAAGCCACTAAGTTTGTGGTAATTTGTTACACCAGCAGAAGGAATCAAAAACAGATTTCTAGATTCTGCCTTCTTGGACCTATCCTTTTATCTATCACCACCTATGACCCATTCAAGTCCTATTACCCAAGAATTATTAAGTTAGACAACTAGCATTTTGTGCATGCTACCTTGGATATGAAATGATAATTTCAACTCTGAACTTTGCTCATAGGGCAGCAGAGAAGCTAGAAACATAGGTTTCTTTCAGGATATAAATATCAGACAAATGAGTTTGCTTGTAGAACAGAACAAATGTGAAAGTGGTGGCAACATTTTTTTGTGTGTGTGTGTGGCAACATTTTTTCCCCTGCCCCTTTGTGAAGTCACTCCTTTTCTTACATATTCATTAGTCCAATAACAAATTTATCAATTAATTATTTAGAGTGTCTAATACGTATCAGGTATGGTGAGAAGTATTGGGAAAACAAAGACAATTAATGCATATTTCTTCCCCGTATCAAGAGTTCATAGTATGGTGTGGGAGAAGCTGGTAGTTTGCAGAGAGAGGCAAACCTCAAATATAAAATGGTGTGATGAGTAACATCATAGAGATATCACATAAGTGCTGAGAAGCACAGGGGAGGTCCATTTAACCTAAGTGCAGTGGAGCTCAGAAATCTTATAGGAATATCTGGCACTTGTTCAAAAATAATGATAGACATTAGCCAAGTGTAAACTTAAGGAAAGAGCAATATGTCAAGAGGTTAAGTTAGAAAAAAGCCTGGCACAGTAGGAGGACTGCAAGTAGTTTATTATAATTGAAGTTGTGGATCCAGGAGGGACAGGGTAAAAGAAGAACCTGGACATGTAAGTAGGAAGAAGGATATGAAGGCTTTTGCATGTCATGTTATGGGTTACTGACAAAAATGAGAAACTGTTGAATGACTTATAGCAGGGCAAAGACCGTCAGATTTATGCTTTAGTACAGGGGTCCCCAACCCCCGGAACCAGGCTGCACAGCAGGAGGTGAGCAGCAAGCCATCTGCCACTCCCCATCACTCGCATTACTGCCTGAAGCATCCCCCCCACCCCTTCCGCCACTGGTCCATAGAAAAATTGTCTTCCACAAAACTGGTCCCTGGTGACAAAACGGTTGGGGACTGCTGCTTTAGCAAGATTAGTCTAGTTGCATTCTAACCTGTACTGCTGGCTCAATCTAGTCCTAGCCTAACTCAGCACCCTCATCTTTTGGAGCTTTCCTTTTTGTTATCCTAATCTCCAGCTCACACGGTTCATTATTAAGCTCCTGAATTGCATCAAGCTCATTATTGCTTTAAGGTTTGTTTCCCCTTCTTATAAAACTCTTACCTCATCTCACCCCCAAGACCTTTACATAAATAACTCCTACTCATCACTCATTAGGTGGTCTTGTTAGGGCTCAGGATGAGCCTCCCCAAAATGTGTCATTTTAGCATGAGAATTACTTTGAGCTAAAGACAGTCGAGACCTTTTGGGTTCACTACTGCCCCTCCCTTAACTACCTAGAAGAATTTAAATTGGGGCTTTCTTCCCAGAAAAGAATTATTACCAGAGATAAATTTTATCTAAGTGATCGCATCAGTACAGCAGGGGAAACATCAAATTGCCAGAACATGTAATCTTCTTATCATTCTGTGAATGGCCCCCTTGTCCTTGGAAGCCCTAGACCTTTATCCCATTCCTTAACTCAGGATGGCATAGGCACCTCATTTTCTCTTTCTTTCTCTGTGTACCTCCTTGTTTACACACCTAGTTCATAGTATAGTCATGTATGGTGAGAGCTCCTTCCTGGAACAGGTCCTCTATCTACATTCCTTAGGCAGTTAGGGGGAAGGTTAAAGGTTATTCCTGAGCTTTTTGGGCCTTGAAAATCATCAGCCTAAATTAATCCTCATGCCAAAGAGACTGGGATAGCAAATTTTGCTCCCCTATAGACCTAATACCTAGCAAAATTCTTGACACACAGTCTGCATTTAATTTAGATTTATTCATTGTTGCTGTTGAATAAAGAAATAAAAGTATAGGCTGGGGGATGCTTGTGGCTGGGAAGCAGGAAAGGAAATGGAATGATAATGGAGTGAACATGTAGAAAAGACAGTGAATTTAGGAAATATCTGAGTACAAGACCTAATGACTGACTTGAAACTGGTGGTGAAGGAGAAGTTGAAGTCAAGGAGAAGTTTGCCCTCAGAATTCTGTCTGAGGAAACTGGCTGGTTGGCAGCAATGAAATGACATGAGGAAAACTAAAGAGAAAAGTAGGCTGGCTCTGCTACTGGAGATGCAAACTAGATTAATCAAAGTAAACAAACTTCAAAGTCAGTGGTAATCATCAGGATTTCTAGTTTCAGATCTCAGGACACAGAAAAGTGGTCTGGTATTATCTCATTAGCCTATCCTTTTGTTTGCATTTAACTCATAAAATTGTTCATCTTTCTTTTACTTTCAAACTGTCTGAGTCATTTCACAGCAAAGTGTACAAGTTGAAGAGAACATATGGCTGCCTTTCATCTTTTAATCAGTCTTAAAATGTTTCTTGTTTCCTTTTCATAGGTAAACTCATCCTATTTGCATTTATTTAAATACATGTAATGTATTTTTCACTAATATAGTCCTCTTGTTTTAAGTTTTCTCTTTTTAAATTGCCTTGCTGTTTTCTGTTTCATTTTTCTATATGATTTTACTAATTATACTGTATGCAATTTTAAATAAAATGCTTACATTTCCATTTCTCAACTTATCAAATGGGAATAAGAAGCAGTTTGACACACTGATTAAGGTTTCAAACTCTTTATCTTTGTTTCTGGGTTCAAATCCTATCTATTCACTTTGTAGCTACTCAGCTTAAGGCAGATCATTGAGCTCCATGACTTACTTCTCTCATTTGCAAAATTGGGATAGTAATAGTACCTAATTCTTCTTAGGTGTTTGTCATAAGCACCCAAAACTCTGCCCCTGGATTTCTTGTATGGGTATACCAGCATTATTGCACAAGATGAGTTTTCCCTGTTTTCTCAATTTATCACTTGCACATATTATTTATGTGACAATACTGTCTCTATACTCTTTTGTTAATTGAATATTCACTGCTGCCTACTAAACGTATCATGTTTACTTTACAATAATACTGAACGGTAAGTATCATTATCCTCAATTTATAGATAAGAAAATTAAGACTCAGTGGTTAAGTTAGCTGTAGAAAATTACACAACTAATAAACAAAAGACTCAATATTAAGACCCAGATCTACCTAGCACCAAACTTTTGATCTTTCCTTTTGCCTTTCTATTTATTTTGAAAATTATTGGTAACTAGTAGATCTCCTAAGGCCTGGATCATGTCTGCATAAACATATTATAAACTCACTGAAGGTAGAATTACTTTACACTCTTCTCTGATTATGTACTTTCTTGCCTGTACAATGCTAATCCTGTAACAGAAAATCAATAAATCCCTGACAAATAAAGTTGCAAAATATTTTTTTATGACTATTATTTATTCTGTAGGTTAATGATATTTTTTACTCCCTGAAAAGAATAAAACCCTTATGCATATCTTCTAAAAGACAGGCTGTGCAGACTTTTTTATTTGCTACATATTATAAACTTGAAACTCAATAATGCCTTCAAATGGTTTTAAAAAAGGTTAAATTTGACATCTAGTAGAAGGTTATTTTGGAGGTAATTAAGTGAGGTTGTGAACTATATACAGGGTAATATTTTGCCAAAATATCAGTGTTCCCTAGAACTTCATTCCTAACTTTGCAAATATTTTTATTTTTGACTATTCAGTTTTTCTCTAGCTTAGACATATACATATACTAGTGTTTCCAAGGGCAAGACAGTGTGACTACATGTAATATGCAGATTAATGACTTCTTTCTTACTGATCACATCTCTTACTACAATGGGATTCGAGGATTATTTTCATTTTTAAAGTAAACTAAACCCGTTTTATTTGCAACAACGAATGACAATAACACAAATCTCATTGAACATAATATGAAATCTCAAAATTTTTTCTTATTAATTGAAAAGCAAAATCACTTAAAGAAGAGATTTAAGGATTAATTTTTAAATCAGTTTTTAATCTGCTTTTCCATTACAGTGCAATGAAAATTTATAATGAAAAACACAGTTCTTAACCTTTTTTTTTCTTTTACAACTTGTATGGTTCCATTTAATGACACTCAGGAACAGGTGAAACTACACAATAGTGTTCGTAATAATTTTTCTTATCTCAATATATTTAATCCTAAGAAATCAAACATACTACATACCAGAGAAACAGACCAGAATACAGAAATTTACTGCCTACTAGTTTTTAAACCATACGTTATACAGTTAAATTTTTAAAGCATATTAAATTCAAGACAATGATATTTACACAAACAGTTGTGCAATGATGCATTATGGTAGAATTTGCACTAGATACAGAATGAGAAGATTTTAGTTTGGAACTAGACTCAGCCTAGTCAGTTTGTGCATATGTAAAATGCATGAGTCAAACTACATATTTGATAGTGACACTTCATACTCTCAAATTTCTGTTTTATTAGAAAAATAGCCAACTTAGAATATAAATACACTTATCCAAAGTCCTTAGTTTCTCTCTGTCTGGCTAGTACTGTTGGAAAATATTTAGCTGAAGTAGGTGGTTATCAATTAATATAAATTCAAGCACTGTCTTGAACTTGATATGTCTAAATTAACTTAGAACCTGGTAATTTGATAATACCACATGGACAAAACCAACTGCTTGCCAACTGAAACAACCAACTGAAACCAATGTGGTTGTTACCAAAACGGCAACATAAGAGAAGATAAGCCTGTTTCCCAAAGCTTTTCAACCATTTCCTACTAAGATTATCTGCTAGTACATGAGAACCAGACCACTGACAAAAATCAAATTAAGGTGTTGCTTTCCCAATCAAGGCTATTGTTTCAAGTGGCCTCCTGGTACCATCATTAACTTGAGAGGGAAATGAGCAGAGCACAGAGGCCAAAAAGTAAAGGAATATATTATTTAGGCTTAAAAATATTTCTGAATGAGAATATTTGACTGTTGGTATTTGCACATGGATCTGAGGGGGAAAAAAACTTACTTCCAAAGAGTTTTTGAAGAAAATTACAAGGTTGGCCTATAATACTCAATTCTACACATAAAGCTCCTCCTTGACCTAAAGTGAGTTCTGGTATGACTCAGTCTAAGAGAAATGTGCAGGTCCACAAAGGATACACTGTCAAGAGGCAACCCCTGCTGTGTCCACGGAGGATAAGTGATACGAGAAAACCTCCCAGAAATAAAGCCAAGGGTTACAGATGAAAATGAATAAGGAAATTCCTTCAAAAGAGCTGAACCAGGGACTGCATGATAAGCTCACCAAAGAACTCATTCTGTTCCCAGAACAGGAAATTGTCTCAATCACCATCCAAAGAATTTCATTATTATTGTTTATCAGTCCTTCCTGTGTTTGCCATTTTTCCTTTTTCTGAATATGAATTTTTATTGTGTTTACCTTATTTCTGCTCCATGGTTGTATCTAGGAATGATAGGGACAGACAAAATGCTCTTATTTTATAATTTTCTAGGTCATGAGAACAACATTCACACCTGATAAAGAGAACTGTACATCACCCTGGACTTTGATGTAAATGCAGTCCCTCAAGTCGCTTGGGTGGTAGTTTCCTCAGTAAGGGGCAGGTAGGGGTGGGGGTGAGTGTTCTCTCTTTGCATAAAGGCACACACTTGAATATTTAGATATTCCAAGGATACAGTATGGCAGAGACAGACAGTCACATCCCAGTATTTTCTCCTATTCTCTTTCATAGGAAGAACACCCTTGATTTTTACCTGAACACATGGTTGTCAAGAATAAAGGCTTCTATTCCAGTGTCCTTTGCAGCTAGGTGTTATTAACAGCCTAAGTTCTTGTGAAAGAAATGTGAGGGGAAATGTGCTTATGGTAGTGAAGCAAAGTAACTCTGTTCCTTCTCTCATTCTGTGGCAGCACTCTAGCGTTGAGAGGTCTACAACTTAGGTGTCTACATCTACAGATGATTTCATGGACAAGAGTTTACGTACCATCACTGAACTGGTAAGGTCGCTTTCAGTCTTGTTTAAATTGATCTCTCTTTTGATCTGCCCTTGTGGGAAAGTCTATATCCCATCTAATGTACTAGGTAAAGGGAGAATGAGTCGGTGAAAAAAATATTACATTAAGAGAAGGTAGCAATTGTGAAGTGTTTGAAATCAAAAAATAATTATTATAGTGCATTTGAGAATGTTTGGAATAAATTGTTATGACTGTATCAAGAAAATGAAAACAAATCTAGCATGGATGAATCAGGGAGTCCAAGGTATTTTGGGGGGATGGGGGAAGGGTAAGTCATAATTGCTTCAAGCCTGAGAAAAAGCTGGGTGTTAATTTTCTTGGCTCTAAGAGTAAAATCTAATCAGATGCTTGCAGGTAAGAGAAAAATCTATTATTGATTACAAAAGTAGATGCAGTACCTGGAAACCTCAGCAAGTTTGTCTTTTGTTCTTCACTGAAACACCTTTCCAAGTATCTCCATGGTTGTCTGAGATGTTGTTATATTTTCTACTTTAACACAAATGTAACTTGGTTATTTGGAGGAGTGAATCCTCACACTTAGCTTTCAGACTTTCCCAGGTAGACTTTTCCTACCTTATTCTCCTGGAATCCCTCCTGACTTCCGAAACTTCCCAGTCTCAGTAAACTCATGCATCCATGCACACGCGCCCACACATACTCATTCCTGAAAAATTAGTTTTTCTTTCTGATGAACCACAGAGGTAGGCTTCTGAAAACTGTTCGAGGACTTAAGACATTACATTGTATATATTTGTCTAGGTTTCTGCTTCTGTGAGATCCTCAAGGCAAAGACAATGTTTAATTCTTTGCTGACTAAACATCACCTAGAAAAATGGCATGTATACAGTCATAGCAATTATGCATTTTGGTTTTAAAGGCTAATTTATATTCCTAAAATGACCTCATTATTCCCATAAATCTTCACACTATTGCAGAAATTCAAACCTTTGCTCATCCTGTAATACATCTCCCAAACTGACTCTGATATATGTATTTACTCATAATACTACTTTTCAGAAAATATATCTCATTTTTGTTGGATAAATATAATTGCCATGCACACAGTGTACACAACAGAAGCATTTCCAAATGGTACTGAATGAATGGAAAATAGACTATTGAAGCAATTTCTGGAACCTGATTTCCCTTAAATTACCCTTTTTCTAAACTTCGATTAATATATACATTTCTTGAAATTGTACTCTATATATTCTTACTTCAACTGCCCCACTATTCATATATCCTTTGAGTTGTAATTTGGCAGCTACCTTTTTATTATTCTCCTGAAACCTTTCTTGAAAGGTCAGCCATAACTTGCCAAACACTGTCATTATTAGACACCTTGAAATATTTTATCATATTGTAAAAGTTTCTTCTCTTTTGGCTTTTCTGACATTGTATCCTCAAAGATCTTTTCTATTTCTCTGACATATTTTTCTCCTTTTCTCTTACTGAATGTTCTTCTTTCTCCTCTACGTACCCCTACTCCAACTGCTCAACACTGCAGTTTTGGGGTTTTTTTTTAAACCTCTGTTTCTTCTTAAGTGAGTTTTGGTAATTTGTGTCTTTCAAAGAATTTGTCTCAAATTTATTGGCAGAAAGTTGTGTGTAATATTTTCTTATCCTTTTAATATATATGGGATTATAAAATGATGTCTTCCCTCTCATGTCTGACACTGATAATATTTATCTTCTCTCTTTCTTTTATTTCCCTGGCTACAAGTTCCCTCAACAATGAGGAAAGGGGTGGGTGAATAAATACCACTGCTTCCCCATTCTGAGTGGAAAAATACTGGAGCATATTCTACGGTTGCTCAGTTTCCCTCACAAAATTGAGCCCAGTTGCTCAGTCCTATTGCACATTTTCTTGGCCTCTCTCTTTGTTTTACCTTCTCCACTACCTCACTGGTGCTTATATCATGGTTGGCTTCTAAGGAATTGGAAATAAGACAAAGTTCAAAACCAGTATCAAGATAATTCAGGTCTTAAGTAATATTAGGCAAAATTGGGAAAAATACCGTCCCCCAAAATACCAAAATTAGCAAAACAATATTATTTACAAAATTCTTACCATATTATATACAAAGTGTCTAAGGATAACACAGTAATTTCTCCCAAGAACAAACTTTTTATACTATAAAAACATGAAATATTAGGTAGAAATAATTATAGGATTGCTTTAGTCTTACAAACTTTGATTCTGTTATGCACTAAAGTGTACTAACTAGTGATCTTGCTTAAAAAATACTTTATACTTCTAATGACACTGTCTCTAGGTCATGTATGTTCTATGAAAGTTTGTGGTATATGGAATTTAATTATTATGTAATTCACACTGTTTTAAACATTAGTTCCTTCATTTTACTTTTGAGGACACTGTGGCCCAGAGTTTTGTAACTCATCCATATTTATTTGTAACCCATCCATAAATGACAGAGAAAACTAGGAATACAACTGGGAATGGGATTCATAAGTTCTAATTTCCAAGTCAAATTATTCCTACATTATTATAAGTATCTCTTTTACAGTGATCAAGGTAGTTCAATATTTTATACTATCCAAAGAATGGGTTCACATATAGTTTACTCTGATACCGTGAGAATATATACATAGGTTGTGAGTATAGAGCATAGTGGTAGAAGCTAGGAAGGTGTAATTGAATTTAAAAGAATAACCCCATATTAGTAGATGTGGTGAACTGGTTCATCTAAGTCTTTGCCTCTTCAGTTTTTTCTTTTTTCTTTTTTCTTTTTGCTGAAGGAAATGTAAATTTCAGAATTCAAAGAACACTGTGATTAATTAAATCGTTTGAGCAAAGTGAGGGAAAAGTGAATAAAATGATTGAGCAACAGGGGAGAAAAGTTTATTTGTGTAAAACAATATCAAATACCATGATAATTATTGAAAAAAACGTGTTGTGGGAAACATCCTCTTTGGGGAGACAGACATAAAACTTATTTTAAAAAGTAACCAGCTAGATACCTTCATTTTTCTTTTTACCATAATGTATAATGCTGGCTCCCTGGGGATAATGGCTTCTACCAACTTCCATTTTTTTAATTAAAATGTCAGAGGAGAAAAAAGACTTCAGTAAGTTGTATATTTACCATTAAAAAAAATTTTAATTATATTAAAATTTATTTAAATTTTTGCTTACAAGTTGTGGAAATTTATCTTTTGCTTCATTCTGGATTTGTTTTATTTTAATTTTTGGAGAGGCGATATTGGTATTAAACTAAGCTCCAAAATATTTTTGATAACTTGTAGGAATTATTTATGTTTTGAAGTGAAATGGGCTCAGTGATAATCTCAAGAGGAAACAAAACATAGCTATAGAACAGAGTAAGCTGTTCCAGTTTATTGATAGCCTGCTTTATTTACAGCAGAAACTCTTAACTTTTCTTCCCTTAGAATACATTCAAAACCAAAGCAGCTTAAAAGAACAAATTCATCTCCTTAAATTGTGGTTTATAAGCAGGCCACAAGCATCTATTCAGATGTTGTTGTATTCTTCAAATAAGTAGAGGAGACAAGAATATAATCATATGAATTTGCTACTGTTGCAGATTATAATATCAGACCAAACTGCATGAAGGAAGGGATAAACAGCTGATTTCTGCTACTTACAAAACACTTAATGAGATCATTCAGTTCTGAATTTCTAAGAAAGACCTGTACAATTGATATTCACTTGTGTTTTGGAGACACTCCAAAGTGCGTCATATTTTAAATATTCAAAGTAAGATAGTTTAAATATACATATAAAAACATGTATATACACATATAAATATACATATTTCCTAATCCTTCCATCAAAAACATCAAAACATTGACAATCACAAAGTAATAATCACATTGAGTGCCTGAGTTATAAACTCTAAATATAATTCTCCATTAAAATGTTGCAGGATTCCTTGTAAAAAAGTAGTATTTTGCAATAAAATAATAGATAAAATAAATTCTGAAGTGAAAACTGTGCAAGATGAGGCTGGGACATTTAGTCTCCACAAGAGTAAGAAAGCTACCTAAGACTAATAGCCAATGTGCCAAAAGTACATAAAAGCCAACATGAAGGGGCTCTCATGGACCAATGATAGGACAATTTGATCATCATAAAGAATAATGAATGTAACTGATTTTCAAACCGTTCATATATAAAACTGATGAGTATAATTATAATTCTTAAGCAATGGAAAGACAGAAAAAAACATTTGTTTGGTTACCATTGAAATTAACGAGGTCTCCAAGTCCTTTCTCTGAAAATCAGCAATTAAATGGAAAATTTAATCATGTATCTTTCTATTTCTCTATGAACCCCATTTTAGTGTAGCGGCTAAATAGCACCAGTGGGCAGAAACAACTGTAATTTGAGGAATACAGTGCAAAATGAAAATGCGGGATCCACTGTTCAAAAATTAACATTTCAAGATGACAACCTCAGAGAATTAAGCCAAGCATGGGGTCCTTTAGAACATGGGATCCTGTGTGACTGCATAGGTTGCATGCCCATAAAACTGGCTGTGCTAGTTGATTTAAAAAAAGATTAAAATAAAACAGAAGAATTTCTGCTAATAAATGTGGAAAGCATGACAGAATTAGATAAAGTGATATATTCTGGCAATAATGATAAGTTTAACACACAAATACAAGATAAAAAATTGATGGTGAATCCAACAGAGAGATCAGGCTATCATGAACTATTTCAACTGATTAACCTTAGCATCTCAAAAGAAGGGGACCCAAGTGTCTTGTTCCTTCTAATGTGATACAATAGGAAGTATAAAGCATGAATATGAGCAACAACTGAACTGATAATATCTTCCAGGAGTGAAAGGCATGATAAAACAGAGCACTGGTTTTTTGGTATATGTGTGTGCCAGGTCTGAATTTTATCTTTCAAGAGAACGAGAACATTGTGATTCAGAGATTGATTATAATCTAAAATAAAATTAGGACTCAACATTAAACTTGGCCTTAGTAAACATTTGTTCTCCCAGCTGTTAATATATTTATCAAAAATTTATTGAGCATCTACTATAGATTTTATATCTGCAAAGATAAAGGGTAAGAAAAATGAATGGGCAGACAAGTCAAGAAAATAACAATTTCAATAAAATGTAAAGTTCTTCACAAATAAAAGGGAAAAGTAGACTGTAGTTATCAGTATTGTAGTGTATATTTGAAATTTGCTAAGAGAGTATGGCTTAAGTGTTCTCACCACAAAAAAATAAAGAAAAGAATAGCTATGTGAGGTGATGGATATGTTTATTAGCATGATTGTAGTGAGTGTTTCACAGTGTATATGTATATCAAAACATCAAGTTGTACACTACATATACGCACTTCTTATTTGTCAATTATACCTCAATAAAGCTGGGGGAAAATAGAGAAGCTGAAGGAGGTTTCTTTAGATTCAGATATATTTAAGAAATAGATTAACCAAACGGAACTTATATACCTATTTGTTTCTTATTTGAAATAATAAACCATTAAAAAAACAAGCAAAATTTTAATATAGATTTAGCATTAGATAATTCCAAGGTATTGTTATAAATATTGTAAAATAGGCCGATGTTATTATGGTTATGTAAGAACTTTCCATGTAGTTTACAGATCTCTGGTATATGCTTTAAAATAATGCAGCAAAAAAGATAAAGAAGCCTAAGGTGTGGATATATGAGGACTTATTGAACTATTCTACTTTTGTATAAATATTTTTGTAAAATTTGTAAAGGAGTATATAAAAAAGCTAGTATGCTTATAGTCACTTCAGTAATAGTGGAAGAAATGGATAATGAATCATATGATTTTGACAGCAACTTTCTAGATTATCTGAACTCCTTTATGATTTGGTAAAAAGTGCCTTCTCTTTTGCTCAGTGTTCATTATCAGCTGAGAGCTGAGTGTATGCTCATTGGCTGTATGACAATATGTTGGGGTCTCTGGAGAGTTAACCAAGCAGGAATTTGATTTGACTCTTTCTAAAAAGTATACAGTTGAGGAATGAATATGATAGAATCAACAAGTGAATAATCCAAGTAGGGATGATTTTAAGTGTGACCAGTGCCTTTAGAAAAGCTCAAGTGTGAAAATGAGGATACAACATTTTTGTGGTCTTTTTTTTTTTTTTTTTAATTTATTTATTTTTGGCTGTGTTGGGTTTTCGTTTCTGTGCGAGGGCTTTCTCTAGTTGCGGCGAGCGGGGGCCACTCTTCATCGCGGTGCGCGTGCCTCTCACTATCATGGCCTCTCTTGTTGCGGAGCACAGGCTCCAGACGCGCAGGCTCAGTAGCTGTGGCTCACGGGCCCAGCTGCTCCGTGGCACGTGGGATCTTCCCAGACCAGGGCTCGAACCCGTGTCCCCTGCATTGGCAGGCAGATTCTCAACCACTGCACCACCAGGGAAGCCCTCTGTGGTCTTTTGTATCCTCTAATTCATATAAACACTTTTCTCACTGCCTTAGCATATGTGTGTGTGGATATTTTTAACTATGTGGAACCATCATACCCTGGAGAAGGTATAACCCAAGGGGTCCTTGTTTTAAATTGTTTACCTAAAATGTGTGTCTTAAGAAGCTAGAAATGTTCTATGAAATGACCTGAAATTTTTGGCTGCAGATTTGAGAGATGAAATGTTGGGAGTCAGATGGTAAAATTAAAAGTTATGAATGTTGAAGAGTGGATTTTCCAAATAGTTGAGAAGGTGGTTTAGGGACCTCTTGTTTCTTCCATTTTGCATATTATTTATAATAGAGAAGTGATTCAAGTGTGAACAAATGGGTTTCCTAAAGTAAATAATGTTTATGCTCATCAATAATATAAATTCTTATGCCTATAATGTTTGCAGGAAAACACTCTAGGATTGGATTTGGCATTGCCTCCTTAAGCTATGTATCTGAATTATTTATCAATAAAGGGCTCATGAAATCAGAAACACTGTAATAGGTGGGATTATGAGTAGTAAATTCTTCACTTTCAGGGACAATGTGGACTTTTAGAGGTAGGGTATCGCCAAGGCAGGAAAATCAGAATTTAATTGGCAATAACTGGCACCCATATGAGCTGTTAAATTATTTTTTTACAGCCAAGTGTGGTACTTAAAAGGGTGAGAAATATTTCCCTTACATTGAAACACAGAGACAGCAAACCAATCTTTTCTTCTTTTATTCTCAAGGGAAGTTACACTAATACATGTAAGCTAGATATATATATATATCTATATGTATATATATACACATATCTATATATAGATATGTATATGTATCTTCCCAAGTGATATTGACTGTATAACATTTGATGTTAATCAACTAACTCTTTAAGTGATTAATCAAAACGCTGAATTTCCTCACATATAGAAGTATATCAGTGTTTACTAACCATGAGCTTCAGGCTCAATACTTAATTACATTATAATTAATGAAATAATCTTTTATCATAAAGAAGAAATATTTTGTTATAGTCTGGGAACATAAAGGCTAATTTTCATATTAAATACTTTATATATATACATACCTTTGTGTGTATATAAAAATATGCACACCATACATATACATATATATATAATTGTGGTAAGGACATTTAACATGAGAGCTGCTCTCTTAACGCATTTTTAAATGTACAGTATCATTAATGATAGGCATGATGCTGTACAGCAGATCTCTAAAATGTATTTATATCTGTTGAATAGTAACTTCCACTTCATCTTCTCATAGTCCCTGACAATCACCTCCTCTTTGCTTCTGTCTTAAAACCATCATAAATTACTGCCTTGACTGTCATGAATATTTGACACGTTTTTTGGCTTGCCCAGCGTCTGAACCTTCTTTGTGGGGGAATCCCCCAACTCTTGGGTTTTGAAAATGCCACATATTGACTTTGTCAGGGTCTCTTGCAGCTAGGCTGAGGTAAGTGCTCTTCTTCTCAGATGTACCTGACAGTGGGTCTCAGAGGTTACGAGGAATTCCCTGGTGCAAGCGGGGGTGGCAGGTGGACTGAGTTCCTTGGGCAACTGAGGTGTGGTTCTGTCAGTGCCTCAGTGCACCACCGGTGCATCATCAGGTGGGACCTGATGCTCTGCAACGGTGTAAGTGACACCTACGCAGACTTATGCTGAAGCAGAATTTGGGGCATTATTATTTTCTATCTGCATAGCTCTAAACCCTGTTTGACAATATTTCTGGAGATTCTATGAATATCAAATAAATGTTTAACGTTTCTTTGCCTTTGAAAATTAGCAATATTTTGTTCCTGTTATTAGAAACTGAGGACCCTGACAAATATGTAGCAGAAGTGATTTACAAACTCAGGGTAATCAGGAAAATCTGGAATTGGATATCTGGCCATAATTCAACCAAGAGGCTCTGGGATCCCATGATTTGTATAATGAAACAGTAAACAAATTTTATGTGTGGTTACCTGTAAGACTCTGCGAGACCTAGTGGGGCTTCCTTAGTATGGTATGAAACAGATGAGGAATTCAAGTGTTGAAAACTATTGCATTATAATAGCTTTATTGAGATATAATTTAGATAACATAATTTTCACCTTTTTAAAGTATGTAATTCAATGATTTTTTTTTGACATTTACAAAACTGTGTACATCACCATAATGTACTTTTAGAACACTTTCATAATCCCAAAAGGAAAACTTGCACTCATCTGCAGTTACTCTCTATTCTTCTCTTTATCCCAGCCATAAGTAGCTACTAATCTACTTTCTGTCTACAGATTTTGCTATTCTGGACATTTCATGCTAGAGGAGTCATACAATATGCATTCTTTTGTGACTGGTATAATGTTTTAGAGGTTCATTCATGTTGTAGCATGTATCAGTACTTTAACCCTTTTTATTGCCAATAATATTCAACGATATGTATTATATACAGCACATTTTTTTTTAATCCATCCATCCATCAAGAAACTCTTTTAACAACTTGAAGCTTTCTGTTATCTCTTCCTGATCACACACCACTCTTCTCCATAGAATTAACCATTACCTTGAATTATTATAATGATTTCCTTGAATTTATTGTATATTTACTTCTTAAGCAGACATATTACATATATTAATATTTATATTATTTTGCCTGCTTTTTATGTAGCTGGAATAATAGCAAATGTATGATTTTGTACTATGCTTTTCTACTGAACATTATAAGTTTCACTATGTTTTTGTTATATTTTGTGTACTGCTGTAAATATTCCTATTGTATAAAAATATCATAATTTATACAGCAGTTAATAGACATTTAGTTCTATAGCACTTTTTAGCTAATATTAACCATGTTGCTATCAACATTCATATGTACACTTTCTGATGCATATGTGCATATATATTTTTAGGATATGTATATCTAGGAATGGAATTTTTGGCTCTAACTGAAAAACATGTTATAATATGGTGTACCAATTTACACTCTCTCCAACAGTGTGTGAGATTTCCAGAAGTTCCACATCCTCACTAAAGCTTGGTATCATTATACTGTTTTTATTATTTTGTTGTGATATAATTTACATATAGTGTAACGTATAGATCTTAAGTAAACAGGTTGATGAGTTTTGAATGCATCTGTCTGTGTAACCCACATCTCTATCAATATTATAACATTCCATCACCCTAGAAAGTCATAGTCAATCAGTCCTCACCTCACACTCTTCAGAAATAATCACTGTTCTGATTTTTTATAACACAGATCAGTTTTTCCTATTTTGAACTTTATATAGATAGAATAATAGTTCGCACTCTTATGTGTCTAGCTTATTTCATTCATCCAAATGCCTGTGGTCTTCATCCATGTTGTTGCATGTACTAGTTTGTTTGTTCCTTTTTAGTGCTGAGTAGAATTCCATTGTAAAAATGTATATCAAATTATTATTATCCATTCTTGTATTACAAAACTCTGCTCTGTTTTTTTACCCCAATTGTTGCTTACTAAGATTAAAGCTGCTATGAATATTGCTCTACAGGTCTTTTTGTAGATATAAGTTTCCGTTATCTTGGTAAATTCTTAGGATTTGTGTTGGGTATGTGTATACATATTTCAAGGATAGAATAGGTCCTCAAGAGGCAATATCCATAAGAGATGCACAGTTAACAAAGCAAATAGCTATCACAGTTGTTTTTAGACATGTTAAAGAGGTTTGAGCAGTCTGTACAGGTAAACACAGCTAAACCCACATCTAAACTCTTCTGATGGTTACTCAAACAACAGACTTGACTTACTGTGAGTCATTAACGTGCTCCCACAAACACTTAGCCTCTCAGGTTGGACCTAGGAGGAAACTCAGGCCACTGAGGTTGTTGCAGTAAAACCCTTGAGAGTGGATTTGACTAAACGATAATAAAAAGAAATAATATGTGTAAAAAAAATCTTCTTTGGTTAGATTATTTAACATTGTACTTTTAGCCAGATTTTTTTTTAAGTTGAGATGCTGTATTTAATTTGGTTACTAAATAAATATTAAGTAAAAATTTAATGACTAATGTAATATGAAATTTTTTAATTTACTTTTTAACATCTTTATTGGAGTATAATTGCTTTACAATGGTGTGTTCGTTTCTGCTTTATAACAAAGTGAAGCAGCTATACATATACATACATCCCCATATCTCCTCCCTCTTGCATCTCCCTCTCAGCCAGATGGTTTTAAAACTGTTCTATTACTCCATTTGGATGGAGCCTACTAGACAAAGATATTCCCCCGAGAGGCAGATTTTTAATTTTTAATTTTTGGTATTGTGTGTTTAACACAAAGTATTAAATATAGTTCAGCACATTTATTTTAGGAATGAGGTTGAAAACATACATTTCTAACTATAGACTGAAGAGGAAGTATATGTAACCTTCATGCCTACTGTACTGAAACAAAAATAAAAACCAATGTATTTTGTAATGAAAACTCCTAACCTTTTCACCTCGTCTTAAGAATTTATAAACCTGAAGGGCGAAGGCAGATTTTCCACAAATAATTAGAAGTGTATTTCCATGCCTCATTCATCTAATCTCCAATCTAATTCCTGTGGTGGCCAGCCTGTGGTATGAGTAGTATTAAATACTTTCTAAGGCAGTTGTTGATGACACCTATTACAAATAATAAATCGGGTGAGCCTCTTTCTATTTTCTTTTCCTTTCCCACTTCCTTTTTTTCTCTTTTAGTCATTCCTTTCTCATTTTAATTGCCGGTAACTTAATTGTGTTGGTGGTAGTTGGTAGTAGAAACATCATTTATTTTAAAAGTGAAGCATTACAGTGGCAGTATAAGATAGTAGTTAAGCTCTCAGGCTTTGGAGTATGATTGCTGCTTCTCAGCCTGTAACATTAGAAGAGTCATTCAACCTCTCCATGTTTCAGTCTTCAGATGTTGTCAATAGAACCTAATCTATAAGCTGTTCTGAGAAATTTTTGTTAAAAGATGTTTATAAAAATCCTTACACAGTTTTTGGCATATAGTAAGCACTTGATAAATGTTAGCTGTTGCTGTTATTACTATTAAGTGAGGAAAATTTGATTCAGGATATTAGAAACAGTTAGGGTGCTTGTGCTATTGTCGCTGCTGCTTTAAAGAGTCCTGAGGTAGGGAGGAAAGAAAAAAGTCAGGTACATTCTAACTGCATGTCTCAGGTGCTTGAATAGTTAATGTAGTGCCATGGCTGTTTACATTTCTTTTACTAAATGCTGCCCAGGACTTGCAGGTTTCAGTGTCCAGCCCTGCACATGAATATGACACTGACAACCCCTACCAATAAAGAGTGCTCCCAGCTCCCTACACCCAGACTTCGCTTTCTTTCCTGTGGGAGGATCCTGAGTAGAGGCTGTAAATCAAATATTTGGCATAATTGGTACCATGAAATTTACCCTTTATCACCTTTTCTGTATCTTCTTATGTCTTATTAAATTGATAAGTACACGACTTGAATGTTTTGAAAGAAAGAACAGTATTATCTAGGTATTTTATAAATACATAAGAGATGGGTGCTAAGTTGGAACATATTGGCGTGGGTGCATATCTCCTATACCAAACAGCTAAGTAAAACATGCAACATCTTAGTCAGTTTCAGAGCTTGAATAAAATTCCAGTCCTAATGTCTCTGGGATCAAACTGTTTATAAACATTACACACACACACACACACACACATACATGTGTGTGTGCATGTTTTAAGTGGGACAGTGTATTTTGGATTACAGTCAACTTGTATGATTTCTAAAGCATAACTTCAATTGAATTCTCCTGAGAAAATTCAGTAAATAATATTCCTCATGTTCAAATAGCAGATGCTCCACTTGGGTATGCACAGGTTTTTAACTCCTAAAGCCATGTAGAAGCCGGTTTCCCATAGGTTCCTCTGACATTTCATTTTGCTTTATTATCATTTCTTACTTTTTTGGTTCAAAATAAAGCATTAAAGGCCTAGAGGTCAGTGAAGCAAATCCATTCATTTGTCTCTAGTGCACACCAACACATCAGTAGAGTTCCTTGATGTTTGAAGGAAGGCATTCTATCAGATACAGAAATGCGAAGGACAAAAAGTCTCTCTTTTTACTTGCTTTTGTTTGGGTCATGAGATACCAAGAAGTACAGAGTAAAACAAATGTAATGTTTTTAAACTCAGGAAAAAATTATCAGCAGTTTATAGTTAAAATAATTTATTGCTCATTAACTTCTATATACTTATAACTGAGCTTCTCTTCTCCCTAGAAGTCTCTTAATCAAGTGGCTCTTCTGTAAGTATTTAGAACAAGCTTATGTTTGTTTTTATAGGTCAGAGAAAATTGGAGATTGAAGCATCACTATTATTAATTCAGACTACAGATTACTTCATTTTTCTTTACAATCTATCCTTCTGTGAATATATTACCACTATTCTAGAATTGTTGCAAATAAGACATTTCATTCAGCAACAGGAAAAAAAACTCAATTTGAAACAACTAACTCTTTCTATAACTGGCATGAACTTATCTGAGGTGGTGTAATTTTCTTTTTTAGCAATGCTTAAATATTTCTGAGAGTTTGTCTAAAGCGTTTTCCACAAATGGTGATTAAGGTTTGCTATGGAGCCCAAGAAGATATCATCCATGTTAACATACTTTTTAACTGTATCTGTGAAAATAGTTTTTCAAGGGATCTACTGAAGCTATGGCTGGGCCAAATTTATATGTGAGCTGAATTCCAAACTGTGTTTGTAAGTCAGATATAAGGAATTGACAACTTTCCATAGAAAGAATGATATATAACATTATTAATTCCCTAGGTCAACTTTAGTGAAGATAAGAGTAAGATTTGAGTCAATTGAAAGAGCAGGGAGAATCTTCTATTTCTACCAAGGTGGTCAACTAGATAGTTTGAAAAATTCTTCACTATAAAATACAAGATGACAGATAAACCAATCGCCATTCTTATAAATACTTAGCTTAACCTAAAAGAATGTAAAATGTATGCCCAGTAGCACACTCTCTCCCTTGCAGAAAAAATAATCTAAACCCAAATGGTAAGCAAACTCAAAAGCTGAAACTATCTAAGGACACTTAATGAGATACAAGTGTTGATATTTATAATATGTAATCGCCTATTTGATAGAAGCAGACCTTGTCTGAACTGGGTCCTGAAAATCCTTGATGGATTATGGGCAGGTATGGTTTAAAAAGAGGAAAAACCAGCATGACCTGGATGACAGAAAGACTTGGGTGTGGAAAAGTAATTCAAAGGAAAAAGGTAGTCCTGTCAACACATTGTGCTGGAACATTTGTGTATCTGATGCAAAAAAAGTAAATATTGATCAGTTCCTCAAATTATATACAAAAATTAACTCAAAATCATTCAGGCACAAATTTAAAATCTGTAACTACAAAATTTCTGTAATATAACATAGGAAAAAAATATTTGTGACACTGAGTTAAAGATTTTTAGATATGACACCAAAAGTACCATTCATAGAATAAAAAGTTGATAAATTAGAATTTCTCAAAATTAAAATTATTTTGCAATACAACATTATTTTATTCGTAAAGAACTCTAAAGACTCAATTATCTAAATAATGCTTTGACCATATAATATAAAAAGTTTTAAAATTTTAATGTTTTTTATTTCCAGCATGTTTTGAAGGGCTGATTATTATGTATATATAGTAATGACCAAAATCTTCTATACTTCTTGAAGAAGTCAGAAATTTACAAACCCTATTTATTTATTTGCGGTTGACCCTTGGACAACATGGGTTTGAACTGCATGAGTCCACGTATATCTTGATTTTTTTCAATAGTAAATACTATAGTACTACCTGATAAGTGGTTAGTTCAGTCTGTGCATGTGGATCTGGGTACACAGAAGAACTACAGGTGTAAAGGGCAGACTGTGAGTTACATGTGAGTTTTCAACTGCGTGGTGGGTTGGAGCCCCTAATTCTCGCATTGTTCAAGGGTCATCTGTATTTAGTTTTGGGTTTTTTTTAAAGTTCTTATCAAATTACATTAAATTTGATTTAACTTAATTTAATTTCCCAACTTTCTTGAGGTATGGTTGACAGATAAATATTGTATATATTTAAGGTGTCAAAGGTGGTGATGATGTACGTACACATTGTAAAATGATTACCACAATTCAACTAATTAACATATTCATCACTACACAGTTACTCTTTTTTGTGTGTGTTAGTGTTTTAAGAACACTTAGATCTACTCTCCTTAGCTAATTCCAAGTATACAAAACATTATTAACTAGAGTTATCATCCTGTACTTTAGATCTCCAGAATTTATTCATCTTCTCTTTGAAAATTTACACTTTGACCAATATCTCCCTGTTTCCTCCACCCTCTAGCCCCTGGTAACCACCATTCTACAATGTTTCTATGAGTTTAACTTTTTTAGATTCCACAAATAAGTGAGATCACGCAAGATTTTTCTTTCTTTGTCTGGCTTATTTCACTTAGTGTAACAATGTCCTCCAGATTCATACATGGTGTCACAAATAGCAGGATTTCCTTCTTTTTTAAGACTGAATAAAATTCCATTATATATGTATATATCTCTCACATTTTTTAATCCATTCATCTACTGAAGGACCTTGAGGGTTCTTTTTATATCTTGGCTATTGTGAATAATGCTGCAATGAACGTAGGAATGCAGATATCTCCTTGAGATACTGATTTCATTTCCTTTGGATCTATACTCAGAAGTGAGTATGTGGGATTATATGGTAGTTGTATTTTTAATTTTTTTTTTTTTTTCCTTGTGGGATTTTTTTTTTTAATTCAGACAGAAAGTCACAAAAATTATACTCATCCTCATCAGTTCACTCAGTCCCAGGTAATTAATTTTTTTTTCATCTTGATCTTTTGTTAGCACTTTTATGAGTTCATCAGTTTTTCATTAGAGTTCTGAAAATGCTTATTCATTCAGTTCAGCAGTACAGTCAGTTACCAGAAACCTGTACTTGTCAGTTACCAGAAACCTGTACTTGTCTTTTCCATGAATTTCTTGAAGATGAAAGCCTTTTATAGGAACATATTTGCAAAAGCATCAGAGTACACCCAGAACTGTCTGTAAATGACAAAAGACTTAAAAATGACCACGGTTAAAGATTTGATGAAAGTTCATAATAATGTAGTTGACAAGAAAATTAGTTATTTCTGAGATATACATTTTAAAGTAATAACTAGGATTATTACTTATAACATTATACCAGAACATATAAGATTTTTAGAAATTTCATGTAATGTCTGAAACGTTTATATTAACATATTTCCATACATATTTCCATACAAATACAAATATAAGATTTTTAGAAATTTCATGTAATGTCTGAAACATTTATATTAACATATTTCCATACAAATAGCCCAATGAAAGTTTAGTATTAATTGTTTTGTTTGTTTTTTTATACTGCAAGTTCTTATTAAGCATCAATTTTATACACATCAGTGTATACATTTCAATCCCAATCTCCCAATTCAGCACACCACCATCCCCACCCCACCGCAGTTTTCCCCCCTTGGTGTCCATATGTCCATTCTCTACATCTGTGTCTCAACTTCTGCCCTGCAAACTGGCTCATCTGTACCATTTTTCTAGGTTCCACATACATGCATTAATATACGATATTTGTTTTTCTCTTTCTGACTTACTTCACTCTGTATGACAGTCTCTAGATCCATCCACGTCTCAACAAATGACTCAATTTCGTTCCTTTTTATGGCTGAGTAATATTCCATTGTATATATGTACCACAACTTCTTTATCCATTCGTCTGTTGATGGGCATTTAGGTTGCTTCCATGACCTGGCTATTGTAAATAGTGCTGCAATGAACATTCGGGTGCATGTGTCTTTTTGAATTACGGTTTTCTCTGGGTATATGCCCAGTAGTTGTATTTTTAATTTTTTGAGGAACCTCCTATGTTTTCTATAATAGCCTCACGAATTTACATTCCAGCCAATGGTATGCAAAGTTTCTATTTGTCCACATCCTCACCAGCATTTGTTATCTCTTTTCTTTTTATTTTTAATTAATTTTTATTGAGTATAGTTGCTTTACAATGTTCTTTTAGTTTCTACTGTACAACAAAATGAATCAGCTACACAAATACATATATCCCCTCTTTTTTGGATTTCCTTCCTATTTAGGTCACCACTTAAACATCCTAACAGGTGTGAGATAGTATCTTGTGTTTTTGTTTGCATTTCCCTGGTGACTAGTGGTGCTGAGCACTTTAACTTAAAAAAAAAAAGTAGAGAAAAAATTTGGAGATGAGATAGAGATTTTTTGAATGGTTCAAGTATGAATATTAATGTAAATCAGTAAGTCAGATTAACTTAGAAAAATATGAAAAACTAGAGCTAAAAGGAAATAGAAAAGTCAAATTACATGTTCTTTGGCTAATATTTTATTTTTTAAGTATTTTAGAAGTATTAAAATAAAAATTTTATATGTTTATTCTTTCATTCTATCAATTTTTATAATTTAAAATATTTTATAGGGTCATCTTTTAGTATATTTAAGACTTAAACATGCATATTGCATATTTTTAGTTTTCATTTTACCATGTTATATAAGCAATCATGTACATATATTAATATTTAATTACTTTTTTTGAAAACAGAATAAAATATTATACATTATATATATATATATATACACTCTGGAATCCTTGGATCTTTCCCCCAAATTTTGGATTCAGGTTAGTTTGGCCAAGAAGGAAAACCTCAACCCCAACCCATTAGATTTGGTGTATTACATTTACATCAGTCAAACCCAAGGAAACATATTTATTGAAAGCTTGGGGAGTGGAGGTAAAATAAGAACAAAACAATGTTAAGAAATAAAGGGTCCATGATTAACTCTTTGAAAGATAAAATGATAATTAAAAAATAATTGATTTTTAAGAAAACATATTGATTAGATTTGTCAAAATTGCTATTATCATGGATTCTTTTAACTTTATTTCTCAATAAAGCTTTCCCAAAGGAATGTTGTACAGGGCCCCCAATAACAACTTTGCCCAGTAGTGTTCTAATTAACTGTGCCAGAGGATCTGTTGTGCTGTCTAGTTAATGCTTTCTATCTGGTTCTTTGCTGGCCATCATGTATCATTGCTCAGCGAGTGACAGCAGTCAGGTTATTAAAGGTGTAGATATTAAATTAACAACAGTAGTAAACATTGTAGCTGTACTTCATATCTCAGCAGAACCAATGAAGTGGATGACACTGAATCCATGCTGATATGCGGCAATGACAGATGGGCGTCATTTAACACAATACATCAGTGGGCAACCCACATACCACAGCTGTCCTCCACAAAATGAATTAGATCAGGGTAATTAATCTAAGGCAGAAAGTATTACCAAAGTTGGTCCTAAGCAGAATTAGAGAAGAATGAAATATCCTGCTCAAAAATTGGGAAGGATTTATGCATTAACAGTTCTAGTGCTGACAAGAAGGTTTCCAGAAGTTACTTTGCTTCTTAAAAAAAAATTATAAAAACCTTCCCTTTTGTTGAGAAACAAACTCACCATTTGGGATTAAATGGGTGATGGCTATTACTTCACTCATGTTCTAAAAATAGGTGCTGCTGAGAGATGAAGGTCAACCTACTTGTATATATGGATAAGTTCTTTAAATTAAAACAAATTTCATTATCTTTTATCACATACGTTTGCTCCAGGTATAACAATCTGAGGACTAGTAATTATACTGATAATAATTCAAAGATTAAACTCTCTTTTTAAATAGATTTTATAGACAGAAGTGGATGAATGGCTAGATAAATGATAGACTATAGATAATCTTTTATTTTCTGATTTCAGTTACCTGTCAGATTAAAGATTATTTAGGTTAACAGTCTTGCAAAAAACCAGGTACAGAGTCTTAACAATTTGGAGGAATTTCTTAAATATCTCATTCATTTTAAGCATGTACTTAAGGTGGGGAGACCTTCAAGATGGCGGAGGAGTAAGACGTGGAGATCACCTTCCTCCCCACAAATACATCACAAATACATCTACATGTGGAACAATTCCTACAGAACACCTACTGAACGCTGGCAGAAGACCTCAGACGTCCCAAAAGGCAAGAAACTCCCCACGTACCTGGGTAGGGCAAAAGAAAAAAGAAAAAACAGAGAGAAAAGAATAGGGATGGGACCTGCCCCTCTGGGAGGGAGCTGTGAAGGAGGGAAAGTTTCCACACACTAGGAAACCCCTTCTGGCGGAGACTGGAGGTGGGCGTGGGGGAAGCTTTGGAGCCACGGAGGAGAGCACAGCAACAGGGGTGCAGAGGGCAAAGTGGAGAGATTCCCGCACGGAGGATTGGTGCCGACCAGCACTTACCAGCCTGAGAGGCTCACGTGCTCACCCGCCGGGGTGGGTGAGGGCTGGGAGCTGAGGCTCCGGCTTAGAAGGTCAGATGCCAGGGAGAGGACTGGGGTTGGCTGCGTGAACACAGTCTGAATGGGGCTAGTGCACCACAGCTAGCTGGGAGGGAGTCCAGGAAAAAGTCTGGAACTGCCGAAGAGGCGAGAGACCATTGTTTTTGGGTGTGCAAGGAGAGGGGATTCAGAGCACCGCCTAAACAAGCTTCAGAGATGGGCGTGAACTGTGGTTATCAGCTTGGACACCAGGGATGGGCATAAAATGCTAAGGCTGCTGCTGAAGCCACCAAGAAGCCTGTGTACAAGCACAGGTCACTCTCCACACCTCCCCTCCCAGGAGCCTTGCAGCCTGCCGCTGCCAGGGTCCCGTGATCCAGGGACAACTTCCCCGGGAGAACACACTGTGTACTTCAGGCTGTTGCAATGCCATGCCAGCCTCTGCCGCCGCAGGCTTGCCCTGCATTCCATACCCCTCTTTCTGGCCTGAGTGAGCCAGAGCCCCCTAATCAGCCGCTCCTTTAACCCCGTCCTGTCTGAGCGAAGGACAGGTGCCCTCAGGAGACCTACACACAGAGGCTGGGCCAATCCAAAGCTGAACCCCAGGAGCTGTGCAAACAAAGAACAGAAAGGGTAATTTCTCCCAGCAGCCTCAGGGCAGCGGATTAAATCTCCGCAATCAACCTAATCTACCCTGCATCTCTGGAATACCTGAATAGACAACGAATCAAACCAAAATTGAGGTGGTGGACTTTGGGAGTAACTGTAGATTTGGGGTTTGCTTTCTGCATCTAATTTGTTACTGGTTTTATGTTTTTCTTAGTTTAGTATTTAGAGTTTATTATTGGTAGATTTGTTTATTGATTTGGTTGCTCTCTTCCTTTTTTTTTAATATATAGATATAATTTTTTTCCCTTTTTTTATGAGTGTGTAT
Source organism: Balaenoptera acutorostrata (assembly GCF_949987535.1). Lineage (NCBI taxonomy): Eukaryota > Metazoa > Chordata > Mammalia > Artiodactyla > Balaenopteridae > Balaenoptera > Balaenoptera acutorostrata. Next base: position 64,659,124 of record NC_080070.1, read on the forward strand.
GTTTATGCTTCTTTCTGTGATTTTGTCTGTATAGCTTTGCTTTTACAATTTGTTCTAGGGTTCTCTCTGTCCGTTTTGCTTCTTGTTTTTTTTGGGTTGTTTGTTTTGTTGTTTTAGTATAGTTTTTAGCGCTACTTATCATTGGTGGATTTCTTTTTTGGTTTGGTTGCTCTCGTCTTTCTTTTTTTCTTAATTTTTAATTTTTTAAAAATTTGTATTTTTTAAAATTTTTTATTTTAATATCTTTATTTTTTTCATTTTCCTTTCCTTTTCTTTTTCTTTTCTTTTCTTTCTCCCTTTTCTTCTGAGCTGTGTGGCTGACAGGGTCTTGGTGCTCTGGCTGGGTGTCAGGCCTGTGTCTTTGAGGTGGGAGGGCCAAATTCAGGACACTGGTCCACAAGAGACCTCCTGGCTCCACATAATATGAAATGGCAAAAGCTCTCTCATAGATCACCATCTCAATGCGAAGACCCAGCTCCACTCAACAACCAGCAAGCTACAGTGCTGGACGCCCTATGCCAAACAACTAGGAAGACAGGAACACAACCCCACCCATTAGCAGAGAGGCTGCCTAAAATCATAATAAGGTCACAGACACCCCAAAACACACGACTGGAGGCGGTCCTGCCCACCAGAAAGACAAGATCCAGCCTCATCCACCAAAACACAGGCACCAGTCCCTTCCACCAGGAAGCCTACACACCCACTGAACCAACCTTAGCCACTGAGGGCAGACACCAAAAACAATAGGAACTACGAACGTGCAGCCTGCGAAAAGGAGACCCCAAACACAGTAAGTTAAGCAAAATGAGAGACACAGAAACACACAACAGATTAGGAGCAAGGCAAAAACCCACCAGACCAAACAAGTGAAGAGGAAATAGGCAGTCTACCTGAAAAAGAATTCAGAGTAATGATAGTAAAGATGATCCAAAATCTTGGAAATAGAATGGAGAAAATACAAGAAACATTTAACAAAGACCTAGAAGAACTAAAGAGCAAAAAAACAATGATGAACAACACAGCAAATGAAATTTAAAATTCTCCAGAAGGAATCAGTAGCAGAATAAATGAGGCAGAAGAACAGATAAGTGACCTGGAAGATAAAATAGTGCAAATAACTACCACAGAGCAGAATAAAGAAAAAAGAATGAAAATAATTGAGGACAGTCTTAGAGAACTCTGGGACAACATTAAATGCACCAAAATTCGAATTATAGGGGTCCCAGAAGAAGAAGAGAAAAAGAAAGGGGCTGAGAAAATATTTAAATAGATTATAGTTGAAAACGTCCCTCATATGGGAAAGGAGATAGTCAATCACTCCAGGAAGCACAGAGAGTCCCATACAGGATAAATCCAAGGAGAAACACACCAAGACACATATTAATCAAACTATCAAAATTTAAATACAAAGAAAAAATATTAAAAGCAGCAAGGGAAAAACAACAAATAACATAGAAGGGAATCCTCATATGGTTAACAGCAGATCTTTCAGCAGAAACTCGGCAAGCCACAAAGGAGTGGCAGGCCATATTTAAAGTGATGAAAGGGAAAAACCTACAACCAAGATTACCCAGCGAGGATCTTATTCAGATTTGATGGAGAAATTAAAACCTTTACAGACAAGCAAAGGCTAAGAGAATTCAGCACCACTAAACCAGCTTTACAGCAAATGCTAAAGGAATTTCTCTAGGCGGGAAACACAAGAGAAGGAAAAGACCTACAACAACAAACCCAAAAGAATTAAGGAAACGGTAATAGGAACATACATATCAATAACTACCTTAAATGTAAATGGATTAAATACTCCAACCAAAAGACATAGACTGGCTGAATGGATACAAAAACAAGACCTGTATATATGCTGTCTACAAGACACCCACTTCAGACCTAGGGACACACACAGACTGTAAGTGAGGGAATGGAAAAAGTTATTCAATGCAAATGGAAATCAAAAGAAAGCTGGAGTAGCAATTCTCATATCAGACAAAATAGACTTTAAAATAAAGACTGCTACAAGAGACAAGGACACTACATAATGATCAAGAGATCAATCCAAGAAGAAGGTAGGGCTCCCAGACTTCTGATGATACTACAGAGCTACAGTAATCAAGACAGTATGGTACTGGCACAAAAACAGAAATATAGATCAATGAAACAGGATAGAAAGCCCAGTAATAAACCCATGCACATATGGTCACCTTATTTTTGATAAAGGAGGCAAGAATATAAAATGGAAGAAAGACAGCCTCTTCAATAAGTGGTGCTGGGAAAACTGGACAGCTACATGTAAAAGAATGAAATTAGAACACGCCCTAACACCATACACAAAAACTCAAAATGGATTAAGGACCTAAATGTAAGGCCAGACACCATAAAACTCTTAGAGGAAAACATAGGCAGAACCCTCTATGACATAAATCACAGCAAGATCCTTTTTGACCCACCTCCTAGAGAAATGGAAATAAAAACAAAAATAAACAAATGGGACCTAATGAAACTTAAAAGCTTTTGCACAGCAAAGGAAACCATAAACAAGACGAAAAGACAACCCTCAGAATGGGAGAAAATATTTGCAAATGAAACAACTGACAAAGGATTAATCCCCCAAATTTACAAGCAGCTCATGCAGCTCAATTTCAAAAAAACAAACACCCCAATCCAAAAATGGGCAGAAGACCTAAATAGATATTTCACCAAAGAAGATATACAGATTGCCAACAAACACATGAAAGGATGCTCAACATCACTAATCATTAGAGAAATGCAAATCAAAACTACAGTGAGGTATCACCTCACACCAGTCAGAATGGCCATCAGCAAAAAATCTACAAACAATAAATGCTGGAGAGGGTGTGGAGAAAAGGGAACCTTCTTGCACTGTTGGTGGGAATGTAAATTGATACAGCCACTATGGAGAACAGGATGGAGATTCATTAGGAAACTAAAAATAGAACTACCATACAACCCAGCAGTCCCACTACCTGGCGTATACCCTGAGAAAATGATAATTCAAAAAGAGTCATGTACCACAATGTTCATTGCAGCTCTATTTGCAAGAGCTAGGACATGGAAGCAACCTAGGTGTCCATCGGCAGATGAATGGATAAAGAAGATTTGGCTCATATATGCAATGGAATATTACTCAGCCATAAAAAGAAACAAAACTGAGTTACTTGTAGTGAGGTGGATGGACCTAGAGTCTGTCATACAGAGTGAAGTATGTCAGAAAGAGAAAAACAAATACTGTATGCTAACACATATATATGGAATCTCAAAAAAAAAAAAATGGTTCTGAAGAACCTAGGGGCAGGACAGGAATAAAGACGCAGACGTAGCAAATCAACTTGAGGACACGGGGAGGCGGAATGGTAATCTGGAACGAAGTGAGAGAGTGTCATGGACATATATACGCTACCAAATGTGAAATACATAGCTAGTGGGAAGCAGCCACATAGCACAGGGAGATCAGCTCGGTGTTTTGTGACCACCTAGAAGGGTGGGATAGGGAGGGTGGGAGGGAGACGCAAGAGGGAAGGGATATGGGGATGTATGCATACATATAGCTGATTCACTTTATTATACAGCAGAAACTAATGCACCATTTTAAAGCAATTATACTCCAATAAAGATGTTAAAAAATACATATTTATCTTAAAAAAACGAATCTACTTTAGGTATATTTCAAAAAACATATTTAATAATTTAACTTTATTACCCTTTTACTCATTTACAATCATTTACATGTAAGACCAAAATACGTACAATTTAATATAAAAATTGTTTCTTAAAATTGCTGTTTAAATTCTTTTTAGTGTCTTAAAGTACAGATTTGTGATGTATATCTTTAAAAAAGAAAATGCTCTGGATGTTATATTTTAAATTTCCAATAGCTGAAACCCATGATTTGGAAAAGAGTCAGTGACTATATTGAAATCATCTAATAAACAAGTATATTCTAATGTTTAGCATTAAATCAATGTGTGCCTACTGTACTTATCTTTTTTTAAAGTTAAAACTCCCACAGCTGAGACATTAATTTCTAATTCATGAATACCTTATGGATTTAATTTCAAGTGTCTCACTGTATAAAGTTCTGATATCTTCCTATGAAACATATTTATGACAATTGTGGCCATTGATCATGCAGCATGTCATCTGCTCAATTGTTACAGCTCCCCTCTAGTTTTTGCTTTCTTTCTATTCTCTTCCCTAGAGGCTCCTTTCTTCTACCTCTCATGGGAAGATTGAAAAACCTACTGCTAATTACTGCAGTTAAATTATTTAACACAGCAGGGTATATCCAAACACAATCCTTCTTTTTTAAAGAATTTGCTAGCTTCTTGTTAAGTTAGCGACTCTTAGTTGGAGGCCTGCAACAATCATGTCAAACTATTGTGTGTTTATTGTAGAAGCATCACAAACTGAAGGTAGAAGAAGCTACCACATGCACAGTATCTGATTTTTAATCTTGATTCTCTTGATCATCCGTGATTAAATTGTGGACTAACTGCTGGTCACATTTAAATATTAAAATTGAAAACATGTTTGAAGGGCAGAAAAATATAAATACATCTCAGTATGCAAAGGTATTTAGTCTCTCTCCCTAAATTCTCAAAATTAAAAAATGCCCACATACGTCAAATAACATAATCTTCGTAATCTTCTATGTATTTTTAACTAAAAACATAAATGATTAAACATGAAAGGAAAGGGACCATAATATTTAATTCAACTCTATTGAGTAAGAACTGTATTAACTTTAAATTTAGTCTGCAGTGGCTTCTTGACTAAAAGATTCTATTTGTGTTATTTTTAGAATATTAATAGGGCTAAAGTTTAGTGGGTTTGAACTTTTTTTTCTGATGTGAACAACTATCTGGAATATTATTATGAGTTCTTCATTTTGAGTGGTCACTGAGCAAGAACAAGTCAAAGACCAATTTTAATTGCTGCGTACCTAGAGATATCTTGCATTATATTCAGAAGCTTTTTATCCGTTAACGTCCTCTGGTGTTTCCATATAGTTTAAGCCCTAAATTCTGATATATGAGCAATAATAAAATACTGCTATAAAGTAATTTTATTGCTGTAACCCGTGATATGATAGAGTGACAGTAATATCATACTGTCCTTTGCATACAAAGCTGACATTACTGAGTCACCAATATTACAATGTGTATTTTTGGTCATATTCACATCCTGACTTTTCTATTTAAGAGCTTCTATTTTTTACCTTGAGAATATTATTTTAACTACCTGAACTTGACTTTTCTTATCTCTAAAATGGGAAGCATAACCTTGCATTGTGTTGAGGCTCTAAAGAGAGAAAGAACATATTTCCATATTTAATATTTTAGTTGTTTATGAAGTAGCAGTCTCACAAATATTTTGCACTGCTCAGTGTACAAGGACTGGTGCAAAGTATTTAAGAAATTATTTTGGCATAGAAAAACATACACATGTATTTATAAGACAAGAATTTATTTGTGCAAAGCTGCTTTTCTTGGTGACCAAAGCTGTAGCGTTCTTAAAAAATGCTCTTATCCACTGAACAGACCAAAGCTTCACCTGTATAAAACAATAACCCAAATCTACTTGGAAGCAATTCCTACCTATTACAGTACCTTTTCAAGGACCAGTGGTTGGATTTCAGATTCCAACAATGCAGGTACACTTTTTCTTTATGAATAACAGCCATTAAAATGATGCTTTAAGCATAAAGGTTTATAAATGGAATCTCATTATGATACGATTTTCTGTAGAATAGTGTTCATGATTCAGCAGCTAAATCTTGGTATCAAGGTAAGAAAAAGACTACTTTTAACTGGTGCCTCCTACAGCTCAATTTCCTTAAACTAAATAAGACCAAGGTGCCAGTTTCAAGCATTTGAAGTCTTTGGGTCCCCAAATAATTGCTCTTGGAGGCTACAGGTGACAGATTATAGAGATAAAAAAGCAGTCTTTAGAGACAAATGGACTTGCACTTGGAAAGTGCCTGTATGACATCCAGACAAGATACTTAGCTTTACTTGGTTCAGTTTCCTTACCCAGGAAATGAGAGTATCCAACTTGCAAATTCACCATCAAGATTAAATAGAAATATATCAATGTAACACAGTCAGTAGGATGCCTGACATGTAATAGAGGCTAATAGTTGTTTATTATTACCTTTAAATACAAAGTCAAAGCAAGGGTAAATTTACCAAGTAGGAAAAGTTTCTGAATTTCTCTGTCCCTACATTATCAATGATTCACTTCTGCACTCCACATACCTACATTCCAAAAGAGAAATAGCCTCAGGGAAACTTTTTATTTCACAGTGTCTCTGGGGAAGTTGCTCCTGCCCACCTTACGAGACTAGTAGATGATGTCAACATTAACTGAGATAAGGAATGCTCCTGACAGAATTTGATTGGGAGGGGTACAGAGAAGGGGTCCAGTTTTAATAAATATAAGACATGTAGACTTAGACATTTGTGAATGAAGTTGTCAAGTATTAGGATACATGTGGAAGCCTTAAGAATAGACTAAATTCTTCAGAGAAAGAATCTACAGAACATACAAAAATAAGGACCAAATTTGAAATCTGGAGTGTTAGATTAATGAAGATGAAAATAATTATGAGTGTATGTGTGCACATATGTGTTTGTGCTATGGTGGGGAAGATGACTAACAATTGGAGTCAAGAAGAGGAGGAATAATGGGTCTTTTGGGATGGGGAAGTAGAAAAGTATCATTGAAGGACTTCCCTGGTGAGGCAGTGGTTAAGAATCTGCCTGCTGAAGGGTGCTTCAAGATGGAGGAGGAGTAAGACGTGGAGATCACCTTCCTCCCCACAAGTACATCAAATATACATCTACAAGTGGAACAACTCCTACAGAACACCTACTGAACACTGGCAGAACACCTCCGACTTCCCAAAAGGCAAGAAACTACCCATGTATCTGGCCGTGTGGCTGACAGGGTCATGATGCTCCAGCCTGGTGTCATGCCGGAGCCTCTGAGGTGGGAGAGCTGAGTTCAGGACATTGGACCACCAGAGACCTCCCAGCCCCATGTAATATCATTCGGCAAGAGCTCTCCCATAGATCTCCGTCTCAATGCTAAAACCGAGCTCCACTCAACAGCCAGCAACCTCCAGTGCTGGACACCCCATGCCAAACAACTAGCAAGAGAGGAATGCAATCCAGCCCATTAGCAGAGAGGCTACCTAAAATCATACTAAGTTCACAGATACCCCAAACACACCACTGGATGTGGCCCTGCCTACCAGAAAGGCAAGATCCAGCCCCACCCCCCAGAACACAGGCACCAGTTCCCTCTACCAGAAAGCCTACACAACCCACTGAACCAACCTTACCTACTGGGGGCAGACACCAAAAACAAAGGGAACTATGAACCTGGAGCCTGTGGAAAGGAGACCCCAAACACAGTAAGTTAAACAAAATGAGAAGACAAATATGCAGCAGATGAAGGAGCAAGGTAAAAAAAACCACCAGACCAAACACATGAAGAGGAAATAGGCAGCGTACCTGAAAAAGAATTCAGAGTAATGATAGTAAAAATGATCCAGTCTTGGAAATAGAATGAAGAAAATACAAGAAACGTTTAACAAGGAACTAGAAGAACTAAAGAGCAAACAAAGAATGATAAACAACACAATAAATGAAATTAAAAATTCTCTAGAACGAATCAATATCAGAATAACTGGGGCAGAAGAACAGATAAGTGATCTGGAAGATAAAATAGTGGAAATAACTACCACAGAGCAGAATAAAGAAAAAAGAATGAAAAGAATTGCGGACAGTCTCAGAGACATCTGGGACAATATTAAATGTACCAGCATTCGAATTATAGGGGTCCCTTCAAGAAGAAGAAGAGAAAAACAGAGGGTCTGAGAAAATATTTGAAGAGATTATAGTTGAAAATTTCCTTAGAATGGGAAAGGAAATACTCAATCATGTCCAGAAAGCGCAGAGAGTCCCACACAGGATAAATCCAAGGAGAAACCTGCCAAGACACATATTAATCAAACTATCAAAAATTAAGTACAAAGAAAAATATAAAAGCAGTAAGGGAAAATCAACAAATAACATAGAAGGGAATCCCCATAAGGTTAACAGCTGATCTTTCAGCAGAAACTCGGCAAGCCACAAAGGAGTGGCAGGCCATATTTAAAGTGATGAAAGGGAAAAACCTACAACCAAGATTACTCTACCCAGCAAGGATCTCATTCAGATTTGATGGAGAAATTAAAACCTTTACAGAGACGCAAAGGCTAAGAGAATTCAGCACCACTAAACCAGCTTTACAACAAATGCTAAAGGAATTTCTCTACGCAGGAAACACAAGAGAAGGAAGAGACCTACAATAAGAAACCCAAAACAATTAAGAAAATGGTAATAGGAACATACATATCGATAACTACCTTAAATGTAAATGGATTAAATGCTCCAACCAAAAGACATAGACTGGCTGAATGGATACAAAAACAAGACCTGTATATATGCTGTCTACAAGACACCCACTTCAGACCTAGGGACACACACAGACTGTAAGTGAGGGAATGGAAAAAGTTATTCAATGCAAATGGAAATCAAAAGGAAGCTGGAGTAGCAATTCTCATATCAGACAAAATAGACTTTAAAATGAAGACTATTACAAGAGACAAAGAAGGACACTACATAATGATCAAGGGATCAATCCAAGAAGAAGATATAACAATTGTAAATATTTAAATACCCAACATAGGAGCACCTCAACACATGAGGCAAATGCTAACAGCCATAAAAGAGGAAATTGACAGTAACACAATCATAATAGGGGACTTTAGCACCCCACTTTCACCAATGGACAGATCATCCAAAAGGAAAATAAGGAAACACAAGCTTTAAATGACAAATAAAACAAGATGGACTTAATTGATATGCATAGGACATTCCATCCAAAAACAACAGAATACACTTTCTTTTCAAGTGCTCATGGAACATTCTCAAGGATAGATTATATCTTGGGATACAAATCAAGCCTTGGTGAATTTAACAAAATTGAAATTGCATCAGGTGTCTTTTCTGAACCACAACGCTATGAGACTAGATATCAATTACAGGAAAATAACTGTAGAAAATACAAACACATGGAGGCTAAACAATATGCTACTAAATAACCAAGAAATCACTGAAGAAATCAAAGAGGAAATCAAAAAATACCTAGAAACAAATGACGGTGAAAACCCGACGACCCAAAACCTATGCGATGCAGCAAAAGCAGTTCTAAGATGGAAGTTTATAGGAATACAATCCAACCTCAAGAATCAAGAAAAAACTCAAACAACCTAAGCTTACACCTAAAGCAACCTAACCTTACACCTAAAGAAAGAAGAACAAAAGAATCCGAAAGTTAGCAGAACAAAAGAAATCATAAAGATCAGATCAGAAATAAATGAAAAAGAAATGAAGGAAACAGTAGCAAAGATCAATAAAACTAAAAGCTGGTTCTTTGAGAAGATAAACAAAATTGATAAATAATTAGCCAGACTCATCAAGAAAAAAAGGGAGAAGACTCAAATCAATAGAATTAGAAATGAAAAAAGAGAAGTAAAAACTGACCCTGCAGAAATACAAAGGATCATGAGAGATGACTACAAGCAATCATATGCCAATAAAATGGACAACCTGGAAGAAATGGACAAATTCTTAGAAAAGCACAACCTTCCCAGACTGAACCAGGAAGAAATAGAAAATATAAACAGACCAATCACAAGCACTGAAGTTGAAACTGTGATTAAAAACCTTCCAACAAACAAAAGCCCAGGACTAGTTGGCTTCACAGGCGAATTCTATCAAACATTTAGAGAAGAGCTAACACTTATCCTTCTCAAAATCTTAAAAAATATAGCAGAGGAACACTCCTAAACTCATTCTATGAGGCTACCATCACCCTGATACCAAAACCAGATAAAGATGTCACAAAAACAGAAAACTGCAGGCCAGTATCACTGATGAACATGATGCAAAATCCTCAACAAAATACTAGGAAACAGAATCCAACAGCACATTAAAAGGATCTTACACCATGATCAAATGGGGTTTATCCCAGGAATGCAAGGATTCTTCAACATACACATATCAATCAATGTGATAAACCATATTAACAAATTGAAGGAGAAAAAACATATGATCATCTCAATATATGGAGAAAAAACTTTCAACAAAATTCAACATCCATTTATGATCAAAACCCTTCAGAAAGCAGGCATAGAGGGAACTTACCTGAACATAATAAAGGCCATATATGAGAAATCCACAGCCAACATCGTTGTCAATGGTGAAAAACTGAAATCATTTCCTCTAAGATCAGGAACAACACAAGGTTGTTCACTGTCACCACTGTTATTCAACATAGTTTTGGAAGTTTTTGCCACAGCAATCAGAGAAGAAAAAGAAATAAACAGAATCCAAATCAGAAAAGAAGAAGTAAAGCTGTCACTGTTTGCAAATGACATGATATTACACCTAGAGAATCCTAAAGATGCTACCAGAAAACTGCCAGAGCTAATCAATGAATCTGGTAAAGTAACAGGATACAAAATTATTTCATAGACATCTCTTGCATTCCTATACACTAAGGATGCAAAATCTGAAAGAGAAATTAAGGAAACACTCCCATTTACCACTGCAACAAAAACAATAAAATACCTAGGAATAAACCTACGTAAGGAGACAAAAGACCTGTTGCTGAAAATTATAAGACACTGATGAAAGAAATTAAAGATGATACAAACAGATGGAGAGATATGCCATGTTCTTGGATTGGAAGAATCAACATTGTGAAAGTGACTCTACTACCCAAAACAATCTACAGATTCAATGCAATCCCTATCAAACTACCAATAGCATTTTTCACAGAACTAGAACAAAAAATTGCACAATTTGTATGGAAACACAAAAGACCCTGAATAGTCAAAGCAATCATGAGAAAGAATAACAGAGGTGTAGGATTCAGGCTTCCTGACTTCAGACTATACTACAAAGCTACAGTAATCAAGACAGGATGGTACTGGCACAAAACCAGAAATATAGATCAATGAAACAGGATAGAAAGCGCAGAGATAAACCCATGCATATGTGGTCACCTTATCTTTGATAAAGGAGGCAAGAGTGTACCATGGGGAAAAGACAGCCCTTCAATAAATGGTGCTGGGGAAACTGGACAGCTACATGTAAAAGAAAGAAATTAGAACACTCCCTAACACCATACACAAAAATAAACTCAAAATGGATTAAAGACCTCAATATAAGGCCAGACACTATAAAACTCTTAGAGGAAAACATAGACAGAACACTCTATGACAGAAGTCACAGCAAGATCCTTTTTGACCCACCTCCTAGAGAAATGGAAATAAAAACAAATATAAATAAATGGGACCTAATGAAACTTAAAAGCTTTTTCACAGCAAAGGAAAGCATAAACAAGACAAAAGACAACCATCATAATGGGAGACAATATTTGCAAATGAAGCAACTGAGAAAGGATTAATCTCCAAAATATACAAGCAGCTCATGCAGCCCAGTATCAAAAAAACAAACAACCCAATCCAAAAATGGGCCGATGACCTAAATAGACATATCTCCAAAGAAGATATACAGATTGCCAACAAACACATGAAAGGATGCTCAACATCACTAATCATTAGAGAAATGCAAATCAAAACTACAATGAGGTATCACCTCACACTGGTCAAAATAGCCATCATCAGAAAATCTACAAACAATAAATGCTGGAGAGGGTGTGGAGAAAAGGGAACCCTCTTGCACTGTTGGTGGGAGTGTAAATTGATACAGCCACTATGGAGAACAGTATGGAGGTTCCTTAAAAAACTAAAAATAGAACTGCCATATAACCCAGCAGTCCCACTACTCGGCATATACCCTGAGAAAACCATAATTCAAAAAGAGTCATGTACCACAATGTTCATCACAGTTCTATTTACAATAGCCAGGACATGGAAGCAACCTAAGTGTCCATCGAGAGATGAATGGATAAAGAAGATGTGGCACATATATACAATGGAATATTACTCAGCCATAAACAGAAACGATATTGAGTTACTTGTAGTGAGGTGGATGGACTTAGAGTCTGTCATACACAGTGAAGTAAGTCAGAAAGAGAAAAACAAATGCTGTATGCTAACACATATATATGGAATCTAAAAAAAGAAGGTTCTGAAGAACCTGGGGCAGGACAGGAATAAAGATGCAGATGTAGAGAATGGACTTGAGGACAAAGGGAGGGGTAGGGTAAGCTGGGACGAAGTGAGATTGTGGCATGGACTTATATACACTACCAAATGTAAAATAGATAACTAGTGGGAAGCAGCCACAGCACAGGGAGATCAGCTTGGTGCTTTGTGATCACCTAGAGGGGTGGGATAGGGAGGAGATATGGGGATATATGTATATGTATAGCTGATTCGCTTTGTTATAAAGCAGAAACTAACACACCATAGTAAAGCAATTATACTCCAATAAAGATGTTAAAAAAATATTTTTGCAAACGAAGCAACTGACAAAAGGTTAATCTCCAAAATATACAAGCAGCTCATGCAGCTCAATATCAAAAAAACAAACAACCCAATCCAAAATGGGCAGAAGACCTAAATAGACATTTCTCCAAAGGAGATATACAGATTGCCAACAAACACATGAAAGGATGCTCAACATCACTAATCATTAGAGGAATGCAAATCAAAGCTACAATAAGGTATCACCTCACACCAGTTAGAATGGCCATCATCAAAATACCTACAAACAGTAAATGCTTGAGAGGGTGTTGAGAAAAGGGAACCCTCTTGCACTGTTGGTGGGAATGTAAATTGACAGAGCAACTATGGGGAACAGTATGGAGGTTCCTTAAAAAACTAAAAATAGAACTACCATATGACCCAGCAATCCCACTACTTGGCATATACCCTGAGAAAACCATAATTCCAAAAGAGACCTGTACCTCAGTGTTCATTGCAGCACTATTTACAATAGCCAGGACATGGAAGCAGCCTAAGTTTTCATCGACAGATGAATGGATAAAGAAGATGTTGCACGTATATGCAATGGAATAATACTCAGCCATAAAAAGAAACGAACTTGAGTTATTTATAGTGAGGTGGATGGACCTAGAGTCTGTCATACAGAGTGAAGTAAGTCCGAAGGAGAAAAACAAATACCATATGCTAACACATATATATGGAATCTCAAAAAAAAAAAAAAAGGTTCTGATGAACTTAGGGGCAGGACAAACATCAAGGATGGACTTGAGGAGACAGGGAGGGGGAAGTGTAAGTTGGGATGAAGTGAGAAAATTGCATAGACATATATACACTACCAAATGTAAAATAGCTAGTGGGAAGCAGCCCCATAACACAGGGAGATCAGCTAGGTGCTTTGTGACCACCTGTAGGGGTGCGATAGGGAGGGTGGGAGGGAGATGCAAGAGGGAGGGGATACGGGCATATATGTATTCGTATATCTGATTCACTTTGTTATACAGCAGAAACTGACACAACATTGTAAAGCAATTATACTCTAATGAAGATGTTAAAAAAAAAAAAAAAAGAATCTGCCTGTCAATGCAGGGGACATGGGTTCAAGCCCTGGCTCGGGAATATCTCATATGCCGTGGAGCAACTAAGCCTGTGCACCACAAGTACTGAGCCTGTGCTCTAGAGCCCGCGAGGCACAACTACTGTACCCCACGCACCTAGAGCCCGTGCTCCGCAACAAGAGAAGCCACCGTGATGAGTAGCCTGTGCACCGCAATGAAGAGTAGCCCCCACTCGCAGCAAGGAAAACCCAATGCAACCAAAAATAAATACATAAATTTATTTTTTTAAAAAGCATTGATAAGGCCATTGTAACATTCAACGTTGAGAAGAAAATCTCATAATTACTACATAAAAGATTAATAGACAACTAAATCTAAGAATCTGAGGGGTTATTATTGAGATTAAAGGCTAAAAGGGGAAAGAATGAGATCAGGAGATCAGAGGAGTGACTAGGACACACACAAAGGACTCCCTCCAGGGAGATGCGAGAGTGGGATGGAGTACAATACAGTTGATCCCAGATTCATGATGGGTCGACTTAGTGATTTTTTGATTCTACAGCGATGCGTAACTCATATGCATTCACTAGAAACTATACTTCGACCTTGAATTTTGACTTTTCCCCGGGCTAGTGATATATGATACTATATTCTCTTTGTGATGTGGTGCAGTGGCAGTGAGCTGCAGTTTCCACTCAACCACCCGCACCTAATCATGAGAATAAACAACTGATACGCTTACAATCATTCTGTACCTACACAGCCGTTCAGTTATTCACTTTTGTACAGTATTCAGTAAATTACATGAGGTATTTAACACTTTATTATTAAATAGGCTTTGTCTTAGATGATTTGTCCAACTGTAGGCTATTGTGTTTTTAGCACATTTAAGATAGAGTAGGCTAAGCTATGATGTTCCCTAGTTTAGTGGTATTAAATTCATTTTCTCTTATGATATTTTCAATTTATGATGGGTTTATCAGGCTGTAACGCCGTCATAACTTGAGGAAGATTTGTGTAATAGACTTAATTTATTGAGGAAATTAAGACAATGACCAATATATTTTCCAACAATTTTAATGAGGAAACAGAAGCTATAGAAAAAATGGTTTATCTGTCAAAATTAAGATATGTGTTATTCCTGTGACGTGTCATGAAATTGAGTTCCAAATTGAAAGATTTGATTACTTAATTTGTTGGTTTATGATATGCCCAAGAGATATTTGAAGGAAAATCTCTTTTTCTTGAAGACATGGTTGATCAATTTTTAAATCTACCAAAATATAATCTTTAATCACTATAAACATCTTTAATTACTATGAAAGTAATGTAATTCCTGCAATTTTTATAAAAGTTAAAAAAATAGCAGATACATTTTATGTATATGGATATAAATGCACCATTTTAATTACTTGGGCTTTGCTATATATTCAGTCATTTTTACTTATGTGTTCATTTGCTCTTGCTGAAAAAGAGAAATAATAGGATTATGAAAGGCAGATGTATGGTGAAGGCAGATGTGGTGATAGGTGCCCAGCATCTCCTCCCTCTACACACATCACATCTCTCATGGCAATCCGCTTCTTCTGAATCAGCAATAATTCTCTGGTGATTATTGACTAAAAAGAGTGAGCTATTGGTGCTGAAATCAGTGGCCCATGGATCTAGCTCTGTCCTTAATATATTCTCTTTCTTTACGTACAATGAATCAGGGTTGCACAGCCTTATCTTTCCTTTATCCAAATCTTTGTAATCATTTTAATCTAGTTAGAATTCACATTCAAATGTTATTTTCTGGTATTGTGCAGTGTGTTCCTGGTTTAAAAACCAAAAAAACAAAAAAAAAAACAAGGATTCAGGAATGCTTGTTGAATTGAAATCAAATCCCTAATACAGATCCTGAGAAACAGTGCTCACAATATGTCTAGGTCTCTAGAAATGATTTTGCCACTTGAAGAATAAAAGAGCTGCAATTTGGAGGTATATTACTTAAACAGTGTGTTTTGCAGTCTTTTATTTATTTGTTCATTAGCCCTTCAGCTAAGAGGTAGGTCAGTGAGAAGTTAAGATAGCTTCCTCTTTTCCAACTTTCTCTTTTTAAGAATATGTGATAAAGACAAAAGAAAAATCATTTGAGGATAAATTGTAAGGTGAGGTGGACTTTCATGTTTCTCTAGATGTCTTTTAAATTCATGTAAGGAGTCTTCTCTAATATCAGTTAACAAAAAGGCCTGCACAATACAAAGTAAAAGATAATCTTATAGGTACACATATATGTACCTACATACACACATATATACCTGCATATATATATATATGTATGTATGCATATTATACATTTGTATGGGTGTATTCCTCTTAGGATCCAGAAAAAAATGTTTATAGGAGTATATATTTTCTTTATGAGAGTGGTTGATTCAGTGATCCAACTTGCTCCATTTTGCTTTGAGAAAAATACAGAATGTGAGAGATCAGAATGGGATCTTTAAGCAAATGTACGTAGCACGTCAGTAGAAGTGCTGTGGTGGATGTTCCATCCAACAGAACATAATCTGGATTGCCAGCTCTGCACACTAATGGAGGGCGAGCCCAGAATGAAGCTTAGAAGGAGACTTGTGCAATTTTAGGGCTATACGAGCTATTGCAGTTGTTGACAGATTTCATCCAAGCTAATTTTTAATGTTTAGGAAATTTCAATCACCCACTGATTCCGATGAATGTGCTTTCAACTCTAGTTAAAACTAGTGGATATTAATTAATGTATGTCTGTTATGTAATATACCTGCTTGTATGCCAAAATGGCCTGCATTTACATTTCAGCTTTACTATTTCCAATTTTACTATTTACTACATGCCAGTTCTGTAGCTGTAAAGTATAATTTTTACCACATTTACCCTGTTCCTCATTGTCAAATGCGGTTGATTTATGTCATTACTCTCATAAGGAATAAATATGATTATATATGTAATGCCTTTAGCATAAGGCCTAGCACATATTGGGTGCTCTATAAAAGTTAATTCTTTTCTGCTTTTGTTCTTTCCCTAAGTGGCAGTAAAAATGCAAATGATCTTTAATCCCTAATAGCACAGCTCCAAATAGAAATTGTGCTTTGAATGTTATTGGTGCTGATAATGTGATCTTTGGTTATCAGAAATGTGGTCCTTATAAGCATTAAAGAAATTTACAGGCAATTCCAATTTCCAGTATATATGACTTTTAACTATTATATGAAAGGTTGCTACTATTAGGAACCATCCTGTTGAATTCTGACCTGTCTCATTTTGATTATTTGATTGGACCCCCTCAGAATAGATATGATCTGATTGCTTATTTCCGGATTATGGTTGAATGACTTAGGTAAAGCTCATTAGCTCATTAAATCTTTTTCAATAGAAGGGCATAGTGCCCCATCCAAACATCATGGCAAAGAGTTTGTCTTTTATTTCTGTTGCAGCTCTATCCAGGAAAAATAAAGACAAAAAAAGTGCTTTAAATCTGTTGTTTGACATTCTTTTATATACATGTCTTAATGGAAAATTCAGTTCTGATAGCTTTATTATTGAATGATTGTTGAGGAAAATTAAGTGAGAATGTATTGGGTACCTTCTGTATGCTTCACAGTCAGCTAGGCCCTTGACTTTGAGTGTCTGTTAGTCTACAATTACTTTAACTGTAACCATAGCCATAACTGTAAATGTAACCATAATGTTAACCAATTTACTACTTTAACATAAATTATGTAGATTTCTACATAGTATATGCCATGCACAAAGATTTTTACCCTCTGAAAGAGAACATTGATAGAAAATTAGTGCAGATGATGAGTGACAGACACACAAAGATCTATCGTTTAAGTATTTAATTCTTTTTCTTCTAAGGTAACCTAAAGGCACTGTATTTTTACAGAGAGATTAACTTGTTTGAGAACAGAAGCTATTAATCTCTCCCATAACAGGCTGCTGAATCATTCTTATTCATTCTGTCAGTGTCATTTTACAACTGAGTTTCAGACAATTTTTGCAAGAATAAGATGTATAAGTATTCAAAAATACTAATATTCTCATGAGTGTTCCTAATTATGTCTTCAGTTTATATTTGCTTAAGGCTTTTATGTTGCAATAATTCCCTCTTCAGTTTCTTCCTTTTTATTATATCACACTTGGCTGGTGCTAGAAGGGTGACATTCTTTGGCTGATAGTCTAGTCTCTACTTACCTTGCATAATGGGATGCTTCAATGGAATATGTTAAAGAAATTAGTGATCAGAAAGTGGACAAAATCGTATCTCTTTAATCATTGTTCTGAACTAAAAACAGTTACTTGAACAGATGAAATTTTTCTCTGAAACCCAATGCAAATCCAAGTTTTAAATGAGAAAAGGAATACTGATTATTTTACCAAGCCATGTGGACTATAGATACTTCCTTATAAACATGCTTCATAATGGCTCCCCATTTTTCTTCTCCTTTTTATCTTTTTGGTTGTACAGAAAACACTATATTTCAGGATTTTTAACAAAGTTATCTTTCCATTCAGAATGTTAAATTAACAGTAATTCCCAAAATTGAGGAACAGTTAATCACAATGAAAATGAAATCACTTCACTTTACATGGAGTTTTACTAAGTTGTAAGTGTCGGTGATGCCTTTGCTTATAGAATTTTTTATTTTAGAATAGATTTAGATTTATTAAAAAGTTGTGACGATAATACAGAGAATTCTAATATCTCTCTCACCCAGTTTCCTCTATTATTAATGTCTACATTAGGCTGGTATATTTGTCACAAATAATGAAGCTATTTGATCCATTGTTATTAACTAAAATCCATAATTTATTCATATGTCTTTAATTTTACGTAATGTCCTTTTTATGTTCCAAGATCCCTTTCAGCATAGCATATCACATTTAGTTTTCATGTCTCCTTAGGCTCCCCTACGCCAATGAAATTTTCTCACACTTTTCCTTGTTTTGATGACTTTGATAGCTTGAGGAGAACTAATCAGATATTTTGTAGAATGTGCTTCAACTGAGATTTGTCTAATGTTTTTCTCATGAATAAACAGGAATTATTGGTTTTTGAAAGAAAAACCATAAAGGCAAAGTGCCATCCTCATCACATCATATGAAGGGTACATACTCTCAACATTATTTATCTCTATTGATGTTAATCTTAATCTTCTGGCTGAGATAGTGTTTGTCAGGTTTCTCCACTGTAAAGTTATTCTTTTCCCTTCTTTGCATAGATTAATCTTTGGAAAGAAAGGACTATTGTAGCAGATGCTTAAGGGGTGGAGAGTTATGCTTTACCTTCCACAGGGTGGAATATCTACATAAATCACTTGGATATTTTTCTGTATGAGGATGTGTCTATTCTTCCTCAACTTATTTATCATAATCATTATTTTAATCAATATAGACTCATGGATATTTATTTTATAATTTGGGTTGTAAACTGATATTTATTTTTTGCCCAAATTGTTCAGCTTTGACCTTTGGGAACTCTTTCACTTGACTCCTGTGTCCCTTTGACATACTTCCATCTTTGTATTTTTCTTGAGCAGTTCCTTACTTTCTGACACTAAAACATAGCCTAGATTCATACATTTCCTGCCCCAGTCATAGAATCAGCCATTTCTTCAAGGAGATTTGGTTTCTGTTATTAGAGATTTTATTATAAACCAAGATCTAGGCACTAGGTATGCTCATTGCTCTTGGAGTATCATTGTTTCTAGGCTCTCTGAGCTGACAAAGAAAGGAAATATATGTGCGTATCCTAACTAGTGTGTATATGGATATCTAGAAATATTTATAGTCTCTGTGTGTGTGTGTGTGTATATATATATATATACATATATTATGTATATTACATATTTATATTTATTCATATCGTATCTGTTTTATATATATTTTATTTTAAGCTAAACATGAGTTTGTACTGATGTCTCCAACTTTAGTCCATCACCATATGGATCATTCTAGTTTTCTCTCTTTGCCTGTTTGTAACTTCCCATTCCAACAATGAAAAACATGTCTCCCACCATCCATCATCCATTCACTCCATTAATCAAATCCAGTATGCATGTATATTTTTTCACAATTGTTAACCATACCTCCATTGGAAATGACTTGATCATCTAGAGTACACATCAAATTCTCCATGAGGAAAAGCTGTCTTGTTCATTGTTATATTGTCAGTGTATAACCTATTGCCTGGAACATTGAGAGGACTCAAGAAATATGTGTGAATGAATAAAGATAAGATATGATTATGACTTAGACCAGAATCATAGCTGCAAGAGTGTGAACTTGGGGGAATTTAGAGCCATTATGTTGTAAATCAGAAAGTTTTA
Source organism: Balaenoptera acutorostrata (assembly GCF_949987535.1). Taxonomy (NCBI): domain Eukaryota; kingdom Metazoa; phylum Chordata; class Mammalia; order Artiodactyla; family Balaenopteridae; genus Balaenoptera; species Balaenoptera acutorostrata. The sequence continues at coordinate 64,679,076 of NC_080070.1, forward strand.
GCTATATTACACTTAGGAATAATAAATAACATAAAGATGACTTTTAAAAGAAATTTTGTGGCATTAGAAGGTTGATGAAGTTATTATTTCTGTTGTAGTGTTTTTGATTTCTAACATTTCCTTTTGATTCTTTCCTATTTTTGAATCTCCCCTTTTCCCCACACCCCAGCCTTTGGTAACCCTCATTCTAGTCTCTGTTACTTTGAGTTAGGCTTGATTCTTTCTTATAGTTTCAGTCTTTGTGTTTAAATTACCTCTCTGTTCTTAGATGTTCTCTGCTTTTTCCATTATAGCCCTTAACATATTAATCATAGTTATTTTTAATTACCTGTATGATAATTTCAACATCTGTGTCATATTTGAGTCTGGTTCTTATGCTTAATTCTTCTCTTCAAACTGTGGAGCTTTTTTTTCTTTTTAACACACCTTGTAATTTTTTTGAAAGCTGAAACTTGTATTGCATAATAGGAACTGAGGTACATAGGCCTCTACTGTGAGAATTTCTGTTAATCTGGCTAGTGGTTTTGCTTTTAAAAATGTTTCCATTACTATAGGTGCCAGAGGTTTCATATTTCTCTAGTATCCCTGATTTTGTCCTCCTGTATTTACTTTGGCCCTAAGTATTCCTCCTCAGAGAGAGTCTGCATTTTGCAATTCTTTTAGCTGTTTCCACTGTTGTAATACTGGCTCTCTGGTGGTGTGGTGATAAGGTGTATGTATATGTTGGTGGGGGCAGGTAGCATTCTGTAATCTTCCAGTTAAATTTCAGTGTTTTGGTGGGCCTGTATGATTGGCTTGTGACCTTCATAAGTGTTTCTTCTTGTATAATTATCCCCTACCCTTGGATGAAGCAGGAGGACTATAGGAGGCTGGAGTGAGAGTATTGCCCTTATCCACACCTCTGAGACAAGATTCTGATGAAGATTTTGCACTGGAGAGTATGTCTTTGTTATGGAGAATGTTCTGGGTGTCTTTCAGAATGATTACCTTTTCTTTCCTCCTGCCAGACATACTATGAAATCTTTCTTGGAGAATGCAAAAGAGGTAAATCTGCTTTTCAGAAGATTCAAATCATATATAAGAGGGTCAAGCAAAATCTAACCTTTTTCTGAAGATCAGAAGAAATATTGAAACTTGGATTTATTTTCTGAAATATAAGAGCAGTACAGATGAACTTTGCTATGTTAATAATTAGAGTGGTTTAAAAGGGAAATATACTGATGGATTAGTATTATGATCTGTTGGGAAACCAGCTTATGTGGCAAACGTCTGTCTTCATCAGTATTATCTTGCATTTCTCTATCCTTTCACCTTTTCTTCCTTGAAGATTATGCTTTTATCAAAACTAGAATGTCACATTCCCTTTTAAATAGGACCTTTTTATAAACTTTTTTTTATACTGAAGGTGAAAATGAGGCTTACGATATCTGTCATGTTCATTTCTGTTTTTTGGTTTTTTTTTTTTTAATTTTGGGGAGGGTATTATGTAAAGTATAAACTTAATACCAGGGTATAAATAATTGTCAGATCAATTTGAGAATTTTCAAAGGCAATGAATAAGTATGCTAACTCACAGGTTTCTAGGAATACACAGAATGATACCCCAGCAGAAAGACAATTTATCAAAATTGGTAGGATGCAGATAAGGTAGCACTCAGAGGGAAATTTATAGCTTTAAGTGCCTGTATTAGAAAGGAGATAGAATTTAAAATCAAACCAAAGTTTCCACCTCCAGCTGGCAGAAAAAGAAGCACAAAGTATGTAGAACTAAAGAAATAATAAAAATCAGAGTGAAAATCAATGACATAAAAAACAAAAAAATAAACCAAAAGTTAGTTCTTTGAAAAGAAAAAAAAAGTAATAAACTTTTAGTTAAGCTGATTATAAGGAAAACAAATATGACAAACTATTACCAAAATTAGAAACAAAACAAGGGACATCACTAATTGCCTAAATGATTTTAAATAATTAAGAGAGAATATTATGAATAACTTTATGGCAACAAATTAGATAAATCAAATATACAAATCCCATAAAGATGCAAATTGACTCAGGAAGAAAAAGAAATCTGAATATACCAACAACAGGTAAAGCCATTAAATTAGTAATTAAAAATCTTTCTGTAAAAAAACCCCCCAGGTTTAAATACCTTTACTGGAGAATTTATCAAGCATTTTAAAAGAAGAAGTAAAAGGGAAGATTATACTAATGTTACAACATAAAGCAAATAAACTTAGTACACGCACATCTCTACACAAATGTTTAACCTCAATTTTATTAAAAATATAAACTCAACAAGATATTTTGCTTATCAAATTAGAAAATTTCACAAATCATTAATGAGACTTCTGTATTCTAAAGTATAATAGAGTAAACACAGTAAAGGCCCTGTTCACTGCAAAATTAATGTATCTTTATTAAAACGATTTTTATTGCACTTCCAATTCTCAGGAAGTAAGAATATCTAAAATGTCTTTTTACATCCTCAATGCCACAAAAATGTGTAAAAAAATGTGTAGAAATGTTAATGTGTAGATCTCTAATTACATGAAAAATTTTAACACTAATAAAAGTGGCAAAAGAAAATAACCAAAAAAGAAAAAAAAAAGTAAACTTACAAAGCTCCCATAAATTTCCATTTATTTAGAAAATTTGAAAAACATACTTCTGAATAACTCAAGTGTCAATTAAGAATTTATAATAGAAATAAACAATTCAGTAGACTTGAGTGACAATTCAAATACTGCATGTAAAACTTTTGAAATGCAATTAAAGTGAATATAGTTTAATGCTTACATTAGAAAATAATATTTGATGTTAATTTATGAGCTGTGTCCCAGTTATGATGTTATTAAAAAATAAGACACAGAATAAACCCAAAGAAGATAGATGTAAAGGCATAATAAAGATAAAAACAGAACTTAGTAAAAGAGAAAACAAAAATAATTTAAAGAAATATGCAAAGGAGACAGATCCTTGTTGAAATTGGAGAAGAAAATAAGAGAGAAAGCATGAATACATTAGGAATTTGAAAAGAGATATACATTCAAATTCAGTTTACCCTAAAAATAACATGAGAATACTATCATAATTTTATGTGAATAAACTTAAGAACCTTACACAAAACAGATAAGTCATAATACCAGGATTTTAGGTTTCTGTTTGACTCTTGAATGTGTACTCTTCATCATAACATTATAATTGTGTTGTATCATTTAGATATATTTTCTGTTGGATCTTTATCCCCATCTATATCTATACATCACCAAAGTTGGAAAATAGTATGCAAAAATCTTGGCAGTCTGTGGTCAATGTGGAGAGACCTGTGCATGCCTGTAATTATATATAATGTAGACATGGATAAGTGCCATGTGAATTATGTTCTAGTATTTCATAGGAGAGAACAATCACCCTTGAGTTTAGGATTGGTGTGGGGATGAGGTGAGAATTAGAAAAGAGTAAGTGAAATAGTTGTCATTTGGCCTTAGGAAAAAAAAATTTATAAAAAAGCCTATTGCAACTTGATAGATTAAGCAAGATCAAGAAGATAGGTGAATGCATAGCATTTGACTAAGAAGACTGGATGTTTGGATATATATTTGGTAATATTAAAAGAAAACAGAATATTCCCAGAGTCTTGGATAATGCACAGTCACAACCATATAAAATATTATTTCTAAGACCTTATTAGGTATTAGGAGACAATTCTTTATGGATCTCTCACCTTTATACACATTTTGGAATTACCAACCCATCTGCTCCAGAATTATCTTATCAAGAATTGCTTAATAAGGCATTTCTGGAAAGGTAGAGACAAAGACTCTTTGGATCAAATTTATTTATATTCCATGATAATAAACAGGGAGCCCTCCTGTTCCCTGAGGTCCTTCAGGGTAATAAAGGTGAAGATGTCTGTGTGCCCTTTCTGGAGATATTTGATTGTATTCAAAGATAACAAAGACAATGCCTTTCTCTAAGGGGAGGAAAAACAGGTTTGCCAGCATCTCTAATAATCTCAGGGTTTCTTAATCTCAGCATTCCTCTTTTTCATGCACACTCATGGCGTATGCAGGCAGTACCTGAGCCTTATCACATTACGGGAGAAATACTTTTGGGATATTTAGAATATCCCAAATCTGACTATGTTAATACTATGGATGGCCTCCAAAGTTACATTTTCTTGGTACTAGGGATAATAAGTTTTGGGTTCAGATAGTATTAATATTAATTTACATAGACTTTCTCTCTTCAGATCATGTGACAGATGAAAATGTGTAATATATTTGTGCTCCGCCCAAAACCCTCTGTCAGGAAAGCCCTTCCTTTGGTATTGCTGAAGGAGCTAGTTCATTAGAGTTTCCAAGTGTTTATTGTCCTAGGCAGGAAATAATTTGACAGTCTACTCTAAGGACAAATCTAGAACTCTGTCTGCACACAGCAAATGCTCAACAAATACATATTCAATCAGTGAATAATTATGGGTTAATTACTTTTTTATGGCACAACTCAGAAACTTTAGCCATTGTTTGCAGCATTGTTCCTGTGAATAAATTAATTCCTTCTGATTTATCAATTTTGCGTCCAATATAATCGTAGACTAAAGTCAGTCTTTCAGTAAGTAGAAAGTAAAATGATATTATAACATATAAAAATCCCACTGAAATTGTAGACATATCAGTATTAACAGGAAGGGGAAAAAGGAAGCTGTCATCAATGGTTGTTTGTATCTATGGCTTGGGTTACCTGACTAGGGCATTCAATAATCTTTGAAGAGTACAAATATCTGCCATGGGTATTTTACACATCATAGACATATTTTGGGTTGAGGAATGGGGTTCTAGACTGATGAACACAAAATTGTATTCAAAAGTCTTAAAGATCTGTCCTGCCTACATGCCTCTTTCCTACTTATATTTTTGTAGTACCAAATTTATGTACTTACCCGAACAAAGCTTATGATGTCATGACCTTGTGCCTTGTATATGTCTTCTATCTCTCATTGTCATGAACTCCTATTTATCCATAAAAAACTCAGCTCCTGTACTTCTATAGAGCCTTCCTTGATCCTATTCTCCAAAAAATTAACCCTTTTCTTTTCTTTGTGGCATTTATATATTTAATACTATTTCTCACTATACTCATCAAACTATATGATAAGCATGGTCAGACATCACTTTTCTCCTCAGGCCATGTGCTTATTGGCCCTTTTATATGGTTGAAGTATATGAAACTACATTTTTTTAAATCAGTTTCATATGGTTCAATCAAATAATAACAACATAATTAGTAATAATTATAACATAATATGCATATAACATTTTATATAATATATAAATATGAATGTAGTTAATTTATATTACTAATTTTTAATATAAATTATAATGAATTTATAATGCAAGTATAATATTACTTCCAACATCATCTCTAGAACCTAAGGCAGTGTCTGGCACAGAGTATGTACTCATTAAATGTTTCTAATTGAAATAAAGGTGGTGAGATAAGTCACAAACAGTGAAGCAACTGTGACTTGTCCCTGAATTTGGAAACTGAAAGAGGTTTTGTACTCTAATTCTGGACAAGATATTTGTGATGCTGGTATTAGACACCACCTTGTATTATTCCAGGTAGGACAGCAAAGCATGAAATGAAGTGACAATAGTTGCTTTCCTAGATCTGCGAGCATTGTAATTTGTTGCCTGTTGAAAGATTGTTATGAGCTGCTATAACTCTCATCTGGAATGCCAGTCTAGAATCTAGGTCTTAAAAATCGTTCATCTATATCTTGGATTCACTGTATTCATTTGTATTTTGGCTGATTGGAGCTTTATGGTCTGCACATGTCCTGGGCATCACAGGTGATGTTTTTCTGATGATAGTAGATATTGGTTGATGGAAAAGGTTAGAAAACACAGAGTAATGGATGTGTAGTAACAGTTTAAAGAAAAAATATTCTTTAGTGACCTTTCCCTCTCTCCATCTACTTTCCACTAGACATGTCATAACAGGGTAACAAGTCTATTTTATTTTTCATAATAAACATTTGTCAATATCATATATGCCTTATGGAAAATAACATTCTTTATCGATTAAAAAAATTTTTTTAATCTATAAAATCCTAAAGTTCTTAAGAGAAATTTTAAATTACAAATATATCAAAAAATTTTTGAGTGAAAATGGGCATTTGCAGAACAAGCTTTTGGTACTTCTTCCTTAATATGGCTTACCCTTATCTTCTGACACAAGAAGGTAGTAAATATCCCATCTCTATTCAATCAGTGGTCACTGACAAATCTGGCCTTAAAAGCATTATATATTATGAGAAGAAAACAAAATTTAAAAAAGGATTTGTGTTTGCACCTACCAGCTGCTTTTATTATAAGGAGAGTCAGTGTTGTTGATATAAAAGCTACCAAAAAATAACCAGCTGCTTTTCACTTTGTATGAGTTTGTCATTTTTTAAAAAAGAACTCAAATTATTAGGTACTTAATTTCTCATTCACTTATTTTTTTCAAACATTGTTTATTGGTGGTCTTCTTCTTCCTATGATGAATTAACAGAGTTCAGATATTCCCTCTCACTTGAAACTATCAAAAGCTGGAAACAATGTGTGAACAAATAGTTTTCAGTACACATGACATCATGAATTTCTTCTAATTTGACACTTTGAATCCACAACTCAAACTCCCAAATCAAAAGAACACTACAATAATACATTTGGAAGACACAGAAATACTTTCTGAACCATAACTAGCAGTTGGTAGCAGCCTACTATTAAAAGATTTAGCACTAAGGAGAAAGAGTTAAAGAATGCAAAAGAGCTGGAAAATATTAGTTTTACCACTAGCCAACTTCAAAACCATCACCGTTTTTGCCAGCTCTTCCTTAATAAGACTCCTTTCTTAACATGAGTAGTTGAAATTCTCTTGAGCATTTCTAATGGTAACTCTGAATTCAACATCCTTTTGCCACAAATATGTCACTGTAAGGGAATAAAAAAGATTAAAAAATAAATAAATAAATAAATAAATAAATAAATAAATATTTTGACTTCAGATACAAAAGCTATTTTAAAACACATGAGGATATAATTGATTAGTTGATGTCGGTTACTTATTGAGGCAGCTATGAACTGAGAGTGTTTTAAATGTCCTACTCAGTGACTCAAGTTGCATTCCCAAGGGACAGTGACCATGTAGTAAAAGAAAGCTACAGACTAAGCTTTCTCCTCTGGCTTACTCTTAGCATTTCGTGGAAGCTGCTTAAAGAATCAAGAATCAAAAGAAAGATGACTTGGGAGCTTATTTTGTAGAGAGGGATGGTTTAGTAGACACTTAGAATGGAATACAGTGGCCTGTGTTAAGCCCTATAGCAGAGGCATCACTAATTATTTATATCCTGCTGCTAAGCGTAAAACAGGCTTGACTGCCCTTACAACAGCTGCAGTCTCACCACGTGTGCAGCACCATGAACTTTATATGTGAGCTCGTCTGAAGAGCTTTCCAGGGGCACGGGGCACTCCAAGCAGGTAGAATCCTTGTCAGAAGAGCCTTCTGAAGAGTCCTGGTGCATTGGCAGCAATTAATGCAGGTGGTATTTTAGACAAGGGAGCTAATGAGCTTTAATATGCATGCAGGTGAGGGAGTGCTGAATCAGTAGAGCCATTAATGAACCGATGACAGCCTAATTAGCTACAATTTAAAATCTATGGAATCTAATCAGAGGAGCTGAACACTGCTGCAAATCTGTGTATGAATGAGTCTTTTTAAATACTCCAATCTGTTGCTTAGTCACTGATTGATAGTAATTGCTTTTTTTCCTCTATTGTGTATAAGAAAATGCCCAATTTTGCTCTGATAGGGGAGGACACAACATTGAAGTTAAATGCCTAAGATGTTTAGCTGCTTAAGTTTAATCAGTAGATGTTTAAAAAAAAAAATCAAAGTAAAATTAATTTTCAACTCTGGATATAGAGGATTAAAAATATACCACCATCTTCTTATATATTGAGTTGGCAAAGGTTCTATAGTTGTTAATCAACTCTAAATAGCATATCTGTAAAGCAAGCAAAGACAGTATAATATGCAAATGCATAAAATGCATTTATTAATCCATAATTTGTTTTAAAATGACTTATTTATGTTAGTTATCAGAGATAACAAGGCAAAAATAGTTTTATTGAATGCTTGAGATAAGGAACAGTTTTCTGAGGTTAAGATAATCTGTTAAACATCCTATTTTAAATTGGCTGAACTAAGCATTCTTTCAGAAATTGAGTATAATTTTATGAAGGTGTGAGGTGATACTGTTTTGTAGTGCCCATTTGGTAATAACTGACATATAAAAGGTACAAGCAGTTTTTCTACTCTGACATTTCACCCTGATGTAGCACAATTCATCTGAGAACCTTAAAGAACTTTTTGTAGGCTCTGATTTATTGAGTCTTATAACACCACTGGAAGACAGGTCAGTGAGCCTGTCCTCGTTTTACAGTCAGATCAACTGAGCTCCATTTGCTGAAGGTCACCAGTGAGTCGATGCAAGAACTATAAAGAGGGACTCAAGAAAGCTCAGAGTGCTACTCCCTTACTTTTTCCATTTGATAAATGGTATACCCCACAATTCTGACACTGCAGATAAAAATCTATGTATCAAATTTTTGAATATCAACTTAGAAAAAAATATGGAATGCAGACTTTTGAGTTATTTTTAAATGTTGATATTTGGTATTGTACATAAGTATGATATTATCAGTGAGCAAGTTAATAAAGAGAAGGGCCACATTTCCTCACTGTTGTGAATAGAAACGATCTTCAAGTGTTGTCTCTGTTAGATTAACTACTGGGTACAGAGACTGAAACCTAAAGGCAAAAATTGGAAGTTTTCTGTAGTTAGAAACATCCAAAATAAAAGAAAGAAAGAAAAGTGGGAGGAAGGAAAGTGGGGAAGGATGAGGTGAAGAGAGAGAGAAAACACATACCACACACATATAAACACATCCAACAAATAAGATCAGATGAGTTAGCTTACTAAACAGATGATGCCCACAGAGAAAAAGTGTATATAATCCATTGCATTTGATTTTAGTGGAATCTCTGTATAAAGAGAGAGACAGAGAGAGGACTGTGAAAGGACATAGGCAACTCAAATAATATGTTAAAAGTTTTAGATTATGTGCTAGCACTTCTGCAAATCCTTATTGCTAGTTTTTTAAAAAAATGCACTACAAGGGCAATTTTATGAAATCTGGTGTTTAAATGAAATTCAATTGATTCCTGGTCCAATGGATTTTTTTCAAATTTGACAAAATTTTGACAGTATTTTTTCTGTTGTGTTAACCATTATGCATCAAATTTGTGAGCAAGATAATCTCTAAAGCAAATATTTTTTAAATTCCTGCTGATGTGACAGTGTTTACAGAACTGTCCATTTTCTTTGAAACAGCAAAAAATATTGTCAAAACATTAGTATTTTAACAAATAAAACTTTATTCTACCCAACATGATACATCTTATTTTTAAATCCATCAGATTTGATCACTGTTTTTCTTAATTTAGTTAACAAGAATAAACATTCTCCACATCCTGCTTCGTTTTCATATGCTGTGATGTAATAACAGTTAATCAGAAAATAGTCTGTTATGTCTTAGAATTGATTTTTTAAATTAGTTTTGTGATATAATGTGAGAGTAATTTTTCTTGACTAGTTCTCATAATAGCTTCTTTAGTGAGGTATACCTTATATGTATTATTAAGCATGATCATATATGTAATATTGTACTTAGTCTATCTAAATTTGCTAGGTAAGACTGCCACATGCATTTCAGTGGTCCGGCAAGTTGGAGTTGGAAGATTTTCTTTAAAACACTGTAAATTTATTGTTTGTATAATTTGCATTTTTCCAATATAAACAAATACAAACATTTTATACTATCATTATTTTAAAGACAGCATATGTTTTAACTATAATAATATTAGACCTAAATTTATAATAATAACCACCATATAGAAACATACATTAATTCAGTAGTGTGGAAAGGTTAAAAGTGAATTAATAGTCAGGAGTTCCTGATTTCACTCCTTTTTCTTTCCTTTCATTTCTTTTGAATAATAAACCATGTGTTATAGTCTCTTCACAATAGTCACCTTAGCCTTGTGTTCTTGGAATTGTTATTTAATCTCTGTAGCTTCAGTATTCTTATCTGTAAAAAGAATATTATAGTATTACCTTCTTCAGTATATGTCAGGAAAAATAATTGAAATTAAGTGCCATAAAATTTGTACATAGTAAGAACTCAACACAGATTGTATTTTTTTGTTTGTTGTACTAAGTGCTAAGAATAGTAGTCTGTAATTTAAAAAAAAAAGATGCTATTTCTGCTTCAAGGAGACTATACTATTTGTTGATAATAACAGAGTACTTGAATCCGATTTTTTGTATATAATTTTGGCCATGTTACATATGACCTACTGACTTCAAACCAATAAACATACTTTAAGGTTCAAATAATATTTGAAGATGCAAACATTATACATTCAGGAACAAGTTAGTACTTGGTGGTAGACCATTCTCCACACATTTAAAGTATTTCATTCAGTGGGCTAATTTTTGTGGGCTTTAATTTTGGAAATCGTAATGATTTAAATATAAATAGTGACCAACAAGGACATACTATATAGCACAGAGAACTATACTCAATATTTTATAATAATCTATAAGAGAAAACCTGAAAAAGAATATATATATATATATATATATATTTATAACTGAATCACTTTGCTGTACACCTGAAACTAACACAACATTGTAAATCCAGTATACTTCAGTAAAAAAATTTTTTTTTTAAACATCTTTATTGAAGTATAATTGCCTTACAATAGTGTGTTAGCTTCTGCTTTATAACAAAGTGAATCAGTTATACATATACAATATGTTCCCATTTCTCTTCCCTCTTGCATCTCCCTCCCTCCCACCCTCCCCATCCCACCCCTCTAGGTGGTCACAAAGCACCGAGCTGATCTCCCTGTGCTGTGCGGCTGCTTCCCACTAGTTATCTATTTTACATTTGGTAGTGTATATATGTCCATGACACTCTCTTACCCTGTCACATCTCACCCCACCCCCTCCCCATATCCTCAAGTCCATTCTCTAGTAGGTCTGTGTCTTTATTCCCGTCTTGCCACTAGGTTCTTCATGGCCTTTTTTTTTTTTTTTTTTTCCCTTAGATTCCGTATATATGTGTTAGCATACTGTATTTGTTTTTCTCTTTCTGACTTACTTCACTCTGTATGACAGACTCTAACTCCATCCACCTCATTACAAATACCTCCATTTCATTTCTTTTTATGGCTGAGTAATATTCCATTGTATATATGTGCCACATCTTCTTCATCCATTCATCTGTCGATGGACATTTAGGTTGCTTCCATGTCCTGGCTATTGTAAATAGAGCTGCAATGAACATTTTGGTACATGACTCTTTTTGACCTATGGTTTTCTCAGGGTATATGCCCAGTAGTGGGATTGCTGGGTCATATGGTAGTTCTATTTGTAGTTTTTTAAGGAACCTCCATACTGTTCTCCATAGTGGCTGTATCAATTTACATTCCCACCAACAGTGCAAGAGTGTTCCCTTTCCTCCACACCCTCTCCAGCATTTATTGTTTGTAGATTTTTTGATGATGGCCATTCTGACCGGTGTGAGATGATATCTCATTGTAGTTTTGATTTGCATTTCTCTAATGATTAATGATGTTGAGCATTCTTTCATGTGTCTGTAGGCCATCTGTATATCTTCTTTGGAGAAATGTCTATTTAGATCTTCTGCCCATTTTTGGATTGGGTTGTTCGTTTTTTTGTTATTGAGCTGCATGAGCTGCTTGTAAATCTTGGAGATTAATCCTTTGTCAGTTGCTTCATTTGCAAATATTTTCTCCCATTCTGAGGGTTGTCTTTTGGTCTTGTTTATGGTTTCCTTTGCTGTGCAAAAGCTTTGAAGTTTCATTAGGTCCCATTTGTTTATTTGTGTTCTTATTTCCATTTCTCTGGGAGCTGGGTCAAAAAGAATCTTGCTGTGATGTATGTCATAGAGTGTTCTGCCTATGTTTTCCTCTAAGAGTTTGATAGTGTCTGCCCTTACACTTAGGTCTTTAATCCATTTTGAGTTTATTTTTGAGCATGGTGTCAGGGAGTGTTCTAATTTCATACTTTTACATGTTCCTGTCCAATTTTCCCAGCACCACTTATTGAAGAGGCTGTCTTTTCTCCACTGTATATGCTTGCCTCCTTTATCAAAGATAAGTTGACCATATGTGTGTGGGTTTATCTCTGGGCTTTCTATCCTGTTCCATTGATCTATATTTCTGTTTTTGTGCCAGTACCAAACTGTCTTGATTACTGAAGCTTTGTAATATAGTCTGAAGTCAGGGAGCCTGATTCCCCCAGCTCCATTTTTCGTTCTCAAGATGGCTTTGGCTATTCGGGGTCTTTTGTGTTTCCATACAAATTGTGAAATTTTTTGTTCTAGTTCTGTGAAAAATGCCAGTGGTAGTTTGATAGGGATTGCATTGAATCTGTAGATTGCTTTGGGTAGTAGAGTCATTTTCACAATGTTGATTCTTCCAATCCAGGAACATGGTATATCTCTCCATCTATTTGTATCATCTTTAATTTCTTTCATCAGTGTCTTATAATTTTCTGCATACAGGTCTTTTGTCTCCTTAGGTAGGTTTATTCCTAGATATTTTATTCTTTTTGTTGCAACGGTAAATGGGAGTGTTTTCTTAATTTCACTTTCAGATTTTTCGTCATTAGTGTATAGAAATGCAAGAGATTTCTGTGCATTAATTTTGTATCCTGCTACTTTACCAAATTCATTGATTAGCTCTAGGAGTTTTCTGGTAGCATCTTTAGGATTCTCTACGTATAGTATCATGTCATCTGCAAATAGTGACAGCTTTACTTCTTCTTTTCCGATTTGGATTCCTTTTATTTCTTTGTCTTCTCTGATTGCTGTGGCTAGGACTTCCAGAACTATGTTGAATAATAGTGGTGAGAGTGGGCAACCTTGTCTTGTTCCTGATCTTAGTGGAAATGGTTTCAGTTTTTCACCATTGAGGACAATGTTGGCTGTGGGTTTGTCATATATGGCCTTTATTATGTTGAGGAAAGTTCCCTCTATGCCTACTTTCTGCAGGGCTTTTATCATAAATGGGTGTTGAATTTTGTCGAAAGCTTTCTCTGCATCTATTGAGATGATCATATGGTTTTTCTCCTTCAATTTGTTAATATGGTGTATCACATTGATTGATTTGCGTATATTGAAGAATCCTTGCATTCCTGGGATAAACCCCACTTGATCATGGTGTATGATCCTTTTCATGTGCTGTTGGATTCTGTTTGCTAGTATTTTGTTGAGGATTTTTGCATGTATGTTCATCAGTGATATTGGCCTGTAGTTTTCTTTCTTTGTGACATCTTTGTCTGGTTTTGGTATCAGGGTGATGGTGGCCTCGTAGAATGAGTTTGGGAGTGTTCCTCCCTCTGCAATATTTTGGAAGAGTTTGAGAAGGATAGGTGTTAGCTCTTCTCTAAATGTTTGATAGAATTCACCTGTGAAGCCATCTGGTCCTGGGCTTTTGTTTGTTGGAAGGTTTTTAATCACAGTTTCAATTTCAGTGCTTGTGATTGGTCTGTTCATATTTTCTATTTCTTCCTGGTTCAGTCTTGGCAGTTTGTGCATTTCTAAGAATCTGTCCATTTCTTCCAGGTTGTCCATTTTATTGGCATAGAGTTGCTTGTAGTAATCTCTCATGATCTTTTGTATTTCTGCAGTGTCAGTGGTTACTTCTCCTTTTTCATTTCTAATTCTATTGATCTGGGTCTTCTCCCTTTTTTTCTTGATGAGTCTGGCTAATGGTTTATCAATTTTGTTTATCTTTTCAAAGAACCAGCTTTTAGTTTCATTGATTTTTGCTATTGTTTCCTTCATTTCTTTTTCATTTATTTCTGACCTGATCTTTATAATTTCTTTCCTTCTGCTGGCTTTGGGGTTTTTTTGTTCTTCTTTCTCTAATTGCTTTAGGTGCAAGGTTAGGTTGTTTATTCGAGATGTTTCCTGTTTCTTGAGGTAGGCTTGTATTGCTATAAACTTCCCTCTTAGCACTGCTTTTGCTGCGTCCCATAGGTTTTGGGTCGTCGTGTCTCCGTTGTCATTTGTTTCTAGGTATTTTTTGATTTCCCCTTTGATTTCTTCAGTAATCACTTCGTTATTAAGTAATGTATTGTGTAGCCTCCATGTGTTTGTATTTTTTACAGATCTTTTCCTGTAATTGATATCTAGTCTCATAGCGTTGTGGTCGGAAAAGATACTTGATACGATTTCAATTTTCTTAAATTTACCAAGGCTTGATTTGTGACCCAAGATATGATCTATCCTGGAGAATGTTCCATGAGCACTTGAGAAAAATGTGTATTCTGTTGTTTTTGGGTGGAATGTCCTATAAATATCAATTAAGTCCATCTTGTTTAATGTATCATTTAAAGCTTGTGTTTCCTTATTTATTTTCATTTTGGATGATCTGTCCATTGGTGAAAGTGGGGTGTTAAAGTCCCCTACTATGATTGTGTTGCTGTCAATTTCCCCTTTTATGGCTGTTAGTATTTGCCTTATGTATTGAGGTGCTCCTATGTTGGGTGCATAAATATTTACAATTGTTATACCTTCCTCTTGGATCGATCCCTTGATCATTATATAGTGTCCTTCTTTGTCTCTTGTAATAGTCTTTATTTTAAAGTCTATTTTGTCTGATATGAGAATTGCTACTCCAGCTTTCTTTAGATTTCCATTTGCATGGAATATCTTTTTCCATCCCCTCACTTTCAATCTGTATGTGTCTCTAGGTCTGAAGTGGGTCTCTTGTAGACAGCATATATATGGGTCTTGTTTTTGTATCCATTCAGCCAGCCTGTGTCTTTTGGTGGGAGCATTTAATCCATTTACATTCAAGGTAATTATCGATATGTATGTTCCTATTCCCATTTTCTTAAATGTATTGGGTTTGTTATTGTAGGTGTTTTCCTTCTCTTGTGTTTCTTGCCTAGAGAAGTTCCTTTAGCATTTGTTGTAAAGCTGGTTTGGTGGTGCTGAACTCTCTCAGCTTTTGCTTGTCTGTAAAGGTTTTAATTTCTCCGTCAAATCTGAATGAGATCCTTGCTGGGTAGAGTAATCTTGGTTGTAGGTTTTTCTCCTTCATCACTTTAAGTATATCCTGCCACTCCCTTCTGGCTTGCAGAGTTTCTGCTGATAGATCAGATGTTAACCTTATGGGGATTCCCTTGTGTGTTATTTGTTTTTTTTCCCTTGCTGCCTTTAATATGTTTTCCTTATATTTAATTTTTGACAGTTTGATTAATATGTGTCTTGGCGTGTTCCTCCTTGGGTTTATCCTGTATGGGACTCTCTGTGCTTCCAGGACTTGATTAACTATTTCCTTTCCCATATTAGGGAAGTTTTCAACTATAATCTCTTCAAAAATTTTCTCAGTCCCTTTCTTTTTCTCTTCTTCTTCTGGTACCCCTATAATTCGAATGTTGGAGCGTTTAATGTTGTCCCAGAGGTCCCTGAGACTGTCCTCAGTTCTTTTCATTCTTTTTTCTTTATCCTGCTCTGTAGTAGTTATTTCCACCATTTTATCTTCCAGGTCACTTATCCTTTCTTCTGCCTCAGTTATTCTACTATTGATCCCATCTAGAGTATTTTTAATTTCATTTATTGTGTTCTTCATCATTGCTTGGTTCCTCTTTAGTTCTTCTACATCCTTGTTAAATGTTTCTTGCATTTTGTCTATTCTATTTCCAAGATTTTGGATCATCCTTACTATCATTATTCTGAATTCTTTTTCAGGTAGACTACCTATTTCCTCTTCATTTGTTAAGTCCAGTGTGTTCTGAGCCTGCTCCTTCATCTGCTGTGTGTTTTTCTGTCGTCTCATTTTGCCTGTCTTACTGTGTTTGGGGTCTCCTTTTCGCAGGCTGCAGGTTTGTAGTTCCCGTTGTTTTTGGTATCTGTCCCCAGTGGCTAAGGTTGGTTCAGTGGGTTGTGTAGGCTTCCTGGTGGAGGGAACTAGTGCCTGAGTTCTGGTGGATGAGGCTAGATCTTGTCTTTCTGGTGGGCACGTCCACGTCTGGTGGTGTATTTTGGTGTGTCTGTGGCCTTATTATGATTTTAGGCAGCCTCTCTGCTAATGGATGGGGTTGTGTTCCTGTCTAGCTAGTTGTTTGGCATAGGGTGTCCAGCACTGTAGCTTGCTGGTCGTTGGGTGAAGCTGGGTCTTGATGTTGAGATGGAGATCTCTGGGAGATTTTTGCCGTTTGGTATTACATGGAGCTGGGAGGTCTCTTGTGGACCAGTGTTCTGAAGTTGGCTCTCCCACCTCAGAGGCACGGCCCTGATGCCTGGCTGGAGCACCAAGAGCCTTTCTTCCACACAGCTCAGAGTAAAAGGGAGAAAAAATAGAAAGAAAGAAAGAAAGAGGCTATAATATAGTGAAGTAAAATAAAGCTATTGTAAAGCAAAGCTATACAGACAAAATCTCACCCAGAAGCATATACATATACACTCACAAAAAAAGGAAAAGGGGAAAAATTAATATCTCCTGCTCCCAGAGTCCACCTCCTGAATTTGGGCTGATTCGTTGTCTATTCAGGTATTCAGCAGATGCAGGCACATCAGGTTGTTTGTGGAGCTTTAATCCGCTGCTTCTGAGGCTGCTGGGAGAGATTTCCCCTTCTCTTCCCTGTTCGCACAGCTCCTGGGGTTCAGCTTTGGATTTGGACCCTCCTCTGCATGTAGGTCGCCTGAGGGCGTCTGTTCCCTGCCCCGACAGGACGGGGTTAAAGGAGCAGCTGCTTCGGGGGCTCTGGCTCACCCAGGCCGCGGGGAGGGAGGGGTACGGAGGAGGCGGGGCGAGCCTGCAGCGTCAGAGGCCGGCGTGACGTTGCACCAGCCTGAGGCGCGCAGTGCGTTCTCCCGGGGATGTTGTCCCCGGATCCCGGGACCCTGGCAGTGGCGGGCTGCACAGGCTCCCGGGAGGGGTGGTGTGGAGAGTGACCTGTGCTCGCACACAGGCTTTTTGGAGGCGGCAGCAGCAGCCCCAGCGTCTCACGCCCGTCTCTGGGGTCCGCGCTGATCGCCGCGGCTCGCGCCCTTCTCTGGAGTTCGTTTAGGCGGCGCTCTGAATCCCCTCTCCTTGCGCGCAGCGAAACTAAGAGGCAAGAAAAAGTCTCTTGCCTCTTCGGCAGCTGCAGACCTTTTCCCGGTCTCCCTCCCGGCTAGCTGTGGTGCGCCAACCCCTTCAGGCTGTGTTCACGCCGCCAGCCCCAGTCCTCTCCCTGCGATCCGACCAAAGCCGAGCCTCGGCTCCCAGCCCCGCCCGCCCCGGCGGGGGAGCAGACAAGCCTCTCGGGCTGGTGAGCGCTGCTCGGCGCCGAGCCTCTGTGCGGGAGTCTCTCCGTTTTTCCCTCTGAGCCCCTGTTGCTGTGGGATCCGCGCTGATAGCCGCGGCTCGCGCCCTTCTCTGGAGCTCGTTTAGGCGGCGCTCTGACTCCCCTCTCCTTGCCCGCCGCGAAACAAAGAGGCAAGAAAAAGTCTCTTGCCTCTTCGGCAGCTGCAGACTTTTTCCCGGACTCACTTCCGGCTACCTGTGGTGCACTAAACCCTTCAGTCTGTGTTCACGCTGCCAGCCCCAGTCCTCTCCCTGCGATCCGACTGAAGCCGAGCCTCAGCTCCCAGCCCCGCCCGCCCCGGCGGGGGAGCAGACAAGCCTCTCGGGCTGCTGAGTGCTACTCGGCGCCGAGCCTGTGTACGGGAATCTCTCCGTTTTTTTCCTCTGTGCCCCTGTTGCTGTGGGATCTGCGCTGATAGCTGCGGCTCGCGCCAGTCTCTGAAGTTCGTTTAGGCGGTGCTCTGAATCCCCTCTCCTCGCGCACCAGGAAACACAGAGGGAAGAAAAAGTCTCTTGCCTCTTCGGCAGCTGCAGACTTTTTCCCCGGACTCCCTCCCGGCTAGCTGTGGTGCGCTAACCCCTTCAGGCTGTGTTCACGCTGCCAGCCCCAGTCCTCTCCCTGGGATCCGACCGAAGCCCGAGCCTCAGCTCCCAGCCCCGCCCGCCCCGGCGGGTGAGCAGACAAGCCTCTCGGGCTGGTGAGTGCTGCTCGGCGCCGAGCCTCTGTGCGGGAACCTCTCCGCTTTGCCTTCCGCACCCCTGTGGCTGCGCTCTCCTCCGTGGCTCCAAAGCTTCCCCCCTCCACCACCCGCAGTCTCCGCCCGCGAAGGGGCTTCCTAGTGCGTGGAAACCTTTCCTCCTTCACAGCTCCCTCCCACTGGTGCAGGTGCCGTCCCTATTCTTTTGTCTCTGTTATTTCTTTTTTCTTTTGCTCTACCCAAGTACGGGGGGAGTTTCTTGCCTTTTTGGAGGTCGGACGTTTTCTGCCAGCGTTCAGTGGGTGTTCTGTAGGAGCAGTTCCACGTGTAGATGTATTTCTACTGTATCTGTGGGAAGGAAGGTGATCTCCGCGTCTTACTCTTCCGCCATCTTCTCCCTCCTCCAAAAAATTTTTTTTTAAATAAATAAATATAAGTAGTGAGTAGAATCCTTGTATTCATGAATCAATTAGTTGTATTAAGATCTTTTTTGGGTATAGGTTAACCTACTAGAGCCACTAGGTTCAGATATGTCTGAAGTAAAATTTTGATTATATTAGAATCTTCAAAGACTCACATTTTATTGAAAACTTTTATATATAAGATTTTATTCTCGTTCTAAATATTTAAGATATCAATATTTGTTATTATGTTTTATCAATATAAACCATTTTAAGTTTTTTGAAAGTAGAGACTATACCTAGTATAGATCCATTAATTCAATTATTCATTCAGTTCAGATATTTAATACATGAATATATCCACCCACTGAGTAAATATTTATGGTCTTCCCACTATATGCCAGGTACTGTGCTACATTATGGGTATATAGAGGTCAATAAAACAAACATGATGGATCTCCTCATAAAGGTAATAAATAATATTTCATTTATTTTTTAGAATGCTATGAAAGTTAAGTTGAGATTGTTGTTGGGGAGCCTAATTTGGATTGAAGTGTCAGAGAAAGCCCTCTGGGGGGGGAAAAAAAAAGAACAATTAATTTTATAAAGAGTTGCTCAGATGGAGCATTCTGTGCAAAGAAAATTACATATATAAATACCATGAAGGTGGAAAAATATATACATAGCCAAGTAACTAAAAGGAGACCAAAAAAAAAAGAGAACATAATATATGACTGAGATTATATCTATAATAGATATAATCTATAGATTATATCTGAGTTTGACAGGTGACATATCATTCAGCAACTTCCTGACCAAGTTAAGGATTTTAGATTTGTGCAAAGTGGGAAGAATTACTTGGGTGGAACTTAAAGATGGGATTTGTATAATTTCGTTTACATTAAAAATTTGGGAAAAACTAATGCAAAGTTAGTAGAAAAAAAGGAAATGACAAAGATCAGAGCAGAAATATACTAAATATAGACTAAAAACACAATAGAAAAGATCAACAAAACTAAGGACTAGCCTTTTGAAAAGATAGACAAAAGAAACAAAACTTTAGCTAGACTTACCAAGAAAAAGAAGAGAGAGGACTAAAATAAATCAGAAATGAAAGAGCAGATACTATGACTTATATAACACAAATATAAAAGATTATAAAAGACCATGATGGACAATTATATACCAACAAATTGGACAACCTAGTAGTAAAAAATAAATTTCTAAAAACACGCAACCTACTAAGGCTGCATCATGAAGACATAGAAAATCAGAAGAGACTCGTTATGAGTAAAGAGACTGAATTAGTAATCAAAAAACTTCCAACAAAGAAAAACCCAGGAGCAGATGTCTTCACTGGTAAATTCTACCAAACATTTGAAGAAGAATTAACACTTCCTTTTCAAATTCTTCCAAAAAATGGAAGAGGAGGAAACACTTCTGAATTCATTTTACAAGGCCAACATTACCCTGACACCAAATCCAGACAAGGACACTATAAGAAAAGAAAAGAAAAGAAAATTACAAACCAATATCCTTGATGAATATAGCTGCATAAATCTGCAACAATATTTTAACAAACCAAATTCAGTGGCACATTGAAAGGATCATACACCATGGTCAAAGGGATTTATTCCTGGGATACAAGGATGGTTCAACATTTGCTAATCAATCAATCTGATACACTGTATTAACAAAATGAAAGATAAAAATCATATGATCTTATCAATAAATGCAGAAAAGGCATTTGACAAAATTCAAATCTCTTCATAATAAAAATTCTCAACACACTGTGTATAGAGGGAGCATACCTCAACATAACAAAGGCTACATATGACAAGTCCACAGCTAACATCATATTCAGTGAGTAAAACCTGAAATGTTTTCCTCTTTTTCAAGAAAAAGACAAGAAGCCTACTCATCACTTTAATTCAACATAATACTGAAAGTCCTAGCCAGAGCAATTAGTAAAGAAAAAGAAATGAAAGGCATTCAAATTAGAAATGAAGAAGTAAAACTGCTTCTATTTGCAGAGGACGTGGTATTATATATAGAAAACCTTAAAGACTCCACCAAAAAGTTGCTAGAACTTACAGATTCATTAAATTTGCAGACTGCACAATCAATGTACAAAATAAGTGTGTTTGTATACACTAACAGCAAACTATCGGAAAGAGAAATTAAGAAAACAATTCCATTTACAATTGCATCAGAAAAAATAAAATACCTAGAAATAAATTTAATCAAGGAGGTGAAAGACCTATACACTGAAAATTGTAAGACATTACTGAAAGAAATTAAAGAAGACACAAATAAATGGAAAGATATCCCTTGTTCATAAATCGCAATAATTAATATTGTTAAAATGTAGATGCCCATACATTCAAAATGATCTACAGATTCAATGAACTCCCTATAAAAATTCCAATGACATTTTCACAGAAATAGATCAAACAATCCTAAAATTTGTATGGAACTACAAAAGACCCCCGAGTAGCCAAAACAATCTTGAGACAGAAGAACAAAGCTGGAGGCATCTTACTTCCTGGTTTTCAAACTATATTACAAAGCTGTAGTAATCAAAATAGTACGGTATTGGCATAAAAACAGACACAGAGCCAAGAACATACAATGGGGAAAGAATAGTCTCTTCAATAAATGGTGTTAGAAAAACATGGCAGCCACATGCAAAAGAATGAAATTGGATACTTACCTTACACCATACAAACAAAACAAAACAAAACCCTCAAAATGGATTAAAGACTTGAACATAAGACCTGAAATCATAAAATTCCTGGAAGAAAACATCTGGAATAAGCTCCTTGACATTGGTGTTGGCAATGATTCTTTGGATTTGACACCAGAAGCAAAGGTAGCAAAAGCAAAAATAAGCAAGCGAGACTATATCAAACTAAAAATGTTCTGCACAGCAAAGGAAACCATCAATAAAATGAAAAGGCAATATACAAAAAAAAAAAAAAACTAAAAATAATGTGATACTTAAAAACTTGAATTTTATAAAAGCATTAATTCAAAATATTTTTATAAAAAGCTTTTTAAAAATCTTCTCATGATATCTTTCTTTAACACATTTTCTATTTATAAAATGGAATTATTTGATCTATGTTAAAAGCTAAACCCCGAAAGGTGGGACAACTTCACTAAGGTCAAACAGATGTTCACTGACCATGTCAGATGATCTACTCTTGGCCCAAGTCCTTCTGTCGCTACACATTGCCTTGTTATCTTCTCTAGTTTCCTAATAGAGGTTACTTAGTGATCAAAATGAGACACAGATGTTCTCACAAACAAGAGTATCTTAGTTCATTGGTGAAGTTCTGTTGATAGTGTTAATATTTTTTCAGTTGGCACACAGCATTATAATCTGACAATATCAGAGTTGGTTTGTAAATCAGACCTGTAAAAAGAAATTGCCAAATTGAAAAACAGTCATTTTACCAGAATTACTGCATTCAGAAGTCATAGATATCATGAAAAATTTGATTAAAAGTATCAAACTTTTCAAAGACTCAGCACCTTTGTCTAACAAAAACGAAACCAAAGACACACCAGGCTGCCGCTGCATGGACTTTCATTCTTTTTTAAAATTTTTGCTTCGCTTGGATGTGAAGATATCCTGCGTGACTGAGTCGTCTCATACTGAAGAGTCAGCACTGCTGTTGCCATTGAAAGAGCTATATTGAGAACTTTATTATGCTCGTCTGAAAAGCAAAATCAGTGATTATGAACAACTTACAGGACAGCTGAAAGTAGTTAAATCATTTACTTGTAATACTCCCAAGATCTTAAAATGCTACAATATATAAAACACATTCAGTCACTGCAGTACTTTTACACTCAGATGAACCCTCTCAAATCTATGGGAGCTTTTCATTTAATCCCTTTCTCCTTATTATATTGTGAGACAAAAGTATTCCACAAGTAGACAGTTTCCTACTTCTTGCTTTGAATTAGAGATTTAAGTTCATATATTCAATCCAGAAAAACAAGTACATTTTAATAAGAGGTCTTTGTATGAGATATTGTTTATTTAGAATCTTAAAGTCCCATTTTACAGGTCTGGGCAAGTCCTGTCTGGGTCACTTATTAGCTGTATGTCTAGGAAATTCACGTATCCTAAACTGAGTCAGTTTTCCTGTCTGGAAAATGGGGCATAATAGTCAAATATACTTTATCTACTTACCAGTATTATACTACAGGTCAAGGGTGAGATCAGAAGAGAGACAATTTGTATGATGGTTAAAGTTTCGGGAGTCAAAAGCATGAGGTCAATTGGTGGTAAATGTTGCCACCAATTTTTGAGTACTTTGGGGCAAGATTTTCTAATTTATTTTAAGCCACAGTTTCTTTTTGTGTAAAAAAGGAATGGTTAAGCATTTACCTCATAAAGCTGCATGAATGTTTAAATGATAGCATAGATTTAAAGCTACAGGCCTGCAGAGATTCTTGTGTCCCATTCCTCTTTTACCTGTTTAAGCATCGCAGGTCAATCTAATAAAGTAGTGCTGTGATTTAGTCATTGCCTTGGCTTTCACTGCATACTTCCAAGAGATGTCTGTTACCAGTCACTCCAAGACTTTTGGTTTTAACTTACACCCAGTATCCCTATAATAGATCCAAGAAGTTATTCCCTATGTCATATTTCTGTTTATGACAGATACCACCAGAATTCCCAACCTCCTAGATTAATCGTCATCATCATCATCAAGGCCTTGGGGCTCTGAACATAACACTAATTAGACCCAATTTTCAGGTCCTCCTCTGTGTCCTTGCAAACCTTTCCAATGAGCCTTCTCGATTGCACCATCTGTCATTAAGTCATGGCAATGTGGTGATACGTTTCTTCCTTGTCTACAGTGCCATTTCCAAATTGTTTCTCCTTCCTCCTCCTTTAGAAACCTCTAACCCCCAAATTCTTTACCCTTACCATATTCTTTCCACATCACTAAAGTGATTGCATTTTCATTAATCATTACCACTACCCTCACTGCATATTCAGCTATATTTCTGTGATCTTTCACAATGAACACTTCCTTGCATCAGGCTCAAACCCCTTACCCTGATCTTTGTTTCTTATACCCCCTAGATTTATTACTTGATGTCTGCACTTGTACAGCTGCAATAAGCTAAACAAAAACTTACAAGTGTGTTGGCTGGTCTCATTTAAAGATAATTGCCATACATCTCAAGTAGGCTTCCAACAGTGTCCTAAATGCCCATTAAATTTCTCTGGTTTGCACTTTCACCCCCCCAAAATGATCATTTCACACCTTCTAGGTCATTAAGTCTCTATCCACCTGATTCACACACACACCACTCACACATACAAATACACTTGAGCACACATATACTTTCAGCCAATGAATTGATTTTCATTTTTCCTCCAGAAAGAGAGGTATTATTATATAAGCTCCCTCAACTTTCCATTTTCAAATCTATCAATCTCACAATATCCTTGTTCACTTTTTCCCTTCCCTCCAATTACGTTGGATAAAATATTCCTACTCCTATAAAAAAACTCTCACCTTTCCAAAATCTTCCTTCATCCTTACACTTAAACTTCAACAGTGTTACAGGTCGATAACCTCAATATTTTACCTCTACCTTGAAGTAGGTCACCTTGAATTGAGTGGCTTTCCCCAATAGATCCTGCATAGCTAAAGCATATACATACAACTAACTGCCTGATGGGAGTATCTTCTTGACTGTCTAAAGGCAGGAATGGATTTATCTTAGATGTGCAGTTATACAGAGCCTTGTACTTAGGTAGGCTCCCTACTTGGATGCTCCATGGTCACCATTTTGAAGTTTGTAATTTATGAGCAAGGGCCCCACATTTTCTTTTACACTGAGATCTACAAGATAAGTAGCCAGTACTACATTAGGTACCTCAAATTTAATATGGCCAAAACAGAAAACTTGATTTTTACCTGCCAAACCAATTCTTACTCTATTTATCCTGTATCTAAAACTGCCAACAGTATAAATTTAGCTGCTCAGGTGAAAACCTATAAATCACATTGGATGCTTTCCTCTTCTCACCATTCAATATGTCAAAAGGTTCTATCTGTTTTGCATCCACATTTTATCCTTTTGTTCTATTCAATACACCCAGTTTCTTCATTACTACAACCATCAGAGAGAAATTAGTTATACTGGATATTGCAGTAGCCTTCTAGCTTGACTCCCTTTTCCATTTTCAAATTCCTTTACTCTCTTTACTACAAAGCAGCCAGGAACATCTATACAAAAAGTAAATCAGGTAAGATCACTCCCCTGATTAAAATTCTCCGGTGTTTTCCTATTGTAACTAAAATAAAAATAAAATTACTTTTTATTACCCTGCATGATTTGTCATTACCCATCTTTCTGCCCTCTTAACTTCTAGTCTTACTTTCTTTCACTATGCACCAGCCAGAAAGCCCATCTTTCTATTTTGTGAATATAGCAGACTTGCTTTTGGCTTAGGAAATTTTTATTTGCTGCTTTGTTGGAGCAAAATGTTCTGTCTGTGATATATGCATGTCTATCTCTACCTTGTTCTTCGCATCTCACTTCAAATGATACTCATTCAAAGAGATCGTCCCTGACAACATTCTAAATTGGTACCTGTTCCACCACTCAATATCTCAGGATACTTTCGTTCCTTTTCAAAATATTATTTACTATTGATATATTGATATATTCCAATATGTCTTGCTCATATATATTTTATTATCCTCACAAGAATGTATGCTACGTGAGAGCAGACACCGTCTATGTGCAATGTCTGCATGTCTGGAATGAAATATTGTTGAATGTATTGGAAGTATGACACTTAGAACAATGCCTATGATACATTGTTTTTTTGATAAAGGTCATGTATTATTATATGAATTGTTTTTATCATGTGTAGAAGAGTTAACTTGAAAGCATTATAAAAATTATACTAGGGACTTCCCTGGTGGTCCATTGGTAAAGACTCTGCACTCCCAATGCAGGGGGCATGGGTTTGATCCCTGGTCAGGGAACTAAGATACTGCATGCCGCAGGACATGGCCAACAATAAAATTTACTTTTTTAATGTAAATACATATAGTAGTACTAAGGACTCTGAAAGTGGCATTTATCACTAGTAGGTGATGTGTGTTTCTGAATCTTTAGGCCCCTATACTCTAATTTTTACAAAGGAACAAATCTTGTGGGGTTTTTTTTATATAAGATCTCATTTATTTAATAAAGTAGAAAATTAAAAATTAGAATAGCAACCAAAAACATTAATGTAGAGGAGCACTTTCAGAATAATAGAGTAAGGACTTCCGAAGTCTGCTGTTCTATTAAAACAACATGATCACTGACATATATGTCAAAATCAACTTTTTTAGAACTCAGAAAATTAGCCAAAGGCTTACAAATGTCCAAGAAGTGTTTATTCAAGGAACACACCTGAATATTGAAAAGAACAGTGAGCTTTATACTGTTTTAACTTGCCCTGTTCCCATAACCCTCCTTCTAGCAACATGTATCCTTGAAAACTGGCAGCTTCACAGTAGTGGTTGTGAATAACAGTAGCCTAACAGCCAGTGGAGGGTACAAAATGTGATTGGAACTGCTCCAAACATGCAAAATTCAGAGGTTTTCACTACTTGACCTTTTGTGGCAGCTCCTTGGAGCCTTATTTGACATGACTTTTTATAAGAACAGATGATCCACAAAATCATTATCAAAAAATAAAAGTAAAAAAAAATCAGTGGAAATTGTTTGCACTTGGAAACTGCCTAGGGCAGCAATACCAGTTGGGGCAAATAAGAGGTTTACCAAAAAACTTAAAAGAAAAAGATGTGTAATGAGATGTCTATAGAGGAATTTTGAAAAAGCTCTGGCATGTGCCTGGGAATATAGAAGGCCACATCCATGTGCACATGGCTGTGCACATGGCCAGGAAAGTCCTAAAGAGGCCCTAATGTCTCAACAATGGCTGACCTTGAGGCAGTATGCAAGCAGGAAGTGAAAGCTAAGCAAAATTGTAAACTACTGGAGCACTGAAGTCATGCCATAACACAAATGCACAGAGACCCTGGGCAAAGACAGATATTTGTTGCATTAAGGGATTTAAGAAAATTTAAAGCTAACCAAGGCAAGACTTCAGTCAACACATATGGGAAAGAATATAGGCTTTATAGAACTAGAACAGAACAGTTACTAAACAAATAGTAAAAACAATAAACGTTGGAGGGGGAGACCTGATTCTCAGAGTTGGCCACATTATATTATTTAAAATGTTCATTTTTTTGACCAAAAAAATGAGGCAAAAATGAGAGAGCCAAAGAAACAGGAAAATAAGTATTTTTTATACCCAGGAAAAAAAGCAGTCAGTAGTAACTGTCCCTGAGAAAGTCCAGACATTGGACTTACTAGACAAAGACTTTAAATCAACTATTATAAATATATTCACAGAACTAAAGGAAATCATCTTTACATAATTAAAGGAAAATATGAGAATAATATCTCACAAAATAGAGAATACAAATAGATTAAAATTGTAGAAAAGAGGAATTCTAGAATTAAAAAAAATAAAATGAAAAATCACTCTAAGAGCTGATCAACAGATTTAAACTCGCAGAAGAAAGAAGCAGCAAACTGTCAGGTAAATCAGTTGATATTATACAATCCAAAGAACAGAAAGGAAAATAAATAAAGTAAAATGAGGAGAGTTGCAGACCTATGGGACACCATTAAGCACACAAACATGTATATAATGACATTACCAGGACAGGGAAGAGAGAAAGAGGCAGAAAGAATATTTGTAGAAATAATGTCTGAAAACTTCCCAAATGTGATGAAAAATATTAATCTACACATCTAAAATGTTCAGTGAATTCCAAGTAGGATAAACTAAAAAAGATTTACACCCAGACACATCACAGCTAACCTATCAAAAGTCAAAGAGACAGTTGTGAAAGCAGCAAGAGAATATTATTTCTATACAAGTGCTCCTCAATAAAATTAACAGCTAACTTCTCATTAAAATCTATGGAGGGATGACATACAGTGGGATGACATATTTAAAGTGCTGAGTAGGCCCTGTGGGCCTACATGGCCTTTGCTGCCCTCATCTCCACTTGAATCTCCCAGTCTCCTGCCCAACCCATATTGGCCATGTTGGCACTGTGCCATGCCCACCTACTCATCTGCTCCCATTCTCATGCTCCCTGATGTTGTGCCTCCCCATGGCCTGCAGTAGCAGCAGCCCTCACACCTGTCCTCTTTCACTGGGAACCCTATATACCTCAACATGGGCATAGACAGGCAGCTTAAATATAAAAATAAAGTGCTGAAAGAAAAATTGTCAACAAAGATTCCTATAACTCAAAAAAATATCTTTCCATAAAGAAGGAGAAATAAATACATTCCTAGATAAACAAAAACTGAGAGAAATTATATCTAGGTGACCTGCTCTATGAGAATACTAAAGGATGTACTTCAGCCTGAAATGAGGACACTAGGCAATAACTCAAATGCACAAAAGAAATAAAGAGACTGATAAAGATAATTACATAAGTAAATGTAAATATAGTAAAGCTATGTATTTGGTTGCAGGTCTTCTCTTTTCCAATCTAATTTAAAAGAAAATTACATAAGATAATAATTATAAAACTGTGCTGGTGGGCTTACAATATACAATGACATAATTTGTATAACCATTAGAGCACAAAGGAGGTGGAAGGGAATGGATGGAGCTATAGTGGAGAAAATTTCTATATGCTATTGAAAATAAATTGGTATTAATCAGAAATATTGTTTTAAGTTAAGGAAGTCATTGAAATCTTCAGGAGAAACACTAAGAAACAATAAGGGCATTGAATGTGAATGTCACACTAAAAAACGTTATTTAACTAAAAAGAATGTAGTAATGGAAGAAATGAAGGAAAAAATATACAAATAGAGGTTGTAAAAGTTTAAAGTAAATAACTAGAAGTGGATATATGTATATGTATAACTGATTCACTTTGCTATACACCTGAAACTAACACAACATTGTAAAGCAACTATGCTCCAATAAATTTTTTTTAAAAAGTAAACACTAGAAAAATGACAAATGTGAATTCTAATTCATCATTAATTACATTAAATGTAAATAGTCTAAACACTCCAATCAAAAGGCAGAGATTGACAGAAAAAATGAAAAGCCATGATCAAAGTATATGGTGTCTACAGTGGACATACATTATATTCAAAAACACAAATAGTTTGAAACATGTAAAAAATATACTATGTAATGGTAACCTAAGGAGAGATGTAATTGCAGTACTAATATCAGATGAAAAACACTTAAGGCAAAGAGAGTTACAAGAGACAAAGGAAATTTAAAAGTATAAAAGAGTCAATCCATCAGAAAGGCATGAAAGAGAAAGAAATGAAAAGCATCCAGATTGGAAAAGATGAAGCAAAACTATCTCTGTTCATAGATAGCATGATATTATATATAGAAAATCCTTAGGAATGCACCAAGAAACTCTTATGGATAATAAACAAATTCAGCAAGTTTGCAAAATACAAGATCAATATACAAAAATCAATTGTGTATCTATTCATTAGCAATAAATAATGCGAAAAAGAAGAAAAGTCCATACAATGGCATCAAAAAAAATTTAGGAATAAACTTAAACAAAAGGACTTCAATATTTGTACAATGAAAACTGTAAGATATTAAAATATCATTGAAGGGAAATAAAGAAGACTCAAATAAATGGAAGACATCTCATGTTCATAGTATTCTCCAAATTGATCTACTGATTTGATCTAATATCTATCAAAATGCCAGTCAACTTTTTTTTTTCAGAACTGGTAAGCTGATTTAAAATTCGTATGAAAATGCAAGTGCACCAAAATAATCAAAATGATATTGAAAAATAACGAGCTTGGAGCACTTACACATCCTAACTTCAAAACCTACTAAAAGCTATAGTAATCAAGGCAATATGATACTGAAATAAAGATAAATATTTAGATCAATGGAATAGAATCTGGAGTCCACAAATTAACCTTTACCCTCATATTCAATTCATTTGCAAAAAAAGTGGCAAGACAACTCCATGGAAAAAGAATAGCATTTTCAACAAATGGAAAACTGGAAATCTGCATGAGAAAGAATAAAGCTGGGCCCTTATTTCACAGCACACACGAAAATTGATTAAAATGAATCATAGTTCTAAATGTAAGATTTATAATTATAAAACTTTTAGAAGAAAACATAGGAAAAAATCTTTGTTGCCTTGGATTTAGCAATGTTTGTTTAGGAATGGCACCAACTGCACAAGCAATCAAAGAAAAAATAGATAAGCTGGACTTTATTAAAATTAAAAACTTGTACACTTTGAAGAACTCCTTTAAGAAAATGAAAAGTCAACCCACAGAATGGGAGAAAATATTTGCAATCATACATATGATAATGGGTTTGCGCTTATAATATATAAATAACATTTACAACTCAAATTTTAAAAGTCAAATAATCCAATTGAAAACATGGACAAAGGATTTAAATAAATATCGTTCTAAACATGATATAAAGGTGCCTGAGAAGTACATAAAAAGATGCTCAGCATCATTATTCATTAGAAAAATGCAAATGAAAACCAAAATGATTTTGATTGTGGGCTCCCTCTATGATAGTTAACATTAAAAAGACAATACAAGAGGGGAACTTCAAGATGGCAGAGGAATAAGACGTGGCGATCAACTTCCTCCCCACAAATACACCAAAAATATATCTACATGTGGAACAACTCCTACAGAACACCTAATGAACACTGGCAGAAGACCTCAGACTTTCCAAAAGGCAAGAAAATACCCACATACCTGTTGGGCAAAAGAAAAAAAGAAAAAAAGCAGACAAAAGAATAGGGACAGGCCCTGCACCTCTGGGAGGGAGCTGTGAAGGAGGAAAGGTTTCCACACACTAGGAAGCCCCTTCACTGGTGGAGACCGGGGTGGGCAGGGGGAAGCTTTGGAGCCATGGAGGAGAGCACAGCAACAGGGGTGCAGAGGGCAAAGTGGAGAGATTCCCACACAGAGGATTGCTGCCAACCAGCACTCACCAACCCGAGAGGCTTGTCTGCTCACCTGCAAGCTGGGACAGGTGGGGGCTGGGAGCTGAGGCTTGGGCTTCGGAGGTCAGATCCCAGGCAGAGGATTGGGGTTGGCTGTGTGAACACAGCCTGAAGGGGGGCTAGTGTGCCACAGCTAGCCAGGAGGGAGTCCGGGAAAAAGTCTGGACCTGCCTAAGAGGCAAGAGACCATTGTTTCCAGGTGAACGAGGAGAGGGGATTCAGAGTACCGCCAAAATGAGCTTCAGAGATAGGCGTGAGCCACAGCTATCAGCTCGGACCCAAGAGACATTCATGAAATGCTAACACTGCTGCTGCAGCCACCAAGAATCCTGTGTGTAAGCACAGGTCACTATCCACCCCCCACTCCCCAGGAGCCTGTGCAGCCCACCACGGCCAGGGTCCTGTGATTCAGGGACAACTTCCCTAGGAGGACACACGGTGTGTCACAGGCTGTTGCAACATCACAATGGCCTCTGCCACCGCAGGCTTGCCCCTTATTCCAATTATAACTACCATACCCCTCCTCCACCCCCCCCGACCTGGCCTGAATTAGCAAGGGCTCCCTAATCAGCCTCTGCTTTAAGCCCCTCCTGTCTGGATGGGGAACAGATGCCTGAGGGCGACCTACACACAGAGGTGGGACCAAAACCAAAATTGAACGCCAGGAGCTGTGGGAACAAAGAAAAGAAATGGAAATTTCTCCCAGCAGCCTCAGCAGCAGTGGATTAAATCCCCACAATCAACTTGATATACCCTGCATCTGTGGAATACATGAACAGACAATGAATCATCCCAAAATGGTGTCAGTGGACTTTGGGAGCAAATGTAGACTTAGGGTTTCCTGTCTACAATTGATTTGTTTCTGATTTTTATGTTTATCTTAGTTTTGTGTTTAACACTTGTTATCATTGGTGGATTTGTTTATTGGTTTGGTTGCTCTCTTCTTTTTCATTTTTTTTAATTTTAATTTTTTTTCTTTTTTATAATTATTTTATTTATTTATTTTTTCTTTCTTTTTTTCTCCCTTTCCTTCTGAGCCATGTGGCTGGCAGGGTATTGGTGGTCTAGCCTGGTGTAAGGCATGAGCCTCTGAGGTGGGAGAGCCAAGTTCAGGACATTGAACCACCAGAGACCTCCCGGCCCCATGTAATATCAATTGGCAAGAGCTCTCCCAGAGATATCCGTCTCAATGCTAAGACATAGCTCCACCCAACAGCCAGCAAAGTCCAGTGCTGGAAGCCCCATGCCAAACAACTAGCAAGACAGGAACACAACCCCACCCACTAGCAGAGAGGCTGCCTAAAATCATAGTAAGTTCACAGACACCCCAAAACACACCAATGGACGTGGCTCTGCCCACCAGAAAGACACGATCCAGCCCACCCCCACCAGAACACAGGCACCAGTCCCCTCCACCAGGAAGCCTACACAACAGAATGAACCAGCCTCAACTACTGGGGGCAGACACCAAAAACAATGGGAACTATGAACCTGCAGCCTGCAAAAAGGAGACCCCAAACACAGTAAGTTAAACAAAATGAGAAGACAGAGAATATGCAGCAGATGACGGAACAAGGTAAACCCACCAGACCAAACAAATGAAGCGGAAATAGGCAGACCACCTGAAAAATAATTCAGAGTAATGATACTAAAGATGATCTAAAATCTTGGGAATAGAATGGAGAAAATACAAGAAACGTTTAACAAGGAACTAGAAGAACTAAAGAGCAAACAAAAAATGATGAAGAACACAATAAATGAAATTAAAAATTCTCTAGAAGGAATCAAAAGCAGAATAACTGAGGCAGAAGAACGGATAAGTGACCTGGAAGATAAAATAGTGAAAATAACTACTGCAGAGCAGAATAAAGAAAAAATAATGAAAAGAATTGAGGACAGTCTCAGAAACCTCTGGGAAAACATTGAACTCACCAACATTCAAATTATAGGGATCCCAAAAGAAGAAGTGAAAAGAAAGGGTCTGAAAAATATTTGAAGGCATTATAGTTGAAAACTTCCCTAACATGGGAAAGGAAACAGTCAGTCAAGTCCAGGAAGCGCAGAGAGTCCCATACAGAATAAATCCAGGGAGAAACATGCCAAGACAGATATTAATCAAACTATGAAAAATTAAATACAAATAAAAAATATTAAAACCAGCAAGGGAAAAACAACAACATACAAGGAAATCCCCATAAGGTTAATAGCTTTTCTTTCAGCAGAAAGTCTGCAAGCCAGAAGGGAGTGGCAGGACATATTTAAAATGATGAAAGGGAAAAACCTACAACCAAGATTACTCTACCTAGCAAGGATCTCATTCAGATTTGACAGAGAAATTAAAACCTTCAGAGACAAGCGAAAGTTAAGAGAATTGAACACCACCAAACCAGCTTTACAACAAATGCTGAAGGAACTTCTCTAGGCAGGAAACACAGAAAAAGAAGAGACCTACAAAAACAAACCCAAAACAATTAAGAACACAGTAATAGGAACATACATATCAATAATTACCTTAAATGTAAATGGATTAAATGCTCCAACCGAAAGATATAGGCTGGCTGAATGAATACAAAAACAAGACCCGTATATATGCTATCTCAAGAGACCCACTTCAGACCTAGGGACACATATAGACTGAAAGTGAGGAGATGGAAAATGATATTCCATGCAAATGGAAATCAGAAGAAAACTGGAATAGCAATACTCATATCAGACAAAATAGACTTTAAAATAAAGACCATTACAAGAGAAAAAGAAGGACACTACATAATGATCAAGGGATCAATCCAAGAAGAAGATATAATAATTGTAAATATTTATGCACCCAACATAGGAGCACCACAATACATAAGGCAAATGCTAACAGCCATAAAAGGAGAAATCGATAGTAACACAATAAAACTAGGGGATTTTAAAACCCCACTTCCACCAATGGACAGATTATCCAAAGTGAAAATAAATAAGGAAACACAAGCTTTAAAATGACACATTAAACAAGATGGACTTAAGTGATATTTATAGGACATTCCATCCAAAAACAACAGAATACACTTTCTTCTCAAGTGCTCTTTGAACATTCTCCAGGATAGATCATATCTTGGGTCACAAATGAAGCCTTGGTAAATTTAAGAAAATTGAAATCATATCAAGTATCTTTTTTGACCACAATGCTATGAGACAAGATGTCAATTGCTGGAAAAAATCTATAAATTATACAAACGCATGGAGGCTAAATAATACACTACTAAATAACCAAGAGATCACAGAAGAAATCAAAGAGGAAATCCAAAATTACCTAGAATCAAATGACAATGAATACACGATGACCCAATACCTATGGGATGCAGCAAAAGCAGTTCTAAGAGGGAAGTTTATAGCAATACAATCCTACCTCAAGAATCAAGAAAAATTTCAAATAACCTAACCTTACACCTAAAGCAATTAGAGAAAGAACAATAAAACCCCAAAGTTAGCAGAAGGAAAGAAATCATAAAGATCAGATCAGAAATAAATGAAAAAGAAACAAAGGAAACAATAGCAAAGATCAATAAAACTAAAAGCTGGTTATTTGAGAAGATAAGCAAACTTAAACGATTAACCAGATTCCTCAAGAAAAAACGGGAGAAGACTCAAATCAACAGAATTAGAAATGAAAAAGGAGAAGTAATAACTGACACTGCAGAAATACAAAGGATCATGAGAGATTACTACAAGCAACTATATGCCAATAAAATGGACAACCTGGAATAAATGGATAAATTCTTAGAAAAGCACAACCTTCTGAGACTGAACCAGGAACAAATATAAAATATGAATAGACCAATCACAAGCACTGAAATTGAAACTGTGATTAAAGATCTTCCAACAACAAAAAAAACCCGGGACCAGATGACTTCACAGGAGAATTCTATCAAACATTTAGAGCTAACACCGATCCTTCTCAAACTCTTCTAAAATATAGAAGAGGGAGGAAAACTCCCAAACTCATTTTACAAGGCCACCATCACCCTGATACCAAAACCAGACAAAGATGTCACAAAGAAAGAAAACTACAGCTGATGAACATAGATGTAAAATTACTCAAGAAAATACTAGCTAACAGAATCCAACAGCACATTAAAAGGATCATACACCATGATCAAGTGGGGTTTGTCCCAGGAATGCAAGGATTCTTCAATACACGCAAATCAATCAATGTGATATACCATATTAACAAACTGAAGGATAAAAACCATACGATCATCTCGAAAGAAGCAGATAAAGCTCTCTACACACTTCAACACCCATTTATGATAAAAACTCTCCAGAAAGTAGGCATAGAGGGAACATACCTCAACATAATAAAGGCCATGTATGACAAACCCACAGCCAACATCATTCTCAGTGGTGAAAAACTGAAACCATTTCCTCTAAGATCAGGAACAAGACAAGGTTGCCCACTCTCACCAATATTATTCAACATGATTTTGGAAGTTTTAGCCACAGCTATCAGAGAAGAAAAAGAAATAAAAGGAATCCAATTGGAAAAGAAGTAAAACTGTCACTGTTTGCAGGTGACATGACACTATATAGAGAGAATTCTAAAGATGCTACCAGAAAACTACTAGAGCTAATCAATGAATTTGGTAAAGTAGCAGGATACAAAAGTAATGCACAGAAATCTCTTGTGTTCCTAAACACTAATGACGAAAAATTTGAAAGAGAAATTAAGGACACACTCCCATTTACCACTGCAACAAAAAGAATAAAATACCTAGGGATAAACCTACCTAAGGAGACAAAAGGCCTGTATGCAGAAAACTATAAGACACTGATGAAAGAAATTAAAGATGATACAAACAGTTGGAGAGATTTACCATGTTCTTGGATTGGAAGAATCAACATTGTGAAAATGACTATACTACTCAAAGCAATCTACAGATTTAGTGCAATCCCTATCAAACTACCAATGGCATTTTTCACAGAACTAGAACAAACAATTTCAGAATTTGTATGGAAACACAAAAGACACCGAAGAGCCAAAGCAATCTTGAGAAAGAAAAATGGACCTGGAGGAATCAGGCTCCCTGACTTCAGACTGTACTAAAAGCTACAGTAATCAAGACAGTATGGTACTGGCACAAAAAACAGAAATATAGATCAATGGAACAGGACAGAAAGCCCAGAGATAAACCCACACACGTATGGTCACCTTATCTTTGATAAAGGAGGCAAGAGTATACAGTGGGTAAGAGAGAGCCTCTTCAATAAGTGGTGCTGGGAAAACTGGACAGCTACATGTAAAAGAATGAAATTAGAACATTCCTAACACCATACACAAAAAGAAACTCAAAAGGGATTAAAGACCTAAATGTGAGGCCAGACAGTATAAAACTCTTAGAGGAAAACATAGGCAGAACTCTCTGTGACATAAACCACAGCAAGATCCTTTTTGACCTACCTCCTAGAGAAATGGGAAAAAAATAAATAAGTGGGACCTAATGAATCTTAAAAGCTTTTGCACACCAAAGGAAACCATAAACAAGAAGAAAAGACAACCCTCACAGTGGGAGAAAATATTTGCAAATGAAACAACTGACAAAGGATTAATCTTTAAAATATACAAGCAGCTAATGCAGCTCAATATCAAAAAAGTAAACAACCCAATCCAAAAATGGGCAGAAGACCTGAATAGACATTCCTGCAAAGAAGATATACAGATTGCCAACAAACACATGAAAGGATGCTCAACATCACTAATCATTAGGGAAATGCAAATGAAAACTACAATGAGGTATCTGGTGGTACCTCACACCAGTCAGAATGGCCATCATCAAAAAATCTACAAACAATAAATGCTGGAGAGGGTGTGGAGAAAAGGGAACCCTCTTGCACTGTTGATGGGAATGTAAATTGATACAGCCACTATGGAGAACAGTATGGAGGTTCCTTAAAAAACTAAAAATAGAACTACCATATGACCCAGCAATCCCACTACTGGGCATATACCCTGAGAAAACCGTAATTCAAAAAGGGATATGTACCACTATGTTCATTGCAGCACTATTTACAATAGCCAGGACATGGAAGGAACCTAAGTGTCCATTGACAGATGTATGGATAAAGAAGATGTGGCACATATACAATGGAATATTACTCAGCCATAAAAAGAAACGAAATTCAGTTGTTTGTAGTGAGGTGGATGGACCTAGAGTCTGTCATACAGAGTGAAGTAAGTCAGAAAGAGAAAAACAAATACTGTATGTTAATACATATACATGGAATCTAAAAAAAAAAAAATTGTTCTGACGAACCTAGGGGTAGGACAGGAATAAAGATGCAAATGTAGAGAATGGACTTGAGGACATGGGGAGGGGGAAGGGTAAGCTGGGAGAAAGTGAGAGAGTAGCACTGACATACATACACTACCAAATGTAAAATAGCTAGTGGGAAGCATCTGTATAGCACAGGGAGATCAGCTGGGTTCTTTGTGACCACCTAAAGGGTTGGGATAGTTAGGGTGGGAGGGAGACGCCAGAGAGAGGGTATATGGGGATATATGTATACGTATAGCTGATTCATTTTGTTATACAGCAGAAACTAACACACCATTGTAAAGCAATTATACTCCAATAAAGATGTTTAAGAAAAAAAAATAGCAGAAAAAAAAACATAATACAAGGGTTGTCAAGAATGTAGCATAATTGAATCTTTATACACTGATAGTAGGATTGTTGAATAATACAACCACTTTGGATTACTGTTTGGCATTTCTCAATAAGTTAATCATAGAGTTACCGTATAACGAAGCTATTCTGCTCCTTGGTATATACCAAAAATAATTGAAAACAAGTATTCAAAACAAAAATTTATACATGCATTTTCATAACTACTATTTACAGTCACCAAAAGGTGAAGACAACACATTTGTCCATTAACTAATGAGTTAATGGACATTTTGTTTTGATAAACAATATGTCTATTTCCATACAATGGAATATTTTTGGCAATAAAAAGGAATGGAATATGGATACATACAACAATGTTTAGGAACATTGAAACATTATGCAAAGTGAAAGAAAGTAGTCACATACTATATGATTCCACTTATATGAAATGTCTAGAGTAGGCAATTCCAGAGATGCAAAGTAGATTATTAGATGCCAGGGCTTGTAGGCAATGAAATGAATAAGGACTGATAATATATTTGGGATTTATTTTCGGGTGATGATGCTGTTCTAAATTTAGATAGTTGGGATGGATGCACACTTCTGAATATACTGAAATCCACTGATGTGTGTGCTCTAGTTCATTGCTCTTGAAACTGGATGACAATTTCTAAAAGTTTGGTGACAACCAAAGTTTGAAACACTTCTGATTATATTATTGCCTGAAGGAGGTTTATTCAAATAATTGATTCTGCTTTCATCTGTAAAATATGCTCGAAAATATTTAATTCATTATTGGTTATTTAAGTAGCCTATTTTAAAAATCTGAATCAAAAGACATCACATTACCTTCTAAAATATTAAAATATTGCTAGGTTCAGTATTAATTAGTTAATTGTGGATTAGGTAGTGGTGTGCTAGAGCCAGTTTATATAGGCTTGTAAGAACCATCAAATTTTAGGAGTATTGTGAGCAAATTTTTATCCCAGTAGCTTGCAGTTGGCCACGGTGGCAGTATTTATTCCAGTAACAACAATATAGGCTACAAAAAAAAAAAGAATGCCATGTCCATGTAGCTGAGAATGAGACATTTATCTATACAACACTGAGTTTAGTCTTAAAGGCAGGATTAAAAAAATGAAAAGACAAGCCATAGACTGGAAGAAAATACTTGCAAGATATATGTTTGATATAGACCTTTATATACAAAATTCATTAAGACAGTAACCCAATGAAATGGTCTAAAAATTGGTTCATTTTCAATCATATGTAGAATTGACAGCAATTTCATGAACACATCATATTGTTTACATGCATTATAGTAAGCTCTTTCGTATATATTATCACATGAATCACAAAGAAAATAAAATGATAAAAAAGGTCAGAAAGGAAAAAGAGAGGGAGGCAGAGAAAGAGGGAGAGAGAGGGGAAGGAAAGAAGGAAGGAAGGAAAGAAAGAAGGAAGGAAAGATGAATTTCTTTGGCATAGATGTTTTCATTTGTTCCTTTATTACGGTTAAGGAAATTATGGCCCAGAAGTATTAAGTAACCCGCCCATCTAATCTCTGAACTTTCTGCCTCCTTGAATTCTTGCTATAAAAACATAAGTTTAAAGTGATTGTGAAATAGTTTTTCTTTTGAATTTTGAGATTAGTGTTCATTATATTTGTATACTTAGATTGAAGACCAAGAGAAGAAAGATATGTTGAAAATTTGGACAGTCTGTAATGAAATCTGGGAACCATCTCTGAATGCTGTTACTCTTAATGTTCATCACTCATAGCCTCGACAGAGAGGCTCTGAAATATTTGACTTGGTTCATTGCTTATATGGAAAGAGATAGTTTTAAGATTAGTAGAAATACAGGATTGAAGAGTAGTTGGTAATACATTTTTCTTCTTTTTTTTACTTTTTAAATTTTGACCATATTTTCTTTTTAATTTTAAAATCCAAGTTTGAACAAATTAAGTTCAGAATGTAATTTTCATCAAAAAGTTAGTAAAATATGTTGTAGTCTTTGAATAGGTTTTAGATTTAAATGTTCTAACCTTGAGAAGATTTCCAAATTTGCTTTTCAGCTACAAAAGTCTTCTAAAATAGGACAGGACTGCAAGGATATTATCAACTGCAAATTCACTCTTGATGTAGTTCAGCTATTCTATTCTTCACTAATCCTCTCACATTAGGAAATGATTGCCAAAGTGGATTCCTGGCACTTTCTTAGTCTT
Organism: Balaenoptera acutorostrata; assembly: GCF_949987535.1. NCBI lineage: Eukaryota > Metazoa > Chordata > Mammalia > Artiodactyla > Balaenopteridae > Balaenoptera > Balaenoptera acutorostrata. The sequence goes on from NC_080070.1 coordinate 64,718,661, forward strand.
TGAAAACTCCCAAACTACTCCTGATTAAAATGTATAACAGTGTTCTCTTTTCTCTTTCAAATTTTAATGAAAAAAATTATCAGTAGCAATCAGTACATAAGAGGTATAGATATTAAAAAGACACATTTAATGTTTTGAATGATTTTGTTTGCCCCAATTTTACAATTGTTACTATAATAACCCCAAAACATAAAGTATTTGTCTATTCTGAAAAGATGGAATAAATTAAATAATCAGCCACCTATCTTCCAAATTTTAGTAGCAACCTACTCTATTTTAACTTTTTTAGTTATCACAGAATACATTATATAAAAATAGTTACCTTGCTTTTTTAAAAATCTTTTGTAAAAAATATGCTTGACAATATATATTCCACTTAATTGCTGTCACTGTCTTCTTTTCACTTTGCTCAGTATTACCATCTGAAATATTTTAAAATTGGAATAATAACTATGATAGTGTTTATCAGCAAAAAGGGAATATGATACAGGATATAAAGTAGTATCTACAAAGAGCATGGGGCATACTATTGGAATGCCCTGCTGTCAATAAGCTACTGGCTATATGGGCCTCCTTTTCCTCGTTTTTAAAATGGGGATAGATAAGATGATATATCTAAAAGTGTTTGACATAGTCAGATGTGACATTGAATGTGATGCACTTAGTAAATAATAAAGCACTCTGCAGCTGTCACTTGTTATCATTGCTATTCATATTGTTGCATGAAAAATAAAGCAGAAAAATCAGCAATGTCCTGGATCTTTATCATGACCCATCTTCGTAAATACTGTCCTCAGAGACCCCATTTTCCCCAAAATCAAATTTTGATCTTTGTTGCTAAAGGACTCACATGTGTTGATTTCAACCTACACTTTACAATAAATGAGTACGTTTTCAGCCATTTCTAATTATGTAGATGCTTTTGAAATAATATCTGTACCAAGTGGTTTTCATAAGGAATAATTTTGATCAGTGTTATCAGTATGTCCTTCTATATAAAATATCTTTCTGTTTTCATTATCTATATTCTTTGTAGTTTATGAAAATAAGCAGCTTATCTAAAACTTTTTAGCATTTATTTTTAGTTGAACTAAAGGTACTTTTAAAATTTTTTATATGAAACATCAATGAAGGAGTCATATAATATCTTGATAGGAAATAAATAATTCTGAAAGCTGGGTACACAAATAAGTTACCTTCATCACCCAGGGTTTTTTGGTTGTTCGTTTGTTTTTTGTTTTGTTTTGTTTTTTCTCAAGTTTACTGTCTTATATACAGACAAAAAACATCTTACCAATCTGGATTTATTTGGTACTTATCATTTTCTCTGTTTCCATATAGAAAATAAGAAAAATCTTACATAGGAGCAAATTTTCAAAATAGTCAACTTATATAGATCCAGTTGAAATAAATATTCACAGTCTTTATAATCATTTTGACATAATGACCAGGAGGCACAATTCTAATATTACTTTAACATATCTACTTTTCTTTGCTGCATATGTTATTCTTACTCTGGTGTTATGCTTCCAAATATATTTCATTTCTGATATTTTATCTAGTGGTCTTTTACATTTTCATTTCCACTTTTCTGCCCTATGTGAGTACATTAAAAACTTAGAGCATATTATCTATTTAAATGTATTTATATCATCAAGCTTTTAAATTATGAATTTTCAACATACATGAGACTCCACTGGTGTAACTATAACATAAGCCACTCTAAGCTAATGTGAAAATCAGAATCTAAATGACAATAGGTCAAAAGTCTGCTAGCTCTTTTAAAAAAGACACATACAACTAGGTTCATCTGTATTAAATCCTCTAGGCAAGGACTTTGCTGTTGTTGTTGAATGACACTTGCCCAGTCAGAAATGGAATCGTACAAGCAAGATCAGAATAAAGCAACAGGAGATCATTGACCTAGAACTTGGCTCACATTCCAAAGCCTGCAAGGCCTGGGGTTGTTCATGAGAAGGAGTTGGTCACCATGTGGTGCTATTGTAACACAGCAGGTTGGGTCTTTTTGCAAAATGAACAATAACATTATGCTTGCAGAAAACATTGGTAGAAATATCAAATCTTTTTAAAATACATCTGTAATAGCAAAGAAAATAAAACAAGACAATGGAAATATTATCAGTAGTAAATCAATTTAATCTTCAAATGTTAAATTTCCCAGATTTAAGAATTAACTTGACAGCATATTTAAAAATTCTGATGAATAAAAAACTCTGACTATGCACACACTCTTTCTCCATCTTCCTTTCTTTCTCTCTCAGACACACACAGACGCACACACACAATGTATGCAGACACACCTACACAGCCAATTAATTGCTAGAATATATTGTCTTGCTAGGATTTTTCAAGACAGATCCATGAGAGCCCCATAAACTCTGTGGATGAATATAACAATATCAGTGGAGATGAGAGTATGTAAGTAGTAAACTGGGGATGCAAGTAAAATAAATTGAGAATTACCTCTGATATGAGATTGAACACAAAGTCTACTAGTACAGACAGAATTGTTCTTGACAACGTAGATATTGCTTTTCAGGAATGTGTAGTCTACTTACTGCCCCCAGGTGAACTTATTGTCTAATTTAGTATTAATCAGACAATTTTTGTCAAGAGGGCTTGAGTTGTTAGACTAAAACTACCTAGTAGCAAATGGCAATCTAGTGACTACAATTTTTAAACTTTTGTTATATTATCATAAATAATAGCCAATTTTTAGAGGCTTTCAAAATTTTCTTGTAATTTCCTGAAGACTAATATTTTGTACATATAATGACAAAAATGACACAGCACTGAATGTGTGCCATTTTTTTAGGTAAAGAAAACAAACACTTTTGTGTTCTTGGCTACTTTTTTGTGACTTGAGGGGAAATTGCCAGAAATAATACAAAGAAACAGACATTCACATAAAATGTTTTATGTTCAGGCTCATTCGAACATCCTGACCATTTTTTTCTTCTTTAAGTACATCCATTTCTTTTGATAGTAATTCTTGCTTACTTGTGCAAAACAAGAGATCATTTTGTATATCACCAGTTTTCATATTTAATAAATGCAGGTGTGTATCATTAAAGTACAGCATCTGAATGCACTGAAGTTAAAACAACCACACAATTGTAGCATAAGGCTAAGGTGTAGAGAAAATTCTCCACTTTCTTACATGGAATGAATACATGAAAAGGAGTCAAGTGACCTTCCACAGTCATTTCTGCCTCTCAGAGTCCATGGTGGAGGATATATAATGACTATGAGAACTTCTAAATTAAATTGTTTTAAAGGAGAGAGATATTCAGGTGATAGTCGCAAGGGGAAAATAATGGCCCTGTGGAGGAGTACCTGACATTTATTCTTTTGTTTAATCCAGAGATTGAAGATGGTTTCCCTTCAAATGCAGCCAAGTCATCCAGATTGAATTAATGACAAAGACAAAATAAGGCATGGATGTGAACTATAAAAGTAAACTTAGCAGCTCTGTCAAAATGACCTTTCTCCTCTTTCTGTTATTGATGCAATGGTTTCCAGTGGGAAAGGAAAGAAAAGAAAAAATTCAGAGGAAAGACTTTCCTCCTGGCTTCTGGAGTGGGAAATATGAGTGTCTCTTTAAGTAAGGTGAGATCAGGCACCATATGCATGCCCACTTCTAGGTGTTTTAAGCTAATTAGAAACCCAAACAGAAAAATAAATACAAATGCTCTATATTATATTATATTATATTTGATTACCATTTATTTGAACTTTGTAAAAACCTCCAGAAAGAAAGGAAGTTATTTTCCAGGTATAAATAAAACTTACTAATTGCACATTCTTCTCTACCAAATGATATATCAAGTCAATGCTTTTTCAGTTAAACAAGATATTAGAAATACAGAAGAGTGAGTCAATGTCCCACCAAGGGTGAGGCTGAGGGTCCACAGCAGTGATACAACACCTTCCCCAAACTGCTAGGAATATATTTTGAAAGTCTGCCTAAGGCTTTGCATGTGGGTGTGCATTTTGACAATGGAAACACCTTAGTCACTGATAGGAAGATGCTGAAAAATATTGATTATAAAGAAATCTAAATAAGACTGATTCATCAAGGTTTGCTAGGGTCACCATGTGTGGATACACAGAATGTGTACTGTGTATATGTAGGGTCACTCTGGATTCTTTTCAGTAAAGAGCATGCACACCTGATGCAGTGCCAAGTTCTTTAGGATGGAATAACAAATGGCAGAGTAAGAGCTAAGTGCTATTTCTTTTCCTGCTTTAATGGTTACAGTATTTGATATACGTTACCATTTAAGATGTTTCTCTGCCTACCACCTGACTCTATGCAAAATCCAAGCTGATATGCTGTAATCATTTCCAGTGTTAAACTTAAGGATCCCTGGACTTCAAGATAGATTAAAAAAAAAAAATCATTGCTCCTCATTTACGAACTCACCAATACTGAACATATTTCTTAAGTTCTGTGTCTTCTCATCTTAAATGAGACAGTAATACTTAACTGCCTTGCAAGGTTTCTCTGAGAATTAGTTCAGATTTTATGCAGATTATTTAAGAAACCATAGTTTCAATAAAAGTTAATTCCAATGGAATCCCACATTGAAAATCGTAAATTCTGTATCGATGAACAAATATTAAATAAACACTAAATTTTCTTATTACTCCTATTGCCCAGTGAGACAGGAATCCAGGCAAAGTATTCCTGACCTCAGGTTAGAATTCCTCCATACATGCAATCCAGTTGGGTTCAATCAGACCTTCTTGAAATCCTCAGCCAATTAAACAAACAAACTGGTAGAAGCTTAGATGTTTACAATTCAAAATAATTATTCTCTGCTTAAACCACCAGATAGTTACTAATTATTTAAAGGATTCAAACGATTCTCTCTACTTCATAGATAATGTGAATACATAAAAATCATACTAAGTGTAGTATCTATTATATTAAAATAAATGACTAATATTTCAATGAGAAAGATTCAAAACCCAAACACAGATTCCCAATTATCATGAATATATGAAAGACCCTCAAGATTATACTTATAATTTCAAGTGTATGATTTATTGGTCTTCTACATATATTTTGTAAGTGTTTACACATACGTGTGTGTGTGTATATATATATATATATATAATGTTTATGAAACCATTCAACATAAAGCCATTGCTTCCCTAAAACCATGAGAGTATACACTGTTGTGAAAGCTGACAGCTTGTAATGATAATTGTGCAAACTCCAGTTGTATGAGTTTTATAGTAAAATAAATAAAGGCTATTGGTGTCTATTTATGTTGGATTTTATGTTTCTATCTGGAACACTAAACTCCCACTTGAAGACACACAAAATGAAATAACATTTCAAAAGAGGGCCTGTGGAAATACTTTTAAGGTATTATATCATTTTTGAGGAATAGAATTTTCCCACCAGTAAATCTATGCTGTTGCAAAATAAAGTTGCATTTGAAATACAACACTGTCAGATGCTTTATCTGAGTAGAAACAGAAGATGAATGTTGCATAATGTTATGAAACCTTTGCCATGACATGGAAGTGGTCTTTCTCCTTTAGATAGATAGATAGATAGATAGATAGATAGATAGATAGATAGATACAGTATTTGTCTTGTGTTAGTTGATCTCAATTCTTTATCTCCTCTTAGGCGAATTTGGAGAATGTAGAGGTGGTGCCCCTCTCCCTTCCTATCTCTACTTGAGTTAGAAAAGTCAGTGATGGCTTAATATTTTACTAAAACTAGACCTGAATAAAATCTGTGAAAAAGATAGAATTTATTAAATATTATATAAGTGTTGAGATATATTCATCAACAAATGTTTATTAAACATCTACCATTGAGTAGGATATGTTCTAGGCAATGGGAATATTGCAGTAGGCAAAACAGAAAAGTACCAGTCTCAATAGATCATGCGCATTAATTGAGGAGTAAGAAAAGAAACACCAATGTCTGACATTTAACTGGTGCTAAGGATTGAAAAAAAAAAATTAAGGCAGGGTCAGGGATATTAAAGAGTTCCAGATTAGGGGTAGTATTCATTTTTATAGTTTCCAGTGAAGACCTCTTTACGTTAACATTTTAGTAGAAGCCTGAAGAAAGTAGGAGAGTAAGCTGTGAAGACCTTAGGGGGGAAGAATGTTCTAAAAGGTGACGGTAGTACAAGTACAGAGGTCTAGAAATGGAAGCATATTTGCCACATCTAAGGACACTAGGAGGCCAATATGACTGAAACATAATGAGCGAGGGAACATGTGGCAGAAAATGAAGTCAAGGAGGCAGGCGGGAGCCAGTTCACCTAGGGATGTATAATTCATGCTAAGTCTTTGAGTTTTTCACTGAGTAAACTAAAAAAATACCGGAGTGTTTTAAGCAGAAGAGTGGTATTATGTAGCTTAACTTATAAAGGAACCATTATATTTACACTGATGGGGTACTCTAGAGTATAAAAGTATCTTAAATTTTACCCAGGGGTTGGGTTGGACATGCAGGTGGTGAGAAATGATCAAATTTTGGCTATAATAAGGATACAGAATGAGAAAAATATGTTAATGGAATGTATGTTGAGTGGGAAGAAAAATAAAGAGTAGTCAAGGATGACCTTTAATCTGCATGAATAAGTGCAAGAATGGAGATGATATTTATTGAGATGTGGTAGACTGTGGGAGCTGATTTGTTGACAGAAGATCAGGAGGTCTTTTTGGAAGTAAATTGGGTATAAAATAGTCAGATTAAGGGGTAAAACTAAAGCTGAAGATTTAGCGTTGTCAGAATAATAAAGCTATTTAAAGCCGTAAGATTGGATGCGTTTACTTGGGAAGTAGTAGGCTAAGAAAATGCCAACTCTCAAATTGATTTCTAGAGCTCAAAAACTTTCAGAACCCAGAAAAATAAAGAAGAACAAGCAAAGGAGTCTTAGAAGAGGCAGCCTATAAAGCAAGGAAATAGACCTAAAAAGTATTTTAGGAAGGAGGCGGTGATCAGCCATGTCAAATGCACTGTTGGCCAAATCGGAAGAGGTCTAAGAGTTGAGCATTTTATTTGGCAAAATAGAACTGTTTACTTTGACCAGGATCTATTCCAATAGTGGAGATGAAAGCTTAATTAGAGGAGAATGAAGAAAATATAAGAATGCATTCTCTTTGGGCCAAGACAGTGGTAGTAAAATAGTATGTGAATATCACCACTCCTTCTGAAGGGAACTAGAAGAGCAGAACCTAACAATCAAATAAAATTTCAAGGATAACATCTTCAAAAAGTAGGGAGACCAATTAGGTGAGTATTCAGACAGTTCAGGTTAAGAGATTTTGGTGGTTAGAATCTGAATGGTAACAAAAGATATGATGAGGAGTGGTTTGGTCCTTGCTATATTTTTTAAGAGGAAATAACAGAATTTCCTGAAAGATTCGATGTGGGGTTTGACAGAAGTCTAAAATGGTTCTGAATTTTTGAACAGAGAGAATCTGGAATGATGCAGTTGCCTTAATTGAAATAACAGTGATTTTTTTTTTTTTTTTTTATAATAGCAAGTCAAGCCATGGCACCTAGCTGCTTAAAATCTTTCAATAGTTTTCTCAATTCAGTTAGAGTGAAATCTGAAGTTCTTATTATGGTATGTATCATCACACTACATTAACCTCCTAACCAGTAATATTAATAGCCTAAAATTCGTATCTGGTAATTAATTTATGTAGCCATGTGATATTAGTTATAATTATCATACATTATTTTTTTCTATTTGCATGTGTTTTTCTACATAAAAAAATTGTAAGCTGCCTAAAATTAATGATGCTGCCTTTCCCAGGACTTTTCAATAGTCTACATATATGCATAGAAGATGTTTACATAAATCTTTTCAGTAAGTAAAGGAAGTAATATAACAGAAATTTTGCTAACATAAGGATGGTATGGAAATAATTGAAGTTCTGAGTGTTCTGGAAATGTGAAGATGTGTCTCTGGACATCTAATGATAGATAACAGACTAGTTAGGTTCTCAGGAGTATACTGGTCAATATATAATTTTTATGACTAAAATTTAGTTTCACATTTTAGATTCTACTTGACATACAAAGTAGATGGTAAACTAAAATGATGATGATGATGATAATAATAATAATGTTTTTCCAGTGTTATGAGTCGCTTGCTTATAGCAGAAACAGCAGCAATGTTGAAGATTTCAATGGAAAATGTCATGAACTAATAGAGATTTTAGAAATATTTCTATAAGGAATCTAAATCATTTGCACTTTATGGAACAAGCTAATTGGAGGAGATTGCTGATATAGAAAAAAGCAAATTTTGATTCACCATTCATTCCAAATCACTTACAGATTTATATTTTTATGAAAGGTTGGAAACAAAGGGAAGATAGATGGAATAGTTTCAGCTGGAATAACAAAGGCTCAAAAATCTTATATAGAATTGTCAGATGTTTTAAGCATAAAATCATGAAGGATTCAGCTATGAGTTGTAAAAAGCAGGTGTTTGTTCTAAAACTAGATTACCAGAACAATGAAAACTTTCAAGATAAAAATTAATGAAAGGAAAATGCATAAATGTGTCACAAAAAGATAATTATTATCTCAGATATAAGCCAGATGCTCTCCTGTGAATTGCATATTAATATTCACAGATAGAAGATTTAGTTTAGACAGAAAGGTTCTGTTTGATGGGTTGTATATGCAGTAGGTAGAGAAGCTAGTTTATGAATGATGATAATTGAGCAATAACAGAATCATGAGTTTCAGATTTGTAGATTTATTTAAATGTTGTTAGTCCTATTTGGTTGCAGAAGTTGCTTTCCATTTTCAAGCATTAATGGTCAGTTACAGTTTTGTTACTTGTGTAAATTATATTTCTGTAGAAGTCATTCTTCCCAGTAAAGTGTCCGTTTTTTAAATGAATTATGACATGAATAACATATATGTATGTTTTATATGGCCTTGCAATGTCATCTGGTTAAAGAATAATATGTGATCCAAATTTTGTAATTAATGGTAAACTATTAATTATTTGGAGTTAGGTAAATTCTTTAGAACTGAATTCCATTTGATTAAATAGCTCTTTAAGTTTCTTAATATGTGGCATGAGAAAACATTGAATAAGAGTAGCTCTAGATGAAGGTAACTGATCAGTGATCCTAGGCAAATTAACCCATCAAAAATGAACAAGCTCCCAAATACTGACCAACCAGATGAACATGACTCAATCAACATCAAAATCAATGAGGTAAAAACAGTCTGCCTTCAGGGAAAATCAATGGTGGTGAAAATGGACTTCCTTGAACTTGACTTTTACAGATTTGGTGCCTGACTTGAATAAAAGAAAGGTATTTTAGTCACAACAGATTCTTGCATCTTTCCAGTCCCTTAAAATCCTCTTAAATTCCACGGTATAGCACTTGGAATTTCTTACTTCAAAACTCAGCTAAAGCCAGAAATTTCACGTATGAGGGATAAGAGAATCACATATTCACTCTGGAAGGTGATATCATCTAAATAGGCACATCATTAGAGAGTTCTTAAATAGTTTACCTATCACCTAATCCCCTCTGTCACTTCTACCCTCTTATTTAGCTCTGGAGAACACAGCAAAATATATTTTTCTAAGGTAGCTCAAAATATAGTTGTTAGAAGACAAGTCTGTGTGATACTGCTGGTACCCTATCTTTGCCCCAAAACAAAACAACTTTGCCTCATTTAATTATAGTCCTGATTTTCAATCTGGACTCTTGAAGGAAGCTTGAAATGGAAAGGAGGTTAGAGGCTCTGTGTCCATTACTCAGTCTTGCAGCCTGATTTGTCAACAGCTCCTGTACCACTCACTCAACCTTTTCCCTTTCTCCCCTAAAGTCAAACAACAAAATTCCTAAATTCTTAATACTAAAACCCTATCTTTTGCATACCACGCAAAATAATACTTCTTCCAAAATTCGTACTTCCAGATGAGATTTCTTTCTTTTTTTTTTTTTAAACATCTTTATTGAAGTATAATTGCCTTACAATGGTGTGTTAGCTTCTGCTTTATAACAAAGTGAATCAGTTATACATATACAATATGTTCCCATTTCTCTTCCCTCTTGCATCTCCCTCCCTCCCACCCTCCCCATCCCACCCCTCTAGGTGGTCACAAAGCACCGAGCTGATCTCCCTGTGCTATGCGGCTGCTTCCCACTAGTTATCTATTTTACATTTGGTAGTGTATATATGTCCATGACACTCTCTTACCCTGTCACATCTCACCCCACCCCCTCCCCATATCCTCAAGTCCATTCTCTAGTAGGTCTGTGTCTTTATTCCCGTCTTGCCACTAGGTTCTTCATGGCCTTTTTTTTTTTTTTTTCCCTTAGATTCCATATATATGTGTTAGCATACTGTATTTGTTTTTCTCTTTCTGACTTACTTCACTCTGTATGACAGACTCTAACTCCATCCACCTCATTACAAATACCTCCATTTCATTTCTTTTTATGGCTGAGTAATATTCCATTGTATATACGTGCCACATCTTCTTTATCCATTCATCTGTCGATGGACATTTAGGTTGCTTCCATGTCCTGGCTATTGTAAATAGAGCTGCAATGAACATTTTGGTACATGACTCTTTTTGACCTATGGTTTTCTCAGGGTATATGCCCAGTAGTGGGATTGCTGGGTCGTATGGTAGTTCTATTTGTAGTTTTTTAAGGAACCTCCATACTGTTCTCCATAGTGGCTGTATCAATTTACATTCCCACCAACAGTGCAAGAGTGTTCCCTTTCCTCCACACCCTCTCCAGCATTTATTGTTTCTAGATTTTTTTTTTTTTTTTTTTTTTTTTTTTTTTTTTTTTTTTTTTTTAATATAAGCAGCTTTTTTTTTTTTTTTTTTTTTTTTTTTTTTTTTTTTTTTTTTATTTAAGATTTCTTTATTGACTGATTGATTGCTATGTTGGGTCTTCGTTTTTTTTTTTGTGCTATGGCTTTCTCCAGCTGTGGCAAGTGGGGGCCACTCTTCATCGCGGTGCGCGGGCCTCTCACTATTGTGGCCTCTCTTGTTGCAGAGCACAGGCTCCAGACGCGCAGGCTCAGCAGTTGTGGCTCACGGGCCCAGTTGCTCCGCGGCACGTGGGATCCTCCCAGACCAGGGCTCGAACCCGTGTTTCCTGCATTAGCAGGCAGATTCTCAACCACTGCGCCACCAGGGAAGCCCTGTTTCTAGATTTTTTGATGATGGCCATTCTGACCGGTGTGAGATGATATCTCATTGTAGTTTTGATTTGCATTTCTCTAATGATTAATGATGTTGAGCATTCTTTCATGTGTCTGTAGGCCATCTGTATATCTTCTTTGGAGAAATGTCTATTTAGGTCTTCTGCCCATTTTTGGATTGGGTTGTTCGTTTTTTTGTTATTGAGCTGCATGAGCTGCTTGTAAATCTTGGAGATTAATCCTTTGTCAGTTGCTTCATTTGCAAATATTTTCTCCCATTCTGAGGGTTGTCTTTTGGTCTTGTTTATGGTTTCCTTTGCTGTGCAAAAGCTTTGAAGTTTCATTAGGTCCCATTTGTTTATTTGTGTTCTTATTTCCATTTCTCTGGGAGCTGGGTCAAAAAGAATCTTGCTGTGATGTATGTCATAGAGTGTTCTGCCTATGTTTTCCTCTAAGAGTTTGATAGTGTCTGCCCTTACACTTAGGTCTTTAATCCATTTTGAGTTTATTTTTGTGCATGGTGTCAGGTAGTGTTCTAATTTCATTCTTTTACATGTAGCTGTCCAGTTTTCCAGCACCACTTATTGAAGAGGCTGTCTTTTCTCCACTGTATATGCTTGCCTCCTTTATCAAAGATAAGGTGACCATATGTGTGTGGGTTTATCTCTGGGCTTTCTACCCTGTTCCAATGATCTATATTTCTGTTTTTGTGCCAATACCAAACTGTCTTGATTACTGAAGTTTGGTAATATAGTCTGAAGTCAGGGAGCCTGATTCCCCCAGCTCCATTTTTCGTTCTCAAGATTGCTTTGGCTATTCGGGGTCTTTTGTGTTTCCATACAAATTGTGAAATTTCTTGTTCTAGTTCTGTGAAAAATGCCAGTGGTAGTTTGATAGGGATTGCATTAAATCTGTAGATTGCTTTGGGTAGTATAGTCATTTTCACAATGTTGATTCTTCCAATCCAGGAACATGGTATATCTCTCCATCTATTTGTATCATCTTTAATTTCTTTCATCAGTGTCTTATAATTTTCTGCATACAGGTCTTTTGTCTCCTTAGGTAGGTTTATTCCTAGATATTTTATTCTTTTTGTTGCAATTGTAAATGGGAGTGTTTTCTTAATTTCACTTTCAGATATTTCGTCATTAGTGTATAGAAATGCGAGAGATTTCTGTGCATTAATTTTGTATCCTGCTACTTTACCAAATTCATTGATTAGCTCTAGGAGTTTTCTGGTAGCATCTTTAGGATTCTCTATGTATAGTGTCATGTCATCTGCAAATAGTGACAGCTTTACTTCTTCTTTTCCGATTTGGATTCCTTTTATTTCTTTGTCTTCTCTGATTGCTGTGGCTAACACTTCCAAAACTATGTTGAATAATAGTGGTGAGAGTGGGCAACCTTGTCTTGTTCCTGATCTTAGTGGAAATGGTTTCAGTTTTTCACCATTGAGGACAATGTTGGCTGTGGGTTTGTCATATATGGCCTTTATTATGTTGAGGAAAGTTCCCTCTATGCCTACTTTCTGCAGGGCTTTTATCATAAATGGGTGTTGAATTTTGTCGAAAGCTTTCTCTGCATCTATTGAGATGATCATATGGTTTTTCTCCTTCAATTTGTTAATATGGTGTATCACATTGATTGATTTGCGTATATTGAAGAATCCTTGCATTCCTGGGATAAACCCCACTTGATCATGGTGTATGATCCTTTTCATGTGCTGTTGGATTCTGTTTGCTAGTATTTTGTTGAGGATTTTTTCATCTATGTTCATCAGTGATATTGGCCTGTAGTTTTCTTTCTTTGTGACATCTTTGTCTGGTTTTGGTATCAGGGTGATGGTGGCCTTGTAGAATGAGTTTGGGAGTGTTCCTCCCTCTGCAATATTTTGGAAGAGTTTGAGAAGGATAGGTGTTAGCTCTTCTCTAAATGTTTGATAGAATTCACCTGTGAAGCCATCTGGTCCTGGGCTTTTGTTTGTTGGAAGGTTTTTAATCACAGTTTCAATTTCAGTGCTTGTGATTGGTCTGTTCATATTTTCTATTTCTTCCTGGTTCAGTCTCGGCAGTTTGTGCATTTCTAAGAATCTGTCCATTTCTTCCAGGTTGTCCATTTTATTGGCATAGAGTTGCTTGTAGTAATCTCTCATGATCTTTTGTATTTCTGCAGTGTCAGTGGTTACTTCTCCGTTTTCATTTCTAATTCTATTGATCTGAGTCTTCTCCCTTTTTCTCTTGATGAGTCTGGCTAATGGTTTATCAATTTTGTTTATCTTCTCAAAGAACCAGCTTTTAGTTTCATTGATTTTTGCTATTGTTTCCTTCATTTCTTTTTCATTTATTTCTGACCTGATCTTTATAATTTCTTTCCTTCTGCTGGCTTTAGGGTTTTTTTTGTTCTTTCTCTAATTGCTTTAGGTGCAAGGTTAGGTTGTTTATTCCAGATGTTTCCTGTTTCTTGAGGTAGGCTTGTATTGCTATAAACTTCCCTCTTAGCACTGCTTTTGCTGCTTCCCATAGGTTTTGGGTCGTCGTATCTCCGTTGTCATTTGTTTCTAGGTATTTTTTGATTTCCCCTTTGATTTCTTCAGTAATCACTTCGTTATTAAGTAATGTATTGTGTAGCCTCCATGTGTTTGTATTTTTTACAGATCTTTTCCTGTAATTGATATCTAGTCTCATAGCGTTGTGGTTGGAAAAGATACTTGATACGATTTCAATTTTCTTAAATTTACCAAGGCTTGATTTGTGACCCAAGATATGATCTATCCTGGAGAATGTTCCATGAGCACTTGAGAAAAATGTGTATTCTGTTGTTTTTGGATGGAGTGTCCTATAAATACCAATTAAGTCCATCTTGTTTAATGTATCATTTAAAGCTTGTGTTTCCTTATTTATTTTCATTTTGGATGATCTGTCCATTGGTGAAAGTGGGGTGTTAAAGTCCCCTACTATGATTGTGTTGCTGTCGATTTCCCCTTTTATGGCTGTTAGTATTTGCCTTATGTATTGAGGTGCTCCTATGTTGGGTGCATAAATATTTACAATTGTTATACCTTCCTCTTGGATCGATCCCTTGATCATTATATAGTGTCCTTCTTTGTCTCTTGTAATAGTCTTTATTTTAAAGTCTATTTTGTCTGATATGAGAATTGCTACTCCAGCTTTCTTTTGATTTCCATTTGCATGGAATATCTTTTTCCATGCCCTCACTTTCAGTCTGTATGTGTCTCTAGGTCTGAAGTGGGTCTCTTGTAGACAGCATATATATGGGTCTTGTTTTTGTATCCATTCAGCCAGCCTGTGTCTTTTGGTGGGAGCATTTAATCCATTTACATTCAAGGTAATTATCGATATGTATGTTCCTATTCCCATTTTCTTAAATGTTTTGGGTTTGTTATTGTAGGTGTTTTCCTTCTCTTGTGTTTCTTGCCTAGAGAAGTTCCTTTAGCATTTGTTGTAAAGCTGGTTTGGTGGTGCTGAACTCTCTCAGCTTTTGCTTGTCTGTAAAGGTTTTAATTTCTCCATTGAATCTGAATGAGATCCTTGCTGGGTAGAGTAATCTTGGTTGTAGGTTTTTCTCCTTCATCACTTTAAGTATATCCTGCCACTCCCTTCTGGCTTGCAGAGTTTCTGCTGAAAGATCAGATGTTAACCTTATGGGGATTCCCTTGTGTGTTATTTGTTGTTTTTCCCTTGCTGCCTTTAATATGTTTTCCTTATATTTAATCTTTGACAGTTTGATTAATATGTGTCTTGGTGTGTTTCTCCTTGGGTTTATCCTGTATGGGGCTCTCTGTGCTTCCAGGACTTGATTAACTATTTCCTTTCCCATATTAGGGAAGTTTTCAACTCTAATCTCTTCAAATATTTTCTCAGTCCCTTTCTTTTTCTCTTCTTCTTCTGGGACCCCTATAATTCGAATGTTGGTGCGTTTAATGTTGTCCCAGAGGTCCCTGAGACTGTCCTTGGTTCTTTTCATTCTTTTTTCTTTATCCTGCTCTGTAGTAGTTATTTCCACCATTTTATCTTCCAGGTCACTTATCCTTTCTTCTGCCTCAGTTATTCTACTATTGATCCCATCTAGAGTATTTTTAATTTCATTTATTGTGTTCTTCATCATTGCTTGGTTCCTCTTTAGTTCTTCTACATCCTTGTTAAATGTTTCTTGCATTTTGTCTATTCTATTTCCAAGATTTTGGATCATCCTTACTATCATTATTCTGAATTCTTTTTCAGGTAGACTACCTATTTCCTCTTCATTTGTTAAGTCCGGTGTGTTTTGACCCTGCTCCTTCATCTGCTGTGTGTTTTTCTGTCGTCTCATTTTGCTTATCTTACTGTGTTTGGGGTCTCCTTTTCACAGGCTGCAGGTTCGTAGTTCCCGTTGTTTTTGGTATCTGTCCCCAGTGGCTAAGGTTGGTTCAGTGGGTTGTGTAGGCTTCCTGGTGGAGGGAACTAGTGCCTGAGTTCTGGTGGATGAGGCTGGATCTTGTCTTTCTGGTGGGCACGTCCACGTCTGGTGGTGTATTTTGGTGTGTCTGTGGCCTTATTATGATTTTAGGCAGCCTCTCTGCTAATGGATGGGGTTGTGTTCCTGTCTAGCTAGTTGTTTGGCATAGGGTGTCCAGCACTGTAGCTTGCTGGTCGTTGGGTGAAGCTGGGTCTTGATGTTGAGATGGAGATCTCTGGGAGATTTTTGCCATTTGGTATTACGTGGAGCTGGGAGGTCTCTTGTGGACCAGTGTTCTGAAGTTGGCTCTCCCACCTCAGAGGCATGGCCCTGATGCCTGGCTGGAGCACCAAGAGCCTTTCGTCCACACGGCTCAGAGTAAAAGGGAGAAAAAATAGAAAGAAATAAAGAAAGAGGCTATAATATAGTGAAGTAAAATAAAGCTATTGTAAAGCAAAGCTATACAGACAAAATCTCACCCAGAAGCATATACATATACACTCACAAAAAAAAGGAAAAGGGGAAAAATTAATATCTCCTGCTCCCAAAGTCCACCTCCTGAATTTGGGATGGTTCGTTGTCTATTCAGGTATTCAGCAGATGCAGGCACATCAAGTTGTTTGTGGAGTTTTAATCCACTGCTTCTGAGGCTGCTGGGAGAGATTTCCCCTTCTCTTCCCTGTTCGCACAGCTCCTGGGGTTCAGCTTTGGATTTGGACCCGCCTCTGCGTGTAGGTCGCCTGAGGGCGTCTGTTCCCCGCCCAGACAGGACGGGGTTAAAGGAGCAGCTGCTTCGGGGGCTCTGGCTCACCCAGGCCGCGGGGAGGGTGGGGTACAGAGGAGGCGGGGCGAGCCTGCGGCGGCCGAGACCGGCGTGATGTTGCACCAGCCCGAGGCGCGCAGTGCGTTCTCCCGGGGATGTTGTCCCCGGATCCCGGGACTCTGGCAGTGGCGGGCTGCACAGGCTCCCGGGAGGGGCGGTGTGGAGAGTGACCTGTGCTCACACACAGGCTTTTTGGAGGCAGCAGCAGCAGCCCCAGCGTCTCACGCCCGTCTTTGGGGTCCGCGCTGATCGCCGCGGCTCGCGCCCTTCTCTGGAGTTCGTTTAGGCGGCGCTCTGAATCCCCTCTCCTTGCGCGCCGCGAAACAAAGAGGCAAGAAAAAGTCTCTTGCCTCTTCTGCAGCTGCAGACTTTTTCCCCCGGACTCCCTCCCGGCTAGCTGTGGTGCGCTAACCCCTTCAGGCTGTGTTCACGCCGCCAGCCCCAGTCCTCTCCCTGCGATCTGACTGAAGCCCGAGCCTCAGCTCCCAGCCCTGCCCGCCCCGGCGGGGGAGCAGACAAGCCTCTCGGGCTGGTGAGCGCTGCTCGGCGCCGAGCCTCTGTGCGGGAACCTCTCTGCTTTGCCCTCTGCACCTCTGTTGCTGCGCTCTCCTCCGTGGCTCCAAAGCTTCCCCCCTCTGCCACCCGCAGTCTCTGTCCGCGAAGGGGCTTCCTAGTGCGTGGAAACCTTCCCTCCTTCACAGCTCCCTCCCACTGGTGCAGGTGCCATCCCTATTCTTTTGTCTCTGTTATTTCTTTTTTCTTTTGCCCTACCCAAGTACGGGGGGAGTTTCTTGCCTTTTTGGAGGTCGGACGTTTTCTGCCAGCGTTCAGTGGGTGTTCTGTAGGAGCAGTTCCACGTGTAGATGTATTTCTACTGTATCTGTGCGAAGGAAGGTGATCTCTGCGTCTTACTCTTCCGCCATCTTCTCTCCTCTCCCAGATGAGATTTCTAATTGTCCTAATTGTCAGTCTTGAATAATGTTAGGGTCAAAATACAGTTGACCCCAAAATAATGTACATTTTTATAGAAGTTCTTTGAAAATTATGGCTTGTAATTTATATTTCTCTAAAGTTGGGGTCACGAAACTTTTTCTGTGAATGGATAGTAACTATTTTAGTCTGTGTGGTCTTCATGGTCTCTGATGAACTACTCAATTTTGCCATAGAAATACGGAGATAGCCATAGACAATACATAAGAAAATGAACATGGCTGTGTCCCAATAAAATTGTGAACTTCATTTAATTTTCTTATGTCACAAATTATTATTCATATGTGATTTTTCAGCTGTTAAAACTGCAAAATTTATTGGCGCTGGGCTATACAAAAATAAGTGGTAGGTCAGATTTGGCCAGCAGGCCTCAGTTTACCAACTACAGCTGTAAGGTAAACAGGAAGTATTTCTATACATTTGTAGGCATATGCATTTTAAATCCTTGTTACAAATGAGTGAAAAATTCAAGCCTCTTAAATATTTTCTGCTTCCAGCATATTTTCCTATTAAAAAGTTTAGTGCTCAATATGACATTATTATTCCATAATTAAGTAGCATTGCTGGCTTAAATTTTCTTCAGTAGAAACACTGACTATGTTTTGGCATATTTTAATCACAACACATATTGAGTATCTAGGATAAAACAAAATAAATAGTCACTGTCTTCAAGGATTTCCATGTTAAGCTTTGATACTTCACAGTAGATTATTTTAGATAGTTTTTCAGTCCATTCATTATAATGTAACATTAATTAAGCACACTGTAAGCCAGCATGAATTCATTGTCAAAGGTTATCAGTCTGTTTTTCAACATACACTTGTGGTTCTGTGGTCTGTTGAATATTAAACAACCCATCTTCTAATTAAATATATGATATATAACTATCAATTACTAGTATATATTTATCTTTATCTATCACAAACATTACAAATTTTATGAACCTCCCTTTTTTTTTTCTAATAAATCATTATTATCTGTTTTGCTTAATTTAAAATACTTTTTTCTTGAAATATTACCCTGAAATAAAAACCTCAGTTGCAGTTCTGTTCATTTCACTTATAGTTACTGATTCATTCATTCAACAAATGTTCTCTTGCTTCCTACAAATAGCTAGGTACTATTCTAAGAACTTCATGCCGATTCATAAAAACAGCTCTTTGCTCTTACTGTAGTTACCACTTCCACTCTACCAGCAAAGTAGAGGTGAATGAATATTCACATATATAGCATGAAGAAAAATTTGTGACAGTACACTTTTATGCAGAGTGCTAGGATAGGCGAAGACTTCACTGAGATGATCATTATGGGTATTTTTGGAGCTTTTCTAGAGTAAGTGACTTTTCAGCTGGGGAATGAGGAGGTCCCAGCTGGATAAGATTCAGCAGTGCCTGATAACACATATACATGGAATCTAAAAAAAAAAAAAAAAAAAAAAAATGGTCTGAAGAACCTAGGAGCAGGACAGGAATAAAGACCCAGACGTAGAGAATGGACTTGAGGACACAGGGAGGGGGAAGGGTAAGCTGGGATGAAGTGAGAGAGTGGCATGGACATATATACACTACCAAATGTAAAATAGATAGCTAGTGGGAAGCAGCCACACAGCACAGGGAGATCAGCTCGGTGCTTTGTGACCACCTAGAGGGGTGGGATTAGGAGGGTGGGAGGGAGATGCAAGAGGGAGGAGATATTGGGATATATGTATATGTATAGCTGGTTCACTTTGTTATAAAGCAGAAACTAATACACCATTGTAAAACAATTATACTCCAATAAAGATGTTTAAAAAAAAAAAAGGATTCAATAGCGCCTAAAACAGTGCAAGGATAAGTATTTGTTAAGAACAGCAAATCATTACAAGAGTAGAATTAAAGGTTAATGGCTGAGAATATACAGAGGACCTCAAAAGATAAGTTGGGACTAAATTCTTGCTTTTAGCTGAATGTAAAGGTAAAGTGAACTCACACAGCTGTGAATCCTTAAAGAAATTTATTTCCTGAAATACCTAGAAAAAAAATCCTGAACCAGGTATATTCCAATCAGTTTTATTCTCTGTGCTTTTCTATACTTTGCTTTCTTTAGTGTGTTATTAAAATCACTGTGTTCCTGGGACAGTGTTTAAAGGCTTACCAAGTGACTTTCTCTGAAGAAAAAGGAAAATTATTTCCTGTAATTCCCCATTAAAATTCTCTTGTGTTTCACCAACACAAACTGAATTAGATATCTATTTCTTTACCAACCCCTGCAGCCATGGGACACTATGCAGCTATTGGCTTAGGCTTGGGCTGCCCTAGCAAAGTCATGACCCACCATTGGATGTGGGACCTGCATCTTCCTGAGAAAAGGAGCTGAGTCGTAATGGGGTGGTTACCTGAAGCCAAACCAGATTACATCTGTTAATGGGTAAATGGATGGCTAGGGGTCAGCAAGTGGTAGTCATGCCACGGTTTCTGGACTTTGTCTTGTGAAGTGACCAACAGAGTGACATCAAAAGATGTTAAGTAGAGAGTTATTGTTTATATATATATATATATATATATAGTATTTTATCTTAAATTCCTTTGTTGCTGGTGGTATGAAAATATATTTTAAATAACCTGATTTCAAGAGTTTTAACAACTTTATTAAGAAATAATTCACCACACATACAATTCACCCATTTAAAGTATACAATTCAATGGTTTTTAGTATATTCACAGATATGTGCAATAATTACCACAGTCAATTTTATTGTATTTTCATCAACTCCAGGGGAAACCCTTTATACTTTAGCCATCCCTCCTCCCTTCACCCCTTTCCTCAAAGCTCTAAGTAACAACTAATTTACTTTGTGTCTCTACTGACTTCTCATTTCTCCACATTTCATATGAATAGGATCATATACTATGTGCTTTTTTGGGATCAGCTTCTTTTACTCAGTGTAATATTTTGAAGGTTCATCTAAATTGTAGCAGTTATCAGTACTTCATCTCTTTATATGACTGAAAAATATTTCATTATATGGATATACTTTATTTTGTTTAACCATTTGTTTTTTGATGGGCATTTGGGTTGTTTGCACCTTTTGGCAATTGTGAATAGTGACACTATAAACGTTCATGTACAATTTTGTTAAAATTGACTGTTTCCCTTAGGTATATACCTAGGAGTACAATTGCTGGATCATAAGGTACCTCCGTGTTTAATCATTTGAGGAACTGCCCAACTGTTTTCCAAAGTGGTTGCAATCCTTTTATATTCCCACCGGTAGTATAGGTGAGAGAGATGATTTTTTCCATATCTTCTCCAACACTTGTTATTATCTGACTTTTTTTTCTAGCCATCTTAGTGTGTATGAAGTGGTATCTCACTGTGATTTTGATTTTCATTTCCCTGATGGCTAATGATGTTGAGCATCTTTTCATGTGTTTATTAGCTATTTGTATATTTTCCTTGGAGAAATGTTTATTCAGATATTTTGTTCATTTTATAATTGGGTTATTCTGTCAACAGTCCATATTCTATGTTTAGATCATTTTCTCACAAAGTTTGGCTTAATTTTAAAAATTATATTCTAATTCAGCTCTCAAACCCCAGTCTGCCTTTTTTTTAAAAACCTGATCAAAATGATAATAGCTATTACTTTTTAAGGTTAATTATGTGTCCTTGTTAAAGTAAGATTTTTTAAAATACTTTACCTCACATAATCCTCTTAATTTCCTCATGAGGTGGGTATTACAAATATCTACACATGACTTAAGAAAACTGACCCAATAGGACTGTTCCTTATGTGACCAGCGTGCCAGAGAAGCCAGATTGTAGAGCTAGGATTTGAAACCAGCTCCATCTAATTTCTAGAACAGTCCATATACTATTACGCTTCTCCTAATACATTCTCTCACTTAACTTTCCTCAAAATTTCACATTCCTATGAGATCAAGCAGAAATCTCTTGGTATGATGTATATTTAAGACCCTCTAAGATGTGGCCTATGTCTGAACTTTAGGCTTATTTTTAGCCTAACAAACGCTCACAGGCTATGCTTCAGTTTTGGTGATCTCTTTCCTATTTCCATTTCTTAGGCTTTTCATCCTCTATCTCCAGTCTCATAGCTGCCTGCAGGGCCAGCTAAATAATTTGTGGGGCCACTTGTTCAAAAAGCAAGTAAAAAGCTTTGTTAATATTATTAAAATATAAAGCTTTTTTTCTTTCTCTAATGGTCTTTCTCTAGACTTGTCAAGTTGCTTTTATTTCTATTTGATGCCATTCTAAGTAAAGAAAAATTAAAGTGAAAAGTTATTGGCAAGAATTCTACCATTCATTGTTATATTGTGCTATGTCAGTTTTAAAGGTAAATATAAGAGTAATATGTAGAATCACTGAAATTAGACATTTTGTATTTCGCAGCTCATATATGCATATGTATTTTGTTCTTACTAGAACAGTGAGAATGGTGAGCAAAATTAACTCAACTGTTTTTATTTCACTTCTTGATATGTGCACTTTCTACCAATACTACCTTCAGCCTACTGATAAGTAAGGAAGGGCTGAAATAAAGAGCAAGTATGGGATGGACTATCTTTCCCTTTCTTTTATGTAATCACTTTCAGCATATGTAGCTGGCTAATACAAGAAAATAACACATATAATAAAGGATATAGGGCTCTATAGTCATTGTGTTTCTAGGAAAACCACCACTTTCTTTCTGCATTTGGATCAAGTTCTGATTCAGAAGGAAAACAGGGCTGTCAGTGTGACACTCTTACTTTGTACTCACTGAGTCTTAATGAATTCTCACACATCATGGGTCCATGGGAATCCTGTGTTCATGGGGCATCGTGAACACTGTTTGGTCCACCTTGAATGGCACTTGTTTTCTGTACAGTTTACATTTACAGACTAAGTGTAAATATGCAATCTCTTAACACATTGGATATATTTTTCATTTAAAATATTTCTTGTAGCAGAAAACCCTATTCACAGGAAAAGAAAATCTCACCATATTGTGGGAACACATTTTAAAATACTGTGTCACACAAATATTTTCAAAACACATCAGGCTGTTAATTTAAAATTAGGCCTTGCCTGTGAAGCTGTAAGAAAACACAGCTCTCATCATTCAGGTCTGTGAAAGCCTGGCCATGATTTGGGCTGCAGGTAGGCCAACTACTTTGCCGCTCCAGCCAAAGCCTCACCACCTTCCACCTCTGCTCAAATGGAACAGATGTCTGGTTTCTTCTAATACAAAGTTAAGACTCTTACCAAAATCAAGTGAACACTCCTTAAACCGGGTTGATCAGTAATTGAAATCTTTTTCTCAACGACTTGCTACCAAGTTACTACAGAAGTAGATACCAAAGAGTTCTTTGCTGACTTTCCTCTGACCTGGAAAATAACTAACTCTGACCTAGAAAGACAGTTGGAGATTTACTTCTTTTTCATAAGACAGGAAAATAAGTTCTTCTGGTGGGGAGGGAAGAATGATAAAGATATATACATTCCTATTATGGATATGTAGAAGTGTTATTGGTGTTTTTCTACTAACATAATGAAATAAAGCAAGGGCTTTAAAATCAAGTAGCTGAAAAAAAAAAACAGCAAAGGAATTGGGTATGACAAGTTTAGATAGACTGTAGGCAAACAAAACAAGTATCCTATGACACAAGCAGGTAGATGTCAGGGGTTATAAACTATGGACCCTGACACTCCTGATGCCTATTCCAGTCTTCCTTTGGTGATACAGCAGTGGAAGACCCTCCCTTAGGGAGCATTTTCCCTTAGGTATTCAGATTCCAGCAGTGACTTCAGCATGTTGTCAAGTGTTGTCAGCAGTGTAACTCAACATTGCTGAATGGCTGCACATGCAGAACAGCAGTGAAAGCCTCTTGTACAAATCCATTCAGATTTGGCAAGACAAGCAATCCCAGGTTATATCTTAATTCTAGTTGAGAGTCCCATCGAGCCAAATTCAAACATAATATTATATTATCTTCTAAGTAATACAGAATGTGAAAAACCATGAATCAGTTAAAAATCCTAAATAAAATTTTGAGTATTCCTCAAAGTCTGGTTAAATTTTATTCAATGTAGTTTTAGGGCTAAGATCATTCTTTATAATTTATTGCAGTTTGAATACAGAAAATTATCAAAGACAGTATTGCATGAGGGTGGATGTTTTCTTATAATTTCCTACCTTAAGAAGTATGTGTATGGCGTATACAATAACAGTAATATTCTAAACATTAAACCTGTCCAAATTAGTTGAAACTTAATAATAGTAAATATGAAGACTGTCCAAGTACATTGAAACATAATGTTAACATATGTGAGAAAAACCAGGTTGGTATGATGATGATACATATTATTAGGATGAAATGCCAGATCCTTTTGTGATTACTATTCAAAGCCTTTGGAAAATTGTAGATCTCCAAAGATATTTTTAGTTCGATTTCAGTAGAAATATATCTTCACACCCACACATCATCTTTCTTGTATCTAAGTGTTTCTTCAAATTATATGGTACAATGAAATTTTTATGTTAAAATCTCAGGTTCATGTTTTAATGGAAATAAAACCACAATATGAACTATATTTGAAAAAAGTATTAACTTTACATAAAATGCTAAAAATTATGAGTCAGAACTCAAGAAAGTCTATGAATTTAAAGTATTTATATATGTATCGTATATATATCCAAATCAGATTTAAACTCATTTGAAAATTAATGTTCACTAAACTGCCATAAGATTTTTTTCTCCAACAGAACAGATTAATAGCTTTGATTAGAATAATTGCCTAATAAAATAGTATAGAATGGTCTTAATGTACTGTATAAAAATTTGCATTGCAAAGAATAGTATAATGTGGAATTGCAGAATTTCACATGACATTTATCTTTTATTATGGGGTTTTCAACCTGTGAACAAGGGAGAGCTTCTTTGAAAAGAATTCCTTAGGATACCGTGCATGAAAAATATTATTTGTCCATAACACATTTAAGCCACCTGCTTTACAGGATGGTTTTCTTCTTTTAGGAATGAAGCCATTCTGCATTTGCTTTAAGTCATTCTGAGGGCAAGTGCTCTTTTCATGAAAACCAGCTGTGCTAAGTAAATGCAAATATGTGTCATATCACAATTTACTGAAGGGACAGAGCCAAAAGCACAACCTTTTGCTATACTAATTAATTGTGAATCAAAGCTTCATCAGAGACTATTGTCTGTTACTATATGAAAATCTTCTAGGTACAAGGAGTAGTTTAACAACATGCCAATTATATGGATCTAGAGATATATGAGAGTTAATAAAGCACCAATAAACTACAACAAACTTAAAATGTGGTCATTTTTAACAACCTGAAAGTACTTCAAATTAAAAGCTTGCATAGAGGTGGCTTATAGATTAGTTGCACATCAGATCTTACAGTCTTGAGTAGTGACATCATTAATAGTACATACTCATGTAACAGGCTGGTAAACACACTTCTTTGTATTTATTAAGTCATTTTAACAAAAATTGGCTTCTGTACAATTTATAGGCAGGTTTTTACAAATGGACAAGACCCAATTTCTTTCCACGGTGATTTCACATTTTGTGGGAAAATATAAATATCATGGTTGCCATGTTGCAAAGATTCACCGTTTATATAGTTTATGATTATCACTCCTTTAATCGTAACATAGACTCTCCTGTGAAGGGCGCCCCCTAACGCTGGGCAGTATACACTTTTTGTAGCCATATGTGGTGGCCTTTTGCATCCGGAACAAATAACTGTTAGAGAGGGCACTCTGAGAAGCAGGGGTGGGACATGGAGGACCTATTTTTTTTCTGGGATAAGTCAGAGAAAGCTTTACAGAGGATGTCATCTTTTTTGAACTGTAAGGTGGGGGGTTTCCAGTGTGAGATGGGAAGGACATTTCAGGCAGAAAGTACATTATGTTCAAAGGCAAGAGAGCTGGATTTATCATATATTTAAAAAGTGACAAGATATTAGGCATGACTCTAGTAGGGAAGAGTCGGGATATTAGAATAAGACAGGCAGGGGCTAATTTTGAGGGAGTTTTGGGGAAAATATAATTGGGAGCATTAGGTCATCATTTTTGTAGTCTGGGCGAAAAAAATCAGCCTGACCACGGTGTTAAAATGGAATGAAGACACTAGATACACTGAAACAAATCAGAAGGTTGTCATAGTTGAAGCAAGAAATGATAAGGGCAGGAAACTTTCCTGTCTTTTTCATCATTATATTCCTAGTGACAAGAATAGTACTTGGGACATAAAGTTGAACTAATGAGCAGACAGGCGGGGGATCCAAGATGCATTTAGAAAATAGAGCTGACAGCATTGAAGTTCCTAAGGATAAGATTAGAACATTTCAAACTACATTTTATATCAAGCAATATTAAGTGTAACTGGGATGTTGCCCAGAGTCCAATTGCAATGTTTTTGGTCAAACTACAATGGCCTGAACACCCAAACTGCTCAAATTGTGTTCATTTTACACAAACATTTGAAATGTATGCCTGAGAGTAACCAAAAAGGGTGGGTACTTGAAAGCTCCCTATTTATCACCAGTTAATCTGGAATTGCTACATGCACCTCTGTGCTTCAGCCAGCTTCTATGATTCCCATGCTCTATTTGTGGGCATCTCTTCCAAACTCTTTGTTAAATTACCTCATGTTGGTAATTTGAAATCACCCCTGGTGGGAGTGTTTACACCACGGGAATTGGCAAATGCTACAAACAATTTTTTCCCCGGTAAGTCAGTTGTTAAAATTAATCAGCACATCACTGACTACACAGACTCTTCTGTGCACCTCTTTTTTCTGCTACTCCTTCTGCTTTTTTTCAGCAATTTTCACAGATTATGTAGTCTCAGCAACCATGCATCCAAAGGTGCTGTATCATCCAGTGCTCTAAAGCTACCAACCTTACAGTTTTCACAACAGTACTGGAATCTGGGTCAAGAAAATATATTTTTGTTGATTCTGTACTGCACTTCACATTTCCAAATTCTGCTTGTTCCAGGATCTTCTAAAATATCTCATATTAAAATTTCATGAGCCTTTGTCTCTCAAATCATAAAGACTACAGCCTTTCTTAGTAGCCCAAATGCAGACAGGCACCATTGTGGCCCCTCTTGTCCTCCTTCTTTCTCAAGACTCTCTGACCCAACATTTACACTTGACAACCACGATCACCTTCCACAGGAGCAACAGTAAGTTATATCACACCAACATACACCAAAAAAATTCTAAGCCTATTTTATGAATATAGCTGATGTATACTATGTATATAACAGGAGTGTAGTAGCTCCACTTCAGGCAGCTAAATACCTTGTTATGTTGTTACTGTGAAGCTGTGGGGATAATGAGAAGCAGGTTTTAGACCAGAGAGAAAGCCGCAATAGGGACTCATCCATATCCAGTATTTCACGTGGCGTCATGTACTGTAAACCTTGAAAAATATTACTTCAACACTCTCAATGCACAGGTAAGCCTTTTTCTGTGCCTGATAATGTAAATGCTACTCCTCTCAGGTGGCTGAAATACAAAATAAAATTTTAAAAAATAATGATAATACAAACTTTGCAAAATTAAGCCTTGGTACAAGGTAGATAGTGTGCTTGGAAGAAGAGCGAAAACTTGAAATAAAAGTATGGCAATTTTATTTCTGAGTGCCTTTCAATATGTCAAGATCTCCTCTTGCTTAACTGTGAAAAGGTGAAGAGAATTTTCCCTTCTTTCCTTATAGTGATTTTGTGATCTTTATGAATACATATAGGTTAGAAATTCCGTAAACTATAAGTACCACACATATGTTATTATAGCATTATTCATTATAAAAGTCATCTGGGAAAAGTATATATTATTTTAAAGGACAAAATGTATAGCTTTAGCACATCATCTTAGGCTTTCCCAATAGATTTCACATTTTTTTTCAATTATACTATCCCCTAATATGTTTGTTTTGCATCAAATGGAAAAAGTGCCTTTTTGATAAAAATGGATATTCATGCCAGCATGCACATGACATCCAAGATTTACCAATTGTCTGGTTAATCTGATCAGTGCAAAGAGCCATCAAAAGAACCCAATATGTATGAAATTTATATTCACCGCTTTACTAATATGAAGAGCTGAAAATGCAAAATTCCCAAAATATTCACATTTTTAAAAGGTTAAACTTGCTACACAGATTTGTAATCACAACAGACCCCAGAGTTGAATAACCTTTTCATTTATTAGTTTTGTGATCCTGGGAAAGTTCCCAAATAAGCTACAGATCCCTCTTCTTGAAGTAAAGATAGTGTTAACCTCTTCAAATATTTATTTGATGATTGGCAGGAAAAAAAGTTTAAAAACTTATCATAGTGTTTCACATGAACCAGTTGCTGCATATATTTAACTTTTACCACAGACTCATCTAAAAAATCAAATCTATGTGCACATCTCACAAATACTTCTAATCTATATTCTGTTTCAACAAGTCTGCAATGTGAATTTCTGAATTACTAAATAAAGGTAATTACCAACTTGATTTTTTTTGCTTGTTCTTTTTTTTAATTTTTTTGAATTTTATTTCATTATTTTTATACAGCAGGTTCTCATTAGTTATCTATTTTATACATATTAGTGTATATATGTCAATCCCAATCTCCTAATTCATCCCACCATGACCACTCCAGCCCTACTTTCCCCCCTTGGTGTCCATACATTTGTCCTCTACATCTGTGTCTCAATTTCTGCGTGGCAAACAGGTTCATCTGTACCATTTTTCTAGATTCCACATATATGCGTTAATATACGATATTTGTTTTTCTCTTTCTGACTTACTTCACTCTGTATGACAGTCTCTTGGTCCATCCATGTCTCAACAAATGACCCAATTTCGTTCCTTTTTATGGCTGAGAAATATTCCATTGTATATATGTACCACTTCTTCTTTATCCATTCGTCAGTCAATGGGCATTAAAGGTTGCTTCCATGACCTGGCTATTGTAAATAGTGCTGCAATGGACGTTGGGGTGCATGTGTCTTTTTGAATTATGGTTTTCTCTGGGTATATGCCCAGTAGTGGGATTGCTGGATCATATGGTAATTCTATTTTTCGTTTTTTAAGGAACCTCCATACTGTTCTCCATAGTGGCTGTATCAATTTATATTCCCACCAACAGTGCAAGAGGGTTCCCTTTTCTCCAAATCCTCTCCAGCATTTGTTGTTTGTAGATTTTCTGATGATGCCCATTCTAACTGGTGTGAGGTGATACTTCATTGTTGTTTTGATTTGCATTTCTCTAATAATTTAGTGATGTTGAGTAGCTTTTCATGTGCCTCTTGGCCATCTGTATGTCTTTTTTGGAAAAATGTCTATTTAGGTCTACTGCCCATGTTTTGATTGAGTTGTTTGTTTTTTTAATATTGAGCTGCATGAGCTGTTTATATATTTTGGAGATTAATCCTTTGTCTCTTGATTTGTTGGCAAATATTTTCTCCTGTCTGAGGGTTGTCTTTTTATCTTGTTTATAGTTTCCTTTGCTGTGCAAAAGCTTTTAAGTTTTATTAGGTCCCGTTTGTTTCTTTTTGTTTTTATTTCCATTACTCTAGGAGATGGGTCAAAAAAGATCTTGCTGTGATTTATGTCAAAGAGTGTTCATCCTATGTATTCTTCTAAGAGTTTTATAGTGTCTGGTTTTACATTTAGGTCTTTAATCCATTTTGAGTTTATTTTTGTGTATGGTGTTAGGAAGTGTTCTAATTTCCTTCTTTTACATGTAGCTGTCCAGTTTTCCCAGCACCACTTATTGAAGAGACTGTCTTTTTTCCATTATATATCCTTGCCTCCTTTGTAATAGATTAGTTGACCGCAGGTGCGTGGGTTTATCTCTGGGCTTTCTATCCTCTTCCATTGATCTATGTTTCTGTTTTTGTGCCAGTACTATATTGTCTTGATTACTGTAGCTTTGTAGTATAGTCTGAAGTCACGGAGTCTGATTCCTCCAGCTCCATTTTTTTCCCCTCAAGATTGCTTCTGCTATTCGGGGTCTTTTGTGTCTCCATACAAATTTTAAGATATTTTATTCTAGTTCTGTAAAAAATGCCATTGGTAATTTGATAGGGATTGCATTGAATCTGTAGATTGCTTTGGGATTGCACTGAATCTGTAGATTGCTTTGGGTAGTATAGTCATTGTCACAATATTGATTCTTCCACTCCAAGAACATGCTATATCTGTCCATCTGTTTGTGTCATCTTTGATTTCTTTCATCAGTGTCTTAGAGTTTTCTGAGTACAGGTCTTTTACCTCCTTAGGTAGGTTTATTCCTAGGTATTTTATTCTTTTGGTTGCAATGGTGAATGGGATTGTTTCCTTAATTTCCCTTCTGATCTTTCATTGTTAGTGTATAGGAATGCAAGAGATTTCTGTGCATTAATTTTGTATCCTGCACCCTTACCAAATGCATTGATTAACTCTAGTAGTTTTCTGGTGGCATCTTTAGGATTTTCTATATAGAGTATCATGTCATCTGCACACATAGACAGTTTTACTTCTTCTTTTACAGTTTGGATTCCTTTTATTTCTTTTTCTTCTCTGATTGCCATGGCTAGGACTTCCAAAACTGTGTTGAATAATAGTGATGAGAGTGGACATCCTTGTCTTGTTCCTGATCTTAGAAGAAATCTTTCAGTTTTTCACCATTGAGAATGATGTTTGCTTCGGGTTTGTCATATATGGGTTTTATTATGTTGAGGTAGTTTCCCTCTATGCCCAGTTTCTGGAGAGTTTTTATCATAAATGGTGTTGAATTTTGTCAGAAGCTTTTTTTCTGCCTCTATTGAGATGATCATATGGTTTTTATTCTTCAATTTGTTAATATTGTGTATCACATTGTTTGATTTGCATATATTGAAGAATCCTTGCTTCCCTGTGTTAAATCCCACTTAATCATAGTGTATGATCCTTTTAATGTGTTGTTGGATTCTGTTTGCTAGTTTTTTGTTGATGATTTTTGCATCTATATTCACCGATGATATTGGTCTGTAATTTTCTTTTTTTGTAGTATCTTTGTCTGGTTTTGGTATCAGGGTGATGGTGGCCTTGCAGAATGAGTTTGGGAGTGTTCCTTCCTCTGCAGTTTTTTGGAAGAGTTTGAGAAGGATGGGTGTTAGCTCTTCTCTAAATGTTTGATAGAATTCACCTGTGAAGCCACCTGGTCCTGGGTTTTTGTTTATTGGAAGATTTTTAATCCCAGTTTCAATTTCATTACTTGTGATTGGTCTGTTCATATTTTCTATTTCTCTGTGGTTCAGTCTTGGAAGGTTATACCTTTCTAAGAAGCTGTCCATTTCTTCCAGGTTGTCCATTTTATTGCCATAGAGTTGCCCGTAGTAGTCTCTTATGATACTTTGTATTTCTGTGGCGTCCATTGTAACTTCTCCTTTTTCATTTCTAATTTTATTGATTTCACTTCTCTCCCTCTTTTTCTTTATGAGTCTGGGTAAAGGTTTATCAATTTTGTTTATCTTCCCAAAGAACCAGCTTTTAGTTTTATTGATCTTTGCTATTGTTTTGTTTCCTTTTCATTTATTTTGCTCTGATCTTTATGATTCCCTTCCTTTTACTAATTTTGGGTTTTGTTTGTTCTTCTTTCTCTAGTTGGTTTAGGTGTAAGGTTGGATTTTGTTTGTTCTTCTTTCTCTAGTTGCTTTAGGTGTAAGGTTGGGTTTTTTATTTGAGATTTTTCTTATTCTTGAGGTAGGATTGTATTGCCATAAACTTCCCTCTTAGAACTGCTTTTGCTGCATCCCATAGGTTGTGGATCATCATGTTTTCGTTGTCAGTTGTCTCTAGGTAGTTTTTTATTTCCTCTTTCATTTTTTCAGTGATATCTTGTTTATTTAGTAATATATTGTTTAGCCTCCATGTGTTTGTGTTTTTTACGTTTTTTTTCCCTGTAATTTATTTCTAATCTCATAGTGCTGTGGTCAGAAAAGATGCTTGATATGATTTCAATTTTCTTAAATATACTGAAGCTTGATTTGTGACCCAGAATGTGATCTATCCTGGAGAATGTTCCATGTGCACTTGAAAAGAAAGTGTAATCTGCTGTTTTCGGATGGAATGTCCTATAAATATCAATTAAATCTATCTGGTCTACTCTGTCATGTAAAGGTTGTGTTTCTTTATTAATTTTCTGTCTGGATGGTCTGTCCATTGGTGTAAGTGAGGTGTTCAAGTCCCCCACTATTATTGTGTTACTGTCGATTTCCTCTTTTATAGCTGTTAGCATCTGCCTTTGTATTGAGGTGCTCCAATGTTGGGTGCATATATATTTATACTTGTTATATCTTCTTCTTGATTGATCCCTTGATCATTATGTAGTGTCCTTCCTTGTATCTTGTAACATTCTTTATTTTATAGTCTATTTTATCTGATATGAGTATTGCTACTCCAGCTTTCTTTTGATTTCCATTTGCATGGAAAATCTTTTTCCATCCCCTCACTTTCAGTCTGTATGTGTCCCAAGGTCTGAAGTGGGTCTCTTGTAGACAGCATATAGATGGGTCTTGTTTTTGTATCCATTCAGCCAGGTGTGTCTTTTGGTTGGAGCCTTTAATCCAGTTACATTTAAGGTAATTATCAATATCTATGTTCCTATTATTATTTTCTTAATTGTTTTGGGTTTGGTTTTGTAGGTCCTTTTCTTCTCTTGTGTTTCCCACTTAGAGAAATTCCTTTAGCATTTGTTGTAGCGTTGGTTGGTGGTGTTGAATTCTTTTAGCTTTTGCTTGTCTGTAAAGCTTTTGATTTCTCTGCTGAATCTGAATGAGATTCTTGCCCAGTAGAGTAATCTTGGTTATAGTTTCTTCCCTTTCATCAGTTTAAATATATCGTGCCACTCCCTTCTGGCTTATGGAGTTTCTGCTGAGAAATCAGCTGTTAACCGTAGGGAGTTCCCTTGTATGTTATTTGTCTTTTTTCCCTTGTTGCTTTTAATAATTTTTGTTTGTCTTTAATTTTGGTCAGTTTGAGTACTATGTGTCTCAGCATGTTTCTCCTTGGGTTTATCCTGCCTGGGACTCTCTGTGCTTCCTGGACTTGGGTGGCTATTTCCTTTCCCAGGTTAGGGAAGTTTTCGACTATAATCTCTTCAAATATTTTCTCTGGTCCTTTCTCTCTCTCTCTTCTCCTTCTGGGACCCTGTATAATGTGAATGTTGGTGCGTTTAATGTTGTCCCAGACGTGTTTTAGGCTGTCCTCATTTCTTTTCATTTTTTTTCTTTTCTGTTCCACGACAGTGAATTCTACCATTCTGTCTTCCAAGTCACTTATCCGTTCTTCTGCCTCAGTTATTCTGCTGTTGATTCCTTCTAGTGTATTTTTCATTTCAGTTATTATATTGTTCATCTCTGTTTGTTTGTTCTTTAATTCTTCTAGGTGTTTGTTCTTTAATCCTTCTAGGTCTTTGTTAAACATTTCTTACATCTTCTCAATCTTTGCCTCCATTCTTTTTCCAAGGTCCTGGATCATCTTCACTATTATTATTCTGAATTCTTTTTTTTGAAGGTTGCCTATCTCCACTTCATTTAGTTGTTTTTCTGGGGTTTTATCTTGTTCCTTCATCTGGTACATAGTCCTCTGCCTTTTCATTCTGTCTATCTTTCTGTGAGTGTGGTTTTCATTCCACAGGCTGCAGGATTGTAGTTCTTCTTGCTTCTGCTGTGTGCCCTCTGCTCTGCTCATTCTTTTTTACTACTATAGTTCAACAGAAGAAATATGATCATTTTATGAATGGGTGGGACATTGAATGAATATAAGTTTAATTTAGGCACACTCATAAAAACTTCTTTACTTTTTTTTTGGTTGAATAATCTTCTGCTAATTAGATTTATGCCAGTACTGTCTGAACATTTGTATTGAATGTTTTCGTGTTTTACCTGAGAAATAAAACTATATCTGGGAAAGAGACATCAAAAGATCTGCTGATCATGTTCCAAATATTTGTGTTTACATAGAATTTTTACTAGTGTGTGTTCTTCTGAGATAAAGGACAGTACTTAAGTTGACATTTTAGCAAATTAAAATATAAAAGTGGTACAACTCAATGATTAATATAAGTGGCATCTTTCATCATTGGAATCTGTATTCTGAGAACCATATACTGTTTAACTTTGGAATGGTATAGTTTAACAGAGCAATAAAAATAGCTTTCTTTCTTTCTTTTTTTTTTTTTTTTTAGTGTATTGTCTGTGATGGTAGCCAATCCAGATTATCAAAATCAAATGTCAAGGCCAGAAATCAATATAATTAAGGATTTCATGGTTATAAAATTCAGTCAATGTATTAAGATTTTTTGTAATCATTTTAAAACTTGTATTTATCTCTATTGCTTTTAAAATTCTTGACTGCTACATAAGTTTAACTTGCCAAAAATTTATAAAACAAATTTACAACACAAAAATTAAAAGAAAAAATAGAAAGCACTCTTACTTTTGCCACAAGGAGGGGAAAATATTTATATTGATGTATTTCTTTCTAATGCTTTTCCTTTTAATTAAATATTGTTTAGCGCATTTATACTTTAAAATAAACTTTCATTGTATTATACGTAAAAGCGTAGTTCATTTTACTATTAAAAGTAAACTTTTCCATGTTACTATTACCTATGTCAAGAAAAAGACTATCTCCAGCACCAGAAATTACTCTTCTGTCCCCACCTAATCACTAGTCTCTCCTTCTCTGCAAAATTAATCACTATCCCGACTTCTAATACACTATATTAGTTCTGCATGTTTTTAGCTTTATAAAAATGGAACCATATAGTATATTTCTGTTTTGTGTCTTGCTCTTTAGCTAAACATTATTTTCGAGAGATTCTTCCAATTAGATATGAGTAACAGTGAAGCTTCATTGCACTCTTCCATTATAAGAATATACCTCATTCTTGTTTTGATGGGTAATTGAGTTTTTTCTTACTTTTCACTGTTGGCAATAACACTGAATGATCATTTTGCAATGTCTTTTGGGACATGTGAGGGTTTCTGTAAGTGTAGATCTAGAGTGGAATTGTTGGGTCATTGGGAATGAATTAATTCACTTTAGAAGATAGCTGGCAGTTTCCAGTGTTTCTGAATTAACTTACATTCCCACCAGTCACAGTATATGTAAGTTCCACCCAATGCAAATCTTTGTCAATCTTCTTTATTTTAGACATTTTGCTGTAATAGTACCTGATTGTAGTTTTTATTAGCATTTCTCTAATGACCAATGGGAATGAACATCTGTATATATACTTACTGACCAATTGTTCTACATATTTACATATCTACATATTTATGAATGACTTATTCAGTTCCTCAGCCCATTTTTCTATTGGTCATTCCTCTTCAGGTTATTGATATTATACATCTTTTTTGTTATGTATTATTTTTATATATTATAACTATCTTTTCTCACTCATTTCAGAATTTTCTATACTTAATACAGTCAAATTAATAAATCACTTTCCTTATGGTTAGTGTTTTTTGGAGTCTATCTCATAGTTAAGAAAATATTCCTTATTCTAGAACCTCGATTATTCATTTTTCTCTTTTTGATCAACAATCTCCCTGAAACAGAGATTCAAAGTAGTGTAAAAAAGAGGTCAAGCTTTATTTCTTCTCCGTGTACCTAATCAATTAACCCAAGACCAATTACAGTAAAAACTATACTTTCACAACTGCTCTAAGTATCCCTATCTATGTCTCTATCTATCTTTGTATTGCTCAATTTTTCTGTTTTGTACCATCTATTCCACTCCACTTGGCTTTTTTTCCTTTTCTGCACTACTTGTACTACTGCCACACTGTCATAATTACTGTTGATTTACTCTCTTTTGCTTTACTGTGATATAAGATTTTATATCACGTTATTTCTTCAAGTTTGCATGGGTTTAGTTTTCTATGTAAATTTAAAAATCAGTTGTTTAAATTTCCATGAAAAAAAAAAAGCTTCTGCCATGTAATTGAATCTCTAAGTCAATTTAGGAAAAATTGATATCTTTATAGTACTTTGTCATTACAAATACTGACATGGTATATCACATCTTTATTAAGGTCTTTAATTTCTTTTAAAAAATATTCTTCAAAAATCTGTGTAAAGATTTTATACTCTTCATTAGCTTTATTCCTAAATTTTTGAATGTTTGTTTTATTCTAGTGTAAAAGCTATTTAAAAATTATTTACTAATGATTTATGCCTAGTATATAAATAGATTTTTATGTATTGATCTTATATCTAGTAAACTTGTTATAGTCAATTATTAATTCTAATAGTTGACCCAGAGATTTATCTGAGTTTTCTACATAGACTCTCAAGTTCTCTGCTTATTATTGTGACAATTAAATCTCTTCATTTCCTGTCTGTATAACATTTATTTATTTTGACTGATTACTGTGTGTATAATCTCCAGTAAAATAAAAAAACATAAAAGGTAATAGCAGATAATCTTTTCCATTTTTATTATCCAGGGAAAGACTTTCATATTTTACCTTTAAATATGAAATTTAGTGTAGTTTTAATTTTATTGTGCTTTGTCAGATTAAGAAGTTCCTTCTGTTCCCTATTTGGTAATAATTTTTGTGATACATAGGTGTTTGTCAAGTGCTTTTCTGAATCTTTTGAGGTATTTACATATATTTTATGTTTTAGTCTGTTAATATGATTGATTTTTAAATCTAAAGCAACCATATTTCCCTAAAAACAATAAACCTGTCAAACTGACATAAGACCTTTTAAAAATATTGATAGCATTAAAAAAACTCATATTTAATGTTAATTATTAGTACTTAGTTATACTAATAGGATTAAATATTACTAACGTTAATGAAATTAACAAATAAGTCTATAGTCCAAAGCAAGAATTACAAATATCTGGCAAAACATAGCTCAGAATGAAAAATATATCTGAAGGATGACTCTGCTTTTCACTCTTCTTCATCAAAGGCAATGCTAATAGATTGCACCATTCCAGGTTTAGGCACTGAAAGGTGTTACATAAAAATGTGATATTGAGATGTAACTACCTATAGAAATTAGTGATTAATTACATGCTAAGTATGCATGAAAATGACAAATTTGAGATATTTCCTATGTTTCTGCTTTCAGCAGCTATGAGAAGAGTGAAGACATGGGCTACAAAAGAGGGAAAAAAGAGAAAGACAATGAGTTCTAATCTGGGACATTTTGAAATTAAGACGGATCTGAGATATTAAAGGAGTTATCTTTTGGGAGCAGACACACAGGTAATTTTTCAATACTTTTTATATTCCACTACTTTTCAGAATTTTGCAATGAGCATGTATTATTTTTATTATCAGAAAAAAATTATAAAATCATCATTAATAGATGGCTTGTGAAAATTTCTATGAAATTATAAATCACAATCACTAAAATAATAACTTTGCTGGGATAATTATTGAAGTAGATAAGTAAATAACACATTAAAAAATTCCTAAGTAAGAGAGAAAAGTCTGCCTCCATTGATCACTGGTCATCTTGTCTTGGAAAACTCCACAAACTTCTTGAAACATTCTCATCTTTAATATTAGAGAAAATAATAATTATACTGCCTATGTCTGATGGTGATTATGAAAGCCAGATCTGATACATCCATAACGATAAGTAATTGTTTGTTATTCCTATTTAGTATTTAATCATAACTATAGAGAAAACATATAAAATAATCAAAAGGTAAGTTTCCATTTTCATAAGTACTAAAAGTTGTAAGAATAATTGCTTAAATGGTCTTTAAACCTGGGCATTTCCTTTTCTTAGTAGCATATAGGCTACTGATCTTCTAGTGAAGTGTTTTTTCTCTTTTATTTAACTTTTTTTTTCAAATCTATCTAATCTAACAGTGATTAATAAGGTGGGAATGATTCATTTGCATGGTATAAGAAAAACTGTATCCCAATTTTGGGCCATTATGTATACTATCATGGTTATGTTAAATCCCTTGAGGTATTTCTCAGCCCCAAGGTTTAAAAAACTAGGGGCAGGATTTCAGCTAGCATTACATACTATCCTTCTAACTGTCACGTTGAAACAAAATATTTCTATGTTTCTTAAGCTACAGAGGCATAAACCATTATAAAACATATTCAAGGAATATGTATTCTGGTTAGACAAGTATTATAAACAATGGAATATTACTTTATTTCAAATGTGGGTTAATAATTTCAGAGAATTAGAATATTAAAACATTTAACCCCATAACTACACTGAATATATTATAATTTTTTTTGTCTACTGAGAAGGTACATCTAGATTTTGGAATTATCAAAATAATTATAATTATTTTGCTATAATTGAAAAAACATGCTAAGATAAAAGAACATTTTAATATATATTATATAATCTAGGTTTACCATAGTTTGTGACTTGGGGAATATATTTGCATATTAATTTTGGAATCTTATAAAAAGTACATAATAGTACTGAGTTTGGGGAAAGATATGATGTAGTAGTTGAGATGGTAGGTTTTGGAGTTATAATGTCTGGACTTCAATTCTAGCTACTTCGATTACCAGCTTTATGGCAAGGATACTTAATGTGTCTCCTAAGTAGTTTCATTTGTAAAACATTAATTAGTCCAAGAAATGTGCTTAGTACATTTCATGGCACAGAATTAGAGTTGATGTTTGTTGAGCAAATGAATGAAGTATATTCTAACTTCTGGTTCTTCCCTTAATCTTCTTACCTAAAATGAAGAAACTATTATGTTAAGAGCTTCCAGAAAGCAGTTTTTTAAAACTATTTTTCATGATATATCATAAATGAAAGTGTTCTTATTAAAATTTTCAATAAATTTTACAAGGATGGCACTATATACTGAAACATTTTACGTGTACTTTACTGTTTAAAAGATCCCTAATATAAAGCATCTTTAGGCTGAAGTGTTTATATACATCTTATTTATGATTACAATAGTGAGAGGATGTTGGGAGCCAAATTAGCTATAAAGTTAAAAGAGATCTCCAACACCTACAGCAATATTGAAATTCAGAAGTGGAAAAATCAAAGATCTGTTCATGCATCCCATGGAACTATAACACATATTAATAGAATCCATGTCGATATTAATATTTAACTTTACATTTTTTGACTGAACCTAATGCCAATGTTATAGTGTTGTTATTTTGAGTAGTATATGCTTCAGGAGTGGTTCATGACTGGAAGAAGATAATACTATATGAACATAAAAAAATCCATACTGCATTTTGAAATCTCAGCTGCAATAGACCACTTTGATACACTATATAAGGTCATTATACATGGATATGTGAAAATTAGCAACAATTTGATAATTTTG
The DNA here is from genome assembly GCF_949987535.1 of Balaenoptera acutorostrata. Lineage (NCBI taxonomy): Eukaryota > Metazoa > Chordata > Mammalia > Artiodactyla > Balaenopteridae > Balaenoptera > Balaenoptera acutorostrata. The sequence goes on from NC_080070.1 coordinate 64,757,473, forward strand.
CCATATACAGTGGGTTGCACCAATTAGACAATATTTTATGAATTTTAACACTATGCACTTTTTGCTGTCATTATTTTGCTAGATGTAATTTTCATAGCAGTTTTGAGTTTTAGTCTTCATTACAAGTGACATTAAAAATTACGATGTATGATGTGGATTAAATTTGCACATACCTGCCATTATATATTGTTTGAAAACAATTTCATATGCTTTTGTCTTTGAAATAGAATTAAAGCATCAGTACAAATTTTAAGAGCCACTAATTGATAATATTATTTCCCCTTCTATGTATACATGTGCATTTATTTTTTTATTCTTAATTACTAGGATAATTTGGCCAATGAAACCTGAAAATAATACCAGATAATATTTATTTTATACCTACCATGTCCCAAGTGCACTTTTCTTCTCAGAACAGTTTTATGTGTTGTGCACTTTTCTTCTCACAACATCTTCACGGGTAGATATCATTAGACATGATTACAGATGAACAGACTAAATGATACGTAGCAATTTAACCAGATCACATAACTTCTAAATGGTAGAGTGTGTGTTATTTCCAGGTTGCCTGTTCTCTCTCTAAGAAGGCACATCAGTTGAGGTCACAGCAAGAAACTTATGACACATTCAAATTAGGTAATTTGAGGACAGTTTAATAAAGGGGTTGTTTACAAATAGGTGGATGGGTTTAGGAAAATGGCAAGGGATGGAGCAATAACCTCGGGTTCATGACACAAGAGAGAGCTGTGTGATAAAAGCCATCTGACAGGGGCTGTAGTCATTAAAAGAGTAATGCTGTAAACCCATGGTCACCTGACTGGGAGAAAGCTGAGAAAATAAATGCCCTGAACTCTCTCTTCTGTTGGCCTTGGCACCGCCTTCTTTTTTCTCATATTTGCCACACTGGAGTACAAGTCAGACCATTGATGCAATGCAAGGATGGAGAGAGGATCTGGAGAGACAAATGACAACTATTCAGAATACAGGATATATCTGGAAAGTAAGAATATTCTAATGAGAAGGAACTCTATTGTTATATTATTTGCAAAGTATCAACCATGCATACTTTGACTCCTCAGATTATGAAAAAATTTGATTGATTGATTGAAATTAAATGTCATATAAATAGTAGCTTTACCAGTTAACAAATATAATTGCTAATGCATTAATATGATGGGAAAGAAAAAAGACAACAGAAATCAGTAGATTCAAACAGTACTCTGAAGAAATCAAGAAATATGTCTTCTTCTCTCCACTGGTTGCATTTTCCATTCATTTCTCACTTTTTTATTTATTCAAAAACTGAATTCCAGAATGCATCATTATGTTGAGATGAGGTGGTGAAATCATAGGACATTGCATTCTGAATGTCTTTTTATTTTAGGAAAATTTATAAACCTGGTAAGATAAGAAGGGGATGGGGTGAATCATGCCAGAATGTGCATTCTTTCATGTACTGTGTTGCATGATGAAGACCCTAACACTTAATCTGACTTTCAAGAGTTGTTAAAGAGGGACTTCCCTGGTGGTGCACTGGTTCAGACTTTGTGCTGCCAATGCAGGGGGCCCACGTTCAATCCCTGGTCAGGGAACTAGATCCCACATGCATGCCGCAACTAAGAGTTCACATGCCAAAGCTAAGGAGCCTGCGTACCACAACTAAGGAGCCTGCCTGCCACAACTAAGACCCGGTGCAACCAAATAAATAAATATTAAAAAAAAAAAAGTCGTTAAAGGGTCTAACAGATTAGGGCGTGATTTTATCACAGTCTTTCAGTTATACACTCTAAGACTATGAATATGAGGAGCTAACAGATTGTAAGTGTACACTGATGAGCTACCTGAGGGCTCTAGCTACACCAATGTTTGCTGGAAAAAGGTGAATACAAAACACATCTTTTTTTTCTTTAAAACAGAGGAAAATCCTACTGTCTATGAAAGGATTCTGCAAGAAACAAAGAATAGGAGTACTTTCTTGAATACTGAAACAAATAGCTTTGAAAATATTTTTGTCATGAAAAAGAGTAAAAGTTTAGAAACAAATATAATTATCTTAAAAGTACAAGTAGTTGTACCTTTTTATAAACTGGTGAACGTGCACACATGCCCACACACACACAAACCCAGAGTGAGGTATATAATAAATGGATGACTGAAATTAAAGGAGAGAATTAAAGTAGTAGTAAATATGATAGACTAATTCAAATGTACATTGGAGGCAGTAAAAGGTGGCATATCATAGGAGTAAAACAAGTCTGTGACCAGGAGGATAAATATAACAAGCTCTTACATAATAGATGAAAGAAAAAATTTTAAAATTGAAACAAGCAATTTTTTAAATAAAACTAAACTAGAAAATAGAGATCCATGTCAAAAATTATATTTGTGCCTATAAAAGATATCAGAGAATATGAAAAAAGTCAAGATATTAAAGAAAATATTACATTTTAAAAAAGGGCCTAAGACAGCAACCCTAACCAGAATAATAGCTTCAATTAATAAAAATTGTTTAAATAGATGCAGATTTACTTATAGTCTTTAAATTTCATGCTAAAGATACAATTTGTAAACATCCAGAAAGAACACATTCATATTGACTACAAAATAAATATGACATCCAGTTCTCCTGTATGGTAATAAAAATAAAAAGACAAGAGTCTACAGGTTTTTAAGGGACAAAGATTTTGACTAAAAAATTCTGAACTCAGAGAGGTTCTCATAAATGATACATCATAATGAACAATGATACTTTGCAAGAATTCAAAAAACTAATATCATTCTATTTATAAAATACATTTGTATATCATAAGAAATAGATAACAATTCAGAACTCACAGAAAAGTTGTACTTTAAATGCTGCTGTAAGATTTGAAATCAATTAGGTACATGCTTAGATATTTACAATATTTATGAATATGACTAAAATTAGGTACACATCTAAAAATATTGTAAAAGCCTATAAAATAAGTATAAAGGGCAAAGAATTTAAGAAAATATTTGTAAACTTAAATATAATGATTATATAATAAGATCTAGCCCATGTCCCAAATTGAAATTTCAAATACCAGAAATTTTACTAAATGATACTTATTCCTGTTTAGCTAGAGAAGTGTAAAAATCATTGTTTTCTTCCAAAAGTATACACTTAGACAAATATCTAATAAACCTATATAAATCATAAGAAACTAATAAAAATAAATTTAGTTTCCTAATAATTATAGAAGATAAAAAAGCAAACAATTTATTTGACTAACAAAACAAAACATCAGGAAACAGTAAATAGCATAAAAATAAAGGCATGAATAAGGGGGAACTGTCAAGTAATTTAAAACATAAAAACTATTAACCTCCTCTATTTAAAAAATACTTTGCATTAAAAGTAAATATTTAAAAATTTTAAAAATATTTTAAAATATTCTGATTGCATTAAAAGTAAAGTAAAATTTGATGGTACTTATAGAAATGAAGATTAAAACTAAATAGTAAAGGAATAGTATACAGCCATGAAAATGATGACCTACAGTGGATTGCCACAAAATATCATGGAGGACAAATGCAAGCCTCAAAATAGTATGCTTCATATGAGCCTATCATCCTTATTGTTTTAACTAAAGCAATGACAAAACTGTTGGCATATAAATGTGTATGTATGTGTTTAAAATTTATAGACAAATACAAAATAGCCAAACATAAAAATAGGAAGCAAGACTGACAATGATAATGGGAAAAAGTGTTTATTGAGGTAAATGAGATGATTTGTAATTAATGAAAATTAAAATCTATAACAAAGTAAATATAGTGATCATTTCCATTTATCTTTTGTATAACCTCAGAATATCATTTGAAGTTTTGTAAGGATAAATTTATAGAAACATACTTTATCTACACAAACACATTGCCATTTATCTATGAGTTTATACAGTAGTTTATAGTCAATGAATAAAAAAATTTCAAAGTAGATAGGCATAATAAATCTAACAAGATAAATCTAATAGAGTGAGATGAGTCTGTTCCCAATGGCACTGGTTTCCCTTATGCTTAGGAGACTGCTCAGTTACAATTATTTCCCTTTATTAAATAATTTTAATTCTAAATATCTATACAGAGGCAATCGCTAAAAATATAGGAAATAAATTGCTTATAGAGTCATCTGTTCCAGCATTATTCACATGGCAGAAATTGGAAGCAGTATAAAAATCAAACATTAGCAGAGTGGATTATGGTATACATGCACAATATACTATTATTCATTAAAAGTAAACATAGAAACAAAAAAAGGTTTGATGGCCTGATACCACATTAAAAATAATGTAAATATAAAGTAGAAAATCAGGATGTAACAGAATTATAAATTTATTTTATAGAAAAGCTAGACTGGAAAGATATTATACTGGCATGTTAATAATGATACTATCTAGATGTTGTGCTTTTAACTTTGTATTTTCTTGAGATATTTCCTAATTTTCTATAAAGTATGGATCTTTCTTTCATAATCGAAAGGAAACTTTAATGCAATGATGTAATCTCCTTTATTTGAAAAAGTCCATGTAGACATATACATATTTATAGTTATTTCCTACAAGTGAAATTTATTCTTTAGAGCATAGCGTTTTTCTGAAAACTACACATAAAGAAAATATCAAATACCTAGTTTATTGAGGAGTGATCAAATACAATTTTACATGTATATACATATATACATATATTTTATAATGTATATATAGACAGAGAGTTGTTATTCCCAGGTCTCATCCTTAGTTTGACACCTTTTCTCCATAATATTTATATTAAATACAAATAGGTTCTTAGTAAATGTTGGACCAATTACTTTTGTTTGTTTTAAGAGCCATGAATACTAAACATGTTTTTTGTTTGTGTTTGAGATTGAGGACAGTCCTTTTTTCTTTTAATTAACTTTTTTTTTTTTTTTTACAGTAGGTCCTTGTTGGTTATCTCTTTTAAATATAGCAATGTGTACATGTCAATCCCAGACTTTCAATCTGTCCCTCCTCCCCCCACCCTTCCTGCTTGGTAACCATAAGTTCATTCTCTAAGTCTGTGAGTCTGTTTCTGTTTTGTAACTAAGTTCATTTGTGTCTTTTTTTTTTTTTTTTTTTTTTTTTTAGATTTGGCATATAAGCGATAGCACATGACATTTGTCTTTTTCTGTCTGACTTACTTCAGTTAGTATGATAATCTCTAGTTGCACCCATGTTGCTGCCAATGGCATTATTTCGTTCTTTTTAATGACTAATATTCCAGTGTATATATGTACCACATCTTTGTTTTCCATTCATCTGTCGATGGACATGTAGGTTGCTTCCATGTCTTGGCTGTTGCAAAGAGTGCTGTGATGAACACTGTGTGCATGTATCCTTTTGAACCATGTTTTTCTCCAGATAAATTCCCAGGAGTGGGATTGCTGGACCATATGGTAGCTCTAGTTTTAGTTCTTTAAAGAACTTCCATACTGTACTCCATAGTGGTTGTACCAGTTTCCATTCCCACCAACAGTGTAGGAGGGTTCCCTTTTCTCCACACCCTCTCCAGCATTTGTAGTTTGTAGATTTTTTGATGATGACCATTCTGACTGGTGTGAGGTGATATCTCATTGTAGTTTTGGTTTGCATTTCTCTAATAATTAATGATGAGCATCTTCTCATATGCCTCTTGGCCATCTGTATGTCTCCTTTGGAGAAATGTCTATTTAGGTCTTCTGCCTATTTTTTAATTTTTTTTAGATTGTTTGTTTTTTGGATATTGAGCTGCATGAGCTGTGTGTAAATTTTGGAGACTAATCCCTTGTTGGTCACATTGTTTGCAAATATTTTCCCCCATTCTTTGAGTTGTCTTTTCATTTTGTTTTGTGGTTTCCTTTGCTGTGCAAAAGCTTTTGAGTTTAATTATGTCCCATTTGTTTATTTTTGTTTTTATTTCTATTACTCTGGGAGATGGATCAAAAAAGATATTGCTGGAATTTATGTCAAAGAGTGTTCTGCCTATGTTTTTTTCTCTAAGAGCTTTGTAATATCTGGTCTTACATTTAGGCCTTTAATCCATTTTGAGTTTATTTTTGTTAGGGTGTTAAAGAATGTTCTAATTTCATTTTTTACATGTAGCTATCCAGTTTCCCCAGCACCATTTATTGAAGAGACTGTCTTTTCTCCATTGTATAGTCTTGACTCCTTTGTCATAGATTAATTGACCATAGGTGTGTGGATTTATCTCTGGGCTTTCTGTCCTGTTCCATTGATCTATATTTCTGTTTTTGTGCCAGTACCATATTGTCTTGATTACTGTAGCTTTGTAGTATAGTCTGAAGTCCAGGAGCCTGATTCCTCCAGCTCCATTTTTCTTTCTCAAGATTGCTTTGGCTATTCGGGGTCTTTTGTGTCTCCATCAGTCCTCACAGTAACTATCAGTTTCACAGTTATGATTCAATGAAATTTTATGAATAAGCGATGTAGTAAATTTAATATATATTGGTGCTATACATTATTTAGTAGCAGTTATAAACAGTAACAATTTTTAAAACCTCAGATATAATTGTTAAATGGAATAGGATCATGTGTGTAGTGGTGGCACAGAGTGTATAATGTATCTTCTTATCGTATGTTTCCCTGAAATCAGAAAATCAGAATTCATGTCTGAATCAGAAAATAAATTAATTACCTATTACTTTCTATTTCTAAACATAAAGTGCCACACATATTTTAAAATTTCAACAGAGGATTTCAGATTATATATGATTTTCTCATAATTTATCTTTCCAATTTCTTCCTGTTTTCTCTATAACTAAGGATATTAACTGTTTACAATTGAAAATTCTATTTGAATCTCACGTTTTCTAACCAAAACTATAAGAGAAGCATCATGTTATATAATATTCAAAACGCTTTGCCTGCATATCCTCTTCAAATTCCATATGCATATGCACTTTCTATTACCACTAATGACAGTTTAGCATGTGTTTTGAGGTGAACTAGCATCCAGTAATCTTCGGAAAATGCACATATTGTTAAGTTCTTCTTTTCCTTTCTTTTTTGGTCCTTTGTCTGTTGTTGAGGAAACAAATTCCTGGGGTATTACAATCTGCAGCCTTCCAAAGGGATTCTCGTGGTGCTTTCAAAAACTAATTCTGTGACACATGATGGACCAAAATCACCTCCTCTAGTAATGTAACCCGTTAAAAAACAGTTGGTTTAGTAGCTTATTTTTACTGTGTGATGATGAGCAATAGCATCTTATTATCAGTTTCAAATTTAAAATCTCATTAAAGACATCAGCAACACTCTTACTGAAAACTTCTTAAGAATCACTTTTAATGTCCCTTTTTTACCAACACTGAAAGTTTTTATAAGGAAAGAAAATAAAGTTTTCAAGTATGGCAGCAAACAAAACTTTATGAAAATCTTTATCCAGTTCTCAGCACTCACTGCTCGTCAGAATCAAGTGATAAGCTTAAATAAAATATTAATGTCTGGCCCATGTACCTGACCAATTAAATCTATGCCTGAGTCAGCTTTGCATGGACAAACTCTCAACTTATGAGCGCTCAGCAATCTAGCTCACACAATATGTAGTGAGAAATTATATATTGATTTACTCTCATAGGGTTAAAATTATGAAAAGTGCCTACATGTTAATCAAGTATCCCTGTACCTGACTATTGCATTCTTGCAGTTCACAGATTAAATATAGGGACTGAAAGCAAGTAACAGACCCTTATTTTTCCTCATTAACTACTATTTGAGCTAATAGCAATATAGATATTAAACAAAAGAAAACACATTTTATATAGATTGAAACATGGCCTAATTCCATCAGGCAATAAACTAAACTAAAATAAAATTGTAAAAAAGTAAAATGGCACTATTTTCCTACCGCTATTCTAAACCTAGAGCATTTATTCGAAAACCTTGTGTTTCTCACCCCTCTTTCCAAGTCTTTAATTAGTCATTTTATTTTTTTTCAAAGAAGTTTTGCAAATTTCAGTTTGTCCTTTTCATTCATATGGAAAGAATTGCTAGTCAGCAATCCAATTTTAAAGTTAAAATCACATGTATTAGTTAGAATCAGTTAAATTTATTATGATTGGCAAAATGTTTCCTTTCTCCTTTATACTATATTTTCATTTGACATGTCTGGCATAAAACTCAAATTTTCCTGCTTATAAGAACACATAAGGATTAGATATGTTAGTGTTGATGGAAGTTGTCAGTCTGTGCTCATAAAGTACTTCACTGACCTTTAATTTTGATATGAATAAAGTTTGTTGTCATGTTCATGAAGATTAAGAGGCTTGTGCTGTTGGAGTGGAAGTTTTGTATTGCTCTGTAACATTTGGCTTTCTCACACTGTTAAATTTAACTCTTTTTAAATTTAGAATTTACTCAATCTGTATTCCTGTAATCAAAGGTGATTGATCCTTATTCCTAACAACTCACGATCTGTATCAAATTTGACTAAGACTTACATATCTTAACTATTTCTTAATTTTCTGGTAAAAAATTTCAGGCAAATATTAAAAGTTTCAAGAGCCCAATAAAATTAAGGAAATCTTAAAATAATTACCTATTAATAGTTCTTTCTGGAAAAAATTGAGGTCTATTAAGAGACCTTCTCAAGAAACAGGCCCACGTGGAGGAAGCATCATCCATGGTGCAACAGGAATTTGCTTTCTCTTTGTCATCTTTTCTATCCTGACTCTAACCCATACTATGATACAGAATAGTGTTTCTTCTCCAAACTGCTCTTGATTGACACCTTAACTGAGAAAGTTCACTTCATTCTCTCATTTCTGGCTCTCATACCCATTCCTAATTCCACTTCTTCTATGTTACGCATACTCCCAGCTCCAACCCTACATCCATTCCTGAGCCTCGGTATTATCCTGGTTGGTTAACATTTCTCTTTCATTTGAAACTTGAGGAAAGCTTCTATTCTTCAATTTTAATTATTTTGCATAAACATTAGAAAATTTTAGTATAATATCATACATTGGCAACAAACATTTGCCAAAATTGTTGTGGTTATTATGAAACCTAGATAGTATTTTAATTCTGTTAATATTTGTAGTACAAATTTTAACTATAATACATTGTAATTAAATACGATTTAATTGTATCTAAGTACAATATTTGTACTACATTTAATATCATACTTATCACATGGCTTAAGTACACTTAATGTAGAGCTGTTTATCATTAGTAAATTAAAGTATACCCCATTTTATCCCCCAGAAGCCCCAAAGCAAAGAAACATTTATGACACATATGTGAAAAAATGTGTAGTTTTTACTTTTACTTATCAAGATCTAGGGCTGGAGCAAGCAAGCAAGCAAAATAGAAGTATTACAGTCCTATCCTGTGTTACAATATGTGAAAATTACTTTAACAAATATTTGAAACACAATAACAACTACAAAGACAAATTATTTTCTGGAATAAAGAAAAGTAAAGAAACAGTTAAGAGTGAAAGCAAATACTTGAGCAGAGTAGGAAGGGGAAACCAAAATATAGTCCATGGTTCATAGCTCTAGATCTAAATACAATAATACTGTCTAGAATCTTTAAGCATCTATTTGTGGATTTCAATGAAAATAAATGAGAATGCATAGAAAGGCCTTACTACCTCCTTGTAAGAAGTCTTTTTTATGAATGAAGATACTGTTATCATATAAGCATGTAACTCCTGGGAATTTAGTTTTATAACTGCTACTGAGACTATTTACACTAATAATTACTCATCCTTTATAAAGAGGATGTTATCATCATTTGTTTTCACCTTTTAATTTGATTGTGCTAATCATATACAATTAGAGAATAAATCTGTTAATGATAACAGGTGTGCTTTTTAGCTTGCTTAATGGGTATTTTGAGTAGTTCAAAGTATGCAAACATTTTTGATTACCTGTATACAGTACAGCTTTATAGCAAAACTCCAAGATGATGTCATAAAGAATTTCTGAATTGCAATCTGCAAAATATCCTTCAGGTTAAAGCAATGCCTGTAAGGAAATGGGAAGAATAAGATCTGCAGTCTATGTCATATGGAGTTTAAATTAGAAGACTGATTACCTATTTACAAAACCTGTCAATAAGCTCAGTCAGCAGCCATAGATGGAAGTTTGGAATTCTAATGCTTTATCTTGTTTTGTAACAAAAGTATTCACAGTGCTCTATATGCTTAACTTCAAATTGAATGGTGAATTCAACAATATTTTCCAAGTCACATAATTAGGTAATACCATTAATCTTTGTTGACAGTCAGAATTCTTTAATGATCAGCTTTTCACTATGTTATATGAATAAATACTCCAGGATAATGAATATTCTGTTCTTGAATTTATTTCTATTTTACTTAAATAATACACTTCAAACATTAATGTTTCTAAGCAATTTTCAGTCTTTAGAAACATTTGTTTTTATGGCTTATGTGGTTATGAAATAGTCTCTAGAGAGACTTGACAGGCTTGCTGTTATTATACAGCTCTGCATTTATTGCTATATTAAGCAACAGTAGTGTTGCTTATTTTAAAACATCAATCCATCAAACTTAGAAGCAAATTTTTGGTGAAAAGTTCCTTTTTCCTTCTCCTTCTCTTTCAAAAGTAACATGTTAATTCAAAGAAGGATATAGGAATATACCATAAAGGCTAAAACTTTTATTAGTAGATCTTCAGTTTTGTGATCCTGTTAGTGGGGTGCTGCATTTCATTCATTCATTCATTCATTCATTCTTCATATAAAAATGTAGTGTATTCAATGAGGAATATGTGTCATCAAAGAGTTTACATCCTAGTAAGCAGATAGTGTGGCCTGAATAGCTCATGGCTGAATAGAGTATGCCATAGTAGTGCTAGAGATAGAACATTCAAATTCCTGCTCTTTAGTCTGCTGAGTCAGCACTTTGACTCAGCAGACTAAACAGCAAGAATCTGCATGTTTGGCTCAACTGTCTTCCCAGGAGGACTTTGCCATCTACTTCTGTTCACATAGGCATAGTTTTCAAGTGAGCCCTGGATGCTTGCACATTTACATGCTGACTGGCTAAAGTAGTCACTTGAAAACTACACTTAACTGAGGCATGGGAAAACACCCCTTAGTGTTCTATATTAATAAATTAAGGTTGTACCTAAATGACCAAACTAATGAAATACTGGATCTCATTAATCTTGCTAAGGCAGGCTGCTTCACGAAAGTCCAAAGTCCTTAGCACACGTGCAATATATTTTGCGGCCTTAAAACAATAATTGTCTTCTGTACCCATACATTTTACCTTAGTAGATTCCTTTTATTGTTCTTGGCTGCAAAACAATTTGGTCCACTCATATCACTCCTTAACCTCCTAGTTTCATGCTGTTCCCAAATTTGGTTAACAAGCCACTAACATCTGTCAAATCATTGATTAAAATATATATTAGGAAGACACCAGGGATACAGTCCTTTTAAATTGAAATGATATATAAATTAATAAGAAAAATTAATGGCATTATGAGTGATTATTACACGCCAAACTAAACTATACTAAGTTCTCGAGATATATTTACAAATTCTCACAACAACGCTTTTGGTTAGTATTATTAGAATTCTTCTTATAAATGAGGATACTGAGGCATAGGAAGGTGAGGTACTTAGATTGTGATATTTAGGTAGTGACAGAGTGAGGACTCAACTCCCAGAAGTTGAGTTCCAAAGTCAGTACTCTTACTTTTTTGCCACCTTGAACATCTGCATCAATAATATTCCTAATTATATTATGATTTATAGCACATTTTCACTTCATGTCTGAAAGAATATCATGAGAAATTTGTCAGATCATGTGCTGAAATGTAGAAATATATGTGTGTGTATATATATATATATATATATATATATATATATATGGCCAATTCTATCTTTTAGACATTAGCTTGCATATGGTATAAATTTAGAATATGCTCAGTAATCACTTTTGAAAAATAAAAAAAGTAAATGGATGCATAAATGAATCCTTAAATCCAAAGCATGGTGGTTCAGTGCATGCCTCTGAAATCAGATGACTTGGTTTAGAACTCAATTTTACATGTTTCATTTTTCAGGAACTTATGATGGTGCCTTTTCCTCCCTTCCTATGCTTAAACCATGCTTTTATTAACCTGGCCATGAATAGTCACTGACCTTAGTATCTATCATTTGAATCTGTAGTTCCCTTGATGTTTTTCTTAAAATTGGGGCAATTATCTATCTCCAGTTTTGCAGCAGTTCTTCTGTTCTATATAATTCTTCCAATATCATGAAGAACAGTTTAATTCACTTGACTTTTCTCAGTACTCTGGGAAATAACTCATTTGAGCCAGGAGACAAACTCATTTAGAGCAGTTACCTGGCTTCTTACTATAGCCTCACTTATCGTGGACTTCAATTCCCTCTTCCAAAAGTTAGATCTGTGCTTTCAGTCTGATGCTCATTCCCCTTGACAGAAAAGACAGAAGCAAAATAGAAGTTCAGTAATTCTATTACAATATATCTACAATATATAGTAAATATTAGGCACTGGATGTTATAGGACAGAAAATCTTCATGCCTTACTGTGACATCACAGAGCATATCTGAAGTAAATATAGTACAAGTTGAGAAGTTCATTTAAAAAGGAATGAATGAAATTTGAGGAGGACATATGTAGGAGGGGATGACTAACTCTGTTAAGAGCATTAGGAAGGCTTTAAAGGGGAGGTGGCTTTTGAATTGGATTTGAAGAGTTTTTCCGTGTTTTCCTTTCTTTATATTTGCTTTGACCTTTCAGACATTATTTTTTTGCTTCGATTTTTATATTCATTCCTGGTTATGAGTTGTAATCATCTCTGTACAGTGGTTCTTTTGGCATCATAAGAACTTACTGTCTCCATGTATTTCAGGACCCATCTACTTTTCTCCCTTTTCAGTTTAGTTCTATGATTCACAACACCAAACTTTCATGCTTGACAATACTCTTGATATTCTTGTTATTTTGTCAATTTCCTGCAACCTGTTAGTAAAACCCAAACTCTGTAGGAATCCAAAAAGTGCACCTCCTAGTGTGCTGTGAAAAAAGTCTCACCATAGGGCAGATTGGTGATAATAAATTCATGCAAACCAACTGTATTAGTTTGTTAGGGCTTCCTTAACAAAGTACCACAAAATTGGGTGCCTTAAACAACAGAAATTTATTGGCTAATAGTTTTAGAGTATAGAAATCCAAAATCAAGGTGTCTACAGGATTGGTTTCTTCTCAGGGCTATGAAGTAAGGATCATCAGTTGCAGTCCTCTCTAATCGGCTTATAGATGGTTATCTTCTCCTGGTGTCTTTTCATATCATCTTCCGTCTACATGTGTCTGTCTCTTTGTTCAAATTTTCCCTTTTTGCAAAGACACCAGTCATATTAGACAAGAGCCCACTTTAATCACCTCATTTTAATGTGATTACCTCTAAAAGGTAATTCACATTACCTGTCTCCAAATAAGGTCACATTATGAGGTACTGAGGATAAGGGCAACAACATGTCTTTTTTGGGGGAATTCAATACAATACAATTCAATACATAACATTACCTTAGTATTTTTCCTTTTAGCTATCTGTATGTGTATACAGATTGTTCTCCCACTCTCTCTATCAAAAGTATTTTAAATATTTCTACTCTTCTTTAAATTCAAGGCCCTGTCTAAATCACTACATCATTTTAGCTGATCCTCTTTACTCATGCTTCAAAAATAAATAAATAAAATAAAAAGAACTTATCATAAAAAAGGACCAAATAGGCACACCTATCTATATCTATAGCCAATCTCTTTCTCTTATATTTTTATATTAAAAATAAAGGTTGGGTTTCCTTTCTCTCTCGACCTGTCTAACCTCTAAATGATATTTCTTTGCACTTTTAAAAACTCAGTGCCATTGATTACAGCTATCTTCTTATTTTCAGCTTCCCCTTTCTATTGGCTTTTTTCCTATTTACTATGGTCTTTCTCTTACTAAAACAGACAAACTCTGTTAGTTAACTAGTTGTCTTTATTTGCTTTTAAAATTTCATTATCTCTCATCTGTGACCCGGACAACTCAATTCTGAATTACATTACTCACCATTTCTTACAACTCCCCAAAACTCCTTAAAACATTCTTACTTTATTTTTTCTCTCATCAGACACAGCTACAGTTTTCTCCAGCTTTCTGTTCAAATTTCAAATTCAATTTCTGATTTCAAATTCTTTTTTCTAACCGTGAGTATTGGATTCTTTTCAGTGTATCTTCCTTGGCCTTTTGACTTCTTACTTCAAACCCTCTTATTGAGGGTAAGAGTGGGTGATGCATCCTGATCACTCCCATGGCTTTAACTACCAACAAGTCAACTCAGTTCTGAACTTTGAACCTGTTTAATCCCTCCCCTTGATAGTCACTGGAGTGTAATCCACTTGTTCCATAGCTATGTCAACCTCCACATATGTAGAACTTTAATTCTCCATTACCCAAAATTTGAAAATTTCCCCCAATTCCTCATCACAGTAAATGGTATCATCATTTATCCCCCCTGGTCAAGTAGAATTTGTTGATTGAGACTGTATTAGTCATAATCATTTGACATCTCCTCATATTCCCATTGGTATGGCAGGGGGATTGACTCCATGTGGAGAGAATTTTGACCATTGTAAAACAAAAAATGAGATAAAACCAGGTAGATAAATTCCTCTTCTTCCTCACTCTTAAGGAATACCTTGAGACAATTTCTTTTTGAAATCCAATTTAGAGAAGCCTTACCAGACAAGTAGACATATTTACAGAACAAATTCCTGTGTCTCTTCAAAGAGACTCATATCTTTCCTCACCTCATTCACTTTTTTGTTATCTTCATTGTCCTGCAGTTGTACTTCTGAAATAAAACATCAGTACTTAATCCTCCTCAGACTCCGTTTTCTAAAGAACGTGGGATGAGACATCTCCCTATTCCTTAAGATCATATTTGCTCTTTGGCCTCCTAAATACCTGCATCCATCAACTCCTCTCTCTTCCCACTAATGTAACTCTAGTTAAAACCATCACCTTTGCTTACAAGGCTATCTTATATAGGTGAATGGCTATCTTAACTGTTCTCATTTCAACGTTTCCCACATTCTCCTTTTTCAACTATTTCCCAGAATCTAGTTAGAATAATCTTAGTAAACTTCAGATTTGATCTTGCCATTCCCCCTTCTAAAACTTGTCAAAGGCTTGATATTGCACTTAAAATAAAGTCCAAACATCTTTAGAATATCCTAGACCAAAGCTTTGCTAAGTCTTACCTCTGCTAGCCTTGCTTCCCCTGTTTTGTATAACTTTTTCTTTTTTCAACTGTGCCACAGCCATACTGGTCCCCTATAGGTTCCTCCCAAACAGTATGTTCTTGTGCTCTTTTCTATCTCAAGACTTTGTCCCTGGCACAGCTCTCTTCCCTCCTCTCCATCATACCACACCTAACTGTTACTAATCCTTCATATGTTAGTTTAAATATAATTTTCAACAGAGTTGTCTTCCTTAACATCCTGATATAATTTCTTGTGGTGTTCTCAAAAGAGTGTTAAACCTCAAAATTTTCCAAGCTCACAGGGGAGTTTTCTGGGTATATATATCAACATCCCCGTATTACTGGACCATTTTTTTCTTTATAAAATTGAATATCATATTGTTTTGACTATCTATTTGGAAAAGTATCTTAATTCACCAATGCTCAAAGTTTTACTCTCTGATATTCACGAGCTTTAAGATGACATAGGCACGTCCTGAATTGTTCTCATTTCCACCTAATCAAGAATTTCCTTGCTATTAATAATTAGTCAACAGAATTGGTTCAAAATGATGGAGTAGAAGGACATGCTCTCACTCCCTCTTGCGAGAACACTGAAATCACAACTAACTGCTGAACAATCATCGACAGGAAGACACTGGAACTCACCAAAAAAGATACCCAACATCCAAAGACAAAGAAGAAGCCACAATGAGACAGTAGTAGGAGAGGCGCAATCACAATAAAATCAAATCCCATAACTGCTGGGTGGGAGACCCACAGACTGGAGAACATTTGTACCACAGAAGTCCACCCACTGGAGTGAAGGTTCTGAGCCCCACGTAAGGCTTCCGAACCTGGGAAAGCGGCAATGGGAGGAGGAATTCCTAGAGAATCAGACTTTGAAAGCTAGTGGGATTTGATTACAGGACTTTGACAGGAATAGGGGAAAAAGAGACTCCATGCTTGGAGGGCACACACAAAGTAATGTGCACATTGGGACCCAGGGGAAGGAGCAGTGACCCCATAGCTACTGAACCAGACCTACCTGCTAGTGTTGGGGGCTCTCCTGCAGAGGCAGGGGGTGGCTCTGTCTCACTGTGAGGACGAGGACACTGGCAGCAGAAAATCTGGAAAGTACTCCTTGACGTGAGCCCTCCCAGAGTCCGCCATTAGCCCCACCAAAGAACCCGGGTAGGCTCCAGTGTTGGGTAACCTCAGGCCCAACAACCAACAGGAAGGGGACCCAGCCCCACCCATCAGCAGGCAAGCGGATTAAACTTTTACTGAGCTCTGCCCACCAGAGCAACAGCCAGCTCTATCCACCACCAGTCCCTCCCATCAGGAAACTTGCTCAAGCCTCTTAGATAGCCTCATCCACCAGAGGGCAGACAGCAGAATCAAGAAGAACTACAGTCCTGCAGCCTGTGGAATAAAAACCACATTCACAGATAGGCAAGATGAAAAAGCAGAGGGCTATGTGCCAGATGAAGGAACAAGATAAAAACACAGAAAAACAACTAAATGAAGTGGACATAGGCAACCTTCCAGAAAAAGAATTCAGAATAATGATAGTGAAGATGATCCAGGACCTTGGAAAAAGAATGCAGGCAAAGGTCAAGAAGATGCAAGAAATGTTTAACAAAGATCTAGAAGAATTAAAGAACAAACAAACAGAGATGAACACTACAGTAACTGAAATGAAAAATACACTAGAAGGAGTCAATAGCAGAATAACTGAGGCAGAAAACGGATAAGTGACCTGGAAGACAGAATGGTGGAATTCACTGCTGTGGAACAGAATAAAGAAAAAAGAATGAAAAGAAATGAGGACAGCCTAAGAGACCTCTGAGACAACATTAAATGCAACAACATTCACATTATAGGGGTCCCAGAAGGAGAAGAGAGAGAGAAAGGACCCAAGAAAATATTTGAAGAGATTATAGTCAAAACCTTCACTAACATGGGAAAGCAAATAGCCCCTCAAGTCCAGGAAGCACACAGAGTCCGATACAGGATAAACCCAAGAAGAAACACGCCAAGACACATAGTAATCAAATTGACAAAAATTAAAGACAGAGAAAAATTATTGAAATCAGCAAGGGAAAAACGAAAATTAACATACAAGGGAACTCCCATAAGGTTAACAGCTGATTTCTCAGCAAAAACTCTACAAGCCAGAAGGGAGTGGCATGACATACTTAAAGTGATGAAAGGGAAGAACCTACAACCAAGATTACTCTACCCAGCAAGGATCTCATACTGATTCGATGGAGAAATCAAAAACTTTACAGACAAGCAAAAGCTAACAGAATTCAGCACCACCAAACCAACTCTACAACAAATGCTAAAGGAACTTCACTAAGTGGGAAACACAAGAGAAGAAAAGGACCTACAAAAACAAACCCAAAACGATTAAGAAAATGGTCATAGGAACATACATATTGATAATTACCTGAAACGTGAATGGATTAAATGCTCCAACGAAAAGACACAGGCTTGCTGAATGGATACAAAAACAAGACCCATCTATATGCTGTGTACAAGAGACCCACTTCAGACCTAGGGACACATACAGACTGAAAGTGAGGGGATGGAAAAAGATATTCCATGCAAATGAAAATCAAAAGAAAGCTGGAGTAGCAGTACTCATATCAGATACAATAGAGTATAAAATAAAGAATGTTACAAGAGGCAAGAAAGGGCACTACATAATGATCAAGGGATCAATTCAAGAAGAAGATATAACAATTATAAATATATATGCACCCAACATAGGAGCACCACAATACATAAGGCAACTGCTAACAGTTATAAAAGAGGAAATCGACAGTGACACAGTAATAGTGAGGGATTTTAATACCTCACTTATACCAATGGACAGATCATCCAGATAGAAAATTAATAAGGAAACACAAGCTTTAAATGACACAGTAAACCAGATAGATTTAATTGATATTTATAGGACATTCCATCCAAAAACAGAAGATTACACTTTCTTCTCAAGTGCGCACGGAACATTCTCCAGGATAGATCACATCTTGGGTCACAAATCAAGCCTCAGTAAATTTAAGAAAATTGAAATCATATCAAGCATCTTTTCTGACCACAACACTATGAGATTAGAAATCAATTACAGGGAAAAAAACATAAAAAACACGAACACATGGAGGCTAAACAATACGTTACTAAATAACCAAGAGATCACTTAAGAAATCAAAGAGGAAATCAAAAAATACCTAGAGACAAATGACAGTGAAAACACAATGATCCAAAACCTATGGGATGCAGCAAAAGCAGTTCTAAGAGAGAAGCTTATAGCTATACAAGCCTACCTCAAGAAACAAGAAAAATCTCAAATAAACAATCTTACCTTACACCTACAGGAACTAGAGAAAGAAGAACAAACAAAACCCAACGTTAGCAGAAGGAAAGAAATCATAAAGATCAGAGCAGAAATAAATGAAATAGAAACAAAGAAAACAGTATCAAAGATCAATAAAACTAAAAGCTGGTTCTTTGAGAAGATAAACAAAATTGATAAACCATTGGTCAGACTCATCAAGAAAACGAGGGAGAGGATTCAAATCAATAAAATTAGAAATGAAAAAGGAGAAGTTACAACAGACACCGCAGAAATACAAAGCATACTAAGAGACTACTACAAGCAACTCTATGCCAATAGAATGGACAACCTGGAAGAAATGGATGAATTCTTAGAAAGGTATTACCTCCCAAGACTGAACCAGGAAGAAACAGAAAATATGAACAGACCAGTCACAAGTAATAAAATTGAAACTGTGATTAAAAATCTTCCAACAAACAAAAGTCCAGGACCAGATGGCTTCATTGGTGAATTCTATCAAACATTTAGAGAAGAGATAACACCCATCCTTCTCAAACTCTTCCAGAAAATTGCAGAGGAAGAAACACTCCCAAACTCATTCTATGAGGCCACCATCACCCCGATACCAAAACCAGACAAAGATACTACAAAAAAAGAAAATTACAGACCAATATCACTGATGAGTATAGATGCAAAAATCCTCAACAAAATACTAGCAAACAGAATCCAACGACACATTAAAAGGATCATACACCATGATCGAGTGGGATTTATCCCAGGGATGGAAGGATTCTTCAATATACACAAATCAATCAATGTGATACACCATATTAACAAATTGAAGAATAAAAAACATATGATCATCTCAATAGATGCAGAAGAAGCTTTTGACAAAATTGAACACCGATTTATGATAAAAACTCTCCAGAAAGTGGGCATAGAGGGAACCTACCTCAACATAATAAAGGCCATATATGACAAACCCACAGCCAACATCATTCTCAATGGTGAAAAACTGAAAGCATTTCCTCTAAGATCAGGAACGAGACAAGGATGTCCACTCTCACCACTATTATTCAACAAAGTTTTGGAAGTCCTAGCCACGGCAATCAGAGAAGAAAAAGCAATAAAAGGAATACAAATTGGAAAAGAGGAAGTAAAACTGTCACTGTTTGCAGATGACATGATACTATACATAGAGAATCCTAAAGATGTCACCAGAAGACTACTAGAGCTAACCAGTGAATTTGGTAAGGTTGCAGGATACAAAATTAATGCACAGAAATCTGTTGCATTCCTATACACTAATGATGAAAAATCTGAAAGAGAAATTATGGAAACTCCCATTTACCATTGCAACAAAAAGAATAAAATACCTAGGAATAAACCTACCTAGGGAGACAAAAGACCTATATGCAGAAAACTATAAGACACTGATGAAAGAAATTAAAGATGATACCAACAGATGGAGAGATATACAATGTTCTTGGATTGGAAGAATCAACATTGTGAAAATGACTATACTACCCAAAGCAATCTACAGATTCAGTGCAATCCCTATCAAATTACCAATGACATTTTTTACAGAACTAGAACAAATCATCTTAAAATTTGTATGGAGACACAAAAGACCCCAAGTAGCCAAAGGTCTTGAGAGAAAAAAACAGAGCTGGAGGAATCAGACTCCCTGACTTCAGACTATATTACAGAGCTACAGTAATCAAGAAAGTATGGTACTGGCACAAAAACAGAAACATAGATCAATGGAACAAGATAGAAAGCCCAGAGATAAACCCACACACCTATAGTCAACTAATCTATGACAAAGGAGGCAAAGATATACAATGGAGAAAAGACAGTCTCTTTAATAAGTGGTGCTGGGAAAACTGGACAGCTACATGTAAAAGAATGAAATTAGAACACTCCCTAACACCATACACAAAAATAAACTCAAAATGGATTAGAGGCCTAAATGTAAGCCTGGACACTGTAAAACTCTTAGAGGAAAACATAGGAAGAACAGTCTTTGACATAAATCACAGCAAGATCTTTTTGATCCACTTCCTAGCGTAATGGAAATAAAAACAAAAATGAACAAATGGGACCTAATGAAACTTAAAAGCTTTTGCACAGCAAAGGGAACCATAAACAAGACGAAAAGACAACCCTCAAAATGGGAGAAAATATTTGCAAACTAATCAACAGACAAAGGATTAATCTCCAAAATATATAAACAGCTCATGCAGCTCAATATTAAAGAAACAAACAACCCAATCCAAAAATGGGCAGAAGACCTAAATAGACATTTCTCCAAAGAAGACATACAGATTGTCAACAAACACATGAAAGAATGCTCAACATCACTAATCACTAGAGAAATGTAAATCAAAACTGCAATGAGGTATCACCTCACACCAGTTAGAATGGGCATCATCAGAAAATCAACAAGCAACAAATGCTGGAGAGGGTGTGGAGAAAAGGGAACCCCCTTGCACTGTTGGTGGGAATATAAATTGATACAGCCACTATGCAGAACAGTATAGAGGTTCCTTAAAAAATGAAAAATAGAATTACCATATGACCCAGCAATCCCACTACTGGGCATATACCCAGAGAAAACCATAATTCGAAAAGACACATGCACCCCAATGTTCATTGCAGCACTATTTACAATAGCCAGGTCTTGGAAGCAACCTAAATGCCCATCGACAGACGAATGGATAAAGAAGAAATGGTACATATATACAATGGAATATTACTCAGCCATAAAAAAGGAACGAAATTGGGTCATTTGTAGAGACATGGATGGATTTAGAGACTATCATACATAGTGAAGTAAGCCAGGAAGAGAAAAACAAATATTGTATATTAATGCATATATGTGGAATCTAGAAAAATGGTACAGGTGGACTGGTTTGCAGGACAGAAATTGAGACACAGATGTAGAGAACAAACATATGGACACTAAGGGGGGAAAGCGGCGGGGGGTGGTGGTGGTGGTGTGATGAACTGAGAGACTGGGATTGACATGTATACACTGATGTGTATAAAATGGATGACTAATAAGAACCTGCTGTATAAAAGAATAAAATTAAGTTCAAAAAAAAAAATTAAATCTGCCACAGAACCAGTGTGACTTGGCAGACAGATCTTAAAAATAAGCAGTGGACCAAACAGTTGAGTTTAGTAATCAATTTCATAGCCAAGCCCCAAAAAAATAAAAAATAAAAAAATAGTCAACAGAAATATCTTGGTTTCATGCTTTCTCTGACTTATGAAAAATTAAATGACCTATTGGTAAATATCTTAGATTCATTTACAAAAGGTTTCTAATCTTTCATTAATTAAAATGCAGTATCTATAAAACTCCATTTTATTGTGATTTTTAAAACACTGTTACATGTCATTTTGATGGCATCAGGAAACAATGAAACATTTATTAAGATGCCCCACACTTTATATTTCTTAAAAAGTCAGATAAAGAAAGTGCATACAAAATAAGTTAATATGTTATGAAGCCAACAAAAGAGCACAGAAGCAAGCGAGTGAAAGATTTAAAACAGCTTTGGTTTGGAACTGCAATCCCTAGGTGGTCTAATTCGAGCAGAACATTGCCGCAAGGCACAGGACCCCGGCATTGTTAGAAACAACTCAAGTCATCTGCCATTTTGTCAGATGGAGGAGCTTCCCTACCTCGTAGATGAAGCTCATCACTGCCTTGACAACGCTGGGTTCCACATCATTAGTTTCCATTTGATTCTATAGCAACAAAATAAGAGAAAATTAATTATAGTAGATGCTGGATACCAAATAGTGGAATTAAAATCCCAGCATTCTCATTTAATGGCCAAAAAACAAATTACACTATTACAGCAGAACAGCTTTTTTAACCTCCTGTGCTGGTTTCTGCATTTTGCATGAATGTGGAGCTTATGCTCTGAAATAAGCAACTTTATTAAAAATGAATCCTGGAACATTGCTGTGGAGAGTTCAGTCAGCAATTCTGTCCAATATGTGAGCTCTTAGGAAGAAACCACATCTACATTTCTGGGAAAAACTACTTACCTCCTTCTATTTGCTTGGTAAACAAAGTAACCTTTTTACTTCAACATCATCTCCTAGATGGACTCAAGCTGGTGAGACAGACTGGCAAACTCTGGCACCATCAAAAGTTTATACATCTCATTCCAATTCCACTCTAAGGGTGATTAAAACAAGAAAGTATAACAGATCCCATTTTAAATGGAGCTGATCCAAATTGCTGGCTCAGACTAAGGTCAAAATCAGAAAGGACTTGAAAGAGAAAGGCTGTAGGTATATAACATGCCCAAAGAACCTCTTCCAACAGAGAGAGATTCCATAACTATGGAACTGCCAAAGGACAACTCTTTCAAGAAAGTACTTTATGTAAATGACTTCTTGTTTTCATCTCCCACCCTTTGTTCTCTAATAACACTCTACATTAAGAAATTGCCGGGCTTCCCTGGTGGCGCAGTGGTTGAGAATCTGCCTGCTAATGCAGGGGACACGGGTTCGAGCCCTGGTCTGGGAGGATCCCACATGCCGCGGAGCAACTAGGCCCGTGAGCCACAACTACTGAGCCTGCGCGTCTGCAGCCTGTGCTCTGCAACAAGAGAGGCCACGATAGTGAGAGGCCCCGCGCACCGCGATGAAGAGTGGCCCCCGCTTGCCGCAGCTAGAGGAAGCCCTCGCACAGAAACGAAGAACCCAACACAGCCAAATAAATAAATAAATAAATAAATAAATAAATAAATAAATAAAAAGAAATTGCCTTATAAGCTTTATTAGCAATTTGAACACAAGAGTATGCTGAATGGCGAGTAATATACTCAAAAATGCTTTCAAGCCTTCCACTTTCTTTTCTAGTTTTATGTTTAATAGAAAATATAACACTTTCCAAATGACTGAAATCAACAATATTTTCATTGCTCTTGTTACATATTATATATGTATATATTGTTTGGTATGTAGACAGGTAAATAGAAAGATGTGGTTTTCAGATGCTATAATGTAAAGTACTACATGATAGCCTGGGGAAAATATATTCAACTTCTATGTAGTCTCTTTTATTTTGTCATTTCCTATTATCTTTGTACTTCTCTTTTTATTTCTTTCATTTTTTCACGTTTCTGTTATAACCATTTACCTCCCAGATATTTATTGATTTGTATACAACTTATATGGCTATGTTGTATGGTGGGGACAGGTAATGAATCTACTGCTCTATGACTTCCTGAAGAGTTATTTCTATTGAAGATCAATTGTCTAGTATTTCCTTCTCTTTCTTTACCTTCAGCCATTTAATAAAAATATGCTTATTTTCTTTGCTTTGTGTAGTGCAGACAAGGAAAAGCATAAGCATCACTTCATGTATTCCTTGTGATTATTGTATTAATTATTTATTTCATGAATGACCCTAAGATATACGTTTTAACGGAGCCCAAGACATGCATGATCTGACTAATCTCACATAAACACATATTCAAAGCCAGGTATTTTCAGGTTAGCTACAAATGTATTGATATTTATCCTCTTTTTGAGAGAATTTAAATTACCTTAACCAGTTCTTCTTCATTATAATTAATATCAAAAGGATCCTAATAATCACGTGGTACTTCATGGATTGTAAAGTACTTTCCTACACATTAATAGATCTGATTTTCATGAAATTCTGGAAATTGTGTGCACATGTGTGAATGCGTGTGTATGCATTACAGGTGAGGCAACTAAGGCACCATGAGAGAAAAAGACACATCCAAGTCCAGAAATGCAAAGTGATACAGAGCATAGCTGATAAACTAACCTACCTCTCCAGATCTCCAGTTCAAAGTTATTTATGTCAAGATACTTTGAGTTTATTTGTTAACCATTGATGTTAGGAGGCTACAAAATAGTAGAAACAACAAATTTGAAATCACTTGAAATATCACTTTTACCTACCTCTAAAAATATGTGTATGTTAAGTTGTCTACACATAATTCTAAGGGAATAAAAAGAGCTTCAGATAAAATTTAAGGGTATAACTTTAATTGGAAATAACCTAAGAATCTAATAGTAAGGGATTGGCAAATTAGGTAATGTTGTAATTGGTAAGCTGATGATGTACTCTGAAGACATTAAGTGTTATGCTTTTGTATTTGGAAATATGTACAGTTTCATTTGCAATAGAGAAATAAAAATTAAACTATAATTATTCACTAGTCAGGTTGTTCAAGATAAAAAATTTTGATATGCAGAGTATTGGTACATGAAAGAGGTCCACTGCTTTCATATATTTCTAGTAAGAGTAAAATTAGGGACACCTTCTCTGGAGAAAAATTTGTCAGTATCCGCTAAAAGTAATTTGCTTTTAACCCACTAATTCCTTTTCTAGGAATTTATCCTCTTGATCCACTCATATGAACAAAATAACATAGGTTCAAAGTGTGCACTGAAGCACTGTTTGTTATTGCAAAAACCTGGAAACAATCTAAATGCCCAATTGAAAGGGAAGTTGTTAAATAAATGCTAGTATATCATGAAATAAGTACTTCAGAGTTTTCAAATAACATGGAGAATGTTCACTTTGTATTATTTGGTAGAAAAGGCAGATTATAAACAGAATTTTTAATATCAGCCTAATATGTGTCTAAATATATCAAACATTTAATTGCCAACTGTGGTTCTGTAATAGGAAACTTCTCTTCTATATTGAAAATTTTCTAAGGTGAATGTGTAATTACTTTTATAGTTTAAAAGTTTATTTAATTTACATTTAAAAATGACTAAAGAAAGTAGAAGTATAGTCTTTTTAATAAAAATTTTATATATTTAAGGTCTGCAACATGATAATTTGGTGTACATGTACATAGTGAAATGATTACTTACAGTGAAGCTAATTAGCATCTCATCTCCTCATAAAATTACCATTTTTGGTGTGTAATGAGAACACCTGAAATATACTCTCTTTGCAAATTTCTGGCATTAATACAATATTATTAAGTATAATCATCATGCTGTCCATTAGATCTCTAGACTTATTCATCCTACATAACTACAACTATGTACCCTTTGACAAGCACCTCCCCATTGCCTCTACTTCCTCTACCACTAGGAACTACCATTCTACTCTCTGCTTCTATGTACTTGCCTCTTTTAGATTCTACATATAAGTGAGATCCTGAAGTTTTTTTCTTTGTCTCTGACTTATTTAACTTAGCATAATTTTGTATGAAATTTCTGCCAAAAATAATTAACAAGAATTTTTGTATGCATTTTAAAAGTTACCCATAATTTACACTGGAATGCAGAATTCCTCTTTGGGAAAGGCCTGCTGAATGTTTAGGAAAATACTTAATGGGTTAATGAACATTTCCCCCCCTCTCTCCCCCTCCCCCATCAACACTCCTTCTACTTTTCTTTTGTGTAGTAAAAAATGAGGCTTTGAGAAGTGTGGGTGTCCTCTGATAATTCAAGACCTTGGAGTTTCCAAGATTGTAGCCAGTCAGGAGGAGAGGGAGATAAAGATGTGGTATATGAGATAGGCATGGGCCCAAAAATTTAATGATTGATTCATATTTGTGTAAAAAGATATCAAATAAGAAGTCTTTAGACTACTATGCTTCAGATAGTAGTAGGCTTCAGATACTACTTCAAACTACTGTGACCAAGGACTTCAGCAAAATGAAGTCTAATAATAAATTTTAAATACAGTCATTCAAAAAACAATCACTGATTATCTAATATGTGTGAATATTCTACCAGGCCACAATCAGTATATGAAAGTTCCCTATTCTCACAGACTTTATATTCTAGAGGGTTAAGAATAAATCCTATTTAAACAGATAACAAATGTTGGTTGGGACAGTGAAGTAAATGAGCAGGACATCACTAAGGGGAAAGCACTCTTAGATAGAATGGTCCAGGAATGTCTCTCAGAAGAGTGACTATTTGAGATGGGCACTTGAGAATCTTTAGTGACAATCAGTGCAGCATTGTGGGAGAAAAACATTTCAGGTGGGATAACATCACATGCAAAGCCCCTGACACGGGAAAGAATATTTTGGATTATAGAGAATAAAATACCCATGTGTAATGATTTAGGGAGAAAGGAGAGCAAAACGAAATTGGGAAATTAGGAGCCAGATAATATACGACATATATAGTGGACATTTATCGATCTTGGCTACCCAAATTCTATTTTTCCTTTCTAATAGCACCCTGATTATTTTTTTAACATCTTTATTGGATTATAATTGCTTTACAATGCTGTGTTAGTTTCTGCTATATAAGAAAGTGAATCAGCTATACATATACATATATCCTCATATCTCATCCCTCTTGTGTCTCCCTCCTACCCGCCCTATCCCACCCCTCCAGGTGGACACAAAGCATCGAGCTGATCTCCCTGTAGAGAGTATGCGGCTACTTCCCACTATCTATTTTACATTTGGTAGTGTATATATATCCATGCCACTCTCTAACTTCGTCCCAGCTTACACTTCCCCCTCCCCGTGTCCTCAAGTCCATTCTCTACGTCTGTGTCTTTGTTCCAGACCTGCCCCTAGGTTCTTCAGAATCATTTTCTTTTTTTTTTGATTCCATATATATGTGTTAGCATACGGTATTTATTTTTCTCTTTCTGACTTACTTCACTCTGTATGACAGTATCTAGGTGCATGCATCTCACTACAAATAACTAAGTTCCATTTCTTTTTATGGATGAGTAATAATCCATTGTATATATGTGCCACATCTTCTTTATCCATTCATCTGTCGATGGACACTTAGGTTGCTTCCATGTCCTGGCTATTGTAAATAGAGCTGCAATGAACATTGTGGCACATGACTCT
Source organism: Balaenoptera acutorostrata (assembly GCF_949987535.1). Taxonomy (NCBI): domain Eukaryota; kingdom Metazoa; phylum Chordata; class Mammalia; order Artiodactyla; family Balaenopteridae; genus Balaenoptera; species Balaenoptera acutorostrata. The sequence continues at coordinate 64,784,946 of NC_080070.1, forward strand.
TTTTGATTTATGTTTTTTTCTGGGTATATGCCCAGTAGTGGGATTGTGGACTCATATGGTAATTCTATTTTTAGTTTTTGAAGGAACCTTCATACTGTTCTCCATAGTGGCTGTATCAATTTACATTCCCACCAACAGTGCAAGAGAGTTCCCTTTTCTCCACACCCTCTCCAGCATTTATTGTTTGTAGATTTTTTGATGATGGCCATTCTGACTGGTGTGAGGTAATACCTCATTGTAGTTTTGATTTGCATTTCTCTAATCATTAGTGATGTTGAGCATCCTTTCACATGTTTGTTGGCAATCTGTATATCTTTCTTGGAGAAATGTCTATTTATGTATTCTGCCCAATTTTGGATTGGATTGTTTGGTTTTTTGTTTTTTGATACTGAGCTGCATTAGCGGCTCATAAATTTTGGAGATTAATCCTTTGTCAGTTGCTTCGTTTGAAAATATTTTCTCCCATTCTGAGGGTTGTCTTTTCATCTTGTTTATGGTTTCCTTTGCTGTGCAAAAGCTTTGAAGTTTCATTAGGTCCCATTTGTTTATTTTTGTTTTTATTTCCATTTCTCTAGGAGGTGGGTCAAAAAAGATCTTGCTGTGATTTATGTCACAGAGTGTTCTGCCTAAGTTTTCCTCTAACACTTTTATAGTGTCTGGCCTTACATTTAGGTATTTTATCCATTTTGAGTTTATTTTTGTGTATGGTGTTAGGGAGTGTTCTAATTTCATTCTTTTACATGTAGCTGTCCAGCTTTTCTAGCACCACTTATTGAAGAGGCTGTCTTTTCTCCACTGTGTAGTCTTGCCCTCTTTCTCAAAGATAAGTTGACCATATGTGCGTGGGTTTATCTCTGGGCTTTCTATCCTATTCCATTGACCTATATTTCTGTTCTTGTGCCAGTACCATACTGTCTTGATTACTGTAGCTTTGTAGTATAGTCTGAAGTCAGGGAGCCTGTTTCCTCCAGCTCCGTTTTTCTTTCTCAAGATTGCTTTGGCTTTCGGGTCTCTTGTGTTTCCATACAAATTGTGAATTTTTTTGTTCTAGTTCTGTGAAAAATGTCATTGGTAGTTTGATAGGGATTGCATTGAATCTGTAGATTGCTTTGGGTAGTATAGTCATTTTCACAATGTTGGTTCTTCCAATCCAAGGACATGGTATATCTCTCCATCTGTTTGTATCATCTTTAATTTCTTTCATCAGTGCCTTATAGTTTTCTGCATACAAGTCTTTTGTCTCCTTAGGTAGGTTTATTCCTAGGTATGTTATTCTTTTTGTTGCAGTGGTAAATGGGAGTGTTTCCTTAATTTCTCTTTCAGATTTTTCATCCTTAGAGTATAGGAATGCAAGAGATTTCTGTGCATTAATTTTGTATCATGCTACTTTACCAAATTCATTGATTAGCTCTAGTAGTTTTCTGGTAGCATCTTTAGGATTCTCTATGTATAGTATCATGTCATCTGCAAACAGTGACAGCTTTACTTCTTCTTTTCTGATTTGGATTCCTTTTATTTCTTTTTCTTCTCTGAGTGCTGTTGCTAAAACTTCCAAAACTATGTTGACTAATAGTGGTGAGAGTGGGCATCAACCTTGTCTTGTTCCTGATCTTAGTGGAAATGGTTTCAGTTTTTCACCATTGAGAATGATGTTTGCTGTGGGTTTGTCATATATGGCCTTTATTATGTTGAGGTAACTTCCCTCTATGCCTACTTCTGGAGGGTTTTGATCATAAATGGGTGTTGAATTTTGTCGAAAGCTTTTTCTGCATCTATTGAGATGATCATATGATTTTTATCCTTCAGTTTGTTAATATGGTGTAACACATTGATTGATTTGCATATATTGAAGAATCCTTGCATTCCTGGGATAAATGCCATTTGATCATGGTATATGATCATTTTAATGTGCTGTTGGATTCTGTTTCTTAGTATTTTCTTGAGGATTTTTGCATCTCTGTTCATCAGTGATATTGGCCTGTATTTTTCTTTTCTTTGACATCTTTGTCTGGTTTTGATATCAGGGTGATGGTGGCCTCATAGAATGAATTTGGGAGTGTTCCTCCCTCTGCTATATTTTGGAAGAGTTTGAGAAGAATACATGTTAGCTCTTCCCTAAATATTTGGTAGAATTCGCCTGTGAAGCCATCTGTTCCTGGGCTTCTGTTTGTTGGAAGATTTTTAATCACAGTTTCAATTTCAGTGCTTGTGATTGGTCTGTTTATATTTTCTATTTCTTCCTGTTTCCCTCTTGGAAGGTCGTGCTGTTGTAAGAATTTGTCCATTTCTTCCAGGTTGTCCATTTTATTGGCATAGAGTTGCTTGCAGTAATCTCTCCTGATCGTTTGTATTTCTGCAGTGTCAGTGGAAATAGGAGAATTGATTTGAGGCTTCTCTCTTTTTTTCTTGATTTGTCTGGCTAATGGTTTGTCAATTTTGTTTATCTTCTAAAAGAACTAGCTTTTAGTTTTATTGGTCTTTGCTATCACTTCTTTTACTTCCTTTTTTTTATTTCTGACCTGATCTTTCTGATTTCTTTCCTTCTGCTTAGTTTGGGGTTTTCAAATTCTCCTTTCTCTAATAGCTTTAGGTGTAAGGTTAGGTTGTTTATTTGAGATGTTTCTTGTTTCTTGAGGTAGGATTGTATTGCTATAAACTTCCCTCTTATATCTGCTTTTGCTGCATCCCATAGGTTTTGGGTCATCGTGTTTTCATTGTCATTTGTTTCTAGGTATTTTTTGATTTCCTCAGTGATCTCTTGGTTATTTAGTAGCGTAATGTTTAGCCTCCATGTGTTTGTATTCTTTACAGATTTTTTTCCTGTAATTGATATCTAGTCTCATAGCGTTGTGGTTGGAAAAATACTTGATACGATTTCAGTTTTCTTACATTTACCAAGGCTTGATTTGTGACCCAAGATATGATCTATCCTGGAGAATGTTCCATGAGCACTTGAGAAGAAAGTGTGTTCTGTTGTTTTTGGATAGAATGTCTTATAAATATCAATTAAGTCCATCTTGTTTAATGTAACATTTAAAGTTTGTGTTTCCTTATTTATTTTCATTTTGGATGATTTGTCCATTGGTGAAAGTGGGGTGTTAAAGTCCCCTACTATGATTGTGTTACTGTTGACTTCCCCATTTATGGCTGTTAGCATTTGCCTTATGTATTGAGGTGCTCCTATGTTGGGTGCATAAATATTTACAATTGTTATATCTTCTTGGATTGAATCCTTGATCATTATGTAGTGTCCTTCTTTGTCTCTTGTAATGGTCTTTATTTTAGACTCTATTTTGTCTGATATGAGAATTGCTACTCCAGCTTTCTTTTGATTTCTATTTGCATGGAATATCTTTTTCCATCCCCTCACTTTCAGTCTGTATGTGTCCCTAGGTCTGAAGTGGGTCTCTTGTAGACAGCATATAGATGGGTCTTGTTTTTGTATCCATTCAGCAAGCCTGTGTCTTTTGGTTGGAGCATTTAATCCATTCACGTTTAAGGTAATTATCAATATGTATGTTCCTATGACCATTTTCTTAATTGTTTTGGGTTTGTTTTTGTAGGTCCTTTCCTTCTCTTGTGTTTCCCACTTAGAGAAGTTCCTTTAGCATTTGTTGTGGAGCTGGTTTGGTGGTGCTGAATCCTCTTAGCTTTTTCTTGTCTGTAAAGCTTTTGGTTTCTCCATCGAATCTGAATGAGATCCTTGCTGGGTAGAGTAATCTTGGTTGTAGGTTTTTCCCTGTCGTTACTTTAAATATGTCCTACCACTCCCTTCTGGCTTGCAGACTTTCTATTGGAAGATCAGCTGTTAACCTTATGGGGATTCCCTTGCATGTTATTTTTTGTTTTTCCTTTGCTGCTTTTACTATTTTTTCTTTGTATTTAATTTTTGATAGCTTTATTAATATGTGTCTTGGCGTGTTTCTCCTTGGATTTATCCTGTATGGGACGCTCTGTGCTTCCTGGACTTGATTGACTCTTCCTTTCCATATTAGGGAAATTTTCAATTATAATCTCTTCAAATATTTTCTCAGTCACTTTTGTTTTTCTCTTCTTCTTCTGGCAACCCTGTAATACAAATGTTGGTGTGTTTAATGTTGTCCCAGAGGTCTTTGAGACTGTAGTCAATTCTTTTCATTCTTTTTTCTTTATTCTGCTCTGCGGTAGTTATTTCCACTCTTTTATTTTCCAGGTCACTTGTCTGTTTTTCTGCCTCAGTTATTCTGCTATTGATTTCTTCTAGAGAATTTTTAATTTCCTCTAGTGTGTTTTTCATCATTGATTGTTTGCTCTTTAGTTCTTCTAATTCCTTGTTAAACGTTTCTTGTATTTTCTCCATTCTATTTCCGTGATTTTGGATCATCTTTACTATCATTACTATGAATTCTTTTTCAGGTTGACTGCATATTTCCTCTTCATTTGTTTTGTCTTTTGGGTTTTTACCTCGCTCCTTCATCTGCTGTGTATTTCTCTGTCTTCTCATTTGCTTAATTTACTGTGTTTGGGGTCTCCTTTTTGCAGGTTGCAGGTTTGTAATTCCCGTTGTTTTTGGTGTCTGCCCCCAGTGGCTAAGGTGGTTCAGTGGGTTGTGTAGGCTTCTGTGTGGAGGGGACTGGTGCCTGTGTTCTGGTGGATGAGGCTGCATCGTATCTTTCTGGTGGGCAGGACCATGTCCAGTGGTGTGTTTGGGGGTGTCTGTGGCCTTATTATGATTTTAGGCAGCCTCTCTGCTAATGGGTGGTGTTGTGTTCCTGTCTTGCTAGTTGTTTGGCATAGGGTGTCCAGCACTGTAGCTTGCTGGTCATTTAGTGGAGCTTGGTGTTAGCATTGAGATGGAGATCTCTGGGAGAGCTTTCGCCATTTGATATTATGGTGTCTGGTGAACCAATGTCCTGAACCTGGCTCTCCCATCTCAGAGGCACAGGCCTGACACCTGGCTAGAGCACCAAGACCCTGTCAGCCACATGGCTCAGAAGAAAAGGGAGAAAAAGAAAGAAAGAAAAAATATATATAAATAAAATAAAATGAAGTAAATAAAGTTATTAAAGTAAAATATTTTAAAAAATTATTAAGAATTAAAAAATTAAAAATTAAAAAAAAAGAAAAAAGAGAGCACCCAAACCAAAAAACATATCCACCAATGAAAACAAGCACTAAAAACTATACTGAAAAAAAACCCCAAAAAAGGAACAGACAGAATTCTAGGACAAATGGTAGAAACAAAGCTATACAGACAAAATCACACAGAGAAGTATACACATACACACTCACAAAAAGACAAAAAGGAAAAAAAACATATGTGTGTGTGTATATATATATATATATATATATATATATATATATATATATATAAATATAAAAGGAAGAGAGCAACCAAATCAATAAACAAATCTACCAATGATAATAAGCTCTAAATACTAAGCTAAGATAAACATAAAACTGGAAACAAATTAGATGCAGAAAGCAAACCCCAAGTATGCAGTTGCTCCCAAAATCTACCGCCTCAGTTTTTGGATGATTCATTGTCTATTCAAGTGTTCCACACATCCAAGGTACATCAAGTTGATTGTGGAGGTTTAATTCGCTGTTTCTGAGGCTGCTGGGAGAGATTTCCCTTTCTCTTCTTTGTTCTCACTGCTCCTGGGGTTCAGCTTTGGATTTGGCCCCACCCCTGCATGTAAGTCACCTGAGGGTGTCTGTTCCCCACTCCGACAGGACAGGGTTAAAGGAGCGGCTGATTAGGGGGGCTCTCGCTCACTCAGGCCAGGGGGAGGGAGGGGTATGGAATGCGGGACTAGCCTGTGGCAACAGAGGACAGTGTGACGTTCCAACAGCCTGAGGCATGCTGTGCATTCTCCCAGGGAAGTTGTCCCTGGATCACGGGACCCTGGCAGTGATGGGCTGCACAGGCTCCTGAGAGGGGAGGTGAGGATAGTGACCTGTACTTGCACACAGGCTTCTTGGTGGCTGAAGCTGCAGCCTTAGCATATCATGCCCGTCTCTGGTGTCTGTGCTGATAGTCATGGCTCATGCTCATCTCTGGAGCTCGTTTATGTGGTGCTCTGAATCCCCTCTCCTTGTGCACCCCAAAACAATAGTCTCTTGCCTCTTAGGCAGGTCCAGACTTTTTCCCAGTCTCCATCCTGGCTAGCTGTGGTGCACTAGCCCCCTTCAGCCTGTGTTCACGCAGCCAACCCCAGTCTTCTCCCTGGGATCTGACCTCCGAAGCCCGAGCCTCAGCTCCCAGCCCCAACCTGCCCTGGAGGGTGAGCAGACAAGCCTCTCAGGCTGGTGAGTCCTGGTCCACACCGATCCTCTGTGCGGGAATCTCTCCGCTTTGCCCTCTGCACCCCTGATGCTGCACTGTCCTCTGTGGCTCTGAAGCTTCCCTGCCACCCACGCTGCATCTCCACCAGTGAGGGGGTTTCTTCTTTTCCTCCTTCACAGCTCCCCCCAAGAGGTGCAGGTCCCTTCTCTATCCTTTTGTCTCTGTTTTTCCTTTTTTCTTTTGCCCTATCCACGTACGTGGGGAGTTTCTTGCCTTTTGGGAAGTCCGAGGTCTTCTGCCAGTGTTCATTAGGTGTACTGTAGGAGTTGTTCCACATGTAGAGTTATTTTTGATGTATTTGTGAGGGGGAAGGTGATCTCCACGTCTTACCCCCCCCACCATCTTGAAGGCCCCCCACCCCAATCTTCTCTGTGAAAGCTTAGAGGTGATGATAAATCAGGGGTCCACTCTATCAGTGAAAGGTGGGAAACCTTAGGAGACTTTTCATCACCCAGGTACATCAAACATGAGCATATGAACAAAGTTCAAAAAATTAAGGTTTTTTCTCAAAGCATTTTAAGCTCATTTTGGTTGTTTACAGTCATTTCCCTAAATGATAAGGAGTATCAATTTTATTCAAAATGTATTATGAGTCTTCCATTTCTAGGAGAATGGCACTGCAAAACAATTAGTAAGTATGAAGAACAACTACAACACACGTTTTTAGGATTGTAATAAAACAAAGGAAAGATTCTCTAAGAGTCAGAAGGGTTTTAAAAACAAAGTGAAAAAGCACAATTAAATGAAACCAGAGCAATTGTCTGGTGAGCAATAAGTGATCCTGAAAGGTAAGGAAACTTCAGTGCTTAACACCTATGTAAGTGTGGCAATTGTTTCACCATAGTCCCACTACATATTAGGACTCTCATATTAAACACATGTTCTTAGAGTGCCTCAATAATAAACCCAGTATCCAAGGAGAAACAATTACAAATCCTCCCTGAAGAAAAACATTCACAATGCAGACCCTTGATATTTCTACAAGTTCAACTAAATTTGAGCCAAAAAAGAAAAAAAATTAGCAAACACAAAGGGAAAAACAACACAAAGGGGCTTCAGCATGAGAAAATCAGATTAATAGCTAAAAATATTTCAGATTTTGGAAAACACTCAGATGGTACATACAATAATTATGTAGGAAATATTTTAAGAAATAAGTAGAAAAATTTTAAGTGAGTAAGGAACAAGGAACTGTCAGAAATGATCAGGTAGATTTGAAAATAGAACTTATAGATATGTAAACTAAATCATTGAAATAAAATTCTCAGAAGATTAAACAGTAGATCCAACACAACTGTAAAGAGTGTTAGTAAACTGGAAGATAGGGTTGAACACATAATACAGATATACACGAAGACCATAGTTAGATTTTCTGTCAAAGCCACGCTGGCCTTGCAGTCTGTTTACTGATCTTCATCTACCCCCCGTTTCCCTACCTCAACCTCCACCCCTTTATGATGTAAAAAGAATATATTAAAAGTTTTTTTCTATTTTATTTTTAGATGATTATAGATTTCTGAGATTGGAGCTTTCTTCCTATTGCAATAGCTCCTGTTCCCATATTGCAATAGTCCCTTGCCCTTTCTCGCAGTAGTTTTTTTGAATGAAAATCTCTCCTTACGAAGTCCTGATTTGTTTTTTGTTTACACTCGATATTATACCTATATCCCTGATCTTGCCTCTAAGCTTCAGACCTGTATGTCTCCAGCTGTTTACTCCACACAGCTACCTAAATGATTTGGAGGCAACTTGAATTCAACTTGAAAACCCAATCTGATGCTCTTGCCCCTTAAATTTGTTTCTTAGGTAATTTAATAACACTAACTTTCTTCCAGTGATACAAGTTAGAAACCAGGGGATGGTCCTACCAGATGTGCACACTCCTGTCACCCATACATGCAATCTATCCCCAAATTGTATTGATATTTCACTTAAATATAACTTGAATCCTTCTTCATATTAACTGTCACCTTCTGGCTCATGCTACCTTTACCCCTTAATCTGGACTACTTCAGTGGACCCCTCTTAATATTTTCATTTTAATCATTTCATCCCTGGCCTAAAACCCTCTAATGAGTCAGTCACATTGCTCACAGAGTAAAGAATCAGTGTATTAATAAGAACGAGATTTGGCATAATCTGGCTACTATTATTCTTTCCTGTCTCATCTTGTACACCCTCCTTGTCTGACGTCATTTTAGTTGTTTCAAATGGGCACTGCCTACTGACTCAGGGGCTTCACATAAGTTTTTGCCTTTATTGAGAATGTTTGTGTTCTCTTCTTTTCATCTAAGTAATTCCTCCTCAACCATCAGATCTCAGTTCAAGTGTAATTTTCTTAGGGAATTCTTCTTTCATTCCAGACTAGATGAGGTTAACTGTTATGATCTTTGATAGCAAATAAATTATACATTTCTATCATAATTCTTATAATCTTATTTTTAACATATGATTAACATTAAGTCATCCATCTCCAAAAAACCAATATCATCATTAGCTATAACCTCCATGAGAGCAAGGTGTTTGTAATCTACTTTATTTTACTCCTGGTATCTATCACATTGCTTGGAACATAATAGATTTTCAGTGAATGGGTTGGTTAAATGAAGAAAGGAATGAGTAGATAAAATCAAAGGAATAAAGAAAAGTTGCTAAAGTTGGCTATTTAAGAAAAGCAACTCTTTTATAAATGGATAACAGAAAATGAAAAAATGTCCAGTGTAAATTAAAGGATCAGTACCAAGAGAAAATGAAAAACATTCATTTCCTTTATAGCAAAAAATTACTCTTAAAAGTAAATGTATGGAGGGTTTACTACCACAATATACTGAGACAATATTTTATTCATATACAGGGATGTAGTTTGCATTCTTTCAAAATCCTGGAGAAGTATGGTGTCACTGCAATAGTAACTTATTAATGTGGCTGATTACTCTAATGCACTTTTGATATTATTGAAGAGTACCATCATATGTCATTTTTGCCCTTGAGATATAGCTAAATATGTTAATTCCAGGGCATACGCAATACAACATTACTGGAGTTTTATAGCATAAAAACTACAGTTATAGCATAGTATTAAAAATCTGCATAATACAAAGCATCAAAATAAAATTACCTTGAGCATAACATACCAAATATATTTTCAATAGGATGATCTCAGAGAACAGAAACAACTGAAATTAAATATGTATCCATTCGAAAACTCTATTAAAATAATACATTATAAAATTATATTTTCAAGTCTGGAGTTACAAAGTGAGAATGCCTATTATTATAACCGAAGAACATTTAAAAATCCCATGTAGTAATTGGAATTAAAAAATAATGGAATATTCTATGCATCTATCATAATATTTATTTATAAGTGTTCAAATAAATTATTTAACTAAAATATAACCCAATATGAATATCCTTCCATTTTAGATTAACAGGAGCTTTAATTACTAGTAATCTTTAATTTGGAGCATTTATATTGCCCTTGATAAAGAGTTTCATAAAGATCAATCAGAATGATTTTTGTTTTTTACACATTATTTCTGGGTCTGTATTACTTTTGTAAATATTTTTTTTAAATCCTTACATCTTTACTTAGTCTATATTTTTAAGCTTGAAACTCTTGGTGTTAAACCAAATTACAAATTTATTGTAAAAGAATATATTTTTTTAATTTTATTTTTTAAATTAATGTACAGTAATATTGTGGTTTTGTAGCAGGGTTTATAGTGCTATGCAGTTTTTTTTTTTAACATCTTTATTGGAGTATAATTGCTTTACCATGGTGTGTTAGTTTCTGCTTTATAACAAAGTGAATCATCTATACATGTACATATATCTGTAGCCAACCTGAAATGGTTTGATTTCCTTCTTTATCAAATAAAAAGGAACATAATAAAGAATCATTTTAATGCTAGAGGACAAATGCTTGTTCCAGTGTTCTTTTCTTTTCAGTTGCTGTGATTGCAACTAGAGATAGCTATGGGGTTGTTTTAGATAATCCAGTAAAGGTACAAATGGCACTCCAGCACACAATCTGCATGCCATGTGTTTCTTGCTATAACCTCATAGCCTTGTTTTTTCTTAGTTCTCTAAATTCATGTTCCCTCATCTAAGCAGTGATTCTTGAATTGCAAGACCTGCAGTTGAGGTTTGCATCTGTGTTGATGCCTGTGTTGAATTGATGTCTGCGTCAAAGCACAAAATTAATCTTATTCTTCCCTCTTATTGATAGTTTCCTTACACTTAGGTTATACAAGATAAATGATATCTGAGATTTACAAGTGCTTCATTTACTAGTAACTAAATCTGAAAGCTGAGATCAGTGTTCAACGTTTCAGAATGCTGCTTGACTAAAATATTTGAGCCTCTAGGGTTTCAAAAACTGGTTGTAAATCTTGCCAAGAGTGGATTACACTATTTCAGCTCTTAACTGTATTAGTTCTTTGTGGAACATAAAAGTGCAAAGGCAAGCACAATTTTTTAATTAAAAAGTCTACTGGACATTTTCAAACCTTCAAAAAGGTTCATGTCAGCTTTTGTTCTATAAATGTGCAAGCCTATTTTTTTCCCTTTGGTGGCAGCTCTTCCTTTACCTGTAATTCAGCACATAATTTCAGAAGCATCTGGGATCCTGTAAATGTATATGAAGAATCATGTGTGTAAACAGATGTCTATGTGAGTATATTCTGATGCATGGATATTATGGAGAGGTGCTTTTGTTTTTGCTTTTTTTTTTTTTTTGATTTGTCATAAGTTTGTCCTATAAATCATTATGGATAAACAGATATAATTGGAATAGGCATATGAATACCATCAACACTCTTTTCTATACCAAATCTTAAACACAGCATTAATATACCACTATGTCTGATGGGGAGAAAAGGGAGTTTAAATTCATGTAGTCCATGTGTTATCACATAAAGAAATTCCTTTTAATCCAATAGCCAGCTCCGATTTTCATGTTAGGTTGATTTTAGACCGATTTTTCACCTTGTTGGAAGTTCCAATAGTAACTAAAACTGTGTTCAACATTTTCAGTTGTGTGGTTGACTTGTGGAAATCTCTCCACTTTTTTTCCCTGTGCTCAATATTTTTATCATGCAGTGAAAGCCAGTATATCACCAAATAAGTAAAAAACGGAACATTGACAGAACCCCGAAAGGTCCTTCATGCAAAATCCTGATCACTGTATACTCCTACCTTCTCCAAAATGTAGTTGCTATCTTGACTGTTAGGATAATCACTTTCTTGCTTCCCATTATTAGTTATACCATATAAGCATGACTCCCTAAACAGTACAAATCAGTTTTGCCTTTTTGAACATATATATCATGTGCTCTTTATGTCTCATTCACTCATCATTATATTTGTAAGACTTATCAATCCTTGGGTTTGAAACCAGATATAGGCAGTCCCCTAATTTGCTTTCACCACACTGACTCCCATGTTAGTCCTTAGTTTTATGTATACTTACTCGTTGAAGTACAATTTGTATGTAAAATGCACAAAACTAATGTGTTCAGTTTGATAAATCATAAGTTTTTACACGTCTGAGTAACAACCACCCTAAAACAAGATATATACCATTTCTATACCAGAAAATATGCTTGTGTTCTTTACCAGTCAATGCCCTACCTTCAGGAAATTACCACATTTGCACTTCTATGTTCATAGCTTAATTTTGTCAGTTCTTGTACTTAATTTATATAGAAAGAAACAATATGTATTCTTTATGTCTCACTTCTTCGGTTCAACATAATGTTCTTGAGCTTCATCAGTGTTATTTTTTAATTAATTTTTATTGGAGTATAGTTGATTTACAATGTTGTCCCATTTTTGTGGGATGATTTGCCTTTTCCCACTTCATTTTGAAGTGTTTACACAAAGATGCCATTAGTAAATGCTTTTATGGCTTTTTTATTGATTTGTAGGAGTTATTTGTATGCTCTAGATGTGAGTCTTTTGTCAGACATATGTCTAGAGATAATTTTTTACCATTTGTTTTATATATATATATATCTGACAGTATATATCACATATATAATTTCCTAGGTGGTGTCTTTTGATGAACAGAAATGTTTAATTTTGATGAAGTCCAAATTTATTATTATGTTTTAATTGTATGTTTAATGAGTGATTTTTATCTTAGTTCAAAAATTATTTGCCTACTCTACCTGATTTTTTCGATGCTTTATATTAAAGGTTTTATAAACATAGATCTTACATTTTAGTGCTTTGATTTATCACAAATTAATTTTTACAAATAAAATGAAATAGGGGTTAAGATTACTTTTGTTCCATATGGATATCCAGTTTTTCAGCATGTTTTGTTAAAAAGTTTTTCCTTTAATTATAAAATTATCTTGATACATAGAACAAAAATTATTCATTCATATATGGGCTGCTGTATTTCGGCGCAATTCTTAGTTGCATTGATATTCATCTATCTTTATGACAATGTCAATCTCTTTGTATTACTGTAGATTTATAGTAAGTTTAGAAATCAGGTAAATCCTACTTTATCCTTTTCTAAGAGTGTTTTGACTATTTTAGAACCTTCACATTTCCAGATAAATTTTAATCAACTTGAAGTTGGTCAATTTCCAGACAAAATTTCCAACAGACACACATAGAAGCCTGTGGTGTTTAGTTGTTTTTTTTTTTTTTTTTTTTTGGTTTGTTTCTTTGTTTTACTTTTTTTATGTGTTCTTTATTTTTTTAGTTTTTATTGGAGTATAGTTGATTTACAATGTTGTGTTAGTTTCAGGTGTACAGCAGAGTGAATCAGTTATACATATACATATATCTACTCTTTTTTTTCTTTATTCTTTTCCCATATAGGCCATTACAGAGTACTGAGTAGAGTTCCCTGTGCTATACAGCAGGTTCTTATTAGTTATCTATTGTATATATATATCAATAGTAGTTTGTATATGTCAATCCCAACCTCTCAAGTTATTCCCCCCACCCCCATCCACTGGTAACCAAAAGTTTGTTTTCTACATCTGTGACTCCACTTCTGTTTTGTAAATAAATTCATTTGTACCTTTTTTTTTTTTTTTAGATTCCACATATAAGCGATATCATATGATAATTTGTCTTTCTGTGTCTGGCTTACTTCACTCGGTATGACAATTTCTCGGTCCATCCATGTTCCTGATAATGGCATTATTTTGTTCGTTTTTATGGCTGAGTTGATGAACATTTAGGTTGCTTCCAGGTCCGGGCTCTTGTAAATAATGCTGCAATGAACATTGGGGTGCATGTATCTTATTGAATTATGGTTTTCTCCTGGTATATGCCCAGGAGTGGGATTGCTAGGTCATGTCCACTCTCGCCACTATTATTCAACATAGTTTTGGAAGTCCTAGCCTTGGCAATCAGAGAAAAAAAAGGAATCCCAATTGGAAAAGAAGACGTAAAACTGTCATTGTTTGCAGATGACTTGGTACTATACATAGAGAATCCCAAAGACACTACCAGATAACTACTAGAGCTCATCAATGAATTTGGTAAAGTTGCAGGATACAAAACTAATACACAGAAATCTCTTGAATTCCTATACACTGACAATGAAAGACCAGAAAGAGAAATTAAGCAAACAATCCCATTTACCATCACAACAAAAAGAATAAAGTACCTAGGAATAAACCTACCTAAGGAGACAAAAGACCTGTATGCAGAAAACTATAAGACACTTTGAAAGAAATCAAAGATGGTACAGACAGATGGAGAGATATACCGTGTTCTTGAACTGTAAGAATCAACATTGTGAAAATGACTATACTACCCAAAGCAATCTACAGATTCAATGCAATACCTATCAAATTACCATTGGCATTTTTCACAAATTAGAACAAAAAATTAGAACAAAAAATTGTACAACTTGTATGGAGATGCAAAAGACCCCAACTAGCCAAAGCAATCTTGAGAAAGAAAAAAGGAGCTGGAGGAATCAGGCTCCCTGACGTCAGACTATACTACAAAGCTACAGTCATCAAAACAGTATGGTACTGGCACAAAAACAGAAATATAGATCAATGGAACAGGATAGAAAGCCCAGAGATAAAGCCACCACCTATGGTCACCTAATCTCTGACAAAGAAGGCAAGAATTTATAATGGAGAAAAGAGAGTCTCTTCAATAATTGGTGCTGGGAAAACAGACAGCTACATGTAGAAGTATAAAATTAGAACACTCCCTAACACCATACACAAAAATAAACTCAAAATGGATTAAAAACCTAAATGTAAGGGTGGAAACTATAAAACTCTTAGAGGAAAACATAGAGAAACACTCTTTGACATAAATTGCAGCAAGATCTTTTTTGATCCACCTCCTAGAGTAATGAAAATAAAAAGTAACAAACAGGATTTAATTAAACTTAAAAGCTTTTGCACAGCAAAGGAAACCCTCAGAAACAAAACAAAAGACAACCCTCAGAATAGGAGAAAGTAGTCGCAAATGAAGCAACCGACAAGGGATTAATCTCCAAAATATACAAACAGCTCATGCAGCTCAATATCAAAAAAATAAATAACCCAATCAGAAAAATGGGTGGAAGCTCTAAATAGACATTTCTCCAGGGAAGACATAAGATGGCCAAAAAGAACATGAAAGATGCTCAACATCACTAATTATTAGAGAAATGCAAATCAAAACTACAATGAGGTATCACCTCCCACCAGTCAGAATGGCCATCATCAAAAATCTATATACGATAAATGCTGGAGAACGTGTGTAGAAAACAGAACCATCTTATACTGTTGGTGGGGATGTAAACTGATACAGCCATAATGGAGACCAATATGAAGGTTCCTTAAAAAAGTAAAAATAGAACTGCCTGTTGGTATTTTGATTGGAGTTCATTGAGTCAGAAATGAAATCTTTAAGATTCTGGGTCAGTGCACTCAGATATCTTTTTATTTACATTAAAAATTTTTTTTTTCATTGAGGTATAATTGTCATGTAACATTATATTAATTTCAGGTAGGCAACATGATGACTTAACATCTGTATATATTGCAAAATAATCACCACAATAAGTCTAGTTAACATCTGTCACTATTCATAGTTACACATTTTGTTTTTATGATAAGGAGTTTTAAGATCTACTCTCCTAGCAACTTAAAAAATATACTTTAACATATTTTAAATGCTCTATTTTTTTTAATAGTTACCCTAACATAAATATTCTATCAATATATTTTCCTGCTTTTTTGAAATTTACCCATGGCTTTTTAACATAATTATGAAAATAGTATGCTACCTGTTTGTGCTTATAAATATGTATATATTTATAATGCATAGACAACATAGAATATATTACTACTTCCTAGAATTTGAATTTGTGAATTTGTCAGCATAAAAACTAAAATTGAAAGAAGGTCTTCTGGTAAAAAAAAAATATGCTAACTTAATAATTCTAATATTTTTACTTGTAATACTTATTAAATACATAATTTAACACTCTGATATTTTTATATTGAGGAAATAGGAAAAGGGAATTGTGATAGGCTGGAAAATACATAAGAAATTTTAGACAATTTTTAAAAGCACATTATGAATACTTTCTATAACTTTTATTCCATATAGCCTTTTATATATATACATATGGATTGTGCTCACTTGTTTTAATAGCATCATGCTCACATTTTAAAAAAATGGGATAAAATTTTGTTACATTCATTCTTGTAATCTATTTCTGTTTCAAAATATAAAATAGTAATCATTCAAAAGCTTTAATAAAAGACTTTCAAACTAAGTAATATGTATGATGTGCATAGTGTTTATTCCACCTTCCTCTATTAGATGTGAATAATTCATTTTTAGCCTTAAATATGAGCACAGGAAGAGTTTTTGAAATAAATGAAATCAAAATTAGTAATTGGGATCATCACCCTCATAGCTTTTGAAGCTCTAATAATTAGTTGACTGCTGCCACCTGGTTTCATAATTCCAAAGGCAATGACACTGATAACAGTTGCAAATTTTTCACAACTTAAATTAATTAATTACTGAGTCTGATTGACAGAATGAGGAAAGAGTATTGTCTATACTGGCTTTTGTTTCAAGGCAAAAAGCCAGAGATCCTAGGCCTAAACAGGAGAGGAAGTAAAGACAAATGAAGTAAAATGATTTTAATTAGGCTGTGGATGTATTTTGCTTCTAATAAATTCTGTCAAAAAAACCCAACACTCTTTAGTGAAAATGCAAGCAGAGTGAGGAACCTCTACTGATTCTCAGAGATTTAAAAAAAACTATTCAGGATAGTGTCTCTCTCTCTCTCTGTTCCTCATAAGTTCACGTCTATATTGATATAATATCTATCACTATGATATAATATTTACATCTTTTGATTAAACAGGCTGCTTGAAGCAGATTTGGGAGGTAAAAAGTGGTGGAAGTGAGAAGATTAGAAAGAAAAACAAAATTCCCATTTTAAATTTTATGTTTTGAGTAATAATGAGGTATTTTATTCAAACTAATCCTGAAGGGTAGATTATTATTGTTGAAATTTTTATAGAGGCTGTATATTTAATGTTGTCTTGGTGCCTTATGGGTAAGATACTTTTTAAGGGCTTTAATGATTGCCTTAATATCTGATTCCTTTGCAACGAAGCAAACCTTAATTAAGGAAAGATACAGATTCTCTTTCTGATATTTTCTCAAACTCTCAATAATCCCTAGGTCCAGGAGGACATGGCCTTTCCTCAGTGCATGTACACAAAGAAAGAGACATCAAGCTTTCTAGTATCTCTTCTCATAAGGGCATTAAACCCATCAAAAAGGACCCAACTTCATGACCTCAGCTAAACCTAATTATCTCCCAAAGGCTTCATCTCCAAATACCATCACATTATGGTTTAGGGTTTCAACTTATGAATTTTGAGGGACACAATTCAATACATAGCACTATGACTCTATTTCATGAGCATGCATTTATTTTATAATTGAATCACCAACAGTATATATTGAAAATATTATATTTACTAAAATTACTTAGAGGTATGTCTGCGTAGCCAATGAATTACTACTGCTGCCACATTACTACTATAATGTGGCAGTGCAAATAGAACAACCTCTTCCAGTTCTGGCAAAAATCAAATTAATATTTTAGTATCATGGTGGATATTCCATCTCTGCATTAGTGGGTATAAACAAGGGTTCACACCATTCTTAAATGTTTTCTTCATGACAGCCACAACATTTCTCTGATTCTTACTGTCTACTAATTTAGATATATCTAAATTAAACTTTTTATGGCAGCGTATCTCATCAAGATAATTTAGCAGAATTATCCTGAGCTTCTCAGGATACATCTGTCAGGGAGTAAATAATGAAGATGGAGCAGAGAAAGAAGTTGAACTGCATGGCAGATACAACAGAGACCTCAGGAAATTCCTCTAGAGCTTCGGATCTGGAATGTCCTTTCAGAGTTTTCCCAAATTGAGTAAGGGATCTCAGCCTGTGGGGGAGATGCCACATTGACCAGCTGTGGGATGCAAGCTTCCTCTAGGGAGGGAACATAACTTTAAACAAACCATTTCTCTTCATTGGAGGCCAGTTCCTGGAGAGTAATTCAGCTGTGAGTTTTCAGCAACCAACACTTGGCAGTAGGTGGGAGAATGAGTGACTACACTTGCAGGGGGTAATGACTGTTGAACCGAACCACAGCATCCACTACAGATTCCCTCTCAGAGTGCCATCTAAGTTTTCTAATGATGCTGCAATATTGAACCCTGTTTTATATTCCAGCAAGACCAGCTTTTCCTTGGAGAGAAACTGCCTTTTGCTTGGATTGGAAACTATTTTAACAGAGGAAAGTGATCTTAAACCAACTTCTCTTGCTTAGAGACAGAATTTTACTACAAAAAAAAGAGCTCTGTATTTGGAGCTAGAAAACTAGTCTAAGTTCTATTGCTTATTTTTTGACAAGGGTGTTGATCTGCAGATATAATGATTATTATTTGCCAATACTATTGAAGGATAAGGAAATACATTTTTTTAAAATCCAGACCTGATAAGATAAAAGTGTAAGGTAGCTGCCCCTAAGGGTAACCAACCAAGTAAACAAACAAATGAAATACAAATTCAAGAGTTCTCCTATATAACAAAAATAACAAATCCTAAAAACAAATGAACAGAAAGAATCTATTTGGAATAGAAGCAAAATCATACAATATCTAGGGAAAGCTAAAAAGAAATATGTAAGACCTATATGAGGATAACTATAAAATTTTACTGAAAGACATAAAAAAAAACCCTGAATAATGGAAAGGCATCTTATGTTCTTGAACATAGTGTGTTGTAAAGATGCTGAAACTTTGTGAAGCTATATAAATAAACTGAACTTCCTATCTCTTTCACTGCATGACAAGAAAATATCCATTCAGACTTTAATCAAACATGGATATTAAATTTGGGATCACCTTATAGAAAATATAGGTATGCATGCATGTTTGCATGAAGGGAGGGACCACTGGAGAGTTATCCCAAACAGGTATCTGAAACAGAGGTGTAAGGTAAAGCAAGTTCAGTGAGAAATGCCATATATGTGTTTTGAAAAAATGGATACAGAAGATACACAGTGGTTTCAAATGTGTAGTATGAAGAAAACATTGTCAGGAGAGAAAATTATGAATTTTAGACCTGAGTTCCAATTACGCTGTTTCTTACATAAGCAACTCTATGTGATCTACTTCAGTGTGAATAGTTGCAAGGATTTATTTATTTATGTAATCTGGATTAATAATTTTTAGAGCAATGCCAGTATTGACCAGAAGTTAATTTATACCCATTCTCTATAATCCCAATGAAAACTTTATCAAAAATTTTAGAGAAATCAACAGGACAGTTTGCTGAATGACAGTGTCTTTTTTTTTTTTTTTTTTTTGGTTTGCCAGACAATGAGTTAACAGGGCTGTAGCTTTCTTTTCTCCCAGTTGAAAGGGCTTCCCATTGTCTTTCTCTGGGTGTTTTCAGCCTTTGTATCTTGCATGCTACTTGTCTACAATTCTTCTCCTATTTGTCTGACATTCAATTTCAGACAGTTCTTAGCCCTTGCACAAGACCACTCATATGGAGTTATAGAGTAAGGAGAAAGAAGGGCCCCCATTCCTAGAACACAGACACATAGCACATGCAACTACATCCAGGCCCATGTGCCCCTCTGCAGGATGGTAGATGCATGCATGTGTTTGTCTTATGACCCTCTGCTTGTAAACTTTCCTAATAATACCTCCCTTTTCTTTAATAGATTCTTCCTACAGGATGGCAAATCCCTGAATCTCTACAGAGTCTACTGTTAAAAGCAGTAAAGAGAGTTTGATTCCTTCTTGAGGGGTATGACAAATCTTATTTCTAGAACATGAACAAATCCAATCTTGTAAACAAATAGAAGGATGAATAATCTCTCTTATTCTCTAGTCTAGATAGGCACAGGCCAATTAATTCGTGCCCCTAGTGGAAGGTTTATGATGATTATCCTCTATTATGGGAAGACAAGAAGGATTGTTTACTGAATGACCCCCGTGTTTTTCTCCCAACTTTTAGCATCAGCGATTCTTCTCCCCCACCTCCCAATGGGAGGAGCCGCAAGATATCAGTGCTCTTTAAAGTCTCCAGATGCTATTACTACTGTTGCCCAGCCCATGGTATGTGTTCATGACTTCCCTAAATAGCTGACATTCAACATGTGCATAATCACATCACAAAAGAAGCCAATGAAAATGGAGAACAAAAGGCAAGGTTTTTGGCTGGAGCACAGAATCACAGTATTTCCATTTGCATGAAACCTTAAGCATACCTTTCTACAGATGTCCAAAGCATAGGGGACTTAATACTTCATCTTGCTGACCCTCTACTTAAAAGTTTTCCCTAATAAATTGATTTTACCTTAACATGCATGTCATTGTATTGTTTGCCTTCCCTCATAACTATACACTTTATTATTCTAAAATTTATTTTGGAGAATATGTTAGTTCCCTAGAGCTATATAACAAATTACAACAAACGATGGCTTAAAACAAGACAAATTTATTATCTCACAGTTTCTTTAGGTCAGAAATTTGGGATAGCTTATTTTTAGCTTAGCTGGGTCCTCTGCTCAGAGTCTCACAAGGCTAGAATCAAAATGTTGGCTGGGATGCATTATTAGCTGGAGGCTTGCCTGGGGAAGAATTAGCTTCCAAGACCATTCAGGTTGTTGGCAGAATGCATCTCCTCTGTCTGTTTCCTTGCTGACTGCTGGCCAGCTGCCACTTTTAGTTTCTGGACACAGTAAGGTAAGGACACAGTTCCTTATCACCTGGGCCTTTCCCAGGCCCTTTTACAACCCATGACCTTTGCCATATTCTTTTGGGTAAAAGCAGGTCATTGCTTCCACTGTCTCTCAAATGGAGGGAGTTATACAAAGTCATGAGTCATCAGGGATCCATTTAGAGTGTGTCTGCCGCAGAGAATGAATATAAACAAATAACCAATACATTTTTGAGAAAAAAATGAGGAGTAGGTTGTCCTACCAGACATGAAAATATGCCATAAGATTTTATCAATTCATCTACTGTGGCATAGCAGCAGAAGTAGGGGGAAAAAAAAGAATAATGGAATAGAATTGAGAGCTTATAAGCAGATTTACATTTACCTTGATATAAGGAATTTCATTTATGATAGTATTGAAAAAAATCACCATTAAATAAATGATATTAAGGCAATAGAATATTGCATTGGGGAAAACAGTAAGTTAAAGCTTATCTTACAAGTAAATATCTTACTAATATAATAAACAAATGAAATATAATAAAATACATAAGTAAAATGAATAAAATAAAATAGAATAAAGTAAATAATGATTCAAATTAAGAGAGAGATTAATTTGAAAATAAACTTTAGGAATCAAATATGTGGTAGTAGCTTAATATGACCTGACATCAATTGTATGAATATTTCCATGTGGACCTATGACTCATTTTCTGTCTTGATTTTCCATTCTGAGGGTCCACATCTACTCCATTCAGAGGATATTATCCAGAATTCACCAAATTCATTTCATTATATTGTTTGCTAAAGAGATTCTTCTTAATCTAGGTGTTTATTTGTGGACTACTTTATTTCTATCCTTTTTATATCATGCCTTACCTACATTAATTAAAGGTATTTTTTTTTCTGTAACATTTTAAATGTTCCAGACAGTTGTTTGAGTACAAAGTACTAGGAGAAGAAAAACAAACAAACAAACAAACAAACAAAAACACCAGGTGTTTGCTGTAATATTTTTGATACATTGTAGAGTTAGTTCTAGAAGGTATTGGTCAATAGATTGATAATCTCAAGAACTTTTATTCTCTGCTCTTATCACTGATTTTTTATGCGTGCAATTTATACTCAAATAATTATTAAACTCTAATGGAACTATGATGTGACCAAATATAAAGACTGATAGAATAGTTATTTTTTCTTTGAACACGATGGATTTTATTATTCAGTGGGAAATACTTCTAGCATAAGATCAAGGAAATCTCACTGAGCATTTTTGGGAAAAGAAAAGATATCCTATAAACACAAAATTTCTCATTAGTTCCCTGAGTTCATTAAGCACTTACTAGTCCCACTGATCACCATATCCCAGTTAATCTAACATGAGCACATACTCTCCTCTCCCAACTCATCCACATTCACAACTACTTACGCGCTTATACACACCTCTTCACTTACACACAGAATCACATACATACAAGCATACATACATATACATACTCAAAGACTCGTTTTTTAAATGTAGTTGAAAGGGATCAAAGATACACAAAAACTCTGAGGTAAGGATATTCTTTGTAACTAAAAGCTTCGCTGTAAATGGCTCTGTTACTAAAGAAGAAATCATGTTTTTTTAAAGGGCACATAAGCAATGAGGTTCCTACCTTTTATAAAACATACTGGCTTCATCTCTGTGCATCCAATTATCTATTTGTCTTTCAAAGTTCTCAAACTGAAAATAAAGAAAAACAAAGCCACTGAGGATAAAACCTTGCTTATCATCCATGGACTATACAAATTAGACACAAAAGATCATTGCAAAAATATCAGAGCTCTCAGAAGCATTCCATCACAAAAATATTTAGAGATCAGCAATGAATTAAATCAGTCGTCCTCCCTGTCACACTGATGAAGGAATTGTATGCTCTGTTTTCATGACAAACACATCATTAGTGTACATACATTTAAACTGATTATTTAATTCAGCACAAGGGACATTAGGGTTAGAGTTATATAAAAACTCAAATCACACTTGATGTTTCCCAAATATCATGCTTTGTGTGGCCTAATCAAGATTTCATCAAATGTTTTATTAAGCTCTGTCACAGGAACCCAGCTGAAGCCAGATGATCCCTTATTATTAAGCAAAAGTAAATTGCTTTCATTTTGGTCTGAATTTCAATGAAATGGTTCCTAAAATACTTGGGAAATATAAGAAGGTCACTTGTAATACCACCAAAACGCTGCAGTGCATTCATGTAGCTGGTGAACTGAAAGAAATGATGAAGTGTAAAAATGGGAGTTTAACAAAAATTACCAGAGCTATTATGCATATACAAACATCTGTACATCACGAAAAGGAGAATTATTAGGCAAAGATGTATGAACGCTTACATTTACTACAGTTTTGTATTTATCACATTTCTGATGCGACCACAAAATCAAGGAAATAGCCAATTACCATTAAAAAACTAGTGTATGATTTTTAAGGTAAATTCAACTGTTGTTTATAATATGAAACAGCTTGAAAATTAAACATACCTTCCAATATCAAAATATACCATAGTGATGTCAAACAGACAGTATTTTAACAAAATCACTCTGAACTCTAGAGAATGATCAGAATCAAAGAGAAGTTCTATACCAAGACCAGTAAGTCAGGATCATGTGTAACCAAGTAACCCAGTTTGCCTTGGACAGTTCAATTTTATACCTGGTGTTCTGCTGTTATTACTAATAGTGCTTCCTTTAACTCTCTAAGTATTCTTGTTTAGCTTATAATAAATTATGTGGCCATTTTTTTCTCGATTCTGATTAATACAGAAACACCAGGGCGTGTTCTTTCAACTTACTATGAGAGCAATAGGTCTTCGTTTTTTTGCCTCAAGACTGTTTCCTTCCTTCTTTCCTTCACAGCCCAGAGCAAACAAAAATGTCTTAACATCCCCATAACATTATGCTAGTCCCTTACATAGGTGGAGATTTGCTAATTATACCTGATAAGCAAGAAGTTGCATGTCCCTAGATACTTCTATCAGAAGTGCACATGCCATATGGTAAGATATAAGTGCCCCCACCAAGGCTTTGCACATTGGTGAAATTTCTAAGAGTCAGTAGTTTAGGTCATGTTGCAATATTCGCTCTGAAATGAAATACAAGTTTCTGCACCTTGATTCACTTGCATGAAAAAAGATACACAATGCTTGGTGGACTTCTTTGGATTTTAGAGGCAACATGTGTCACATTTGGGTGTGAATCTCTGATCAATTTATTGAGTAGCATGAAAGCCTTTTTGAGAGAGGCTCAGAGGAAGAAAGGGCTCTTTGGAAGGTTTGTATTGTGGTATAAGCAACCCTGCCATTTGGTCATAATGACACAGTATACCCAGTGTTGCTTACTGCATCTGTAGTAGTCAGTGTGCCTCATGGAACTCCTGGCAAATCTCAGTTAGAGAAACTCTTGGGAAGCACTAGGATTTTGGAGTTAAGTTATTCTTCAATTGAGAAGCAGCTCTAAGCTCACTATTTGATAGAATATAAATGTCTATGAAACACAAAGTAAATATGTGTTCTGATCTCAGTGTCATGAATGGAATGATATTTAAACCACATCACCAAATCTAAAGTGGGTTATGCTCAGGAGAATTCTATCACTAAATGGAAAAGGTATCTATAAAACTGGCCAAAAGCAGATACAGAAAGCAAAAGTAAATCCCATGTCTGAGTTGCTTAGATTACTATTATACACACTAATTTTGCCTTGCTACCTTTCCTACAACCCACCAATGGATCATAAGAAGAAATAAAAATGCATGCCTACTTTGTCTATGGTTCTTCATGATATCCTTACACCAGCTGGAGGAGAAGGCTGCAGCAGGACAGCTTTACTAAGGAGTGTGTCTGAAAGACAGGAGTAAAAGAAACCTCAGTGGACAGAAATATGAACAGCGTATTGACATTAACTTATGGACAGTAGCTAACAAATTGGATAAGGAGTTCAGAAAAAGCAAGATTGGAAGATTATCAACAAAGAGGTCTGGGTAAAACAAATGGCCACAACTGATGGTGAATATAAGTGTATCCTATGTGCACATCCATGAGAGCATCTACTGCAGAAGCATGCTCAATAATCAGATGGGCTAGATGACCCACTGTGGAAAGGTTAGCCTTTTTCCACTGCCAGCCAGTGTTTGATCAATGGGATCATGATCCAAGTTCCATGGCTGCAAGGATAAAAGCTATACATGAGCTCAACAGTTTGGAATTCCCTCATCAAGGCTCACCTTTATGTATCTAATGCTAAGTGCTCAGCCTGCCTTAGTAGAGGACAATGTGGAGCCCTCATATGACACAATTCTCCAGGAGGATTAATCAATCTGATGTCAAATCAGTTACTCTGGATGCTTTCTAACATGGAAGGGGCAGTGATGTTTTGTTTTGGTTTTGGTTTTGGTTTTCTCATGGGAACAGAGACATAATACAAATATGGGTTTACCTTTCTTGTTCATAACACTTGTGTCAAAAATGCCAACCACAGACTCTTAGAATGCCTGACATAACACTATAATATTCCACATGACATTACTTCTGACCAAGAAACTCATTTTACAGCAAAATGAGCATGGCAATAGATTCACTCCCACAGAATTGATTGGTCATATTAAGTATCCCAGGTCTCAGAATCAATTGGCTTTACAGAATCGTGTACTGGAGGCTTATTTACAAGAGACTATTAGGAGCTAACACTTTATGAAGTTGGGGTACTGGTCTATAAGAAATAACATATACTTTAAACCAGTGACCAATATGTGGTAGAATTTCTCCAAGAGCCAGAATTTATATCTGAGAATTGAAGGGATAGAAGTAACAGATATTCTCTCCCTAATACATGTAATAGCTCACTTAGAGAATTCCTTTCTTTCTGTTCCTCTGTCATTGAGTTCAATGGTCTTAGTTCCCAAGGGAGAATGACTCCCTTCAAGGAACAAAGCCATAATTCTGCTAAATTGAAAAATCAGAAGTCCCACTGGTCTTTTAGGTCTTGCTATATCAGTGAGACAGCTGTCATAGAAAGGGGCTAATCTGCCTGTGGTGATTGATCCTGATTACTAAGGAAAAATTGGGTTGACATGACATAATGGATTCATGAGAACCATGTCCAGGGTGTCTCTTAGAACTCATGTGTTCAATAATAAATATTAATTGAAAAATTATCAATATGATAAGGACAGAATCATTAAGTACTCAAATCCTTACAAAATGAAAGTTTCAACACAGCAGATAAAGAACTTTGAGCAAATAAAGTGCTAGTATAAGATAAAGTTACATTGAATGGAGAAGAAAGAAAGAGAAAGAAAGGAAGGGAGGAAGGAAGGAAGGAAGGAAGGGAGGAAGGGGGAGGAAGCGGGGGAGGGAGGGAGGAAGAAGCCTTTTGCCTAGCTACAGAGGTGATGAGTGGTGGTGAGTGAAGCTGCTATGCATATTTTATGTGAGATAATTTTGTCTTCCTGTTGCTGTATAAAGATGATAAGTTATAATTAGGGTTTCAGTTGGGAGTATTGCTGAATTGATATCACCCCTGTTGAAAGGTGGTTGATCTCTGTGGGACTTCTGTGTTGGAAAATGAGAGCATTGTCTTCTGAACAAAAGGTAAGAATGAAGACTGAGTGGCAAAAAGAGTATACTTTTCTGGGTATTCTTTTTTTATGGCTACCTCCATCATTTTTTACCTTTCCCTATTTTTCTCTGAGACCCTGGAAACTGACCTCTTTGGATTGCATCACCCAGGTTAGACTTAGCTAATGGGAGGCATCAAAAGGAGAGTGAAAGCTGAGACAAAAAAGAATGCTATTTCTTGTCTGCTCCTGACTTCCCCCTCAACCCCAGCTATGTGAGTTAGGTCCTCCCACTACTAACTCCTGTTATGTGACCCCTCCTCTAGATGGTTCCAATTCTCATTGGGTTATATTTCTATTCCCCCCAGCTTATTCTTTCAACTGTATGGGTAACAAGAGCTTTTACCGTCCTTCATGTATTTGCTTAACCTTGGTCATACTCTTATAAGCAACCCCCTTTAGAAAGTTTCTTCATCTTAACTATTAGGAGTGAATTCTGTTTCCTACACTCAACTGACACTGATCCAGATGAATTCTCAATTTATTTTACACAAGAACCGGTAACTATTTTCTTTTAATTTCCACGGATCTAGCACCATGCCTGGCCTATTGAAAAACAACTGTATTAATGTTGAATGAGTAGATGAATGAATGAATGACTTTATTAGGATTGTGTAAGATAACTGAGAGACTTCCTCTTGCTTTCATACCAAGAGCATGCACACGACGATATGCTGCTTCAAGGGATTTTCAAATTTCCTCATGGGAATATCCCCCTGACCATAAGGGAAAACCAGATAATTGGTAATTAGACATCACAAATCCCTAAGTGATTTCTACTGATGATGGTCAAAGTAAATGAATTATTGAGCTATTTGATGGTTTGAGAAACATGAGACAGGGAATGATCAGGGTATTTTAAGTACTTTCTATTAATGTAGCTATCTCATTCAATATGTGAGGAATATAATATATGTATCAAGGTCATTTTACAGGTTAAAATTTAATTGAATTGCCCAATATAACACTCCTAGTACCGTAGGACCAAAACTAATATGTAGGTCTTGTTAATTATTCTGTGTCATTCCCTGAGGATTCACTGATGCTATCTGACACTTCAGTAGCCCATTCACCTTATGTTACACTGATTCATTGTATCAAAACAATTGCTATTTTTCAGATTCTTTCCCCTTATAAGTTATTACATAATATTGAATACAGTTCCCTGTGCTATACAGTAGGTCCTTTTTGGTTATCTATTTTATACATAGTAGTGTGTATATGTTAATCCCAGCCTCCTAATTTATCCCTCCCTCCACCCCTCTTTCCCCTTTGGCAGCCATAACTTTGTTTTCTGTGTCTGTGAGTCTCTTTCTGTTTTGGAAATAAGTTCGTTTGTGTCTTTTTTTTCTTTTAGATTCCACATATAAGCGATACCATATGATATTTGTCTTTGTCTATGTATAACTGAAATTGCTGTGCTGTACACCTGAAACTTACACAGTATTGTAAATCAACTTTACTTCAATTAAAATAAATAAAAATAAAACAATTGCTATATAATGATATTTATAGGTAAGTGAAAAAATGCATACAGATTTCTCATTTAGGTATGACAAAAGTATGGAAAAGATAAATTGAATGTAAATTAAACATGCATTGGAAAGTAATGATGAGAACACCAATCAGGCCAGGCATATATCTTTGAATTACTGTCTATCCTACAACTTTATTCTATGGGATCCTGAAAGTCATAGCATGTGTGATTGTTTAATTATGAGCATCTCAAGGTGAAGTAATATTACTCCATTTTATAATAGTGCCAGATAAAGGTTATAGATGTTTTATGATGAGATATTTTAGGAAATATTCTAATAGACATGCTGGTAAGGAGTATGATAGTATGTTGCTTTCAACAAGGAGAAATCAACTGAGCCCATTATTTTAAAAATGGTGAAGAAACTTTGGACTTCTGACTCATCTAATGGTGACATAAACCATTAGTCATAGCTGATCACTGTCACTGGTCTGTCATCTGGTTTTATCATCAAAGTTATAGTTATATAACATAATTGCATAATAACATAGTTATAGATCATAATTGCATAAGTAATTTAAAATTTTAATTATTTGTATAAAAATTTAGGAAACTTAAAAGATTTTTTAAATGGTAGTGTCTAATTTAAAATATAACAATATACTTCATTGTGATTAAATTTCTTTTCCAGTTTTCCTGATTATCTCCATTCTGATACCATTAAAGCGATGGAATTGTTCAGTCTCATGAAATTGTCCAGTCTCATGAAATTGTCTTCCTGAGACACTGTTAAGCATAATGCTTTGCCTGCAATTTTTTCAATATTTAGCACATTATGTTCAGTTATGTATATATAATTAATTATTTTTATATGGCAGTTACACATTCATTCATATAGTGAGCTTCATCAAAAATAGGAAATAAAACTATGGTATCAGAGTAATTACTAGTACCACTCCACTGGAATTGACATTATGCAAAGGATTTGTGCCCAACATTAAAAAAAAAAAAAAAAACACACACACGAGGTAGATTGTATATTCTAAATTACATTTAGGACTATGCTTATTTGTTCATTAAAAAAATCTTTATAATCCCATTGTAATTCTTTTCCCTATATTTAAAAGTTTCACTTAAAATAGAAAATATTAGCTATTATATAGCAAGCAAAGGCAGATACATTTTAGTTTTAATAGAAGCACTGTTCAGTATATCACTTTAACATCTCATATTAAAATAAAGAGTTTCTCAATGAACTGTTTGTGTATAGTTTCAGGAATAATTCAACCAATGAAAGGGAAAAAAACCTGACAAAATAAAATTGTAGTTACAAATTATAGAATTACTGCAAATTTTCTAATATCTCAGTCAAATTTTAAAAACTGTCCTGTAAACATCCATATATCTATCACATTTGTTTTAAATGATAAAGCTGCACAGCCCCTTGATTTTGCCCCTTCTTTAACTGATCTTTCTTTAATGATTTCCAGAATCTGATAAATTAGGTCACTGATGGCAATATCTACAGGAGAATGACTACCTTACATTCTTAGTTCTTTTAAGGGTCATCTTTTTATACCTCAAGACCTTTCTTTAGAGTCATCCATTTATTCAACAGGATAATTCTGCCTACCACAGGTGGTGGGATATCATTGTTTATGAATAAGTGCAATTTCCATGGTTATCTTATACCTTCTTCATGTAACACTAAGATAGAAGTTTTCATTACTTAAAGTGGTATTATTTACAAACAATAAGTCACTACGTAGGCAGATTTTCAAATTTTGTTATATTTGTGGTATTTACTTTTTATTTATTAAAAATACCACAGCAAATACTTGAAAATGTAT
This sequence comes from Balaenoptera acutorostrata, assembly GCF_949987535.1. NCBI lineage: Eukaryota > Metazoa > Chordata > Mammalia > Artiodactyla > Balaenopteridae > Balaenoptera > Balaenoptera acutorostrata. The sequence goes on from NC_080070.1 coordinate 64,814,528, forward strand.
TTTAGATATGATTTGATTATGGGTTCCTTTCTCTCTAAAATGGATATTAGTTTGATCTTACAGTATAATTTTCTGAGTATCCTGAATCAAGAACCTATATTCATTTCATAAGGTTTATTAGATCAAATCCAAAAATCTTTAATTTGTTTTGTTCCCTGACTCCTTCTTATTTGTTCAACTTTATCTCTCATTATTTCTTAAGGTAGATTCTTTTCTTCAATTAGGTGATTCTTCTAAAAAGAAAGATTATTCCAGTCTCAGTGAATTTTCTTCTGATTCTTTTACCTAAAATGGCTTGCAATCTCACCTCCAACATTGCAGACTTCACCAGTGAACCTTTCTTGTAGAATCGCCTGTTCAAGGAAATCCTACACGTTAAGTTCTAAAAGTGTCACAGAAATGACTTCTATATACTAATTGCAATAACAGCTGTATTAAGAGCCTCCAGATACAGTATATGGGTTCGTAATACTGCAACTGATTGCCCGCCTCCTCTGGAAAAGGAAGAAAGCTGTGGTATTTACCCACCACTGTTAGGCTGAGCCCAGGTATTTTAACACCCTGGCATGTCTCACCTTCCTTGGTCTGAGCATGTGCCTCTAGAATGGCAAAACCCTCAGGCAAAAAACTGAAGGTGGTTGAGGTAGGATGCCGTCAAGCAAGTGTGCAAACTTGACATGAAGTGGCTCTTTACGTGGTCTACTCTGAGGTACATTTTATGCAGTCTGCTGAAGTCCTCAAGGGAGACTGAGTCAAATTGCTCAAAAACAGCTTTTGAAATCAAGTAAACCAGACTTTCAATGTTGGTTCTAATACTTGTGAGCTGCATTCTGATTGTCATTTATATTAACAGAAATATTTATTGTATTACAGGAAAATTATTGGAACAAAATATAGGGGTAAACCTTGATTTATGATACCTTATTCATGATTTGGCCAGTATGTCAACTGTTAAGAGTCTTCAAACTGGTCCCTGAGACTGTTCTTCCTCTTCTCCATCTGATTTCTCTGGACAGGGATGTAGTAAACTGAAAGCAAACTTGCAGTGCTTTAAGCTGAAATGTGAGCATGATCTGAGCCTTTATAGGAGAAATATGTAGCACAAATTGAATCTCAATCAAGGGAGGGTGTCCAGGTCTCTTCCTAGCTTAACTGCTGCTAAAGTGACCTTCAGTGAGCTAGTCAACCTTTTTATTCATTAGCTTCTCCCTTGTCAAAGTAAGCAGCTAAGAATATATGACTACCAGTCATGCATGACCACAGTGAAGAGAAATGGCAAAATTTGAACCCTAAGATGTGGAGATTTGCTGTGGAAATATTCCATGTATGTAGAAATTTTTTAAAAATTGTCTACAATGTTTTCTTTGTGATTGTGCTTCAGTGGGTGATACTTAGGTATTTTGTCAGTTTTGGATTGTTGCTTATTTTAGTCTTGTGAAAGACTGTTTCACAAAATAGATTAGATTTTATGATATCTTTCCACTTAAAGGAAGCAGATAGTTACATGGCTGGTTTCACCTAATGGAGAGATTTATTGTCATGCTGAAGTGAAAATGTGATAAATGTATTTCCCAATTCAACCTTTTCCCAGTCTGCATATTTCACATTTCAATCACACTCAAATGACTGCCAGGTGATGATTTTATTCACTTGAATTACATCAAAAATGGAAGAAATATAAATATTAAGAAGATCAAACTAGAAGTAAAATAGAACATTAATTCTGGGAACCAACTACTTGACTTTTACACTATTACTTTGAAACTAAAACAAAAAACAATACAAGAAACTGTCAGTTCTTTTAGAGATGAAGTCTAACATGTATCATCTCTAAATGAGTAAGGAAAAGTTAACACAAATTTAGAAAGTAAGGAGAGCAATTACATAGGTTCAAATATCATGATATAACTGTATTACTACTTTACTATTTTAATTTTTTTTCTTCCTTACCTGATCTACTGTTCATTGAGTCAATGATTAGCATTGTTCAAAACTTAGGTTAGTGATTCTCTATGCAAAGTTTATTCTTCTGGTGGGGGGTCTGGACAAGAATTAAGATAATATCTATTAGATACACAAGGAGGGATGAAGTTTGTACACCTCCTGGAGAAAAGAGGAAGAGTCCATGTATGAAATTATTAATTAACATGTATTAAAAATCAATAATACTACAGAATAATAAAGAAAAATGAGTTAGGAAACTAGGGACTTGGGTAATTGCCTGATACCTGTTAATAGGTGGTTCCCTCGTGTTACTTCCTTATCCTAAAAATAAGGTTTGGAATTAGATGGTCTATAAGGTTCCTTCTAGCCTAACATTCCATGATTCTTCTATATTGTTATTCATTTGCTGTAGCAAATTCATGAACATACTCCTGGTACTTTAGCTTTGAGAAGAGTCTGCCAATTTGTCTGGATTTATGGAGAGGATAGAACTAGTGAAAATTGTTTCCTTTTGTGGGCATCTCGAGGTCTGACTATTTAAATTTTATACGTAAGGTACATTTTTGCTCTCTTCACAGGGAAGGTAGATATTCACAAAGACATTGTCTCCTGGGATTTTACCATGTTACTGCTCACTGTTTTAAATCCTCAAAAAACTTAGAAAAAGCCTTCAACGTGAAACCTTGTGGCCAAAGGGGATCACTTTCAAACATATCTAACAATTTGTAGCTCCTGTCCTGAGAAGATCTCTTCCTTTTAGTCAACTGCTTATTAACACTTTCCCAGTAGATCTATTTCAGTGTTTGCTTTTAGAAAAAAAAGTCTAGCCTATACTATGTATAAAATTAATTGTTAACACAAATATTTCAAAAATTTTAAATAACAAGAAAGATTTTCTTTTTTTAAACTTGCTTGTTAATACATTAATTAATTCATCAAGTAATTGTGTAATTCTCAAATTTACTTCAATGTAAACACTGAAATAAGTGAAATTTGATTTAGTAATACCCTGGCTATTAAACTTTTAAGTCTCTTAACAATCAAGATTCAAAACTAATCCAATGAGATTAATAAAAGCGTAGCATTTTATGATGCTCCACCTAAAATCAACAGTGAAATCACCTGTGCGAATAAAGTACTATAGAATTTAAAGAATCTTTCATTCATTAAAAAAAGAAAAAATATACATAGATCTAAAATAAAGTAAAAAAACAATCAACAGTTACAACATCTTGTGATTTTCATTTTCAATAAAACAATGAGGCCAACTAAATTTTGTCTGGATATGTTTAAAAAAGAGATGACCATACTTGTTTACAGAGTAAGAAAAAGAAATGAATCAAAAGGTATTGATAAAGTACAGTGTACTTGTAAAAGTTGGCACAAAAATGAGCATCAGATTATGTTTTTGAAACCTAAAATGAATAAGGACAATGTAAACTAAGAATCAGCTAGTTGGAACAAAGTACGTAACAAAACATACAGCATTGATTCTTCGTCCCGCTCTTATTTTATTAATTTCAGTATAAACTCTGAAGAATTCTGAGATATGTACATACTGAAAAATGCCAGTTTAACAAAGTTGCTGAGGAGTTTTCAGCCACTTTGTAAGCAAGTCCCTATGTCCCTCCTCAGTTTAATATTTATTTATCATTTATACAGCTGGACACTTTGGTCCACTAACACACAAGCATAATCAACCAAAAAAAGCCCAAATCAAAACAATCCAACAAAACAAACAAGCAAACAAATAAAAACAAGGTCTTCCTAACATAACTTGAAAACTTATGCATATACTCCAATAAAAATTAATTTAAAAAAAACTAACTATTAAGTATGTTCATGTAAAGGTGCAGAAATCCAGAAATTTTAAATTAAAAGATAAAGGGATACAATTTCATATTTTACCTCAGGACTAACAAAACAAATGAGGAAACAACTTTTAAGAAAACTGAATTTAATTACTCCGTTTAAAATCCAAGATTACCCAGAAGGAGGTGTTAAGAATTTTACAACTTAAAAATGCTTTCATTTATGTAATGGTTCCTTATATAAAAGGGGTCCCTATACAAAAGTCTCATTCTAAACTTAATAAACTAAACAATCAAAGATTGTTTTGAAACTATCATTTGTGATTGAAAGATTATAAAGAGTCTGTTAAATTGTTTAAATATTCCTTGATAAAGGCATACATTAGTTACATGGGGACAGACTATATAACCTAGAGCAAAGAAGAAGAAAAAAGAAGTGAGAAGATTTACCTTTCTCCTCAACTTCTAGGCAGCACTGCAGAATGGAACAAAAGGAAATGGATGCTATTTTCCTAGGTTCCTGGATTAAATGATGCTTTTGTAAACCATAATTTGACCCTTATGTTTTATAACTAAGAAGAACAACAAAAGGAAAGAGGACTAAAAGACTTCCTCAGTCCTCAGTATCCCCAGGAGTCAACAAAGATTGCTCAACTAACATAAATAAATGAAAAAAGAAAAGTTTTTGTGAGGGTCAGTACTGTTTTTGACTATACACAAGTTCTGAATTATGCTAAATTATTTTGTTAACTAGCATTATCACTTATTTATATTTACTATTAAGTAAAGCAATCCCATCAGCATTGTTTAAATCTAGTTATTCCCAATGCATTTAGAAAACTTCACTGTTTGCAGTAACATGACTCTCCAATTCCAGTTGTCCAGACTGTTTGCTACAATGTCCATCTGACTAGTATTAAAGACAATTATAATAAAAATTGTGGTAACTTACAGTTATTGAAAGCTTTGGTGAATGGCTCGCATTGTGAATTTTTCATTCATTGTTGGAGAGGGTGCATTATAACCAGAACACCTGGGGCTTTAGCACAATACTGCTGGAAATATAAAATGGTACAAACCACTCTGGAAAAACAGTTTCTTAAAAGGTTAAACATATACTTATGACATAGCCTAGCAATTCAACTCTTGTTATTTACCTAGAGAAATGAAAATGTATGTTCGTAGAAGTACTTGAACATGAATTTTCGTAGTAGTTTTATTTGTAATATCCCCAAACTTGAAACAACTTAGATGGCTATCAAGAGATGAATACACACAAAGGAATAGGGCTGAACAGCAAAAAAGCAACAAAATGGATATACAAGCAACAAAATGGATGAATCTCAGAAACATCATGCTGAGCAAAAGCTGCCAAGCACAAAAGAGTAAATATTCTATGATTCCATTAATTTCAAACTGTAGAATAGGAAAAAATAATCAATAGTAAAAGAAGCTGATTTGTGGTTGTCTGGGGCCAGTGATCTTGGGAAGGATTTACTGCAAAAGCCCAGCTGTGAACTCTTTGAGATTGATGACCACATTCTATATCTGTACTTGCTCAAGGTTGCACAGGTATATACATTTGCTGAAGCTCTTGGAAGAGTTCTCCACTTAAAATAAATACTTGTTTTATGTAAAAATACAATAAAGTACATTTTTTTAAAAAATGGACTTAAACATCTTAATGGAATTTTCTTTTTTTTAAAGAGGGAACCTGTGACTATTTTAATGCAAGGTAATCATTAAAACTAATTATTTTGAGATTTGTAGCTCACACTAACTGTAATCACATATTATTCATTGTCTCTACAAAGGAAAAAAATACAGAAAATACAACCATAAATGGTATGTTCCTCAGCATTTTAATGTTCAGAATAACTGACAGATCTACAAAGTAAACATGGAGTATATCTTAACATCTTTGACAGAATATTTAATTTAGTTAGAATTAATACAGAAATTATTACAGATAACAGAGGGAAAAAACCCACAAAATTCCATAAAATAGTGTTACAAACCTTCTTTGGTCAGTTAACAATTTTTACTATGTCCATGTAATTCTGTAATCATAAAGCCATACATGCTCTTCTACTTCATTGAAGATATTTTGACACCTGAAACTAACACAACATTGTAAATCCACTATCCTCAAAAAAATTTTTTTTAATTATTTTGATTCAGAAATGTCATCAGTGTACATATCTTAGAATTTGTTTCATAATGCCAAAAATTTAGTCAACAATAATTATTAGAGTAAATATTATGTTCCCACCCTATACACAGCCTCACCTTAATTCAAAATATGAATTTAAAAAGTGCACGGTTTACCTAATGTCAATGCTTTCCTACACCGTATTTCTGACTTTTCAAGAAAAAGTACATATCAGAATCAGTGCAAAACTTTTAAAATCAGTACATTTCTCTTGAGGGACACACCCTTAAACCCAACTACCCTGGGTTCCAGCAGTAAAAGCCCTACATTTCACAAGTTCAGATTGCAAGACTGCTAAACAAACTCACTTAAAAAGAATATTATCATTAGTCAATGAGTGTACTAAAACACACACACACACACACACACACACACACACACACAAAGACTGCTTAAAAAAACATAATTGGACTACCACATTTGTCACATTTTAACAGCTGAAATTAGGATATGTCTTATAAGTGATGTTATAGTCACAACTAGGTGGTAGTAATGACAAGGAAGCATAGAGAAAACAAGGTGAACCTAAAGTACAGTACAAGTGACTAAATTAGTTAATGAAAATATATATAGATATGAATATTTTCATTTATATATTCATATATATGGGATATAATGTAAGAAATTTTAAGGTGTAAAAGAAATAAAAAGGATAAATACATAATGTTTAAAAGTTCAATTTCTTCAAGAAATTATAATGATTCTAAATAGATATACACCAAAAAATATGAAAATTTGTAAATCAAAATTATCATATTTATAAAGCAAAGCAGAGAAATCAACTATGGGAGAAGTTAGACATAACTTCTACAATTATTACCTGTTAAAGAAAACATCAGGAAGGATATAGATTTGAACAGGGAAATTAGCAAGCTTGATATAGGTGTCTTATATAGAACATTGCATCAACAATGATAGAATTCAGGTTCTCCTCAAGTACACATGTAACATTTATAAAATTTTATATCATAAGATCTGTATTATATAGTCCATATTTTCTGAGTATAAATAAATTGGAAAAAATAAAAGATACCAAGAAAAATCCCTATAAATTTGAAACTTTAAACAGTAAACATGTAAATAACTCATAAGTAAAATAGTGAAAAGATAAAAATCATAGTAGAAATTTTAAAATAAGCTAAAAGTAAATAAAAATACATATCAAATTATTGGAAATTCAGTTAAATTAGAACTTTGAAAAGTATAGTCTTAAATGTTAATATTTGGAAAGGAAAAAAATAACAACTATTGAGCTACATTTGCAACATGAGTAATTAGAGAGAGAAAAATAAGATAAACCTTGAGAACCAGGAAAAAGCAATATGATTTTAAAAAAAGAACAGAAATTAATGACTTGTAAAATCTAGTACTTGACATAGTCTGTTTTGTCATTTTCACCATTCTGCAATTCTGTTGGTATACACATCTATCATATCATGGGTTTAATGTGTTTATTATTGATGCTAATTAATTATGCTGACACCTTTTTATATATTAATTAACCATGACTTCTTTAGTAAAATTCCTGTTAAGTCATATCCACCCCACTCCATGCATCTTTTATAAATTGGATTGTCTTTTTCTTATTAATTCATAGTATTCTTTATGTATTATGGATAAGTGCCTATATATGTCAGTATACATATCACATTTAGTTTTCATTTCATTCTCTTAATTTTATTGAACACAAAATTTTAATTTTATTGCAGTCTTATGTATCAATATTGTACTTTTATGGTTAGTAAGTTTTGAGACCTATTAAAACATGTTTTGCCTACTCTAAGGTCATAAAGATATTCTCCTTGTTATCTTCTATGAGCTTTCTTGCTTTACCATTCACACTCAAATTTACAGTCTATCTGGAATTGATTTTTATGTATGGTTTGTAAATAACTACTTTTTTCTACTTGGATATTGAATTTTTGCATTACCATTTATTTAAATGGTCATCCACTTCATTCTAATTTGCAGTAGCAATTTTCTTAAGAATCAGGTGACCATAGAAGTAGTGATCTCTTTATGGAGTCTTTATCCTGTTCCCATTTCTATCTGCTTCTTCTCATGCCAATAACATATTGTCCAAAAACAATTTGGTAGTAGACCTTGGTATCTGATAGTGTATGTAAGTTTTTCTTATGCAAGATATTCCATGTGATATTTGCTTCTTTTCCTTCCATATGCATTTTTAAATAAATTTATCAACTTCTACAAATAGGGTTATGATATTGACAAGAATCCAATTTATACTCTAAATCAACATTGACATATTGGCATCTTTATATTATTTAGTCTCCTAGCTCATGAATAAAGTGTATTCAGTCGTTTATTTAGGCCTCTTTAAATTTTTCTCAATAATGTTTCTAAGGATTTCTATTTAGAAGTCATATATTTTCATTTGTTTTGTTGACAGTTTTTGTTGTTATAAAACATGTCTAATATGTGGAATTCATAGGAATATATTTCACTTTTATATATTGTGTATCTACTGACCTCATTACTTGCCTTATTATTTATGAAAGCTGTCTATACATTCTTTACGAATTTCTTTCTACAGTCGTTTTGCATGCAAATAATGGCAGTTTTATCTCTAACTTTAAATACTTATACCTTTTAATACTTTATTGTACAGTCTAGGCTATGCAGTAACCAACAAAATTGGTGATATAGGACATTTTAGTATCCTTTCTGATAATAGGGAAAATATTTTTAATAGTTCAAAAGTAAACATTATATTTTATAGAGAAATGTTGTAGACACCCATTATCAAATCAAGAAAGAACCATTATCTTCATACTGTGTTGTGGACTTTTATAATAAATGTGCATTGAATTTCATCAAATGCTTTTTCATAACCATTAAAATAATCATATTTATCTTCTTTTTTTAAATATCTCTATTGGAGTATAATTGCTTTACAATGGTGTGTTAGTTTCTGCTGTATAACAAAGTGAATCAGCTATACATATACATATATCCCAATATCTCCTCACTCTTAAATTTCCCTCCCACCCTCCCTATCCCACCCCTCTAGGTAGTCACAAAGCACTGAGCTGATCTCCCTGTGCTATGTGGCTCCTTCCAACTAGCTATCTATTTTACATTTGGTAGTGTATATATGTCCATGCCACACTCTCACTTCATCCCAGCTTACCCTTCACCTTCCCCGTGTCCTCAAGTCTATTCTCTACATCTGCATCTTTCTTCCTGTCTTGCCCCTAGGTTCTTCAGAACCAGTTTTTGGATTTTTTTAGATTCCATATATACGTGTTAGCATACAGTATTTGTTTTTCTCTTTCTGACGTACTTCACTCTGCATGACAGACTGTAGGTCCAGCCAACTCACTACAAATAACTCAATTTCGTTTCTTTTTATGGCTGAGTAATATTCCATTGTATATATGTGCCATATCTTCTTTATCCATTCATCTGCCAATGGACACTTAGGTTGGTTCCATGTCCTGACTATTGTAAACAGAGCTTCAATGAACATTGTGGTACATGATTCTTTCTGAATTATGGTTTTCTCAGGGTATATGCCCAGTAGTGGGATTGCTGGGTCATATGGTAGTTCTATTTTTAGTTTTTTAAGGAACCTCCATACTGTTCCATAGTGGCTGTATCAATTTACATTCCCCCAACAGGGCAAGAGGGTTCCCTTTTCTCCACACCCTCTCCAGCATTTATTGTTAGTAGATATTTTGATGATGGCCATTCTGACTGGTGTGAGGTGATACATCATTATAGATTTGATTTGCATTTCTCTAATGATTATTGATGTTGAGCATCCTTTCATGTGTTTGTTGGCAATCTGTATATCTTCTTTGGAGAAATGTCTGTTTAGATCTTCTGCTCACTTTTGGATTGGTTTTTTTTTTTTTTTTATTGAGCACCATGAGCTGCTTGTATATTTTGGAGATTAATCCTTTTTCACTTTCTTCATTTGCAAATATTTTCTCCCATTGTGGGGGTTGTCTTTTCATCTTGTTTGAGGTTTCCTTTGCTGTGCAAAATCTTTTAAGTTTCATTAACTCCGATTGTTTTTGTTTGTTTTTTTTTTTGATTTCCATTTCTCTAGGAGTGGATCAAAAAGGATCTTGCTGTGATTTATGTCATAGAGTGTTCTGCCTATGTTTTCCTCTAAGAGTTTTATAGTGTCGGACCTTACATTTAGGTATTTAATCCATTTTCAGTTTATTTTTGTGTATGGTGTTAGGGAGTGTTCTAATTTCATTCTTTCACATCTAGCTGTCCAGTTTTCCCAGCACCACTTATTGAAGAGGCTGTCTTTTCTCCATTGTATATTCTTGTCTCCTTTATCAAAGATAAGATGACCATATGTGCGTGGGTTTATCTCTGGGCTTTCTATCCTGATCCATTGATCTATATTTCTGTTTTTGTGCCAGTACCATACTGTTTTGATGACTGTAGCTTTGTAGTATAGTCTGAAGTCAGGAAGCCTGATTCCTCCAGCTCCGTTTTTCTTTCTCAAGATTGCCTTAGCTCTTCGGTGTCTTTCGTGTTTCCATACAAATTGTAAAATTTCTTGTTCTAGTTCTGTGAAAATTGCCATTGGTAGTTTATTAGGGATTGGATTGAATCCATAGATTGCTTTAGGTAGTGTAGTCATTTTCAAAATGTTGATTCTTCCAATCCAAGGACATGGTATATCTCTCCATCTGTTTGTATCATCTTTAATTTCTTTCATCAGTGTCTTATAGTTTTCTGCATACAGGTCTTTTGTCTCCTTAGGTAGGTTTATTCCTAGGCATGTTATTCTTTTTCTTGCAGTGGTAAATGGGAGTGTTTCCTTAATTTCTCCTTCAGATTTGTCATCATTAGTGTATAGGATTGCAAGAGATTTCTGTGCATTAATTTTGTATCCTGCTACTTTACCCAATTCACTGATTAGCTCTAGTAGTTTTCTGGTAGCATCTTTAGGATTCTCTGTGTATAGTATCATATCATCTGCAAACAGTGACAATTTTAGTTCTGCTCTTCCGATTTGGATTCCTTTTATTTCTTTTTCTTCTCTGATTGCTGTGGCTAAAACTTCCAAAACTATGTTGAATCATAGTGGTGAGAGTGGACAACCTTATCTTCTTCCTGAACTTAGAGGAAATGGTTTCAGTTTTTCACCATTGAGAATGATATTAGCTGTGGGTTTGTCATATATGGCCTTTATTATGTTCAGGTAAGTTCCCTCTATGTGTATTTTCTGAAGTGTTTTTATCATAAATGGGTGTTAAATTTTTTCAATAGCTTTTCTGCATCTATTGAGGTGATCATATTGTTTTTCTCCTTCATTTTGTTAATATGGTTTATGACATTGATTTGCGTATATTGAAGAATCCTTGCATTCCTGGGATAAACCCCATTTGATCACGGTGTATGGTCCTTTGAATGTGCTGCTGGATTCTGTTTGCTAGTATTTTGTTGAGGATTTTTGCATCTCTGTTCATCAGTGATATTGGCCTGTAGTTTTCTTTCTTTGTGACATCTTTGTCTGGTTTTGGTATCAGGGTGATGGTGGCCTCATAGAATGAGTTTGGAAGTGTTCCTCCCTCTGCTATATTATGGAAAAGTTTGAGAAGGATAGGTGTTAACTCTTCTCTAAAAGTTTGATAGAATTCACCTGTGACGCCATCTGGTCCTGGGCTTTTGTTTGTTAGAAGATTTTTAATCACAGTTTCAGTTTCAGTGCTTGTGATTGTTCTGTTTATATTTTCTATTTCTTTCTGGTTCAGTTTCAGAAGGTTGTGCTTTTCTAAGAATTTATCCATTTCTTCCAGGTTGTCCATTTTATTGGCATATAGTTGCTTGTAGTAATCTCTCATGATCCTTTGCATTTCTGCAGTGTCTGTTACTTCTCCCTTTTCATTTCTAATTCTATTGATTTGAGTCTTCTCCCTTTTTTTCTTGATTTGTCTGGCTAATGGTTTATCAATTTTGTTTATCGTCTCAAAGAACCAGCTTTTAATTTTATTGGTGATTGCTATCATTTCCTTCATTTCTTTTGGATTTATTTCTGATCTGATCATTATGATTTCTTTCCATCTGCTAACTTTGGGTTTTCTTTGTTCTTCTTTCTCTAAATGCTTTAGGTGTAAGGTTAGGTTGTTTATTTGAGATGTTTCTTGTTTCTTGAGGTAGGATTGTATCGCTATAAACTTCCCTCTTAGAACTGCTTTTGCTGCATCCCATAAGTTTTGCGTCATCGTGTTTTCATTGTCATTTTTTTCTAGGTATGTTTTGATTTCCTCTTTGATTTCTTCAGTGATCTCTTGGTTCTTTAGTAGTTTATTGTTTAGCCTTCATCTCTTTGTATTTTTTACAGGTTTTTTCCTTTAATTGATATCTAGTCTCATAGCATTGTTGTCAGAAAAATACTTGATATGATTTCAGTTTTATTAAATTTACCAAGGCTTGAGTTGTGACCCAAGATATGATCTATCCTGGAGAATGTTCCATGAGCACTTGAGAAGAAAGTGTATTCTGTTGTTTTTGCATGGAATGTCCTATAAATATCAATTAAGTCCATCTTGTTTAATGTATCATTTAAAGCTTGTGTTTCCTTATTTATTTTCATTTTGGATGATCTGTCCATTGGGGAAAGTGTGGTGTTAAAATCCCCTACTATGATTGTGTTACTGTCGATTTCTCCTTTTATGGCTCTTAGCATTTGCCTTATGTATTGAGATGCTCCTGTGTTAGGTGCATAAATATCTACAATTGTTATATCTTCTTCTTGCATTGATTCCTTGATCATTATGTAGTGGCCTTCTTTTTCTCTTGTAATAGTCTTTATTTTAAAGTCTGTTTTGTCTGTTATGAGAATTGCTACTCCAGCTTTCTTCTGATTTCCATATCCATGGAATTTCTTTTTCCATCCCCTTATTTTCAGTCTGTGTGTCCCTAGGTCTGAAGTAGGTCTCTTGTAGACAGCATATATATGGATCTTGTTTTTGTATCCATTCAGCCAGTCTATGTCTTATGGCTGGAGCATTTAATCCATTTACATTTAAGGTAGTTATTGATATGTATGTTCCTATTTCCATTTTCTTAATTGTTTTGGGTTTGTTTTTGTAGGTCTTTTCCTTCTCTTGTGTTTCCTGCCTAGAGAAGTTCTTTTCGTATTTGTTGTAAAGCTGGTTTGGTGGTGCTGAATTCTCTTAGCTTCTGCTTGTCTGTAAAGCTTTTAATTTCTCCATTGAATTGGAATGAGATCCTTGCTGGGTAGTGTAATCTTGGTTTGTAGGTTTTTCCCTTTCATCACTTTACATATGTCCTGCCACTCCCTTCTGGCTTGCAGAGTTTCTGCTGAAAGTTCAGCTGTTAACCTTATAGGGATTCCCTTGTTTGTTATTTGTTGTTTTTCTCTTGCTTCTTTTAATATTTTTTCTTTGTATTTAATTTTTGACAGTTTTATTAATATGTGTCTTGGCATGTTTCTTCTTGGATTTATCCTGTATAGGACTCTCTGTGTTTCTTGGAGTTGATTTACTCTCTCCTTTCCCATATTAGGGACATTTTCAACTATAATCTCTTCAAATATTTTCTCAGTGCCTTTCTTTTTCTCTTCTTCTTCTGGGACCCCTATAATTCGAATGTTGGTGCATTTAATATTGTCCCAGATGTCTCTCAGACTGTCCTCAATTCTTTTCATTCTTTTTTTCTTTATTCTTCTCTGTGGTAGTTATTTCCACAATTTTATATTCCAGGTCACTTATCCGTTCTTCTGCCTCAGTTATTCTGCTATTGATTCCTTCTCGAGAATTTTAAATTTCATTTAGTGTGTTGTTCATCATTGTTTGTTTGCTCTTTAGTTCTTCTAGGTCCTTGTTAAATGTTTCTCGTATTTTCTCCATTCTGTTTCCAAGATTTTGGATCATCTTTACTATCATTACTGTGAATTCTTTTTCAAGTAGACTGCCTATTTCTTCTTCATTTGTTTGGTCTGGGGGGTTTTTGCCTTGCTCCTTCATCTGCTGTGTGTTTCTCTCTCTTCCTATTTTGCTTAACTTACTGTGTTTGGGGTCTCCTTTTCACAGGCTGCAGGTTTGTAATTCCCATTGTTTTTGGTGTCTACCCCCAGTGGGTAAGCTTGGTTCAGTGGGTTGTGTAGGCTTCCTGGTAGAGGGGACTGGTACCCTGTGTTCTGGTGGATGATGCTGGATCTTGTTTTTCTGGTGGGCAGGACTGCGTCCGGTGGTGTGTTTCGGGGTGTCTGTGACCTCATTTTGATTTTAGGCAGCCTCTCTGCTAATGGGTGGTGTTGTGTTCCTGTCTTGCTAGTTATTTGGCATGGGGTGTCCAGCGCTGGAGGTTGCTGGTCGTTGAGTGGAGCTGGGTCTTAGCTTTGGGATGGAGATCTCTGGGAGAGCTCTCGCTGATTGACAGTATGTGGGGCCGGGAGATCTCTGGTGGTCCAACATCCTGAACTCGGCTCTCCCACCTCAGAGGCACAGGCCTGACACCCGGCCTGAGCACCAAGACCCTGTCAACCACACGGCTGCTGGTTCTGTGGTGAGCTGCCTTGATGCTCTGTGAGCCTGCTGCCATCTTTCTTGTGGGCAGATTCACAGGGGTAAGCATAAGACACTTATCACTCAAGGGATTCCAAGGATTTGGGAGCTTTGTGCCAGGAACTGCTAGTGTTGGAGGGTCTCCTGCAGAGTCAGGGGTTGGCTGTGGCTCACCGTGTGGACAAGGACACTGGCAGCAGAAGCTCTGGGAAGTACTCCTTGGCATGAGCCCTTCTGGAGTCCACCATTAGCCCGACCAAAGAATATTTTTCTTCTTTATGCTACTGATTTAGAATTATTATCTTTTATAATGTCTCTAGGATTGGAATTGATGACCCCTTGTTCTTTCCTGATATGTATGCTGTATGTTGTCTCATATCTCATTAGGCACTTATCAATTTTATTAGTCTTTTCAAAAAACTAAATTTAGTTTTCCATTTCTTCTCTTGAACATTTATTTTTTTAAACTTTCTCATCATTATACTTTGATTATTGCTACTTTTTTGGTTAACTCTCTGAGGTTATTTTTCCTAGCTTCTTGATGAACACTATATTACTGACTCTTAGTCTTTTCATTTTGAATTAGAGAATTTGTCTATTAATTTGCCCCTTTGTATGGCTTACCTGTTTCTCAACAGCTTTGATATATCGTATGTTTTTATTATTAGTTCAAAATATTTTCTAATCTTTATTTTCATATCTTCTTTGACACATTAATTTTATAGTTATGTTTCCTAAATTTCAAATATTTTAGTATATTGTAGTTATTATTTATTTTAGTGGTTTAGCTTAATTTAGCTTATTTTCACTCTGATTAGAGAGCACACTCTGAAAAACTTAAAATATTTAAATTTATTTACTTTTGTTGAGATTGAAGTTATAGTCAGTGTTATAATCAGTTCTGCAAAATAGGTTATGAGTACTTGGCAAAAATTTATGTATTCCATACTGTATTAATTTCCTATTACCACTGTAACATATTACCCCAAACTTGGTGGCTTGAAGCAACACAAATGTATTGTCTTATAATCCTGGAGATTAGAAATCCAAAATGTGTCAGTGGGAATGCACTTTCTTCCAGACACTGTAGGAGAGAATGTGTTTCCCTGTCTTTCCTAGTTTCTGGAATTTGCCTGCATTACGTGTCTCCAGGCCCCATCCTCTAGCTTCAAAGTTTAACAATGTAGATTCTTCCGATCTCTCCTTTTGCTTCTGTCATCACATTGCCTTTTCCTGATTCTGGTCCTCCTTTCTCTCTCTTCTAAAGATCCATGTGATTACATTGGGTTCAGCTGGATAATTCAGGATAATCTCCTCTCAAAGTCCTTAATTTAATCACATCAGCAAAGTCCTTTTTTCCATATAAGGTAACATATTCACAGATTCTGGGGATTAAGGCATGGATATCATGGGGGCTATTATTATGTCTACCACATGCAATTGTAGGTATAGGATGCTAAATCAACTGTTAGCTGTGCTTTTCAAGTATTGCATATTCACTAAATTTTTGTCTCTTTTTCTATTATTTACTTAGAAAGCTAGGCTAAAATCTTTAATTATGATTTTAAATTTGTCTCTCAGTTCTGTCAATTTTAGCATTATATGATTTGAGGCTATGTAATTAATGAATGCAATTTTATTTTATGATTGGTTTCATTCTTTCATTTTACAGAATGCCCTTCTTACTTCTTACAATATTTATACCTTTACCTCTTCTGAGACAATATATACACCTTAAAATATTTAACTCCTGCACCTGACTATACCTGAGGTTTGTGTTATTGTTCTTATGTATTTTAATATGACATGATATCTCTTCCTGACATATCATGCTTCCTTCTGGAATAATTTTCCTTCCTCTGATAATTATTTTTAGTATATTTTTAAAATTGTGTTCTAATGATGATAAACTCTCAAGTTTAATTTATCTGAAATTGTCTTCACTTTGACTTCATTTTTGAAGGATATTTTCTACAAATTTAGAGTTTTACATGGATAAGTTTCTTTCAACATCATGAAAGTTTTTAATCGTTGTATTTAATGTTCCCTCATTCCTGTTAACAAACAGCTCTCTTAATATTGCATATTAAAAGATAATATATATATTATAATATTGTATATTAGAAGATAATTTTAAACATATGGTGTTTTTAAGGTTTTTGTCTTTGGTTTTCAGGTATTTTTTAAAATGACACTTCCATGTGTGATTTTCTTTTTAGTAATTCTGATAGTTTTTTTCCCCCTCTCATTAATTTTGCAGTGTCTCTAGCTTGCATGTCTTCTCTTACTGCCCCTGCACTGTTTTTACCTTTTTTCTAGCACTAGAATTACTTGCATTCTGAGGCTTTTCTTCTGGATCTCATGTATCTCTTCTATTCTTCGATATCTCTTTTTCTTCCAAATGCTTCACTCTGGATATTTTCTAATTGCATATTTTCAAAAAATATTTCTTCCTGTTTAAATATCTTCTTATCTGCTGTGTCTGATCTGCTTTTAAAACGATCTCTTGAGTTCTTCATTTTTGTAATATTATTTTTAAGCTGTACTTGATTATTTTATAGATTATGGATTTTTGTTTAAACTCTCATCCTGTCAACTCTTTTTTTCACATGTTAATAACAGGTTTATTTTATTTTTTTCCAGCTTCATTGAAATCTAATTGATGTATAACATTGTGTAAATTTAAGGTGACAATGTGATAATTTGATACATATATATATTGCAAAATGAGTACCACAATAAGGTTAGTTAACACATCTATTACCTCACATAATTAAGTTTTGTGTGTTTATGGTGACAACATTTAAGATCTACTCTCAATAGATCATTAATTTGTCATAATTTTTAAAAGGAAAAAATTTTATTCTATAGAGAAGGTGAAGAAATCTATATGGATATAAAGAAAGCTGTTCCCTTACCATAGAGTATAGATCAACAGAAAAAATGATATAGGAAAACCACCACAACAAAAATTATCCATAGATGTGAAAATACCTTAAAAATTACACAGATAAATTCTAAACACAAAATTAAGGTTGATGATATTATTATTAATGTAAGGCATCTAAACCTTCTATAAGTCAAGCTTAGATACCAAAATATAAAGAGTGGTTCAATAAAATTATTGTAGGTCATACAAATTTGGCATGAAATTTTAATATCTAAAAAGAAATTTCAGCAACAATAGTGAAATATGGGAGAAAAGGTAAAATATTTAATCTTTGCATAACAATATATATAAATTATCTACAGGAATGAAATATTAAATTTATATGCCTGAAAATTTCACATAACATAATATTAGTATACTATCTAAAATTTTTTCTTTAGAAGATTTTCTCCAATGTAAATTTAAACTGGGCCACTTTAGATATACTTTGTTTAGTATGTATACTGAACAGTTGTCAATCAAAAATAATCAAATCAAGAACTTCATACTAATAAATTTCCCTTAAGGGGATTATGTTGCAAAAAGGTTGTGACTTTCTTCCTTTTTTATTTTTATAATTTATTTTTTACTGATCTGTTGCTGTGTCCTCGAGAACCACACCCAAAATGTCATTCCTATTTTTTAGTAGCATAATATAAGCATCATTATAGGCAAAGACAATCTCCTTTTAACACTTTGAAAGTACTTCACCAAGTGCAACTGCATTGAGGGCAATAACTACAGATTGTAATATTTACAAAGATGATGATCATTATGAAAGCTTAAAGTTATGGAGTGTTTATTATATGCCAAGCGCCATACTAAATGATTAACATTTATTATCCATTATCTACAATACGTAGACCTATAAAAATACTTCAGCTTGAACATGTAAAATAACTTGCTCAATATCATTTAACTAGTGCTTGGGAAAGTTGAGGTTTCATGTTACCTTGTCAGAATTTAGAAATGGCATCCTAAAATATTTCACGATTTGACTCTGACAGTGTAATATTTGGCACTAACATATACATGAATGTAATTCTCCATCAGGGAATCTTAAAAATTAAGCCCAGAGGTACTTTGAAAAGAAGTTTTATTTGGTTTTCTAATAATCCAAGGGAACAAAATAAAGTACATTTCTAAATATGGAATGTTACCGAATGTGTTATATTTGATATTAAAAGGAGAGCGATACTAACCATGTAAATTCAATGCATGTTAAATAAGCATATTGGAAAACTGATTTTGTTTTTCTATTATTTCCATCAGTCAGCTTCCTCAATGGGTCAATTTAAACCTATCTAATAATGAATTTCCTATGATTTTTATTAGTCTAGAGATGTCTACAGAGTACTTTAATTAACCTCATGAATTTCAACTAATATTTAAACATATCTCTGACTTCATTATATTTTAATTAATAAAATCACCGTGTACTTCATCAGGCCCTAGAATTGTATGACCAAAATTGTTTCTGGCTAGTGCTATCCCCAAAAGTCCTTAATCGGTTTCCCTTGAGCATCCACATATGGAATTTCAATATGAAATCAATAGCAAAACCTGATTTTCTGAGAATTGTCCTTAACTTTTCATATGGTGTTTGTGTGTGTGTTTATACATCGAATAAACCAGAATCAAAGTATGTATGCTTTCTTATTATCATTGACCAAAGTTTATTATTCCATATAATGCCATTAATGTCATTCCTTGATGAAAGGACTTATCTTCATGGGTTCTCAACTTTACCCGGGTCATCTGTAACCCACCCAGAGATGTACACAAAACTGCATGACTATATGTGAGATTCAGATGTGAAGCTGTAGTATATAAAAGAATGTTCAAGAACAAAAGTGATGAGGAGGGAGATAATATATTTGCACAACAAAATGTAAATCAGTGTTTTCAAAAGAATTAAATATTAAAAGAGAATAGTGATTAGCAATTATTTCCTTACAGAAAAAAAGTACAGTGTGTGTATATATTTGGCTTATATTTCTTAAAACACTGACCCTCTATTGACACTATTTTCCCAGCAGTTCTAAAAACAAATTGAATTTCCTCTCCGACATACCTGTCAAAAAATCAAAGATTGTAGTGTCTTCTACCTATATATAATACGTTACCTATACTATTTTTTAAAGATGTTATTTTTTAGAGAAGTTTCAGGTTCACAGCCTTCTGAAGGTTAAGTACATTTATACATCTAATGTTCCTTCTTTTCTACTCATGTACAATTAAATATGAATTTATTTTCTCAATTTGAAGTTACTTGAAATGTGTATATTTGAATTTAAAAAGTGGACTAATAGAATCAGAAAACTTAGCAGATTGCTTTTGGTCAAATTTCGTGGATCAAAGTGGCAAGTGTTTGGCTAACACTGACATGCCTCAGATTGCTGTGTATTGCCATCCACCTATTCCACCTGTGATCTGCTCTTAGAAATGGTCATGCAACCTAATTACCTGGAAGGCTTTGCTCTCTAGTGGAAGAGAAATATTCCTCAGCTTAAAGACATGAACTGAATGGATCTGAGTTATAAAGAAGTAAATGCTCTACTGACATATCAATGACTTTTATTTTTAAATGTAAAATATACCCAGAAGCAAATACATTTATTACATACAGGAACAAAATCGGTGTTCAGAGGAAGCTGCTTGCAGTTTATTTCAAAGATCATGAATTACAAAAAAATATAAATGAAAAGAAAAAGAACTTATAAAACCACTGTAGCATTACAGTGAATTTTAAAAACAGAGTAAGTTTTTCAAAATACCCTATATTTAATGTAAGACAGTCAGATTTAGTGTATAAAATACTTTTTTTTCCTTTATAATGAGAAATTTACTCTATCTCTGTGACAGAAGCACTATTTTTCATCCCTAAAATGATTCTATCCAAGCTGAGTGTACATTTAAAATCGAAGCTTTAAAATATAGTGTATGTCAGTCCATTATGAGTGTTGTCTTTAGAGGAAAGGGGTTGTTTTTTGTAGACATAACGTAAAATCTTTGTGTTCTTTACTAATATTCTTTTTTTTTTAATTTTATTTATTTATTTATGGCTGTGTTGGGTCTTCGTTTCTGTGCGAGGGCTTTCTCTAGTTGCGGCAAGTGGGGGCCACTCTTCATCGCAGTGCGCGGGCCTTTCATTATCGCGGCCTCTCTTGTTGCGGAGCACATGCTCCAGACGCTCAGGCTCAGTAGTTTTGGCTCACGGGCCCAGCTGCTCCGTGGCATGTGGGATCTTCCCAGACCAGGGCTCGAACCCGTGTCCCCTGCATTGGCAGGCAGATTCTCAACCACTGTGCCACCAGGGAAGCCCTACTAATATTCTTAAATGACTTTTAAAAAGCATGTACACTAGATATAGAAAAATGGTAGAGAGAATGACTGCATTAATGAAGTGATAAACCATATCATTTTCCAGGTAATCTATAAATGGTAACAGATTCTAAAAGGTTATATATTATTTTTACCTACATTATTTAAATATTTTATTAAAGTTGGAAGAAAAAGGTAGCATATTATCTATCCTTTCTTTATTCAATTAACAAAATATTTATGTTTTGTTTAAACTTTGATGTAATTTGGCGTGTAGAAACATCTAGAACTGGGATTTTAATGTGACTATGTCAGAGAGTGATCTCCTTATGTAGAAGCCACATGAGGAAGGTAGAATCAAGCACATCAGTCCCCTGTCCCTCCTCCAGCCCCACCCTAGGTCAGGTATCCAATGTCTACAACCTATTTACAGTACATTTACCTGATGGTGTCCTTCCTGTCAGAGCTCCATGATCTGACCCATCACCTCTCCTAGTCACACATTTCCCCATTGTCTCTGGGTCTTTCATTTGGTGCTATTAACAATGACAATGATATTAAATTTTTTATCATGACAATTTGAAAGATAGTTTAAGTACATTCCAAAAACCCGCATCCTAGAATCCTTATAAAGGAGACTAAGCTAATGCAGACTTCCTAGTACTATGAAGATTTGGCCTCAGACCCCCTTGTAGAACCAATAACCCAAGTAAGCATGGTTAACCACACATGAGTCACAAGAGATCTTTGTTCTTCTGGACAGAGGCCTAGCCTAACAATACTCCAAAATGCTTTCTTGATTTCTAATTATTTTGTTCATATTTTTGGCCAATGATGACTAAAATCTGAGAACACAAGTGGTCAAGGCAGTCTACCTCAGACTAATAATTGTATGCTGGAAAGATGGAGATACTCCCTAGAACCAAGCTGCTTAGCTTAGCAGCATTTCAGCTACATGGAAGGAAGTAATCCAAAGACGCAAATATCCAAGTGGATGCTATGCTTAAATATTAATGTTTAAAAAATCTTTACAAAATAAAATAATTAAAATACTCTCCCTCTAGAGTTTTAATAGCATCTCTAGGACCCTAAAACTGCATTCCAAGGTTCACTTGCTCAGATATTAAATGATGGGAAAAGCCTTGAGCATCCCCCAATTTGCAGTGTGCAATGAAAAACAAAAATGATGCTTCATATATTGGTGCTGATGCCATATCATTTACATGGTTTTGCTGTATTGTAGGCCCTGTACCAGTCCTAAAAATGCCATTATAAGAAAGATACTACTACATATATATTTTTTTAATTTTTGGAAATTGGTTCAGAAAACAGGTTTGCCTAAGTTCCAAGATAAATGAAGGTGGAGCCAGAATTTGAACTAATGTCTGCATGACTGCAAAATCTGTGCTTTTTCTACCACAATAAATAAAACATTGAATATTAGGACATAAATATTTGCCCTTCCAAAGATATACTTGGTCCTTTGGAGGGAATGTGCAGTTCTCCAGCAATGTACCATTAAAGCAGAAAGAATATCAGAGCTCTTTAGGGAATTCTCGGTGATCCAGTGGTTAGGGCTCCATGCTTTCACTGCCAAGGACCCGGGTTCGATCCCTGGTTGGGGAACTAAGATCCCACAAGCCACGTGGTGTGGCCAAAAAAAAGAATAACAGGACTCTTTTGAAACTAATGACATTTATGGGGACCTCATATAAATATTTGTTTATGCTTATTAATAACCAGTGTTATTAGTTGTTAAATATACTGTATACTTAGATTGTAATTTTCCTATTGAAATAAAATATTCTGTATTTTCTATAAGTTAAGTAACGTGAGATTGGCAAAGCAGTTGTCTCCTGATTTTTATTTTGAATAAGGAATGGTTTGTTTCTACCTTTGGCTGTCTATGCATTTCAAATTCTGAAAACAAATATATTTTTATTGTAAAATATACTGTCTTATTCAAATGGGGGTCTCCATTACAAAGCATTTCACAGAGATACTTAATTCACAGCATTGCAGTCAGTCTTAATGAAGAAAGTGTTCGGACCGAAATGTAATCAGCCAACCCAAAGAATCTCCTTGGACTTTCATGTGTCTTTTTAAATTCTATTTGGAGGCTACATTTAGAAAATATAAAGCTTAGTGACAAACTATTTTAGTCCTCAGAAGGATCCCAGGATCAGCACGAGTATTCCCCCAAATGACAATATGTTTATTACAGTCTAAGATATTTTTTAAAGAAAAAAATTTGAAAACTCTAACCATTATGTCTAGGTATCAGATTTCTAAAACTTAAAAACATATCTGTACTCCAACCTTTATATCAGTCTTTGTTGAGTTAGAGATCAAAATAAGTCACAGGATTGCTGGACATCCTATATGGCCAGTGCAAACACAGGGAAAAGCTAAAATTAAAGAGTTAAGTATTAAGAAGACTTAGTCCTTGATAGACCCTGATCTCTCTCCACATCGTTTTTGCCAACCCACAGTAAACGACGCCTGTTGTACCTATCTCATCTTTTTTTTTTTTTCCAATCTCATCTTTTGCACTTTTACCATATCCAATTTTTATAGACATTTTTCTGAGCACCAAAATATGGTTTTTTCTCTACAAGATTGCATGGTCAGGTGGCCTGGAAAACTGACACAAAAGAGGAAGCAATCACATAAACACTATGATAGAGGAAAACCCAAAGTCCTCTTGGAACTCTGAATCCCCAAATGGGATGTATGTGTGCTGGGGCAGGGAAGGTAACTTGAGAGCTGACTTATGAAGAATTATTTGGCATTAGACAGATGAAGAATGAATGAATAAGCTAAGAACATTGTTAGAGAATGGTTCTGTTTGCAAACTCAAGGGAGTTAGGGCAACTGTGTGTAAATTATTACTTGAAACACAGATAACAAGCTAAGGCACGAAAGAGGAGAGTGTTTTATGACTTGCCAAAAATATGATTTGATTCCAAAACTGATGCAGGAACAATTGATGGGATTTTATGTGGGAGGGAAACAAGCATTAATGTATTTCCAGATGCTCCTGTATTAGTTTCTACTCTTCCCATTCTCTTTCAGATCTAGTTATTAGCACATAATAAGTAAGGTGTTATGTGTCCCTTTATCAGTTGCGATCTGCATTTTCTGAAATGCCTTAAAGTGTACAAGACTGATTTTCTAATGGTGCAAATAAGTAGATCAAAATAAATATTCAGAGATGTTTTGGAACAGCTGGATGACATTACCACAAACTAGCTGACTCACAGGTGAAACAGGTCACCTATTTTGTTCGCTCACGTGACCAGCCCTACTTTTACATTTACATAAAAGGTATAGGTGTAATGTTGGATAGATTCCTAAAGTCAGTTCATACTATCGGATCTTAACTGTTAAGACTCATTCAGTATTTTGATTAACATATAGTCAAATGAAAAGGAATAGGAGAAATAAAAAGTGGAGGTAATTGAGCTGAAAATGCTTACTCTTCTATTGATTGCACTGGAAGGACTTCTGGATTAGACTAAAGAGAATAATGTAGCTTCTGATGATTATCATCAAATATACATAGTTTAAACTAAGGGAAAACCTCTCCCAAAAAAGGCTTCTGAATTCTTGTTTGAGATCCTCTGTCATAAAAGACAGATTTACAAGAGAAAAATGAACAGAAGTTTATTAACATGTGACTAACTCCCTAACATGTCTTAGAATTCAGGATTAAATATCATCTGAATCAGGAAGAGGAAGGGGGCAATGTAGGTCTCTTGGGGAAGAGTCAATGATTTTCAGGAAAGATGAATGGGCCCTCAGCAGAATAGATGGAAGGTATGACAGTTCGTGACAAAGTTTGTCTGCGTGTGGTATCAACTTGTAGTTCCCTCTCCTGTGATGAGAGTCAATCTTTCCTGGTTGCTGAAATTTCCAGGGAAGGGATTTTGGACAATTCAATTCCAAAGAAAGAAAGAACTGCCTTTAGGCAGATAATGGGAGTTCAGAGAAAGCTTCTGCCTCCATTTGCTAATTTTCAAGTGCCTACAGCTCAAAATAATATGTGAAAGCAGCATATTTTGGGGTGGCATGTTCTTCTACTAATTCCTGTGCATAAAGGGACAAAGTGTTTTTAATAAAGCTTCAATATGTACTGTGGTTATAAGGAGTAATAATTTTATATCTGTTAAATGTCATAGTATTTTTTAACATTGAATAGGAATATCTGGAGAAAATGTAACAAAATATATAAAGTCAATATAAAAATTTTAAACATCTTTATTGGAGTATAATTGCTTTACAATGTTGTGTTAGATTCTGCTGTATAATAAAGTGAATCAGCTATATGTATACATATATCCCCATAAACCCTCCCTCTTGCATCTCCCTCCCACCCTCTCTATCCCACCCCTGTAGGTGGTCACAAAACACCGAGCTGATCTCCCCATGCGATGTGGCTGCTTCCAACTAACTATCTATTTTACATTTGGTAGTGTATGTATGTCAATGCTACGCTCTTCATTCATCCCAGCTTACCCTTCCCCCTCCCCGTGTCCTCAAGTCCATTCTCTACGTCTGTGTCTTTATTCCTGTCCTGACCCTAGGTTCTTCAGAAACTTTTTTTTTTTTTTTAGATTCCATATATATATGCTGGCATACACTATTTGTTTTTCTCTTTCTGACTTACTTCACTCTGTATGACAGACTCTACGTCCATCCATCTCACTACAAATAACTCAGTTTCATTTCTTTTTATGGCTGAGTATTATTCCATTGTATATATCTGCCACATCTTCT
This sequence comes from Balaenoptera acutorostrata, assembly GCF_949987535.1. Classification (NCBI taxonomy): domain Eukaryota; kingdom Metazoa; phylum Chordata; class Mammalia; order Artiodactyla; family Balaenopteridae; genus Balaenoptera; species Balaenoptera acutorostrata. Next base: position 64,840,049 of record NC_080070.1, read on the forward strand.
TTATCCATTCATCTGTCGATGGACACTTAGGTTGCTTCCATGTTCTGGCTATTGTAAATAGAGCTGCAGTGAACATTGTGGTACATGACTCTTTTGGAATTATGGTTTTCTCAGGGTATATGCCCAATAGTGGGATTGCTGGCTCATATGGTAGTTCTATTTTTAGTTTTTTAAGGAACCTCCATACTGTTCTCCATAGTGGTTGTATCAATTTACATTCCCACCAACAGTGCAAGAGTGTTCCCTTTTCTCCACACCGTCTCCAGCATTTATTGTTTGTAGATTCTTTGATGATGGCCATTCTGACCAGAGTGAGGTGATACCTCATTGTAGTTTTAATTTGCGTTTCTCTAATGATGAGTGATGTTGAGCATCCTTTCATGTGTTTGATGGCAGACTGTATATCTCCTTTGGAGAAATGTCTGTTTAGGTCTTCTACCCATTTTTGGATTGGGTTGTTTGTATTTTTGCTGTTGAGCTGCATGAGCTGCTTGTATATTTTGGAGAGTAATCCTTTGTCAGTTGCTTCGTTTGCAAATATTTTCTCCCATTGTGAGGGTTGTCTTTTCATCTTGTTTATGGTTTCCTTTGCTGTGCAAAAGGTTTTAAGTTTCATTAGGTCCCATTTGTTTATTTTTGCTTTGATTTCCATTTATCTAGGTGGTGGGTCAAAAAGGATCTTGCTGTGATTTATGTCAAATAGTGTTCTTCCTATGTTTTCCTCTAAGAGTTTTATAGTGTCTGGCCTTACATTTAGGTCTTTAATCCATTTTGAGTTTGTTTTTGTGTGTGGTGTTAGGAAGTGTTCTAATCATATTCCTTTACATGTAGCTGTCCAGTATTCTGTGCACCACTTATTAAAGAGGCTGTCTTTTCTCCATCGTATATTCTTGCCTCCTTTATCAAAGATAAGGTGACCATTTGTGTGTGGGTTTATCTATGGGCTTTCTATCTTGTTCCATTGATCTATATTTCTGTTTTTGTGCCAGTACCATACTGTCTTGATTACTGTAGATTTATAGTATAGTCTGAAGTGAGGGAGCCTGATTCCTCCAGCTCCGTTTTTCTTTCCCAAGATTGTTTTGGCTGTTTGGCGTCTTTTGTGTTTCCATACAAATTGTAAAATTTTTTGTTGTAGTTCTGTGAAAAATGCCTTGGAAATTTGATAGGGATTGCATTGAATCTGTAGATTGCTTTGGGTAGTATAGTCATTTTCACAATGTTGATTCTTCCAATCCAAGGACATGGTATATCTCTCCATCTGTTTGTATCTTTAATTTCTTTCATCAGTGTCTTATAGTTTTCTGCATACAGGTCTTTTGTCTCCTTAGGTAGGTTTATTCCTAGGTATGTTATTCTTTTTGTTGCAGTGGTAAATGGGGGTGTTTCCTTAATTTCTCTCTCAGATTTTTCATCATTAGTGTATAGGAATGCAAGAAATTTCTGTGCAATAATTTTGTATTCTGCTACTTTACCCAATTCATTGATTAGCTCTAGTAGTTTTCTGGTAGCATCTTTAGGGTTCTCTATGTATAGTATCATGTCATCTGCAAACAGTGACAGTTTTACTTCTTTTCCGATTTGGATTCCTTTTATTTATTTTTCTTCTCTGACAGCTGTGGCTAAAGTTTCCAAAACTATGTTGAATAATAGTGGTGAGAGTGGGCATCCTTGTCTTATTCCTGAACTTAGAGGAAATGGTTTCAGTTTTTCACCATTAAGAATGATGTTGGCTGTGGGTTTGTCATATATGGCCTATATTATGTTGAGGTAAGTTCCCTCTATGCCTACTTTCTGGAGAGTTTTTATCATAAATCAGTGTTGAATTTTGTCAAAAGCTTTTTCTGCATCTATTATGGTGATCATATGGCTTTTATCCTTCAGTTTGTTAGTATGGTGTATCACATTGATTGATTTGCGTATATTGAAGAATCCTTGCATCCCTGGGATAAACCCCACTTTATCATGGTGTATGATCCTTTTAATATACTGTTGGATTCTGTTTGCTAGTATTTTGTTGAGGATTTTTGATTCTATGTTCATCAGTGATATTGGTCTGTAGTTTTCTTTTTTTGTGTCATCTTTGTCTGGTTTTGGTAGCAGGGTGATGGTGGCCTCATAGAATGGGTTTGGGAGTGTTCCTCCCTCTGCTATATTTTGGAAGCATTTGAGAAGCATAGGTGTTAGCTCTTCTCTAAATGTTTGATAGAATTCGCCTGTGAAGCCATCTGGTCCTGGTTTGTTGGAAGATTTTTAATCACAGTCTCAATTTCAGTGCTTGTGATTGGTCTGTTTATATTTTTTATTTCTTCCTGGTTCAGTCTCGGAAGGTTGTGCTTTTCTATTTGTCCATTTCTTCCAGGCTGTCCATTTTATTGGCATAGAGTTGCTTGTAGTAATCTCTCATGATCCTTTGTTTTTCTGCAGTGTCAGTTATTACTTCTCCTTTTTCATTTCTAATTCAGTTGACTTGAGTCTTCTCCCTTTTTTTCTTGATGAGTCCAGCTAGTGGTTTATCAATTTTGTTTATCTTCTCAAAGAAGCAGCTTTTAGTTTTATTGATCTTTGCTATTGTTTCCTTCATTTCTTTTCATTTAGTTCTGATCTGATCTTTATGATTTCTTTCCTTCTGCTAACTTTGGGTTTTTTTTGTTTTTCTTTCTCTAACTGCTTTAGGTGTAAGGTTAGGTTGTTCATTTGAGATGTTTCTTGTTTCTGGAGATAGGATTGTATTGCTATAAACTTCCCTCTTAGAACTGCTTTTGCTGCATCCCATAGGTTTTGGGTCATCATGTTTTCATTGTCATTGTTTCTAGGTATTTTTTGATTTCCTCTTTGATTTCTTCAGTGATCTCTTGGTTCTTTAGTAGTGTATTGTTTAGCCTCCATGTGTTTGTATTTTTTACAGTTTTTTCCTGTAATTGACATCTAGTCTCATAGCGTTGTGATCGGAAAAGTTACTTGATACAATTTCAATTTTCTTAAATTTACCAAGGCTTGATTTGTGACCCAAGATATGTTGTATCCTGGAGAATGTTCCATGAGCACTTGAGAAGAAAGTGTATTCTGTTGTTTTTGCATGGAATATCCTATAAATATCAATTAAGTGTATCTTGTTTAATGTATCATTTAAAGCTTGTGTTTCCTTATTTATTTTCATTTTGGATGATCTGTCCACTGGTGAAAGTGGAGTGTTAAAGTGTCCTAGTATTACTGTGTTACTGTCGATTTCCCCTTTTATGGTTGTTAGCATTTGCCTTATGTATTGAGGTCCTCCTCTGTTGGGTGCATAAATATTTACAATTGTTATATCTTCTTCTTGGATTGATCCCTTGATCATTATGTGGTGTCCTTCTTTGTCTCTTGTAATGGTCTTTATTTTAAAGTCTATTTTGTCTGATATGAGAACTGCTACTCCAGCTTTCTTTTGATTTCATTTACATGGAATATCTTTTTCCATGCCCTCACTTTCAGTCTGTATGTGTCCCTAGGTCTGAAGTGGGTCTCTTGTAGACAGCATATATATGGGTCTTGTTTTTGTATCCATTCAGCCAGTCTATGTCTTATGGCTGGAGCATTTAATCCATTTACATTTAAGGTAGTTATCGATATGTATGTTCCTATTTCCATTTTCTTAATTGTTTTAGGTTTGTTTTTGTAGGTCTTTTCCTTCTCTTGTGTTTCCTGCCTAGAGAAGTTCCTTTAGCATTTGTTTTAAAGCTGGGTTGGTGGTGCTGAATTCTCTTAGCTTTCGCTTGTCTCTAAAGGTTTTAATTTCTCCGTTGAATCTAATGAGATCCTTGCTGCGTAGAGTAATCTTGGTTGTAGGTTTTTCCCTTTCATCACTTTAAATGTGTCCTGCCACTCCCTTCTGGCTTCCAGATTTTCTGCTGAAAGATCAGCTGTTAACCTTTTGGGTATTCCCTTGCATGTTATTTGTTGCTTTTCCCTTGCTAGTTTTAATATTTTTTCTTTGTATTTAATTTTTGATAGTTTGATTAATGTGTGTCTTGCGTGTTTCTCCTTGGATTTATCCTGTATGGGACTGTGTGCGCTTCCTGGACTTGATTGACTATTTCCTTTCCCATGTTAGGGAAGTTTTCAACTATAATCTCTTCAAACATTTTCTCAGACCCTTTCTTTTTCTCTTCTTCAGGGACCTCTATAATTCAAAAATTGGTGCGTTTAATGTTGTACCAGAGGTCTCTGATACTGTCCTCTATTCTTTTCATTTTTTTTTCTTTATTCTGTTCAGCGGTAGTTATTTCCACTATTTTATCTTCCAGGTCACTTATCCTTTCTTCTGCTTCAGTTTTTCTGCTATTGATTCCTTCTAGAGAATTTTCAATTTCATTTATTTTGTTGTTCATCATTGTTTGTTTGCTCTTTAGTTGTTCTAGGTCCTTGTTAAACATTTCTTGTATTTTCTCCATTCTATTTCCAAGACTTTGGATCATCTTTACTATCATTACTCTAAATTCGTTTTCAGGTAGACTGGCTATTTCCTCTTCATTTGTTTGGTTGGTGTTTTTTTACATTGCTTTTTCATCTGCTGCATATTTCTCTGTCTTCCCATTTTGTTTAACTTACTGTATTTGGGGTCTCCTTTTTTCAGGCTGCAGGTTCATAGTTCCCATTGTTTTTTGTGTCTGCCCCCAGTGGGTAAGGTTGGTTCAGTGGATTGTGGAGGGGACTGCTGCCTGTGTTCTGGTGGATGGTGCTGGATCTTGTCTTTCTGGTGGGCAGGGCTGCGTCCAGTGGTGTGTTTTGGGGTGTCTGTCACCTTATTATGATTTTAGGCAGCCTCTCTGCTAATGGGTGGGGTTGTGTTCCTGTCTTGCTAGTTGTTTGGCATGGGGCGTCCAGCACTGGAGCTTGCTCGCTGTTGGATGGAGCTGGGTCTCAGTGGTCAGACGGAGATCTCTGGGAGAGCTCTTGCCAATTGATATTACGTTGGGCCGGGAGGTCGCTGGTGGTCTCTTGTCCTGAACTTGGCTCTCCTATGTTGAGGCTCAGGCCTTACATCAGGCCAGAGCACCAAGATACTGTCAGCTACACAGCCAGGTATGTGGGGAGTTTCTTGCCTTTTGGGAAGTCTGAGGTCTTCTACCAGTGTTCAGTAGGTGTTCTGTAGGAGTTGTTCCACATGTAGATGTATTTTTGATGTATTTGTGGGGATGAAGGTGTTCTCTACGTCTTACTCCTCCGCCATCTTGAAGGTCCACCAATATAAATGTTTTATAGCTGCTATCAAGTATAAATATAACATGAAAATACATCTAAGCTACTAGAAGAAAATATGATATCTTATTTCAATTTGCTTAGTAAAAGAGCAGTGGAAAACAGTCACACAAAACACTGAGAATGAATATAGTGAATAGGTTCCCTAATAGCAGAATTGTAAAAGAAAACATTCAGCTCACAAAAACTGTCATTGACTTTTTAAAAACAATGGCTCTTACTTGAACACCAGTTTTGAGCTAGCATGAAGGATTTTATAGATATGATGTGCATAAATAGCCTTGATGAGAAGTAGACATATGAATGTATGTTTGTGTATGTCTTTGTGTGTTCAGACTTTGGCAATTGTTTAAAAATTTTATGTATAATACTTTTATTTAGCAAAAAGTGCACTTGAAATATGTCTAGTATGATAAAATAAAATTTGTAATTTAATTTTAATTAATTTTACTTACAATATAAAAACTGAAACAGTGTGTTATGCGCCCAATTACAATATGTTCTTCCAAAATTCATATACTAAAATCCTAACCCCCAGTACCACAGAATGTGAGTGTATTTGGTGACAGGATCTTGAAGAGGAAATTAAGTTATATAAGGTCATATGGGTGAGCCCTAATCCAAGATGACTGGTGTCCTTATAAGATGAGGAGATTAGAACATAGACACATTACATAGGGAAGATCATATGAAGACATAAGGAGAGGACAGCTATCTACAAGCCAACAAGAGGACTCAAACTAAAACCAACTCTCCTAACACCTTGATCTTGGACTTCTAGCCTCTGGAACTGTGAGGAGAGAAATTTTTGCATTGTTTAGGCCACCCACTCTGTGATACTTTTTTATAGCAGCCCTAGCAAATTAATACACAGTGTAAAATGTATCTCTATTAAATGTAACTTTATCCTTTTATGGGACTGCATTTTACTTTAACATTTGAAAATTTAACATCCAAGTTGGGATGTGCTGTAAGTTTAAAATATACTCTGGATTTCAAAGCCTTCCTTGGCAGAAAATAATATAAAATGTATATACTTGTGGTGATTACATGTAGACATCACAATATTTTCCATGTGTTGTTTTATATATTTATTAGGTTGGATTAAATATACTATTAAAATTAAGGTCACTTTCTTTATTTCTTTTTAAGCATCTTTATTGGAGTATAATCACCTTACAATGTTGTGTTAGCCTCTGCTGTACAACAAAGTGAATCAGCTATATGTATACATGTATCCCCATATCCACTCCCTCTTGCATCTCCCTCCCACCCTCCTTTTCCCACCCCTCTGAGTGGTCACAGAACACGGAGGTGATCTCCCTGTGCTATGCGGCTGCTTCCTGCTAGCTATCTATTTTACATTTGATAGTATATGTTAGTCCATGCCACTCTCTCACTTCGTCCCAGCTTACGCTTCCCCCTCCCTGTGTCCTCAAGTCCATTCTCTACATCTGCGTCTTTATTCCTGTCCTGACCCTAGGTTCTTCATAACCTTTTTTTTTAGATTCCATATATATGTGTTAGCATACGGTATTTGTTTTTCTCTTTCTGACTTACTTCACTCTGTATGACAGACTCTAGGTCCATCTACCTCACTACAAATAACTCAATTTCATTTCTTTTTATGGCTGAGTATTATTCCATTGTATTTATGTGCCACATCTTCTTTATCCATTCATCTGTCGAACTTTTTTTCCTTTTTAATGTGACTTTTAAAAAATTCTTTTTAATATAGCCACCAGTAAATTTAAAATCACTTATATTGCTTCTATTTCTATTGAAAAGCTGTGTTCTAGGCATTCCTCTTGGCTCTAATATGATGAAAAAGGAAAACTAGTTAGTGGGAGAGTAAGGATGAGCTCATATCACATATTTCTGGGCTTAGCATGAGTCGTGAAGTAATAGATCACCACTAATTTTAAGTCAGACACAGATGCTACCACAGATATCTCATTTTCTGTACACCTTTCCCCTGATCCTGAATGATGGTCACTATATATATTTTTCTAGCATCTCTTTCTGATGTACCTTGTAAAGAGATTTTAAATATTATGTTTCTGACTTTTTAACCAAATAATTAAGTTTGAAATATTTTCTATTCCGAGCCTATTATTGGTTTCCAAATCCAAGAAAATAAATTAATATACGAATGGAATTTTACATGTCTCTTTGCCAAAAAAGCAAACAGTATGCTTTCTTTAATTATTTACAACATCAAGTGTCTCTATGGAATCATTTTCTTATTATAATTACATCCCTCAAAAAATGGACCAAAATAGAGTGAACCTAAACTTTTCTGCTAACACGAAAGATTGGTAAAAAATAACTGTAATGAAAGAAAATGGTCTCTTGATTTTAGAGAGTAAAGTTTACCACTTAAAAATAAAAGACTTAAGAACAGGGTTTAAAAAGCAATTTTTAAAAACAACACATTGCCCGTTGTATGCCATTTTCAAGGCTTCTGAATAAAAGGCAAATCCTCAGAATAATTCATATATATTAATGCTTTTTTAACAAAGGAAATGTCTCAGTTAAAGTAAGCAGGGAATTTTCCTGCTTTCCACAGTCCAGTGGTTGGGACTTTGCCTTCCAATGCAGAGAGTGTGGGTTTGATCCCTGGTCGGGGAGCTGGGATCCCACATACCTCGGGGCCAAGGAACCAAAACATAAAACAGGAGCAGTGTTGTGGCAAGTTCAATAAAGACTTTAAAAATGGCCCCCATCAAACAAATCTTAAAAAATTTTTTTAAAAAAAGAGGAAAATTTAAGTATTAGGTCTTTCCGCAGGATAATCTAGTAAAATATCATGAACATTAACTTTTATCTAGTCATTGTTAGAGAGTAGACCGAGGTAACGTATCCAGAGCAATTATGCCTCATCATCCTTATGACTTTCTATTCTATTAACTAGAAAGATCACCTTCATTCTTCTTGATAAACCCCACAAAGTGGTCTGTTCTGGGCCTACTGAACATTTTACATTGATAAAGCAGGTGTAATGAGTTCTGGTTCCCAGATGCAGCCCTGGGCTCTTTTGACACATTTCCTGAAAAGATCACCAGTTATTATGCAGGTAATGAGGCGATAATTCATTACTTGATGTCTTCCTCTTAGAAGCTCAGGAACTACACCTATCTGTCTAAAGCTTCTGAAAATTTCCAAGTAAATATCTGTTTCAGAGTATTTAATAATATAAAAATATATTTAAGGTTCAGTTACATTGTCATGAAATACATAAGAGGAAAGCCAGTCATTAAAACTCATTAGTCTAGAAATTGCTTAAGTCTGTTTCTGTGAGTTACTTTACAAAGTCCCAAGACCTACCTACTGTTATAGACTCAGTGGTAGTAATGAAGCTCCGTGAACAAAACAACAATGCAAAAGCCATTTGGCAAATAATACATTTAAAATTATGAGACTTAAAAGAGAATATTTTCATAAGAGAAGTCTTTGAGTGTAGTGATGTTGGCACTTACTGATATAAGTGAACTACCTCATATTTGAAGCATTGAATTCATATTTATATTCCATTTAATATTTCACAAACATCTTATATTTTGAATGATAATTTTTAGTCACAATATTTTCTATGAATGCAAATGCTTTAAAACTAAGTTATCATTCTTGTTCTGTACTTTATCTGCCAAACAGGCATATTTGTATTTTAGGAATAGGGGTAAATAATAAAGTAAGTATGCTGTGACCAATGATAATTATTGATAAATTTGTAGATTAAGGAGACTACTATATCAGCTTTAAGAACAGACACAACCCAAAGTAAAGGGATAGAAAAAGATATTTCACACATAACTAATCATCATGGAAATGAAAATCAAAATCACAATGATATATCATCTCACATCTGTTAGAATGGCTGTCTATCATCAAAAAGACAAGAGATAACAATTGTTGGCAAGGATGTGGAGAAAAGGGAACCACTGTGTACTGTTGGTGGGAATGTAAATTGGTATAGCCACTATGGAAAACAGTATGGAGGTTCATCAAAAAATTAAACGTAGAACTACCAATCCCAGTTCTGGGTGTTTATCCGAAGGAAATGAAAGCAGAATCTCAAAGAGATATCTGTAATCCCATGTTCATTGCAGCCTTATTCATTATAGCCAAGATGTGGAAACAATTTAACTGGTATCTGTTAATGTGGGAATGAATAAAGATGTGATATATACATACAAAGTTGTGATATTGATAGATAGATAGATAAATAGATAGAGATAGATTGATATCATAGAGTATTATTCAACCATGAGAAAGAATAAAATCCTGCCATTTGTGACAACATGGATGGAATGCTTGAGGGCACCATACTGAGGGAAATAAGTCAGACAAAGACAAGTAGTGTATGATATCACTTATATGTGGAATCTGAACTTATAGAAACAGAGAGTAGAAGGGTGGTTACAAAGGGCTGGGTGGGGTGGGGCAAATGGGGAGATATTGATCAAAGAATACAAACGTCCAGTTAGGAGATGAATATGTCCTGAGGTTCTAATACACAGCATTTTGAATGTAGTTACAATACTGTATTACATACATGAAAGTTGGGGGAATAAAAAACAGAGTTTTGTGTCATTTGCTTCTTATTTTCATATTCTATATGAAAACAAATGCAAGTTATATATCCTCTATTTTCCTTTTCAGAATACAGGTATTTTCAAAGTTAGGAAAAACTCATCTAACTGGTAAATTGAATTATAATTTAAATGCATTAAAAGTGCTCACTAAAGGAAGCATAACATAAATATAATGAAACTGACCATCTATTCTGAACATTTGAATTTTATATACTCTGAGTTTCTCAAACCAGAACACATCTGTATTTCTGTTAATCATTCATTAAATATAAAATGATTCCCACGCTGGTGAAAACAGGAATACCTAAAGGGTAATTGTTTGAAGTTTCAGGATTTCCTGACTTTACTTCTGTGCTCTCATGTCCTTGAGGAAAAGAGTCATAGTTATTGAAATGGTGATACATTCTGTCAACTTCTCATTCACTAAGGAATTGATAAATTGTAATACGTAGGGCTTTTAGGCATAAGATTAAAACAGAGAAAAGATGCTATGGATGTTGTGTCAGAAGTAAATAGAGATTTCTTTAATCTGATATCTGAGATAAGAAAGGTGAAATGAAGGATCCTTCAAGGTCAGAAATATACTCATTGGTTAGTATTGTGGGTTAGTAATCAGGGCAAATCATCATTAGGGCCGGACAAGTGGTTGAGGGTTCTAAAAAACACTTCATCTTGGTGCATTGGGGTGGTGGTGGCAGCTTGGCAGTAATTCTTTCTTTGGTGGACCAGATGCTTCAGAAGTTCCCAGGAATTTTATGGGTGTCAGTTTTCACCTGTAATTTCAAAACGGTATACTTATACTGGAGAGAACAATGACATAATAGGAATCGATTCCTGCTCTGAGCCTGCCTCTTTCTGTATTTGCTGTTGTCATAGCAAATGACACAAAGTTGCATCACACACTGCACAGCTTCTCCCTCTAGCAGAACGGACCATTAGGAACCTATTACAACAATGCATTCTTTACTTTGCTCCTGCTCCCTTCTTTCTTCCTCCATCCCTCTACATTTCACTCATTGATCTCTGCCGTTGGTCACTGTTGATATATGAAGGTGCGGAATCTGGAGATGGCCCCTGCTCTGTGTAAAGAACCTGGTTCAGTTCTACAGGTGTTAGGTTGCCCCCAGCCACTTGTTATGAAATGCCCCATGACCTGGTTGTGTTTACATCTCTTTCTTTGAGCCTGGGGTTACTTTGAAAAATTCCTACACATACCTCATGGGGTTCTATGATCCCTCTAGCTCAGAGTTGAAACATTGGCTAGTCAGTCTTGCTCCTTCTTACAATACAATCCATTCTACTACATATGCAAAAGCTCCTTAAACAGGCAGGCACTTTGATTTCACCATTTCCTATTTTTCAGGACTACACATTTCTTTTGGTCATATTTTCCCATTTTTAATTCATTTCAGTGGGATTTTGAAGGAGTGGAGTAAATATGGGAGTTCAAATCTCCCTCATTGCTTTTAGGATAAGATTCAAATCAAAGTAGGACTTAGAAATTCTTCATGCCTGACTGACTCTTATCTCATATACCCTTACACTCCTTCTTCAGGCTTTGCTTCCTTTAGTTGCTCAAACATGCCAAGACCTCTCAACTCTTTAGGTTTTTGAACCTGCAACTCTTCCTGCCAACAACCATATTAATCTTGTTCATCACCGATTAACTAAAACCTAGGACAATGTCTAATAAAAAGAAACTACTCAACAAATATCTATTGAATGAATCATCTTTGAATAATATAATTAAAATATTGTACATTAGACTTTAAAAAAATACATCATAGCTTCCTCAGTATAATTTTCTACTAGCATATGTACAACTAATACTCTCAAGTGATATTTTTTCATTTTAAACACAATATAACATGAACTACAGTATAAAATATTTTATGAAGTATAACTTTAAATGAATAAAATGTATTGCGGAAACCATACATGAAAATCGCTTACGTTACCAATTCTCCCAGAGACAGGTGTCTCTCGTGGGAAATTAATTACTTATCACAATATTAGATACTGTACATTTTATACAATATGTTCATCATCATGACAGTCCTATAGTATATATAGCCATAAGGTATGCATTCCTTTGAACATCTATTTATTTAATTATTGGTAATTTACTCCACAGTGCAGACTGCCCTTTCTCACCTCAGCTGGGCCATAAATATTGAGTGGTTGTCCTTCTATGTATTTTGTTACTACTCTCAATCCAATTCCCCACATCTACAATCCTAGGAAGGGAATGCATTAACTGTATGTATATTTTAATGATGGTCAACTCTGAAAGTTGGTGAGTTGAACTCTTGAGAGTTTAATTATACTTATCTTTCAATGGAAAATATCGAGTTATAACTGATACATATATTTCAGACTTGTATTATTTTCTCATAAGTTGCATTGGAGCAAGAGAAGAAGCTGTAAAAGTACGAGTGGTTAGCTTTTGAAGAACTTTTTTTTTTTTCTGTGTTAAAGAATGTGCACTTTATTATGTAATAAGTAAATAGTTTTAGGGACTGAGACAAAAATTTTATTAGCTGTGTAAGCTTCTTTCCCAAAGGATCAATCTTATAGAAATATGGTCTAAGACCTTTTTATTGGCTATCTAATTTAGCACTTACATAGCACTGATTAAATTCTATTTACACTTTTAAGTTCTTTAACTATATTAAATCATATAATCCTCACAATGGCCCCATGAGTTAGCTGTTATAGTTATCTCCATTTTACTAATGAGAAAGTAGGCACAGAAACTACAGGTATTTGGTACCATAGTGGGATTTGAACCCAGGCAATCTGTTTCCAGAGTCCACATTCTTTGCTACCATGCTACAATGCCTTGATTGTTTTGTTGATAATGTTTTAAATATAGAAATAACTTTTAAAAATAAACTGACAGAGATAACAATATATTAGTTGGAGCTTGTATTTGATGCATCTGTGTATTTGTTGACTCTCAAATGACTATATAATAATGTCCACTTCTTCTACATAGGCAACCAGACTCCCAGTCCTGGCTCTTCTCTACCTCTCCAGCTTTACCTCTCAACTTGCTTCTGTTTGCATCTTTGCCTCAATCATACCTAAAATGGCATGTTATCCTTATCCTTACCTTTAGCCTCTGCTATGGCCCTCCTAGTAAGCATGGAACTTTAAGATTCATTCATAAATACTTCTGTAAAGTACTTACTGACCTTCAAGATTGAATTGCTGCCTTTGTCTTTTGTGCCCCATGTATATAGAGTATTATCATAGTGCCTATTACATTTTATTGCACTCATCTTTTTTCATACATCTGTCTCTATCTATCTTACTGTGAACAAATGAGGACTGGAACTCTGTCTTATTATGTTTTGTATTTCTAGCACAGTTCCTAACACAAATTGGTAGGCAATAGATTCCAGGCTAATGCATGAACAAATGAGTGAATGTATGTGTAATGAGTATGTCTGGGATACTGTCATTGGGACATAATAGAGTGCCCCAGTGTGCAAATACAAAACATGGATTATTGATGGCACCTGTCCTAGTTTAACTTAAAATGGTTGGCCCCAGTGATGTTATTTATGCTAGCAGAGCTCAAGCAGTTCTATAGACCCTTTTTGTTAGAAAGGTTCTTTTAACAGGGGAGAATAACTGTCAAGATAATAATTGTTACCTGCTTGTAGCGTCATGGGCTCACAGACCATGGACAGTCACTTCTGTCACTGCCTCAGTAATCACCTAACCTCCCTACTGGAAACGGACACTACTAGGAGAAAGGCTGAAGCTGGTTTTGTAATCCATGCCCGTTCTCATTCTTTTATAATCCTGGGCAAGAGCAGAATAGTAAAGGAATATTCCTTAGAGTCAAGAAACTGACTTGGATCTGCTAAAAGAGTACATTAGTCTTGCTCCAGCTAAATTCAATTAGAACCCTTGTGTGAAGTTCTAACTATTATAGAATTTTCTTCCTACCAAATTAACTTCTGGTAGATTGTTTCGTCTAACAAGGTGAAAATAAGTACATTGTAGTTTACTCAGTAAACTCAGGCAGTTTTAAATAAAAGCAATAGGTACTCAACAGATTCTAATATACAATTTCTAGCTAGCAAATTTTTTATCTGGAAAACTTTTATGGAATTTTAGCCTAATGCATATAATGTAAAATTTAGGGTACATCAGTATATCGTATTTCTTGATCAAAACAAAACATAAAACTGAGGACTTAGACTTCTATACAAAAATTCCAAAACTGTTTTCATACAAATAAAAGGAAGGTACTTTAGAAAAAAAATTGTTTTTATTAAATAGTGACTCATGAGATTTAGAACTAAGATTAAATCAGCAATAATGACTTCTAAATGCCAGAATTTCCATATCCATATCAAAGTAATTGGTTATTACTTTTCCTTTGTTAGTGAACTGCCTGTTATTTTTCCATATGAGATTTAAGAATACACTTTCTTATCATCACAGAGTAAATATGAGTAATGCAATGACTATAATGATGACATTTGCAATTACATTGCTATCTCAGAGTATTTTTAAAATCCCTCCAACCCCATTTTAATGTAACAAAAATTTGAGTATAATTTACTTATTTTGCCACACCTTCAACCACTGTTTTTTCTTCAACTTATCATCAAACATTTGAAAGAACAATTTATGATTACTTGTTTCTCTCCTTTTATTCTACAACTGATAACTATCTGGCTTCAGCCTCTGATAGTCACAGGAAAAATTAACACTACCATCAACAATTACAACGTGATTGCTAACTACAGTAGACTCATATTGGATTTTATTTTGCTTGGTTTATATATAATAATTCCCTTTTTTTGCAATCCACTTTTTCTTTGTATGACATTACTAGTTACTGTCATTTTAGACAGGACAAGATAGGCCATGTTTCAGTGACAAGTGAACCCTGAAATCTCAGTGGATTAACATGATCAGATTTATTTTGGCTTATGTCAGTTTCAATGTGGGTTGTTCGGGGAGTTTTCTCCATCTTGGATCTACATCATCTGGAGCATTTGGTCTCCCAGGTTACAATGACAAGAAAAGAGAACAAAGGAGGAAACATATTGGTTCCTGACTTCCTCAGGTCACTGTTGCTTAGAGTCTGTTGGCCAGAATTATTCGTGTGGCCCCATTTAACTGCAAGGAATTGTTTGGTGACATATTTGGAGGGCACTATCTATCTCTGCTACCCCTGGTTTTTAAACTACACTAACTGCTATACTAGCACACTAACTGTTCCTTTTCCATCTCCTGGTCCTCCATTCAAGCCAGGACTCTCTTTTCAGTTGTCTTCTTTTAGACTGAAAATATTTGCTAAGTGATTCACTTACTTTATCTGGCTTATCTTCTAATGAATTCCATTATGTGTCATTGACTTTTGCCATTTTTCTAGGGTTTTGACATATATCCTCATGCTTTGCCAATGTCAGAATCTGAAAATGCCACACACAGCTCAACAAAATCAGCATGTTTAAGACAAATGATCCCCCATCCCAAACTTTCTCCTCCTTTTTGTGCACATCCAGTCACCTAAATAAATTTTTGTATTCATAGTAAACTCTTTCTGTCCCACTCCCCACAACTCCAGTCAAATATAACTCCTCAGTTGCATACAAACTTTAATCTCTACTTCCACTGTCATAGCTTAAGTTACCACTTCTCACCTAGACTCTTGAAAAAGCCTCTTTAACTGGTTTTCTCTCTCCTTGTCTTCTCATTCTTCTTGAGTTATTCTGATTCATATGCCATGCTTGTATTAATTTCCTTAAATTTTGTCAAGGTAAACAGTAAGGTTTAGAGGTAGAAATGGCTTATATTAAAAAGGGCTTTTTGCCTGTGCTAAAGAATATGCATTTTATCATGTCAGACTGAATATTTTTGAGGACATAAACATGAGCAGGTTTTGTTTTTAAAATCATTATGTTGACAGAGGTAAAGAAGCTCTCTTAAGAGGAGAGAGTATCAAAGGAGAGAGAAAAGTTAGGAAGCTATTTCAAAAGAGGTGATATAGAGAGGCTGTTATTATTTTTCAATAAACATGTACTTAAAGTTTCAGTATAATGTCAGTGTTCCACAAGTTGAAGACCATCATTATAACATAATTCTTCATTATTTATGTTCATATATTTTAAAAATATGCTTTTCAGAATATAAAGACTTTTAAAATAAAAACTCAACAACCGTTAACCTCTGTGGCAGGAGGTAATACTACCCTTTAAATCTAGCATTATGATGAGGTTCCCTTTAAATAAGGATATTTATAATTACTCCTTATATAAAAATGACCTTTTTTTCCCAACCGAACTAATCAAGTCAGCTGACCTTGGCTAGTCTTATAATATCCTCCTTATGAAAAACATAGAACATGCTTCATAAGCATGAAGTCACAAATCTTAAGAGATTATTTCTAATTCAAATTTTAAGACAGAGACTCAAAATCTATGCCTTTTCCTTGCTATATATGTTTTGATTATTAGTCCATGTAGCTTCTCTTTTTGAAATTAATTAGCTTTGAAAGTTTCAAAATTCTTTAGGCTTTTTATAAAATTGATATGTAGGTTTAGATTTATTTAGTCAATGTTTTTATAGTAAGTAAATTTAGAGAATATACTATAAGGAGTCTAAACTCTTCTGGACATAGTAGAGCCTAGAAAGATCACCGTGTTCTACTCAAGAAAATGATAAAGATTAAATTATCTCCATAACAAAAAACTTTAAAAATTATTAAGGCTGATATAATCAGAAATTTTATAAAAGCAACTGTCAGTTTATAGTCTGAAATGGAAAACAGCAACATGTATGGGTTTATTTGAAAATAAATGTCAACACAATTCAAAGAGCTATGTTAAAAGGAGGTTTTCTAAAAGATAAAATGTTATAGATGATACCTGTCTAGGACATTTTTCATACATATGTACTCTTTTCTGCCAGCATTGCCAATCCTAAGTACGAGACTTTCCAGATGGGACTGAAGAGTTTTTTAATATGTTGTTTTATTATATGTCATATATTTTTGTTTATTTTGTTTTATATTTAGAAGCTTAATTTAGATAGAATACAGTAAGCTGTATTTATTTAAAATACGTGACTTAATAAATTTGGATATATGTATACACACATGAAACCATTGTCACAATCAAGATAGTGATGATAGACATCCCTCCAAAAGTTCCTTTGCTCTCCTTTGTAGTCCCCAAATTCCACACCTCCCTACATCCCCATCCACCCCCCAAAAATCACTGATCTACTTTTTGTCACTAGAAATAAGTTTGAATTTTTGAGTTTATATACATAGAGTTTAAAAGCATGTACTCTTTTTTGTCTAGCTTATTTTCCTCAGCAAATGTTGATGCAAGTATAAAGAGATCTTCGCATTTTATTACTGAGTAGCACTCTACTGTAAGGACACACCACAATTTCTTTATCCATTCAATGGTTAATGTACATTTAGCTTGTTTCGAGGATTTGACTACAAAAAATGAAGCTGCTAGACACATTTTGTCTGTGTGTAAAACTTTGTATGGACATATGATTTCATTTCTATTGGGTTAAAAACCTAGGAGTGGATGGACTGGATCTTGTGGTAGATGTTATGTTTAACTTTTTAAGAAAGTGCCAAACTATGTTGCAAAGTGGTTGCATAGTTTTTCACCCGCAGCAGACATGTATAAAACTGCCAGTTTTTCCACATCTTTGCCAGCTCTTGGTATGGTCAGTTTTTGTATTTTTAAACATTCTAATAGGCATGTAGTGTTATCTCATTTTTGTTTAACTTCCTATTTCCCTAGCAGCTAATAACGTTGAGCATCTTTCACATGCTTATTTGTTTTGTTTTGTTTTTTCAGATTTTTTTTTTTTTGATGTGGACAATTTTTAAAGTCTTTATTGAATTTGTTACAATATTGCTTCTGTTTTATGTTTTGGTTTTTTTGGCCGTGAGGCATGTGGGATCTTAGCTCCCCGACCAGGGATCGAACCCACACCCCCTGCATTGGAAGGCAGATTCTTAACCACTGGACCGCCAGGGAAGTCCCCATAGGCTCATTTGTTATCCATCTATCTTCTTTGCTGAAATATATGTTCAAATACATTGCCAGTGTTAGTATTGAATGGTTATTTTATTAAGTTTTGAGAGTTTTTATACATTCTGAATACGAGTCCGATATCAAATATATCCCTTGCAAATACCTTGTTACAGTCTGCTTATTTTTCTTCTCATTTTCTTAACAATGTTTTTAGTAGAACAGAGTTTTTAAATTTGACATTCAGTTTATCATTTTTGTTTCAATTATAAATTATTCTTTTGGTGTCATCTGTAAGAAATCTTCACCTAATGCAAAGTTATACTAGAAATATTGAAAGTGAGTTTTATAGTTCTAGGGTTTACGTTTATGTCTGTGATCCATTCGAATTCATTTCTGTAGGTACTCATGGTATGGATCGAATTTTTTTTTAAACTTACAAATATCCAATTATTTTAGCACCGTTTATTGAGAAGACTACTATCTTTTCTCCACTGAAATGTCTGAACATTTGTTGAAAATCATTTGTACACATATGCCTGGGTCTGCTTTTCAACTCATTTTTGTGTTCTATTGATCTATTTACCAATCTTGACATCAATACCACACACTCTGTAAAATGAGGCATTAAAAATACATTTTGAAAGTAAGCAGCATTATTCCCCTAATTTTGTTCTTCATCAAAGTTATTTTGGCTATTCTAGGAAATTGAATTTCTATCTGCATTTTAGAGTTAGCTTTACAATTTGAACTGAAAAGTATGCTAAGAATATTGATTTGCGTTGCAGTGAATCTATGGATCAAATGGTGAGAACTGGGATCATAACAATATTGAGTCTTCCTGCCCAGGGTCTTGTTCTAGCTCCCCAATTATGTAATTTTTTTTTTTTTTTTTTTTTTTTTTTAGGGCTTGAACCCATGTTCCCTGCATTGGCAGGCAGATTCTTAACCACTGCACCACCAGGGAAGCCCAATTTTTTTTTTTTTAACAAAATTTAAGCAATTTTTATTGTATTTTCTGTGTACAGGTATTAAGCATCTTTTGTGGATTTCATCCCTAAATATTTAATACATTATATGTGATAATATAAGAACTGATATTTTATTTTAATTTATGACTTGCTGGTATATAGAACTACAATTAGTTTTGTATGGTACTGACAACTTGCTAAACTCGTGTATTCATTCAAGTGGCTTTAAAAACTATATTCCCACAGATTTTCTAAATAGACAACCATGTCATATTTGAATAAAGAAAATTTTCTTTCTTCTCTAATCTTTCTTCTCTATTGTTTTTCTGATTTGTATTTCATTGATTTCCAATATGATCTTATTTTTTACTTTCTTCTGCACCTTGGTGTTTAATTTACCCTTAAATATTATTTCCTAGGGTGGAAGTTGAGCTTATTATTTCGAGAACTTTCTTCTTTTCTAATAGAGAATAATAGTATTATAAATTTGCCCATATGCATTCTTTTGTTGGCATTCCACAAGTGTTTAGATGACATGTTTTCATTGTTGTATAATTCAAAATAATTTCTAATTTCAATTTTGATTTATTTTTTGACCTATGATTTTTTTCTTTGAGAATGTGTTATTTAATTTCCAAATATTTGCAGATTTTCCAGAGATTTTCAGTTATTTATTTCTAATTTAACTCATTTGTGATCAGAAAACATACTTTTATAGATAGGAATTCCTTTAAATTCATTGCACTTAGTTTTATAGATCAGAATGTCATATATTGTGTTAAATGCTCCATTGCACTTGCAGAGAATGTGTTCTGCTGTTTTTTAGGTGGAGTGATTTATAGGACAAATGGGTCAAGTTGCAAGATAGTTTTGTGGAAAACTACTTGCTTTTTGTTTTTTCTGATTCTTTAATCAGCATTTGAGAGGGGGAAGATTACAATCTTTGAATTGTGAGTTTGTCTAGATCTCCTTTCCATTGTCTCAAATTTTGATTCCTTTATTTTGGAACTCTGTTATTAGATGCATTCATGTTAAAGATCATTATGTCATCTTGATTAATTAACCTTCTTAACATTATGTAATAACCTTCTTTATTAGTGGTAATATTCTTTGTTCTCAAATTTACTTTGATACTAATATAACCATTCCAACTTGCTCTTTATTTGTGTTAGCATCATCTGTCTTTTTGCATTTTCTTACTTTTAACCATTTTTAAAATTTAAAGTGTGTTTTTATAGGCAGCATGTACTTGGGTCTTTCTTTTTTATCCAATATGGCAATCTCTGCCTTTTCATTGTGGTATTTAAAACATTTAATGTGAATAGTAATAGAGTTAGGTTTCAGTCTGTCTTCTCATTTGTTTCTTATTTATTTTATCTTTTCTTTGTTCCCCTTTTCCTCTTTTTTGGTCTTCTTTTGTATTGGCTATTTTTATGATTATGTTTATGAATCTTTGTTGTCTTAGTTAACATTTTTATTAACATTCTAATCACATATATTATAATCCCCATATTGCATTATTATTACTTTTTATCTAAACAGTCAAATATCTTTTAAAGTGATTTAAATAATAAGAAAATATCATGTTTACCTATATGATTACTATTTCCAGTGCTCTTATTCATTCTTTTGTGTTGATCTGTATTTACATCCAGTATCATTAACACTTCCTTAACATTTCTTAGAGTGGTGCACATCTGCTTATGAGTAATTACTTCAGCTTTTATGTGCCTGAAGAAAAACCTTAATTAAGCCCTTGTATTTTGAAAATATGTTTGCTGAGTATAGAATTCTAGGCTGATTGTTTCTCCCAATTTTAATACTTTAAGGACATCACACCATTATCTTTTCATTTTCAATTTTTATTGTTTCTGAAGAGAAATTTACGGTTACCCTTATGTTTGTTTCTTTATACATAACATATGTTCTTTCCCTGGCTACTTTACAGATTTTTCTTTATCACTTGATTTGAGTGATATGACTGTAAATTACCTTTATGTGGTTTTCTTCACAATCCTGTACTTGTTGAGCTTCTTGAATCTGTGGGTTTCATAGTTTTCATAAAATTTGGAAAAAAATTTCATAGTTTTCATAAAATTTGGGAAAAAATTCAGTCCTTATTTCTTCAGAATTGTCTTCTGTTACCTTCTTTCTCATATCTTTTTGTGACAAATTGTATGCATATAAAGCCGTTGAATTTGTTCCACTGTCCACTGATGCTATTTTCATACTTTATTGTTCTCTTTTGACTTTTTGTTTCATTTTGGATAGTTTATATTGCTATACTTTCATGTTAACTAATCTTTTCTTCTCCCTGTTTAATCTTCAATTAATCTGATCCAGTACATTTTTCTTTTCAATTATTGTACATTTCATCTCTAAGAATTTGATTTTTGTCTTTTTAATATGTCCATATCTCCACTTTGCTTTTTGAACACATACATACTTTTATAATAACTGTTTTAATGTCTTGTCTGCTAACTCTGTTATCTATGTCAGTTCTGGTTTGGCTTTAATTAATCTTCATTATGGATCATATTTTCCTTCTTCTTTGCATGCCTGGTAATTTTTTTGTTGAATTCCAGACACTGTATATTTAATCTTATATTTGCTGGATATTTTTAATTTCTATAAATATTCTGGAGTTTTATTTGGGTTGCAGCTTAGTTATTGTCCTTTTCTAGAAGTAGGAACACAGCAGTGTTTAGTCTATGGCTCCTTATTCCCCCATTACTGAGGCGTTATTTTGAATACTTCTATATACTCTTCTGAATACCAATACTATTCTCAATATCCTCTGAATACTCAATGCCTGTGAAGTATGAGGTTTTCCAGTCTGGCTTGTGGAGATACACACAAACTACATTTTGTGACAGCTGGGATTGCTACCTTTAACCCACTTGGGAGGTTCTTTACACAGCATTAGGTTATTTCCTCAGATATATAAACTGATCAGTACTCACCTAAATACTCAAAAGGGACCATCTTCAGATCTCAAGAGTATATTGTGCAACTTGCTTCCTTTAGTGTTCTGTTTTATGAGCTCGAGTAGTCTTAATCTCTCTGGACTCTCAACTCCATCTCTTCAACTCAAAGATTCCACTGGACTTTGTCTATATTCCTTTGTGCTACATTTTGCCTGGATACTCTCTCTACATCTGGGACACATGAAGGATCCACCTCTCCCCCACCCCCTCTATCAGTGATCACTATTCTTTATTGCCTAGTGTTCTATGGCTTGAAACCATTGTCTCATATATTTTGTCCATCTTTTGTTTGTTTTTGTTGCAGGTGGGAAAATAAATTTAGTCTTCTGTTACTCCATTTTGGACAGAAGAGTAAATCCTTTATAAGATTTTTAGTTGCCATTAAATAATCACAATATTAGATAACAATTTTGTGCACTTTGTCCCAAACACTTAACTACAATATATATAACCAACAAGTGACTGGTAAAGTCTCAATTTCAATGAAAATCATGTATCTTTACTTCCTAAGTTTTCTGGCCAACAAAAATAAACTACCCTGATTAAAGCATGGACTCAGAACATTCTACACTATGACAAATATGTTATGCTAAATACCATATATAGTTTACTATAAGCAAAGAGCAAATACAGAATTTTTTGTACTTGTTTAATAAAGTAGAACATGATCAGATTTTGTTTTATGTAAAATTCTCCCTAGCAGGCCTTTTCAGAATTATGGGTGTATTCTCTACTCTCTTGATAATCAAGCTGAAAAATCTAATCGGATGATTTGGATATTTTGTTGAAACTTTCCCTCTTTACTTGTACAGGTTTGATAGACCACAAAGAAAATAAAGCCAAACCGTTTGTCTTTATGACTAGCAGAGGTCTGGAAGAGTTTGAGTTATAATCATTCACCCTACATCAGTTGACTCTCATAGCAAGGAGAGAAGCATCCAAATTGCACAGCTCACAGTTTTCAAATTGTCCTGCCCACTAATGCAGAAAAAAAGTCTATGACCAAACATCTGACAGTTACTTACCATCTCTTTTTCCTGGGTCTTGGGCAAACTTCATCCAGAACTGCTGTTTCTCCTCCTCTCTCACAGTGAATATTGAGGATATTAATACTGGCCCTTATAATGGCAGTTTTAAAGTTATTGTGACAGCTCTAAAAGGGAAAATATTAATTGTATTAAAAAAAGAAACATTTTGGAAGTCCTTTCTAACTTGAAAAATAAGTAACAGTGAAATTTTCCTATCTCCGAATCAGTCTCATTTCTTTTTTCTATCATTTTTCTTATTTTCTTTTACTCTGTATAAAACCTCCCTATCATTCAAATCTAGTTCATATCACATCTTTCACAGATTTTTTGAACTTAATTACCTGTATATTATCACATATATTTGTTGGATAAACTTCTGTTTTACCTATTTTGATTTTAAGAGCTTGCATATCATACAATTTTGGTAGAGCTAAGTCACAAGTCTGATGGTTGAAGCTAAGGTTGATCATCCCTCTTAGTTTTCTCAAGATAATCTTAGTTAATATCTGTTGTGCCAATGTAAACTGCACTGCTTTCAACTTTCAAAAGTGTCTTGGTTTGGATGATATCTATCAACCTTGTTTCACCAAATAGTGAATCAAAAGTAATGCAGAAACATTGACTACTCAAACAACGCAGGAAATTCAACATTCAGCAACTATCCAGACTTGGAGGGGACACAGAAAAGCACAAAGAACTTTGATATAGAGTCAAAATAGATCCTCTGTTTTCCAAAATCAAATCTCCTCCTCCTCATTATCCTCATCACCATTATTCTCCTCCCTTTCCTCTTCATTATCTTCCTTACATTTTTTAAAATTAATTTTTTAAGTGTTGGAATATATCCTAGTTCTAAGAAGGATAAAATGATTTTTCTTAACACATATTCACTCTTTTTTAAAAATTAAAATTTATAACACCACAAAAATGACCTTTCAATTATATTCTGATTTACAATAGTTCTCTGAATGATCTTCACACTTCGTTCAAGTAAAACATTTATGCAGAACTTTAAGAAAGTGTTTGAAAAAGAAAAAAATTCAAATACTTGATCACTAACATGCTGGTTTAATGGTAATATGGTCTCATTAGATTACCTCATTGAGCACATGTATTCAACTGAAACTAAATGGAATCTAATTGCATAGATTTAGCAATTATAGAATTCCTAAATTATAGAAACAGCGGAATATTAAATATATAATTACATGTGTGATATTAAACCATAATATACATATTTGGCATTTTATATATGATTCATAAGAAAAATATGGTAACATTTATAAAAAATAAACCCATTTTAGAAATATAGGTTTATTTCGGTTTACCTTGAGTTGTCTGTTCCTAGGCTTAAAGAAAATGTAGGTGCAAATTGCTTATAATACTACCAGCTTTGGGAGTTGAAATAAATAAATGGTTTAAAAACAAATCCCTTATATTGTATATTTATTTGCACCTGTTTAAAAGTGATATTCTTCCCCATGCTTTGGAAAAACAAGTTAGTAGGAATATAATTTAAATAAATGAATACAAAATGTAAGTATTTAATTTTACACACCAAAATTGCAGCTTTTGGTTTTTCTTTTTCTCTTGTCTTTGTGCCTATACCTGCAAAGACCCCTGTGGTTTAAATAACCAGTGTGTGTACTACTAATAAAAATCCCATTAAATTAAATGGCCAGTAGGAATGTAGAATGTCCTGTCGCAATTTCAGAAGACAGTTTGTTACCAGACACCCTGCTATGTATGAACATTTTATTTTATCAGAGTTAAGAAAAACATTTATAAAGTCTATTTATTTCTATTTTAAAAGTTTAGAGGATCCTGGAAACAGTGGCTTTATAATTTTTTTTCTCTTTATCGAATGAAATGGTTGGGTGGATTCCTCATCAGGCACTATGTAGAATATCCTATAGCAAATGTATATAATCAACACAATGGGTCAGTAATTTTCATTCCCTCACTATTATTTCTTTCTTCCATTTGTGAGCAATAAAAGTGGCAATTCAGTGCATATTGTGTTACAGGAAAGTGTTTACAGCACACACTGTACCTGTGTTCTGACAAAAATAATTTCAGATACATAGAACTGTTTTTTTCTTGCAAATGTTCTCTGTCTTACTTTAGCTCTCTTACTTTTTAAGTATGAGCATGAGTACATATTTTTTGAAGGTGGAACTTCTTATAACAGTTTAAGGTAGCACTTCCAATCATGGTTGAAACCAGGGTAATAATAAACAGAAAAAAGTTTACAGCCTATGAGAGAGGAAGGGAGTTAGTAGCATGAAGGTTGGAAAACCACTCAAAGAGAAAGGAAGATAATGAGAAACTGGCAGTAATTTTCTAGTGAAAGAAAGGAAAACCACAGAAAGAGAGAAACAAAAGTCACCTGTAAAATCAGAGAATCAAATCCCCTATGTGACTGGAAAAAAATATGGTGAGAATATTGCATCATTTAGGATGAGCAAGCAGCAAATATGCTTTGGCCTCTGTGATCTCAGAAGACCAGAAACAAAGTAGAATATGGATTAAGCAATTTGGAGAGTATAAAACAGATGTTAGAAAGGCAGTTCAGCTGCACTGAGCAGAGAGGATACTCCTGGTAGCTGAAAGACTCCATGCAGGTTACATGTTGGGGTCAGCACTAGATGGGTAATATATATTATTTAGTAAAGGACAACAAAGTTGGCACAGACACTAGAGTCTAAGGACAGCTGAGAAACTCAGGAGACAGAGGAGAGAAACTATTGCCCTTATAAGACTCAACTGCCAACCTATGGGATAGAAAATGTTTTACACTTACAGGCAAAGTGATGCATTTACAGATTAAGGTAACCCAAGAACTCTTAATATTCAAATTAAATCTTCACAGAATAATTAATATGTAATATAATATTTTAAAATAAACCTCCTAAAGAAATTCTATGTGCAAAGCTATTTGATTATATTTCTAGTATTTTCACCAATACTAGTAAAGGAGAAGGAGGATATTTCAACTGACTAGTAATCAGTGCAATATTATCTAAGGGAATTTATGTAGAAACTACATAAATGAAGTATTACATGTAGAAATAAAATAAAGCTTTGTTGGATGCGTCATCTGGGTTATGAACCATTTCGTAATCAAGAAAACTGAAGTATGTAAGCCATGTCATCAGCATTTGGATTTTGGTTTTAAAGTCAGTTTCAGTTCCACTGAGATAAAGTTTAGAAGCGTCACTTAAAAACCTCAAAAACCATCTAGATGCACTGCTTTTTTTTCCTTGGGGAGGGGCATTTTATTTTATTGAAATATATTTGACATACAACATTGTGTAAATTTAAGGTATACAACATGTTGACTTGATACATTTGTATATTGTAATATGTTGCCTTTGTAGCAATAATTATCACCTCTATCTTGTCATATAATTGCTATTTCTTGTTAGTGGTTGGAATGATTAAGATCTAGTCTCTCAGCAAGTTTGATGATTATAGTACAATATTGTTCTCTATATTCACTATACTGTACATTAGATCTGTAGGACTTATTTACGACTAGTTACAAGTTTGTACCCTTAAGCAACATCTATCTTATCCCCCTACCTTCATGCCCTGGTAACCACCATTTACTCTTTGCTTTTATAAGTTTGGCTTTTTTAGAGTGTACCCACATGTGATATCATACAGTATTTGTCTTTCTGTATCTGATTTATTTTGCCTAGCATAATGCCCTCAGGATCCATCCATGTTGTTGCAAATGGCAGGATGTTCCATCTCATGCTGAATAATTTATATATTTATAAATCACATCTTCTGTATCCATTCATCTGTTGACAGACACTTAGATTGTTTCAATATCTTAGGTTATTATGAATAAAGGTGCAATGAACATGGGAGTGCAGATATCACTTTGAAATACTGAATTCATTTCCTTATCTCCTTATACTGAGAAGTAGGATTGCTGGGTCGTACGGTATTCCATTGTTAATTTTTTCAGGAAACTCTACACTTTTTTCCACAATGGCTGTACCAATTTGCATTCCCACAAGTATTCCCTTTTCTTCACATCTTCATCAACACTTGTTATCTTTTAGTGTTTTTTTAAAATAATAACCATTCTAATAGGTGTGGGGTAATACTATTTTCGCATTTATTGAAAATGTATTGAATTCCTAATATGTACCATCTCATATTAGGGTTAGATGCAAGTTACAAAGTAAATAAAACAGATGTGTCTCCTCAATACTACTTACAATCTGAGGATATTGAGAGAATAAGTACTTAATAAATATTAAGTGATGGACAGTACAGGGCATGTTTTATTCTAGGTACAACCACCATGGACTATATAATTGGAATTGAATTTTTCCTTTAAAAATAAAAACAAAAAAATCTGAGATCCTATCTGTGCTAGTTAGAACACTGATCTAGTAAGCTGAAGTTAGGAAACCCCAAAACTCACTTGTGGACTTTCAGATATATTCCAATTACATAATCTGTGCATAATGAGACCCAAGTCTAGTAGATATTCTACCACTAATTCACTGCATGACCTTGGGCAAGAAACTTAGTGTCTTTGTGCCTCTGTTTTATTATTTTGAAAATGAACTTTAAGATTCCTAAAAATAACTTTGTAACTTGCTGGGAGAAAATTAAGTTCCATTGCTGCATGGATAAATCCAGTGAGGAGTATGTAACCTGGGCATGAAGAAATTAACCTGTGAGTTTAGAGGGAATGACACTGTCAGATACAGATGGATATCCCTATGTGATGGAGAGCTGCCTCTCCAACCTTACCTAATGCTGGCTGAGCTGGAGTCCATTGTCCTTCCAGTGGCTGTTTTTACAATGGAAACCTCACCCACCCCTCTGCTTTACTCTGCTGGAATTACAGTTTCCTCATTTGCTTCACCCCACAGAATACCTTTTTAAGTGTCTGACCCTTGTCTGCTCCTTTTGCCACAGACTCCTGGTTAACTTTGTCCTAGAGGCTCAGAAGTCAAGACTGAGCCATTTCCCTGATACAGCACTTTATGTAGTTGTCATGTAGCCAGAAATATACTACAAATAAGGTATCACCTTCTCTTCTCTTAGAACATTAATGTAAAGAGGGGGGAACTGTGTAAATTGATATAGAATTTGCAGTTTCTGGTTGCAGTTTCTAGTAAAATACACTGAATCAATTTTCATGACCATACTTTTCTTTAGAAGAATGAAAACATGTTATGTGAAAGATGTCATGATTGTCATAATAATAGTATTAATTATTTATATTCTACGTTATATTTTTGTTGAATTCATAAAGTTCACAAGACATATATATGTTTATACTTTTAAGTGAGTAGGCACGTATACTTATGATATATTAGGGAGCATGTCACAAGTCAATTTTGTTAAGAGAACCTAGTTTAGAAAAGTGGTGAGAGGGGTGGGTGTGGCTCTTATGGAACAATGAGTCCAGAAATCTGGGGTGTCGTAATTAGTTTAACCATTAGCCAGCAGTGGAAACTCGTGTATACCACTTATATTCTTTGGGTTGCCATTTCCTTCATAGAAACACTGCTGATGTTGAGTTGGATTATGACTAAAATCTCTTCAGTTCTGCAGTTGTCACCATACCCATGCTATTGTGTAAATCTTTTCTTAGCTTTAAAGGATTTTGTTTATGAAAGCCAGATAGGGAGCTAGCAAGAGAAATTTGTTTGTACTGTGTTTCAAAGCATGTCAGGAACTGCCAAGGAAGCTAATTTGCTCTCTAGAGACCTATTAATAAATCAAATGGATGCTTCTCACTGATGAGGCATATAAATTAATTAAGGATGATTGACCCTTAGGTAGTTGGAATATATGAGCTGTTCTAAGCTGAGACTCATGCCAGAAAGTATAGCACTGGTTTCACACCATGGCAGTAGTGAATGTCCCTCTACCAACCCAGATTTTTTTTAATAGACTTGATAATGATTGCCTCTATAGAAGGCTGATCAATGGGTACTTTGTTCTTTTCATTTAATTATATATATTAATATAATTTCTGAAATGTCTCTTGTGAAGAACTGGTTTTGCAACTCATTTTTAAATTAGGACTGCAAATTTTGCTTATTAAAGATAGCTCATAAAAGACAGGTTAACTTGGTAATATTTCTCCCAGAGCCCTGTGTTATAGAGTTGAATTGGTTATGTGTGCTGTAACTGAAAGCACAGAGTATTACCATCTGGTGGGTGCAGTCCAAATCACAGGTGTAAGATCTCTAGAGGAAAAAAAATAGAGAAATCAGCACACAGCTTGGGGTTTGTGAACTTATTCCATAGAGTTCCCCCATGAGTATTTTAACTTTTATCTTAAAAAATAATATATATATTGTATTATAAAACCTTGCAACTCAAAATATGATTTTAGACCTGCAGCATCTGCATAATGTGGGAGCTTGTTAGAAATATAAATCTCAAGAGTATTGAATCCTAATCTGTATTTTAATAAGATCTTCAGGTGATTTACGTGCACATCAAATTTGAAAAGTGCTGATAAACACCATAATTATATTTGCTTTTAAAATAACTGTAATGTTGTTATTACTAAACTTCCAATAAATAACACTCTTAAGAAGTTACACTCTCTTTAGCCTGTAATTTTTGAATCCCCACCCCACTGCCACAGTTCCCCACTCCCTGTCACACACAGTGAGATACCATGAAGTACAGTTAGAAAATCATAGCTAAAAGATGTAGCAGTGGGACTTTGGTAAGTCACTTTAGCTTGAACGGGTCTAATCTTAACTCCTGTCTCCCCATGACACTTGCTCACTCTATTCCAGACCCACTAAACCTCCTTGATTTAGGGTTCCTGCTTTAGAGCCTTTGCACCTGTTGTTGCTCTGCCTGAACGTTCTTCCTTCCAGACACACACATAGCAAAGCCTCTTCCTCATTTCCATTAACTCCCTTCTAAAACATATTTAATCATAGAAACTCGCTGCCTCCTACATCTAACTACTTACCCTTCACTCAGTTGTAAGTTACTGGAGACCAAGAAGTGAAACTATCTCATCTTTGATCCTTATCAGTGCTTACTGTACATTAGATCTCAATTATTCTTTGCCATAATGAGAAAAATAATCACTATGATAATGAGAGTCAGTGACATGAGATATGAGATGTTATTGAAGGAATCTGAGTTGTACAGTCTGGAAAAGAGAATAATTGTAAATAGTCACGTGCAAATGG
The DNA here is from genome assembly GCF_949987535.1 of Balaenoptera acutorostrata. Classification (NCBI taxonomy): domain Eukaryota; kingdom Metazoa; phylum Chordata; class Mammalia; order Artiodactyla; family Balaenopteridae; genus Balaenoptera; species Balaenoptera acutorostrata. The sequence goes on from NC_080070.1 coordinate 64,870,103, forward strand.
TGAAGCTCATGTGTTACATGGTCTAGTGTGGAAACGTGCACATGGTTAAAATTGAATAAGGTCATTTGGTTAAATTCAAGCTCAGGACCAAGAGCGCGTTAAATTATTTTCATTATATGTCCCACCATATTATTATATTTCACATAAAAGAAAAAAATTTAGGGCTGGTAGCATAAAATCCATCTTCACATATTCAAAAAATTATGTCTCACACAGAATAGCAGTTCTCCACAGCAGTAGAAAATAAAGACACGCTGGAAAAGAGAGGGATTTATTTTTAGGTAATACTAGAAATTTCGTGGCCAATATCATTTATGCCACAGCACATTAAAAAATTTAGTTATGCCTATGGGACTATTTCAAATATGCACTTTGTCCAGAATGTCCCAGCAAAAACAAACAAAGAAAGGACCACAGATCTAGAAGACAAATTCTACTCATGGTGTGCAGTTTTAGAAAACAGAATAAGTATCAGAATATTAAAGTTATAAGTAAGCATATTTTATTCATTAAAAAAGAAAAAAAATGAATATTTACAGATCATCAATAATTGAGTAAGCTTCTCTAAGAAGTAGGAACTAATTGTCTTGGTTGATTTAAAAAATTTTTATGTGTTTTCCAGCATGGCATCTAAGACTCTTGCTAAATTTGAGAGTATATGAGTCTATGCTTCCATTTAAGTGGGTCAGATGAATTTTGCTTATTTTTGTGCCTTCTGGTGAAATTTTAATAATTTAAGATGATAAAATCCTGGCCTTTGGATTAAATGGGATTGTAATTGTACTTCTACATGTTTCATCACTCTACCTTGCACCCAAAAGTGGTCAATAATTTCTGTTGACTGAATAACTTATAATCATATAGCAATAATACGGTGAGGCATATAACAAAAGTAATTTAATATGCTCCTTGTCCTAAGCTCAAATTTAACTGAATGACCTCTTTCAATTATAACCATGTGCATGTTTCCATATTAGATCATGCACCAGCAGGAGCTTCACCATTTGCCTGTCACTTCCAAGCATAGGCATTGGGGGCTTTTTCCTTCACTTCTTCTTTCTCTTAAGGATTTCATTCTCTGTTTAGGAGTTTGAAAGTGTCCTGAGCCATTGTAGAGAATGCTGTCCAAAACAGACATTTTCAAAGGGCTCAGCAAAGTCTGCATATGTAGATAGGTGTCACATTTTCTCTGTGGTTGTTACTGGCATGATGATATTCTCAACTTAAGGCTTTTACCAAGGTGTTATCGGAAAAGAAAAGTTAATATGGTTCCTCATCACAGCTCACCTGTGCAGATCTCTTGGATGGGCACTACTGTGGGTAAATCGTTCAGCTCACAGAAGTTTCCATACAATTGATGATACTATTCCACTGCCTTGCCTTGCCTCTCTTCCATGGCCTTAAAACTTCCTGTATGGTAGTACCCACTCTTTTCTCTTATTCTGTCTGATTCAACTGAGACAAGGGACACTATTTGCAAGCCCCAAGTTTGCCATTTAATTTTGGGGGGATATTTTTTGTTTGTTTCCTTTCTTAACAAAACAAATTAAAGACCAAATTATAATTTCTGACTTGGCTCCAAGAACCTATTTTGGAAGTTAAATTAAACATAATCCAACTAAACTAAATATTTACTTTTAAAATTTTACATTCCCATTAAAATGATACTAATTCCTCAAGTTCTGTGGACACTTCTGAATGAGAAAAAACTATCACGTATAAGGAATCATAGAAAAGAAAAGTTCAAAGACCAATTATTTTAATATAACTATATATCTTAATAATATCGAAAGCATGAGAAATTTATTTTTATCATTGTATTCTTAGGCTCCAGCAGAGTACATATTTTATAGTGAAGGCTTCATAATTATATGTTGCAAATGTAAACTATTATGATAAATATGGAAGTCTAGTAGTTGTTAGGAAAAAAGCATAGTATAAACCAAAGAAATTAAATAATAAAAAATTAATACACTTCTTAAATAACATAAGTACCTCTGAAATGTTTACTCATGAAATTTGAATGTGAGAGATCACACACAAAAAAATAAATGTAATTGACACAGTATATAAACATTATAACTTAAATTTATTAGATAAAGAAACATTTCAAAGTATGTTCAGAAATCATGTTACCATATTCAGGAAAAAAGAAATGTCACATATCTTTATTTCTTAGTCAAGTATGCTAACATAAGTAGAATAATAATATGCAATACAGGAAAACAAAAGTATATCATTGGCTTGGTTCATAAATATAATCAAGTTTAAATTATATTAAACAGGTTCCCATGATGAATCTGCATATAGTCCCAACTGTTTTCTAGTTACAGTGTACTGCTAGTGGTCCAAAGTTAGAGGGAGAGAGAAAGAGGGAGAAAGGGAGGGATCTTAGACCATGTACCACATACCACACAAATATTTAATTCTTTACTGGATGGTGAGGAGCTAAATGTACAAATTATGTACTTGTTTATTGCTAAAAGCATTTTAGTATACTTGCTATTTGAAGTGTGGCTTGATATTTAAATTGTAATCTACTCCACGTACCTACTCCATATCCAGAGGCAAATTTGTCATTAAGTATGAAACTTAAGTTTCAGATCTTGTCACTCATAAAGAGCCATTAGAGAATGAACATGTTCTATGGGGTCTGGTATCTGAAGTATGAGGGTGATAAAGAAGAACTGAGGTTTGAGATATGTGGTACCAGAAGATGGTCTGAAAAATTCTTAGAATCCTCCAATGTGTAAACCTGTAAATGGAGGCTTCAGTTATCATCAAAACCCATCAAAATACTGGTGATAATAAACACTCTTTGATCAACCTAAGAAAGAAGACTAAATTTCTTTCTTTTTTTCCTCTATGGAAAAGCTATTTTAAATTTTTTATCATAATTTTCTGGCTTTCGTGATTTTGCTGGTATTTGTCAGTACTTTTAAAGTATATATTTTTTTGTAATTTCCTTTTGTATTCTAGTTGAATATTCAAGTTTACACCTAATTTTATATTCATAGCTTTATATTATTTTCCTGAAGAAGAGCTCCCCAAATTGTTTAAGCTTCAGTTTTCACAAAACCTGGATCCCTCCCTCTGTACTAAATGGATGCTGACAAGAATGGGCTCTTGAGAGATAAGTGAGAAGCTCAGTAAAAAATGTTTTCACAGAGAATATATATATATTAAGTACATACAACTACTACATACAAATAGTAACTCATCCTCCCACCAGAGGCTAAATAAATAGATAGATAAATAGATAAATAGATAAATAAATAAATAAATAAATAAATATCTCCTTAGAACAGTTCACTCAACTCTTTGATCTTTCTTTGGTTGCTAATTTCCTACATAAGCATTCCTTCTAATTCAAGGAGCTTTATGGAACTGCTACCAACTTTCACCATAACACAACCATTATAACCATTATAGAGGATGGATTTACTCTTACATGGGCATACCATGGGAAGTAAGAGAAAAAGGAGCAACAGGATTATTTTATAATATAAATTTATCTGATCATATTATTCCCCTAAGAAGGAGACAATGGGATTCCTCTTAGCAGTTGTATATGTCCACATATAAAAAAAGCCAGTCAATTAGAGCTATCCCTAGGGACAATGCCATCCACCTTTCCTTCAACCTCATTCTAATTACTACCTCTTCAATTTCTGATTTCAATTGTATCATCACACAGTCTTGCTAAAGTGATACTATCAGGTATTATTTTGTTTATATTCTTTTACTAAGCAGAAGGAATTTAAAAGCATCATAAGTAGCTGTGTGCTAGCAAACGGACTAGTCCTGATTGTTAGCATTCAATTAGTTCCAGGGTGTAAATATTTTCACCCTCGCCAATTTCAGGCTACCAGTGATTTCACTAAACATAAACTGGAAAAGACGTGAGCCATGGTTCTCATAAGCCAATAGGAACTGGCTCCAACACATTATAGATTACCTTAGAATAAATCTTTACATACACCAGGTAGCTGGTAAGCTCTTTTACAATATCATTTACAACATCACTGTGCTTTTTAGAAAAGAATTATGTACATAGTCTGCAGGAAAATATTTTACATAGGTTCCTATCTTCATTGACTACTAGTCAACAATGTCTTCACATTTCTGTAGTGCCACTCTCTGAAATGAGTTGAGTAGAAACCTTTATATCATCAATTAGAAATCAATAAGCATGACGTCTAATACACCAGATTATATACCCTGTCCTCTACTCTGTTCTATATGTAGAGGTGAACAGGTATGCCCATTTAATTGTTTTTGTTTACTGCCATGTCTCTATATTTTCTCTTACTCCTTATTTCTTACGAGAAGCCAAATGATCTATGTTTGATATAATAAGAATTGCAAATGTCCTTCAGAGGAAAAGTCATTTTTATTTAGTAAATAGAAAGCATGAATAATGAACAATACAAGAAAATTGTAAAATAATTAGGAAGTGGTTCAGAGGTGCTCATTTACAACTGAGGAAATTAAAAATGCAAATGCATTATTATCATAAAGGTAGTTAACAGACAAATGAGTAAAAAAAGAGCCTTCCTTCTAATTCATCATTGTTTAAGAGACACCTGCGAGTTCTAACTGGGAAAGACAAGACTGAGAAATGCAGATGGTCACATTTTGCATTATATCCATCACATTTTTTATACTCTAATTAGAGGGGGGACTCGTTCTCCACAGGAAAAAGATACTGCTTATTTGAATATTTGAATAAAAGCCAGTAGATACGGTATTCAAAATACTGGCTGTGTTTTTTGTCTTTGTGATAGGAGTGATGCAATATTTATTTTTTTTGACAGAAGGAAACTGCTGGCAGTCTGCCCCCAAAGATCTATGTTTGGACTTTGAAAATTATATGAATTTAAATTTCCGCTTTGTTCCAAGGCTGAGTTTATTGGTACTGAGTCACAATGTGGTATCACAAGATGTTAACCTACAAGCCAATTGTTTGCAGCATCAGATTATTTTGTCTAAAATTAGATGTTACTTAAATAGACTTTTGTAATACTTATTTTTAAAATTGTTTTCTTAAACACATGATTATTTCAATACAGTCATCCTAAGAGTAAGATCTGGTTTAATCTTTACTTTCAATAAATATATACTATCATGTTTATGGTGACTAGAATCATAAGCATGCAGGAATATATACATAGTTGTTTTTAAGTTTGAATATGCAAAGAGAAATATAAATATCATATCAGAGCACAGTAAGAAACATCCAAATGTAAAGGGGGGAAGAAAATACACACATATTTATAAAGAATATTAAGATTTGAAAGAGTGCATATTCAGGCAGTTAGAGATGAAAAGGACAATTATACTTGTTTAACTACAATGACTCAGCCGTTTTAAAAACTTTTCCTTTTCCCCACTGCAATCTCATTTTAGAATCAAACAGAAGGCAGTGCAAATTATGCAATGATTTCATATAGTCTGATAAATATAGTTGCACATAATTTTTCTCCTTTCTTCACATGGGCTGTTTATTTGATCTCCTCCATTTCTCCATTCAGGTCACAGGAAATGGAAATCTGAATCAGTTATGTTTAACACATCAAAGACAGTGACTTTGTGCAGATTGCTTTGTACCACAGTGCCTAGTTCAATTCCTAGCACACTTAATAAATTTCTGTTCAATTGAACTTTAGTGTTATCCATATAACTGGTAGGCCTGTAGACTCCTGCTTGGTTATTTGGAATAGTATAATAAATAATAGACGTTGCACTCCCCTAAACTAACTATGTAGAGGAAGGAATGTTTGTGACCAACTAATGAAATATGCTTTAATATCATTCTCATAATCTCATAAACTCAACCATGGTATTATCATTACACTTCTTTGCTTAGAATTAATAGGGCATCCACAATTAAGATAGTCAGTAGCAGAAAGTGATATATGTTAACTAAATAAAAAAATAATTGGACAGGATCATTAGCAACAAAAATTATTCATTAGGAAGGTCTCTGTTCAGTTTTCTAACTAACACAAAAGACAGATTGAACACTACATTCTATTATTTTAATAAAGATTTAATATCCCAAAATTCCTTGCCAGTCTGATAAAGTCTATTCTAGGTTATACACAGCTAAACTTATCAAATGTAAACTGTTTTTTAATAAACCTAAATAAAATATCACTTAGTGTATTGCTCAGGTACTAAATGTAAAATAGTACATTAGAAGACTAATGTAGTTACATGGGCTGGACTCCAAGACTCTCCTCAGCTTATTCCACAGGTCCCTTCAGTGAGAACTGGTGCTTCGATTTTCCTGCCCTGAAATTCCAAGGTGTCTTGCAATGACCTGTTTAGGGCAGTGAGGCCCATCTCTCAAAGCTTTCTCCAGCTTTTCCTCAAACATTTCCCCTGACTCTCCACTCTCCTTTCAAAGGCAGCCATCAGCCCTCCCATACAACCGATCAAAACTGCCTTATCTCTCCACAGGTGTTACTTCACTTCTTTAAATTCTTTTATCCCTATGGAATTTCACCATTGAACTGAGGAGAGAGAGTGAGACAGCGAGACACAGAGACACAGAGGGAGAAAGCTTTGTAACCAATAAATTGGAAGTATTCATTTTTTTCCCCAAATAACAAAATTAAAGAAAATAAAGTGAATATACCTACAAGTACCAAGGAATTTAGTACATTCTAATATATTTTATAGTCCGGGTGAACTGTATGATATTTCCATGAATAAAAGCCTATTTAAAACTCACGAAAGATGAGGCCAGAAACTTTAATGTAAAAATGATCATAGACAAAATTGAAAAGGTGGGTGAAATCTTAACTCTGATATAAGACAATAGGTCCAATCATATGGAACATTTCTATCAAACCTTCAAGTAACAAATTACTTAAAGTAGTTTAAATAGTACCAAAGTGTAGCAAATGCTCTAATTTTAAAATTTCCAATGAAATGTGGACATAATTTTCATTCTAGAAAGAAAAATACAATCACCAGTACCACCACCTCAACCAAAAAATTCTTATACCAGGTAAAAACAGGGAAGTAACATTCTGTACCATCTATTTTAGAACACAGTAAATATCGTAAACATAGAGCTGGTGATCTACAAGAGCAAAACTAATTTTATACGTGGTAATAGATTGCATGAATTTGAAATTAGGTAGAATATACTCAGTTAAACTGTTAATTATTTCCTAGTTTTAATGAATAGGACATCAGCTACCAGTATCAGTTTGTTAACTTTAGAAAGTTTTTGTAATCAAGTTTATTAAGCCCGTAAAGTGAAGCAAGGTAGAGAGATTAAATTATATCTTACTTCTCATACTTGTTATATTTTAATATATCCTTCACAATTTGGCTAAAAATACCCTCATAAATTACAACACTGCTCATCTGGCTTTAATGACACCAAATTGCCTATAAAATCCATTTCAAATTCCTTTTCAATAGGTATCTTCACAATCTTCCCTGTTTCACTTGCTTATTCCATATAAGCACACCCTACTAGGTGTGCATCCCTTATTAGAAACAAATTCTATATCTTAGCTGCTTTTCAATGTTTATTGCCAGACATTTTAAAGTCCCAGTAAATACCCTCTTAAATTTAACCATTATTTTCCAGTTCTAAAATGCTCAGACAACCTGGGCCTTCTTGACATAATGAAAGTATTTTCTTCTTACTTAAAGCCCTCTATTTTCCTGTCTCCTAAGCAGTCAGTAGAGCGAACAGGACTAATAAATCTCAAATGCCTGTTTTATCAAATTAATTCACTAATTGATAATTTTAAGTACACCTTGCACTCTAGCTGTTATAAAATCAATACCAAAAAACAAAAGAATAAAATCCTGAAGTGAAAAGAAATAATTTTATTAAAAGAGAAATGAGACTGATCAGAAACATGGACATAAATTGAAAATTTATGTGATATGAAAAATTCTTAGACAATATAATTTACAAACTCAAGAAGAAATAGTAGAACCTGAATAGCCCTGTAAATTTAAAATAAATTCAATCAGTAGTAAAAAAAAAAAAAAAAAAATTTCCACAAACACTCAAATCAACATGACTTCTTCAATGAATTCTCAATTTGAGAGAACAAATAATTCCAGTCTTATGTAAACAATTTCAGATAAGAAGGGGAAAAAAAAGAGCAGGTTTCTCATCTTTCTTTGCCTTGATTCCAAACTCTAAAAAGGACAGTATAAAAAGGTTATCCTCACTCAGAACATAGAGAGCAGCCCTCTTCCCTCCACTGAAAAATAAGGCAATAACATATCAAAAAGATAATGAAGATGATGTATCATGATCTATGGACTGAATGAACATAAGAAACTCCATTTCTTATATTTTATCACAATCACAAAATAAAGAACAAAAATCATATGAACATCTTAATAGATGCAGAAAACATCCTTGATAATATGCAACATGTGTTCATGATTTAAACAAATGCAAACTCTTAGAAAAATAGTAAGAAAGATGTTTGTTAAAACCATATTAAGGGAGGAGGAATAGATAACAAATATCATAGTTAATGTGAAACACAGAAAGCTTTTTCTTTGAGAGCAGAAATAAGGAAATAATGGTCACTACCACTATTCCTATTCAACATTAGTACTAAAAGTTCTAGTCAGCACTATAAGCCAAGAAAAACATGTGAAGAGAATAAGGAGTAGAAAAGAGAAAAAAAAACAAGAAAAGAAAACTCTCATAGTTCAAGAAGAGCATCATTATATACATAAAAATCAAGAGAATATACAAATGAATTAGAAAAATTTATCTGTCAGATACTAAATTAATATTTTACAGAATCAGTTGAAGTTTTGTTAGCCTATAACAAATAGAAAATGAAAGTTTTAAAAAGGATACTATTTATATTGGTATCAAATATATGTCTTAGTTGGACATGCGGTATATGGTCAAGGTGGTATTGAAGATGAGTGGGAAAAGATGGAATTCTCAATACATGTTGCTGAGACAATTAGCTATCCATTTGAGAATAAAATGTAAAAGAATATTTAAGAAGGAAGGAAGGGATGGAGGGAAGGAGGGAGGGAAAAAAGGAAGGGGAAAAGAAAGAAAAAGAAAATAAAACAAATAAGCAAAAAAACCCACCAATACAATTGGTTCCAAATGTCACATAAAAAAAAAAAATCAATCCCAAGTGGATTAAAATCCAAATTGTGAAAGGCAAATTATACAGCTTTTTGTAGCAGACAATATTATACTCCCAATCATTTTCTTCAGACCTTACCATGTTCTTGTGTTTTTGCCAACTTTCAACTGCCAGTTGGGAAAACCTTTTACACAATTGTGTAAGGGAGTGCCTCTTGCAGACTTGTGACAGGCTGAAAGTGCTTGAAAGTTGACAACCCCCAGGATTAGACTGTACTCAATGATTCTCAGGAGTTGGTACATCAGTACCCAGGCTTCCTCTCTCCTTGGGTAGAATAATTCAGGGGAGTATATTTTGCACCATATCCTGTTAGGATTAAGCTCCTGTCCCACCACTGAAGCTGGCTTAATAACATCCATATTACTGGCTGCATTCTCTTTTCTGTCTCATTTCTCTACTTTCCTACTGATGTACCCTGTATCTCCCAAATAAACTACTTGCACTCAAATTCATTCCATATGATCTTCTCCTGGGGAAACATAAACTAAGAAAGTTGATGTCAAAAAAGTTCCTAGGAAGCAGATACTTAGGATGAGATTCTGGAATTGGATAATTCCCCAGCAGGTGGCAACAAAGATCTGATTGTTTTAGATAAGTGGAATGGTGGATAACTCCTTGGATGCTGTAGCATCATGATGACTCAGACTTTACTTCATGTGGTAAATTGGAAAGTGGTACAAATGGAGGGCATGAACTGGCTTATGCAGTCCCTCTAGCATTTTAGAGATATGGTTGCAAGGATAATTACAAGAACTATGAAGTTGTATAGTAAAGTGCCCTCATTGTGCTCAAGAAAGAAAATGACATACTTAAATCAGCTGACCACCAACTTAGAGCATGGTGTGAACCCAGTATTCCTCTATAATAGGGTTTAAAGTGACCCTGATCTTCTGCAATTGGAGGTAAGAAACTGATTGTAAGAATAATCAACTTGTAGAGAAGGCTTTTTTCACTGCTTCGGCAAGTTTTTGGTGGCAGAATCAGAGTCCTGACAGGGAGGTATATTGACACTGGATATAGGACACCTGGACCCTTTGAATGTTCTGATTTGGCTTTGTATCTCCAGGAAAGAAGGTAATAGCCTCCCTTGCCTGAAAAACATTCACAGATTATTTCATGTGAATTTCCTTCAAAATGATACTTGCATGTCTTAAGATTTGTTTCCACCTATTCCCTTTATTGACTTTTAAACTGATAAGATTTCAACCTGACCAAACCAGACAAGTACTATCCTTGTTTTAGAAGGAAAGGAATTAATTATCAGAAGAGCTGTCGGATCTGACTAATATGTACAACACATTAGTGAGCATGCTTAGGAACAGTTCTTGAGAGTGGTAGATGGAAGGGAGGGGTTCCAAAATATAAGACTTAGTAATAGTTTATTGATATGAAAACATTCTCTGGTTTCTTGGGGTTTAATATCCTTGTGAGGATACCTTCAGTCATTCTTGCCATGATTCTGGGATATCTCACTGAAACTGGAAGATGCAGTGGCCCATAGTAAATGAGATGTCCTTGCTCTGGAGAAGACTCGGTGAGCTTAGAGATATGGGTGTGCTAAAGTAGATTACTAACGTAAAACCAGAAAATCTACTGACTGACTGTGTGCCACACCATGACCAAAATAGTAGATCAGAAGCAATAGTTCATCATGAGAGAAATAGCAGAGTTAGTGCTACCTTCAAAGATTTAGAAGATGAAGAAGTAGTGGTCCTTAGCATATCCACCTTTAAATCACCAGTCCAGTCCTTGCAAAACCAGATAGATTATATCAGAAGGCAGTAAGTTTTCTTAAAGTTAACAAAGTTATAGCTCCCATTACAGCTGCTGTCCTAGATTGTTCACTTGAGCAAATCCAATAGAGCCTCTACTTTGGTTTGTGACTATTGATTTGGTAAATGTACTCATTTCAATCCCTATCAGGAAAGAGGATCAGAAGAAATTCTCATTTACTTAATGCAATTAGCACTATACATTAATAAGTGTACCTCAGGGCTAAGTTAATTTTCTTAGTCTCTCTCACAATATAGTCACAAGGAGCTTGATTGTCTGGACATTCTCAAGAACATCAAATGGGGACACTAAGTTAATGTCATCATGTTACTTGTACCCTGGTAAGAGGGAAGTCCACTTTTTCTGATTGTTCTAGTAAGAGATATGAGTGTCATATAGTGGAAAATAAGCCCTATAAATATTTAGGGCTTCCCATAATGGGGATAATTTAGAAGTCCAGTGATCTAGGGTATTCCAGAACAAGCCCCCCAAGTAAAATAGCAAGTTAATAGCACCTTGCACCTCCTACTACTAGTAAGGAGGAACAACATTTCTTAGTAGGTCTCTTGGATTGTAGATAAAATATGTAACACATTCAGGGATATCATTTCAACTAAGTTTTCCAGTTTTCAGTGGGTCCCAATGCAAAAGAGAGCTTTGCAGCAGGTTCAAGGTTTCATGCAAATGGCCCTAACCATTGAGTCATATAAACTGGCAGATCTCACTTGCTAAAGGTATTCATTGTTGATAAAAATAAAATGTGGAAACTCTGAAAAGCCATAATACCAGAATCTTAGTGCATATCCTTGGAGTGCTGGAGCACGACCGTGCTATCTTTTGAAGAAAATTATCCACTGTGCATAAAGAAGCTCCTGGCATGCTAGTGGGCACTAGTGGAGACCAAGTGACTTACAATAGAAAGTTAAGTAATCATGAGACTGGAGGTACTCATCAAATAGCTGGATATCATCAGATCAACATAGTCATAAGATAAGTTGAGAGCAGCAATCCAGCACACAATGGAATGGCAAATTTGAGGTTGTCTGAGCAGTCCAGAGATTGCAATTAATTTTCACAAACAGATGGCCCAGATCCTCATGTTACCTGCCTCTAATGCACTGTCACCTCTCATTCAGCTCATGCCTATGACCTGGTGGGAGAATCTCCGTAGCCAGCTGGTGAAAAAGGAATCACACTTGACCTGGTTCATGGATGGGCAACTCCATGTGTTTGTGTGAGGCAAAAATAGACTGCAGATGTTCTATCCCCCACCAGTCAGGGTGACAATGAAAGAGTGGTGAGGGACAATCCTCTCTGTGAGCAAAACTTCAAGCAATACATCTGATAATTAATTTCAATTGGAGGGAGTTATGGCCTGAGATGAGAATATACATTGATTTTTGGGATGCAGAGTATGGACTAACTATATTTTCAGGGACCTTGAAGGAATAGGATTAGAAGATCCACTATAAGGAGTTCTGAGGAAAAGGCATATAAATGGACCTATGGGAGTGAACAAAAAAATGTGAGAATCTTTTCCACCAGAGATCATCATTATAGATGAGGCATTTACATTTGGTTTCTCATCTAGCTGTTGAGAGTTAATCTCTCTCCTTGGCCATCCCAGTGCTTGCACAATGAGCCCTTGACTGGATTATGTATGGGTGCAGGGATGGAAGTTATGTATAGGTCCTATGGCTCAATACTAAGTCTGATCCAGTCATTTTACTGATCTACCCATAACAAAGATAAACATTTAGATCTCAATATGGTACCATTTTTGATTAAATGACCCACTAGAGGGGAGCAGATGAATGATGTAGGATCACTTTCATACTGAAAGAGTGAGTGTTTTGTTTTTACTGGGATTTATATATATCCTGTGTATAGGTTTACAGAGGATTCTGCATGATCTCACCTTAAAACAGGACACTCTTTATGGTAAAATAAGTGAGACAAAAAATGCATGAATGTTTCTGTAGATCCAATGTAATCATGAGACAAACACACACACAGATTAAATTACCCTGGTTTTATTACAGATCTTGTCAAAAAAGACCACCTGAAGGAATAATGTTGCTCTAGTAAAACAAAACAAAATAAAAAATTATATAAGCCTCAGGTATCTAGAAGCTGTGGTGAAGTCATAAATAAATTAAAGAGGCGCATTGCCTGCTTCAAGTAAAGTGTAGTTCAGTGATTTGCCTAGTACATTTGACACTTGGAACAGATCATGTTTTAAAATCCCAATCTCCATATGAAAAAAAATTGTTTTCAGGAAAAATCATGAAATTATACAAATTTAAAATAATGTTCAGAAAAGAAATACAGCCAGTGAAAATTAATTTATTGAATTGTGTGTGTATTCATGCCTATAAAAACATTAAAACATAATGACATAAAGGAAATATTATACAATGGAAAGGGAAAGTATAATGAATTAATGCATTTTAATTACTGTATGGATTAATACATTTAATTACATTAATGTATTTTTTTAAAGATTGACTTAGCAGTCATTATATAAATATGAACATGGTAGTTTTTTACCTTTAACTTCTGAAAATTTGTCAGTGATTTCAGGAAAATATATCTTCTTACACTATGTTAAATAGAATATATATAGCCAGGTCTGTCAATTTATCTTCACTCATAGTTAATTCAAGATACTTTTTATTAATTTTATTCTCAAATATTGTTTTCACATGAGGAAATGATATGCCAATAGTTAGGAAAAGTCTGAAAGATGATAAAGAGCTTTGACAGAGCCAAAAATTCGGAGTTAGCAACACCAACTACAAAAAACCATAAATTATAATATTGTTCCAATCTAACAGCTTTCAAACATCTCTGCAGACAAAAGGTTGATAAAAATTCCAAGTAGGCGCATAGAATGCCAAAATTGTAAAAGCTCATGTTTGCAATCACTGCAGTATTATTTTAATTTTGGATCTACTGTTGCATTACCATAGGAGTAGAAGACAAAAATTGTACCCAAAGAGAACTTGAGTAATTTCTAAATTTTATGAACTTTTTCTCAAAATGAATGCATGGAGCTGGGCCTGTGTGTTAGGGATGACTGTATAATTGGGAGTACTCCAAATTAAACTTCCATGTAAACTACAATGTTTATTAAAGCATAATTAACAAAATTATGCTAATCTGAAGCTTTCATATATGTTATTAAAATTCAACAATAATGGCAACAATTGTTTAGAACTTACATGGAGAGAAAGGAAAGACATACTCTACCAAACACATTGTTTAGAATGGCTGGTGCATGATGATGATAATGAAAAGCAGACTGGCTTTAATTGGCTTTAATATTGTTTGACTGTCTTTATAGACAATGTCTTTATAGACAATTTCTACCATTCCACTCTTGGTATAAACTGCTGTTGGGATAAGGTTTATAACAATGTGGGGTGGAGAGGAAATGGTGGATCTCCAAGAGTTCCTTAAAAGCATCCAGTTAAAGAAATCATTGTTTTTAAATACCTGCCAAACCCAAGGATGAAGCTGCCAACTGTGGACAAGAGTAGTTAAGTAGGAACATTCTTGCCTCTTGTCCCCTCTCCCTCCTCTGCCCACTTCAATCCTGGATATGCAGGTTAGTGGGTGGCAAAGGAGGGTAAGTAAAAGTGCAAAGTGAGTAACTAGAGATCAAGACACAAACACTCCCTTCACAACAGAAGGCTAGTCTGAAGCAGGGCTCAGCTTGGGGAGTGTGGGGAGTGGTGTGTGTGGGCAGTTGGATGGGGAGGTATTACAGGTTGAATTGTGTCACATTCTGCACAATTAATATGGTGACATCCTAACCAGCAGTTTTTTTAAACTTCAATTTTCAAAATAGTTCACAGCCTTTGACCTAGTGATCATTCTCTAAGAAATCTATCCCACAGAAATAGCAAAAACTAAAGATACTGATTTTCTGTACTAGTAAAATCTTAAAATCCTTAAGGGCAATAATGGGCAAACAATTATTTACCCATACTAGGATAAAATATTTTGCAGCCATTAAAATATCTATAAATATACCAAAATATTATCAAACCTATCACTAGCTGGAGGTGGGAAGTAGGTGGAGCTACTTCTGATTACTAATTTATATATATTTTCCCTCACTTGTTAAACTAAATTATGATTTCAATAACTAAAAGATGTTGTCAAAAGAAAAATAACTAAACAAGCTTTCAGAGGTTAAAATTATGTGACAGTCAAAAAGGAGTAAGATGGGGCAAGAAAGAGATCATCCATTCAGTCGTGCATATAGCCTTTTGTATTGAGCTAGGTTCTCCCAGATAATTAAAGATTATTTTGGCAATTTGGACCCACTTATGGGTTGCTTTCTGAACTTTGACTTACAAAAAAATATTTCAGCAACTTTCAAAGAATATGTGGGAATTGGGTTGTAAAGTTAATATGAAGGTCAAAAAGGAAGCAACATCTTTCTTTACATAAATAGTTTAATTTTAATGAATAAAAGACAGGCTAACTGAAAGACGGTGGGTTTATTTCCCAGACCATGATTTTTTTTTTAACATCTTTATTGGAGTATAATTGCTTTACAATGTTGTGTTAGTTTCTGCCGTATAACAAAGTGAATCAGCTATACGTATACATATATCCCCATATCCCCTCCCTCTTGCGTCTCCCTCCCACCCTCCTTATCCCACCCCTCTAGGCGGTCGCAAACCACTGAGCTGATCTCCCTGTGCTATGCAGCTACTTCCCACTAGCTATCTATTTTACATTTGGTAGTGTATATATGTCAATGCTACTCTCTCACTTCGTCCCAGCTTACCCTTCCCCCTCCCCGTGTCCTCAAGTCCATTCTCTACGTCTGCGTCTTTATTCCTGTCCTGCCCCTAGGTTCATCAGAACCTTTTTTTTTTTTTTAGATTCCACAAATATGTGTTAGCGTATGGTATTTGTTTTTCTCTTTCTGACTTACTTCACTCTGTATGACAGACTCTAGGTCCATCCACCTCACTAACAATAAGTCAATTTCATTTCTTTTCATGCTACCATATGACCCAGCAATCCCACTACTGGGCATATACCCTGAGAAAACCATAATTCAAAAAGAGTCATGTACCACAATGTTCATTGCAGCTGTATTTACAATAGCCAGGACATGGAAGCAACCTAAGTATCCATCAACAGATGAATGGATAAAGAAGATGTGGCACATGTATACAATGGAATATTACTCAGCCAGACCATGATTTTTTAAAGCCTCCAACTTAACTCTCAGTCAAGTGAAAGCAATAAAAATCAACTTATGCACCTCTTCTCCCCTCTGCTTCTCCTCCTCTTCCTCCCTCTCCTCAGAAAGAGACAGTACTGGTTTGAAAGAATCATGTAATTTACATAGACTGGAAATAAGTTATGCATAGAAGCACACAGCTCAGCTAATAAAGAGATTTATCTGGCCTGTCAGAAAAGGAGCACCTTCAGATCCCCATATTTTTTATTTATTTAACCACTACTTTAATTCAAACTATCAACCAAAGTTACCTGCTACCCTCCCCCTTTTCTTCTTAGACCGTATGTGCACTTTGAGGTTGGTGTTGTTTCTCAGGAATCAAGAGTTAACATTTGAATCAGGATTCACACTGTTTGCTTAGTACAGGATAGTGTGCTATGGGCAGGGTTATAAAGTGGAGTCCGTGTGGCACAGCCTCTCTCTTTTGGATTCAGTCCTGTTGAAAAGCGCTGACTGCTCCACCCCGGAGCACCATTGGCTACATCAAACACCAACTGTGCAGGCTGCTGAATGAAGTGTAATGGTGGTAATTATGTGTTCAGCTATTGGTAAACTTGTGAGGATTAGCATTTAATAAATGTAAAGTCCATCAAGGTGATAAACCAAGAAACCTTTGTGAAAGTAGAAATTGCCTCTTTGATCTGAAAAGAGAAGATCCAAATTGAGAATATGAGAAATCCAGATTCTTCAGGTAAATTGCTTCTCAGATAAAAGAACCATAAGTGGCCTTGAAAGAAAATCAAGGGCACACGTCCTAAAGAAAATGTTCTCTCCTTGAAGATATGTGTACATTTCTGGGATGGCAAATTAGATACCTACTAAAAAGAGAAAAGTTCCATTCTTTACCCTCAAAAATACATTCAGAGCTGTCTTCAAGTCAACTATCTTAGTGTAAACTATCTTACCATTAATATATTACATTAAGATGTGTATATGGCTAAAATGAGTCTCTCTTTTGAAATTAGCTTTTCTTCTTTGATCATTGTCTAGTCTTGCTTATTTCTCCTGCTTTTCTATCTCTGCTTTTTTTTTTTTTTTTCCAGTTGCAGGAAGCCATCTTTTCTTGCATGTCTCTGCACCCATCTGTGTGAGAAAAATATGAAAATACCATAAAAGCCTACTGCTATAATTTAGTAATCATACCTCAATGCATTTCCCAAAGTGTCTAAAAATTCCAAGTAATAGGTATGCATAAAAACACAACTAATTAAAAAAATGTGGGGCTGAGAGACTGAAAGGTCTCTGCACTGTCTCTTGGGCTTCTCAACTAACTACGATGAATTCTGGTTGTAATAACTTGGCCTCACAGTTCCTCTTGTCCAAATCTCTGCACTGGAAACCTTAAACTTAGATCTTCATGAGTGAGGCCCTAATTCACACCTGCTGGGCTCTCTCTGGGAACTGAGTTCTGTGTCCCTGTCTACTTCCTGAATCCCCTCTGCCCTTATCACTAACTACCACTTGTTCATTGTTGCTTTATACTTCCTTTATTCATGTTTTGCCTGCCTGACTTAACAATATTTTCCCCCAGGAGCCTACTGAATCCTCTAGAGAGAGCTGGTTCTATGTTCTAGCACATCCTTCCCACCCAGTCTTGCTATACTAAATTCCACCTTGCTCAAGATATAATTCCCTTAATTCTCTTGAGTACTTTTCTTCTTAGGAGAAAATCATGGCCTATCATAAATTGCTATGTTTTCTGAAAGTTATATGAAAGAAATATTAAAACATAATTTCATTCTGCCCAGTTAACAAAGACCAATCTTGAAGAGATTACTAAAATCACTCACTGATTTAGGGCATGTCTTCAACTGTGTATCTTCAGTTTGCTGAGGTTCCTCTCATACAACAGAATAAAGATCAATCTAAGTACATCATAATGTACCAGTTTGGTAATTTTCTGTTCCTAAATCTGCAACATGTGATTCAATGGCAAACAGCTGTTTATTTTAGTATAAAAGCATCTGACTGATGTTTAGAACTTCATGAAAAAGGGTTTCAATAAAATAAATCTTCTAATGTTTTTTAATAGTTAATCACAGAGAAAAGCATTCATCAGGGAAAGATATTCAAAATGTTACTGAAGTCTAAGGGTTTCTATTTCAGGCTTCATCCTCTGGTTTTTCTCTAGGAAAACTGGCAGGTTGATGCCCTTTATCTTAGGCAAACAATATGTGGTTGAGGAAGTAGAAAAAATAATCCCCAAATCTCACAAATCTCCAAGAGAAGAGGTTCCTTCCTCCAAAGTGACCTCAATTTGCCTGCATGTAATGCTTCTTTCTAATGAAGAGAGTGATATTACCCTTATTGTGAATGCTTAGCAAATTAAATTATTTCACTCTTCACTGAATAAATACAGTGATTCCAAAGAACTTTAAGTAAATGTGTTGGAGATGAATTATTAATTGGATCTCATAAGCACTAATTTAATGATGTGTAATTGTTTAATTTAGAACATTAACCTGATTGATAAAATGAAGCTCTTTACATTTTAAAAAACTTCTAGTAATTCCACTCAATTACCTTTTATTTGACAAGAAAGGTGTCATGAAACTTGTACCTAATTCAGCTTCCCAAATCAAGTCTCAACCACGTGTGATAAATGCCTTTTTAATAATGCAATCATTATTATAATATTAATAATAATTAGTATCATTTTTATCGAACACTTTGTGACAGATCTTATGGTAAATGAAAGGCACATTGAGTTTTCTATTTTTATCCTCACAAAATTATATGAATTAGTGATTTTTAATATGTCCATTTTACAGATACAAGAACTAGGTTTAGAGAGACTCAGCAGCACAATATCACTTGGCTAGTTGGTGGCTATATGGGAACTTGAATCATGTCTCACTGAAGTACTTTTTATTAAGAATGTTTCTTTTCTACTTTTTTATGATTTTATGATTTCATTTAATTAAATATATACTTCTGATCCATCTGAAGTCTATTTTTTTAAGGAGTGAGAAAGCATTAATCTTTGTTTTCAAATGGCAAGCTGATTGTCTCATCACTATTAAAAAGTCCCTATTTTTTCCCACTGTTCTGAAATGTCAACTTTATTTTCTCATATATTTCCTTTTATTTGCTTATATCTACTTCTGGACTCTATTCCAGTCCACTTATTTTTCTGCTTATCTGACTTTGTATCATGCTATATTATTTACTAGATATTTCTGGAGATTAATAATATATTCAAATAGAATATATTCAAATAGGTAGTAAGAGCAATTCACTCTTTTAAATCTTTTTGTTTTAAATTATCCTCAGTATTCTCTGCAAGTGATTGGATTGAATCTCATTGAAGAAGAAATAACATTTTTATTTTATTGAGGGTTCTTAACCCCGTGTGTGTGTGTGTGTGCACGCATATGTGTTTCCTAACCATATTTCTGAACCCACTTGTATTTGGGCACATTCATATGGTTTCTTCTAGGAATTCAGTTGTGAGTAGATGTGATATGATTGGCACCCTTAACTTATAAGACTCTGTAGAACTCTTTTTTTCCTCTGCTGTAGTCATTGCAAAGGTTTGAGATGGTTGCTTCAGGGACCTGAATCTGAGTGAGGAGATGTGTAGCAGTCCACCAGATGAATGATGATGAACTTGTCATGTGAAATATACATCCCGTGACAAGTTTCTAAGTGTCTATGTGGATTTTTTTACATAAGGATTTTTGCAGTTCTGTTAGTAAGAACAATTGTTCTATGAATTTTCCTTTTAAACCGTTTATGCCTTGTTCTGCTAAATTTATACTAACACTGGAATACAGTTGTAGAAATTTCCCTTTTAACCTGTTTCTCTGTAAGAATATTTTAAACATAGGCTCTAATGTTACTAGAAGTTGGAATAAAATCTGCTCTAAACCTATAATAAGGTAAATTTTTGAGTGCCGATTAAATTTATTTAATGTTTTTAGATCTATTTTTTTCAGTTTAGTCAATATCTATAATTTTATTTTCAATCATCAGTTTTTTTAATTTTAAAACTTGTTAGCAAATTTGAAGTGTTATGTAACTAATTATTTAATATCTCTATTTTTTTAATTATGTAAAGTTCATTCTCCTAATCTTCGTTAGCAACTTCTCTTTTTAGTTCTTTCCTTTGATAATATCCACATTGTTAATCTTTCTTACTTGTAATATTTATTTCAAGTATGTTTTTTATATACAGTCATTCCTTTATCATATTTGTTCCTTCTTTCCTATTTCTAAACATAATATAAAGGAATTACCCATCTAGTCAAGTTTTTAAAGATATATTTACTAATTTTTTTTTACTAAGAATAAATTTTTATATGTTTTATTATCTTTGTGGAGGTGACCATATTAATATTCTTCTGAAAAACATATTGAATACAATGAATTTTATTAATGATTTTTTAATGTTGAACAGTTGGGGGCTTCTTAGTTATTCATGGGGCATGATTCTTTTAACGAAAATCTGTACTCAGCTTGCTGTTTTCTTTAATTAATTTAATTTTTTCCCTGATATTCAGGATTATATTTACCTGTAGTCTTTTCCTTATGTATTCTTTGGTACCAGTGTTATACGTCTTCTTAGGAAGACTTTAAGTAGTGGATCACTACAAGGTTATAAACCAGCTTCCATTTACCATTTGGGATGAAAGTGGCAGAACCACTACTAGAGAAAAGTGATAACTCCGTTTTCATTTTGTATATTTATCACCAGAATTCTGAGAAAAAAAAGACAAATGATACTGCAGCTGACAACAGTTATTCTTTCAACTTTGGCCCAGAACACCATAGAATTTCATCCTGTTACTCATTTTAATGATTAGATTTGGAATGTGCTGTGTCACACATGCACATTTATGATAATCATTAGAATACCAAATGGTGCTCTATTCTTTTCTCCCCCAATATTGCTGTTTGCTGTGTATTGGCATAACATTTGCAAAAGGCCTTGTCCATTCTCAATTTCAAAAACAAAACAGAGGGGCTTCCCTGGTGGCGCAGTGGTTGAGAATCTGCCTGCTAATGCAGGGGACACGGGTTCGAGCCCTGGTCTGGGAGGATCCCACATGCCACGGAGCGGCTGGGCCCGTGAGCCACAACTGCTGAGCCTGCGCGTCTGGAGCCTGTGCCCCGCAACGGGAGGGGCCGCGATAGTGAGAGGCCCGCGCACCGTGGTGAAGAGCGGTCCCCGCACCGCGATGAAGAGGGGCCCCCACTTGCCGTAACCAGAGAAAGCCCTCGCACGAACCGAAGACCCAACACAGCCAAAAAATAAAAAATAAATAAATAAATAAATAAATAAAGTAGCTATAAAGTGCCTTTGAAAAAAAAAAAAAAGCGTTCTGTCTCTTCTCTATCTGGTTATATATATTTAAAAAAACAAAACAAAACAAAACAAAACAGAATTCCAGTCAACAAAATGTGAAGAACAGAGTCTACGCCAGACGATAAAACAAAAGAGTAAATGAGACATAGAAACAGATTATTGGGGAAAATGATTAATATTTTCTTTAAAAGGAAGTCCTTTGAGTAGAAGAAAAATCAAATTAGCATATTGGAGAAACAAGACAAAGAAAAGTTATGTTTCTATATGTTAAAGTTAATATTTTATTTTAAAACAGGTTTTAATTATACATTAAAATGAGAATTTTAGCCTCAAATGGCTTATATTCAAAAATGGCTTATATTCAAAAATATGACTGCCTTTAGTACAAGAAACTGATTTTTAATTTTTTTTAATTGAAGTATAATTGACCTAAAATACTATGTTAGTTTCAAGTGCACAACACAGTGATTCAATATATTTCTGTATGTTAACAAATGTTCTGATAAGTCTAATTACCATCAAAATTGAATTCTTTTAACTAGTAAGATTGCTAATGCTCACCCACCATCCTGTTCACTGCTGTATTTTGATTGGTTTGTTTGCTTCTGAGGTGGGATTAACCCACCTTGTTATTACCAAGAGAAACAAACTTATATAGGTGGCTCCTTGTGAGAAAGCAGAAGGAGATTTATACGGTGTGAAATCAAGTAGCGTAGGGATATATCTTCCAGTGGCACAACGTTCCTTAAAAGATTTTTGGAAATTAAAGATCAGTTGAAGAATCCAGAGCTTTGTTGAATGTATTCACTTAGATTGCAAATTACATTATATTATTTGTAACATGTTACTATTTTTCTAATGCTTTATTATCTACTGATTTTAAAGGGTCTGTTTATCCATATGGAAGTTAAGATGCAACATATATACCTTGCTAGTGTTTTTGTTTCTTAAACCCTAAGAAAAAAATTGTTATACATATAATTTAAATGGTTAGAAAAATCTACGTACTATCTGCACATCATATGGGAGAATAAACAGTCTAGCAATAATCCTAATATATAGAAATGTTCATACAAAACTGTAAATGTATTCTGATCTGGAGAAAATACTTAGGTATGTTTGCATTTGTTATGAGGTCAAAAGATATTAATACCAAGAGGTCTCTAAAATCAAAGCATATCTTAAAGATATTTTCCTGATTATAAATTAATATATTATTTATTACAAAATGTGCAAAGACAAAAATATTTTAAAAAGGAAATCAAATGTTCCTATAGAGAAACCTACTGTGGCTATTAAGTTTACATCATCATTAATATTATGTGTATCATATACATGCTATAAGTCATACATTTATAGACATTTTATAAAAACTGTACATTGGAAATAAATATCCTTCCAAAATAGAATTTTTATGGCTTCATAGAATTCCATCAATGAATGTTCTTTAATTTAACAGCCCCTCTGTTGAGGATATATTTCCCATTTTTCATTAACATCTTTCTACCAGTTCTTATTGAAAATGTTTGACTAATTCATTTTAATGAATTTCTAGAATTGGAATTATTTATGATGTTCAATATACTTAGCCAAATTTTACTATAGAGAATTTTACCTGCCTATAATTCTACTAGATATAAAATGGGGTACATTTAGTCATGTATTCACCATGTTTAAGTATTACATTTTTAATAGCAGTCACTTTTATAAGGAGAAAATGTCTCATTTTCATTTTCATTTCATTGTTTACTAGAGAGACCAGTGTTTAAAATTTTTTAAAAACTTTTATAACTAGGTATCATAGTTTTAAGTTGATTTTTCTTAATTATTGTTTTTCAATAGGGTTTTTTAAAATAAATCTTGCTTTTACTATAATCTGGAAACTCTATCCTTATTGAAATTCTTTCTCTGTCATTTAAATCAGCCTATAATTATATAAATCAAATCTGAAAATAGCCACTATTTTAGCTTGCCACAAAATATTCTCAGAACTTTTTTAAGGTAGAGATTCTATCCTACTACATTCTATTATGCGGTAAAAATGTTATTTAAATTCCTAAAAACTACAATCTTTCAGAGCCATCTGGACCCATGTGTTAGGAAGGAAAAGAGAAATGTACAGAAAATATTAATTTATATTAATGCAACTTGAAAAAAATATAATTAATATATTGAGTAGGTATTGCTCCTCGTTGAAATTTTGATGACTTATACTAATTTGGGGCTTCTCAAATGTATAAGATGTTGTCTATTTTAGAAGAATCTCTGAGTATTTTTACAACAATGGCAAATCTTTGTAGTTAGACATTGATTTATTATACGCAGGCACTTTCTGATTAATCTACCACATCGTTTTAATCATCCTCTTCATTAAAATTATTTCCCCATTATGATTTAAGTCTTTCACCGAAAGATAATGACAGAAAAGGGAATATGAGACTTACTTCTAATATTCAGAGATGAAACTCAGACAGAGTATATATTACTGTCAAGAGATATTATGGTATTGATATTTCCACCTTTGAGGTGACTTATTGAATATGAACAGAATTATTGGTCAAAGAGATACTATAAAGATACAGGTGGTCAGTGTCTGAGAAGAAACTACCGACTTCATGCTTCATTGAGGCTACTGAGAGTAACAAGGGAGGGAAGATAGATAGCAATCATTCTTCATGAAAACCTGGAGGTGGGAAAGTGGAGACGCATAGTTGGTTCATCTATTAAAGCATTTTCACTGTGGCACATCTTGAAGAAGCACTAAGTGCTGATATCTGATCACTCCTATAGGACACTCACGTGCCCTGTGGTTTGCTTAGTTCTTTATGACTATGTCTTGACTACCAAGCTAAATAATAGTCTCCCTGAGGGCAAAGTGTTCCTGCTTGTTTATATACTTCATAAAGAAGCTAGAAGGTTGGTTGTATAAGTGGCAGATCAGAATATAATTGATGTCTATGCTCCCAATATCTTAAAAGCTTCTTAACAGTGTTTTTTGTTCAAGAATAAGCCCTAATTACACATAATGAGGAAAATTCATAGGGTAGCTTTTTTCAGGCTTCACTAAGACTACACAAAGGACAATAAGGCCTTGGGTTTTTAAGGAGGCTTGCTTCTAAAAACAGTTCTTATCCATATGACAGAAAAGGTGCTCTTGGAACGTAGACAGACCGCAGACACGGATCCTGAATAATTTAGATATATGATTTATATATATAAAGTATATATATAGTATATATATATGTACTTTTATCTCGGTACACATGTTATTTTCTATCAAGGCTTTATGTGTATGTGTGTGTATGTTTGAAATAAATGTAAATTCCTTATTTATTGATTACAACATGCTATTTTCTTTTTTAACAGGTTTCTTAAATTACATTGATTACTTAATACCTAGGTATCTTAAATTTTTAATTTTTAGTTTATTCTGTCAATATCTAAAATATGTCAGTCTTTCACAATTATTGTGAATTGTATATTTTTCCTTTCACTCTATGAAATATGTATATATGATATATACATATAGATGTGTATGTGTATATGTATGAAATACACATTATCAGGTCTATTAAATTGTCTTAAAGGGTTTTATTTTATCAGTATACTTTAGTCTTTTATTTTGGTTATAGTTCATATATTTCCTTAAATTCGACTTTTTAAAGTTTGCTACATTTTCTTTTATATATATTAACAATGATTTGTCTCATAAGCTTTTTCATATCATGTAAAAAAAATCAGTTTATGATATTCTTCTGCTCACAAATTTTGGATTACTTCCCATCTCATTTGGAGTAAAATTCAATGTTCTTACTTTGTTTTAGCGCCCCAGTGATTGCACTTCCACAAATTCACTTGTCCGGGTCTATAATTGTAACTCTCCCTTTGTTCCCTCACTCAAGCCACACTGACCTCCTTACTATTCCTTGAACAGGCCAAACACTCTCCTACTCAGAACTCTTGTATTTCTTCTCCCTCTTGCCTGGTATGTTCTTCTGTTTAAAAGTACATGACTTACTGCCTTACCTCCTCTTATTCATTATTCAAATATCACATTATCAGAGAGGCCTTCTGTGATAAATAGAATAAGTTTCCCCAAAGATTTCCATGTTTTAAGCCCCGGAAACTGTGAATGTGTGAAATTATATGACAAAATAGAATTAAAGTTATATGTATTCCTCATTACTAATGTGGTATTCCTCATTACTAATTTATATATTTTACATATATGTGTGTGTGTGTATATATATACACATATACATATAGATATACATATATACGTGTATCTGGAGAAAAACCAACATCCTATGAATCATAGAAAGCAGCATTCCAGAGGTGCCTCAGACAACTGGCTTTCCAATCAGTTTAGCCAAATCTATTGCCACTAGATTCTACATTCCAAAGATGCTCCACTTAAAAGAAATACATAATTTTCCTACATGTTTCTTACTTTACTCTTTTGCCAAGATATTTTGGAAAGAGACTGAAGCTGCCCAGAATTGAGGTATCTATTTCAACCAAGAAGTAATTTTATGTTTTATCAAAAGGCACTGATTACCACTTAGGAGAACATTTCTATCTATAGCCAGATCCATCTGGATGATAACGTCCATTAGTTAGGAAGTGGAACGTGCGCATGTTTTCCGACATATAATCATCTGGACTCTAAATAGCCAATCACGCTATTTTAAGTATCTTAATGTGCCTTTTTAACATATGTGGAAATACCAGGGACCTTAATTTTATATCCTTTCTGTATATACTAAAGACACATTTGTATATACCCAGAAAACTGCAGTTTTTAAATAACATAGTGCATGGATCTTAGACATAAATATTTCACTCTGCACCCTCCTTACTTTGTGGATGACAACTACATAAGGAGGAGAGTAGAATAAATGATTGACAGAGGCAAAGACACATTGTGGTATGAATTCTACTTGTCTTTATTTTCTGTATTTTAATTTTTATTGCAAAATAACACATACTTCATAAAAAGTAGTGCAAATGAAAGTTGCCCCTTTCCCCATTTCTAAGTCCCAGAGATAATCACTGAAAATACTTTAGTATGTATACATCTAGATCACACATTCATGAATATAAGCTGGCTCTTACACACACATATACACACCAGTACATGTGTATATATATTCATTTACATAAATATATATGGATGGAATAAGACAATAAAATTGTTTACAACCTTTCCACTTGTAATATGGCATGGACATAATTCCATGTTAGTACATAAAACTTTCTCTCTTTTTCTTCTGATAGATATATAGTATCCCATACTACTACTACTATGTATTTAAATATTTATATTCTCTCTTTTTCTCTCTCCCTCTGTCTCTTACCCTAGTATTGATTTGCTACCACAAAAATCTTTGTGCCTATACTCCAGAAATTTCTGAATAATATTTCTATGTGTCATATTCCTTAGAAGAGGAATTGCTAGAGCAAAGGCTATTCACATGTTATATTTTGATTATTACTAAATAAATAGGTCTTCTTTTTCCTCCAGCAATGTTTGGCAACATCCTTTTTCCACACAACCGACAACATACTAAGATCACCTTTCTTTTCCTATAAAAATGTTTGTTTCCCCTGGAGTTACTAATTGCTTCTTTTATTCGCATTTGCTTGGGTTTTTTCTGCTTATTTCTATCCCTGCGTAAAATTTTTGATACAATATAATTTCCCAAATATAAAACGCCCTGTATGGACAAACAAATCAAGTAGTTTCTGAGTTCCTTGGATTGCCTATCTGTCCTCTCTTTTCATCATCTTATTAGGAGCCCTGGCCTTGTGACCCCCTTAGAACTTCTAGATCTCTAGGTCCTAAGTGTGGCTATTCTGGGACTTCCCTTCAATATTATCCTGGGAATCTCCTTCACCTCTTTCTGATGTTTGAGCTCCTGTTTCTGGGATCTTATATCTTCTTTCTAAGATGACTGTCTTATTTTAGGAACGAATACCTTATAGTAGATTGCTGAGAAAGTGCTTATGAGAAATCAGTTGTTTTAATTTATATGCCTGAAATATCTTTATTCTAACCTTACACTGGATTCATCATTTGGTTGGGTTTAACCAAATGAAATATTTGGTGAAATATTTGGTGAAATATTTGGTTCTAGGTTGAAATATTTCCTTCTGATAAATAGTGTTTTTGTTATGGAATCTATACTGAATTCTGAATTTTTACATAGAAGTCACTCTTTTCTTGATATAAACTTTCATGATTATTTCTCTATTTATCGTATTTTAACTTCATGGTAATGTAGTGGTATTAGTCTTTCTTCTCTAGTACATGCATTGTACTAGAGACTTCCTGTTCTATAAACTCATGTTTTCAGGAAATGTTTTATATTATTATTATTTATATTATTTCTTATATTATTCCTTTGATAAATCCCTTCTATTTTTTTTTTTTTTTTTTTGGTAAAGAGTTCTACAAAATTGATGATAAGTTTGTTAGAATGTTTCTCTACTTTTATTCTCTCTCTCCTCTATTTTTCTTTCCTATGAGATTTCCTCAAATTTGAATTGCAAGCTATTAGCTGTTTGATTTCTAGGGACATTCTCTTGACCTACATTGCTTTAATATTCTTTTTCCCTCAGTAGTACTTTGTTTTGTCTCATAATGCAATATCTTCGCTTATCTGTAACATTGTATATAGGACTTTTCCTCTAAGTTTTTTCTGCTCATTGAGTTTCCTCTTTCCTCTGACTTCATTCTATTTATTACTTTTGTTTCTATTGTTCATGTTAAGGGATTTTATCAGACATCTGGTGACCCTTGGCTGTCCATTTATATGTAACAGCAACACATTAAGAATGTTATAATCTTGGTGTTTGTACAGGATTAGGGTGTAGAGGTCTTGCTGACTGTTTGGGGGGGGGGGGTTTGCCCCCTTTTATAGTCCATTTCTCAGAAGATGAATCAAATTCTTCTGCCTCATGAGTTTAAGTTTAGCTATCAACATACTTGGATTGGAGAATATTCCCTTGTTGGCAGAAAAGTGTCTTCTCTCTCCCTAACCTGTTTCTGGTTTTACTGAGTACAAAGCCTCCAGCGTAAACTTCAGCATGAAAGCCTCTTGTCTTCTGCAAGAATGAGGGAGGAACAGAAACCTGGATACTTGGGCAGATGAAGATCTCAGGGTATAACTGTTCCATAGACATCCAAACATCCTCTCAGTTTTAGCACTACCATGTACCTTTACCTTCAAAAGTCTCTGATGCCTTGAATTCCTGAGCCCTTATTGGAGATCCAGCCTGCTTTTTGTTATTCCCAGAGGTCCCTAACACAGCTCCCTTCCACACTCACATATACTCTGTGGAGCAGCAAACCTTGAATCTCCATATTCCACACAATCACTTTTGTCAACTCTTCTTCTCTTTGTCTTTGAGGCTGTATATGTGCTTTATTCCATCGCTGTCATTTTAGTAGAATTTTGGGATGGTTCAGAGATAAACATATGTGTTTGATCTTTCAGGTTTAAAATTAAGCATATAATTTTGATTTTTTAAATTCAAAAACAAGCTATATGTTTCTGTTTATTCAGGATTACTGTTGTATCCCTCAATAGTGTTTAAAATATTTCTTTATGTTAGTCCTACACATTTTTTCTTAACTATTTCCCTAAGGTTATTTTTTTAATATTTTGGAAATTCAAAACACAAATTTTTAAAAGTTTCATTGTCTTTCATTTGAAATTTTTATTTCCACAAACCTATCCTTAGAGAATAATCTAAAATTCACATTAGGGAATCTAAAAACAACAACAGTAGCACAGTTTTCTTTTATAGTAGTGTATTTATACGACTTAAATAGCCAAGGAGAAGAATATTTAGTATGTTACATGCATCAGTGACATTAAAATGATTACAAAAGGCTTTCAATGTCTTGAGAACATGTCTCAGATATAATTTAAATTGATCAATACACATGGAAGATTAGAGGAATAGTGATAAAATTTTAAGCATCTTTATCTTTGGGTATAAAGGTAATGGTGGTTTTCTCCATTTTGTCTATTTGTCATTTTCCAAACTTTCCACAATGTAAAAACAGGGGTTTTTTTTGGATTTTTTAAGCAGAAAAAAAATGTTCATATTATGCAGCTGATACATTGAGGAAATAAAATGAGTTTTTTTTTTCCAGATGGCTGATTTTTAACCATTAAAGCATTGAAAATACACTAACAAAGGAAGGTTTCCAAAATGACACTTCTCTTGTTTTCTGAAATTGATCTAAGATATTCATTATAAAAATTGAAGTGTGCAATAACAAATGTATAGAGTGTATAGGAAATTTATAGTTTATATATATTTATACATACATTTATTACTTATATTTCTTTATAAATGTAATTAAACAGAACACAGTGATTTTATAAATGTAGGACTGAATCTCAGAAGAGTCATATGGCCTTTGCAGGTAGAGTCTCTCATACCTTCTGAGATTCAGGACATTCCTCTTTGTTGGTACAGAAAAAGTCATGTTTAGAGAGGTTTCCAAGGGTGCGATCAAAAATTCATAATACATATTGTGAATATCTGATTGTTCCAAATGGTTGATTTGAAACATAAAACTAAAATTTATAAAAATGGGTTATTTAACTGTTATCTGTTATATTTTTGGTTGTAATTATAAATATAAGCTAACTTTTAATTGTAGGGAGTAATTTTCCTGACAAAACTAAATGATAGCACTATATTTGGAATTAACAGTGTGAAGATGAGGAGGATCATTTTTGCAAGAATTTTCAAAGACTTCCTTCATCAAAATTCCAAAAAGCTCTCCATCTTTTGATATTCAAATCATTCTCTCTTGAAAGATCTCTTTTCTTCTTCTCTTTTACATTTTTCTTCTTCTGTCGTTAACTGAGCTAACTCTGCTTGAATCTTCACTTGTTAATAGCTTTGTGTTGATTGTATTAGTTCTCAAAACTCACTTTACTAGATTTCATGAAATCCTGCAATCTTCACAATATTAACAAATTCCTTACCTTTTTTGCTTAGTGTTTGTATGAATAGATTTTTACAGTATCTGAAAAGCAGAGAAAAGTATGATATGACAGAGATAAAACAGTGCATTTAATCTAAATGGAATATCTTAATAATCAGTTCATTAGTCAATATGTTCATTAATGAACATCTGCCTTATTAACGATTAACACTGGAATGAATGGCTTTCCTGTGTGCAGGTTTATTTGTACCTCTTCTAAATTGCTATAAACTTTGTTTTTGTTTAATGTTTACAATAGTTCATTGGTCTCCAGTGTTAAAATTAGCTCTTCGTGGCATGTCAGGTCTTGCTCGTATCGTATCAGTAAATCTGCCTACAGCCAATCTTCCCTGCTTGTCCTAGCTCTAACACCCCACCTCTCAGTACAAACACATTCCTGCCATTTTCCAATTTCTTACAATGATCTCTAAAATAGCAGAGGGTAAGCTCTAGACAAAGATTTAATGGGCTATCTTGTAAGTGATATGAGCTGTAGGATGCAGATTTTGTGACTTCATTTTGACTGCTTAAAATGAATCTGGAGAATACTACTTCTATGAGAAGTTACATATTATACACTCATACATGCACACACATATATTCCAAGGGTAAATATTTGAAGTTCTTTTTTTTTTTTAACTGCAAGACATCTTAGAGCCTTTAATATGCTTTTGGGCAAAATAAGTCTTCAATGTGAAGATGTAATATGTAGCATATCTCAAAACCTACTTGACTTCATACTTCTTTATTTTTAATAATATCTCAATGGACTACTATCCAGAGAATATTTCGAGACACCTAGCTTGCATCTTCTTTATACTCACTTATTTTTGAATCTCATTTCATTCCCAACATTTGGGAACACCACATAGCTCACACTCATAGAACCGAAGTATTATATTTGGCATTTTAGTCTTATCATGGGACTCTATGTACCAGTATTTTCCTTAAAGCCAAGTTCAGTTAAAAATTCCAACTTTTGTTGGCACTTTCAAGGCATTTGGACTTTCTTTCTTTTCTTTTTTCCACCAGAAGTAATGAGCCACATGCTCCCTTGGCTTTCCTATAGACCACTGGTTCTCAGTGAAGAATGGGAGATGTCTGGGTACATTCACAATTTGGGGGGAAAGGTTGCTACTGGCATCTAGTGGGCCAAGCCAGATATGCTTTTATATGTTCTACGCTGCAAAAGACAGCCCCCAAAACAATTATCAAGAAAGCGCAGGTTGAGAAAAACTGCTATAGGTAACTGCTTTCCACAAACACTTTTCACAAATCTTTAAAGTGATATTGTGGTAAAAATCTGGAAATGCCCAGATTAAACTAAAAACCATAAAATATGTTAATATGGATTTCTTCCCTTTCAGGTAAAATAACCATTGACTGGGGAAAGGCAACTTTCTCAAACCCCAAAAGTGCAAGGCTAATTATAAACTCTTAAATAGTCTAAAAACAAACACTAACTGAACTTGATAGGTAAATTAACGCCGTGGGCCAGTCTCTTGCAACAATCATGCTTTGACACTTTTCTTGACATTTTCCCTCCTTTCTAATACTTAGACTGAAAGAGGATTTCTAATTCTTATTCCACTCATTACTTAACGGGAACAACGAGGTCACCACAAATAAAGCAGTATAAGTTAATGAGAACAGCTTTAGCCAAAGAGGAGGTATTTCTCCAAGTACATCAAGTGCTTCACATATATTAAGAAATCCCAGCTGAATCGATTTAATAATGTTGGGATTTACACAATTATTACAGAACCTTCATTATTCACCCAGTCTGCACATACCACAGCACAAATGAACATCTCAGTCTGGTTGTATTAACATTGCCATTTTCTCACCCATTCCCAGACCATCTGCTTCATGCTGATCATTCACTGCTTTAACATTTAACAGTTACCCAACTGCAACTTGGCAGATTTGTGTACTTTTGAAAACAGCTGGTTTAATAACTGCTTCGGAGCTTTTGGATAAAGAAATTATTTTGTAGTGCCTTATAATAGTCTTTTTTTATCGGTGCCTCTGAGGAAGGAGTATTACACTTGCTCCATTTATGCATCTGCAATCGCACATAATATTTCTTGTCACATTTGGAAACATATTTTCAGTATTTATAGCACAATAATGTAAGAAGTCTTTATTACCCTCCTTGTTTTTGCTGTTTGTTTTTTTCAAATGTCTCTGAGGGCCAGAGTGAACTTTTTGCATGGAATAATTTAGCATGGCACAAAGGTATAAATCTGAGTTGTCTCAGTTTCCATTCATTCACAGTGTCTTATGAATTTATTTCTACTTCAGTGATGTTTCTCTTTTTCCTCTTTGTTAAAGACAATGCAAGAAAGAAAATAACTACTTGTTTCAATCTTCCTGCCCTCCAAGTAGATATATTCCCTCTGGGGAGTTTATTAGGTAACTTTTTGAACTGGCTGCCCCGTTAATGACTGGCAGTGGCCTAAGGGCTGCTTCTAGGGGCTGGCAGTGTTGTGACTTCTTGATCTGGGTAGGGATTACATATGCATTTTGACTTTGTGAAAATTTATTGAGGTATACGTTTTGCATACTCTTTTGTATGTATTGTATTTCAATTAAATGTTCAACAATTAAACATACCAACAGAAGAAACAATTTCACTGGATTCTCCTCCTGTGTGTAGGCTAAAATCCTAAATGCTTCATCATGGCACAGAAGGTCTTTGGTCCTGACGAATCTATGACATCAGTATAATATTCTACCGTTCCTTACTTTACGCATTGTATTCAACAATACAGAGCTGTTTGCAGTTTCTAATACAACTTGCTCTTTCACTACCTAAGGATTTGCCACTGACTCTATTCACTGGTAGTGGTAAGGGAGGAGGGTGGCTTTCCCTTCAGTGCATCCTCTTGATTCTTGTAAATTCAGTGTCAAAAAAATAAACACTAATATTTGTCTATGGACATATTAGATCTAATGAAATTTTTTAAAAATCATGTCTTCATGGAGATTTATTTTTCTCCTTCCCTAGTCTAAGGCATTTTGCACAAATGTGTTTTTTTTTAAATATAGCACTTTTGCTTATTTTTGTACTTACTTAAGTTTCCTAACTTACCTTCCACTGTTTTCAAAAGCTTAAAGCTTTTGCTATATGATTCTTTTCTTTCATAATGAAGCTAAATCAAAACCTACATTTTATGGGAGTTCCCTGGTTGCCTAGTGGTTAGGGTTCCAGGCTTTCATTGCCATGGCCTGGGTTCAACCCCTGGTCGGAGAATTGTGATCCCTCAAGCCGCATGGCATGGCCAAAAAAAAAAAAAAAACCCAAAAAACAAAAACCTACATTTTAGGTACATTAAAATACAAGAGAAGAGACCTCTGCTTTTAATCAAGATGAAATAAGAGGAACTGGATTTATCTTCTCATCTGAAACAAACACACAACAATAAACAGATGAAATGTAAAATGATAGTATTCAAGGCACTAGACATCAGACAATAAAGGAAAGGAATCTCTAAGAGACGGAAGAGGAAGGATCAAGGTGGCTAAAATTTCTAGGAAAAAGTAGCTGTGAAAAGAACTACATAGAAAGAGAATCCCAGAGATCTGCAGAGTCCAAATGTAGCATTCAGCATAGTAGTGATCAAAGCATGCATACAGGAAACTGAATCTGTGGAAAGAATCATCTGAAAGGCTAATGAGAAAGAACTCTCAGCACTCACATAGGAACTGGAATAATACCTGTTTTGACCAGCCAGACTAGGACATGTCAAAACTCACAGAGAATTGGCTAGAGTACAAAGAAGGCTCTTGCTTCAGTAGTAAGAGGTAATTACACCTAAATTAAATGATGCTCTAGTCCTGCCTAACAAATAGATTTACTTTTTTTTTACAAGTAAATTAAGTGCATCCCTGAACAAAAGTAATATTCATATAGTTAATCTAAGCATACTATAGTGTGTGTGTGTGTGTGTGTGTGTATCAGGAATACACAAATATCCAGCTCCCAACAAGGTTCAGTTTACAATACCTGATATCCATAGAAGAGCAGCAACCAAAGAAACAGAAAAATATAACATAATAAGAAGAAACGATTCATTGAAACCCACCTAGGACTAACACAGATGTTAGAATTAGCAGAAAAGAACATTAAATAGTTAATATAACTGTATTTCATATTGTCCAAGAGATAAGTATAGACATTGAAGATTCAGAAGAAAAAGACTCAAATTAAACTTTTAGAAAGAAAAACTAAAATCTTGGAGCTGAAAAATACATTGGATGGGATTATTCACAGATTTGATATTACAAGAGAAAATGATAGTGAAATTGACAATATAGCAAATCAAACTATCTAACTACATGTATACGTATAACTGGATCACTTTGCTGAACACCTGAAACTCATACAACATTGTAAATCAACTGTACTCCAATTTAAAATTAAAAATTTAAATTAAATCAATTAAATATCTAGAAAAAAACTGGACAGGTAACCTAATGTGTATCCAGTGGGAAGCCTGAAAGAATATAGAGAAAGGAGACAGAAAAAACATTTGAAGAAATAATGGCAAAAACATTTCTAAGTATAATGAAAACCATAAATCCAACAAAACTCAGGATAAGATACATAAGAAAGGTTCAGTGAGACCCATCATAACCTAAGTGCTGAAAAACAGGAGTGAAGAGGAAATCTTAAGCCAGAGACAAAATAAGATTTGTTAAGAGAAACAATGCAAGTGAAAAAGCAGATGACCAAAATCTTTAAAATAATGAAAGAAACAATACCGTCAACTTAGAATTTCATATTCAGCAAAAATGTCTTTCCAAAACAAAGATAAAGATACACAAGACTTTGAGACACACAAAAGTTGAAATAATTACTCACTAGCATACGCATATTACAAGAAAGAACAATGAGTTTGTCAGGCAGAAGAAAAATTATATAGTAATTTGGATCTATACCCCAAAAAATGAAGAACACGGTAAATGGTAATAATGTGGGTAAATAAATTAGGTATTTTTCATATTATTTCAGTATCTTTAAATGATAATCAACTGTTTAAACAAAAATAACAATTTAGTGTGCAACTTGTAATATATGTAAAAGCAAATTGTTTGAAAACTGCAAGACCAAACAGAAGGAATGAAAGGAAGGTATGCTAGTGTAAAGTTTGCATACTACATAGACTGTGGCATAATCACTTGAAAGTAGATTCTGATAAAGATGTCTGCAATAAACCCTAAAAGAGGCACTAAAATAGCACAAGTTATAGCTTATGAATCAATAAAAAAGGTAAAATTAAATTATAAAAAATAATCCAAAGAAAGTAAAAAGAGAAAAAAGGGAACAAAGAACAGATAGGGCAAATAGAAAACAAATAGCCAGTAAATGAAAAAAGCAATAGACTGGAGGAACATATTTGCAAATCAAATATCTGATAAAGTAGTTGTATGCAGAATGGTAAAGGACTTCGAAAACTCAACCGCTTTAAAAAAAAAAAGAAATATTTGAACAGATACTTTTCATTAGGTAAAATAAATAAATGGCAAATAAACATATGAAAAGATGCATAACATCATAGTCATTAAGGAAATGCATACTACAAACACAATAAGACTCTACTCACACCTAGTAGAAAGGCTAAAATTAAAATTGACCATGCCAAGTGTTGATGAGGATGTGGAAGAATGGGAATTCTGTTACACTACTGATTGGAATGTAAAATGGAACGCTTTGGAAAAAAGTTTGGCGTTTTTTTTTTTAAAGTTGTACTTGTCGTGTAATCCATTCACATTACTCCTACTTACCCAAAAGCAATAAAAACATAAGTCCATACAAAAACTTGTGCACAGACACTTCCCTGGTGGTCCAGCGGTAAAGAATCTGCCTTAACAATGCAGGGGAAGAGGGTTCGATCCCTGGTCAGGGAACTGAGATCCCACAAGCCGTGGGACAACTAAGCCCGCATGCTGCAACTACTGAGCTTGCACGCCTCAACTAGAGCCCACGTGCCGCAAACTACAGAACCCACACGCTCTGTAACCTGCGTGCCACAACTAAGAGCCCATGCGCCCTGGAGCCTGTGCGCCACAACTGGAGAAGAGAAAACTCGCCACCACAACTAGAGAGAAGCCCTCACACCACAACGAAGATCCCGCATGCCGCAAATAAGACCCGACGCAGCCAATAAATAAATAAATAAATAAATAATGAATAAATCTTAAAAAAAAAAGACTTGTGCACAGATGTTAATAGAAGTTTTATCTGAAATGTGCCATAATTGAAAACAACCTTACAGCCCCTCAACATAGACAACAAACAAATTATGGCATATCCATACAATGGAATGCGATTCAATAATAAAACGTAATGAACTACTGTTATCTGCAACAACTATGCAACAATATACATTTCAAAATAATTATGCTGAGTGAAAGAAGCCAGACAAAAAGGAATACATACTCTACAATTACACTTATATAAAATTCTAGAAAATCTCATAAATCACATCAGTGTTTGCCCGAGATCTAGTGGGACCAGGGAGCAGAGAAAGAGAGGGATTGAAATGGGATATGAGGAAATTTTCTTAAGGTGATCAACATGTTCTCTATCTTGATGTTTAGAATAATTCCTCAGGTGTATACACATGTCAAAACTCTTCTATTTGTGTACTTTAAATATGTTCAACTTATTGTATGCCAATTATACTTCATAAAGAGTTTTTAATATTAATTAATGTTAGATGTTCCTGTTTCTTTGCTTTTCTAAAGATTGTATAAGTATAAAAATCTTATTCTGGTTTTTTAGAAAAAAATACTGTCTTACAATTATAGGTTTATAATTAGAATATACTACAAATTTGTAAAATAAATTATTTTGACAATTAGGTTAAAACAACTCATAAAAAATGCTGCATAGATAATATGTTAGTAAAGTGGAAATTCATATTTCTTGAACATGATAAGATTCAAGATTCAAGTGTTTGTTTTTAGTAATGTTTTTTGTCCATTTTTCTCTGTCCTGTGTAGTCCAGCTTTAAAACGTGTGGTAACTGTAATGCACACAGAAACATTAGTATTCTGCATTGTTCAGTAGAATTCAATCAGTTAAATAGACAAAACCTTGTATTTATGTGCCCACAGAGTGACGATTCATGGTGGTTTTTAAAGACTTCTCTCACACAGCCATCAATCAAAGTGACAGCATTCTTTAGATTAACTTTGGATTCCCCAGCACAAATTAATTAATCTGTCCACTACTTCCTATCTCAGTGTTTCAATCAGCCAACAAATAAAGCCAATCAAGATTTCAATTCTTTGCTGATTAGCCAATAAACTGTGACAGTGGACTTGTGGCAGGACTTCTGGGACTCTCATAGAAGCTTATTTATAGATGTAGCAGTGCTGTGATCAGTCTCTAAGCCACAAATAAGAACATTGTGTTTTCTTCCCGGTTACTTTCATCAAGGCAAAAAAACTTTTCAGATAGAAATAAAACTGTTAAAACAACCCGTTGCAAAGATACTCTCCTTGAGGCTATATTAAGGACATTTTGGTGATGCTATTGCTTTACTAGCATCAAATTGTGTAAATGCCATGGAATTTTAGAATTTAAAGAATTGCTCTTGTTCGAATGAAAGAATGCATGCTAAAGCTGTCACTATTTCCTCATTGTCAAGAATCCTTATAGATAAGAATCCTAAGTATTCTTTATACCAAAAGAGAATTACCTCCTGCTTTTTAAATATTTATGAAAGAATAAACTTTACTATATGTCCTAAAATTAATCTAGTACATATACTGTACCTGGAAAATCCTTCTTAGAGGAGAATAAACCTGCCTAGAGGAAAGGGTATGAACTGGGAGTCAGAAACCTAGGATTAGTCCAGACTTGGCCAGTAACACGTTGAACTTATACAATCTTTGGTTTTCTCTTGTGTGAATTTAAGGGTATAGGCTAAACCTCTAAAATTTGATGTCCCAACAAAACAGGCTACTAACTTTTTTCTTATAAAGGCTAAACTGAGACAGTTTTTTCTCTCTTTATTTTCACCACCATCACTTTTGGAAGTTTGTCCAAATATCAGTGACCTCATGAACTTGACACTGAGCGGTAAGCAAATATAAGATGAGGTTGGTGACCTTCTGGTTCCCCACTCAACTTTGCATTCAAGTTCTTCACCTCTTTCGTGGGAAGTGAGAGGGGAAGGAAATAAAAGAAATCAATCCTGTTCCTCCAAGTATCTGGGTGCCATCTGTCCCTCCTGACAGTCCATGACCTTTACCATTCTAATCTTCTAACGATTCTACTTCATTTCTTAAAGATTTTGGCTCCTGTATAACAATCTTTATTTTAATGCCTACTCCTATCATCTTGGAAGGTGACCCCTCAGTTCCCTGACTTCTTTACTCATTGGTGCATTTATTTCTAATGATATTTTTGACCATACCAACTCAGTCAGCCATTTCCAGTTTTACACCAGAAAGTGAGTCTTTTCTAAAATCACTATTTCGAATATTTCACCCGTTATACCAACCATCTCCTATCCTTTCACATGATTTGTTCCAGTACATATACAACTAAAATTCTTTGACTTCATAAAAATATTAATTGTGATCTATTGTTCATCATTTTAGTCCCACCCTTGAAAAGTCCTGGCCTCTCTCACCTCCCATTTATACTGCCGTGCAAAATCTCAACTTTATATGTTACTTGTGTTCAGAGTTTTTATGTGATTCATATAACACTGCCTGAAAAACCGACTGTTCTCTGATCTTAAATTTGATTTCTCACTTTCTATGATGGCACTTCTTCATCATAATCCAAGGAATGCTCAATTTCTAACACAGAATTCATAATATATTCCAGATAAATGTTTATTAAATTGATGAATGATGAGAAAGCCAATAAACATTTCAATGTTTTATATATTTCTCTTTCAAAAATTAATCTTTAATTTCTCCAAAATTCTAATATCTGCTGTAGGCATGATAGAATAATCCAAACTGAGATACACATTAGTCATTCTGACATTACCTTCTTTAGTTTTTAGTCTTTTGGTTTTAGTTTAAGTATGTTATTTATTTTAAAAACTTGTTTTATTTAATAATAGAATTGTAAATGTTTTCAAGTTCTATGGCTAGCTTATATGGAAGATACCAAAGAACAACAAATGTGTAAAAATCAATCATACGGTTTTCTTAGTCCACTAACTTAATATGGTCTCCTCTCATCACACACACAGAGAATGAGTTTGCCTCTATGACACAGCTCTATAAACGTAGAAAACCTGATTCTGAAAATATCACTACTACTGAGAAACAGTGGGGAGCAAGCAGAGATGTGGATGTGTGTGTATAGACTAGCAGTTCTTCCTCTAATTGATTGTGTTACTAATATTATTCCCTTACATCACTCTTCCAGGTTCTTGGAATGCTTGAATAGTTGCACAGAAAAAAAAAAAAAAAAGCTCTGCATATAAATAGAGAAATGACAACACACAGAGGCTAAATTACCAACTGAAAGAAATAAAAGAAAATCAAACTAATCCTTTAAAGCTAAAACAATAAACAACAAAATGAACCATCAAATATTTTAAATATCAGAATTATCAGATAAATATTTCAAAATAACTGTTTAATATAGTTAAATGAAAGAGGGAATAAAATTCGTGAGGAAGGAAAAACAGTCTGTCAGAAACAAGCTTATTATTTCAGCTTTCCTTAGGTTAATGGTAGCTAACTAATCCAAATGTCTATATCCATCCTTAAAATTTGATGAACCACCCCTACCCATATATATATGCCTATGTATGTATAACTAGGAGACAGAGAATATTACAACTTCACATTAAATGTAAGCACTCAAAAAAATACCCAAAGTCAGCAAAGTCAGCTCTGGAGTCCACGTTAGAGCATAGAGTGAAGAGGTATGTGAAAGAAAAAAGGGGACAGAGAAGTGGGGACCTAAGGGTGAGAAAACATAGATCACCCTCAGAGAAGAAAATCCCACTGTCTGAATTGTGTGTCCCCCAAGTTCATTATGTTGCAGTCCTACCCTCAGTACCTCAGAATATGACTGTATTTGAAGATATGACCTTTAAAGAGGTAATTAATTTAAAATCAGGTCATTAGAGTGGACCGTAATCCAATATAACTGGTGTCCTTATAAGAAAAGATTAGGATACAGACATACACAGAGAGAAGACCTTGTGAAAATGTAAGAGGAAGACAGCCATCTATAAGCCAAGAAGAGAGGCTTTAGAAGGAACCAACCCTGCTGATGCCT
Organism: Balaenoptera acutorostrata; assembly: GCF_949987535.1. Taxonomy (NCBI): domain Eukaryota; kingdom Metazoa; phylum Chordata; class Mammalia; order Artiodactyla; family Balaenopteridae; genus Balaenoptera; species Balaenoptera acutorostrata. The sequence goes on from NC_080070.1 coordinate 64,910,900, forward strand.
TGATGTTGGACTTCTAGACTCCAGAATTGTGAGAAAATTAATTTCTGTTGTTTAAGCCATTCATTCTGTGTCACTTCGTTACGGTAGCCCTAGAAAACCAATATACCTACTTAGTTAAGAAATACACTGAATATTTCTGAAATGAATAGATCAGAGTACTAGCTACCATGGCAGGGGTTGCCAACCTTTTTATGTAAAGGTCCAAATAGTATTTTATTAGGTTTTGCAGCCCATAATGGTCTCTGTGGTGCTACTCAGTTCTGTCATTGTAGCATGAACACAGTCTTAGACGATATATAAAAAATAGGCATGGTTATTTCCCAAAACATATGACTTACAAATATAGGCAGAGGGCTGGACTTAGCTCCTGGGTTATAGTTTGCTGACTCCTGTATGGGAGAATCAAATAGGCTTTAAGACTGAATGAGATCAGAGGTGGCAGTCTTGATAAAGCAGTGCCCCTGGGGAAGAGGTAAGTCACTTAGAAGGCAGAGATGCCCCTATGGTTCCCGATGGTGAAGAAAAAGAAGGAAATAAGAATTGAATGACATAACCCCTATTCTCTCAGTACAATAACCCATCACTTAAAGAAACTGAATGTATTAAATCAATACAATAAATACAAGCAGTAGAAGAGGGTGCTCTTGATTTAAGAACTTATAAGCCACCTAAATTTCTCACCTCTCCTCTGCATACAACTATTATTTCTAGACAAGGGGAAAAAATATTTTAAACAAAACAAAAAATGGAAGAAAACATCTGAACATAACTTCTATAAAAAGAATTTGTAATATGAGACTAAGAGTGCTGTAATTTTGGGGCTTGGCAAATTTAGAAAATGCAGTCTTAAAAAATAAGATTCGTGCTTCATTGTACAAGGTGATGAGTCTACTGGTAAGGATTGAATTAAATATTTCCTTCCCAGCAGAGCCTATTGTTTAAGAAGACTTTGTGGCATGGGCCAGTAAATTATGAGAGATGGACAGAAAAAGCACTGAAGCTAGCAAGTAAAGATCTGAGACATTAAGCTTAAATATTACTGCCTGATCAAGCTTGTAGTTATTCAAACACATATTGACAAAAAAAATGCAGACCCTTTTTTGAGGAAACCGTATTATAAAAGAAACTCCAATTCTACCTACAGAAGCTTGTCTTGGTGCCCTGCACCAAGAGAAGATGAGCTTCTAAAGTTGTAATCCACACTCCAGTTTTGATATGGCAACGGGGGATAATGTGCCAGGAATAGCATTCTGGAGTGCAAAGCTGGGGGCTAACCAAGTAACTTATGCTTAGTGCAGCCTAAATATCAATATTGTTGGCCAGGAACCAGGGACTGCTAAATATTACCTATTTACCCCTCACACAGAAAGGAGTTTTAATGAGCTGTGTTGTTCCTTGTCCATCAATGTGAAATGAGTGATTTTGAAGCAGATGAGTTATCATTCAGTTTATAGCTTAGTAGACCAGGAGAAGACACATATGAACCTGATCTGGGAAGCCAAACTAGTCCAGATGTAGATCTAGTAGTAACTTAAAGAGAATCTGGGCTTATGAGGAGTAAAGCTTGTCTATGTATAGAAATGAGGATGATGCAAATGAGGCAAGGCAAAGGGGAAGACTGTGGCTGACTCATAATTTTATACACCAAATCAAATTTCTCACATTTGTTTTGAAAAGAGCCCGTTTTTCACTGGGACACATTTCCTAGACTGTATTTCCCAACCTCCTTTGCAGCTAGATGTGACAGTGTGACTTAGTTCTAGCCAAGCACTTGTAAGCAGAAATGCCATGTGGAACTCCTAGGAAGGCTGATTAAAAAAAACTCACCCAGCTGTTTAGGACATCTGTATTGTTCTTCCTCTCTTTTCTTTGCCTGGAAGAACTGAACATGATGGCTGTGCTATTTGTGTATACTAGTCTGTGCTCTGACCTTGAGTATAGAAGTCAGCCTAGCAGAGAGAAGTAAAATGACTTTACAGAGCTTTCATATTGCCTTAGGATGTCCTGCTTTTTGTTGTTGATGCTGTTTTTTTGTTGATACCTTTGGTAATGTTTGTTTTGTTTTCATTTTAATGAGATAGAATAAATTCTAGTGTGTTTAATTCAAATTATTATTATTATTATTATTATATGCACTTGAACCAATCCTCACTGATATGTGTCCATACATTATTTTCCCCAAGGGGGATTCTCAAGAGAAATTTATTCTATGAGGACAAAGTCTATTTTTCTTTAATTTAATTTTATTTATTTTTTTATACATCAGGTGACAAAGTCTTTTTCTTTTTTAAACATCTTTATTGGAGTATAATTGCTTTAAAATGGTGTGATAGTTTCTGCCGTATAACAAAGTGAATCAGCAATACATATACATATATCCCCATATCTCCTCCCTCTTTCGTCTCCCTCCCACCCTCCCTATCCCACCCCTCTAGGTGGTCACAAAGCACTGAGCTGATCTCCTAGGGCTATGCGGCTGCTTCCCACTAGCTATCTATTTTACATTTGTTAGTATATATAAGTCCATGCCACTCTCTCACTTCATCCCAGCTTACCCTTCCCCCTTCCTATGTCCTCAAGTCCATTCTCAATGTCTGCGTCTTTATTCCTGTCCTGCCCCTAGGTTCTTCAGAACCTTTTTTTTTTTTTTTTTACATTCCATATATATGTGTTAGCATACAGTATTTGTTTTTATCTTTCTGACTTACTTCACTCTGTATGACAAACTCTAGTTCCATCCACCTCACTACAAATAACTCAATTTCGTTTCTTTTTATGGCTGAGTATTATTCCATTGTATACATGTGCCACATCTTCTTTATCCAATCATCTGTCGATGGGCATTTAGGTTGCTTCCACATCCTGGCTATTGTAAATAGAGCTGCAATGAACATTTTGGTACATGACTCTTTTTGAATTATGGTTTTCTCAGGGTGTATGCCCACTAGTAGGATTGCAGGGTCATATGGTAGTTCTATTTTTAGTTTTTTAAAGAAGCTCCATACTGTTCTCAATAGTGGCTGTATCAATTTACATTCCCACCAACAGTGCAAGAGCTTTTGTCCACACCTTCTCCAGCATTTATTGTTAGTAGATTTTTTGATGATGGCCATTCTGACTGGTGTGAGGTGATACCTCATTGTAGTTTTCATTTGCATTTCTCTAATGATTAGTGATGTTGAGCATTCTTTCATGTGTTTGTTGGCAATCTGTATATCTTCTTTGGAGAGATGTCTATTTAGGTCTTCAGCCCATTTCTGGATTAGGTTGTTTGTTTTTTTGATATTAAGCTGCATGAGCTGCTTGTAAATTTTGGAGATTAATCCTTTGTTGATTGCTTCACTTGCAAATATTTTCTCCCATTCTGAGGGTTTTCTTTTCGTCTTGTTTATGGTTTCCTTTGCTGTGCAAAAGCTTTTAAGTTTCACAAGGTCCCATTTGTTTATTTTTGTTTTTATTTCCGTTTCCCTAGAGGTGGGTCAAAAAGGATCTCGCTGTGATTCATGTCATAGAGTGTTCTGCCTATGTTTTCCTCTAAGTGTTTGATAGTGTCTGGCCTTACATTTAGGTCTTTAATCCATTTTGAGTTTATTTTTGTGTATGGTGTTAGGGAGTATTCTAATTTCATTTTTTTACATGTAGCTGTCCAGTTTCCCCAAGACCACTTATTGAAGAGGCTGTCTTTTCTCCATTGTACATTCTTGCCTCCTTTATCAAAGATAAGGTGACCATATGTGCGTGGGTTTATGTCTGGGCTTTCTATCCTGATCCATTGATCTATATTTCTGTTTTTGTGCCAGTACCATACTGTCTTGATTACTGTAGCTTTGTAGTATAGTCTGAAGTCCAGGAGCCTGATTCCTCCAGCTCTGTTTTACTTTCTCAAGATTGCTTTGGCTATTCGGGGTCTTTTGTGTTTCCATACAAATTGTGCAATTTTTAATTCTACTTCTGTGAAAAATGCCATTGGTAGTTTGATAGGGATTACATTGAATCTATAGATTGCTTTGTGTAGTATAGTCATTTTCACAATGTTGATTCTTCCAATCCAAGAACATGGTATATCTCTCCATTTGTTTGTATAATCTTTAATTTCTTTCATCAGTGTCTTATAGTTTCTGCATACAAGTCTTTTGTCTCTTTAGGTCAGTTTATTCCTAGGTATTTTATTCTTTTTGTTGCACTGGTAACAGGAAGTGTTTCCTTACTTTCTCTTTCAGATATATCATCATTAGTGTATAGGAATGCAAGAGAATTCTGTGCATTAATTTTGTATCTTACTACTTTACCAAATTCATTGGTTAGCTCTAGTAGTTTTCTGGTAGCAACTTTAGGATTATCTATGTATAGTATCATGTCATCTGCAAACAGTGAGAGCTTTACTTCTTCTTTTCTGATTCAGATTCCTTTCATTTCTTTTTCTACTCTAATTGCTGTGGCTAAAACTTCCAAAACTATGTTGAATAATAGTGGTGAGAGTGGGCAACCTTGTCTTGTTCCTGATCTTAGTGGAAATGGTTTCAGTTTTTCACCATTGAGAACGATGTCAGCTCTGGGTTTGTCATATATGGCCTTTATTATGTTGAGGTAAGTTCCCTCTATGCCTACATTCTGGAGGGTTTTTATCATAAATGGGTGTTGAATTTTGTTGAAAGCTTTTTCTGCATCTATTGAGATGATTATATGGTTTTTCTCCTTCAGTTTGTTAATATGGTCAATCACATTGATTTGCATATATAGAAGAATCCTTGCATTCCTGGGATGAACCCCACTTGATCATGGTGTATGATCCTTTTAATGTGCTGTTGTATCTGTTTGCTAGTATTTTACTGAGGATTTTTGCATCTATGTTCATCAGTGATATTGGCCTGTAGTTTTCTTTCTTTGAGACATCTTTGTCTGGTTTTGGTATCAGGGAGATGGTGGCCTCGTAGAATGAGTTTGGGAGTGTCCCTCCCTCTGCTATATTTTGGAAGAGTTTGGGGAAGATAGGTGTTAGCTCTTCTGTAAATGTTAGCTACAATTTGCCTGTCAAGCCATCTGGTCCTGGGCTTTTGTTTTTTGGAAGATTTTTAATCACAGTCTCAATTTCAGTGCTTGTGATTGGTCTGTTTATATTTTCTATTTGTTCCTGGTTCAGTCTTGGAAGGTTGTACTTTTCTAAGACTTTGTCCATTTCTTCCAGGTTGTCCATTTTATTGGCATATAGTTGCCTGTAGTCATCTCTCATGATCCTTTGTTTTTCTGTAGTGTCAGTTGTTACTTCTCCTTTTTCATTTCTAATTCTACTGATTTGAGTCTTCTCCCTTTTTCTCTTGATGAGTCTGGCTAATGATTTATCAATTTTGTTTATCTTCTCAAAGAACCAGCTTTAGTTTTATTGATCTTTGCTATTGTTTCCTTCATTTCTTTTTCATTTATTTCTGATCTGATCATTATGATTTCTTTCCTTCTGCTAACTTTGGGATATTTTTATTCTTCTTTCTCTAATTGCTTTAGGTGTAAGTTTAGGTTGTTTATTTGAGATGTTTCTTGTTTCTTGAGGTAGGATTGTATTGCTATGAACTTCCCTCTTAGAACTGCTTTTGCTGCAGCCCATAGGTTTTGGGTTGTTGTGTTTTCATTGTCATCTGTTTTTAGGTATTTTTTGATTTCCTCTTTGATTCTTCAGTGAACTCTTGGTTATTAAGTAGTGTATTGTTTAGCCTCCATGTGTTTGTATTTTTTACAGATTTTTTTCCTGTAATTGATATCTAGTCTCATAGCATTGTGGTCAGAAAAGATACTAGATAGGACCTCAATTTTCTTAAATTTATGAAGGCTTGATTTGTGACCTAAGATACCATCTATCCTGGAGAATGCTCCATGAGCACTTGAGAAGAAAGTGTATTCTGTTGTTTTTGGGTGGAATGTCCTATAAATATCAATTAAGTCCATCTTGTTTAATGTATCATTTAAAGCTTGTGTTTCCTTATTTATTTTCATTTTGGATGATCTGTCCATTGGTGAAAGTGGGGTGTTTAAAGTCCCCTACTATGATTGTGTTACTGTCGATTTCCCCTTTTATGGCTATTAGCATTTGCCTTATGTACTGAGGTGCTCCTATGTTGGGTGCATAAATATTTACAATTGTTGTATCTTCTTTTTGGCTTGATCCCTTGATCATTATGTAGTGTCCTTCTTTGCCTCTTGTAATACTCTTTGTTTTAAAGTCTATTTTGTCTGATATGAGAATTGCTACTCCAGCTTTCTTTTGTTTTCCATTTGCATGGAATATATTTTTCCATGCCCTCAGTTTCAGTCTGTATTTGTCCCTAGGTCTGAAGTTGGTCTCTTGTAGACAGCATATATACAGGTCTTGTTTTTGTATCCATTCATCCAGTCTATATCTTTTGGTGGGAGCTTTTAATCCATTTACATTTAAGGTGGTTATTGATATGTGCATTCCTATTACCATTTTCTTTAATTATTTTGGGTTAGTTATTGAGGGCCTTTTCCTTCTCTTGTGTTTCCTTCCTAGAGAAGTCCCTTTAGCATTTGTTGTAAAGCCGGTTTGGTGGTGCTGAATTCTCTTAGCTTTTGCTTGTCTGTAAAGGTTTTAATTTCTCTGTTGAATCTGAATGAGATCCTTGCTGGGTAGACTAATTTGGTTGTTGGTTTTTCCCTTTCATCACTTTAAATATGTCCTGCCACTGCCTTCTGGCTTGCAGAGTTTCTGCTGAAAGATCAGCTGTTAACCTTATGGGGATTCCCTTGTATGTTATTTGTTGTTTTTCCCTTGCTGCTTTTAATATTTTTTATTTGTATTTAATTTTTGATAGTTTGATTAATATGTGTCTTGGCAGGTTTCTCCTTGGATTTATCCTGTATAGGACTCTCTGTGCTTCCTGGACTTGATTGACTATTTCCTTTCCCATATTAGGGGAGTTTTCAACTAGAATCTCTTCAAATATTTTCTCAGTCCCTTACTTTCTCTCTTCTTCTTCTGGGACCCCTATAATTCGAATGTTGGCGCATTTAATGTTGTCCCAGAGGTCTCTGAGACTGTCCTCAATTCTTTTCATTCTTTCTTCTTTATTCTGTTCTGACGTAGTTATTTCCACTATTTTATCTTCCAGGTCACTTATCCGTTCTTCTGCCTCAGTTATTCTGCTATTGATGCCTTCTCGAGAATTTTAAATTTCTTTTAGTGTCGTTCATCATTGTTTCTTTGCTCTTTAGTTCTTCCAGGTCCTTGTTAAATGTTTCTTCTATTTTCTCCATTCTATTTCCAAGATTTTGGATCATCTTTACTATCAGTACTCTGAATTCTTTTTCAGGTAGACTGCCTATTTCCTCTTCACTTGTTTGGTCTGGTGAGTTTTTACCTTGCTCCTTCATCTGCTATATGTTTCTCTGTCTTCTCATTTTGCTTAACTTACTGTGTTTGGGGTCTCCTTTTTGCAGACTGCAGGCTCGTAGTTCCCGTTGTTTTTGGTGTCTGCCCCCAGTGGGTGAGGTTGGTTCAGTGGGTTGTGTAGGCTTCCTGGTGGAGGGGACTCATGCCTGTGTTCTGGTGGATGAGGCTGGATCTTGTCTTTCTGGTGGGCAGGACCACGTCAGTGGTGTGTTTTGGGGTGTCTGTGACCTTATTATGATTTTAGGCAGCCTCTCTGCTAATGGGTGGGGTTGTGTTCCTGTCTTGCTAGTTGTTTGGCATAGGGCATCCAGCACTGTAGCTTGCTGGTCGTTGAATGGAGATCTCTGGGAGAGCTTTTACTATTTGATATTACATTGCGCTGGGAGGTCTCTGGTGGACCAATGTCCTGAACTCTCCCACTTCAGAGGCACAAGCCTGACACCCAGCCGGAGCACCCAGACCCTATCAGCCACATGGCTCAGAAGAAAAGAGAGAAAAAAAGAAAGAAAGAAAAAATAAAATAATATAAAGTTATTAAAATAAAAAATAAAAAATAATTATTAAAAATAAAAGAAAGACTAATTAAAAAAAGAAACAAAAAGGAAGGAAAGAAAGAAGAGAGCAACCAAACCAACAAACAAATCCACTGATGATAACAAGCGCTAAAAACTATAGTAACAAAAAAAGGCCGGACAGACAGGACCCTAGGACAAATGGTAAAAGCAAAGCTATACAGAGAAAATCACCCAAAGAAGCATTCACATACACACTCACAAAAAGAGAAAAACGAAAAATATATATATATTGTTGCACCCAAAGTCCACCATTTCAATTTTGGGATGATTCATTGTCTATTCAGGTATTCCACAGATTCAGGGTACATCAAGTTTATTGTGGAGATTTAATCTGCTGCTCCTGAGGCTGCTAGGAGAGATTTCCCTTTCTCTTCTTTGTTCGCACAGCTCCTGGGGTTCAGCTTTGGATTTGGCCCCGCCTCTGTGTGTAGGTCGCCTGCGGGTGTCTGTTCCCTGCCCAGACAGGTGGGGGTTAAAGTAGCAGGTGATTAGGTGGCTCTGGCTCACTCAGGCCCGGGGGAGGGAGGGGTACATAATGCTTGCGAGCCTGCGACAGCAGAGGCTGGCGTGATGTTGCAACAGCCTGAAGCATGTCGTGTGTTCCCCCGGGGAAATTGTCCCTGGATCACGGGACCCTGGCAGTGGCGGGCTGCACAGGCTCCTGGGAGGGGAGGTGTAGATAGTGGCCTGTGCTTGCACACAGGCTTCTTGGTGGCTGCAGCAGCAGCCTTAGTGTTTCATGCCCATCTCTGGTGTCTGCGCTGATAGCGGCAGCTCGTGCCCATCTCTGGAGCTTGTTTAGGCAGTTCTCTGAATCCCCTCTCCTTGCACACCTCGAAACAATGGTCTCTTGCCTCTTAGGCAGGTCCAGACTTTTTCCCAGATTCCCTCCCGGCTAGCTGTGGCGCACTAGCCCCCTTCAGGCTGTGTTCACGCCACCAACCCCAGTTCTCTCCCTGGGATCTGATCTCCGAAGCCTGAGCCTCAGCTCCCAGCCCCCACCTGTCCCGGCCAGTGGGTGAGCAGCCAAGCCTCTTGGGCTGATGAGTGCTGGTCTGCACCTCTGTGTGGGAATCTCTCCACTTTGCCCTCTGCACCCCTGTTGCTGTGCTCTCCTCCGTGGCTCTGAAGCTTCCCCCCTGCCACCCCCTGCCTCGGCCAGTGAAGGGGCTTCCTCGTGTGTGGAAACTTTTCCTCCTTTACACGTCCCTCCCAGTGGTACAGGTCCCATCCCTATTCTTTTGTCTCTGTTTTTTTCTTTTTTCTTGTGCCCTACCCAGGTATGTGGGGAGTTTCCTGCCTTTTGGGACGTCTGAGGTCTTCTGCCAGCTTTCAGTAGGTGTTCTGTAGGAGTTGTTCCACATGTAGATGTATTTCTGATGTATTTGTGGGGCGGAAGGTGATCTCCATGTCTTACTCTTCCACCATCTTGAAGGTCTCCCCGTACTCCTGTCCATATATTTTTATGAATGCTCAGAATTCTTTTCTTCATGGGGCTTCAGCACAGGTAGAACTAGGAACATTATGAAAATGTTTCTTCCTGATTTTTCCAAGACTGTTCGTTATGATAAGGAGTAATTGTAAGAGTCTAGAACATTTCTCTGAAAGGATTGCATATGAGTATCATAGGAATATGCTATCTTTTCTTCAGCATTTTGCTAAATATCTGAATTGTACAGAAATTAAATGAAATGTCCATCTAGATGTGCACCTAATTCAGATTTAAGACATCAATATCCACTGTCCGGTGGATTCTTAGATGGATGCTATAATCTGGAAATGCCCTGATTTAAAAATAAAATCATTCCTAATAGTTAAAAAAAACAAGTCAACCCCAGATACTTTATGTATGTTATATCAAATTATTTGTCCTAGTAGTTTCTCAAATTTATTGTCACAATTAACTTAAAGTATACATGACCAGTGTTCACTGTATTTTTAAAATGTCTCACTGAACTGCTATAAAACTTTGATTTACTACAATTATCTAGGGTTTCCCAAGTTTTAGACATAGAAGAGGGTGGTGGAGATGCAAAACACCAAACACTTGGGTCAAAATATAATAAGAAATTATTTTCCTTCTCTTTATCATAGAAACCAGGAATAATTATGAAATATCTCTCATTGTGATGAGAATAACGTATATATTGAATCTTTAAGATATAACTGTAGAGTTTGGTTAGAATCGCCATATATTTGCTTCTGCACTTCATAGGGTATCTAACAGGCATCTGGGTGAAAACTTGATATATCTGCTAGCATACCTATATTTTATTATTTTATTAGTTAAATACATCATCATTTCAATATTTATCAGAATTTTCCTTCATATATTTTATAGGAAGAATAACAAATTTTGAACCACATTTTGGACTGTTAATAAGGGCATCTTGGTTTGAAAGATCAAAGCCTATTTTGAAGTTGTCCAAGGTACTTTTGAATCTCTTTCTAATACCTAATTGGATATTCTCAGATTATCAAATAATAGCTATTTTTAACTATAAAAGATGAAATTGATGGATAACTTGTTTCTTCCAGAAAGCTTCCCACTTAATATTACACATAATGAAATAGTTGAGCAATAACAACAACAACAACAAAATTCTGCTCTTGAGTAGGCGATAGTATTGATAACAGGTCAATGTTCCTGCTGAGAACAACTAAAAAGCTATACAATCATAAAATGATATATTCAAAGACATCAGAAACCTGGCAGTCTTAATGACTTTGTGCCAAGCAATTATTTTAAGTACGATTAAAAACAGAACTGATTATAAAAGAAAACATTGATAAATTATACTTCAGGGAATCCTTTTCAGAAGAAGAATAGTAAACATGTATAATAAAGAGTTACATTTAGCAGACATAAAATACTGCCAAAACTCAGTTATAAGAACAAAAACAATCTCATAACAAGATGGATCAAAGACTTAAATAGACACGTCAGCAAACAATATATACAAATGGCAAATAAACACATGGGAATATACTCAACATCATTATTTATTAAAGAAATAACAATTAAAACCACACTAAGATACAACCTCATGTCCATAAGAATCTCTAAATTAATAAGACTTATATTGTAACATTTTTGTGAAGATTTGGAGCAACTGGAACTCTCATATGTTTCTACTAGGAACACAAATGACATGATCACCTTGGAAGACAGTTTGTCAGATTTTTTTTTTTTTTGGCAGATTTTTATATAGTTAAACACTGACCTAGTAATTCCACTTCTAGGTATTTATCCAAGAGAAGTTTTAAAAAAATGAAAATTGACCAAAGAAAAAGTAGAAAATCCTAAGCAAAATATTAACGAAACAAATTCAGTGTGTGTGAAAGGACAGGTTAATTCCAGAAATTTCACAACCGAATGTGAATGGTAAAACAATAGAGCTTTGGAAGAAAATATAGAAGTATTCTTCTACTTCATGACCTTGAAGTAGAAAAAATATTTTTAACACAATGCAAAAAGGACTAAGGGAAAACATATTTTAAATTGGAAACTTTTCAAAATTGGATTATTTCAAGGTAATGACACATTAATAGTGGAGAGACAACACTGTATGGGGGGGATGGATATTCTCAACGTGTATATCTTACTAAGAACCCTTATTCAGAGTAACTCCTACAAATATTCTATAAATCAATAAGAAAGGTAGACAAACTAATAATAGTTTAGGCAAAATAACAAGTATTATACCAAAAAAGATATATGCAAAACACCAGTGAATATATAAAAAATATTTTATTGTTATTAGTCATCAGGAAACTAAAAAAACACAGTGTGATACCACTATCACTCACAAGAATGCTGAAGTAAAAAAGTATGAAAATAATCAAGTTGGCAGGGATATAGAATTGGAACCCTTATGTGTTATTAATGATAGTGTTAGAATATATATGCATTATGTTTTGACGTATGTGGAAGTATATATCTATATATACCCAATAGGAAAGTACATATCTATCAAACAAAAGATATTACAAAAATGTTCATAGCAACATTATTTGTAATATCCCAAACCTGGAAAGTATGCACATTCACAACAAGGGTAGAATGGATAGATAAATAGTTGCATATTCAAATATGGAATCGGAAACTATAGCAATGAGAATGAACACAACTATAAGCAACACTATGGATAAATCTCATAAATATAATTGGGTGAAAAGATCCAGACACAAAATAATGCATAATGTAAATTTTCGTATTCATAAAGTTCAAAAACAGGCAGTGCTAATCTGTGGTTTTAGAAGTGAGGCTAGTAGGTACTTTGGGGGTGACAGGAGAAGGGCATAAGGGAGGTTTCTGAGATGCTTCTAAGTTCTCTTTTTCATCTGAGTGTTAAGACAGGTGCTCTGTACTTTGCAAAAATTTATGTACTTATGTTTTTTGTGTCTTTCTAGATGTATGTATACTTCAATGACATTTTTAAAAATGAAATAAGTACTATAATTAATTGGGCAAAATTAAATATGTAAAAATCTATGAAGCCATAACAATAAAAGAAGAGAAAGCTTCTTACAACCAAACAGAAACATATTTTTACTATCTGAGGTGGCTATTTTATCACATTTTTACCCATAAAAATTGTTAATTAAAATAAAGAAATAAAATATTCTTTCTTTCTAGAAGATATTATATTACACATTAACCAAATAGCTTTACTTTATCGGGAAAGCTCTTCTTTACAGAGAGAGCAGTCCAATAAACGTGAAGGTAAGAAAGCTTTAGAAAATCACCATTTTATAGCTATTGGATGAAAAGTTGGTGGGCAAATTTTTCTCAGGGTACAAAAATATTACACCATCCAGTAATTCTAGTCTCAGGGAAGAAAAAAAATGTACGTTTTCAAGGGATGAATAAAGCTATCTCCACCGTCACTTGGTGAATAACTTAGGCATCACTGTGAATGGAAAGACAAAACACTATGTACCTACTACCCATGTGCTGCAGTAGTAAATACACACCACCTATGAGGTATTCTTGCCAAAAATGTTTCACTTGAGTCAAATAGAGACTTTAAATAAAAATTTTAGTGTATAGTAAATAAAGGTGTTGAGACTGGATCTTTGTTTCACCCCTAAATTCATATATTGAAGCTCTAACCCTCATGTGATGGTATTAGGATGTGGGGTTTAGTCCCCTGATGAGGAGACACCAGAGACCTCTCTCACTCCTCTGGCATGTGAGGACACAGCAAGAAGACAGCTGGCTATTTATGAACCACGAAGTGGGTCCTAACCCTCACCAGACACCAAATCTGCCAGTGCCTTGATCTTGGACTTTCCAGCCTCCAGAACTATGAGAAATAAATTTCTGATTTTTTTAATAAGCCACCCAGTACAGGTATTTTGTTGTAGCAGCCTGAACTGACTAAGGCAACAGGGGTAAAGAAACAATAATGTGGCAATTTGGGAATTTGAATATGAGATGTGTATCAGGTTATTTTAATGAATAATTGCTTTAATGTTGCAATAATTAATTTTTTAGATGTAATAGGGTATTATTTTTAAGTACTAAAATGCCCTGATTTATTTAGAAAAGCATAATAAAATATTTCATAGTGAAGATTCATAATGTTAATAATTTAATTAAATATTTTAGCAAAAATAGAAGATATAAATATAGAAAAAATTTTGATTATCTAATCGAGGTAATGGGCATGTGGGTGTACATTACATGATTTCTCTATATTTATGCATAATATTCTAATATATATGTAGAATATATGGTCTAAAGATTTAAGCAAATTTCTAAAAGCCAGTTAATTATTGTATATTATCATATATACATAATCTAGCAAATTATAGATTTTTATATCTTTTCTAATGTTCGGAGCTGTTGTAGAGTTCATCTTGATTTTTTTAACGGCGAGGTGTGCATACTAAAATTGTTTTCAACATTTCATTATTTATATTTTGGATTTACAAATCTGAAGGGATTTTGATACTAGATGGCATTATTGATTACAATTCAGATATACTGTCCATAGTGAAAAAGATGTCATATTCATCAAGAGTATGTTATTTTTAATTTATGAATCTACTGAGTTTTATCATAAATATGTTTGCTTGATATTTCACAAAGCAGCTAAACTTGTGGAAACTGACACTATTTTCTGTTGGATTTCTCATTTGTTTCCATAGCTGTGTGAAAGGGCAATCCTATCATCAATTAGTGACTTGAATAATTTATTGATGAAATCAATGTATTGGTACAGATAAACTGAAATGTTGCCTAATTGCAGACTGCTTTACTGTTTTTGTTTTAATATATTGGTGGGAGAGTGAAACTGCTTATAGATCTTTTCATTTATTGTCACCAAGACTGATGGATAATACCTTAATCCATAATGGTGTCATGCCAAAATGAAATTTGCAAGGTAATAGTACACTTTATTTTATATTAAACATTAGGAGAATGATTACATGCTTTAATATTGTGGTTAAGGATAATTTCATTAGGAAATATCTTCTTCCTCTCTTGATCTCTGGTGATCCATTGTCTGTGACTTCTCAAGAGTCTCTAATGTGTTTAATTCAGGGAGTTGGATACCATACTCCAGGTAAAGAAGAAGGTAGCATGCTTCTGAGGCAGTCTGAAATAAAAACTCAGAGAGAAAAGAAAGCTACTTACAGTTATGTTTGCTAAGGTTGGAAATTTTCCCAGACTGTAGGTTTCTTATTCTAGTATTAAACCCTAGCTAAATTCATAGTCCTAGTCATACCTTGGACTTATTTCTAAATTTGGTGTCTGGGAGAAATACTGTACAAAATGTATTTTGTGTTTTGCATCATTTACTGCATATTTAGTATGAGAATATAAAGTATTTTCCTTTATGTATGTGTGTATGTTTGTGTTTTCATCTTCTGTTACTCATTATCTTTCACTGTTTTAGAAGAAAACTAACTAAAAGAAAAAAAAAAAAACAACTTGATCTGCTACATTAACTTGCATTGATTCAGTGGTAGCTACAGCCAAGGCTGTTAAAGTGAATAGGTAATTACCCCATTGTGAGTCTTTCCAAAACAAATGCCTGCACACACAGAATAGGCTGATTGGCCCATAAGGCTGATGCTCTGGTTTTCAAAGATCTTAGCAATGCTGAGTTCTCTGATTCCTCACTCGATGTAGAAGATTTTTAGTGTTTAACTTGGATAAATATTATCATTTGGTTTTCTATTCTATATTATCCAGTACCTTCTGTATTAAGGGAGTTTTAGTATTACAAAGAAAAACTAGTGGTTGACTACCGAGGCAAAGCACAAGGTAAGATAAACATAGCTAGCATCTATTGAGCACCTACTGTATAGGCAAGTGATGCACTGTTTAAAGAAGTTAGCAATACAACAATACTCTGAAGTGAAAAATCAGTGTCTGCATGTAGCAAGTGAGGTGCCAGAGACCAAAACATTTAAATAAATTGACCTTACATCATTCAGCCAGGACACTCATGCCATGTCATTTTTACTCCAACCCTCTTGCACTCACAAATACTAAATATTAGTATTCAAATAATATAAACATTATAAGTAAAGGGCCATATACTATCTTTTAGTTCAGATCGGCATCTATCAAATACCATAATTTTGTCAGTCATTTTGTATCCTAGTTACACAAGAAGAAACACACATTCCTTGCCTAGAGGTGGCTTAGACAGCAGTACAGAGAAAAATAAGTTAACAAATAATTATAGCAGTACTCATACCATAGAAGTAAGGTGAATGACTAGAAAGAGAAGCATCTAAGTGAATTTGTCTAGAGTCAGAAAATTATGCAGTGATCTCTAAAGTGAGACTGTTAGTGATGGAAAAGTGTCTGCCAGTTAGAAGAAGATATGAATGGGGTTCCAGACACTTCCAAGCCATAGCACAGAGCATGAAATCACCTGATGCAGGCATAGAACAACTAGGAATTCAGTTCTTCTGTAACCCAACTGATGAGAACATGTGGTAAGATATTTTATTGAAAGGGCAGGCAGGGTTCCGAAAACTGGGGCTTATCCACAGTATTAAGGAGATCAGACTGCAATCTGCAAGTTAAGAGAACTATTGAAAAATGTCATCATGATATTGATATATGAAGATTTTCATTTCAGAAACTTATCTCTAACCATGATATGGATGAGGGGAAGAGATATCACTAATGGAAGTGAGATCACTGGGGAGACTATAAAAGGTCAAGTCATTTTTGATTTTCTTTATGTGTCAACATCATTCGTTGTCCTCTGCATGGCATTTAACACTGTTGTCAAACAGCCTTTCTTTTCAAAAGAGTTCTTCTCCTTTGTGTTCCTATGATATTAGCTAAGGATCTTTTAAGATGCTAGTTGGAGAGGGAGAGTTGGGAGGTGAGTAAAAGAAGCTAGCACATATAGGATATTTTCAAGGGGCTTGAATAAAGAAGAAGAAAAGGTTCAGGGAAAGTTTACAAAGGTTGGGAGAGAGGATAGACATGTTCATACTCTGAGAACTCTTAAGAAAAGGAAATTGTGGAGAGAGAAGGAAAGCACCTCAAAGTAAACTAGGGAATGAGGATAGAAATCACAAAAAAGGTTACCAGTTATTTTGTAAATGATCAAATTTTAAAAATCATAGTCTGTCTTCCATAATGACTTGACCTAAATCCATCATTTTGTTTTTCCAGATCCAGGGAGTAGGTACATGTTAAAATGAGACCGTGGAAAGAAGCCTGGTTCTCCTCTGAACACTGCTGAGAGCCCTGGAATAACAGGTCTGTGTCTAGCTTTTTGTGAAGAATGAAAACAAAGTCTATAAGCAATGCTTATATAAAAGGAGAAAGAGCTACTTCAGTACTCAATGTTTGTGAAAAAAATACTTCGTAATCTCTGGCATACAAATCCTATGCATTGAAGTAGTACGCCAGAGAAATTAATAGCATACATGCCACATACCTACTTGCAGAATTTGTGAAGTTAATAGGGCATATTGTAAGCTTACTATTCAGTTGAAATATTTTGAATATTTTGGGTTTTTTTTATTGTTAACTGATGGGATCTAGGAGAGATAACCTAGCAAAGTTTGGTGTAATTATAAATGTACGAGCTAGTATTTCTTGCAAAGATTTTGAGAGGGTCTTTCTTACAGATATTATCTTTTCAAGGTTTTAGAATAAACAATTTAGGAAAATATTTCTTAGCCTTCCTTTCCAAAGGAATTTCTAAAATCTATGTTTTATTACTTCTTTTGGTTGATGCTATGTATTTTTTTTTGTTTTAAATGCGTATTGAATTGTTCCAATGTGTCAGGTACAAGCTAGGTGATTTGGATGCATCATTTACTTAATCCTCACATCAACATTATGTGAGGTATTATGCAAGTAGGTCAAGTTATTGATTAGGATCTTGCAGTTAATAGATGATGTATCTTAGAAGATTACTTTGTTTTGATAATTCTTGCTTTATGAGTGACTTGTCTTTCTCAATATAGCGAGATTAGACTTAATAATTTCATTGTTTTACTTATTCAGTCAACATATTTTTACTGAGTGCCTACTATGTGCCAAGCAGCATGCTAAATTCTGGTATTTAGTGGTGAGATGTGCACATATGGTCACTCTGTGAAACAGCAATAATTATGCCACACTTATACTGACTCATGTGTAACATAAGCCAAATACAAATTCCAGGACTGATGTAGCAATTGTCATCACAGATATAGATGTGTTCATGAGGGTGAAAGAGTAAAGGTGCAGTGGACATTTTTGTCTTTAGGAATGAGAGTGTTCATTATACCCGTAGAATGGAATTCCCTGGGTTATTTATGAAAATATGTCCATTTATAGTAATTATCACTTTCCCCCCAAGGCACTTTTAGCAATAGGTGACACTCGGGAGCTGAGCATGTTGGTAAAATTGGGGGCAGGGCTCAAATATATGTATACATTACTGAGCTCTCTGGGAATAGTAAATTCCAGAGAGCCAGCTGCTGGTTTTGTTTCTGACTACGTGCTTGCATCTGTTGTAAACAGTAGCATGTAGAAAGAAGAGGGGGCAAAAACTACAGGACAGCCATAAACCCACTGGAAATTTTATAGGACCATGTGTTGTGTGTGTGTGTGTGTGTGTGTGTGTGTGTGTTTGTATGGGAAGAGAAAATGTCATAAAGGAGTCTATTTAACTTCAAGAGTGAAAAGTAATTAAGTGCTTCTGTACAGCATATGAGAAGGCATTCTGAGTAAAAATCAGGGCAGGGATGCATGTGTGAATTCTACAACTTACTGGCAGTAGACTTCGAACTTCACTTAAATCATTTAAACATTCCTTAGGGACAACACAACCTACCCTCCAAATTAAGAGTATGAGGGAAGGGACTTCCCTGGTGGTCCAGTGAGTAAGACTCCATGCTCCCAATACAGGAGGCCCAGGTTCAATCCCTGGTCGGGAAACTAGATCCTGCATGCATGCTGCAACTAAGAGTTTGCATGCCGCAACTAAAAGATCCTGCATGCTGCAACGAAGATCCTGTGGGCCACAACTAAGATCCAGCACAGTCTAAATAAATAAATAAATAAATAATTTTTTTTAAAGTTTATTAAAAAAAAGGAGTATGAGGGAAACCTAAGCAAAGCAAAATGTGAAATTTGTGTATTAGAGTTCTTTACATAGACCATAAAGAAGTTATACTAGAGACAGTGGTGGTTCCCAAATAGTCCATCTACTCCTCCACACTTGCCAACATTTTGCAGGTAAATGTGATTAGCTCTAGTCATTTGGCTTTGGGTAGAAATGATATGTGTCATTCAGAGGCAGGAATGTGAAGAGACCGTTCATAACCATCCAGTTATCTATCTCCCTTTCATAGCTCCTGATGTACTTTTGTTTTGAGTATGAGATATGAGAGAAAAGGGATGATTATAAGGTGCATGCCCTGACAAATTACAAGAATGGATTTTCTAACAATTAAGATGAAGAACTGTGCATGGCACAGATTTAGAGGCAGTTTTGGGGAATTAAAGTTTGAGATGGCAATTCATATCCAAGTGGAAATGTCATGAAGTCCATTGGATTTATCAGTATCATCTTGCAGAGAATTCTGGACAGGAGGTATAAACATGGGAGTTCGCATATAGTTAGTATCTAAGTCTATGAGACTGAGATTACCTAAGGATAAAATATAAATATAGAAGAGGAATAGGGACAGGGCACTAGGTCACTCCAACATTACGAGGTTGGATAGAAGAGGAAGAATTAGCAAAGGGGACTGAGAAAACAACTATAAAGATAAAAGAAATCCCAGAAATGTGTGATGTGCTAAAAGTCAAGCAAGAAAGTATGCCAAAAAAATAGGGAGTCACCAGCTCTGTCAAATGGTGCTGATTGATAGCTCAATGAAAATAAAGAGTAAGAAAATTGACCGTTAAGTTAGCAAGATGAGGTTCCCATTATGTATTGTGATATAGCAACCCATCCTAAAATTCAGGGCTTAAAACATGAATTTATTATTATGTCTTCTGGTTATGTGTTGACTTGTGTTGGTTGGGTGATTCCCACTTCGGGTCCCTCAAGCAGTTGCAATTAGATATCCGTGCAGCTCTAGTCATCTGAAAGCCCTAATGGTCTGATCCCTGATGGATCACTCACATGGCTAGTGGTTGATGCTGACAGCTTGATGCTCAGGTTGAGCTGTGTGGTAGGCAGGAAAGTAACCTCCCAAAGATGTACAAGTTCTAATCCCCATAACCTGGGAATTAACTATGATATATGGCAAAGGAAAATCAAGGCAGCCGATGGAATTAAGGTTGCTAATCACCTGATCTTAAGATAGGGAAAATTTCCTGGATTATCCCACTGAAATCAATGTAATCACAAGGGTCCTTAAGTAATCACAAGGGTCCTTAAATACAGAAGAGGAAGGCAGAAGACTCAGTGTGAAGTGAAGCAATGTGTGGAAGACTCAACACTCATTACTGGCTTTGCAGGTTGAAGAAGGGGTCCACCAGGCAATGAATGCAAGTGACCTCTAGAAACTCGCAAAGGCAAGAAAATGGATTCTCTCCTTGAGTCTCCAGAAGAAAATGTAGCCCTGCCAACACTTTGATTTTAGCTCAGGCTGATAACTTTCAGGCAGACCTGAAAGATAATTATTTTGTCTGAAGATTCTAAGTTTGTGGTAATTTATTACGACAGTAATAGGAAACTAATACTGGCTGCCAAGAGGAACACACATCTGTCATCTCCCCATCTGGCTTAGGTGCCTTTGATCATGAAGGCTGTTTCCACAGGCAGCATCCTAAGAAAAAGTTATCCAAGAGATTCAGGCAGAAGCTGCAAACCTTCTTACAATACAATCTCAGATGTCTCCAAATGTCACTTCTGCAACACACTGTTGATGAACTAGTTAACTAAGATGAACCCAGATTCAGGGGTAGTTGAGGTAGACTACACCTGTTGCTGTGAGGGGAAGCATGCTTGTACAGGAAAAAAGGAATTGATGGCAGACATCTTGAAGAATACCTATCAGAGTGGATGAAAAATGAGAACAATATGATTGTTCTCATTTGGGGAATGAAAGCCTGTTAGGAGTGAGTTTAAGAGAGAATCAGAGGAGATAAATGGGACAAGTTTAGATTACTTTGAGAAAGCTTATGTAAAGAAGAGCAAAAATTAAGTCCACAATGGGAAGAGAAACAGCATCAAAGAAAAAAAATGGATTAGAGAAAAAAATCATGTTTCTATGCTGATTATAATAATTTGTTAGCCAAATTTTATTATAATTTTCATTTATATGTATATGCATGTCACAATATTACAAAATTATTACCAGTACACACCATGTAAGAGTGCTCAAATATATTTGGAGGGAATCCAGTCATAGTTTTGGTTCCAAGGAAGCAGATCTTGAGGCAAATGTTTTTGTGTTAATATTTAAGATATGTACTAGGGACTGACTTGTGTCCAGCCAGAGTTCATATGCTGAAGCTTTAACCCCCATGTGACTATATTGGAAATAGGGTCTTTAAGGAGGTGACTAAAGTTAAGTGAAGTCATAAGGGTAGAGTCCTGATCTGATGGGACTGGTACCCTTATCAGAAGGGGAAGAGACACCAGAACTCTCCACCATGTAAGGACACAATGTGAAGGCAGCTGTTTGTAAGCCAGAAAGAAAGCTCTCACTAGAATCTGACCATGCTGGCCCCTGATCTTTGACTTCCAGGTTCCAAAACTGAGAGAAAATAAATTTCTATTGCTTGGGTGACCCAGTCTATGTTATTTTATTATGGCAGACTAAGCTGACTAGTACAGTATGCAAACCCAGAGATGCAGGAGTAAAGGAAAGGGAAAATGAGTTAGGGAGAGAGAGAAAAAAAAAATAGGAAGAACCATTACTAACCTGGCCACTGAATATTTTAAGCATAACTGATTGACTGTATCTTTAAAAAATTTATGAAATATTTTTTTAATTCCTACAGGTACACAGTAAAATAGAAAACTCAGAACTTACTATAATTCAATTAGACAATCTGGATAACTAAGGCAAATGCATAATTACATTTTATTTTTAACATGTGTAATGCCCCAATCTATCTAATTTTTTGAGTATATGAAAATGGACCTTAAGACTGAACTTCTCCCAATGTATAAACTCCCTAATAAAAATAAATTATAGGTAAGAAGCAGCCACACATAGAGATTAACCAAGATGGCAGAGTAGAAGGACGTGCACTCACTCCCTCTTGCGAGAGCTCCAGAATCACAACTGGCTGCTGGACAATCATTGACAGGAAGACCCTGGACTTCACCAAGGAGGATACCCCATGTCCAAGGACAGAGGAGAAGCCACAGTGAGACGGTAGGAAGGGCGCAATCAGAGTAAAATCAAATCCCATAACTGCTGGGTGGGTGACTCACAGACTGGCGAACACTTATACCACAGAAGTCCACCCATTGGAGTGAAGGTTCTGAGCCCCACGTCAGGCTTCCCAACCTGGGGGTCCGGCAACGGGAGGAGGAATTCCTAGAGAATCAGACTTTGAAGTCTAGTGGGAATTGATTGCAGGACTGTGACAGGACTGGGGGAAACAGAGACCTCACTCTTGGAGGGCACACACAAAGTAATGTGTGCATCGGGACCCAGGGGAAGGAGCAGTGACCCTGGGGGAGACTGAAACAGACGTACCTGCTGGTGTTGGGGGGGTCTCCTGCTGAGGCAAGTGGTGGCTCTGTTTCACCGTGGGGATAAGGACACTGGCAGCAGAGGTCCTGGGAAGTTCTCCTTGGCGTGAGCCCTCCCAGAGTCTGCCATTAACCCCACCAAAGAGCACGGGTAGGCTCCAGTGTTGGGTTGCCTCAGGCAAAACAACCAACAGGGAGGGAACCCAGCTCCACCCATCAACAGTCAAGTGGATTAAGGTGTTACTGAGCTCTGACCGCCACAGCAACAGGGAGGGAACCCAGCCCCACCCATCAACAGTCAAGTGGATTAAGGTTTTACTGAGCTCTGACCGCCACAGCAACAGTCAGCTCTACCCACCACCAGAGCCTCCCATCAAGCCTCTTAGATAGCCTCAACCACCAGAGGGCAGACAACAGAAGCAAGAAAAACTACAATCCTGCAGCCTGTGGTCCAAAAACCACAGTTACAGAAAGACAGAGAAGATGAAAAGGCAGAGGGCTATGTACCAGATGAAGGAACAAGAAAAAACCCCAGAAAAACAACTAAATGAAGTGGAGATAGGCAACCTTCCAGAAAAAGAATTCAGAATAATGATAGTGAAGATGATCCAGGACCTCGGAATAAGAATGGAGGCAAAGATTGAGAAGATGCAAGAAATGATTAACAAAGACCTAGAAGAATTAAAGAACAAACAAACAGAGATGACCAATACAATAACTGAAATGAAAACTACACTAGAAGGAATCAATAGCAGAATAACTGAGGCAGAAGAACGGATAAGTGACCTGGAAGACAGAATGGTGGAATTCACTGCTGCAGAACAGACTAAAGGAAAAAGAATGAAAAGAAATGAAGACAGCCTAAGAGACCTCTGGGACAACATTAAACGCAACAACATTCGCATTATAGGGGTCCCAGAAGGAGAAGAGAGAGAGAAAGGACCAGAGAAAATATTTGGAGAGATTATAGTCGAAAACTTCCCTAACATGGGAAAGGAAATAGCCATCCAAGTCCAGGAAGCGCAGAGAGTCCCATACAGAATAAACCCAAGGAGAAACACGCCGAGACACATAGTAATCAAAGTGGCAAAAATTAAAGACAAAGAAAAATTATTGAAAGCAGCAAGGGAAAAACGACAAATAACATACAAGGGAACTCCCATAAGGTTAACAGCTGATTTCTCAGCAGAAACTCTGCAAGCCAGAAGGGAGTGGCATGATATACTTAAAGTGATGAAAGGGAAGAACCTACAACCAAGATTACTCTACCCGGCAAGGATCTCATTCAGATTCGATGGAGAAATCAAAAGCTTTACAGACAAGCAAAAGCTAAGAGAATTCAGCACCACCAAACCAGCTCTACAACAAATGCTAAAGGAACTTCTCTAAGTGGGAAACACAAGAGAAGAAAAGGACCTACAAAAACAAACCCAAAACAATTAAGAAAATGGTCATAGGAACATACATATCGATAATTACCTTAAATGTGAATGGATTAAATGCCCCAACCAAAAGACATAGACTGGCTGAATGGATACAAAAACAAGACCCATATATATGCTGTCTACAAGAGACCCACTTCAGACCTAGGGACACATACAGACTGAAAGTGAGGGGATGGAAAAAGATATTCCATGCAAATGGAAATCAAAAGAAAGCTGGAGTAGCTATACTCATATCAGATAAAATAGACTTTAAAATAAAGAATGTTACAAGAGACAAGGAAGGACACTACATAATGATCCAGGGATCAATCCAAGAAGAAGATATAACAATTATAAATATATATGCACCCAACATAGGAGCACCTCAATACATAAGGCAACTGCTAACAGCTATAAAAGAGGAAATCGACAGTAACACAATAATAGTGGGGGACTTTAACACCTCACTTACACCAATGGACAGATCATCCAAAATGAAAATAAATAAGGAAACAGAAGCTTTAAATGACACAATAGACCAGATAGATTTAATTGATATATATAGGACATTCCATCCAAAAACGGCAGATTACACATTCTTCTCAAGTGCGCACGGAACATTCTCCAGGATAGATCACATCTTGGGTCACAAATCAAGCCTCAGTAAATTTAAGAAAATTGAAATCATATCAAGCATCTTTTCTGACCACAACGCTATGAGATTAGAAATGAATTACAGGGAAAAAAACGTAAAAAAGACAAACACATGGAGGCTAAACAATACGTTACTAAATAACCAAGAGATCACTGAAGAAATCAAAGAGGAAATAAAAAAATACCTAGAGACAAATGACAATGAAAACACGACGACCCAAAACCTATGGGATGCAGCAAAAGCAGTTCTAAGAGGGAAGTTTATAGCTATACAAGCCTACCTAAAGAAACAAGAAAAATCTCAAGTAAACAATCTAACATTACACCTAAAGAAACTAGAGAAAGAAGAACAAACAAAACCCAAAGTTAGCAGAAGGAAAGAAATCATAAAGATCAGAGCAGAAATAAATGAAATAGAAACAAAGAAAACAATAGCAAAGATCAATAAAACTAAAAGTTGGTTCTTTGAGAAGATAAACAAAATTGATAAGCCATTAGCCAGACTCATCAAGAAAAAGAGGGAGAGGACTCAAATCAATAAAATCAGAAACGAAAAAGGAGAAGTTACAACAGACACCGCAGAAATACAAAACATCCTAAGAGACTACTACAAGCAACTTTATGCCAATAAAATGGACAACCTGGAAGAAATGGACAAATTCTTAGAAAGGTATAACCTTCCAAGACTGAATCAGGAAGAAACAGAAAATATGAACAGACCAATCACAAGTAATGAAATTGAAACCGTGATTAAAAATCTTCCAACAAACAAAAGTCCAGGACCAGATGGCTTCACAGGTGAATTCTATCAAACATTTAGAGAAGAGCTAACACCCATCCTTCTCAAGCTCTTCCAAAAAATTGCAGAGGAAGGAACACTCCCAAACTCATTCTATGAGGCCACCATCACCCTGATACCAAAACCAGACAAAGACACTACAAAAAAAGAAAATTACAGACCAATATCACTGATGAATATAGATGCAAAAATCCTCAACAAAATACTAGCAAACAGAATCCAACAACACATTAAAAGGATCATACACCACGATCAAGTGGGATTTATCCCAGGGATGCAAGGATTCTTCAATATACGCAAATCAATCAATGTGATACACCATATTAACAAATTGAAGAATAAAAACCATATGATCATCTCAATAGATGCAGAAAAAGCTTTTGACAAAATTCAACACCCATTTCTGATAAAAACTCTCCAGAAAGTGGGCATAGAGGGAACCTACCTCAACATAATAAAGGCCATATATGACAAACCCACAGCAAACATCATTCTCAATGGTGAAAAACTGAAAGCATTTCCTCTAAGATCAGGAACGAGACAAGGATGTCCACTCTCACCACTATTATTCAACATAGTTCTGGAAGTCCTAGCCACGGCAATCAGAGAAGAAAAAGAAATAAAAGGAATACAAATTGGAAAAGAAGAAGTAAAACTGTCACTGTTTGCGGATGACATGATACTATACATAGAGAATCCTAAAACTGCCACCAGAAAACTGCTAGAGCTAATTAATGAATATGGTAAAGTTGCAGGTTACAAAATTAATGCACAGAAATCTCTTGCATTCCTATACACTAATGATGAAAAATCTGAAAGAGAAATTATGGAAACACTCCCATTTACCATTGCAACAAAAAGAATAAAATACCTATGAATAAACCTACCTAGGGAGACAAAAGACCTGTATGCAGAAAACTATAAGACACTGATGAAAGAAATTAAAGATGATACCAACAGATGGAGAGATATACCATGTTCTTGGATTGGAAGAATCAACATTGTGAAAATGAGTATACTACCCAAAGCAATCTACAGATTCACTGCAATCCCTATCAAATTACCAATGGCATTTTTTACGGAGCTAGAACAAATCATCTTAAAATTTGTATGGAGACACAAAAGACCCCGAATAGCCAAAGCAGTCTTGAGGCAAAAAAATGGAGCTGGAGGAATCAGACTCCCTGACTTCAGACTATACTACAAAGCTACAGTAATCAAGACAATATGGTACTGGCACAAAAACAGAAACATAGATCAATGGAACAAGATAGAAAGCCCAGAGATTAACCCACGCACCTATGGTCAACTAATCTATGACAAAGGAGGCAAAGATATACAATGGAGAAAAGACAGTCTCTTCAATAAGTGGTGCTGGGAAAACTGGACAGCTACATGTAAAAGAATGAAATTAGAATACTCCCTAACACCATACACAAAAATAAACTCAAAATGGATTAGAGACCTAAATATAAGACTGGACACTATAAAACTCTTAGAGGAAAACATAGGAAGAACACTCTTTGACATAAATCACAGCAAGATCTTTTTTGATCCACCTCCTAGAGTAATGGAAATAAAAACAAAAATAAACAAGTGGGACCTAATGAAACTTCAAAGCTTTTGCACAACAAAGGAAACCATAAACAAGACAAAAAGACAACCCTCAGAATGGGAGAAAATATTTGCAAATGAATCAACTGACAAAGGATTAATCTCCAAAATATATAAACAGCTCATTCAGCTCAATATCAAAGAAACAAACACCCCAATCCAAAAATGGGCAGAAGACCTAAATAGACATTTCTCCAAAGAAGACATACAGACGGCCACGAAGCACATGAAAAGATGCTCAACATCACTAATTATTAGAGAAATGCAAATCAAAACTACAATGAGGTATCACCTCACTCCTGTTAGAATGGGCATCATCAGAAAATCTACAAACAACAAATGCTGGAGAGGGTGTGGAGAAAAGGGAACCCTCTTGCACTGTTGGTGGGAATGTAAATTGATACAGCCACTATGGAGAACAATATGGAGGTTCCTTAAAAAACGAAAAATAGAATTACCATATGACCCAGCAATCCCACTACTGGGCATATACCCAGAGAAAACCGTAATTCAAAAGGACACATGCACCCGAATGTTCATTGCAGCACTATTTACAATAGCCAGGTCATGGAAGCAACCTAAATGCCCATCAACAGACGAATGGATAAAGAAGTTGTGGTACATATATACAATGGAATATTACTCAGCCATAAAAAGGAACGAAATTGAGTCATTTGTTGAGACGTGGATGGATCTAGAGACTGTCATACAGAGTGAAGTAAGTCAGAAAGAGAAAAACAAATATCGTATATTAATGCATGTATGTGGAACCTAGAAAAATGGTACAGATGAGCCAGTTTGCAGGGCAGAAGTTGAGACACAGATGTAGAGAATGGACATATGGACACCAAGGGGGGAAAACTGCGGTGAGGTGGGGATGGTGGTGTGCTGAATTGGGCGATTGGGATTGACATGTATACACTGATGTGTATAAAACTGATGCCTAATAAGAACCTGCAGTATAAAAAAACAAACAAAACAACTAATACTAAACTTTCATTGGGTTATTTGTATGGAAATATGTTAATATAAATGTTTCAGACATTACATGAAATTTCTAAAAATCTTATATTTGTATTTGTATGGAAATATGTATGGAAATATGTTAATATAAATGTTTCAGACATTACATGAAATTTCTAAAAATCTTGTATTTGTATGGAAATATGTATGGAAATATGTTAATATAAATGTTTCAGACATTACAGGAAACTTCTAAGAATCTTATATGTTCTGATATAAGGTTATAAGTAATAATCCTAGTTATTACTTTAAAATGTATATCTCAGAAATAACTAATTTTCTTGTCAACTGCATTATTATGAACTTTCATCAAATCTTTAACCATGGTCATTTTTAAGTCTTCTGTCATTTACAGACAGTTCTGGGTGTACTCTGATGATTTTGCAAATATGTTCCTATAAAAGGGTTTCATCTTCAAGAAATTCATGGAAAAGACTCTGACAAGTACAGGTTTCTGGTAACTGACTGTACTGCTGAACTGAATGAATAAGCATTTTCAGAACTCTAATGAAAAACTGATGAACTCATAAAAGTGCTAACAAAAGATCAAGATGAAAAAAACAATTAATTACATGGGACTGAGTGAACTGATGAGGATGAGTATAATTTTTGTGACTTTCTGTCTGAATTAAAAAAAAAAATCCCACAAGGACTCAGAGGCAAAGAATATACAAATCAATTTTCACTGCAAAGTAAAGGAGCTGTTACAGTGGAGGATTACTGGACTGAATGTCAATATTATGACATAGTATGAGTGTGTTTCATGTTTGGTAATTGCAATCATTGTTGCTTTTGTTGTGGTCATCCATGTACAGTGCTTGGTGTCAGTCTATTTATCTCTTGTAAAAATAAAATACAGTGTGTGTGTGTGGAAAAAAAAAAAAAAAAGAAGCAGCCACAAAAAAAAAAAAAATTATATTTATATTTAATGTATTACATTTTTCAAAGTAACAAAATGTGCCCCTCTTCCAGCCACCTCAGATCTTTTCCGCCTCCCCATGTGTATTTTTGGTTGTTTTTAAGATACTCCTTGAATGATGGCCTTCCCATAAATTTGAGTAGGTAAACAAATTTAAACAGCACCTTCAGCAATGATAAAAATAACTTATATGTACACATTTTCTTTCTTTCTTTACATCCAAAATTTAATAAGCATAAACATAACCTGTTCTGTTGAACACTCTTGCTACTCATGTTAATAGCAGTACTTATAACATTAAACATACTTGTAGCTGTCCTCTTTTCACATCTCTAGGAAAAAAAGATAAGAATGGATTATTCAAATGATTTAAATCCCTCTGAGACCTGGGTATTACAGCAATACCATAAATTGTGTTTTCCCTCCAAGGTTACTTGTGATGTTGGCCTTGATTTAAAACCCAAGATCCTGTGAGAAATGGCAATGATATTGAGTTCTGACAAATTGAACTGGTCTCAAGGTACTGAAGGATGACTAATAAATCTGCAACCTGATCCAGAAAATATTCTATACAAGATATTTTTTCTTCTTGAAACATACGTGTCACCTTTAAGTGTTAATACCACTAGCTGTTTGGTTTAGTTAAATTGTTTGTTTGGGAGTGATTTCATTCTTGTAATGATCAACACCCACCTGTCTATGACAATTGCTTTGGATAAAGATACAAAGGAGTATTATTTTGTTTTTTTTTTACATGCAGTGTAGCATTTTATGTCTAATGTCATTTATTTTAATTCTTGCGTCTCCTAGCAAGACTTGGCAAAGTACTGTTTAGTACTGTATTTTCTGTAGTTGGTCATGCCATGAAAGGGAATACCAGGTTTTCATAAGACCATTCCAGTAATATGACTTAAAATTTGTCATTTTACTACTGTACATCAAAATACATAAACACTTTTACTGATACGAGAAAGAATGAGGCAACATGTCTAAAACAAAATATACGTTTTTAGAAATTTAATGAAGAGAGTCAAAGATGGAATTATGGTTTGAATATAAATCTCTTAACCCAGTATTTGACAAGGCTTTTTAGAGGTCTATTTTTAAATATTATTTTCTGTCAGGATATTTGCATGAATTATTTCTTCTCAAAAACATTCTAAACTCATCTCAGAAATTTTATCACTTTTATTTATTAATATATTGTTATATTTGTGGATATTGGAGATGTAAATAGCTTATTCACCAAGTCTGAAAAAGACCTTGATATCCAGCTCAGATACCTTCCTTCTCACAAATGCCGCCCTGTTGCTTCATCCCACGTGAATCTCTCTTTTAGAGATTTCAGCCTTTAACTGCACAATTACACTTTTATTGTATTCAGTCCTAATTTCATTTTGCATCATATAAATCATTTTAAGAATAGACAGTAAGTTCCATATATCATGTCTAATGTTTCTTTAACATCATGTTCTATATTCTTGGGGAAGTTTTTCTTGACTACATTAATTTATCTTATTTGTTTACTTCCTCAAAATCATGTAGTGTTTGATATTAGTATGATCCTTTACATGTCCCATATTATTAATATTGTAAATTTATTTTTCAGATGTGCACATTTTATTCATACACTTCTTTTGAAAGTCAGATGAGGGTAGTAGGTACTAAGGCTTACATGTTGAATAGAAAGAACATGTGGCTCAAAGGCTATTGAGATGACTCTATTGAATAGGTTATATTTGCTATGTGTATACTTTGATTAAAAATCATATTGTGATATAAATTATAACTATGCTACTGCTTCAAAACATTTTATCTTCTACTAAAATATTTTTATATTAAGCTGTTGAATTCATACAATAAATTAGTCTCTCAAATTATAAAATTTTATGTCATGATTAATTATGATAAAATAAGAAAAAATAACCCACAACTGAATCAAAGATTTTAAAATAAATCATTTTAAATTTACAAGGAAAAAAGACAAAAATAACAAATATTTAACACTAGGTGATTGGTTAAATTGGGTGTGTAGCGTGTGCTTGTGATGGGAGTACTATGAAATTACTACAAACTAAGAAGAACATGCAATGAATTTGGAAGATTTTTATCCAAGAGCTATTAAACTAAAAAAGTGGATTTTTTAAAGTAAAGAAAGGAAGAAGTAGGGGGGTAACAGTTCTCTTTTGCCTAAAACAAAGGAGTGTCCCAGGATAGGGAACTACTAGTGCTAAAACCAGGAAAGTTCCAGGCAAACTAGAATGGGTGAATCACCTTATAAGAGATCTACTTTAAATCTATGTTTGTGAATGTGATTTACTCTCACATATATACACACACAAACACACACAGTATTTTTATATAACCCATACATACCCTTAATATACATGTATTATGTATACACACTTACTGAGAAAGATTTAAACAATGGATGTCTGGAAGAAAATATGCCAGAATGTATGTATATATGTATGTGTGTGTATATGTCTGTGCATACATACATATACCCAAATGTAAAATCTCCATTGAAAGGTAGGTATATATGTCAACATTGCTGTGTAACAGCAATCTCAGAATCTCAAAGGTGTATAATAAGAGAAGACATTTATTTCAGGCTCAAAAAGAGTCCAGCTGGAACTTGGCTAGATCTGGCTTGGATTGTATGAGCATTTGTGCAGGTCTGTTATGCATGTCTCTCAGTCTAGAAACCGGGCTGAAGGAGCAGAGCCTGCATGAGGTATGACCGTGCCATGGTGGACATCAGGAATACAAGAGAGTAAACTTCTGAAAGCGTTTGCTCTGGACTGACAATTCTGCCCACATTCCAGAGGCGAAGGGAAATCCATGTCCAAGCCCAAACTCAGTGGGACAGGAGGTATACTCTACTGTAAGGAGAAATGGAGTAAAAATTTTCTGAGAAATAGTCTAATATGCCAGTGTGGGATTTTGAATAATGTTTATTTTTTCAATTATATATTTTTCCAATTTTCTAAAGATGTATTACTTTAATACTCAGAAAAATACATAATTTAAAGCTAACAAAAAAAATCTGAAGTCTCATTAAAAATTTCCTACTCAGCATAGTAAAGAGACAAATAGTACCTATTCTTCTCTGTACAGAAAAATGTCTTTCTATTATACTTTTATGCAAATAAAAGAGATGACTCTTTATATAACTTAAGGTGTGGAAAACTGAGAATAAAAATTAAATGGTCCTAGAAACAGCATCTTGATTTGGAAGGAAGCGGCAATAATTTATACAGAGATGGGCAGATGTATGTCCCAAGGATGTGGCTGTTGGTTAGTTTTAAGGTCCGTATTTAAGGTAAGAGACAGAGAGCAGCATGGGAAGATTTTCATTCATAGCAGAGGGGAAATCTTTATTTCTTTGTCTTATGATTCTCTGGAGAAAGTATCCAGACTAACTGATGATTTAAACCTCTTTAGTAGCAGCAAGTATCACTGGTTTAAAGATTCATCCCTGCTTAAAAAGATGGGTTATCCTAATCCATTCCCAAGCAACTCAGCCACTGTAAAGAATAATATATTTGGGCGGGGAGATCAGTCATAAAAGAATTCTTACGGCACCCAAAGTGCCACTTCTACCCACCCACTCATTTGTGATTGTTAGGCAGACAATAATAAAGAATTTGGCCCTGACAGAACATTTTAG
This sequence comes from Balaenoptera acutorostrata, assembly GCF_949987535.1. NCBI lineage: Eukaryota > Metazoa > Chordata > Mammalia > Artiodactyla > Balaenopteridae > Balaenoptera > Balaenoptera acutorostrata. Next base: position 64,943,124 of record NC_080070.1, read on the forward strand.
CAATTAAACTTCTAATGTGTCAGGCTGCCAGCTGTAGGAATGGGCTTCTTGGCTTCCATTTTTTTAGTTACTTATAACAATTTGTTTGATTACTGAACCATAAAACAGACAAAACTAATTAAGAGATGGGATGCTAGGCCAGTAGTGCAGGTGCATATTTGTCATGACCACCACCTGTGGCGGTCTCGCCAGCTCACTTTAGCAAAGGCACTGGGGTTGCCACAGCAACAGAGAGTCTAAACAGGCTGCCTGTGTGCAAGACAGAAACCTCTGCATCCACCCAGCAGACCCCCTTCTGCCTGTTTTGTGAGGTAATGCATGGAATACATGCACGGTTTATCCTTCAGGAAATCCTAAAAGATGTTGTCCCTATTTACTTCCCGAGAATACGGAAAGGGAAATTAAAAGGATAAATATTATATACAGTGAGTCTACTTTGACATATTTTTACCTATAAAAACAAAAACATTCAAGTTTGTTTTCTGGTACATGCATTCATTAATTCGTCAAAAAAAAAAAGGACCAACTACAAGTCACATATTAATTTCTGTGCAAGGAATGCATTTAAAAAACTTTTTTAAACCAACAAAAGCAAAATTTACATACAACAGTGTGCTGAGTAAATTTTATGTGCATTGGCCTGAGTGTAACTGAATCACTGTGAGATAGGTCAAAAAAAAGAAAAAAAAAAGCAGGTGTTAATATTAAAGTTATTGCATCAGTGAGGACACAAAAGCAGTTTTTAAATGAAAGAAAAGAGAAAATAAATTCAAGAGCTGGTTTTTGAAAAGATGTGTAAAATTGTTAAACTCTATCAAGACTGATAAGGAAAAATAATAGAGATGAACCCAAATATCCATATCAATTATGAGAAGGGTAATTGATTTACAGATGTTAAAGTTATAATAATATTTTGATTTACTTCATGGCATAAACATGGCAATTTTAATGAAATAGCAAACTCCTTAAATGATACAAACTGATCAGTTTTACTCAAGGAGAATTAGAATGCTAAGATAGTCAATATTTATTGAGAAAGTTGAATTGGTATTTAAAACCTTTCACCAAACAAAAACAAACAAAAAAGCACCTCAGGCTCAAATGGCTTCATAGGTAACTTCTTCCAAACATTTTAAGAAGAAAAGATACCATCATCCATAAGTCCTTCCAAAAAATGGAAGGGAAAAAACAATTCCAAACTCATTGTATGAGGTCAGTAAAAACCTATGATCAAAGCCATCACATCTAAAGAAAAGTAAAGATCAGTCCTTTATTGTGTATGGCATATTTTTTAATTGAATGTTAGATATCATGTGAACAGTAGATGCTGAGATAATTTGGATTTATTCCTGGAAATGAGCCTGGTTCTTCTTTTGTCAGAATGTTGGTTAAAGCAGTGGTCCCCAGCCTTTTTGGCACCAGGGACTGGTTTCATGCAAGACAATTTTTCCATGGACGGGGTGGGGGGGGGGGGCGGGGAATAGTTCAGGTGTTAATGCGAATGCGAGCGATGGGGGGGATGGTAGTGTGAACGATGGTTCAGGTGGTAATGCGAGCGATGGGGAGCGGCAGATGAAATTTCACTCACTAGCCAGCCGCTCACCTCCTGCTGTGCGGCCTGGTTCCTAATAGGCCGTGGACCGCTACCGGTTCGTGGCCCAGGGGCTGGGGACTCCTGGTTTAAAGCGTTGACTCATCTGGTCAGGAGTTGAGCTGAGCGTGGGTTTCATGGTTGCTATTGTTACCCTTAGTGCACAACAGAATTCAACTTGCTCGGATGATTCCTTGTGTTTAGAGTGGGAGCTAAGCGACCAGAGGGTCTTTTTCAGTGTTCCTGCTCCAACCTCAGTTTTCAGCCATCTTTGCCCAACTGTAACACAGACGGTCTCTCTTTAGAGGGGACTCTTGCTCCTTCTCCAGGGAAGAATATTATTGCTTGTTACTGCTTACTGGGCTGCTAGACAGACAACAGAAGCTGTTCTCTTTTGCCCTGGTCCAGTATCAGTCTTAGTTTGTCCCTGTACACCTGGGCTTTATGGCTTTCTCACCATTCCTACATCTCCTCCCCATGATAGGAAATCTCTATGTTTTACCTGTAGTGGGTCTCTTATGGGAGAGATTTTCCTTCTACAGTGCTGAGACTCTAATGCTATTGACATAGGATGCCGTGTAGAACTCTTCCTGCCACTTCCCCAGGGGAACAGGTTTGTTTCTACTCCCCTTCCCACAGCAATAATGGGGATCTACCTGTGCCTTGAGAGTGACAGAACTTGCTGTCCTTCCACAGACATTTTAAAGTTTTAATTTTGTATGAGAGCAGAGTCCAGGGAGGACCCTTCATGGCTTTCCTGTTGTGATAGATGATTCCTTCCTGTGTGCCTGTACCACCCATGGGAGGCTTTCCCCAGTCTCCTGGACTTGCACAAGCTTTCTTGTGAGCATTCAGTGGAGGTCCATGGAAAACAGCCACCAAGTGAGTGAAAATTTCCTTGTGCCTGAGGTACCCAAGGATTCTAGGCTGTTGAGCTAGCCCGCAAGCATCTTGTAACAATGTGATAAAATTCTAATTTCCTCTTACCTGCTGGAGCTACACTTTCTTCCCATGTATTCTGTCTCTCCTGCTCAGACTTCTCTGGCCTGGGAATTTAAACTCAGCTCTTCCATGGAATAAAAACATAATAATTTTGTATTTTATATAGTTTATTTTTCTGTTATTAGAGTAGGAGTGATGCGCTCTTCCAGCTTTATATATCATAGGTGAGAGTGGAATCCCATCGTATTAGTCATATATCCTTTATTTCTCTAAACATATGAAACAAACATTTTTAATTCTAGTATATGCCATCTTTGTGAGTCTTTTTCTACAGGTAGTTCCCACCACCACCGCCCCCCCCCCAGGATAATTTTTATTCACGGTGGTTTCATTTCTTTAGCACTTTTTTTTTTAATTGTAAACTTAAGTTATTTGGAACTTAGTCTATGAGACTATTTAAATGTTCGTGTTTTGTGTTTCAGTTGCATTCCTTCTAATATAATTTGCATTACTTCTAACAGGTAACTTTTTTATTAATAAGTTATTGTTTAAGGAAATATGAATTAATTCTTTTTCTTATTAACAAATCACAACCTAAAATTCAGCCAGGATTAATATCTGAACTGTGACTTGAATTTTTTTCTTGATGTGAGAAAAAAGAACATCCAAACCTGAACCAAATTGTCATCTTGTGCTTTAGCTTATATCTTCAAATATCAAGCTTGAGGACATTAAAAAAAAAAAAATCATAGGAATGCTGTGTTTAGTGAGTGAGTCTCCTTGAGCAAGATATAAAAATATTCTATAAACTTAAGTTGTTCTATAGCAAAAATGATTGACAATTAACTTAGATACCCAGACCTAAAAACAAGACATTTAAGAAACTCTGATAAGATTAGTGAATATAGCCAAGGGGGAAACCATTAAATGACAGAATGTTACCTTTGGATGATTCATTTGTTAGTATGGTGGTGGCTATCTGTCAAGTAAGACTGTCCATTATTCCTCGGAGTTTTTCTTTTTCTTTTCCCAAACTCTCAATTTATAACTAATGAAGAACTCTGTATTTCCCTTAGTCATGCATTCATTGGCTGAAATTAAGTGTGACTACTTTTTGTGGGGGGGGGGGTTGATAATGGCACTTTTATTTTATTTAATTAATTTATTTATTTTAACATCTTTATTGGAGTATAATCGCCTTACAATGTTGTGTTAACCTCTGCTGTACAACAAAGTGAATCAGCTATATGCATACATATATCCCCATATCTCCTCCCTCTTTCATCTCCCTCCCACCCTCCCTATCCCACCCCTCTAGGTGGTCACAAAGCACCGAGCTGATCTCCCTGTGCTATGCAGCTGCTTCCCACTAGCTATCTATTTTACATTTGGTAGTGTATATATGTCCATGCCACTCTCTCACTTTGTCCCAGCTTACCCTTCCCCCTTCCTGTGTCCTCAAGTCCATTCTTTACGTCTGCGTCTTTATTCCTGTCCTGCCCCTAGGTTCATCGGAACCAGTTTTTTTTTTTTTTTTTTTTTAGATTCCATATATATGTGTTAGCATACGGTATTTGTTTTTCTCTTTCTGACTTAAGTTCACTCTGTATGACAGACTCTAGGTCCATCCACCTCGCTACAGATAACTCAATTTTGTTTCTTTTTATGCTACCATATGACCCAGCAGTCCCACTACTGGGCATATACCCTGAGAAAACCATAATTCAAAAAGAGACATGTACCACAATGTTCATTGCAGCACTATTTACAATAGCCAGGACATGGAAGCAACTTGAGTGTCCATCGACAGATGAATGGATAAAGAAGATGTGGCACATATATACAATGGAATATTACTCAGCCATAAAGAGAAATGAAATTGAGTTATTTGTAGTGGGGTGGATGGACCTAGAGTCTGTCATACAGAGTGAAGTAAGTCAGAAAGAGAAAAACAAATACCGTATGCTAACACATATATATGGAATCTAAAAAAACAAAAAGAATGGTTCTGATGAACCTAGGGGCAGGACAGGAATAAAGACACAGATATAGAGAATGGACTTGAGGACACAGGGAGGGGGAAGTGTAAACTGGGACGAAGTGAGAGAGTAGCATTGACATATATACTCTACCAAAGGTTTGACTACTTTTAATGCATAGATATATACAGATGCATTTGGTTCTTAGTCTCTGACTTTTGCAATTTTATTTAGATGCTGGACTGTTCCAGTAATTATTTTAAACTGGAAAAAAAAAACCCTTCTGCTTTCTTGTTAATGATGTTCTTAGTAAACTGAGAAATGAACTAGTATTATGAGTGTTTATATGGCTATTTCACATCTCTTTTACTGCAATGCTTGGTTTATTTTTAGATGAATACTACCATTTGGAATAACTTCAGAACATAATTAAGAACTGTGATAATGCTTGATCTGGTGTTCTAAACTATTCCTGTCTCCTTTTCTGAGTTAGAATATAGTAATGCAAGAATAGAATGTATATATACTGAATGACAGCAGTTGAAAATAAGCACAAAACAGACGAAGAAAAATAACTGACCTCTATCCAGTGAAAATAACTTGAATTAAAATGCCAAATAATTGTGCAATAACAAGACTTGGAAATATGATTATGCAGACTGGCCTATGCCCTTAATGTTACAGAATTTTGAATGAGCAACGCGATAGACAAACTCTGTATTTAAAAATATGACAGGGGATTTAATGTAATCATCAGGCAAACAAAAACACTGGTTAATGTAATATCTAATGGAGGAGGTTTTCTTTAAAAATGACTCAGATTTTTAAAAAGCCCCTGAAAGGCAGAAGTAGGAAAGGCAAGTTAAGGTTCTCATATTAATGGATAGCATGGTGTCATCTTCTTAAAGTAATTTACCCGACATAATTCAGATATATTCCTGAATACTTCATATTTTTAATATTCTCTTTGTCAGCTCTTTAGACCGAAGGAATTAAATCAGAAACACTAAACCAGTAGCAGTGTTTGGGCAGTCTCAGTACTCTCTTGTACCTGGATGTAGCCCAGAAACCATTTGTCAGATCACATTTCTTGATTTGGGGTTTGGGAAATACAATCATCATAACCACATAAGTTATTTGCCTTTTCTATTTTTAAATAATACAATAAGAAGCAGTTAACACCAAATAATTTTGACACCATTTTAATCATACAAAAAATCTTTTGAGGTCACAATGTCATTCTGAGGAAAACAGCTATTACAGTGTACATGTGCAATAGGACTGGCCAGTCGATGAAGAATTATAATTGACAGAATATAAAGTAAACAAGATGAAACTTTTTTTAGTGTTTTTAGCTATTATCTGATAGACTTAATGGTTAGAGAATTAAACAGAGCACCTCAAAAACTAATTCATGTTTATTCAGGAAATCAAAATTTGTTTTTTCAGCACAAACCAATAAAAGAGGATTAGCAGTTTTAGAAGAGAGAAGAAGCAATTTATGGAAATTATGCCAATGGATTCAATGTATTTATTGAACTTAGTGGAGTGAGAGCAAAAAGTAATTTTGTTTGTTCTCACATTTGTTCTCTTTGAACACATTCTGAGGTCTTGTCCTTTCCTACTCCTGAATAAAATCTTGGTCAGATCCCATAGCATTCTCTATGATTTACAGGTATTGAAGAGTACTCTAATTTTCTAAGGTATCGAAAAGTCCAGTCTAATCTAAGATATACTTATCTATGTCATTCAAAACTTCTCCACTCTCTTCACCCCTCTTTCCTCCCAACCCTACAGCATCCACGGTCAGAATCCACCTGGGGCCTGAAGCTCACAGTGGGGAAGGGGAGGAGGAGGTCCCCTCCTTACAAGGTTCATGCAGCTGTAAACCAGTGTTGGTATCCTCTTTGGTAGATTTCTAAACACTGTTTTTTTTTCATTCACAAAGTGTTCTTCCACTTCTCCCCCTTTTTTTTCTCCCTCTTTCATTTTTTCTTATTTTAGAGACCCTTATATAATAGAATATTTCATCTCAGGTCCCTAGTTTCAGGTGAAGCCTCATCCAGGTGATGGTTTAGCACTACCCTGTCAGCTCCTTATACCTAGGGATATACTTTCATTTAAGGCTATTTTATTCAGATGATGCTCCACTATCCCTCAATACATTATTTTGTAAATTAGAAAGAAGAGTCTCTTGAGTGATTATAAGAGCTTCCAGAAATGTCACTGGGCAAGACTGTGGGTGAGTCCTTGGAAATACAACCCTTACCACAGTTAGTTGTGGGGTGTAAATGAAGTCCTGGCCAACTGGCAGGTATATGATTGAGGGAATGAGCTGCTCCATGTTTTCTGCTTTGAATTTCAGCATGGCCTGTGTCCAGCTCTCAGGATGATCAAAGCAGAACACTTCTGTGGGGTTAAATATGTGTCTTCAGCTGATCCAAGCCCAGGGCATGGAGGGGAGAGCGGGAGCTTCGTCAGCACAAGCTCCAGACATCCAAGTTCAGGGAAGAACCTGGGCCAGACTCATGGCAAGTGAAATAGACACTAGACAGGTAGAAGACACAGAGCAAGTGGTGTAAGCTGAAGGCCAGCAAAGCTGAGGTATCCCGCACAGCTGCAGACCCGGCTTTCAGTTTCTTTAACATGTCAAGCTCAGTACCACCAAAGACCATTGTCCTTGCTGTTCTCTCTGCCATGGAATGTTCTCTCTTCCCTAGATGGTTCCTGTGGCTGGCTTGTGTTCATCCTTTAAATTGCACGTCAGATGTCAGTTCCTGTAAGACAACTATCTAAAGTAGCCCCCCCCCCCGCACTTCTGTCACATCATCCTGTTTATTTCCTCTATAGCAGTTATAACGCCAGAAATTGTCTTATTTGTTTGGTGTTCTCTCCTTCTCTATTAGAATGCAGAGGCGTGAGGACAAAGACTTTGTTTCATGTACTGCTGTGTGAACAGTGCCTGGCATATAGTTGGTGCCCAATAAGTATTGATTGAGTGACTGATCGATTGGTTGAAATGCTTGGGGGCAATTAAACAAAATAAATAATTAAATAGCCACTATCTTGATTTTCCTGAGGCTTAAAAAATAAAAGTACAAGTTTTCTAGGCTGACAGGACCCTGCTGCCATAATGGGCACAGGCTGGATTTTAACCCTAGCTTGAACCTCTATGCAGGGCACCAACTGTAGCACCAAAAACCATGACCCTTATTCTGCCTATATACAAGGGTGTTTTGGACCCCCTTTTGAGTCCAAATCTGAATCACAGGCAACTTGTACCTTTGTCCAAACGTGCTCTGAAAGAGAAACTTCCTCACTGTGCTTTATCTTTTTGTTCTCAGGCAGATCACTCAAGCCAGCCTCTCCCAGGCCTCAAGATTTTTAAAACAAGTCAGATAACATTCCTTTTATTCTCCCTACTCAAGAAGATGAATGCCAATCTCTCCAAGGGGGCTTTTGGGTGTCTGTCTCACTTATGACATGGCTTAAAGTGAGAGAGAAACACACTACCCACCTCATGTCTAAGGATCAATCAGGAAGGAGAAAGCAGTAGAATGCTGAATACTCTCTTTTAAGAAATTCTTACTCCTAGCCGCTTCAACCTCCTCTTATATTAGACCAGAAGAGCTGAGGTTGGTGAAGTAGGGTTGCTAGTTTCAAAGCATCATGACAGGTCCTGCTTAAAACTGGCTCCCACTCTTCATGGCTTTGGCTGAGGCTGCTATAAAATGAGAAATTACCTAAACTTGATTCCTAATTGAACCCCATCCTATTCTTAAGGTGTTTGTGATATACAGAGATTGCTGCCTTACTAAAAGTATTTGAGAGAGGACAGAAATGGGACAGCGTTGGCCAGGAAAAAGACAACCCAATAAACGTTAATCAGCCAATAGGCCATGTGTACAGAGGTCAGCCAACGCAAGTAAAAGCAAGTGAGAAGGATTATGGTCTGGAAGGTAGATAGAATGATTTGTACCAGTAAATAGTGTTAGGGCATCAGATTTATGTCCACTGAGTTGAGGATAGAATGCTCTCTCTAAGTCTTATAATGCTCTGTTTACTGTATATACAAAAGGGTATTGTTCATAACCAAAAATGAAATCATAGAGTAAGGACTTTCATGTTAGGATCATCTCAAGTAACAAACTTAAAATTAAATACATTTTGGAGACTAAATATTAAAATCACAAAAATTGTTTTACTGCTCTTGGTATTTTAGCATTCTAAAGGCATGATGTATCATTTTCCCGCCAATCAAGAGCCACTTATTGAATGCCAACTCTAGACATCATGCAAAACTAGGCACTGGAGGAAAACTGTGCTAGTTTGGCCAAGGTCACATAACAGAGAGGGGAAACTTCACTGAAACATACATTATGTGCTGAAATCACAAAAAGAAAAATATTTGAAATCTTTATTAGCGTCACTGAATTTAATATGCCGGAATGAGGAAATCATCTTGAAAATCAAAGGTAAGGTATATTTTCCTGTTTTCCTAATAATTTTATAGAGTTTTAACATGCAGAGTTCCAACTAAATGTGCATTGTGTCATACTTTAATTAAATATTTCAATATGCATTCACAAAAGCATATGTTTGAAGATGCCAGTACATATGAAAGCTCATTCAGTAGAAACTAATGGTGTCCAGCAGAGAATAAAGTAACTAAATGAATTTTGTAATGTAGCCAGTAACATGATTTTCAGAGTATGGGGTATTTGCAAATAAAGTGCCTTATTATCTATAATGTCGAGAGAGATCAGTTCAAAGAGGACTTAAATCTTCTTTCATCAAAGTGCTTTCATTATAACTGTTAATGGAGAATAGATATGCTCTAATGCTTTTGATGTAAACATTTTGAGTGACATTTTTCTTCTAGCTTTCTCTTTGTACGTAGCATGTAAGTTATTATCAAATTACAGTGATCATAGTGAGAAAGGAGAATATCTTGCATTATTGGTAAATTTGTAGATACTTCATGATATTGGAGGAATCTGGAGACCAAAACTCTATCCAGATTCTATATGCCTCATATAACATTAGGCAGGTCTCTTATCTTACCCGTAACAGTTTTACTTTTTATTTAACGAAAGTATCTATATCTGCATTACACTATCCGAAAAACAAACAATCAAGCAAAAACAAAACTAAACAAAACAAAGAAATCAGTTAGTACCTACTGCCTTAAATGTAGATCTTTGTGAGGATAAATTAATAGATCTTTGTGAGGATAAATTATGTAAATATATAAATTATTTATATACATATACATACATACATACATATATATATATATAATATATATATATATATATATATATAAATGGCTATAGAAATTAATCAGCTCCATGTCAAGAGTCTGAGATGTTTATCCTACTTGCACGCTAACAAGTTAGCCTGCCTCAGTTTCATAGATGCTGTCAGAAGACACAGGATTCATGGATTGAAAACAAAGGATAGTTTATTACTCCCAGAAGTAGCATGATCCAGAGTAGAAGCATTTTTTTAACAGCTCCAGCTTTCTGTGCTCCAATTCCTACTGGGAATCCTATAATTGTTACTTAATATTTGGCCTTCCAGTTCATTACAAAGATATAGTCATCTACTTAGGAGGCTACATCATGCTTTATTTAATAGAAGGTTAGCTTGATTCATAACTTTTAAATATTTAGTCATACGGTATTGGTGCCTTTATTTGTACTCTTGCCCTGGGTGCCTCAAATCTTAGGGGAGGTTCTGCCCAAGGAATTTCGAATCTATAGTTGAACACATCTATAAACAGCCAACAACAATACAAGGAAGAAGGAAATAATTCCCATAGTAGATCAGTGAATCAATCAATCAACTGAAATGCTTTGGAAACAAGAGGATAGTTCAGTTATATTACATATACACACATATATATACTCTTTATAGGTCATATACTTACATCTCTCTCTACATATATACATAGAATACATTTATATACACTATAGATCAATCTACAATATATATTAAATTAGACACAATGTTATTGAAAGTGGGGTCTGGCTGCTCACCACTCTAAAGCCAATACTCTAAGAGGCAAGGTTGGTGGAAAGGAAAATTTGCTTTATTCTGGAGGCTGGTAACCTGGGGGCAGGGGAGGAACTTGGGCCAAAGGTCGACTCCTCCCCCACCCTCCGACAATAAGGGGGCAAGAGCTTTTAAAGGGGAGTTTCAGGGGTGCATAGATGGAAGGAGGGGGCTACATGCAGAAACAGCACAGTCAGCTCTGACAGTCATCTTGAAATTGGTCATGAGGTAGTTTGATCTGTGTCATCTTGATTGTTTTAAGTACAGTTAGTCTTTAGTTCCAGGGTCAGTTCTTTTCCATTTCTTTGAGGCCACTTCTCAGAATTGTGGCAGCTTATGTCATGGCTACAGTCTGGTCATCACGAAGTTAACTTCTTCCACCTGGCAGGGGTTTCAGCATCCACAAAACAGCTCAAAGGATATGGCTCAGAATATTATCTATAGCCCTTGAGGAGGAACTAAAAGTCCTTGACTTTGTTTAACGACTAAACTATTATTATTTTGTCCTGTTTGACTGTTTTCCTTTGCTTCTGCATTTTCTTACCTCTCTGGTTAAATTTATTCTTTTACTAAAGTTTTTCTACAGACAAAAGGCAAGCAGAGGACATGGTGTGGGAAGGACCACAGGGTCCTGTTTCGTTTCAACGACACATACAAATCTTTCATTAAAAGTTTATAAAAGGGATCACAATATTTCTAAAGGGTATAAGATAAAGAAACTTTTAGCTCCTTTGGTGATATACTGTTCCTTTCATGATTATTACATTCCTGATATTGAGCTAGAATAGAGTACTCTCAGGAGGTCATAAAATCAGAAGAAAGTTAAAAGTCTTGTTGCCACTACTGAATGGAAATCAATCAGGTATATTGATAATGCATCTGAAATTATATTTAATTGATATAACATCTGATATAATTTAAACACAAATATACCCAATGATATTTATATAAAAGTGAGGAATTCATTTCTGTGTGTTTATGTATATACACCCCTATATACAAGTTTGAGTGCTTATTACTGTGTATTTTATAAATTATTTATATTCATTTTTTTCATTATTGCAAATACTGTATGAGAGGCATACTATATTTACTCCCATTTTATGGAAGAGGAAACTCAGATACAAAAGATTATATAGACTTACATGATCACATAACTAGGAAGTAGCAGAGAAGGAGACAACTCCAGGTAACTAAGCTTATGTTGAATTGCTTCCTAACCACTATGTGTCTTGTTTTATGCCTGCCATGCATATTCTACATTATATGCTATATGTTATGTTTCCTTTTCTAGAAGAGATACCAGAAGGATGATATTTTGCTCTTTACTGTATATTCATTATACTCTATCAACAAACATTTTTAAATGGCTGTTGTATGCCAGTCTCTATGCTTAATCATGAGACATTTATAACCTAACAGGGAGTTATCTATGCAAATATCATAATGCAATGGAATGAGGTGAATGCTATAATAGGAACTGAATAACATGCAGTGGCAAAAAAAATTGCATTCATTAGTCAGGATGGGCTAAATTATACTTCAGTAATAAATAAACTCAGTCTCTGTGGCTTTAGCACAACAAAGTGTTGTTTTCACTAACATCAATGTCCAATCCCAGTTGGCAATAAGACATCTACTCGGTTTGTTACTAAAGGTCCCAAAATATTTACACAATTATTGTGGCAAGAGAAAGAAAGCTCTTATAATTTGTGTACAAAAATAACACACCACTTACATTTGCATTTCATTGGCCAAAGTAAGGATTATAAAGGGACATAAACAATGGATAAAGAACCATAATAAGGGTTAATAGCCCAAATAACTATCACATGGATATAAAAGAAGAAGAAATTGACTCTGCCTTTGAGGTCAGGGGCACACTAATAATCAACTGAAAAAAAAATTGAAAATTAAGTAGACTACGTATCTATCTTACTTATATATACTTTCCCTCTGTAGTTTTTAGGTATTCATTGGAAGAGAATGCATTTCTGTCTAGTCATTTTCTGTGATATACCAACATATATATACATATATGTATATCTATGTATGTGTGTTCATATGTCTGCCATGCATGTATATATAGTTTATTTCAAGAAGATATTTAATATTCCCTGTTAAATTAGATTTATGACAAAACATAATTTGCTCTAAAAAAGACATGTAGTTAGTGAAGTAACAAGGCAGAAACTGAATGATATTTGTTAAGGCTAAGACAGAATACAATTTGAAAAAAAAAATTTATCTTACTCTATGATAAACAAGTGCTTGATTTATGTCCTATCCAACCACACTTGAAATCACATGCTTTGTTGTTTTTATAAGGTGAGGATTGGGAGGGATTAGATAAAAGCATATACTGGTTCCTGAATGCCATGGTTTAAGTTAACCATGAACTGGATTGGATGTAAAAAACTATTGTTTATGGAGGCAAGGAAATGAGGAAGTAAATTTATGACATTGTACATATATGGTACATTCAATTGCAAAATATGTATATAGGTGTAATATTATTAAGAAATAGCTGTGTTGAACTATTTTTTACTGTTGTTGTTTGAAGTAACAGAAACCAAAAACTCGAACAATGCAAATTAGGTTAAGCTACACAGACACTTCAAATGATGTTATTTTCTTTTTCTCTCTCTCTCTTTCAATCTCCATCATCACAGGTTCCGTCATTCTTTTTGTTGGCTTTACGTGTTCCTTATTTTGGGGTAATGAGGGCACCGAGAAATCTAAGCTTACCTGCACCTCAGACTCAATGACCCCAGAAGAAAACACGACTCTCTCTCACCCAACGTCCATATTAATCCAAGGGCCTTACAGGGCTTTTGTGTCCACACCTGTGGCTAGAGAATCAGCATCCCCATAAACACACGTAATTGGAGAGTGTTTTTTCTCTTATAAAGGGAGGTCTTCTTATCAGAAAAAATGGAAAATAAAGTTGGGCAAACACTAAAAGAAAACAAACAGCAGCAGCAATAGCAAAAACACGAAAAACTTAGCCTCTACAAAAGTTTCCCTCCATGCACTTTATTAAGGTCTGAAAAAAATTACCAAAAAATATATATAATACATACAAATAAATACATTACATACACATATACATACATACATGCATGCATACATACATGCATATATAAGTCAAAAGGTAAAGACATAAAGGGAAATTACATGTATTTGTATTTACATTTTTTTTTTCATAGACTATTCATTCTACAAATGGTTCAAAAATAAGCACTAGTAACCTAAATGCCACAGAGGCAGGAACAAATAAGTCTCTGAGATTCTGAAAAGAGAGTCAGGAAAGATTAAGCAGTTGTAGTATCAATTGGACCACAAAAATTCTCATAGAATATCAGAAGACTGGTGCAAATGAAATGGTAAATGGATCAAGTCTGCTATTCAAACTTGTATATTTATGTTTTTTAAAATATAATTTTAAACAATATTATGTTCTCTGATCTTGTCCCCCTGAAAATGGTTGCTATATATTCCTTTTAGCATAAGAATTCAAAAATGCCTGTATTAAAAGTTTAACTATCAGTCAAGTTACATAAAATAATGGAATGTGCTTGAAAGTTTCATACTGAATACTTATATTTATCACTTATCTTCACATTGTATACAGCACGGCACATTTAGAAGCACTTACAGGAGAACTGGAAAATTAAAAGTTTAACTTTTCTTGTCAGAAACAAGGCTATTTAGTTATTGCTCACATTTTATATTTTCATGTGACAAAGGACAGAGTTGGAGAGTTTTTAATGGAAATTAAACTAATTGCAAAATAGACATGAAATGTGTAAAGCTTGGAATAATTTCCCTAAATGGAAACAACTTTTTAGCATCCACTCAAATCAAGAACTGTAGTGTTAGCTACATTAAATTTATCTTATAGTCTAGTTTTCAAGAAAATGTGTGCTTAGGAATGTATTTCATAATAATATAGCTTCTAACCTGAAATGACATTGAAAGACAAAATTTTTAATATTAGATCTTAGACCATGTCCAACTTTTGCAGAGCTTACCTAGTATAAAAAAACAATATATTTTGATTGAATTTGTTTTACAGTCAGCTTATCTACCCTACTTTTATTAACAAATGTTGTCAATTTTCAAAATTTTCCTACTTATTATATCTAACAAAATTGTAACACATGAGCTGTCACATCAAATCTCGTTCTACACATAGAAAAATAGACTGTGAGCAACTCCTTTGTCTATGCTATATAGTTACCAGATCAGTTAATCTTACCTTTCCAAATTGGAATTATATTTGAAATACAATCTCAGTAAGCCATTGCCATCAACTTCTTCAACTTTCAAATTCTCTTCTGAAAGAATAACTAGTATCTTCCCTCTTCCTTTTGATTTAATGCACAACTATAGCTTCGTTAACCAGTTTCAAAAAGTGAAGATTAATGGGTATTTATTCAATTAAAGGATATAAATATTTATTTTGAATGCAGATTTAATAATGTAATAATCTCTTATAGTGACTACCATCAAGTTACTTTCATTGAATAATCTATGGTCTTGACTTAAGTTGCTATTGCCTTTCTTGTTTTTGTTGTTGTTGATGATGATGCTTTTTAAAATGAACCTTTCAGCAAATTGTGGGTATTTGAATATTGCAATAGTTTCTTTCTTACATGTGTGTACTCAGCATCTATTACAATGCCTGCTATTTAAAGGGAGTTCAGTACTTGCTCAAAAGATTTTTATCAGTGCCTTTGAAAAATATTTCATATAGGTAGCTGCATGTAGATGCTGTATATTTATATCATCAGATTTTGTAGTATATTAATTTCACAGACTGCATTTGGAAGCTAATTTCAATTATTATTTTTTATTTCCTAAATGATATCCTAAAGAGTAAATTTATGAAAACTACATATTTCCAGAAATAGGAGTTTCCTTGCTTTATCTACTGGAAAATAGAAATTTGCTTTCTGATTTATTGGTGTTGTTGAGAATGGATAAGATACTTGTTTCTAACTTCTTAAGAAAAATGGCATCAAGATTTAACTGTAATTAAACCTAATATTCCATATATGACCTCCTCATAAGATACATTACAATGAAACACACAATGATTTAATAAGTATATATTTAAATTTTAAAATATCAGATATATGTGTTAATCCTTGAAAAAAAGGAATTCAAATTTATTTCTATGTTCTAGTACCTTCTTTTATTTTTTTTTTTAAATTTATTTTTATATTTATTTTTGGCTGTGTTGGGTCTTCGTTTCTGTGTGGTCTAGTACCTTCTTATACATTATCTCATAGCAGACTTGTACTTAGAAATATTAATTCAATTTTACAGTTTAGACAGTATACTTACCTTGCTTCCACTTGTTTGAAATCTGGATTTGAATTGTCATCTTTTCAGTTGTAAAATATACTTTTTTTTCACCACATAATACTGTTTCCATTTTACTATCACCTGAACAGGGGTAGGGGTGAGGAAGGTTAAAATTCATAGTGTTAAAATAATGTAAATGTTGATTTATTAGAAATGTAAAGCTAATAATAGGTCATAAAAGTTAGCATAATAATTATTGCTGAACAAATTAGAGGGGATTTACCTCTAATTTACTGCTTACTTTTTCTTTCACCTACAGAGATATTTTAAATAAGAATACTCCATGTAGGATTTATAATGCATTTGAAAAAAAAAAAAACAAGTCAGGCAGGTATCTACTTCTTACACAAGTTGCTGAATTATTTTTTTCTTTACATGTATTTTCCCAGACTTTTCTTTTACATTTCTATCAATAGTATACCAGGCATGTTTTCCTGTAGAGAATAATTTTGTGATACTTCCTCCTCTACAGAACAAAATTATTTTTAGTTATAATCATACAATGAAATGAACAATAATGGGCAGAAGAGAACCAGTGAAACTTCTTATATTTTACTTTAGATATAATTATGTCAATAAAAATAAAATAAATATTACTGTACAAAAAGGAGAAATGAATAGATTAATATTTTAATACCATAAATCTGTTTTTCAAAAAAAAGAAAATTATACCTAAATATTGGTCTCCCACAGTAATGAGTAGCTAGATTCAAGTTCCTGTTTAAGAGCCTAATTTCTGTCAGTTCATCAAGGACTTTGTCACAATGGATAACTTTTGCATATTCCTTTCAATAAATATTTTAATCAGATTAGTTAGTCTTAGTTCATACTTTATTGAAGAATTAATTTCAAACGTTTCTTTCACATGATGCAATAGATACACAAATAGTTAGAAATGTCATAAATATAAGTATACTTTTAAAAAAAGAATTTCTCAACAAATTCCAAGAAATTTAACACAAACATTTCAAATGGTCCATATAATAATAGAATTAAATCAATTCAAGTTCTATTTCTACACAACCGTCAGGCTATCATTGTTTATTAGAAATCTAATGTTTATATGTAAGAATACACGGTATGATCAGGCTTGAAAACACAAAATCTGCCCCAAAAACATTCACAAGTTTTTGAAACATTACAAACTTTGAAAACAAATGTATGTAGCCAAGTCTCTATGTGTGATAGTCAACTAAATCACTAGGATTTCTTCAAATTAACTTCCTCATAGAATATAATGTTTATGAAATACAAGTAATAAAATATGCTAAAGCTTAAAATATGAAGCTTAAAAAGGTATTATTAAAACTCAACTGTAACTCAGCACATATTTAGAGGTTATACAAACAAGAGATTATTTCAAGGAGGAATAGTGTATCTTTGATTGTTTAGAATCACGGTGATAGTAAAAAGCAAACTGACTTTTAGTCAGTTTTATTGTTTTTAAGATCTCAAGAGACCACTTATCATGGCCCAGCCTTGTTTCAGGTGCATCACTGGATCTTAGTGAATTCATAGTGTGATGGTGTTTGATATCACTCTAACACTCAGGAAGGAACTTAAAACAATTAATTACAAAAATTAGAATGCTATAAGAATTTCAAGGAGCATGATAAAAAATTTTTCAAACAAATGTTCTTTTACCTTTTCTACTTTATGAGAGATAGTAATGATTTTCAAAATGTATAAGAAATTTTTAAATACATGAAAATACTTTGTGGCATAAAAATAAACATAGTGGTACAACTTTTTTTTATCATTTCTCAGTCTCAAGGTGATTTAGATGGTTAATGACAAAATTGACTCTATTTTTAAGATTTAAGTTTACTTTGAGTGATAATGGAGATTAATAGCTGCCATTTGTTGTAAAAAACTAAGATCCAAGACAACTAATGTCGTTGGAATCCTTTGACACAATATAATCTGGACTATTTAAACTTGGTTTTGAAAATGTGAGTGATGTGAAACATCCACTGATTTCAAAGGTTAGTGCTAACTTAATTCCAAATACTTTCCATAAATGAAATACATTAGAGAAACGTACCTGAGAAGCAGATGATAAAGTCTCTTAGTTTATTTCATTCTGAGTGAGGGAACATGGCCTTTATAAGGACTATTATCAATGAATTTGAAATGACTCCAAAGTTCAAACATCAGTGAAGCATCACATCGTATGTTCAAATCCGATGACCGTTTGGCTAGGCAAATGCCATTTATATTTCAGGAGACATCATGTTATAATCAAAAATGAATTAGCAGACATGGAAACTTCAAGCACCGTTTGTCATCTGGAACTTATGTGCATTAATATGCCTCATATCTGTGACTGAGAAAAGCTAAGTCAACTCCAAAATTACCATAACATTGAAAACTAAACAGTAATACATTTTAAAGTGAATGTATCGAAAATTGAATGCCAACTGAAAATAAATGATGGTACTACTTAAAATTAAATTACAAAAGGCTTTTTCCTTGTCCTTTACCCTATTGTCATCCTCAGTTAGCATAGCTGTCACATTTCTACCACTTATATTCTATAACAAAAATGGTTTAGAATATAAAATGAGATAAAAGACACACCTAATTCTACTGAAGTGAACACCTGATAAATATACTTGGTTTCTTATGAAAGAAGGATCCAATATTATTCTAATTGACTTGAATCTTCTACACAGGACTCCTTTACTAACCTATCTGGATTTTATTATTTTTACTTCCAATGTACAATATT
Organism: Balaenoptera acutorostrata; assembly: GCF_949987535.1. Lineage (NCBI taxonomy): Eukaryota > Metazoa > Chordata > Mammalia > Artiodactyla > Balaenopteridae > Balaenoptera > Balaenoptera acutorostrata. Next base: position 64,961,797 of record NC_080070.1, read on the forward strand.
CCCTAAATGTATTTGCACTTCTATAAGAAGAGGCGGAAGAAAACTAACAGTTAATATGTTAAAATGTTTAAGATATCAAGAGGTAACATACACTTTATGGTAAAAATGAAGTTATGGAGTACTTATTTTTTGTCCTTCTTAATAAGCCTTAAAACTGAACACATAAAACTGAATTATGTTTTAAGCCTAAAAGCAAATACAAATCAAACAAAAGAGAGCTGAAGATGTGTTTTGCCAATAGATTATTCTTTGTATACAGATGTGTGTACTGCTAAACAGAAACGCTGCCAGAATACATGAATCGTTCTAATTATGCTAAAAGGAACACTGCAAAAACAAAAGATAAAATCCTAACCATCAAGGACTATTAACTAAAACTATTTACAGAATTCCACAATTTTTTATGAAATAAAGGGATAATACTCAAGCTTCCAAAAGTAGTAATTTTTTCCTATCTCAAAACAGTATTATAACACTTCAGTAATAGTACAGTATTATAGTTACTTATATATAACTTGTATATAAATATATATATAATTATTACATATAATTATATTATATCCATTATGTATATAATGGATATAATGTAATTTTATTGTGTTCTTTGCAGGCAATACTTATATCTTATTTCATTTTATTTCCCCTGTAAGGGTAGGCATACTGCTTGAAATAGTAAAGATACTCAAAATCTGCTTATTGCATTACTGAAATTTTTCAAATGAATTAATCCTAGGCTGTAAGAAAAGACATGGCTCTTAAATCATAAAGAGCTACCATTTAGAAAACAGTGCCTAGTCAGGCACTGTACTAGGGATGGTACATATAGGCTTTTCCATTCTCAAACAACCTGTCAGCAGAGTATTATTATGCCCTGTTTATATAACAAGAGCTACAAGTATATGTTGAAGATTGTGCTAGAATTTTATATTTCTAATTTAATCCTCATAATAACTCTATGAGTTTAACAGTGTCATGCACACTTTTAGGGATGACAAAACAACACGCAGGGGTTTAGTAGCTCTCTCAGAATCAGATAGGTGTTTTGAGCTCTAACAAAATGCCAGTTTAGTTTGAAATTGTGATTAAAATCTATGTTCATTCTATTATATGTTGCTATATATCTCTTGTGATTATATCATTAGTACACAAGGCAGAGTAAGGTGCCCTGTATGCATATACATATATATGTATATATTTACATACGTATATATGTATGTACATACACAATAAATGAGACCACCTCTTAAAGTGAAGTAAGAGATTATCAATTAATGAGCAACTAAGGATTATGGCAATATCCAAGTCTACTCAAAACGTCTAGCTCATAGCCTTAGTGTACAGGTAACTAAAATGGAAACCTAACAAAGTGTATAGCACTGAAACGGAGCAGGACCCTATTATGGTCGTTGCCCCCATGTACTCAGCCTGCCTTTTGTCTGTAGAAAAACTTTAGACAGAGAATAAGTTTCATCAGAGAAGTGAGAAACGCAGAAACAAAGGGAAACAGTCAAACAAGACCAAACAATAATAGTTCAGTCATTAAGCAAAGTCAAGGACCTTTAGTTCCTCCTCAAGGGCTATACGTAATATTCTGAGCCATATCCCTTGATCTGTCTTATAGATATTGAAAGACCCACCAGGTGGAAGAAGTTAACTACATAATGACCAGACTATAGCCATGACATAAGCTGCCATAATTCTGAGAACGGGCCTCAAAGAAATGGGGACAAAGTGACCCTGGAACTAAAGACTAACTGTACTTAAAGCAATCAATATGACGCTGATCAGACCACTGCATGACTAATTTCAAGAGGACTGTCAGAGCTGACTGTGCTGTTTCTGCATGTAGCCCCCTCCCTCCATCTATAAAAGCTCTTGCGCACTGATTGTCAGTGGGAGGGGTCAGCCTTTGGAGAGGATTCCGCCCTCCCCACGCCCCCCCTCGGTTGCTGGCCTCCGAAATAAAGCAAACTTTCCTTTCCATCCATCTTGCCTCTTTATTGGCTTTTGAGCAGCGAGCAGCTGAACCGCAGTTATTTGGCGCCCAACGTGAGGCTGTCCTCTCGCGATATCTGGCTCCCCAGGGTTTTCCCCGAGTAGAACCTCGGGCCATGATTACACGCCAAGATGGCTGCAAGGAGCGAGCTGCTTGTGGTGAGCTGACCCTGAGGGAGGGATTTTTTGAGGGACGTTCCTAGCAGCTACCAAAACCATTGGTTTCAGGGATCCTCCCTGTTTCTCCCCTGCTCGGTACTGGCTGTCAGCTTACACTTTTCCTTGGTGGAACGGAAACATGCCTCTGGATGAGCTGACCAGCTCTAAAATTAAGTAAGTCCACCTGTGTGCACCCGGGCAAACTTCTCTTTTGAGCATGAAGTGCTGTTTGGGCATTTTGCTGATTGGTTCAGATGTCTGTCTACCATTGAGGACCATTTGTGAGCACAAAGTGCTATTTGGGCATTTTGCCAATTGGTTCTGACATGTGTCTAACGTTGAGGACCGTTTGTGAGCGCTGAGTGTCATTTGGGCATTTTTCCAGTTGGTTCTGGTGTGTGTCTGACGTCGGGGACCTTTTGTGTTCGCGAAGTGTTTGTTTGGGACTCCATTTGGGTTGTCCTCTTGAAGGATTTGTGACAGTTCTGTCTTCTGGTGCGTGAGTGTATATTCCATTTGTGTGATTTGTATCTTTGTTGTCTTTTGTAAAATGGGAAATTCAGGTTCAATTCAGTAGAGAAAAAGCTGATAAAATACTGTTTTCAGAACTGTGACCCCGAGAGACCAAAATTATGCCTAAGAGAAAGCTTGAAGTTAACTCTTATTGTGTCCTTGAAATACAAAAACAGCCCACTTTGCCTGAAACTTCAGCTTTGGGTTAATTAGTAGAAATTCAAAAGATGTTTGGGTTCATTAAACATGTATCTTGTACGACATTAAAGAGAAATTGTGCTATGAGAAAAATGTATATTTTCAGAGGTTAAGGAATATGTTCTTAAGTTTGCCAATCAGAAAATGCTGGTATAACAGTCCAATTACTTGTTTCTTGGTTTTGTTAAGGCCTTTCATGGGTTAAAAATTCAATATGTAATTAAAGCTACTAAAATGATAAGGGGAACATTTCAGTGTGTAAAGCAAGTAGCATATGTGTTGTCGGCAAGAGAATGTGTAAAGACTGGAGATATTTTGTTAAGCCAAAATAAGAGAATCATTGAGCTGGCTGCTTATGTATAGGGAAAGTAAGGGATGTTAAAATGGATCCAGAAAGTGATAAAGTGTTTGTGAAAAAGGAATTTTGAGAAAAGAATTTTGTAAGTTGTCGGGATTAAGATTAGATTGATTTAATTAGATAAATGAATGTTGTTATTAATAGTAAGCTGGTACAGGACTGGAATTTGGTTTTCTCTTTCTGTTATGAGAACAAGGTTTTCCTGGAATATTGAATTGCTTTTGATAACAGACTGTAAGTTTCTTCTCTAGGTAACTTTGAGTGTTCCAGAAGGCCCCTGAGGCATCTCAGAAGAAATAGTAAAGTAACTAGGATTATTTGGTACATTAAATTACATGGAAAACACTGTCAAATAATAATGATGAGCATTCTTAGGTTGTACTGTATGGGTAACCTCATCTAGTGTTCTAGAAATTATATGAAGTTTCTAAAATTTGAATATGTTCTGGTATTATGTTGTCAGTCATACTTCTAGTTATACATTTTCTAGTGAAGTTGTCACAGAGTATAACTACTTATGATGTATATATCATTACTGGTTTTAAGTCTACCGCTTGAAGCACACATACAGTGTGTGACAATTGGGTATAATTGACAAACGTATAGCCTATAAAATGTTTCCCCAACAGCATACCTCTGTACTTCTTTGTTATATCTGATTAGTTTTCCCCCAATGTGGGTGACTAGGCCAATATATAAACAAAAGAGTAGGCCTAGCATCGAGGGACATGAACAGACCCAGAGCAGGCAACTGAGCCACTCTGGCAACATTGGAAAAATGTGTAAGTCTCGAACTTCTTATCACTAACATGCAGGAAGTAATACATGCCTAGAATGGTTGTCCTGAAGATTAAATGTGATTGTTCAAAACACATAAGCTTACACTGTTCTGGGATAGGGGAATAATTGAAACATGCTTCTCCTCAACTTCCCACTGGAAAGAGAATTACCAAATCCACGAGAACAAAAGCTTTTGACTCTCAAAAGTTGTTGACATTATTATTGTGAAATTATTGTGTTATAGCATTAAAATAGCAAACATTTCATCAAGATAGAAAACAAAATAACTTTCTCAAATGAGCTGTGGTGGAGATTATTTTTTTTTAATCTCAATGAGCCTCTATATGGGTATGCGATGTTGGAAATGTTAGCTAGAGCTATGGTGGTACTCATTTTGCAATATATAGGTGTATCAAATTCAACATGTATGCATCTTAAACTTACACAATGTTATATGTCAATTAGATCTCAATAAATCTGGGAAAAAAATGTTTTTTTCTGAAGTTTTTTTTTTTTTTTGGAATTCCTTTATTTTTTATTTACTTATTTATTTATTTATTTTTGGCTGCGTTGGGTCTTCGTTTCTGTGCGAGGGCTTTCTCTAATTGCGGCGAGTGGGGGCCACTCTTCATCGCGGTGCGCGGGCCTCTCACTGTCACGGCCTCTCTTGTTGCGGAGCACAGGCTCCAGACGTGCAGGCTCAGTATCTGTGGCTCACGGGCCTAGTTGCTCCGCGGCATGTGGGATCTTCCCAGACCAGGGCTGGAACCCGCGTCCCCTGCATTGGCAGGCAGATTCTCAACCACTGCGCCACCAGGGAAGCCCTTTTTCTGAAGTTTTAATGTGGTAGATGCAAACTTTCCAGAATATATATTGATTACTATCAGTATATCATTTGTGAATATAATGGCATCATAAATTTGGTAAAGAACTAATTTCAAAGGTTATATTATGTGGATAAGAATAAAAATTTAATGAATGTTTTTTATTAAGTTCATGTTATCATTTGACAAAAATGTGGTTGAGGTGTCACATTAAAATATTTTTATTCTAGCAATTTGAACGAAATTACTTTTTTAATAGTTGTATCTGTTGTAAACATTAATCATTTATTTATTGATTTAGTCAATACGTATGGCATGCATACTGTACTTATATATGTTCTCAGATACTTATGACCATAATGAATATCAAATATCATAACAACATATATTCATATCATACTTGTACAAATTTCAACTAGGCTTTTTTTGAGTTTAATATTAGTGCAGTCAGTTTGATTTTTCAGTAAGTTACTGTGATCCATATCTCAGACAACAAGGATGTTTGGAGTCTATTACAAGTTTTGGATAAAGCAACAGATACTGTCTTAGTATCATGTCATGTCCCTCCACTTGTACTTTAGTATTTTAGGAGTAAAATTATGTGCTTACAACCGCAGTGAGAAAATTTGAGATGAGTTCATTTTTTTCAATAAGTGATGCCACTTACACATAGCAACAGTATTTGTTTTCAGGGTTTTTTTTCCACACAATTAGTGACATTATTATTTATGATCAGGCATTTTACACTTCAGAGTGCATGACATATCTGAGAGTAATAGGGTTCCTGCTTTGAGGGGATTCTAATTCATCATCCCTTAATTGCCTGCTCGGAGCAAAGTCAAACCAATTCCCTTCTTGCCTGACCAAAGCAGCATTCCTTTTGGCCTTGAACACCTGACTCTCACTTCTCTTTATAACAAACACTTGTCAATTTGAAAAATATTCACCATAAAGAGAGAGTGAGGAAATAAAATATATTCAAATGATTCTTATTAATGTCATTGTTACCATCAATTTTTAGGGTTGTAAGGCATTACAAAATAAGACCTCATTCGAGCCTCAGACATCCTGCAGAACTCAAATTAGGATTGATTGAGGCCTGGAATCACATTAAGTAATGAAAAGTAGAATGTAGCACTTAGAAAAAGAATTTTTCTATGACAAAATTCCACAAGTTCCAAGACTGTCACCATTTTTGGCATAGATCCAGTATTTTTATGCATCAAAAGAAGATAAAAGTTTTTTAAAATATGTTTGTTTTTTTGCTTGTGGCATGTCTGAAAGGGAATTTTGGTGATTTTGGAATATTTTGCTTTTAACCAAAAGTTTCTAATCGAGGAAAATTCGGGGAATAAAATTAATTTAAAATATTATTTTCTAGAAAAGTATGAACCACGTTCAATAAATTGTTTGCACGTCCATCTTCACCAAAGTTGATTTTCTTGTGACATTTGACTTCTGTTCTCTCTCTGCTCAGTTCCTTCCCCTCCTGTGACTGTGTCCTTGCTGAAATAACATGGCCTTCAACTCTCCAGGGCTCTTAGAAACCCCCAAACATGTAATATGTCAATTAGGTCAGCATTTCTAAGATTACAAGGATCTCTCCAGTGCTCCAAATATTCTTTTATAAAACATATCTACTTTTTACCCCATTGCCCAAGACTCTTTTCTCTGCTTTTTGCCTCATTGGAAGGCATTTATTAAGCTTATTCAGGTTAGATTATTTTCACTGCCATGTCTGGATTTTTACATTTCATAAAGAGTAAGCCATACACAAAAGTAATTCACTTATTAATGATTGATAGACTGTTATATATTTCTAATGTTATTTTTTGCAGGATGGCCGCCTGATGTCCCTCAAATCATACAATGTAGCTAATCACTTGGCACATCTATACAGAAATGGGCACTTATTTTGAGGCTCAGTCCACAAGCTCTGTTATATTGTTGTTCTAATATTGCAAGACAATATTACAACTAATGCAAAAAATTGAGCACTCAGAAGACCAGGGAGTCTGTACTGGTACACCCGACTGACTGCTTATAATTTTATTGATACATTTTGCAGGTATATATTTTACTGTAAATGTAGGTTATCCTTAGTGACAGAATGTCAGGATAATTTTGGTAGTGGCCCTGTGAAAGAGGTACAAATTGGAGATACCAAAAACTCAGTGTGATTGACAAAGTGATGTTTAAATAAAATTCAAATATTAATTAGAAAGTATCACTTTAATGCAATAGCCCAGCAGTTACCCTAAATTAAAAATGTTACCCATTTAAAGATAAAATAATATTTCTGACTCATAGATAATAGAGCATATATCATGTTGTTAGGTTAGTTTATAATCCACCAAATCTTGGAAGGATGGTATAGGAAATGCATCTATAACGCAGATGATGAGGGTTGCTGGTCCACAGAAGAGACCTAAGATCACTGAACTCTCATTATTTGGGCCTTTTTAGCAACATCCTCTATCCCATGCCTATTGCTATCAGTGTTACTAATTACTGAGTGCCAACTGTGTTCCAAGAGAATACTTCTTCACATATCTCAATATTTGTTCATCATTAGAACAACTCTATAATGTAAGCATTCTTGAAAGAGGTTATGTAGATCAGGAATCAACATAGTTTTTTTCTGTAAAATTCATAGTATTTTCTGCTTTTCCTGTCATACAACCTCACTGGCTATTACTCAACTCCATTGTTATGTAAACTAATGGGTGTTGCTGAGTTCAAATAAAACTTTATTTACAAAGTCAGGCAGCAGGGTGATGTGGCCCCAGGGTAACAGGGCCAAAGTCCAATATGGATCATAGAGCTAGATCTGATTAATTCCAAAGTTGCCATGACTATAGATACACAGAAACCACTTAAGTTTGATACACGATTTTCTTAGCTATTAAATGAAAGCAAATTACCTCTATAAATCCCCCACATACACATGCAGTTTTTAATTCATGAAATTAAATTCACTCCATCTGTTCCTCACTTCAACAGAACAGACTGGTATCATTGGTCTGGGAATCTGAGGGAAAAGAAAACATATAAACATTCTGCGCAGCAGTTAGAACCAAAGAATGCTAAACGTTTTAAAAAGTTTTTTTCTTTATGGAAAAGAGGTAATTCTGCATTCATTGTTGACACGGAAAGGGAAAAGGCCAAAGAGATTCATGGAAATAAAAGATGACGTGAAAGCAGGCGCTGTGTGAAGGGAAAGTCAATCCAGCAATACTGTTGATAAAGGTTAACCACAAAAGAAACCTCACATCAGTGTTCAATATAGGGGCAATTAGAAGACAAACCACAATGTCTCTTACCCTAAGGATATGATCAGATTTAATTGATAGCATGTGCTTTAAGTAGGAAAACTCTAACCATAATGACTTTTTTGTGGTAGCATGTCTTATTACATGCACTAGTAGTCTGAATAGGCAGCAAGGACCCAAACACAAAACTTAGCCTAAACCCTGAAATGAATATTGAGAACTGCAGGTTATATGCTCTCTATCTGTCGTGACTTCCTGACAAACACTGTTTCCTAAAGAAAGCAACAATGCAATGAGAGACTTTGTCATTCCTTACATCTCTTTTTTTGAAGGTGTGGAGACAACCATAAGGACACACTTTAGTCAACTTATTTTATTTTGTTTTCCCCAGCAAATATTTGCAATTTATATTAAAAATGCATTTGATAATATAAAATGAAATGATCCCAATAAGTGATCCTCTTCTTTATTCTAATTTGATTATTTCACTGTATTTAGCAATTAACCTCTCTGAAACTCCACCCTCACCCTTTTGTTTGTACTTTGTGTGTTTACAGGAAGCAGTATAACAAGGTGACTAAAAGCACCATTGATACCAACACCATAATTTTTTAGTTCTGTTTCTCGATTGACCCTTAATTCCTCATATGAAAAGTGGGAATAATTGGCTAACTACTTTAGAGAGAAAATGGTGCTGACTATTGAATTAAATATATAATTACTGAAGAACTTGGTATTCTGTCCCCATCATCTCTTGTCTGGCAACAGGGCTTGTCGTCTAACTGATCTTGATTCCACTTTTGCTTCCCATTTAGTTTACTCTCTGAGCAGTAAAGAAACTGATTTTTTACACGTGGACTAAATTATAGCATTCCTTTGCTCTACACCTTCAAATGGCTTGAGATCACATTTCGAATAAAAGTCAAAAGTTCTCACTGTTACAAGTCTCTTTTTCAGATTTCCCACCACTGAAACCCTTGCTCATTCTATTAAAGCCACAGTGGTGGTCTCGTTTTCCTAAAATACAACAAGCTTCTGTCTGTGTTATGACCTTTGTTCTTCCATTGGCCATTCACCTGACCCTCTCCTTCCAGTTCTCTGCTCAAGTGTCACTTTATCATGGAAGCTTAGCCTAAGTATCTTGTCCAAAGTTGCTCAACCCCTGTGCATATTTTAGTTCCTCTTCTCTCTAGGCTTCTCTCATTTCTCTCCCCTTGGTCTTCCCTCCTACCCCCTCTAGCCACATTGATGTTCTTTCAGGTATCGTCAGTTATCTTTATACTTGCTTCCAATTACAGGTGACAAGAGGTCATCCTCAATTTTAGTGAGTGATGTGAGGTAGGGAGCTAGGTTAAAATATGGAAAATATTCAAGTTATTTTTGAAAAGAAATTACTGTCCTCACTAAATTACATCAAAGCCTCTGTCAAAGGTAACTTGACTGCATGTGTGGCTGGACTTAAGACATTTACTCTGTTCCTTGATGTATTTGCCTGTCCTTTGCCAGTACCACACTATCTTGATTCCTTTTTCTTTATATCAAGAGTTGGCAATTTTTTTTCATAAAGGACCAGATATTAAATATTTTATGTTTTAGGGGCCACATTGTATATTCTTCTTTGTTTATTTTTACAACTCTTTGAAATATAAAAACTATTCTTAGCTCTTAGGCCATACAAAAGCAAGTCACAGTAGGGATTGGCCCACAATTTAACAGAAGTTAAATTACTATGCTAATTAAATTATTATACTAATAATTAAAATCACTAACATAAGTTCTCTAATTTTGTTCTCTTTAAAAATTTGTTCAGCAAGTCTAAATACTCTAACTTTGTATATACAATTTAGTATCAGGTTATCAATATCTACAGAAAAAATACTTGGGATTTTGATTGTAATTGCATTGGATTGCATTGATTTTATAGATTATTTGGGAAATAATTGATATTTTTATTGTTTCAAAATAATATACTTGGATGCCTATACCAATTAACTTTATCACTGAAAATGATAAAATAATTTAGTATTCAGACTGCTGAGACAGCTAGCTCCCTGAGATAATTTGTTCACTTGATAATGCCACAGTCTTGTTGTATGTGTGTGTGTTTGATGTGGAGGTTAAGGTATGATTACATAACACTGTGAGGTGAAGCTCTGGACTCCTTCCAATTCCTATCACCAATTAGAAGTGGCAAAGTCTTACTCAGATTATTTTTACCTATAAATTGAAAGAAAGCATGGGGAACCTGTGGTTATGATCCATAGCTTTTCAAACTAGAAGCCACCAATCTTCTGTAACAACAAATTCAGGAAATTGGTGGTTAATTGTAAACCACAAAAATAATTGGCTGACAGCATAGTCAAATGCTTCATTTTATTTGTCTTAGTGGTAAAAATATGAATGGCTGTAAACTCAATCTGGACACTGAGATTTATATCAGTCATGGAGACTATATTTTAATCTGGGGACTCCTGAATGAAAAGACCCCTAAGTCCATGACATGAAGAGCTGCTTTAAAAAAAAGTTACCCGAAAGTTTTTTGTGACTGTGTAGCTGACCTTTCTGTAGGTGTCCTGGTATGCTTTCACACTTTCATTTTGTGCTCTGTACATTTCTGTATCTTGTCTTCTTCCCAAAGTACAAGTTTGGGTTAGTTTAGCATAATTCTGAACCATTAAAAGAGTTCTTTTAAATTTTTTCCACAGCTCATTAGTCTTAGCATTAAGCTTCCCAGTACTACATTTGTCATCTATTAGCCTTATTATTGACTACATTGTTCCTAATTATTTACTAATCCTCTTAATTTAGAGTCACAAGGAATCATAGTTTCTGGAACATTTTCTGATTCAGTTATGGCAAAGATTTGAGAATAACACAGTTGCTAATTGGAAGTTCTCTTTCACTTTGATGCCAAACCTTTCCACTATTGTATTTTTATCCTTAAGAAAATACCTAATTATTTTATTTATTTCAGAAGTTTTAAGATAGCTATCACAAAGCCATCCATGACTTCAATTAGATTCTAAGCTTAATTCAATTATTAAAAGAGGGAAAAGTCTCCCACTTCATTTTTGAAAGAATCTTGGCCGGGAATTCAAGTATCAAATACAGAATATGATTTTTGCACTAAAATTCTGACAGCAAGGTTTGAAAAGTAATGTGTTTAGCTACCACAGTGATAGGTTGCATCAGATAATTAGACACACAGCTTTATCACATTAGTTGTTTGTCATCAAAGATAATAAAGGGAAAGTATTCATAGGATCAGGAAGTCTCAAATATTGGATGCAACACCTGCTTCTAACCTTGACTCTTAGTAGAGACTTCCTCTTGGTTTTTGGATGCTACTTCCCTTTGGCTCTGCTGTTTACATTGCATATATATCTGTAAGTGTTTATATGTATGTAAGGCTTTAAATTGCAGCTAACCACTGCAGGTTGAGCTTGTCCTCTTTTATGGTTTCAATATGACCTTGTAGTCCGTCATCCATTTTTCATCCATGAATAATTTCTACAGCCATGTTTCCCATCACCCTTGACTACTGTTAAGAATGTTTTTTTCTTTTCTAAAGTTTCTAGTTTTCTATCAAATCATCTATATCATATGTTATGGCCAATTATTTTTCAATCTCATCCCTGAAGTTTGAGTCAATAATTATGATAAGATTTAGAAAACACTGGTCCAGAAGTCCTTAACATATTTTATTTTCATTTAGTGCTACATTTTAGGAAAAAAAATATTATGACCCTTTAGTTCTGAAGAATGGTTTCTAGTTGATGTTACCATGAAAAAGAAACTACGTATTTTGTGTAAAGCTTGTTCAAATATTTTTGGCTTTTGGCTATTAACTGCTCTGTAGACCATTGGATTACATATTGTTAAACTGGATGGCTCCTTAATAATCAATGTACCCCTGTAATTTCAAAGGTGAAGACATTGACCTCAAAGAGGTTAAATGCCCTTCAGAGCATTAGTTGTCTCCATATCTCTGATCAGAGCTCATTATAAGTTTTTTTATAACAATTTTTGTACCCTTTATTTATTTATTTATTTTTGGTTGCATTGGGTCTCTGTCTTTGTGCGTGGGCTTTCTCTAGTTGTGGTGAGTGGGGGCTACTCTTTGTTGCAGTGCGCAGGCTTCTCACTGTGGTGGCTTCTCTTGTTGCAGAGCACAGGCTCTAGGAACGCAGGCTTCGGTAGCTGTGGCACGTGGGCTCAGTAGTTGTGGCTCACTGGCTCTAAAGCACAGCCTCAGTAGTTGGGGCACACGGGCTTAGTTGCTCCACGGCATACAGGATCTTCCTGGAATAGCGCTTGAACCTGTGTCCCCTGCATTGGCAGGTGGACTCTTAACCACTGTGCCACCAGCAAAGTCCCAATTTTTGTACCTTTATGCAAAAGTCTATCTTCTGTAAAAAATGCATATATCTTAAGATTGACCTTATATTTATCATCTAGTCTGAGACTTATGAAAACAATAGATGGTGATAAAATTCTAAGAATATTATAATAATTTAAAAATATTTATTTAGTGACTTAAATGTTGGTTTCATCATATTGGTGTTCACATAAAAATGCTTATTCAAAAATATTTTTTTAAATAAAATCAAATAATTTCTTAAAAATACCATCTATCTGTGTAAATTAAAGCAATGTTCAAAAATATTACATTGAATATCTGATCATTTACAAGAGCTTAAAGAGAAAATACTTATTTACGAATTTTAATCAGTTTGGTATAGCCATATGTTTTTCTTTTTTTTTAATTAAATTTTTTTTTTTTATTTTTTGGCTGTATCAGGTGTTAGTTGTGGCATGTGGGATCTTTGTTCAAGCATGTGGGATCTTTTGTTGCAGCACGTGGGCTCTCTAGTTGTGGTGGCGGGTTTTCTCTTCTCTAGTTGTGGCGTGCGAGCTCCAGGGCACGTGGGCTTTGTAGTTGTGGTGCACGGGTTCCAGAGCATGTGTGCTTTGTAGTTTGCAGCACACAGGCTCACTAATTGAGGCACATGAGCTCAGTAGTTGTGGCGTGCAGGCTTAGTTGCCCCATGGCTAATCATATATTTTTCAATGTAATATTCTTTTCAACCTAAGCCTTTTAAAGAATTGCTTACAAATATTTCTTAAGGTAGCCTTTTTTGTTAATACATTTTAAAATGTTCACTCTTTCACTCTCTTTTCTGTATATCCTGATAGTTTTACTTGAGGAAATAATCACTCTACAGGTGCTAAGGGACCTGGCAAACTCAGGACAAATCCACTAAACGGATGCTATTCACAGTAGTAGTTTTAAAAATGTTGAAATACATAAATATTTACCACAGATAGTCCATAAATACTCTTATTGTTACTAACATTTTATGAGACAAAATTAATTGTGTAAGTTGTCTCTATTCCAGTCTGTCATTCTTGTCTACAGGTTCACTGAAACTTGGCTGGTAACTAGTGATCAATACTAGCATCACTAATATTGAGCCAAATTGACATCATATGCCTTCTGATAAAATGCTAAACATGGTTCTAATCATGAGGAAATATTAGAGAAAAGCCAAATAGACATTATGTAAAACAAACAAACAAAACAAAACCTGGCCTGTACTCTTCAAAAAATATCAAGGCCAAGAAACACAAAGAAAGGCAGAGAAATTATTCTAGGATAAAGAACAAAGAGAAATGACAACTAAAGGCAATGCATATTGTGGACTAGAAATGAAAAACACTATAAAGGACATTATTGGGACAATTGACAAGATTTGAATATGTACTGTGGATTTTTATCCAGAAAATTTTTAATTTTCTGATTTTGATAATTCTCTTGTGATTATTTAAGACAATGTTCATATTCTTAAGAAATACACATGAAACTTGTAAGGTAAATGTCTCCACTTACTCTAAAATTGTTCAAGAAAATATATGTGTTGATATTTGGATTGATATGGGTAGAGAGCAGATGATGAAGCAAATGAGGCAAAACACAAAACATGCTTAATCTGAGAAAAGAGGCTATGGAAGCTTTTTGTACTATTCTTGCAAATTTTCTATAAATTTGAAAATATATAAAAATTTAAAATTACCAAAATGAAAGTTGTGGCCATTTTTTCCTTACTCCTGTAATATTTCCTGACAGGTTTAGTTCTCTTACCATAATGCCTCCCAAGGGAAAAAAAAGAGGTCATCGTTCTCTTCCCACGTTAGAAGGCTCATATGTCTTTGGAATTTAGTTCATTTAGACTTTTTTTCATCTACAGCTCTGAATAGTTTAAAAGCGTTTGCTGGGTATTTTCTCATTGTTTGAGTAGAAGTGATGGTCTCATGCAATGTCCTTTGCCTTAACTTGAAATGATTAGGTTTCTATACACCATCATCTTAAAATAAGTATTAACTTAGAATAGGTGCTAATGCTTTTCCAACTGATTTGTGTCTTTGGGACTTTAATGTAGAAGTTCAGATATATGGCCAGTCTAATTATTAAAAATGATAACTTTCTATTTGGCTGACTTTTAAAATGTGCTCTTTTTTATCATAGTAGAAAATTTTTACTACTGCTTCACAATGATTTTGAGATCGATGGTCCAGCATTTTATTCCTTACATAGCTATGCACTTCTAATTTATAGTTACTAAATGACTAAGGAAAGATTTATAATAATTTTAATCTAAGAGTAAAATTATAGTCAAATTATAAGTGCTAGGTATATTTTATATAAACTACACAAAAAACTCTGAAGCTCTTCTGTGATGCTCTTTAGATGTTATTTGCTATATTTCGGCTTCCTAGGTAACCAAGTTTTCTTAAATTTCCCAGAGTCACAGCATTCCTATGAATTTCAAACAAAAATATTTTAAAGGACAAAAGCTTTACTTTTCTTTTATAAAATTAGTATACCATAGGAGAATATTTACAAAATACAAATAAACTTTCATTCAGTCATTAATTTATTGAGGAAATACTATGTACCAGGTACTGCTAGGCAAGGTAAATAATATCACTGAACAAAATACATATTTTTCCTGGGCTTACATGCTACCAGAGTGGAAAAAAAAAACGATAAATGACAAAAAGTAAATCATATGGTAAAATAAAATGTACTAAGTGTAAGTAAGGGAAAATAAGAGCAGATTAAAGGAGATCAGAAATATTGACTGTGTATGCAATTTAAAATAGACTTGTTTGGGAAGGCCTACCTGAGAAGGTGACATTTCAGAAAGAATTGAATATAAATATTTGCAGGGGGAAAAAAGTCATCTCTAAAAGATAATTCCTATTAAATTTTTTTAGTACGCACTTTTAGTCCTTTTTCTACAGATATTTGTATGTTTATGTCTTTTGTAACTTGTTTTTTGTTACTTAGCCACATGTTTTAAACAGATTTGAACCTGTTAAATAATTTTCTGTAACAGGGATTCTCCAAAAGAGTTCCAGGGTTCCCCTAAGTTCCACAGAAGTACTTCATGGAATACTATTTATGGTAGAGAAAAACTAAGTAGCATTCTTGGGTGCCTTGCTCCACAATTAGAGAATTGAGCACTACATACATTATTATTTGGGGGAAAAAATACAAGTGCCAAAGAAGTTCAGAAAAATTTCTCTTCTCCATATTTTAAAGCTAGTTTGTTGTGTAATTTTATGACTTTCTGAATCAGTCCAGTATGGTCGTGGTTTTAGATTGTCTGCAATTTTCCTTCACTATATATGTGATGTCCTCAATGGACATCTCTGCAGTTCAATTGTCATATAATATATATCCACATTATTTCACTACAATGTATTACTATAACTGGAACCATGTATGTAAATAACACATAAAAATCTAACATGATTTATTTATTAAATTACCCTACAGCATCACTACTATTTATATTTCCACAGTCATTGCTTAAGTGTAGCCATTTACCTGAATGCTTCTTTATACAGTATTTTATTTTTATTTGGGAGGAAATGGTATCTTACTGATATTTTCTGTACTTTTTAAATTTTTTGGCTATTTTTTCAAGAGTGTTGATAGCCCCATTGTGTAATTGGATGCCAAAAAAGAACCCCAAAAAACAAAAACAACAACAAAAAGAACTGTTGGATGTTTTGAAAAGTATTTTTGCATTCCAATTCCAGAGATATGTAGAAGATACTCTTGCATGTTAGCTAATTACTGGAACCCTGGACTTAAACTTGCTTGCTGTGGTTTACCTGCTCCTTCTTCTAGTGCATCCTCGTCAACAAGTTAAGGTTATCTGTCAGAGAGATATGTGAGTGTCCTAGGTTCTAGGGTGGATGCTGAGGTTTGCCTTTGTGAATATTCCAGTAGATCATTTGTAAAATAAAGATAAATCTTTTCCTATAAGAACTTCAATGCTTATGCATGTGCTGTGTAGGCAAGAGTAAGAAGTAGGAGGAAAAAAAATGTGTAGCAAAAATATAATATACTACACTTGGAAAATGCTTGTTTTGCCTTATAAACAAAGATAAATCTATGAAAAAAATCATTTGGCTGATTTGGTTGGCTGGGGAATTCATTTGTTCCCAGAGAAGTTACATTAGGATTCCATCCAGTTTCTCATAATGTATCCAGATGCAAGAAATTTAATTTATGTTTTAAATATAGTAAATGTTCTAGATTAAGGACCGTGTGCCTGCCTGATTTTACACTCAGCTGTTTTATTTTTTTGCCTGAGATACAAAACAAAATGCCTTGAGCTATATAAAACTAAGTTATTTGCTTCCTAATTTTTTTTATTTGCTGATTTGTATGAAATTTGGAGAGACCTTACCAGGCTGAGTGCCTATATACCTGAGGGAATTTTTTTTTTTAATCAATTTTTATGGAATTGAAACTTAACATACTGCCATTTGCATCTAACTTTGCTTTGCAAAATGTCTTGGAAAAGTGCTTGTTCTTTAATTTGCTGATAGTTTTGAATGTTAATAATGATAAGTTTAATATAGGAAAAAAATCAAGATATTTGACAAATTTTTGAGAAAACTTAAATGATATTGTTTTCTGTTATCTTACACAATGATTAGTCTTTTTAAATAAAGCAAATCGAATACGGATGTTTCTCATAAAGTAAACTTTTTGTGTCATAGCTGTTTCCCACCATCCTCTTTTTCTTGATTCAACTTGTTCCTTTAATGTATTTATAGAAACATAGGTTTCAAGGCCTTAGGTTTCAATGATAACTTGACTGCCCTTTTGCCAGGTAGATGGAATGAAATTAGACAAGAGTGTAATTTTTCAATGTTCCCTAATTCATTAGGGTAAGATATAAAATCTCTTTATTGACATTTAGGAAATACATAGTGCTTCCTTTAGGCCTTTCAAAGCTCCTCAAACTAATGAGAAACAAATGGAGACGAAGAAATACAAATAACTACAAAGAGGACTGTTACACCAAGGTGGGGGGCGGGGTCTCTTCACTGCAAGTTGAAGAGGAAAATAGGAGACAATCATTAAAATAACTCCAGAAAATTAAAAGAAAATACATTGATCAAAATGACAAACAGAGCTGGTTAAAATAACCAGATAATGACAATGTGAAGTCCTAGTGAAACAAAAAATAGTGTTTTGATTTTTCTATGTTCTCGATTTTAGTAACAGACTGAAAATAGTAATTAGATTGAAGCTTTCATAGGTGATAATGTAAAGATAAATTCACATTTAGACTCAGTTGTATATGAGATTAAACAAACCTATTATTTCATGTATTGGAGCTGATAGTATCTCCAGTCATCTCTACCGAGAAAAGCAAATCTTAGGTATTAATGTATCACTTTATGGTTGTTTCCTTTCATTACATTTATTAGATGGAGTACACAGTGCAGTTGCTGACTCCTTAGCTTGTAGGTAATGCTCTTATTTCTTCTTTTGCAGAAATTCATGTGAGAATATTCTGGCTAGGATGACTCAAGAGGGCAGGGCTACTCTAGGGATGAAAAACCATTCCATCTGAATGACGGCTCTACGTATCAGATCTCTTAGACAAACTACCACAGCCAATTTTAACTTCTTAAATATTCCACATTCCTCTATTTTTCAGAATTATGTATTCTGCCTAGTAGAAAGAGGTTGGAAAGCTTAGCTAACTATCTACTATTTTAAATATTTACTCTGCCTGTTTACTCTTGATTAATATGTATAGGTTTCATGTTAGGGTGAGAGTTAAGATTACAGCAGAACAAAACATTTATGAACTCAATAAATCATATGCATCTCTCCTTTCTCGTTATAAATGTTTTAGACTTGTAAAACTGAAAAAGATCTTCCCCATACTTTCCTTGTTACTGGTTTTACTTTTTACAAATTTTTATCTGTTAAGAAAAATCCCCAAAATTATAGGAAGGTAAAGAAAATAAGCATTTATCGTATTGAAATAAAATGCATGAAATCTTCTGAAATCAAGTCAGTAAGTAAACTTAGAGGAGGATAGTTTAGATACTAACTACTATTCTCCTTTCATTCTCTTTCTGTGAGTAGCAACCTATGTTCTTTTCATGTCAATGACAGGGATGTAAGAAATTATAAGCACCTGAGGCATTTTTATATGATTAGGCTTGCAGTTGGCATACTGGCAGTTCCATCCACATGCCATTGGCCAAAGAAACCACATGGTATCATAGGTTGAATTGTGTCCCCCACAAAAGATGTCAATGCTGTAACTCCAGTACCTATAAATATGACCTTAATTGGAAATAGAGTGTGTTGCATATGATCAAGCTGAGATGAGGTCATTAAGATGAGCCCTAATCCAACACAAAGCACTTAATTCTTATATACATCAAGAAACCCTGAAGCTACCAGAAGCTAGGAGGGAGGCATGGAACTAATTCTCCCTCACAGCCCTCAGAAGGAATCAACCCTCCCAACTCCTTGATTTCAGAATCCTAGACTTGAGAATCATGAGATAATCATGTTTCTTTTGGATATAGTAGAACATTTTTGTGTACACTTTCACATACAAGCAAGTTATTGCAATTTTCCTGCCTTTCACTTTCATTCATAGTTTTGTATTCTGAATGAGAAACCTCCAGTAAACTTCTTTACTCCTAAGAAAGACCAGCATTATAACCTCTGACTTCTTATATGTTTTTATTCAGTTTCATAAATGACAATGTTTAAAATATGGTAAACCATTTTTCTAAAGAATAGAGACCATTTTCTTCAACTATACTTAGCTTTAGATGAGGTGGAAAAAAAAAAAAAAAAAAAAAGGAGACTGAATCCCCCAGTCAAACAAGAGCTTTTCCAATTTAGTTTTTAAAAATGGAGCTAGTGTTATTCAGAAAGTTGCAAAAACAATTCTGAATATAGTTCTCTAAATAAATAGCATGTACACTGGGCAAATGGAACCAGTGAGTTCAATAAAAGCAGAAAATCTATTAAAAACCTGCTACAAACCACAGCTTATTATAGGTGTTACAGAAATTTCTTTAGAAAATTTCCTTCCAGTTACTTTTTCCATTTAGTTATTCTGTCAATATTTATCGCATACTCATTGGATATAAACTGCATAATACCTAGTGTGGAAACTTAAAGAAAATGCACATTTCATACTCTATGCACGTGGGAAGTTATACTCTTGAGTATACATATAATAACTTCCTATAACTAATTATTTTTCTTGTATTTTCCATGTATAATAAAAGTATTTAAACAAATCAGCAGTAAAGTTTTTATCACAAACTACAAAGAGCAAACCTGATAGTTAGAGAACATTATAAACACTTTCTTTATTCAGGCATAGGTAGATTTACTATGAAAATATAAACCTTAAATGTCAGGACCCCTCATTTACATGAACCCTTCTGAAGGCTCCAGGAGGACCCTGTCAATGTGATTACATGATTAAATATGTTTATAAGATTTCAAAGTTTAAAAAAAAGACAAAAAAATTAGCCAAAATCATGAAAAACTATTCTCCCTTTGCACTTTGAATTTCTTGCTATCACTGTATGCCTCTTAAGGCATAGCACTGGAGTGGTCATGCACATCTTTAGAATATTGCTAAAAGAATATTCATTTGGGACATGTTTCTTTTGTGTTTAGTAAACATTTTTGTGTGTACACTTCCACATACAGCTAAGTTATTGCTATTTTCTTGCCATTCGCTTCCATTCATAATTTTGTATTCTAAATAATTTATTGTATAAGTTTCAATATCAAGAGTTTAGAGTTTCCAACATTCTTTCCTAATTTTCTTACAAAAAACATAGTTTCTCTGACAAACAATTGTTGTTAATCAAGAGGGCAGAGAAGCCTGTTATTTCCTCTCTTCCTCTTACTGAAATTGATGATATAATCCTTTGACTTGCTGGAGAAAGTTTGTCCATTTTCCTGTCACATTGCTGGGACAATTATAGTAGCCAACTGAAAGCTGGGTATGGGACAAAATTGATTAACCTGTTTCCCTTCCAGTTAGACAATCCATATGATAATTATTTTAACATATGCCATTATAAGCATGATATCTGTGAGTGGAAGGAAACTTTAGTCCATACCTTAGGGGTACTCAGCATTTGAAAAAAACTTTGGAATCCACAATGCAAACATTTGTTATAGAAATATTTGAAATATTGTTCTTGAAATGTGTACCAGAGATTTTGTAGGGCAGAGTGTTTGTTTTTGTTTTTAGGTAGTATACAGATGTTAGAAATGCTTTTCTTTAGCAAAATAAGTGGCACTTAAGAGCTATGTATACTCAGAGTGTACAAGTGCCACCACCTTTGCATCATCTGATGGCCAGGAGCAGCAGAGCAGGACTTAAATTGTTTGATTCTGTGCATTCCTACTTGGCCCCCTCCAGTTTCATTTTGTGGAGAACTGTTTTGTGACCCATATTGGCAGATCCTGCCCTCAGAAGGTCACAGCACCGATCTCGAGGTACACCTCCCTGAGTGTCTGTGGAAAGAGACTGGGTAAATCCCTGAGATTACAAAAATTAGTTTGTGAATAGGTACATGTGGCTAATAAATGTGTATATGTTTGTTACTTTGTAAAGTACCACCCAGTAGTGAAGTTGTTGCAAGGAAATACAAATCCTGCATTCACCTTTAGCTCTCTGAGGCTTCTGAGGTTACTTAAAAAAAAAAAAAAATTCCTTGGTTCAGTTTACACATGACCCACTCAACAACTGCTTGAGAGACAGTCAAGATGTGTGTGTGTGTGTGTGAGAGAGAGAGAGAGAGACAGAGACTGACAGAGAGGTAAACTTAATTTGTTTGAAATTTTACAAAGGGGTGGAGGCAAAGGATGGAATTATATTATTTCAATCCTGCCTTCTCAATTGCAATTTCTATTCTCAACAACCCTAGTAAGTCAAAGCAGCGGTTTCTCCTTTATATTTTTTCTGTGTGATGGGGATACTTTCATATTCATTTTGTATCCCTAGGGCCTAAAACAATGCCTGGCACATAATAAGCACTCAATAAATGTCTGGCACATTAAAAAATGAATGAATAAGTCATATTTTCCAGTTTTCCAAAAATTACAATAGCATATCTTATTTCTCCAATTACCTCTCATCTAAGTAATTCTCTATTTTAACAAAAACAATAAGTAATATGATTGTTGCATTATTTTAATATTTGTAGACAACTGTGCCCAACCTCTGTGCCTCATTCTTTTCATCTTTAATAATAATAGTACGTAGCTCACAGGTGTGTTGTGCACAGATTAAATGCGTGTGAATCACCTTGAGCTGTGCCTGCCACATACTGAGCACTCAAATCGCAGTGATTATTATAATCCCATTTTGTCAATATGGAGTAGTATTGTTCAAATTTAATGGTGAGAGTACAGTTATTAAAGCTGATTTGTTTTATGTTGCTTTCAATCTTTTAATCTCTTTAAATGCACTGCCAAATTTTCTGGCATGTAAAACTGCCACAAACACAAAAATATTTAAGCCTCATTTAGAAGATCAGAATAACATAATAAATATTATTGATTTAATAATCATACACTCAAATTTGTAGTCTGTAAGCTGAGGATATTCTTTATTCCTCAGTGCCTGTGGAACATTTACAAAATTGCATTATTTTGCAGGCTACAAAGAAATGCTCAACAGATTTTCCAAGTAGAAATTGCAGAGGTCATACTCTATGACCGTCAAAATATAAAACTAGAATTTAATAACATTTTAAAATTTAAAAACTTAGAAAATAAAGAACATTTCCCTAAATCTTGGGTTAAAAGGGAAATTAAAAGTGTGATTATAGTCTATTTAGAAAATAATTACAGCACAAATATTATATTTTATGGTGTTTAGCTGATACTGTACTTGGCAGAAAATGTGTGCCTTAAGTGTTCCCACGGTTTTGGAAGTAAAAGAAAAATAATAAGCTGAATAGTTAGCTCAAGAAATTAGACACATAGTGCCAAAGAAAACAAAAAAAGCAAAAAGTAGAAATTAACACTCTGAATAGCAGAAACTAATCAATTAGGGAAGAGGGAAGCTGAAATACTTACTGGTTAAGATTTTTAAGATTTTCTTTGAAGAGACTAATAACATCTACATATAGCTAGTAAGTGTAATCAAGACAAAAAAGAAAATTTTAAAGAGATAATATTGAAATAAGGTTTTTTAAGAGAAAAACAATTGAAAAGGAGGAGATAAACAGATATTTGAAAGATTGTTAAAATGTAATACTCTTTAGGCCTCTATGCTAATATATTTAAAAATCTAGAAAAAAATAAATGATGTCTGTATGAAATATAAATGAACCAAACTAGCTTGTGAATTAGAACACCTGAAGACTTGAATACAGATCTTGAAAATTACATCAAAGAACTACTTCCTTGAAGAATGCCAGTTTTCTTTCAAAAGTTAAAGAACTGACTGACTTATATTTTAAATGTTGAAAAGCATAGAAAAATATGGATTTTTAAAAATTTGTTTTAAGCCAGCAAAATGTAACAAAATTAGCACAGAATAGTAGAAAGTAAAAATCATGGCTAATCTCACTTAAAAATAAACATGCAATAATCATTTCACTATGTATGTATATCAAACCATCATGTTGTATACCTTAAATATATATATATATAATTTTTATTAAAATAAAATAAAATTTTTTAAAGAGATATTTCAAAATTTGACTGAGATACATAGAATACACTTGATTCACTGAGGAGGCATATTGTGTTATCTGATGATACAAACTATGTAAATTATCTCCCAGCTATGCAATAAATAGATTTCAATTTCAATTATAATCCGATTTTGATAAGTTGAGGGGATGTATATTAACATTACAAATTCCTATAAGAAAGTAAATGTTCTAACATAGTGATAAGAATTTCGGGGAGAAAAAAGGTTGTACTGGCTATAAACATTCAATGAATAAAGCAGAGTGAAAATATCAGTTTAATAGATTTATGAGCAGAAAAGTTTGATGAGCTACATGAGGGAGAGCTTATATCCATTTTGTTCAAATTTGTATATTTAGGAGTGTCAGTGCTAAATAAAAAGGTGCTGAATGAATGAATGAGCGAAGTTGGGATTTGAGATGACTGTATCTCTGGCTGGCACCTTGATTGCAGCTGTATGAGAGACTCAGAGCCAGAGAATCAAGCTAAGCTGTGCCTCAATTCCTCACCCACAGAAAATGTGAGATGATAAATGTTTGCTGCTTTAAGTTGCTAAGTTTCGGTGTAAATGATACTCATGAAAATATGCAAGCATGTTGCAGATGAAAATATATGTGTACATTTGTCTTAACTTTCCCTATGGGAGGATTTTCTAAATATAATTTAGGATTTTCTAAATATAATGTTAGAAAAAGAAAATACAGAGACTGAACTATATTTGGACTACTTCCAAAATGAAGTTTGTAAAAAAAAAAAAAAAAAGCAAATATATAGCAACAATTTGGGAAATAATTTATGATATGTATAAAAGGAAGAGAGTCGGTATTCTTATTTTATAAGGAGCTTTTCAATTAATAATAGATAATGAAATCCCACAATTAAAAAATGGGCCAGAGACATGAAAAAGTACTCTACAAAAGAAGAAAAATGAAAAGCCAATTAAAGTATGGATTAAACCTCACTAGTAATTAAGTATCTGTACATTTTAAAAATCAGCAGAGACAACAGAAAAACACCTATCACCTCTTTTCTTGTTGCTGAAAGACTTTTCTTGTGCTGGCACTGAAATTCCCCTTCATTTACAGTAAGTCCCCTACATACAAATGAGTTCCATTCTGAGAGCATGTTCATAAGTCCAATTTGTTCGTAAGTCTAACAAAGTTAGCCTGGGTACCCAATAGATTTATGATACTTTTCATATAAATAATACATAAAAAACAAACAAAAAAATAAAACATTTTTAATCTTACAGTACAGTACCTTGAAAAGTACAGTAGTACAGTACAACAGCTGGCATACAGGGGCTGGCATCGAGTGAACAGGCAAGGAGAGTTACTGACTGGAGGGGGGAGAGGAGGTGGGAGATGGTAGAGCTGAGGGCTTGTGAGCAATAGGAGATGGAGAGCAAGCTGCAATTTCACTCACGCCTGACGATGATGGCACAGGTTCTGGTTCCTTGCTGGGTTCAAGTCTATTGGGCTGGCCAAAAAGTTCATTCGGGTTTTTCCATAAGATGTTACAAAAACCCGAACGAACTTTTTGGCCAGGCCCAATATCTACCGTCTTGAAAAAACAATCCAGTGATGTATGGGTAGTAGCTATTTTTTTTCTCGTCATAGATGACATGGTAGCACTGGATTGCATTCTGAACAGCTGCTGCAACCTTCGTGTACCATTCTACGTTCGGGTCCTGTGCCTCAAAAACTAACATTGCCTCCTCAAATAAAGAAAATCCCCTTGCCATTTCCTGCGTCGTGAATCTCTTCGCTTCTTCAGTTACTTCTTCTTCTTGTCTCTCTTCATCCTTTTTCTGGGCCTCCAGTTCCATCAGGTCTTCATAAGTAAGCTCCTCATGTTGCACAGCAAGGAGTTCAATGAAGTCGTTCTCTCGCAGATCTAGCTTGAAATAAAGACACTGTACTACTATACTATATACAGTACTGTACAGTAAAGTACACAGAAGCACGACCACTTGTAGAGGATGCACACACATGACAGTGTACGCCAGACATGTGAACTAACTTACATGATTGGACATGCAAAAGCACATTTGCATCTTTGAAGGTTTGCAACTTGGAGGTTCGTATGTAAGGGACTTACTGTACACAGAATTTCATCAGGGTTATGGAAACTTTTATTAAGTTTGTTTTCTTTTATCTTGAGTTTATGGTGGGTCATACTCTTTGTGTGTGCCTTTGCATGGGTACTCCTAGTATTCACCTCTGTTTTATTTCTCATAGTTTTTATTTTAACTGTTCAATCAAAACATTATCTTTTAACTTGTTTTTAAGCTTGATAATAATAATAATAATACACTAAGGTGCTATCACATACACATCATATTGGCATATATATAAATATTCGAAGCAAGACAAAGTCTCATGCTCTGCTGGTGGTATGGAGATAGATACAGCTGTTTTTTAGAACAATGTAATATCTGAAAACTTTTACGTATGTGGCAAGATGGCATTTACAGGAATGTATGTTGCAACACTCTTAAATATCAAAAACAATTGTATGAAATGATGTCTACCTACAAGAGAATGAAAAAATAAATTATAATATTTTCATAGACTTTTATACAGCAGATAAAATAAATGAGAGAGAACTATAAAGAACACCATAGATAAATATTCAAGATATATTTTTAAGTAAAAAAGAACCCTGCAAGTTGCCAAAGGGTACACAGAGTATAATATAGTTTATATAAAACTTTAAAACATGCATAATAGTATCGTGTGTTATGGATGCATAAATAAATATATAATAATTTAAAAGAGTATTAAGCTAGTTTTTATTCAGTTGAGAATGGAGGGAAATGGGATAAGGAAAGACTATATTGTTGGATGTTCATAATTATACTGTTCTATTTCCTTAACATAAAAAAAATCTGATGAAATATATATTTTCCTTTTAGTTAAAGTGAGTGATGAGTATATCTACAAGGTTTACTTTCATCATTCTATGTTCTTGTTTTTTGCATTTTTTATAATATGATATTTTGAAGAAAAAATGTCTCTTTTGTGTTGGGAATAGATTCTGAAGCAGTAAACAAGAGGCTAACATAATGAGTGGTCCAGATGTGAGGTGATAATGACTTGGATTCTAATAGTAGTCACCAGGTGACAAATGATTTGATTGAGGACATTCTTTAACTTTATAGTTGACAAATTTTTCTGATAAGAAATGCTGAGGAATAAAAAATATGACCTATGTTTCTGGCTTGGGCAACACAGTTGATGGGGAAATGTTGAGGAAGAATCATATTTTGGGTAGGAGTTAAACTGAGAGTTAACATTTTGGATATTTAAATTTAAGTATCTGTTAAGTCTCCAAGAATATATTTCCAGAATGCAACTGGGTATATAAGTTAGAGGTTAAGAGAATGGTCAGGTCTGGAAATATAAATTGGGAAGTTAGCATATAGTGATATTTAAAGTTATGAGACTCAAATATATCACTTAAGGAGAGAATGAAAATGGAGGAAAGGGGAGACTTAAGAACTGTTTCCTGGGGCTCTTCATAATTACAGTACCTGAAAGAGGTCTGAAAAGAATAGGAGGCAGCTTAGTATATAAGAAAGCATGACCATTGCATCAAGAAAAATGTTAGGAGAGTGTGAAGTCTAAAAATTAAATTTCATGAAGTGAAACAAATGATACAAATGCTGTAGATAGTTGATTAATATGAGACCTGTGGATTGAATTAAAGTGATAAAAAATTAGGCAAAACAGATGAGAATTATTTTTAAGTTGGGAATTCTTACAGCATATTTATATTGTAATGGGAATTAGTAGAGAAGAATGTATTGATGATGGAGATAAAGAATAGCATATATGTCAGAGCAAAAGCCTTGTATGAAGGAAATGTAAATGGATCAAGTACACAGTGGAGGAGCCATCCATGGCATAGTCTCATCCAGTGTAACGGGAGGAAGGAAGAACATGTAGTAGGTACATATGCGAATAGTAATTAGATTTGAACACAGAAAAATGATTCCATTCTCACCTGATTGATTTTATGTTCTTGATGAAATAGGAAGAAAGATTACCACCTGAGAGTGGGAAAGGAGAAGGGGGTAATAATAAAGGTCTGAGAAGAGAAGGACTGAGATAGTGATCTCAGAGAGGGAAATAGTGAATTTGGGAGGGAAATTTACATCTGGGTCGTACTCACTCAGTAAATAATGGTGGGGTAAATGGATTCCAGGAAAGCAAAGGAAACAGTTCAGAGAAGAGTTTGAGAACAGAGAGTGGAGGGTGAGGGCAAATGGAGGTGGTAGAGTGAAATAGTCTAGATATTCAGAGGTACATACATGGGATTAAAAGTCTGAGTGAAGTGGGTAACTTGAAAGGCTTGGAATTCTGCTCAACGCTGAGGAAATGAGCATGTAAATCATGAACATGTAAATAGCATGTAAATAAGTACTAACGGTCACTTAGTGGAAGGTGGGTGTTAGTTTGAATTATGAATTGCTTATTGTGAGTGGGCTCTTTGGCAGGAAGTTCCATAGAGTGATGGGCATGTGGGAGAAGAATAGCAGCTTTACCCAGTCGATATGGAATTTTAGGGCCTCTCTTAAATCCTGTTGTGGGATTAGGGTTCCATATTCAAACTGATACCGATACAGTTCTTGATCTCTCAGTGAGTATAGTCTAAATCATAGTTCAGAACGCAGTGTTTATTTAACTTAGAAATAAACATTTAAAAAAATAGTAACTCTGACAAATACAATTTAGTATGCATTAATTTGCTCTAGGATAGGGGAGGGTGATTTTCACATCTGGTGGGCCCCTTCGTCCTTAGCCCATTTTTTTCTTAATGGTCCACTGCAAACAGGGATTTTCTGTTGGAGACTTATCATCCCTTAAGGCAATTCACTTGTATATGATTTAAAATGGAAATTAAGATAGAAAAAAATACAACTTCTTTTCTAATACCTAACAATAGTTAAATAGTTAACAATAGTTAATAGTATCAAATCTCTCCAACTAGAAATTTATACAAGTGTATTATTCTAGCTCCTAGTAGAAATGTTTCCAGAAATATGATCACATACTGCACTTTACTATAATCAAGGACACGTAAGAAATGGACAGCAAAATAATTTCTGCTTGTTTATCACAGCTTCAGTCTAGAAACAGACCACTCTACTTTTCAGTGCCTCCTTATATTCTTACAAGATATAGAAATACAATATTTCGATTCTACTTTATATTTCTAGGTGCATCTTGGCATTCAGTACTCATCTCTATTCTCTCTTTACTGACCAATCAAGTCAGTTTTCCGTGGTTAGCTTGGGTACTAGGAAACTCAAGCTAATTTGAATGTCCCAATGCAAGTCTCTCACGAGGTACCCTAGTCTTTGTTTATGAGTGTAACCATGGTTTAACCAGCCTCAGTCCTTGCTCTTATTCTTTTTTTTTTAATAGGCGTATAGTTGTTTTACAATGTTGTGTTAGTTTCTGCTGTACAGCAAAGTGAATCAGTTATACGTATACATGTACCCCCTCTTTTTTAGATTTCCTTCCCAGTTAGGTTACCACAGATCACTGAGTAGAGTTCTCTGTGCTATACACTAGGTTCTCATTAGTTATCTATTTTATATACATAGGAGTGTATATATGTCAAGCCCTTGCTCTTGTTCTTTTGGCCTTATTTCAGTGGGTCACTTGTACTGATACTATTTGTTATAAGCTTCCTCTGGTCCTTTTGGATTTAGTCATGAGAAAATATTAGGTATTTATTTTTATTTTCACAGTTTAGAGCTCATCTGTCCTACTATAATGGCTCTACTTCATCTTTTGCTTTGTCTAGAAAATACCAACCTTAAAGATATCCACTTATATAAGTCTGGCTCAGGCTCACTTCCCCAAACTTAAGTCTCCCAACTTGAGCTCTCGCTCATTAAAATCTAAATTCACTTCCCCTTTGTTAGGTCCTTGAATTCACCAAGCCTTTCTTGGGCCTTTACACATGTTCATTCCTTTGTTTCCAACATTATCCCCACTTCCTCCTCCTCCTCCTCTACTCTTTAATTACTACTCCTCCTTCAGGTGTCTCTTTAGAGGTCACTTCTTTCTTGACCTGGTGGCCAGTTGCTTCTCCGTACTTTTATTCTCCTACTAGGTCTGATTAAGTGATCCTTTCTATGCTCCCAAAGTCCTCCCCTATCACCATCCTGGTGAAGCTGTACTTTAATTGTTTGTTTATATAACTCTACTCCTCGTTATACCATCAGCTCCATGAGAATAAAGACTTTATACATTTTGCTCATTGCCACATCCTCCTGAACTATATATGCTCAATTAAGATCTCTTAAATCAATATATGTGTACTTCTTCTGACCCAAAATATTAGAAATATTTTAATTCAGAATCTTAAAACATTACTTTTATATTTTTATTTGAATCTGAATCTCAAATAGTGATCACAAATAGCATCCAAAATAGCATGGATAGTTATGAAATTACTTATTGAACATTTTCTTTTTCTGTGTTATGCAGATAATTTCCTAACTTTCTGCTATGTTTCAACTGCATGAATTTGAAGGCCAGCAATATATGGGAAGTGTTACTGGTCAGATTGCTATGCTGGATTTATTCAGTTTTGTTTTATTTAACTGTAGTGTAAAGAGTTTCAATTAACACACTGGCAGCAATAAAATCCTTTGTCAATACATTATAGTAATATTCTAAGCATGAATGCACTTTAGTAGGGATGCAAATCATTAGTAATGAAGTGGTCCTTTGACAGATTAAAAAAAAAAAAAACTAAGCAGAATGAGCTAACATGCATTTTGCTTATCAGGTAGAGACTGGAAACCAGTTGCACCATGAAGCAAGCTACAGATTACAAAAGTTAGTAGTTGCCCCAAACTTTCCTGAATATAAAAGTTTGAAATTATGTGATGAAATTATTATTCTTTCCTAGTTTATGAGTTAAAACATCAATGCTTTCACTTTTAAGAAGTGACAAATTAACAACATTATAGAAATTTAAGATATATATTTCTAGTTTGATGCTATTGGTTATTAGAGGAGATGAAAAAGCTGAAAACTCAATTGATAAAATGATTTACCAAAGGTGCCATAGCTCATAAATGACACAAATGCACCTAGTAGCCAAATGTTCCGATTTATAGTGATTTATATCTAAATAGAAGTCCCTATCTGGGTTATTGGCTCCAGAAATGTATGTTTCAGATAAGCAAGTGGAAGTTTACAAAATTATCCTCCTCCCTCTTGCCTGCATCATCCCTTCCTGCAGAAAACCTGTACCCAGACTTCCGTTCCTGATATATGCATCAGTTGACGCCATCTAGGCATCAATAACAGACTATGCTATGCTGCACTGAAACAGAATTGATAATCTAATAAAATCTTCATAACATGAGGACTGTTCTCTTGCAG
Organism: Balaenoptera acutorostrata; assembly: GCF_949987535.1. Taxonomy (NCBI): domain Eukaryota; kingdom Metazoa; phylum Chordata; class Mammalia; order Artiodactyla; family Balaenopteridae; genus Balaenoptera; species Balaenoptera acutorostrata. Next base: position 64,992,387 of record NC_080070.1, read on the forward strand.
AAAGATAAGAATTATTGCATGTTAATCTCATTGTAGAATATAAGACACTTGTAATTAAAATTTTCTGAGTCAATATAAACCTTGGATTACATATTTCCAAGGAGACAGTGTTGTTTGTTTCACTGTTACATACGTGGAGGGATTTAAACAGATGCAGAGTAAAGTACAGAGTAGTAGAGGTTCTGATATAGCAGCTAACATGACCAGAAAATTAGCACAGTATTATTTCAATTTAAAACATGATATTGGAGTACTTTAAGGATTTTCTTTTTAATTAATTAATTTATTTATTTTTGTCTGTATTGGGTCTTCGGTTCGTGCGAGGGCTTTCTCCAGTTGCGGCAAGCGGGGGCCACTCTTCATCGCGGTGCGGGGACCGCTCTTCATCGCGGTGCGCGGGCCTTTCTCCATCGCGGCCCCTCCCGTTGCGGGGCACAGGCTCCAGACGCGCAGGCTCAGCAATTGTGGCTCACGGGCCCAGCTGCTCCGTGGCACGTGGGATCCTCCCAGACCAGGGCTCGAACCCGCGTCCCCTGCACTAGCAGGCAGACTCTCAACCACTGCGCCACCAGGGAAGCCCTGGAGTACTTTAAAATATTCTGTTAAGTTGAGCATCATGAGATGCTACAAGCTTATTTAAAAAGTTAATTTGCTTAGCAATTCTTATAATTTAAAAATAACAGTAAGCTTTAATAGAGCCTGTATGCAAATCATTATAAAATCTGGATTATTTTGAATTAATGAAATTTAAAGTCCTTGTCTTTTATTGTTATATTTACTTAGCTTAATCCTTTCTAATTTTCCACTCACTCACCTAAGAAGCGAATTTATATTATAATTTTTCCAACCTTGTAAACATCAGATTTGTGTTAGAGATTTCCTCTCTAAACTCTAGAGGGTTGAAATATAAGTGAAGACTCGCTCATTTCTGACTCCATTAGCTATTCTCATTAACAGTGAGTTGCACAAAGGAAGCAGGGACTTAACTACAGGGTGGATACAGGGTTGATGTGGGGATGGATAGTTTGATTTTGCTGTATCTATCTCTTAGTCCTCCACAAGTCTTTTTTTGCATTAATTAAAGTCACTTTAATTAATTTTATTTTGAGATTTGAGAATGTCTGTCTAACCGAAGGCAATTTTTGATATAGTTCCTTGAATCATAAAAAAGACAGTCTATACTGTAACACTGTAAAGGTCCAAATCACAGTTTAGCAATCAGCTGGCAGGGAGATTTCCACTCAGTCATCACATCACCTTACATTTCTATGGATGTGAAATTGGTATAATGATGCTATTAGAATTTTTAAGTATTAAATGAGATAATTCAGGTAAAGCAGTTAATACAATGACTGGCACACAGTAAGCACTGAACAAACCTAGCTATTAATAATTTTTTCCACTGTTACTTAATTTTTGAGAATCACTGGCTGAGATAATATTGCTTTTTGAAAATTAATTAGGGTACAAAAAATGTATCAAATGAAAAAAGCCTGCTTTGAGTGAAGATGATATTTTTAATCCACTCCCATCCCCCTGAGCCTCATTTAATACAAAAAAATCAGAATAAAACAAAAAGAATCAAACTCTACATTCAAAGAGAAAGAAATGATCAAAATCTAATCTCCTGGTCATGAAGAATATCTACCCAACAGGAAAATAGGGATAAAACATGAAGCTTTTACAGAGTTCCTCAAAAGCAGGAAGGATATATAGACTCAGCTAAAAGAAATGTTCAGCCTTGAAATGCTCTAATAAAGACATTTGATTAGAGTGATAAGATCTGGGTTGGGCAAGTCATTCCCTGATTGGGAAGTGCCCCGGGTGCTCCTCATTCAACCTCGCAGAACAGCAAGGGAGGTGGAGCTAAGAGATGAGGAACAGCACTCACCAGCGATGCCTTTAGTTCCCACCATAAAGGCTGCAAACTGAAGGAGATGTGGAAGAATGAAACGGGCAGAGGAAGGAGGGAGCACAGCACCAAGATCCTAAGATTAAAAAGGTTTTACTGTCCATCTATGATGGCTTCTTGCTGAGGGAGTTTGTGAGACTAACAGCTGAATGGGACAGTAAAACCATTCATCCTGCCTTCTCAGCACAATGTGGCAACAACACTGCAACAAATAGCTGGCTCACTCTCAACTGTAGGTTATAACTAGAAAGGAGGAGGCTTGGGACTTGGGCATACATATGCATAGGTAAGGGGAAAAACACAGTAAGCAAAAAGCAAATGAATATCTGATGTAAAGTGGCAAAGCACAGAGAGAAAATCTTAATACTAACAAGTAAATAAACAGTACATGTTTCCAATGACAAGGACATTTTGTATGTCAGCATATAATTTCACCCTCATCCTTAAATGATAGTTTAGCTGTATATAAAATTATACACTGAAAATATTTGAAGTAGATTTTTAGTTTACTAATTGCTTCCCTGGACTAGTGGATGTTGTGTTTTCTAGCTCATTGAACAAGCTAGGTAGCCCTTCTTGGATGCCAATTTTAGGCAGAAAGCGAAGTTCCAGCTTGTGACTTGCAAAGGCCAGACGTATCACCTACCCCACATGGACATTTCAGTGCTAGCATCCAGTTTTTTGTTTGTTTATTGAAGGATAGTTGATTTACAATGCTGTGCCAATCTCTGCTGTACCAATCTACAGCAGAGTGACTCAGTTATACACTTACAGACATTCTTTTTTTAAATATTCTTTTCCATTATGGTTTATCCCAGGAGATTGGATATAGTTCCCTGTGCTATACAGCAGGACCTTGGTGTTTATCCGTTCTAAATGTAATAGTTTGCATCTACCAACCCCGAACTCCCAGTCCACTCCCCTCCCTCCCCCCTCCCCCTTGGCAACCACAAGTCTGATCTCCATGCCTGTGAGTCTGTTTCTGTTTTGTTGATAGGTTCGTTTGTGCCATAGTTTAGATTCCACATCTAAGTGATATCATATGGTATTTGTCTTTCTTTTTCTGACTTAACTTCACTTAGTATGATAATCCCTAGTTGCATTAGCATCCAGTTTTAAGACCATCAGACTGGGTATACTGTGAGCCATTTTTTAATAACTACTACTCACTGCTTGGTCTTTGTGTTGCCTCTGGCACTTGGGAATTTCAGTTTCTTACTCTTTTTTGTCTGTTTTTTCATGTTTATCCAGGATCTCTATTCATTTGGAAAAGCACCAGCCCACCACATTGCATAGAAGTTTTTCACTCTACTTTTTAAAATTCCCTCCCTTTGCCTTCACAAAGAGCAAAATTTCATAGTTTTTCCTATACCTTACTAGCTGCTTCTTCTCAGTCTCTTTTCTAATTAATTATTAAATGTTGACATTATTCTAAATTGGTCCTAATTCTTTGGTCTGGGTTATTCTGTTATTATGGCTATATTTTTTTCTATGTGGACAACTGGAAAGGTTATTATAATTATTTTGAAAGTTCTCTTCTCTTGAAGGCTATGACTGTTCTCAGAGCTTACTTGCTACCTAGGTTGTGTCTCCAAGAGAGAAGGCATGGAGCCTAAATGCTGCATGTTTGGTGATCATCCAACCTCTCTCTTTTGCTCAATCATATCTCCCTGCAGACATTACAACTTCTACTTAAAGTGTGTTTCAACAATTTTACTTTTTCCTTCATATTTTAGTATATGCAGCGCTATTGTAAGAAGCAATATAGTTTCATTGTAAAAAGAAAACGATTGCAAAAAATATAGAAAAGTATTTAAAAATAAAATACATGACAGTAAATACATAAATAAATAACATATATTTCTACCACTAGGATATGATTGTTACTGACAGTTTTTGACTATCATTTCAACAGTCTCTCCATGCTCATATTGAAAGGAATAAATGGATGCAATTTTATAAATATTTTCTTTACATGCTTTAAGACTGTCACATGTAATTACTTGATTTAATTGAGTTTAAATTTCAAAGAAGAAAAACAAAATGAAGGGTAACTAATAGTCAATCAAAACCATCTTTAAAGCGGGCTTTCCCAATGTAATTACACTTCAAGGTCATGACTATCAATATCTTCCCTATACCTACTGAGTAATCTACTCATAGACAGATTTACTGAATTGTATTTTACCAATATTCAGAAAAGAGAGTAGCTGTAATGTCCTCTTATTGAAAGGACTGTAAGCATCTCAAAGTTATATCTCCAATGTGAAACTCCTGGTCTCCACCTCCAAGCCTCCTCTTCCTGCAGTCTGCCTATCTCTGAAATAGTAACTTTATTCTGTCAATTGTTCAGGCCAAAAACCTTTAGGCATCTCTGTCTCTTTACTTTCCCTTATACTCCAAATCCAATCTATCATTAAGTTCTGTCAGCTGTGTTTTCTGGATATCCTTATAACCCAATCACTTCTCACTCACAGCGTAGTTATAATCCTAATCAACATAATTTGCATCATTCATATGAACTACTGAAATAGTATATTTTACCGCTGTAGCATATTTTAATACCAAGGTCCCTTTGCTTTGCCCACAGAGTTAGGTGCAGTGCCCAATCCCATAGCTAGGGGAAGTCAGATAGCAGTGGCCAACTGTACCTACTATGAGTAGAAATATCTAAGAAGTTTTCATGGAAATATAGAAGATAAATTTAACTCAAGAGGAGTGTAGATAATTATCAGTGTGTGATAATTTTCTCTAATATGATAGCATGGGCCAAAGTAAGAAATAAATTAATGTCACAGATTCTAAAATTTAAAAAGAAGCAAACAACAGAAGAGAGGGCTGCAGAGCAAAAGATAGGCAATTGTGAAGATCTGTAAACACCCATCAGTAAATCTCATGATAATGACTCCAGTAGAAATGAACCTCATAAACTTAATGGAACAGAGTCCAGTGGTATTTTGTCCCTTGAAAAATAATCTGATGAAATATGGAGTCAGAGACTCACCTGTGGGCAGCGCTGGGATGAGCTGAGAAGCAGGAGATGCTGTGGGCCCTTGAACCCCGGCCTGGGCCATCTAGAGCCACGAGGTGCACTGTGTGCAGGCCTACAACCATGACATGTGGACAGATAAGATGCGTGGGAGCCCTCCTGCCTGCAGCATGGACTACAGCCCACCATGGACCCTCTAATCCTGCCGTGGACACCACCATCCAGTTATGGCTCCCCACTCCTGCTGTGGACACCCCCATCCCATTAGCCCACAAGAGGTCTTCTGGGATGGGTTAGAACTCCACCTAGAAGAAGAGACAGGGCATGCCCTAACCACAGCAGGTGTAGATGGGATTCTGGATGCAGATGGTTGGGTGAGTTCCACATATGAGAGAGAGAGAGAGGGAGAGAGAGAGAGGAGAGTGAGAGAGAGGGAGAGGGAGGAGGGAGGGAGGGAGAAAAGAAAGAAAGAAAAAGAAAGAAAAAGAAAGAAAAAGAAAGAAAGACGGAGTCAGAAACACAAACAGCTGATTCAATATGTGGAGAGTAGCGATAGATTAGGGAAAATTTTAGAGGGAGAATCAGACAACTTAGAATGAGAAGATCTGGGAAAATGAAGAAGAAAACCATAGGGTACCAGAATAAAGAGCATAACTGAAAATGTTTCTTACGATGGTGGTCCAGGAAATGAAAACAGACTCCTCATCATAGAAACACAGTAAACCACACACTTTATGTGACCTTCAACAAAGTCCTTCACTGTGTGCACAATGTACAAGCAGTGAGATTGGCCATATTTGAAAAATGTAGCATCTCAAGCATATGTGTGCAGTCTGAGTTCCTAGACCCTATTGATTCAGAATATACTTTCAAGAACATAGATACTTTTATACCAGTTTTTCATTTCTGTCTGGAAATTTAGTTTACATTTCTGAGCACACATTTCAATTCGGAATTGTAGGGGCAAAAAAACTTTCTTTTATCCCCTCATTTTGTTGAAATGCTTGCCCTCAACATGTAAGAGTATTCTGTTCACACAATGCCTAGACCCAGCTTCCTTTCTGGAACAATTGTACCCAGAAAGCATCTTCACAGTATGAACCTGCTCCTGTGAAATTCTTTTTCTACATGATCCATGGAGGTGAAGACAGAGAGCAAGAGATATATATCATTACGTACTCTGGATTTTTTCCTTCTTGATCTATTTACACAGCTCTGCCCAAGTAGAGTCTGAATTTTGCTGTTTCACACTGGTTAAGAAGATTCACTCTGGCTATGAAGCTCCTCAGATAGTAGTGGATAAGACAATGTTTACCACAACACACACCCCAGGAGGTGTTTTTCTTGAGTAAATAAAAGAGTGATGTCTTTGCTGGATGACCTCCCTCAGGATCTGGACAAAATATCATTCATGTATTTGCACCCAGAAGATAGTTCCCTGATTGTTGCAATACAACCAAGAAGTCTTGATGTTTTTAGGCAGCCTCCTTTTGAACACTCATCCGTAAATTTTTGAATTCAAATGGAGATTGTATCATACTAAATTCCAGTTGATCCAACTTTGCAAACTCACAGAGCCAGAAGATTTCTTTCGTTATGGGTTCACACAAAGTCTATAAAGTCCATTGAAGGAGGATATTCTGTTATCATAACAAAAGTATGAACAATAATAACAAAGGTAACAGAATTACCAGGAAAAATTTCCAAACTTCTCTTAGAGCTGGTTCACATGAGTGCTTCCTGTGGCTATGGAAGCCTAGAAAAGAGTAGTTGATAAGACATTTTATTAGCATAGAAACTTCTAGTGAGTTCAGTGGAAAATGTGTAGAGTAAACACAAAAAGAATCAAAGATATTGTAAATGTCTCTGCCACTGTGAACAAAATTAAGAATCTGGGTCAATATCTCTTCATATAACCAATGCTCAAACCACCAATCAAGTAAGTGATAGGCACATGAGACCTTCAGATAATGAGCAAAGAAAGGGCTTTTCTTTCTCCCAGACATTGGAAAATAATAGCATACAAGCTGAATCTAAGTAAGCATAGCCCATCCTATCAGGAAATAAACTATATTGACAGTATTATCAGAAGAACTACATTCCAGCTTTAAAAGAAACGTTTATATCCTGTACAAATACAGCTTCTTCGTCTTCAAAAGAAGATAACCAACAAGACAGACAATACACAAGTAGTGGAAGTTGTTCCTCCAATCCTGGTCATAGCTAATTCAGAAATGACAGCAGAGGGACAGTCCACAGATTCTGAAGAAAGAGTTCCGTGGACCCTGTCCACTGAGGCACTGAGTGTGGTGTCAGCCAGGGTGGTTATAGCAGCACAACTCTTGATGTCCCACCACCAAAGTCAGAACTGAGTGCAGAATAGGATGCTCCTTGGGTTGTGAGGCCTGGAAACATGACAAACAGAAAGTTTCTCTCACCTCAGAAGAATTTACACCAGGACTTTGAAATTGGATAAATACAGTATGAAAAAAAAAGTTTATAGTGTCATTTTACTCATTAACATAGGAGAAAAATACTGAAAAATAATAGCTGAATAATCTGTAACATTTACAAAAATATGTCATTCATTTTTTTCTGCTGGTATTTTTATTTTTTTAATTTTTATTTTATATTGGCGTATAGTCAGTTAACAATGTTGTGTTAGTTTCAGGTGTACAGCAAAGTGATTCAGTTATACACATATATGTATCTATTCTTTTTCAAATTCTTTTCACATTTACGTTACTATAGAGTATTGAGCGGAGTTCCCTGTGCTATACAGTAGGTCCTTGTTGGTTATTGGTTATCTATTTTAAATATAGCAGTCTGTACATGTTAGTCCCATACTCCCAATCTATCCGTGCCCACCACCCTTCCCCCCGGTAACCATAAATTAGTTCTCTAAGTCACTGAGTCCGTTTCTGTTTTGTAACTAAGTTCATTTATAAGTTCATTTGTATCTTTTTTTTTTTTTTTTTTTTTTTAGATTCGGCATATAAGCTATAGCACATGATATTTGTCTTTCTCTGTCTGACTTCACATAGTATGATAATCTCTAGGTCCATCCATGTTTGTGCAAATGGCATTATTTTGTTCTTTTTTATGGCTGAGTGATATTCCATTGTATATATATACCACATCTTCTTTATCCATTCCTCAGTCAATGGACATTTAGGTTGCTTCCATGTCTTGACTATTGTAAACAGCACTGTGATGAACATTGGGGTACACATATCCTTTCAAACTATGTTTTTCTCCAGGTATATGCCCAGGAGTGGGATTGCTGGATCATATGGTAGCTCTGTTTTTAGTTTCTTAAGGAATCTCCATACTGTTCTCCATAGTGGCTGTACCAATTTACATTCCCACCAACAGCATAGGAGGGTTCCCTTTTCTCCACACCCTCTCCATCATTTACTGTTTGTAGACATTTTGATGATGGCCTTTCTGACTGGTATGAGGTGATATCTCATTGCAGTTTTGATTTGCATTTCTCTAATAATCAGTGATGTTGAGCGTATTTTCATGTGTCTCTTGGCCATCTGTATGTCTTCTTTGGAGAAATGTCTATTTAGCTCTTCTGCCCGTTTTTTGATTGGGCTGTTTGTTTTTTTGATAGTGAGCCACATGGGCTGTTGGTAAATTTTGGAGACTCCTTGCTGGTTGCATCATTTGCAAATATTTTCTCCCATTCTGTGGGTTATATTTTCATTTTGTTTATGGTTTCTTTTGCTGTGCAAACACTTTTGAGTTTCATTAGGTCCCATTTGTTTATTTTTGGTTTTTTTTCCATTACTCTAGGAGACTGCTTGGAAAAGATATTCCTGTGATTTATGTCAAAGAGTGTTCTGCCTATGTTTTCCTCTAAGAGTTTTATAGTATCGAGTCTTACATTTAGGTCTTTAATCCATTTGGAGTTTATTTTTGTGTATGGTGTTAGGGAGTGTTCTAATTTCATTCTTTTACATGTAGCTGTCCAGTTTTCCCAGCATCAATTATTGAAGAGACTGTCTTTTCTCTGTTTTATATTCTTGCCTCCTTTCATATAGATTAACTGACCATAAGTGCGTGGGCTTATCTCTAGGCTCTCTATTCTCTTCCATTGATCTATATTTCTGTTTTTGTGCCACTACCATGCTGTTTTGATAACTGTAGCTTTGTAGTATAGTCTGAAGTCAGGGACCCTGATTCCTCCAGCTCCGTTTTTCTTTCTCAAGATTGCTTTGGCTATTTGGGGTCTTTTGTGTCTCCATACAAACTTTAAGATTTTTTTGGTTCTATTTCTGTGAAAAATGCCATTGGTAATTTGATAGGGATTGCACTGAATCTCTAGATTGCCTTGGGTAGTATAGCCATTTTGACAATACTGATTCTTTCAATCCAAGAATATGGTATTTCTTTCCATCTGTTTGTGTCATCTTCAGTTTCTTTCGTCAGCATCTTACAGTTTCCAGAGTACAGGTGTTTTGCTTCCTTAGGTAGGTTTATTCCCAGGTATTTTATTTTTGATGTGATGGTAAATGGGGTTGTTTCTTTAAATTCTCTTTCTGATCCTTCATTGTTAGTGTATAGGAATGCAAGAGATTTCTGTGTATCAACTTTGTATCCTACAACTTCACCGAATTCACTGATGAGCTCTAGTAGTTTTCTGGTGGCATCTTTAGGATTTTCTATGTATAGTATCATGTCATTTGGAAACAGTGACAGTTTTACTTCTTCTTTTCCAATTTGGATTCCTTTTATTTCTTTTTCTTCCCTGATTGCTGTGGCTAGGACTGCCAAAACTATGTTGAATAAAAGTGGCAAGAGTGGACATCCTTGTTTTGTTCTTGATGTTAGGGGAAATGCTTTTAGCTTTTCACAGTTGAGTATGATGTTAGCTGTGGGTTTGTCATATATGGCCTTTATCGTGTTGAGGTAGGTTCCCCCTATGCCCACTTGTTGGAGAGTTCTTATCATAAATCAGTGTTGAATTTTGTCAAAAGCTTTTTCTACATCTATTGAGATGATCATATGGTTTTTATTCTTCCGTTTGTTAATATGGTGTATCACATTGATTGATTTGCGTATATTGAAGAATCCTTGCATCCCTGGGATAAATCCCACTGGATCATGGTGTATGATCCTTTTAATGTTTTGTTGGATTCGGTTGGCTAGTATTTTGTTGAGGATTTTTGCATCTATATTCATCAGTGACATTGGCCTGTAATTTTCTTTTTTTGTGGTATCTTTGTCTGGTTTTGGTATCAGGGTGATGGTGGCCTCATAGAATGAGTTTGGGAGTATTATTTCCTCTGCAACTTTTTGAAAGAGTTTGAGAAGGATAGGTGTTAACTCTTGTCTAAATGTTTGATAGAATTTGCCTGTGAAGCCATCTGGTCCTAGACTTTTGTTTGCTGGGAGTTGTTTAATCACACTTTCAATTTCAGTACTTGTAATTGGTCTGTTCATATTTTCTATTTCTTCCTGGTTCAGTCTTGGGAGATTGCACCTTTCTAAGAATTTGTCCATTTCTTCTAGGTTGTCCATTTTATTGGCATATAGTTTTTTGTTGTAGTCTCTTATGATCCTTTGTATTTCTGTGGTACCCATTGTAACTTCTCCTTTTACATTTCGTATTTTATTGATTCGAGCCCTCGTTTTTTGTTTTTTTGGTTTTTCTTGATGAGTCTGGCTAAAGGTTTATCAATTTTGTTTATCTTTTCAAAGAACCAGCTTTTAGTTTCATTGATCTTTCTGTTGTTTTCTTCATCTTTTTTTTTTTAAATTAATTAATTAATTTATTTATTTTTGGCTGTGTTGGGTCTTCATTTCTGTGCGAGGGCTTTCTCCAGTTGCGGCGAGCGGGGGCCACTCTTCATCGCGGTGCGCGGGCCTCTCACTGTTGCGGCCTCTCCCGTTGCGGAGCACAGGCTCCATACGCGCAGGCTCAGTAGTTGTGGTACACGGGCCTAGTTGCTCCGTGGCATGTGGGATCTTCCCAGACCAGGGCTCAAACCCGTGCCCCCTGCATTGGCAGGCAGATTCTCAACCACTGTGCCACCAGGGAAGCCCTCTTCATCTTTATTTCATTTATTTCTGCTCTTTTCTTTATGATTTCTTTCCTTCTACTAACTGGATTTTGTTTGTTCTTCTTTCTCTAGTTGCTTTAGGTGTAAGGTTGGGTGGTTTATTTGAGATTTTTCTTGTTTTTTGAGGTAAGATTGTATTGCTATAAACTTCCCTCTTAGAACTTCTTTTGCTGCATCCGATAGGTTTTGGATCATCATGCTTTCATTTTCATTTGTCTCTGGGTATTTTTTGATTTCCTTTTTTGACTTCTTCAGTGATCCATTGGTTTTTTAGTAGCATATTAGAAGTCAACTACAAGAAGAAACTGTAAAAATCATTCATTGTTCTTCTGGCTGTGATGGGCAAATTATAGCATACTGATACATCTACCAAAAACAGAATAAAACCGTATGAATTACTAAAAAACGTCTGGCTGAAGAAAGCATAGAGCTGAGAGGCAGCCAGGTATTAAGGGGCCAGGGTCCATGAGTCAGAAAGGCAGAATATGGAAGTGGCCCTTATGCTGAATTTTTAATAGTCCTATGTTGCTAGAGGCACAAAAAGTCAAACTTTGACTTGCCAAGTAGAAAGGGCCTTAAAGCACATTTAAAACTCTTAGGTGAAGTGGAGGTGAACAAGAGTGTGACCTAATCTAACAAAACCCTTAAAAGGCTTGATAGTTTAATAAATGAAAAATAAAATAGTTTACCTGTTTTTATTTCCATGAGATTGAATATATTTTCAATTACTCATTAGAGAATTACTTGTCTTCCTTTATGGATTGGTTGTTCATGAACCCTTGATAATACTGACTCTTTATTTGCCATTTCTGTTGTAAAAGTTTTCATCCTATTTTAATGCTGTTGGCAAATATAACTGTCTTCTTCTTGATATTGGGTTTCTCAGTATACATAACTACATTAAATTCATGGCATTATTATGTGACTTTTATAACTTCTTTAATATTTACTAATTTCTATAGTCTCCATCAATATAATAAATGAGTAACAAGATTCAATAATACTTCATTCTATTTTATTCACTCTTCTCTTTTGTGCATTTTTATGGACTCATGGCACCTTATAGGCTTTATATATTTAATCAACAACTGTTACTATTCTGCTTTGAGTATTCAGATTATCACAGATGTCTGCCTAAGGAGACCCTTTTGTGCTTACATTTCATAGATCTTGGAAAATGTTCTTATTTTCCATCACTAAGATAGTTCAAATGCTCCAAGTTCAACCATGCCCTAGACATGATTCGTTTTAGCAAAACCCATCAACCCACCTGGTCAGAAAAAAAAAAATTTTTTTTTTCCTGAGGTCCTTTCCAAGACAGGAAATAACAGGAAGAAAGAACAGTTTCAAGCCCTGCCAAAAGAGAGTAACAGGGATCAGATATACCTTCCTACTTGAAACCACTAAAAAACTGGATAAGATACATGAAGCAATGATTTCAAGACATTGGGCATCAGGCAATAAAGGACAGTGATCCATGAGAAATAGGAAACAAACAAGATAAGCATATATCTGCTTATATATACATATGTCAAGATGTATCAAATTTTATAAATGTGCAGTTTATTGTGTATCAATTATATATCTCAGTAAAGAAATTAAAAAAAAAACCTACTGTTCTGAAAAGTATTTGTTAATTGGTGGTCTCTCTTAATTAGTTGTGTGTATTCATCTTCTTAAATTACCAGGATTCTGTGAAACACAGAATCTTTCTGTGAAAGAATAGAGGGAAAAAACAGAAATAACAAACTTAAGTTGTTGTGGTAATTAAATTTTAACTTGAAAACTGGAAAACAACAGACGGTAAATAGTCTATGCTCACATATGAAAATTGTTTATGAATACCATGGTGGAGATTTAGAAAAGCACTATGGCTCTCCTAAGGGTTTTGTATTTCTGTCAAAGGCCCTTATGAAAATTCTAGAGGAAATTTGGGTAAAATAAATCTAGTGAGGGTCGTAAATGAAATGGTGTCTCATTCTTTTTAGCTTTATGATTTTTACTGTCCACTTACTTTGAATCATTGGAAAAGGCTGCATATTGAAGGGAGATGAAGTTACATTCATCTGATAAGAATCCAAAGCAGAAAGTGATAAAAGAATGAGAAGGATATACACATGGCTCTTAACTTCTTTTTTTCTGAACAAATCCTTTAAAAAAATAAAAGAGATGGATATCCTGTTTCTGTATTGTCAGGGCAACCTCCATCTCTAATCTATAATTTGAGGCTAAGAGATCCTTTTAGTCTTCGAATTTGAACCAAGTAATTTTTTTTTTAATTTTTATTTGAGCTCATGTAAAGTTATGATGTTAAAAAAAATTCCCTGTTAAAGATGAACAAGGATTTTTGTCAGTCTTTTATTATTGGTGTTTGTAGTTACGGTGAGGCAATTGTTTAATTTGTCTCAAAATACTCCAACAGTGCGTAAAGTTTTGGAGAAAGAGACACATGAGGAAAGATTAAAAACCTGGAACTAGAAAGCTAAAGGGAGCCTCAAGAAGTCTTCACATATATGATCAGTTGTCATTTGTCTTAACCAAAGATAGAATAGAAATTAGGGCTAAGTAAAACTACATAATGAAGACTGTATATTACATACAAAGGACAATTTTCTGTTTCTCAGAATTATCATCTTATAAAATGTATACTTGAGGCAAGGATATTTGAGATAGAATTTTATTTGTCTGAGCCATTTTCAGTGTGGTGTATTCAGAAGGCTTATAGAGAGGATAATTCCTCCTCCATTGTTATGTGAAAGCTAGTTAAAATATGGGAAAAAAAATCCCATTTATACTCATAGCTCATTGTGTGACATTTTCTGCTTTTCTCTAGGAAGAGGATTGTATAGATGATGTTAAGAACAAGAGTTCCAAGGTGGAAAAAGCAGCCCCCTTGATTCCTGGGCATTTCCAGCTCTTGCCTCCTCATGAGGCCTGGCATAATGTCCTGCCATGTATACCTCTAGTTAAGCCACCTGTTTACTTAACCTGGTTTGAATAGCTTTATGTTGCTTATAACCAACAACCCCGAGTCACTGGGGAAATTCACCAGAATTGCTCCTTCTTATGACTACGAAGCACCATCCAGGCAAGAACTCCTAGGTGCTCACTTCCCTGGAACCCAAAATTTCAGATGCAAGAATCGTTCACTTTCTGGAGCTGATTTGTACATAGACTGGTTTTAGGAAAATCGAGCATTTGAATGAAAATGTATTCATGGTTCAAAGCCACAAAAAAAAAAGAGTTCCAAGGTTTTTCTATATGTATTTATTTTTATTGATTCACTCTAGAATGTAATGAACTTTTTATATCTATACATTTAGAATTGTATTTGCCTAAAGAAATTTCTCTCATGTCATATCTTTGATTAGTTTGTATTTTATTCAGTTGTGTCCTTTCCTTGTAACATAAATGGAACATGTCTTTATTCTCCTTTTCAAGTTAAACACTAATAGATGCTTAGTGCAACAAAGGCAACAATACTGTACAATTCTCCCTCTCTCTGTCTCTGTCTCTCTATCTACCTATATTCCACCTCTAGATGTAAGCAATACTAAAGCTCTTACTCATATAAACATAAACAAGATATATACAAAACTATATTGTCTTATTTGTAAAGAGTGATTTAACTTTTTTTTTCTAACTGAAATAGGTATAATTGACACACATATTCATATGAGAGCAGACTTGTGCTCTTTTTTTAACTTCTAATTTTTAAAAATGCTAAATCCATAAAACTCTCAAGAATAATACATTGAAGAGCCATATACCCTTCATCTAGACTACAATTTGTTAATTGTTATTATTTTGTGAGTCAGCTGAAGTAACTGGCAGGAATCATAGCCCTTCATCTCTAAAACTTAGAATAAGGAGGGCAATTAAAAGAGCATATGGGAGAAAAATATTACTGATATTTTTTACCTTGTGTTAGGTCTGAATTTTCTGACCCAAATACAATTATCAAATTCAACAAATTTAAAATTGAGAAAAAATATTATCAAATATAATCCGTATTCAAATTTTCACAAGTGTCCTCATAGAAAAGATATAGTTTTTCTTTCTCTTTCTGACCCAGGATCCAAACGAGGGCCATGAGTTGCATTTATTTTTTGTCTCTTAAGTCTTCCTTAATCTAGAACAGTTTCTTTATTTTTCTTGACTTTATTTTTTTTTTTAAGAAAACAGGCCAAATGTTATGGAAAGTGTTTCTCAGTTTGTATTTGTCTGATTATTTTGTCAGGATTAGATTCCTGTCAAGCATTTTTGGCAGGAATACCACAAAAGTGACACTGTGTCCTCCTTAGAGCATCAGATCACCTTCCTTTTTTCCCATTATTGGTCATGAAAACGTTGATCACTTGGTTAACATGATACCCACCAGATTTCCACACTGTAAACACACTTTTCCCTTTTTTACTTAACACTTAAGTTATGGGGAAATACTTTGAGACTGTGTAACCATCCTTTCAACCTAGTGGTTTTAACATCCATTGTCTGAGTCAATTAATTACCATAGAGATAGTTTTCTTTTAATCTTGATGTGCTTTTACCCTTCCATGAACTTTTCATGAAGAAAATCCTTCCCGAGACTGAAATCTCTGGTCTCTTACAAAACCTCTTTCACCTTCCTTTTGATTCCTCCAGGGATCAGATTTGGTCTCAATATTTCCCCTATTTTTTACATCCCTACTGCTCAGTGCTGGCCTACGTTCTCCTCTTCACTGAGTTTCTGTGGAATATTTGGTTCTGACAAGAGCTCCATAGCTGGCTGTATGGCTGTAAGCTGTGCATTTCACTACTTGCATGTAAACTCAATTTTGCAATATTTTGTTTCCTAGTCATATTGTAGGTCTGAGGCATGGATGGTTTTCTTTCCTCTTCTTTATCATCTGGAGGAGGATGTGTGGAAATATTCCAATTTAAGTAACTGCTATTTTCCTACTAGAATTGGGAAATTCCTTTTGTTTACAGTGTGAAATAACCAAGGATAATGTAAAATGTCTTAAATGAGATGTCTTAGCTGAGGGCATGGAATATTGCCTGAGGGTGTGAACAGATTTGAGAATATTTTCCTAGGGGGAGAGACGGCAGGGGGTGGGGTGGGGGTGACACACAGAGAGAGACGTAAATTAGGAACAAATATAGAAAATTTGAAAGAGAACAAGAGACTAAGAGATAAAGTAACAGGAAAAATGAGAAAAACAAAGAAGCAGAGAGAGAAAGAGTGATTAAGAGAGAGAACAGATCAGAGGGAAATAAAAAGAGCATATGGAAGAAATATATTATTGTTATCTTTACTTTGTGTTAGATCAAATTTAGTGTGTCAAAAGTTCAAAAGTCAGCAAAGTAAAACCAATGAATCACCAAAGTAGTAAAAGTTCGTAAAAGTTTATTGTGCACACACAAAAATGATGTTCTCAAATAGCACGCAAACCAAAGTATGGAATGAGGTTCAAGGGTATATTGTTACAAAGCAGTTTTACATAGTGAGAAGGCAGTGACTGTTTATTCTTCCTAGTGACTGGTTATAATATTAGGATTTTCTTAAATGATAGGGAATTGGTTAGTAGTGACCTCATATCAACTTTGGGAAACAGTTGAAGTTTTACTTAAGATTTCCAGAGGCATAAACAAGAAATGACCGAGGTCAAGTTAGCCTTACAAAAATACAATTTAGTTTTGTTTGTATGACTAAACTGGTTTTGTCTGCTCAGGGAATGTTCAAGGCTGGTCTCCATTTGCTTTTTATTTTAACAACTGAATACTTGACTACTTTGACTAGTTGGCAAAAATATTATAAAAAACCACAGCAGTTGCTTCTACAGGTCCCAGATGAATTTTCTATTTTTAGAAGCTATCTTAACATCACAGATCTTTATTTGATAGATTGTACAAAGATCTAGACTTTATAATTCCTGACTAAGGTGAGTATAAAAAGGGAAAAATACTACACTAAATAGTTTACATTAACATATTGCCAGAAATTTGGAATGGAAAGGAAAAAAGAACAGATCCTTAGTTTGATGTCTAGCTGTTTCCCAATTGCTTTATAAAACTAAAAATGCTGTTTACAGCTTATATGTGGAGTTTTAGGGGCTTCTCAAGAGGGGCACTCAGGCTTCACTGATCTTTACTCACCCTTATACTCCCACACTTAAAGAATTTTTCTGTATATATTAAAGTTAATGTTTTATCCAGTGCATAGAATGTGACTTATTTAAATGGTTCAATGACATAAAAATATTGAGTGGGGGAGTTGATGCTTTTCTCTTAAAATCTTCTGCAGTAAATGAACTGTGGCAATCAAGTTTCCAAATTCTGTTAAGCATAAAATGTAAAGTTTGACTATTTTAACTTAGGCAATACATTTAGGCTTTTTTATTTTACAACACTGAGATAGTATCAAAATGGCCCAGTATAACAGTCCATTTAATTTGCGATGTGAAAAATACATTTAATATCTGTGATGAAAAGCAGCTCTATTAAACTGAATGGCCTTTTCCCTATTTTTAAATGTCTTAGGTCCTTACAATGAACTTCTAAAAATATCCCCATGCTACTGAATTGCTAGTGCATTAAGTGAACATTTCACTTACTATACTACAGATAAATATACACATAAACCATATTTTATTTAAGACACTTAGCTGGAGTGTGAAACATGGTTAAATGAGAAATATTTAATAACCCAATTTCAAAAGGTCAGCTTTCTATTTTAATTCCTCAGAATCCATAAATTCTTGACATTGCCAGTATTTAATGAAAACTTTATTGACTACTGTGAATAAATTAATGAATGATCCTGTTACTACATCACATTAAAACATCAATTGTCTCTCACGCAAACCCTGAAATTAGTCTTTGTAATGTTAAACAGCTCTATAGCTCCAGCTCTCAAAGAGATTTTAATCCCTGTTAACATCATTTCTTGCTTGGTCTCTCTGCTTTTTCTCTCTTTGGTCCAAACCAAGTGACTGCTGCTTCTTTACCAGTGACAATGTCCTTGCTCTAGTCTGCCTTCCTTATCACAAGGTTTATTGAGATACCGAATCATAGAACTGCCTCCTCTTTCTGACAGCACCCAATCTAGAGTGAACTTCTACTTCCATAAATCCTCAAAATTGCCTAACCAAATCCCAACCTTATTACAGGCTTTTCCTAACACATCTTAGCGAAATGACCATGCTTCCCCGTGGTGAGTGTTCCTCCACCCACTGTTGCAACAATAAACGTAGCTTGTGAAATACAGGTGTACTCCTGGTGGACATTGACACTCCTTTTGTGATTGTCTTCTTCCTGAGTCTGTCTAGTCCTTTGAGCATGGCTTGAAGATCCTGCATAAATTAGTCTCCTACTGCTTGCCAACCAATCAACTTTCCCATTCTCTAAACGCTCCATGCTCAATATTGATAACAACTAAGTAATGAGAAGCAATGAGAACTTTGGAAGAGAAATGGGAGGTAAAGAGGAAAAAATAAGAATCCAGATTTGCCATGCAGTCTTGTTTGAAAGAGAAGGAGATTGGGATTGACTGCATCATTGAAATGGAGCAGGACCCCATGGTCCTTCCCCCCACACCCCACCCCCCATCGTCAGCCTGCCTTTTGTCTGTAGGAAAACCTTCAGCCAAAGAATAAGTTTAATCAGAGAAGTGGTAAAATGCAAAAACAAAGGAAAACAGTCCAACAAGACTAAATAATAATAGCTTAGTCATTAAGCAAAGTCAAGGACCTTTAGCTCCTCCTCAAGGGCTATACATAATATTCTGAGCCATATCCTTTGAGCTGTCTTAAATATACTAAAACCTCCATCAGGTGGAGGAAGTTAACTACATGATGATCAGACTATAGCCATGACATAAGCTGCCACAATTCCAAGAGCTGGCCTTAGGGAAAAGGGAACAAACTGACCCTGGAACTGAAGATTACACAATCAAGGTGACGCTGATCAGACCACCCACCGAATGACCAATTTCAAGATGACTGTCAGAGCTGACTGTACTGTTTTTGCATATAGCCCCCTCCCTTCACCTATAAAAGCTCTTGCCCACTGATTGTTGGGGGGTGGGGAGGGGAGTTAGCCTTTGGACAGGAGTCCACTGTCCCCACCAGATTGTCGGCCTCCTAAATAAAGCAAACTTTCCTTTCCACTAACCTTGCCTCTTTATTGGCTTTAGAGTGGTGAGCAGCCAGACCCCCACTTGCTTCTTGGTTTTGTTAAGGCCTTTTAAGGGTTAAAAATTGTAATATGTAATTAAAGCTACTAAAAATGATAAGGGAAGCATTTCAGTGTGTAAAGCAAGTAGGATATGTGTTGTTGGTGAGAGAAGGTATAAAGAATGGAGGCATTTTTGTTGAGGAAAAATGATAATTTTGTTCTAGAGCTGGTTATTTCTGGATTGCGGAAAAGTAAGGGACAAATCATATGGATACAAAAAGTGATCAAAGGTTTGTGGAAAAAGGGAACTTCGAGAAAAGAATTTTTTATGTTGTCAGGAGTGATTAACCTTAGATTGGATTTAATTAGGTAAATGAACTTTCTGTATTGTAATTACAGTAAGTTCCCTACATATGAACCTTCAAGATGCAAACTTTCAAGGATGTGAACATGCATTTGCATGTCCAATCACATAACTTAGTTCACATGTCTGGCATACGTTGTCATGTGTGTGCATCTTCTACAAGTGGTTGTGCTTTTGTGTACTGTACAGTACTATACAGAATACAGTAGTACAGTATCTTTATTTCAAGGCCAGGATGTCCGGAAGCAAGCGGAAAAGCAGTGGAGATGTAGCTGGTACTGCTAAGAAGCGCCAAGCAATAAGGATGGAAACAAAAGTGAAAATAATTGAGAGAGTGGAGTGAGGCAAAGAGATGGTAGGCGTCACTCGTTCTTATGACATGAATTGTTCAACCATCAGCACGATTCTAAAGAACAAAGACAAGATCATGGAACATGTGAAGTCTGCTGTGCTGATGATGTCTACAGTAATATTGAAGAAGCATGGAAAAGTGCTGGAGGAGATGGAGAAACTTCTCAGTATGTGGATGCAGGATCAGCATCAGTGTTGAGTCCCGCTCAGCTTAATGCTGATTCAAGAGAAAGCTAAGAGCCTTTATGAAGACTTGAAGAAGAAACACAGTGAAGAATCAGAGGGCGCATCCTTTAATGCCAGCCATGGCTGGTTTCATCGGTTCAAGGCTAGAGCCAACCTTCACAACGTAAAAGTAAGTGGCGAGGCAGTGAGTGCAGATACGGTAGCTGCCCGGGAATTTCCTAAAATGCTTTGAAAAATTACTGATGAAGGCACGTATTTACCCAAGCAGGTCTTTAATGTGGATGAGACAGGACTACTGGAAGAGGATGCCAAACCAAAGTTATATCAGCAAGGAGGAAAAGTTGATGCCAGTCTATAAAGCAGCAAAGGATAGGCTAACTTTGCTGTTTGGTGGCAGTGCTTCCGGCTATATAGAAGAGAAGCTAAAGCCTCTCTTAGTTTATCATTTAGAGAACCCAAGAGCCCTTAAAAACATAGCCAAGGGCTCTCTTCCTGTTGTGTGGAAGAGTAACCCCAAAGCCTGCGTTACACAGGCCATTTTCCAGGACTGGTTTTTCCACCACTTTATCCCAGAGGTAAAGAAATATTGCTTGCAGAAGGATGTCCCATTCAACATTCTTTTGCTGCTCGACAATGCTCCGGGCCACCCCCCCCTCCCCCCATTCATGGACAACTTTCATCTGAACGTCAAAGTAGTGCATTTACCACTGAATACTACGTCGCTCATCCAACTTATGGACCAGGGAGTTATAGCAAGTTTCAAGAAATATTATTTACGTCACACTTTTTGTCAGGCAATAAAGGCACATGACAAATCAGGAACAACCTTGCAACAATTTTGGAAGGACTATAACATCTACAAGGCCACAAAAAACATTGACTTTGCTTGCCGTGAGGTTGCAGCTCTCGCCATGAATGGGGTTTGGAAGAACCTTTTCCCACAGTTTGTTCATGATTTTCATGGATTTGAGAAGGTGGATGAGGAGTCCAAAGAGGTCTTCAGCAACTTAGTGACCCTCAGCAAGAAGCTGGAACTAGATTTGCAAGAGTATGACTTCACTGAACTCCTTGTTGTGCAACATGAGGAGCTTACTAATGAAGACCTGAAGGAATTGGAGGCCCAGAAAAAGGATGAAGAAAGACAAGAGGAAGAAGAAGTAACTGAAAAACTGAAGAGATTCACGATGCAGGAAATGGCAAGGGGATTTTCTTTATTTGAGGATACACTGTTAGCTTTTGAGACACAGGACCTGAATGTAGAACGGTACACAAAGGTTGCAGCAGCCTTTCAGAATGCAATCCAGATCATTTTTTCAAGAGGGTAGACAGAATTGGATCCAGCAAGGAGCCAGGAGCCAGGCCATCAACGTCAGGCCTGAGTGAAATTGCAGCTTGCCCTCCATCTCCTATTGCTGATGATCCTTCAGCTCTACCATCTCCCACCTCCTCTCCCTCCTCCAGTCAGTAACTCTTCTTGCCTGTTCACTCGATGCCAGCCCTTGTATGCCAGCTGTTGTACTGTACTACTGTATCTTCAAGGTACTGTGCTGTAAGATTAAAAATGCTTTCTTTATTGTTTTTTATGTATTATTTGTGTGAAAAGTATCATAAACCTATTGCAGTACAGTACTATATAGCCGATTGTGTTAGTTGGGTACCAAGGCTAACTTTGTTGGTCTTACGAACAAATTGGACTTACAAACGCATTCTTGGAACAGAACTCGTTCGTATGTAGGAGACTTACTGTAATAGCAAGCTGATACAGGACTGGAATTTGGTTTTCTTTCTCCCTGTTACGAGAACAAAATTCTCCTGGAATATTGAGCTGCTCTTGATAACAGATTGTAAGTTTCTTTCTCTAGCTAACTTTGCATATTCCAAAGGGCCCCTAGGTACCTCAGAAGAAATATTAAAGAAACTAGGATTATTCGATATGTTAAATTATATGGAAAACTTTTGATAACTTTCAGATCATACTGCTGAACTGGGTAAGAAATTTAAAGAATTCTAATGGAAAGCTATTGTTTTGCTTCAAACCATATTTTTGACCTCAATGCTCAGGAGGTCAAAAAGACTAACCTAAAACAATCAAGATGACATGATCAGACCACTGCATGACTAATTTCAAGAGGACTGTCAGAGCTGACTGTGCTGTTTCTGCATGTAGCCGCCTCCCTTCACCTATAAAAGCTCTTGCCCACTGATTGTCACTGGTGAGGAGTCGGCCTTTGGACGGGAGTCTGCCCTCCCCCTCAGGTTGCCGGCCTCCTAAATAAAGCAAACTTTCCTTTCCATGAACCTTGCCTCTTTATTGGCTTTAGAGTGGCAAGCAGCTGGCTCCCCACTTTCGGTAGCATCATGTCTTCAGCATTAGTTTTTTCATAACGGAATCTGAG
Organism: Balaenoptera acutorostrata; assembly: GCF_949987535.1. Lineage (NCBI taxonomy): Eukaryota > Metazoa > Chordata > Mammalia > Artiodactyla > Balaenopteridae > Balaenoptera > Balaenoptera acutorostrata. The sequence continues at coordinate 65,014,813 of NC_080070.1, forward strand.
GAAAGTTGAGTGAAAGAATCTTACAATGCTGTCTATCCCTTACATAAAGCTCTCATGAACTAAGGCTTTATGTGGAAAATAACATCATCCTGTTAGTTAGCCACAGAATATGAAGGCTGTACTCTAGACCAAGAAAATCAGAAGCTCTGAGGGTGGATCCCAACCATCAGTATTTTTCAAAGCTCCCCAGGTAATTTCAATGTGCACCCAAGATTGAGAACCACTACTACAAAGAAAAGCAAGAGAGTAGTAAAGAAAATATTCAATTTAGTGGTTGCTCTGGCAGGGGGAGAGGGAGATGCATTCAGAAAGGGACAGTCAGAAGGTTTTTAACTACCTTAGCAATAGTCTATTGCAAAAGTGGGCAATGATGTGTGAGGCTTTTTTAATCTTACTGTTAGAATTGTCACGATCATGCTTCATATACATTATTTTTTGAATGAGGCATTGATTTTAAAATAATTTATAAAATTCAAAAAATACAAATGTGCCTTTTATTTTCAGTAATCTAAGAGCAGTTGTTTCAGCCATCACTGATAACATAATCACTTAGATGCCACTAGCTCAGTATATACCCTGGATATAAACAGCAGAGTTCTGAAAAAACTACTCGGTATAACACAAAATGAGTTTTTTTGAAGATAATTTATTCAATAGAGATAAATAAATCCCCATAATGAATATCATGGTCTTTAAAAAAAATCTCCTTTATGCAATAAGCACCATCTCCTGTCTCCTATAAATGAAAAGAAACTTAGCATTTCTGAAATTTAGAAATTCTGCTGTTGCTGAGTGGCTCTGATTACGCCAGGCAAAAGGCTCATCCTTTGAGCTGCTGGAGACCCTGCTAAGGAAGAATTGGCACTTCCTTCTTTCTTCTACCCACAGGATACCGATATAAACACAAGGAACACTGATTCCATGGCTCTTCCTCTACTGCCTGGCAAAGTCCCATTTAAAATTTGCAGCTAAATCTTATGTTTTTCCGTCATGTTCAGGGGAATACCAAATCCCTGTTTATACCTCACATAAAATACTATCAAAATGGCAGGTTATATATTAGGGAAATTTTTGAGGATTTGCTGATTATGTCAAGATGTTGTAAGTGAGATAAATCTAGCGGCATTGAAGTGACTATACTTATTTTGACAGTGATAGCTATTAAATTGCTCCTAAAGTAGATGTTATCACTTATTTATTTATTTAAATTGCCATACCGTTCCAAATTGAAGTAGAGCATTTTAAAGATTATAATTACCACAAGGACAGTATTGCTGGTGTTGTTTTGTTCTGTTCTGCTTTTTAATGGAAAAATAATGAGAAAAGAGACAGTAACGAGGATATGAAGGAGAGCTGAATGCTATGATTGTCACTCCAGGGTTGAATTGATTGATCTGACTTGGTATGGGCATGAGAATTGGAGCTAGATATCAAACAAGATATGATTCCAAGATTCCGAAATTCTGTTCTACATTTAAGGGCTTGCAGCTGCCTGTGTCCTAGCAAAATCATACAGACAGCCTCTCAACAGTAATGGAAATAAAAAAGAAGTCTGAGTTGAATATGCTTCTAATAATAAACAATTTAGAAATACTTTCTGATGAGAATGATAACAGTGATGTTGTCTGAATCTCAGTCTGAGGAAGTATCACTAAGTAGGACAGGGGTCCTCACACAGCAGTCCATCTGGCTTATCCCTATGTTTGTAAATAAATTTTTATTGGTGCGCAGCCATGACCATTTGTTTATGTAATGTCTGTGCTGGCTTTCATGCTGCAAAGATCAGCAGAGTTAAGTAGTTGCAACAGTGAACTTTAAGATCTACAAGCCTAAAATAGTTACTGTATGGAAACTTTCACTGATCTCTGAATTAGTAGATGAGAGTAAAGATTTGACTTGAATTCTGGCAGCATTGCTTGTAACTGGGTAACTTTGAACAAGTTGCTTCTCTCTCTCTGTCTTAGTTACCTCTTCTTGAATATTTCTAAGGCATATAGAGTAGTGCCTGGTATATAGTATACTATGTAAGTCTTTGAGCTTGTTATGATTGTTGAAATTTGTGTAATGTAACATATCTTGAAAAATGTATCAATGCCAAGTTTATTTTAAGAATGCAAAATGCAAAGGGTCATTTTTAATGCAATTTTATTGGCAATCATTATTTTTATAGAATTTCTGGAAATGTCTGTTTTTGCAGAAAACAGCAGTTCTCCATTTCACTGTAGACCTTCTAAGTTATGCATCCAGCACATCAGACTTTCCAGAAAGTTATATTTCTTAGATCAATTTTTATTAACCTTATCCTTTTCTTACAAATACATTCTTATGCTTTTCAGCTAATGAGATTCTTCCTCTTGTAAAATTAAGTGCTTAGAAAAATTTTACTTCCTGCAATAGTCCACAAAGGCCTAACTGAATCTTCTTTGGTATTTCCCATGTTATTTATTTATTTATTTTACTTTATTTGTATTTAAAAAAAAAAAAGAATAAGATCAGTGTACCAAGGATTATGGCGTTTGCTCCTTAAGCCATTATTTAACTTTGTTCCACTCTAGATAGAGAAGAAATATATCGTGTTATGAATTTTACTGTTTAGATAGGGCCACATTTATATGATGGACTGATTCAGCCAGCTGAAGTTAATGGTGCAGGACTGTCCACACACTCCTTTCCACTGGGCCCGTTCTCTATGGCCCTCCTTGCCAATAAGGGAAACACTTGGCACTGACACGGTAAATGGCAAGATTTTAACACTGCCAAGGGACTATGTGAGTGCTTAATGAGCCATTTCACTTTGTTAATGTCTTACTCTTTGCTCTGTGGTGTTAGGTCAGTGGGCAAATTGGAACTATAAAGTCCAAGGCTGCCACAAACATCTCTGGTAATAGAATGTGGATTTTTGTCTCTGTGTCTTTATATTAGAAAGCATTTCCCATGTTAGTTTTCATGAGACAATGCACTGTTCTATCAGAATGGCAAATATTCTCTTTTGTTAATGGGTTAGTTGACCCATTACTGGGATTTTGGCACTGAATTATTTTCATTTTGCAGCTGTACCTTGGACTCAATTCCCTATTATGCCCTATATCCCTCAGGTCTGATGTGAATTGTTTGTGGTTTTCATATGTCAACTATGTAATAGCATTAGCAAAGATGAGCTTCATCATTCTCTATCTTCCCGTCAACGATAGTAATAATTTGAGCAGATAATAATAAAAAGGAAAGATCCTAGAATTTGAAATCTGATTAAATTGTAGCAAAAATAAGGATTAAGTCATCTGAACCAATATGAGTTTAATCATAATGCCTGTAATTTTTCCATACATCGTCTCACACACACAACAGCAATAGTCTACAGTTTCTTCTTGTCTCTTACCTATTTCATTGCCCTCGTAAGGTATAATATATTTCAGGCTGAGGCACTATGTTATGTTTATTAGGAACAATGGACTTTAGAGTCAGACTTCCTGGTTTTGAATATTATTTAGACTACTTAGTAGCAGTGTAACCTAAGATATACTCTTAATTTCTCTAAAGGAAAGTTTCCTCAATTATAAAATAAAGATAACACTACATGTCCTTCATAGAATGATTTGAATATCAAGAGATAATCAGCATACACATTGCTTATTACAGCACCTTGAATACAAAAGGTAACACCATGATTGTTATTTAGATAATTTGAACTAAATTGAGTCAACATATTATCCCTTTCAACCTACTTCTGTTCCTTCTGCACATGGTCAGTCCTCAGTAAATGAACAAAAGGCTAGCTGGTTGAATGAATGCTTGGCTAACTTGAGAGATCTTCTCATAAACAATTTTCCTTAAGAGTCAAACTCCTCACAAAATATGTTTCCCTAATACCTTTCATTAAAATCCAGATTGTCAAATTAGATGAGGTTAAAATTTTTCAATAATCCCATAGAGCACCATAGGATTTACTTCATGCTGGTTTCCAGAAACCATGCTGTGACCTGTTTAGGTATTGTATTGTCTTATTCTGCTCAAGTTAGCTCACCTGGATTATTTCCTTTATTTTCATTCATAAAAATAGGAATATAGAAAATGTATAGAAAAAAAAAATCAACATTTGCAAATCTACACCCAGCTTTGTCAACCTGCAACTTTTTACTGGATTTGCTTCGAACCATTTTTTAAAGAAATAACACGTTACAATTAAAGTTGGTGATTTCAGCTTACCTTTTCAATTCCTATTCTAGTCCCATAGTTCCTGGCCAAATGTGATCACCATTTTTTTTGGGGGGGGGGGCATTTGTATGTTGTTTATATAATTCCTACAAGTGTTTATTACTTTCACTTCATGAATCCTTATAGATAGACGATAGATGAATAGATAGATTTGTAAGTAGATAGCCATGCTTCCAATGTTCTTAAATGTCTTACGAGCCTTGGTAATTTATATATTCTTCTCTAGTTCTCAATTTTCATTCAGTAGTTTCTATAGAGTCCAACTGTAGACTATAACATAATTTATTCATTCTATTCTTGATAGACATTGGGTGGTGTCCTGTTTGGAGCCATTACCATAAGTAACATACTCGACTAGATGTATAAGGGTCTGCATTTTTCTTGGATAGAATTCATAGACTCTATAAAATGTAACCTTTTGATATTATTGAATATTTTACTAGCAACTGGCAGGTTATGAGAGTTCCCACTGCCATAAACACTTTCTAATACTTGATATTGTCAGATTTTTTACAATATTTGCCAATTTGATAAGTATAAAATAGATTTCTCATGTTAATTTTTATTTCCATAATTGTTTATAAAATTGAGCATCCTTTTATTATTTTAATGGCTTTTAAAATTTTTCTCCTCTTGGATGAATTGCACATATCATTTCTCTATTTTTATTAAAATTTTTTTCACACTACTTTTTACAAGTTATTTAAATATTCTCTATATGATCCCTTTGTCAGTTAATTCATTGAAATTATTTTCTCCAGACTGGCTTGCTTTATCCTTTGTATCTTTTTTTTCCTTCACAAAGTTATTGTTCACAAAGAACAAGTTATTAACATACTACTTTTATTAGCAAGTGCTCAAAAATATATATTACTTCTATTTTCTCTATCCTGTGGCTTCACATAATAAGATTCGCAAGATGTTTAATTATATTGATTTTTTTCCCTAGTTAAAAAAAAAAGCAATGCCCATTGTAGAGAATTTGAAAGCTAAAAAGCAGAATGTAAAAATCCCGTATAAAGACATAGTTATCCTTGACATTTTGGACCTGACTTTGTTTTGATATTTTCACGATGATAAACAAAACTCTGAAGATTCATAGATATAGACTTAACAGGTGAAAGTAAGGCTTCTGGCAGATATTCCTGGATTGCTATCCAGAAATTTTGTGTCATATCATGCTCCCAACAGAAGTATATGCAATTTTTGGTTCTCCAAACATTCATAAAAATTGGTTATCATTATTTTTTTTTAACATCTTTATTGGAGTATAATTTCTTTATCATTATTTTTTAAATAGTTTCACCAACTTGCTAGTGGAAAAGAAAACTTTGTTACTTTAATTCATAGTATTTTATCATAACCAAAACAGTACATTTTCCTTATCATTATTGATCTTTTACGTCTTTGATAAATCATCTTATGATTAATTTCCCATTTATAATAAGTGTTTTTTCTATTTACTTATAAGATGACACATTTTCTTTTTTGTTATATGTGTTTACCTAAATTTCTTATTATTTTATATACTTTAAAAGCATTATATAGTGTAGTATATTGATTCCTTTTATTTCTGCTCTATTCCATTTCCTTTATATTTGAGTTGTTCATCATATTGAAATCAATGAATTATTGTTACATATCTTCTGTTTAACATCATTTGATACATTTTATTTTTAAATTAATAACCAAATTTCTCAGTTGCATGTGTTTGTAAATTCCTTTATAATATATATTTTGTAAATTCCTTCATAATATATATTTTGTTTCTAGTAGAGTTTATTTTATATCTATTTATTCTTTGAAACTTACTTCATGCCCATATGGTTTTAAAGAACTACTGAAATTTATCCTTTATTCCTTTCTCAAAAAAGCATTTTACTTTCCTCATTTTAAAATTATTTTAATTAAGACCAAGGCATCCCTCCTGAAATACTCAAAATGTATTTGATAGCAATTTCTCTAAAATTAAAAATAAATGTAAAGTGGGGAAAAGCACATTTAATCTGTTCATCCAGAACAAGTTATCAGTATGAATTCATTACAATCTTCTTTTGAATTTTCAGTAAACCTTGTCTGTTTTGAGTAAATGCTACTTTTTATTGCTTATTTGTTTTGTTGTTACTGTGAATATAAATCTTAAAGACTTTCAAGTATATGGGAAAGCTATTTATTCTTGCTCCTTTATTTGTTCTAGGAACATTATTCTTCTCTCATTAATTTTAAGCATATTTCATAGGTTCTCTAATGTTATCTAGACATGTGAACATATTAGTGGACATAATGATCAATTTTTTCTCTTTATTTCTAATAGATTGTTTCTTATTTCTCTTTCATATGTTATAGACACTGGTATGTGAAAAACAGAAATGTTAAATAAAAATGAAGATTGCATTTATCTACCTCACATTGTCTGTTGTTTCACATTTTAATATTATGCACACTTATGGATTGAGATGCCTTCTTTCTATTATGCAAAAGAAAAACTTCTTTTATTGCAAATCATCTTGGATTTTCATCAATGGTTGCTAAATTTAATTAAATCAAAGTTTTCTAAATTATCTGTAATTATAGGCTTAATTTTATCTTTGATCAGTAGTTATACAGGAAGGCATTTCAATAAATTAATAAATGGTTTGGGTTTTTTAAAATTTTCATTTTATATTGGAGTATAGTTGATTAACAATGTTATGGTAGTTTCAGGTATACAGCAAAGTGATTGAGTTATACATATACATGTATCTATTCTTTTTCAAATTATTTTCTCATTTAGGTTATTACAGAGTATTGAGCAGAGTTCCCTGTGCTATGCAGTAGGTACTTATTGGTTACCTATGGTATGGTTTTTGATGCTGTTTCAACTTGTTGCTAGATGATGATCAGCAAATGTAATCTGTATGTTGGCTAATTAGATTTTCTTTTCGGTTTATTATATAATTTTCATTTTCTAAATTTATTTTTATTGAAGTATAGTTGAATTACAATGTTGTGTTAATTACTCCTGTACAGCAAAGTTACTCAGTTATACATATACATACATTCTTTTTCATATTCTTTTCCATTATGTTTTATTATAGGATATTGAATATAGTTCCCTGCGCTATACAGTAGGACCTTGTTGTTTATCCATTCTATGTATAGCAGTTTGTATCTGCTAATCCCAAACTCCCAATCCACCCATCTCCCACCCCCCTCCCCGTTGGCAACCACAAGTCTATTCTCTGTGTCACTGATTGTGTTTCTGTGTCATAGATAGGTTCATTTGTGTCATATTTTAGATTCCACATATAAGTGATTTCATATGGTATTTGTCTTGTTCTTACTGACTTACTTCACTTAGTATGATAATCTCTAGTTGCATCCATGTTGCTGCAAATGACATTATTTCATTCGTTCTTTTTTATGGCTGAGTAGTATTCCATTTCATGAGAGGAGGTGAGCTCAAGTCCTTCTACTGCACTGTCTTTTCCAGAATTGAGTGGTTGCTTTTAGTTTGGATGTTTGCTTTCTCTTTCCTCAGTGTGTGCTGGCTGTTATCCCCTTGACATGAGGTGTGCAGGTACAGTGGCCCTTGTGCGCTCCCAGGATGGTGGGGGCAGGCCTGCCGCCTGCTCTCGGGTCTCATAATGACAGCCTGTGCCTGACTCTGAAGCCCCCAATGGGGGCAGCAACTTGCGCCTGCCTCCAGAGCTCATGCAAGCAGTGTCCTGTTGCCAGGGAGCATTCACAGGGAAAGAAGCTCTTATGGTGGTCCTGCCCCTCTCCTCATGCACCCCCCAATAATGGTGCATGCCTCTCAGGTAGGCCCAGGCTTCTTCCGAGCACACCCTCAGCTGCCGCAGCCCAGCCTCCTTAGGCTGTGTCTGCACAGCCAACCCCAGTCTTCTCCCTGGGTCTGACCTCTGAAGTCTGTTTCAGCACCAGCCCCCACCCACACCAACAGATAAGTGTTTCAGGTTGAGGAGTGCAGGGCAGCGGTGCCCACCTTCTGTGCAGGTTACTGTCCATTTTTCCTTCCACAAACTGGTTGTAACACTCTCCTCCTAGGCTACATACCTCCCCCTCCATTCAGGTTGCTCTCCCTGCCAGTGAGGAGTCTTCCAGGATGCAGGAACTTTTCCTCCTTCACAGCTCACTCCTTGGGACGCAGACCCTATTCTGATTCCTTCTTTTTCATTTTCCTTTTATCCTACCTGGTTACGTGGAGGTTTCCTTGACCTCTCGGACGTCTGAGGTCTCCTGTTGGTGTTCAGTAGATATTCTGTGTGAATCGTTCGACTTGTAGATGTATTTTTAATTTTTTTGTGGGAGAAGGGGAGCTCCATGTCCTAGTCCTCCACCATCTTGCCCCCTCCCCCTCACTATTCCTTTTTTTTTAAATTTTTAATTTTATTTATTTATTTATTTATTTTTTAAATTTATTTATTTTTGGCTGTGTTGGGTCCTCGTTTCTGTGCGAGGGCTTTCTCCAGTTGCGGCAAGCGGGGGCCACTCTTCATCGCAGTGCGCGGGCCTCCCACTATCGCGGCCCCTCCCGTTGCGGGGCAGAGGCTCCAGACGCGCAGGCTCAGTAATTGTGGCCCACGGGCCCAGTTGCTCCGCGGCACGTGGGATCCTCCCAGACCAGGGCTCGAACCCGTGTCCCCTGCATTAGCAGGCGGACTCCCAACCACTGTGCCACAAGGGAAGCCCTATTTATTTTTTTATGCAACAGGTTCTTATTAGTCATCAATTTTATACACATCAGTGTATACATGTCAATCCCAATCGCCCAGTTCAGCACACCACCACCCCAACCCCCCGCCGCTTTCCCCCCTTGGCATCCATACGTTTGCTCTCTACATCTGTGTCTCAATTTCTGTCCTGCAAACTGGTTCATCTGTACCATTTTTCTAGGTTCCACATATATGCGTTAATATACGATATTTGTTTTTCTCTTTCTGACTTACTTCACTCTGTATGACAGTCTCTAGATCCATCCATGTCTCAACAAATGACCCAATTTCGTTCCTTTTTATGGCTGAGAAATATTCCATTGTATATATGTACCACATCTTCATTATCCATTCGTCTGTCAATGGGCATTTAGGTTGCTTCCATGACCTGGCTATTGTAAATAGTGCTGCAATGAACATTGGGGTGCACGTGTCTTTTTGAATTATGGTTTTCTCTGGGTATATGCCCAGTAGTGGGATTGCTGGATCATATGGTAATTCTATTTTTCGTTTTTTTTTTTAATTCATTTGTAACATTTTTTAAAAAATTAATTAATTTATTTATTTATGGCTGTGTTGTGTCTTCGTTTCTGTGCGAGGGCTTTCTCTAGTTGTGGCAAGTGGGGACCACTCTTCATCACGGTGCGCAGGCCTCTCACTATTGACCACTGTGCCACCAGGGAAGCCCTATTTTTCGTTTTTTAAGGAACCTCCATACTGTTTTCCATAGTGGCTGTATCAATTTACATTCCCACCAACAGTGCAAGAGGGTTCCCTTTTCTCCACACCCTCTCCAGCATTTGTTGTTTGTAGATTTTCTGATGATGCCCATTCTAATTGGTGTGTGGTGATACCTCATTGTACTTTTGATTTGCAATTCTCTAATAATTACTGATGTTGAGCAGCTTTTTATGTGCTTCTTGGCCATCTGTATATCTTCTTTGCAGAAATGTCTATTTAGGTCTTCTGCCCATTTTTGGATTGGGTTGTTTGTTTTTTTAATATTGAGCTGCATGAGCTGTTTATATATTTCGCAGATTAATCCTTTGTCTGTTGATTCATTTGCAAATATTTTCTCCCATTCTGAGAGTTCTCTATTCATCTTGTTTATGGTTTCCTTGGCTGTGCAAAAGCTTTCTTCATTAGGTCCCATCCGTTTATTTTTGTTTTTATTTCCATTACTCTAGGAGGTGGATCAAAAAAGAACTTGCTGTGATTTATGTCAAAGAGTGTTCTGCTTATGTTTTCCTCTAAGAGTTTTATAGTGTCCAGTCTTACATTTAGGTCTCTAATCCATTTTTTATTTTTTTAAAGTAAGCGGTACCTTATTTTATTTATTTATTTATTTTATTTTGGCTGTGTTGGGTCTTCGTTTACTGTGCGAGGGCTCTCTCCAGTTGTGGCAAGTGGGGGCCACTCTTCATCGCGGTGCACGGGCCTCTCACTATCGCGGCCTCTCTTGTTGTGGAGCACAGGCTCCAGATGCGCAGGCTCAGCAGTTGTGGCTCACGGGCCTAGTTGCTCCGCGGCATGTGGGGTCCTCCCAGACCAGGGCTTGAACCCGTGTCCCCTGCATTGGCAGGCAGATTCTCAACCACTGCGCCACCAGGGAAGCCCCTCTAATCCATTTTGAGTTTATTTTTGTGTATGGTGTTAGGGAGTGTTCTACTTTCATTCTTTTACATGAAGCTGTCCAGTTTTCCCAGCACCATTTATTGAAGAGACTGTCTTTTCTCCATTGTATATCCTTGCCTCCTTTGTCATAGATTAGTTGACCATAGGTGCGTGGGTTTATCTCTGGGCTTTCTATCTTGTTCCATTGATCTATGTTTCTGTTTTTGTGCCAGTACCATATTGTCATGATTACTGTTGCTTTATAGTATAGTCTGACGTCAGGGAGTCTGATTCCTCCAGCTCCATTTTTTTCCCTCAAGACTGCTTTGGCTATTCTGTTGTGTCTCCATACAAATTTTAAGATTTTTTGTTCTAGTTCTGTAAAAAATGCCATTGGAAATTTGATAGGGATTGCAATGAATCTGTAGATTGATTTGGGTAGTATAGTCATTTTCACAATATTGATTCTTCCAATCCAAGAACATGGTATATCTCTCCATCTCTTGGTATCATCTTTAATTTATTTCATCAGTGTCTTATAGTTTTCTGCATACAGGTCTTTTGTCTCCTTAGGTAGGTTTATTCCTAGGTATTTTATTCATTTTGTTGCAATGGTAAATGGGAGTGTTTCCTTAATTTCTCTGTCAGATTTTTCATCATTAGTGTATAGGAATGCAAGAGATTTCTGTGCATTAATTTTGTATCCTGCAACTTTACCAAATTCATTGATTAGCTCTAGTAGTTTTCTGGTGGCATCTTTAGGATTCTCTGCGTATAGTATCATGTCATCTGCAAACAGTGACAGTTTTACTTCTTCTTTTCCAATTTGTATTCCTTTTGTTTCTTTTTCTTCTCTGATTGCCTTGGCTAGGACTTCCAAAACTATGTTGAATAATAGTGGTGAGAGTGGACATCCTTGTCTTGTTCCTGATCTTAGAGGAAATGCTTTCAGTTTTTCACCATTGAGAATGATGTTTTCTGTGGGTTTGTCGTATATGGCTATTATTATGTTGAGGTAGGTTCCTTCTATGCCCACTTTTTGGAGCGTTTTTATCATAAATGGGTGTTGAATTTTGTCAAAAGCTTTTTCTGCATCTATTGAGATGATCATATGGTTTTTATTCTTCAATTTGTTAATATGGTGTATCACATTGATTGATTTGCGTATATTGAAGAATCCTTGCATCCCTGGGATAAATCCCACTCGAACATGGTGTATGATCCTTTTAATGTGTTGTTGGATTCTGTTTGCTAGTATTTTGTTGAGGATTTTTGAATCTATATTCATCAGTGATATTGGTCTGTAATTTTCTTTTTTTGTAGTATCTTTGTCTGGTTTTGGTATCAGGGTGATGGTGGCCTCATAGAATGAGTTTGGGAGTGTTCCTTCCTCTGCTATATTTTGGAAGAGTTTGAGAAGGATAGGTGTTAGCTCTTCTCTAAATGTTTGATACAATTCACCTGTGAAGCCATCTGGTCCTGGTCTTTTGTTTGTTGGAAGATTTTTAATCACAGTTTCAATTTCATTACTTGTGATTGGTCTGTTCATATTTTCTGTTTCTTCCTGGTTCAGTCTTGGAAGGTTATACCTTTCTAAGAATTTGTCCATTTCTTCCAGGTTGTCCATTTTATTGGCATAGAGTTGCTTGTAGTAGTCTCTTAGGATGCTTTCTATTTCTGCAGTGTCTGTTGTAACTTCTCCTTTTTCATTTCTAATTTTATTGATTTGAGTCCTCTCCCTCTTTTTCTTGATGAGTCTGGCTAATGACTTATCAATTTTGTTTATCTTCTCAAAGAACCAGCTTTTAGTTTTATTGATCTTTGCTATTGTTTTTTTGTTTCTATTTCATTTATTTCTGCTCTGATCTTTATGATTTCTTTCCTTATGCTAACTTTGGGTTTTGTTTGTTCTTCTTTCTCTAGTTCCTTTAGGTGTAAGGTTAGATTGTTTATTTGAGATTTTTCTTGTTTCTTGAGGTAGGATTGTGTTGCTATAAACTTCCCTGTTACAACTGCTTTTGCTGCATCCCATAGATTTTGGATCATTGTGTTTTCATTGTCATTTGTCTCTAGGTATTTTTTGATTTCCTCTTTGATTTTTTCACTGTCTCTCTTGGTTATTTAGTAACGTATTGTTTAGCCTCCATGTGTTTGTCTTTTTTACGTTTTTTTCCCTGTAATTGATTTCTAACCTCATAGCATTGTGGTCAGAAAAGATGCTTGATATGATTTCAATTTTCTAAAATTTACTGAGGCTTGATTTGTGACCCTAGATGTGATCTATCCTGGAGAATGTTCCATGCACACTTGAGAAGAAAGTGTAATCTGCTGTTTTTGGATGGAATGTCCTATAAATATCAATTAAATCTATCTGGTCTATTGTGTCATTTAAAGCTTGTTTCCTTTTTTATTTTCATTTTGGATGATCTGTCCATTGGTGTAAGTGAGGTGTTAAAGTCCCCCACTATTAATGTATTACTGTTGATTTCCTCTTTTATAGCTGTTAGCAGTTGCCTTATGTATTGAGGTGCTCCTATGTTGGGTGCATATATATTTATAATTGTTATATCTTCTTCTTGGATTGGTCCCTTGATCATTATGTAGTGTCCTTTCTTGTACAATTCTTTATTTTAAAGTCTATTTTGTCTGATATGAGTATTGCTACTCCAGCTTTCTTTTGATTTCCATTTGCATGGAATATCTTTTTCCATACCCTCACTTTTGGTCTGTATGTGTCCCTAGGTCTCAAGTGGGTCTCTTGTAGACAGCATATATATGGGTCTTGTTTTTGTATCCACTCAGCAAGCCTGTGTCTTTTTGGTGGAGTATTTAATCCATTCACATTTAAGGTAATTATAGATATGTATGTTCCTATTACCATTTACTTGTTTTCTGTTCGTTTTTGTTGGTCCTTTTCTTCTCTTGTGTTTCCCACTTCGAGAAGTTCCTTTAGCGTTTGTTGTAGAGCTGGTTTGGTGGTGCTGAATTCTCTTAGCTTTTGCTTGTCTGTAAGGCTTTTGATTTCTCCATGGAAGCTTAATGAGATCCTTGCTGGGTAGAGTAATCTTGTTTGTAGGTTCTTCCCTTTCATCACTTTAAGTATATCATGCCACTCCCTTCTGGCTTGTAGAGTTTCTGCTGAGAAATCAGCTGTTAAGCTTATGGGAGTTCCCTTGTATGTTATTTGTCATTTTTCCCTTGCTGCTTTCAGTAATTTTTCTTTGTCTTTAATTTTTGCCAATTTGATTACTGTGTGTCTCAGCATGTTTCTCCTTGGGTTTATCCTGTATGGGACTCTCTGCACTTCCTGGACTTGGGTGGCTATTTCCTTTCCCATGTTAGGGAAGTTTTCGACTATAATCTCTTCAAATATTTTCTCTGGTCCTTTCTCTCTCCCTCTTCTTCTTCTGGGATCCCTATAATGTGAATGTTGTTGTGTTTAATGTTGTCCCAGAAGTCTCTTAGGCTGTCTTCATTTCTTTTAATTCTTCTTTCTTTAGTCTGTTCCGCAGCAGTGAATTCCACCATTCTGTCTTCCAGGTCACTTATCCGTTCTTCTGCCTCAGTTATTCTGCTATTGATTCCTTCTAGTGTAGTTTTCATTTCAGTTATTGTATTGTTCATCTCTGTTTGTTTGTTCTTTAATTCTTTTAGGTCTTTGTTAAACATTTCTTGCATCTTCTCAATCTTTGCCTCCATTCTTTTTCTGAGGTCCTGGATCACTGTCACTATCATTATTCTGAATTCTTTTTCTGGAAGGTTGCCTATCTCCACTTCATTTAGTTGTTTTCCTGGGGTTTTATCTTGTTCCTTCATCTGGTACATAGCCCTCTGCCTTTTCATCTTGTCTATCTTTCTGTGAATGTGGTTTTCGTTCCACAGGCTGCAGGATTGTAGTTCTTCTTGCTTCTGCTATCTGCCCTCTGGTTGATGAGGCTATCTAAGAGGCTTGTGCAAGTTTCCTGATGGGAGGGACTGGTGGTGGGTAGAGCTGACTTTTGCTCTGGTGGGCAGAGCTCAGTAAAACTTTAATCTGCTTCTGCTGATGAGTGGGGCTGTGTTCCCTCCCTGTTGGTTGTTTGGCCTGAGGCGACCCAACACTGGAGCCTACCCGGGCTCTTTGGTGGGGCTAGTGGCAGACTCTGGGAGGGCTCACGCCAAGGAGTACTTCCCAGAACTCCTGCTGCCAGTGTCCTTGTCCTCACGGTGACACACAGCCACCCCCCCACCTCTGCAGGAGACCCTCCAACACTAGCAGGTAGGTCTGATTCAGTCTCCTATGGGGTCACTGCTCCTTCCCCTGTGTCCTGATGTGCACACTACTTTGTGTGTGCCCTCCAAGAGTGGAGTCTCTGTTTCCCCCAGTCCTGTCAAAGTCCTGCAATCAAATCCTGCTATCCTTCAAAGTCTGATTCTCTAGGAATTCCTCCCCCCGTTGCTGGACCCCCAGGTTGGGTAGCCTGATGTGGGGCTCAGAACCTTCACTCCAGTCGGTGGACTGCTGTGGTATAAGTGTTCTCCAGTCTGTGAGTCATCCACCCAGCAGTTATGGGATTTGATTTTACTGTGACTGTGCCCTTCCTACTGTCTCATTGTGGCTTCTCTTTTGTCTTTGGATGTGGGGTATCTTTTTTGGTGAGTTCCAGTGTCTTCCTGTCGATGATTGTCCAGCAGTTAGTTGTGATTCTGGTGTTCTCACAAGAGGGAGTGAGAGCACGTCCTTCTACTCCGCCATCTTGGTTCAGGGCCTATTCCTTTTTAAAAATGTATTTTGATTTCAAAAATCCCAAGTGTTTAAGTGAAAATAAATACAATTTCTTTGAATACAAAAATATATGATTGATAGGAAAATATAAATCATACAATATTATAGGTATATAAGTAGGGGAATAAGATAATACAGATCCTCCAAAGAAGGTTAAGCAATAAAAGAATAAGACAGCTAATAATCAAGAGCAGGCCAGAGTAGAAAAACTCACTCTAACTTAAAATAGTAGAATCCCAATTTAAAATTAGATTTAGAGATAGCAAACCATCAGAGATTGCAGGGAACAGTCTTGACTTGATCCAATTTCCTGCAATGAGATAGCTGACTAATGGCCACAGCAATCTGAATTAATTAACATCAATTTGTTTTTAATAAAAAGCTTTTGAAGCCCATTTTGATAATGAATGCCATCTAGAGGAAAATCAAACAGCTCTTTCTGATATATGTGGAGCCACAGCTGTACATATTTGACCCCTGTTTTACACAGTTGAGCCTCATTGATTTCTTCTTTTAAACTCGTGGACTGAGCACTGAACAATGGTGGGAGCACTCGTATATCTTCCACAGAGACCTAGTCTATGAACAGTAACCCTGCAGCAGGGCCAAAGTGTTTCTGTGCCTCTGACACTGGCTGCCTGTCCTGATGACATATAACACAGATGCTGTCCTTAACAGCAAACAATCTCAAACGTCTGGCCATGGAATCAGTCTTTAGGGTGCAAGCAAAAATAAAAGATTTGAGACAAACTTAACGTGTAGCTGAGCTTCAAGTTAGTTGGCTTCAAACTTAAATCCACATAGAGTGGTCTTTTTACAAAAAGAATTCCTGTGTTTAAATAGAATTCAAGATAGGACAGGAAACAAAGACACTTAAATGTATGTTACTGTGAATATGGAGTAAGAAAGCCTAATTCTATTAAAGGAGTAGCTTGTTAGTATCTCCATGGAAGTTTTCCCAAGACTTTAGGAATAGTAGTTCATCTATTCATGTTAACTTACTTCTCTTAATAATGATAGTAGTGATATAAAGGAGTGATTTAAATTAATTCTATTGCTTTTGATACAACAGTTTCCATATTTATTAAGTAGTAATTGCTTCAAAAACTGCAGGCAAATATTTTGCATATGCTTCTCTAACTGGGATGATGTGACTTGCCTGCTTTCAATACAGAGTGGAGAGGTAAAACTAAACCACACAAATAAATGAACAAAAAGACTCTAGTGAGTAGGAGGCCAGAGCACTTGGCTCAGACATTCTAATATTAAAAGTATGAATTAGTGTGGTCATTGTTAGGTGAGTGATGCATCTGAACACCTAGGGAGAATGACAATCTGGAATTGTGAAAAGTCACCTCAGTACTTTTTAATGTGTTAACACAGTCTACCTCAGTTGTCTAGGATCCAGCAGCCAGAGTTCCCAGGCACTGGTCTTACTTTGTAAGTGGTATGATGACTACTTTATAAAGTTCTGCACAGTCTATGATTCTCCTTTTGTTTCTGCAGTTTCTGGCCTCTCCTCAGAAAAGTCCTATTTTAATATGGTTCCCACTTGCATGAATAATTTTTTTAAATTTTTAAATAATTTTTTTAAATGCACTATGTATTGATATATTAGAGCTATTAATTATTATTATATTAATTAAATATAATTATTATAATATTGATATTATTAATATTAGAGCTATTATTTTAATCAAAAAGTATATTTAATAGAAAATATAGTACTTTTTTCTCTCTGTATTGACTTATATGAGTAATAGAGAAATACCAAATATTATCACATAACTCCTTCTCTATGTGTGTAACTCCTTCTCTGTGTCTTTCCTTGGTAACTTGTTCCTGGTTAGATCTCAGTAAACATTTGTTAAATATATAAATGCTATTGATACTTAACAATAGTTAACTAACTAAATTTAAAAACCGACATCACATTTATCCTTGCAACTAAGCGTAATACAAAGAATTTGGAACAGTCTCCTTAATCCTGGTTACTGTCAATTTCCTCAAACTGAAACTTTTTTTTTTCAAATTCTGGTCACATGTCAAAATGCTGGTGGTGTTAGCAAATAAAAAAGGCATTAGTATGTAATTTACTTGAGATATTAAATAACTATGACCCAATATTTGAGAGATAATTCTTTGTAACCATTAAGGAAATATGTCTTATAAAGTATTGCCCCCCAAAAAGGACTTTTTGAGACCTACGTTCTTGTCCCACATCTCTCATTAATTTTGTGAACTTGAGAAAAGTAATCTGTGACCCAAATTCCATATCAATCAAATGAAGAAACTATTATTTGTACTCTAGTATTCACAGGGTCAAGGAACATATAAGAAAACACTTTAAAATGCATTAAGAAGCACCCAGTGTAAGTATAGAAATAGCACTCATATACAGTTGATGGGAATATACAGTAATTTGTGGAGAGGATAAATTAGCAAAACAACAACTTTAAAAATATATTATTCTGCAATTTCACTTCTAGGAATTTACTCTTTGAAAGAAACTAAGACATATATATATATATATAAACTAATAATAATATTTATAAGTATTAGAAGCATTTCTAAAAGTCTAACAATAAGGGATTGGATAAATATAAATATTTGCCTACCTATATATGATGAAATGCTAACAAACAGGTGCTCAGAAAACATTCTACAAAACAAAAAAGTAGGATAGAAAATATTAAGCATTTATGGTACCACTCATATAAAATGTTGCTAACATTACTGACCTCTTAAAACATCCCTAGTGGTGTGTTAACTCCACATTTATGGTCACATTTACCTTTATGACTCTGTGAGGCAAAGATTTTATCCCTGAACTACAGATGAGGGAACTGAGGCTTACACAGATGATAGAACATGTTCAAATTCACATAATAAATAACAGAGCTGGGACTTATACTTGATGAATCTGACTCCAGAGCCTGAGGTCTTAAACTAAGCTTTATTGGTAATACTCTAATTTTTGTATAATGATTGATTTTGGTTTGGTTTCTCCACATATTTTTTAAAATGGAATTAAAGACATGAAAGTCCAATTCTCTGTTCCTCTCAAAAATGGGAAGATCTATGAACACTTGACCATCAATGTGGCCACTCTGCCATAGGTATTAGTAGCAGTTTTTTTTTTTCCTTTTAAATGGTGCTTTCACCCCACAATTTACCATAATTAGTCTTAGATACTCTTTAAGGTTCTATGCCTGGAAATTTTAGGCATTTAGTTTGAGATTTCTCTCTATATAAGTATTAATAGAAAAACAGAAAGATGTACATATCAAAATGGGTGGTAAAACTACAGGATAATTTATGTTTTCTTAGCTTTTTGTGTGTGTGCGCAAGTTTTAAAAATTTTCTACAGTGAATATGAACTAATTAAATAAAGGGCACATTGCTTAAAGTATAAAGCTTTCAATAGATGGAAGAATTCATTTTATGTGTAAAGAAGCTTTGGGTCAGTCATGATTCCAGTTGCTTCCTAAGTACAACTGTTCAATCCCCTGGATTAATCTTTCTAAATTATAGCTTTCAAAAAGTAACTCCCATCCTAAAAATATTTCAGCAGTTTCTGTTACCTTTGTAAACTTCTCTCTTATTGCTCACAAATATACCAAATATCTGTGCTTTCTTGTTTCTATACTGTGTAACTTGACCTTGACAGTACCTAGTACCTCTGAGCTCATCTCTTATGTATTCCACTTTCTATTTAACTATGCAGATCGTGCTGATTCATAGATAAATTCATAAACTGATTAAGATAAATATCCACCTTTGAAATAAACTTTCTTCCCTGTTTTAATCTACCTACATATATATATCTGTCTTCCTCCTATGAACACTTCGTGTCATTCAGTACGTACAATAACCATTTAATACAATATATGTGTAATGCTTTACTTAGTATATGAAATTTTCCGTGAGTATACAATTTACTGAATACAATTGTAAATGTTTGGAGAGCAGAGTTTGAAACTTTGCATCTTAGTTATATAAAACAAGGGAGGAGAGTGTTTTCAGAAGAAAAAAAAATAGTCAAAATCACATGTTACACTTAGGTTATAAAGAATACTGAAAAATATAATGCTTTGGACAGTTAAGAGGTGACTTTAGCATAAACAATACCAGATAGACTCTGAGGCCAATATAAGATTTGACCATTAAGTATTGTGGTTGATCAGAATAAAAGCCAGATCTTGAGTACATTCTACTCAGTATAGTCACTTTAGACTTGCAAATATTGACTCTAAAGATACCTCCACTGTCAGATCTTTTATTTTTTAACCACTCCTTTCAAATTGCTCTAAAAACACTCAAGTTTTACCGTCAAAACCAAGCAAGCAAACGAACAAAAAGAAAACTGTGTTTTAAGGTTAACTCTAAAAATTATTATACCTATCAGTCCGGGACCCAGTAGGAAACCAATAGTAAACTCAAAGTGGGTGATTAAAGAGTGCAATTAAGAGATTACTTTCAGGGCTTCCCTGGTGGCGCAGTGGTTGAGAATCTGCCTGCTAATGCAGGGGACACGGGTTCGAGCCCTGGTCTGGGAAGATCCCACATGCCGCGGAGCGGCTGGGCCCGTGAGCCACAATTGCTGAGCCTGCGCGTCTGGAGCCTGTGCCCCGCGACGGGAGGGGCCGCGATAGAGAAAGGCCCGCGCACCGCGATGAAGAGCGGTCCCCGCACCGCGATGAAGAGTGGCCCCCGCTTGCCGCAACTGGAGAAAGCCCTCGCACGAACCGAAGACCCAACACAGCCAAAAATAAATAAATAAATAAATAAGAAAATCCTTTAAAAAAAAAAAAAGAGATTACTTTCAATGTTTTGAAAAGGGCTTCAGGAAAACTGATAAGGGATAGTACAGAATACCATCCCTCATCTGGTAGCTATGGCAGTGAGCAATCAGCAACCCTAAGGCTAAGGCAGAGAGGTCTTAGTTAATGAAAGTGTAGTTACATGGAGAGGGCTAAGGGAAAGACGTTTTTTTGTTTTTTTTTTTCTTTCACCATCCAATCGCTGACTGGTGCCTCTCATCAGACAGTGTAACTGAAGCCAGAGAGCACAGGAGCCAGTTGATGCAGTTCATCCCTTTCAGCTTCCTGGGATGCAGAGCAGGGTGAAGAGTGGAAGGTAGATCTGGAGGCAAATGAAAAATCTCCATATTACAAAAATTTGAGAGTCTGATTTCTAGAAATCTAATTACTTTTAGCGCCAAGACTGTGAGTAAAGGAGGTAATAAAGCAGAGATCATATTTTTCCTTCCCTACACATCCAATTCTCTAAACTTTAAAATGTAAGAGGCATTATGTCCATAAAAGATTAAACTTGGTAAACAAAAGCCAAACTCACCAACTTCCAGAATTTCAGAAAATATTTCAGGCTAGTTTGTCTAAGTAAGTTTATAAATGACCTTTATTTTTTAAGTAAGTCAGTAATTAACTATGCAAGCCAGGCCCTAGTGAACTAAATGCCCAACCCTTGCTGTAGACACCAGAAGGGGAGTCCCAGATGTTCTTCTAGTCATACACCAAGACTCGACCTGCTGATGGCATGAGCATGGAGAGAAACCCCAGCCCTGCTGCTATCTTCTCAGGCATCTGCAGGTAAGCAAGGCATCTGCTGTCCTAGCTATTTGGTAAATGGTGAGAATATACAACACATTTGTTAGCAGAGCTTACACAGCTGAAGGGTAATCCTTGTTAAATTGAAAGCAAAGAATATGAAAGGGGATTTTATCCATTGTTACTCTACTACTTGTGGGCTAAGAAATGTTTAAGTGTGGTCTGATTCCACTGAGCCCATCTGGAGAGATGCTCCTTTCCTTCAGTACATGTCTTTTTGAATGCCCCTAATTACCTCTCTTAAAAACAGGAAAAAACCTATTTTGGGATAGAATGTTTCACTGTCAGAAAGGTAGGATAGGTTTAAATGGGAAAGCACTGGAAAATCTTATCTAATCAATATATGATAAAGGATACATTGGACTGGATTAGAAAAACTAAAATAGTGTCTTGTCACTTTTGTGAATCTAATTATATCTTTGTTGCCAGTACACTTTTTAACCTTGAACTCATTCCTTGAATAAAACAGATGGACGTTATATGGTAAACATTATAGGAAAAACAATACAATTTAAAACTGTTTCCCATAAATTTTGTTGTAATGCTTCGGGTTTTAAAAGGAGCCTTCTGGGCGTATAAACTAAAAATGAATTTTAACCGTTTATGTTCCCAATGCTTCATTTCAGTGTTTCCCACTTTCCATCCCCCCCCCCCCCGTTTGTCATTCAAGTCTATATTTCAAGGGCGTTTTTGTAGAACGAATGGGGCTCAGCACTCATGTTATTAAAACTCTGCTTGGTTTTACTTTTCACCGTGCAGGCTCTCCTAGCTGTTGCTGTCACTTATTAGAGCCACAATGTGCTGCAGGAGGGCGACACTCTGTAAACAAGGTATGGAGGGTCAAATACTATGTTACCAGCAAGGAAAGCAGAGAAACAGCAGAAAACCAGAGACAGTACGGGGAACAACATATATGTCGTAAAGTTTTGGTTTGCATGGGGCTTAAGTGGAGTTAACAGTCAAATCCCCCAAGTTTGCACTTGCTGTATTTGCCGGCGAGAGTGTGGCTCCTTCACACAGACTGCCTTCTCGACATGGTCCACTTGTTTCCCAAGCACCGAAGAGTGCAGGCCCAGCGCTGTGCAGCCGACAGATCACACAGCATGCCTGCATTCTGCTATGTATCGAAGTCTCTTAACATGCCAACAAAGTTCTCCAAGGTCAGGAAAGCAGTTTATCAACCTTTTATATATCTTACAGCAGCAATGAATTCATTCTAGTGTGGGACCTATGAATATTTCAGACGCTCTGTGAGAAAAGCTCTTTGGCTTAGGACAGTCATGCACCCCAGAGTTTGGGCTCAAGACAGTCATTGTTCTCTACACCACACTTTTATTGCTATTTAGCTCTAGTTAATGCAAAGCTTTTCAAGGTGCTTTCTGCTGTACCTTGCTGTACCTTGTTTAATAAATTTCATTTAAATGAATTTTTAATTTCAAAAAAAACTTTAATTATTTTGTATACTTTTATTTATTTCTGATTACATGCTGTATTAAACCTTCAAAGAAACACAGGATTCTTTTTTTTTTTTCCTCTCAAACATCCCATGGAAAATTAGTTTTGTGCTTTGAGTTTTTGTCTATATTTTTTTCTTTCTTTCCTACTAATGAAAGACGTCACATTACAATTTAGTTTTCCAGATTAGATAATGTTAATTCTCAGGTACCCTCAAAATTTTTGTACAATGTCTTCGTATTAGGAAAGAATTATTCAGAGACTTTTGTTTAGGGCAAATATATTTTACAGCGATAGTAATGAGGAGGGAATGGAAGTAGAAACTTTTTACCTATTTAGCCAACTTCAAAATTATGCACTATCACGCATGAGACATGAGTCAAGGTTGTTTGGGGATTAATGGGCCAGAAATTAGGTTTTTTTCCATTTCTTTTACATGCACACTTGAGCGCACACACACTCTTTCCTCAGCAAATTACTCCCAAATACTTATTCTTATAGTCAAGACCCACAAAGTGATATTTATAGTTAATCATTTGGAAATACTCTTAATGAATTTGGCTTTAGTTTGAACCTGACTCATTTGAAGGTTATTTTTGCTTTTCTTTGTTTTCTGTTTTATATACAGCCAGTACCTCCTGATTCTATACTTTGCCCATATTTATGAACTTGCTCTTACACAGAACTTTGTGGTCTTGAACCTCCTGTCAAGTTACTTGCTTGATTTCCTGACAGCTTTTTAATTTATTAAAATTAATTAATTTAAATAAAACTAATTTAATTTATTAAAATTTATAAATTTATTTTTCATATTCATGACTTTTGTTCATAAAAGTGTCATCATCAGACGTGGTATGTAATATCTGCTCTGAACTTATATATCTGCCTGATCAGTTCTATATTTCTGACTTTATATTTTTTGATTCACCTCTTGGCATTGAGATTTTTGATGCTAAGATTAGCCCCTCTCCACGTAACTTTCTGTTCCTATTAGATGTACCTCCAGCCCACAAGTCATGTCTGCTCCAAAAAGGCCGACTAGGCTTGACCTTGGGATATTATTTCGTATGAACTCTCTGAGATTGCTTCTCTTTTCCTTTCTTCATAATTTGAACCCTCTGGCAGAATTACATGTGAATAAGGATAAGGAAAAATACATAATTGTTTTCAATCATACTGTCTCTCCCAATCTATGAAAGATTATGACTTCTTAAGTTGTTGAAGCTCCCTCCCACTCATGCTAACATGAGACATTAAAGGTGAGAAAAAAAATTTTGATTTACAATACAGTTCACAATTGATCTATAATACAATCAAGCACAAAACATAAATATATTCAATAAATTAATACAACACAAACTCATGTGTATGACCGCTACTCTGCTCTTCAAGTAGAACATAACCAGCACTCCAGAAACTCCTCTCATGCCCTTCTTCCAATCATTAATGCCCTTCTTCCAATCATTACACCTGTCTTCTCCAAAGTTAGCCTGCCTTTAAAAAATCACTGTTTAATTTTTACCTATGCTTGAACTTCATGTAAATGGAATAATAGAGTATGTGTTCTTATCCATCTATGTTCTAGAGTCAGTATTTTTTGTGACTATCCATGTTGTGTAGCTGTACTTTATTCAGTTTCACTGCTTTATCATATTCTACTGAATTAACATTTATTGATTGATTGATTATAATGTTGATAAATATTTGGGTTGTTTCCAGCTTTTGGCAACTAGAGATAATGCTGCTAGGAACATTTTTGTGTATGTCTCTTCCTGCACAAATTTCCATTAGGTACATATTTAACAGGAGTATGAATAATGAAATTGCTAAATCTTAAGGAATACATATGCTCAACTTGAAAGTCAAATAGTTTTCTAAGCTTATAACAGTTTCCATTCCTATTGCTTCATATCTTCACAGGCATTTGTCTTGTTAACTTCAGCTATTTTGGTGGATCTGTAATGGTATCTAATGTGCTTTCAGTCTTCTTTCCCTCATGATAGTAAGGTGAGCACCTGTTTATATGTGTATACGTCATTTGGGTGTACAACACAGTTTAAAGCCAATTCAAGTCTATTGTCAAAATATCTTATGAACATGAACAAATGTTTCAAATATTTTCTCTTACTCTGTGAGTTGCCAGAATCTCTTTGTGACATCCTTTGTTGACTAGAATATATTGATTTTAATGTAGTCCAATTTGAGAATCTCTTCCTTCATGACCAGTATTGTTTTTCTCACCTTTAAACAATCAATTTCTATCCTATGGAAGTGAATATAATCTTCTGTGATACCATGTATTAACTCCTGGTTGTGTCTCAAACCTTTGTAATTTTCCAGTCTGCCCTCTTTGTTCTAGCAACTTCCAGTAGTTGAGGATGTGCCAATGAGACAGGAGGGAAAGGGGCAGGACACAAAGGCTAGATAATGAAGAAGGGGCTCAGCTATTGGAATGTGATGAAGACTGGCTGGAACCAGCTGGAACCAAGGTGGCTTTGAGAATAGTCCAGTCTTTGACTTTTAGCTCATTACACCTTCATTGTAATGCTAAAAAACACTCCCCCTTATGCCATAACAGTTCCCAGGAGGGCCATAAAAGACCAAAGAGTAGGCAGTGGCCCAATTCCTCGGAAATCCCCACCCTACCCTGAAACAGCAAGAATATTTCTCCCACTCATTAGCCTATGAAATTACTTAGCCCATAAAAACCTATGGCCCCATGCCCTGGGGCTGCTCTCACTTTCTGAGACGATCCACAGGCCCTCCCCAAGTGCACCTCTGGCTCATGGCATCATTGCAGCCCTGAGCAGAGGTTGAGGGCAGGCACCTCCCTCTCAGGTTCGCAGACTTATATTTCCTAACCTAGTTCGGATTCACAAGATCCATCACCCTGGATTTTCCCTGCCTTCTCCTCTCTGCTTCCCCCAACTTCTTAGACTGTCTACTGGTCCTTGAGCCCCCTTGCCAACAGGTCTGGTATTGCCTCTGTTTCACGGCTATACAGAGGTATCCCTCTTTAGTCTCCACTTAGGTAAAAACCTACTAAATTATCCTGAGTCCCCAGCTGATTTTCGCCCTGTTTGTTCTGACATTGTTATGCTAAACATCATAAGGGTTACATCCTGAAGGGAACTTTTTCCTCCCAGTATTGTCATCACATTCCCTTGTGGCTTGTGGCGCTCCAGTCCTACTCTTCTGCTCTGTCTACTTCTTTTCTTCTTTCACAGGGGGATAAAGATCATTTGCTTAGCTGATTCAGGGCCTATGTTTCCTCCCTCCCTCTCTGAATGGCTTAGGCCTTGGCACTCCAGTCACTTTTCTGCCTGCTGGCTCTACTCCTCTCCTTAACTAACCCAGGGGGCCTCCTCAGGCTAGCCAAACAGGCAGACTGCAGGTGCTCTCACTGTGGCCTTTGTCAAACAAACAAACCCTTTCTTAAGACCTGAGGGCCACAAGCCCAGTTTTCCCTGCTTAATTAAACACCTCTTCTGCTGAATTCCCTACCTTAGAATCAGGGGCCATCACAGACTGGGCCAATTATACTATCTCTTTAACTGCCATCAGAACTGGATTCTGCAACACCCCCTTAAGGGGGTCCATTCACTGAAGTCCCTAGCTGTGCACTCCCTTCTCATGTTTTTGGGATACCAGGGACACTGGGAGAGCACCAGGACAGATAACTACCATTTGGCCAGGATCTGTCAGACCCCTGTCTCCTCACAACATCCTAACCAAAAATGGGGGTGACTACGAGCACCCCGAAGGACTCCCCTTTAGGATGCATATTAGCTAATTGGGGTAAATTTAGGCAAGATGGCTTAAGAAAAAAGAATTTTATTTTGTAATACTGCATTGCCCCAGTACAAACTAGTGAACCAAGAAATCTGTCCAGAAAATGGGTCATTGAATTACAATACCATCTTGCAGCTGGACCTATTTTGTAAAAAAGGAAAGCAAATGGGAAGTCCCATATGTCCAAATGTTCATTACCCTATTCCAAGATCCAGATCTAAAAAACTCCTGCTGAGTGTGCCTGGCTCACATTCCTTCAAAGTGTCTTCTTCCCCCACAGAAGCTGATATTTTAGATGATCCCCTTATGAGTCCACCTCCTGGAGGTCCACAACCGGGAACTGCTACAGCCCCCGGTTCTGACGGGGGACAGTCTTCCAGATGGTCTACCCCTAGCGCTCCACCTGGGCTGCTGGAAATCCCTCCAGCCCTGTCCTATATCCTCCGTTACCAGAGGTGAGTCCTGCCAGAACTACATGAAGAGGGGCTACCTACCAGCCTCCCAGTACCAAACTCTGTCCCTTAAGGCAGCAGTCTCCAGCCTTTTTGGCACCAGGGACAAACATGGAAGACAGGTTTTCCATGGATGGGGGCCAGGGGGGATGGTTCAGGCGGTAATGCCGCTGATGGGGAGCTTTGCTCACTCGCCCGCCGCTCACCTCCTGCTGTGCGGCCCAGTTTCTCACCGGTACAGGTACCAGTACCGGTCTGCGGCCCGGGGGTTGGGGACCCCTGCCTTAAGGGAAGGACCGGCTGGTGACAGAGGAACAATTAGAGTCCATATCCCTTTTCCTATGGCTGAACTAGCTACTTGAAAAGAGAAGTTTGGACGTTTTTCTGAGGATCCCAGTCAGTTTGTAGAGGAATTCACCAAGCTGACAATGCCCTATGAACTTACTTGGGGGGGACACACAGGTCCTTCCTTCTACCTGCTGCACCTTTGAAGATAAAAGCCGGATCCTTGGTGCAGCTCAGGCATATACCAATGAACTGGCAGCCCAAAATCAAGCTCTCTACCTTACTGGAGGGGATGCAATCCCTGACCAAGACCCCCACTGGGACTACCAACAGGGAGGCAGATGGCTTGAATGCAAGAGCCACATGATAACTTGCCTCATAGAAGAGATGAAAAGGTGTGTTGTTAAGTCTGTTAATTATGACAAAGTCAGAGAAGTAACACAGGGAAAAGATGAGAATCTGCCCCTCTTCCAGGCTGCCTGGTGGAAGCCTTTAGAAAGTATACCAATGTTAATCCTGACACCCCTGAAGGGTAAGTCCTAGTAAATACCTGTTTTGTCACTCAATCTGCCCCAGACATAAGGAGACAATTACAGAAGACAGCTATGGGACCCCAAACCCCCATAAATCAGCTCAAGGACTTTGGCCTTTGGAGTATTCAACAATAGATTTAGGGTTGAGGAAACAAAAAGGATTCAGGGACAACAATGAAAGGCACATTACTGGTGTCAGTCCCTTCACCACCTCAGGGTTACCCTCCCTTACAAAGCCTATGATGAAGGCAGGATCTAGAAAATCTGGATCAGAGCCACTGCCCCGCCGAGAAGGGACCTATTTTAAATGCAGCCAGGAAGGCCTCTGGAAGAACGAATGCCCCCAGTGTGGAAAAAGTCCACCGAGACCCTGCCCCATATGCAAACGAGAGGGTCACTGGAAGCTGGACTGCCCCGAGTCCCAAAGGGGACTTGGGGGTCCAAACCCATAATGGCCAAGAGGACTGAAGACTGACAGGGCCCAACCAAACCCTCCCTGGCTGCCAAAAGACACCTGGTCATTTCCCGGGAGGAGCCTCGGGTAATCCTTGACGCGGCACATAGGGAAGTTGCTTTTTTTTTTATTAGATACGGGGGCCGCCTACTCTGTGCTGACTGATTTCCCTGGACCCTTGTCTTCACAATCCTGTATAATAACAGGGATTGTTGGATGGCCCAAAGCCAGGTGATTCACACACCACCCGCAGCTGCTTACTAGGAAGTTTTATCCTTGCACACTAGTTTCTGTTCATGTCTGAGTGTCCCATCCCCTTGTTGGGGGGACTTGCTCACTAAATTCTAGACAGTAGTTCAATCTGGAGACCCTCTCAGAGAAGGGACCCACCAGGAGAAACAACTGCTCTTAGCCATGGGAGCCTGCCTCAGTCACAGATCAGAGGAGGTCTCCCTTCCACCTCATATTGTTTCTCAAGTAAACCCCTCTGTCTGGGACACTGAGGTTCCTGGCGGAGCTACTAACGTGCCCCCAATTCAGATTTCATTCAGATCCAGTGCTGATTACCCATGGAACAAACAGTATCCCTTGTGGCCCGAGGCCCAACGAGGTATCCAGCCTTTAATAACCAAGTTCTTAAGATATGCTCTGTTATCCAGTCTCTGTGCAATACCCCCATTCTGTCCATAAAAAACCAAAGTAGCGAACACAGGTTTGTTCAAGACCTGAGAGCTGTTAATGAGGTAGTAGTTCCATTTTACCTGATAGCCCCTAATCCATACACCGTACTGACCCAAGTCCCAGAAAATGCCAACTGGTTTACAGTGCTAGACCTAAAGGATACCTTCTTTTGCATTCCCCTGCACCCAGACGCCCAGTACCTCTTTGCCTTTGAGTGGACAGATGCAGACACTCATAACACTTCGCAGCTAGCCTGGACTGTGCTGCCCCAAGGCTTCAGGGATAGCCCTCACCTGTTTGGAAACGCATTAGCAAAGGTTTGCCAGGTCCTGAACCCAGCTACTCTAATCCCGGATCCCCCACCCCAAGGGTCCCTCATTCACTCCTATGCAGAGACTATTGGACAAGTTTATTCCAGTAGGCCAGACCTCAAGGATGAGTCCCTGAACAAACCTGATGCAAAATGGTTTACCTATGGAGCGAGTTTTATACATGAAGGGGTGAGAAAGGCCAGCCTGCAGACAACTGTTGAGTCTGGAGCTCTACCCTCTTACACTTCTGCCCAAAAGGCCGAGTTGATTGCCTTGACAAGAGCGCTCCAGCTAGGAAAGGATTCCAAGTATGGATTCCTAGTACTACATGCCCATGCTACCATATGGAAAGAAAGGGGACTACCAACAGCCAAAGGATCCCCTGTAAAACAGGCAGAAATTCTAGAACTCCTAAAAGCGGTCCAGTTTCCAAAGAAGGTTGCAGTTGTTCACTGCAGGGGTCCCCAAAGGGGCCATACCTCCCTTATAAGGGGAAATGCCCGGGCAGACAAGGCTGCTAAGACGGTAAAGAACAGCCAGTTCTACAAGCTGCAGCTCTCATACCCGACAGTCCACCCTTCCCAACGGTGCCATCTTATACACCTGAAGAACTCAACTGGGCTAAACGTGGGGGACTGGAAAGAGACCTCTCCGGGTGGCTGACAAAAGATAACAAGCTTTTCTCTTCCTGACTTACTTCGAGAGAGTGGCATGGAATATATACACTACCAAATGTAAAACCGATAGCTAGTGGGAAGCAGCCGCAGAGCACAAGGAGATCAGCTCGGTGCTTTGTGACCACCTAGAGGGGTGGGATAGGGAGGGTGGGAGGGAGGGAGACGCAAGAGGGAGGAGATATGGGAACATATGTATATGTATAACTGATTCACTTTGTTATAAAGCAGAAACTAACACACCATTGTAAAGCAATTATACTCCAATAAAGATATTAAAAAGATAACAAGCTTCTCACTCCCGGGGCCAAGCAATGGAAAGGAATTAAGCACTTCCACAAATCCTCCCACTTAGGGTGGGACTCCCTCTTCAAACTGGTTACTCAAGTGTTCCTGGGTAAGGGACTGTCCCAAACTGTTAAAAATGTCACCAGAGCTTGCGAGCTTTATGCCCGCAATGACCCAGGAAGCCACCCCATACCTCTACCCCTAACTAACTCAGCTCCTACAACATCGGGGAACCTATCCAGCAGAAGATTGGCAAATGGATTTTACCCAAATGCCCCTCTATGTAGGGGATGAAAATACCTATTGGTATTCATAGGCATCTTACAAGGTGGATAGAAGCTATCCCTGCTAGAACTGAAAAGGCAACAGACATATTCAGATTTCTGCTTAAAGAGATAATTCCAAGATTTGGGTTACCCAAAAGCTTACAGAGTGATAACAGACACGCCTTCACTGCCCAAGCTGACCCAACAGGTTTCCTCAGCTCTGGGTGTTAACTACTACTTCCACTCTTTCTGGAGGCCCCAATCTTCAGGCAAGGTAGGAAAAAGCAAATATTGTAACTAAAAAGAATGCTTGCTAAGCTATACCAAGAGACTTCAGAAACCTGAGTTTCCCTCCTGCCTGTAGCCCTTCTATGGACCAGGATGGCCCCAAAGGGAATTTTAAAACTTAGCCCATTTGAAATGACCTATGGGAGGTCCTTTTTGATTTCAGATCTCATTTGACGAGGAAACCCACAAATCAGTCTCCCACATTCTCAGCTTGAGCCAAGTTCAAAGGGCCCTCCAAGAATATAGAAACAAAGCGCTACTCACCCCTACAAAAGAAAACGTTGAGGTCTCCATCCAGTCAAGGGACCGTGTCCTACTAAAAACATGGAAGGAAGGGTCGCCTGAGGACTAGCTACAACCAAAATGGAAGGGACCATATCAAGTGTTACTGAGTACCCCAACTGCTGTCAAGCTATGGAGAGTTGGGTACATCCATCTGAAATAAAACCTGTATCTTCTAAGTCCCAAAGGGAACCAGAGGGGACCTACTCCTGCGAGCCAGTGGAAGACCTCAGAGATACCTGCTCAAGAGAACAGATAAGTGACTTCATGTGGCCGTGCTGGGTTGGCCTAGTATTCCTTGTGTTTCTATCATGCTCTTATTCTGCCGCTTTTCAGAACCCCCTCCCCCTGGTAAACATCTTCTTTGCCCCTGCTGGGTCTGAAAAAAATATATAGTAATACGATGTTGAAAGCCATGATACTACTGGTAAGACTTCTGACAATGGTCGTGTCCCAGGGGAAATGGGAAAATAATGCTTGAGTAAACATATCTAAAATAGTTGCCTGGGGAGAAAAACTAGTTAATTGTTGGGTCTGTCATAAAAACCCTGGCTTACAACAAACATTACAGGTACAAATAGGTACATACAACAAGGGTATTATCAATTCAAACACATGGAAAACAAAACCTCCACTGATTTGAGTGCAATAGGCAATACCCGTCAGGCCCAACACCTTGCCTACGACTGACTCCTTTTAAAAGAGTGACTTACAACTTTTCCATTAATCATGGCTACTTTTGTTATTCAGAAAACCAGTCATGCTTCCGATGCCACTACACCTCTGGTTCTCTTGGGTATGATGAGCCTCTTTGGAGAAATCCTTGGCCACCAGATGATAATATCACCATGGTGTTTTGGAACCTGGACCCAAACTGCATTCCCAGGAATGCCTCCACTCTGTGCACTTATAATGAAGACCAGACCCAAGGTGCCTTACAGGATAGGGATGGAGTGGACTAAAAGTTGGGCTAGAAATTGTTGGACTCTATGGAAGTGATGGGTAAAAACCATCTCATCTAAGCCAAGGGCATGGAATACTCCTGGACTTAACTATTTTGAATATACTAATGGCCCCTTGTACCCGTATTGTGATCATAACGTGTCCCTTCCATAGATCTGGACAGCTGCTTCCTTGTTAAATTCTTCTCTTCCCAGATCTCTTGTTGCACCTTCAGGATATGTCTGCATATGTGGCGTTCCCCAAAATGAGGGCCCAAAGACAAGGGCACCTCAGGGAAAAATTGGTCCCTATGTGAACGCTTATCCTTATATTGATAATGTGTTGCATGAGGGAGAATGTATATTAGGACATTTGTTTCCATTTACAGTCACAATACATAATAATACTCAATACCATCCCAGGTGGGCCATCATATTCACATTGGCAGGAATAGGACTGACAGGGGGATTAGCAGCTCCATGGGGAGGCTTTGCCTACCACGAGGTAACCTAGAAAATCTAACCAACACTTTCGAGAGCCTAGCCCTGACCACCGGAAATGCCCTAAATAGGCTTTCAGCTTCTTTAAACTCACCAGGCAATGTGGTGGTCATGGACAACTGGCCTTGGATTACTTGCTGGTGGAGCAGGGTGGTGTTTATGCAGTCATAAACAAAATCTGCTGTACCTATGTTAATAAGTCGGTCCAGATTGAGATGGACATCAAAAAGATTTATAAATAAGCATCATGGTTACACCGCTATAACCAGGGGTGAGACTCTAATGCCATCTGGTCCACCATTAAGAGTGGCCTCCCTAGCCTTACTTGGTTCCTGCGCCTCCTGGGCTCAGTAATGGTCATATTCCTATCCTTCTCTTTGGACCCTACCTCTTTAACCTCTTGGTAAAGTTCCTGTCTTCCAGGTCTTTGACAGTTCCACATCAAAATGATGGCTCTGCGAGGATTACTGCCCATAACTGCTCTCTGACTCAAAACAAGAAGCTGTCCTGCCTCTGGGACCCCTAGACCAGGCAACCAGAGATTTTTACTCACTGACAGGCAGGCAGGGTTGATGCCCCTGCCCAGCCCTGAAGCAGCTATAGAAGACGGACCATGGCCCTTCTACTTCCCAGAAGAATATGGAAGTAAAATCTCTGAGGGGGAAATGAGACAGGAGGGAAAGGGAAAGGACACAAAGCCTAGAAATGAAGAAGGGGCTCAGCTGTTGGGATGTGATAAAGACCAGCTGGAACCAGCTGAAACCCAGGTAGCTTTGAGAATAGTCTGGTCATTGACCTTTAGCTCATTATACCTTCATTGTCGTACTAAAAAACAACCCCCTTATGCCATGGAAGTTCCCAGGAGGGCCATAAAAGGCCAAAAAGTGGGCAGTGGCCTAATCCCTGGGAAATCTCTACCCTAACCCAAAATAACAAGACTATTCCTCCCACTCATTAGCCTATTAAATTACTTAGCCCATGAAAACCAAAGACCCCATACTCCCAGGCCACTCTCACTTTCCCATGCCTTGGGGCCACTCCTCTCACTTTCCAAGATGGTCCAAATTCTGCCTATGGAATGTCTATCTCTCTAAATAAACTTGCTTTTCCTTTACTTTGGCTCGCTCTTGAATTCTTTCCCCATGAAGCCAAGAACCTTCACTTGGCAGTTTGTCCTAAGGACTCCTGCATGTCCCAGGACATGACATTCCCCTCTCCTACAACACCAAGACTCGTCATCAGTGTCCCAAAGGGGAGGGTCACAGTCAGCACCTAGATGAAGACTGATTAGAAGCTGGACCCTCACTCACCAGCTAGGAAAGTATGTAGTTAAGCCCCAGGGAGAAACTAGGAGATGAGCATTTTTACCTGTTGTAACTGCACTGTGCCCTGGTGTACAGCCACGTGGTAGTCGGGGGTGGGGGGGTTCCTGCACCTGTTTAAAAATTGCTTATTTGTTTGCTACAGTCCTTTGGAACTTGGGAATGCAAACCCTGTTGACTATCAGAGCTAGTTGATTTTGAGGCCAGTCCCTTATGGGGTAGCTGCAAAAGTTGGAAAACCAGAAGTGTATACAAGCTCCTTCTAGGAAGGTACTGGTGACTTGATTGTATTGTTGCAGTGTGCCAGAGGGGGAAGGCAGGGGTAATGTCACCAGCCTCCCTAGTCTCTGGGGAAGGATTGTAGCCAGCCCCTCCATGTTTGCTACATTCGAAGTTTGGACCCTCAGGCAGCAGTATGCAGTTAGACCCCTTCCAGGGAGAGATTGGGAGATGGGCATTTTTGGGGGCATTTTTTTGCCTCTTCTCTTTGTGCTGAGCCCTGGGGGAATAGCCACAGCAAGTGTTCACATGCCCATTAAGAACTGCTTTTTCATTTGCTATAGCCTTGTGGGTCTCCTGGACATGAGCCTTATTGGCTTCCAGAGATAGATAGATGTTTGGGGGCACCGTACCTCTGTGGGAGTCTCAAAATTTGGCACACTGGATGTGCAGTAAAAAACTTCCACTCTTCAGGGAGAACCTGGGAGTTGAGGGTTCCCTCCCATTTGTATGGCACTGTGCTTGGGGTAGGGGTTATGGTGAGAATGTGTCTCATCTTTTCCTATCCATTTTTGTGTGGGTATTTTCTCATTCAGTCGATGTGTAGGAGTTACTCAGCTAGTTTCTGGATTTCTTTCAGAGGGAATTACTCCTTGTGTAGCTGTACATTCATTGCATTCTGGGAGGAGGGAAGTTCAGGGCCTTCCTATGTCATCATCTTGGTCGACCTTTCAGCATGCCCTTAGTTTCTGTAATTTATTTTTATATACTTTTAAAAAGTGAGCATTCTACATTTGTTGGGTATGGCATTGTATTTATATCAGTTAGGTCAACTTTGCTAAAGATTTTACTCAAAGACATATGCAGTTACTGATTTGTTGTTGCTTTTTCTATCAATTATTAAGAGGTATTTTACCATCCCCCACTGTGATGGTATATTTGTCTCTCTTTTACGTTCCTTCAATTTTTGTTTCATACATTTTGAAACTACATTTTAGGTGCACATATATCTGTACTCTTACTAGGGAAATAAGTATTTTGTCAGTTTTCTCATGCTTAAAATAAGACTTTAATATTGCCCACATCATAAGGCTGTTGTAAGGATTAAATTAGTTAATATACTTGAAGCCTTTTGGAGATTTTCTGTTGTATATTAAGTAATATATTTTTGTTTTCTATGTTCTTAATTGATTAAGAATGTTTTTTTGTTTTTTTGTTTTTGTTTTTAAAGGAAGCACTTGGGAACAACTGGAATATATTTTTAAATTAAAAAAAAATAGGTACATGTATAAGCAAATAAATTGAAGAAAGCTTAGAAAACGAGTCATAAAGCCAGCTGACAGAAATAAGGCCAAGTATATCAGAAATGAAAATGAATGAATCAAATTACACTCCTCTGGCTAAAAAAAAAATAAAGATGAAGAGATATATAAAATCTCTAAACATGGTACCTCAAAGAGATACTTTAAAAAGTTACCTGAATATACAATGGAGAAAAGACAGACTCTTCAACAAGTGGTGCTGGGAAAACTGGACAGCTACATGTAAAAGAATGAAAATTAGAACCATTTCTAACACCATACACAAAAATAAACTCAAAATGGATCAAAGACCTAAATGTGAGGCTACACTGCAGCCTCTTAGAGGAAACTCTTAGAGGAAAACACAGGCATAACACCCTTTGACAGGGAGCTTTCCAAGATGGTGGAGGAGTAGAAGGACGTGGACTTCATCTCTCCCCACAAACACATCAAGAATACATCTGCAAATGGAACAATTCACACGGAGCACCTGATGAACACTAGCAGAGGATATCGGACACCTAAAAGGACAAGAAAGATCCCCACGTAACTGGGTAGGATGAAAGAAAGACGGGAAAAAGAAGAGGAAAGGAAGCAGGATGGGACCTGCCTCCCTGGCAGGGAACTGGGGAGAGGTTCCTGCATCGGGAAGCCTCCTCACTGCAGGAAGATCAGCTGGGAAAGAAGGGGAGCCTTGGGGGCTCGGAGGAGAGCCCAGCAACCAGTCTGTGGCAGGCAGGACAGACTGAGACCTACACAGATGGTCTGTGCCACAGCCCTGCATGCCACAGCCTGAGACATGTGTCCACCGGTGCACATGGGGGCTGGGGGCTGGAACGTGGGATTTGGAGAGCAGACCCAGGGAGAAACCGCTGTTGGCTGTGAGGAGACAGCCTGAGAGGTCGGGAGTGAGGAACTATGCAAATGGGAATGCTTGTGGAGGAAGCACAGACCACCACAGAAGCAAAGCGCCATTGTTGAGTGACACGCAGAGGGCTGGGCCACCATTGCAGCCTCTCTCCTCACACGCTGGCCCCTGCCTCCATGGGCACTAGGGAGGGCTCACACCAGAGCTGGCTTGCGTGCCCCTGCCATCGCTTCCTTGCCCCCTAACCTCGCCTGAGCAGCCCGCTCACCCTGATCACCAAATGATATGTTCAATCGCTACCCAGCACCCTCCTACTTGGGAGGCCTGCTCGCTGTGATCACCGCCTCGGCCCCTTCCTGCCTGATGGGCTTGTGTGCTCTGGCAACTTCTGGAGCAGACTCTGGTGGGAGGAACACACACAGAGGTGGGGCTGAAACCACAGCTGAGCCCCAGGAGCCATGTGACTAAGAAGAACTGAAACCTCTTCTTGTAGCTGCAGGAACCGTGAAGTTACACCCCCATGAAGGCTTCCTAAATTCAGCATCTGTGAAATATCTGAAAGGGCAAGTGCTCCAGCAGCTGGGGTGGGTCTGGCTTAAGCAGCTGTGGGCTTTGTGGACACATATGTACATGGTGGGGGTTGGGCCAGGCCAGACTCTGAGCTGCCTCCATAGCTCCCACAGCAGGTCCAGGTGCACAGCTACTGCAGACCTGGGATGTGACCTCAATGGATCTGTGCCAGTGGCCTGGTGAAAAAACTGCCTGAGAGTCACCAGGGCAGCATACCCACACCAAGGGTGGGACTGAGAGCAGTGCCAACAACAGGTTATTTTGTGAGCCCACACAATGGGTGAAAGGGGACAAAATGGAGCACATTCACAGCTGGTGAACAGCTCCAGAGAAGGACTACTCAGTGGCTTCACTCCCAGTGGAACTGCTCTAATCCCACCTACCTTGCACTACAGATCAGAAATACAGCTAAGAAACAGATCTAAGGGCCTCTACTCCAATAACTAGGGAGCAGACCCCACCCCTGACAGGGCAGTGACAACGACAGAGCAAAGGGGAGGTCCTCAATATCCAGGGCAGGCTCTGGTCACCACGACACCAGTCAAACCCCCTATGAAGGGGATAATGGCACAAGCCTCTGGAGCAAACTCACCCACGAGGGGGCAGACACCAGGAGCAAGAGGAACTATGATCCTGCAGCCTGCACAAAGGAGACCACAAACACAGTAATTTTGACAAAATGAGACGACAAAGAAATATGTTGCAGATGAAGGAGCAAGATAAAGACCTACAAGAACAATTAAATGAAGAGGAGGTAGGTAATCTACATGAAAAAGAATTCAGAATAATGACAGTAAACATGATCCAAGAGCTCTGAAAAAGAATGGAGGCAAAGATCAAGAAGATACAAAAAATGTTTAACAAAGACCTAGAATTAACTAAGGAACAAACACAGAGATAAACAATACAATAACTGAAATGAAGAATACACTAGAAGGGATCAATAGCAGAATAATTGATGCAGAAGAACAGATAAGCAAGCTGGAAGACAGAATGGTGGAAATCTCTGCTGTGGAAAACAGTAAAGAAAAAAGAATGGAAGCAAATGACGGCAGTCTCAGAGACCTCTGGGACAACATTAAACATACCAACATTTGAATTATAGGGGTCCCAGAAGAAGAAAAAAAAGAGGAAGGGCCTGAGAAAATATTTGAAGAGATTATAGCTGAAAACTTCTCTAACATGGGAAAGGAAATAGTCACCCAAGTCCAGGAAGTGCAGAAAGTCCCATACAGGATAAACCCAAGGAGGAACCTGCCAAGACACGTATTAATCAAACTAACAAAAATTAACTACAAACAAATATTAAAAGCAACAAGGGAAAAGCAACAAATAACATACAAGGGAATGCCCACAAGGTTATCAGCTGATTTTTCAGCAGAAACTGCAGACCAGAAGGGAGAGGCACAATATATTTAAAGTGCTGAAAGGGATAAACCTACAACCAAGATTACCCTACCCAGCAAAGCTCTCACTCAGATTTGACGGAGAAATCAAAAGCTTTACAGACAAGCAAAAGCTAAGAGAATTCACCGCCATCAAACCAGCTTTACAAGAAATGCTAAAGGAACTTCTCTAAGCACAGGGGGAAAAAAAAGAGGCCACAACTAGAAATGAGAAAATCACAAAGGGGAAAGCTCACTGGTAAATGCAAACATGGAGTAAAAGCAGGAAATCATCCATACACAAATATATCAAAACCAGCAACCATGAGGAGAGTAAAAATGCAGGAAATGGGAATTGCATTTGAAATTAAGAGACCACCCGCTTATAAGAAACTTGTATGTATCTACAGACTGCTTTATCAAAATGTCATGGGAAATGCAATCCAAAAATCTACAAAAGATACACACGCAAAAAAGAAAATGCAGCCCAAACAACACTAAAGATGGTCATCAAATGACAAGAAAAGAGAACAAAAGAGGAAGGGAAGAAAAACGACCTACAAATACAAACCAAAAACAATTAAGAAAATGGCAATAGGAACATACATATCGATAATTACCTCAAATGTAAATGGATTAAATGCTCCAACATAAAGACAGAGACTGGCTGAATGGATACAAAAACAAGACCCATATATATGCTGTCTATAAAGGGCCCACTTCAGACCTAGGGACACATACAAACTGAAAGTGAGGGGATGGAAAATGATATTCCCTGCAAATTGAAATCAAAAGAAAGCTGGAGTAGCAATATTCATATTAGATAAAATAGACTTTAAAGACTGTTACAAGAGACAAGGAAGGACACTACATAATGATCAAGGGATCAACCCAAGAAGAAGATACACCAATTAAAATATATATACACCCAACATAGGAGCACCTCAATATATAAGGCAAATGCTAACAGCCATAAAAGGGGAAATCGACAGTAACACAATGACAGTGGGGGACTTTAACACCCCACTTACACCAGTGGATATATAATCCAGACAGAAAATGAATAAGGAAACACAAGGCTTAAATGACACATTAGGCCAGATAGACTTAATTGATAATTTACAGGACATTCTGTCTGAAAGCAGAAATACACTTTCTTCTCAAGTGCACAAGGAACATTCTCCAAGACAGATCACATCTTGGGTAACATGTCAAGCCTCAGTAAATTTAAGAATATTGAAATCATATCAAGCATCTT
Organism: Balaenoptera acutorostrata; assembly: GCF_949987535.1. Taxonomy (NCBI): domain Eukaryota; kingdom Metazoa; phylum Chordata; class Mammalia; order Artiodactyla; family Balaenopteridae; genus Balaenoptera; species Balaenoptera acutorostrata. The sequence continues at coordinate 65,053,875 of NC_080070.1, forward strand.
TTCCAACCACAAAGTTATGAGATTAGAAATCAACTACAGGAAGAAAAAAAACTGTAAAAAACACTAACACATGGAGGCTAAACAATATGTTACTAAATAACCAACGGATCACTGAAAAATCAAAGAGAAAAATCAAAAGATACCTAGAGACAAATAACAACAAAAATATGATGCTCCAAAACCTATGGGATGCAGCAAAAGCAGTTCTAAGAGGGAAGTTTATAGCAATACAATCTTACCTCAGGAAACAAGAAAAATCTCAAACAACCTAAACTTACACCTATAGCAACTAGAGAAAGAAGAACAAACAAAACCCAAAGTTAGTAGAAGGAAAAAAATCATAAAGATCAGAGCAGAAATAAATAGAGATGAAGAAAACAATAGCAGAGAGACCTTCAAGATGGCGGAGGAATGAGACGTGGAGATCACCTTCCTCCCCACAAATACATGAGAAATACATCTACATGTGGAACAACTCCTACAGAACACCTACTGAACGCTGGCAGAAGACCTTAGACTTCCCAACAGGCAAGAAACTCCCCATGTACTTGGGTAGGGCAAAAGAAAAAACAAAAAAAAAGAGACAAAAGAATAGAGACGGGACCTGCACCACTGGGAGGGATCTGTGAAGGAGGAAAAGTTTCCACACAATAGGAAGCCCCTTCACTGGTGGAGACGGAGGTGGCGGAGGGGAAGCTTCAGAGCCACGGAGTAGAGCACAGCAACAGAGGTGCAGAGAGATTCCCGCACACAGGATTGGGGCTGACCAGCACTCACCAGCCCAAAAGGCTTGCCTGCTCACCCGCCAGCCAGGACGGGTGGGGGCTGGGAGCTGAGGCTCGGGCTTTGGAGGTCAGATTCCAGGGAGAGGACTAGGGTTGGCTGCATGAACACAGCCTGAAGGGGGCTAGTGCACCACAGCTAGCCGGGAGGGAGTACGGGAAAAAGTGTGGACCTCGCTAAGAGTCGAGAGACCATTGTCTCGGGGTGCGCAAGGAGAGGGGATTCAGAGCACCACCTAAACAAGCTCCAGAGACGGGCGTGAACCGCAGCTATCAGCGTGGACACCAGAGACGGGCATGAAACACTAAGGCTGCTGCTGCAGCCACCAAGAAGCCTGTGTGAAAGCACAGGTCACGATCCACACCTCCCCTCCCAGGAGTTTGTGCAGCCCGCCACTGCCAGGGTCCCGTGATCCAGGGACAACTTCCCCAGGAGAACACAAGGCGCACCTCAGGCTGGTGCGTCACACCAGCCTCTGCCGCTGCAGTCTCGCCCCGCATTCCGTACCCCTCCCTTCCCCAGGCCTGAGTGAGCCAGAATCCCCTACTCAGCTGCTACCTTAACCCCGTCCTGTCTGAGTGAAGAACAGACGCCCTCAGGAGACCTACAGGCAGAGGTGGGGGCAAATCCAAAGCTGAACCCCAGGAGCTCTGCGAACAAAAAAGAGAAAGGGAAGTCTCTCCCAGCGGCCTCAGGAGCAGCAGATTAATCTCCACAATCAACTTGATGTACCCTACATCTGTGGAATAACTGAGGAAACAATGAATCATCTCAAATTTGAGGCAGTGGACATTGGGAGCAATGATATATATATACTTTTCCTTTTTCTCTCTTTATGAGTGTTTATATGTATGCTGCTTTGTGTGATTTTGTCTGTATAGCTTTGCATTTACCATGTGTCCTAGGTTTATGGCTGTCCGTCTTTTTGGTTTTTTTGTTTTCTTTTTTTTTTTTAGTATAGTTTATAGAACTTATCATTGGTGGATTTGTTTTTTGGTTTGGTTGCTATCTTCTTTTTTTATTTTTAATAATTATTTTTTTTATTTTAATAACTTTAATTTAATTTTTTTCTTTCCTTCTTTCTTTTTTTCTCCCTTTTCTTCTGAGCCGTGTGGCTGACAGGGTCTTGGTGCTCTGGACAGGTGTCAGGCTTGTGCCTCTGAGATGGGAGAACCGAGTTCAGGACATTTGTCCACCAGAGACCTCCCGGCTCCACGTAAAATCAAATGGTGAAAGCTCTCCCAGAGATCTCCACCTCAACGTTAAGACCCAACTCCACTCAAGAACCAGCAAGCTACAGTGCTGGACAACCTATGCCAAACAACTAGGAAGACAGGAACATAATGCCACCCATTAGCAGAGAGGCTGTCTAAAATCATAATAAGGTCACAGACACCCCAAAACACACCACTGACGTGGTCCTGCCCACCAGAAAAACAAGATCCAGCATCATCCACCAGAACACAGGCACTAGTCCCCTCCACCAGGAAGCCTACACAACCCACTGAACCAACCTCACCCACTGGGGGCAGACACCAAAAACAACGGGAACTACGAGCCTGCAGTCTGCAAAAAGGAGACCCCAACCACAGTAAGTTAAGCAAAATGAGAAGACAGAGAAACACACAGCAGATGAAGGAGCAAAGTAAAAACCCACCAGACCAAACAAATGAAGAGGAAATAGGCAGTCTACCTGAAAAAGAATTCAGAGTAACGATGGTAAAGATGATCCAAAATCTTGGAAATAGAATGGAGAAAATACAAGAAACGTTTAACAAGGACCTGGAAGAACTAAAGAGCAAAGAAACAATCATGAACAACACTAAATGAAATTTAAAATTCTCGAGAAGGAATCAATAGCAGAATAACTGAGGCAGAAGAACGGATAAGTGACCTGGAAGATAAAATAGTGGAAATAACTACTGCAGAGCAGAATAAAGAAAAAAGAATGAAAAGAATTGAAGGCAGTCTCAGAGACCTCTGGGACAACATTAAACACACCAACATTCAAATTATAGGGGTCCCAGAAGAAGAAGAGAAAAAGAAAGGGACTGAGAAAATATTTGAAGAGATTATAGTTGAAAACTCCCCTAATACAGGAAAGGAAATAGTCAATCAAGTCCAGGAAGCACAGAGAGTCCCATACAGGATAAATCCAAGGAGAAACATGCCAAGACACATATTAATCAAACTATCAAAAATTAAATACAAAGAAAAAATATTAAAAGCAGCAAGGGAAAAACAACAAATAACACACAAGGGAATCCCCATAAGGTTAACAGCTGATCTTTCAGCAGAAACTCTGCAAGCCAGAAGGGAGTGGCAGGACATATTTAAAGTGACGAAGGAGAAAAACCTGCAACTAAGATTACCCAGCAAGGATCTCATTCAGATTCAACAGAGAAATTAAAACCTTTACAGAGAAGCAAAAGCTGAGAGAGTTCAGCACCAACAAACCAGCTTTACAACAAATGCTAAAGGAACTTCACTAGGCAGGAAACACAAGAGAAGGAAAAGACCTACAATAATAAACCCAAAACAATTAAGAAAATGGTAATAGGAACATACATATCAGTAATTACCTTAAATGTAAATGGAGTAAATGCTCCAAGCAAAAGACACAGACTGGCTGAATTGATACAAAAACAAGACGCGTATATATGCTGTCTACAAGAGACCCACTTCAGACCTAGGGACACATACAGACTGAAACTGAGGGCATGGAAAAATATATTCCATGCAACTGGAAATGAAAAAAAAGCTGGAGTAGCAATTTTCATATCAGACAAAATGGACATTAAAATAAAGACTATTAGAAGAGACAAAGAAGGACACGACATAATGATCAAGGGATCGATCCAAGAAGAAGATATAACAATTGTAAATATTTATGCACCCAACAGGATAGAAAGCACAGAGATAAACCCACACACATATGGTCACCTTATTTTTGATAAAGGAGGCAAGAATACAGAATGGAGAAAAGACAGCCTCTTCAATAAGTGGTGCTGGGAAAATTGAAAAGCTACATGTAAAAGAATGAAATTAGAACACTCCCTAACACCATACACAAAAATAAACTCCAAATGGATTAAAAACCTAAATGTAAGGCCAGACACTATCAAACTTTTAGAGGAAAACATACGCCGAACACTCTGACACAAATCACAGCAAGATCTTTTTCAATCCACCTCCTAGAGTAATGAAAAAATAAAGAAATGGGACCTAATTAAACTGTAAAGCTTTTGCACCATAAACAAAAGGAAACCAAAAAAAAAAGGAAAAAAACCCCACAGATTGGGACAAAATGTTCACAGACAAAGCAAATGACAAAGGATTAATCTTCAAAATATACAAACAGCTCATGTAGCTCAATATCAAAAAAGCAAACAACCCAATCAAAGAATGGACAGAAGATCTAAATAGACATTTCTCCAAAGAAGATATATAGTTGGCTAAAAAGCACATGAAAAGATGCTCAACATTGCTAATTATTAGAGAAATGCAAATCAAAACTACAATGATGTATTACCTCACACCAGTCACAATTGCCAGCCTCAAAAATTCCACAAACAATAAATGCTGCAGAGGGTGTGCAGAAAAAGGAACCCTCCTACACTGTTGGTGGGAATGTAAATTGCTACAAAGACTGGAGAAGAGTATGGAAGTTCCTTCAAAAACTAAAAATAGGAGTACCATATGATCCAGCAATCCCTTTCCTGGGAATATATCCAAGGAAAACCATAATCTGAAAAGATACATGCACCCCAATGTTCACTGCAGAAGTGTTTACAATAGCGAGGACGTGGAAACACCCTAAATGTCCACTGACAATGGAATGGATAAAGGAGATGTGGTACATATATACAATGGGATATCACTCAGCCATAAAAAAGAAGGAAATAATGCCATTTGCAGCAACATGGATGGACCTAGAGATTGTCATACTGAGTGAAGTAATTAGACAAAGACAGAAAATTATCATATGATAATGCTTATATGTGGAATCTAAAAAAAGGGTACAAATTAACTTATCTACAAATCAGAAATAGAGTTACAGTTGTAGAAAACAAACTTATGGTTAGCAGTGGGTGGTGGGGGAGGGATAAACGGGGAGATTGGGATTGAATTATACACACTACTCTATGTAAAACAGATAACCAACAAGGACCTAATGTATATCACAGGGAGCTCTACTCAGTGTTCTGGGATAACCTATATGAGAAAAGAATCTAAAAAACAGTGAATATATGTGTATGTATAACTGATTCACTTTGCTGTACACCTAAAACTAACAGAACATTATAAATCAACTATACTCCCAACATACGAGCACCTCACTACATAAGGCAACTGCTAAGAGCTATAAAAGAGGATATCAACAGTAATACAATAATAGTGGGGGACTTTAACACCTTGCTTACACTAATGGACAGATCATCCAAACAGAAACTTACTAAGGAAACACAAGCTTTAAATGACACAATAGATGAGGTAGATTTAATTGATATTTATAGGACATTCCACCCAAAAACAGCAGATTACACTTTCTTCTCAAGTGGGCACGGAACATTCTCCAGAATACATCACATCTTGGGTCACAAATCAAGCCTCAGTAAATTTAAGAAAATTGAAATCATATCAACCATCTTTTCTGACCACAACGCTGAGATTAGAAATCAATTACAGGGAAGAAAACGTAAAAAACACAAACACATGGAGGCTAAACAATACGTTACTAAATAACCAAGAGAGACAGTGAAAAAATCAAAGAGGAAATCAAAAATACCTAGAGACAAATGACAATGAAAACACAATGATCCAAAATCTATGGGATGCAGCAAAAGCAGTTGTAACAGGGAAGTTTATAGCAATACAATCCTACCTCAAGAAACAAGAAAAATCTCAAATAAACAATCTAACCTTACACCTAAAGGAACTAGAGAAAGAAGAACAAACAAAACCCAAAGTTAGCAGAAGGAAAGAAATCATAGAGATCAGAGCAGAAATAAATGAAATAGAAACAAAAAAACAATACCAAAGATCAATAAAACTAAAATCTGGTTTTTGAGAAGATAAACAAAATTGATAAACCATTAGCCAGACTCATCAAGAAAAAAATGGAGAGGACTCAAATCAATAAAATTAGAAATGAAAAAGGAGAAGTTACGACACCGCAAAAATACAAAGCATCCTAAGAGACTACTACAAGCAACTCTATGCCAATAAAATGGACAACCTGGAAGAAATGGACAAATTCTTAGAAAGGTATAACCTTCCAAGACTGAACCAGGAAGAAACAGAAAATATGAACAGACCAATCACAAGTAATGAAATTGAAACTGGGATTAAAAATCTTCCAACAAACAATAGTCCAGGACCAGATGGCTTCAGAGGTGAATTCTATCAAACATTTAGAGAAGAGCTAACACCCATCCTTCTCAAACTCTTCCAAAAGTTGCAGAGGAAGGAACACTCCCAAACTCATTCTATGAGGCCACCATCACCCTGATACCAAAACCAGACAGAGATACTACAAGAAAAGAAAATTACAGACCAATATCACTGATGAATATAGATGCAAAAATCCTCAACAAGGGCTTCCCTGGTGGCGCAGTGGTTGAGAGTCTGCCTGCCAATGCAGGGTACACGGGTTCGAGCCCTGGTCTGGGAGGATCCCACATGCCGTGGAGCAACTGGGCCCGTGAGCCATAATTACTGAGCCTGCGCGTCTGGAGCCTGTGCTCCGCAGCAAGAGAGGCCGCGATAGTGAGAGGCCCGCGCACTGCGATGAAGAGTGGCCCCCGCTTGCCGCAACTAGAGAGAGCCCTCGCACAGAAACGAAGACCCAACACAACCATAAATAAATAAATTAAAAAAAAAATGATCAAGTCCTTTAAAAAAAACCCACAAAATCCTCAACAAAATACTAGCAAACAGAATCCAACAACACATTAAAAGGATCATACACCACGATTAAGGGAATTTATCCCAGGGATGTAAGGATTCTTCAATATAGGCAAATCAATCAATGTAGTACACCATATTAACAAATTGAAGAATAAAAAACATATGATCATCTCAATAGATGCAGAGAAAGGTTATGACAAAATTCAACACCCATTTATGATAAAAACTCTCCAGAAAGTGAGCATAGAGGGAACCTACCTCAACATAATAAAGGCCATATATGACAAACCCACAGCAAACATCATTCTCAGTGGTGAAAAACTGAAAGCATTTCCTCTAAGATCAGGAACAAGACAAAGATGTCCACTCTTACCACTATTATTCAACATAGTTCTGGAAGTCCTAGCCACGGCAATCAGAGAAGTAAAAGAAATAAAAGGAATACAAAGTGGTAAAGAAGAAGTAAAACTGTCACTGTTTGCAGGTGACATGATACTATACATAGAGAATCCTAAAGATGCCATCAGAAAACTACTGGAGATACTCAATGAATTTGGTAAATTTGCAGGATACAAAATTCATGCACAGAAATCTCTTGCATTCCTATACACTAATGATGAAGAATCTGCAACAGAAATTAAGGAAACAATCCCATTTACCATTGCAACAAAAATAATAAAATACCCAGGAATAATCCCATGTAAGGAGACAAAAGACCTGTTGCAGAAAACTATAAGACACTGATGAAAGAAATAAAAGATGATACAAACAGATGGTGAGATATACCGTTTTCTTGGATTAAAAGAATCAACATTGTGAAAATCACTATACTACCCAAAGCAATCTACAGATTCAATGCAATCCATATCAAATTACCAATGGCATTTTTTACAGAACTAGAACAAAAAACCTTAAAATTTGTATGGAGACACAAAAGACCCCGAATAGCCAAAGCAGTCTGGAGAGAACAAAATGGAGCTGGAGGAATAAGACTCCCTGACTTCAGACGATACTACAAAGCTACAGTAATCAAGACAATATGGTATTGACACAAAAACAATGATACAGTTCAATGGAACAGGATAGAAAACACAGAGATAAATCCATGCACCTATGGTCAACTAATCTATGACAAAGGAGGCAAGGATATACAATGTAGAAAAGACAGTCTCTTCAGTAAGTCGTGCTGGGAAAACTGGACAGCTACATGTAAAAGAATGAAATTAGAACTCTCCCTAACTCCATACACAAAAATAAACTCAAAATGGATTAGAGACCTAAATGTAAGACCGGACACTATAAAACTCTTAGAGGAAAACATAGGAAGAATACTCTTTGACATAAATCACAGCAAGATCTTTTTTGATCCACCTCCTAGAGTAATGGAAGTAAAAACAAAAATAAACGGATGGGACCTAATGAACCTTAAAAGGTTTTGCAAAGTAAAGGAAACTACAAACAAGTCAAAAAGACAACCCTCAGAATGGGAGAAAATATTTGCAAACGAATCAACGGACAAAGGATTAATCTCCAAAATATATAAACAGCTCATGCAGCTCAATATAAAAAAAAAACCCAAATCCAAAAATGGGCAGAAGACCTAAATAGACATTTCTCCAAAGAAGACATACAGACGGCCACGAAGCACATGAAAAGCTGCTCAACATCACTAATTATTAGAGAAATGCAAATCAAAACTACAATGAGGTATCACCTCACACCAGTCAGAACAGGCATCATTAGAAATTCTACAAACAATAAATGCTGGAGAGGGTGTGGAGAAAAGGGAACCCTCTTGCACTGTTGGTGGGAATGTAAACTGATACAGCCACTATGGAGAACAGTATGGAGGTTCCTCAAAAAACTAAAAATAGAATTACCATATGACCCAGCAATCCCACTACTGGGCGTATACCCAGAGAAAACCATAATTCAAAAAGAGTCGTGTATCATAATGTTCATTGCCGCTCTATTTACAATAGCCAGGTCATGGAAGCAACCTAAATGCCCATCGACAGACCAACGGATAAAGAAAATGTGGTACATATATACAATGGAATATTACTCAGTCATAAAAAGGAACGAAATTGGGTCATTTGTAGAGACGTGGATGAATCTAGAGACTGTCATACAGAGTGAAGTAAGTCAGAAAGAGAAAAACAAATATTGTGTATTAATGCATATATGTGGAACCTAGAAAAGGTACAGATGAACCAGTTTGCAGGGTAGAAGTTGAGACAGATGTAGAGAACAAATGTATGGACACCAAGGGGGGAAAGCGGTGGGGGGAGGGGGGGAGGGGGGCGGTGGTGCTGTGATGAACTGGGAGTTTGGGATTGACATATATATACTAATATGTATAAAATGGATAACTAATAAGAACCTGCTGTATAAAAAAATAAAATTCAAAAAATAAAAAAATACATAAAAATAAAAATAAATAAGTAAATAATAGTATCCAGCCACAAAAAGTAAATAAATAAATCAACTATACTCTGCTAAAATTAAAATTTAAAAATATATAAAAATAAAAAGGAAAAGTTCTTGTTTTTCTCCATTTTGCAAGAGAAATATCCCCTGAACATATAAATTCTAACAAATTATTCCTCTGTTGTTTTAACTATCCACATTCTATAATTCTTTTCCTGTGTATTATTCTTTTTTCATACCATATCTCTTTCTAACAAACACACACTTGCACAAACAAAAAGACAAAAAGGCTTTTGAAGATCCTTTATTTTTTTCCTTTTCCTATAATTATTCCAAATAAGAACAGTTCAGTTGCCCTTTTTCTCATTGTATTGGCCATTTGTCTCTGTGACTGACCAGCAAATTAGGTGCAGGAAGTTACAGAATACATTTGCTTTGTTTCTCACCTTTCTTCTTTAGACTGATGAACAGTGAAAAGCCAGAAATAACAGGAAGAATCTCTAGAAACTGTATATGAGAAAAAAAGGAATGGTGTACATAAATATGTGTCTGTGCTGGGGGATTTGGGGGGTACAGAGAAGGAGTTGCAAATGTTGTGCAACAGAAAAGGGGGTTATGGAAAGGTGAGAGCATGGGGACAGAAGTTGCAATAAGGAAAACATTAGAGATGAGCCAGAATTTTGAAGACAATACCAGGAGAACAGCCCCCATTTTTTGGGTGGTCCTTACTGTTTGGAATGCCTTCTTCAAAACTTCCTACATCCTGCTCTAGTGTCTCTGAAAAGCTGGGCTGATGGCACCCCAAGCATCCCATGCCCAGATTGTGACCTGCAAGGACCTTCCTCTGTATTTCCATTTTATGGGGTTTCTTTGACCTACCAAAACTGGGTCCTTTAGATGACCCAAGAAGCTCTAGGATTTACAACTATGGGGTCATCCAAGGGTCCTCTGGCCAGGTCACCATGTCCTGGATCCAGGAAGGCAGTCTAGCAAGTAAACTGCTCCCTCTGGCTAGTTAAGTTAGTTTCTCTAATGGGATTACATGAGATTAGGCTGTGACATTGGTGTGGACATGCTGACTTGGGGTGACTATCAGGCTCATCAAAGAAGGAGCTCAGCACTCTGAACTACCACCACAGAACCTTGGGCTTAAGCCTCATGTGGGTCCATGCACTGGATTTGCCCCTGTGTTCCAGGAACAATACCACCTTGGGTCTATAGTATCCAAGGGTTTTAGAGGTGGTCATAGGCACACTTTACCCTGTGTCCCCTCCAATCGAACACTAGCACCTATCCCTCATCAGCCTTTACATAGTGTGTTGGTCGGTCTTCCAAGAGCTGTCACTATTTCTTTTTGTGACTTTCTAGACCATTGTTTCATAATGCCAGTGGAGCTTTAGATCAATATCCTCTCTTACTTTCTGTTTACGTGGTGACTTTGTGCTCTCCTGGGTTATTCTAAAGACTTGCCAGATAAGGGAAGGACATTCCTTGTGTGAATGTGACCACTCTTCTCACTCTATCTGCAGACGCTTTACCTGTACTCCCAGCTGGTGGCGGTATATGAAAACAGATCACATTTTAAGGATGAGGTGATCACAGCCTCAAGATTCTATGATTGAAAGATGTTATTCTACTTGATACTTGGTTGTCTTGAAAACAACACAGTAACATACATGGGAAGTATGATGGATGGTGCACTGTTACGAATAATGATGCAACCAGCACTAAATAAATGGTATTAGGGAACTGTGGTAGCAAGATCTATATTGTTTCAATACAAACAGATTCTGAAAAGTATATGGTGAGTAATAACAGTGTTGCTACCTTTTTCTCATGGTGAGAGATATGGAATTAGCCAACTATGACACAGTGAAAAGGAAAGAACATGGAGAGATGGCTCCTGGATCTGAGCACAGAGGGACTGCACATGGACACTACAAAGAATCTGCACTTGCACTGATTGAACGGTAAACAAATACCTAATACCTCTTCTCTACCATTACTCTAAATCTTCACCAGTAAATCACTAAGCCTCACATAGGCCCATAATTTTTAATACATTTTAAATCAAATTCTTATGTCAAAGTGTTTAATACACAGCAAAAAATATTTTGCCAGGATTGTGGTTACACTGAGGGCAGCTCTACTTCACTAGGTTCTGTCTGGTGATCCATTAGATACCTAGAGGTACGTAGGACACAATCATACTTTAAAAATGGCAAGAGTATTTGAAACACTGTCAATAAAAATTATTATTTTCCCAAAAGAAAGAGGAAAGCACATTCTTTTCCTAATTATGGGGAGAGATGAGTAAGAGAAGACAGGAGATCATCAAAAAATAAAAAAGAGAGATCATAACAGTATATTTATTTGGTTATTTCTCTCTCATTTCAAGCATTCAAACAAATATTATAGTTATAAAACTAGCCATAATTCTTGAGAGTTTGAATACATTTGCTTATTATAGACTAAGTCCACATGTTTGAACAGATGGAATTTAATGTATTCCTTCAAACTACAGATATTGTTGAAGGACCACATAAAGTACCAGATATACCAATATGAATAAGCTTTGAGCCTATTCTCTAATTGAGTGGAAGAGAAAAACAGGTAAACAAATAATTATGTAATGTGTTTTGAGAACAAATATAAAAGAGAAACTAATCTGTATGGGGAAACAGGAGCAAATATTGTATGAGATAATTTTTGAACAATCTTACAAGATTAACAGGAGTTTTTAGGGACATAGGCAACAGAAGTCTAATTCAGGCTGATGGACATGTTTGCAAATATTAACACTGACTCTGTATTTCTATTTCCCTTACTCTCTAACTTAGATTCCTGAGATAGGGAATATTTCTCATTAAACTTTAACCTCTGTAGTTTAACATAACTGAAGTATTTTTAATTGGTATATTTTTAGGGGTATTTCTCAAATTTCCTGACTGTTACACAGAGTATTATACACAATATATATATCAGCGAGTCCTTGATATGTTGGTAAATTAATTCTGAACCCCAATTCCACATCCTATGAAAGTCAAAGTTGATGTGAATTGCTAAAGTTTGACCTCTTAGGGTCCCTTGGCCTTGGTCCGATCCCTGTTTCCATGCATGCTGTATCACTTATGTACCATACTGAGGAAGGTGTGAAACTGGGCCCCTTTCCCAGCGCCTTAAGAATCCACTCTTGTGTCTTGGCACATTCAAATCTTCATATTCTTAGGATCTCACCCTCCTAATTATTCATGTGGAATTATGGAGAAAGAAAACAAAAGGAAGGAAGGGAGGGAGGGAGGGAGGGAGAGACTTTTACTGTGAAGCCAGCACAACAGTTTTCTTATTTCCTTACTCAAGACAAATTGATGATTTGGATTCTCTAAACTGTGAAACTTTTGCTTTGCTTTGTTTTTATTTTAAAATAGGCTACATCTTACTGAAGTATTTGCATGTGTATGGGTGCATGTGTATGTGTGTGTGTGCCGTGTTTTCTCTATAAGACTCCCACAGTGACATCCAAAACCCACGTCCCCAACCATTTAAGTGATTTCTTTAATAATACAGGAAGAATAATTCCTGAATTAGGATATTCTTAGCACATTGTTCCACTGTGTACATTATAAATGTAAAGCAGGCACCAGTGCTGTCTCGCCACAGGGAGAATTTATGACATGGTACTATTATAAACCCAAGGATTTTATAGTTTTTCATTTTATGGTCTGCTCTGCCCAAAATGACCTAAGGTATAATTTTCCTCCCACTGATAGATGCCATCTACAAAGTGCCACTGAAATTGAAGGGCTGGGCTGAATCAGTAAGGAAATAATTCTCACCTTTATGTCTTTTGCTTCTAAGCCCAGGTGGTAATGAAAGGGTGGTACATCAGTAAAAGGTTATTCATTAAGTGCCCTTAAGCGTGTTTGTAAGTACAGGGAACCAAAAAGACTCATTCTAAGAACAGCTCTGACCACAACTTTTGGTCCTTTGAAGCAATTACCAGAGGTGGTCTCCATGAATGCTCCTAGAGCAAGTGAATTGTCTAAGGGGAAAAAAAGTGAATCTCTAAGTAGCTTTTATAGTCTATGTGGTCTCTGAAGCCATTAAGCACATCATCACACATGAGGCCCAGTGCCTGCTTATCTCCTCCAAATACATTTCATCTGTATTTCACCTTGGTAATACATATTAAAAAGAACTCCAGGGAAAATGCACACGAATTTGGAAAAATTGACTTATATCTGCTTATGAACAAAATAAACCACTGGTGATACAGTGTATTTCAATTCAATCAGTGTATTTGAGTTTCAATTCAATCGGTATAATGCTAGGTCAAGATTCATAAGTCTTTAGTTGGGCCAATCATTATCAGATGACTCAGCACAATAGTTTTCATGTACAAAACCATATGCAAGGAGAGAGGAGAAGATAGCGGAAGAGTAAGACGTGGAGATCACCTTCCTCCCCACAGATACATCAGAAATACATCTACACGTGGAACAGCTCCTATAGAACACCCACTGAATGCTGGCAGAAGACCTCAGACCTCCCAAAAGGCAAGAAACTCCCCACGTACCTGGGTAGGGCAAAAAAAAAAGGAAAAAACAGAGACAAAAGAATAGGGACGGGACCTGCACCAGTGGGAGGGAGCTGTGAAGGAGGAAAGGTTTCCACACACTAGGAAGCCCCTTCATGGGTGGAGACTCCGGATGGCGGAGGGGGGAAGCTTCAGAACCACGGAGGAGAGCACAGCAACACGGGTGTGGAGGGCAAAGCACAGAGATTCCCGCACAGAGGATCGGTGCCGAGCAGCACTCACCAGCCCGAGGGGCTTGTTTGCTCACCCAATGGGGTGGGCAGGGGCTGGGAGATGAGGTTCGGGCTTCGGTCTGATCACTGGGGTTGGCAGCATGAACACAGCCTAAAGGGGTTAGTGCACCACGGCTAGCTGGGAGGGAGTCTGGGAAAAAGTCTGGAGCTGCTGAAGAGGCAAGAGACTTTTTCTTCCCTCTTTGTTTCCTGGTGCGCAAGGAGAGGGGATTAAGAGCGCAGCTTAAAGGAGCTCCAGAGACTGGCGCGAGCCGTGGATATCAGCACGGACCCCAGAGACGGGCATGAGACGCTAAGGCTGCTGCTGCCGCCACCAAGAAGCCTGTGTGCAAGCACAGGTCACTCTCCACACCGCCCCTCCCGGGAGCCTGTGCAGCCCGCCACTGCCAGGGTCCCGTGACCCAGGGACAACTTCCCCGGGAGAACGTGTGGCACGCCTCAGGCTGCTGCAACGTCATGCCGGCCGCTGCCGCCGCAGGCTCGCCCCACATCCATACCCCTCCCTCCCCCAGCCTGAGTGAGCCAGAGCCCCCGAATCAGCTGCTCCTTTAACCCCGTCCTGTGTGAGCGAAGAACAGACGCCCTCAGGTGACCTATATGCAGAGGCGGGTCCAAATCCAAAGCTGAACCCCGGGAGCTGTGAGAACAAAGAAGAGAAAGGGAAATTTCTCCCAGCAGCCTCAGAAGCAGCGGATTAAAGCTCCACAAACAACTTGATGTACCCTGCATCTGTGGAATACCTGAATAGACAACGAATCATCCCAAAGTGAGGAGGTGGACTTTGGGAGCAAGATATATTATTTTTCCCCCTTTCCTCTTTTTGTGTGTATGTGTATGCTTCTGTGTGAGATTTTTGTCTGTATGGCTTTGCTTTCACCATTTGTCCTAGGGTTCTGTCTGTCCGTTTTTTGTGTTATTTACTTAAAAAAATTTTTTTTCTTAATAATTATTTTTTACTTTAATAACTTTATTTTATTTTACCTTACTTTATTTTATTTTATTTTATCCTCTTTCTTCCTTTCTTTCTATTTTTTCTCCCTTTTATTCTGAGCCGTGTGGATGAAAGGCTCTTGGTGCTCCAGCCAGGCATCAGGGCCGTGCCTCTGAGGTGGGAGAGTGAAGTTCAGAACACTGGTCCACAAGAGACCTCCCAGCTCCAGGTAATACCAAATGGCAAAAATCTCCCAGAGATCTCCATCTCAGCGCCAAGACCCAGCTTCACTCAACGACCAGCAAGCTACAGTGCTGGACACCCTATGCCAAACAACTAGCAAGACAGGAACACAGCCCCATCCATTAGCAGAGAGGATGCCTAAAATCATAATAAGGCCACAGACACCCCAAAACACACCACCAGACGTGGACGTGCCCACCAGAAAGACAAGATCCAGCCTCATCCACCAGAACACAGGCACTAGTCCCCTCCACCAGGAAGCCTATACAACCCACTGAACCAACCTTAGCCACTGGGGACAGACACCAAAAACAACGGGAACTACAAACCTGCAGCCTGCGAAAAGGAGACCCCAAACACAGTAAGATAAGCAAAATGAGAAGACAGAAAACAGAAAAACACACAGCAGATGAAGAAGCAAGGTAAAAACACACCAGACCTAACAAATGAAGAGGAAATAGGCAGTCTACCTGAAAAGAATTCACAATAATGATAGTAAAGATGATCCAAAGTCTTGGAAATAGAATAGACAAAATGCAAGAAACATTTAACAAGGACCTAGAAGAACTAAAGAGGAACCAAGCCACGATGAACAACACAATAAATGAAATTAAAAATACTCTACAAGGGATCAATAGCAGAATAACTGAGGCAGAAGAACGGATAAGTGACCTGGAAGATAAAATAGTGGAAATAACTATTGCAGAGCAAAATAAAGAAAAAAGAATGAAAAGAACTGAGGACAGTCTCAGAGACCTCTGAGACAACATTAAACGCAACAACATTCGAATTATACGGGTCCCAGAAGAAGAAGAGAAAAAGAAAGGGACTGAGAAAATATTTGAAGAGATTATAGTTGAAAACTTCCCTAATATGGGAAAGGAAATAGTTAATCAAGTCCTGGAAGCACAGAGTCCCATACAGGATAAATCCAAGGAGAAACACGCCAAGACACATATTAATCAAACTATCAAAAATTAAACATAAAGAAAACATATTAAAAGCAGCAAGGGAAAAACAACAAATAACACACAAGAGAATCCCCATAAGGTTAACAGCTGATCTTTCAGCAGAAACTCTGCAAGCCAGAAGGGAGTGGCAGGACATATTTAAAGTGATGAAGGGGAAAAACCTACAAACAAGATTACTCTACCCAGCAAGGATCTCATTCAGATTTGATGGAGAAATTAAAAACTTTACAGAAAAGCAAAAGCTGAGAGAGTTCAGCACCACCAAACAAGCTTTACAACAAATGCTAAAGGAACTTCTCTAAGCAAGGAACACAAGAGAAGGAAAACACCTACAATAACAAATGCAAAACATTTAAGAAAATGGGAATAGGAACATACATATCGATAATTACCTTAAACGTGAATGGTTTAAATGCTCCAACCAAAAGACACAGGCTTGCTGAATGGATACAAAAACAAGACCCATATATATGCTGTCTACAAGAGACCCACTTTAGACCTAGGGACACATACAAACTGAAAGTGAGGGGATGGAAAAAGATATTCCATGCAAATGGAAATCAAAAGAAAGCTGGAGTAGCTATACTCATATCCGATAAAATAGACTTTAAAATAAAGAATGTTACAAGAGACAAGGAAGGACACTACATAATGATCAAGGGATCAATCCAAGAAGATATAACAATTATAAATATATATGCACCCAACATAGAAGCACCTCAATACATAAGGCAACTGATAACAGCTATAAAAGAGGAAATTGACAGTAACACAATAATAGTGGGGGACTTTAACACCTCACTTACACCAATGGACAGACCATCCAAAATGAAAATAAATAAGGAAACAGAAGCTTTAAATAACACCATAGACCAGATAGATTTAATTGATATTTATAGGACATTCCATCCAAAAACAGCAGATTACACGTTCTTCTCAAGTGCGCACAGAACATTCTCCAGGATAGATCACATCTTGGGTCACAAATCAAGCCTCAGTAAATTTCAGAAAATTGAAATCATATCAAGCATCTTTTCTGACCACAACACTATGAGATTAGAAATGAATTACCGGGAAAAAAACGTAAAAAACACAAACACATGGAGGCTAAACAGTACACTACTTAATAACCAAGAGATCATTGAAGACATCAAAGAGGAAATCAAAAAATACCTAGAGACAAATGACAATGAAAACACGATGACGCAAAACCTATGGGATGCAGCAAAAGCAATTCTAAAAGGGAAGTTTACAGCTATACAAGCCTACCTAAAGAAACAAGAAAAATCTCAAGTAAACAATCTAACCTTACACCTAAAGAAACTAGAGAAAGAAGAACAAACAAAACCCAGTTAGCAGAAGGAAAGAAACCATAAAGATCAGAGCAGAAATAAATGAAATAGAAACAAAAAAACAATAGCAAAGATCAATAAAACTAAAAGCTGGTTCTTTGAGAAGATACACAAAATTGATAAGTCATTAGCCAGACTCATCAAGAAAAAGAGGGAGAGCACTCAAATCAATAAAATCAGAAATGAAAAAAGAGAAGATACAACAGACAGTGCAGAAATACAAAGCATCCTAAGAGACTACTACAAGCAACTCTATGCCAATAAAATGGACAACCTGGAAGAAATAGACAAATTCTTAGAAAGGTATAACCTTCCAAGACTGAACCAGGAAGAAACAGAAAATATGAACAGACCAATCACAAGTAATGAAATTGAAACTGGGATTAAAAATCTTCCAACAAACAAAAGTCCAGGACCAGATGGCTTCACAGGTGAATTCTATCAAACATTTAGAGAAGAGCTAACACCTATCCTTCTCAAACTCTTCCAAAAAATTGCAGAGGAAGGAACACTCCCAAACTCATTCTATGAGGCCACCATCACCCTGATACCAAAACCAGACAAAGACAATACAAAAAAAGAAAATTACAGACCAATATCACTGATGAATATAGATGCAAAAATCCTCAACAAAATACTAGCAAACAGAATCCAACAACACATTAAAAGGATCATACACCATGATCAAGTGGGAGTTATCCCAGGAATGCAAGGATTCTTCAATATACGCAAATCAATCAATGTGATACACCATATTAACAAATTGAAGAATAAAAACCATATGATCATCTCAATAGATTCAGAAAAGGCTTTTGACAAAATTCAACACCCATTTATGATAAAAACTCTCCAGAAAGTGGGCATAGAGGGAACCTACCTCAACATAATAAAGGCCATATATGACAAACCCACAGCAAACATCATTCTCAATGGTGAAAAACTGAAAGCATTTCCTCTAAGACCAGGAACGAGACAAGGATGTCCACTCTCACCACTATTATTCAACATAGTTCTGGAAGTCCTAGCCACGGCAATCAGAGAAGAAAAAGAAACAAAAGGAATACAAATTGGAAAAGAAGAAGTAAAACTGTCACTGTTTGCAGATGACATGATACTATACTTAGAGAATCCTAAAACTGCCACCAGAAAACTGCTAGAGCTAATTAATGAATATGGTAAAGTTGCAGGATACAAAATTAATGCACAGAAATCTCTTGCATTCCTATACACTAATGATGAAAAATCTGAATGAGAAATTAAGGAAACACTCCCATTTACCATTGCAACAAAAAGAATAAAATACCTATGAATAAACCTACCTAGGGAGACAAAAGACCTGTATGCAGAAAACTATAAGACACTGATGAAAAAAATTAAAGATGATACCAACAGATGGAGAGATATACCATGTTCTTGGATTGGAAGAATCAACATTGTGAAAATGACTATACTACCCAAAACAATCTACAGATTCAATGCAATCCCTATCAAATTACCAATGGCATTTTTTACGGAGCTAGAACAAATCATCTGAAAATTTGTATGGAGACACAAAAGACCCTGAATAGCCAAAGCTGTCTTGAGGGGAAAAAACGGAGCTGGAGGAATCAGACTCCCTGACTTCAGACTATACTACAAAGCTACAGTAATCAAGACAATATGGTACTGGCACAAAAACAGAAACATAGACCAATGGAACAAGATAGAAAGCCCAGAGATAAACCCACGCACCTATGGTCAACTAATCTATGACAAAGGAGGCAAAGATATACAATGGAGAAAAGACAGTCTCTTCAATAAGTGGTGCTGGGAAAACTGGACAGCTACATGTAAAAGAATGAAATTAGAATACTCCCTAACACCATACACAAAAATAAACTCAAAATGGATTAGAGGCCTAAATGTAAGACTGGGCGCTATACAACTCTTAGAGGAAAACATAGGAAGAACACTCTATGACATAAATCACAGCAAGATCTTTTTTGATCCACCTCCTAGAGTAATGGAAATAAAAACAAAAATAAACAAATGGGACCTAATGAAACTTCAAAGCTTTTGCACAGCAAAGGAAACCATAAACAAGACGAAAAGACAACCCTCAGAATGGGAGAAAATATTTGCAAACGAATCAACAGACAAAGGATTAATCTCCAAAATATATAAACAGCTCATGCAGCTCAATATTAAAGAAACAAACAACCCAATCCAAAAATGGGCAGAAGATCTAAATAGACATTTCTCCAAAGAAGACATACAGACGGCCACGAAGCACATGAAAAGATGCTCAACATCACTAATTATTAGAGAAATGCAAATCAAAACTACAATGAGGTATCACCTTACACCAGTTAGAATGGGCAACATCAGAAAATCTACAAACAACAAATGCTGGAGAGGGTGTGGAGAAAAGGGAACCCTCTTGCACTGTTGGTGGGAATGTAAATTGATACAGCCACTATGGAGAACAATATGGAGGTTCCTTAAAAAACTAAAAATAGAATTACCATATGACCCAGCAATCCCACTACTGGGCATATACCCAGAGAAAACCATAATTCAAAAAGACACATGCACCCGAATGTTCATTGCAGCACTATTTACAATAGCCAGGTCATGGAAGCAACCTAAATGCCCATCAACAGACGAATGGATAAAGAAGTTTTAGTACATATGTACAATGGAATATTAGCCATAAAAAGGAACGAAATTGAGTCATTTGTTGAGACGTGGATGGATCTAGAGACTGTCATACAAAGTGAAGTCAGAAAAACAAATATCGTATATTAACGCATGTATGTGGAACCTAGAAAAATGGTACAGATGAGCTGGTTTACAGGGCAGAAGTTGAGACACAGAGGTAGAGAACAGACATATGGACACCAAGGGGGGAAAACTGCGGTGGGGTGGGGATGGTGGTGTGCTGAATTGGGTGATTGGGATTGACATGTATACACTGATGTGTATAAAATTGATGACTAATAAGAACCTGCAGTATAAAAAAACAAACAAAACAACTAATACTAAACTTTCATTGGGTTATTTGTATGGAAATACGTTAATATAAATGTTTCAGACATTACATGAAATTTCTAAAAATCTTATATGTTCTGGTATAATGTTATAAGTCATAATCCTAGTTATTACTTTAAAATGTATATCTCAGAAATAACTAATTTTCTTGTCAACTGCATCATTATGAACTTTCATCAAATCTTTTTTTTTTTTTTCAAACATCTTTATTGAAGTATAATTGCCTTACAATAGTGTGTTAGCATCTGCTTTATAACAAAGTGAATCTGTTATACATATACAATATGTTCCCATTTCTCTTCCCTCTTGCATCTCCCTCCCTCCCACCCTCCCCATCCCACCCCTCTAGGTGGTCACAAAGCACCGAGCTGATCTCCCTGTGCTATGCGGCTGCTTCCCACTAGTTATCTATTTTACATTTGGTAGTGTATATATGTCCATGACACTCTCTTACCCTGTCACATCTCACCCCACCCCCTCCCCATATCCTCAAGTCCATTCTCTAGTAGGTCTGTGTCTTTATTCCCGTCTTGCCACGATCATCAAATCTTTAACCGTGGTCATTTTTAAGTGTTTTGTCATTTACAGACAGTTCTGGGTGTACTCTGATTCTTTTGCAAATATGTTCCTATAAAAAGGTTTCATTTTCAAAAAATTCATGGAAAAGACTCTGACAAGTACAGTTTCTGGTAACTGACTGTACTGCTGAACTGAATGAATAAGCATTTTCAGAACTCTAATGAAAAACTGATGAACTCATAAAAGTGCTAACAAAAGATCAAGATGAAAAAAAAATTAATTACATGGGACTGAGTGAACTGATGAGGATGAGTATAATTTTTGTGACTTTCTGTTTGAATTAAAAAAAAAAAATCCCACAAGGACTCAGAGGCAAAGAATATACAAATCAATTTTCTCTGCAAAGTAAAGGAGCTGTTACAGTGGAGAATTACTGGACTGAATGTCAATATTATGACATAGTATGAGTGTGTTTTCATGTTTGGTAATTGCAATCATTGTTGCTTTTGTTGAGGTCATCCATGTACAATGCTTGGTGTCAGTCTATTTATCTCTTGTAAAAATAAAATACAGTGTGTGTGTGTGAAAAAAAAATACATAAGGCAAATACTAACAGCCATAAAAGGGGAAATCGACAGTAACACAATCATAGTATGGGACTTTAACACCCCACTTTCACAAATGGACAGATCATCCAAAATGAAAATAAATAAGGAAACACAACCTTTAAAGGATACATTAAACAAGATGGACTTAATTGATATTTATAGGACATTCCACCCCAAAACAACAGAATACACATTTTTCTCAAGTGCTCATGGAACATTCTCCAGGATAGATCATATCATGGGTCACAAATCAAGCCTTGGTAAATTTAAGAAAATTGAAATCGTATCAACTATCTTTTCCGACCACAACGCTATGAGACTAGATATCAATTACAGGAAAAGATCTGTAAAAAATACAAACACATGGAGGCGAAACAATACACTACTTAATAACGAAGTGATCACTGACGAAATCAAAGGGGAAATCAAAACATACCTAGAAACAAATGACAATGGAGACACGACGACCCAAAACCTATGGGATGCAGCAAAAGCAGTTCCAAGAGGGAAGTGTATAGCAATACTATCCTACCTTAAGAAACAGGAAACATCTCAAATAAATGACCCAGCCTTGCACCTAAAGCAATTAGAGAAAGAAGAACAAAAAAACCCCAAAGTTAGCAGAAGGAAAGAAATCATAACGATCAGATCAGAAATAAATGAAAAAGAAATGAAGGAAATGATAGCAAAGATCAATAAAACTAAAAGCTGGTTCTTTGAGAAGGTAAACAAAATGGATAAACCATTAGCCAGACTCATCAAGAGAAAAAGGGAGAAGACTCAAATCAATAGAATTAGAAATGAAAAAGGAGAAGTAACCACTGACACTGCAGAAATACAAACGATCATGAGAGATTACTACAAGCAACTCTATGCCAATAAAATGGACAACCTGGAAGAAATGGACAGATTCTTAGAAATGCACAACCTGCCAAAACTGAACCAGGAAGAAATAGAAAATACGAACAGACCAATCACAAGCACTGAAATTGAAACTGTGATTAAAAACCTTCCAACAAACAAAAGCCCAGGACCAGATGGCTTCACAGGCGAATTCTATCAAACATTTAGAGAAGAGCTAACACCTATCCTTCTCAAACTCTTCCAAAATATTGCAGAGGGAGGAACACTCCCCAACTCATTCTACGAGGCCACCATCACCCTGATACCAAAACCATAAAGAAAGAAAACTACAGGCCAATATCATTGATGAAGATAGATGCAAAAATCCTCAACAAAATACTAGCAAACAGAATCTAACAGCACATTAAAAGGATCATACACCATGATCAAGTGGGGTTTATTCCAGGAATGCAAGGATTCTTCAATATACGCAAATCAATCAACGTGATACATCATGTTAACAAATTGAAGGAGAAAAACCATATGATCATCTCAATAGATGCAGAGAAAGCTTTCGACAAAATTCAACACCCATTTATGATAAAAGCCCTGCAGAAAGTAGGCATAGAGGGAACTTTCCTCAACATAATAAAGGCCATATATGACAAACGCACAGCCAACATCGTCCTCAATGGTGAAAAACTGAAACCATTTCCACTAAGATCAGGAACAAGACAAGGTTGCCCACTCTCACCACTATTATTCAACATAGTTCTGGAAGTTTTAGCCACAGCAATCAGAGACGAAAAAGAAATAAAAGGAATCCAAATCGGAAAAGAAGTAAAGCTGTCACTGTTTGCAGATGACATGATACTATACATAGAGAATCCTAAAGATGCTACCAGAAAACTACTAGAGCTAATCAATGAATTTGGTAAAGTAGCAGGATACAAAATTAATGCACAGAAATCTCTTGCATTTCTGTACACTAATGATGAAAAATCTGAAAGTGAAATTAAGAAAACACTCCCATTTACCATTGCAACAAAAAGAAGAAAATATCTAGGTATAAACCTACCTAATGAGACAAAAGACCTGTATGCAGAAAATTATAAGACACTGATGAAAGAAATTAAAGATGATACAAATAGATGGAGAGATATACCATGTTCCTGGATTGGAAGAATCAAAATTGTGAAAATGACTCTACTACCCAAAGCAATCTACAGATTCAATGCAATCCCTATCAAACTACCACTGGCATTTTTCACAGAACTAGAACAAAAAATTTCACAATTTGTATGGAAACACAGAAGACCCCGAATAGCCAAAGCAATCTTGAGAAAGAAAAATGGAGCTGGAGGAATCAGGCTCCCTGACTTCAGACTATACTACAAAGCTACAGTAATCAAGACAGTATGGTACTGGCACAGAAACAGAAATATAGATCAATGGAACAGGAGAGAATGCCCAGAGATAAACCCACGCACATATGGTCACCTTATCTTTGATAAAGGAGGCAAGCATTTTCAGTGGAGAAAAGACAGCCTCTTCAATAAGTGGTACTGGGAAAACTGGACAGGTACATGTAAAAGTATGAAATTAGAACACTCCCTATCACGATACACAAAAATAAAATCAAAATGGATTAAAGACCTAAATGTAAGGCCAGACACTATCAAACTCTTAGAGGAAAACATAGGCAGAACACTCTATGACATAAATCACAGCAAGATCCTTTTTGACCCAGCTCCTAGAGAAATGGAAATAAAAACACAAATAAACAAATGGGACCTAATGAAACTTAAAAGCTTTTGCCCAGCAAAGGAAACCATATACAACACCAAAAGACAACCCTCAGAATGGGAGAAAATATTTGCAAATGAAGCAACTGACAAAGGATTAATCTCCAAGATTTACAAGCAGCTCATGCAGCTCAATAACAAAAAAACAAACAACCCAATCCAAAAATGGGCAGAAGACCTAAACAGACATTTCTCCAAAGAAGATATACAGATTGCCAACAAACACATGAAAGAATGCTCCACATCATTAATCATTAGAGAAATGCAAATCAAAACTACAATGAGATATCATATCACACTGATCAGAATGGCCATCATCAAAAAATCTAGAAACAATAAATGCTGGAGAGGGTGTGGAGAAAAGGGAACCCTCTTGCACTGTTGGTGGGAATGTAAATTGATACAGCCACTATGGAGAACAGTATGGAGGTTCCTTAAAAAAGTAAAAATAGAACTACCATACGACCCAGCAATCCCGCTACTGGGCATATACCCTGAGAAAACCATAATTCAAAAAGAGTCATGTACCAAAATGTTCATTGCAGCTCTATTTACAATAGCCAGGACATGGAAGCAACCTAAGTGTCCATCATCGGA
The DNA here is from genome assembly GCF_949987535.1 of Balaenoptera acutorostrata. NCBI lineage: Eukaryota > Metazoa > Chordata > Mammalia > Artiodactyla > Balaenopteridae > Balaenoptera > Balaenoptera acutorostrata. Next base: position 65,078,727 of record NC_080070.1, read on the forward strand.
TGAATGGATAAAGAAGATGTGGCACATATATACAATGGAATATTACTCAGCCATAAAAAGAAACGAAATGGAGTTATTTGTATTGAGGTGGATGGAGTTAGAGTCTGTCATACAGAGTGAAGTAAGTCAGAAAGAGAAAAACAAATACAGTATGCTAACACATATATATGGAATCTAAGGGAAAAAAAAGAAAGGTCATGAAGAACCTAGTGGTAAGAAGGGAATAAAGACACAGACCTACTAGAGAATGGACTTGAGGATACGGGGAGGGGGAAGGGTAAGCTGTGACAAAGTGAGAGAGTGGCATGGACATATATACACTACGAAACGTAAAATAGATAGCTAATGGGAAGCAACTGCATAGCACAGGGAGATCAGCTCCATGCTTTGTGACCACCTAGAGGGGTGGGATTGGGAGGGTGGGAGGGAGGGAGATGCAAGAGGGAAGAGATATGGGAACATATGTATATGTATAACTGATTCACTTTGTTATAAAGCAGAAACTAACACACCACTGTAAAGCAATTATACTCCAATAAAGATGTTAAAAAAAAAACATATGCAAGCATGATTTTAATTGCAAGTCGGTCCATCCCACCAATACACTGAAGCCACCCCAATTCTTCCCACTTCCCTAATTGTTTCATGTTCCTCATCTGTTGCGTTTTTTGAAATGTTTTAGTTATTTGTCCGCAATTATATTGATCTCATCTTTTTTTTTTTTTCCACAGTTGCTCACATTTAAATTATCCCATTGGCTTATTATGTTCTCCAGGATAAGCATTATATCTTCTTTGCATAACCCAACAATGCCGTAAGGAAGGGTTAAGTACACTCCAGGAGCAAAAACTGATATTGATAAGCAGTTGCCTTAAGCCTCACAAAAAATGAAATTCATACCCACAGAAGTAAACACTTGAAAGTTTTGCCTGAATTGACTACCTAATTTAGTCACACAAGTAGTTATGGAAGATAAGAAAGGAGGTTTACTTTAAGTAAACAATGTTTTTCTATAGGCCACATGTGCTTAAAAGTATGACGATATATTCGATTGGCTCTAGTTGGAACATAGTTTCACCACTTGAAAAAGAGGAGAGGAGAAACGTACTGGTCACTTTATTTTTATGTTATTGAAAAGTGGAGACCAGTGTGCAAAAGCTAGTACTTTAGGTGCTCAGGTGCCAACCAGCAGATGTCTACTAGGTCTGCAGTCAGTTAGGAGGAATTTAAGAGACCTCCCTCTTAAGGAGAGAGCAGAGAGAAAGTAAAAGCCTCCCTGGATAGAGCACAGTCTGATACATGATCCAAGGAGAATAAAACTTTCCTTTTTGTTTTTATTTTTTCTAAGGTATGGGTAGGTATTCATTAATCTAAACTTGAATTCTAAACAATGAAACAGAAAATAAGTATTGCATTTTACTCATCCTATGGCTAGAAGAGTACATTCTCCTCAGCACCAAGTTAACTGTGCGTGCTAAGACTTTCTGCCCCATTTTGATGAGGTGAACGTTTAACCAGATTGTTCAACTCAAATGGAGAGAAACTACTCCGGCAGGCAGTCCTCTCTACCAGTATGTTGATTGATATAATAAAAATGCACAAGTTGTCCTCAATAATTTTCTAACCCTAGCTCGTCATAGGTCCTGCTTGCTTTTCAGTCACCTTTTCAACTGGACGACCCAAAAAAGAAGCTAGAAATGAGGAGACTTCTTAGTTCTGATAAATCCATACTCCCCTGATAAGCACAGAAGAATGCATCAACATTATTCCACTCTCATCCAATTCCAGTTCTCAGCTATCCTAGAACAGTAGCAACAGAATCTCTCTTTCGGGAGTAATATACCACATAGATTAAACTCTCAGACTCTGGAAGAGGCAAACTGGTGTTCAATTACACATACATGTCTGACGTGTGGAGGGCGCTCAGCAAGTGTTAATTCTCCTAATTGTATTACCTTAATACAGAAAAAATATATGAAAATTCTTATTAGGCTCTGTGCTTTTATATAGCAGAGATAGTGATATATTTCTCGGTGTGTGACAAGCTGCTACTGTTACTTTCTTCTTATTATCCCTTTCTGTCTTGGTAGTAAGAAACCTGATTAAAATACTGGGCATATTTTAAGCTAAAGTATCCAGCCTTGCGAATTTTTAAGTATGGTCCATGAATTGTATGTGGAAATGTCATGTGACACTATTGGAAATTATCCTTAGAAAAAAAGGACATAACCTTCTTCATTCTCTTCCCCCATCCTCTTGCTTGGAGCTTCGATATAATGGCTGGTACTCTTACCACTACTTCAGATCATGAGGATAAGATGCAGATCAGTGAACTGCAAGAGTCCATGAAAACTTTGTGGAGGTGCCATACAAACCCTGTATTGCTTAATTACAAATCCATTTTATACAATGAAAAAATAAAATTTAATCTTACCTATTATGTGATAAAGAAATAAACATCTGTCTTTTCTAAGTCACTCTTATTTTGTTCTTTTTGTTATTCCATTACGTGCACATTTAATCCTAAAGATTACCCTATACATTTCCAAATTATCCTTTCCTGGGAGTGATTAGTACATAATGGAACCTGGGAGACACCCAATAATAAATTTTAGAGGAAGAAGATATCTGTAACTATTAGTGAACTTTGATAATTTTTCAAAATTAAAATAATTAAATCTGTTAAAAATGTAAAGGGAATTTTCTATGAATATGGCATTTCCATTCTTTTGAAATAGCAATACATGTTAATCATGGATTTCTTAAAAAACTGGGCAAAACATAGAGGAAAAAAAATCAACCATAAGCCCATCATATTTTTATATATATTTATTGATTTTCTCTGTTTGCTCGTCTTTAGAGAAGAAGATGTGTGTCTGACCAGGATTAGAAGTCAAGGTATGTTTTGTCAGAGATCACAGTTACTCAATTTTTTTCAAGCCCAGATGAAGGTATAAGAAATTATATTAAATTTACTTTAGCTTTTTTTTTTTCCGCCAAATTAGATACTCAGTAGTATTTAGAGAATAGAAGAAGAATGTTAAGCAGACTCATTCTTCGTGTGAAGTTTAACTCATATTTCTAAGAGTTAAATCTCCTTGCTTTCTATGATAGCCTGAAGTTTAGCTAGGAGCGTTATCCCTTCTTGAACTGGCCTTTTAAAGAGCTATTTTGCCAAGGCTATTGCTTATTTAAAATGCTTTCCATAACAAGCGGAAGTCAAAAGTCCTGCTGTGGAAGCCCAGCACTGGTTGAAGAGATTGAAATGTCCACCCACTAACTGCCCTGAATTCAACCTTCACCTCAACTCCAAGTATTATACTGATTCCTTTCCTCTGTTCACCAGAAAAGCTTTCACTTCACTAATAGAAAATCACAAGGTCCGTATTATATTTGGTAGAAATGTTTTAAAATTTCTGACACATAGCTTAAAACTTTCCCAAGTTATCAGTGGTAATAAATCTTTCCGTACAATTATACCATTTTGATGTCAGTCACATAATACCTTTGAAACATTGTAGAAAAGGTCTTCCTTCACTCTTCATCTTGTCAACTCTTACTCATATTTCAAGTCTAGTTTAAATATAAAATCCTCAGGGAAGCCTTTCCCAATCTAACAAATTGAGTTTTCCTCCGTTACACACTTCCACTGTACCTCACAGTTTTCCCTGGTATAACTCATCATAAATTTAATGAAATCATTGTTTATTAATTTATCTAGTGTGTATCTTCCTTGTAGAATGTATCAATACTTTGCATGAGGGCATGGGCCAAGTAAACTCTGTTTACTACAGTATCCTGAGTGTAGTAATTTACTGAGCAGAGTATCTGGCATTTTAGGAAGTCCACCATAAATATTTACTCAAAGACTAATTGAATTAATACATGTCAATAAGTTTGAAATATTAAGTACATTTAAAAATGGACTCAAGCTATCTTCTATTAAACAACAAAATTCAACAGTAAATTTTAAAGATCTAATTGGCTTAATTGAATGATTCATTCAATGACTGTACCTGCTTATTAGTAATAACAAAATTTATCTTATTAATTTCAATCTAACCTTATCCTGATAACATACACAATTCTTTTCTCAAAGTTACTTTTCACAAACCTTTAATCACTTTCTGGATCCATATTAATTTGTCACTTCTTTTCCCCATACATAAACAACCAGCTCTAGGACAGAATTATTCTTTTTTTCCTCAACAAAAATATCTCCAGTCTTTATACCTTCTCTCGCTGGCAACACATATGCTACTTGCTTTACACACTGAAATGCTTCCCTTGTCATTTTTAGTAGCTTTAATTACATATTGCAATTTTTAACCAGTAAAAGACCTTACCAAAACCAAGAAACAAGTACCTGGACTGTTATACCAACATTTTCTAATTAGCAAACTTAATAACATATTCCATAACCTCTAAAAACATACATTTTTCTCATAGTACACTTTCTCTTTAATGTGGTACAAGATGTGTATTTAATAAACCGAAACCCTCTTTCCACTTTTTTTTCCCCCTTGGCTTGAAGTTTTACTAATTAACCCAAGGCTGAAGTCTCAGGCAAAGTGGGCTACGTTTGTATTTCAAGGACATGATAAGAGTTAATTTCAAGCCTTCTCTTAGGCATATTTTTATTCTCTCAGGGTCACAGTTCTGAAAACAGTATTTTATCAAGCTAGCTTTCTCTAACTGCATATCCAAAAAAACCAGTTTTGGAGTTTCAAAAGAGTTTCATCTTAACCAATTTTCTCTGGAGTCTGAAGAATACTGTTGCCATACATTGTTAAAAAAAAATCATCTTTCTTTTCCTTTAGTCATTATCTCATAGATAACATTTTTCTAATGAATTGAACCTGAATTTCCCATTTTACAAAAGACAACAAAGATATCAATCACACAAATGGAATATACACTCACACAGCAGAAGACAGAACTGTCACAAATCCTACAAGAGGACAACCAATATGGAGTCGCAAACAAACACTTCCTCAACACAAATGGTCCTCGACGTCAGACACACACCAGAACAAACGGACAAGATGCCCAAATAGCACTTTATGCTCAAAAACAGCCCTCAATGGCAGGCAGACATCAGAACCAACTGGCAAAATGCCCAAATAGCACATTGGGCTCGAAAGAGAAGTTTGCCCGGGTGCACACCAGTGGACTTACTCGGTCTTGGAGTTAGTCAGCTCGTCAAGATGCATGTTTCTGTTCCCCCAAGGAAAAGCATAACTTGACAGCCAGTGCCGAGTAGGGGAGAAACAGGGAGGATCCCCGAAACAAATGGTTTCAGCAGCTGCTAGGAACATCCCCCAAAATCCCCCTCTCGGGGTCACCTCGCCATGAGCAAGCAGCTCGCTCGGTGTGTAGTCATAGACAAAGGCTCTATTTGGGAAAACCCTGGGGAGCCAGATATTACGAGAGTGAGAGGACAGCCTCACGTTGGGCGCCAAAAAACTGGTTCAGCTGCTCGCCGCTCAAAAGCCAATAAAGAGGCAAGGTGGATGGAAAGGAAAGTTTGCTTTACTTCGGAAGCCAGCAACTGAGGGTGGAGATAGGGGAGGGCAGATTCCTGTCCAAAGGCTGACCCCTCCCACTGACAATCAGTGCGCAAGAGCTTTTATAGATGGAGGGAGGAGGCTACATGCAGAAACAGCACAGTCAGCCCTGACAGTCCTCTTTAAATTAGTCATGCAGTGGTCTGATCAGTGTCATAGTGATTGCTTTAAGTACAGTTAGACTCTAGTTCCAGGGTCAGTTTGTTCCCATTTCTTTGAGGCCCATTCTCAGAATTGCGGCAGCTTATGTCATGACTATAGTCTGGTCATCATGGACTTAACTTCTTCTACCTGGTGGGGGTTTCATCATCTATAAGACAGCTCAAGGGATATGGCTCAGAATATTATCTACAGCTCTTGAGGAGGAACTAAAGGTCCTTGACTTTGCTTAATGTCTAAACTATTATTATTTGGCCTCATTTGTTTTCCTTTGTTTCTGCATTTTCTTACTTCTCTGATTAAACTTATTCTTTGGCTAAAGTTTTTCCACAGACAAGAGGCAAGCTGAGGACATGGGGAGGAAGGACCACAGGGTCCTGTTCTGTTTCACTCTGACACAGTATCTCAGTTCCCACGGTAACTTTATTTTAGCAACACAAAAAAACAGGCATAAAATAATGTCAATTGAGTTGCCGAATGCTGCACCAGCTTCAACCAATTTTTACCAAAATATACTTTCTCCCAGTTCAAGGATGAATTGGGAGATTGGGATTGACATATATACACTAATATGTATAAAATAGATAACTAATAAGAACCTGCTGTATTAAAAAATAAATAAATAAAATTCAAAAAAATTAAGAACTCGAAAAAATATATGTTCTACTGTATCTAGAAGAACCAAACAGCCTTTTTATATTTATATACAAATTATAATATAAGCAATATATAATATACATTAGACATATATAAATTTTTCTCCTGTCAATGACAACCTTATTAATTCAACCAATAGTCAAATTCTTACACTATGTATTAATTTCTCATTTATCTCTTATACTTTGTCATGAGTCTCATCTATTTTTCTGTAAAGTATTAGTAGTGCTTATTCTTTTCATTTTTGCCACTACCCAACTTGTCTAAACCCATATCAACGCATGCCTGGATATCTGCAATAAACCAGCTAGCTGCATTCCCAAAATCCAGGTTAAATTGCCATATCTCCCACCCTAAATGATTTTTGCACATCAATGACAAATAAAGCTAATGGTCTCCCCCAATACTGAAGTTGTTTATAATTTTAAAAATCTTTGAGAGTTTACTCATTTAAAACTCTTCAAGTGCTTTATTTTTTAAACATGTACCGATTGTTTTGAACTTAGGTACCTGATGCTTTAGATGCAAAAAGATAGCAATGTCAGTCAAGCTAGCTTCAGAGAGTAGACATCTTTCTGTCCTACTCCTTTCTCTCACCCACAGGTACCTCTGAAGAACTCTCTCCTTAAAGATATCTGTTTACCAGATGGGCACATGCTCTCATCAATTCCTCTGCAGTATAGGCCATGTCTCTCTGGGTGATCTTTAAGCACTACTATGGAAACAGTTGACTTGGTTCTCTACTGACCATCACCATGGGATGAGCAAAGTGGAAGTACCATTTAAAGAAGATAACATTTGGGAAATGAACTGACAATATTTATTGATTGACCTCCAGCTTCCTTGTTACACCTGGGTAACACTTTAAAGTATAATTAGCTATTTTCCCCCATTTTGCTGCTTATTTCATACCACTAAAAACATTATATCAGGATGAAAGTGATGTTGCATGTCAATTATCAGTATGTTGGTGTTTTGTTTTTGTTTTTGTTTTGGTCTTGAAAGGCAATTTCCTAAAGGTCATAGCTTCCTGAGCTAGAAGTTAAGAAAAGTTTACTTGAGACCAACTTTTGGTACTAACCGGTAGTTAGAATTTACAAAAATTGGTGTTTATGCCTCAGTTATTTCCTGATAATATTAAATGGTTTAGCTTATTTTTATATTTCCCATGTTGATCTTTCTACTGCCTTTGAAAACTCATTCAGTTTGACAGTTTAGTTTCAAAGATTTAACAGGCAACACAGTAGACAGACTCGAAGGAGTCCCGCTTGAACCCATCTTCTAGTGTTCAGAAGTCTTTTTGTTAACGCTTCCCCTTGAGTGTAGACAGAACCTGTGACTTGCTTCTAACCAAAAGAATATGGTAAAGGCAACTGGATGTGTTGCTTCACTCTTCTTAAAAGAGTTGCTCTAGATGCTCTTCTTGCCGCTTGCTGAAGTTAGCAGCCATGGTGGGAAATCCTGTTTACATGGCTGGGAACTGGGAATGATTCTAGCAACCACAAGCAGTCTCTAGGAACTCGGAGACTTCTAGGAACTCAGCTGGCTCCCAGCCAAATGCAAGAATCTGGGGCCTTCACAGCCACAGCCATGAGGAAATGGATTCTGTCGAACACCTGAGTAAGCTTGGAAGCTTGGAAGAGGCTTCCTCATCCAAGCCTCCAGAGGATAATGCAGTCCAGCTGACATTCTGATCGCAACCTTACAGAGGACTCAACGAAGCTGTGCTCAAAACTGCAGATCCACGGAATCTGTGAGATCATAAATATATGCTGTTTTGAGCTGCTAAGTTAGTGGAAACTTTTGCACAGTAACAAAAAATTAACGAGACAAAGATTTCTTGATTTTTTCCTAGTCTTCTACATGTTAGCATTTGGCATCTATTAGCCATCCAATTGCTCAAGTCATCATTTTCATTACCCTGAACATCTAATCTATAAGAAAGGTTCCAGCTCTGCCTGCAACATATATCCCGTATCTGTCCCTTTCTCACTGTCTCTACTCTTACCGGCCTACTTCTAGCCTAAGCCACTACCATCTCTCACTATTACACTGTCTTTTAACTGATTTCCTTTGTTGCACTCTTGCTCTTTTTTAATCCATTTTCCACATACAAGTCAGAATGATGTATTTTTAAAAGTGAGTCAGACTGTGTCATTTCACAACATAAATCCTCTAATGGCTCCTTCCCCTTGTATTTTTAATAAAATCTTAAAACTAGCATTGTCTGTATATCTTGAACACTGCCTTCAATTGTTATGGCATCTCATATCGCTACCCCTCTCATTGATTAAGCTCCAGGCAGTGGCTATCTTTCTGTTCCTCTGGAAAATTAAGTCTGCTGCTGTCTTAGAGTTTACGCTTGATTCTTTCTCTTTCTAGACTATTCCAGTGATTGGCATTTTCTTCTCATCCTAGTCTTGGTTCAATTGTTACCTTTTCAGTGTGATCTTCCCTAACTATATAATCTAATTATCTCAGCAATTCCTATAACAGTACCCTATTTTATATTCTTTTTTTTTTAATGTCTGAAACATTTATATTAACATATTTCCATACATATTTCCATACAAATACAAATATAAGATTTTTAGAAATTTCATGTAATGTCTGAAACATTTATATTAACATATTTCCATACAAATAACCCAATGAAAGTTTAGTATTAGTTGTTTTGTTTGTTTTTTTATACTGCAGGTTCTTATTAGGCATCAGTTTTATACACATCAGTGTATACATGTCAATCCCAATCGCCCAATTCAGCACACCACCATCCCCACCTCACCGCAGTTTTCCCCCCTTGGTGTCCATATGTCCATTCTCTACATCTGTGTCTCAACTTCTGCCCTGCAAACTGGCTCACCTGTACCATTTTCCTAGGTTCCACATACATGCATTAATATACGATATTTGTTTTTCTCTTTCTGACTTACTTCACTCTGTATGACAGTCTCTAGATCCATCCACGTCTCAACAAATGACTCAATTTCGTTCCTTTTTATGGTTGAGTAATATTCCATTGTATATATGTACCACAACTTCTTTATCCATTCGTCTGTTGATGGGCATTTAGGTTGCTTCCATGACCTGGCTATTGTAAATAGTGCTGCAATGAACATTCGGGTGCATGTGTCCTTTTGAATTACGGTTTTCTCTGGGTATATGCCCAGTAGTGGGATTGCTGGGTCATATGGTAATTCTATTTTTAGTTTTTTAAGGAACCTCCATATTGTTCTCCATAGTGGCTGTATCAATTTACATTCCCACCAACAGTGCAAGAGGGTTCCCTTTTCTCCACACCCTCTCCAGCATTTGTTGTTTGTAGATTTTCTGATGATGCCCATGCTAACAGGAGTGAGGTGATACCTCATTGTAGTTTTGATTTGCATTTCTCTAATAATTAGTGATGTTGAGCATCTTTTCATGTGCTTCGTGGCCGTCTGTATGTCTTCTTTGGAGAAATGTCTATTTAGGTCTTCTGCCCATTTTTGGATTGGGGTGTTTGTTTCTTTGATATTGAGCTGAATGAGCTGTTTATATATTTTGGAGATTAATCCTTTGTCAGTTGATTCATTTGCAAATATTTTCTCCCATTCTGAGGGTTGTCTTTTTGTCTTGTTTATGGTTTCCTTTGCTGTGCAAAAGCTTTGAAGTTTCATTAGGTCCCACTTGTTTATTTTTGTTTTTATTTCCATTACTCTAGGAGGTGGATCAAAAAAGATCTTGCTGTGATTTATGTCAAAGAGTGTTCTTCCTATGTTTTCCTCTAAGAGTTTTATAGTGTCCAGTCTTATATTTAGGTCTCTAATCCATTTTGAGTTTATTTTTGTGTATGGTGTTAGGGAGTATTCTAATTTCATTCTTTTACATGTAGCTGTCCAGTTTTCCCAGCACCACTTATTGAAGAGACTGTCTTTTCTCCATTGTATATCTTTGCCTCCTTTGTCATAGATTACTTGACCATAGGTGCGTGGGTTAATCTCTGGGCTTTCTATCTTGTTCCATTGATCTATGTTTCTGTTTTTGTGCCAGTACCACATTGTCTTGATTACTGTAGCTTTGTAGTATAGTCTGAAGTCAGGGAGTCTGATTCCTCCAGCTCCATTTTTTTGCCTCAAGACTGCTTTGGCTATTCGGGGTCTTTTGTGTCTCCATACAAATTTTAAGATGATTTGTTCTAGCTCTGTAAAAAATGCCATTGGTAATTTGATAGGGATTGCATTGAATCTGTAGATTGCTTTGGGTAGTATACTCATTTTCACAATGTTGATTCTTCCAATCCAAGAACATGGTATATCTCTCCATCTGTTGGTATCATCTTTAATTTCTTTCATCAGTGTCTTATAGTTTTCTGCATACAGGTCTTTTGTCTCCCTAGGTAGGTTTATTCCTAGGTATTTTATTCTTTTTGTTGCAATGGTAAATGGGAGTGTTTCCATAATTTCTCTTTCAGATTTTTCATCATTAGTGTATAGGAATGCAAGAGATTTCTGTGCATTAATTTTGTATCCTGCAACTTTACCATATTCATTAATTAGCTCTAGCAGTTTTCTGGTGGCAGTTTTAGGATTCTCTATGTATAGTATCATGTCATCCGCAAACAGTGACAGTTTTACTTCTTCTTTTCCAATTTGTATTCCTTTTATTTCTTTTTCTTCTCTGATTGCCGTGGCTAGGACTTCCAGAACTATGTTGAATAATAGTGGTGAGAGTGGACATCCTTGTCTCGTTCCTGATCTTAGAGGAAATGCTTTCAGTTTTTCACCATTGAGAATGATGTTTGCTGTGGGTTTGTCATATATGGCCTTTATTATGTTGAGGTAGGTTCCCTCTATGCCCACTTTCTGGAGAGTTTTTATCAGAAATGGGTGTTGAATTTTGTCAAAAGCTTTTTCTGCATCTATTGAGATGATCATATGGTTTTTATTCTTCAATTTGTTAATATGGTGTATCACATTGATTGATTTGCATATATTGAAGAATCCTTGCATCCCTGGGATAAATCCCACTTGATCGTGGTGTATGATCCTTTTAATGTGTTGTTGGATTCTGTTTGCTAGTATTTTGTTGAGGATTTTTGCATCTATATTCATCAGTGATATTGGTCTGTAATTTTCTTTTTTTGTAGTGTCTTTGACTGGTTTTGGTATCAGGGTGATGGTGGCCTCATAGAATGAGTTTGGGAGTGTTCCTTCTTCTGCAATTTTTTGGAAGAGTTTGAGAAGGATGGGTGTTAGCTCTTCTCTAAATGTTTGATAGAATTCACCTGTGAAGCCATCTGGTCCTGGACTTTTGTTTGTTGGAAGATTTTTAATCCCAGTTTCAATTTCATTACTTGTGATTGGTCTGTTCATATTTTCTGTTTCTTCCTGATTCAGTCTTGGAAGGTTATACCTTTCTAAGAATTTGTCCATTTCTTCCAGGTTGTCCATTTTATTGGCATAAAGTTGCTTGTAGTAGTCTCTTAGGATGTTTTGTATTTCTGCGGTGTCTGTTGTAACTTCTCCTTTTTTGTTTCTGATTTTATTGATTTGAGTCCTCTCCCTCTTTTTCTTGATGAGTCTGGCTAATGGCTTATCAATTTTGTTTATCTTCTCAAAGAACCAACTTTTAGTTTTATTGATCTTTGCTATTGTTTTCTTTGTTTCTATTTCATTTATTTCTGCTCTGATCTTTATGATTTCTTTCCTTCTGCTAACTTTGGGTTTTGTTTGTTCTTCTTTCTCTAGTTCCTTTAGGTGTAAGGTTAGATTGTTTACTTGAGATTTTTCTTGTTTCTTTAGGTAGGCTTGTATAGCTATAAATTTCCCTCTTAGAACCGCTTTTGCTGCGTCCCATAGGTTTTGGGTCGTCGTGTTTTCATTGTCATTTGTCTCTAGGTATTTTTTTTATTTCCTGTTTGATTTCTTCAGTGATCTCTTGGTTATTTAGTAACGTATTGTTTAGCCTCCATGTGTTTGTCTTTTTTCCTTTTTTTTCCCTGTAATTCATTTCTAATCTCATAGCGTTGTGGTCAGAAAAGATGCTTGATATGATTTCAATTTTCTTAAATTTACTGAGGCTTGATTTGTGACCCAAGATGTGATCTATCCTGGAGAATGTTCCGTGCGCACTTGAGAAGAACGTGTAATCTGCCGTTTTTGGATGGAATGTCCTATATATATCAATTAAATCTATCTGGCCTATGGTGTCATTTAAAGCTTCTGTTTCCTTATTTATTTTCATTTTGGATGATCTGTCCATTGGTGTAAGTGAGGTGTTAAAGTCCCCCACTATTATTGTGTTACTGTCGATTTCCTCTTTTATAGCTGTTAGCAGTTGCCTTATGTATTGAGGTGCTCCTATGTTGGGTGCATATATATTTATAATTGTTATATCTTCTTCTTGGATTGATCCCTGGATCATTATGTAGTGTCCTTCCTTGTCTCTTGTAACATTCTTTATTTTAAAGTCTATTTTATCTGATATGAGTATAGCTACTCCAGCTTTCTTTTGATTTCCATTTGCATGGAATATCTTTTTCCATCCCCTCACTTTCAGTCTGTATGTGTCCCTAGGTCTGAAGTGGGTCTCTTGCAGACAGCATATATATGGGTCTTGTTTTTGTATCCATTCAGCCAGTCTATGTCTTTTGGTTGGGGCATTTAATCCATTCACATTTAAGGTAATTATCGATATGTATGTTCCTATGACCATTTTCTTAATTGTTTTGGGTTTGTTTTTGTAGGTCCTTTTCTTCTCTTGCGTTTCCCACTTAGAGAAGTTCCTTTAGCATTTGTTGTAGCGCTGGTTTGGTGGTGCTGAATTCTCTTAGCTTTTGCTTGTCTGTAAAGCTTTTGATTTCTCCATCGAATCTGAATGAGATCCTTGCCGGGTAGAGTAATCTTGGTTGTAGATTCTTCCCTTTCATCACTTTAAGTATATCATGCCACTCCCTTCTGGCTTGCAGAGTTTCTGCTGAGAAATCAGCTGTTAACCTTATGGGAGTTCCCTTGTATGTTATTTGTCGTTTTTCCCTTGCTGCTTTCAGTAATTTTTCTTTGTCTTTAATTTTTGCCACTTTGATTACTATGTGTCTCGGCGTGTTTCTCCTTGGGTTTATTCTGTATGGGACTCTCTGCGCTTCCTGGACTTGGGTGGCTATTTCCTTTCCCATGTTAGGGAAGTTTTCGACTATAATCTTTTCAAATATTTTCTCTGGTCCTTTCTCTCTCTCTTCTCCTTCTGGGACCCCTATAATGCGAATGTTGTTGCGTTTAATGTTGTCCCAGAGGTCTCTTAGGCTGTCTTCATTTCTTTTCATTCTTTTTTCTTTAGTCTGTTCTGCAGCGGTGAATTCCACCATTCTGTCTTCCAGGTCACTTATCCGTTCTTCTGCCTCAGTTATTCTGCTATTGATTCCTTCTAGTGTAGTTTTCATTTCAGTTATTGTATTGGTCATCTCTGATTGTTTGTTCTTTAATTCTTCTAGGTCTTTGTTAATCATTTCTTGCATCTTCTCAATCTTTGCCTCCATTCTTTTTCCGAGGTCCTGGATCATCTTCACTATCATTATTCTGAATTCTTTTTCTGGAAGGTTGCCTATCTCCACTTCATTTAGTTGTTTTTCTGGGGTTTTTTCTTGTTCCTTCATCTGGTACATAGCCCTCTGCCTTTTCATCTTCTCTGTCTTTCTGTAACTGTGGTTTTTGGACCACAGGCTGCAGGATTGTAGTTTTTCTTGCTTCTGTTGTCTGCCCTCTGATGGTTGAGGCTATCTAAGAGGCTTGATGGGAGGCTCTGGTGGTGGGTAGAGCTGACTGTTGCTCCCTATTTTATATTCTTAAGCCACATATTACTTTCTGAAATTATCTTATTATTTTCTTTTTAAGTTTATTATCTACCTCTCCTACCAGAATATAACCTCCCTGTGAGCAGCGATCTTCTCACTCCTATGCATCACTGATTTTTTACACCCACTGCATTACCTGATACATATTAGGTATGTAAATAGTATTTAAGTGTGTGAAGGAATCAGTAATTTTATAAACCTTATTTTTTTCATATTCTCCAAGAGACATCACTGAAACAGAGTAGCTCAGCTTGAAGATATATGGGATCCCAAAGTTCCACCTACCCAGAAGAAAGTTTGAAAACTACTGGGTTATACGGTGTTTAAAATAAATCTTAGACTGCATGCCCTAGAAAGCAGTTCCTGAGGCAAGGAGTTAAACAGCTGATGCTTAATTTAAGAAATGCAAACCCAGGGCAGCGAGAATGAGGATTAAAGAAAATGAGGGAAGAAAAAATGTAAAGTGATGCAAAGTGATGCAATACTAGATTGACTATTGGTTCACAAATAACCAGGAAGAAACAGAGTGGATCCCTCATCTTGTGCATCCACGTAACACAAGAGAACTCTCAAAAGGCTACAGGAAGAAATCATGACTTGGGAAAGAAAAGAAGTCCATGGAACAGAAAAGAAGAAAGAATGTGTTGTATCTGCCTACTTCCCTACTTCTTCCTCTTTCCTAGTCGTCAAAGTTAACCCCATAGATATTTAACTCCCTTATCCTTCTGGATGGGGCCATCAAGTTCCTTTCTGCCTCTTAGCCATGGCATATATCCTGCCCTGTGGTATGGCATTTTATTCTAGCCTGGGAGTGATAAAGGGAACCATAAAGCTTGTGCTTGCAGCAGGTCAGCCCAGCTAAGTGGCAGTGGCCTGACACTCCCAGTGTTGACTGGCCCCAGAGGTTGAAGCTCAGCCTGTCCAGGAGATAGGGAAAGCCGCCGAGGGAATCTGAGATGGCGCCAAAAGATTTATGAATGATGTAGAATCGCATGTCTTAAAAAATTACTCTTCTTAACACATCATAATATATTCAATTTCTGAGCAGAGAGAATTTTGCAATTCATTTTGTTATGAGTACATCTTCATTCATCATCTCTTTGCAAGTTCAAATCATTCTCTCTCCCTATAATGCCATTCCTTGTTTTTTTTTCTTTTAATCTTTATTGGAGTATAATTGCTTTACAATGTTGTATTAGTTTCTGTTATATAATGAAGTGAATCAGCTATATGTATACATATATCCCCATATCTCCTACCTCTTGTGTCTCCCTCCCACCGTCCTTATGCCACCCCACTAGGTGGTCACAAAACACCGAACTGATCTCCATGTGCTATGCAACAGCTTCCCACTAGCTATCTATTTTACATTTAGTAGCATATACATGTCATTGCTACTCTCTCACTTTATCCCAGCTAATCCTTCCCCCTCTGTACATCCTCAAGTCCATTCTCTATGTATGTGTCTTTATTCCTGTCCTGCCCCTAGGTTCATCAGAACCTTTTTTTTTTTTTTTGGATTCCATATATATGTGTTAGTATACGGTATTTGCTTTTCTCTTTTAGACTTACTTCACTCTGTATGACAGACTCTAGGTCCATCCACCTCACTACAAATAACTCAGTTTCATTTCTTTTTATGACTGAGTAATAGTCCATTGTATATATGTGCCACAACTTCTTTATCCATTCATCTGTCAATGGACACTTAGGTTGCTTCCATGTCCTGGCTATTGTAAAGAGACCTGCAATGAACATTGTGGTACATAACACTTTTTGAATTATGGTTCTCTCAGGGTACATGCCCAGTAGTAGGATTGCTGGGTCATATGGTAGTTCTATTTTTAGTTTTTTAAGGAACCTCCATACTGTTCTCCATAGTGGCTGTATCAATTTACATTCCCACCAACAGTGCAAGAGGGTACCCTTTTCTCCACACTCTCTCTAGCATTTATTGTTTGTAGATTTTTTGATGATGGCCATTCTGGCCAGTGTGAGGTGATACCTCATTGTAGTTTTGATTGCATTTCTCCAATGATTTGTGATGTTAAGCATCCTTTCATGTGTTTGTTGGCAATCTGTATATCTTCTTTGGAGAAATGTCTGTTTAGCTCTTCAGCCCATTTTTGGATTGGGTTGTTTGGTTTTTGATATTGAGCTGCATGAGCTACTTGTATATTTTAGAGATTAATCCTTTATCAGTTGATTCATTTTCAAATATTTTCTCCCATTCTGAGGGTTGTTTTTTGGTGTTGTATATGGTTTCCTTTGCTGTGCAGAAGCTTTTAAGTTTCATTAGGTCCCATTTGTTTATTTTTGTTTTTATTTCCATTTCTCTAAGATTTGGGTCAAAAAGGATCTTGCTGTGATTTATGTCATTGAGTGTTCTGCCTATGTTTTCCTCTAAGAGTTTTATAGTGTCAGGCCTTACTTTTAGGTCTTTAATCCATTTTGAGTTTATTTTTGTGTATGGTGTTAGGGACTGTTCTAATTTCATTCTTTTACATGTAGCTGTCCAGTTTTCCCAGTATCACATATTGAAGAGACTGTACTTTCTCCATTGTATATTCTTGCCTCCTTTATCAAAGATAAGGTGACCATATGTGCATGAGTTTATCTCTGGGCTATCTATCCTGTTCCATTGATCTGTATTTCTGTTTTTGTTCCAGTACCATACTGTCTTCATTACTGTTGCTTTGTAGTGTAGTCTGAAGTCAGGGAGCCTGATTCCACCAGCTCCATTTTTCTTTCTCAAGATTGCTATGGCTATTCGGGGTCTATTGTGCTTCCATACAAATTGTGAAATTTTTTGTTCTAGTTCTGTGAAAAATGCCATTGGTATTCTGATAGGGATTGCACTGAATCTGTAGATTGCTTTGTGTAGTATAGTCATTTTCACAATGTTGATTCTTCCAATCCAAGAACATGGTATATCTCTCCATCTGTTTGTATTGTCTTTAATTTCTTTCCTCAGTGTCTTATAGTTTTCTGAGTATGGGCTTTTTGTCCCTTAGGTAGGTTTATTCCTAGGTATTTTATTCTTTTTGTTGCAGTGGTAAATGGGATTGTTTCCTTAATTGCTATTTCTGATTTTTCACTGTTTGTGTATAGGGATGCAAGAGATTTCTGTGCATTAATTTTGTATCCTGATACTTTACCAAATTCATTGATTAGCTCTAGGAGTTTTCTGGTAGCATCTTTAGAATTCTCTATGTAAATTATCATGATATCTGCAAACAGTGACAGGTTTACTTCTTTTCCGATTTGAATTCCTTTTATTTCTTTTTCTTCTCTGATTGCTGTGGCTAACACTTCCAAAACTATGTTGAATAATAGGGGTGAGAGTGGGCAACTTTGTCTTGTTCCTGATCTTAGAGGAAATGGTTTCAGATTTTCACCATTGAGAACGATGGTGGCTGTGGGTTTGTCATATATGGCCTTTTTTATGTTGAGCTAAGTTCCCTCTGCCTACTTTCTGAAGGGTTTTTTTATCATAAATGGGTGTTGCATTTTGTTGAAAGCTTTTTCTGCATCTATTGAGATGATCATATGGTTTTTATCCTTCAGTTTGTTAATATGGTGTATCACATTGATTGATTTGTGTATATTGAAAAATCCTTGCATTCCTGGGATAAACCCCACTTGAGCATGGTGTATGATCCTTTTAATGTGCTGTTGGATTCTGTTTGCTAGTATTTTGTTGAGGATTTTTCCATCTATGTTCATCAATAATATTGGCCTGTAGTTTTCTTTGTCACATCTTTGTCTGGTTTTTGTATCAGTGTGCTGGTGGCCTCATAGAATGAGTTTGGGAGTGTTCTTCCCTCTGCTACATTTTGGAAGATTTTAAGAAAGATTGGTGTTAGCTCTTCTCTAAATGTTTGATAGAATTTGCCTGTGAAGTCTTCTGGTCCTGGGCTTTTGCTTGTTGGGAGTTTTTTAATCACAGTTTCAATTTCAATGCTTGTGATTGGTCTGTTTATAATTTCTATTTGTTCCTGATTCAGTCTTGGAAGGCAGTGCTTTTCTAAGAATTTGTCCATTTTTTCCAAGTTGTCCATTTTACTGGCATACAGTTGCTTATAGCAATCTCTCATGATCCTTTGTATTTCTTCAGTGTCAGTTGTTACTTCTTTTTCATTTCTAATTCTGTTGATTTGCGTTTTCTCCCTTTTTTTCTTGATGAGTCTGGTTAATGATTTATCAATTTTGTTTATCTTCTCAAAGAACCAGCTTTTAGTTTCACTGATGTTTGCTATTTTTTCCTTCATTTCTTTTTCATTTATTTCTAATGTGATGTGTATGATTTCTTTCCTTCTGCTAACTTTGGGTTATTTTTGTTCTTTCTGTAACTGGTTTAGGTGTAAGTTTAGGTTGTTTATTTGAGACTTTTCTTGTTTCTTGGGGTAGGATTGTATTGCTATAAACTTCCCTCTTAGAACTACTTTTGCTGCATCCCATAGGTTTTGCGTCGTCATGTTTTCACTGTCATTTGTTTCTAGGTATTGTTTGATTTCCTCTTTGATTTCTTCAGTGATCACTTGGTTATTAAGTAGTGTATTGTTTAGCCTCCATGTGTTTGTATTTTTTACAGATTTTTTCCTGTAATTGATATCTAGTCTCATAGCATTGTGGTCGGAAAAGATACTTGATACGACCTCAATTTTCTTAAATTTATGAAGGCTTGATTTGTGACCCAAGATACCATCTATCCTGGAGAATGCTCCATGAGCACTTGAAAGTGTATTCTGTTGTTTTTGGATGGAATGTCCCATAAATATTAATTAAGTCCATCTTGTTTAATGTATCATTTAAAGCTTCTGTTTCCTTATTTAGTTTCATTTTGGATGGTCTGTCCATTGGTGAAAGTGGGGTTTTAAAGTCCCCTACTATTACTGTGTTACTGTCGATTTCCCCTTTTATGGCTGTTAGCATTTGCCTTACGTATTGAGGTGCTTGTATATTGGGTGCATAAATAATTACTACTGTTATATGCTCTTCTTGGATTGATCCCTTGATCATTATGTAGTGTTCTTCTTGGTCTCTTGTAATAGTCTTTATTTTAAAGTTTATTTCTCTGATATAAGAATTGCTACTCCAGCTTTCTTTTGATTTCCATTTTCATGGAATATCTTTTTCCATCCCCTCACTTTCAGTCTGTATGTGTCCCTAGGTCTGAAGTGGGTCTCTTGTATACAGCATATATATGGGTCTTGTTTTTGTATCCATTCATCCAGTCTGTGTCTTTTGGTTGGAGCATTTAATCCATTTACATTTAAGGTAATTATCAATATGTGGGATGCAGTGGTTAAGAATCCACCTGCCAATGCAGGGGACATGGGTTTGTGCCATGGTCCATGAAGATCCCACATGCCGTGGAGTAACTAAGCCCGTGCGCCAAAACTACTGAGCCTGCGCTCCAGAGCCCATGAGCCACAACTACTGAGCCCACGTGCCACAACCACCGAAGCCCATGCACCTAGAGCCTGTGCTCCGCAACAAGTGAAGCCACTCTAATGAGAATCCCAGGCATTGCAATGAAGAGTAGACCATGTGCAGCAACAAAGACCCAACACAGCCAAAAATAAATAAATAAATAAATAAATAAATAAATAAGTAAAAGGCTGTTTCTTAAAAAATATATATATATCGATATGTATGTTCCTATTATCATTTTCTTAATGTTTTGGGTTTGTTTTTGTAGGTCTTTTCCTTGTCTTTTGTTTCCTGCCTAGAGAAGTTCCTTTAGCATTTGTTGTAAAGCGGTTTGGTGGTGCTGAATTCTCTTAACTTTTGCTTGTCTGTAAAGGTTTTAATTTCTCTGTCAAATCTGTATGAGATCCTTGCTGGGTAGAGTAATCTTTGTTGTAGATTTTTCCCTTTTATTACTTTAAATATGTCCTGCCACTCCCTTCTGGCTTGTAGAGTTTCTGCTGAAAAATCAGCTGTTAACCTTATGGGGATTCCCTTGTATGTTATTTGTTGCTTTTCCCTTGCTGCTTTTAATATTTTTTCTTTGTATTTAATTTTTGATAATTTGATTAATATGTGTCTTGGTGTGATTCTCCTTGGATTTATCCTGTATGGGACACTCTGAGCTTCCTGGACTTGACTATTTCCTTTCCCATGTTAGGGAAGTGTTCAGCTATAATCTCTTCAAATAATCACACCATGGTCTTTTCAAAATTCTGACAGAAAATGGATCTCATCCCTTCATCCAATGTGTTACTAATTCCTCACAAATCTTTCAGGTATATATCTCTCACATTTGCCCCTGCCAATATCCTCAGTCATTTCCATAGATAGCTCATCTTCTCTGACTTTAAGAGAATGATTTCTTATGTTATGAGTTGAAGTGTGTCCCAGAAAGATATTTTGAAGTCCTAACTCCCAGTACCTATGAATGTGGCCTTCTTTGGAAATAGGTTATTTACGGATGTTATCAAGTGAAGATTAAGTCATATTGGATTAAGGGGTGCCCCAATCCAATATGACTGGTGTTCTTATAAGAAGAAGAGAATAGATACACAGCTGCACCGGGAGAATGTCATGATGAGGGAAGCAGAGATCGTACCCAAGGGATGCCCAGGATTAACAGCCACCTCTAGAAACTAGTAAGAAACAAATAGGAATCCTTCACTAGAGCCTTTGGGAGAACACAGTCCTGCTGACACCTTGATTCTGGACTTCTAGCCACCAGAATTGTAAGAGAATACACTTCTGTTGTTTTAAGCCACCAAGTCTGCGATACTTTGAAACCAACAGGAAACCAATACTCCAACTAAACTCTGGATGTGCAGTCTTTCAGCTCTCACGACCATTTACCACTCTCTAATGGCTACTATGTCTCAAAGGCTCTTCCTGATCTGGTTCCTTGCTTACAACTGAAATCTGACTTACTGCCATGATGCCATATGTAGGTGAACCATGTGAAATGGAGAAGACTTGATCTTTGACTGAAGTGGTTTGTATTCACTGGAAAAATAATCGCATAAGGCAGACACAGTCACAAGCCTTGTTTATTCCTCTCATTTTTTCTTCGTTAAAAATTTTAAAAAGAGTTAAAATCAAACTACCAGCAACCACAATCATGAAAATCAGGAAGAGACCCTGCTGCATAACAATCAATGGAATATTATTCTGCCATTAAAAAGAATGAAATAATGCCATTTGCAGCAACATGGATGGACCTGGAGATTATCATACTAAGTGAAATAAATCAGACAGAGAAAGACAAATATCATACGGTATCGCTTATATGCAGAATCTAAAAAAAAATGATACAAATGAACTTATTTACAAAACAGAAACACTCACGGACTTAGAGAATGAACTTATGGTTACCAGGGGGAAAGGAGGGGAGGGATAGATTGGGAGTTTGGGATTGACATATACACACTACTATATTTAAAATAGATAACCAACAAGGACCTACTGTACAGCACAGGGAACTCTGTTCAATATTCTGCAATAACCTAAATGGGAAAAGAATTTGGAAAAGAATAGATACTTGTATATGTGTAACTGATTCACTTTGCTGTATACCTGAAACTAACACAATATTGTTAATCAACTATACTCCAATATAAAATAAAACATTTTTAAAAAAATCATGTAAAGTAAAAACAGGGCAGAAGACCTAAATAGATATTTCTACAAAGTAGACATACAGATGGCCAAGAAGCACATTAAAAGCTGCTCAACATCACTAATTATTAGAGAAATGCAAATCAAAACTACAGTGAGGTATCACCTCACACTGGTTAGAATGGGCATCATCAGACAATCTACAAACAACAGATGCTGGAGAAGGTGTGGAGAAAAGGGAACCCTCTTGCACTGTTGGTGGGAATGTAAATTGATACAGCCACTATGGAGAACAGTATGGAGGTTCCTTAAAAAACTAAAAATAGAATTACCATATGACCCAGCAATCCCACTACTGGCATATATCCAGAGAAAACCATAATTTAAAAAGACACATGCACCCCACTGTTCATTGCAGCACTATTTACAATAGCCAGGTCATGGAAGCAACCTAAATGTCCATCGACAGACAAATGGATAAAGAAGTTGTGGTACATATATACAATGGACTATTACTCAGTCATAAAAAGGAATGAAACTGGGTCATTTGTAGAGAGGTGGATGGACCTAGAGACTGTCATACAGAGTGAAGTAAGAAAGAGAAAAATAAATATCGTATATTAACGCATATATGTGGAATCTAGAAAAATGGTACAGATGAATCAGTTTGCAAGGCAGAAATAGAGACAAAGATGTAGAGAACAAACCTATGGACACCAAGGGGGGAAAGAGGGGCGGGGGTGGTGGTGGTGGGATGAATTAGGAGATTGTGATTGACATGTCTACACTAATATGTTTGAAATAGATAACTAATAAGAACCTGCTGTTTAAAATAAATAAAATTCAAAAAAAAATTATTATGTAATCATATCTAAAAAAAAAAGTAAAAACAAAAACAAAAAATACAAGATAACACAAGAGGCCAGAGTATTGTAATTAAATATAATCTTTAAAATTCTGACATGTTAATAATATGCATAATTGCTATTTTTATATTGTAATCAGCAATAAATTGCAAACATTGTTGTTAAATGAATAATAATTAGTAACTAGGAAGTTATGAAATTATATATGTACATGATAATACTGTATGATTCTGTCAGTAATTTTGACTCCCCTTCTGGGGCATCAATCAGCCACCATCCTTTGAATAATTTACTAAGTGTAAACTCAGATAATTAGTGACATTTAAGAATATTTTCTACTCTCAACAGGTTTCAAAAGCTTTTGACAGAACCACTGTAGAAAAAGACCATAGCTAGTGGACTCAGTAAGATTTCATCTCAAAGTGTTTGGAGTTGGGGTAGTGGTGGACTGCCATCCTTGCAAAAGATTGTGCATAACAGAGAGTGTGATCAAGACCTAGTACAAAGTAAAATTGGATTACTAGAATATGGGGCTCAAAGATGGTGAAACAGAATGCTTGAATATGGAGGTGAGAAGGAAAAGTAGCCAGGTGAGAAGACCTGGGCTCAAAAATGAGGAGGTGATCATCCTAGGCACAGGAATCTCTACTTTAGAAATAGTCTATGGCATCCAATCTGTATGGCAACGCACATAACAACATATACGCATGATGAAAGCAGTCAAAATGTATAAATTTCCAGTTATCAGATAAATAAGTACTAGAAATGTAATGTATAGCATGATTAATATAATTAACACTGCTATGTTATATATGAAAGTTAAGAGAATAAATCCTGAGTCCTCATCACAAGTAAAAAAGTTTTTCTATTTCTTTAATTTTATATCTCTATGAGATGATGGATGACTGAACTTATTGCAGTAACCATTTCATGATGTAGGTAAGTCAAATAATTATACCGTACACCTTAAACTTATACAGTGCTGAATGTTGATTATATCTCAATAAAACGAAGAAAAAAAATCCAATTTAATGCAATGGCAAACAAGGGAAAATGCATGGTTACACTGGGAAAATTAGTGGATTTCTTAACTAAAGAATTAGAAGAAATTTATCTTTTTTAAAAAGAGGTATCAACAATTTAATGATAGAAGATCTTACATGTCTGAAGCAAAAGGGTCCTGGAGCAACACCCCACCATGGACAGCAGACAGCAAGCAGGACATGACAGCAGTCTTCACTGGGGGCAGAAGAAATTTACCTTTATTTTTAGTTTATTACTCTCAAGAATGATACTACCAAATTCTTGTCCAAATGCCCACATTCTCTTGCTGCATACAATTTTTTAAACACATTTTTATCAAAAACGTCAAAAGTACAGCTTTGAAGAAAGCATATACAAAACATGTGCCCCTCTCTTCCCTACTCCAAGTCCCACTCCCTAGAAGCGGTCCCTTTTAACAGTTTTCTATTGTTAGGACTTTCTAGGGGTTGTCCCCATATCTCCTATATTCTTCTAAAAAGTAATTTTTTTTAATTGTAAA
Source organism: Balaenoptera acutorostrata (assembly GCF_949987535.1). Classification (NCBI taxonomy): domain Eukaryota; kingdom Metazoa; phylum Chordata; class Mammalia; order Artiodactyla; family Balaenopteridae; genus Balaenoptera; species Balaenoptera acutorostrata. The sequence continues at coordinate 65,102,937 of NC_080070.1, forward strand.
ACTATTACACATTTATAGAACCTTTACAAAACAAAGAAAACTTTAAATGAGAAACTAAAATCAGTCTCTTCCTATCACAGGGAGATAATTATTATAAACATAGTAATTCATTATTTTTTCATTTGAAATGTATATTTATAAATATATATTTATATATATGACCAAATAAAATGTTCTCTGTATATATATAGAAATATAAGATATACAGTGTCTAATGTTTGTTTTTAAATTATTTTAATATTTGCATAATATTCAACCAAATGAATGTTAAATTAATTATCCATATTTTCTCTCCTCCATTTCTATTATATAGTCGCTCATGCTTTTCATTCGGTTACCCTTTCCTCGTATCTTGAGATAAATTATCAAATCACTCTTTCCTGTCAATGATTTAGTTTTCAAATCCTTAAAGAGATTTTAAATTACTATTTTAAAGTAGGACACGTTGTGTTATATTATGGCCTGAGAAATGCTTGCCCTCTCCTATCTACTGTCCACATTCATTCAAGGAGTGAAATTACAATCAGCTAATAGGGTAAGAAATAGGATTGGACGATCAATGAAAATGTTTATACTGTGAGCTCCAGGCCCTATGTGAGAATCATTTTGGTGGATAGTAAAGACAAAAAGTATTAGAGACCAGTGGGGGCCTCAGGAGCACTCGAGCTGAGCCACCCAGCTGCCAAATACTATTACATAACTGACTTTGACTTTAAAACTGAGTCCATCTTACATGGGACAGCACCCTAAATATAGTGGCTGATCAAAAAATATTCAATGCAAATGACAATACTCTAGATCTAAATTACATCAAAATACTATAGCTACTTTAAAGTGGAAAAGACAGATGCACTAACTTGAAAATGAGTTGGTAATGACATGCTACAATGGAACACAAGTTTTGAAAAATAGTTGCTAATATTATTTTCACGGTTCTGTATTTTCTCAAATCATCTAATGATGACTGATTATGAGACACTCATCATAACGCAAATAACTAACATGATTAAAAGGTTCTTACTTATGAAAGATATGGCATATCATTGACATTTTTACATAAGCTATAATGAATAGGCATAAGTATTTTTCTTCAAATAAAATACAAATGATCGTTTAAAGCAAATAACCTCCCATAGACTAGTAAAAAGCAGAAATTAATATTCTGGAAGGGTTTTGTTTGAATTGTAAAGATAATATCTATCAATGACTATAGTTTTGACTAGAGATCTATGATGAAAAATATTAGGATAGACTCTATCCAACTAGAAGGAGAAAATTAATCAAGAAAATTGGTTTCAAAAAGGCTTGGACATTTTTGACTTTCAACTACATTCTCCTTCTGTAAACACTTCTTTCTTCATGCAGTGATTCCATGATTTGGAAGTCCAAGGTGGTTCAATGCAGGTAGGACCTATTAAAGCCTAAGAATGCTGCTCTGCATTTCTTCTTAGAAAAGCAGAATAAATAAATACTAAAGGTTCAAAACTAGAAGAGGAGAATTTAAATATTTTAAGTGGTTAGCTCTGTACCGTTAGAGGGTTTTTTTGTTTTTCTTGGTTTTTCTTTTTTACTAATTCACCAATAAAATACAACATTTGTAATTGATAAAAGGATATCTGGTGAAAGCCTACTAATATTGTTTTCCTTGGATTTCACAGGAAGTACAAAATAATTAAGGAAATAATGAATCCATACTCAAAGATATCAGCATTCTTCTGTTACAAAGTTGAAAATAAGAGGCTTTAGTGTCCAGTCCAGAAACACTTAGGAATTCCAAAGCAACAGATGCCTAGAATGTTGGACAAATTGTTATTTAAACAGCAGATTCTCAATTTCTTTATATAGTAATGCATTGAAAAATGGAATAAACTGGTCAGAATTACACAAACAAAAAAATTTGAGAGGATCTTGACAATTTTTCCTTAAGACTCAAGTTTTAAATGCCTCGAACCCAGGACAATCATAAACTTGAGAAGTGACTATTTAAATGAATTTTATGAACCTGTTCACTCTGTTATTCATGAAAAAAGATTTATTTAGCAACTGCTCTGCCTCATGTTATTATGCTACCTATGAATAAACTAGCATATTCTTAAAGAAACAAAAATAGCTTGTATTAAGAAAGTAGCAATGTTAGTAATGTATGTTTGAAATTAATATCATAGAAATTATTTTAAGAGTTAAGTTAGATAAATACTTTCTACCAAAGGACAATTGTGAGAAGGCTGCAGTCTATGGGAAGCTCAGACCCTATCATTTGATTTGCTCCCCCAGTCAATATTTATAAAACAGTCAACACATAATAGAACAGGTACTGGGTTACAAAAGATTAAAAGCAGCTGTTCCTGCCCCGGAGACCCTTACATTCCAAAGGAAACATTTAAAATTATTCTCCAGGGGGACCTTCAAGATGGCGGAAGAGTAAGTCGTGGAGATCACCTTCCTCCCCACAAATACATCAAAAATACATCTACATGTGGAACAACTCCTACAGAACACCTACTGAACGCTGGCAGAAGACCTCAGACTTCCCAAAAGGCAAGAAACTCCCCACGTACCTGGGTAGGGCAAAAGAAAAAAGGAAAAACAGAGACAAAAGAATAGGGATGGGACCTGCCCCTCTGGGAGGGAGCTGTGAAGGAGGAAAAGTTTCCACACACTAGGAAGCCCCTTCACTGGTGGAGACAGGGGGTGGGCAGCGGGGAAGCTTTGGAGCCACGGAGGAGAGTGTAGCAACAGGGGTGGGGAGGGCAAAGTGGAGAGATTCCCGCACAGAGGATCAGTGCCGACCAGCACTCACCAGTCTGAGAGGCTTGTCTGCTCATTCCCCAGGGTGGATGGGGGCTGGAAGCTGAGGTTCAGGCTTCAGAGATCAGATCCCAGGGAGAGGACTGGGGTTGGCTGCTTGAACACAGCCTGAAGGGGGCTAGTGTGCCATAGCTAGCCAGGAGGGAGTCTGGGAAAAAGTCTGGAAGTGCCTAAGAGGCAAGAGATCATTGTTTCAGGGTGTACAGGGAGAGGTGATTCAGAGCACTGCCTAAATGAGCTCCAGAGACATGCGTGAGCCGCGGCTATCAATGCAAACAACAGAGACGGGCATGAAATGCTGAGGCTGCTACTGCAGCCACCAAGAAGCCTGTATGCAAGCAGAGATCACTATCCACACTTCCCCTGGCAGGAGCCTGTGCAGCCCACCACTGCCAGGGTCCTGTAATCCAGGGGCAACTTCTCCAGAAGAACACACGTCATACCTCAGGCTGGTACAACGTCATGCCGGCCTCTGCCAGCGCAGGCTCACCCTGCATTCCGAACCACTCCCTCCCCCTGGCATGAGTGAGCCAGAGCCCCTTAATCAGCCTCTCCTTTAAATCCACCCTGTCTGGGAGAAGAACAGATGCCAGAGGGCGACCTACATGCAGAGGCGGGGCCAAAACCAAAGCTGAACCCCAGGAGCTGTGTGAACAAAGAAGAAAAAGGGAAATTTCTCCCAGCAGCCTCAGGAGCAGCAGATTAAATCTCCACAGTCAACTTGATGTACCCTGCATCTGAGGAATACCTGAATAAAGAACGAATCATTCCAAAATTGAGGCGGTGGACTTTGGGAGCAACTGTGACTTGGGGTTTCTGCATATAATTTGTTTCTGGTTTTATGTTTATCTTAGTTTAGTATTTAGGGCTTATTATCATTGGTAGATTTGTTTATTGATTTGGTTGCTCTCTTCTTTTATATATATATATATTTTTTTTTTTTTCCTTTTTTTGTGGGTGTGTATGTTTACACTTCTTTGTGTGATTTTGTCTGTATAGGTTTGCTTTTACCATCTGTCATACGGTTGTGTCTTTTTTTTTTTTTTAGTATAGTTTTTGGCACTTGTTATCATTGGTGGATTTGTTTATTGGTGTGGTTGCTGTCTTCTTTCTTTTTTTTAATTACTTTTTTATTTTAATAACTGTATTTTATTTTTAATTTATTTATTTTCCTTTCTTTCTTTTTTCCTTTCCCTTTTCTTCTGAGCTGAGTGGCTGACAGGGTCTTGGCACTCCAGCCAGATGTCAGACCTAAGCCTCTGAGGTGGGAGAGCTGAGTTCAGGACATTGGTCCACCAAAGACCTCCAGTCCCCCACACAGTATCAATCGGCGAGAGCTCCCAAAGAGATCTCCATCTCAACACTAAGACCCAGCTCCACTCAATGACCAGCAAGCTCTAGTGCTGGACACCCTATTCCAAATAACTAGCAAGACAGGAACACAACCCCACCCATTAGCAGAGAGGTTGCCTAAAATCATAATAAGGTCACAGATACCCCAAAACACACCACCAGATGTGGTCCTCCCCACCAGAAAGATCCAGCCACATCCACCAGAACACAAGCACCAGTCCCCTTCACCAGGAAGATTACACAACCCACTGAACCAAACTTAACCACTGGGGGCAGACACCAAAAACAACAGGAACTACAAGCCTGCAGCCTGTGAAACGGAGAACCCAAACAAGTAAGTTAAGCAAAATGAGAAGACAGAGAAACACACAGCAGATGAAGGAGCAAGGTAAAAAACCACCAGACCAAACAAATGAATAGGAAATAGGCAGTCTACCTGAAAAAGAATCCAGAGTAATGATAGTAAAGATGATCCAAAATCTTCGAAATAGAATACAGAAAATACAAGAAACATTTAACAAGTACCTAGAAGAACTATAGAGCAAACAAACAATGATGAACAACACAATAAATGAAATTACAAATTCTCTAGAAGGAATCAATAGCAGAATAACTGAGGCAGAGAACGAATAAGTGACCTGGAAGATAAAACAGTGGAAATAACTACTGCAGAGCAGAATAAAGAAAAAAGAATGAAAAGAATTGAGGACAGTCTCAGAGACCTCTGGGACAACATTAAACACACCAACATTCGGATTATAGGGGTCCCAGAAGAAGAAGAGCAAAAGAAAGGGACTGAGAAAATATTTGAAGAGATTATAGCTGAAAACTCCCCTAATATGGGAAAGGAAATAGTCAGTCAAGTCCAGGAAGCACAGAGAGTCCCATACAGGATAAATCCAAGGAGAAACCTGCCAAGACACATATTAATCAAACCATCAAAAATTAAATGCAAAGAAAAAATATTAAAAGCAGCAAGGGAAAAACAACAAATAACACACAAGGGAATCCCCATAAGGTTAACAGCTGATCTTTCAGCAGAAACTCTGCAAGCCACAAGGGTGTGGCAGGACATATTTAAAGTGATGAAAGGGAAAATCCTACAACCAAATAACTCTACCCAGCAAGGATCTCATTCAGATTCGACGGAGAAATTTAAACTTCACAGACAAGGAAAAGCTAAGAGAATTCAGCAACACCAAACCAGCTTTACAACAAATGCTAAAGGAACTTCTCTAGGCAGGAAACAAAAGAGAAGGAAAAGACCTACAATAACAAACTGAAAACAATTAAGAATATGGTAATAGGAACATAGATGCCAATAATTACCTTAAATGTAAATGGATTAAATGCTGCAACCAAAAGACACAGTCTGGCTAAATGGATACAAGAACAAGACCCGTATATATGCTGTCTACAAGAGATGCACTTCAGACCCGGGTACACAAACAGGTGGAAACTGAGGGCATGGAAAAAGATATTCCATGCAAATGTAAATCAAAAGAAAGGTGGAGTAGCAATTCTCATATCAGAGAAAATAGACTTTAAAACAAAGGCTATTACAAGAGACAAAGAAGGACACTACATAATGATCAAGGGGTAAATCCAAGAAGAAGATATAACAATTGTAAATATTTAGGCACCCAACACAGAAGCACCTCAGTACATAAGGCAAATACTAACAGCCATAAAAGGGGAAATCGACAGTAACACAATCATAGTAGGGGACTTTAACACCCCACTTTCACCAATGGACAGATCATCCAAAATGAAAATAAATAAGGAAACACAAGCTTTAAATGATACATTAAACAAGATGGACTTAATTGATATTTATAGGACATTCCATCCAAAAACAACAGAATACATGTTCATCTCAAGTGCTCATGGAACATTCTCCAGGATAGATCATATCATCGGTCACAAATCAAGCCTTGGTAGTAAATTTAGGAGTACTGAAATCATATCAAGTAACTTTTCCAACCACAATGCTGTGAGACTAGATATCAATTACAGGAAAAGATCTGTAAGAAATACAAACACACGGAGGCTAAACAATACATTACTATAAAACCAAGAGATCACTGAAAAAATCAAAGAGGAAATCAAAAAATACCTAGAATAAATGACAATGAAAACACAAAAACCCAAAACCTATGGGATGCAGCAAAAGCAGTTCTAAGAGAGAAGTTTATAGCAATACAATCCTACCCAAGAAACAAGAAAAATCTCAAATAAACAACCTGACCTTACACCTAAAGCAATTAAGAAAGAAAAACAAAAAAAACCCCAAAGTTAGCAGAAGGAAAGAAATCATAACGATCAGATCAGAAAAAAAATGAAAAAGAAATGAAAGACACAATAGCAAAGATCAATAGAACTAAAAGCTGGTTCTTTGAGAAGATAAACAAAATTGATAAACCATTAGCCAGACTCATCAAGAAAAAAAGGGAGAAGACTCAAATCAACAGAACTAGAAATGAAAAGAAAAATTAGATTTCTCTGTGCCTAAGTAAAGCATAATACTCCTAAAATAAAATTTTTCCTAAAAGTAGTAATTTGAAAGTTGTGACAAAAAGAAAAATGGTTGAATATGTTGTACAGTCATTACAAAAAAACCTAAAGAATTTTTAATGACAACAAAAAATGGTCATGACATGGTATTAAAGAAAAGCAGAGGGCTTCCCTGGTGGCGCAGTGGTTGAGAATCTGCCTGCCAATGCAGGGGACACGGGTTCGAGCCCTGGTCTGGGAAGATCCCACATGCCGCGGAGTGACTGGGCCCGTGAGCCACAATTACTGAGCCTGCGCGTCTGGAGCCTGTGCTCTGCAACAAGAGAGGCCGCGATAATGAGAGGCCCGTGCACCGTGATGAAGAGTGGCCCCCACTTGCCGCAACTAAAGAAAGCCCTCGCACAGAAACGAACACCCAACACAGCCATAAATAAATAAATAAATAAATAAATAAATAATTTTTAAAAAAAAAAAAAAAAAAAGAAAAGCAGAATATAAAATTGTTTATACAAAGCAGTATCTCTTCAACTTATTAGTTGGTTAAAAAAATAAAGGATGAGAATACATCAAAATATTAACCATATTTATTTCTGAGATGTGGTATTATGGATAATTTTCACTTTTGCTTACCTACTTTTCTGCATTACTGATATCCTATTACTCTATTACTAACATTCAAAAATTACTATAATCAGAATATAGTTTTCAAATATATGCAAGATTTGGATCTCTATTTACAAATTCAGATGTGTATGAAAGTTCTCAACACTTTATCAGCAATTTCAATTTCAAGCTCCCATCTTGAAGTTCTTTGGGGGATTTACTCTTAGTTGATCTGGTGGTCATTCCATTTTAGGGGCTTACTCAGTGTTACTGTGTGTACACACTTGTCTGTCCAAAGACGTTAGCCCTGAGACTTACCGTGCCCCTGTCCATAACCCCTCCTCTCCCAAGGTCAGCAACTGTTGTTTCTCCAGCAGTCCTTGGCACTTGAAGCAGTTGGGAACCTGTACAAAAAAAAAAAAAGAGAGAGAGAGAAAGAAAGAAAAGTTTGCTTTAACAAATACTTATATAGTACTTATTATGTAATAGGTACCCAGAATTCTAAGCACTTTGAAAATATTAGTTTGTTTAGTACTCAGAACAGGGACTTCCCTGGTGGCGCAGTGGTTAAGAATCCGCCTGCCAACGCAGGGGACACGGGTTCGATACCTGGTCTGGGAAGATCCCACATGCCGCGGAGCAATTAAGCCCAAGCACCACAACTACTGAGCCTGTGCTCTAGAGCCTGCATGCTGCAACTACTGAGCCCGTGTGCTGCAACTACTGAAGCCCGTGCGCCTAGAGCCCGTGCTCCACAACAAGAGAAGCCACCACAGTGAGAAGCCCACGCACCGCAACGAAGAGCAGCCCCCACTCGCTGTAACTAGAGAAAGCCCACGTTCAGCAACGAAGACCCAACGCAGCCAAAAATAAATAAAAATTAAAAAAAAATACTCAAAACAACTCTATGAGGTAGATGTGACTATAATTCCCATTTTTGATTAAAGAAACAAAGGCACCAAGTGGCTAAATAACCTGCCCGAAGTCACAAAGTCACAGAGCTGGTGTGAACCCAGGCAGTCGGCTGCTAGGGTATCTGCCCTTACCCACCATGTTAGCTGATGCTTCAGTGTGGCCCTTGGCAGCAATTTTTTGTTAAAATCAAATTTTCTTGAAAAATACACTGTAATTGAGTGAGATAGAATTTAGGGATTTCTCAGGTATATTTGTCCAGCTGACACTTTTTTTTTTTTAATAAAAGCATCATATCATCTGTCTGAAGACAGAAGCATCAGAAACCTCAGGGGGAAAACCAAAGTGTTTGTAACAACTCAAATCCAAGTTTATAGAAAGAGAAAGTAGAAGTTTGATCAATACAGAAACAGAGGAATACTTTCCACATAAAGAACACAGGCCCCAGTTCTCATGGGTTCCAATTTAAGATTTGTGACCTAAATAATATGAATTTTGAAGTAAAAATCTATGTGGAGTTCAAGCTAGACTGTAATATAAAACCCTAGGGAAAATGGATATACCTTTAAAACATTCCTTTTAAGGGCTAGTAACTGATCATAATGGACACTGGCAGAAGCCCAAATGATTGTTTGAGGCAAAAGAATGAGGCCTGTTATGCTGACAAAGAAACCTGAGAAAAGTTTTAATTAAACACTGTCATTTAGGGAAGGGGGCATTTTGTATTTATTATTTTGTTTTTGTGAATCCTCTAAACAGAAATGAATAGCTGAAATCATACATCAAGGAGAATGTAAGAAAGGACTGTTCAACTCAAACGTTCACTGGGCAGTGAGAGGAGTGACGTGGGTGAGGTGAGGGCTGTGGTGAGGTGTCTCCATGATCTGGCCACTGCTCAGCTCTGAGTGACTGCTGCCATTCATGAGTGGGAACCCAGAATTAGCAGATCTTCCATATTTCAAGAGAAGTTGAAAAGCCAACTTGTACTGAAAATGTCCCAAATTTTAAATGGTGGTTAGAGACCAGTTGGAGACTTCATGCAAAGTAAGAGTTTTAGAAATCCCTTACTGGATATTTGATGTGTGCATAAAATTAAGGGTAAGTACAGGAAGAAAAGCTGGGAGAATAAAGATCAATGATGAGAGAAGTAAAAGGATAACAAAGAAGAGTGGTGTCTTGAGGACAGGAGAAAGGAATATTTCCAAGCAGGACCACTTTGCTCTGTAGGTCCCTGTCAAATCAGTGGATTTGAAAATTAGAAAGTTGCCATCAAAAGTGCATATTCAGTAGAGAAACAAGACAACAGCCAGACTGTGAAACCAACTTCTTAAACCCACAGTCTACAACCTGAAAGTATATGCAGAGAAGATACTTTATTGAGTGATTAATGAAAGAATGAAATAAGGGCACGCCCAAGAGAGAGGTGGGTGCTAGCTTGAGGAGACATTTCCTGTGCTTGTAAGTAACTTGGAAGGAGCCAGAGGAAAGAAAGGGACTGACAATAAAAGAGAGGAATTAATTTATGGACAAATTATCTCAGAAGACACAGAGAGATGAGATCTCCATCACAGAAAGTGGGTTAGTTTTGGAAAGGAACCAGAGGAAGTAGTAAGCCTGACTAACTACACATGATATTTTTCCTTCCTATTGCTAACTCCCTGAGGGCAGGGGCCATGTTTGTCTTATTCACTTCACCCCATATTCTCAAGTAGGAGGCACAAAGATGGATCCAGGATTGAATGTTGGTGAGAATGATTACTTGGACTTGTTTAAGGTCACTTAAAAGTTTGCAACTGAAATACCAAACAAGCAGTGCAAAGATATGGCTATATGCTTCTTTCTAATGTCTCTGTTCCCCAGATTCATACAATCAGTTCATTCTCAAAGTTTGGTCAATTTGCCTTTGTAGAATAAGAAATTTGCCAGGCCATAGCAGCTCCAGATTATAACATCATTACATTTTATAATAATTTATGCTGCGGGAAGGGTAAAGCGTAGGTACATAGATGGCATAATATGTCAGCAATCAAGGGACAATACTATTATTATGTTAAAAACTGCTCATTGATCTAGGCAATGTATTTTTTGCATTTTCTTTTTATTTCTGTTATTGGGTTTACTTCGACATTTGGCACTAATACACTTTTGAAGAATGAATATATTCAAGAGTTTTAAAGGTTCAGCTGAGAATAAAGTCATATCTATTTAGAAGTGCCAATCAGGATGGTTTTATTATTTTCTCTGCTGATCTAAGAGGCCTTAAGTCAGACTTAGGATTTAGCAAAGCAAATGAGAGCATTAAAAATATAGGTGAGAATACAGTTGTAATAGTTGAGCAACTTTTGGGAAGAAAACAAAATTCAGAGCAGGATGATGGATTTGAAAGATAGGAAGCAAAGAACTTTATGTTGCAAGAAATGGAAGAACAAGTTTAGTAGGTGACATTGACAGAGGATAGTCCCATTAGACGCTAAACTTAGAAAGTAACACTGCTAACGTATTTTATTCAGGCAATGTACTAAAGACCACAAATGCACTGAATTTTCATGGAATTCCATTTATAGTCTAATCAAATTGTTATTGTTCTCATGTTTTGTTTTGGGTGATAGAGGCTTAGAGAATTGAAATAACTTGCAAATAGCACAGCGTAAGAAAAATGCCAGAGCCTGAATTAAATACAAGTCCTGTTTGAATCTAGATTTTTAACTCTTAATCACTTTAATACTATCTCCTGAATTATAATGTTTCTGGTTGATGAGACGTGTTCACGGAGAGGGTGGCTAGACTAGGAGGTACTAATGATCTTTGAAGATGAAGGAACTGAGCGAGGTTAGAATATCCACACTGAACATGGGTGGTGGCCAGAATGATGGCAAAGGATATGACAAAGAGGATAATAGTGAGTTACATGCCTAGATCTAGAGAACATGCACAGTGCTGACATAGAAATTCATAATGACAGATAAAAAGAGAGTAGAGTACTTAGAAAACAAAAACTTCAGAGTACAATGTCTATTAAGTAAATTTGCTAAAATAATGGTTTTGGAAAATTAAATAGTAAACCAGATTCAACGTTAACACTTCATTTTATTTAATGTGATTGTATTACGAAAACTTCTAAGGTTTTGTATTTGTTATCTATTTCTATATAATCACCACTAGCTTGGCAGCTTAAAACACACAACCACCCCTTTAAAATTTATTTATTATCTCACACTTGCAGTGGGTCATTTATCTGGGCTTAATTTTACTGAGTTTTCTGTTTCAGTGTCTCCTACAAGGCTGCAATCTAGATCTCATCTGAAATGTCAACTGGGGAAGGATCCACTTCCAAGGTCATATGGTTATTGGTAGGATTTGGTTCTTTGCTGATCGTCAGACTGAGGACTGCATTTCCTTGCTGGTTGTCAGCTGGAATCTGCCCTCAGTTCTTCCCATATGTGCCTCTTTGTAGAGCAGCTCACAACGTGGCAGCTTGCTTCATCAAAGCCAGCAAGGTAAAGAATTTGCTAGCAAGATGGAAGTCAGAATCCTATATAGTCCATTCATGGACTTAATATCTCACCATCCTTGCCCCATTCTATTGATTAGAAGCAAGTCACAGGTCTAGCCCACACTCAAGGCGAGTGGATATACAAGGGTATGAATACCCAGAGTTGGGATTAATTGAGAACCATTTGCCACACCTTTCTAATAGTAATCCTCTATTTTGAATGATCTACCTTCTGCTCACAGAGGGATGAAAGCGGGAGTGAGGAGGAGAAAGACTGTGTAGGCAAAAAAAGGAAGGTCACGAAATATGATTTCATGACTCCTGATCAATGACTGCTGCCTTCCCTCTAAACCCACATATTTGTAGAAATGAAGGCTATTCTCTCAGGGCAATCTTATTTCTTGCTAACTTGACTCTTGGTTTGCCTTGTAATTTATTTCCTACTTTATTGTTGATAAACTGTTTCATTCTCTCTTTTACAATGAGAAAATTTTCTCGCATATCAGAAACCTACCAGTTCCTTGGGAAATCACTTTTGATTCACAGTTCACATTGCTGATTTCATTGATAATTACAACATTACCTATAAGGATAGTCCTCAAAAAAGAAATTATCCAGCAAGTGTTCATTACGTCAAAATGGCTCAGGTAAAAAATATATTTTATGTTGTATTGGAATAGCCACCCAATAGTGAGAGGTATAAGTCCTAGTAGTACAATGTTTAATATGCTATGGGTTAAAAAAATATACAGAGTTTAATACTTGACAGAGTCTAAGGTCTCAAACTGTTACCAGTAATTTTACTAGCGAATTGGCCGTGAAGTTAAGGAAGCTTAAACTTCAGAGCCCTACACTTGGACAGGCCTCTTCCAAGGCTGGTGTGCTCTACTCCAGAGATGAGGTGTGGGGAGAGAATGGAGATCATCAAAAGCCCCACCTCTGTGCCAGAGATAGAAACACTGCCCCACCCTAGATGTCTTCAGGCTGCTGTCCAGTATCTCCATATCCACCTGATCCCAAAAAGTCATCTGTCTTTGTGGGTCCTCGAGGGTCAAAGTTGGGATTGAGCACTTTGATCCCAAGGATAGGGACATTAGCAAGAGGGACGTCTGTGCTAAGGCTCATGTGAAATGGCCTGTGAGGCTCAACGCAGTGGAGGCGGGGCTGGGGTTCACGTGGGGAATGGGGAGTAGGGGATAGCCAAGAGAGACTTCTGTAAGGGTTTATGGAACAAAATTCTTATTTTATGGGAAGACAAGAAAAATGTAAACATAGGAAACTTTTTCTGCTCGCTGGCTCCCCTCTACTGTGCATCGTGTAGCTGCCTTATGCATCCACCCAACCTCCCCATCGGCAGAAATACCTGCTCAACCACAAACAGCAACATTCTCCTAATGCCAACCAGACAGCTCCTTAAAAGCTGACAGTCCTTCTTAATCTTATAAGGGGCCACAAAGACCCATGACCACTACTCACTTTGTACTTACATATCTGGATTGTGCAAACTATTTATGTCATTTAATGTATAGCCCTCGGACTCAAAAACCTATATAACTGTGCTTGGACCTCGAACAGGTGGAACAGTTCTCAGAGCTTTCTGAAAGGCTGCTCCTGGGTTAAAATCCTCAATTTGGCTCAAATGAAATTTGCTATCTTCCATAGATTGACTACTGATTAACTTTTCGTCTACAGGTTATTGGCAACCATGTCCACGAAATCAAAAGTATGGACGTCTGTTACTGTATAGCACAGGGAACTATACTCAATATTTTGTAATAAGTTACAAGGAAAAAGAATCTGAAAATGAATATATATATATGTGTATATATATATATATATATATATATATATATATATATATATATATAACTGAATCACCATGGTATACACCTGAAACTAACATGATATTGTAAATCAACTACACTTCAATAAAAAAATAAAATTAAAAAAAAAAAGCAAGGGAAAAAAAAAAGAAGAAGAAAGAGGGTAAGAAAAACAGCTACCTAATGAGACGTATGACCTCTGGAGTGAACTAAGGGGGGGTCAAATTCCAGCACTTCCTCATGTTAGCATTAAAAAAAAAAAAAAAAAGTAGAGGTCTCTAAGAGATTTCCTCAGGGCAAGACTCACTGCCTAAACAAGTACTTGCAGAGCACTTTACAGATGTGGCATCACCAATAAAAAGTTGTGAAGCTGAAAGAAACTGTTCTAAGCTATCAGTCACTTTTTTTAAATCAACCCAACGTGACTGAATTAACTTTCTATTCTTTCCTTAGAAAAGATTTAATAATTGCTGCATATGAAGAGACAAAGGGTATGCAGCCAAAGAGTGCAGATGCATTAGGCAACTAATTAATATTGATAACACATTATTTTTTGAACGTTTCAATGTTTGCAATATTGCCAGTTTATATTTTAATTTGTTTGGATTTACTATCTGAAACAAAATAAATGTCTATGTTCATATATTTTCTGTTTGCAAATTTGTACATTTAAAAAATTTTTTTTGTCTCAAAAAGAGTCTCCTAAACACTGCAAGCTTCTGCCCACACAAAACCTGAATCTACCCTGAAAACTAGGAAGTTTTTCATGACTATGTTTCTGTGTCTCTGTGTCTCTGTGTTGCATATGTATATATGTTGTGTGGAACTTCTGAGACATTTATTCCTAGTAAAAATCGTTATAAGATTTTTCTTCTTTCTCTCTTGTAACAGAACTATCCTTCTTCCTATAGTTTCTGAATGAATATGACACCCTGAAGCATCTCCTTCTTACTGAAGTAGATCTCTGATGCCTAGATTAGGTTTAGTAATTCGGAGATTTTCAAGGTAATACCTAGTCATGAGGCTCATTCTTAAAACCTGTAAATGAGAAAGGAAAAATTGGCTTGTCATGAGAGTTCAGGAAAAAGTAAGAAGTTCTTTTTTTTCCTACCAGGGATTTAGAGAAAGTCTCCATAATCCCAGTGGCATGAATTGCAAATGTAATCACCAATAAGAAAAAGGTTAAAAAGCTCTGAAGTATTGGGCCACGCTGCTTTGGCAAACAAAGACCTCATTTTTCAGACTAGAATGTGGCTTCTGGGTTTCTGTATAAGGGTGGTGAACAGAGAAGCACTATTAAACCCTGGGTCAGCCTAGCATCAGCTCTGTTACAGCCAATAAAATACAAAATATGATAGATATTGCTGTCAAAGAAGAGAAAAGAGTAAAATCTCTCTTCACATTGCTACTTCACATCTTACCTTTCTTGATTCTGGCAGCCACTTCCAGTAAGGCTCACAGAGGTTTAACTGATGTCTAGGGTGTGGATAGAACATAAGGTCTCTCTTAGTAAAATATATTGTTTATTGTGCTCAAGAGAAACACCTTCATAATACATTAGGCACTTCTGGAAATGGAAGCCATTAAGTTAGTCACAAAAGATGACATGTAATCAAATAAGTTTGTTTTCATAATGCTTTTTTCTCTTCCAAGATTGGGGACTGAAATTTCTAGAATGTCTGAGAACATAAATATGTAACAGACCAAGGGTGTATATGTATGTATATATGTGTGTGTATGTATGTATGTGCGTGTGTGTGTGTGTGTGTGTGTGTATATATGTGTGTATGTATGTATGTATGTATATATATATATATATATATATATATATATATATATATATATATATATATATGGTTAGGTTAAAAAATAAATACTGCCATTTTCAGTTTAATTCTGATTTCACTCTGATTTGGAAATGATTGGTGGTGCTTGAAAAACAAAATCCAATTTCCCCAAGCTGGTGAATCACATGGATTGAACCTTAGCTGTAATGAGCCTTAGAGTAAATGCTCCATCACTGCATCCTTAATTATCTACTTATAAGGCCCACATAAGTTTCTCTAGAGCATGGTAAGTATTTCAAATTTTCACTCTTACTGAAGTTCCCAGGAGAGCATTGGGCATATCTTCCCTAGATTTAACATTTTACTTTCACTTAGAGTCTGCTGATAGTTTTCTTATGTAAGAGCCAAAAGGAGAAGACATTTGGAAAGTAAAGATTCAGACTATAAATAGTAAAAAGTCAGTTAATTATGTGCATTACCTGACATCTCAAAGGTTCCTATGGCTATTACCCACCTCCCAGGGATGATGAGATAGATAAGGACTGGGCTAAGAGACAGTGACTCACTGAGCTCAACAGCAACACAGGGGACCTGCGTGCCAGAGGTTACAATCCAGGAACAGGTCCATCACTCACTCACTTGAGGACTGCTACCCCATCTGTAAACTGAGGTCAGTATAGCTGAAAACTGGGAGGTAAATCGATTAAATTGATTGTCAGGCTTCTTGGAAACAAAAGGTAATATGTAAATGCTGAAAGGCACAGGCGCCACACTGATGAGTGCATATAATTTCTGAATAGAAGAGGGAGAATATATTTCAACCAAAACAGGTGACTGAATGGACTGAGCTCAAGGCAATAAAGCCTCAGCCACTAAATAGAGCTTGACACAGAAGAGAACCAGGAGTGACAAGGAGAGAGAGAGAGAGAAGGAGGTGAGGAGAGGGAGAGTTGCAGGGGATATTCAGGGATTACAAAACATGTTGACTATATTAATGAGTCTAACTGCTGTATCTTTACTTTACTTTCTTACTGTATTTATTTTTGCCACCCAGACAGAAACTCATAATTTTTTTCACCTCCAAAATATTTTCTTCTAGATAGACTTCTATTAATTCACCCCACTGTGATCCATCCATTTAAAAATCTCTTATATGATAACATATCAATTTTAGTGATATGTTTCTTTGATGTTATACTTAAGTTGAAAGGTCTGTATTATGTTTTGTGTAAGAAGTAACAGGATATAAGAATGTGGGTGTGGGGAATTCCCCAGGGGTCCAGTGATTAGGACTCCATGTTTTCACTGCCGAGGGCATGGGTTCAGTCCCTGCTCGGGGAACTAAGATCCCACAAGACGTGTAGCACGGCTGAAAAGAAAAGAAAAAAAAAAATGTGGGTGTGTGTTTGCCTAATTTGTCTAGAAAAGCAGGACAAACTAGAATCTCCTTAAATGCTGATTTATAAGGTATTAGATGAAGGGGATAGGAATAGGAACAAGGCTTTCCTGAGAATAACTTTTAATATAATTTGGTCTTTTGAACAATATCATCAACTAATAAATGAATTAAAATTTATGAGAAAGCAAAGCTAACATTCAATACAGATGGAAACAAATGAATTGCTCATCAGACTGAAAAATAATCATCCAATGATAAGAATTAATTCAAGTAACTTTTGAATTCAGTATTCTTACTCTATACCCCTAAGAGTCATAAACACAAAATCATATATACACGCATGCAGAGAAATCTTATCCTTATTTATTATAGTTTTTTGTTGTGGTTAGTAATGACGTGGGTGTCAATTTTTTGTGTGTATTGTTGGAGAGATATAGAAGTACTGATGCTGAAGCATACCAGAGCTTTCACTGTGGGAGAAGGGAGATGTATAGAATGAGGAAGGTGGGAAAGAGCTCTGTGTTATCTATTTTGAGTTGGAAGTATCAGTATGGAATCATTACATATCTCTATCTGTCTATATTTAGCTAGCGAGCTAGCTTTTTTTAGCTGCTAATAAAGAGTATCAGAAGCAATGGTACTTAGTGGTAATGAGTATACCTATCATGCAAACACGTTTTTCTCAGTGGTAATCTCTGACGAAAGGAACTTGGGCATCTTAAGAAATGGCTGATTCAAATTCTGAGTCCTGGAAAGTTCAGGATAAGCCTGGAACATGTTATTTCATAAAATAAGAAGTGCTCAAAAAAAATGAAATTGTCAAAGTGATACCAGCACTGGTTTAAAGGGCTTACACTGGCCAAATTTAGGACAATATGAGTATTAAAAAAAAAACATTAAAAAAAAAAGGTTTTGGACACACTGAACTTTATATGTGTAAGTATGTATATGTATCAATATTTTAGGGGAATAAGTCTGTAAGGGACAATTATGTACAAGACTTCCAGTTTTCTGTCTATCCTCTCTTTCTTCTGTCTGTTCCATCTTTCTGTGCCCTTCTTGGTCTTAAGGATGGTATAACCTCTGGTCCTTTACCCAAAATAATGTCTCCTAAAATGTTAATGACATTATCATCCCTCCCAGAATTATTTTTATAAAGACCTGGGGAGGATATAACACTTTAACTAAAAGAAAATCTTTAATGGTGAACAATCTAAAATTATGTTCCTTGGTCTTTAACTGTACCTTTAAAGTGATACTAATATGGTAAAACCCAGGTCTGCTCAGCTGACAGATATGACCACTTTACGTAAACTAAGTTTTAAATTTAGCCATGTGCCGACATTTCCTGAAAAAAAAAATTTAAATCTTCCAATTTCTGCTTAGGTCATAAGCAGGTTAAGTCCATGGAATATATATGTGATTGTAGATTTAGTCTGACTTTCTAATTGCTTTTTCATAGATTTGCCCAAAGACTAGAGTTCTTTAAAACCAAACTTATACCTTTCTATATTTTGAACAAACTTGATTTTTTAAATATGTGCTACAGCTTGGCTAATACCCTTACATTCTCAGAAATTGCCTTTCTACCCAGTTTGGAAGTGAGAAGACCTTTGTCTCCAGGGCACTCAGAAAGGGATCTGTTTTAGACTGTAGATGAGCAAGGTTCAAACTGGGTTGAAAGATCAGCAGTAGCAATAGTTTAAGACCATGTCACTGCTGAAAGGATTTGTTTTTTACAACGGTTTCTCACAAAAACTGCCCAAGGAAAGAAGGGAAAGTTGTCTGGCTTAAGCAGGTAATAGCGAATAGCAAGTGTCTTTGACCCATGGTCTGTAGTGTTTGTAAGACAAAATACACTGACATGAGGCCATAGGAAAGTTTAGGTACTTAGCACATAGTACTGATATATTTATATCATGTACAGACAATAATTTTTAGTGACTGTCAAGCTAAAATGGCATTCATCCAGTAAATGGCCTTGTTGCAAGCAAAAAGGTCATTTGAAGCAAAAAGCCTGTTGTACTTTTTTTTTTAACCTTGGCAACCTTAAATGACATATTAATGGGTGAATTCCCTTTGTTTATTTTGACTATGTTAATACATTTCAAATGCTTAGCATAGCCTGGATGTATGTATTTATGTACATAAATATGTACATACATATATGTTTATACAGCACATTTATTGTTGAATATCTGTCTCACGTTTGTTTCTTCCATTGTAATTTTCATTAGAGTGGATTTCTCCCCATGATTTTATCCTAAACGCTTAGCATGGTGCCTAGAACACCACAAGGATTCAATAAAATATTTTTTGGTTAATCAGTAACAAAAATAAAAAAACAAAAAACCCAGAATTCATACTCACTAAATGCCTGTTTTATAGAAATGCTGTAAAGCAGTTCTTGATCTTTTGAGGCTTAGAGTTTAAAACATAATTTAGATCACATTGCCTATAGTATTAGGAATAATAACTATGACAACACTATTTATCTAACACTGACTTTTATGCCCGGTACTATGCTATGGTTTAGTTGCATTATCTCATTCAATACTAAACTTAGCCACTTAATGCAAATATTAAAGCAGATTTTCCCTGATATCCAAAAATAGGTTTCAATGAAACCTTTCATAAGCTGAAATGGTGTAAAGTGGAAAAGCAGTTACCTTAGGACACATCTTCCTAATGGATGCACAAAATAAATTGAGATAAAGAACGGATGCTCACAGACACATTTCAAAGCTATGTTGGCTTGATGCTGAGATGCTGAGTGTAGTAGTTCCTGGGGAAGGAGCTTGGTGGTGCCCCTCAATGCTGGGGTGTGCGCTGCCTCTGCGAGGGCTCACTGCAAAATAAAGCTGAATGCTAGTTTCTCTTTTCAGCTTTGTTCATAGAAGCGAAAATCCTCTTTGGATTTTTTTCAATTAGCACAAACAGGTGCTAACGTAAGTCTTTCATGAAAGGAAAGTGACATAAAGTGAACTTTCAAAAAGCAGGGGAGATCTGTATTCCCATTTTACAGATGAGAAAACTGAGGTTTCGAGAAGTTAGGTAAGTGGAAGAGTCCTGTCATGATTTCTGAACCTCAAACTAAATATACCTCCTACCCCTATTATCAGAAGTGTCTGTGAGGGATTTTACAATCATCCAAAAAAAAAGAAAGAAAAGAAAATTCTAGTTCCCAAACTGATGAGTTTACCTATAGCTTTAAAAAGCTTCTTACAGGAAACAACTGCATTATGAACATAGAGCTTTCCTGTGTGAACACCTTGGAAAAGGGTGTGGAGACGTTATTTGAAAGGGCAAAATCTTCAGAAATAGGGCTACTGTGTTTGACAAGCTGTTTCCATGGTTAAATAAGAAAT
Organism: Balaenoptera acutorostrata; assembly: GCF_949987535.1. Lineage (NCBI taxonomy): Eukaryota > Metazoa > Chordata > Mammalia > Artiodactyla > Balaenopteridae > Balaenoptera > Balaenoptera acutorostrata. Next base: position 65,122,997 of record NC_080070.1, read on the forward strand.
GGAATATATAACAGATAAGTGCCACATAGGCAAAATGCTCTAGAGATACCCTAAATCACTGATTTCTAGGGGATTTGTGATGCAGCCTTAGAATATGTGGTCACTGAATTATGTGCCAAAACGGATATAGAAAACTAATTATGTCTAGATGAAATGGAAAAGCAAACTAGATACCTGAAAAAATTTCAGGATTAAGCAAAATTGAGCATGACAACAGAGAAACAGACACAAAGACTCTGATATTACTTTGGAGTTTTAAATGTCATTTCTTCCCACTTCAATGGAGGCAAGGCATCAGCAAATCACACACATCAACATATGACTCTTTACAATTTGACAATGGGCTTGAGAACTGGTGTATAGCACTTGCATCTACTTTCCAGATATTCTATAAATCTCATGTCCTCTGTCAGTGATGGAAAGTAGCTTAGCGAGTGTAAATCACAGTATACTCCAATCAGATAATAAATAAATTATATCTCTATTGTAATCAAGCTAGGATATTGGAATTTTGTTCTAGGCCTGTTGTTCATACTGCCTATGTTTTTTTTTAACCAAAAAAATATTTCAGATGATCTGTTTCATTAATAAAGTTTGTTTTGGAGAGTGAGTTGCAAAGAAAACTGCAAAGACAACTGGTAGACCAACTTTTATAACATAATATACATTTTCTGGAACATGTGTATATAAGACATGAAATATTTCATATGATTTTGAAGTTTTTATTATATTTATCAGTCTTCAGTGTGATTTTGTATATTTTGCCCTTATTCAATAATTCTTGCATAGAATTTGCATAAATATCCCATGTCCATAGAGTTGCTTTTTCTTAGAAAGCAGATAGGAAAAAGTTTATATGACTAGGAGAACTCACTACCACAGTGAGTGAGTAAATTATCTCAGATATAATGAGATAATTGTCAGGAGAAAAAAAATGATGGCGTTCAATGGTCAGATGACTAGGAGAAAACTGGGAATTTTATTATACGAAGAGGAATTTTACTCTTCAGAATCTTTAAAAGGCCAAAATATGCAGTTATACCATTTGATTTGGCTGAAGGCGACTTCATTCTACAGGAGAGCAAAATCTGCCAACCCAAAATGTATCTCAAACACTTTCCTGAAACAAGGATTTGATCTAGATAGAAACTCATATATTACACTTGATTTCTTTCAGTTATTGAAGGTCTAATATACATACTGAACTATGGGAAATGTACAAAATACTATGCATAGTTGCTAAATTCAAGGTAATTAACCTATAACTCAGATGCAAGCAAATTAATAAAATAACTATAAGGTTCTGTGTATGAAGTGTTTGCAGTGTTTAGGAAAAAGAATGATGTAACTGGACCAGTTAGGAAAGACTATATAAGGAAGAATGCATTAGGTGAGAATTTAAAGATACGTAGAACTGATGAGGAGAGAACATTCCAGACAGATGAAATTGTATATGCAAGATAAGGAGGTGGGACATTGCAAAGTGTTTTCAGAGGACAAGACATTGAAAAAACAAGCTGAACAAATTGGGTTTAACTGGAAGGGCAGGACTTTAAATTTTAGATGATAAAAATTTTTAAACCAGCCCTTTCCAAAGTGCCATGTTAAATATCGTTACTCCTTCGAGATACAGTAGGTACTTTAAAATTTCCGGGGAGGAAGACATTTCCCCCTACTTTTCTAGGTTCTTCTGGCTGGTCTAGAAATTAAATTGAATGTAATATATTAACAGGAGGAAATCAAATAAAAGTTTAGTAATATATATGGGAGAGACCGAGAAAAACTGAGTAACTTGCCAAAATGGCCCTCACATTAAATACCATCTTCAGCTAAAGACAAAAGAGGATATTAGAGGTAGTGGTTTGGGACTTCAAAGGAGAGGAAGGTAATTCACATGGAGATGGAAAAGCAAATGTTTGATAAATAAGTTTGCTGGGCCAGGCAGAGATAATGGGACAGAGACTGAACTCTGATTTCTAGACCCTGCCCAATTTCCCCACCACACCTAGCCGTTATTCTTTGCAGAGGTCTCCAGTTATAGCTCTGTTCAGGAAATAGGTCCTTTATCTAGATTCTTAGAGCAGCTAAGAGAGAGGTAAAAAGAAAGACTTCTGGAGTATTCTTGTTCTTAAAACTAATCAGCCTAAATTAATCCTCATGCCAAAGAGATACATTTTGGGGTGGCAGATTTTGCTCCCCTGTAGAATTAATTCCTCTTCAGCCAAATCTAATGTTGTAACTGCATATTTTGGCCTTTTTCTGAAGAGTAAAATTCCTCTTCATATAGTAAAATTCCCAGTATTCTCCTAGTCATCCGACTATTGAATGCCATCATTTTTTTTCTCTCATCACCCTGTGTCTTGCACAAAAATAGCTGTTGGCAGTGAGAAGCCATAAGCCATTGGTTTTACAGCAGTCAAATGACTTGATAAAATCAGTGAATTAAGAGGAATTACTTAATGACTGCTATGTGGAAAGAATAGGAGAAAAGCTGGAGATGGAGAGACCAGAGTCAGAGAGAAGAAATGGAAAATTAACAAGCTTATCAATGCATTAGACCTAGTGTGATGGCAGTGAGAATGGATAAGAACATTAAGAATACAGAAGAAAATCTGATAGTAAATTAAATGTAAAAGTACACAGGCAAAGTTAAAGATAATTCAGTGAAGCGAATATCAAAAATCATTCCTCACATATTATGTATGTTAAAAGGCCTCCAGAACAGGAGTTCTACATCCATCCTGGAACTCCACTTCGGTATTTTAATAGCTTTCCTGCCAGAGAATTGTCACTGAGTGTTCATCTTAATCATTCCAGTGATATTCTACCCTTTTTGTGATAGCATTTCAGATTTTTTTCAAGTAGATTTGAGCCCTTCAGAATTTCTTGTTAACCTAATTTCTCCTGACTTGTAAAACACAAGATAATTTAAGCCTTGTTGAAAATGATTGGGACAAAAACCTTAATTAATTATGAAGGGAGTGGTTTGCCTACATTTTGCACACGTGGCTTTTAAGTGATTCTATACTACTAAATTAGGAGCAAAGAGAATATATTGAGAGCCATATGTATTCGATTTACCTTAAATACTTCCAACAGCTTTGAAAACCTTTATTTGATATCAGTAAGTTACTATAACCCAGAGATGTGGTACCACATTCTATGTTAATGCTACAATATGATATAAAGGATGTGGATTTAGGAGTCATCTGACTACCTGATTTAAATCCTGCCTATGACACTTATTAGCCACGTGGCTTTAGACAAGTTATTTCAAGAATCTTTACCTTTTTTTTTTTTTTCTAAAACACTGTATTGTAGAGGTGATTGTATTCACCTCAATGACTATGCCTTGTGTTTACGTATGTGAAGTGGCTAGCATAGTCTCAGGCATTCAGTCAGTCATCAATATACTTGAATCTCCTGCCTCCTCGCTTCAACTTTGAACCTTTGTGCTAACTGAGTTTTTAAACTGCCTCTAAAGTCTTGGCCGTTAATTTTTACTTAAATCATTTTGCCACCTTTCATCTTTGTCCATTTTATGATAGTGATTCTTTCTCTGTAGCGCTTTTTAAATTTTTCTGCACATAAAGACCAGGGTTAATAGATTTATCATTCCTCTTCTCTTTATCACTGTCACCATTGCCAAGGTAAAGAAGCACGGTTATTTCCAAAAGAGCTGATTCAGTCTATGAGAAAACTTAGGGCCAGACCTTTCTAAAAAAGGCTATCTGAAGCGGAATGTGTGTTTAGGGATGTAAATTTAGCTCCACAGTCCTACAGACAAGATAAACATGTTCATTCTGTAATAGATACTTTCCTGAGAACATCAGTCTAAATGTACAGCTAGGGGACCAGATAACAATAGCTTTTCATAACTAGCATCTTTACTAGAACTTACAGCCCCCATGCAAAAATCCTTTCCTTCAACACAAAAAAGAGTGGAGACAGACAGCTGGAATTCCTGATATATCCCATAGGCTACTGCTATATTTTATATTATATATACTATATGGTTATACTATAGTATAGTAGAGCCATATACTATATACTATAGCCATATAATATATATAGTATGCTATATATACTATGGCTTCCAAGTTCATTGGAACAGCAACAGCTAACAGCTCTCAGTGTACCTGAGGATCCAGCAGTACCAGATACAAATACTGCCCTGCTAGATAGACCACCAGTGACTTTTGCTTGTGTTTCTCTTGTACAAAGAGCATGAGTAAAGATCCCCAACATTGATTCATTAGTAAAGCTCCCCATCTCTTACCTTTCCTACTGTAGCAGGGCCCTGGTCTTGGTCTTTTTTTACCTTCTACTCATACCATATAAGGAATAGCTCTCAAAATAATAAACTTCTTAGCCCTGGCCTGCCACATTCAGAGTCTACCACATCTTGCAGTAGGTTTGGGCTACTTTGAAAGTTATTGAGCACCTACTATGCACTGGTTAGGTTACAAGGGTAGAATGCAACAGACTGAGACACAGCCAACATCCCTGCTTCCACAGAGCTTCTGTTACGTTGGGATAATAAAAAAGCAGAAACAAGTATGGAAGCTTCATGAGGGTAGACATTTTTTTTTGTTCTCCCATTTTATCCCAGGGCCCAGAACAGAGCCAAACATTAATGATGCCTCAATAAATATTTGTTATGTCAGTTAAAAAAATGATGTAATGTGGAGAGTAGTAAGTACAGCGAAGCAGAGTTAAGAATGGAATGCAAAAGATTACACAAATTACTGTTTGGACTCTTTTCCAATTCTCATGAATGTTCTGCTCAAGTCAGTGGTTCATTCTGTTTCTTTCTGCACCTGACCTGTACAACAGTCTCCAATGCCCCATATTCCATCCTTCTGGCATAACTCTCTTTATCTTGGTTTCTCCCCTACCCAGAAACTAGTCTTTGTCTGCATTTAGGCCAACTGTCTCCTTCCAGAATTAAGAGTAAAGATTTGTCTTAAGGTTTTGTTTCCTTTTGACATATTTGCTGCATTTTTAATTTAACTACAAACATGCTTTCTGAGATAAAAGATCAGATTAATTCATTCTTTACTAGCTTCCAAAGAAGAGTAGATTGCAAAAGCCTGCCAAAAAAAGTTTTCACTGTCCACATGAAACACATGACAGCAATATAGTAAGTTTCTTTAAAGCTAAATTTATTGTTTTTAATAGCCTCTGTTTGGAACTATGATACCACCTTTGTTTTTGGATTCAGAATGCCCTTTATTATAACATGATATTCATCTCCAAAAGTAATATTGTTTTTCTGGTTGTATATTTAACAAAAATAAAAGTCAGTAATCCTACATCAGTGGCTAAATTTGGGGGAGGATGGGGATTTTATTCGTCTGTAAGATCAACATCATAAAATTATTGTCACTGACAATCCACTGTAAAAAAAGAGGAATGATTACTTACACACACACACACACACACACACACACAACTTATACTTTCCTTTGGGGTAGAGATGGACTATATATGTTACATTTGAATTCCAAGTACTCAATACTTGAATATAATACATGCTCCTTTACATGTTTGTTTACTGAATAAACAAGTCTAGGCTACCATTCACAGTAAATATAAAGAAGGAATATGGAATAAAGTAACATGTATGGGGTCTAAAAAATTACTGGACTCTGATGGGGGTGCTAACCATATCATTTGGGAGAGAAAATAAAAAGAAATTCAGATAATGGATCTCCGAGGATAACAGAACATAAGGAAGAAGAAAGAGGGTTTTTCTGTTTAGTTAATCCCTATCCTCCTCATCCATACCCAGACCAGTTACAGGGATAACTTTAGCATTGCTAAATTCCAATTTATACCTCATACATACTTTGCCACATGGAAATGACAAACGAAGCAGCTATATAATTCAAAGCCTTCTATAGGTTCAAACTGCAGCATGGAAAATGACTCAGCTGTACTAGATCCACCCTTGGTTTGATCACTCACTAACGATTTTAGAGAATATGTTGTGTTTGCTTTTTGGCTCTGCATTCTGTAAGTCTTCCTCTTAATATCCTAGGTTCTTACGGTCGTACATTGTCCAGATCATTCTTTTCACAATTAAAGCCCTAATGTTGAATCTGAAGAAATACAGGGATGTGAGTGACTCTACACTGCTGTATTTTTACACTTTTAGGGAGAGATAGAGATACAGGTAGGTAAAGGGAGACAGAGAAAGCAGGAGCGAGAGAGAGAAGTAATTGGGATATCAACTCCTATCTGCTTCTCAAGACAGTAAATTTTTGAAATTACTGTCTTTGAGGTTACTCCTATCCAACAGCCAGCTACACTGTTCATCAGCCACTTCAGCACAATAAAGTTGAAAAATAGGATAAAGAATCTGAAGACAGAAATAAAGCTTAACAGCCACATAGGCACTAGTGTGTGCAAAATTAAGGCGGGGGCAAAAAATCACCCTAACCTAAAAGCATCCCAAATGGTTCAGAATGCAACTAAGATAATGATATGCTATTTCATATAAATATCTAACAGCTCCAACACGAGAAGCTAACTATAATGAACAGTTTTATTATAATATAAAAATTACTGAGGGAGCATGCAGAAGCAATCTAATCTTGCAGTACCACTTTATGGGCAGCTCACGGTTTGAAGATCTGTGAAGGTGCCAGTGGTTCTTAATTTATGTTAAAGCCTGATAATTTGCAGTTCTCTGTAACTTTTCCCCCTAACAAGGCAGAACTCATATATTGAAATGAAATCAAAGTAGCACAATATTATTTTAAGGAGTTTGTACTGAAATTTAATTAAAACATCAAATCTAATATAACACTAATGACTAGTTATAACTAAAGCTTCCAGGCACACATAAATTAAATTTAAATAGTAGATAGTAGTTGAGACTTCATATTTTGGCTTGTGGCAGTGTTTGTTTGTTTAAAGGTAATGGAAGGAAAATATATAATATTTACACTTTCCATAATTCATATTGATATCACTGAGCATACCTTAGAATAATAATAATAATAACTAAAGTGTTCAGGCCAGCACTGATAGATTTAGCAAAAATATAGGATGCCCAGTAAAACTGAATTTCAGAAAACAATGATTTTTTTTTTTTTTTCATATAAGTCTGGCCCATGAAATTTGGGGGAATTTTTACTAGAATTTATTTGCTGTTCATCTGAAATTCAAATTTAACTGGACATCCTGTATTTTATCTGGCAAATCTAAGTTCAGATCAGTGCCAGTGAAGACTGCATGCATAGTTGCTTTAATGACTAAATTAAAGAAAAACAGCCTATGTATATATTATTTTATCCTTAGGTAACAATGATTTGAGGTAGATAATAATTGAGAAAGATTTAAGGGAGCAAAATTTGCCACCCCAAAATGTCTCTTTGGCATGTGGAGTATTTAAAGCTGAAAAAAATAAGGCCCAAAAAACTCAGGAAGAAACTTTGATCTTCTCTCTAACTTCCTGAAAGAATTTAGTTAGATAGAGGGCTTGTTCCCAGAATACAGCTGTCATCACAGCTATTTATCCCATGCTGGAACCGAGCAAAGAATATGCGTTAGATATGATGAGGAAGACTTGGCAAGGCCTAGAGATCAGAGTCCATACTATGTCCTGTAGTCTCTGCCTGGCCCAGCAAACATTTGCTTTTCCATCTCTATGTGAATTGCCTTTCTCCTCTTTGAAGTCCCAAACCACTACCCCCAACATCCTCTTTTGTCTTTAGCTGAAGACAGTATTTAAGGTGAGGGTTTCAGATATTTTGGCAAGTTACTCAGTTTTCCTGTGTCTCTCCCATGTATATATTAAACTTTTGTTGGATGATTTTCTACTGTTAATCTGTCTCAGGTCAATTTAATTCCTAGACCAGCCAGAAAAACCAAAAAGCGTAGAGGAAACTCTCTTCCTCCCCAACAGAGACAATTCTACAATTCAGCAATATTTGTGTTTTATTTCCTCCTCCAGGAAACAACAATGGACATCACTGTGCAACCCCCTTGAATCCTTGAAATTAGAGAAAGCCACGTGTCTGAGTTCTAGACAAGTGATTTTGGGCAGAAATGATGTTCACCTCTTCTAGTCCTCTCTCTCTTTCTTTTCCCTTGTCTGCCAGTTGGAGGCAAAGCCTCTAGAGGATAATACTAAGGCTTTGATGATGCCAGATCCACCATATGGAAGGGCCTGGGTCCCTGATTGACCACATGGAGCAGAAGACTGACCCCTCTTTCCCTCTTACCACCAATGTTCATCAGATGGTGATATGAGTGAGAAAGAAACAATCTTCTGAGATTTTGAGGTTGGTCATTTCAACGTAACCAATCTTATATGGATATTACATCTAATAGAGTGAGTTAACCTATCTAATACAGAATCTAATGCAGTAGATTGCTTTTACAAATGAAACTTTGAATATGTGATTAACTGGCTTAGCAGGCTAGATGTGAGTGGTGAGGGAAGAGATACAACAAGCTGGACAGCTGTATAACTGTGTCAGTCAGTGTCAAACATTTAATAAGACAGTAGAAGGGAAACCATGTGTCTACTGGGCTGTTGCTAAAAGAATAGCATTGCTGTTTGTTGGATATGGTTATTGACTGTGCTGGGCACTGTACTACCCCAAAAATATAAATATAAATATAAATTTAGGAACCAATAAGCCAATTGACATCATTAAATGAAAAGAAATAGAAAAAATCCAGAAATTTGGATTTTTTAAAGTTGGAAAGTCTACTCATCTCAAAAAAAAAAAAAAGACATTTAAAAACCTTTTCAGCTACAAAGACCCAATAAGATTGCTTAATAAAGCCAAGTAACTCAGTTCTAGACCAGGTTTAGATTATAGGTATGGCTATCACATCTCTTGCTTTTAGGTACTCACCAGGTCACTGTCGTTAAGTAGAGAAGGAGGGACTTGCGAGTGAGAAAGCAAAGAAATAAATACGTCTAAGAAAGAATTTTGAATACAATTACTGTTGAGTCATATGGGGACTAAACAGATTAGGAGTCGACTAATACTCTAGGAAATTTTATTGCCTTACATTGTTCAATTGTAGCACCACCTCTGGAACTCTAAGCTTGCTTCTATAAGAAGCAGGCTGCAAAAATCAAGCAAGATAATATTCACACTAAAGACATGAACAAGGAGTTAAAGACACAAGGAAGAATGCTTCAGGACAAGGAAAACAATGGACAGTATATTATATTGCCTGGGGATCTTGGACTTTGATATATTACGTAGATGTGACTTTGTATTGACTCCCTTGGAGAAGGGGTTTGAGTATTTCGTGGATAGGAAGAAGAGGATAAGTGATGAGAAAGACAGAAATCCATGCTTTTTCTCTTCTTTTTTTTAAAGAACAGTGCCTCTGCAGCAAAGTGAGATCATGTGACTGAGTTCTGACCAGTAGAAAATAGGCAGAAGAGTCTATGACACTTCTGGAAATGGCAGCTTGTAACACTTATCCATCATCCTCTACATATTCTCTGTCTTTTTATCTCACAGCTGGAAGCAGAGGAGCCAGAGTAGAAGAGCAAGCCCCTGAGAGATGGAGAAGGATGGGATGGAAAGAATCAGGTCCGAATGTCAGCATGGCGCCCCACAGCACTCCTCTGCCACACTACCCCATGTCCTCAAAATCCCCATAAATAAAGCTATATTTTGGAATAAGCCAGTAAGACTTTAGATTAGCAATTGCTCTGTGCTGATGAACACAATAATGCAACAAACACAATCACTGTATGGTGATGTTCATATAAAATTTAAAAATCAATTTCAATACATTTGAGAGAGAAAGCTCAGATTTGGTGCTTTAGGACACACCAGCCAATATAGTCTCTCATTTTTAAGAGAGAGCACACAAACTTTAGGTTTTACTCTTGATTTTGGGCTATACCTTTTATTAACACTTTCCATATATTCCAATTGGACAATTTTTATTCATCTTTTATGGGTAATAATTTTGAAATGCAATTTCTGAAAACTAGGTCATCTTAAAGTCTTCCCTCCTTGAACGTGATGAATTAATCTGCTTGATTATTTTTAAATTCTTCTCCAAATTTTTTAACTTGTTAAACCTAGGATCATATTTACTATATCCTTAAAGAGAAGTTTATGTAACAAGACAAATCACAACAGAATGAGCGAGTTCAACGTGCTTTTACTAACTGATTTTATATATAAAAGGAAAAGTATTTGGAGGAGAATCTGGATGGAGTTTTGCATAGCCAGTATGCAACAGCCTTTAGAAACTGTTTGTAAACCTAAAAATTGACAAAATTCAGTGGCTTATCAAGAACCCCAAGTTAAAGTGAACTTTAAATCCATCCCACTTACTTCACTAAAACCCTTAGTAGCATCCTTGTTCATCAGTCACTCAGCTTATAATTTCATACTAAAAAATGTGTATGAAATACAAATTATTATATCCAAGTACAAGTTATGTTATCATTAAATGTTTGGTAATGTGATTATTTTCCTGATGCCAGGCTAAATGCCTTTTAACTCAGTGGTTTCCATACTTTATTCCATGTTTAATCCACCTGAGGATCTTTAAAAAATACCAATGCCTCATGCCTACCTCCAGACATTCTCATGTAATTGGTATTGAGTTCAAACTGGGTAATGAGAATCGTAAAAGTTCCTCAGGTGATTCTAATACTCAACATAGGAAATCACTGTTTTAACCATATTTCCTCTCTTGACTCACCAGATTTAATTTGGAAGAAATAATTTTATGAATCTTTTTAAAAATGTTTTCCACAAAGATGCTTGAGAAAGGCATGCTTGAGGAAGAAATACAACTTTAGTCTATCTTTGATATTCTAGGCAAGGTAAAATTCCTGAATTGCGCTGATAATTATAGTGAATTTGAAGAGCAGTTCTAACTCCTTTAGTTAACGTAATACAATCAGAAAAAAGGAGGTCAATTATGATCAGTAAACAAATAATTTCAATCTGGTGTTGATCATCTCCTATGCATTTTTACATGGACAAGCTTTCCTTTAAAAGACTGTCTAAACCATTGACTATAATTTTTTTTTAATGATGGAGAATAATTAACCATAGTAGAATCGATAAACACGACTGTTACTAAAAGTGGCTAAAAAGCCAGCTTAAAATCTTTACTGAAGGAAAAGTTCCTTAAAATAGAACTTCTATATTATGATGGCCAAAATGATTTGGTTCCCTACGAGCAATGTATATATACACATATATAATGTATAATATACAACTTTCTTTTTGATCTTCAATTTTCAAAATATTGAAAAATTTTCGTTATATAAATCTAAACACCCTAACACCATTATATTTTAACAAATAACTTTGGCAACAAAATTAAATTTAAACATGGTTATAAATTTGCTAAGTATCAGTCTGTTCTGGCAACTGTCTAATTTTTGGATGAAACTTGAAATGTTAATTTTTTTTCTTTTGCTGTATTCTTCTCTTTTTCTAACAACTTCGTCCTTATTTCTCATTCTGATCTTTGTTCACAAGAAGCATTACAGGATATCAATCATATTTTCTTGCTGTGCTTGAGTGAAGATCATGTTGTTTCATTTCAGGAATGATTTCTTGATGCTGTATTTAAGTAGCACATTTTATGTCAATAGAAAAAGCAGTGTGAAAGAATGGGAAGAGGCCTGATTTAAGAGGAAACAAAAATGATCTGGTTTATGATTTTCAGACATATTATCTTGTGACTGTCCACCTGGAAAAGGTGCATGTGCTTCCTTATGTTTATTTTGTTCACAGCATTTATGTTTATTTTGAATATTTTTTTCATGATGATATCTAAAAATATTAATGATATTAAGTCATTTAAAGACCTCTACTTATACATATTATTGATATGATAGACAAGGTTACTTATATCTTCGCCACAAAGACTACATCACAAGTGAACTGTTGACTTGAGAAATGACAGAAGCACTGAATATATTAGAAGTAGAAAACCGACCTTGGTAGTTTGTATCAACAATATTTACTGCACAAATTTGCAACTGAGACTTTTCTTGCTCTCTGTGCTTTACTTCTATTAATAGAAAAACAACTATGGCAGTTAAGATCCATTTACTAGTTCATATTATTTTATGTCAGAAAATGCAACTATTATTTTTATTTATAATGTGTACTAATTTTGGGGGGAAAAGGGAAACAGAAGGGGAAAAAACCGTCTCTAGCAGAGTATTCATACATTTTCTGGTTAATTTTGGCCAAATTATTCATTTTGAAATGGCAATTTATTAGGCTAATGACTTTCATTTCCAAAAAATGATACGTATGTGATTGTCAAAAATTTAGAGTTTATGTTTAAAGCCTATAAATTAGCTGGAAGACTACTGATTCACACTCAGATAAGAAATTTACTGTCTGCTCTTGATAGAAACAACACATTATTTAAGTTACAGAAAGTTACGAATATTCAGAGTTGATGAACGCAGACAATGTTCTCTAGCTTGACTACTCTTTAGACTAATGTTCTCTAGCTGACTCTACATCCCTAACCTCCCTTTTCTTAGATTATTTACTTTAGAATACTTGAGATTAAAAATTATTTCTCTGCTCCTTTGAGAGGTAAATCCTCTCCAGCCTCTTGCCAATTTTACAACCTAGAAATGTCCTTCTCAAAGACCTGGGCACCAGGAAAGATGAGGTCCCTACCTCTCCCCTCCCCAAAGTCTTCCCATACTTTTCCACAAGTTCACTTCAGCTCTTAAAACTCTCTCATCTTTTGTTTCAAGGGGGATGAGTTCAATCTCTCTCCCCTACTTCAATAGTCTTGAATGAAGTCTTCCTTACTTTTATTACTCAATTTAAGCATTTTTTCTTTGACAGAGTCAATGTGTCTCTCTGCTAGTTTCACAGGGCATGTGCATTAGTTCTGTTTTATTATGGCTAAATAATCTTTATTAATTTTTTTAATTATAAATTTTTAAAGGACTTTACCCACATTACATAGAAGTTGTGTGGCCCTGAGGACTGACTGAAAGTACAGATAAGTAAAATGTAAATGAAAGAATGGGCTTTTTGATTAAGCAAACATAGATACTAATTTAAATGACTAAAATGAACAAATACAAGTTTGCATTTATAAATTTAAAATGAAATTTAGAATTTACATCAATGTGTATCTATATTGAAAAGCGTTCTAAATATCTGAATATTTCAGAGAAAGTTTCATAACAGGGGCCCTAAATTATTCAGATACTTGCTTCATTTCTCCATTCTACTTTTCATTAGATACAACCATAGTACCTTTCCAAGATGATTTTTACTCCTTTTAGACTGGTAATGGAAAGTATAGTGCACTAATTTATGTAAAATGCTCTAATTGCTGAGATAACTGACTCCTTTTAACATTTTGTCATTAATTATAATAGATTTTTAATTACCATTGGAGGGTTTTGTAATTAGTAACATCTAGCTATATAATCAGTGACCCTAAGCTTTCTAATTGCCATAACACCTAAAAATTACTCAAAGCATGCTGTAATGTTGCTTCATGTCAAGAAATTAAATCTGAATTACACTTGTTTTGGAGAAGATGGACTTGTGAAATCCATCAAGGATGTGCTGTGGCTCAGTGCTTTCTGGCACACCTGCAATTGTCCTTTAAGAGGCTAGAAAAGGGAATTCACAAAGAAGAGTTTGGAGAAAATAGATTTATGCATCCTATGGACCCATTATTAGCTAGGATGGACCAAAAATTTTTGTTTATCAAGCTGTCTTCACACAGCATTTTAAGCCATCAAATTATAACAGTATGCTTTTCAATGGTACAAATAGTAAACTTGAAGGAAGACTGATTTCAATGATTTAAATTTTAAGGGCAATTTGTTAGCAAGATTGACTTTTTTTTCCCATTCCTTACAGACTTCAAAACAATTAATGACAAATCATATTCTAAGAAACAGCAATTAGTGAAAATCTAGAAAAATGTTGATGAACAGTTGCCATATGCAATGATGATTTATATCCCATCTACTTTTAAACTTTAGTACAGTTAGAGTTATGTCTGAACTCAAAGATAATGTATTTTAAGTATATCAAAGAAAGGAGCTACTTTAATATACTCAATCTTCAGGTGATTATTTCTCACAATACGTCACATTGAATTCATTTAATGATTTTATACATTAGGCAGCACATAGTTTTACATTTTACAAGGCGATTTCTAGGATAATGTTTAAATATCACTAATGGGTGGTTTTAACAAAACGTAATTTTCTCCGAAACAGAAGGTTTTTACAAGTATCTTTTACCAAAGGTGTAGCAATATACTCAGAATATGTTCCTAACTGTATACCACTGATTTGGTATTTAAAACATTGCCTTTTTCAAAGTATATAAAATTCAACTGAGTAAATTTTGCCTTTGAAGGGAAAGATAAATGACATTGTTCCAAAATTTTCTCATCATCAAGATAACTTTTTAGAAGAACATTGTTAAATATTTTGCAAAAATTATTTATATGTTGACTTTTGTGTATAGTTTCATAAATGATAAACTGCAAATTTCTAGTCCTGGCAAGTAAAATTTGTGAAAATAATTTCTTTAATTAGTATTCTATTTTTAAAATATGCTTTTATAATTTTTGTATCACTTTATTAACACTCTTCCTGCTCCTGCTTTGGGTTGCTTAATAAGAGCATGGCTTTTAAATATTGAAAATTGAAAATCTCATTCTATGAAAATTTCAGTGCAGTACAAGCATTGCTGAACAAAATCTAAACATAATCATGAACAAATTCTCACATGAAGTGTGCTATGTGCTCTTTCTACAGTAATATCAAAAAAGTACACAGATGCTTTTGAAAATCAGTATATTTTATGTTCTGTGTAAAAACAGTGATTATTCAGTAACATTGTTATATGATCATTTCATTGAGACAGGGAAGATCACTGAATGTTTCTCTCATAGAACTGAATTATTCTTAAAGTTAAAATACTTCTAACTATTAATTCTCCTCTTCCCACTACACTGTAGTATAATTAAAAGTATTTAATTTTTTGGATATGAACAGAGACAATGCACAAATATTTTCCTTAAAGTTTATTTTATAAGTGGTTTACTGGCTGACAGTCTGTTTGAACTCTGTCCATTGGGATTCCTCCCCACTGAAATTTTAATGATCAGAGTTCATAAAACCTAAATGTGTTTCAGATATTAAAGAAATAGCTAATGAGTCAATATTTTTTTAGTTCAAAACATATTGAATTGCAATTACTTAAAAATTAATTTGTTCTATCTAATATTTGATACCAGTATTAAAATTATTTTTAAAACTTCTTCCTAAGATCATACAAAAAGTGGTTTTTATATTAGTAAGACAGCTTAAAAATATCTGATGCTGGTGACCATATAGATGTCATTTATGTAGGAATATATTAGCTCCATAATGGATTACTTACTTATGTATTTATTTATCTCTATAGACATAGGTTAATGTAGACCTATGAAAAAACTAAATTCATTGCACAAATTAGTAAATATGCTCTTATTAATATAGATAATTTTTTAAAGTCATGCAAGTACATAGCACTAAACATTTCAATCCCATTTAAACCCAAACTATTAAATTGAGACATTTCTACAAAAGAATATCTATCTTTTGTACCCCAACTCCTTAATCTATCTTCACTTATCTCCCTGGGGGAAATTTCAAATAAAATAAAGCTTAATGCACATGCCCCAAACCAATGTGTTTAAGGTACCAGACTCATGGTAATTTCTACCCTTAGCTTTAGTTCGCTTTAGTTAAACAATTAATTTTGAGTGTCCCAGTGTATATCAAACAGTGTCAAACAATTCAATGTCCAAAGATTATTTCTCTATCTGGGTCCATTTAGGTCCCATTTGTTTGACTTGCTCTTTTCAATTTTGTGTAGCCAAATTTTACAAATACTTTCCAGCACTAATTTCTTGGCTAAACTTTTTTAACCTAGTTAGGTGCAGAAGAGACTATCTTCCATATACCAAATATATATTTTCATAGCAACTATTACAAGATCAGACTAAAAGCAAGTGATGATAAGAGTACCTTTCAATAATATATCCATATCTGAAACATATAATAGATCACTTGTAAATCTGACAAAATGTCAGGACATAGATATTTGCTAATTAGCTAGTATAGTCAAACATGTAGGATTACTACTACTTAACATGACTTTTCATTGTACAATATTGGAAGGAAAGGGATAATCACTTCATTCTGTAATGACAGTTCTTGTTTTGGAGTTATCTGTTTAGGGAGTTTCAAAATGACATTCAATGCTAAAATACTTTATATTTAGTGTCATCTTTTATTTCATTTTGAAAACTCCTCAGGGTATGAAATAAAAAATGACAGTGATGCTAAATTGGTTAATAATGGGCATCTGTAGGCTGAGTGCTTTTGTGCTGCTAGGTGGAGGTTCTTAAAATAAATATTTATCATAAATTACACTAATTTATCATTATTATAAAGAGTTTTTTATTTTTGATATTTTTATTCCAGACCCTTTGTTAATGAATCACTTAATCATTAACTATCAGTATCACATTTGCAACACTGTAATAAAATTAAGCCTTAGGATATTTTAAATGTTTAAAACGTATTCAAAGTTAGAAAGATAATTACTTATCTCTCTCTTTTTAATGGAAGAAGATGTCTTTCAGAGGCAAAACTGAAGATAAACTCCTTTTTTTTTTCTAAGACATCTTCTAGAATTTAGAGTTGACTCATCTGTGATCATGTTCTTGAATTAACAATTGATGCTATGGCTGTTTCTCAAGAGGCCTGAGCCAAATAGGCACCAAGCCACCCTTTTCTGCCCCATTTTGTGTAGAAGGATTGAGGATTCTTAGTGAGTTGATTATATAATTAAGAAAATAATTAAATAGAGAAAAAAGTAGAGTTGTAAGAAAAGGTGATGGATTTTCATAGGACCATTCTAAGTTAGTCTTATGTGGTTTCGTCTACAGAGAAATAAATGTAAAGAGTGTTGCTACTAAAAGTACAAAGCACTAAGATATTTCAGAACAGTTAAATGTTACTGATTTCTCTTGGCTAATTTCCTAAACCTCTCGTGAAATGGAAACAGTAGTAGTTTCCTCTTGTATACAAAAATAGTACTTTTGAAAATTAACACCATGTTTTGGTGTTATCCAAATATGTGGAGGTAGCATTGGGGAAAGAAGAAGAAAAAAATCACATAATTGCATCAGGACCATTAGCAAGACAAGCATAAAAATGAATCTGACTTCCTCACTTTAAAATTGTGGTGTTAGACTCAGGTGGTAAAAGTTGTGAAGAATAATTATAACACATTTTAATGCTCATCTAGGGAATGTTTACCACTTACCAGGTTCTAGGCTATGTTTTCAAAAGCACTTTTTCTATTTTTTTCCTACCATTTCTATGATATAGATTATAAAATAACTAGAGAAGTCTGAATCCAGGTCACACAGCAGACAGCGGCAGAGTCCAAATTCAAACCCCTGCTGAGTTCCTACTCTCAGTTTTGCTGGCCCCATTAGTGTTAGCACTTTAAAAGGAATAAGTGGACTGGCCCAGCAATACATGCTAGACAACAATTTTTAAAGGATTCAGAAGTGAAAGTACCCATTTCTTAAAGGTCCTATCTGCCTAAGTATAGGTTTCTGGCAGGGAACCAATCTTGTCTCCCAATTCCATCCCTCCCGGACTTCTCTTTTGGAGTAAAGGCTAGAATTTCTGCTCTTTCTTTTCAATTTTTATTTTCATTTTGAGAAATTTTATTTTAAAATCCTAAAAGTTCAAAAACGAATAAAATAATCACTACTGTAGCCACCTCAGAAATAAAAACTGTTAACATTGTTACATTTCCTTCATGTTATATTATAAAAGCAAAGAATTACCACACACACACACACACAAAAATTGAAGTACCCTTGTACCTGAATTCAAGCTTTATAATTTATCACCAGCCACATACAGGGGCAGCTACTACGAGGAATATAGTTCTCCCACCTTGGTTACCCTTATTTCAATAAACTTCCTTCTCCTTTTTCCTTTCTTTTACATGCCCAGGGACTCAAGCATATGTTTAAATTATGGAGGGGGGGGCACCTTTGGCATAAACTTACTTTGATAGGGTTTGGCAATTTTGGATAGGATAAAGGCAACATCTCACATCAATGGAGTAAAGGTGGGCTTTTGAATAAATGAGAATAGAACAATGGGTGGAAATATGGAAAAAGAAAAATTGGATTCATTTGGTATTTTTCTGAATTTACTGTTTTCCTTGCCATTGTAATGACTAATATAAGAGACAATATGGTACTAAAATATGGCAGTTTAGAAGAGTGTGTGACTTATGTTAACCCCATACAGAAATGAAATATGTATTTAATAAGACTTTCATCAAGCAAATAGGAACATTTAAGTTAGTCATGTTTCCAACAGACTTACAGATAACATAGTGGATACCGTGTTAATATTTGGCTAAATTTATATGAAAACTTTATTAGTATAACTAACATCTTTTCATTAGCTTGTGACTTTCTATTTACAAACAATCTTCTTTAAATGATTAACACATTTTGCTTTGAGAGAAAACACACTAAATATGCATGTGCATACCTGAAAAGCCTTATGATTGTTAAAATTAATGTATGTATAAGAATTGCTTAACCAGTGGTTTTAATGTAAAAGGTGAAGGGTGATCTAGGTTTGAAAATTCTATTTTTAAGGCACATGAGGAGAACTGTAAAAAATTGGCTTCCAGGTGGGAGAACTGCAATTTAAATGTTTACCAACCTCAGCTTTCTAGCCTCTGAAATTTAAAGGACAGTTGTGTTATTTAATGCATTTTTATTTTCCTCAGTGGGAAAGTGCATTTTCCTATGACCAAGCCCAAGATTTCCTGCAAAATTCCTCTTTTTGCCTACCACAAACCTGATATGCGTACACATTTCATAAAAGAATATGTGAAGCAACAGACCAACCTTTGTATATAAAGAATTGCATCTTGTCCAGAAAAAAGTTGTTTGAAAAATGTACCCACAGTGCTATGCTGAATTCTTTCCATATCATAGAAGTTTGCCCTTTCGTTCCTTAATACGGAAGACAGGCATTGATAACCATCGAGCACCAATGATACATCAGGAACTGTCCCAGGAATTTTATACATGTTGTTTCATTTAATCTTCAGAAGAGCACTCAAGTATTTGTTGCTATCTTCATATTTAGATGAAGAGAGGGAGGCATAGTCAAACTTCCATCTGAATCTCTTTGGCTCTAAAATGACCTTTCTACCATAGCAATGTTTATGTGCATATGGGTATTGACACGGATACTAGGTTAGCCAACTTTGTATCAGAATCCATTTCTCATATTTAATAACGAAGAGGACAAAATTGGTTACTATTTGCTTATAAAGAAATATTAAATCAAAAATTGCAGTTAGGTTTAGAATGAGGGTTCCCACAAGAAAAGCCAGAGTCAATGAACAAAAAGAGAGAGGTTGGACCACTTCATTAGTACAAAAACATTTACATTCTGACACAAAATCATTCAGCCCCAGAAGAAGGAAGATAATACGAAAGACACTGCACGAAGTGTAACAAACACCAGAAAAGAATAAAGCTGTAAGAGAAAGTGGTGCTGCTGCAAGATTTTTCTGGGAGGATTTGATGGAAATGCATCCATCAGAATTTGAATTTGCTGTATTGACTGGCTAGAAGGGTAGGTTCTTTACTGATGAGCACAACTTTAGTTGCTCAACTTGTTCAAGGTCACATCATTAGTAAGTGCTGGGGGATCAGAGGCTAAAATCTTGTTTCCTGCTTTCCTCTCCTCTGTCCTCTTGCCTACTTCTTCTCTTTTTAGCCCTTCCTTCAGCTTTTTCTCCCCCATATTCTCCCCTCTATCAACTTTCTATTTTTGAATATTTTTGAGGGTAAGGAGACTAACAGACTTTTTGGAGGTCTTGTTATTTTTCCAAAATATTCTGACTCCTCAGACAATTTCTCCCACAAATACATTTTCTCCCTTTGAAAGTTCTCTTTAATGAATTGGCATCAACACCATTTCTCTAGTTTGCTCAATGTCCTACTTTTTAAATGTTTTACCAAATAGAAGGACTGAAGATGATTATCAAACTAATAAAGAGGGAGGACGTTTTTAAAAATAAATCGAGCAGTTTAACTGCACATAGTATCATAAACCTTAGGACTAAAAGAAATTGTCTGCAACTATTAATTTAGAAGAATAAAAAAGCAGAAGATAGAGTGATATAGATAAAATTAAAATGTACTAATGTTAGCAAAATTTCTTTGGTCAGAAGTGAAAATAAATTTTATTAAGAAATTTATCAAATTTTATTAAACAAAACTATAGTCTAATGAAGGTAGGGTAATTTATACTGATATTTTCATATTTTTGGTGAATTTAAAATCTAACTGACTGGAATAACCATACTCTTGATTAAGACATCAAAAATTACTTTGATGAAACAAGTTAAATTGTTTTCTTGGTATTATGAGTTGATTTTTCGTATTGATTTAGCCATAAATCAAGTAGTACATTTATGTGTAGGAAAGAAGCAAATATGCTAAGCATTTATCTTCCTTTTTTCAGTTTCTTTTGTCCAAGAAGGGACATAATAAAGAGGATACAGTTTAATAAATTATAAATTCTATATGAAAAACGTAACAGCCGAGCACATGAGAGTGTCTGAAAATAAACAAAGGTCACTAGAGATCAGACAGAGTACAATATGTTATGTTGGAACTACTAAATGAAAAGGAAGCCATTATTTTCTTTCTTATATGAGATAGTTCATAAAATAATGCAAAGACAGAAATATTATATGCTAATAATGATATATATTTTAATTAAAATATTCTCTTGATAATTTATTAATACAGACAGTTCTAGAAGGCAATTGGTTATGAATTTGTTTTCTTTAAACCAGCTCTCTATTCCACAAAACATATGAAGTTCATTTTTGGCAAAATATGAAGAGAATATACTTCATATCCTTATCTGTGAGCCACTCCTGTTTCTATCTATTTGCTACCACTATTTCCAGAATTTATAGTTTCACATTTATCACCACCTGCACAATGTAACTGCTGCTTTTGTAAAGACCTATATATTGCCATAGCTATAACTGAACAAGTTTCCATTGTTGCTTCTAGTTGTTGTCTCCCTTGCCTAAAGACTCTGGCTATTTATCTCAGTGTTCACACACAGAAACTGAAATGTATTAAAGTGGAAGTTATTAGAGACCACACAGGATACCTGCTCTACTTAAATGAAGACCTTTCCAGGACCCCAGTCCAGCTGCAATAATGCCGAATTCATACAGTGGTGAAGCCAGGATTACTATATAAGAGAAGAAGGGCTTAGGAGCTGTGTTCTGGTGGGGTGGGAAATGGTGAGTCTCATCCCCAGAGATCTGGTTAGATAACAAATTCTTATTTGCATGTCGGGAGTGGGACCTGAGATTCTGCATTTCTAAAAAGCTACAAAGAGCTAAAAATGCTCAAGGAACAAATGTGGAGGGGTGTGGGTCTAGTAAAATGGTATTTTCTTAGTTCTTGGTTTATTTGGAGTGGCTGTGAGAGTCAGTGAAGAATATGAGGCTAAATTACATTATCCTGAACCCCCTGCCTTTCCAGCTCTCTCTTATTCTTGCAACTGAATTCATAAACTCAGAAATTAAGCTCAGCTTTGACTCAATCAGAAGCTATTTAGACTAAATTATCACAGTGCTCTAAGGATGAAAAGGCTCCTTTTTGACACACACCAGAAAAGGTAATAGGAATCACAAATAATAGGTAATTCAAGAAGCAACTACAGATACAAAACAAAGTACAGCTTTACATAACAGTTTGTTGAAAAGATTTGGAGCCATAAATTATTTTATATTTCTATTACTCTACAGTAAATCTTTTCAAAGTTTAAACATATGGTCACTGGTAATGAATTTCAACTTTTTTATTGTTGTTGTTAAAGCAAGACTTTGGACAAACACAGGAATGGGCAGGAGAAAGAGCACAGGTATAATAGCACGGTTAATCAAGGAAGGCACTTTTTTTGAGCTTGGAAAGAATTACTTTTTTTCTCTGGGCTTGGAGGATGTGCAGAAGTTCATAACCTTTCAAATAAAATAAGGAAGCTGTGCTATGAATTTGCACAATTTGATTCTGTTTCATATCCTGCCACTTTCTTCATCCATGCAATAGACGTCAATACTCACTGAAACATTACAAAGTACCTGCATAATCAAAATTGACTAAACTTTCTGCTGAACTATTGTCTTTCTTAAATTCATGTAGAAACATAAGTGGCAATTCATGCTTTTAAAATAAATAAATTTAACCTTTGTCACCTCTAAGGCTTTCTGGTCTATAGACTGCAACTTAAAAACAATAGAAAAGTTAGTGATATCTATGAAGAATTTAAGGAATCAGAGGAATGTTAGTGCCAGGAAAAAAAAAAAAAAGTCCAAGGAAGTCTTTGCATCATAGAAAATCAGGAAATATCTCTAAAGAAAAAATGGTTAAGACCATAAGGACTGGTATCAAAATGCGTTGTTTGAAGCTCCTACCCATCAGTCCCTCTTTTGCTACATATGCCACCTTGGACAAGCAACTTAACCACTCCAAGCCTCAGTCTCCTTACCAATAAAGGTGATAATAATACCAATCTCATGGAATTGGTCTTGGAGTTAAAGGAAAGAATCCATGTGAAAATGTTAGTAAAACGCCTCCTCTATAGAAATGACTCAATGTGTTTTGGGAGAAGTCTCTCTGCTATGACACTTCAGTTTGTTAAAAAATCAAGAGTAGGTAAAAGTCAGGGATGCTGCTTAACATCCTACAATGTACAGAACAACCCTCACCCACCCAAGCCACAACAAAAAATTTTCTGGTCTAAAATGTCAGTAGTGCCATTTCGAGAAATTCTGGTTTAATCTCAGGTTGTTATTCTATACATTTTAGCAAAATATAATTTTGTTTGTTTGGGAAAATGTTTATAATTTCATTATTCAATTTGGAAACTACCAATAGGAATACATTCTTCTTTGACTATTTTTGTTGAGAACATTTTGAAAAATTCATTAATAACTGCTGTAGATTGAATGTTTATGTTCCTCCAAAATTCATGTGTTGAAACCTAATCCCCAATGTGATGGTTTTTGGGCATGGGGACTTTAGGAAATGATAGTATTGTGAGGGTAGTGCTCTCATGAGTGACATTAGTGCCCTTATAAGAGAGACTCCAGAGAGCTCCCTCACCCCTTCTGTCATGTGAGGACACAGCAAGAAGACAGTCATCTATGAACCAGGAACAGGCTCTCAACAGATAGTGAATCTTCTGGCACCTTGATCTTGGGCTTTCCAGTCTCCATAACTGTGAGAAACAAATTCTTGTTGTTTATAAGCCACCCAGTCTATGGTATTCTGTTAAAGCAGCCCAAACAGACTAAGACAATAATATCTAAAGGAATAAAAGGCAATGAAGTTTGCATCTGTGCTCAATTCTTGAGTGACCAACAAACCCCTCGAAAGTAAACAAAACTGTTTATTAGTCTCTTAAATAAACCATAAGGCTCCAATGTAATAGATGTATAAATGGCACATTTCTTACCTTATTTCTTAATTGCTTAGATTGTTATTAACATCAAAAGAAACTCTGATTTTGCTACAATGGTACTTATATCAGCAGGTAAAACATATCACACAATCATAAAACTAATTCATGGAAACAAACACAATCCCAGCAGTAACAGAACTACCCAAAAGAATGGTCAACAGATTTCCAGGTCCGCATATCAAAATGTTTGACCTCTTTTGTTCTTCCTTTCCTGTGATAGTCTTACTAATAAACATTGTACAAAACATAGTAATTATTTAGCTAAGTGTTTCTCAATCCAAAGTGCACACTGAGATCATTTGGGGAGATATTAAAAAAATATATCATCAGATCCCATCCATTGACAAGTGAAATCTGAATTTATTTGGACAAGGTCCAATCATCAGAATTGTTTCAAGTGTCCCAGATGATTCTCACATGCACTATGGTTGAAAACCTATGGTACAAGTAGCTCCTGCTATCTACTTTATACAAAGGATAAATTAATGGGTAAGGAAACAATAGTTCTGTTGGTAAACATCTATTTTTACTGTTATCTAAGCAAAAATTGCACCTGACACAGTTAAGCAGGTCAAGAAAACTTCATTCAAAGCTGTTGCAATAGAAAAGAAAGACAAGAAGGCAGTCTAAACTCATCCCCACTGAAACAAAGGGCAGGACAGTTATTAAGATCTGGGGGTGTTACTAATTGACCTTAACTAAAAGTACACTTTCTCTTATCTTTAAAGACAGGAGATAGTTTTACAACTTGAAGCAAGGCATGCACCAAAGTTAGAGTCCTACCCTCCCACAGAGACTGGGATAAAGGGGTGCTATACCTTATGTTTACATTTCAAGGATTCAAAGGGAAGGTTCCCAGGTCCTTAAGAAAGACACCCCTGGGCTGTGAAACTGCCAACACTCAAGGGGCAGAGAAAGAATCTATACATTTTTTAAAGCAAATGCTTTAAGGAAAGAGAGGTCAGAGCCTATAGTCAGGAAGATGTCTAAAGCTTAATCAAGCCTAAGGGAACATTATGATCATCTTGGACACAGGCAATGAGATTTTTTCCCCCTAGAACCATGTTTCTCAAACTAGACTGTGCACTGTATTCTCCTGAGAGTTTTATAAAAATCCTGATGCCTGGGTCAACCCCCAAAGATAACTGATTTAAATATTGACTTATGCATTCCGATTACAATACATTTTTAATGATTACAATGTATACCTAAAATTGAAAACTGCTATCCCACAGAAACTGAATTTCTCTGAGAGGTTATAAGGTATGAAATAAATTCATCTCAGAAATTCATCTCTAGAAGAGCACTGCTTATTTATATACCAAATATCAAACATAAAAATAGTAAATAAAAGAAAGAAAGAGAGAGGGAGAAAGAAAGGAGGAAGGAAGGAAGGAAGGAAGGAAGGAAAGAAGGAAGGGAAGAAAGAAAGGAAGGAAGAAAGAGAGAAGGAGGGAGGGAGGAAAAAAGAGGGAGTGAAGGGAAGGAGGGAGGAAGGAAGCAAGCGAAGAAGGAAGGAAGGAAAAGTATTTTTACTTTATCTCAAATGAAAAGAAAGGAAAGAAAAAAAAGATTGATTTTGCCATGTCAAGGACTGAAAGTTAGAACATCAGTATTAATGAGTCATCAATACAAATTTTAAATGATTTTTTTTTGATAAGCCAACTGTGGCAAATTTTTTAAATAAATTTAATTTTTCTATGAACTATTTTCTTCTAATTTGTACCTGGTCCATGCTTGGGTGTTTTTGCCTTATTCCTGATCTCATAGACTTTTACTTCTTAACCCTCTTTTTATCATTCAGACTATAGTTGTCCTCTGTTTGCCACATATTTTCTTAGTTTGGGGTCAGAAATGTTAATTATCTCAGCTGGGAACCTCTTCTATGATACTGTGTTAATGGAATCAGTATAGAGCTTTTTCTGTAGGTAATGTTCATGTAACTTTACTTTGGTTTTCCTAAAAGCAGCCCCCCAGTCTTTTTGTCCAAATCAGTGGGTAAGTCTACTGGTTGTACTGTCAGCCCAGGGAAAAAGGAAAACAGTATCACGTCAGGTTGATGGGTAACATTTAATTTAGTACACGTGTGTGTGTGTGTGTGTGTGTGTGGCCATTTATTCTATTAATTCCATTACTGCACTATACAAACTCCTGTATTGGTCCCTAACTTCTGAAGGTCACAGTCTCCTAAGAAATGGGAGGATATCTCAGATAAGTGCAAAAATACCCATATCTACAAAACTTTGCACATAATTTAACAATATTCACACATTCATTGAAATCCATTCACATACTCTAGGGCTATAGTACCTCATTAATTATCTTTTATAAAATGAAAGGGAAATCTATATCAAGATCACTTAATGACATCAATTTTAAACAAAGAAGATTCTCTGAAGTGAATGATCCAAATAGTAACTTTAAAATAAATAATTATCCAAATGACTATTTTATTTTTACTTATCTCACATAGGAACAGATTAAATTCTTGCTGTACCAATGTATTTTTTTAAGTTGTGAAATATAAGAAATAAAATAACCTCAAAACTCTTTATCATTTTCAATCACTGATGAAGCTTAGAAGTAACTGTAAATAAAATGAAGAAAAAAAGAACATCTTTACTGATATTTATGCATTTGTTTTTGCAACCCTCAATTCATATTGGTATTTCCATTCCCATAAGGGGATATTACATTTTTTTGCTTGTTTTTTTTGGGGTTTTTTTCAGTTTTTCTCTTCCTTTTGATATTTAGCTTTAGCAACTGTGTTTGAGAGGTTAGAAGTCTCAGCGACCACATTGTCTGACACTCTGGCTCACGAGAAAGCAGGCGCAGTGTAGTGTATCATGACAGACTGAAATGAAATTCCAGCCATGTGAAGGTAAATTTTCCAGCAGCACCAGCACAGATTGAAATAACTCACTCTTGACTGCTGCCGCAGAAAGTGTCAGTCTATATCTCAGACTGTAGCTATCAACCACTTTGTACTGCTGTCTGCAGCAGACACACAGATTCCAAAGTAACAAGGGGAAGCTAATGCATTTCCCTAAAGTAACTTAGAGTACTTAAATAGTTTCTGAGTCTCCACTTTTTCTGCTAAAAGTTCTTGCCTCAAGGCCAGGGATATTTCTATTTGTTAGATTGGGTAGCATATGCCTATTGGGATGTACTAGCTTATTATTTTTTCTTATTATTAAAATTAGATATGTATTTATGAATTTATTTTAATATGGAAATAGGGAAACAACATGGACAAAATAGGAATGCTTGTCAAATTCAGGATGCAAATTTAAACAGTTAAAATTTTGTATGTGTGGTTTCATTTGTTTCAAAGAAACTGCAGTGTAACTTTCACTGATTACTTTCAAATAAGCAAAAATTAGTCTTCTCTAAAAATGAAAATTTCTATTCTTTATAATTGGCTTCTAAGAAAAATTAAAGCATTAAACAGTGGTGTGTTGGAGCCGGCTCTTACTGAAGCCAGCTCTTACTGGCCCTTGAGTGCCAACTATACACATAACCTCCTAACTCTCTGATCAGTGGTGTCACTTTAGCAGCTTGAAATGGGCCCTGATAGGAGTACTTAAGGCATAGACATTGTCAAGACTCCTAATTCCTTTCCCCCTCCCAAGTCAGGAATTAATCATTTACCAGCATACTATAGGCTATCATACTATACCCTTCTACAACATTGCAGTCAGATGATATGTTACAATGAAAGCAAGTGTTAGACCATACTCAGGCAATTGCTTATGCGATAATAAGGAAAATACAGTGATACGACCAGTTCTTCGGCTCAGTAAAGACCTCACCCGTATCTACAGACACTCTGGCAAGAACCGTCTATGAAAGACTTGCTCCTAGGGGAGCACATCAAGATAGCAGACGTCTTCAAACTTCTAATAAGTCAGGTGAGTTTACAAAGTCCTCCTCAATAAAGTGGTGAAAACACATAATAAAACATTATTCACTTAAGAGTCCTGCTCTGAAAAATGTTAATTTCTTTTGAGCCAATCGTAATTTAAACATTATTCATTTCACCAAAGAAAAATTATTCTAAGACCTCTTATGCTCATTAACAATTCCATAATTTAGATTTTAATAATGATTTTTGAAATACTTATGTAGCTTCCTCTGGAACATGGATTCCTGATTAGGGTGGTATACACATATATCAATTTTTTCACAATAAAATGGTATTAATTACTAGGTGGACAACATGGTATGATGCAAAAAATCTAGATTAAAAAAACAAATACCGGGACTTCCCTGGTGGTGCAGTGGGTAAGGCTCCGCGCTCCCAATGCAGGGGGCCAGGGTTCGATCCCTGGCCAGAGAACTAAATCCCACATACATGCCGCAACTAAGAGGTTGCATGCCACAACTAAGGAGCCCAGGACCTGCAACTAAGGAGCCCACGAGCCACAACTAAGGAATCCTCCTGCCACAACTAAGGAGCCCACCTGCCGCAACTAGGACCCGGCGCGACCAAATAAATAAATAAATAAATAAATATTTTTAAAAAATACCAATTCTGCAAGTTAGGGGATTATTCTCCATGGTGTTCATTCATGCCATATCAGCTTTTGCTCTAGAATATCTTTTCAAAGATGTTTGTACCATAAATAGCCTTGGATGACAAAAATAGTATCACCCTCCAGGGCAGAGGGCAGATTTGTTTCCTGACTAGTGAAGATAATGTTTCCTTTAGGGGCAAAGGTTGGACAGGTTTTTCAGGAGTCTCCTTAAAAAACTGGTGATTTCCTAAACTCAAAGTTCTTCAGCCATAATACAAACCCACTTTATGTGAAATACCTGACAACCTGATTCCACATCATTCCTCATGGGACTTGAACAGCAAGAAAACTGATGAGAACATGAAGCTCATGCTTGCTATACTAAGAGTGATAAATTCTTTTTTTTTTCTGGCTCTACAGGCTTGTGTCTTCTGCTACCACCAATAAATCGGTATTAAGCAAACTTAACTTGCACGGAGTAGGAAATCTCAGATCTTTCACAGGTTTTGACATTGTAGACAGATAAGTACAGACCTATGATTTTATCAGAAGCCATGAAAACCAATCCAAGGTTGAAAACATCACATTTATAAACTAGTTATAAATTATTCACTATATTTGTCTTGTGATATTAATATTATAAGAACTATATAGTACAGTATAACTATAATACTAGTTACACATTAACTCATTATATTTGTCTATAATCTTAAAGAGCTTATATAATAATGTTAATTAATCATTTCTCTCTGTTTTAAACATTGGAATATAAGGAAATTTTAGAAAAATGTACTTACATATAATACTTATACTTTATTATTAAATTTTGCATTGGCAAGCTTAAAATCATTATAAAAATGCAACCACATGCTTTGTTTGACACTGAAATATAAATTTGAAAATATTCAGATATTTAAGGTAATATTTGCCTTATTGGATATGTTTAATAATTTTTTCATTAATAATTGTTAGAACTGGGACTTTCCTGGAGGACCAGTGGTTGGAACACCACGTTTCCACTGCAGGGGGCATGGGTTCAATCCCTGGTCAGGGAACTAGGATCCCGCATGCCACGTGGCACAGCCAAAAAGAAAAAAATAATAATTAGAACTGACCAAGATGGCCTTAACATTCCCCTCAGCTTGACTAAACTTTAAACAGACTTCTTCCTGACTATAAGCCCCTAATCTCCCTTTTCTTAGAGTCTTTTCTTTAGAAAACTTGCAATAGTAAATTATTTCTCCGCCTCTTTTTTGAGATGTGAACCCTTTTCCAGACTCTCTTTAGTTTTATAACCCAGGAATATCTTTTTCGAGAACTTGGGTGCCATCTCTTTGAAATGTAATCATTATGAAAAATAAGACCCTTCCATGAAAAGGTGCTCAACATCACTGATCATCAGGGAAAGGGAAATTCAAAACCTCAATGGGATATCACTTCACACCTGTGATTGGTGCAACCACTATAATAAATAGTATGGAGGTTCCTCAAAAAATTAAAAATAGAACTACCATATGATCCAGCAGTTCCACTTCTGGGTATTTATCTGAAGAAATCGAAAGCACTAACTTGTAAAAAATATATGCACCCCCATGTTCATGGCAGCATTGTTTACAGTAGCCAAGATATGGAAACAACCTAAGCGTTCATCAATGGATGAATGGATTAAAAAAAATGTGATATATCGTATAATATTATTCAGCCATAAAAATAATGAACTCTTGTCATTTGCAACACTATGGATGGACCTTGAGGGAATTATGCTAAATGAAATAATCAGACAGAGAAAGACAAATACCTTATGATGTCACTTATATATGGAATCTAAAAAACAAATAAAACCAAGCTCATAAACACAGAAGATATACTGATGTTTGCCAGAGGCCGGGGATAGGAAGTGAGCAAAATGGCTGAAGGGGGTCAAAGGTACAAACTTCCAATTATTAAATAAATGTCATGGGATGTAATGCATAGCATGGTGACTATAGTTAATAATACTGTATCACATATTTGAAACTTCTGAGAGTAATTCTTAAAAGTTCTCATCAGAAGAAAAAAAAATTAACTATGTACCATGATAGATGTTAACTAGACTTATTGTGGTGATCATTTTGCAACACATGCAAATACGGAATCATTATGTTGTATGCCTGAAATTAATATGTTATATGTCAGTTATACTTTTAAAAAGTTAAATATGGAAAAAAAAGTTAGGGCCCTTATCTCCACTCTCTGTGGGAGGGCAGAAGCCTAACTTCTGTAAGTGCCAATTAGCAAACAAAAATGGCCTAATCACACTGACCAACTTCCCCCACAAAAGTCCTCCAGTACTTTTCCACTAGCTCATTCTAGCACTTAAAGACTCTTGCACCATTCGTTTCAAGAGAGTTGAGTTCAACCTCTCTCCCCCATCGTGGTAGTCTTAAATAAAATCTCCCTTCTCTGTTTAACTTGTCTAGCATAATTCTTCTTTATCAGAACCCAGCAAAACTTAATATAGCTCATAATAAAATCATAAGAAATTATATATGTATAATTATGATAGGTCATCTTATAAAAAGAACATTAAAATATTTTTAAATGACTGAAACGTAATGTTAATAAATAAGTGAAGTTGCAGGCCCATAATCTACTTTAAGTCCCTAAAATTGTAACATTAGTTAGTTTTTTGACAAGATCATCATAAAAAGAACAAACAGCATGAAAGACAGATTACATATAGAGGAAAAACAGGTTTAATTTGTTTAACCTTGCAAAGTTTAATTTTGGTTAATGTTTATGCTGTTCCATTAATAAAACCAAAGAAATCATAGGGAGAAAAGTTAAAGTCTGATTAAAAGATAGGGAACAAAGAAAAAGAATAATTAGGCAATTCTCAAGGCACAAAGAATTTGCCAATGGGGTGCCCCAGTGATCAGCACTACACACTACAATTCAATATATCTCTACAACGTCTGTAACTAGAAGGGAAATTTATGCTTTGGTTAGTTGGGACTTCGTGAGGTCTCTGGAAAGACTTTAAAAACCTAAATAATTGGTTTTGGGGAGGCAAATGAAATTCAACCCAAGAGTAAAATATGTCATATTAAAATGATCAGCTTAAGCTATTTATACTCACCTGTAAGTTCTAAATTAGTTGTAATCTCTCAGAAAATTGACCTGAGTCATCTCAAGAATTCTCAATCAAGACATTTCAAAGTGAAATAGAGCTCATTTATATTAACAGTCCAAGTACAAGAGAGTTCATCTTTCACCGTGACAGCCATGGCCGAACAACGAGGGACAGACTGAGTCTGATAGATTAATCCTAGGGCTGTTGGCAGCTTCTATTCTACAGCTAACCTATGTTCTAAATTTGGGAAGCCACTCTGACACTTTTAAAACTCTGAGAACTAGACCTGACCAACAAAACATTTCCTAATTAGTAAAATAATAATAGAGCTATTGATTGAGAATTACAATCCCCAAGACAATTTTTTAATATTAATTAAAACTGAGTACTTCAGCCTTAACAGACACAAAGCACTCAGCCTCTGATCTTGCCTCCTGTCTTGTCATTTGGTTATGCTGATCAGAACAAATTAATTTGTACTCCAATTCAAATGAAATGATATAAAAGAGATGAAAATATTTAAAATTCCAAGGAGGGAAGAAGGGAAAGATTCTGATAAAAATGAAAAATCACCTTGTTATTTTGGGGTAAGAAAAAGTGCTAGAATGTTGTTTGCACCTATTTGAAAGCAAACTAGAAAGCTTCCATACTCTGGTATTAAATAACTGAACAGAGCAAATGTTACTTTAAATTTGAATTAAAGTTTTCTTATTGGAGAAAGTGGTATGACATAAGTTGTAGGACTTTAATTTTTGGTCAAAAAGGAACAGGTACTTTTGTATGAGAAATGGGATGTTGCCTTTCAAATATCTGACACATACATGAGAAAATTATTTCCATGTTCTTACTACAGAGAGACTTAAGAAAAGGGAATAATTCCAAGCTACGCTAATAGCAAAATAACCCTAGTACTATAGGCTTGGGAGTCCTCCCCTCCCAACCCCAAATGGAATAGTACCTTTGGCAATAGGGCCAGTAAGATCATCAAAAGTAGCCACCTGGGTGGCAAAGGTAGCATCATTTGGTCTAATAATAATAGCTGCTGATCAAGGACACAGTATAGAAGCACAGAATAATAAGCACAATAGCACAGAAAATAATAACAAAAGAAGAAGTGATGTGTGTCATCCAGAGCCTTGCCAGAAAAAGGGAACTGACTTGAAGTTCCAAAGGTAGTGCAGGGTGGGATTTCAAACTAAATACAAAAGGTTCTTTGTGAACTTTGTCCTTAAATTCTAAACAGATGATGGTACTATATAACTGTTTCAGGTTGGAAAAAGATCCGTCACAAATAATTAATTCGTCTCTAAAATATGCTATTCATCACAGAAAAACCTAGTCACTAGGTATGTTTTTGATCAAAATCTTTGTGTTGGATTTTCTACTCTGCATATTAAGTTTTCAATGATTTAAATTCTGGTTGTCTGGTACTCAGTTTATAATAACAGAAACAGAAACAAATGCTTTTTCAAAGAGTTTGATTTGGTGATGACAAGGAGGAAGAAATTTTTCTCTACCGTTCTAGGTTCTTCTGGCTGTACTAAGAATTAAATTGACATGAGACAGATTAATGGGAAAAATCAAATAAAAGTTTTAAAACATGTATGCATGGGAGAGACCCAGGAAAACTGAGTACCTCAGCAAAATGGCCAAAATTCTCACTTCAAATACCATTGTCAGCTAAAGACAAATGAGAATGTTGGGGGTAGTGGTTGGAAATTTCAAAGGGAAGGAAGGCAACTCACATGGATATGGAAAAGCAAACATCTGGTAAATAAAGTTTTGCTGGGCCGGGTAGAGACAATGAGAAACAGAGTAGACTCTGATTTCTAGACCCTGCTGAGTTTCCCCCACCAAACCTAGCCCTTATTCTTTGCAAATATCTCTGGGGATAGTTCTATTCCAGGAACTGGCCCTCTATCTAAATTCTTTTAGGCAGTTAAGAGGAAGGTCAAAGTTTCTTCCTGAGTCTTTTGGGCCTTGATGGTTTTCAATGTGAAATACTCCTCATAACAAAGAGACATTTTGAGGGTGGCAAATTTTGCTCCCTTACAGTGGCCTGATGCTATTATAGTAATTACCCACTCTGTGTCTTCAGACATCCTGATGAGCTAGCAAAAAAAAATTAAGTTCTTATCCTGTTTCTCCCATCCCACATCCATGTTTTCTCTAGCTCCTAAAGAAAAATATCTGGTGCCACCAGAAAACTACTAGAGCTAATCAATGAATTTGGTAAAGGAGCAAGATACAAAATTAATGCACATAAATCTCTTGCATTCCTATACACTAACAATGAAAAATCAGAAAGAGAAATTAAGGAAACACTCCCATTTACCGCTGCAACAAAAAGAATAAAATACCTAGGAATAAACCTACCTAAGGAGGCAAAAGACCTGTATGCAGAAAAGTATAAGACACCGATGAAAGAAATCAAAGATAATACAAACAGATGAAGAGATGGTACCATGTTCTTGGATTGGAAGAATCAACACTGTGAAAATGACTATACTGTCCAAAGCAATATACAGATCCAATGCAATCCCTATCAAATTACCAATGGCATTTTTCACAGAACTAGAACAAAAAATCTCACAATTTGTATGGAAACACAAAAGACTCTGAATAGCCAAAGCAATCTTGAGAAAGAAAAACGGAGCTGGAGGAATCAACCTTCCTGACTTCAGACTATACTACATAGCTACAGTAATCAAGACAGTATGGTACTGGCACAAAAACAGAAATATAGATCAATGGAACAGGATAAAAAACCCAGAGATAAACCCATGCACCTATGGTCACCTAATCTATGACAAAGGAGACAAGGATATACAATGGAGAAAAGACAGCCTCTTCAACAAGTGGTGCTGGGAAAACTGGACAGCTACATGTAAAAGAATGAAATTAGAACACTCCCTAACACCATGCACAAAATTAAACTCAAAATGGATTAAAGACCTAAATGTAAGGTCAGACACTATCAAACTCTTAGAGGAAAACATAGGCAGAACACTCTATGACATCAATCACAGCAAGATCCTTTTTGACCCACCTCCTAGAGTAAGGGAAATAGAAACAAATGGGACCTAATGAAACTTAAAAGTTTTTGCATAGCAAAGGGAACTATAAGCAGGGCAACCCTCAGAATGGGATAAAATATTTGCCATTGAAGCAACTGACAAAAGATTAATCTCCAAAATATACAAGCAGCTCATGCAGGTCAATATCAAAAAAACAAACAATGCAATCCAAAAATGGACAGAAGACCTAAATAGACATTTCTCCAAAGACGTACAGATTGCCAACAAACACATGAAAAGATGCTCAACATCACTAATCATTAGAGAAATACAAATCAAAACCACAATAAGGTATCACCTCACACCAGTCAGAACGGCCATCATCAAAAAATCTAGAAACAATAAATGCTGGAGAGGGTGTGGAGAAAAGGGAACCCTCCTGCACTGTTGGTGGAAATGTAAATTGATACAGCCACTATGGAGAAGAGTATGGAGGATTCTTAAAAAATTAAAAATAGAATGACCATATGATACAGCAATCCCACTGCTGGGCACATACCCTGAGAAAAGCATAATTCAAAAAGATACATGTACCACAGTGTTCACTGCAGCACTATTTGCAGTAGCCAGGACATGGAAGCCCCCTAAATGTCCATCAACAGATGAATGGATAAAGAAAATGTGACACATATATATAATGGAATATTGCTCAGCCATAAAAAGGAACAAAATTGAATTATTTGTAGTGAGGTGGATGGACCTTGAGTCTGTCATACACAGTGAATTAAGTCAGAAAGAGAAAAATAAATACCATATGCTAACGCATATATATGGAATCTAAAAGAATGGTATTGATGAACCTAGTGGTAGGGCACAAATAAAAATGCAGATGTAAAGCACGTACTTGAGGACACAGGGTGGGGGAAGGGTAAGCTGGGATGAAGTGAGCCAGTGGCATTGACATATATACACTACCAAATGTAAAATAGATAGCTAGTGGGAAGCTGCTGCACAGCACAGGGAGATCAGCTCGATGCTCTGTGATGACCTAGAAGGGTGGGATAGGGAGGGTGGGAGGGAGGCTCAAGAGGGAGGGGATATGGAGATATATATATACGTATATAGCTGATTCACTTTGTTATACAGCAGAAACTAACACAACACTGTAAAGCAATTATACTCCAATAAAGATGTAAAAAGTATCTATATATATAGGCTTTAAAAACAATAAAACAGCTAATAAAATTAAAAATATATATATATGGCATTAAATAGAATTTTACACCTGGAAAAACCTGCCACTGAGAAAAATGAGAAGATATAGTATATTTTGCTACTGAAGTGTGAATAAGAAACCACCGTGAACTGATTCATTTTTATTTTCTGTCTATAAAAGGAAAGAGCCAATGCTGGGATAATTAGCCTCATAATTTGGATAAAAAATATTATGTTTCCTAAAATTTTCACAAACTTGAAGTTTATTTTCTTAAAAATGTTGGGCAATTTTGTTTGTACAAAGTATATATTGTATAAATGAAAGTGTCACATCTGAGATAATTAGGCCTTTTTTTTTTTTTTTTAGAAATTTCTATGTTCGATTTCTTTTTTTTTTAAATTAATTAATTAATTTATTTATTTTTGGCTCTGTTGGATCTTCGTTAGTGTGCGAGGGCTTTCTCTAGTTGTGGCAAGCGGGGGCCACTCTTCATCATGGTGCACGGGCCTCTCACTATCGTGGCCTCTCTTGTTGCGGAGCACAGGCTCCAGACGTGCAGGCTCAGTAGTTGTGGCTCACGGGCCTAGTTGCTCTGCGGCATGTGGGATCCTCCCAGACCAGGGCTCGAAGCCGTGTCCCCTGCATTAGCAGGCAGATTCTCAACCACTGCGCCACCAGGGAAGCCCCAATTAGGCCAATCTTAACAAAAATATTTTCTCCTGGAATGGTTACTAAATTGAGGTTTATTTCAATTTGCTTGAAATATTTAGGCAATTTGTTACCTATGCAGTTTACTTTGTTAGTGTAAATTAGACATGGTATAAATGAGAACTACATCAAGCTAATTGATTTCATTGGAACTTAGCTTTCAAAGGTTAAAAAGAAATGAAAAACATCTCTTCTAATGAATTCATCTAACATGTCCTTTGCTCCATACTCCATAACATGGACTTTCGTTGACATTTTCAGAAGAGGGAGTATTTCAAGTATTCCAATTTTAGTTAGCTAAGTTTCTTCTATTCAAATAGCCAAGTATTTTGACAGAAATATGTCTATCACTGCCAACCAGAGCACAGTGAAGAAAGTGGGTTGAGGATAAGCAAAACTGGGACCTGGATGCAAAGAAAGAAGGAAAAAGTGGAATAAAATTGAGAAAGATCCGAGTTCTTGAATTCATGTTGCCCTGCTTTCTTAAGTAATGTGGATTTGATGTAATTTAATCTATGCACAATTACTGAGAGTCAACACTGGAAAACCATAAGAACTGAAATGTAGTGCAGTTATACATCAGAAGTGTTGCAGTTATATAAAATACTAAATAATTCTATACAGTCCTTTTTAATTTTTTTCTTTTTTCAGTTTTGCAGTCTGTTTTTAGGGGTTTCTATCTCCTCCCTCATCAGCAAGTTATCAGGAGTCAGTTCTTTCTGCTCACAACGTCCCTGCCTGCAACATTCCTACAACCTTCTAATGTTCTGTTTCAAATGTACTCTGAGCTCAAACATTAGATAATAAATTTTCATGACATTGGCTTATGTATTTCCTTGTAATATACAAAATTTCATGCATATTCTATATTCTATTATTTTAGTCTGATAGCATTGAGTTAGATTAGTGTCAGCTTGCTGATTATTGAATACACAGAAATCATTAGCACACACTTAAAATCATGTCTAAAATAATATTAAAGTAGAGAATGAAGATGCTCTGAGTTGCCTATATGGATTTTAGGGCATGAGCTTTGTGTCATCTTTTTAGCTAATCTATGGCATTTTTTTTCTGCTAATTATCAAGTTCCCAGCCATATTTGGTAGCTAAGGCTATTTCACTATTTATTAATAGTGCTAAAGGATTTAAAGGATGTACAGAGTAAAAGGACTTGGAAGATTTGAGTTCTATTTAAATAATCATACAAGTTAATAGGTAAATGGGAGAGGATTAAAATCCAGTGAAACTTGTTTTGAAATGTTCTATTTTACGATATCAAAAATTTTGAATTCCCAAAGAACTGCACTGGAAATCGTATTTCTTAGAAGCAAAGGTTTTGGAGGGCAATACGGTTTTCAGTCAGCTAAAAAAGCAAATACATGTCAGAGAGTGGCTTTGGAGAAGACAACGGAGAGCGAATCCTCAGGGGGCAGAGCACCAGGCGGGAAGCACTTACCAAGTGGCTCTTCCCTCACACTATCTCAGGATTTTATTTTCTTGCAATTTTGAAGTAAATGCGCACATTTCCCTGTCTACTTCATCTTTCTGTCATCCTTGTGATGCCTTCAGATACCTAAGTTTGTTAGCTGACACAACTTGGCTCTAATGAAGCCAATGAAAATTAGAGTGACACGTGGTTATCCTACTTTTCTAAAGGATACTTTCTGCAATTTTTTTCTTTTTATTTCTTTTCCCAAACCATATTCTAAAATGAGCTATCAGCCAGCACTCCCACAGTCGGGATTAGATTCCCATTTCAAATTTTCATCTACTTTTCCAGACACAAGGAACTCCATCAGTGGAACATTACTGGGCCTGATTCTCGTGGGCCCAGTACAATACATAAAACTACATATATCATGTAACTACATGAACTACACACATGTAACTTCAATATATTGTAGGGGCAGAACATTTTTTTCCTTCTTCCCTTCCCGGTTCTTTGGCTGAGCTAATAGTTAAATTGACATAAAACATAATAACAGGAGAAAAACAAATTTAATTTTATATATATATGTAATTATTGAATTATATATATGGAATTATATTTATATATATATATATATGGAAGCCCAATAAAAATACAAGACTCAAAGAAGTGACCCAGAACAGGAAGGTTTTATACCTGCTAGACAAACAAACAATAAATATGTGGAGAAATGACAAGGCAGAAGGATTTGGGCTAGGGATAGTAAGCGGTGAAGAATTAACAAGGTTCGTTTATGCAGCTTTCCCAGCCCTAAATTTCCTGTCTCTGGCAGTAGAGATGACTTCTACCCTCCAGGGACAAGGTACCTTTCACATGGGAGAGTTATCTCCTGCGTTCAGGTAGACAAAGGAGAGTCAGTGTCCTTGCACAGGTTCTTTCTTAAGTACCTTTAATTCAAAATAATATGCCAACGTGGCATATTTTGGGGTGACATAGTCTGAGTCTCTACAATATCAAAAAATGAACTTAACATTTTCCAACCAAAAGTGCTGCCTCTCAAATTTCTTTAGAAGAGGGATTTAGGGTTAGAAGCAGCAACATGTTTGAACTGCAGATCTAGGAACTTATCTCGCAAATACGTTTGCCTAACAAGCATGTACTGTTACTGTATACACTTACATATGTGTGTGTGGGGAATGGGAGGTGGGGGGAATGGGGCCTCAAGAAATACTGCAGCCGCGTTTCTATGTTGTGTTAGGAGAGGTGATGGGGATGCAGAATTAAGCTCACTTATTTTAAGCCTGTCCTTGGCCCTTTTTTGACTCTAACTTTGTTGAAATCACAACTCTTTACTCTTGTTAATGGTGCCATTTATTTTACACCTCTAAAGCTAGAAGCAAAACATTTTAAATTCCTTCTTTATTCCCTTTATCTAAACAGCTGCTTTTTCAGTCTTGTTTAATCCTGTCACTTGACCCTGAGATCACAGTAGCCTCTTAGCTGGCTTCGAATGCTCAGTTCTTCAGCTCATATGACCCTCAACCGTCCATTGTGCATCATCTTCAGGAAAGAAAGAGAGAGAGAGAGAGAGAGAGAGAGAGAGAGGGAGGGAGGGAGGGAGGGAGAGGGAGAGAGAGAGACAGGGAAACCAAAACAAGGATTCTTTATTTCCGAATTGATCTTAATTTCTCAAATCTTCTTGTTGGAATGTAAACAATATGAGCTTTGGTATTAACTAGAATTGAACTTCTGATTTTAACATTCAAATAGATAAGTGAACTAGAAAATACCTTACCTATAGAATCATGTACTTTGAAAATTAAATTTAAATCACATCTTTTCAAAGAGTACTTTCCCAAATTGTGCCAAGCAGAATTTGCCTCAATTTTTTTCAGTGTTCAGCTGAGAATATTTGCATTTATTACAGTATTTATTACATCACATTTTGATAGTTATTATGGCAATTTTTGTAGCTTTCTGTCTATTCCAAGAGTTTATAAGTTTATTTTGGCAGTGGTTTTGTCTTGTTAATTTTATTTGTTACCCCTGCTCCATGGAAAGGATGTAAAACAATGACCTAATCACATGCACATTTCTCTTTCTGGAGTGTAAACATAAGGCATTACAAAAAAAATCAAATCTAGGGGTTGATAGATAGGGATTATGCATTCATTTTATAAATAACTTACTCTGGACTATTGTATAAAACATTTAACCTTTCTTCACAGTACTTACTTAATCTATAAAATAAAAAATGCCACTACTCTTTAATTTCTTCTTAGAGATATAATGTGTGTGTGTGTGTGTGTTTGGTGGCGGTTGGGGGTGGTTATTTAGAAACACTGAGAGGAAAAATGCCAAATGAATATGTTAATATTTTCTCAAAATATCCCCATCATTGTCACTTATTCACAGGACGTTTTACTTAATTGCATTTTTTAAATGTTATATGTTACATCTTCTTTCATTATTTCTCTCCAAGTAAAGTTTCAAAAATGATTTAAGGTGATTTTTTTTTCATTTTTTATAACAAATGGTTGTGTTACACTGTTTCTCAGCTATCAAGTAAACAATGTATAGTTAAAAGTTTAGATTCCTTCACTTAATTGAAACATTAAGAAATATTTTCAGGAGTTGATTTCTATGCTAGAAATAAAAAATGGAAAGCTCAACATTCTTTACAACTGTCCACACATCAAATAGATTTTTGACCCTTTCTGTAGCCTTTTCTATTTGTTGTTCATTTATCTTGGGTGTCAGGAGCTTGTATTTCTAGGTGATGCTGTTAAATGTAGAATCACACCTAGTGCTCCCTATTTTAAGGCATTTTTTAAAGACTAAGATTAGTTTGAACTTCAAAACTTCATTTTTTAAAACTAAGATTAGTTTCAACTTTAAGTAATCTTTAGAAATAGAGAAGAAAAAATAAGCTTCTTGAAACTCATCTATGGGACATTTTCTTTTGAATTGCATTTTTCTTCCTCCAAAGTAAAAGGAAATTAGTGTAATAACAATTACAGGTGACAAAAAAGCATCATGTTTAATTTGTTTGCATCATCTTCTACTTTGATGCATACAAACTTTTTTTTTTTAATAAATTTATTTATTTTTGGCTGCATTGGGTCTTTGTTGCTGCGTGTGGCCTTATTGCGGTGGCTTCTCTTGTTGCGGAGCACGGGCTCTAGGCGCGCTGGCTTCAGTAGTTGCGGCACACAGGCTCAGTAGTTGTAGCTTGCGGGCTCTAGAGGGCAGGCTCAGTAGTTGTGGCGCATGGGCTCAGTTGCTCAAACCCATATCCCCCGCATTGGCAGGTGGATTCTTAACCACTGCACCACAAGGGAAGTCCACATACAAACTCTCTAATAAAACACGCATACAAGTTTTATGTACATAAAATTTCTTGTACCATGTTTACTTAAAAGTGAAAACTTCCCCACTTCTATTTCATGGATCTTAAAAAACTATGCTTTCCATCATCAACTGTTGAGATTCTTAGCTGTAGAGAGTTTCAGTATTTATTGAACAACTACTTTTTGAACAGGTTTTTGTTTTGTTTTTTTGTTTTTTTACTATCCACATTAAAAGTATTCATCACAGATAATTTGAATAATATAATAAAATGTAACTAAAAATGTGCTACTGCTTCTACTAAAAATAGCATTTTAATTTTTAAAATTACATTAATAGTAATGGTATCATTTGCTTCTCAAAAAATCTAAATAACATTAAGATAAGTAAATGCTACAGGAACTAATAAGAGCAAATCTGTGTTGAGCACTTATTGTGCAGGCACAGTTTTAAAGCTTCCCTTTTTCATCCTCTAAACAACCTTATGACTTAGGATTTCATGAATGAAGATCTCAAGCCACAAGAATTTAAGTCCTCTGCCCAAATTTAAGTAAACTTTTAAATCCATCTTTTTACAATTCATCTTGTTTACCTTCCAGAGTCAAGAACCTTAACTCTAACTAGCTTAGGAAGACAAATTCGAGTTGACTGGCTTATACGTAGAGGACACGGATGTGATTTCTCTTTGTGACTTGAAACTGAGCCTCTCATCTCAATGGCAAGCCATGTTTGTCACTCCCGTGACGCTGTGGCATGGTGTGCCTGTGGGAATTGGCTTAGCACTAGCGTATATGCACGTGGAAGTATGTGTTATTTCCAACCCCCTTGATTCCTTAGCTCTCTAGCTTTACGTTCTCAAATAAATCATCTGCATGTAAGTCCTTATATCAAGCTCTGCTTCCAAGGAGAACCAAGGTTACAACACCCATATAGGACATAATGAGAAAATAAAAGTATTGAAATTTGGAAGCATTTTTACTAAAATTCTACATTCACAAAGTAAATGTTATTTTGAGTTCAGACACAATTGAACTAAATGAAGCAAATACATACCTTTAGTAAATGTCAATATGCTTAATGAAATGCATAATTCAAATAAAATATAATATTAAGCATGTCAGGAGAGTTGCTAATAACTACTTTGAAAATTTAGGAAATGAATAATAATTTTGTATTGATTTAAAAAATACATATGTGTTGGTGTATGTGTGTACTTTAATCTACTTCAAAATGCAATTTTAGAGGACTAGCAATATTTAAAAGAGGTAAATATTGTAAATTAAAACTAAGACTTATTCAATTTTTAAAAAGGAGCAAAACATGAATAGACTGTTCATGCAAGAAGTTACACTAATTATCAATCAGCATATGAAAACTGCATAATTTCAAACAAATGAATGTAAATTAAAGAAATGAAAATTTTTATCTATAAAACTGACAAAAAATTAGAAGCATCCTAGATAATACTCAGTGCTGGTTAGGATATAATAAAACTGACCTCTATTACTGTTTATGAAAAAATATTTATACAATTTGACTCACTTATTTCTAAATTATGTCAATAAAATAATACAAAATGCAGGAGAAAAGTTACCTTACCTCGCAAAATCATTTTCTCCAACAGTATATTTAATAGTGGAAAAGGGGCAAACAATCTAAGCATTCACCAGTAGGGTGATCTATTAGTTTCCTCTTTCTGCTGTATCAAATTATCAAAAATGCAATGGTTTAAAACAAGAAAAGTTTATTTAGATAGGAGACATGTTTTAGAAAGGGAGCTATTACCACAGATTACTACAGTATAATATGAACTAGGTGTGGTAGACAGGGAAAAACCTTGCAAAGTCTGTTTCTTAAAATTCCTTTCTGTATCCCTTTTTTTTTTTTATGGCCCATAAAACATGTTTACCAAACATTGCTCTTTTGATCTTCCTGTGAATTATCTTCCTTCTCTTTGAAGGCGTCTTACACCCCTACCTTCTTCTCCATAGTCATATATACCTCATTTTGCCTGTCTTTGAAATCTCTCATGTTCAGATTCCTCATATGTACATAATTAATTTTGTTTTTCTCCTGTTAATATTTCTTATCTCATTTTAATTATTCAGCCAGCCCAAATAACCAAGATGGGAAGGAGGAAATTTTCCCCTCCCCAACACAATCTAAATCTCAGCAAGTTATTTCATGGATAATGGCAAACTGACTCTAAAATTTATATCAAGAGACAAAACGCCCAGAATAGCCAACACAATATTGAAGAAAAAGAACAAAGTTGAAGGACTGAAATTACCTGACTGACATTTCTTCAAGGCTTACTGTGAAGCTATGGTAATCAAGAGTATGATGTTGGTGGGGCTTCCCTGGTGGCACAGTGGTTGAGAATCTGCCTGCTAATGCAGGCGACATGGGTTCGAGCCCTGGTCTGGGAAGATCCCACATGCCACGGAGCAACTGGGCCCGTGAGCTACAACTGCTGAGCCTGTGTGTCTGGAGCCTGTGCCCCGCAACGGGAGGGGCTGCGATAGTGAGAGGCCCGCGCACCGCAATGAAGAGTGGCCCCCGCACCACAATGAAGAGTGGCCCCCGCTTGCTGCAACTAAGAGAAAGCCCTCACACGAAACGAAGAGCCAACACAGCTATAAATAAATAAAGAAAGAAAGGAAGAAAGAAAGAAAGAAAGAAAGTAGCTATTAATTAAAAAAAAAAGAGTATGATGTTGGTGAAAAAACAAATCGATCAATGGAACAGAATAGAGAGCTGAAAAATAGACCCTTGTAAATATAATCAACAGACCTTTGACAAAGGAGCTAAGGCAATGCAATGGAGCAAATATAGTGTCCTCAACAAATTGTGTTGGAACAACTGAACATACATCCTCATGCAAAAATATGAACCCAGACACAGATTTTACACTCTTCACAAAAATTAACTCAAAATGGATCATACCTACATATAAAATGCAAAACTGTCAAACTCCTAGAAGATAACATAGGAAAAAAATCTAGATGACCTTGGATTCTGCAATGACTTTTTAGATATAACACCAAGGATATGATTCATGAAAGAAATAATGGATA
The DNA here is from genome assembly GCF_949987535.1 of Balaenoptera acutorostrata. NCBI lineage: Eukaryota > Metazoa > Chordata > Mammalia > Artiodactyla > Balaenopteridae > Balaenoptera > Balaenoptera acutorostrata. Next base: position 65,167,053 of record NC_080070.1, read on the forward strand.
AGCTGAGCTTCGTTTAAAATTAACAAATTCTGCTTATGAGGGACAATGCCAAGAGAATGAAAAGATAAGCTACAGACTGGGAGAAAAGATTTTCAAAGACATACTTGATAAAAGACTGTTATCCAAAATATACAAAGAGCTCTTAAAATCCAACAGTAAGAGAACAAACAGATTAAAAAATGAACCAAAGACCTTAACAGATACTCCACCAAAATTAACTCAAAATTGGTTAATTATAAAATCTAAAATTATAAATTCTAAAATCATAAAACTCCTAGAAGAAAATATAAATAAAAAACTCCTTGACTTTGGTCTAGGCAATGATTTTTTTTTTTTTTTTTTTTTTTTTTGCTTATAACCTGAAAAGCACAAATAACAAAAACAAAATCAATAAATAGGACTAACTCAAAATATAAGGTATGTAAAAGCATCAATCAACAAAATAAAAATGCAAGTTAAGGAATGGTAGAAGATAACTGCAAGCCACATATCTGATAACTAGTGTAATTTCTTTGTTAAATGTTTGGTAGAATTCACCAGTGAACTTATCTGGACCTGGTGCTTTCTTTTTTGTAACATTATTAGTTACTGATTCAACATATTTAATATATATAAGCTATTCAGGATTTCTATTTTTCCTTGTGTGGGTTTTAGTAATTTATGTCTTTCAGGGAATTGGTCCATTTCATCTAAATTATCAGAATGTTGGACATAAAAGAAATACTATGAATACTTCAATTATCATTCACTGCTCTTGTGTTTCATTTCTGATATTGTTAATTTGTGACTTCTCTTTGTTTTTTCTTGCTTAGTCTGGCTACAAATTTATCAATTATATTGATTTTTTAAATGAATTATCTTTTGGTTTCATTGATATGTCTTTGTTTTCCTGTGTCCAAATTTCATTGATTCCTGCTCTAATTTTTATTATTTCTCTTTTGATTTTTTTTTCTCCTAAGAAGAACTTCATTTTAAAGAAAGAAGACATTGAAATAAACATATCAGTTTTTTAATACAATAGTATGCAACAAAGACAATTTAACAAAAAAAGAAAAAAGACCACACAGAAACACACAAGCAATATCTTCAGAGAGGTTAGGAGTCAAAAAAAATCCTCAAGCTTTTCACCTTTCATCCATTTATGTTAATTATACTATTAAGGTTGCCAATAATAAACCCTCCTTAAATTCCTGTCATAAACTCTAATTACTCACTTGAAATTATTCTTTTAATGAATTTCTTGATTGCATTTGCCAATCAAGGAGTTCATTAAAAGAATGATAGTCTTTGTTAAGTTTTGTTTTCAAAGTTATATCACATTTATGTGGAGGATTAGAAAATATTTGTTCTGTTTCAATGTTCAGGAAAAGTTTATGTATCATTGAAATTATCCATTTCTTAAAACTAGTAGAAATGACCAGTGAGTCAGCCCAAGGCTGATAGTATTTTAAAGTGTAGACATTTGAAAATGTTCTCTATTTATCCTAAGATATTGGTCTGTTTGTATTTTCAATCCTTTCTCACGTTGGTATTGGTAAATTGTCATTTGAAATACATGCCTACAAGGACAGTGAAGTTGGCTGGTTATTACTAAGTTGTATGTACTGTATAACCTTTAGAGGGATCATGGGAAAATGAAGCTTAAACATTTGAAGATTAAGTGTTTTACCAGAGGGACTGTTTGGTAGTTTACAAAGCGATTCCTATCTCCTGCAGGGAGAGAGGGGGACACAATTTAGGAGCAGGCTCAAGGTTTGCCAGTTTGAATTGCGGAGCTCCAGAGGTTTTAACACATGATGAATACTTAGGCTATGAAGATGATAATGACACAAAAATGTCTCATACAGTTATTAGACACACAAAGACATGCACATACTCAACAGATAGGTTTATTAACTATGACAAGAGGATTATTTTATTAATTAAATGGGAGTGGGTCATCATAAAAGTCTTCATCCTTGTCATCTCCACGTTGAGTAGGATGAGGAGGTGGAGGAAGAGGAAGGGTTGATCTTTCTGTCTCAGGGACGGCAGAGAAGGAAGAGGTAGAAGGGGGAACAGGCACACACTCGGCATAACTTTATGGAAATACATTGTAATTTCTGTCTGACTTTCTTGCCTTTTCATTTCTCTAAAAATGTTTCTTTACAGTACCAATTTTCCCACCATTTGTTCTAGTTTCAGTGCCATATCATAGAAGGGTCTGCGTCATAAAAAAAGTCAAAAGCAATCTTGAATAATGGAACCCTTCTGCCAGACTGTCTAATGTTAATTTGTTAGCGGGCACATCTTCTAAGATGTCTTCCTCATCAGTTGGTGCTTGTTCAGAAGCACTCATCTCCATCAAGTTGTTTTCTGTTGATTTCTCTGGTGTAGCGTCTACTAGCTCTTCAATTTCTCCAAGATCCATATCTTGAAACCCTTCACCCTCACCTTTTTTTTTTTTTGTGCCATATCCACAGTCTCTTTTATGATTTTCTTGATTGGCTCTGTTGTAAATCCTGTGAAGTCATGAAGTCTGGGCACAGTTTTACCCAGCAGGAACTTACAGTTTCAGGCAAGATAACTTTCACTGCCTTTTCTATAATAACAATGGCATCTTCAATGGTGTAATCCTTCCAGACTTTGATGATGTTGTCTCTATCGGAGTTCTCTTCCATACTGTTGATAATTCTTTCCATAGAGTACCATGTGTAATGAGCCTTAAAGGTCCTTATGATCACCTGATCTAGAGGCTGAATTAGACACATTGTGTGTGGGGCAAGTAGACCACTTTGACACCTTTGGTGTTGAAATCATGGGGTTCTTTGTGGCCAGGGACATTATCCAATATTAAAAGAACTTTAAAAGTCAGCTCCTCACCGTCACAGTACTTCCTGACTTTTAAGGACAAAGCATTGATGCGACCAATTCAGAAAAAGCGTTCTCATTGTCCAGGCCTTCTCGTTGTACAACCAAAAGGCCGGCAGCTGGTGTTTATCTTTTTCCTTCGAAGCTCAGGGGTTAGCAGCCTTATAGGTAAGGGCAGTCCTGATCATAAACCCGACTGCATTTACACACAACAACAGAGTTAGCCTACCCATTCCTGCCTTAAATCCTTGTGCTTGCTTTTCTTCCTTACTAATAAATGTCCTTTGCGGAATTTTTTTTCCCCCAGAATAGGGCATTTTGTCTGTATCAAAAACCTGTTCAGGCAGATATCCTTTTTCCCCTGTGATTTTCTTAAAGGCACCTGGGAACTCATCTGCTGCTTCTTGGTCTGCAGAAGCTGCTTCTTCTGTTATTTTGACTTTTTATTTTTTATTTTATTTTTTTAGCCAAACCCCTTTCTAAATTTATCAAACTATCCTTTGCTGGCATTAACTTCTCTAGCTTTAGATCTTTCATCTTCCTTTTGCTTTACATTATCACATGATGACTTTGCTTTTTCTCATATCATATTAGAGCCTATAGGTATGCTTCCCTTATAACAATCCTGCACCTACATAAAAGCTTCATTTTCAATATGAGATAAAAAATATTTCACAAAAAGTGCAAAGTTTTCACCCCTGCTGACATAGTTGCAGCAACAGCTTCACAATTTTTTTTTTTTTTTTTTACAGTGGTCATTTATCTTGGAATAGTGGGCAGCAACAGCTGTAGACCTCAATCTATGGTACATAACAAGCAATTCAACTTTTTCTTGTAATGTCATAACTTTTCTCTACTTCTTGGCAGCACTTCCAATATCATTAGTGGCACTTCCTATGGGTCCCACAGTGTTATTCAAGGTTTACAGTACTGCACTAAATACAATGAAAAATACACGAGAAACATGAGAGATCACTTTTTACTGTAATACACAATTTACTGGGGAAACAAACTGCTCACGAGGAGAAGATTAGTGTCGTCACAGGCATTATAAGCAGCTATTCGCAACCCTTGGGCTCACCACGGTAGCAACAGGAGGTGGCTACAAAATTACTGCAGTAGTACAGTATGTACTGCAGTTAATTTTATGCAGTTATGATCTAATACTGCATCTTTATATTTATTTACATTTCTCTTGACTGTGAATGGAACATGTATGGCCTCGTAAGTGTTCGCATGCTCAAGTTTTGATAAGTTTTAACTTTTTATAATAGATTTGTGTATATTTTATGGTAGCAATGATAAAAATAGACTAGAATCCACATGTATTTTATCCATTCATGACATACCTAAATTTTCTTAATTATTTTGATATTTCTAGTCTACGTGGTTCATCTGCAAGTTTTTTCAAATTGTCACAAACTTCCAAAAATTTTTCCAATATATTTATTGAAACAAATCCACATATAAGTGGACCCACACAGTTCAAACCCATGTTGTTCAAGGGTCAATTATACTTAAAGAACACGTGGACATGAGATCTGAATTGATACTGATATGTAGTGAGCCAAAGCATTGTCATGCTCTCCTATCCTTCCATAGATAGAATGGAGGCTTACAGAGGCCAGGTGATGAATGGAATCCTGGATAAAGTCCAGTTTATAGTGGATCTAGTAGGTCTGCTGACCGATCAGGAGGTCATTTCCTTGGTTCCTGAGTCTCTAATTTGGATCAACAACCTGGCAGTTGGTATAAACTTGGCACGTGTGGTAAAAGCTATCATAGCAAGGAAAAACTTATAGAAGCCTCTGCAGTTACACCCCTCACTCCTCAATCCCACTTTGGAAAGATAGTGAATCAAGAACAAAATCATATCTGAGAGAAAATGACAGAGATTAGTGCCACATTTGAAAATCTAAAGGATGCACACATGGAGGTCACATCATATCTCCTTTTAACTTGCCAGTGTAGCCCCTGCTAGAACGAGACAGAAGCTGGAGAATGACTGTAGACGATAGCAAGCTTAACCAAGTAGCAGTGCTGACTTTAACCACATTGTCAGATGTTATTTTGCTAGAACAGGTTAATAAGGTCTGTGATATATGATATGCTGCCACTGATTTGGTGAATGAGTTCTGTTCTGATCAGAAGAGAGGATCAGAAATAGTTTACAGTGATATGAAAAAGGCAATATTTATTTACAGCTTTACCCATGGCTCTGTTAGCTTGTTACTCTTATAATCCAAAGATATCTAGACCATCTGGACATCCCACAGATACACACTGATCCATTACATTGATGACATCATGCTCTTTGAACAGTATGAGCAAAAATTGGCTAGTATATTAGACTTCTCAATAAGATATATATGTTCCAGAGGATTAGAGACATTTCCTACAAAGATTTAGGAACTTGACACTTTACTGAACTTAAAGAGTCCAGGGATCAGGGGTGTGATGGGATATCTGCCCCAAAGTAAAACACAAATTGCTGCATTTGGCATTCCCTGCCACAAAGAAAGCAGCACAGTGCTTGGTAGCCCTTGTATGTGTTCTGGAGGCAACACAGTCCACTCCTATAAAATAGCTCTCCCCATATATTAAGTGATATGTCAGACTGCCAGTGTCATACCCACCAGAAAGCATCCTCCATGCAATGGGCACTAACTGTTGTTACTGCTGAATGTTCACCTTGCCAGCAATAGAAACCAGTACAAAGGCAATAAAATGGTAATAATCTTGGAGGAGACAAAAACCAGACAGTGAGATGTAAGTCAAATACCGTGGACCCCTTTCTGATCTATAAGGGCAATCATTTGGTCCCATTCTCCAAGGCCTATCAGAATTGCCTGGTTCACAGGCATGGAATCCCACAAAATGTAGCATCTAAGAAGGGGACTCACTTTACAGCGAAGGAGTTGCGGGAATGAGCCCATGACCATGAAACCAACTGGTCATATCAACTGCTACACTTTCCGGAAACTGCCAGCTTCTTAGAGCACTACAACAGCCTACTGATAACTCAGCAGAAGTTCCCCTCTGAAGGCAAATCATTGCAAGGATCAGGAGCCATGCTTCAGGATGCAGTATATGTATTAAATCAGAAATTCTATGTCCCCAGTAATAATACATGGTACTGGGAAAAGGTGGAAGTAGGAGTGACTCAATTTACCATTTTCCCAATAATCTAGTGAGGAAATTGGTATTTTCCACCCTTGCAAATCTGGGCTCTGCAGATTTGGAGGTCCTATGATCTGACAGGGTTAATAAGTTGAGTAACCTTTTACATAATCATAATTACATAATAGATAAATCTGAAACTCAAGTGATCTGCTTGAGTGACTCTTGGTATTTCCTGGACCAACTGTAACTTTGAATGGACACGTGCAGCAATTTGGCCTGAAAAGTTATAATTACCATGTATTCAGATTCCTGAGGAATGAAGATTTGGGTTACACCACGAGGTAAGCCTCCATCACCTTCCAAAATGATAGCAGAGGTTAAGGAGAAAGTAGAGTAGATGGAAGAACTGCACTGTTCGTCCAAGACTTTTCATACCTAATCCTTCCTTTTTTTCATTTCTTTCACAAGTTCCATACCTACAGCATGTTATAAAGGCACTCCCTGCCTCCGCTTATTCCTTCCCCCTTTAACTTTCACAGGTGTTCCCCCAATCTATCTCTTGCATACCTAATATTGCCTTGGTGTCTGCTTCATTAAGGGCCTGAATTGATAGAACTACAAAATATTCTTATGCACAAAATACATAAAAGCACACAAAGTAAAAGAAAAAGTGGTGTTTTTAAGAGCTCAAATATAGAGCAAAATAAAATAAAATAAAATGAAACTACTTTGTAGATAGCATATCGCTTGCTATTCTTTTCCCAGAAAAGTGACTGGTCATTCTTAGAGAATATAAGGATGAGTGTGAGATCAGGCAGAACATTATTTATAAGTTCTACTGTACAATTGTATACAATGCAGCTATTATATAACCACAATAAACTCTTCAAATTAAATATAAATGGAGGACTTCCCTGATGGTGCAGTGGTTAAGAATCCACCTGCCAATGCAGGGGACACAGCTCAATCCCTGGTCCACAAAGATCCCACATGCAGTGGAGCAACATAGCCCATGCACCACAACTACTGAGCCTGTGCTCTAGAGCCTGTGAGCCACAACTACTGAGCCCGTGTGCCACAACTGCTGAGGCCCGCATGCCTAGAGCCCAAGCTCCACAACAAGAGAAGCCACCACAATGAGAAGCCCGCACACTGCAACAAAGGGTAGCCCCCGCTGGCTGCAACTAGAGAAAGCCCACGCACAGCAAAGAAGACCCAACACAGCCAAAAAAAAAAAAAAAAAAAAGGATACATGCTAAATATATGCAAGTTAAATACAAACACTAAGGGAATGTAATTGAAAAATGTACCACTGATCACAACTTTTAAAAATGGTGAAATCCTGCAATGATACGTAAATATTAAAGAAATGTAAAATTTACATTGCCTCTATGAAGAAAAAAATAATGTCTACACTGATGTATGGGGTTAAATAGTGTTCCCCCCAAATGCATGTCTACCTTAAACCCCAGAATGTGACCTTATTTTGGAATCAGGGACTTTGCCAATGTAGTTAGTTAAGGTGAGGTCATAGTGAATTAGGATGGGCCCTAAATTCAGTGACTGGTGTCCTTATAAGAAGCCATAGGAGAATAAACAGAGGAGAAAAAGGTCCTGTGATAGCAGAGGTAGAGATTGGAATAATATGGCTACAAGACAAGGAATGCCAATGTCAACCTGGAGCCAACAGAATTTGAAAGCAGTAAGGAAGGATTCTTCTCTAGAGCCTTTAGAGGGAACAAAACCCTACTGACACATTAATTTTGGACTTCAAGCATCCAGAAGTGTGAAAGAATAAATTTCCATTGCTTTAAGCCCCCCAGTTTGTAACTATTTGTTCTGGCAGCCTTGGAAACTAATACAATTGAAAATACAGAAAACATTTTACAATATCCAACAGTTCACCTTACTTGAAATAGATATGGATATGTCAGTATTACATGAATAAGTAGACTTCTTAGGACATATGAACCTTGATTATGAAATGTTTGGGAAAAGGACATCCAAGTCTAGAGTTTAAAACAGTTACTGTCAATGTATTCTTTTCATACCATGTCATTAATACTTGGCTTTGAATATACTTCATTAGTCACGGTCATAGAACAAGTGCTCACTGGCTGACAGATGTTGGTTCTGAGTCCCCCCCTATACTATAGCCTCTATAATATCACAAAGTATTTTGACTGATAGGATTACTTTAACTCTGAAAGCTTTAAGAAAAAAAAGAAGAGGAAGAAGAACTGCTCCTAGGGGAGCAATCGCTATTTGAAGACTTTAAGTTTTGTTTGTTTTTTTTATTAACTCAATCAGTGTAATGTCAAACCATTACCAAAAACTGAAAGTTGAGTCCTATTCATTGACTGTCATAGCCAAAAGTGAAGCTTACTGAGCTGAAAGGGGAGTCCATGATATGTTTCTTAATCATGCTTATATTCGCAACCTCAAGGTATAAGCATTGTGTCTCTTCAGTAGAATTCTAGCTTTTTAGCTGCTTTCAATAAAAGACCTATGCGTGATACTGGTTAAATACAAATCAGTGAAAAAAATTTGCTTATTTACATTCCAAATGTAGCAGACCTTCAACTTTAGAATTTACCCACACATGTAACTCTTTCCTCAGCTCTGAGCATATACACAGCTGATTTTTTGTTTTGTTTTGCTTTTTTAAAAAATTTACCTGGAATGTTGTAATCATTTCACAACACACATGTACATTTTTTTAACATCTTTATTGGAATATAATTGCTTTACAATGTTGTGTTAGTTGCTGCTGTATAACAAAATGTATCAGCTATATGTGTACATATATCCTCATATTCCCTCCCTCTTGCATCTCCCTCCCACCCTCCCTATCCCACTCCTCTAAGTGGTCACAAAGCACCGAGCTGATCTCCCTGTGCTATGCAGCTGCTTCCCACTAGCTATTTATTTTACATTTGGTAGTGTATATATTACACAGCTGTTTTTGATAGCCAAAAATATTAAGACTGAGCTTTGTTCTTGACTCATATTATTGCTAAATGGATTAAAGCGAGTAAACACATATTTGTATGGTGCCTCATGCTAAATAATTTGATCCTTTCTTAACAGTTTGTTTGTAATTCTGTTCTCATTCCTCTTGTCACCATTGCTGTTGTCATCATTATCATCATCATCATCATCACCATCACCCTCATTCAGCATCTCTTACTTGATATAATTGAGCTAGGCAATAAAGATATAATACTGAGCCCAGATCTTACATTTGTTAGGGCAAAGCAAAATGGATGGTTGCAATATGATATATAATAGATATTACATGGCATTACAATGTGCTAAAAGAGTACAGAACAATGGCACTTAACCTGTATTTGGAGGGTCATCATTTCATCAGGAAAATTCTTAGTCATTCTTCTTATCTCAGTTTAGTTATTCTTCTGCTAAGAAGTCATACTAGAACTAAGGTAAGGGAGAGCATGGTGTTTTGAAGAACTAAACAAAGTTGAATATAAACGCATGAAAGAAAAGAATAAAATCTGGTGTAGCTCAAGTACAGAGTTCAAGCCTGGATGTTGTGATAAATGAGGCAGGAGATGCATTATGGTGCTGCATCATGCATGGTTTTGTAAACTTTATTATGATATATAGATTTCTTTCACAAAGCAAAGGTGAGCTTCTCCAGGTTTCTTAGATTTCCTATGGTAGTTCCTACCTCCAGGCTGTAAACATGCTTGTTTCTCAGGCTACAATAAACCTACTCCCATTCTTTGCCTGCATAACTCTAACATCTCTTAGGTCTCAGGTTTCATATCACTTCCCCAGGGACACTTTGCTGTGATTTGCAGAATCCAAAGATGATCCACAATGACCCACACTCTAAATACCGTTCGTTGAGTGTGGGTAAAAACTATAAATATGATGAGATATAATTAATACAAAGGGATTTTATCCTGGGTGGGCTTGACTTAGCCAGATACCCCTTAAAAGAAGGTGAAGTGTCAGAGAAGTTCTTCTGTTTAGCTGGAAAGAAGCCATCATATTGTGAATTGCCTTTGCAAGGAGCCACAGGAGACCTCAGTCCTACAACCACAAGGAACTGAATTCTGCCAGCAATTTGATTGAGCTTGGAAAAGGACTCTGAATTTTAAAAGAGACTGCAGAGACAGCTGACATATTGATTTCAGTCTTATAAGATCCTGAGCAGAGAATCCAATTAACCTGTGTCTGAACTTCTGATCAATGGAAATTGAGATAATAAATTTATGTTGCTTTCAGCTGCTAAATTTGTGGTAATTCTTATGAAGCAATAGGAAAGTAATAGACTTCTCAAATTGTTACACTAGGAATTTTCCCTGATATACTACCACAGAACTCAGTTCTTTCTGTTTTGTTCACTCTTGCACCAGTACTGTACCTGGTATGTAGTGTGCACTCAAAAAAAATATTTATTAACCCAATGAGACATGGGGAACGATTGAAAGGTTTTAAGCATTGGAATGAAATGGTAAATACCCTGAATATTAACCATAATTACAAACAATTTTGTACATGACCTGTTCCCAACTAATTTGTTAACTACATTTTCCACCATTGGCAGGCTCCCTCACCAGCACCACATCCTCTAGACATTTGCCTGACAGTTGTGTTTCTCTCTACATGCTATTTCTCTGATGATACATTATTTTCTCTCTGTTCTATTCTTACTTGCCTGCTTTCCCCATTTTCTTGTGTTAACCTGAAGAGCAGTCACTCCTGAATCCTGCCCACCCTTCATTGTCCCAACATGGCATATGATCAGTGAAGCCTTCCTCATTAGCTGTGCTTCCCGTGAAAGTCACCTTTGGTATTCAGAGGACATACATGTGCGATATGTACTTAGTGTTCAAGAAGTTAGGAATGATTCACATCAATACCAAGCTCTGCATTTTGGCAGAATGAACTATCACTGGCTTGTGGCTTTCAGGTTTAGAACTGTCCACTCAATAACTACAAGCATCAATCTTGGAAGCCATTTGGCAACTAATAGCTAAAGAGAAAAAAGTAAATATTTGCAATTTGTCCATCAGATTAGATTCTGAGACACTGCTACTTTCTTATGTGATTTTCATAGACTAAATACATATTTCTGTTCTTTTCATATGAATGCATTTTTTTTTAACATCACCAGTGTACATTTAAACTTTGAATACTTGTATATTAGCATGGATAAATTCCAAGAATTGGTTCCCCCCTCCAACTGTCTTTTTAAACTGTCATTTCTTACCCTCTCAATGTTTGATGTAGAATGGAAAACATAATTTACTCCATTTTGTTGTACCTCATTCCATTTTACTCCTTTTTTCACTAGTCATTTCCCATTTTCCTCCTTTTGTGATGTCCCAAATATGGCTGCAAAAATCACTGCATTGCAAGTAACCCCTTGGATGAGAGCTATTACTGGTCTATAATATCCTAAGAAGTGGCGGGTCATGAGGCCTTTTAAGCATGCTGCTTGAACATACACACAAATGAGCATGTGTTATTAGTGAATAGATCTCTCAGAAAGCCACTGAAGTGACTAAACTTATATTTATTTCTCTGTGATTCCAGAGCAGTTATTGGATCTAGGAATCTCCAAATGAAAAATCTTTCTACTTTCAAATACATGTGTTTCACTCTTTCTCTCTCTCTGTGTCTCACTCATCACTACAGATGTAAACATAGAAGCTGAAAGGTATTAGGAACAAATATGGAGCTGCTTATGAATCTATGGGCACTGAAATTTCTGTTGCTTGTCCTTTCTAAGAAGGAAGGAAGTGTGGGACAGAAGGAATTGAGACAATATGCTGACTCTGGGGGAAAAAGTACCCTCCATTGTAGGGATCATACTTGACAAAGCTCAGGTTAAGTATGCAAATAGTCAAACAGTTTAGAATTAGACACAGAGTAATTGTTACATTAAAAGAACACAATTTGACAAGAAGTATAATAAAACATACTCTTCTATGTCCTATCATAATAAATTCTTCAAGGATCTTTGTTCCTGCTAAAATAATCTTTGTCATAGAAAATAATTTACTTAGCAAAAATTTGCATTAATCTTAATACACATACTTGTAGAACACTTACATGTATAAATAAAAAAATAGAAAATGATATATCACAACAATCAGTAAGAATATGAAGTATCGCACTTTACTCAAACCTAATTTTTTTCTATTTAAAATACTGGATAGCTAAAATTGAATATGATTGCAGAAATAAACAAGGTGTGCAAATACAAATGAGATTAATTAAAGGAATGATTTCAGGCTTTCAGAAAGAAAGAGCTAATCTCTCCAGGATTGAAAACATTTTCTAGTTCACAGCAATTACAGTCAAAGCTAATAAAAACAATTTCTATTTGCACTAAAGATCAGCTACCTAATTTATAAACACAGCGGAGGTCTACATCTGCTTTTTGCATCAGCCACAAGAAGCCAGGATCAAAATGTGCTGGGTAAATGCCACAAAGGTCTTCTGTGTTACGTGACCAAGGGGGACCTAGTGAACAAGACGGGTGTTGTGTTCCTTGTGTAACTTTAACACATGTCACTAATTACTGTGCAGTTAAAACTTTGTAATGTTTTCCTTTGAAAATAAATTTGCATCCTTTAGTTTTTAATGAAGAATAGGCAAACTGGCCAGAATTCATAAAGTCCATTTTGTCCAGAGAATGCTGGCTCAAGTCTGGTGACTACATTTTCATTTTCTTTCATATCTTTACCAGTTGAAGCAAAGCTGAAATACCTTTGAAGTTAATGGGTTTAAATAGGCCCAATAGGTGGTTCTGAGCAAACAAAGTAAAAGAAAATTCCTGGTATTCAACAACACCGTCTAAAGAAAAAACCAAACCAAAACAAAACAAAACAAAAACCCTAATTTTTCAGAAACTTTACTTCTCTCTAAATTAAACACGCCATGTGGTCCATGAAGATGATATTTGCAATTTCAATTTCTAAGAAAAGTTAGCATGTTGTTGTTGACTTTTTCAGAATATTTTGAGACTCACAGAATATGATTTTCTACTTCCTAACCTATAGCTGTAATATTTCAAAAGAAACTGTGTTTAAAAAACTGGAAGAAAATCATGAGTATTTATTGAACCTAGGACATGCAACAAGAACTTATTAAAAGCCTACTCATTATGGGCTAAGAATATATCTGTGCTTTGAAAATACAAGGTAAATAGGACAAAGTGCAGCTCTCAAAAAGTCTTCAGTGTGGTGTGACAAATGACACAGAGATTTTTGAAATATTATATGGTGACATAAAAAAGCTATGCATGAAGTACTGAGAAGTGTAAGGTAATATTGTTTCAAAGGATGCACACAAATAAATGAAGAGTAGATAGTCCATGCAACGCAAAAACAATGCTATAGAAGTGAGAAATGTAATGCTACGTACAAAAAATATGTTGTCCAGCTTGTCCAGAATATGGAATATATTTGGGCATATAAATTGGAAATTGTGGCCAGCTAAGTATTCAAGAGTTAGATCATGAAAGACTTTGCAAGCTGTGCTAATAAGTTGCTTATTTCCTGAGTTCATTAGTGATATTTTCACATTTTGCTTTATACCTAAGATCATATTAATGACAGATATGAGGTAATCAAGATTCATAGCTGTTAAAAGGCTACCGTCATAGTCAATGCACAATATTGTAAATATTTAAATCAAATGATAGTGGGAGTAGAGAAGAGAAGAGCAACATCTACTTAGGAAATACAATTAATCACCAATCAAAATCTTAACAATGAATTGCACCCATGATAATCAGCAAGAGACTACCAAAATATAATGGATATGTAACTGTTCACATAGAAGAGATTTAACCATAAAACTGGACAATTAAGAAACAATAGTTTAAGAGGATATTATGAAAAATCAGTCAACTATACACACCAACTATCTGTCTCACCTATGATACTGGAATTATAAATGTGCACTTAAGTGAAAGAACAATATTTTAAAACTGAAATTTAGACACAGTGTAAAGAAAAAGAAAACCTCTGCATATCACAATATTAAATACCAAATAAATGTAAGTTTAGAAGAAATATCTCTCAGATTATCCACTAACACAGAACAGTTTCCAATTAGGATGTTACCATGCTGAAAGCATAGGAAAAAAAATATTCATTTCCATTTTCCTGATTACTAATATTAATGAGCTATTAGTTTGGCTGTATTTATTACCATAAACGTTAAAGATGGCTAAAATGAACAGACAGGGCAAGCAGAATGCAACACAGTCAAGCATACTAAAGTCTGAAAGAATGTAATTGGATTTATTCCAAGTCGTATTCCTAGAAAAAAATGATTATCCATTCATTCCTCAATGTAATAAAGTCTATCTACAAAGTCCCACAATTACATCATACTTAATGGTGAAAGGCTCAATGCTTTCCTCTATTTTAGGAACAAGGCAAGGATGTCCAGTCTCACCATTTCAATTTAGCATCATGCTGGAGGCCCTAGCCAGTGCAAAAAGGCAAGAAAAATAAATAAAAGACATACAGAGTGGAGAAAAAAATAAAACTATAGATAACATGATTTTTTGCATAGAAAATCTCAAATAATATACAAAAAAGATTTTAAGATTGATAAATGAGCTTAAGATTTCAGGATATAAGGTCTATGTATATAAGGTAAATTTATGTTTCTACAGTAAAAAAAATATTTGGTACTTTAAGTAAAAAAATGACTTTACATACAATAAAATCCTTAAATATAATTTTTTTACAAAATATGTGTCACATTTACATGCCGACACTACAAAACACTGATGATAGTAAAATAAACCTTAATAAATATATCTATAAATATACATTGTTCCTGGATTGGAAAATTCAATATTGTTAAGATACCAGTTCTCCCCTAAACTGATTTATAGATTTAATATAATATCTACCAAAATATCAGCAGGACTTTTTATAAAAATCTACAGACTTATTCTAAAATATATACAGGAAGTCCAAGGAACAAGAATAACCAAAACAGTTATGAAAAAAAAAAAAAGGCAGGAGGACTTACACCACCTAATTTCAAGATTTACTATAAAGCTACAGATAGCACAACAAAGTGGTATCAGTGAAACAATAGACAGATAAAAGGAGCAGAATAGAGTAATAAAAGGAATGGAAAAAATAAATGGAACACAAGTCAACCCACATATGGTCAATTTATGTTCAGTAAGAGATATGAAAGCAATTCAATAGAGAATAGATAATTTTTTTGACAAATGGTACTGGGACAACTAGATATGCATATGAAAAAAGTAAACCTCAACCCATACATCACAATTTGTATAAAAACTAAGTCAAAATGGATCACAGACCTATAAGTAAAATAAAATACTACTAGAAGAAAACATGAAATCTTTGTGACCTTGAATTAGACCAATATTTCTTAGGTATGACACTAAAAGCATAACTTGTAAAATAAAAAAATGATAAACTGGATTTCATCAAAATTAAGAACTACATTTTAAAAGACACTGTCAAAAAACAGAAGGAAAAGCCAGATACTGGGAGAAAATATTTACAAGTTATATATCTGATAAAGAACTCATATTCAAAACATGAAAATCACTCACAAAATTCAACAAAAAGAAGATAACCAAAAAACTGGCAAAAATTTTAACAAATACTCCACAAAGGAAGATATAGGGATGGCAGACAAACACATGAGAAGATATTACTCACTAGGGAAATGCAAATTAAAATCACAATGAGAGTCCAGTACACATTTACTACATTGCTTTAGAAAAGAGAAACAAATGAAAAGAAAAGGCTTGACTAAGTTTTCATATAGTGCTATTAGGAATGCAAAATAGTGCTGTTGCTTTGGAAAACAGTTTGGCAGTTTCGTATAAAGGCTAACATACACTTAGCATATGACTTAGGAATCACAGTCCAAGTTATTTGAAATGAAATTGAAATGAAAACTTATGTTCACACAAACACCTATAGGTGAATTCTTATAACAGTTTTATTCATAATTGCCCATTTCTGGAAATAACAAGAATGTCCTTCAGCTTGGAAGTGTATAAACAAACTCAAGTACTCCCATACAAGAGAATACTACTCATCAATAAAATTGGAATGACCTATAGACACATGCAACAACTAGAACAGATTTCAAATGCATTTTACTATATGAAAGAAACTAGGCTCAAAAGTGCATTATTGGGGGCTTCCCTGGTGGCGCAGTGGTTGAGAATCTGCCTGCCAATGCAGGGGACACGAGTTCGAGCCCTGGTCTGGGAAGATTCCACATGCTGCGGAGCAACTGGGCCCATGAGCCACAACTACTGAGCCTGCGCATCTGGAGCCTGTGCTCCACAACAAGAGAGGCCGCGATACTGAGAGGCCCGCACACAATGATGAAGAGTGGCCCCCGCTCACCGCAACTAGAGAAAGCCTTCACACAGAAACGAAGACCCAACAGAGCCAAAAATAAAAATAAATAAATAATTTTTTTTAAAAAGTGCATTATTTCATTTATATAACACTCTTGTAAGGAAAAAAACTACAGGGATAAAAAACAAAACAAAAAAAGACCAGTGATTGCCAGGGGTAGAAATGGAGGAAGGTACTGACTTATAAAGACGCAGGGGAATTTTTTGCTGATGAAGGAACTGTTATATAACTGACTGTAGTAGTGAATACACAATTTATTAGTCTTGGCTCACCAGACTACACAATAAACAAGTTATACTTTACTGTATGAAAATTACATTTTAATAAAAGGATAGGAGAAACAAATTTCAAGGTGAAAAAGATTGATAATAAAAAGAAAACTACTAAAACATTAATCAATAAAACTGCTGAATTGACTTTAAATCTAGATTAAAGAAAAATAAAATAAAATCCCAATTCAAGAATAATTTTGTGAAAGGAGAAAACTCAGAGCTGAGACCAGTCAGTGCGGGTTCAAGGAGCAATGTGGTCAGCATATGAGGCAGTTTAACAGGTGGCTTGTAGGGATAGTTCAGACCCTTACACCATGATCAGGCAGTATATTTGGGTGTGTATCAGCTCCAAGGAAGGGCCTCTATTTTTTAATTTGCCAATTCAGAGGAGTAATATCTTTTTCTAATTTATTCCTTGGAGGGAAGGCTAGCAATCAGTTTGTAGAGGCCCCTTCTGATTTCAACCACAGAAACTTTAGAAGGGCTAAAAATGAAAGTTTTTACTTATGTTGTGGAACCCTAATTGAGGCCATGTCTCAGGTCCCTGATATATCCTAACTACAAGTAACTCAAAAGTAGTTATTCCAATCCTGGGTAATGTGAGCTGCTAGATTGGAAATACTTGGTATCTTTGTATATGATTTCCTTCACCTTTTAATGCACCAACATTCAAATTATAGGGGTCTCAGAAGAAGAGAAAAAGAAAAGGTTTGAAGATATTATAGTCAAAAACTTCCCTAACATGGGAAAGGATATAGTCAATCCAGTCCAGGAAGCACGGAGTCCCATACAGGATAAACCCAAAGAGAAACACGACGAGACGCATATTAATGAAACTATCCAAAATTAAATACAAAGAAAAAATATTAAATGCAGCAAAGGAAAAGCAACAAATAACACACAAGGGAATCCCCATAAGGTTAACAGCTGATCTTTCAGCAGAAACTCTGCAAGCCAGAAGGGAGTGGCAGGACATATTTAAAGTGATGAAAGGGAAAAGCCTACAACCAAGATTACTCTACCCAGCAAGGATCTCATTCAGATTTGACAGAGAAACAAAAGCTTTACATACAAGCAAAAGCTATGAGAATTCAGCACCACCAAACCAGCTTTACCACAAATGCTAAAGGAACTTCTCTAGCAGGAAACACAAGAGAAGAAAAAGACCTACAAAAACAAACCCAAATCAATTAAGAAAATGGTAATAGGAACATACATATCGATAATCACCTTGAATGTAAATGGATTAAGTGCTCCAAACAAAAGACGCGGACTGGCTGAATGGATACAAAAACAAGACCCTTATATATGCTGTCTACAAGAAACCCACTTCAGACCTAGTGACACATACAGACTGAAAGTGAGGGGCTGGAAAAAGATATTCTATGTAAATGGAAATCACAAGAAAGCTGGAGTACCCATACTCACATCAGATAAGACTTTAAAATAAAGACTGTTACAAGGTATAAGGAAGGACACTACATAATGATCAAGAGATCAATCCAAGAAGAAAACATAACAATTATAAATATTTATTCACCCAACATAGGAGCACCTCAATACATAAGGCAAATGCATAACTGCCATAAAAGGAGAAATCGACAGTAACACAATAATAGTGGGGGCCTTTAACACCCCACTTTCACCAACAGATCATCCAGACAGAAAATAAATAAGGAAACACAAGCTTTAAATGACACAATAGACCAGATAGACTTAATTGATATTTTTAGGAGATTCCATCCAAAAGTGGAAAAATACACTTTCTTCTCAAGAGCACGGAATGTTCTCCAGGATAGATCACATCTTGGGTCACAAATCAAACTTTGGAAAATTTAAGAAAACTGAAATCATGTCAAGCATCTTTTCTGACCACAACACTATGAGATTAGAAATCAATTACAGAAAAAAAAATGTAAAAAACACAAATACATGGAGGCTAAAATGTGCTGCTAAATAACCAAGAGATCACTGAAGAAATCAAAGAAGAAATTTAAAAAAACACAGAAACAAATGACAATGAAAACACAACGATCCAAAACCTATGGGATGCAGCAAAAGTAGTTCTAAGAGGGAAGTTCACAGTAATTCAAGCTCACCTCAAAAAAATCTAACCTTACATCTAAAGCAACTAGAAAAAGAAGAACAAAGAAAACCTAAAGTTAGTAGAAGGAAAGAAATCATAAAGATCACAGCAGAAATAAATGAAATAGAAATGAAGAAAACAATAGCAAAGATCAATAAAATTAAAGTTGGTTCTTTGAGAAGATAAACAAAATTTATAAACCTTTAGCGAGACTCAAAAAGCAAAATGAGGGAGCGGACTCAAATCAATAAAATTAGAAATGAAAAAGGAGAGATTACAACTGACACCGCAGAAATACAGAAGATCATAAGAGACTACTACAAGCAACTCTATGCCAATAAAATGGACAACCTGAAAGAAATGGATAACTTCTTGGAAAGGTACTACTTTCCAAGATTAAACCAGGAAAAATCAGAAAATATAAACAGACCAATCACAGGTAATGAAATTGAAACTGTAATTTAAAAGATTCCAACAAACAGTATTCCAGGACCAGATGGCTTCACAGGGGAATTCTAGGAAACATTTAGAGAATACCTAACACCTATACTTCTCAAACTATTCCAAAAAATTGTGGAGGGAGGAACAACCCAAACTCATTCTACAAGGCCACCATCACCCTGATACCAAAACCAGACAAAGATATCACAAAAAAAAGAAAACTATAGACCAATACCATTGATGAACATAGATGCAAAAATCCTCAACAAAATACCAGCAAACAGAATCCAACAACACATTAAAAAGATCATACACCATGATCAAGTGGGATTTATCCCAGGGATGCAAGGATTCTTCAATATACACAAAACAGTCAATGTGATACACCATATTAACAAATTGAAGAATAAAAACCATATGATCATCTCAATAGATGCAGAAAGAGCTTTTGACAAAATTCAACACCCATTTATGATAAAAACTCTCCAGAAAGTGGACGTGGAGGGAACCTACCTCAACATAATAAAAGCCATGTACAACAAACCCACAGCAAATATCATTCTCAATGGTGAAAAACTGAAAGCATTTCCTCTAAAATCAGGAACAAGACAAGGATGTCCACTCTTGCCACTATTATTCAGCATAGTATTGGAAGTCCTAGAAACAGCAGTCAGAGAAGAAAAAGAAATAAAAGGAATCCAAATTGGAGAAGAAGAAGTAAAACTGTCACTGTTTGCCAATGACATGATACTATACATAAGAAATCCTAGGGCTTCCCTGGTGGCGCAGTGGTTAAGAATCCACCTGCCAATGTAGGGAACAAGGGTTCGAGCCCTGGTCCGGGAAGATCCCACATACCACGGAGCAACTAAGCTCGTGTGCCACAACTACTGAGCCTGCACTCTAGCGCCCGCGAGCCACAACTACTGAGCCCACATGCCACAACTACTGAAGCCCGCATGCCTAGAGCCCATGCTCCGCAACAAGAGAAGCCATCTCAATGAGAAGCCCGCGCACCACCATGAAGAGTAGCCCCTGCTCACCGCAACTAGAGAAAGCCCGAGTGCAGCAACGAAGACCCAAGGTAGCCAAAAATAAATAAAATAAATAAATAAATAAAAAAGAAAGAAAGAAATCCTAAAGATGCCACCAGAAAACTACTAGAACTAACCATTGAATTTGGTAAGGTTGCAGGATACAAAATTAATGTACAGAAACCTCTTGCATTCCTATACACTTACAATGAAAGATCAGAAAGAGAAATTAAGGAAACAATCCCATTTACCATCACAACAAAAAGAATAAAATTCCTAGGAATAAACCTACCTAAGGAGGCAAAAGACCTATACTCAGAAAACTATAAAACACTGATGAAAGAAATCAAAGATAACATAAACAGATGGAGAGCTATACCATGCTCCTGGATTGGAAGAATCAATATTGTGAAAATGACTATACTACCCAAAGCTATCTACAGATTCAATGCAATCCCTATCAAACTACCAATAGAATTTTTCACAGAACTAGAAGAAGAAATGTTACAATTTGTATGGAAACACAAAAGACCCCAAATAGCCAAAGCAATCTTGAGGGAAAAAAAACGGAGCTGGTGGAATCAGGCTCCCTGACTTCAGACTATACTACAAAGCTACAGTACTCAAGACAGTATGGTACTGGCACAAAAACAGAAATATAGATCAAAGGAACAGGATAGAAAGCCCAGAGATAAACCCAAACACATATGGTCACCTTATCTTTGATAAAGGAGTCAAGAATACAGAATGGAGAAAAGACCGTTTCTTCAATAAGTGGTGCTGGGAAAACTGGACATCTACATGTAAAAGAATGAAATTAGAACACTTCCTAACTCCATACACAAAAATAAACTCAAAATGGTTTAAAGACCTAAATGTAAGGCCAGACACTATAAAAACCCTTAGAGGAAAACATAGGCAGAACACTCTACGACATTAATCACAGCAAGATCCTTTTTGACCCACCTCCTAGAGAAAGGGAAATAAAAACAAAAATAAACAAATGGGACCTAATGAAACTTAAAAACTTTTGCACAGCAAAGGAAACCATAAACAAGATGAAAAGACAACCCTCAGAATGGGAGAAAATATTTTCAAACGAAGCAACTGACAAAGGATTAATCTCCAAAATATACAAGCAGCTCATACAGCTCAATATCACAAAAACAAAAAACCCAATGCAAAAATGGGTGGAAGACCTAAACAGGCATTTCTCCAAAGACATACAGATGGCCAACGAATACATGAAAAGATGCTCAACATCACTAATCATTAAAGAAATGCAAATCAAAACCACAATGAGGTATCACCTCACACTGTCAGAATGGCCATCATCAGAAAATCTACAAACAATAAATGCTGGAGAGGGAGTGGAGAAAAGGGAACCCTCTTGCACTGTTGGTGGGAATGTAAATTGATACAGCCACTATGAAGAGCAGTATGGAAGTTCCTTAAAAAACTAAAAATAGAACTGCCATATGACCCAGCAATCTCACTACTGGGCATATACCCTGAGGAAACCATAATTCAAAAAGAGACATGCACCCCAATGTTCACTGCAGCACTATTTACAATAGCCAGGACGTGGAAGCAACCTAAATGTCCATCGACAGCTGAATGAATAAAGAAGATGTGGCACATATATATAATGGAATATTATCCAGCCACAAAAAGGAACAAAATTGAGTTATCTGTAGTGAGGTGGATGGACCTAGAATCTATCACACAGAGTGAAGTAAGTCAGAAAGAGAAAAAAAAAATACTGCATGCTAACACATACATATGGAATTTTAAAAAGCAGTACCTATATATGGAATTTTAAAAAGCAGGGCAGGAATAAAGACACAGATTTAGAGAAGGGACTTGAGGGCATGGGGGGGAAGGGGAAGCTGGGATGAAGTGAGAGAGTAGCACTGACATATGTACACTATCAAATGTAAAATGGATGGTCAGTGGGAAGCTGCTGTGCATAGCACAACGAGAACAATTTGATGCTTTGTGACGACCTAGAGGGGTGGGATATGGAGCGTGGGAGGGAGGCTCAAGAGGGAGGGGATATGGGGATATATGTATACATATAGCTGATTCAGATTGTTGTACAGCAGAAACTAACACAACATTGTAAAGCATTTATACTCCAATAAAGATGTGAAAAAAAATAAATTGCCATTATTAATTCACTATAAAATATAAAGTTGCAATTTAAACCTGTTGGCAGCATCAGTATGGTTCATTTAATTAGTACCTATGTGGTAGGCATATTAGCATGTGGCTCTAATAAAATTATATCAAATGATATTCATAGCCTCATGTAGTGTCAATGATGGAAGAAACCTCACTCTAAACCACTTATTTTGTAAATGAGGCAATGTGCATCCAAGAAGGCTCCGAGAGGTAAAGTGGGTTTTCTAAGGCCAAACAGCTAATTAGAAATAAAACTGAGTCTAAAACCAAAGTCTCCTAAGCATTAAAAGTGATTTTTTTTCACTATTTGTATTAAAATCTCTCAGTTTTTTGTTTCTTTTTAAACATTCACTTTTTTATATTCAGCAGAACAATATATTAGATTGTGCCAGTTATCAATAGGGAGAAATACTACTCATTATAAAATCAATAGTCCACCAGAACCACTATTAATATTTTGGCATACTCCTTTCTATTTGTGTGCAATTTTATATGATAACACATACACTTTTGTATTCTGCTTGTTTTCACCTAACATGTAGTCAACATGCCAGATACATTTTTCCAGGCAGCTCTGCCTACTTGGGCATTATTACTCCAAATGGCTGTGTAGAATTTCTTCCAGTGGATGCATTATAATTTATTGAGCTCTTTTCCTATTGTCGGAAATTTAGGATATTTAGCACTGCAGTTGAAAATTATCACCGTACTATATTCAAAATCCAACAACATCTGATTGAATCACCCTGCTTCCTTTTTCAAAGAAAAAATAGATGACTAAAAAAATTTAAACATAGACATCAGGTGAGATAATTTAAGGTCTAAGTAATAAAAATAATGAATCACAGAAAACAAAGTGATTGAAGGATGACTCAAGAAAGTTACGGACTCAAGAAAGACCTTCTTATTTCTTTGCACTTTAAAAACTGATCCCTAGCTCATTATTCTGTATTTGTTTCTCTTTGCCTTCTACATAACTAACTGAAATTCAAATTTTAGCAACAAATATTGTCTTTGTATTGTAATTTACTTCTCATGCTAATATACTTTTTTCCCACAATCATTAATCTAATAACATTTTCTCATAGATATTTGTATACTTTTAGGGTGAAAAAAAATTATATGTCACCTGGTTCATCCAGGAGATCAATAATGGTTTGACTCACTTGAAGTTACACATCTAGTTACAGCAGTGCCAGGTCTCATGGTCCTCCCTCCAGAGTTCATTTCCCTGCATTAGGCTACATAGTAGCAGTAGTAGTAGTGGTAGTAGCAGTAGTAGTAGTAGCAACAACAGCAGTGGCAGTACTGGTGGTAGTAATGGTAGTGGTAAAGCAGTTAATTTTTGTTGAACTCATTTTAGGTTGCATGCACAGTTTTAAGATCTTAGCATACTTTACTTCATTCAATCCTTACATAACACCCACAAGGTAAGAATCTACTTCTAACTCCAGATGACAAAAGTGAGAATCAGAAGTCACATAGCTAATAAGTAGTGAATCTGGGACTCTAACTCTAATTCAGAACTTAAACACTTTGCCATGACAGTAATAATAAAACACTGAATAATAATGAATTAGTGAAATATTTAACTTAATATTTACACATACTATTTAATATTAATGTTTGATATTTAATAAAAATGAGTCATCCATAAAATGATTTTTCATAAAAAGAATGTCTTCAATTTACCTGACTATTATTTTAAACATAGTTTGACATGCAACAATATATATGTGGAAGTGATCAATTTTCATATACAATGTAGACACCTGGTAAAATAATTATTTTATCTCATAAAATTTAGATTTCAGAATTTTTAAGATTAGGTTTCCTATATACCAAGAATGAACACGTGGAATTTGATGTTAAAAACATGTTACAATTTACATTAGCTCCCTCCAAAATGAAATAAGTATTAATTTAACAAAATATGTACAAAATCTGTATGAGGAACACTATAAAACTCTGATGAAAGGTATCACGAGAGAGCTAAATAAATGGATAGATAATTCCTGTTCATGGATAGAAAGATTCACTATTGTCAAGATGTTAATTCTTCCCAAAATTGATGTGTAGATGCAACACAATCCCAATCAAAATCTCAGTGAGTTATTTTATGAATATTGATAAACTGATTTGAAGGTTTATATGGAGAAGCACAAAACCCAGAATAGCCAACTTAATACTGAAGAAGAACAAAGTCTGAGCACTGACATTACCTGCCTTTAAGTCTTACTATAAAGCTAGAGTAATCAAGATAGTGTGGTACTTGCAAAAGAATGGACAAGTAGACCAACAGAAGTATAAATATTTTAATATTTCACATAAATATAGTCAACTGATCATTAACAAAGGAGCAAAGACTGTCTTTTCAACAAATGGTCTTGGTACAACTGGATATCCACATGCAAAGAAGAAAAAGAATTCACATAGAGACTTTATACCCTTCACAAAAATTAACTCAAAATGAATCACAGACCTAAATGTAAAACACAAAATTATAAAACTCCTAGAAGATAACACAGGAGAGAACCTAGATGACCTTGGGTATGATGATGACTTTTTAGATACAACACCAAAGGCACCATCCATAAAAGAAAGAATTGACAAAACTGGAATTCATTAAAATGAATATTTTTCTTTTCTGCAAGAGACATTGTCAAGAGAATGAAAAGACAAGCCACAGACTGGGAGAAATATTTGTAAAAGACACATCTGATAAAAGAGTATTACCTAAAATATACAAAGAACTCTTAATACTTAACAATAAGAAAATAAACAATCCAATGAAAAAATGAGCAAAGACCTGAAAAGCCACCTCACAAAAGAAGATATATAGATGGCAAGTAAGCATATAAAAAGATGCTCCATATCATATATCATTAGGGAATTGGAAATTTTTAAAAAATGATGGCACTACTCATGTTTCAGAATGGCCAAAATTAAAAACACTGACAACATAAAATGCTGATGAGGATGTACAATGAACGAGAGCAACAGGAACTCCTCTTTTCTGGTGGAATTGCAGCCACATTGGAAGACAGTTCAGCAGTTGTACAACACCAAGAGTAAGCCCGAATGTAAACTATAGACTTTGAGTGATAATGATGTATCAGTATAAGTTCACTTATTGTAGAAAACGTATCACTGTGGTGTAGGAGGTTGATAGCGAGGGAGGTTGTGCATTCATTGGGATGGGGGTATATGGGAACTCTGTGCTTTCTACTCAATTTTGCTGAACCTAAAACTGCTTTAAAAATGAAGCCTACTAATTAAAATAATTAAGATTAGAAAGTAATATTTGTATAGATCATTTCCATAGAAAAGATGTTTCCTTAAAGTTCATAGGAAAATATTGCAACTACAGTAGTGTAACCAGTGACCACAATACATATAAATGCATAAAGACTGGCTATTAAATCACTGCCAAGAATTTTTGCACTTCCAGAAATATTGAAGAGGCAACTGTGTGATTGTTCAAGAGCAAGTGCCAAGACGTGCACATTAAATTCCTGATTGGCTCTTTTCCTGTAGCTTAACTATCAGTATTTGATTTCACATGAAGCAGGAACCTAAAAATACCACATTCATTTTTACTTCTCATCCTGCAGTCTTCTCTGCCCCCTCAAATATTAGCTCTTGCCCACTTTGCAGAACTTTCTGTGACTCTCAGAAGAGGTTCTTAATTCTTGGCTAATCTTGCCTCTATGTCTCACAGGTGCTGTAGCCTCATTTATCTTCTTTCTCTCTGGAGTTGTACAACCAAGAACTGTCATGCCCACAAATACAGCTAACCGTGATTGTGTTAAGAGCTGGAACTCAGCTTCAGCTTCCCGCAAACTCCATTTTATTCTCACTGTCCCTTGGGGGTAAGTTGGAGAGGAATGTAGTCAGGAATTTACAGAACCAAAAGCACGTCAATTCTCCCTCCAAAGCCATAAAATGTGAAATGCGGTTCCCAAACCCCTTATTCCTGTGATTAGAAATTAGAGATTCATAAAGATTGACATTGAAATTTTGCAAAGAATCTGTAATTATGCCTGAACAAATATACAGGAGGAAAAATGAAAAAGGAGACAATTGACTATGATGCCACTCAGAACTTTCTTAAAATTACACAGAAATTCTTCCCATTTTATTTTCCAAAGCTAAAAAAAAAAAAAAAAAAAAAAAAAATGTGCTCTGCTGGAAAGAAATTGAATGACAGTCAATAAGAAGGTTTCCCATCTACTATTTACGTTGTGACACCCACACACACTCCACTCAGACCATGTTTTTATATTTTTGATTGGAACGAGCTGTTATTAAATGTGAAAAGGCTGAAATGCATTAGTAATAGCTATTAATTATAACAATTTATTAAATGAATAAAGGCAGCTGGGACCTCAGTTTGTCCCTGACACTGTACAGATGAAGCTATAAAGAGAACACACAAAAAGGTTATTTCTAGTTGTTCTACAGTGCTTCGCTTAAATCTCAAGCTTTTGTTTATAGTCACATTGTGATTGCTTTTATCAGAGCTGTCCATCCCCAGGAACCTTACTAGTGTCACATATATAACCAAATAAACAAAGCTCAACCAATCTTCCATCGCCACTCTTCCCTTGTGGAATACCCTATTCAGGAGGACTTCTATGTTCAGTATTACAGTATGAGGAAAATTGGACAGAGAGACAAAAAGCTATGCAAATGCCTCATCATCTTGACTTTTTAAAAAGGTAGGAATGAGTAAATGCTTGAGGGATCAAATTAGGAAAGATGGTGGCTGAAATATTTCAGGGACGAAAAGTGTTCCACTCTCGTACGTTTTTACTTTTGCAGCAATGCTCTATAGTAACTTCATAGGTAAACCAATACCTTACTGCTATTTTTCTTTAGCTACTAGTCCTGCCCGTAAATAAAAATAAGTATTCTGACTCTAATTTCTATTGTAATCTATCTCATAGAATGAATCTGTGAAAAACAGTTCGAGGTGCATAAAGATATTACTTCTTTGTAGATGGACCTATCTGGATTGTCTGATTTAAAGTTGGAGTGGGCTTTTCTGAGAATCCGTTGGAGTGGGCTTTTCTGAGAATCCTCCTACCACCATCTGTATAGATGTTGACTGAAATTAAGTAACTTTTCGCCTCTGGTTTCCTTGACACCACTCAGTAATTTGCCTACCAGCCTATCAATTCTCAAGTCACTCTATGGAAACTGCTTTCCTCGTCTTTTCTCTTAAATTTTGTGTTACCTAAGCTTCTATCTCAGCATTTTCCCCCTTATCACCTTTATTCTCATTCATTTCCTTCTCTCTTTCCTCTTTTTACTAAATATATAATAGAAAGTTCAGAAAAATGGAGGCAGTTGTGAAGGAAAACTGAATTCAGTTCTAGGCATTTGAATTTGTGTATCTGTTATCTAACTTGGGTGAGGGGCAGTCTTACGTGGCAATAGTTTGAGAGTGAACACTGTATAACTGATAGCTAAAATTTCAGGGTGATTGTGATCTTCGAGAGGAAGAATACACAAATTTCCCCAACTAATGTGAATAAAGAAAGAAGATGAACCAAAATAAGGACCAGAACTAGGAGCATTCTTTCTGTGACTTCACAGATTTTATTCTCATTTGCTGGGCTGTGTCACTATGACCAACAGCGAAGGATTAAGTTTTGTCAGAGGTCAAAGTTTAACTTAGTCATAATTATTGTAGGTATCGAACAAGAGAGTTGGGGGATAGCTAGAGGCTATGAACCTCAGCAAAAAAGCTGCTAGTGAAAATGAGGGGGATCAGCTACAAATAGCCCCATAATGGCAGCTGACATTAAATCAAGTGAAAATACTATTTCAAATGCCAAATATGAAGCAGAATTTGATGGTCCCTGAACTTGAGACTCAGGAGGAAAACCAGAAAAGGGAAGCTAAAGGAGATGGGTATGAGAGAGCGAATCAGAATGTGGAAGTTTCTACTGAGAACTAGAATCTGAGTCAGTACAAAGTAAAATGAAGTCTGAATTCAGATTGGCTACGTCTATAGAATCACTGGCTCAGGATGCCCAGCTCCCCTCTGCTAGCTCGAAGGAGATTCTGCCCATCTGGATTGGAGGAGAAAGTAAGAATAACAGCCATTTAATGAGCAGAAAAACT
Source organism: Balaenoptera acutorostrata (assembly GCF_949987535.1). NCBI lineage: Eukaryota > Metazoa > Chordata > Mammalia > Artiodactyla > Balaenopteridae > Balaenoptera > Balaenoptera acutorostrata. The sequence goes on from NC_080070.1 coordinate 65,195,596, forward strand.
GTTAGACATAATACCTTTACTTGCCCCAGATGTCAGGATGGAACAGAAGATGATTCAAACTAAATGTTACTGATAGATCCAGCACATGTTATTTTCCTCCAAGTTGGTTGTGAAAGGTAAACTGAGTTTGATTCACTTTACACGTTTTTCTTACAGTGAGCAAGCAATAAATGTATTGATTCAATCAATATGTCCAATCAATGAATGAATTTTATATAATAATTTCATCACTTGGTATTTTAATAAGGAGTACTAAAATGAGTAGTAAAGCAGTTCCAGTAAGTGAAAAGTCCAATTGGCAAACTGGCCTTCATAGGTATTTGGTAACTGTTCTCTGATGGGCTGTGAAACGCTATCCTTATCGTAAGACATCCACAATCCCTGAGTGCTGCTTGCATCCACATTTTAAAGTGGTGTATATGGGGGTAACGTAGTAGAAGAGTGAGGAAATAAAATAGCATCTAACTTGAAGGAAATAGTTATATACATTCTGATATCAGTGATATTTTAGGGACTGTTCCACTGTGAGTTAAAAGTATTCAACACGGGGCTTCCCTGGTGGCGCAGTGGTTGAGAATCTGCCTGCTAATGCAGGGGACACGGGTTCGAGCCCTGGTCTGGGAAGATCCCACATGCCACGGAGCAGCTGGGCCCGTGAGCCACAATTCCTGAGCCTGCGCGTCTGGAGCCTGTGCCCCGCGACGGGAGGGGCCGCCATAGAGAAAGGCCCGCGCACCGCGATGAAGAGCGGTCCCCGCACCGCGATGAAGAGTGGCCCCCGCTTGCCGCAACTGGAGAAAGCCCTCGCACGAACCGAAGACCCAACACAGCCAAAAATAAATAAATAAATAAATAAAATCAAGTAAAAACTTTAAAAAAAAAAAAAAAAAAAAAAAAAAGTATTCAACACAATTTTAGGATTTCTGAAATTGATGCCTCAGAAATCTTAGTCATATAAGCATTCATTATTTATCCTGCAAGTATTTTAAAAACTACTTGATAATAACCAAGAGTTTTTTTCTACTCTAAAGTCTAAAAGACAATAAAGAAAAAATTAGGAAAAAGTTTCTGCAATCATTTTTTTTTCTTTTCTCACCTTGAGAACATTTAAAAATTACAATAATTAAATCCAATGTACCTGTCTGATCCGGCTTAAATAATGTTAAGAATGTGATGAACCAGAAACTATCAGCACAGCATCCAGCAATTACTACTTGACTTAGTGGTAAACAGGTGCTCAGTGCAGCTGTAGATCAACCCAGACTCCACACAAGGGAAGAAAAGTGGATGAACGCTCCATAGCTTCAGAGAGGAGAATCTGGTATGTTTCTCCTGTATTTATTTTTTATTAACCACATATTACTTTTGCCTGATTATAAATCAGTTAGGCACAATTTCTCTGTGTTAATTTAGGAATTAACATGGATCATTTAAAAAATAATTACTTACATGTCAATAATACGTTAGCACATATACTTTTTATACATTTGTTTTCAATCCTGTTAGATTTTTTTTAAAACTCTGGTGTTAGTGAGAATGACTAAAGAGGCAGAAAATGGTACCTTCACATATTGGGAAAACATACCATCAAGAGATGCATATTTGATGAAACATTTTTTGAGAGCAATGTATATGCTAAGTTCTGCACTCACAGGTAGGTACTGTTAATTCCTTCCTAATATATTTATTCACTACTCATCAGTCTATAGATGGATTCATTCACTGAATTAAATTTCTCAAGCATATAGGGGAAGTCAGAAAGAATTTAAGAGATTCTGACTTTGATCAGAAAGCTAGAGTACGTTTTGGATTTAGAACAAGCCAAAGTGAGTTCTAAAATAAGTAGGATTTGTTTTCAGGTGATCCATATCAAGCCGATTTTACAATTATTGAAATGGTTTTGAGATTTAAAATAGGCTGCTTTGGGGACTTCCCTGGTGGCGCAGTGGTTAAGACTTCACACTCCTAATGCAGGGGCCCCGGGTTTGATCCTGGTCAGGGAACTAGATTCCTACATGCATGCTGCAACTAAGAGTTCGCATGCCGCAACTAAGACCCAGAGCAACCAAATAAATAAATATTAACAAACAAACAAAAAAACAGGCTGCTTTTCTGCGCCAATCCACCGACCCTCACTTTGGGTACCATTTTCACCTTAGACATCCCAGATCTCCCCACAACTAAAGGAGTGGTTCCTAACAAGTGTGGGATGGCTTTCAGACTCTATTCAATGCTGGGAACAGTGTCCATTGACGGTGATGCCCATGCCCTAGTGGTTGTTAGTTATTTTCAATATCTGCTCTGATTGTTGACTAATTACTAAACAAGGCAACTTGTATTTGGCTAAGTGATACCAAAAGTGTGGTGTCAAATTTTAAAAAAAAGCAGTTTTACTGAGTTTTTCATTTTCATCACTTTGTGATGGTCTTGCAGCCAGCAAATCCAAACAAGAGAATTTGAAAGGTTTGCATCACTGTTATGGCTGACATGGTAAAAAATGCTTGAAATTATTGTTATTCCTATTGCGCTAAAAATAAAACATCTTTAAACAAAAGTGAACCCATGTCAGTATCGTTATGAAAACTGTCAGTTCTACTTTTCAAGAGTAGAAGTGAATCAGGGTGTGCATTGACTCCTGGAAAAAGACAGCATCTGTCACCAATCAACCTGGGGCCCCAAGGATGGGGAGACTTTTGAGTACAGTGTCACATAGTTCCTGAGACTCAGGGGCAGAACTCAGAGGCAGATAGTGGTTGAGCCACAATCCCAACATCCAGAGCAGTATTCCACACCAAGACAATATAACTACAAGAACATCTCCCCACGCAGCAGGTATAGATTATTCTATTTGTGCTGATATTTTATCACTAAGGTGTGAAAAGTTACAATCTTAATTTTATTAATCATGTATAAACTTGAAACATATGCAAATATGATTGAAGGCATTGATAATAAAGGAATGTAACAGATCTATGAGATTTTTTTTGATTAAGCAGATTGCTGGAGATCAAAAAAGGTTCATAATGTACTATGTGGTTGAAGATGCAAGGCATTCTTATATATGTTTATAAATTGATGTAACATTAAAACATTAAATAGATTAATACTCTTACATTGACCCTTTAATTTCATTTCTGGGAGTTATTCCACTGGCGCATCCACATATGAAAGCAATTATATATGTAAAAGTCAAATCATTACAGTTTTTTTTTTTGGTAATAAAAAAACGTTTAGAAGAAACAAAAATGTCTATTAATAGGAAACATTCTATGAAACATTAACATAAAGGAATACAAGGCATAAAGAAATGTCACTCTGTATGTACTGCTATAGAAAAATCTCCAAATAATATTTTAAGTGAATGAAGCAAGTTGCTGAAGAGCATGTAGATGTAGACTAGTTTGATGAAATAAAGAAAACCTATACATTCTGACATATATGTGTTTGTGTGTATATATGTGTGTTCATATATACATATATATGTTATGTATACACATAATGAAGACATAAGAAACCGTTAATAGTAGTTGCCTTTTGGTGTAGGAAACTAAATGGTCAGGAAATAGGAGAAGGAGAAATACTTAAATTTATCCTTTTAAAATTTTGTACAATGTACTAAGGCTACTTATTAAAAATAATTTTTAAAATAAAAATAAAACGAAGTCACCCATTAATTGCCATTGGTATAGAGCCCTGAGCTAGGAATGTAAAATACCATTTCATATACTATACTCTCTGGCTTCTTCCTTGCCTTAACTATTACTATGCCCCAAATCAACAAAAAGTGGGGACTTCTATCAAACATTTCATATGTGCAAGGATCTCTTGGGCTCTTCAATGTAAAAAAATTACTTTCAATTTGATTTAGGGCCTCAAAATGTTAGATTTAACAATGAATTCTGTACTTTCCTTAAACAGTTCTTGGAAACACTACACTAAAATCTAAGGTGAAGCTTGGATAATCAATGCTTCTGGGGATTCTATGTCCTATTCTCACTTTTCTGAAGAAGTTGCCAGCAGCTTGCAAACAGAGTGTTTGCTGTTTTAATATTGTGCTGGCATTTGTTTTCACATTATGTATGTGTGTGTATATGTATATATACATATATGTGTGTGTGTATATATATATATATATATAGACACACTTAAATGACATTGCAGAATTTGGCAGCAAAGTGGTTTACTTTTGTATAAAAACATATTTATATTTTATTGAAACCCTTTTTGCTACTGCAAGTATTTAAAAAAAAACACACAAACAAGCTTTAAGCAACTCATGCTTGACACAGAAGCAGCAAAATGAATTTAAACAAGTATAGTAAGGAAAATAAGGTGGCAATGTTAAAGAAGAAATTATTTATGACGCTTGAAAACCAGAAAGCAGACTTTATTCGAGGAGAGTCATGGCAATGGGTGTAGGGACCACTGCAATGGGATCCTGCAGTGGGGAAGAGAGACTGGATTCAACTCAGAATACAGGATCGGCAAGTGGAAATGTACAGCCAAGGAGCAGGGTGGGTGTCAGTAGATGGAAATTTACTAAGAGGAAACATCAGGGGTAAGGGGAGAGTCTGGCTAAAACGACCTAATAAGTTTCTTGCTGCAGACAGGCCAGGGAGATCAGATATCACCTGGAGGACAGTGGAGGATGAGGAACCTGATCAGATATCAAGATATCAAGAGTGATCAGATATCAAGCGTGATCAGATATTAAGCAGGGTGGCAGAGGTGGGGGGTTCCTGCTAAAACTGGATTTTACAAGGAAGTATACAGATGGGCCTAGAAGAAGGTTCAGGAGTCTGACTAAAGCTTTGTCAAATAAAAAATCTTTATCAGCAATTTCTTTTTGCCAGGTAGTAAAATACTCTGGTCTCTTTGACATTAAGTTAATGAATCCCTGCATATAAACATCTCTCTGAAATCAGAGATATATTACTTAAGATATTGGAGTAACTGGTACAATTGTTTTGGAGAGCAAGGTAAGGAACGGCATCTTTCATTTATTTATTAAATATAATTTAAAGAGTTTATGAAACTTCTCAAGGTCTTTTAAAATTTATTAATAAATTTTTGTATATTAATGTTTTATGAGTCTTACCATTAGAGATCATCTAGAATTTACTTTTAAGTACATTGAGTTTAATTTACCTTAGACCAATTTACCTTAGTTCTTGCAGTACTATTCATTGCTTTCTTCTTTGAATTACAAAGCTTTTTAAAATAAATGTAACTGGAAGAATGAAATTTTACCTATCTCCCTTGCCCCCCCTATGAGAAGAGACTAGGTAAAAGAATGATGCCTTACCTAAAAGCTTAATGAAGTCAATGAATTTAAAATTTATTACAGTTTTTAGCATGTTTCTTCTGTTTGGTTGCTTTTATTGTTAGTTAAAGGAGGAGGTATTAAGGTACATATGGCCCAGCCAGTTTCCATTAGGATATTGTCTTTCAGAATTAATTTTCCTAAGTAGGTACACATGTGCTTATGTGCATGTGTGCACGTGATACAGCAGTTCTTGGGCACCAAGCGTTTTTTTCTCAATTGAATGAATCCTACCTGACAAATGTACCACTTCGTGAAAAGAGACAGAGTTTGAATCAAAATTAGCTTTTGTGGGTAAGGATGTAATTGATGAACACTCTTCTCACAGTGAAGGTGTGAAGAAGGTAAACCTACAGGCAGGGGAGTGAGTGAAAGGACTCACTTTGTAGGAGATCATTTGCAAATAAGCTGTAAAAAGTAATATTAGCAGCAAATCCTGAATATGTTTTATAAATATGGTAATTTTCTTTATCTTTCTTCAACCATTCAGTATATTCAGATGTAACCATGCCAATAAACGTGGACCTCAGGTTACAAAAAAGTCTTCATACTTTAATATTAGGTATAGATTCGGCATTTCATTATTCATTTTTCTTGAATAGAAGACTTACAAGAAGGAGAAAGCCAGCACAAGAGAGAGAGATTGGAGAAGTACTGCATAAAATAGATAAATTCATATAATTTAATTTAACTAAACACTCTTCGTGACTGAACTACCTAGATATTTGGGGCAAAATAATATTTACTTTCTTTTATTAGGGAATTCACATCCCTTAGTTCTTCAACCACCTTATTTTGGAACACTTCTTTCTAACAGTTTATACCTATTGCACATTACTGCTAAATGGATGCCTAAATTTCCCTTTAAATATTTCTTAATTATAATAGATCAAGTAACCAATAGATCAAGAGCTTTTACAAAGGAACAAATTTGCATACTTGGTAGGTTGAACCTATCACTAGTGACAAAGGTATGATTATTTTGGCTGCTTTGTTGATTATATCTATTCACACAAAAAGAAGTGGAGAATTAAAGAAACCATGTAGACATATACTACACCAAAATGACACTTTCACCCCAGATCACTAGTTTTCTAAGATAAAAATCTTTTCATTTGATTCAGTTGGAGTCATCAAAATAATTGATTAAACTATTTAGCTTGATCTGGGGAGACAAAGATTACAACGATTAGAAGCACCCTAATACAGTGCAACACGGACTATGCAGTAGATGTTCGATAATTGATATATAATGCCATGAAAATAACATGACAATAGTGATCTACAGTAATAAAGAAAACTCACCACAGCAAAACATAATAACCAGGTTTTGACAGCATATACTAATTTTTAAACTTTGCAAATGTTTACAGTGTTTAACATTAGCAAACAAACAAACAAAAAACAGACAGCTATCTTCAATAGCTTAGGGAACCAGCCACTCATTATTACTAATTATTTTGTATTCAGTACAGATACTTAGGACATCAATTTTGTTCTGAAGAGTTTGTTTTGTTGACTCTATGGCTCAACACTGAGATTGTGGCTAATGGATTTTCCTTATGGAATTATACATGACTGTATCTGTCCTCTGGTCAAATGCAACTTTCACAAACATCTGTGGGAATAAAAGAGTTAAAGTATTTCCTAATGGAACTACATTGCCTGTAATTGCAAAGTCAGTGGCCCTGATTCATGGAGATAAAGGTGGGGGTGGGGCGGGGCTATTTTAAAGGTAAACGGAGAGAAAATCTATTTGTGTATTCTAGGATAGTACCCCTTCAAGTGCCACTCTTGGAAAGGTTTTCCTGCTAAAGACCACTAAAGACACAGGATTACTTGCAAGCTTTAGATTTATACTTCCTCACAGCATTCAGAGAAAGTAATTTCTGGTCAGAGGCTGCAAAGAACATGACAGTGACCCCTGAACATAGTAATCAGGCAGCCAGAATGGTTATAAGTACTCTTAGACAATAAAGATCCTAATGCCATAGGGGCTATTTGCATTAAGAAGCAGCCTGAAAACACCAAGGGGTGTTTTTAATAGAGTTGACTTCATAAAGATTCGTTAATTGGAAAAATGGAGGCAGGAAGGAAGGAAGGTAGGAACCATGAAAAGAAGGGAGGGAGAAGGAATAAAAGAAGAAAGGGGGGAAAGAGAGATGAAAGAAGGAATTCAAATCTAGCAAAAGCACACAAATGTGTAGAAGAATGCAATATAATTATGACATGTGATAGCAACACAGTCTCAGTGATAACTTCATACTAAAAAATCCCAGAATTGTGCAAAGGTCTGCAATCAATCACTGAGGACTCCTGAGGCATATGGATCAGGAGAGAAGCAGGTCATAAGCAAAGAGGCTCAACCCATGATTAGAAAAGCACCAGTCTGACGAAAGTGTCATGTGTGCATTATAATTACTTAATTAGATTTCAAAGCCTAACTGAATTGAAAATAAATTGAAATATACTCTTCTAACAGCACAGCTGTGGTGGTTGCTACATACAAAGTTCTGAGTCAAAGAACATGTTTAGCCAGAGAATACATGTTGGTATTTAAACCAGAAACACCTGAAACAGAAAAACTGAAACTTCCTTGTAAAACTCACTGAGGGGTGCTAAACACGTGTACTGCGACATATCTGACCCCCCCTTATATGGGTAGCTGAAGAAATAGCTCCAATTCAAGAATGAGTTTCACCTTGAATATGATAACCAAGTATTGCCCATTTGTTCCAGAGGTTTCTTCTGTGATATCTTATTTATTCAATGAACTGCAACATTTTCTTCAAAACTTCTACGTTAATATATGTTAAATTTGTTATTTTCCTCATTGTATTAACTATGTTTTTAAGACATGAATTTAAAACTTTAAAAGCTTTAAAAAACTTTTAAACCTTTAAAACTGCCTTATTTGTGCATTTTTATTCTGTTTATTTTCCAAAAGGCAACCGTGTTTTTCCCAGAGCATCTTGGCATCTCTTTTCAATGGAAAAACTCTCGTTTTAAAATACCAGTCTGGCTGAAATCATTGTTACCTCTGGCTAGTGATTAAAAGCTTACTGCTGGTCACCCAAGCATTTACACTCCTTACTACAGACTACTCAAGTTAATAATTTAATGGTTTATGGTTAATAAAATACAGTTGTTTTTAAGAGGCAAATTACTGCCAGAACAAAGTAATTTATCTTTCCAACATTAGACATAAAAAGATAGTTGTAATATAAGGCACAATGAAAAGCTATTCACCTTTCTTTCAAGGCGTTCTATTTCCCTAAGACATTGTAAACTATTGTTTTAACTGCTACTGAGTCTTGCTTCAACAGTACAACATACATATTCCTAGAAGAACCGACATATCAGTGTATAAATATAAATGTTAAATATTTAGTTCATACTAATTGTATTCTCCCTTAATAAAGTTATTTTCTTAAAGTATTGGTTTGTTTACAAATGAGAAGCTGTAGATTCGGTTAAATTTCCCCCAAAGAACATTAACCATAACCATGTTAAAACTATTGATACGTTAAACATTTATATAGCACACCCATTTTATATACAGTTTTTTTAGGTTATTCTCCTGTGCTGCAAATGAAGTCATGTCTCTTCACATGTAATTTCACTATGTCTTTTTTTTTTTTTTTTTTTCAGCAAGAGAGACATCTATGGTTTAATGGATGGGGAACTTACACGTCTGAAGCAAGGTCCTGGAGCGACACCCCATCCTGTGCTGCCGAGGGCGGGCAGGATATGGCGACAGTCTTAACCCTCCCGGGAGGAAGGGGAGGTTACCATTTAGAGGCGAATTGATGTCAGGTGGGCTCATTAGTTACCAGAGAAACCAGTAGAGGGACGCGCCCCTCACCGCCCCTTTGATGAGAACAATCACCAGCTGGGGCCTGGGGCGAGTTCGTAGGAAGGTCGGTCACGTGAGCAGGGTGCAGGTGAAGCAGCCCCATGTGTTAGTGGACGGCCAGCACGGGTTTACAACTTCCAGGCGCCACATGCTGGTGGACGGCTCCCACAGCTTTCCGTTCCTCGTCCTGTATTTCCCGACGTCTCGTGCTCACCGGAGTTTCCTCAGTCTCCTGGCTGGCTCCGCCAATTGTTAGACTGACAAGGCCTGTGCTTTCCCAGCTTCAAGGCTGAGGAAGGAGCCCGAGTCAGCAACAGAGACATCAATGGTTTAATGGATGGGGGAGCTTACACGTCTGAAGCAAGGTTCTGGAGTGACACCCCACCATGTATGGCGGACGGCAGGCAGGAGACATGGTAGCAGTCTCCACTCTTCACTATGTCTTGGTAGTCTTTTTAGTTTCCTCCAGGCCCTAATTTATTCTAGCAGATGGCAGTGTTATTCTAGCAGTGTTATTTATTATTATCTTAGTGATATTGGTAGGATGTTAGGAATCTAAGCTCCTACTAGTTATTATCAGTGGTAACTTCATGTTATGATTTTATATACAGTAATACACAACTTTCACAATAGTCATATTGTAATCTGCAATAACAACTGGATGCATATGTCCGATACGAGGGGGAAAATAAACTATCAAGGGCGGAATTTGCTGAAGTAGCAGGAATCATACATTGAAGAGTCCTCTCTTTGTGGTGGCATGGCCGGTTAGGTGTCCTGACTGATCCCATACTATTCATCTGACTATAAACAACTAAAAAATTAGTTAAACTATACCTGTTTAAAAGTATTAGCAAGATAGGAAGTGAATAATACTTAAAGCTCCAAAATGAACAAAAGGCAGGAAACTAGAAGTAAAAAGATCACTAAAGCTGGCCTTTTCATTCAGATGAAATTTGACTTTGATTTCAGTGCTTCACAGGGCCTAAAGAATAGGAGAAAAAGTCCAGGGCTGCCCAAGTTAGAAAATCTGCAGGAGACACTCCCTACAAAGTCAACCTCTCCCTGCTAAAAGCTGGAATTCCAAAGAAATGCACACATGATATATGGGTAGAACTAGAGAGAAATCCAATTTGTTAAACCACTGCAAGGGAAATTTCCTGGCTTACACTTGGTGCTGAGTAGGGGACATATATGGGACTCAAGATTTCTAACCACATGATGGTTTAGCAAATTTGCTATGGGAATTCATCTAGGTGGTACTAAACAAACAGATGAAAACAAAACAAAATTTTTAAAAAATTTAAAAAGTCAAAACAAGAATTTAAAGTGATCAAGGGGATCCACTTCCAATATGGCTAAGCAAGATACTACCAGACCCATCTCTCCTGCAGATAACTATTAAGTAGAAAAATTATGAAAAAACAATGAAATGACAGCACTGGAGAGTAAAACATAAGGCAAGTCAATTCTTGAGAGGAGTTAATATTCAGAGAAAGAGAACAATATGGGTGTATTATCCATTTTTATAGCTTTTAGCCTTAAGCATTCCAAAGATGACACTATATAGAGCAGCTAAAATTCTGAGAGAAAGCTCACAGTCTTTCCAGCTTAAAGAACCAGAGGACAGATTTCAGGGCAACCAGAGCCAATGGAAAGTGAGGGAAGAGTAGCCCCAAATGATTAGTATTGCTCATATCTCTGGCTGACCCCTGAATCATGCACATGTGAGACTCCAGCTAAGGAAAAAATAACTTACCCGAGATTTGGGTTGCTGCCCAAGAAATGGAATTGGTAGTCTGAATCTGACCAAAGTAATTGCTAAGATAAAAGATTCAATGTTCTTTAGAAGAATATAAAATAGTCTAAAATCTCCACAATATAACATTTGCAATGCCCAGAATTCAATCCAAAATTACTCAACATATGAAGAACCAGAAAAATATGACCTCTTCACAAAAGAAAGACAATTAATGGAGACCAACCACAAGATGACTCATATTTTGGACTTGGTGGACTAGGATTTTACGGAAGTTATTATGTTCGATGACATAAAGGAAACTGCTCACTATAAATGAAAAGCTGGGAAATAGCAGAAAATAGGTACTACAAAAACTTAGTGAATATAAATTTATTTTAATGGAAAAGAACAATATCTGAATTAAAAACAAAAGTAAAAATACAGGCTTCAGTAGTAACAAATACACCTAGTACCCAGACTTCAATTTTTAAAACCATTCTCCAATAAAAGGAACCAGAGCTCCTTGGAGTAATGGCTGTTCTAGGACTTGAAGCATCTTGTAGTATTAGAAAGACAATGTTCAAGAAAATAAATAAAAAAGTCTTTAGTAATTGGGGATGTCAAGGGACATAAAAGCCAACTAAAAAAGTTCCCAATGGCTAATGCAGGATCAATTTGAGCAACAAAATAAAGAAGTATTGGATTATAACCCAAAGCATGAAATAAATATCCATAGGTTCATACTGATATAAATGATTGAACAAGTAGATAAATGGGGCAAAGAGAGAAATTTCTGATGCAGAAGAATTCCAAATAATTTTTATAGGTACTCCACCCTCAAGGAAGTTGAGTATAACTCCCCACTCCTTAGAGTGGGTTGCATATAGTGTCTTCATTCCAAAGAATACAATATGTAAAAAGGGAAAAACTTTACAATGAGAAACCTAACAAACACTACCACAGCCAGGTGATCAAGGTTGACATTAAGTCAGGTTGATTGTATATACCCTTCATATGGTGTGATGAGAATGGCACTTAACTTCTGTGATATTCTCCTAAAAACCCATTACTCCAGTCTAATCATGAAAAAAAAAATCAGATAAATCTCAATATAGGGCTATTATACAAAATACCTGACCAGTATCTCTCTCTGTGTCAAAGTCAAACATAAATAAAAAGTCATAGCCATAAAACATAAAAAAATGAAAAAAAGCATAAAAACAGAAATTGTCACAGCCAAGAAGAGCCTAATACATGACCACTTAATATAATTTCCAGGATGGGATCCTAGAACAGATAAAGAGTTTTAAGAAAAACTAACAGAATCTGAATAATGTAGGCACTTTAGTTAACAATAATGTATCAATATTAGTTCATTAATTATAACAAATGAATCACACTAATGTAAGATTTTAATAATAAGGGAAACTAGGTGTAGTGTGTGAGAACTCTCTTTACTGTCTTTGCAATTTTTCTGTAAATCTAAATCTAAAATTAAAAGTATAAGATTAAAACTTTAAAAAACAAATGAATTGATTACACTTTCCCTGACATTAATCCCTAGCTACGACTTCCACTACATTAACATTATTCAACATCAAACAATTTTTTCAGCATTTATAATGCAGAAGGCCCTGTGTTTTTCAACAAGAAAACAAAAACGAACAAGAAATAACTAAAAATTGAAATGATAAAAGTATGTCCCTGTACAAAAATTGTATGGTGAAAGAAGAAATAACACCTTCCCGAATCAGACCAACTGAAAAAGAAGGGAGACACAGGGGCGACATTTTGAAGTACTAAATATAAGCTTTTTTTCTTTTTTGGCCACACAGCATGTGGGATTTTAGTTCCCCAACCAGGGATCAAACCCGTGCCCCCTGCAGTGGAAGCACGTAGTCTTAACCACTGGACCACCAGGGAAGTCCCAAGCTTATTTATTTCAGTTATATTTCTTCTCATTTCCTCTCTCAATATCACCAAATGTAAATGTTTTCACAATAATATCTTTAGTATTTCCTCTTCTTTTCACCATTACTGCCAACACATCATCTCATGAACCTGATGACAGTAACAATGATATATTATTAACTACTTAATATATATGTGAAATTATGCTATACATTTTACATGCAATGTCACTATAACTTCTTAAGGTACCTTTGTAAATACATTTTACAAAGATTTGTATTTGTATTTTGTATTATCTTTGTATTGCAAATCTTTGTATTACAAAGATTTGAATTACATAATAATTCAAACACCTAAATAATACATATGTGTTAAGCATAGTTTTAGATACTTTAAATATATTCTCCTTTAAGCCTCATAACAATACTATAAAATAGGAAGTTTTTTCTTGCCATTTTACAAGCAAAGAAACGGGTACGTTGATGTAAAAAAACTGAACCGAGGTCACACAGTGGGTAAGAACTAGCCAGTTTGGCTCTAGAATGGTTTTCCTAACTACTATTGTCTTTACCATTGAAAGACTATCAATAGAATGCTCCCTAGTAGATATTTAAACAACAAAAACAAACATAAAACACAGTTTTAGGTCTGCTTCATCAGGCCTGTTATCAGGCCTGATGAAACTGGCTACAGGATAGTCCTAGAGAAGACCTCTCTTCAACTCATGTTTTCTTTAAAAATGTCAATTGAAATTGACATTTCAATGATGGGAGAAAATGCAATTGTTTTTAATAGAATAAATTCATGCTATGGAAATAGCATTTTTAAAATACTGGAACTATTTCCACTGATATATGATTCCGTTGGACAAAGGAAGTCTTATTTCTAAAAACAATTGTGTCTGCATAGATAAACTTGAAAAGCAGATTTTCTAACTTCTTTTCCAATCTTCCAAATTAAGTGCTGAGGTTTTGGATCCATTTGTTTTTTAAAGGCTAATTTTCAAGAAAAGGTCAAGATATGATTCTTACACACATATAAAAATTAATCCCTGTTTAAGATTTTAACACATTAATGAGGAAACTGGTGAGAAGTTACAACCAGTTCAAAGAAGAATACAAAAAGCAAACACATTAATAGATCAGGAACACTGAAATGAATGTGCAAATAGAGGCAAAACTGTTTTGTCCATGGCAAGAGGGGAAATGGGAAGGCTGTCCCAACACAAGACAGAATACATTGCATGTCTAGAGACAAGAACTATTTTGCATTGCTACCAGTTATCTACAACTTAAGATACTGCAAAATAACTCCCATAAATCAGAATCAAATAACTTGAAAGTGTATGCAATGGACAATGCACAGTTTTCCAATGAAGGAGAAAATTTCCCTTACATTTTAAAGAGACAATTAAGAAACAACTTTTGAAATAGTTTGCAATTGGACATCAGGGTAGATGGAAATACATCACACACATTTTATCAATAACCTTTGAATGGATGATGATGGATTAGAAAGTGTGTATCATGATTTAGTAGGCTCAATTGATATTGAAGTTCTTTCATTGTATGTACATTTCTTAGCAAGAAAATATTTGTGATGACAGCTGTTAAAGCAATGCAATGAACTAAACTTAGTAGCTAAACGTCAAATCTCTGCATCACAAAATCTCAAACCAAATTAAAACTACTCAATCACATACATTTTTGTAAGAACAAAATGTTTGTACTGTTAAATAACGTATAATACATTATTTATTTCATCTTTACTTTCATTATAAAATGTAAAAAAAAAAATTAACAAAACTTTAGCTAAACTGATCCAATCACTCCAAACTTAAAAGAAAAAAATAATTCGGTAGAGTTCCCTGCTCTCTGCCACTTTCCTGCCTCCATCATAGCCCCTCCTCTCTTCTTTGTCTCCCACCTCTCTTTCTGAAGTAAAGAAAGTTTGTCTTCTCTCTGAAATCTTCCACGACTGTCCCAAGGTCTCTGAGGACCACCCCTCTCTCTATAAACAAGAGCCTCTCTTTGTTCAGCAATGAGCATAGGCCATGTTGCATCATCCATACATCAACCACTTGTACCTCCCCTCAATTAAATTGTTGTTTGCTAGAAAGCCAGGCGTGCATTATGTAACTCTTTGTATTACTGATATTCAGCATAATTCCTTGATTAAGGCAAGGGTTTTAAATGCTGGTGATGATGTTTCAAGCAATGTCTAGTTTTTTGTTTGTTTGTTGTTTTTTTAATTAAGAAAACATGTAGCCCTATTATCAGGCCTGATGAAACTGGCTACAAGATAGTCCTAGAGAAGACCTCTCTTCAACTCATGTTTTCTTTAAAAACGTCAGGCAATATTTTTCAGACAGGAGCTAATGTTCTATATTATCTTGTTAGTGTTCACCACTAATTCATAGTCTGTTTCCTCAAACTGATAGATTCAAAACTCAATTACTAGCTTTCAGAAAGTAGATTAATCTCTGTAAATAAACTGACAAGTCAATACTGAACTGTGTTAAATAAAAATAACAATGATAGTTAATAATTTACACATGAAAATGATTACTGGCTTCAGGGCTAAGATATGGGAGAATCTATAAGAAAATACACAACATGAAAGAAACGAAAAGTTCCTAGACAAATAGTTTGATTACCATAAGATAGGTGATATTTATTCATCTTTCTTTATGCCCTGATAAATCATCTTTCTGCCATTTCTGTGTATATTCAAGTCCACTTCTGTGCATAAAACTGAGGCTAGTGATTTAAAATAAGATCACTTTCTCTGCTGAACAATACTTCCAAAACTAATATATTTTCAAGACCCATCTATATTAATTCTATTTCCATTCCACTCTTTGCATTTTCCTACAACACTAGACAAAATATATGTCATTCCTTGGTAATTAAATATGAATCTCCACTCTTCTAAGTGTTTATAAGAGCAAGATTACTCCTTCCTGCTTTACTTATTAATGGATTCGCATTTCCAAAAACAAAATTTCTGAACCCCCTTACTTGACCTGATCACAAGCCAAGTCTTATAAATCAAAGAAACATTTGCTTCCAAAAGATAGGATCTCATTTTTAAAATTATGGCAAAAGGAGAAAGGCTCTCAGAATTTCAGAGATCCGCAAACGTCACCTGTGGACAAAAGATCGGTATCTCCAGAGTTGGGGATTCCTCTAGCCTCTACCACCAGGTTCTAACAAAGAGAAAGAAGTAGTGGAGACAATGCTAGAAAACTAAAACATAATTGGAGAAAATCTAGAAAATCTACAGTTATTTGGGAAATAGAGTGAAATTCATGATAAGTTAAGCCTTATAAATCACTTAATTTATAATTTTAATTTCAGGATCATAAAAGACAATCTAATTCATAGTAAACAAAGGCCTGATCCAGAGAGCTAAGCATTTGGGCTTCATAAATGAGGTTTGGATATTTTTTCAGTGGATTATAACCTGTCTTTCACTAGTTTGTTGAGGATAAATGAGTTAAGCTTCAGTTTGTTTAACATGAAATTAATGTCCTTCCCTATAATTTGCAGGGCATGATGAAGTAGAGTTAAAAATTTATATTCCTTAAAAATACACAAAGTCCCACAAAATAGTTTTTAAAATGAAAGAATGAATTTGGCAAGACAGAAACATATGTAACCTCTTGAAGTTAAAGTGTTAAGGAAGTTTTTAAAAATGCCTAACTTCATCACAGTAGCTTAGGCTCTGAAATTATCTGGCTCATTAAAAAATTAAGCCTTTTTAATGAAAGTCCAAGACTAGATACTCTTTTTGTGTGTCTTTATTCATTCATCTGACATAAAATTAAGAACAAAAAGAACTTCTTTGATTAATGACCTCTGCTAATCATTTCAGTAGAACACATGAAGACATTTTTAAAATTTTATTTCACTAACAAATTAAGTCTGTGTTAATCATAAGTGTCGCTCAGAGGCAAATTATGCATAAATGTTCAGGGTGATCTATATTTTATCAGTTGTAACAGAAAACTTGCCAGTCAGTGTGGGTTTAAACAAGCAATTAGTGCATAAGTTACTAACATTTTAAACAAATGGGCTGCATCAAACCCAAATTAGGACAGTTAAAAGAAATTTCACAGCATCTTGATTGCACAGGTGCCTGAACTATCAAGAATTTCTGCATTCATAAAATATAAAATTTGTTAGTTTTACATATGTTATAATCTTCTTTTCAACCCTAGCCTCTTCCTAATCATTTTTGAAAACTATTATGGTAACCTAAGTCTTTGCTGTCACCCCTTTTCTGATGTTATAACTTCTGGGGAATTCAGGTAAATAAGGAAAGTCCAAGGGGGATCAACTTCTGAACTAGAATGTATAAAGCAGGATTCTTCAGACCTTCCAATTAAACCAGGGTTATTTCTCTCAGCTGAACCTGTAGGACTCAAGGGAGACCACGGTTTGTTGAATGGTAGCACTGTATCAGAATCTCACAATCTGAGGTTTTATTTCTTTACAGTGTCTTAAAAAACAAAAAAAACTTAATTCAAGGCACAAGCTTCTTGCAATTCCTTGATAACTCTTATTTTTAAGAAATTACTCATATCCTAAGAAAGTACAGTCAAGGATGATGACTCAGACTGAGAAACAGCTAATTGTGGCAATTCCTCTAATAACTAGAGTGATCTTATAATTCATTATTCCAAAATGGGACAGTTTTGAGAAATTACAAACAAAAATGCAAGAACTCACTGCAGTGTGCATATTAGCATTAATAGTAGGATGAAATCAAGACAACAAGAATCAAACAAAAATTCAAAATAAAAAACAAGAATGACAGGAGGAAAGAGAATCTAGGAGTAGGACCAAGAAGCTGAAATATTGGCTTACTGCTTTAATAATATCATGTTGAAAAAGAACTAACAAAAAACAAAATAAGTTGAAGCCATGGCCATATATTGTGTGCAACTTGCTCCACTGCATTAATAATCACTATCGTTTATCATGCATAACTTTCAGTTCATAGTTTTCTGACTTCATCTTCAAAACCACACTATAGGGTAGGTATTAATATCCCTATTTCAGAGCCTACAGAGTTAAGTAAATTTCCCAGTACACAGGCATCCCTTGGAGATATTGAGGGTTCAGTTCCAGACCACCATAGAAGAGCAAACATTGCAATAAAGCAAGTCACAGAAAATTTTTGGTTTCTCAGTGCATATAAAAGTTGTGTTTACACTTTACTATAGTCTATTATGTGTGCAATAGCATTAAGTCTTTAAAAACAGTGTATATACCTTAATTTAAAATATTTTATTGTTAAAAAAAGAGAGAGGGAGGCAGGGAAAGGGAGTGGGAGAGGGAGAGAGATCCAATTGCTATAAAGGCTAGCTACATTTCCTTTATTTGGATTACTTTAAGACTCTCCTATATTTACATAATACCCCCTTTCCCCTTTTTACTGAGTTTCTCTCAGTGGGTTTCAGCTTTTTGCAACTAAATTATCCTTAACTAAGGCAGGTTAGGGCCTTAAAATTAAATAAAACTACTTAGACTAACCATAAGGTTCCAGCTGCTACTCTTCTTATTCTTTACTAATAATTGAGCAATTTCATTACCTCTGCTGGATAAATGGTTTGTAAGGATGCCCAAGCCTTGATATATAGGGTAAGGAACAGAGTTATGGAGTCAGCAGTGAATAGAATCATTTCAACTTGGAAAAGAAAAGGGCTAGTAAATGAGAAATCCATCCTAAGCCTCTATGTATGGAACCCAAATGTCTGAGCGGTCTTTAATTACAAAGGAGGACACCAATGACCACATTTTAAATTCTGACTCACAAGATTTAAATCACAGAAGGGTGGAGGTATCTGATTATCCAAACACAGGACCAATGTGAGAACCTCGTGTTTAAGCTGTAACTTAGAAAATCAAAGTTTGTCTTGTTTGTTTTGGTTTTAGATGAGTGGAAATAGCACACAACATGATCCCTAATGATTTCAGTATGTACTGCAGTAGAAGAGAAAGATACTACGTATATAACCATATTGATTTTTGCCAAGTCCTACAGTAGCTGAAAGCTTATGTGAGAAAAAGCCCAGATATCAGTTTACTTCCAGCTGTTGTCACTATACTTTGAATTACCACAATAGATTCACTGATATTTTGTACCCCTATGCTATTTTGTAATTCTATTGTACTATTTTTTACTTGCACACCCTATGAAACTATTTCTTCTCTTAAAGACCCAGCTTTGATTATCTCAGAAACTTTTGTCAAATTCAGCAGGTGCTGTTATTGTTTAAAAAATTACATTTCATGGACAAGATTATTTTAGGTGCCATGCAAACTAAATCATGGTATACATCAGACTACGCAATTTAGACAGTTCAGAACAAAATGATTACATTTTCTGAATCTAGTGACTCCATGACTACTGTCCTTTATGACCCTTTTACAGAGAGTTTTCACCACCACGGCCAGGAAAGGATAGCCCTAGATGACCTGACTCTGCTCCCAGTCATGACTAATAGGATAGTTTCCTGGTCTAAGCTGTGTCCATTATATTTTCCCTCTTGAAATTTGGATTTGTAAAGTAGATGCCAATTTATCAGTATTGAGCTGGAGGTCCACAGAGAAGGACAGCTTTTAGAAAAAAAGAGAATAAAAATTTGAACCAGTTCTGGGGGAAAAAAGGCAGTAAGTCCTAAAGTCCTAGAAAATAAAACACAGTAGCATTTATTTTCGTTTATCAAGTTTCTGATCCCAGTCTCTACCAGGGACAAGTGGTACTTCCTAAATTTCTAAATTTTGTGAGACTCCTCATATAGTTTCTTATTTAAAGATAAAGTAAATAGGATTCTATTTTTTTTCCATCCAAATAGTTCCCAATTAAGGTACCCAGGAATTGTAAATCTGATGCTTTTGTTTTTTTCAGTTATGTAGGTCGGGATCCTCAACAGGAACTAAATTATAGTAATAACTATATACATATTAATTAATTGATGTTTGCCTTTCCAATGTGTATCTTTTCAAAATTTGATTTAAAGCCACTTTCCTGAAAAAAAAAAAAAAAGAGACCATACTATCAAACAAGTTAGAATTACTCTTCTCCTTTGTCCATAGTTTTTTGTACCTTCATTAAGGCCCTGATATCAACAATTGCACTGACTTTTACATTCCTCAAAGGCAAAGCAGAGTGCCTTGTGCAGGCTCTCTCATAGCGAAGATACTGTGTGAATATTTGTTTAATTTAAAGGCCAGAGGAGAAAAGCAATGGGATCTATTTAGGATAATACAACAACAACAACAACAAAAATACCTTAACTCTCATGAAGTATATTAAAAGCTTGTGCCACCTTTTAGTGCAATGCCAAATCATTCTCAACCCAATTCTACATTAAATGTAAGAATAACAACAGATATACCAATCATAAAAGAGAATTAATTTACTTCTCAAAATAGACAGGAGCTAGTTTTGTCTCTTTAAGAAATATAGTTTTTGTTAGCACTTAAATTATTTGCATTAGAGATTTAAAATATCTCTGGAATTAAGTTAAAAAAAAAAGTAAGAATAGAACTAATTCTCTATCAGCAAAAATGGCACGTATTTTGAGACCAATACTATCCCACACTAGCTGTATGAGCTATGGTGTATAGCTTAATTTTTCTTAATACATACAACACCTACCACATACAATCTTTCTGAGGGGTTATTTAGCATAGTACCTGCCTAACAGAAATCATAACTATAAAAATAAATACCTCTCTTCTAATTTCTTCTTATAAAATTATCCTTAAATAATTTTAAAGAGTATGTTTTGTTAATATCCTTCACCCCCAATAAAAAACAGTAACGTGTAATTTGTTCTTAGTATTTTCTTCAGTTTAATATATCACTCAGAGGATAGAATTCTAAGGTCATTTGATGATTTACTGCTCACATACCTACTCATAACTATGACGTGACCAATAAAAAGTATCTACTACATACCTACTACATCACTTCTCTTCCTCTCTCTTTCTCTCTCACCACATTCTCAGAAAATTTCAGTAAGAATGAGTCAGTGAAGTGTCTGGCTTCATGCAAAGTATTGGTTGTAGGGAAGGCTCTATGTATGTTTTAAGAAAGATGCAGTCAATAATGCTAAGTGCATCAATTTGGAAGTTTCTACTGTCTATTCGTGGTCACTCTAAGGGGGAAATTGGGCATAACATTTTCTTCAAGGTCAACATGATAGTGTTTGCTCAAATGAATACTATTTTTGAATAACTGTATAAGTGAATTTTTGGATAAGGGGCTAACTTACTGAATAAATGAATGACTACATATAGGAAGAAATGAAATACCTACTTTATGCTAAAATCTACATTCATCAAGAGTACTTGTATCAGTGCATATAGCTCATGTTTAGTAATGTATATGAGTGGTCGTTAGCAAGAAGAGTCTAGTGAGAGCAAATTTAGTCCTTTGGTTTGTGCAAAATAAGTGAAACATTACAAAAAGAAATGTGTGAGAAAGTAAATATCTTAATGGGAAAATCAAAATTATAGTATACTAAATGAGAATTTAGACTTCACAAAATGGATTCTGTGGACGAGTTTATCTTGGTGGCTCTCAAGCAAATGCAGTTTACTGAATTTGTTTTCCCTATATTAAATATGTAGCATTTTCATATTCTCAGACATTTAAGAATATTGGCAGGCTTATTTCAAGTTATTAAGTGTCAGAAAAGTGTCCATGACCAACATAAGAAAACAGGCTCTTCATGCTTTTCAACACTCAAAACATATTCAAATGTAAAATTCCAATAATTTAATTGCAATAACAAACTCAGTGATGTGTGTTTATCTTGCTTTTACACACAGGGATTTACTAGAAATCACCTTATGGAAAAGTAGTTCTATGTGCTAAAGTCCAAATTCAATGGAGCACTACATGTAAAAGTTATTAAAATCAAATGGTTCTTTTAAACTTTAAATTTAAACCCAGAGAGCTAGATAATCCAAAAGGCAATTAAAGGAAATGTCCCTTCTGGGAAAGAGTCAAACCATTGCATTTGGGGAAAAAAACACTGAGTGATAGGACACCTCTGCCAAACAAAAGGAAATCCCACATTTCAGTGGGAGAAATTGTATTTATTCATGTGCATTGGAACTGCACAAATAAACTTATTTTTTTAATATTAATTTAAAAGACATATAATGTTTTTAACTAAAAGGAACAGTTTAGTTCCCTTGTATTCTATATTTGTATCATTACTAATGTCAACTTTTAGCAGAAAACAATTCTCAATACTAATTCTTAAATGTGACTCCAGTTTCTTACAATAATAAATAGGAATATTATAAAATGTCCCTTTCACACTGAACAAGTTCTCAAGAAGTTTGTAGTCTTTAATTTAGAGGTTCTGTGATTTATTTTCTATAAGCTTATCACTTTAGCAATTAACAATGAATAAAGCACAAAAATATAACTTAACATGTTATTCCTCCATATATTAAAATTGTATTTTTACATATCTATCTATGTATGTCATACATACACACATATATAGAGCATTCAACATTTGAAGTAGTCTTGGAATATTTTTAAAAATATGGTAATATACTTTGCCACTAGGAAAACCACCACCAATTGTTTAAAAAGTAGTCATTCCCAGACCACAAAGTATTAGTATTAGAAATTAAAAAGAGAAGTAAACAAACAATCACACTGGCTGAGTGTTAAAAGAAATTCTCAAGTAACTACCATGTCAAAGAGAAAGTCATGCACTCCTAAAATACATTAAAACCCTTGGATATGTACTAAACTCAGAGCATCAAAAGTTATAACATTTATCCAAATTTCACTCAAAGGTCAGTCCTTGGTCTTTATTCAACTTAATAAATTAGATATTGAGTATTAAAATTGAGAAAAAGTGTTTAATTTCTATATATAACATGTAAATAGTATTTAATTTATAAGTGAAATATTTATCTTAATAAAGACTAAGGACACAATTTAGTAAATTAGAAATAATTATATATTTTACATATTTACATTGCATATACATTATATATAATCTATTCATTTATAAACTATGACTAAAATATTAAATATAAAAATAAAGAAGCAAATGCAGTAATTCATAGTAATTAGACTTTATAAATGGAAGCATAAACTAACTCTTTTGAAAAATTCAAGAACTCAGCCAAAGCCTTCATAAATATAATTAACTTAAAAGGAAGAAAATATATTTTAGAATTTTGAAATAAAATAGAGAAAAAGTGTGCATGAATAATTTTTAAAAGCACCATATAAAATTTACCGAGATAAACTTAAAAATCAGTAAAAGGGTCATTTTTCTGCATACAATATAAATTGTCAGAAATACCTAAGTAAAATGAACATTCCAAATATGTAGAAGTGCTTCAAAACTTTATCAGGGAATTATCTTCTCTTGCCCTGAGTGATCAGGATTCATGAGGTTTTAAGAAACTGTTTTTCTTAAGTAGACAATTAATTTTCATGCTTATGTATGCTATATAAACTTTTTTATACATATAAAATTTAAATTTAAATTCATACTATGATGTTAATCTAGCCTTCTTAAAACACTTAATGAGCAAACAAGAATGGTAAAGAAAACGTGAAAAATAAAGCTTTTTTTTAGAGAGAAGACAGGAGGACAAATATTACCAGGTATCTAAACTTACGTATATAGGGGAATTTTGAAAATATGATACTACAGTATTACATACCTACAATAGAGGAAACAAATGCTGAAATAGATCTCACTGTTTTCAATAATTTAGAAAAGTATATATGACCTTACAAACTGTTCAGGAAGCAAATAACTTTTTGCCTAGCTCTCGTAAAAAAGTATCATTTGATATCTCCACCTTTTATGTAAAGGAAATCTAGATGGCTTAAAATGTCAGATTTTTTAAAAACCTGTAAAGCCCTCAAATAAAACATAATTAAATATTTGTCATATCGTAGCATAGGTGAAGACTTTCTATTTGTCAGACTGATGGAAGAAATCACAAAGGAAATAATAAACTGTTTTGAACCCAGGTCTTTTAAATTTCTCTGCATCAAAAACACCTACTTAAAAAAAAAATGAACAGAATCACAAGACGAACAAAAACAGGGAAGAAATATTTACAAAGTTATTGTTAAGAAATAAAAATTCTTAAAAGATTATAGCTCATATGAGTTGATAACTATAACAATAAAACTCCAAACACAGGTTGAATAGGGCTTACATATTTAATTTACTTAAAATATAAACAAATATATGAAAATCTAAATAAAGTATGTGATACATGTACATAAATAAAATATAAATATAATAAATATATCTCATTAATAATTTTAAAATTCAAATCTAATATCCATTTTCATTCTAATGTATGACTACAGTAAAGTCTGTGGAAATGCACCATCCAGCACTGGTTGAACATAGCTCTTTTTGGCTACAATATGGGCTCTACTCTTGCCATAAACTGGATGTGTCTCCCCAAAATTCATATGCTGAAACCTAATCTGCAATGTGATGGTATTTGGAGGTGGGATCTTTGGGAGATGATTAGGGTGGAGCCCTCATGGATGGGAATAGTGCCCTACAAAAGCGACATCAGAGAGCTCCCTTACCCCTTGCGCCATGTGAGGACACAGAGAGAAGATGGCCATCTATGAACCAGGAAGCAGACATTAACCAGACATGAAACTGCTAGTTCTTTAATTTTGGACTTCCCAGCCTCTAAAATATTGAGAGAGAAATTTCTGTTCAGTCTACAGTATTCTGTTATAGCAGCCTGAACAGACTAAGACAACTGTTAAGAGCATATCTGTGAACGATGTTCTCCATGGCAGCATGGCTGGTGATAGTGAAAATGACTCACCAAGGGAAGCAGCTGTCTTTGCTACTCTGATGATTATCCTGAACCATCCAGGCTAAATTAGTGGTGGCTATACAACTGTGCCGGATTGTCATAATGCCCACATTGCTGGCAAGTTGCTGAGCTAAAGGAGATTACTCTGGAAAGGGGCCCCAAACTACTGAAATCTGATGATACTTCCATCATTCATATGGTTCCTGGATTCTCTGGTTCATTTTACTGTTTGTGGTATGAGACAGATGGTTGCTGTGGATATCATCAAGGTAGTGGACAAGAAGGCCGCTGGAACTGGCAAGGTCACCAGGTTGGCCCAGAAAGCTCGTGAAAGTGAAATGAACAACACCCGTCTCCCTCTCCCCACCAGTTTTAATCAACTACTGGAAGATTGGTTCCACATTAGTTTCAATTGGCCATTTAAGTTTCCTAGGGATAAAAATGCAGAGTAAAAGCATCAGAAGGAAAGCGGTGTTTTGTGGGCCATTTGTTTTGTCTTTCTCCGTGTGTGTATGCATGAGTTTTAAATTATTAGTTTTTAAAATCCACACTTTTAAATCAACTCAACTTGACCAAAAATCTGTCACAGTACCTTAAGTCTTATTAAAACAAAGTTTAATGAGAAAAAAATGTGGGGAAAATGATAATTATCAATGCTGGTTAGAATGTGTTGACCACATTTATAAAATGATTTATCAACATATTTCAAAATGTCTAAAATTATACATAGAATCTCACCAAGAAATCACATCTCAAGACAATAATGTATTATATAAAGAATATATGATAGATAGATGTACTTTTTATAAAATATTTTATTTTGACATAATTGTAGCTTTTCATGTAATTGTAAGAAATAACACAGAGCAAGAGATTCTGTGTACTCTTTACAGAAAGAGTACACAGTCTCCTCCAAAGAAATTGCAAACTATGGTACATTATACCATCAAGGATATTGGCAAAGTCTCCCCCAAAGAAACTGCAAACTATAGTACATTATACCAACAAGGATATTTGCAAAATCTCCCACAAAGAAATTGCAAACTGTAGTA
Source organism: Balaenoptera acutorostrata (assembly GCF_949987535.1). Classification (NCBI taxonomy): domain Eukaryota; kingdom Metazoa; phylum Chordata; class Mammalia; order Artiodactyla; family Balaenopteridae; genus Balaenoptera; species Balaenoptera acutorostrata. The sequence continues at coordinate 65,221,340 of NC_080070.1, forward strand.
CGTTACACCCACAAGGATATTGGTATTGATAGAGTCAAAACATAGAACATCTAGCACCAGAAGGATCCCTTAATGTTGCCCTTTTATAGCCACATCTACTTCTCTCCCATCTTAACTCCATCCTTAACCCCTAGCAACCACTAATCTGTTCTCCATTTCTATAATTTTTTAAAAATTTCAATAATGTTATATAACTGGAGTCATACAGTATGTACCCTTTCAAGATTGGGTTGCTGTTCTTTGTTTTTCATCTTTGTTTTTATTCAACATAATTCTCTGGAGTTTCATCCAGGTTGTTGCATGGACTGGTCTTTTGTTATCGTCCCTTAGGTCTCTGAGGCTCTGTTCATTTTGTACATTTTTTAAGTCCATTTTCTCTCTGTTGCTCACATTAAATAATTTTTATCATTCTGTCTTCCAGTTCACTGTTTCTTTCATCTGTCCTCTTCTCATATTGAGTCTATCCACTGAGTTTTTAAATTTTTGTTACTGTGTTTTTCAGTTCTAAATTTATTTGGTTCTTCTTTATCTTTTATTTCTTTGTTGAGACTTTCATTTTTTTCATTCGCTTGAAGCATTCCATTCTGTTTGAGTTCTTCCCGTTTCTTTATATAACAAGTGATTTTCCACCAAAACAGATTTTTTAAGAATATTATGTTATGACACTCTGGATCTTATTAAATATTCTGTTTAAGTTGCCTTCCTCTGACACCTCTCTGGCAGGAAGGGGGAGGGGTGCCGCCTTGTTACTTTAGTTGGGGATCAAAGTCCTGTTTCCCGGGCTTCCCTGGTGGCGCAGTGGTTGAGAATCTGCCTGCTAATGCAGGGGACACGGGTTCGAGCCCTGGTCTGGGAAGATCCCACATGCCGTGGAGCAACTAAGCCCGTGTACCACAACTACTGAGCCTGCACGTCTGGAGCCTGTGCTCCGCAACAAGAGAGGCCACGATGGTGAGAGGCCCGCGCACCGCGATGAAGAGTGGTCCCCGCTTGCCGCAACTAGAGAAAGCCCTTGCACAGAAACGAAGACCCAACACAGCCAATAAATTAATTAATTAATAAAAAAAAATAGAAAAAGAAAAAAAAAAAAAAAGAAGTCCTGTTTCCCACTTAGACTCCATTCACATCCAAGGGAGAGGGCTCCTTATTACTGCTGGGCAGAGGTCGAGTTCTTACTCCCCACTATCCTCCTATGATACCTCCACGGCTGGAAGTAGTTGGAGTGCTTCATTACTTCTCCCCAGTTGGCCTCTACCAACACCATACAGGGGTGGCCTCATTACATCTGGGCAGTGGTGATAGTCCTGACCCTCCACTAAGTCTCCTCTGATACCACCCTAGTGGTGAAGGAGAATAGTGCCCTGTTACTGCTGGGTGGAGGTGTTATTCTAGTCAGCCTATGTGGTCTCCACTGGCTCCACAGGGTGAGGGGCTCATTATCACCCAGAAGGAATAAAATGGAATGAAAGTCCTGGCTCCCTACTTGGCCTTCTCTTACACCACACCAAGAGGATAGGGGTGACTCACTATAGCCTAGCAGAGACAGAGTTTAGATTCCCTAATCTGAAACAGAGTGACTATTGTCTAAAAGTTTCTGTCTTGCTAGGCTGCTTCGTTCCTGGTACATTTCACACATTAGATTAAAGTAAGTTTAAACCACTGATAATACCACAGGCTGTCCAGACTATAGGGAAATAGGATCTCGTACATTGCTGGTGGAAGAATTTATCAGTACAACCACTTTTGGAAAACCATTTGTCAATAACTGGCCAAGTTAATGTTGTGCTATTTTCTAAAATCCAGCAACTCCACATACGAGTATGTATCACAGAAGAAGGGAGATATAAAAAGATGTTGACTGTGATAATCAATGTTTTAAAATGTTGAAAAACTGAAAAAAAAAAAGAATCATTCATATATAGTAGAATGGTTTATTCTCCCCATAGAATATAATAGACTAGTTAAAATGAATAAAAGAGGCTCATATATTAACGACATGGAGATATTGCAAAAACTTAATATTGAGTGAAAATAACCAATTATAAAAGATACATATAATATAATATTTTTAAACTTTTAAGATACACAAAATACTACATGATCATGCGTGTGTAAAACATAAGTATATACACATAAGAGTGATATACACCAACTTTATGATAGTCATTACATCTGGAAGAGAAATGAGGGGCAAAGTATGAGGGGGAAATAGGGGCTTAGCAATAGCTGTAACATTTTTTTCCTTAAAAATAGAGATCTGAAGAAAACATCAACATGTGAATTACAGTCATAAGCCTCTTTGTCCAGTGCTAAAGCAATATCAGGCAATTGATGGAAGAAAAATTCATTATGGTGGTACAGTGGATGCAGCCCTGCAATGCCTCTCTGTGGCCCACAGCATCCAAGAGATATCTGCCCTTTTTTTGCACTCAGCATGCTTTTCAAAATATGTAAACGTGATACTGATGAATTTGAAATGTAGCAAGATTTGTCCCAAACACCATTTTGTTAAAAACATTGTGTTTTGGAGATACAAATTTTAGAATTTCCTCTATAAATAATAACTGAAAAACATTACAGTGTAAGAAAAGTATATTAGTATACGAAATTTTGATATTGAAAACCAGGAAACATTCTACGGAGGAAACATTAGCTGGAAAGATGTTTTGTGGGGTATACTTCTGGTCCCCTAATGTTGAACACAGATTATTTCTATTATTTCATTACTGTCAGTAATATATTAGGATATATTTGAGGGTAGCTTTTCCTGTATTTTGGATTATTTTTTTAGTATTCTTCAAAGACAAATTATTGTGCTTGTGTTTAAAAAGCTTTCTCAGGTTTAAAAAAAAAAAAAGACTAAATTTCTTTCCTGAAGCTTGTATAATGAGACATCCTGTGGAGCCTGGCAGGAAAAACTGCCAACTTCAAAGTCATAAGCATTTTCTACCATCTAAAAAGAAGACTGGAATTTACCTTTTCAAGCTAACAGCTTTTTTATATGTGGAGAATCACTTCATCAGGTCATTTAATCAAGCCGATATAAGTAAATACCCTCTATTGTCCTTGGAAAGGATTTGAGTGGTTTGAAAGTAAACCAAATGAAGAATTTGTAAATGAGTATTTTAAAAGTTCTGCTTAGTAATGAAAATAGGTGAACATTTATCACACAATTAAGATTCTTCAGAATTATCTTAATAAAACAAATTTGCAGTGTTATTGTTGACAATCTGGATTTGAGCCGTCCTATACCTGAAAATTTTTACTTATTCTTAAGGGATGAGATATGTGCTGACAGAAGTTTGTGATGGGGACTTTCACAGGTGGGATAGGTCAGGCTGATCTCCTCCCCTTACAGAGAAGAAATTACAGCCAAGGGCATGGGACCATGATTGTGTGTGAACACAAGATATGGTTTCACATTGCATACTCATACTCTTGAAAACTGTACTCTCTGGCTGCTGTTAATTGTCAACGACAGATCAATAGGTAAGACCTTTCTTTTTGAGTAGAAGGCAAGATTTAGCCTGAAAAAAATGGATATGCTTTCTGCCCACCAGCTTAGGGCAGAAATTGGATGGGTCTTGGATTGGGCAGGGTGGGAGTGGGGTATGTTGGGGATAAAAATTAAAATTTTCTTTCTTTGGGATCAGAGGGCCAGTTTTTTTTTTCTGAAATCCAAGGCACTGGAATGCTTTAGAACAATGATTAAAGAACCTAAATGTATATAAGAATCATCAGAGAGGAAAAATCTGCAAAACATAAATTTATTTTTACATTGTAGAGTAAGGCTTTCAGATAAGGTTATGGTTGTATCACTTTACATTAATATTAAAAGTATGGGGCTTCCCTGGTGGCGCAGTGGTTGAGAACTTGCCTGCTAATGCAGGGGACACGGGTTCGAGCCCTGGTCTGGGAGGATCCCGCGTGCCGCGGAGCAGCTAGGCCCGTGAGCCACGGCTGCTGAGCCTGCGAGTCTGGAGCCTGTGCTCCGCGGCAGGAGAGGCCCGCGCACCGCGATGAGGAGTGGCCCCCACTTGCCACAACTAGAGAAAGCCCTCGCACAGAAACGAAGACCCAACACAGCCATACATACATAAATAAAAAGAATGTAAGCAGACAAGAATAGCATTAAAAAAATAAAAAAATAAAAAAAAGAGCTAATAACCATTTAAAAAATATTAAAAGTATGTTAGGGTGCTTATTTCACTTGTCAGATTGCTTCTTTTTATTTAAAACAAAAAACAAAACTGTCTATTCAATTTTAGAATCCAGGCCTATTACCCATTAATTAGTATGAGAAAAATCATATACTATTTCTCACAAATAAAAAATCAATAGTGTAGTATAATACTTGATTATAATTAAATATTAGAGGATTGATAAACTATGAATTTCAAATTATATAGGACTCAAATTTAATCCACAGATCCCTGAGAATTTATTTTGAAATTATACCATTTAAAAAATCTACAGTTTGCGCAGGAGTCACACGGCTCTAGGTTAATAGTGATTGTAGATGTGTCTCCAGAGTCACATCATTCTAGTGTTGCTATTTTAGAATATGCAAAATGATGATGAATATTGATGGTGAAAATTACCTCTGTATTGCACGGTCTTACATATTATCACTAAGAAATGTAGAATATTAATATTCTACACTTGCAGATATAAAATTCCAAAATATCATGTTAATGAATTTCTTGATGAAAAGAATAATTTTCCCTTGAAAACATGATATATTTCTTGTGAGTGTCTGCTTTTTGGCTTTTTAGCCAAAAGATACTGGATGTTTTTTTTAAACGAAGCCCTCTCCAAAGTGAGCACTCAGTGCAGTGACTAGGAGTGTTCTTGGAATCCACTCTACACAGCGCCATCTTTGGAGTAATAAATCATGTAAGCACCTTTTTCTGCTGATAAATTACTCAAATGCATCATCAGCCGGATCAGTGTTTCTAATGATTTATAAGTCTACTAAATCATTAGAGTGAGGCACAGCAATGATATAGTATTCAAAGATAGTTCCAGATGGACAAGGATTCAGGAGCAAATTTTAGCAATCTGCAATGCGAAATCAGACAAAACAGGAAAAGAACAGTATGCGGAATATCAGTTCCTTTATTTTTAAGGAAACATATTATTTTAATTGTTTAGTCAGTAGTAATAACTGACTAATGTATCCTTTGGTTCCATCAGTATTTTGTCTGAGTCAGTAAATATAATAAGCCTGGTGATTTGAAATGATTAACAACAAATCTGAATGATTATGTTACTTAAAAACTATAATAAAAAGTAAGAGAAACAGAGCCCACAATTTCCAATGCTTCTAGACTTAGAGAATGTCCATTACAAGCAATCTTAGATTTTAGAAATTATACAGTTTTAGTACAGCATTTCTTATACATTGGAGAGAAAACCAGTTTTATGAGTTTTTAAGATTGTTAACTTTTGAAAATATAATTTTTCTACCTTTAAAACTTATATAATAAATGTATGTTAATAGTAAAACAAAATTCATAGAATATAAGAGATACACAAGTAAAACTTCCCTTTCAACTCTTAATCTCATTTACTTGCTTAAAGTAGTACTAATAAATAGTTTTGTGTGTATCTTCACAGATCAATGCATATTATGTATATTTTTATATACACATAGCTTTATGCTATACATATTTTACATGATATGTTTTAAACATGAAATATTGCTTTGTGGGAGCAGCTGATACAACTATAATATGTAAGATACCATGGATTAACTATATGAAATCAAATATACTACATATTTTTACAACTTGTTATTCTGATAAATAATGGAAAAATATTTCATGTGCAATAGATCATACTTTTTAAATCCCCAAGAAATTAGGTTGAAATAAGTTCTTTTTCTTTCATTCTTCCATTCTTTTTTCTTTCCTTCGCTTAATAAAAATCTTAGGGCCTCAACTATAAATAATATGTTTAGGAGAGCTAGGAAATTTCTCTCATCGAATTTACAACAAATATTAAAGTTAGTTCTGCAAGCAGAAAGAGTATGATACCAGACAGAAATTGGAATCTATACAAATACATGAGCAGTACTGGAAATTCAATAAAGTTAAAATAAGTCATTTATTTTTATTTTTTCTTATTTTTAATTGCTCTAAAAGTAAAGTGACTGACTAAAGTAAAATTAGTACCACATATTATGTGATTACAGCTGAAGTAAAAGCAGGATATATGAAAAAATAGAGCAATGAATAGGAGGAAGGAATTGGGAATATAGTATCATAAGATACTTTTACCACAACTGAAATGGAAAATATTATTCAAGACACTGATTGATTAAAAATATATATTGTAAACCCTAGGGCATAGTCCCTCAAAACTGGAAACAACTCGCGTGTCTTTCAAGACGTGAATGGATAAACTGTGACTTATATACATATACTAGGGAGTACTATCAGCAATAAAAAAGAATAAATTATTGATTCATATAATAACATGAGTGAATTTTAAATGCTTTTACTAATTGAAAGAAGCTAGACCTGAAAAGTTATATATTGATGATTTAATTTACATTACATTCTGGAAAAGTCAAAAAGGAAAATGAATCCATGGTTCCTAGTGATTGGAGGTAGGAGGTGGGATTAATTACAAATGAATTAATTAATAAGGAAATGCTGAGTTTATGGAACTCTTATGTATCATGTCTGTATTGAAGGATACATGATCCTATACATTTATCAAAACATAGAATGGTACACAATACATAGTGAATTTTACTGCATGTAAATTTAATAAAATGTCAACCAAGATTGGGGAGTGGAGGCCAAAATAAATAATATATAAATTATAGTAAGTAAGCCTAATTGAATAACAATATGTAAACTAATAATGTAATCAACTGAAGTGGTAAGAAAATAATTAACCTAATTTATTTGGGGAAACAGTATTTTGACTGGAGGTTAAAAGACTAAATACAAAATGCACTATACATTAATGCTGTACTCTGGGTAATGAATGTGCTTTTTATAGAGGTATGGGTTAGAAATTCTGAAACTATTTTATGTCTATACTAGAGTTGAACATATGAGTAAATACATTATAGAGAATGATAGCTAGGTGCCTCATTGCTGGAGAAGGAAATTACAAATAAGGAAAGGGGAAATGCAAGAATGAATCCTGTGTCATAGGATCGGAACTGGAGGAATCAGCACGAACTCATTTAATCATTAAAAATCTAGATGTGTGTGTCTATCCATGTGTCATTACGCATGCATATACTTCCAAGCTGTGGCTGCTCAGAGGTCCTTGAGGCAGTGACGCCTCAATAACAATGACACATCTTCAGCCCAGATCTTAGTTTCTAAATACTGTTATTCACTAAAAGGAACTAGGATTCTGAAAATATAAGATAAGCCTAGAGCACTATGTGATGCCAGAAAATAATAAAGGGATCCAAAAAATGGGGACATGCTGAAAGGGTGCAGAAGCCAACATGAAAGAACTTCCAGTGGCCAAAGGTGGAACAAACTGGCAATAAAATAAATAAGTTTGGATTGCAACCCATAGAGTAACATGCATACCTATGTGTCTATACCAAATGGTGTTTCCAGATAAAATACAGGACATACAATTAAATTTGAATTTAAGATAAACAATGAAAAATTTTTATGTATATATATTTCAGATATGCATGGGTCTTACACTAAAAATTATCCATTACTTCATTTAAATTAAAATTTAACCACATGTCCTGTCTTTTACTTTGTAAAATTTGGCAGTCACAACAAAGATAGATGATAAATAGATTATAGACAGATAGATTCATAATAGAGCTTCTCTTACAGAAGGATTCTAATTAATGAGTGTAGAAATAATGAGAGAAATAGAAAATTGCCATTAGAACACCATAGTAATATTTGTGTACGGAAAAATCAACTGATGGCTGATAATATTAGTGGGTGAAAGTTTGTAAAGAAACAACATAGGTAAATAGTCTCAAAATAACTCCCTCAACATACTTATTAATTACAAATGAGAAAATAACAATAGACTTAGATTTGTTCCCTCTTAAAATATGCCCAAGTCTTAACTTCAGGAACCTTTGAATATGACTGTATTTCAAAATATGGTTTTACATATTTAACTAAATCTTTTGAGATGAGATTATCCTAGAAATCTAGGTTGGACCCTCCTTAAAATGAGAGGGAGATAAGAGTCATGCACCGAGTAAGGCCATATGAGGATGGACATGGAGATTGTAGTGATGCATCTACAAGCCAAGGAACACCTAGGATTGCTGACCATCACCAGAAGCCAGGAAAGGCATGGAACAGATTCTCTCTCAGAGCTTCCAGAAAGAACGAACACTGCTAATGCCTTAATTTTGGCCTCCAAAACTGTGAGAGAATATATTTCTATTATTTTAAGCCACCAAGTGTGTGGTAATTTGTTACAACAGCCCAACAAAACCTAATATACCAAATGATCAAGGTTGACATGACCAGTAATGAGACATATTGATATCATGTACTCCATTAGGATATAATGAAAGGCAAGTATCACTTCCATGGTATTTTTGCCATAGTTCATTACTTCAATCCAGTAATGAGGGAACAACAGATAAACTCAATCTAAGGGACGTTTCACAAAGTAACTCATCTGAAATATTAAAAATTGTTAAGGGCAGGAAGGATAAAAATGACTGACGCAGAGTCACAGGCTGGACGAGACTAAGAAGACATGATGACTAAATGCAGTGTGGTATCCTGGTTTGCATCTTGGAACAGAAAAGGACATTAGTGAAAAAGCTTTTGATATCTGAATAGAGTTTATAAATTAGTTAATAGTATCGTGACTGTGTTAGTGTCTTTGTTTTGATAATTATGCTATAGATATGTAAGATGTCAACCTTAGGGGAAGCTGGGTGAGAGGTGTAAGAGAAGTCTCTGTATTATTTTTGCAGCTCTCCTATAAGTGTAAAATTATTTTAGAATAAAAAGTATTAAAAAAAATCTTCATTGATGAGGCCCAAACTGAGCAGTTTCATTTGGGTGTTACAGGTAAAAGCAAGACTACTGCTTGCTTTTAACTGAGATGTAGAGGAGTCAAGTTGTATGAACTGAATTGTGTCTCCCCAGATTTATATGTTGAAGCCCCAATCCCCAGCACCTCAAAATGTAACTGTATTTGGAGATAGGGCCCTTAAAGAGGTAATTAAGTTAACTTGAGTTCATTAGGGTGGGCCCCAATCCAGTCTGACTCTTGACACCTTGATCATGGGTTCCCAGCCTCCAGAACTATGAGACAATAAATTTCTGTTGTTCAACCCCCAGTCTGTGGTATTTTGTTATGGCAGCCTTTGTAAACTAAAACACAGAGAGGACAAACTATTGCTCCTGGTGGCTGTAGTGAAAACTCCACAAGCTTTGGTAAGTTAACGTTTCCAAATTTTAGGTTCTTTATCTAACTATGAATAATAATACTTATCCTTCAGGCTGCTATGATTATTCAAAATCATACAGCTAACAGCATTGGATTTCTTCGTAAAGAGAGAAGCAGATTCTTTGCTAAGCATGAAGGAAGAGTTGGATTTCAGGGCTTCAAGGGGAGGGGTGAACAGGAAGAGATGTTACGGGAAACGGAGAATCATAGTGTAGAAATGAAATAAAGGATAATCCCAATGAACTCCGTGACTAAATAACATCCCTAAGTAGTTAATTTGCTTGCATCAACACCTAATTATAAATGCCATTTCTGCCATTTGTAATTTGAGTTTCTTTTTGTCCTTTTATGAAACTGAAATCAAATATGCAATATAGTATTTATGATAGCTTGGCCTCTGAAAGTAAGAAAATAAAAATCTTCAGATATTTGACACTTGGTTATCTAATTAGCATCAGCAAAACTTAAAATATACACAACTCACAGTAAATAGTATCTGTTAAGAGATGATTTTCAGAAAAAAGTAAAAGTATAGCCCTCATGTATATAAAAGAACACGTTAAAGATTGTATTTAACTCACGAGGGAACCAGGCAGATGTTATAACTAGTTTGAGAGAGAATCCAAAAAACAGAAATGTTTATAGATCAGGAACATTGAAATGGAGGGAAAACTAGTTTTTCCATAGTGTGTAAGGAAGACAATTGAACCTCAGCCAGACAGGATGGAATCTGCATGTTTGTCAATTACATACATAGAGAGTATTAAAATCTTTCAAAGACAATGAAAGACTAGAATCAGATAACCTGAATCCACGTTCTCCAGACAGTCTATACACATTGTTTGAAACACAAGCTTTTTTTCTACATATATGAATAGATGTCCTAATAAGCTTCTTCTTCAATGAAATATTGGTACTTTCGGGCTAGGATATTTTAATGTAGCCATAGGCCAATAAAGTTGAAAATCATTCCAATGTTGCTGATTCCCATAACTTCCAAAGAACCCTCACAAGTGGATTCTAACACTCTTACAGTCAATGTCTTTTTTCTTCCTACAAAATGCATGATAACACTTAGGATATTGGTGGTGCAACTTCTATAGAGCCCTGTTATCTGCTGTTAATCTTATTGATACCTATAAAATAGGCCTAATTTGAAACAGCTAATCATAAAACTGTATATCCAAAACTTAATTATTTAACTAGAAAATCAACATATATTCTTGTTTTATGAGTAACATTCTAAAGTGAGTAAAAAAGATGCCTCGGAGAATAGATTCTAATGGGAAGATTAAAATAATTAGACTTTTTTTAGGGTGGGAAAAGAGTAGACCTAAAATAAATCTATGAAAGATATCAAAAGGAGCATTGTAATACATTTTTTTCCTATAGCTATTAAGAGCAGAAAAAAAGCCAGTTCACTTTCCTTATGAAAAATGTACATTAGAACATATAGATGTGCCAATGTTAATTTTTAAAATGTTTACTGAAGGGAGTTACTGATATCCTTTCCCTGCTTTAGCATCTAAAAGACAGTAGGTTCCCATTTATCCCAGGTGGCCTAAAAGTAAACAGAAAATGGGCTAGAAAATTAGAATCACTTGGGAAATTGTGTAAATATTGCAGACTCAACAGATCAGTAGTGAAGCCTAGGAATCTGAATTTTTTCATTTTCAGATGTTTTTAATGTACCTCTATGTGTGGAAATCTATTTCACAAGATATCCTCAACCCTTTTTTTTTCTGACGTATTCTATTAAGTGTCATTTGATTTAAATAATTGTCAACAATATAAGTTCATCAGAACAGTGAAGTGAAAAAGGCAGAAATGTGTTAGTAATTCCTGGACTTTCAAGTTTCAGAAACCCATTACAACCGAAATGCAATATTTATATTCCTGAGATAGAAAATAAGGGCGTCTTTAGTCAGATGCCTTCTCCTGCTTTGAGTATATGTTACCAAAAAATCCAGGTACAGCCCTGACACCTGGCAATTGCCTTGGAATATTTGCAATCTGGTTCTGTCTTGCTATATTCTATTTTTACAATGTTCCTATTTTATTCATTAGCTTTAGCAGGTCGCAATAATTTGTTTTGCTATTCGTAGTCCCTCAGAATTCATTCACCTACTTTGCTGATAATGAAGTGGTTTGTTTCTGTTTTACCAATAGCTATCAGCCTCCTGCATTTGAATTGTCTGTCAGTATTCCCCTTTAAGTACTGCTCTGAAAGTGATACTTTTGTTTTTTTTAAAAGGATACATGTCTACTGTTACAGTTGCCATTTGATGAAGAAGTCATTGTGACAGATAAGAATATTTTATCTCTGGTTTTACTCAAATAATATCTTGTTTTAAAATATAACAAGTGGATTGCTGACCTGAGAAACTGAATCTAACTGTAGATTTTTCCTTTTTATATGTATTTAGGACAACAACATTATTGAAGGAAACTTTTTTTTTTTAATGTAGCGAATTTGGAATGTATTTTCTGCCCCATTGCTTGTCAGGCTCACTTAAAAGATGGAAAATAAAATATGGCCAGAAAGACAGAAAAATTGAAAGGGAATGAGCAGTTCTCGCAATAATAATAGATAAGTGTTCTGTGAAAATAGTTTATAGGTTTATTATTAATATTAAAGCTGCAATTCTAAATAAATGGGCACAATTTACAATCATCATTTACCACAATTACATATACATTGAAAATTTTACCTTCTCCAATAATCTCAGACTGGAGGGCATTAAAGTTGACATTAAAATGAGAAGAAACTTCAACATTTCACAACTGTCATTGTGAAAAACCTGGACTCAAATGAAATTCAATTGAGTGGTTGTTATTGCTTCCAGGGAAGTGGCTTCAACTCAAATCCTCCCAGGAAATGTAAGAATTCTTTGGTAAAAACTGAAATCTTAGCAAAGAAGTAGAGAACCATATGTTCAGAATGGCTTTCCTGGCTCTGAATTAAGTATCCTTCTGGGCTTGGAAGCCAAACAGATTCCAAAGAAGCTAAAGACAGACTTGAGTTGACTCTGAAAGTAGGTGAGTACTTAATCTACCTAAACCTCAGATCCCTCATATAGAAAATAGTATTATTAATACCTACCTCAAAGTATATTAGAAGGAAGAAATTAGCTAATTCATGAAAAGTGCTCAGCCCAGCGTCTGGATTCCAATAGGCAATCATTTTATGGTAGCTATCATTAATATTTGTTAATACTCTCCTCCTTCTACTTTGCTGGAAATTTCCCAGAGTAAACAAACAACTAAAACAAACGAAAAACACGTCCAAAGGTTTACGACACTATTCCACGGCACTGCTGCCTCAGCGTCCATTTTGCTTACCTTAAATTGACAACAGCCCTCATGCAAGTGCATGCCCTAGATAACAGCCCACAGAGTCACAAGCATGACACAGAAATGTAAATTCCTGATATGACTCCCCAGCAGCCCTTGTGGTGCACAGTCTCCCCCAACTCCTACAGCCTTCCACTTGTTCGTTCCTCAGATAAGACCCGGCGGAGCTCACCAAAACCCCATTCTTTTTGGTTTGAATAACCAATCCAGCCTTAGCCCTAGAACCCCAGAGCACTCCACCCCCCTGACGCTAATAAAGGCATGTGTCCCAGGCCCTGTCCTTATCTCTGCATGCATTTTCCCCATGTGACCCCTCAAGACAGGCTTGCCATGTACACTTCCTCCAGGAAGAGTACATGGCAAGCGTAATAAACTTCTCTGTCTCAATTTCTCTTGTGGTCTTTAGTTGAACTGTGCTGGCTCACCAACTGCCACCTTGGGACTTAACAAATTTAACATTTAACAAAATGTTAATTTAACAAAATCATAACACTAACATACAAGCAAACAAAGCTATACTTTGCTGGATGAATTGTCTGGGAAGCCCTACCGTCAGGATTGCATTGTCCATGGGCCCACCTTGCATCTCCAGAAAAGTTCAAACCATTCATATTTAGGTTTATGTATTTTATATTTAAAAATTAGTACCTCCCAAAAATGTAAGCAGGTTTTGGTTGAAAAAAAATAATTTTAAATGTATGGAAAAACATGTCAACAATGATTAGAAAGAATTACATATGCAAAAAGAAAATACTTCTATTAGAGAGTGAATGAATAGATGATTAAATCTTATTTTTGTTAAATTCCCTGGTGTATTTGTTTTCCAAGATGCCTTATCATAATTCAACAAACGAAGTGGCTTAAAACAATAAATTTATATTTTACAATTCTGATAGTCAAACATTTGGTAGATATGGGTTTTCTACCCATATCTGGACTGGACTAAAATCAAGGTATTTACAGTGCTGTGTGCCTTTTAGAAGCTCTAGGGGAGACTCCCTTTACTATTTTTTTATTTTTTTATTTTTTTTGGTTGTTGGCAGAATTCAGTTCCTTACAGCCATAGGACTAAGGTTACTGTTTTCCTGCTGACTGTAAACTGAAGGCTGTTCTTAGCTCCTAGAGGCTGTTCACATTCTTTGATTTGTGGACCCCCTTCTTCCATCTTCAAAGCCAGCAAGGGGAGAGAGAAGGAATCGAGTCCTTCTCACATTGCCTTTCTTCAACTCATTCTTCTGCCCTCTTCTTCTACTTTTAAGGATTTATGTGATTACACTGGGCCCATCTGGATAATCTAGGATCAGGATAATCTGCCTATTTTAAGGTCAACTGATAAGCAGCCTTAATTTTATCTACCAGTTCAAATCCCTTTGTCATGTAACTTAACATATTCACAGAATCTGGGGGATCAGGAAGCAGACATCTCTAGGGATCATTGCACTACTCACTACCACAAGCTTTCAGAGAAAGAAAACCCAAATTTGGCATGTCCCATACTAATCCCAGTTTTACTCATTCATGTCTCTTCCGTATCTCTAAATAAATACCAAAATCTCAACCTATAGGTCACTTTTAATTTCTTACACATTAACCAATAACTTTAGTTCTGCAATGAGTCTTATAAATATTATTTATTTATTATCCTTTGAACTCATTCCCTACTCTAAATTTCACAGTCATTGCTTCATTGCAAACTCATGTTCTTAACATTCTTACTACATATTTCCAAACAATAGCTAGTATACTCAATCTAAAATGCCATTGTCATAGTATCATTTCCCTGGTTAAAACCTTTCATTGATTTACCATTCCCATAGGAGAATGCCATGATTTTATCCCTGCTTAGGCTTCCACTTTTCCTCCCATTCTTCACTTGGTCCCTATTCAACATTTAAGACTTGGTTCATCTATCATTTCTATGAATAGAGGTCTCATTTCTCCACTCTGGGTGGGGTGTTTCTCCTTATCTTTCCATATTGACCTCTCTTACACTATTTATCACACTTTTGTTAACATTATCAATTTTCTTGCCTTTTTCTCCCAATAGACTGTAAACTCTGGGAATACAAGGATTATGCCTTTTATCTTGAGCCCTCAAGTTCAGTTTACGGCATGGCACCTAGTGTGTTTTCAATAAATATGTGCTGAATGAACGATTAGTAGAGATGAAAATCTCTCTTCTGTCTAGTGCCACAGATTTCTTAAGGTTTCAAAGAAGCAGGGCATGAAGAAGTTATTTGTAAAACATGTCCTATACATATTTATAGTTTTATTAATTTTTAATTTACAAAATAAAATATTTATATGTGTATCAGATATTAGCAATCAACATGATTGCCTTCCTTTTTGGCACATCTACACTTCACTGAAAATTAAAGTTTTTAGAAGCTATATTTAGAAACTTCATACTGACCAATCTATGTACACTATATAACAGTATTAAATTTTAAAAAAGGCAGGGAGGTCTGCCATGGTTAACATACTTTCACGTCTACCTGGAATCAAAAGTCTCCTCCAATACGAAAGCATAGACCATGTAGTGGAAATCCTGATATGCTGACAACTCATCCCGATTAATTTAATAGTTGAATGAACAACAGTTTAGAAATCAATGGATACTTCCTCCCCTGTATTTTAAACAACTGCTCCTCTGTAAGTGTTGGACATGGGGTTAAAACAGAATCTGAGTAGCAATACGAATAGTATAAGGGTCATGTCTTCTTATTTAAGCCTTGGTCACAGCTGAGCAGGAAGTTTAGGAGCCTATAATCTTACAGTATCTGAGTACTCAGTAGGCAGCAGAAAATTACTATTTGAACTTATGCCTGGATTTCATGAGTGTTTCAATAGGGTCCTATTCAGATTAAAGGAAATGTGCTCTTGAGGACACTCTTCCCAAATGTAACACAGTTGTTTACAAAATAAATATATAAAAAAAAATCCTTCCGGTATACTAATGACTATTAGAAACAATAATGAAAATAAATTCTTATCTTTATTAGCAATGAAAATGTATGTTTCCTAAAGATAAACTTGAGAAAATTACAATACTTTTTAAAAAAATCATTTAATAATTTCTATAAATGGAAAGATATAGCATGGTGATAGATGAGAATTTTCAAATTCTTTGGATTCCAATTATCCCTAAATGGGTTTACTATTTTCATCACTAATTTTATGTCTAAATCCACTTACAATATTCATCAAAATATCAAAGTAACTTATTAACATTAGAAAATAATGTTAAATTTAACTTGGAAGGATAAATAATAGGTAACGGTAGACAATAAAATATTTTTAAAAATAATAACAATGAGAATGTAGCTGTACTATAAGATATTAAACTAGAATTAAGTTTTCCAAAAATTAAGATAATGATGGTATCAGAAAAGGAATATCAATTAATAGAATTAAATATAAAATTTAAAAGCGATGTGATCATGAAAAAATTTGGTATATTATTAAGATACAATTTCAAAACGTTGGGGAGAAAAGAATGATTCAATAAATGGAGCCTGAAAATTTCAGGGGAAGGGTAAGCTTATATCCTTATCTCGCAGCATATAAATAAAGCCTAGATGGAATAAAGAGTTAAGGGAAGAATGGAAAGAAGGAAAGTAAATATCTAAAAGCAAGCGCACATGAGTATGTATATGATATAAAAGAGAAGGGAAGTTAAAATTTTTAGTGACTGAAGAGAAGATGAATTCATATTTCTCTGAACAGTCAAGCTGCTATGATACCCAGATCTTATCATGTAATTTCAGGAAGTTTATTCTTCTACAATTTTTAGCAACTGTATTGATTTTTTCACAAACTTACACGTTGCTTACTTAGTCTAAAGAGTCAGTAGAGTTAGAGGTGTGGAGCTCAAAATATAAGAGATGAGCCTGAGATATCTTGACATACCAAAAAGTCACAGAGCTCTCAAAGACTACCAGTATCAAGGATTGTGCCTAAAGAATGCAGGAGCCAACTTGAAGCGATTGCTGATGGTGAGATTAATTGAGCACGCACATCAATAAGAATTATAATGGTAATAAATTGCAATGTATTA
Source organism: Balaenoptera acutorostrata (assembly GCF_949987535.1). Classification (NCBI taxonomy): domain Eukaryota; kingdom Metazoa; phylum Chordata; class Mammalia; order Artiodactyla; family Balaenopteridae; genus Balaenoptera; species Balaenoptera acutorostrata. The sequence continues at coordinate 65,238,177 of NC_080070.1, forward strand.
TATATAGTTCACTCCATGATATCATTATACTAAAGGAAATGAAATATAAGTGGTTTTTGTGTTTTTAGTTTTGGTCACTAATAAGGAATGCCAGGGAAGAAACTCACTATTTTGAAAATGGCTATATATAATAAGTAGAATTCATTTCACTTTTTTAATACAAATTCTACCTCAGGGTAATCAAATAGCTGCTCAGGAGATGTTTCTCTATATTGAAGTATTTCCACAAATAAAGAAGAAATGACTGAATTTGAATATTACCATTTTGTGATGCATACTAAATAAATCATAGCAACTATTACCAAAGGTTGTTAATATTCCCCAAAATGATGTGCTTTCTGCTGAAAGTACATACCACCAGCTATGAAATATTCTTCCCCAATATTCTTGCAAGTATTCATAACATAAGAACTTGGAAGCTATAGAAGGAGGATGCAGTGAGCAAAATCCTGATTATGTGGGACTCTGTACAACAAATTACCTGGTTTTTTAAAAGAAGTAAATAAATAAATTGCAACAGAAAATCAAAGAGATGGAGAGGGAATTTGTAGGCTAAAAGAGTCTTAATTGTAATGAATGGAGTTTCCTTCGAGCCTTAATTGAAGAAATAATATAAAACATATAAGACGATTCGGGGAGTTTTGGATACTGATCATTTGTTTGATAATGGGTATGTAGAGGTTTGTTATCCTATTTTCTCTATTTTTATATGTTTGAGGTTTTCCATAATAAAAGTTAAAAGAAGAAAATTCTGTTTTAAAATAAATATTATTATAAAACAACAAAAAGATAAAGTAAAAGAAGTTCTGTGATTATTTAAATTACATATTAGTTATTTTAGTTACTCAATTTTAAATTTTGAAACAAGTAATAAACCACTAATTCTCTAACAGAACTATCATCCACTAAAAAACACTCACAGTAAATCCACAAATAAGCAAGTTCCCCATTGGACTGACAGACACAAAAATGAAAACTTTTTTGCTTTTGATTTAAGAGTATAAAAGACAGGCTTATCCATATTAGAGTTGCTTTTTAAATGTATTTTTATTAGATTACAGTTACAGTGAATTGACATATATCAGACTGAAGGTCACAATTGTCATTATATTTGCCCTGGTATTTTAAGAGGCAAACAAAAATTGTTTGAAGATGCATTATGCTGACTGATACAGATAACAGAAAGCACTTCCTTATATCATAGCTGCAATTCATTGTGAACATATTTGAAAGATGCAGTATGTAAAGTATGTACAGTGCGGTAGAATACACACTTCTTACTAAGACATTTTATTTAAGATATTATTACGTAACTCCACTATCAGTTCTTTAAAAATAGGAGGAAATATTTGAGAAGTATATTATTAAAGACTTTATGTAAGTCTAAAATAGTGAGAATTTTTGAGAGAATACATTTTAAGTTCAAATAGATGGCACTAGCCTTAAGTTCACCTCAGAGCCACAATGTAATAGGAACACTAGAAATTATATCAGCCTTTTTTTGATATAGAAACAATAATGGAAACACCCTTGTATTTTAATGTGATGGCTGTATTTTATGTTTGAGATAACAGATGCTTATGAAATAATATTCTTCAACAAGATGGGAGACTAGGATACCTTTTTTTTGGTTTTCAAGGTTTTGTTTATTTGAGTAGTTTGTTGCTCTCATCATGTTCAATCCTGAGAGGCTAGCAAGGGAGAGAAAATTCTTGGACCCATTTTAGAGTCTGAGACATTGAGGCTGAAAGGAGACTTATTCTTTTTTATTTTTTTTTATAATTTTAAAAGAATATTTATTATAATATTTTGAATTACCTGACTCGCAAAATGTTTATTTTATTTATTTATTTTTAAACATCTTTATTGAAGTATAATTGCCTTACAATGGTGTGTTAGCTTCTGTTTTATAACAAAGTGAATCAGTTATACATATACAATATGTTCCCATTTCTCTTCCCTCTTGCATCTCCCTCCCTCCCACCCTCCCCATCCCACCCCTCTAGGTGGTCACAAAGCACCGAGCTGATCTCCCTGTGCTATGCGGCTGCTTCCCACTAGTTATCTATTTTACATTTGGTAGTGTATATATGTCCATGACACTCTCTTACCCTGTCACATCTCACCCCACCCCCTCCCCATATCCTCAAGTCCATTCTCTAGTAGGTCTGTGTCTTTATTCCCGTCTTGCCACTAGGTTCTTCATGGCCTTTTTTTTTTTTTTTTTTCCCTTAGATTCCGTATATATGTGTTAGCATACTGTATTTGTTTTTCTCTTTCTGACTTACTTCACTCTGTATGACAGACTCTAACTCCATCCACCTCATTACAAATACCTCCATTTCATTTCTTTTTATGGCTGAGTAATATTCCATTGTATATATGTGCCACATCTTCTTTATCCATTCATCTGTCGATGGACATTTAGGTTGCTTCCATGTCCTGGCTATTGTAAATAGAGCTGCAATGAACATTTTGGTACATGACTCTTTTTGACCTATGGTTTTCTCAGGGGATATGCCCAGTATGTGGGATTACTGGGTCGTATGGTAGTTCTATTTGTAGTTTTTTAAGGAACCTCCATACTGTTCTCCATAGTGGCGGTATCAATTTACATTCCCACCAACAGTGCAAGAGTGTTCCCTTTCCTCCACACCCTCTCCAGCATTTATTGTTTGTAGATTTTTTGATGATGGCCATTCTGACCGGTGTGAGATGATATCTCATTGTAGTTTTGATTTGCATTTCTCTAATGATTAATGATGTTGAGCATTCTTTCATGTGTCTGTAGGCCATCTGTATATCTTCTTTGGAGAAATGTCTATTTAGGTCTTCTGCCCATTTTTGGATTGGGTTGTTCGTTTTTTGGTTATTGAGCTGCATGAGCTGCTTGTAAATCTTGGAGATTAATCCTTTGTCAGTTGCTTCATTTGCAAATATTTTCTCCCATTCTGAGGGTTGTCTTTTGGTCTTGTTTATGGTTTCCTTTGCTGTGCAAAAGCTTTGAAGTTTCATTAGGTCCCATTTGTTTATTTGTGTTCTTATTTCCATTTCTCTGGGAGCTGGGTCAAAAAGAATCTTGCTGTGATGTATGTCATAGAGTGTTCTGCCCATGTTTTCCTCTAAGAGTTTGATAGTGTCTGCCCTTACACTTAGGTCTTTAATCCATTTTGAGTTTATTTTTGTGCATGGTGTCAGGGAGTGTTCTAATTTCATACTTTTACATGTTCCTGTCCAATTTTCCCAGCACCACTTATTGAAGAGGCTGTCTTTTCTCCACTGTATATGCTTGCCTCCTTTATCAAAGATAAGGTGACCATATGTGTGTGGGTTTATCTCTGGGCTTTCTATCCTGTTCCATTGATCTATATTTCTGTTTTTGTGCCAGTACCAAACTGTCTTGATTACTGAAGCTTTGTAATATAGTCTGAAGTCAGGGAGCCTGATTCCCCCAGCTCCATTTTTCGTTCTCAAGATTGCTTTGGCTATTCGGGGTCTTTTGTGTTTCCATACAAATTGTGAAATTTTTTGTTCTAGTTCTGTGAAAAATGCCAGTGGTAGTTTGATAGGGATTGCACTGAATCTGTAGATTGCTTTGGGTAGTAGAGTCATTTTCACAATGTTGATTCTTCCAATCCAGGAACATGGTATATCTCTCCATCTATTTGTATCATCTTTAATTTCTTTCATCAGTGTCTTATAATTTTCTGCATACAGGTCTTTTGTCTCCTTAGGTAGGTTTATTCCTAGATATTTTATTCTTTTTGTTGCAATGGTAAACGGGAGTGTTTTCTTAATTTCACTTTCAGATTTTTCGTCATTAGTGTACAGAAATGCAAGAGATTTCTGTGCATTAATTTTGTATCCTGCTACTTTACCAAATTCATTGATTAGCTCTAGGAGTTTTCTGGTAGCATCTTTAGGATTCTCTATGTATAGTATCATGTCATCTGCAAATAGTGACAGCTTTGCTTCTTCTTTTCCGATTTGGATTCCTTTTATTTCTTTGTCTTCTCTGATTGCTGTGGCTAACACTTCCAAAACTATGTTGAATAATAGTGGTGAGAGTGGGCAACCTTGTCTTGTTCCTGATCTTAGTGGAAATGGTTTCAGTTTTTCACCATTGAGGACAATGTTGGCTGTGGGTTTGTCATATATGGCCTTTATTATGTTGAGGAAAGTTCCCTCTATGCCTACTTTCTGCAGGGCTTTTATCATAAATGGGTGTTGAATTTTGTCGAAAGCTTTCTCTGCATCTATTGAGATGATCATATGGTTTTTTTCCTTCAATTTGTTAATATGGTGTATCACGTTGATTGATTTGCGTATATTGAAGAATCCTTGCATTCCTGGGATAAACCCCACTTGATCATGGTGTATGATCCTTTTAATGTGATGTTGGATTCTGTTTGCTAGTATTTTGTTGAGGATTTTTGCATCTATGTTCATCAGTGATATTGGCCTGTAGTTTTCTTTCTTTGTGACATCTTTGTCTGGTTTTGGTATCAGGGTGATGGTGGCCTCGTAGAATGAGTTTGGGAGTGTTCCTCCCTCTGCAATATTTTGGAAGAGTTTGAGAAGGATAGGTGTTAGCTCTTCTCTAAATGTTTGATAGAATTCACCTGTGAAGCCATCTGGTCCTGGGCTTTTGTTTGTTGGAAGGTTTTTAATCACAGTTTCAATTTCAGTGCTTGTGATTGGTCTGTTCATATTTTCTATTTCTTCCTGGTTCAGTCTCGGCAGTTTGTGCATTTCTAAGAATCTGTCCATTTCTTCCAGGTTGTCCATTTTATTGGCATAGAGTTGCTTGTAGTAATCTCTCATGATCTTTTGTATTTCTGCAGTGTCAGTGGTTACTTCTCCTTTTTCATTTCTAATTCTATTGATCTGAGTCTTCTCCCTTTTTCTCTTGATGAGTCTGGCTAATGGTTTATCAATTTTGTTTATCTTCTCAAAGAACCAGCTTTTAGTTTCATTGATTTTTGCTATTGTTTCCTTCATTTCTTTTTCATTTATTTCTAACCTGATCTTTATAATTTCTTTCCTTCTGCTGGCTTTGGGGTTTTTTTGTTCTTCTTTCTCTAATTGCTTTAGGTGTAAGGTTAGGTTGTTTATTCGAGATGTTTCCTGTTTCTTGAGGTAGGCTTGTATTGCTATAAACTTCCCTCTTAGCACTGCTTTTGCTGCGTCCCATAGGTTTTGGGTCGTCGTATCTCCGTTGTCATTTGTTTCTAGGTATTTTTTGATTTCCCCTTTGATTTCTTCAGTAATCACTTCGTTATTAAGTAATGTATTGTGTAGCCTCCATGTGTTTGTATTTTTTACAGATCTTTTCCTGTAATTGATATCTAGTCTCATAGCGTTGTGGTCGGAAAAGATACTTGATACAATTTCAATTTTCTTAAATTTACCAAGGCTTGATTTGTGACCCAAGATATGATCTATCCTGGAGAATGTTCCATGAGCACTTGAGAAAAATGTGTATTCTGTTGTTTTGGGGTGGAATGTCCTATAAATATCAATTAAGTCCATACTGTTTAATGTATCATTTAAAGCTTGTGTTTCCTTATTTATTTTCATTTTGGATGATCTGTCCATTGGTGAAAGTGGGGTGTTAAAGTCCCCTACTATGATTGTGTTGCTGTCGATTTCCCCTTTTATGGCTGTTAGTATTTGCCTTATGTATTGAGGTGCTCCTATGTTGGGTGCATAAATATTTACAATTGTTATACCTTCCTCCTGGATCGATCCCTTGATCATTATATAGTGTCCTTCTTTGTCTCTTGTAATAGTCTTTATTTTAAAGTCTATTTTGTCTGATATGAGAATTGCTACTCCAGCTTTCTTTTGATTTCCATTTGCATGGAATATCTTTTTGCATCCCCTCACTTTCAGTCTGTATGTGTCTCTAGGTCTGAAGTGGGTCTCTTGTAGACAGCATATATATGGGTCTTGTTTTTGTATCCATTCAGCCAGTCTGTGTCTTTTGGTGGGAGCATTTAATCCATTTACATTCAAGGTAATTATCGATATGTATGTTCCTATTCCCATTTTCTTAAATGTATTGGGTTTGTTATTGTAGGTGTTTCCCTTCTCTTGTGTTTCTTGCCTAGAGAAGTTCCTTTAGCATTTGTTGTAAAGCTGGTTTGGTGGTGCTGAACTCTCTCAGCTTTTGCTTGTCTGTAAAGGTTTTAATTTCTCCATCGAATCTGAATGAGATCCTTGCTGGGTAGAGTAATCTTGGTTGTAGGTTTTTCTCCTTCATCACTTTAAGTATATCCTGCCACTCCCTTCTGGCTTGCAGAGTTTCTGCTGAATGATCAGCTGTTAACCTTATGGGGATTCCCTTGTGTGTTATTTGTTGTTTTTCCCTTGCTGCCTTTAATATGTTTTCCTTATATTTAATTTTTGACAGTTTGATTAATATGTGTCTTGGCGTGTTTCTCCTTGGGTTTATCCGGTATGGGCCTCTCTGTGCTTCCAGGACTTGATTAACTATTTCCTTTCCCATATTAGGGAAGTTTTCAACTATAATCTCTTCAAATATTTTCTCAGTCCCTTTCTTTTTCTCTTCTTCTTCTGGGACCCCTATAATTCGAATGTTGGTGCGTTTAATGTTGTCCCAGAGGTCCCTGAGACTGTCCTCAGTTCTTTTCATTCTTTTTTCTTTATCCTGCTCTGTAGTGGTTATTTCCACCATTTTATCTTCCAGGTCACTTATCCTTTCTTCTGCCTCAGTTATTCTACTATTGATCCCATCTAGAGTATTTTTAATTTCATTTATTGTGTTTTTCATCATTGCTTGGTTCCTCTTTAGTTCTTCTACATCCTTGTTAAATGTTTCTTGCATTTTGTCTATTCTATTTCCAAGATTTTGGATCATCCTTACTATCATTATTCTGAATTCTTTTTCAGGTAGACTACCTATTTCCTCTTCATTTATTAAGTCCGGTGTGTTTTGACCCTGCTCCATCATCTGCTGTGTGTTTTTCTGTCATCTCATTTTGCTTATCTTACTGTGTTCGGGGTCTCCTTTTCACAGGCTGCAGGTTCGTAGTTCCCGTTGTTTTTGGTATCTGTTCCCAATGGTTAAGGTTGGTTCAGTGGGTTGTGTAGGCTTCCTGGTGGAGGGAACTAGTGCCTGAGTTCTGGTAGATGAGGCTGGATCTTGTCTTTCTGGTGGGCACGTCCACGTCTGGTGGTGTATTTTGGGGTGTCTGTGGCCTTATTATGATTTTAGGCAGCCTCTCTGCTAATGGATGGGGTTGTGTTCCTGTCTAGCTAGTTGTTTGGCATAGGGTGTCCAGCACTGTAGCTTGCTGGTCGTTGAGTGAAGCTGGGTCTTGATGTTGAGATGGAGATCTCTGGGAGATTTTTGCCGTTTGGTATTACGTGGAGCTGGGAGGTCTCTTGTGGACCAGTGTTCTGAAGTTGGCTCTCCCACCTCAGAGGCACGGCCCTGATGCCTGGCTGGAGCACCAAGAGCCTTTCGTCCACACGGTTCAGAGTAAAAGGGAGAAAAAATAGAAAGAAAGAAAGAGGCTATAATATAGTGAAGTAAAATAAAGCTATTGTAAAGCAAAGCTATACAGACAAAATCTCACCCAGAAGCATATACATATACACTCACAAAAAAAAAGGATAAGGGGAAAAATTAATATCTCCTGCTCCCAGAGTCCCCCTCCTGAATTTGGGGTGATTCGTTGTCTATTCAGGTATTCAACAGATGCAGGTACATCAAGTTGTTTGTGGAGTTTTAATCCGCTGCTTCTGAGGCTGCTGGGAGAGATTTCCCCTTCTCTTCCCTGTTCGCACAGCTCCTGTGGTTCAGCTTTGGATTTGGACCTGCCTCTGCGTGTAGGTCGCCTGAGGGCGTCTGTTCCCCACCCAGACAGGACGGGGTTAAAGGAGCAGCTGCTTCGGGGGCTCTGGCTCACCCAGGCCGCGGGGAGGGAGCGGTACGGAGGAGGCGGGGCGAGCCTGCGGCGGCCGAGGCCGGCGTGACGTTGCACCAGCCTGAGGTGCGCAGTGCATTCTCCCGGGGGTGTTGTCCCCGGATCCCGGGACCCTGGCAGTGGCGGACTGCACAGGCTACCGGGAGGGGCGGTGTGGAGAGTGACCTGTGCTCACACACAGGCTTTTTGGAGGCGGCAGCAGCAGCCCCAGCGTCTCACGCCCGTCTCTGGGGTCCGCGCTGATCGCCGCGGCTCGCGCCCTTCTCTGGAGTTCGTTTAGGCGGCGCTCTGAATCCCCTCTCCTTGCGCGCAGTGAAACAAAGAGGCAAGAAAAAGTCTCTTGCCTCTTTGGCAGCTGCAGACCTTTTCCCAGTCTCCCTCCCAGCCAGCTGTGGTGCGCCAACCCCTTCAGGCTGTGTTCACGCCACCAACCCCAGTCCTCTCCCTGCGATCCGACCGAAGCCGAGCCTCAGCTCCCAGCCCCGCCCGCCCCGGCGGGTGAACAGACAAGCCTCTCGGGCTGCTGAGTGCTACTCGGCGCCGAGCCTCTGTGCGGGAATCTCTCCGTTTTTTCCTCTGCGCCCCTGTTGCTGTGGGGTCCGCGCTGATAGCTGCGGCTCGCGCCAGTCTCTGGAGTTCGTTTAGGCGGCGCTCTGAATCCCCTCTCCTTGCGCACCAGGAAACACAGAGGGAAGAAAAAGTCTCTTGCCTCTTCGGCAGCTGCAGACTTTTTCCCCCGGACTCTCTCCCGGCTAGCTGTGGTGCGCTAACCCCTTCAGGCTGTGTTCACGCCGCCAGCCCCAGTCCTCTCCCTGCGATCCGACCGAAGCTGAGCCTCAGCTCCCAGCCCCGCCCGCCCCGGCGGGTGAGCAGACAAGCCTCTAGGGCTGGTGAGTGCTGCTCGGCGCCGAGCCTCTGTGCGGGAACCTCTCCACTTTGCCCTCCGCACCTCTGTGGCTGCGCTCTCCTCCATGGCTCCGAAGCTTCCCCCCTCCGCCACCCGCAGTCTCTGTCCGCGAAGGGGCTTCCTAGTGCGTGGAAACCTTTCCTCCTTCACAGCTCCCTCCCACTGGTGCAGGTGCCGTCCCTATTCTTTTGTCTCTGTTATTTCTTTTTTCTTTTGCCCTACCCAAGTACGGGGGGAGTTTCTTGCCTTTTTGGAGGTCGGACGTTTTCTGCCAGCGTTCAGTGGGTGTTCCGTAGGAGCAGTTCCACGTGTAGATGTATTTCTACTGTATCTGTGGGAAGGAAGGTGATCTCCGCATCTTACTCTTCCGCCATCTTCTCCAATACTCGAGACTTATTCTTAAACATTTTATTTTATAGAGTTCCCACATTATAGTTGTCTTGATATCAACAAGGAGTATAATTAAGTAAATCTTATGCCTTTAAATCTTAATTTGGTCCCCAAAATTAATTTTGAAGTTAGGTGGTTAATTTTTAATCCCTGGTCCATATTATAGTGAATCATTTAGTGTGTATCTGAGAAAGAAATCTAATCAGATGATGTAGACTCTAAACAAAATGATATAGATATCTAAACAAAAATTCATCTTTATCAAGTAATATTTGTATAAAAGAGAAAAAGAAGATAAAAGAAGTGAATTTTAAAGACATTCTAATTAAATCAGCATGTAGCTACACATCCCCAACTGCAGATAAGTGATTAATTAGGCACTTAAGATTAATGAAAATTTTCTCTTGTGTGAGATTAATTATAAAGGATGAGTGACCACTGAAGATATTTTAAGCTATTCTGATTTTTAATTTCTCTAAACCCAGTTAAAACCAATGGAAAATTATTCATACCATCCATAAAGTATTTTACATTCAAATTTTTATGTTTCTGAAGATGTTCCTCAAAGTAAGAATTAACTATTTTACCCAAAGTCCGGAATGCAATGGATAAGCTAAAACGAGACGTGAATGTAGCTTCTAGTGAGAAAAAATAATTTTTAACGATTATCAATGACAATATTCATATAGAACTGAAAGCTAAGATAAAATTCAAATACCAACGTGGACATAGAATTCAACCCATGAAATAATTCAATCAAATAATTGTTTCGGTTACCAGGCTAAAGTAACTATCTCTTAGAGATTCATTCAGAGGCTAGCAACAGAAACCAGGAATAACAGTGGTTCAAAAAGATAGAAGCCTAAATCTCTCTCAATAAAATGAGTTCTGAGAAAGGCACTCCATGGTAGGTCTGACCACTCCATTGCATGATCAGAACCCAAGATCCTTTTATTTTTCTGCTTTACTCTCCTTAGCACATGTTTTCTACCTTCAAGTTAGCCTCGTTACAAAATGTCTGAAGTTCCAGGTATCACACCTGGGCTCAAGCAAAAAAGCAGGAGGTTGAAAAGTAACAGTCAAAGAGGGCTTATGCTAAGTGTGTATCCCAGTCTGAAGGAGCATGCCTGGAAGTTCCTGTCTGTGCCTTTTGCTTGTATCTGTCTCAATAGTTTACATAGTATTTGCACAAGGAATCTTACTGTTTTGTTTTTGCTTTTGTTTTTAATTAAGGAAGAAGAAGGTAATGGCTATCTAATAGGCAACTCGCTATATGTTTCTTTACTCTGAAAAGCACATAATTATTAGATGTACCTACCAAACACCCAGTAGCTCAAAGAGTTCAAGTACCCATTAAACTTATCTCTAAAATTTTAATTTTGGCCGTTACTATTTGTTACAAGATGTCCAATATGTTGTGCTCAAGTACTTAGGAAAAGCTGTTAACATGATAGAAATGGCACTGGGAAGACTAATTGTTTTACTCTTTTTACCTTTGAGAGGAAGGTGCACAACACAGTAAATTGTATTAAGGTACATGGCTCTACCTTTATATCTCTGCTTCACTCAGTCACTGGATCCAGGGTTCCCAGGAAAGGTTTGACCTCAGGAAGGCACCTCTCTGAAGCTCAGGCAGACCCTGAAAAAGCTGAGAAATGGAAGTCGCCTTCAGACTACACAGTCCACAGCTAGGCAGAAAATCCTTTTGAAAGGATCAGGGCAGTGTATCTCCATGTCTACCAAAATCCATCCCTACCAAAGCAGATCCTCCAGGATTCTGGGGAGCTTCTTTTCCTAAGAAGAAACTCAGAAAAAAAGCTAGTGGGACAAACTATAACCATTGCCACTGTAGTTGGTAGCAGGCTGCAATTGATACCATCTCTCTCTTCAACTACCCATTCTATATCCCTCTCACTCTCAACTACCACCTTTGCTGGACTCAGTGGCTTGCCCTAATGATGTGACAGAGCCTCATCTATGGAGGAACCTGAACCCATGCCCTTCTCAGGCCAGTTTTACTTTTCCTGTACTTTCACAGTCACAATAGGGCAAGCGAGTACAAAGAGGCACTAAACTGGCTCGACTGGGTCTCTCACGTATTCCTCTCTTCCTCCCTACTTTAGTACAGTCATCTGGACTGAGATGCACCATCATATTTCAGCTTTTCCAGTGAGAATAGTTATGATCATCCTGGCCCAGATCCATTAAGGAAAGGATATTCCATGACCCTTAAGAGAAGATTTCAATTTAAAGAGTGAAAAAAGGTTGAGGGAGAAACAGAAAGAGGAAGATATTTATCTTTCAGATTCAAACATCATCAGAGTAGGGATACAAAATAAAATAATGCTTAAGAATAGGGCAGGGCTTCCCTGGTGGCGCAGTGGTTGAGAATCTGCCTGCCAATGCAGGGGACACGGGTTCGAGCCCTGGTCTGGGAAGATCCCACATGCCGCGGAGCTACTAGGCCTGTGAGCCACAACTACTGAGCCTGTGCATCTGGAGCCTGTGCTCCTCAACAAGAGAGGCCGCGATAGTGAGAGGCCCGTGCACCGCGATGAAGAGTGGCCCCCGCTTGCCGCAATTAGAGAAAGCCCTCTCACAGAAACGAAGACCCAACACAGCCAAAAATTAAAAAAAAAAAAAAAGAATAGGGCAGATATGACTATTTAGGATATTAAATGATTATATTTCAGAGGCAGGGCAGAGGTACCAATCAAAATGGGTTTACATAAAATAGGAAGTTGATGCTGGGAAGAAACCTGCAATTAGGTTGAGAGGACTTTAAGGTTCATTCACCTTGAATCTTATGGAAAAATCCATGCACAGATCACTTGTTTTAGATGACAGTTTGCATTATCTTAACTTCAGCTTCTGGATTATAGCCCATATAACATCTGGTCTAGCATGTTGCTTGTTAATATCTGTTTCTTGAATTGAATAGGAATGAACAGGAGGCATTCTTGAGTGAATTCCCTCACTCAAATTTTATTTACTTAGAATTGTCCTGTAGTAAAGAATATATTTCCACTTACAGATATCAGCAAATGAATATTCATGGGCAGAGATTGCCAGAGTAGAACAAGCTAAACCAGACCCCAAATGGTAGCTGATGGTGTTGGCCAGTCTCGCCGCTCTCCCAATGACACTGAGACTCCACTGGAAGTGCATTCTATTTTGGTAGCTTATTAGGCAAAATCCAGATGGGTGAAAATTCATGCTCTAAGAAACTTGGACACTATTCTGTATCTCAGAAAAGTTACTTGGACTCCTTATTTCCAATAGGCACAACCTGAAAAATAATTCATCTTGCCCTGAACTATTGCTGTACCTATATACCTGGGCCAAATCCACCGCTGCTCCTTTCTCTTAACTACCTCTCCCTATGTTTATCTTTAGCTACAATCCTCTCAGTCTCTGCCTTGGCCAGGGCAGTCAGCCTAATCATTTCCCCTTGGATTAGGCACTACTGAGCCATGTCCACTCAAGAGACTGCTGGTAATTCTCAGCTTGCTTCTCTCAGCATCACTGAGCAAAGCTGTTCTTACAGGTTGGACAAACTTATCCACCTGAAAGTATGAGGCCCTGGGTGGCAAGATAATCACATTTCTTCCTCTTTTGAGCTTATCACCTGATCTTTGGCAGGCCTCACTTTCATTCCAATTTCAGATTTAAAACCTGAACTGTTACTGTGCCGTTAACTACTGCGTATATCCTACCATGGTAAATCTATCCCTGTTCTTAAATCTCAAATTAGGTATTAAACTTCTTTAAAGGAAACTTTGTGTAAGGCGAAAATTTGGTAAGCATAAATTGCATAATGATAAAGACTGAGAGGTTAATCTAATAATTTTTAACTCATATATTTATAAGGATAAATCTCTAAAGTCCAGCCTTTTATTTTCCCTGTTAGTCTTCAAACTAACCTGAATTGTTTCTGGAAAACGAATTTAAAGAGCCATCTATATCATGGTATAAGACCATATTGATTTCCTTCACATGAGTGCTAACACACAGCAGAGGATTTCCACCAAGAAAGAAACGGGGTAATCATTATAATTTGTCCAGTAACAATTTACATGTTGATGGAAAGAATATTTAGAAAACTAGGAGACCTGAATTCAAGTCCTAAATCTGACTCTAACTAGATGTGGCACATTCTTTAATATTTCTGGACTCCTGATTTCTCATCTAATAAATGAGGGGATTTAACAAAATTATTTCAAAAGTCTTTTCTGAATCTAAAATTGTAGATTCTGTTCTATGGAACATTCTTGTATCAGATCATTAATACTTTATGATAATTTTCATTGGGCAATGATTCCTGCTAAGTAACTATTTGCATATCACAGGAGGATGTCCAGGATTTTGTAGAATCAAAACTAATTTTTTTCCCCACAATGCAAAGGCAATTGCTTTTATAATTAGATGGCTTTTACATTATTGCAAATAAAAGCATTAAAAACTCTAATTTTGAACTGTACTACATTCTTGTTATGTGGTAAATAAATTAAATATTAAGCTTTTAAAATTTACCCTCAGATTTCTTCCCAACTTTCTTAAATCTACTCTATGCTCAGACAGTACGACTGATAAACATATCTAGTTGGGGAAACAATATACACAGAAGAATATTAACATATGATAACTACCCTTGAGGCAAATCCAAAATGATAAGGTAGATTTGAACAATACCTCACTGCCAACCAAAAAATGTAAAAAGTCTGTGTTCCTCCCTTCTATATAGATCTGATTTTTAAAAATGCTCAACCTCAAAAATATTCATGGGTATCTTTGTACTTGATAACTTAAACTGATAAAATATTATGCAAAGAAAGTACACTCATTTAATCATCTTGGGACATAAGAAACTTTTAAAATGATCATCTAAAACTGCTACCTTAGGATAGTGAGTTTTCCAGGGGAGCAGTGGAAGTTCTGATGTAAGTCTAGAAATTAGAATCTTTTTATTATTTCCTAACAACTTTTCCATATTGATTCTTACTATATGCCTGGCACTGTGCTTGTTGTTATGAGAGCATGAAATCTTATTAAAGATTATATTTTCATGACCCTTTTTACAATTTAAAAGATTACAGTATCTTTATATTATACATTTTAATATTGTGTTTTGATAAACTACACTTTTCAGACTCCATTTATATTTTCACATTGTATTATCTATTTATATTTGATAATATCAAGGCAAAACAACGTGTACTTATACTTTTATAGATTCCTTGATTATGCACTATTGACTATGCAATATTGCAAAATAAGGATCTAGATGATTCTTTCTCCTTTTAAACCTATTCAATAGGAAAAGTTTTACTTAAAGTTAGAGTTAAGGACTTTAGTGAACTGCATCCATTTTAGCCTGCTGAGTTTATCACATCTTAGAAGATGACATTTTATAATTGCTGATGAAACCAGGCATGATATGTTATACTGAGAGTGCATAAAGCATATGATCACTAAAAAGAAACGGTTTACTGAAAATGTATGTAAGGAAACCCTTCTTAAGATTAATATTGCTTTTTTTCACTTTAAACCAGCCATCCATGTTTATAACTATGCTAGCAAGAAAAACCCAACGACTGATAAACTATAAGGTATTTTTTAACCTTAGCCCGACATGCTCAATGCTCATAAACAGCTTTATTAAAACACAAACACGGGGGATTCCCTGGTGGCGCAATGGTTGAGAATCTGCCTGCCAATGCAGGGGGCATGGGTTCGAGCCCTGGTCTGGGAGGATCCCACATGCCGCGGAGCAACTGGGCCCGTGAGCCACAACTACTGAGCCTGCGCGTCTGGAGCCTGTGCTCCGCAACAAGAGAGGCCGCGATAGTGAGAGGCCCGCGCACCGCGATGAAGAGTGGCCCCCGTTTGCCACAACTAGAGAAAGCCCTCGCACAGAAATGAAGACCCAACACAGCCAAAAATAAATTAAAAAAAAAAAAAATGGGGCCAGCTTTAAAAAAAAAAAAACACACAAACACGTGTGCACACACACACTGAATTTTTTGATGTTTCTATTTATGCACTTTTGATTAAATCAAAATAAGGTTTTCTCAGATCTACTGTAATATAAAGAATATTTTTCAAATCTTGCCAACAAAACAGTTCAGAGAGAAATTAATATTAGACAGGAAAAATGAAACTATAGCTTAACTTGGTTATTGATATAAGATTTTATGGGTCTTAAGGATTTACAAATAATTTTTAGCTGTTATTACACAGAATACTTCTATGAGACCACAGGTCAATATTATCACCTTCTAAAGAAAACACTACTAGCTGAGCTGTTAAGGCCCTCCAAGTGAATGTGCTGAAAGTGGACATGTGATATAAACCTCACTTTGTATACAGAAATTGATTCTTTTAAAAATAGGAATAGTGAATTATATATGTAGGTTCAGCCTTAATTCTTGTAAAGCTTGAAGTACCATAGTTTCTTAAGATTAACAGTACAAAGTGTTTAACTTGGCTCTCCTGAGTACATAGGGAATGACATCTTAGAAAATAGCTGTTAAAAGCTGTCAACAGCTTTTACACTTAGCAGCTACTCTGTCAATTTTCAACAACTACAACTTGTTGTCAGGATTTTTATTTTATTATTATTATTTTTAATAAATTTATCTATTTATTTATTTGTGGCTGCGTTGG
This sequence comes from Balaenoptera acutorostrata, assembly GCF_949987535.1. NCBI lineage: Eukaryota > Metazoa > Chordata > Mammalia > Artiodactyla > Balaenopteridae > Balaenoptera > Balaenoptera acutorostrata. The sequence continues at coordinate 65,254,095 of NC_080070.1, forward strand.
GTCTTCGTTGCTGCTTGCGGGCTTTCTCTAGTTGCGGCGAGCGGGGGGCTACTCTTCGTTGCAGTTAGCGGGCTTCTCATTGCGGTGGCTTCTCTTATTGTGCAGCATGGGCTTTAGGCGCGCGGGCTTCAGTAGCTGTGATTCGCGGGCTCTAGAGCACAGGCTCAGTAGTTGTGGAGCACGGGCTTAGTTGCTCCACGGCATGGGGGATCTCCCCGGACCAGGGCTCGAACCCGTGTCCGCTACATTGACAGGTGGATTCTTAACCATTGCGCCACCAGGGAAGTCCATTATCAGGGTTTTAGACTGAAATATTAGGAGATGAATTTGTGTGCCTAACAAATTTTCATATTTAAAAAAAGTATTAATTTGTATTAATTCATATTTAAAACTTAGCAACAGGCTGGTTAAACAAATAGCTGTTGCATAGGGCTGCATTTTTCTATGTGTGCATGAATTTCAATTTAAAAAGTCAATTGGCTAATTTAAATCTTCTAATTTCTGCTATGTAAGAAGCACTGTTATAAATCAACTATAGTTCAATAAAAAACAAAAACAAACAAACAAATAAAACCACTGTACCAGGTACTGAGGTACTGGGGCAAGGAGAATGGAAAAGAGAGAAGAAATGCTAAACAAAAAATAGAAAACGTAATTCCTTACCATAGCCTTTAAAGTACATATTTATTTGAGTAAATGTTTGAGTATTTAAGTATTTAATGAGACATTCACGTGAAACAAAGAGACAATTTCACAGTAATATTCTAACAAATAGAATTAAATATTATTTAAACATAGTTTATTCTTGGTACTGAAGGAATATCAATAAAGGGATAAACTGAGCCAAATTGCTTAACAATAAAGTGCTTCCTAGATGAGTTGAGTTCTATTTCTTTCTGAACTTAATATGAATGAGAAAAACATTCTAAAATTCTGTGCTTTGTGTGATCCACTGCTATATTTTTATCACCTATTGGAGGAGAAAACATTGCAAATTACTGTGCCAACATACACTCAATTTAGTTCAATACACCTGCCCCTTTAGATCACAAAAGAATGTTGTTTTTTGTGCGGGGTCCTATCCAAGCCATCTTGTTTCACTTTCAGATGCAGGTCATTATTTCCCTTCATCTGTGGATCATCTGATTGTTTTTACTTTTCTGTCATTTTCAAACACCAATACCATTTTATATCTTAATCAATCATAGATTTGATCTCCTTCTTTTCTCCAAGTCTTATTTGTTCTGCAATTATTGGATGCAAGTCTGCAAATTAAATCATTGCTATATTTTTTTTTCACAACTGTGCATTTAGACATATTTTCATGCTACAATTAACCATATTTCCCAGGTGACTTTACTTAAGCAGGGAGATGAGAAGAATTATACTAGCATCTGGGATTCTGCCACACCTAACGAATTTTATTAATGATTAAGAGTCTCATCTCAGTTTATTAAAGAGTAATCACTTACCTGCAGGTACACAGCAATCACTGGCGAAGCTAACAGGATTTCAGCATCCATAACACATCTTCATTCTTTCCACTTAAAAGAGAAAAATATTTTTATTTATTTTTATTTTTGGCTGCTTTGGGTCTTCGTTGCTGCACGGGGGCTTTCTCTAGTTGCAGCAAGCAGGGGTTACTCTCCGTTGTTGTGGAGCACGGGCTCTAGGTGCTCGGGCTTCAGTAGTTGCGGCACATGGGCTCAGTAGTTGTGGCTCACGGCTCTAGAGCGCAGGCTCAGTAGTTGTGGCACACGGGCTTAGCTGCTCCGTGGCATGTGGGATCTTCCCGGACCAGGGCTCGAACCTGTGTCCGCTGTGTTGGCAGGCGGATTCTTAACCACTGAACCACCACGGAAGCCCCGGGAAAAATATTTTAAGTGAGAATTATGACTGCTTTTAATACCCAAGAAAAGAGAGATTAGTAAGCAATTGAAAATTGTACATTTCAGAAATCCACTTTTGATTGGAATTAAGGATTTCTTTAAAAGATTTTCTTGTATGAATTAGAAATTTGTTTGTTTGTTTGTTTGTTTTGCAAGAACCTACCAATTGAAGACTGACAACTTTCCATAAGCTTGGAAGGAGTCTATAAACACAACTCAGAAAATAAGATGGCAAAAGATAAGAGAATATTGATTTGCTCTTTTTATCCTTGCTTTTATAGATAGATAATCTAACATAAATATTTATCTATAAATGGAAAACATATCGAGTAACTGTGTGAACTTATGCCACCCACCTTCACTCCCCTGAGCCCACTACCAAGCTTTATTTTATTCTCTTCCTTAGAGAAATGTCCACTAGGATAAGGATTACACCTTCAAAATAAGTAAATAAATAAATAAAAGCAAGGAGTTTATCAGTTAAGATAAAATAAAATTTGAGTTAAACAAATCCTCGACTGAAAGTGTCTTACGCAATACAAACAGCCATTTTCCCACATTGCAAGAATCCCAAAGTTAGACAATTCCAGAGTAGTAATTCAGTGATGTTAACATGAGCCCAGCCCTTTCTCTTTCATCATCTCTCTGATCTGTATTCTTCAATGCATCAACAGTGTGTCCTGCCAAAGTCACAGCATGTCTGTCTCAACTCTGGAAATCACATTCTCACATACCAGGAAGGAAGAAGAGAGAGAGAAGCAATTGTCTCTCCTACTTCATTTTTTAGCAGCAAGGGAAATCTTCCTCAGTAGTCACCCAGAAGACTTCCTTTCATTCTCATTGGTGAAAACTGGGTCATAGGCCCACCCTGAAATGAACCACTGGTAAAGGTGAATAGGTCAACTCTAATTGCTTAGCCCAAAGTTTACCCCCTATCGCTGGGGGAGGGGCATGCCTTTACTGAGCGTATTGCTGCCAACCTAAAATCAGAATGAACATATGTAAGAAAAAGAAGAATGACTGTTGGATGAACTGCATACCACTTCTGTCACCAGAGCTAAGCAGTTTAAATTCTCATGGACAAATTTGTTTGGGAAAGGTAAAAAAGCAAGGATGGAGAGTTGATAAAGATGGCATGCGAGGTGAATGGAATATGAATTTTCCAAATACATATTATGATAATGCTGAAATCATTCTCAGAAAAAAAAAGTTTCAGCATAATTGGTCTTTCAAAGTTTATCCCACATAGGAGAATGACATGCATGCACGGGGAAGGAGGAAATATAAAACTATCTTTGAGAGCAGCGATCACACCATTGACTGCCTGTAGGTAAATGGAATCTCAATACTTTATCAGCATTTACTTCCATCCTACTTTGTCTAGCCTTTTCATTTGTCAGAGCTTGAAAACAGGCGACTCTCCGTAGCCTGACATCATTAATCTGGTCCTGACCAACATTTAGAGGTTATCTCCTTTACTACAGCTGTCCATCTTTCACTTTTCTAAATTGTACTAAAATACACATAACATAAATTTTGTGATTTTAACCATTTTTATGTATAATGTTCAGTGGCATTAAGTACATTCATATTGTGCAACTATCACCACCATTCATCCCCATAACTCTTTTCAACTTGCATAACTGAAACTCTATATCCATTAAAAAATAACTCTCAATTCCCCCTTCCCTCATCCCCTATCAACCACTATACTATTTTCTATCTCCAAAAATTGGCCTACTCTAGGTACCTCATAAAAGCAAATTCATACAAAATTTGTCATTTTCTGTCTGGCTTATTCTACTTAGCATAATGTCTTTGAGGTTCATCTATGTTGTAGCATGTGTAAGAATTTTCTTCTTCTTTAAGGCTGAATAATATTCCATATATATGTATATATATATCCTTTTTGAATACTTGCCTGGAGGTGTAATTTAATAGAAATTTGGTTGCTGTTTTAGTCTGTTGATACTGGCAATATTTATATCCTTGTAGCTGAACTGGGTCAGAGATTTGATTGTAAAGAACAACTTGTCACTGAGGTGTTCCTATGATAATGAGTACCCTAAAATATTGTATACTTGTACACTGAATCCTGAACCAAGGGAGGAGTTACAATATCACATCTTTGATAGCCATACTGCACGACTGTGTGCACTCCTCCTGGCAACTTAATCAAGTGGCAAGTACTCTCAATAGCAGCTTCAAGAAAGGACAAGGAGGTATTTTTAAGAAACAATCAGCACTTCCTTGCACCAGGGCCAAAAGTATCTTGCAACTATTGAAGGTTTGTAGAGAAGAAATTAAATTACTGCAAAGAAGTCTAAGGCCCTTTTCCAAACCTAATGTGTTGGTCCCTGTAAAGTATATAAGAACAGAGGTTTAAACTCAAAAATCAAGAAATAATATTAGATTTCCATTATCCTCCCCCTCTAAAAATAAAGACAAATCCTGAGTTACATAAATCACTTCCATTTAGCATTATACTAACGAAGACTTCATGATTAACTTACTGTGATACTGGATAACAGTAGTAATTGGAGAAGAGCTGATGAAGAATCTACTTTTCTCCAACTTGACTTGGTTAGCAAATGACAACATAAATGTATAGGAGATCAGTTCCGAAGATGTGTGGTGCAAAATCAGACATTGAAATAGCAAATGCCACTTAGCTTAAGTGCGCTCATATATTTCAACAGCAAAACACATCAAAATGTATTAAGTATATGAATGGCAATTTCTTCAATTTTTTGTTTCGTCTGAAGCCCAAAGACATCATCTACTTCCATATTCCAAAATGGTATGCCAGACCCTCTAGGGTAGACTTTCAAAGGAGTTGATTGAAAACTAATGTTGTAATCCTAAGATGACTATCCAGTTTCAACCTATAAATGACATTGGTGGAGAGACCAAGAAAAGGATAGGCAATATAATTCTTTTGAAAAACTGTGAAAATTATTTTGAATTTATTTAAAAGGCAAGAGTCTGGCTAAAGCAACACATACCAGCAGACTAGAGGGGCAGTTAAAGGCCACACAAAAAGAAGCAGTGCAGAATTGTTTTATATTCTTTCAAAGAAAGCCATCTGCAAGAGAAAGAATAACTCTATAGACAGATGCTGTGAGGTCCACTCACTACTGATTGTCCAGAGGATATTGGAGGCTGGTCTGCCAAAAAGGGGATGGTATATGTGAAAACTACAAAGCCCCTTTCCCCCCAAGAAAGAAAGAGTGACTTTAGGCACATACCCAGCAATAAAGTGCCAAATCCAGTCTACAACTGAAAGGTTAAATGAGAACTCCCTGGCTCATTGCCTCTTATTCCTCTCCCCACGTTTGATGCTGGATATGTCGGAACTACAATTAGCAAGCTAGGAAGAAGTGTACGAGTAGATTTGAAGAGAAAGAGTAATCTGATCACTTCCCTCTTTCCTGAGGCAGTCTTGCTGCATGAAGCTGGTTCAAACTGGGAAGGGGATTAAAATTAAAATAAAGGTTAGAGTATTGATAATTATACTGAACCATACATTATTATTGAACAGATTGATATTTGATTTAAAGTTAGAGAACTTTTTATTATCTGAGAGTGATGGGTAAGTTATGCTCCATATTAAGACCAAATCCAGAGCCAGAGAGTGAATTAGTCATACAGAGTGGGTCTACTGGCCAACGAATATATGGGGCACTAGAGGTGCTCATTGCTACTGAAATGACATCTCTTCAAAGCCCTTTTACTGAGTAAAGCCAATAAATAAATAAATACTGATACTTCCAATTCCATGTTCCAGTTCATACTAGTATTTCCATGTTCCAAAATTAAGGACAGGATTTTTTTTTGTCTTCTTGATTTAGAATGATGTAAAATTGTGTTTATAATTAGTTGAAAATTTTAAACATGTTTTGGTCTACTGCGTTATTTTAATGTTTACTTCCACAGAGGACAATTGACAACACTTGTTCCCATTCATGACACAGGTACTAGGTCTTCTTAAAATAAGTGTATGTAGATAAAAATGTATCAATTTAAAGATAAGCATTTAGTAAATTATAGTACAGATGATGAAATTTGACAAAAATTGTGAAGATTATGTTCAAGTGACTGAAGTGTGAAAAATATTGGTTGACTGAATATATACGCTTACCTGGACCACATTTTCAACAGATGTGTAATGAAGTCACTCTTCATCCCCAAGTCTGTTCTTGTTGCTCTGTTTCTTAGCTTGATATATTGACATTACCATCTATCCAGTCTAACGGTGATTCTTCTCTGCTCCTTTCCATTACTGTTGCCCATTCATTGTGCTAATAATTCATAATTTGGTCTCTTTCTATGTCTATGATACTATATTTGATCTGTATCTGTATTTATGGTATTCTAACTATAATATCACTAGAACATGCACATAGTTTACATATTCATTTCCATTTCTATATCCTCAGCTAATCCCCATTATTTTATTTAAACTAATTATTAAAAACCTTCTGTCTCATTTCTGTGTAACTCACGTCGTGCATCTAAGCTACTCTCACACTGTCCCCAGGGTTGTCATTCTAAAACACAATTCTTATCATATAACTTTCTAGATTAAAAAGTCTTTATCAATTTTTCATTATCTATAAAATAGAACTCTAACTCTTAGTATGGTAAATGGTGTCTCATATTCTATCCCTGAACTAAATGTCCAACATCATCACTTTCTTCACACAAATCCTAATTTAGCACTCAGGCACACAAGGTTTTGTAATAATAATTTGCCTTTGAAAAATTTCTACCTCTGACAGAATTGCCTTTCTTCTCTACTTTAGTTGTTAAATTCCTGCTTCCCCTTTATGATGTAACTCTCTTACCATCCCTTCTATAAAACCTTTCCAAATTCCTAAAAGCATATTTCAGTATTTATTCCTCTACAATACGAGTTAGTTCTTTATTATAGAACACCCTGCACTGTATTATGCGATACACATATATTTTCCTTTTTATTACTGTAGACTCAGTCTTACTCATGAGAGGCAACTCAATACATCATTTCAGATCTAATGTTCTGTGGTCAAGCAGACCTGGTTTAAAGTTCTAGAGTATGTGGATTTCTGGTAAGTGTCAGAGGAATGAATGAATAAATTAATTAAATGAGCTGAGAACCATCCCATACATCAATCTATTCTTTACCCAAAGAAATCCCTCTCCTTTCAAAGGACTAGTGTATTCCATGAAGGACTTATTCCCTTTTATTCTTATTTATTAATTTAATTTAATTTAATTTAATTTTATTTTGGTATTCTTTTCCTTCTTTTAACGTCTTTATTAGAGTATAATTGCTTTACAATGTTGTGTTAGTTTCTGCTGTATAACAAAGTGAAGTAGCTATATGTATACATATATTCCCATATCCCCTCCCTCTTGCGTCTCCTTCCCGCACTCCCTATCCCACCCCTCGAGGTGGACACAAAGCACACAGCTGATCTCCCTGTGTGATGCAGCTGCCTCCCACTAGCTATCTATTTTACATTTGGTAGTGTATATATGTCAATGCTACTGTCTCACTTTTTCCCAGCTTACACTTCCACATCCCCGTGTCCTCAAGTCCATTCTCTAAGTCTGCGACTTTATTCCTGTCCTGCCCCTAGATACGTCAGAACCATTTTTTTTTTAAGATTCCATATATAAACCAAATATACCATGGTATATTCCATGCTATACCGTGTTAGCATATGGTATTTGTTTTCTCTTTCTGACTTACTTCACTCTGTATGACAGACTCTAGGTCCATCCACCTCACTACAAATAACTCAATTTCGTTTCCCTTTATGGCTGAGTAATATTCCACTGTATATATGTGCCTCATCTTCTTTATCCATTCATCTGTCGATGGACATTTAGGTTGCGTCCATGTCCTGGCTATTGTAAATAGTGCTGCAATGAATATTGTGGTACATGACTGTTTTTGAATTATGGTTTTCTCAGAGTATATGCCCAGTAGTGGGATTGCTGGGTCATATGGTAGTTCTAGTTTTAGTTTTTTAAGGAACCTCCATAGTGTTCTCCATAGTGGCTGCATCAATTTACATCCCAAAAGTGCAAGAGGGTTCCCTTTTCTCCACAACCTCTACCACATTTATTATTTGTGGATTTTTTGATGATGGACATTCTGACTGGTGTGAGGTGATACCTCATTGCAGTTTTGATTTGCATTTCTCTAATGATTAGTGATGTTGAGCATCTTTTCATGTGTTTGCTGGCAATCTGTATATCTTCTTTGGAGAAATGTCTATTTAGGTCTTCTGCCCATTTTTGGATTGGGTTGTTTGTTTTTTTGATATTGAGCTGCATGAGCTGCTTGTAAATTTTGGAGATTAATCCTTTGTCAGTTGCTTAGTTTGCAAATATTTTCTCCCATTGCGAGGGTTGTATTTTCGTCTCGTTTATGGTTTCCTTTGCTGTGCAAAAGCTTTTAAGTTTCATTAGGTCCTGTTTGTTTATTTTTGCTCTTATTTCCATTTCTCTAGAAGGTGGGTCAAGAAGGATGTTGCTGTGATTTATGTCATAGAGTGTTCTGCCTAAGTTTTCCTCTAAGAGTTTTAGAATGTCTGGCCTTACATTTGGATCTTTAATCCATTTTGAGATTATTTTTGATACGGTGTTAGCGAGTGTTCTAAGTTCATTCTTTTACATGTAGCTGACCAGTTTTCCCAGTACCACTTATTGAAGAGGCTATCTTTTCTCAGTTGTATATTCTTTTCTCCTTTATCAAGGAGAAGGTGACCATATGTGCGTGGGTTTATCTCTGGGCTTTCTATCCTGTTCCATTGATCTATACCTCTATTTTTATGCCAGTACCATAGTGTCTTGATTACTGTAGCTTTTAGTACAGTCTGAAGTCAGGGAGCCTGAATCCTCCATCTCCATTTTTCTTTCTCAAGATTGCTTTGGCTATTTGGGGTCTTTTGTGTTTCCATACAAATTGTGCAATTTTTTCTTCTGGTTCTCTGAAAAATGACATTGGTAGTTTGGTAGGGATTCAACTGAATCTTTAGATTGCTTAGGGCAGTATAGTCATTTTCACAGTGTTGATCCTTCCAATCCAAGAACATGGTATATCTCTCCATCTGTTTGTATTGTTTTTAATTTCTTTCATCAGTGTCTTATAATTTTCTGCATACAGGTCTTTTGTCTCAGGTAGGTTTATTCCTAGGTATTTTATTCTTTTTTGTTGCAATGGTAAATGGGAGTGTTTCCTTAATCTCTCTTTCAGATATTTCATCATTAGTGTATAGGAATGCAAGAGAGTTCTGTGCATTAATTTTGTATCCTGCGACTTTACCAAATTCAGTGATTAGTCCTAGTAGTTTTCTGGTCGCATCTATGTATACTATCATGTCATCTGCAAACAATGAAAGTTTTACTTCTTCTTTTCTGATTTGGATTGCTTTTTCTTCTCTGATTGCTGTGGCTAAAACTTCCAAAACTATGTTGAGTAATAGCTGTGAGAGTGGGCAACCTTGTCTTTTTCCTGATCTTAGAGGAAACGGTTTCAGTTTTTCACCATTGAGAACGATGTTGGCTGTGGGTTTGTCATATATGGCCTTTATTATGTTGAGGTAGTTTCCCTCTATGCCTACTTTCTAGAGAGTTTTTATCATAAATGGGTGTTGAATTGTAGAAAGCTTTTTCTGCATCTATTGAGATGATCACATGGTTTTTATCCTTCAATATTTTAATATGGTGTATCACATTAATTGATTTGCATATATTGAAGAATCCTTGCTTTCCTGGGATAAACCCCACTTGATCATGGTGTATGATCCTTTTAATGTGCTGTTGGATTCTGTTTGCTCGTATTTTGTTGAGGATTTTTACATCTATGTTCATCAGTGATATTGGTCTGTAGTTTTCTTATTTTATGACATCTTTGTCTGGTTTTGGTATCAGGGTGATGGTGGCCTCATAGAATGAGTTTAGGAGTGTTCCTCCTTCCGCTATATTTTGGAAGAGTTTGAGAAGGATAGGTGTTAGCTCTTCTCTAAATGTTTGATAGAATTCACCTGTGAAGCCATCTGGTCCTGGACTTTTGTTTGTTGGAAGATTTTTAATCCCAGTTTCAAATTCAGTGCTTGTGATTGGTCTGTTTATATTTTCTATTTCTTCCTGGTTCATTCTTGGAAGGTCGTGCTTTTCTAACAATTTGTCCATTTCTTCCAGGTTGTCCATTTTATTGGAATATAGTTGCTTGTAGTAATCTCTCACGATCCTTTGTATTTCTGCAGTGTCCGTTGTTGCTGCTCCTTTTTCATTTCTAATTCTGTTGATTTGAGTCTTCTCCCTTTTTTTTCTTGATGAGTCTGGCTAAGGGTTTATCAATTCTGTTTATCTTCTCAAAGAACCAGCTTTTAGTTTTATTGATCTTTGCTACTGTTTTCATCATTTCTTTTTCATTTATTTCTGATCTGATCCTTATGATTTATTTCCTTCTGCTAACTTTGGGGTTTTCTCTGTTCTTCTTTCTCTAATTGCTTTAGTTGTAAGGTTAGGTTGTTTATTTGAGATGTTTCTTGAGGTAGGATTGTATTGCTATAAACTTCCCTCTTAGAACTGCTTTTGCTCCATCCCACAGGTTTTGGGTTGTTGTGTTTTCATTGTCACTTGTTTCTAGGTTGTTTTGGATTTCCTCTTTGATTTCTTCAGTGATCTCTTGGTTACTTAGCAGCATATTGTTTAGACTCCATGTGTTTGTATTTTTTACAGTTTTTTCCTGTAATTGATATCTGGTCTCATAGTGCTGTGGTCGGAAAAGATACTTGATACGATTTCAATTTTCTTAAATTTACCAAGGCTTGATTTGTGACCCAAGGTATGATTTATCCTGGAGAATGTTCCATGAGCACTTGAGATGAAAGTGTATTTTGTTGTTTTTGCATGGAGTGTCCTATAAATATCAATTAAGTCCATCCTGTCTAATGTGTCATTTAAAGCTTGTGTTTGCTTATTTATTTTCATTTTGGATGATCTGTCCATTGGTGAAAGTGGGGTGTTAAAGTCGCCTACTATTATTGTTTTATCGATTTCCCCTTTTATGGCTGTTAGCATTTGCCTTATGTATTAAGGCATTCCCCTGTTGGGTGCATAAATATTTACAATTGTTATATCTTCTTCTTGGATTGATCCCTTGATCATTATGTAGTGTCCTTCTTTGTCTCTTGTAATAGTCTTTATTTTAAAGTCTATTTTGTCTGATATGAGAATTGCTACTCCAGCTTTCTTTTAATTTCCATTTGCATGGAGTATCTTTTTCCATCTCCTCACTTTCAGTCTGTATGTGTCCCTAGGTGTGAAGTGAGTCTCCTGTAGACACCATATATATGGGTCTAGTTTTTGTATCCATTCCACCAGTCTATGTCTTTTGGTTGGAGCATTTAATCCATTTACATTTAAGGTAATTATCGATATGTATGTTCCTATGACCATTTTCTTAATTGTTTTGGGTTTGTTTTTGTAGGTCTTTTCCGTCTCTTGTGTTTCCTGCCTAGAGAAGTTCCTTTAGTATTTGTTGTAAAGCTCGTTTGGTGGTGCTGAATTCTCTTATCTTTTGCTTGTCTATAAGGATTTTAATTTCTCCATCAAATCTGAATGAGATCCTTGCTAGGTGGAATAATCTTGGTTGTAGGTTTTTCCTTTTCATCACTTTACATATGTCCTGCCCCTCCCTTCTAGCTTGCAGAGTTTCTGCTGAAAGTTCAGCTGTTAACCTTATGGGGATTCCCTTGCATGTTATTTGTTGCTTTTTCCCTGCTGCTTTTAATATTTTTTCTTTGTTTTTAATTTTTGATAGTTTGATTAATATGTGTCTTGGCATGTTTTCCTTGGATTTATCCTGTATGGGACTCTCTGCACTTCCTGGACTTGATTGACTATTTCCTTTCCCATGTTAGGGAAGTTTTCAGCTATAAGCTCTTCAAATATTTTCTCAGACCCTTTCTTTTTCTCTTCTTCTGGGACCCCTATAATTTGAATGTTGGTGTGTTTAATGTTGTCCCAGAGGTCTCTGAGACACTCCTTAATTCTTTTCATTCTTTTTTTTTTTTTATTCTGCTCTGCAGTAGTTATTTCCATTATTTTATCTTCCAGGTCACTTATCCATTCTTCAGCCTCAGTTATTCTGCTATTGATTCCTTCTAGAGAATTTTTAATGTCATTTATTGTGTTGTTCATTATTGTTTGTTTGCTCTTTTGTTCTTCCAGGTCCTTGTTAAACTTTTCTTGTATTTTCTCCATTCTATTTCCAAGATTTTGGATCATCTTTAGTATAATTACTTTGAATTCTTTTTCAGGTAGACTGCTTATTTTCTCTTCATTTGTTTTGTCTGGTGGGTTTTTACCTTGCTCCTTCATCTGCTGCATATTTCTCCAACTTCTCATTTTGTTTAACTTACTCTGTTTGGGGTCTCCTTTTCTCAGGCTGCAGGTTCATAGTTCCCGTTGTTTTTGGTGTCTGCCCCGAATGGGTGAGGTTGGTTCAGTGGGTTGTGAGGCTTCCTGGTGGAGGGTACTGGTGCCTGTGTTCTGGTGTGGGGCTGGATCTTGTCTTTCTGGTGGGTTGGGCCATGTCCAGTGGTGTGTTTTGGGGTGTCTGTGAACTTAGTATGATTTTAGGCAGCCTCTCTTCTAATGGGTGGGGTAGTGCTCCTGTCTTGCTACTTGTTTGGCATGGGGTTTCCAGCACTGGAGCTTGCTGGCCGTTGGGTGGAGCTGAGTCTTAGCATTGTGATGAGATCTCTGGGAGAGCTCTCATTGATTGATATTACATGGGGCCAGGAGGTCTCTGGTGGTCCAATGTCCTGAACTTGGCTCTCCCACCTCAGAGGCTCAGGCCTGACACCAGGCCGGAGCACCAAGATCCTGTCAGCAACACGGCTCAGAAGAAAAGGGAGGAAAAAAGAAAGAAAAACATAATAAATAAAAAAAAATTAAAATAAAAAAAATAATAGTAAAAAGAAGAGAGCAACCAAACCAGTAAACAAATCCACCAATGATAACATGCGTGTTAAAAACTAAACTAAGATAAACATAAAAATCAGAAACAAATCAGTCATAGACAGCAAACCCCAAGTCTACAGTTGTTCCCAAAGTCTACTGCCACAATTTTGGAATGATTCCTTGTCTACTCAGGTATTCCACAGATGCAGCGTAGATCAAGTTTCTTGTGGGGATTTAATCTGCTGCTCCTGAGGCTGAAAGGAGAAATTTCCCTTTATCTTCTTTGTTTGCACAGCTCCTGGGGTTCAGCTTTGGTTTTGGCCCCACCTCTGTGTGTAGGCTGCCCTCAGGCATCTGTTCCCACCCAGACAGGACGGGGTTAAAGCAGCGGCCGATTATGGGGTCTTGCTCATTCAGATCAGGGGGAGGGAGGGGTACGGTAGTTATAATTGGAATGTAGGGCAAGCCTGCAGCAGCAGAGGCCGGTGTGATGTTGTAACAGACTGAGGTGTACAGTGTGTTCTCCCAGGGAAGTTGTCCTTGGATCACAGGACCTTGGCAGTGGCAGGCTGCACAGGCTCCCAGGGGGCGGGGGGAATGTGGTGGATAGTGCCCTGTGCTTGCACACAGGCTTCCTGGTGGCTGCAGCAGTAGCATTAGCATTTCATGCCCATCTCTGGTGTCTGAGCTGATACCCACGGCTCATGCCCATCTCTGGAGCTTGTTTAGGTGGTGCTCTGCCTTCTGTGGGCAGACAGGTAAGGAATCCCCTCTCCTTGTGCACCCTGAAACAATGGCCTCTTGCCTCTTAGGCAAGTCCAGACATTTTCCCGTACTCCCTCCCGGCTAGCTGTGGTGCACTAGCCCCCTTCAGGCTCTATTCATGCAGCCAACTACAGTCCTCTCCCTGGGGTCTGACCTTCGAAGCCCCAGCCTCAGCTCCCAGCTCCCACCCATCCCGGCGGGTGAGCAGACAAGCCTTTTGGGCTGGTAAGTGCTGGTTGGCACCAATCCTCTGTGTGGGAATCTCCGCTTTGCCCTCTGCACCCCTGTTGCTGCGCTCTCCTCAGTGGCTCCAAAGATTTCCCCGCACACACCACCTGTCTCTGCCAGTGAAGGGTCTGCCTAGTGTGTGGAAACTTTTCCTCCTTCACAGCTCCCTCCCAGAGGTGCATGTCCCGTCTCTATTCTTTTGTCTCTGTTTTTTCTTTTGCCCTACCCAGGTACGTGGGGAGTTTCTTGCTTTTTGGGAAGTCTGAGGTCTTCTGCCAGTGTTCAGTAGGTGTTCTGTAGGAGTTGTTCCACATGTAGATGTATTTTTGATGTATTTGTGGGGAGGAAGGTGATCTCCACGTCTTACTCCTCTGCCATCTTGATGGTCCCCGCCTTTTTTTTTTTTTTTTTTTTAATGAATCTCACTTAGTGTATAGAGATGAAAAATGAATTTAGGAAGATGCTACCAAATGCCCGTTTTGCACTTTTTGGTAAAATACTACTTGTTAAATGAGTGGATTGCACTAGGCAATATATGGTCCCTCCCACTTCCCACTGTCTTTGACCTCAAGAGGCATATCCCTGCTGTGTGGTAGGCTTATGTTTAGATGTGCCTTATAAAGATTTTATGACATCATTAAAACTATAATTGTGCATCATCTAATTATGTCATTAGCACATACAAATTATGTGATTAGAGCCATTTACATTAAACATGCAATTAGATCAAATTATGCTAATAGGGAAATGCAGGATAATTAACTAAAATTAATTTTAAAAGCAGAGAAATTAACTCAGATAAACTACATTCACATATCATTACATATTTAGAAATAAGCAAGTAAATGCTCCCGTTTTTCTGTACTAGTTCAGGCCCTAATCAACATGTCTTCCTGCTTCCTCCTTCCCTCTCCAATTCCAACTCCATATATAACACAGTTACAGGTCCAAAACACAGATCCAGCACATTTCTTCTGTGCTAAGACTCTTCAGTAGACCTTTTCCTTCTTAGATACCATCCATACTTCTAATCTTTAAGAGTAGGATTGGGGCTTCCCTGGTGGCGCAGTGGTTGAGAATCTGCCTGCTAATGCAGGGGACACGGGTTCGAGCCCTGGTCTGGGAAGATCCCACATGCCGCGGAGCGGCTGGGCCCGTGAGCCACAATTGCTGAGCCTGCGCGTCTGGAGCCTGTGCCCCGCGACGGGAGGGGCCGCGATAGAGAAAGGCCCGCGCACCGCGATGAAGAGCGGTCCCCGCACCGCGATGAAGAGTGGCCCCCGCTTGCCGCAACTGGAGAAAGCCCTCGCACGAACCGAAGACCCAACACAGCCAAAAATAAATAAATAAATAAATAAATAAATAAAATCAAGTAAAACTTTAAAAAAAAAAAAAAAAAAAAAAAAAGAGTAGGATTGACCTTAACTTTCAGTGAGTGTTCCTAGAGAATTATCAGACCTGAGGGTGGTTTGGGGAAACTTCTGAAATTGTAGTTGGTTACAGAGGTTAGGGGACTCCTGTGTGGATTCTTCCCTCTAACTTTGCCGTTAGATTTTAACTCCTAGCTCTTGGAGTCAAAATTCTTGGGCAGTCTTGGCAGTATAGAGGATTGTGTCCTTAACCTTGAGTTTGACTAACTCTGGGTAGTAGCTACTGTTCAATTATTTGCAATCATTTCAATGAATGAAATTTATTCCTCAGAATACTTCTTAGGTTTCTTCCTATAGCCTTTAATATGTAAAATTACCATTGCAATTCTATTGAAAGCAGTTTGTAATTTCCCCAAGATTATCCTATTAAGGGTTTCCTTGGCTTCTTGAATTTGTACGTTTGTGTCTTTTGCCAAACTTAGGACGTTTTCAGCAACTATTTTAATATTTTTCTAGCTTTTCACTCTTTCTTCTCTCCTTCTGGAACTCTCATGAAACAAATCTTAGAACTTTTGTTATGGAAAAGGTCCTGAAGCTCTGTTCATTTTAAAATATGTTTTCTTGTAATATTCAGAGTGGATCATTTTTACCGATCTATCTTCAAGCTCACTGAATCTCTCCTTTGTCCTCACCATTCTATTCTTGAGTCCATCTGTAAGTTTTTATCTGAGTTTTCTAGCTTTAAATTTTTCATTTTATTCTTCCTTATGTATTTTATAGCTTTGCTGATAATTTCTATTTTAATTTATTGAATGTTTGTGATTGCTCATTTGACATTTTTAGAATTACTGCTTTAAAAATTACTGCTTTCTTCGGATAATTCCAACATCTATGTCGTCTTATTTGGGGGAAGTGTTGCTTTTCTTTTTCACTGAAAGTTGAGCTTTTCATGATTTTTTTCATCCCAAGTAATTTTGGATTTTATCCTGGCCATTCTGAACATTACATTATGAGCCTCAGGTTCTGTATAAGTCTTATGGATAATGTTGATAATTTTTTGTTTTGATGGGCAATCAACATGTAGGTCAGGATGGTTTGACAAGCAACAAACTACACGTTCTAACCCCCTTCTGTGCAGTGGTTCCAATGTTAGTTTAGTTTTCAAAGATTTTGTGATACTGTTCAGATTTCTCCCATGTATGTACCACTCAGTTGTTCATCAGACATCTGCATAAAATCTGTGTATTAGCTCAGTCTTTTTTTTTTTTTTTTTTTATAAATTTATTTATTTATTTATATTTATTTTTGGCTGTGTTGGGTCTTCGTTTCTGTGCGAGGGCTTTCTCTAGTTGTGGCAAGTGGGGGCCACTCTTCATCACGGTGCGCGGGCCTCTCACTGTCGTGGCCTCTCTTGTTGCGGAGCACAGGCTCCAGACGCGCAGGCTCAGTAGTTGTGGCTCACGGGCCTAGTTGCTCTGCGGCATGTGGGATCTTCCCAGACCAGGGCTCGAACCCGTGTCCCCTGCATTGGCAGGCAGATTCTCAACCACTGCGCCACCAGGGAAGCCCCTAGCTCAGTCTTAATGTCTTTAATATATAAATTAGGTTCAAGTCTAAGAATGTATAAACTGGAGTGAACCCAGAAGTCCATTAACAACTTTATGGGTCATTCACTTTCTGAAATCATGCTATCATTCTGATAATTTCTGTTTCCCTGTTATTCTTTTTTTTTTTTTTTTTTCCCCTGAAATTCCTCTGGCTAGAACCCATTCATTTCCACAACTGTGTCATGCCCAGGGCCAAATGGCAGGAGAACAGAGAGTAACAAACAAACAAAAAGCAATGAGGTTCTGCCCTTCCCTTTTGGAAGTACAGCTTCATCATACAGAGGGAGGGTCCACACCCTCAGAGTTTGGGGTCCTGCAAGAACACAGTGGCACTGCTCTTACTGCTGTCACAGCTGTCACCATAAAATTGCTTTGGGGCTGGGATGTAAGACAATAGAGGAAAAAGAATGAGAATAAAGCAAAACAGAGGATTTTCCTCTACTTTTTCTGAGCTTAAGAGTTCCATTTATCATTCCTTGAGCCAGAATTAAAAGGTTTCTCCTGAGGCGCTAACTCTACCACAGTTCTCATGCCCATATATCTGAGAACATTAATGGTAAACTCAATGCTGGTTTGGTGGCACATGAAATTTTGGTGTCCTTCCTCAATTTACATGTTTCTGATTATTTTTCAGAGTTCTCAAATAGCAATCAATCAATCAATAAACTAGTAAAATTTTAAATGGCATCTAAATATGGAAACTGTAGTGATTGACAAACCCCAATAGAATTGTGAGTGATAACATGTAGATAAATTATTTCCATGACAAATTTTATGGAAAATAAAATTCCAAAATTGACTGAATAATAAATATAAAACACACAATTATCTATAACTTCTTTATAATTTTAATCAATAGGTTTAAAAACTCCTCCCCCCAAAGCACAAGAATTTGAAGATTTATAGGTAAATTTTACCAAAACTTCAACAAATTGTCCAAAATCTAGGCAGAATCTGAGGACTTTTAAACTTTGTATATTAAGCTTATCTTACTTTAATATCAAAATAGGTCATGGCAAGAATACAAAATGAAAAATGCAGCCCAAATTCACTTGTGTCATAGTTGCAGAAGTCCCACCTAAATATTAGCAAATCAAATCCAGGATGTACACTTAAAAGATATTATGGTCAAGTAAAATTTAATCCTTGAACTGTGAAGATTATTTAAACTTAGAAAATTTAATAATGTAATTCATGCTTTTAACAGAATAAAGGAGAAAATCCATTTAATTACTTTAAAGGATGCAGAAAATCACCAATCACTAATAATAAAATCTCTTAGGAAAAAATGAGAATATAAAGGAACTTTAGTTTGATAATTGGCATCTACCCAAAACCTAGAGTAAACATCATATTTAAAGTCAAGAAGAAATGTATGTTAGCCATATTGTGCTACATATATCCTATTGATTTATTACTAGTTTACATAATGAAATACTATGTGTACATAAAGAAACTTTTTTTGATCTACTTTAATATTAATGGTTTTCTATCCTGTTTTCAGTTTTTGGACAAATTCCCTAGTTTCTACACAGAAGTTTCTCTTTGCTGGATCTAAGGAATAAAATTGTATAACACTGTCCATGCTGTTTTTATAATACTGCATGGGGCTCTATGTTATTTAATGAGGCATTTCTCTTCATCAATCTGAGAAGCTCTGAAATGTTTTCATGCTGTGCACAAAGATGAAAATTTATAGAATATGCTTGACTAAAAATTTTCTCTATTTTTATCTCTATATAAATCAATAGATTTGAGAAGTTGATGATCTACTTAGCATTTAGCTCACACCTTGTTCATAAGGATTTAGATAGGTTATTGAGAAAAGTATTCACATACTATTAAATTTGAAAAATTATTCTAATTATATAGATCTCCTTTCTCCTTTTCCATGCCAAAAAGAGAAGAACAAATAAATCGACTATTGTGAATTCAGAGTTTGAATTCTTCACAGATTTTTGTGGTTTAATTTCAAATATCTTCCTAATGGATATTATCTACATGATGGAAAACATGTTAGCAGAAAAATATAGCACAGTGTAGTTACATATCCCACTGTCTCAGACTGCAAAAAAGAAAAAGACACCCAGGTCTGACAGATATAGTTTTAGACTGTACACAATACAACTAAATCAGCTGTATAGTAATGATAAACATACTGAGCTAAATTCCTTTTAATGTCATTCATCTGTCCACAAATGGAAAGAGTACTAATGCAGAAAAAATACTGCCTTCATTTCATTTTTACTTGCTGATGAAGCTTTATTTCATCGTATCTTTAACTTATCTATCTAGTTCCTTACAGACTGTGCTCCTGTATTACATGGCTAAGACAGACAAAACACCATCATTTCAAATGTTGGCCCTTTTATATCTGATTCAAATGACTTCATGAAGCATCTCTGTTCAGAGCTGGGTAGGGGTGCAGTTGGGGGCTGGATCACCATATATTTTCTATGGTGGGAGAAGTCAAATAAACTTTTTATGCATAACTTAGGTCTCTTCCTTATGAAACAAAACACAAGGGCAAATTATATTTTGGATGTACAAAAATAGCAAGCAGACAGTGGATTTTTTAATAGCATCCATTTTGTTAAATTTCTACACTGTCTTAAGCTGAGGCAACGAGGTTACAAGCCTTAATAGCCAGTTAAGCCAAGAATGCTAGTTGTGGTCAAATGAGTCACTCATCATCATTAGACTACATATGCAGGGAATTTGGTCATTGTGCTCCCAGCTGGCAGCTTTTACTAACATCTGGGTTATTAACATCAGAATCAGCAATCTAGAGAATTGTTCCTTCTAACACATTCAGCTAATCCTGGACCCAAATTAGTTCTCTTCCAAACCCACCTGCAGTAAAATCTAGCAGTCAAGAGGATTACCCTTGCACAGAATTGTTCGAATTAAATGTAAGTGTATATTAGGATTAAATATTCCAGAAGAATCCAGGCCTGGTTTTCTATCTGCAGATGACTTTCAGTATCATGTTCTTGGAAAGTGAAAAATCAAGATGCAAAAATTCACTTATCAGTGAGAAAATTCAATGAATATTCAGAGATTCTAACTGCTACTTAACCAAAGCTATTTGAAAGAAGGGACATTTTCCTCATAGTTGAGATAAGCAATCACAACTTGAGAAGTATCTTATCATAAATATTTGGACAGTTTTGTAACTGTTTGCTTGTATGAAATACACTTATAACAGGTTTAAATGGCAGCTTTGATATACTGTTTTAGCTACTTGACTTGAAGATGGTTACTGCTTTGTTCTTTAATCCAGATTGAGAAAATGTTTACAATGTAGTGAAAGGGATCTAAACCCTCTTCTGATTTTATAACTTAACTTACTGTATTTACAAACCATTAAGATAGTTTAATGTCAGAACATTTGAAAATTTGATCTCCCAAATGGGTTCTTAAGATTTAGTTGATTCTTCCTGCTAAACTCCCTGAGGGAAGGGATTACTATGTGACACATACATTTGCACATAATTTGAGATTCTGGGTGATCCTACCGTAAACCAGCGTGGGTTTTGTTTCTAGTCTTGCAACATGGTTTGCATCCTTGCCATTTTCTCTGATCGTGTATTCCTTACAAAGAAATGTGTGTTCTTTCCCACTGAACATTGATTTTGGTTCAAGCACACATTTGACCAAACTCAACACCACGCTATTTGTATTAGATTTCTATTCATGAATATTGTGTCCTGATCGAAAGTTTCTCACATTGTCCCATAGTAGTTAAACAAATTACAGTACATTTGTATCATGGGATTCTAGTCATTCATTAGAAAATCATTTCAAGTGAATCTTTGTTTATGTGGAAATATGACCAAGAAAAACTGTTAAGCAAGAATGCAAAGTATTAAACACTAAACAGAGCATAATTGGGTCTGTTCCCATCATTGTGGTACGTGAAATATTTATATGTATACATGAATGCACACATATATATGTTACATATGTGTGTGTGTGTGTATACACACGTTTTTCACTGACAAGAAGGATATTCACCAACATGTTGGCAATAATTACCCTTGAGTGGTGGAATCATGGATGTTTAACTCAATCTTTCACCTTAATTTAATTTTCAAAAATTTCTCTAATGGAATTAATTGTTACTATGAAAATTGATAAAGTCATTTAATTTTTCTTAAAGCTACTCCATCCTGCAAGTCTTTCGTGGTTCTTTCAGATAGAGTTAAATGCTCTTTCTTTCATCCTCTAAAGGAACTTTATTCACTTATCATATCAGTATAAATATATGTTTCCTTGACTGATTCTACTAAGAGATTTTGAGCCTCTGAGGAGTAGGGGTTGTGATAAAATTGTCTCTGTATTCCCTAGTATTAGCACAGTGCTTGACTCACATGGCACTAATCATAATTTGGGGAATGAATGAATGAATAAATCATCAAGCAAAGTTTGACCAAATGCATAAAAAGAGAACTGAAATTGTTCAGATTAAGTCTAATTATCAAAAACTACTTCAAGTTAAGCTAAATGCCACAGGTATGTAATGCATTTCTACCTTTTAAATTAAAATAGTTCATCCAGAACCATATACATTATGAGACCTCAATTGGTATTGATTGAGATAATTCTCTGAGAAGCATGAGTTGGGCCAGTAAATGACACAGAGAATCTTAATTCAGATTGTGTTTCTAAGTGATAACTAAAGCTTCAAGTGAATCTGTTAGGTCGCAATTCTATTTAGAGAAGAAAATTGGGGCTAGGCTTCTAAGTTATTTATTATTTATATACCAGTCTAAATTAAGAAAATCTGCAGTATATTATAATTTGAAATACCCTTAAGTTTCATTCTAGTATCATAACACAAAACCATAGATTTGTACATGCTTAAAATAATAATTGTAATAATAATATATACTATATTAGATCTCCTAATTATATTTATTTATACATATTGGAAGTTTAAAATAGAATAAATATTTCTTATTTCACTGTTTATAAAGCTTAATCCTGGCAACTATAATATTAATTATACTTCATCAATTTGTTTGACTAGTCCTTGCTAACTAATTTACATGTCTTTTTGATCATCTTAACAACTGCATGAGTAGTTATTATATCATGCACATTTTACAGATGAGAAAACTGTGATACAAGAAGTACAATTTCTCCAGGATCACAAAGACTGGTCTTTAGTACTGAGGCTGCCTGATGTCAGTATCTGTGCTTTTAAATTCAATGTTAAAGTGAGAAAAATTACCAGAAAATGACCAGAAATTACCAGAAAATGACCAGAAAAATAAAATTCTCCACCTGATGGAAAATATTCAATCTTGAGTGTTACATGTCAACTAGTAAATTTTTTACATAGTTAGAAATTAATTCTCTATATTTTAAAATTATTTATGTCAAAATGATCTGGATCAAGACTTCTAGAACACAATAAGGATTAATTAAATGATGTCTGAGAGGTACTATTGATTCCTTGTGAAAAAACAACATATAAAATGTGAAAGGTATTATATTAAAATACTTATTTCAAGAAGGGAACTATAGGTAAATGTTTAAGAGTATATTTTTTCCTCGATAACAAAGATACTGTATACCCTAAAAAAATAAGAATTATTTATTAAGTATTATAGAATTTTTTCAAATCCCCATATTATCATACTCAGAGAATTTTGGTCCACCAGAGATAGTCTCTGAAAAAGAAAGAAAATAACTATCACTAGATGTTTGTAAAATGAGATAAAATGCATCTTGGGAGTAGAGCCTACAATACAAAGCCAAGATCAAAGGCACTATTATTACTTTACTAAAAAAGCAAAACAATCTGCAACAAGGAAACTTTCATATCTTAAAAGAAAGGTGAAAAAAGATCTCAGGAACTAGAAATGCAGCTGTGTTTATCAGGCTCCAATGATAGACCCTTAATGTTGTTCAGACTCAGCATCAAAGAATGAAAAATCCCAGCTGCTCTCTTCATTAATTATGAGAAATATAATAGTAGTCCTTGCCTAAAATCCTGAAAAGAAAGCCATGTATTTGTTAGTAATATTTTTAAATATTATGGGTTTCTAGGTGAATCTCAAAGTGTTGATAAATATCTTGCTTGCCTGAGTGAGTGTTAGTCCACACAACAGATGGGGAAAGGGGGTTATGATAGGCAGTGGAATCTCTTAGAATTTACCTCTGACAGGGCTGTAAGCCAAGTCAAATTTGACTTCATGTACTGCCATATATGACACCACCTGTAATCTGGCAAACACCTCCAGAAACCTGAAAACATCTCCTTTTCCCAAGTGAAAAGATTTCATATGTTTTATGAAGATTGTTGTTTGTACCCTAAGTATTTTTTACTACAGTTAAATACATTCAGTAGGGCCTTATTAAAATAATAAATGTGAGAAATGAGGTAAAGATATCTAATGTAGGTGAATTATTGAATTAAATATGATCTATCCATATGCTAAAAAATTATGCAGCCTATGCAAATCTGTCTAAAATCATTTTAATGACACAGGAAAATACTCATATATTCCAAATAAAATACTATGTATCAATAATTTCTTAGATGTTTCCAATTTCACCATCAGCCCTGGCAGTTAGCTTCACCACTATGGTACCCTGTTATCTTTCACGACTAACGTATAAAATTCCTCAGGAGATAAATTATATCACCACAGAGTACAACAAAGAGGAACTGAGAAGTAAACTTCAGATATTTAGTCAGTTCACTTTCAAAATTTCAAAATCTTTCACACCTGCCTTCAAATGGGCACTATTCAAATGCATGCCTCAGCTAAATTATAAATTTTCACCAGTCATGGACTTTCAAGTTTGCTAATAAATGCATGAAAGTGAAAATTTTATATTTATGAATGCCTGAACTATTAAATACATGAAAAATATCCCTCAAAACCTTCTCTAAGTCTACAGGAAAATTTCCTTTCTTTAATTTTTTTTCTATTTGCACGATTTCTGATGGGAAAAAAATGTATATTAATATACACCAATGCTATCCTGGAAGAGGCTAACTAGCAGCAGGTAAATTCAGCACCTTCAAAAGTCTTGCTCTTAGTTGAGCAATCCTGACCTTTGATTTTGCTAGTGTTTTGGAGGGGATGCTGACTCATGTTCACAAAGTTCCTAAGAAACCAATGTTTAAGACCACTGTCAATAAATTCATTATAAGAGAAATAAAGGTGTCAGATGGATTGAACATTTTTGTTAGTCTAACTAGTAAATTCTCTCTTTGAAGACAAGTTAAGTAGGAATCTTATTTATTATGAGATGGCTTGAAACAACCCTCAGAACAGAGTAGTTTTCTGATTCAAATATGTAATGACTCCAGAGAACCTGGTATCTCCCACTCACTAAGAGGGATGCAGCTGAGAAGACTTCCAGAGTTCAAGTCTTTGATGGAACATCTTCTTCCCATGCCATTGCTTGGAAGAATGGACATAACCAAAATGATTTTTCTGGCTTCCATTTTCCTCCTTATTTTCCCTTACTAATGAATCATCTCTCAACAAACACTCATATACACATTTATTTGAACTCTTTCTTGAGATGTGTTAATATCATCAGTCCACTCTTTGTATATTTCTGTTTAGAGCCATTAAGTATTGTATTTTAGAAAGAAAGAAAATATTTACAAAGAAAATCTAACCTTATTAAAAATTAACAACAATAACATACAGTTTCTGCCGTTGAATAAGCTACTTTCTGTAAGTTTTCACCAATTCTAACATTTGAGGTTATCTCTCCATTGCTGTAAATATTATACTTTCTTCAATACAGACCAAGTTTTTATTTTGTTTTTGTTTCTATAAGTCCTGCTCTTTTGCTCATTTTCATTAATAAGATCATTTAGTCTTCCAGTCTCATTTTTCTTAATTCTTTCAGATTAATCTACCACAGCACTCAACTCTGCTTATTATTTCCAGTTTTCCTTTCAAACCTGAATTCTGTGTCAATACAGTTGGATTTATAGCTGAGGACTGAACCACAGTTGGGCACTGATGCAACTGCATTATGTTCAAAACAACTTAACTGTTGAAGCCATTTGAGCCCCATTCATCCTGAAGCCTGATTCTCAATTCTGGCACAACAATGGTGCCTCCTTTGCTTACTGCCAGAGCCTGTTGTCTGCCAGTATTTTAGATAGAGATTACAGCTCAGACAAAGGGAGAGCTGTGTAACAATAATATTACAATTGGACCATGGAGATATCTAATTACCCTTTTCATCTGAGAATTTCAAAGAAACCTACTAACTATAGTTAATGAAGCCTCAGGGTTCCCCAGGAAGACTTGAACTTGGGTCGTATGCCTCTGAATGCTATTGATGGTCTGAATGAGGATTCACTTCTTCTATTTCACCTTAGCCTAACATTGCATCAGGTGTTGATAAGTCAGTCCTGTAGTAACATTTAAGAAAGTAAATCATGAAACCCTTGTCTGTATGCAACCACGGAGACCTGGTCCAAATACTTGGGATGAAGTACAGAACTACTAAAATACTAGGTATCAGGTTGAATTTGATACTTCTCTCTTCAACAAGAAACTCTCTTCCTATGTGTTCACCGCCACTTTGAGAAGATGAGTAATAATATCAAGTACCAACAAAAGACCATTTGCTTTTTTCCTGTCTAACTCAATTATTAAATGATCCGTTACAAGATCGCCTTTTACTCTCTCATAGCAGGTGTTTCAGACTCAGATAATGAGCCTTATGGTGCAAGAATTGCATCTTTAATTCCAGTTAAAAGCTGGACTCCCAACCAGCTGGGCAGAAGGGCGACTATGGTAATTGACTAGTGACTCAAATAGGAGGAGGAGCTTGGTGAGTCATCCATGACTTAATGCTAAGCTTCTTATAACCAGTAGAATATTTTAGCAATTTTAAGAGGATACTCTACGAAAGCATACTCCTGCTGGTGCTAATATGACAGTTGAAGTAGTGAAAGAAAGATTTTGAGTCTTTGTGAACAACACCGAAATATCCTAATGAAAAGAGAAATATTCAGCCGTTCTTGACTTTTGGTCTTCTATGAGGAAAGCATCAAGGGAACAAAATTTGTTTCACTCTTCATCTGAGTGTTGAGGCAACATAGGACAATTCTTTTCTAAACAAGAGAGTACCTGTGATCTTATCGGGCTGGGATGTTGAATTTTAATAAGAAAAATGTATTAAAATATATAAATACTAGATTTTTTTAAACTGTTAGTTAAAAGAAAGTGATTCTAGTGATTTAAAAATTACTATAGTATGATGGCCAGAAAACTCACCTGGGCTACTTCAGTATTTCTTTTGGATAATATATGCTATGTTACAGAATAAAAGAAGAAAAATGAAAAAAATAAAGAAAATTTCCTTAAGAGAGAGATTACTAAATAACCAGATATCCTCTGAGACAAAGTGGGAAAGAAATTTACCTACAAGCAAACATTTTACAACTAAAAGGATGGCCGCTGAGAGGGAAAGAAGAAGGCAGGACAGAGGTGGGAAGAGAAAAGGGTGAAGAGTGATTTTTTTTATTCCTTCAGAGAAAATTATCATTTTTTCATCACTGAACCCACAAAATACTTTCAAAGTGTTTTTATGTTACTTCTTTCTTTTCTTCAGAGCAGAAAATACAAGCTTAAAAAGGAAACTGGCAAATAACTCCTCTTTTTCAAGGAATTTAGAAATCTTAACGACAGATTTGTATCTCTGGAAAGAAAGTAGATTGACATACATGATATCACTAAGACAATGCAACATTTATAAGGCTTATGGAGTGAAAAACATCAAAAGTTTTAAAATGTAGATATCAGATCACTCTGAGAATAGGGGAGAGGCTTGGCTTAATTTAAATGAAGGATATCGCTACAATGAAAATTCTGAAGTGAATTTCAAGTTTCTGTTAATACAAACATGTTCTTATGCTTTGGAAAATCTAAGGATCAAGTTGAATAAATACATACTGCTGGACTTCCTAATTTTGCTCAATTACCTTGCTTTTTTCTCCATAATGCTTCAAAGAAATGCTGAATTATAATCATAAAACATTATACTCTATGGGAACTTTAGTATGAAACCACTGTGACTTACAGTTTATGTTGTTTTAAATAATAGTTTCATTATCAGAAAAATAAATATTTATTGAGGGCTAGATTTCAGAGTAAAACCAATATGACTCAAGTGATGCTTATTTTAATATAGATAACGTGGTTCACTTTACTACTTTTATACAAGTGATGCATATTTTAAACTTTGATTGCTCCAGAAAAATCCAAAAAAATCTTTATGAAAGAAATTTTAAATAATCTTTACCTTGTACCAGGGCCACAAGAATAATAGTTAAATGGTTCAATAGTTAACCATTTAGTTACTAATGGTTTTACAATAGTTAAAGGTTATGTTGTATAACCTTGTGGCACACTACAATTTCCAATTTTAAATAAAATAACAATGAGGAGGAGGAGAAGGAGGAAGAGGAGGCAGTAGAAGAGAAAGATGGTAACAGCTAGTATTTGTTAAGTGCTTACTTGTCTATGGGCTCTGGAATCAGAATGTCTGGGTCTAGTTTTGATTCTGGCACTTACTGGGAAAGTGACCATGGGAAAATTTGGCCTGTAGTGACAACCAGCTCTATACTTCATCATTGACTTGGCCTTGCTCCTTCCCCACTTTGCTCCACTCCACCTCCCTCTCCAGTAATGAGGTCACACACCCGCCTTTGCTTCAGGTTCTGTTTTCTAGGGAACCCAAGCTACAGCGGTGGCTTTGTCAGTACAATCTGCTACCATGGCACATTGAAGACCACCAGAATTCCAGCAGCCAATAAAAATCTCTTAACTGTAACAGTGTTCCTGTTTTTTATAAGTTCCATTAACAAAGACTTGTAGTTCTTTAAATTTTCTTTCTTTCATTGCAATGAAATCCATAATCTTGTTTTGTTGTGTATAAGATTCATCTGACTTACAAAAATCGGTTACACTGGGTTATCTACACATGTAGATTTTATTGTTATTGTCTTTAGATGCAATCAGTACAAGCACATTAAAAAAAAGATTCGTCTGAACCTAAGTTAGCATGGATGAGGATTGTACACTGGCCTGGTTTTCCCATTATAAATTATTTTTCTTTAAAGGTCTTTATTAATGAACGTAGGAAACAGAGGATAGAGAGAAAGAAAGAAGAAGGAACAATCCTTAGAAGTTAATGTTAAAGATTGAGAATAGGCATCATTTTAAAAAGTAGCTTACCCTTAACGTGAATCATATAGCATAGTGTTTATGTAACATATATGTACAATTTAAAGCATGAGAAAAAAGCAAACACATTAACCCACAACTCAGCTTAAGAAATAGAACAAACACCACAAATTCTTGAGAGGACTCTTGCACAGATGACACATTTAAGCAGGAAGGCAAAGCCCATGGAATCTCCTGGTACCCCAGTTCTAAATGTACAACTTTAAGGGGAAACAATTCTCTTTGAAGAGTTTTGTTTTCTTTGGGGGGAGAGGGAGTGGTACAGATAACAGTCCCAGACATGTCAACTTTATAGTTTTTTTCTTTTTTTCAGTTTTAGAAGAGATTATATTTGTGAAAACAACTAAGTTAACATTTTTCTCCTTTCACTATTTCCTTGAATACTCAAACAAACTAAATTGCATTCTAAAGATATTTTAAAACTGTCCTGAACTGAAAAAGATTGTGAAAGGTGCTTTCTGACTATGTAGCTTTCTGACTTTGCAGCAATAGCAAATTTGGTGATATTCTTATTGTCCCAGATATAAAAATCAAGCATTTTCAGGATCCTAGGAAATTTAAAGCATTCAATTATACTGTCCAGTTGTTCAAAATTGTCTCTGAAGTATGTGAAAGTGAAATAAAAGGGAATGTCTAAAAATAATACAAAATTTAAAATTGTACATTCACATTGAATATCCATAATTCAGAAAATCTACCTCTATCTTTAAAAAGGTGAACTATTTTTTTAAAAAGTCCTTCTCAATATTATAAACATATCTGGTGTCTAAAGTTAAAAAAAAAAACTAAAATTTTATTTTCAGTCTCTTTTGTTTTAATATGGCTTTTGCACCTCCAGATCTTGATTCAGTCGCAACTTGTGCCACTTCACGGGCAATTTGCCTGAATATTGCCTGCTCACTTCCCCTCACAGTAGCTGAGGGGGTGACTTGGATTTGGACACTCAGAACTTATCTCTCAGTGGGGTGCAAGTTCCTTATGTCACTCTTCCCGCCTCCCTGCTACCACATTACTTGTGGTTAGTTTCATGCTGAGCACATTTTCTTTCACATTAATACTTAGTTATTTTTCAAATGGCTTTGCAGAACAGATGTTCTTATGTGAGTTCCCATCTTTCTTCTTTCTCCTGATATTTTTCACAAAAGACTTCCCTGCTATTCTTCGTTTATTCCCGGGATGGGAGTGGGGGGGAAGGAGAAAGACTCATCCTAAGTATCCTAAAAAAACTGTTCCTTAGATATCTTCCTGTGTAATTTGTCCCCATCTATTCCTCCTGATATATACCTTTGTGGAAAAGAAATTTGCTTCCTGATTTTTTATCTACTCCTATGTAAAATTTTCTCCTGAAAATTAGTATATTTTCATTTAAGTATTTTATGATTAGAGAGATTTTTACACAGCACTGTCAATGTAATCTGTATATATATTGCTTTTATTCCAATTTTCATCTAGACCTAAGCCAGTGGTCATGACTTAAAGAGAATTAATTTCCTATATCCCTTTACAATCTCCTTCTGTTGGTTCCGTTTCAAAGTTTAAATGTCATATGCCACCGTCCTTACTTTCCATCACTTGGCAGAGATGACTTCTATCTGCAAGATTAATCAATTAAAAAGTTCTTAAATTTTTCTGTTTCTGAAATTCATTTACTGGGGAGAGACACTGTAATCTTTGAAAGAAAATGAAAAGTTTTTCTCTTACTTCTTCAAGAGTAAGAGAAAAAGATAGTTTTGGATCCAGAGATCCAGAAACAGTTGGATCTCTGGCCTTCCCTCCCTGTTGCTAATCTCTGCAAAGTTGTGCAGTGTTAAGATGAAGTGTATCCACATTGCTCCTTCAGTTTTCAAGACTAACTTGACTTTAAATTCAAATTAAAAAAAAATTGTTGAGAATTCATTTATTTCAAATAAATTATCATTAGTTCATCCCATAGGTACAAATCCTCATTTTGATAAGATTTATTTGAATCTAACTTGTTCCATATGCCCCTGAAGTAAACTCTTGACAAAAAACTTACAGGTTGCCACCTAGGTAGGGGAGAAGCTTGAGTATTGAATCAGAGACCATTACATTGATCAATATGGTCCAATACACAGATCAGTTTCTCTCTCTTTCTCTCTCAGCACAGAGGATTAGTAAAAGGAGAGTAAAAGGTTTCCAAATAGTTCTGCATTAGTAGATTGTAAACTTCAATTACTTCTCAAAAACTTTTTTTAAGAGAAAGGGAAGTGGAAATCTTTCCCAGATAGATTGTAATTCAAAATCCCTACTGCAAAGGTATTTAAACATTTTTCATTAATAATAGTAATCTGGAATCCTAGAGTTCCCTGCCACTTTAAAATGCCAATTTGTTAAAAAAAAAAAAAAAAAAAAAAAAAAGAAAGAAAGAAAAAAAAAGAAATCCCCAACTTCCTATAGCCCAGCATTAATCCAAAGTCACTTCATATCTGAAACATGCCATCAGCCACCTCTTTCTGAGAAGGTGGCATGCTGTTAATGCACGGCTGTCACCCACACACGTGGCTGTTAGGCAATGGAGGTGAAGAAGGGAACCATCAGTCTGTAATTCTTAAAATTTACATCCCCTGTAATTTTCAGTGAATGCTTTGCTTTTTTGGCATGTAAATTAGAACCACAACTGCTGCCACCAGTTCATGGCATTTTCCTAGAGTAAAGGTAGACAGCCCAGTTAGCTGTTTCAAAACCCCCAAAAAAGAGGCGATTTTGTTTTCCATCTTGACTTTCCTGTAATGGTCAAATAACAGAAATTTGTTTATCCCATCTGCATTCTTTAATGATCATGAACAGTGCCAGATCCCAGAGAGAAGGTATGACACTCTCTGCTCTCTGGAGCTCAGTGTTATTCTCTGTCAGGAAAAATTTACAAGTTGGCTTTCGTGTTTGTAAAATTCAATTCCCAGAATAGTAGGTTATAAATGGTAATTACCATAAAATACCCCACATTCAGATCTTGTTCTAAGAAGAAAGACCTGATATTTTGGGACTGATTTTTTTCCCATCTTATTTCTAGAAATGCACAAATGTGATGTATTTGCTCCTCACTCTATTCTTTATCGCATGGAGTTCATAACCGTGCATGCTATTTCCCTTAAGAAATGGAAGAAAACAAAGCATTGGCTGAATTATAATATAGCAGTTATGAGACCAAACAGCTTCTCAGGAACTAATCCTCCCTTCATCCTGACATTTAAAAACACATCCCTAAAGGCCTGGAGAAATGAACTGTGAGTCAGGTAATCTGAGTTCTAAATTCTAGCCTTGACCAGGGGACCTGTGATAAGTTGCACGAATCCCCTGAACCTAAATTTCCTCATGTTTAAAATGAGAACGTTGGACCTAATAATCTCTAAGTATAAATTCTAATAGCCTTTGACACATTTGAAGTCAATGAGAAAGACACTAGAAATGGCAGAACTCCAGTTTTTACTTTGACATTCTTCTTCTAAATCCTCTGCTCTATTCTGAATAGTTCAGAACCACCACAAGCTCCTTGGGTTCATGAAGCCTTGGTCTCCTCATCTGTTAAACACAGGGGATACCTCCATCCTTATGCCCATGTTGGCGTGGGCACCCATGCAGAAGGGTGCGGCAGTCTGCCAAGCACCCGGTAAGTCCTCGATGGATGATGACTACTGTTATTATTACCGAAAATCAGTAATAGTGCTTAAAACCATTTGCTTTGCTTTCTTGACTCTAACAATTGTTTTCTAGGAGAAGAGATTTTCCCTCATTCTGGTGTAAGAGCTTAAAGTACGACTGGTTACTGTACAGCTGTACCTATGTGACAAATGCACAGCAAACTCAGAAACATTCATTATTGACAAAACAAGGGTCCCCTATGTTCATCATAATAATAAAAGAAAAAGAGATGTAGAGTCAGTTCTGCTATAATGCAGCATGTGTTCTTGAAACTGTGCTATGCAAAATAGCACGATAAAAAAAATACTATGGGGCTTCTGGGAAAATTAGGTTAGGAGGACAGCACTCAATAAACTTCATCAGTGACACATGAAAAGACAAGTAGTGATCTAATAAAAACAGTAGCACAGTTAAATGATTAAGAAGTACATTAATACTACAATAAATA
Source organism: Balaenoptera acutorostrata (assembly GCF_949987535.1). Classification (NCBI taxonomy): domain Eukaryota; kingdom Metazoa; phylum Chordata; class Mammalia; order Artiodactyla; family Balaenopteridae; genus Balaenoptera; species Balaenoptera acutorostrata. Next base: position 65,286,270 of record NC_080070.1, read on the forward strand.
TGACGCTTTACCTTGAAAATGACATGACGTTGCATTTGGAAGGGTTGCAGCCTGGAGTTAGTGTGGAGTCCAGGGAGCAGTGTGTCCCGGAATCGGAAGGAGAGTTGTACACTAGAAGGCATGTCTGGGTGTGGCTCATAGCATGTGTGATGGACTGAGGTGGCTGGTAGACAGTTGAGGCATGTGCACGCGTGAGTCTGGTAAATTTCTGGGGGGTCTTCATTCAGCTGAGAGCAGCCTTCTGCCTTCACTTAGCATTTCTTGCTGACAAAAATCAGATATAAGCAAACATGAAATCTGCATTATGCTCAAATTGTTCCCTAATATATCAATCGCTTTGGAACAAATTTGCATTTTCAAAACAAGTGTTATAGCAGAAATGACTATATATAGCTTCCAGGTAGTATTTCTCCTCAAATCTATTCTTTATTGAGATGATGCATATACCTGTGTGTGCATGTATGTACATACAACACTGAAGAACAGAGAATGAGCAGAATTTTCTTGTACATGTCTACAGTAAAATTATTCAGGGTTGAGTGTTTTGCATAGTGCTGCATTTTCCCACCATACTAAAGAACAATATTTGTTTTAAAAGAAAATCCAAATACCAGGAAAAAATAGGTCTTACAAAATCCTTATAAGCACTCTTTTGCTTTGAACCTTTTTTTCAAGTTCCATGTGTGTCTCAATTTCCAGCTTCAGTGAAAACAAGAGAGAAGGTGGTAGGGAAGGAGAGATACAGAGAAGAGAACAGAGTAATGGAAATTCAGTTTAAAATGCAGACAAATCTGCCGTTTCTGCTTGATAGCCTGTAACATTTCCATGTAGTGCACTTTGCATGGCAGAATAGCTGCTAGTAATAGAATTCTCTCACAGTGGAGGTTAATTACTTTTCAGCTACAGCAAAATAAATTTCCTGTCAAGCCCATGGACAGGAATATGCCAGTGTCCCCATTTTTACCTACGGTTTTAATTCAACATTAATATCTAACACTTGCTTGCATTTAGTGGGCTGTTCTTCTGAACAGTAGGAGCCCCAAAGGAATATTGAGGGATTGTCAGTTACGTAGTATCAAATGTGTGTTAAAAAAGTGCTCGGCCTCTCCCAGAGTACACTATAAGGAAGATTAACTGAGCTGCCTCTCACTTCAGAAAACAGGGCTGGCCCTCCTGGTGATGCGGAAAAGTGCAACTTAACACGAGACAGGAACCGGGGAAGTGCAACTTCCTCAGTCCACAGTGGAGCGCACCCTGGCTTTCAGTTACGTCTCAAACTGACTGTTGGGAGGCTCTAAAAATCATTCATTTCAGCCTATTCCCCATTTTAATAAGGACAAGTCTTCTGCACAATGCACTGAACTTTATAGGATAATGTATCAACAGCTTCTTTTAATTATCCTGTTTGGGAGCTCAATTTTTTTCCCCCCAAATGTAACCTCTTATCTATGACCTTAGTCATGTCCTATCACTGAAACAGGCACTGTCACAGTCAGTTAATCAACGCCAACTTAGGCAATCCTGAAGGACTGTGGGAATAGAGAAATGAGTCTACATCGCTTCGCACTGCGTAGACAGCTACACAGAATGAAAAAGCAGTGCTACTCCATCAAAAAGACTAGAGTTCATAGCTAAAAAATTTGTGATTGCCAATTAGAAAAGAATTAATATGGTAAGATATTTTCACGTGTTCTTCTTTCTATAATACAGCTCTTCATTTTCAAAATTCCCCACCCTTCATTCTCTTCCCATGAAAATCTTTAATTCTATATATCTGAGTACCCCACCCATAAAACCCTTCCTGATTCAGCTAATCCTATGTGGTCTCACTTTTCTTTGAAATGCTATAGAAGTCTGTTTTATTCTTTCCTGTGGCACTTATTATACTGTCTCATATAATAACTTTAATGCAATTTTTAACCACACTCTATTCCAATTAGATTGCAAGTACCTTATGACAATGTTTATTTTGCTTTTAATTTACTGCATCCCCTAGCATGATGCCTTGTTTCTAACGAATCCTCAATGAATATTTGTTGAACTGATTTTTCTTAAAGTTTAATCCTCTTCTGAGACAGAGGAAATTGGAGGAGGAGATCCTCAGTGCATTAGGAAGTCTTAACTTTTCTATCTGTGACACTTTGTAATGAATTTATTTGCCATTCAGAATTCCTGTAGAAAATGATATTTGAGTGTGGATATCTGAGTGTTAAAATATTATAGGATGTTAAGTCAAATATTCACTTATGTTCTGCTGGAGGTTGGGAAACTAATAACCAATACTCTTCTTTTCCCTTCTCAAGGTTGAATCAAACAGAAAATAAAATACCTCGGACAGACTGATGGAGGTATCAGTTTTACTAAGCTTAAATGTGATGGGAGAATGTGGCTGAGATGCCATTGTTAAATCAAGTTTCCTAATATTTCATCCCGAGACAATTCTATGTATTCTTTAGAAGAACAAAAGTTAACACCTGTCTGCTCACCTGAAGCAGGATAAAGGAGAAATAAACAACTTTTGAATAGTAAGTTTCAAGTACCCTTGGGGTAAAACAGCTTGTTATAAAATAAATCAGGGTCACAAACTTTTTCTGTAAAGTGCCGGATAGTAATTATTTTAGGCTTTGTGGGTCATACAGTTTCTGTCCCAACTACTTAACTCTGCTGTTAGTGATGGTGTGAAAGCAACCATAGACATATGTACATGAATGAGCATGTCTGTGTACCAATAAAACTTTATTTATGGGCACTGATATTTGAACATCCTATACTTTTTATATGCCACAAAATACTATTCTTCTTATGAGTTTTTAAAAACAATTTCAGCTCCCAGGTCATACACTGGCCAGATTTGGTCTGTGGGCCACAGTTTGCCAACCCTCAAAATAAACATTAGAGTTCACTGAAATTTTAACTCAATATTATCAGTCCCCTACCCTGACTAAACCTAGAAAAAAGGACTGATAGTTAGCATTTGTCTACTTTATAATTTCTGTAGCTTAATTTCTGAATTTAAGTTCCTCCTGAACTACCATCAAAGATTTGCAAAAACTAATATCTATGAGGTTTTTTTAAATCTACAAAAGGAAAGAAGATGGTGATCAAGCATTGTGATTATTGGCAAACCAACATTTCATTTTACCTTCAAGCAGACCTTAAGGCTAACGTATTTACAAGAGGAGCAGAAAAGGTCAGAGGCAGAGGCCTGCTCAACTGCAGGACTTTAAGGATCAGCCTAATTTAGGGGCACAGGACAGGGACTTCGAAGCGCTATGAGGGGTACCCAATTACCCAAGAAAATGTTAAGCAAAGGCAAACTGGTGACATTTACTTTCCTGCTTATTTTGTGAAAGGGCAAAGAAGTACAGCTTCACTTGACAGCTTCACTGTTTTCTGTGGGAAATAAAACTGGAAGTTTCTAGGGGCCAAACACTAGCTCAAGTTAAATTTATCCCACAACTCCCCACGGTTACCACCTGAGTGGTATTGGCAGGACAGGCACCTGCCTTTCATTCAACGGAAGCACGACCCACCCATTTCCGGCTCTCTTCCCACTTGGCAAAGCTGCGTTAACCGCCCCACCTTGATTCTCTTCCCTCCTCCTTTTCTCCGTTTACCCCATTTTTGTTCTTTAATCATTTTCACTAGAAGCAAACAGAAAATTTTTAAATAAGGAGTTACATTTTATCTTCCTCTTTTCCTTCCATTCTTCTTCCCAAGGAATAAAAGCTGCTGACAGTTTGTTGTGTGTGCTGATATTCATTTTAAATATGAACATATACATATGTGAGAATTTTAAGTCCTAACACTTAGAGTTATTTTCATTTTAAATTTTGCATTTTAAATGATCGCATTCTGCTATTTTTTTCCTGTAACTTACAGCAGTTGTCATTTATGAATATGTTATGGACAGCTCTCTAACTCAGTACAAATTTCTTTTTTTCTTTTTCTCCTGCATAGTTTGATGGCAGGGATAAAGCATTATGTATATAGTGTGCCTCTAGTGGGTGATCTGTGAAAAGATTTCCACTTTTTCTTTCTCTTTTCCTTTAAAATAAAAACATATAATGAGAAATTTGGACGACATAGTCTATACAGTTCTTTTCAATTCTAAATTTATGTGATTTTATGAGTGCATTTCTACTGTATTCTGTCAGGTGCACTACCAAGTGTAGAGAGAGGTCTTGCATTTTTATCAGTTGTTTTTAAAAAAATGTATATAAGGAAGAAAAAAGAAGAATATGCCTATAAAATGTGATGTCAGTAATAATAAAAGAATTATCTATAAAAATGTTTAATAATATAATTACTTATTTTTTAATGTTCTGGTTATTAGAAAACCTAAATAATTAATAAATATTAAAAAAGTAACTAAACATGTAGGTTACACAGGAATGTAAATTTTACATTATTCAAACATATGTGGCTTTATTAAAGGAAAACCACTATTTAAAAAATTCACAAGAAACTTTCAGTCTGTTTCTAATTCTTCCTCTCAAAAGTAAATTGCAAGAGAGGGAGAAAGAAAGGTAGCAAAATTTCATATATGTACATAACTTCTAAACTCAATTTCTCACCAATACATGAGGGCTAAAATTTCAAGTGCACATATGAGCCTCTTAATGGCCCAGATTCCCTTTCTGGGCAGAAGTCCCCCTAGGATAAAACCAAAGCAGTTGCTGCTGAAGAATATTGTGGTTTATGCATTGTTACTCTGCTCATAATTTATCCAGAGTCTGTAATTTACAGAAGGTCTGTTGTTCACCTCATTCATCACAGAGAGACAGTAAGGAGAGGAAAGCTCTACACATAAAAATTAAAAATCTATTTGCTGCCCTTGGCAAGCTTTCATTTCTTGTTCAACTCAGTTTGTTGTGTTTAACTCTTATTGGTTTATTCTGAGTCTGCAAAAGAAAAACGAGCCTGGTGTGTTGATCTCCTATAGAAAACTGCCTCCCAGAAAATCTCCAGACTTCCTTGTCATTTTGTTTCCTTACTGATGATACTAAAAAGTAGGATTGCTGTGGGCCAAAAAAAAAAAAAAAAAAAAAAAAACTACAGTTTTTCCACCATATTTCCTATTTTGCATTTGTATTTAAAGTGATCAATGCTGTTTTATAAATTATTTGAAATAAATATAGCAGCCGAATTTTCTCTTTTCCTCTTTGCAATAAATTTCTACAGAGAGGCAGTATGACGTAGAGTTTAAAAGCTTACAACTCCTTTCATCTGAGTGACCTTAAGCAAGTAACTTGGACTCCCCAGACTTCACATTCCTTACTTATAAAGGGTAGTAATAATATTACTCCAAGTTTCTAGGGGAATCAAAGGATTAGGGGAATTATTACTTATAAAGCACTTAGGAGAGTCCTTAGCATACATCACAAAAGTGATAGCAATTATTACAAATCTTCCAGAGATCTTTGGTTACTGTCTGCTATAGACTGAATGTTTGTGTCCCCTCAAAATTCACATGTTGAAGTCCTACTCCCCAGAGTAGCTATATTTGGAAACAAGGCCTCGAAGGAAGTAATTAAGATTAAAAGAGGTCCGAAGGATGGGGTTCTGATCCCATGGGATTAGCATCCTTCTAAAAAGAGACACCAGAGAGCTTGCTTTCACCCTCCATGCACTACCAAGGAAAGACCATGTGAGCACACAGTGAGATGGCAGCCATCTGCAACCCAACGGGTGAGCTCTCACAAGATGTCAACCCTGCTGGCACCTTGATCTTGAACTTCCAGTCTCCAAAACTGTGAGAAAATAAATTCCTGTAGTCTAAGCAGGTCTATGGTATTTTGTATGGTAGACTGAGCAGAGTAAGACACCATCTATTTTCTAACACCATTTATAAAATTAGCTGGACAAATTTTGTTTTATTCATTGAGATTTTTATTTCAGGTTTTTATCATGTTTTTGGGGGGATTTCTTGTAGACATAGAAAAGCTTATCCTAAATTTTATATGGGAAGGCACAGGCTCTAGAATAGCTAAAACAATCTTGAAAAAGGAGAATAAAGTGGGAGGAATCACAGTCTATCCTTTATTAAGGCTTACCTGTAGATACAGGTAATACTGTAATATTGGTAAAGTGGTAGACACATAGATTAATAGAATAGAGAAGCCAGAAATAAACCCACATAAATATACTCTACTGATTTTTGACTAAGTTACAAAAGCAAGTCAACAGAGGAAATATAATCCCTTTCAATAAATGGTGCTGGAACAATTGGACATCCATAGCTACAAAAGTAAACTTTGACCTAAACCTCACAGCTAATAAAAAAGTTAATTCAACAGTCTCATAGACTTAAGTGTAAAACCATGAAACTTTTAGGGAAAAAAAGAGAAAATATTATCTTGGGCTAGGCAGATAATTTTTAGACTTGACAACCAAAAGTATAATCCATAAATTGATACATTGGATCTCATCAAAATTAAAGAATTTTGCTCTGTGAAATGGAACGGAAACATTTACTCTGTTCAGAGAATGAAAAGATAAGCTACAGATTGGGATAAAATATTTGCAAACCGGGCTTCTCTGGTGGCGCAGTGGTTGAGAGTCTGCCTGCCAATGCAGGGGACACGGGTTCGAGCCCTGGTCTGGGAAGATCCCACATGCCGCGGAGCAACTGGGCCCGTGAGCCACAATTACTGAGCCTGTGCGTCTGGAGCCTGTGCTCTGCAACAAGAGAGGCCGCGATAGTGAGAGGCCCGTGCACCGCAATGAAGAGTGGCCCCCACTTGCCACAACTAGAGAAAGCCCTCCCACAGAAATGAAGACCCAACACAGCCATAAAACAAAACAAAACAAAACAAAACCAGAAACATTTAGAAAAAAAAGAAATGTTTGCAAACCATATATCTGATAAAGGACTAGTTTCTACAACTAGTATCTACAGCTCTAAAATTTAACAATGGAAAAAAAATAGATAATCCAATTAGAAAATGGAGAAAAAAAAAGACAGGAACTTACATGTCACAGAAGAATATGTACAGGTGGCAAATAAGCCCATGAATAGATGTTTGACATCATTAGCTATTAGGCAAATGCAAATGTAAGCTTCAAAGAGATATCACTGCATACCTATTGAAATGACTAAAATTAAAAAAAAAAATGACAACAGCAAATGCTGGAGAATATGTGGAGAAACTGGATCATTCATACATTGCTAATAGGACCTTTAAAATGATACAACCACTCTGGGAAAGAGTTTGGCAAATTCTTATAAAACTAAATGTTCAATTCCCATATGACCCAGCAATTGCATTCTTGGACATTTATCCCAGACAAATGAAACTTATATTCACACAGCAACCTGTATATGAATGTTCACAGAAGCTTTACTTGTAATAGCCTAGAACTAGAAACAACCCAAATGTCCTTCAATGGGTAAACTGTTAAACAAACTGGTTCATCCATACCATGGAGTATTACTCAGCAATAAAAAGGAACAAGCCATTGTTACTTGCAACAACTTGGATGTATCTTCAGAAAATTATGCAGACTGAGAAAAGCCAATCCCCAAAGACTATATATTATATGATTCCATTTATATAACATTTCTGAAATGCCAAAATTATACAGATGAAGAACAGATTAGTGGTTGCCAGGGGTTAGGAACAAGGGTAGTTGAAGGAGATAGATGTAGTTATAAAGGGGCAGCACAAAAGATGCTTGCGACAATGAAACTGCTTTTTGTCATGACTGTGGTGGTGATTACATGCATGAAACTAGTGATATCTGAATAATATCAAAGGATTGTGTCAATGTCAATATCCTGTACTATAGTTATGTGAGATTTTACCATTGGGGAGAACAAGGTGAACAGTACAGGATTCCTCTGTATTTCTTAACTTCATGTGAATCTACAATGATCTCAAATGAAAATTTAATTTAAAAAGTAAACGGGGTCAAAATAAAAAATAAAACAAGAGAGGTCATATAATCAATTTGTTAACTTTGTAATCATCAGGCAATCCAGACATTATGGGTACCTGATTCAGGATTCTGTACAGCATGGTGTCTAGAATGTATATAGTTCATACATTTAGTTATTTTCCTAATCTGTTCTCCTAATGTTAGATCTTTCTCGTCCTTGAAAACTTCAATTTATAATTGGACTTGATAGAATAATTAAGACTACAGGAATTACCATGCAGGGCATTAGTCTCAAGTCCTCCAGTTAAAGAAAAGTTGAACTTTTGACATGGATACAAAGCAGGCCCAGAAGGCTGCTGTTCAGCATAGTTTGATTCTTGGATTCAATTTCTGAACACTTTGAAGTCATTTTATGCCACTTGACATGAATCATTCATCTCAGCAAAAATTTGTTAGTTAAATGTCAGCTCCTTGGTGTTACTCTATAGACTTCACAGAGGGAACCCAGGCTGTCTAACAATGTTTTAAAAGACAATTCTAGCTCAGGCAGCATGCCTAAACCACAGAGGACACCTTCTCCTGAAGAAGAACCTGGCTGTAGGACAGCTTTGCTATCAGTAAATATACCAAAAATAAACAAATAACACATTTAAAGCACTAAATTAATTGTAACATAATTCCTACTGAGAAGAAAATCTTCCCGGTTTTAAAAATATACATTCTTTCTTTCCCATTTCTACTAATATGGTAATTCAGAAGTATCTATTATTGTAATTTGTAAAGGACATAATGGGGATTTGTTGCTTCGAGTTAGCTCTCTGCCCGTGCTGCTACCGTCCACTTTGAAGATACCATCTTCTTCTCTTTGGTTCCAAAGACAGCCTCTGTGATAAATGAGTCAGCAGAATCAAGCTGAACAACATCTAGGCAGTATTAATAACAAGTAAGTGTAAAGAATTAAAATAGTTGTTTTCAGACTTAGTTTCAGTTATCAAACAAAGACAATAGCAGATCATAGTCACAGATTAGTAAGAGGATGTTGGTAGCATTTTAAACAATCATTATTTTACATGCTCTTTTAACTCCCAAAAGACCCTAAAACCTCTTTCCTTTAAAAAGTATAACAAGTGAATTTGTATTCAGTCTTGTCATGAGATCATGTGTAATCGCCACCTAGACATCAACATAACCTGTGATGAAATAAGAAATTTTTACCATACTATCACTTAAGGCAGGACAATTAACATGTGTCGTTATTTTAATTTTACTGTCCCCAAATTTTAACTATTACAATAAATGCACATGGTTTCAATATGCAAATTCTAAAAAAAGTAGTAAATCCTTTTTTTTTTTAAAATTTTTATTTATTTATTTATTTTTAATTTATGGCTATATTGGGTCTTCGTTTCTGTGTGAGGGCTTTCTCTAGTTGTGGCAAGTGGGGGCCACTCTTCATCGCTGTGCGCGGGCCTCTCACTATCGCGGCCTCTCTTGTTGCGGAGCACAGGCTCCAGACAGGCAGACTCAGTAATTGTGGCTCACGGGCCCAGCTGCTCCGCGGCATGTGGGATCTTCCCAGACCAGGGCTCGAACCCGTGTCCCCTGCATTGGCAGGCAGACTCTCAACCACTGCGCCACCAGGGAAGCCCAGTATTAAATCCTTTGATGGAGCATGCAACTGAAAATACAGGTATGTGGCAGCTTACTTTGGGGGGACTGGAAATAAGGGAGAGATTAACTTTTATATTTTGGGACAATATTGAAGCCAAGGTTTAAAAAATTAAGTGCAGCTTGAACAGTTTCTTTCAAAACTAATCGTAGCTGTTTTGTCATTCCCTGCATGCTCAGATTTCTTCCATATAATGTACAATTATTAACAAGAATTCTATCTTCTAATCTTGGCTGCCTTAAAAACATTAGCAGAGGCCATTTATCATCATATTTCTTATTAAAGCTTGGAAGAAACACCACACAGCAGAGGATCTTGGAAGCTGGAACTGTGAAGAAAAATCACTCTGTTATTTTCTTACTGAGTGTGGCTACCGTCAAAAATAATTACTATTACAAGATTTGCCTGTATTTTAAATGACAATTTTCACAGATCCAGTGATTTAAAATTCCATTCCATGTCTTCTAGAATTATTCGTAGTTGCCCCTTTCCCCCCTTTTATTTAGATGTTTTACAATTACTCAGGGTAGTGTTTCGAGTTTCCCAACTCAGCTGTCGAGACAAAATCAGTTCCCTATAAAGATGCGTGGAACAGCCATTGGGCACTGCACCAGTGTGTGTAAAACAAAAACAAAACCTAAGTTTGGTTTGCTTGGGTGGACAACACAGTCAAAAATCTGATGTGTTCCTTCAGTTATTATTTATTCCTCTTTACTGTTTTTGTTCTACTTGTTAATAATTTCTTAGAAATATTTTTCTCTTCCATATTTTGCTCTTAAGGGATACTTTTCAGCAAATAATTGATCACTGCTCTCATTCATAAAGAGCTTACATTGGTTTTCATTTCTAAACATTTGATGAAACTGAAATCAAATATCCTGCTTTCAGTTATCTAAATCTTTCCAGAGCTTCCCTATGTCATAAAAACGTAAATAATACAAATATATATGCTTCTTTCCTTTTATCCAGCATCCAGGTTAGCATATTATAAACCACTGAGTAGCATTTTACTTTTTTTTTGCTTAGTAATACATCTTGGAGATAATTCTTTAATGAAACATAGAAAGCATCTCCATTCATTTACAGCCACGTATGTATGCATCACAATTTAACTGGTTCTTATTGATGAACGTTACGGTTGTTCACTTTTTTCCTATTCCATGCCATGCTTCACTGAATAACTCTGTGCGTTTATTCTTTTATTGCATTTGTCTGTAACTGGAGGATAAATTTCTGGATATGAAGGCTATACTATGTAATATTTAAGCCATATTATATAATTGCAATCTAGGGCAAGGTTTTTCAACATCCACTCTAATGACCTTTTGGGCTAGATCATTCTTTGTTGTGGAAGACTGTCCTGTACCTTGTAAGATGAGCAGCATCCCTGGCCACACTCTATGTCATTAGCACCCCACCCCCTCCCCTCTGCTCTGCTCTGCTCCATTTGTCATACCAAAAATGTCTCCAGATATTGCCAAATGTTCCCTGGGAGAGCAAAATCACCGCAGTTAAGAACCACTTCTCTAGGCAGTTGTATCATTTACAGCACTACCAGCTGAGTGAGGCTGTCTTCCTTACTGACAGTGTGTGATATCAAGCTTCAGAATTTTTAACACTGATGAGGAAGGGAATGTAATCTCAGTATCATTTCAATTTGTATTTCTCATAGTATGAGAGGAGGAGCATCATGTCAAATATTTTTGCCTTTTCTCTGAATTGTCTGTTTATATTCTTTACACTTTGATAGTCTATTTTCACTTTATATTTGTTTATCATTTCTTATACATTTCTAGATGACTTTTATATATTAGAGAGATTATTTCTTTGCAATATGAATTGAAATGTTTTTAAAAGAGTTTGTTGTTTTCTGAATTTGATTAGGTGCTTTGATGATGCAGATTTTTATTGTGTTATGTAGTTGTATTTATCACTCTTTATTTTTATGACCTCTGAATTTTGAGTCATAATTAGAAAGGATCCCCATTCCATGATTTTCAAGGAGATCACCTGTATTTTTGTTTAGTACATTTATAGCTTTACCTTCTATGTCTTTTATCATACTTGAAATTTATCTAATGTTCAGTGTATCAACCTTGTTTCTGCAGATTTCTTTAGAGTAATTTTTAAATTACAACATTCTTTTATAGATCCTTTCTTTTTAACTAGCAGAAACATATGATTAATCAAAAGACCATGGATTGAGCAGCCACTGGCAGGTATAGTCTAAAACTACCTTGTATTTCTTACATGTATCTTTAATTCTATCAAAAGGGTCTGTTTAGCAGAATCAGTCTTCTAATTTTAAATGCAAAGTTTTGTAATGTTTTCTGTTTTTAATAGTAAAATTATATTTTTCCATAGTTTTGTGGGTTTTGTTTTTGATTCAGTCTTGCAACAAGCCAACATTTGAAAGCTCAAATGGAGATTTCTTTTAAGAAAAACTTCACTACTATAATATTTGAAACATATGAGAGGACATATGGGAACTCTCTTTGGGAGCTTATTGGCTTTTAATATAAGAAGTACAAACCATATCATGTGAAGATGCGCCTATGCCTTTAAAAGAAATTCTTTTACAATAAAAATCATTGCAAATAGACAAAAACTTCCCTCTGAGCCAGGTTTATTTTTAGGTAAAAACCACAGAATCTAATCAGGTTTCTTGTTATAATGTAAAGTGGAAATATAAAGATGCCTGATTATTTTGTGTTAGGACCAACCGTTTCATTCTATCATCTGTCTTTTTCTATCACCTCCAGTGTGATATCCTGGAATGGGGCTCCTGACACATAATGGAAAGCTTCAGAGGAAACATTAATATGTTCCTTAGTTCAAGTAGGCCGTGTTATCACAGAAGCAAATGAAAAGTCTCCCGACCTTTTCATTTACTTTTACGACAACATGCTCTGAGAGGAAAGATTTTTGCCAGCTGTTTTAGTTTTAAATTACAGTGCAGTGATTGGTTTCATTTCTAGGTCACCCATAGCAACCATTATATGCAAGTACAAGATAAGCAATGGATGCATGGGAAATTCTCAAGAATTTAAGTTCAAATGCTGTAATTTATTACCAAGAAGGTTTTTTTAGTTTGGATCTGGCGGGATAGGGGAAATTCACATTCTTTGTTCATTAGTTTCTTTTTTTGGGCGGTGGGGTGTCTTTTAAAAATTCATATCCTTTAAAAACTACTTATTCTTTTTGAATAACCCTTCTAGCAGTACAAACAGGATTCAGATAGTTTTGAGGTGTGTCCCACTGGCCTCCTAACAGGCTTCCTGGTGGAAGTAAGAAAGTTTTGAAAAGAGAGTGAAAATCAAGATTTTACACGTGCTTCTACCTCCACTTTTTAGAACCTCATATTAGAAGTGACAGGTCTTAATTCATGCTGGTATTGCTATTTTTTACCTGACTCTTTTTTTGCTTACTTGTTATTTGCTTATTATTGTTTTTCTACATCTAATTTATTTCTTCTCAGTTCTTCTCAGGAGCCTAGAAGCCCAAATGAATAGAAAACCTTGGCTTCCGACAGCTTGGCACTCCCCAGATGCTTCTACACATCTGGCTTCACACTGATGCTTGAGAGTGTCTTGGAAGAGGGAGTTCACCTCAATAGGTAAATTTTTAATCCCTGAGGTTCCTTATTTTCCTACTATTCAATGATACTATAAAATATTTTGATAAGTACTTAAGCCAGAGGTTTGCCGATGTATTAATAAAGTGTCAGATAGCAAATATATTAGTCTTTGTGAGTTATATGGTCTCTGTTACAACTACTCAAGGTTGCCATTGTAATGTGAAAGCAGCCATAGACAATACATAAGCAAATTGAATATGACTGTGTTCTAATAAAACTTTATTTGTACACGCTGAAACTTTAATTGCGAGAGTCATAAAATATTATTCTTCTTTTGATTTATTTCAATCATTAAAATAATGTAAAAACCATTCTTAGCTTGAAGCACACAAAAAAAGAGCAGAAGGGTCATATTTAACCCACAGGCCACAGTTCACATATTCTAAACAGCGATTCTTCAACTTGAGTGTGCATTAGAATCACCTAAAAACTAGTTGTACTGATAGGCCCTACCCTCAATACTTCTGATTCAGTAGTTTTGGCTGGGGCCCAAGATTTTCTATCTCTAAGAAGTTTCCAGGTGATGCTACCTTTGCTGGTCTGGGAGCACATTTTGAGAACCACAGCTCTATATCAAGGGTTGGCAAACTTTTTTGTAATGGGCCAGATAATAAATATTTTCAGCTTGGCAAACTATACAGTATCTGTTGCAACTACTAAACTCTGCCATAGTAGCACAAAAGTAGCAGTAGATGATACATAAATGAATGGAGGTAAGGTATTCTAATAAAACTTTATTTACAAAAACAGGCAGTGGCTGGATTTGGTTTATGAATGTGGTTTGCTTAGCCAGGATCCAGAAGACTTCCTCTTAATCAAGAGTAAGAAAGGAACCTATTAATATTTTTTTGATGAATAAGCTTTAAAAGTCCTTGCATAACTTTCTGAGCACACAATGATAAAAATACTTTTTAATTGTATTTTTTTATAAATAGTTTATCAACATTCAAGTAAATATATCTGTGTCAGATTTCACTGCTGATACTGAGAAATAATCAACAATAGAAAAAAATCTGAGCTAACGGAGAAAATGTGCTGAAAAAAAAAACATTGCTTTTGTTCCTCCTTTATTGCTCTGCTGGCTGCTAAGAAGTAGGTTTGGTTCCATTCATATTTTAAAATGAGAGGATAGAAATATTATAGAGAGCTACAGGTTTGTGGCTGGACGGCTCCACATTAGGATGAGTAGACGCTGGGAGTCCTCTAAACAGCAGAATTCAAGGGCTTTACCCTGAAGTGCAGCACTAACACTAATTATTCTATTTCTTCCAAGGACCCCTCCCCCTTCAATTCTTCCTAAGAGAATTCTCTGGTATTTTGCCTTGTGTAAATGCCTGGTGTATATAAAGTTGCCACTCATAGCATTTCGATTAACACCCTTGTTTTCAGATTCTCTCCTCTCCTCTGTCCCTGACATACTAGCTGTCTTTGAGTCTGAATACCTTAGAACTGATAATATAATGTTACTTCTATACATACACAATGTCCTCAGATTTGGTTTGCAGGGAACTTAGTGACAATGACAATACATTCTGGGGGGGAAAAAGCATCCTAAAACTCCAAAGAACTGACTGAAGTTTGTATCAAAGAAACAAAAATTAGCTGATCAGCAAACACTGCCGTGTCTAATAGATGAACTTTACAACAGAGTGACTAAGTTAGCAAGTTGTGTATTGCTAATATTTTTGGCAGATGCAAACTTTTTTGACTTCTAGAAATCCAGGCTACTTTTTATCAGTCCAGTCTGGGTCATCAGGCTCTATTCTTTCTTCTCTTCCCCCAGGGGAGCCATGATATTCCCTCCAGACCTCTTACACCCATGTTTGTTATTTTCTCATCATGTTGCAAGGACAGTAGAACACCTTTCAGTAGAAACTTTACCTAACTGCCGTATTTCAGACAGGTTCTTGAATTTCCTTAATATCTATTGGTAAGTTTTCCATCCAGATTCCAAGTGGATTACAAATGCTGCAAAATGCTCTTGGTTTGATAGAGTGTGACAGCTCATGTCAAAGTCAATTGCCGTCAAATCTAATTTATTACTTTATTGAAAAGTTGGACATGTTGAAGTTCAGCTTAATTGAGATTGCTCATTACACGCTATCTTCCCTGAGTGGAAATATAAAGTGAATGCCACTTTAAGTATAGGAGGTGAAGTTTCTGCAATAATGTAAAAATAGCATATGATGAGATAAGAATCCTATGTAAGTCACACTATTATCAGCAACCACAACTGCTCCCACTGTAGCAGTTCTGTACAACACAAGCTCTGCAAAGGAAGCCAAAGCAATCATAAGCATTTTTATAGCAAGGCTGTTCATGCTTATATAGTATTCAATGCGTCAGCACTTTAATTATAAATTCTCTTTTGTATAAGTTTACAGCAAAGCTGTAAACGCCCCAAAATTATTTTTAAAAAACTCATTTGTGTTTAAAATAAAATAACTTGAGAATATTTTTAAAGGCTAATCAGAGTTTGTTATTAAATAGCAAACGCATCAATTAGTTTGTGCAATAGAAAGGCCCCTGGCAACAGTAGATCGCCAATAAAAGAAAAATTGAGCAATTCAGAAATGTTTAGAAATATAAAATACTCACAGGCAACTGGAAAATTATTAGAAAATATAAAATATTTTGCTTTAAAGTTTTTAAACAATAGATTAGAGCCCCCATTATAGACACCACAGTATCCTACACTTTTATTTCATAGCATTTACAAAAATTGCAATTAGCTAAATACTGTTTGAGTGCTTTTCAAAAAAGTGTTTCTCACAAGACTGCAAGTCCAGGGAGACAAAAATCACACCTCTCTCACTTTTATTCCCAGTCATGTACGTTGACTTTTGCCCATAGTATGTGTTCAAGCTGAATGACACAACTTACATTATAAAAAGCACTTGTATATTTTAACAAATAAATCACTGATCAACAATGCACATCAATATCATCACTTTAATCACTTATTTTATTCTGTCATTTCAGTTTCTGAGATATATTTTCTTTTACATATGAATAAAATCATATTTATAGAAAATTAATTTCACTTGAGTACATACGGATATCTTTACCCTCTCTAAAAAATTTTCTTGTATTTATTCTGAATCATTTTTTCTTATAAGTCTAAAACAATCAAATCTAATTTGAAGAGGAATAACTTACTGCATTCAGATATGGATCCAGTTATTGAGTAAAACATTCAGCCCAGCTTTTGAAAACTTTACTTTTTTCAGCTTTAATTAAGTATAACTGACAAAAAAAATTCTAAGATATTTAAAGTGAATAATGTGATGATTTAATTTATATACATTGTGAGAGGATTCCATCTAGTTAATTAACACATCTATCACCTCACATATTTATCTTTTTTTTTTTGTGAGAACATTTAAGTTCTACTCTCTTAGTAAATTCAATTATTTCAACTATGCAATACAGTGCTACCAACTGTAGTCACCATGTTATACATTAGATACTCAGACCTTACTCATCTTGTAACTGAAAGTTTGTAACCTTTTACCAACCACTCCTTGTTTCCCATCACCCTCACTCAGCCTGTGGCAACTACTTTTACACTCTCTGTTTTTAATGACTTCTACTTTTGTTTTTTACATTCCACACGTCAGTGATAACATACAATACTGTCTTTCTCTGTCTGACTTATTTCACTCAGCATAATGTCCTACAAGTTCATCCGTGTTGTCACAAATGACAGGATTTCCTTCTTTTCTAAGGCTGAGTAATATTCCATTGTATTATATATATATATACTATATATATATATATATATATATACTATATATATATATATATATATATATATATATATATCCATTCATCTGTTGACAGATACTTAGGTTGTTTCCATACTTTGATTATTTTGAATAATACTGCTGTGAACATGGGAGTACAGATATGTATTCAAAAATAATGATTTTATTTCCTTTGGATATATTCCCAGAAGTTCTAGTGCGAATTTTTTGAGAAAACTCCATACTGTTTTGCATAATGACTACAACAGTTTACATTCCCATCAACAGTGTATAAAGGATCCCTTTTAAAATAGATTCAAATGGTGAAGTTTCCATACAACAACATCCTAATCTTCACCATCATACCTAAATTATCATGTGAAGTGTTCTACGTAACCACAGAATCAGTAATACCACATAAGGTTGCCTATCATTATTACATAGGGGGCAATAATGCTGCAGGAGGGTGGCGGGACAGGTTGGAAAGAATGCTTTCATTGTTATTAATGCTACTATTACACAAAATTATATTATAATTAATAAATTTTAGTTTAATTCTCTACTAAAGTTAATATCCTTCAAAGTTAAATGAGTAATAGCAAAACTGAAAATGTTAAAAGCATTTTAACTTCAAGAAACAGAATTTGTAAATGTATATTTTGCTCTTTATATGGAGTCATGATGAAATAATGCTAATATAAGAAAGGAAATAATCTTTTAAAATATCCAGGATATCTAGACCCTGTTTGTACAGTGATAAAACCTGATCAAATCATAGAAGCTCACATTACAGCTGACATAGTTTCTATCACTTGTACAACATTGTTTTTAGTCTACTCATCATATCATGAATTGAGAATAATGCTTGCTTCAATTTCAGAGCAAATGGCTGTTGTTAGATTATATCACAACATTAAAACTATTTAACTATGAAGTGCTTTCTATAGGAACTTTTCTAAAACATTACACACAAAGACATATCTGTAGTTTGCCTGACAGGGTATCTTAAAGATGAATTGTTGGCTCAGAATGGTTAAAGAAAGGAAAAGAAGTTTACGCAAAAGAGCCATTCAAAGACTGTAAAGTTGGTGAATCTCAAATACCACAGTCTATTGAATCATTATAATGATGGACTGGCTTTACTATCTTCAGCTAACACACACATCTTCTTGTCTAGAATAGTGAAACTTGCTGTATTATAATTTGGTGGTATGGAAGAATACTAATCATGTTAGCTTCAGTAAAAAAATGCATACACATTTTGACATGAAGAAATATCAAACATGGCGTAAGGTTATTATACAACATTTTAATTGGATATATTGACTAGATATTGTATGCTAGATTGCATTATACAGTATGCGTTCAGTTGAGTCCTATTCCTAAGGCTGCTACAACTTTTTTAAGGACTTTTCTTCAGAAAGCTTCTATTTAGCCATCAATCATTGTTTAAACATTGCTTTCTCCATCTATGTCAAGGTGTCGCTACTGATGATAATTATTTTCTGTATGTGGAAATGTGTATAAACTTTACAAGTTCACATAAACATCACATTTTACTTTATAGTCATTATTTAAAGGAACTAGGGCAGAATTAGATGGGCTAAATGTTATTTCTGACTTTTCTCCCCAGAATTTTAAAGACAATGTGTGGGCAGTAAAGTTGCAACTTCTTGGAAAACAATACAAAACACATTGTATTGTATTGTTTATAATTGTGCTACAGTTATCTTAAATCATATACATTTCTCTTTCTTGCTCCTATTTCTCTGTTTAAATGTGTCACCTGTGTTTTGTATGTGTGCCATTATGGTAGACAAGATCCCAACAATATTTCAGGAGTCCACCATATCAATGTTGAATATTGAATTATTCTCTTGGAAGTATAGCATAAATGCATATATTATTTGCTTTCATTTTAGATTCAGATATTTGGTGTATTTTCTCTTTGTTCTTCCCATCAGGCACATAGATGATCTTTGACAATTGCTATAGTGAGGTCACGTTTCATAGTTATCATAGGCTTTAGACATCCAATCAGTCAAAGACAATTTGAAGTCATAGGTCATATTGTGCTTAAAATATTATTTTCTTGAAAAAAAAGCAAGCTGCAGGGGTAATGCAGATTAATGAACAATTTAATTAATCTAGTTATCTCTTCTTAGAAACAGAGCTGTATCTTTCTCTGAGTGAGGACATTTTTATCCATCTCCTGCTTAAATAACATCAAGCAGGTTGAAAACTGATTGACTGGAACATGTTAAATTCAACTCAAGAACACAAGCATCTTATCTTCTTACAACATTGTCATTCAAGACACTAATCAAGACTATAGAGAAGATATAGGTCACTTACACTTCAAGGTTTATAAAGGCAACTGAAGACTGCTTACAGATCTATTCCAAGGAATTGATTTGGATATATACAAAACTGTCTTACTCTTCAGCCTCTGTTATTAATTGCACTTGTAGACTTGAGAGACTTAGTTTCCCTATAATCTTATTCATGACATAGAATCATGGAAACATAGAATCTTGGAATTACAAGGGAAAGTAAGAAGTGGGCTTCCAAATGTAGTTTGAATGATTTGAAAGATAGTGATTTTACTATCTCAGAAGTTGTCTTCTATTTATGGGCACCTCTGGGGTGTTCCCTGAGGATTGTTAGGTGAATGTTCTGGATATTCGCAGAGGTCTAAAGTAGTATATAGGCAGATAAAGGCAATGAGAAATCAGGTTTGTCAATCTGATTTGATTCTTATTATAAGCTGGTGAAGACTGAGGACATTCAGGTCCACAGACAGCCATCTGGTACTGGACTTGCTTTTCTGCAGGTCACCTCAAGCCATCTCCTAACTTCTTTCTTCCAGTTTTCTCTGTACTACAAGTACTGGTGTGCCCCAACTATATACCCAAACTCATTGCTTATAACAGTAAATCATAGTTAAGATCAGGCCATAATGTTTAAAACAAGTTTAGTATTATCTTGGATATTTTTATAAATTAATATTACAAAGCATTTAAAATTAATTTACTGAAATAAACCGATAGACACAAACCCTAAAACACGATATGAATATCTCTGGGACAATAAGCCATTATCCTCTACAAGTCAGTGGCATATTCTTCAGCAGTAGCAACTTGTCCAAAAAAAATACACTTTCCTTCTCTCCTCATCTCAGTAATCACCATAAAGTGCAGTATGCTTACCAAAATATTTCTCACACCTTATCCTATCTTCTCCATCCCAATACTATAATTTGTGTTGAAAAATTCATTTACCAACTTAAGCTTCTTCCCATTATTTAAAAATTTTCATAATGGGAGACAGTCTATCATAGCTGTTAAATATACGGGTTCTGGAGTTAGACAGTGCTAGGTTCAAATTTACATTTGACTGGTGAGGTAATCTTTGTCAAGTTACTTAATTTCTCTAAGATGTATCTACTTGCTTAAAAAAGTGGGATAATTATAACTCTACAATAATATTTGTAGGTTAAGCAAATCATATCTATATGTGTATATATGTAAAATTTAAAAAATACTATCTAGCATAAATAGGCATTAAATAAGTTTCTTTTTCTTTTTATTATTCTTATCTCCAAGATTCAGCTCAAATATCTCTTACTCAGTTAAGATTTCAGTATCTCTAGAAAAAGTCAATCCTTACATCTACTCTTGTCTTATGATGTCATCTTGCATCACTATTATTTACTTCTCTGTCTCCCTGGAAAAAAATGTCCTTGAGGGAGAAGTCTGTGACATTAATCACTTACCCTCGGCTACCAGCATCATGCCTCATACAAAGAACATATTTAGTATCAATGGCCACAAATCCTAGCTACCAAAACGTTGCTACCATCTTCTAGTGACAATTAATGTATTTATGGGGTCAAAATAATTCAATAAGCACATGCTTAGTTTCAGGTAAAACAATAAAAGAGCAAAATCTTCCATTACTCCTTATGAAATAAAATCCCTTATGTTTCTTTTATATCCACACTTGTTACTCTAAAGGGAAATTTAATCAACATACAGAAAATCACAGTAGATATACAGGATTCTTTCATTCAAAAACGAAACAGATATAGAAAATTTCTCCTAACATCCAAGCTAAATTTTAGCAATATTTATTTTAAGGTATAGTTAACTTTAAAAAAAATCTGGAAATAAATTCTAAGAGTAATCTTCAAGTGGTAAGATAACATAACTGCTATCAGCATATGCTATTGGTGTTGATAAGATTAAAATGATGAAATTTTAAGTAACTATCAGAAGAACAATTTATACAACTTGGAGACTGTCCAAATAAAAACCATATATGATAGTTAATCAATGATGCTGACATCTGCTTTCCCTAAAGATCCATAAGTGAATATTGGTGAAGGTTATTAAAGTAATTGGATGAGCAACTACTTTAAACATATCTTTAAATGATAGAAAATGGTATTTAAATTTCCCTGGGAAATAGATTCTGAAATAGATAATAGTAAAAAGATTTTAAAATTCTAAACCTATCTATATTTTAAAGTGATTTCATAAGTCAAATTAGTAATAAGGCTTAACTTTAAGAGGAAAAACAAGAAAAGTATACAGAAAAATCTCCATAATATTATGATATATGACATATATATGATGTATATTATGATAAACGAGTGCTACTGTCTACCAGATGCAGCTAAAATGAACTAAAATAGTAAGAATATATATAAGTAAAATATCTAAAACAGGCTTATTCAAATGTTTTTTAATGAAATTTTACTAATCATTACCTCTTATCTCATCTTTTATTATAAACTCTATAAATTATTTTTTTTTAATTCACCACATGGAAGTTTTACATTAAAAGGTTTTGGTAATAGAATTGTAAGTACAATTGAAACATAAGTCATAAGGGACATGAACATTTGAAAAACAGAATGCATTAAATCACTAATTTAGCTGATGATCAAGAAAGGGAAGCAGCAAAGTACTGACAATCTGTGTATATTTAGAGTGACAGATAGACCATGTTGGAAACTTATATTGTGGAATGAAATAAAAATAGTGTTATTGTTAAAGCATCCATAGCTTAATAAATCTGGACCCCAGACTAGTTGGTGCCTCAAAATATTCTCAAAATGTTAAGGCAATTTAGAAACTACATTATTTCTTTTTTAATGTAAATACTTCATTTTCTAATTGAAAACAATAAAGATTTATGATTTTAGTAATTGCAGACTAGATAAGTTAGACCTTCCTTCTGAAAAAAAAAATAGAAAACTGGAGGGAAAATTCTGCTTGAAGGCACAAGACAGCTAAGAAATAAATAATTACCTGGCCAAGATCCAGGAGAAGATAGAAATTCAGATATAAGGTCTCAGTATTTGGAACTTTAAAAATCTTCGGGTGTTTGCTAATTCTAAGAGATTTTGAGTATGTCAATTAACAGCCTCCTTATGCTAAAGGAGCAAAGTTCGGAGAGCATGGCCACCTAAGTGTGGGAGGGCCTGGAAAACTCCTTGAATTTGCTTGGGACCCAACAGGGCTATACACTTTGAAAAACAAAACAAAACTAAACAAAAACTAAACTAAACTAGAAGTAAACTGGCCTTCCCAAGGACCCAACTCCAAATTACCTTAATGCCTGAAATTGGATTAAGATGTGCTCAGATTGTTAGTGCTCCAGACACATGAGAGAAGTAAATATAAAACTTTGGGTATGAAGATGACATAAAGGCATAAATTATTTCAAATTTTAAAAATATAATGTGTATCACAAAATTATAAATAAGAAGTGACACAGAGAGACAAAAATCACATAGATGAGAGTAATAACAAACAGAAGAAAGAGATCCACAGGTTCTCCATATGTTAAACTAATTAGGCATAGACTAACAATATAAAATAACTAAGTTTAAATTTTCAGGGTAAAAAAATTTCTTTGGAAATTTTGGACGAAACATAGGATATTTGGAGAAGAATGAAATAGAAAATCTAGAATCAAGAGTAAAAGTAACTAAAATTAAGAACTCAATGGGTAATCTGACACACAGCTCAAAAAAATAAAATATTCAGACTGAAATGTGGAGAGAAAAAAGAATGGAAAATAAAGAAAAGAAAGTATTTGACATAAGGCATAAGGTGAAAATGTATAATGTACATATTAGCTTCCCCAAAGGAATCCCCAAAGGAGAGGAGAGAGAGGATGGGGCAGGCTTATTATTGAAGAGATGGTGGCTAAGAATTTCCAGCAGTAGTGACTAACATCAGCCACAAATTCAAGTGCTAAATGCCAAGTTTTAAAAAGAAAAGAGAAATATGGTTCAAATCACATTAAAGTAATACCTCTGAAAACCAAAAACTAAAGTAGAATATCTTACAGGAAGCTACAGAATAAAAAACTGATTGCCTTCAAAGAGAAAACAATAACACAGAGAGCTTATTAACCAATTCAATAGAGAGTAGGAGATAATGAAATGATATCTTTAAAGTGCTGAAGGAAAACAACTGTTAAATTAGAATTCTATGTCCAGTACAAATATTCATTAAGTATAAAAGTGAAATAAATAAACCTTCAGAGAAGAAAAACTGAGAAAATACATCTCCGGAAAATTTGCCATAAAGGAAAATCTAAAGGGAATTCTACAAGAAGAAGAAAGAAAATGAAAACGAATAGCATCTTGCCAGAAAAGATGAAGAGCAAGAAGGGGGAAAATATACTATCAATTGGTAGCATTTACATACATTAACAAACTTGACTGTAGCATATAACTAAAGAGGCAATAAACTGGAATCAAAAGTCCTTAAAAGAAGGAAAGGGTCCAATTATCATTAGACTTTGACAGATCAAGATTCATGTCATAATCTCCAGGTTAAACACACAATAATGTTTTTAAAAAGTAGAAAATGTGTGAACAAAAGAAACTACAACAAGCATAAAAAATATTAAGACCTCAGTAAAATAAATTTAAATTCAGTTACATTGGTGTTACATTAAAGATAAATGGATAAAACTAATTAAATGCAAAGGTTGCCCTACTTGATTTAAAAGATCACAGTTCTGTTTATTGTTTACAAAACAGTAAGATGCAGAAAAGATAAAACTAAAGAATGCAATAAGTTATGACATGTAAAGACAAATTACAATAAAACTAATATAACTATTAATATGAAACATTAGGACAAAAAGCATTTCTAGAGAAAGAGGGGGTATTTCACAGTGATAAAAGAATCAATTTAATAGAAATGTATAACGATTCCAATTTTGTTTGCAACATAAAAACGTAGGCTTACCATATATGAAGCAAAACTTTATAGAACGAGAAACGGAAACAGACAAACCTGTAATTCCATTAAAAAGCTTTAATAGAATTCTCTCTTTAACTGTTTAACTACAGAACAGAAGCCACAAAATCAGTTATAAGTGATTAGAAGACCTAAACAACATGTTTAGGAAACTTGACTTAATGTTAATTTTATAGTGTGTGTGTGTGTGTGTGCACGTGTGTGTGTGTGTGTGTGTGTTCACTAAGTGCTATGGCATTGCAAACAAAACTGCAGAATGCCTTTTTAAATTTGCAACCACATAAGGAACTTCAGAATTTGAATTGATATATACTACATACTCTGACCACAATGCAATTGAGTTAGAAACAATACTAAAAAGTTAGATATATATATATATATATATAAATAATAGCACATATACATGATGTAGCAGGGAGGATTTGTATTTGCCAGACCCTGAGAAGATGGAGGTTCTTGGCATTATGCCTAATTTCCCTTCCCTGGCACTGGCTGACCAACTAGTCATCTGGGTTAGGGAACGTGGAGCAGGTTATCTCTCTGAAGAAAAGGATTTGTACAAAGTTGCCAGTGATGAGGATTTCATTAACATTGGCCTCCAGCAATTTGGCCAAAAGGTTTACAAGTTGAAGGAGCCCTCAGAATCAAAGAACAAAGAGGAGTTGATGAAGAATCCATACGTAAAGAAGATCATGGAGGACACCAGGAATATTGTCAACAGTATAGCTGATGAAATGAGACGTCTTTTGACTCTTACATTCCTAATTGTAGCCTCTATTAGGATTTCATCAACCGGTTTGGTTTTGCAATACTGGGTAAGGGAAGTGTTCCTGGCCATACATAATATAATATATATAATGGAATATAATTCAGCCATGAAAAGAAGGAAACCCTGCCATTTGTGACAATATAGATGTACCTGGATGACATTATGTTAAATGAAATAAGCCAGAGTCTACATCCCTAATTAAGCAATGCCCCAGCTTGAATTTCTTATGGCCTCCCTATTCTATACACAAACCTGTATCACCCACAATCTTCCTCATCTCAATTGATTGCAATCCCAACCTTCCAGTTGCTCAGTTAAAAATTTTTGAGACGTTCTTAATGCATTTTTTTTCTTTCATGCTCTGCATTCAGTATATTAGGAAATCTTATTGGTTCTATCTTTAAAATATATCCATAATATGACCACATCCATTGCTACTTTTCTGGTAGAAGCCACTATTATCTCTCACTCAGATTATACTAGCCCCTAAATACTCTTCCTGTTTTCACTCTTGTCCCTCTAAAATGTATTCTCAGCAGAACACAGAGAATGATCCTTTAAAATTACAGTTCAGATCAAATTACTTCTTTTCACAAATTCCTGCTACAGTTTCCCATTTCATTCATAATTAAAGCCAAACTCCTAAGGATGGCCTGTACATCCTGACTTAATTTCTCCTACCCTTCTGACCCTTCTGTCCTCATTGTTGCTATCATCAACCCCTATCTCTTTTCTAACCTCATCTCCTATTTCTCTCCCTTTCTCTCATTCTATCTCAGCTATACTGGCCTTCCATTTTCCTTAAAGAGCAAGCATCCTGTTTAAAAATCATAGGGTCTTTGCATTAATTCTGTCCTTTGCTTGGGAGCTTCTTCTGTCAAATATTTGCTCATCTCACTTGTTCACATGCTTCAGGTCTTTGTTAAAATTTCATTTTCGCTGAATATCCTATTTATAAATATATCTAGACACTGACACCTACATCTGTAGACTTTGATCCCTGTGCTCTCCTCCATTTTGTATTTTTCTAAAGCA
Organism: Balaenoptera acutorostrata; assembly: GCF_949987535.1. Taxonomy (NCBI): domain Eukaryota; kingdom Metazoa; phylum Chordata; class Mammalia; order Artiodactyla; family Balaenopteridae; genus Balaenoptera; species Balaenoptera acutorostrata. Next base: position 65,312,293 of record NC_080070.1, read on the forward strand.
CACATCAATTCTGTCAAATGTTCATTGTTTCATTGTTTTTTAACACTCAAGGTTCCCAAGCACCTATGACTTGGCCTTATACATATTTCATGAACAATAAATATTTGTTGGGACTTCCCTGGCGGGCCAGTGTTTAAGACTTTGCCTTCCAATGCAGCGGAGTGCGGGTTTGATCCCTGGTCGGGGAGCTAAGATCCCACATGCCGTGTGGCCAAAAAACCAAAATATAAAACAGAAGTAATATTGTCACAAATTCAATAAGGACTTTAAAAATGGTCCACACCAAAACATCTTTAAAAAAAAAATAAATATTTGTTGAATAAATTAAATATATTAAAGGAAAAACTAGATCAAATATCAATTTCAGAAAATAAAATTAGAGAACATTTGTCCAAATTAGGACAGAGAGACATCAAAAAAGGATCAGAAGCATAAAAATCACAAAGAAAAATGTAGATATTACTGAAAACCTTAAATTTTTAAAATTTTATTTAGAAAAAAACATATAAACAAGTGAAAAATATCTATTCTGGATGCTAAATATGTATAATATCTGCATATTGATAAGAAAAACAAACAGTCCAGTAGAAAAACAGGTGAAATGTATAAACGGCATTTTATAATCAAGAAATTCTAAAAAGCAATGAAATATTTGAATGTGTTTTCAACCTTAAATTGAAGCAATAATGAGACACCATTTCTCCCAAAACATTGACAAAATAGTAAATGATGATTGTTTCCAATAACAGTAAGAATGCAGAACCAGAACATTGCTAATGGAGGTGTGATAGACTTAGCCCTTTTGGAAAGTAATTTGAAAATACCAACCAAAAATTAAAATACAGACATTGTTTGATAAAGCAATTACACTTTTGGAAATTTATTATCTAGAAATATATGAGTAGATAAAAATACAAATAGAAATGTATGTCTAGATATATATACCGAAGCATTGCTTAGAGTGACAAAACTAAAAATAACAAAAATACCCGTAAAGAAAAGAATGGACTAAAAATTTGTGATGTACATCCTTACAGAGGAAAATTGTACAGCTCTTAACAAAGATAGATAGATGGATCGGCCTGTGTCTACTGAGCTAGAAGGAGGTTTAGAATGTGCTTTGGTTTAACATGAGGAAAGTAAGTTGCAGAGTAATATCTAAATATGGTGTTATTTAGGTAAAAATTTTACAAAGAGCAATAACTATGAAAATATTGAAATATTAATAGTTAACATAAATATAGGTAAAGGTAAAAGGGATAAAAATGAACTGTTGGGGTGAGAATGGTGGTGGCAAATTTTTAACTTTATCTTTTTATTTATTTAGAGTTTTCTTTTTAACTTGCTACACTGAGTAAGTATAAAGTCTGCTCGTTAAAACTAAAAGAGGGCTTCCCTGGTGGCGCAGTGGTTGAGAATCTGCCTGCCAATGCAGGGGACACGGGTTCGAGCCCTGGTCTGGGAAGATCCCACATGCCGCGGAGCAACTAGGCCCGTGAGCCATAACTACTGAGCCTGCGTGTCTGGAGCCTGTGCTCCGCAACAAGAGAGGCCCACGCACCGTGATGAAGAGTGGTCCCCGCTTGCCACAACTAGCGAAAGCCCTCGCACAGAAACGAAGACCCAACACAGCCAAAAATAAATAAATAAATTTAAAACTAAAAGAAAATGTAAAACAGTGGAATAGTACACATTTTGATGTCAGACAAAATCAGATACAAATTTGATGCTCATTGCTAAATTCCTATGTGACCCTAAGTAAGCTAATTAATCACTCACTAACCTCATCAGCACAATAGGTGTTAATCAAAGGGATTATACAAATCAGTTATCAGATATATAAGGGTACGATATCATGTGATGAATAATGGATATTCGTCTTATTATATGGATCCTTGGATTTTATACAATAATAAAGTCAAAGTATTGTAATTGAGTAGTGAGATAATAAAATTAGGGGAGAAGAAGGAGGAGAGTACATAAAGGAAAAGAAAAGGAGGAAAAGGAAGTTAACACTTATTATGAACTTGCTATAAGTCAATAGCACCAGGACTGGCATTGACTAAATCTTTACAATATATGACTGCATGTATAAAGTACTGACAACTAGTAATGAGTTAGGTACCATTCTACTTGCAGTTTTACAGAATAGGAAACTGTAAGTTATAATTTGACTCACTATAATAAAAAAAATATAAGAATTATCTGGGAAAGTTAGTGGCCATTGTGTTTCAAAAATGGTGTATCATGCAAGGCTAAGTTATGGCCAATAATCTTAATTCTTTGGATCCTTTGGAAAACATTTTATTCCCAAGAGAAAGCACATTACTTATTAAATGCTTTTTATCCTCATTCTGGAGGATACTCATTGCTAGAGTGGCAGTAACTACCATGACTAGCTAAACTAATAAAATATTTTCATAAATGGGAATTTTTAAGTGAATAAATATATGAAATCACAAAATATATTATGTCAATCTAATCATTTACAAAGGAAATTCCTTGGGATTGAAAGGGGAAGAAATAAAAAGTTTACTTTTTCAGTGGAAGATACAGAAATCTTTTTTGATAGCAAGGAAAATTTTATGAATGCATTAATATTTTTGAACTTTTACTTCTTTTTCTTAATAGAGGTGAAAAATGCCAAGAGATATTTAATATTAACACAATTTGCAACAGCATGAAACTCTGCACTTTAACAGCTTGCACCTAGCAAAAACTGTACTGCAAATACATATTTATGAGCTTGTTATTTTAGTTAATTATATACTCGATTAGAAACCATGATAGAGCTGGCAGTTATTATGACTACAAATAAATGTTTATTTTTTGTGGTTCTATATTTTATAAGATAATGACTTAACAAGAGCTAAGGAAATTTAACCATTAGCCTTTGTGAGTCAGCTAATGCTATATCGTTTAATAGCATTCTTTGTCTGGCGGGTTTAATAAATATGTGGTTGATGCAGTTGAAAATTCACTATAAGAACTGGATACTTAGATTTTTTTTAAAAAGTAATTTTGTAGGGTTTTCATTTACATATGGCAAAATCAATAAGTCTTAGTCCTGTAAAAATAAAATTCCCTTATAAAAATAAAAATGGTATAGAAAAATTAATTTTTAGAACTATCAACAATTTGAAAGAATGGGGAAGATATTTCCCTCTATTCTTAGCTGAAACACAAAAGTAGTACAAACTGAATATTTACTACAGAATAAATTATGAGGTAACAATAAAAAACACTAGAAAAAGAATACATATAATGAAAGCTTAAAAGTCAATAGAATTATATTTCTTAAATGTCCAGCATACTTCCTGCATATAGGATGTAACCATTTTTTTTTTACTTTCCATGCTTCATATTCCTTATTTTGAATTTTTATTATTCAGTGAAAGAGAAAGGGGACATGGAATGATCTTTAACAAACAAAACACAGTATTATTTATAACAGAACTTAGCAAAGTCATTCTCTTTCCTGGTTCCAATATAAAAAGAGAATGGTTTAATTCTGCCCTTCTCCCAGGGCACAATTATCAAAAAGTGGCCCTTGTGAATTCTTACCCAAAGAATATAAGGATACCACTTATTCAGAAATTATTTTGGGAACATAGGTTGAGAAAATTTTTGCAATTATCAGAATTATACTAGGAGATATTTTAAAAGAAGTTCTTTAGGCTTGAGAGAAATATCTGATAGAAATTTGGATCTATGTAAAAATAAAGATCACTGGAAATAGTTAATATGTGATTTTTAATAATCTGTTTCCTTTCACGTTAATTTCATTAAAGGACAACTGAGTACTTAAGTAATAATAATAATGATGTATTGTGGAGTTTATAATATATGTAGAGTCAAATATATAACAAAAATAGAATGGAAAGTAAAATAGAACTATACTTTCGTAAGATTATTACAATACATATTGGTTTGACTTTATTTCAAAGTATATAGTGATGTTACAGATATATTGTAATCCTGAACTAAAATAGTAAAATAAAAATGAATTAATTAACACACATAACTAAAAAGCTGCTAGAGGAGATAAAGTAAAACACCAAAAATACTCAATCCAAAAATCAGGAAAGGAGAAAAATGGAACAAAGAGCAAATAAAGAACAAATAGCAAGATAGTAGACCTAAACATATTAATAACTACATTAAATGTAAATAAACCAAATACTTCAATTAAAAGACAATTTTTTCATTAAATTTAAAAAGTAGAAGTCAAAAAATATTGTTTAAAAGAGACAGATTTTAAAGAGAAATATTTCAAGAGAAGTAGTATCACTAAGGATATTTCATAATGATAAATGGGTCAACCCAATAGGAATCTATTACAATCCTAAATGTATATGTAACTAAAAATAGAGTAAACAAACTAACAAAACTATATAAAAATTCTACAATAATTATGGAAAATTTTAATGACTCTTCCTCTTAAATTGATGAAACAAGAGACAAAAATAATTTGTCAAGGTGTATTTTACTTAAATATTTTCAGCTTTACTTAATTAACATGTAAAGAACACTATAGCCAAGTACTACAAAATACAAATTATTTCATGTGCACAAAACAAGTCTCAATAAATTTCAAAGATTTTATATTATGCAGAGTAGGTGCTGTGACAACAATAAATACAATTAAATTGGAAATGAATTTAAAAATTTGTGGGAAAATCCCCAAATATTTGGAAATTAGCCAATATTTTACTAAATAAGCCTTAGGTCAAAGACCTCACACAGGAAATTAGATATCAATTCAAATTCAATGAAAATAAAAACACATAGTCAAAATTTGTGGGATGCATGTAAAACAGTGCTTAGAGAAGAATCATAGCTTTAACTGTTCATGAAAACAATTAAATCAATGATCTAAGCTTTCACTCTAAGAAATTACAAAAGCAGACCAAATCAACTGGAAAGTATTCAGGAAGAAGGAAATAAAGAGTGGAAATAAATGAAATAGAAACATACCAATATTAGAGAAAAGTTAACAAAACTAAACATTCTTTTCAAAGAATCAATGTAGCTGATCAACTACTGACTAGACTGAACAGAAAAAGCATTGTCAAAAACAGATGCAAAATGAAAGTATCCTTATGGTTTCTAGACACATAAGCCATTTTTTGTCAATAACTTCAACAACCTTAGATGAAATGGACTTATTTATAGGTAAAAGAACATTACCAAAACTGACACAAGAAGATAAAAATTAAAAACCCATACCTAAGAAATTAAATTCATAGTTAAAAATCTTTCCACAACAAAACCTTTAGGCACAGATGGCTTCTCTGGTAAATTCTCTCAAATATTTAAGGAATAAATAATATTAATATTAGACAAACTCTTTCAGAAAGTAGAAGAGGAAGAAACACTTCCCAAATCATTTATGAAGGCAACAAAATCTCAAATTTAAAAACAGACAAGACCATTGCAACAGAAGACAATTCCACATAAAGGAAAGCAAAAATCTTTAACAAAATATTAACAAAGCAAATCCAGAAATGCAAGATTGAACTTTGAAACATCAATGTAAGTAAAATTAACAAAATAAAGAGCAATGATACAATCATTTCAATGGATGTGGATTTTTAAATTAAAATCTTTAATAAAAATTTTGAAAATGTTTATAAAATTCAACACCCATTCAAAATAAAATTTTAAAACTTTCAGAAAACCAGGACGGGAAAATATCTTTATGATCATGCATAGATAAATATTTCTTAGAACACAGAAAGGTATATAATTATGGGTCAAAACTGATGAATTGTACTTCATTAAAACAAAAAATTTATGCAAACTAGAAACACTGCTAATAGAATCAACACCTAAATCAAAGCTTGGGAGAATATATTTGCAATACCTATATCTGACAGAGAACTTGCATCCAGAGTATATAAAGAATCAATTAAAAGACAAACTTCCAGTTGAAACTGGACAAAAGACTAGAAAAAACAATTTGCAAAAGAAGACTTAAAAGTGGCCAGTAGACATTTGAGAAATTATTAAGGATTACTAGCTTCATATGCAAATTAAAACAACAATAAAATATCACTACAGGTCCACTAGAATGACTAGAATTTTAAAATATTAACACCAAATGTTGGCAGGCATGTGGAGAAACTTATCGGTTTAGTCCTGTGGGAGTGTGAAACAGTACAACCATGTTGGAAAACTTTTTTGGCAGTGTCTTACATATAAATTTAAGCCTATACCTATCCTGATACACAGAATTTTTCTCTTAGATATTTGCTGGAGAGAAATAAAAGAGGTATGTTTTTATTATCATTCTTTTTCTACTTTTTATCTTCCCTCTTTTGCTTGTGTTTCCAACAAAATTTACATTATATTTTACCTACTGAAACATTATGTAGGCTATTGACCTGTTATTTGTATAAACTACAATAATAAATGGAAACTAGAACTCAGCTTTAGGGAATTGGTTAAATATATTGTGGTGCAGATAAATGATGAGACATTATTATAAACATTAAGAATTTTGTTTTAAAAACATGTTTGAGATAGGAAAATATAACTTGACTTTTCAGCATTACTATTTGCCACAGCTGCAGTCTCATCTTGAAAACTTTCTTCACTTGGTCTCTGGAACACCATACCCCTTTGGTTCTTCTACATTACAATGTGCTCCTTCTTAGTGTTCTGTGTTGGATTCTTTCCCTCCAAATGTTGAAGAGCATTAGGACTTACTCTTCATACCTCTTCATTTTTCTATCAGAACTCACTCTCTAGTGACCTAATTTTTTAAAAATAACTTTAAATATATCTATGCATGGAAGACTACTAAAATTATATCTCCAGCCTGAATGTGTCCCTTGCACTCAAACTGTTTATCCAACTAAAAATGTCATCTTTACTTAGATATTTATTAGGCATCTCAAACTTGTCATGCCCAAAGCAAAGTCAGTTTATCTCCTCCCTAGCTTTCTGCACCTCAGTAAATGGCTTCCACCCATCCATTTGCTCAGGGTCATAATTCTCATCCCCCTTCTTTTTTTATACCCCACATCCATTCCATTATCAAATCCTCCTGGCTCTATCTTCAAAATATATCTCCCATTTAACCATTTCTCTCCAGTTTTGCTGCTACTATCCTAGGTCAAGCCATATATTCTCCCTCCTGTTCTGTTTAATAACCTCCTAACTGATCTCCCTACTTGTACTCTTGCCCTTTCATTCTACTCTGCATACAGCAGCCAGAGTGAACTTACTTAACATGTCAGGTTATGTCACTGCCCTGATCTAATATGCTCCACTGGAAGAACTCCAAAATGTTAACAGAGTCTTCTTGATAGATTACAGTTAATCTGGCCTTAATGTTTATTTCTGGAGTTGTAATTTTCTTAATTTTCTACGATTATCATTTATTGTTTCTAAAAAGAAAGAATATATATAAATTGGTTTGGCAAATCAAGATGGTAAAAACACTCAACAGCATAAAAAGAAAAGAACATTGAAAGGAGATAAAAGAAATGAGAAACAGTTTGTTCCACTGCAATACATGAATATTTTATTTCATTTCTGAAAGGGTGAAATTAATAAGACTGTACAGAAATAAAGTGTCAGGTGAATACCTATTATCTTTTATTGTATATGAATGTAATTGCTATTACATGGTTTACTTCATAATATCCAAGTGCATATTAAATTCTTTGTATGTATGTTCATAACATTAAAAAGACAGAAGACATACATGGGAATATCACTATTGGGACTGACTACATTGAAAAGCTACATTGAAAATAAAAGTTAAATTACCACGTCACTAAACTAATCTTGTATCAGTTAAAATTAATGCAGATATTTAGTATTCTTGCTTTTCAAGTTATTTTAAGTAAATAGAAATTACGGATAAAATTTTGAGATGATATGGTTTGTATGACCTCATAAATTTACCATACACTCATAGATATTACAGATTTAAAGAAATCTAGAGCCCATCTGGAACAATTCCTTCCACGTCACATAAGAAAACTGAGACCCAACAAGCAGAAGCAACTTTTCTCTAGTTGCATAGCCAGAAATTAATAAAACAAATGTTTGAAGTTAATATCTAAAAATTAATCTGTTCTTTATCCCTGAATAATCCATGATGCTAAATTTCCTTATAGTGTCATTGTCATCCACACTTTGACTACATTTTTCTTACATAAACAGGAATTCTGAACTAGCATTCTAACCCAAAGAATCCACAAACTGTGAACACAAGAAGATGGACAACAGCCACTGGTGCACAGATGAGACTATGGCATCAGTCATCATTTTCTTGCATTCTGCTTACTTCCCATTCAACTCCCATACTGGTAGTTGCCAAAAACAGTGCATTGTCTCAAAGTCTCAGTGTTGTAAGAAGTTATGAAAGGCGATGAAAAAGAAAGGGAAAATGGAGTGAGGACAGGACGGCTCATCCATTCATTTTCCAGTGAGAGCTGCCATGTTATTGAAGAATCTCAAAGTAGGTAGTGATCTTAAAGACCATTTAACGCAATTTCACCAGATACATGTGACTTTCCACTGCATTCTTGATAAGTGCTTTTCTAGGTTATGATTGAACACATTTTCGTGAAAATAAAATAATTATATCTTAAGATACCTCATTATATCTTTGAATAAATCTGTTATACATTTTAAATTTTAAAATGACTTTAAATGTGTCTTCCAATGAATTTTTCCCAATGGTCCTAATTTTTAATTTCTTGGTCCTAATTTTTAATTTCTTAGTTCTCTCAATACACACACACACACACACACATATATATAAAGGTGTGTGTGTGTGTGTGTGTGTGTGCGTGTGCATGAGATCACAGTTAAGCCCTCCAATTGAAATCTGAATAGGACAGAGTCCCTAATGATTATCCCCTTCATAATAACAATATTAATTTTATTATATCTAGGAGTTAAGCCAATTTACTTTGTTCCAGACTGTGTAAAAAATTTTACACACATTGTTTCATTATACTCTAAAACAAATGCATGATGTAATATTATTATCCCTGTTTCTGAAATTTAGAGAGGTTAAATAACTTGCCAAAGGTCATACAGAAAGTAATAGTAGTGCAATTTGATTCTGGAATCTTTGTACTTCTACCACTTCCCAATATTAATACAACACCCTATTAATGCAAACTGAGACTGAATTTGCTTTTTTGTTAGGCATCTCATACCACATACTTATATTAAGCTTACTGTTGTTTATAAAACAAAACAAACAAAAACAAAAGAACAAGAGAAAATAAAAATATCTAACACCTGGAACACAGAAGATTCTCACAAAAAACGCCACCTCTATGCCTTTGAATATTTCTGTTTAAAGACATATAGACTAACTTAAGATGTGCATCATTCTTTACTTCTGTAGACCTTCTCTGTCATTGTTATTGTTGTAACAGAGATATTCTCAGTCTTACAAGTCAGGATTGTCATAATAAGAACTTCTTAAATAAAAATACTGACAAATGGACTTAAGCTAATTTTTGTTCTTGCCTAAAACATTAAATTGTTTCTTCATTCATGCAATGATGACATATTATTTGCATATTCATTTTGTAAAAGCAAGATTAACCATTCCCCAAAATAAAATTAGATGGTCTCTTAATTTTCAGCCATTACCTCATTTTTTTCCCCTGAAATCACAGCAAAACGCCACGTACAGGAGTTCATATTCTACCTAGTTATGAGTTTTGAATTCAGTGCCATATAATTAGTTTCTTTTAAAAGTTCTGTAATCCTGTCAAGACAATTCCTTTGGTATCTTGGCAATTTTAAGTTGCTATGTTTCAGAACATGTGCATTTTCTTTGAGAATAACGACTATTCCCAAATTAGACCATTGTTTTAAAAAATAAAAAAAGGCTTGTTCTAAGCGGTGTTCATATATGTGATATTTGCAAGTTAAGGAGATCTAGTTTTAATTGCATGCTATCTTTATATATAATTCCAACAAAGACATGCAAAATAATATGCTCTTTCAATCATTTCAATGTTTAAAGGGTGCACGCAAAAGACACAGTAGAAGAAGAAAATGATTTTTCATATGAATCTTGAAAAATACAAAATTTGGGATTATTTTGTACATGTAATTTTTATTCAGCCTAATTATTTTCTTAACAAAGATACTGTGATGGATCCCCTAATACTGAAGGAAGGAAAATCTGGCATCTATGTTTCATGCAGACACCACGGAGGTCTCCCCTCCCAATCAAACATTCTAGTCTAACACTACCTTGCAACAGAACTTAACTGTCCATCACAAATTACTCAAATATAAGTCACCCCAATATCTATGTTTCTATTCTAGAACAAATGGAATCCTCACAAAGTTTTTTTAAATTCCGATAAAAATAATGTGGTTTTTTATCCACTCAGCTATGCTGACAACTCTATTCTAATTGAAAAAAATAATGCCATCATTTAACAAATCTTACAACTATGTTTGAATTATCTCACATCAATCAATTACCATTACAAGAATAAGGAGTGCAGAAATTAGCTTTAAAACATTTTCAGTTACTTGAAATTTGTAATTATACTTTTTGTATTGTATGATATTATACCTAAATGTCTCCAGACATAAGTACCTCAACAAAAAGATAAATAATTTTAATTTCTTACATATGCAAAATAACAATCTGAATTTTTCCCTAGAATTATAGGAAAAAACACTCTAATATATGTTTCCACTATTTTCTGTAGCCTCCAGATAATTACTTATGCTCATAAGCTTCCTTCTCTATTCCACATACCATCTACTCCATTTGATTACACATATTATCTACTCCATTATTCTATTCATGCCCTGAAGCTTTAATCTCATATATTGTGATTAAAACCCAACTATTATTTTTCATAAATAATAACGAGCTCATTTGAGTTACTGAGTATAGCAGAGATTTATTTATTTTTTCCCCTGAGGATATGTGATACTTACATATTTAACTTAGGTAACAACAAAACTTAGCTGGAAAAGCAGAGAAGAGATGGAAATTTACATAGCTAAACCAGAATCTTTTTGAAAAAAGAACAGAATGATGGAAGAACAGTTCTAATGTTTTCTGAGATTTATTTTTGTTTTGGTGATATTGTTTACTTTTCCCAACCCAATTAAAGATAAAAGTTTCTATATTTTCTAAACTCTAATTTACTCTTCGTGAAATTCTCTTGCTCCATCCCCCCCACCCTTTGAGAACCTATAATACATTACATATTCTACTCAGGTTACTGGGTTTCCTTGTTCTTATGAGTGAGATACGAAGGCTAAGAATTTTAACAAATATTTCCTTGAATATGTTAGAAGATGGATTTGCAGATTCACATTTTCACATTTCTCTGGTTTTCTTTTAATTTTGGAAATAGAATCGTGGGAGTTGAGGGAACACTTGTTATGTTGGCTAATGTGGCTCTTCCCTTTGGCAGAGTCAACTAAATACCAAGTGAGGGCTCTGATCGAATAATTTTTCATCAGTGAATTACTATCCGTTGCCCACCCAGCTCTGAAGTTGAAACTGAGTACAGATTTTCATGTATTTACTACTGAGTTGGGTGAATAAAAGTAGGAGGGCTTGAAGACAATTTTCAAAAAAATAAATGCAAAGATTTAGCAATTTAAATATTGAAGAAATAAAGTCAAAGCTCAAGGAAGTTATTCTAAAATGAAGACTATTGCCTATGGAAAACTTAGACAATCGTGTGGTGTAAAACCAATGTTTATTCTTAAAATTGTTCCTAGAAAAGCTGGAGAAAAAATAGCAAGTCCTTATCAGTATACTTTTCCAGTAAAAAATGCCATAAGAAGATAATCTCAACTAAACTAATGAAAGATCCATCTTAAGTCTTTTTAACACTTATTTTTTATACTAATTAAAAAATATATATACTTGTTTTTTTAAATGTCATTTGTGAATTAAAGCCATTTAAAAATAGCCTAAAGGAAAATACATAAGGCAGTTCTACCAGCCTCGTTGCTAATTCCTTGTGCACCCAGGTACCCTGATACTTTCAGGTTTTGCACTAGGAAACTTCCCACAGATTTTCACTTGGTTCAGTTTCTCACCTATTTCTTCAAAAAGACCATTCCTAAAGTAACAGAACTCTGTTACTCTCAGTCTATCTTACTCAGTTTGATTTTTTTCATAGCACTCATTATATTTCAGTGAATCTATAGTACAACATGCATAAGAAGCATCATTAGTTTACCACACTGTGGCTTTAGAAGATGTATTGTACACAAATTCTCTGACACTCCTCCTTTCAAAAGATGAGCCTAATTCTCATCCTCTTGAATGGGAGCCAGATGAAATGATTATTAATGAAAAGAATGTGCCAGAAGAGGCAACGAGTCTAAGTCTCTTAGTTGCCTGTTGTGAGGGAAGTAAGCAACCATGGATATAATGAAGCCTGTGAAGATGCCCACATAGGAAGGAGTGAGGCTTTCTTCTAACCATCAGCACCACCGACTTGCCATCTCTGGGAGTGTGTCACCTTGGAAGTGAATTGTTTGGATCCAGTCAAACTTTCAGATGACTGCAGTCTCAGGTGACATTTTGACTACAATCTCATGAGAGAAGACAAGCCAAAACTGCCCAGCAAAGGAACTCTATAATTCCTGACTTATAGAGACTATGAGGATAAAACATGTTTGCTGTTATATTAAGGCATTTAAATTTGAGAGTACGTTATTAAAAAACAACATATAGCTAGCTAGTACAATCACTACTGAAAAAGTACTGCCAATGGCACTAACAAAATCTTCTTTTATCACTTACAACTGCCGTTTTATATATAATGAAAGAAATCTTTGAAACTAATTTAGATCTATATTTTAATCATATGTCACTCTCTTGCATACACATAAATGAAAATGCAAGTGGAAGAAATTGGAGAAGATATACCTAAAACTTCATTTTAGTATCCAATTTCTCTGACTATACTTTCAACTCAGGATTATCAACATCTGTGTTTTTCAACACAATATAATCTGCAGCGCCATTAGGAGTACTGATGAGGGGGATTTCTTGAAGGAATCCTACACTATTGTCTCTCAGAATTTCTAGAATCTGGTATATTTGTAAATTTACATAAAATAGGTGCTTAAACAGGATACTATCTCATTTTAAAATTGTCCAAGTTTTAGGTGTATGATGTAGAGGAAGCTTCTCCTTTAAAGTATACTTCATTTTGCTTTCGTCAGTACCAACTCATGTATGACTATTTTCTTCTCTGTATAAGCCAAATACATGTCTCATGTCTGTATTCTAAACACCACATCAAGAAAAAGGAACTCTCCCTCTTGCACATACTTTCCAGGAACTGTGCCCATTTTTCTGAGAAATTATGTTTTCATCACCTCAAGTATGAGTGACTATGTAGTCAGAAAACAGAGGCCACTTCCCCAAAAATGATACCTACCAAAGGGCTTTCCTGTGTAGAGTGACCACAATTAATAATAATTTTCCAGTTCCATGAAGCTCAAGGTAGATATGACTAAAATGAACAGGCTTCCTTGGAAAAGCCAAGCAAGAGGTAGATATATTGGTTGAGTGGAACATTAATATATTAATGAAATTGATGACATTAGTGATTTATTTCATTGACAGAATTTAGAATGAGATTCATTTATCATTATCCCCTAGTCATCCATCAGCAGTATATGGCCCCAAGCATTTAGCCTCTTATTAGCAATTTAAGTTTTTTTGGTAGTAATTATACTGGAGAAACAATGCACTATGTTTGTGGTTCATTTGATTACAAGTAAAATATAAACAAAATTAATATTTTATGGAAAACAGTCTTTTATATTCTTCAAATGATTGTTCTACTACTTTTTTTTTTACATATTTTATACAGTTCAATCTTCTGTTGTCCCCAAATTACCTGGTTTGAAAAGACAACTATTATTAATTCTATAGTAATACTCTTTTCTTCAAAAGGAAGTATGATAATAAAGTCCCGGTAAAAATGGATGAATTTTAGGTAATGTCCACTTGATGTGTAAGATGTCCAAGACTTAATCAGATAACATCAATAATGTGCACACACACACACTCCTTAGAGATATTAGATAAGTAAAACCACAGATTAGCCTGAAAACTTGCTCTGCTTTTTCAAAGTTAAAGCCCCTAAAAGAACCATTTTGGAGTTGGAAAGATTCAGTGAGACAGTCTCACGGCAGACAGATTAGAAAGCAGTAAGAATCACAAGAAAGCAGCCTCTGGAAAACTGACCAGAATTTATAACATTTAGAGCAAGTTCTGAAAACATGGCACCTGAAGAGTCTACACTGTAGATTAAGTTTAGTCCTCTCTTATTTTCTTGTTGTCTAATTTGTTCAAGCTAAGAATAAAGGTGACCGTTTTCTCTTTACCACTCAAGGAAGTTTTTCCTAAGAAAATTCCTGAGCTGTCTCTCAATGACTTGGCTTGCTCTATCACTTTTCCAGCTGCTAGTAAGTAACAAATAGTAAGTACAGGATAATGTATTGTGCTAGACATTTTAAAGTGAGTTCTTTCTTAAGCTTAGCCATAACAAGATATTAAACTATGTTGAAATGAATGTAATTGAATTATTTTAAAAATGGAAGGGAGCTAAAATATAAGTATATATAATACACTGTGGTATCCCACCAGAAAAAGTTAAAATGGTAGGAGGGACAGGTGTATGGGGTTTGGGACAGATAGAAAATCCAGAAGTTGTCAGGAAACCTTCAAAGAAGAGCTGGCATGTGCCATACGAGTTTAGATTATTCTTAATGTGTAGGAGTGCATTATACAGGAGGATTGAGTTGAGGATATTCTAGGCATATGGAATAAAACATGCAAAGTTCTGCGATAACGTCAGAAATAGTGAAACGTTCAATGGGGAGACAATATAGGATGTATGATGGAGACTACATGGATAAGCAGGAGTGTAATATAAGGTACATAGACAATGGGTACATGAATGGCTGAGTAAGGAATATAGAGTAGGGTGCATGATGGAGGAGGGTATCAAGATGAATGGGAAGAGAAGGTAGGGTTCATAGAAGTGAACTTGTCAAAGGAAGCCAGGGCAAAAACAAGAAAACCATGTGGATGTTACCACAGAGTTCTGATTTTATCCTTCAGGCAACGGAAGAGCCACCAGCCTTATGCTGGGAAAGAAATGATAAAATGTGAAAAGTATGAAAAGCTCATCCTGATAGCTATAAAAAGAATGGCCAGGAAACCAGAAATGGCTAGGCCACGAAAATAGTCCAAGTAAAACTTGTAGACTTCTCACAAGCATCAAACTCAAAGAGATAAATCCTTAATTGTAGAATTTTAGGCATTATGACTTGGAAAGACATTGTGTGCATAAGGTTTTAGATCACCACTAATAAATTTATTGCCAGATAGCATGTTAACAGAAAAAGACAATGGTAAGGTCAAAACACACCTGCTAACCAAAACCATGTTAGCTTCTCCCCTCATGAGTTTGACACCAGAATTGTGAACATATATTTCAACATATTTTAAAAATATGCATTAAAAAATTGTTTTTGTTGGAGTATAGTTGATTTAAAATGTTATGCTAATTTCTGCTGTACAGAAAAGTGAATCAGTTATACATATACATATATCTACTCTTTTAAAAATTCTTTTCCCATAAAGGTCATTATAGAGATTGAGAAGAGTTCCCTGTGCTAAAATACGCATTTTTTTTTTTTTTTTGGCTGCGCTGTGCGGCATGCAGGATCTTAGTCTCCTGACCAGGGATTGAACCCATGCCTCCTGTGGTGGAAGTGTGGAGTCTTAACCACTGGACCGCCAGGGAAGTCCCTAAAATACGCATTTTTGAATGATACTATGTTTAAGGCGTTATGTTAGATGCTAGGGCATTAGGTTAGGTATTATGTTGCATGCTACGGCATGAAGTTAGGCGCAGGGGCAGGGGTGGAAATGGAATAAGGATCATGAAGTAAAGATGGAAAAAATATAGGGCTGCTGGTAGACATGAATTAATCTTTGTGGTACCGTTTTCTCAATAGTTTAAATGCTTTTTATACCATTTTAAAATACACTAATATGGTTTGGAAAGAGAAATAATTTTAGAATCCAAGCACCAATAATCTTAGTGACAAAGGGCCTCCATAAGATGAGAATGAAAGGAATCAGAAAACATTTTTGTGCTGATCTACTTGACAGGAATGCTTTATGCCTTACTGACTGATTAAATCAGTTCTTAGTGCTATTGGAGTCTAAAATAATGGCTGAGGAAATTAGAATGAGTCTTAAATTTACTGATAATTTTGGCAAATGTTGAAATCTGGTCCATGTGCAGCTTAGCCCATTATGCTTCAGTGGTTTTTAATGTACAATGTACTTTTAAGATATTTTTCCCCAGATGGAAACTGTCTGCCTTACCTTCAGCGAAATTGTATCCTCAATGAAAGATCAGACTAAATGGAATAAGTGCAATGCTTATAAATTTGGATTAAGAGAACACAGCTGAAAGGGTGCTTCAAATGTATCTTTAAACCTAAGTGCAAAATTTCCATATGCACCTTGAAATATGTATTGGGGTATTAAATGTGCTCAGTAAGCTAAGCAATGTGTTAGATAATTAATAAACATTTAACAGCATTGATTTTTACAGCCAGCCTTATTGAACTTCTTATCAGTATTGAGCAGATGGGTCATAACTATGAAAAATTATATTTTAATCATGATTACTATATGTGGATTATATTTGAAAAATACTGTTCAGTGAAGCATTTACGAATGTAATTTAATGCACAGAGGAATACCCCAAAGTTAAAGTATTTTTCCTGCATTAAATGTAAAGGTACTTAACTGATGTACAAAGAACATTACGGAGTTGTTTAAGCATAATTTTAAATGAAAAAATAATCCCCTATATGAAAGAACAAAGTAGTATGTACAACGTCAGTTAGGAGTAAACAATTCGATTGATTTTTTTTTTTTTTTACGTAGTACATAATAAATCCATTCTCATTACTCTTTAAAATCATCCTTAATATTTATTAAGAATTATGTTTGAAATTTTATATAACTACTTTAGAAATGTGTATACCTAAGGTAATAATCTTTCTTAATGATAGCCACTGTGTAATGTCTTAAATTGCAGTGAAAACATACACAAACACACACGTGCATCAAACATTAATTGAACACTGTCACAGGACTGAGAAAATGTGGAAAGGTCTGATAACTTGTGTTTTTCCCCAAATGAATATATTTGTTAAAAATATTTACATATTTTGGCCATTGGTTCATTATGACACAAGTATATTTAAGATAAAGTAATAAAGTATCAGTAGCGCATATGTTAAAACCAAAACAAGTTGAAATTGAATCTATCACAATTTCCAAGAAAGGTAAAGAGGCCTCTAGGATGGTCCCCAATGATCTGTACCTCCTGGTATTCAAACCTTTGTGTTGTTCCAACCCACAGTGCACCCGAGGTGTTCAATGCGACAGTAGCATATGGCAGACATGATAGTATGTCACTTGAGATTTGATTATAGAAAGACTGTGTTTTGCATCTTAGATTCTTTTTTTCTCTCATCATTCACTCTGAGAGAAGCCAGATTCCATGCCAAGCAACCCCAGAAGAGATCATTGTAGCAAGGAATTGAAGTCTTTGGCTAACAGCTAGCCAAAAACTTGAGGTCTGTCAATAACCATGAGAGAGTTTGGAAGTGGATCAAGCCTTAGAATAAAATTGTGGTCACATCCTTGAGACCGTGAATTAAAACCACTTAGCTCAGCCTCTCCCAGAGTTTTGATTCACAGAAAATGTAAAATAGTGTTTATTATTTTAAGCTGCTGACTTTTGAGTTAATTTGTTAGGTAACAACTAATAAATACACCAAATGGCATATCTAGCCACTAGTACCTGACAGGCACAGTGTTTGACAGTATGGAGTGTACATAAAAGAATGCGAGAGCATGAGAGTGGTTATTGCATTTACAACTTAGTTTATATACATGAATAATGTGAGCTAATATGGAAAAAATGTACAACTGTGTACTAAAATAATGCTACTAAGGAAATGACATTGAAACATAGGTAAGAGGGTCACTTTTGTTGCGAGCTTACATAAAGGTTCACAGAAAAGCTACAAGTATACTGATGTGTGAATGATGACATGAATAGGACAGGTTAGTGCATTCCAGGCTGAAGACAAAGTTCGTACAAAAGCATAAAACTGAAAAAGGGCAGAAAGAAGGAACCTAGTTGGGCTAAATACTTAGTATTTACCTACATATGTATGTAACTACATTGCATATGCAATGAATTAAAGAAATACTACTTTTCTTTGAGAAAGAGAATGGGTTCAGATCTAGCATAAGTTATAAGATTTAAGGCCTCAAAATATCTCTAAGCTTTGGTTTATGCTTCTGTAAAATGAAAATAATATTACCACAAACCTACTTTTTCTAACTTCAAGTATAATGCTCTTTGAACCAAAACAAATCCACCTTCTCGGTCTGACTTTAGACTTTATAGTGGATTAGCAACAGGACATATTTTTCTTCACTCCCATATCATCCAGTTCTCATCCAGATCTACTACTCATTGTGAGTCGACTTGTTTTTATAGAAGATTTTGATGTGCTAACTTAATAGCAAGAAAAGAATTCTAACATTGCCAGCTGAATAGAACATTTCTGTGTAAAAAGGGGATAGTCAAGGATCTGAAAATGTATGCTTTTTGAAGGATGACTTAATTATAAAATAAGCTTTCTTCATATTTTCAGTACTGTCTTATAGTGTTAGTCATTGTGATATACACGTGGTTTTGCAAAAACAGCTGTATTGTCAGTTGGGATGACCATGCAATGCTACATCACTGAAGATCTAGTAACAACAATCAATTGAATACATGCAAAAAAAGAAGAAAAAAACCCTGTGTCTGAGAAACAAAGATAAGACCGATACAATCTATGATATCAGTGAGTTTATATTTTAGCTCAGTCATGGATATCAAGTTATGTCTAGCATTACAACTCTGATAACATGGTAGTAACCACCTGCATATCTGTGTTGAAGAGGAGCTTAAGGTTATGCCTGGGTTTGAAGGGAAATGGTGCTGTGATCATTTTGGAATGTCTGCCATTAGAACAAGAGAGGAAAGAGGTGGTAATCTAGTCATCATATCTATATCTGTAGAAGAGGTTAAACACAGAAACAAAGAGAACCATAGGTGATAATGTTAGCCCAAACTGTGATACACTTAAAAACTGTTATTGGAAATTTTTTAAAACTTAAGAATATTAATATTTGATTATTAGGGGAAGGTTTTAGAGGAAGAAAGCTCAAATTTAGCCTTAAAGAACAAGTTGTATATTGTTAGATAAATCTTAAAAAATGAGATCTACCCTTCCAATATAAAATACAATGCTACATCATTCAACATTTATTCTCATTCAACTTGGTTTTACCATATTATTTTTTTGGATTGTCTCAGGATCCTAAGAGGATCATGGATTAACTTATTTTTAAGTGCTATCTTTGGTCAATGTTATTTTGATCTCAGCAGTAATACATTCAGTACTATCCAAATACATGACAAACTAATGCATTTCTCTCTAAGTAATAGATACCTGAATAATAGTGAGTTGAACAAAGTTGGTTTCTTTTTTTTCACAAATGAGAAAATTCAGAGAGAAACAGTTTCTGACATTCCTTTGGCTGTTCAGTGATAACACCGTAGCTCCATCTACTTCTACCTCCCTGATCTACCAAAAGAATGTGAGCACCTCATCTCACATTTATTAAGTTATTGCAATGACTTCTGTACCTCAAGACACCAAGTTCAAGCTCAAGGTAGAAGAATAGTGGAAAAGTAATGGAGAATCTAGACATATCTAACTTCTTTTAATAGGGCATCAGATTTCACTATAGGTTTCATTGTCCAGAACTTCATCCTTTCTGGCTGTAAGGGAGCCATCATCCAACATTTACGTCTAAACACATTGCTATTCCAAACAAAATCAGCACATAGTAAAGAAAAAGGGACAAATGGATAATATAGCAAAAAAAAATGTCTGTTTCACTGAGTGCAATATTACATAAAATGGTTGCAGCATGCCTCCAGAAATTATTTCCAAGAAGCATTTAGTCAATGATGTTATACAACATCATTGTAAAGAGAATTATTATTCATTCAACAATCATTTATAGATTACCTACTATGTGACAAGCACTTTGTCAAGTTCTTGGGATACAGAAATTCTGAGGCTTATTTTAGAAACACGTTAGTTTTCAAAAACCAAATATATTACACTTGACATTTTAATAAAATCTTTGAAAACAAAAGCTCTGAGTCCCTCACAGTTAGAGTAATAATTTAAATGTCAATATATAAAACCAATTGTATTTTTATACCCTAAAATAAAGAAATACCATTTACAATAGGATCAAAAAAATCAAATCCCTAAGAATGAATCTAACAAAAGATGCCCAAGATCTCCATAAACAGCAAAACATTCATGAGAGAAATTAAACAAGATATATGAAGAGTAATTCCATGTTCATGAATTGAAAAATTCAGTATTTTAAAGATTCCACTTATACTCAATTTGATAAATATGTCTAATTCAATTCAGTGAAAAGCCCAACATATCCTTTTTGGGTATTTATCAACTGGTATTAAAATTTATATGAAAATGCAAAATCTCTAGGATAGTCAAGAAAATTATGAATAAGAAAAGTTCAGGATTTACCCTACCTGATCTTAAGACTAACTATAAAGATACAAAAAATAACAAAGCATGCAATTGACACAAAATAAACAAACAGATTAAAGGAGCAGAAGAGAGGGCTCAGAAATAGACACCCCTTTGGTGATCATTTAATATGTGACTAAAATATGATTGAAGCAGACACAAAGAATACACATTGTATGACTCCATTTATATAAAGTTCAAAATCAAGCAAAACTAATCTATAGGTTAGGAATTAACATAGTAGTATTTGGGTAAGAGGACAGTAACTGGGAGAAGAAAGAAGAGAACTTTGGAGGCTCTTGAAATGACCTATTTCTTGATTTAGGTGCTGGGGTGTTCACTTTGTGGAAATTCATTACACTTACAATTTGGGCATTTTATTTATGTTTGTTATACTTCAACAAAAAGATTACATAAAAATCAATAATTATTGTATCAGCGATAACCAATACACATTTTATTTTAAAAAACAGAACTGATTCAATTTATGAAAAAAAAACCCAACTGTAAGATATCTAAGAATAAATTTAAGATGTGCAGAATCATTAGGAAGTACCAAATGTTATAATAGAGAAGACTTGAATTAATGAAATATATACTCTTCTCATAAATGAGAAGGCACAGTATCATAAATGTTGATTAAATCTCAAGTTAAAATACAAATTCAATAGGAAAAAATATCAACATCACTTCTCATGGAATTTCCCAAAATGACTACTTTACACAATAAATTTCAAAATAGCCAAGATTAATCTAAAAAATAAGATAAGAAAGGGTATTTGTCCTAACAGGTATTAATTAAATTTAAAAATCTTAAGTCAGAGACAGACAAACAGATCAAAAGAACAGCAGAGTTCATGTAAACATACATATATGGAAACTTAGTGTACAGGAAACCAGCAAAAAATGGGTAAACTACTCAGTATCTGATGTGGTAATAATTGACTTTTGGTATGGTGATGATTTCCTACCTTGAAAAATATTCAAAAACTAAATTCCAGATCTAGTTCTATTAAAAACTCCAAATAAAAAATTAAACTTTATAACTGTTAGAAGAAAACATAAAATGGTATCTTTATGATCTCTGTGAAGGGGAAGTATTTCTTAGAAAAGTTGCTCAAAACAGAAGACACTAAAAGTAATAAATTTGAACATATCAAAATCTAAATATTCATCTAACAAAAAAAATACCCATAAAGAGGGGGACTTTCAAGATGGCGGAGGAGTAAGACACGGAGATCACCTTCCTCCCCACAAATACATCAAAAATACATCTACATGTGGAACAATTCCTACAGAACACCTACTAAACGCTGGAAGAAGACCTCAGACTTCCCAAAAGGCAAGAAACTCCCAACGTACCTGGGTAGGGCAAAAGAAAAAAGAAAAAACAGAGACAAAAGAATAGGGATGGGACCTCTGGGAAGGAACTGTGAAGGAGGAAAAGTTTCCACACACTAGGAAGCCCCATCACTGGCAGAGACAGGGGGTGGGGGGGGAAGCTTCAGAGCCAGGGAGGAGAGCGCAGCAACAGGGGTGCAGAGGGCAAAGCAAAGAGATTCCCGTACAGAGGATCAGTGCTGACCAGCACTCACCAGCCTGAGACACTTGTCTGCTCACCCACCGGGTGGGTGGGGGCTGGGGGCTGAGGCTCCGTCTTTGGAGGTCAGATCCCAGGGAGAGGACTGGGGTTGGCTGTGTGAACACGGCCTGAAGGGGGATAGTGTGCCACAGCTAGTCGGGAGGGAGTCCAGGAAAAAGTCTGGACCTGCCTAAGAGGAAAGAGACCATTGTTTCAGGGTGCACGAGGAGAGGGGATTCCTTCCTTGTCTGCCCACAGAAGGCAGAGCACCACCTAAGCGAGCTCCAGAGACGGGTACAAGCCACAGCTATCAGCTCAGATCCCAGAGACGGTCATGAAATGCTAACACTGCTGCTGCTGCCACCAAGAATCCTGTGTGCAAGCACAGGTCACTATCCACACCTCCCCTCCTGGGAGCCTGTGCAGCACGCCACTGCCAGAGCCCCGAGATCCAGGGACAATTTCCCCAGGAGAACACACGGCACACCTCAGGTTGTTGCAGCATCATGCCAGCCTCTGCCAGCACAGGCTTGCCCTGCATTACAATTATGACTACCTTACCCCTCCCTCTGCCCATCCTGAGTGAACAAGAGCACCCAAATCAGCTGCTGCTTTAACCCCCTCCTGTCTAGGCAGGGAACAGACAGCTGAGGGTGACCTACACACAGAGGTGGGGCCAAAATCAAAGCTGAAACCCAGGAGCTGTGAGAAAAAAGAAGAGAAACAGAAATTTCTCTGTGCAGCCTCAGGAGCAGCAGATTAAATACCCAAAATGAACTTGATGTACCCTGCATCTGTGGAATACCTGAACAGACAATGAATCATCCCATACTTGAGACAGTGGACTTTGGGAGCAACAGCAGGCTTGGTGTTTGCTGTCTGTGACTGATTTGTTTCTGATTTTTATGTTTATCTTAGTTTACTTTTCACTGCTTGTTATCATTGGTGGATGTGTTTATTGCTTTGGTTGCTCTCTTTTTTTAAAAAATATTTTTAAAAATTTATTTATTCATTTATTTATTTATTTATTTTTCTTTCTTTTTTTCTCCCTTTTCTTCTGAGCCATGTGGCTGACAGGGTCTTAGTGCTCCTGCCTGGTGTCAGGCCTGAGCCTCCAAGGTGGGAGAGACGAGTTCAGGACATTGGACCACCAGAGACCTCCTGGCCCCATGTAATATCACTTGGCGAGAGCTCTCCCAGACATCTCCATCTCAACACTAAGACCCAGCTGCACACAATGGCCAGCAAGCTCCAGTGCTGGACGTCCCATACCAAACAACTAACAAGACAGGAACATTACCCCACCCATTAGCAGAGAGGCTGCCTAAAATCATACTAAGTTCACAGACATCCCAAAATACACAAACGGACGTGGCCCTGCCCACCAGAAAGACAAGATCCAGACCCACCCACCAGAACACAGGCACCAGTCCCTTCCCCCAGGAAGCACACACAACCCACTGAACCAACCACACCCACTGGGGACAGGTGCCAAAAACAACAGGGACTACAGCCCTGCAGCCTGTGAAATGGAGACCACAAACACAGTAAGTTAAACAAAATGAGAAGACAGAGAAATATGCAGCAGATGAAGGAGCAAGGTAAAAACCCACCAGACCAAACAAATGAAGAGGAAATAAGCAGTCTACCTGAAAAAGAATTCAGAGTAATGATAGCAAAGATGATCCAAAATATTGGAAATAGAATGGAGGAGATACAAAAAACGTTTAGCACGGACCTATAAGAACAAAAGAGCAAACAAACAATGATGAAGAGCACAATATATGAAATTAAAAATTCTCTAGAAGGAATCAATAGCAGAATAGCTGAGGCAGAAGAACAAATAAGTAACCTGGAAGAGAAAATAGTGGACATAACTACCGCAGAGCAGAATAAAGAAAAAAGAATGAAAAGAACTGAGGAGGCCTCTGGGGCAACATTAAATGCACCAACATTCGAATCATGGGGGTCCCAGAAGAAGAAGAGAAAAAAAAAGTGTCTGAGAAAATATTTGAAGAGATTATAGATGAAAACTTCCCTAACATGGGAAAGGAAGTATTCAAACAAGTCCAGGAAGCATAAACGGTCCCACACAGGATAAATCCAAGGAGAAACAAACCAAAACACATATTAATCAAACTATCAAAAATTAAATACAAAGAAAAAATATTAAAAGCAGCAAGAGGAAAACAACAAATAACATACAAGGGAATACCCATAAGGTAAAGAGCTGATCTTGCAGCAGAAACTCTGCAAGCCAGAAGGGAGTGGCAGGACATATTTAAACTGATGAAAGGGAAAAACCTACAACCAAGATTACTCTACCCAGAAAGGATCTCATTCACATTTGATGGAGAAATTAAAACCTTTACAGACAACAAAAGTTAAGAGAATTCAGCACCACCAAGCCAGCTTTACAACAAATGCTAAAGAAACTTCTCTAGGCAGGAAACACAAGAGAAGGAAAAGACCTACAAAAACAAACCCAAAACATTTAAGAAAATGGTAATAGGAACATACATATTGATAATTACCTTAAATGTAAATGGATTAGATGCTTCCAACCAAAAGAAATAGACTGGCAGAATGGATACAAAAACAAGACTCATATACATGCTGTCTACAAGAGACCCACTTCAGAGACTGAACCAGGAAGAAATAGAAAATATAAACAGACCAATCACAAGCACTGAAATTGAAACTGTGATTAAAAATCCTCCAACAAACAAAGGCCCAGGACTAGATGGCTTCACAGGCAAATTCTATCAAACATTTAGAGAAGAGCTTACAGCTAACCTTCTCAAACTCTTCCAAAATACAGCAGAGGAGGAACACAACCAAACTCATTCTATTAGGTCAGCATCACCCTGATACAAAAACCAGACAAAGATGTCACCAAAAAAAAACTACAGGACACTATCACTGATGAACATAGCTGTAAAAATCCTCAACAAAATACTAGCAAACAGAATCCAACAGCACTTTAAAAAGAAAATACACCATGATCAAGTGGGGTTTATCCCAGGAATGTAAGGATTCTTCAATATACGAAAATCAATCAATGTGATACACATATTAACAAATTGAAGGATAAAAACCATATGATCATCTCAATAGATGCAGGAAAAGCTTTTGACAAAATTCAATACCCATTTATGCTAAAAACCCTCCCAAAAGTAGGCAGAGAGGGAACTTACTTCAACATAATACAGGCCATATATGACAAACCCACAGCCAACATCATTCTCAATGGTGAAAAACTGAAAGCATTTCCACTAAGATCAGGAACAAGACAAGATTGCCCACTCTCACCACTATTATTCAACATAGTTTTGGAAGTTTTAGCCACAGTAATGAGAGAAGAAAAAGAAATAAAAGCAATCCAAATCGGAAAAGAAGAAGTAAAAGTTTCACTGTTTGTGGATGACATGATATTAAACATAGAAAATCCTAAAGATGCAACCAGAAAACTACTAGAGCTAAACAATGAATTTGGTAAAGTAGTAGGATACAAAATTAATGCACAGAAATCTCTTGCATTCCTATACACCAGTGATGAAAAATCTGAAAGAGAAATTCAGGAAACACTCCCATTCAACAATGCAACAAAAAGAATAAAATACCTAGGAATAAACATAAGGAGACATAAGACCTGTATGCAGAAAACTATAAGACACTTATGAAAGAAATTAAAGATGATACAAACAGATGGAGAGATATACCATATTCTTGAATTGGAAGAATCAACATTGTGAAAATGACTATACTACCCGAAGCAGTCTACAGATTCAGTGCAATCCCTGTCAAATTACCAATGGCATTGTTCACAGAAGTAGAACAAAAAATTTCACAATTTTTATGGAAGCACAAAAGACCCCAAATAGCCAAAGCAATCTTGAGAAAGAAAAATGGAGCTGGAGAAATCAGGCTCCCTGACTTCAGACTATACTACAAAGCTACAGTAATCAAGACAGTATGGTACTGCCACAAAAACAGAAATATAGATCAATGGAATGGGATAGAAAGCCCAGAGGTAAACCCACGCACATATGGTCGCCTTATCTTTGACAAAGGAGGCAAGAATATACAATGGAGAAGACAGCCTCTTCAATAAGTGGTGCTGGGAAAAATGGGCAGCTACATGTAAAAAATGAAATTAAAACACTTTCTAAGAGCTTCAAGATGGTGGAAGAGTAAGACGTGGATATCATCTTCCTCCCCACAAATACATCAGAAATACATCTACATGTGGAACAACTCCTACAGAACACCCACTGAATGCTGGCAGAAGACCTCAGACCTCCCAAAAGACAAGAAACTCCCACGTACCTGGGTAGGGCAAAAGAAAAAAGAAAAAACAGAGGCAAAAGAACAGGGATGGGACTTGCACATTGGGGAGGGAGTTGTGAAGGAGGAAAGCTTTCCACACACTAGGAGGCCCCTTCACGGGCGGAGACTGCAGGTAGCGGAGGGGGGAAGCTTCGGAGCCATGGAGGAGAGCGCAGCAACAGGGGTGCAGAGGGCAAAGCAGAGAGATTCCCGCACAAAGGATCGGTGCCAACCAGCACTCACCAGCCCTAGAGGCTTGTCTGCTCACCCGCCGTGGCAGGCGGGGGCTGGGAGCTGAGGCTCGGGCTTCGTAGGTCAGATCGCAGGGAGAGGACTGGGGTTGGCTGCATGAACACAGCCTGAAGGAGGCTAGGGTGCCACAGTTAGCCCCGAGGGAGTCCGGGAAAAAGTCTGGAGCTGCCAAAGAGGCAAGAGACTTTTTCTTGCCTCTTTGTTTCCTGGTGTGCGAGGAGAGCACATTAAGAGCACCGCTTAAAGGAGCTCCAGAGAAGGGCGCAAGCCGCGGCTATCAGCGTGGACCCCAGAAACGGGCATGAGACACTAAGGCTGCTGCTGCAGCCACCAAGAAGCCTGTGTGCAAGCACAGGTCACTATCCACACCTCCCCTCCCGGGAGCCTGTGCAACTCACCACTGCCAGGGTCCCATGATCCAGGGACAACATCCCCGGAAGAACGCATGGCACACCTCAGGCTGGTGCAACGTCATGCCGGCCTCTGCCACCACAGGCCCGCCTGGCATCCGTACCCCTCCCTCCCCCAAGCCTGAGTGAGCCAGAGCCCCCGAATCAGCTGCTCCTTTAACCCCATCCTGTCTGAGCGGGAACAGACGCCCACAGGCGACCTACATGCAGAGGGGGGTCCAAATCCAAAGCTGAACCCCAGGACCTGTACAAACAAAGAAGAGAAAGGGAAATCTCTCACAGCAGCCTCAGGAGCAGTGGATTAAATCTCCACAATCAGCTAGATGTACCCTGCATCTGTGGAATACCTGAATAGACAACAAATCATCCCAAATTGAAGAGGTGGACTTTGGGAGCAATGATATATATATATTTTTTCCCTTTTTCTCTTTTTGTGAGTGTGTACATGTATGCTTCTGTGTGTGATTTTGTCTGTATAGCTTTGCTTTCACCATTTATCCTAGGGTTCTGTCTGTCCCGTTTTTATTTTATTACTTAAAAAATTTTTTTTCTTAATAATCATTTTTTATATATATTTTTAATAACTTCATTTTATTTTATTTTACTTTATTTTATTTTATCTTCTTCTTTCTTTCTTTTTTTCCTCCCTTTTATTCTGACCGTGTGGAGGACAGGCTCTTGGTGCTCCAGCCAGGCATCAAGGCTGTGCCACTGAAGTTAGGACACTGGTCCACAAGAGACCTCCCAGCTCCACATAATATCAAAGGGTGAAAATCTCCCAGAGATCTCCATCTCAACGCCTAGAACCAGCTCCACTCAAAAACCAGCAAGCTACAGTGCTGGACACCCTATGCCAAACAACTAGTAAGACAGGAACCCAACCCCATCCATTAGAACAGAGGCTGCCTAAAATCATAATAAGACCACAAACACCCCAATACACACCACCAGACATGGACCAGCCAAACAGAAAGACAAGCTCCAGCCTCATCCACCAGAACACAGGCATGAGTCCCCTCCACCAGGAAGCCTACACAACCCACTGAACCAACCTTAGCCACTGGGGACAGACCACAAAAACAAAGGGAACTGTGAACCTGCAGCCTGAGAAAAGGAGACCCCAAACACAGTAAGTTAAGCAAAATGAGAAGACAGAGAAACACACAGCAGATGAAGAGGCAAGGCAAAAACCCAGCAGACCTAACAAATGAAGAGGAAATAGGCAGTCTACCTGAAAAAGAATTCAGAATAATGATAGTAAAGATGATCCAAAATCTTGGAAATAGAATGGAGAAAATAAAAGAAATGTTTAACAAGGACCTGGAAGAACTAAAGAGCAAATAAACAGTGATGAAGAACACAATAAATGAAATTAAAAATTCTCTAGAAGGGATCAATAGCAGAATAACTGAGGCAGAAGAAGGGCTAAGTGACCTGAAAGATAAAATAGTGGAAATAACTACTGCAGAGCAGAATAAAGAAAAAAGAATGAAAAGAATTGAGGACAGTCTCAGAGACCTCCGGGACAACATTAAATGCACCAACATTCGAATTATAGGGGTTCCAGAAGAAGAAGAGAAAAAGAGGGCTTCCCTGGTGGTGCAGTGGTTGAGAGTCTGCCTGCCAATGCAGGGGACACGGGTTCGAGCCCTGGTCTGGGAAGATCCCACATGCCACGGAGCAACTGGGCCCGTGAGCCACAACTACTGAGCCTGCGCGTCTGGAGCCTGTGCCCCGCAACGGGAGGGGCCGCGATAGTGAAAGGCCCGTGCCCCGCGATGAAGAGCGGCCCCCGCACCGCGATGAAGAGTGGCCCCCACTTGCCGCAACTAGAGAAAGCCCTCACACGAAAACTGAGACCCAACACAGTCATAAATAAATAAATAAAATAAATAAATAAAGTATTAAAAAAAAAAAGCAAAACTAATCTTTAAAAAAAAAAAAAAAAAAAAGAAGAGAAAAAGAAAGGGACTGAGAAAATATTTGAAGAGATTATAGTTGAAAACTTCCCTAATATGGAAAAGGAAAGAGTGAATCAAGTCCAGGAGGCACAGAGAGTACCCTACAGAATAAATCTAAGGAGAAACACGCCAAGACACATATTAATCAAACTATCAAAAATTAAATACAAAGAAAAAATATTAAAAGCAGCAAGGGAAAAACAACAAATAACATACAAGGGAATCCTCATAAGGTTAACAGCTGATCTTTCAGCAGAAACTCTGCTAGCCAGAATGGAGTGGCAGGACAAATTTAAAGTGATGAAGGATACAACCAAGATTACCCAGCAAGGATCTCATTCATATTAACGGAGAAATTAAAATCTTTACAGACAAGCAAAAGCTAAGAGAATTCAGTACCACCAAACCAGCTTTACAACAAATGCTAAAGGAACTTCTCTAGGCAGGAAACACAAGAGAAGGAAAAGACCTACAATAACAAACCCAAAACAATTAAGAAAATGGTAATAGGAACATACATATCGATAATTACTTTAAGTGTAAATGGATTAAATGCTCCTACCAAAAGACATAGATTGGCTGAATGGATACAAAAACAAGACCCGTATATATGCTGTCTCCAGAAACCCACTTCAGACCTAGGGACACATACAGATTGAAAGTGAGGGGATGGAAAAAGATATTCCATGCAAATGGAAATTGAAAGAAAGCTGGAGCAGCAATTCTCATATCAGACAAAATAGACTTTAAAATAAAGACTATTACAAGAGACAAAGAAGAACACTACATAATAATCAAAGGATCAATCCAAGAAGAAATAAGAATTGTAAATATTTATGCACCCAACATAGGAGCACCTCAATACATAAGGCAAATGCTAACAGCCATAAAAGGGGAAATCGACAGTAACACAATCATACTAGGGAACTTTAACACCCCGCTTTAACCAATGGACAGATCATCCAAAATGAAAATAAATAAGGAAACACAAGCTTTAAATGATACATTAAACAATGTATGGACTTAATTGATATTTAAAGGACACTCCATACAAATACAACAGAATACAACTTCTCAAGTCCTCAGGGAACATTCTCCAGGATAGATCATATCTTGGGTCACAAATCAAGCCTTGGTAAATTTAAGAAAATTGAAATCGTATCAAGTATCTTTTCCAACTACAATGCTATGAGACTAGATATCAATGACAGGAAAAAATCTGAAAGAAATACAAACATCTGCAGGCTAAACAACACACTACTTAATAACCAAGAGATCACTGAAGAAATCAGAGAGGAAATCAAAAAATACGTAGAAACAAATGACAATGAAAACATGATAACTCCAAACCTATGGGATGCAGCAAAAGCAGTTCTAAGAGGGAAGTTTATAGCAATACAATCCTACCTTAAGAAACAAGAAACATCTCAAATAAACAACCTAACCTTACACCTAAAGCAATTAGAGAAAGAAGAACAAAAAACACCGCAAGTTAGCAGAAGGAAAGAAGTCATAATGATCAGATCAGAAATAAATGAAAAAGAAATGAAGGAAACGATAGCAAAGATCAATAAAACTAAAAGCTGGTTCTTTGAGAAGATAAACATTATTGATAAACCATTAGCCAGACTCATCAAGAAAAAAAGGGAAAGGACTCAAATCAATAGAATTAGAAATGAAAAAGAAGTAACAATGGACACTGCAGAAATACAAAAGATCATGAGAGATTACTACAAGCAAATCTATGCCAATAAAATGGACAACCTGGAAGAAATGAACAAATTCTTAGAAATGCACAACCTTCCAAGACTGAACCAGGAAGAAACAGAAAATATGAACAGACCCATCACAAGCACTGAAATTGAAACTGTGATTTAAAAATTTCCTACACACAAAAGCCCAGGACCAGATGGCTTCACAGGCGAATTCTATCAAACATTTAGAGAAGAGCTAACACCTATCCTTCTCAAAGTCTTCCAAAATATAGCAGAGGGAGGAACACTCCCAAACTCATTCTACGAGGCCACCATCACCCTGATACCAAAACCAGAAAAACATGTCACAAAGAAAGAAAACTACAGGCCAATGCCACTGATGAACATAGATGCAAAAATCCTCAACAAAATACTAGCAAACAGAATCCAACAGCACATTAAAAAGATCATACACCATGGTCAAGTGGGGTTTATCCCAGGAATGCAAGGATTCTTTAATAAAGGCAAATCAATCAACGTGATACACCATATTAATAAACTGAAGGAGAAAAACCATATGATCATCACAATAGATGCAGAGAAAGTTTTTGAGAAAATTCAACACCCATTTATGATAAAAACCCTCCAGAAAGTAGGCATAGAGGGAACTTTCCTCAACATAATAAAGGCCATATAAGACAAACCCACAGCCAACATTGTCCTCAATGGTGAAAAACTGAAACCACTTCCACTAAGATCAGGAGGAAGACAAGGTTGCCCACTCTCACCACTATTATTCAACATAGTTTTGGAAGTTTTACCCACAGCAATCAGAGAAGAAAAAGAAATAAAAGGAATCCAAATTGGAAAAGAAGAAGTAAAGCTGTCACTGTTTGCACATGACATGATACTATATATAGAGAATCCTAAAGATGCTACCAGAAAACTACTAGAGCTAATCAATGAATTTGGTAAAGTAGCAGGATACAAAATTAATTCACAGAAATCTCTTGCATTCCTATACACTAATGATGAAAAATCTGGAAGTGAAATTAAGAAAACACTCCAATTTATGACTGCAACAAAAAGAATAAAATATCTTGGAATAAACCTACCTAAGGAGACAAAAGACCTGTATGCAGAAAATTATAAGACACTGATGAAAGAAATTAAAGATGATACAAATAGATGGAGAGATATACCATGTTCTTGGATTGGAAGAATCTACATTGTAAAAATGACTCTACTACCCAAAGCAATCTACATATTTAATGCAATCCCTATCAAACTACCAGTGGCATTTTTCACAGAACTAGAACAAAAAATTTCACAATTTGTATGGAAACACAAAAGACCCCGAATAGCCAAAGCAATCTTGAGAAAGAAAAATGGAGCTGGAGGAATCAGGCTCCCTGACTTCAGACTATACTACAAAGCTACAGTAATCAAGACAGTATGGTACTGGCACAAAAACAGAAATATAGATCAATGGAACAGGATAGAATGCCCAGAGATAAACCCACGCACATATGGTCACCTTATCTTTGATAAAGAAGGCAAGAATATACAGTGGAGAGAAGACAGCCTCTTCAATAAGTGGTGCTGGGAAAACTGGACAGCTACATGTAAAAGAATGAAATTAGAACACTCCCTGACACCATACACAAAAATAAACTCAAAATGCATTAAAGACCTAAATGTAAGGCCAGACACCATCAAACTCTTAGAGGAAAACATAGGCAGAACACTCTATGACATAAATCACAGCAAGATCCTTTTTGACCCAGCTCCTAGAGAAATGGAAATAAAAACAAAAATAAAGAAATGGGACCTAATGAAACTTAAAAGCTTTTGCACAGCAAAGGAAACCATAAACAAGATGAAAAGACAACCTTCAGAATGGGAGAAAATATTTGCAAATGAAGCAACTGACAAAGGATTAATCTCCAAAATTTATAAGCCGCTCATACAGCTCAACATTAAAAAAACAAACAACCCAATCCAAAAATGGGCAGAAGACCTAAATAGACATTTCTCCAAAGAAGATATACAGATTGTCAACAGACACATGAAAGAATGCTCAACATCATTAATCATTAGAGAAATGCAAATCAAAACTACAATGAGATATCATCTCGCACTGGTCAGAATGGCCCTCCTCAAAAAATCTACAAACAATAAATGGTGGAGAGGGCGTGGAGAAGAGGGAACCCTCTTGCACTGTTGGTGGGAGTGTAAATTGATACAGCCACTATGGAGAACAGTATGGAGGTTCCTTAAAAAACTAAAAATAGAACTACCATACGACCCAGCAATCCCATTACTGGGCATATACCCTGAGAAAACCATAATTCATAAATAGTCATGTACCACAATGTTCATTGCAGTACTATTTACAATGGCCAGGACATGGAAGCAACTTAAGTGTCCATCGACAGATGAATGGATAAAGAAGATGTGGCACATATATACAATGGAATATTACTCAGCCATAAAAGGAAATGTAATTGAGTTATCTGTAGTGAGGTGGATGGACCTAGAGTCTGTCATACAGTTTGAAGTTAGTCAGAAAGAGAAAAACAAATACCCTATGCTAACATATATATATTGAATCTAACAACAACAAAAAAATGGTCTGAAGAACCTAGGGGCAGGACAGGAATAAAGATGCAGACGTAGAGAATGGAATTAAGGACATGGGGAGGGCAAAGGGTAAGTTGGGATGAAGTGATCCAGTGGCACTGACATATATACACTACCAAATGTAAAATAGATAGCTAGTGGGAAGCAGCCGCATAGTACAGGGAGATCAGCTCGGGGCTTTGTGACCACCTAGAAGGGTGGGATAGGGAGGGGGGGCGGGAGACCCAAGACGGAGGGGATATGGGGATATATGTATACATATAGCTGATTCACTTTGTTATATAGCAGAAACTAACACAACATTGTAAAGCAATTATACTCCAATAAAGATGTTCAAAAAAAAAAAAGATCCATGATTGTTCCTTGAGGACATTTTAAGGATTGCATTAAGGCAAAAACAATACTGTTGTAAATTTAATGCTTAATATGTCTTCCATTGTTACTACCTTCATAAAATCATGAATTCCGTTTCCAGTTTTTAATTGCTTAAAGGACACATTATTTCACTAATATCAATCTCCCCCATAGTACCAAGTAGAATAACAAAGTATAAATTTGTTGTAAGAGACATGTTTTAACAAATTAAAATAAGAAACAACTCTGCTCTTCTTTAGCTATAAAAAAAAAAGTCACTCCTGTTTTGTTTTCAACAAAATTGCAAAAGGAGAGGGAAATACAGCAGCTATTCACAGATACCTCAAAAACTTTAGCCATTTTTTTACATATATATATTTATATATATCTGTATGTTTACACACATATAGATATGTATACATATATAGTGAGCACACTGTATGTATGGTGAGCACAAGAAGCAGAGTGTAATTTGATTGCTGCTGCCTAAACCTCTAAGTACCCTTGCTTATTTTCTCAAACCTTTTCTCTTAACCTCTTCTCAATTCTTTGAGCATCTTCCACAGACTTTTTTCTAAGTAATTCTTTTTTTTTAAACTATACATAGAGTTATTTTCTGTTACTTGCAACTCAAAACCTTACTGATATGCTAATAATCAAGGTAAAATTATATAATTCAATTGAAAACCTTAGTAAAACTGGCACATAGTACATAATTTAGTGATGGTAGCTGTTTTATTATATTTATTACTTTTTTGTGATTTTTTTCACAAAGGACTTATAAATGCTAGAAGTATTTAAACATCATCTTTACATTTTCCTCAGGAAGAACATCCCTATGAGCAAAACACATTGCTACGAACCTAGAATAATACGTGCGTATCTCGTTTAGCATTTTATCTCAAGTTCTTAGCAGTGTGCTTTGTACATTGGGGAGCTCAATGAATATTTGTATAATGGATGAATTAATAAAAGCCTGGCTGAAAGAATGAATAAATTAATGAATGTGTAAGGATGTTCTTATTTTTCATGTACTCTGCTCTAGGCTTCCTGAGGATCATGTGTGGAACATTGTACTAAATGCAAACAAAAACTGCATGAGTTAGATGCTATTCAAGTTCATTTTCAGTTAAGAAAATTGAGGCACAGAGAGATTAAGCAAGTTTCTCCAAATCACAGAGTTAATAAATGACAGTTTTTGTTAGAACCCAGGCAGTCTTATTCCAATACATTCTCTTACTACGTACTGTTTGTGCTTTCTTTGGAGTTACTTAATTGGAGAAAGGAACACGAAGAAGGAAGAGAGGGAAAAGGTGGAGAGAATGCAAGGAGGAAGAAATAACTAATTGCTAACAAACCTCCTTTAAAAAACCCTATTATTTTAACCCACTTAAAAAAAAAAATCTTACTTGGCTCACACAGAAAATATTATGTTGAAATAATTATAAATTTAAGCATACGCACTGCAAATTAGCATTGTTCTGCCATGTCTTGGTAATAAACCATATCAAATCCATGCTCATCTAAAACTAAAAATACATTTCTACTTTTATCACTATTACGTTTGTTGTATTTTAAACCAAATACAATGTAATAGTTTCTCTCACAAAAGCTTTTGACTTAATAGGAAAATGTTGCCTGATAAAGTTTCACTCACTCTCAAAGGCCAGAAACATCACTTGAAATGCTAAAAAATATTATCATTTATGAAAATATCATTTAGTCTTTTCCAGGTAGGATCTATGGTAATCCTAGAAAACAGAAAGTAGCAAGACAAAGTGATTGATGATAAAGTCCATGGGACCAGCTGATGAACACTGAAACTATGATCACCATTACACTTTTCACTAACAGGACTCCAGCAGTCTGACAAGGCTATCTTTTGGTTGTGAGTTGAAACAGGGCAGGCACAGCTGGAAGAGCTGGAAAAATTGCTTTGAGGCCCCGTTTACTCATGCAGAACAAATGCTGCAGGAGAAAAAATGAGTCCCAAGTTTAAGTAATTTTGGGTAATGAAGCAAAACACACTCCCCCATTGAAGATCCACATGGTACATTAGTATATTGAAGATTACGATAAGTCATACAGTAAAGGAAGTGATTCAGTTTTGTTTATTCCATGATTTTCAATTTTTATTTGACCACAAACTTCACCATTTTTATATAAAACATTTAAACTTTCAACAGCACTAGTGTTCCTTGGAACACACAATGAGAAATAATGCTTTGAGAAATAATGCTTTAAGGAATGCCTGAAGCACCCTGATAAACTATGTACCATAAGACACCAAGAGAAAGATGGTAGTGGTAGCAACTTAGTTTTTTAATTTCTTCAAATTCCCCCATTAAACATACAAAATAACTAAGCAAAACAAAACAAAATGACAAGATTTAAAAAACATATGGTAAAACGTTATCGCCAGGAACCACAATACATAAATAGATGTGTTCCAACTATTAATAGCTTTAAGACATGACTGGTGTAGCATATTAACAAATAAATAATATTAATAAATAATTGAGATATTTGGAAAAATATCTCAAAGTATGAGGCCATTTTTCAACCACTTCACAAGTAAAAGAAGAGGGATTTCTAGAGCAACAAAGCCAAAAAGGAAATGTTGATCCATGCTTACTTCTAAAAATATAAGAGAACATTTTTACCTAAATATAAACACTAGAAAATGATTACAGTCAAATCCTACACAATATTATTATAAAAAAAGAAAAAAGTAAGAAATTACATCTCCACACAAAAAGAAAGAGCACCAGAAAAAAATGTTCAGAAAACTAATGAAAATTTAACAATGCATATTTCAAAACAGACCAAAAGAAATTGAGAAAATGGAAAAACCTATGAAAGAATAATGGATAGCGCCATAAGAAAATTGAGGCAAATATATAAAATATTTCAAAAGAGAAGTTATAGAACTGAGAAAAACATTTTAAAATTAAAGAAAAATTCATTTCAAAAATGAAGTGTAAAATAAAATAAAAGTAGAAGAACAAATATTTAAATTTAATGGGGAATTCCTTAGGAAAAGTAGAAGATGGGAAGGATGAAATTTTCCAAACTTTAAAAGCAAAGAAGAAAGAGATTTTAAAAAAAAGAGGAATTTCAGAGAAAGTAGTAGAGAACATAAAGATCCAATAAACCTATAAGTTTCTTAAGAAGGACACGTTAATGGAACAGAACAAGTATAAAAAGTATGACTAAAGAAAATTTTACCAAAGAAAAAGAAATGTTAAACTATATATTGAAAGAATAAACTGCATACTTGAAAAAAAAATCAAAGCAAGATGACCAAAACTGAGAAAATTTTAATAAAATTATTGAACTGAAAAAAGAAAAAAAAATCCTTTAAACTTCTAACCAAGAAGACCAAGTTAAGAGGAATGAAAGAAAAACATATTATTATTAGAAGTTTTTGTTGTTGATGTTGTTTTGATATGTTTTGTTTTATTTAACAGCAACACTTTATTCCAAAGACATTGGAATAATGTGTTTAAGTTACTCAAGAAAAGAAACAGTAAGCAAAGTTTTTATATGCAGTTAAGGTGACCTTTCAGAAAAAATGAAAAGCATGCTGCCGTCAATGTGCAAGAACACAAGAATGTTTTATTAATCTGTTTTTGAGGATTCTCCTAGAGAATGAGTTTCATACAGCCAATGCTAGAGAGCTATTGACTTATGGACTGGTGGTGATTCATTATATATATTTATATATATTATTTACTGTAGAACTAAGATAAACGATGAATTAAAGGAAGCCAGTATAGAATATAATGGCTCTATGCTCTGATTACTTGTTTTGATAAATGGGACAAAAATGTGAGAGTAGAAAAACTAAGATAAATTCACTGATTAAACTATAATTAAAAGCATATTATTTAAAATGAGATGATGAGAAAATAGAGAGCAGAGGGGAAGACATGGTTACTAGCTAATTTCAATATTATTCATAGAAGTGAACCTTTTCTTGCTTATAAAAGGAGTAGGACTAAGGCTATTATATAACCATTAGAACAATACCAAATAATGTGGAGGTAGGAGGAATCATTATTATGTGCATATAAGTTGAACAGATGAAGTCAAGCAGAAAGGACAGGAATAGAAGCTAGACTTATTAGAATATATTTTGTTTTGCAAATTTGACTTTGGTTAACTGCATTTTACATAATTTAAAATTCAAGACCCTAAAACTGTAAAGGAAATAAAACAACTAAACTCATCATGTGTTGAATTGGTGGTGTAAGTACACAAAGACCATTTACTTCAAATTACTTTAATACAATATACTGTAATTTGATTGTACAATTTTAATGAGATATATCCTAGGGACAACAAAATTTTAAAATCTTACTTTGTAAGCTATTTTCAGTAATAATCCTGTTGGTACCTTTTTACTTAGTTTTATTCTGAAACTATTTTGTGAGTATATGGGATAAAGCAAATGAATATTTAAGCTGATGTTCTTCACAACTGGGATTTTCAGCTTGGAAGAAAAAAGAGATCTGAGATCTGTGACACTGGGATAATACTCCATATTATTGAATTTGATTTTGAAATGTCAGTATGAACTCAATGTATTTTATCTTTTAAATAAATATATGTATACACACACACACACACACACACTCACTTGATATCTCTGTTCCCAGGGAAAGCCTAAAAACAATGTACCAATGTAGCTTAGACATTTTTAGCATTTTTTTTTTTTGGCCGTGCCGCGCAGCTTAGTATATCTGGGTGGCAGTCCACAGACAATATCTCTTTTATCTACATGGATAAGCCAACTTTTTAAAGTAAACTTACAGGTCAAATATGAAAGTAGGAATTAGCATTACTGATAGAATGAGGAAGTAGGTTCCTATTTTTTAGAGACACTAATGAAAAGGCCTGCTTCCATGCATTTCTAGACTAACGTGAAATACTTACACATCTAAAGCTTATAATTTCTATAACAAAAGCATCACTGAGAAACAGTTAATAGTGCACACATGCATATATATTACTTTGAAAAAAGTACTTCATAATGATTTTTTAAATGTCTCCTGTGTGTTTCAACTTGTTTCCTATGAGCATTCTGAGTAGGAATTAACACACTCACTAGTTAGCGTTTCAAATAACTATACCTGTGATGAGCTGAACAGAAAAATTCATAGACTTTGGAGTCAGATAAACAAGTTAAATATCGTCTCTGCCACATAATACCTGTGCAAAGTTGGAAAAGTTATTTAATTTCTTTTAACCTAAATGTCCTCCTCATATAAAATGGAAAAAATAATATTACATATATTATATATATAACACCCAGCACATAGTAAGTACTCACTAAGTAGTTATTACTAGTATCATTATATTGGAATTCGTATATTTCTGAAATAATTCTTCAACTGCCTGTAGAAAGATCTAAAAATGAATTTTTCACTATTAAAATTTTTTCTATTTATAGTCACTTGAGTTGATATTATCTCAAAACCATTTATGGAGAAAATGAATTAATTCACTCAATATATGACTACAAATGGGCTTACACATTCATTTTTCACCTCTGGAAACTTCCGTTCAAATCCTTGCTTCAGTCTTGAGTGAAAATGAATTTAATGGTCTGCCTCATCAATAGCCCCATTATCACAAAGCTGCCATGCAAGTCAGTATAATTTAGTACAGTTGCCATTCTGTCATTCTCTGCTCAAAATTAAGCCAGGATCAAAAATAGCAAATTGTTTTACAATTCTTCACAGCACATTGACAGAACAGTATCCATAAGTCCTGCTGCCCATATTATTTTAGCTCTAAGCAATGTCATAAAGAAATTTTATTCATGGCTTAGAGGCTCCAGAGATATGGTTTTCAAGCTGGTCTCAACATTATAATCAACTGTAACTTTTTAAGAAATATTTATGCCCAGACTCAAATCCAGAAATTCTGATTTGTTGGTCTTGGATTGGAGTCAGGCAAATAAAAATTAAAATTATTAAAAAGCAAATAAGTAAATGCTCAGGGGATTTTCTTTGGTGAGAAAGATTAGTCTCTTGCAACTCAAAGTTGGTCTGTGGACCAGAAGCTTTGGCATCATCTGGAAACTTGCTAGAAATACAGAATTACAGGTCCTACCACAGCACTGCTGAACAGAATCTGCATTTGACAAGATCCCCAAGTGAATCATACGCACGTTATAGTTTGCCGAGTACTGTCCAAGTTTGCCTAGAATTCACTGAATTTCCTTCCACTTAGGCTATAAATTGGGGCTCTACACAAGGTTCACTAATTAATCTTTTTGGTTACATTAGTAGAGAAAGTAGAAAAAATGAGGTGAAGGTAGCATTCACACAGTTATAAATTATTTCAAGCCTGATAAAAGAATATTTGGGTGCTTTAGAAAAGGAAACTCAGGGCATGTTTAAGCATCACCATCATCATCATAAATGGGTATTCAAATTTTCCACTGGAGTACAAGAAATGTCATCTGAATCACACGTTAGAATTATAACTGAGCATTTAGATGAAGAGCAAGTAAAATTTTGGAAGTTTTTAAACAGATTGAATCAAGTAGTTTATATTCAGTTCCTAAAAGAATATGCGTATCAATATCTATAGATAAATATATATGGTATTCATTTTATGTTCATAGAGGCTGTATAGAAATTATCACAAGTCCACACACTTCCGAATCACGATTCTCTTCCTTGAGAATAACCAACATAGGTTTTAAAAAAAACCTGAGTGAATTTATATAACATGAGAATTTAGTTGAAAGTTTTTACTTTCATTCCTTCCATTCTTAACTATACAGCAGAGTAATATTTTAAAACATAAACCTGATCATTAAACTTCCCTGTATAAAATTCTCCAAACGCATTCCATGCCATTAA
Source organism: Balaenoptera acutorostrata (assembly GCF_949987535.1). Taxonomy (NCBI): domain Eukaryota; kingdom Metazoa; phylum Chordata; class Mammalia; order Artiodactyla; family Balaenopteridae; genus Balaenoptera; species Balaenoptera acutorostrata. Next base: position 65,353,123 of record NC_080070.1, read on the forward strand.
AAACAAAACAAGACAAATAAACAAACGAACAAACAACCCATCTTAGTCTGGCATAAAAAGCCCAGGCTAGCTCTCCCCTTCACTTACACACAGAGATCCACCTTTTTTCCCTTGGTCACACCAAGCTCACTTCCTACATGAAGCCTGGGGACAGTTCCCTCTGCTATAAGGCTCAGCCCTCTGGCTTTCCCATGCTTGGCTCCTTCTTGTCATTTAAATCAGAGACCTGCTCTAAATACCCAACCTACAATAGCTACCTAGCCACCCTCTATCGGACATTTCAATCTATTTTCTTGTTTATTAAGTTATTCATTTTTTATTTTCCATCTTACCAGTTAAGGATATAAGGCTCATGAAAGAAGGGGCACTGCCTCTATTGCTCACTACTGTAACAAGAAGTTTTAAAGAAGCGTTGTACAATTATAAACCCCATAGAAAAAAAATAGAGGCCAATCAGAATCAGTTAGATGGGTATGTGTGAAATTTTAATATTAAACATTAAAATACCTCATTTATTAAGCATCTACTATACCAGGCTCTGTACTGGGGCGTGATACACACCATCTCTAGTTCTCACAGCAGCACTCAAATAGAGACAAAGTCGGCGCCCTTTTACAACAGATGAATCTGTGACTCATAAAGATAGTAGGATTTATCAATATCTCCATGACTACTAGTATTGAAACAAGGATTTAAACCCAGAATACCGGGTACCCAAAATACCCAACCCCATGCTTCCTCCCATTAAAAAGTTTGATGGTCCATATAAAGCAATCTAACAATTTTAGGGCACCTCTTAAGAGTCAGGAACTTTTAAATATAATATTGCTCATAGCTTGATTCTATTAAGATTAGTTCTATGCTATCATAATTCTATGCTCTACATCAGAAGATAATATGAGATGTACTTACATGTATAAAGCTTGTGATATAAAAATTTATTTACTCATTTAGGTTAAAGCATAGATATGATACATTAGTCAGGAATTAATTAGACCTTTCCATCATTAATTCCCTCCCTGAAAATTCTACAAATCATTTTTAAGTACTCAAATTTCTCTCTCTCTTTTTAAAAACAGTTCTCATTTCAGCACAGTTATAGATTTTTAGAAAAATTGTGAAGAGGGTATGGAGCGTTCACATATACCTTACATCCAGTTTCCACAGTAATGTCTCATGATAGTATGGTACATTTGTTATAATTAATAAATGAATATCAATACATTATTATTAACTCAAGTCAATACATTATTCAAATATCCTTGCAGTTTTCCTAATGATCTTTTTCTGGTCCAGGATCCTATTCATGATACAATGTTATATTTGTCATCATGTCTCCTTAGATTCCTTTTGTTGATAATAGTTTCTCAGAGTTTCACTGCTTTTCATGACCTTGACAATTTTGAGGAATAAGGGAACTAAACAGATATTTCACAGAATATCCCTAAATTTGGATTGTCTGGTGCTTCTCTCATGATTACACTTGGGTAACGTGTTTTTAGGAGGAAGACCACAGAGTAAAGTACCATTTTCATTACATCTTATCAAGGGACTATTTATTATCAACATTTAACATTGGATATCACTATTGATCACCTGACTGAGATAACGTTCGTCAGGTTCTCCACTGAATAGTTAATCTTTTTTCTCTCTTTCCATATTTTGTTCTATGGAAGGAAGTCACTATGTACAGCCCACACTTAAGGAATGGGGAAATATGGCCTCCCTCTTTGAGGGAGGACTATCTACATAAATTATTTGGAATTCTTTTGATTAGGAGATAAGTCTACACCCCCATATGTTTGTTTATGTAATCATTTATTTATATAAATATGGAACCATAGTTTATTTTATACTTTGGGTTATACAGATGGCCAGTGACTTACAATTGCTCAACTTACAATTTTTTGACTTTACAATGGTGTGAGAGCAATACATATTCAGTAGAAATCATACTTCCAATTTTGAATTTTATCTTTTCCTGGGCTAGCAATATGAGGTATCATACTGTCTCATGATGCTGGGCAGTGGCGGTGAGTCATAGCTCCCAGTCAATTATCATGAGGGTAAACAACCCATACACTTACAATCATTCTGTACCCATACAACTATCCAGTTTTTCACTTTCAGTACAGTAGCCAATAAATTACATGAGATACTCAACCAGATACTCAACATTTTATTATAAAATAGGCTTTGTGTTAGAGGATTTTTCCCACCTATAGGCTAATGTGTTTTAAGCATGTCTAAGGCAGCCTAGGCTAAGCTATGATATTCGGTAGGTTAGGTTATTAAATGCATTTTCGACATGATATTTTCAACTCACGATGGGTTTATAGGGATGTAACCCCATCATCAGCTGAGGAAGATTTATAATCCAATATAGCTTTTTTTGGTGGTGGTGTTAAAATTATTCCAACTTTGGCCATTGGGAGCTCTTTCAGTAAGTTCTTACGGCCCTTTGGCATATCTTCATAATTGTGTGTTGCTGTGTTTTGTTGCTGCTGTTTTTGAGTACTTCCTTACTCTCTGGCTCTACAGGATACTCCAGGCTCATTTTGTACAGTTTTTGCCAAAGTCTTAAATTCAGCCATTTTCCTGAGGATCCCTGATTTATTTTATTGGAGAACAGTATGAGAAGCCAAGAACTGGGCTCTAGATGTGCTCATTGCTACTAGAGTGCTATTGCTTTTAGGCCCTCTAAGCCAATGAAGAAAGGATATACATGTGTTTATACTTACCTATGTATATAAACGTACCTATGAATATTCTAAATGTAACCATCTGTATCTACATTAAGCTAAACTTGAGTTCATCCTTATGTTTCCAACTCTAATGCATGACCACATGGATCATTCTAGCCTCATATTCTTGATTATCTGTAACTTCTCATTTCCATAGTGAAAAACCTGGATCACAACATCCATTTACTCAATTGTTCAATTCTGGAATACATGTATAGTGGTATCAGCATTACTAACCTGTACCCCCCATGGGAAAAGACTTTATCAACTAGGGTGCATTGTTTATGTAGAGTTTATTTTGCCTTCAGTCTTACACAATCCACTCATTTCCGAAGTTACTTAGGCATGTACATTTTCCCACATACCCTTAAATAATATTGTTTTGTACACCTGCAATAGTTAGATGGTTTTGTCATATTTTGTACTCCATCCTGGGAATTCACAATCTCCTAAATGTTTTTCTCATTCTGCATACGATAAGTTCACTTTTTGCTCTGTAAAGTTCTATGGGTTTGACAAATGCATAGTGTCATATATCCAACATTAGAGAATGAATAGTTTCACCACTCCCTACTTAGGAAAATAGTGAATCAAAAGCAAAACAAAAATTTAAATAATACAAAAGAGCAATACTGCATACCTGAATATTTTGCAGAGATTAGTGCCACATTCAAGTCTTGAAGGTTACAGGGGTGGTGCTCGGCCAGATCCAGCAGATCTAATGGTGCAAATAGGGATGCTCTTTGGATCTTTTGGCAGGCTCCTACAGGGGAATCACATTGCAGACTCAGGATTTTTGAGCAAAGCCCTACCATCTTCTGTGGGTAACTGTTCCTCTTTTGGAAAACAGCTTTTGGCTTGCTGTTGGGCCTTAGTTGAAACTGAATGCTTAATCATAGGCCATCAAATTCCATGTGACCTGAACTGCTCATTATAAACTTAGTGCTATCTGATCCACTAAGCCACAAAGTCGGGCAGGCACAGTAGCAATCCATCATCAAATGGAAGTAATATATATGGGATCAGACTCAGGTAGGCCCTAACGGGACAAATAAGTTACATGATGAAGTGGCATAAATGCCCATGGTCCCCACTTCTGCTACATTATCTTCTGTCTCCCAGTCTACATATATGGCCTCACGGAGAGTTCCTTACAACCACTTGACGGAAGAAGAGAAAACTTAGGTCTGGTTTACTGTTGGTTCTAGGCACATAGAACCAGCCACCTGGAAGTGGACAAATTCAGCACTACAGTCCTTCTCCCTGAAGGACAGCGATGAAAGGAAACACTCCCAGGGAGCAGAACTTTGAGCAGTGCACCTGGTTGTTCATTTAGTAATTTTTAGTGTTTAAGGGGCATTATTGAGACCCCTGAATCCATAAAATATATGTTTCTGAAAAGAAAAAGATTAATAATTCTTCAAAAAGTCCTTAAATTTTACTTAATTATTAGATATGAGAATATTTTGCACTACATTATTAGGCTGAGTTTTTGGAAAAGAAAATCAAACTTAAAAAGTCAAAATGTAATTGTTCTCAAAAACGTTCAACCAGAGATTTGCCGTGAGCATAGTCAAGGTAATACCAATATAGAATGTATTTTTGTATCTCTTTTCCTAATAGCCTGTTATGTAATCCTTAGGGGGCAAGTAGTTTTTCATAATGATAGTAATTTCAATAGAGTTTAAAGTGGCTGAAAGCCAAGGCCATGTCAAACTTTTATGTCAAAGAAATGGAACGCTAAAGAGGGGTGGCAGAGGAAAAGGAAAATAATGGAAAAAAAGAGAAAATGTGTGTGTGTTCCATCATTGTAGACATGAAATGAAAGTGAAGTATACCAAGTTTAAGACTATTACCATGAAATTTGCTTCTAGCATATTTTTTAGTGTGAAGAGTGCTATATACTCTGGTGTGTGGTGACAGAAAGTAGAGAATATTCCATTGCTAATTATCCCTTCTAACAAACACATTTGACAGCAGTATGATGAGGGAATTCAGTGATCTACACCTACTTTTGAACTTTGCAAATGGTTGGCATAATGTTTTAATCAACTATAAAGCAAACCTTGCACAGCCACAGGGAGAAAAGTAATTGCCTCCTTGCCATAGATCCCAAAAAAGTAATATCCTTTCCAATATCAGAAAGTGGGCCTGGTGTAGAATACAATATAATAGCAACTGTATGTTACTCTATAGTTTATAAAGATTTTCCACATAAAACATCTCATTTACTACTTGCAGCAACTCTTTAAAAGAGGAATCATTAATATGTTAAACAATTTGCCCAATTCACAGTTCATATGTAATGGGACCTTACTGACTACCTGAAAGAAAAATCTTCTTACCATTGCATAATCAAGAAATCCCAGAAGTAAAGAAAATTGTAGCTGAATATTAAAGACCCAAGTAGACACTTTCTGTCCTTTTATGTAGCACAGAGATGGTTGACCTAAGATGACCAGCAGCCTCTCCCAGAGAGAAGAGTCACTCTTTTCCATATTTTCTGATGTTCACTGACCTCCCTCCTTGCTGAGGATAGACACATTTTAAAATATTATGTTCTAACAGAGGATATACCTAGGAGTCTTTTTTAGAAAAAGTTACCTTGCTAAGTTTGGGGATACCCAAATGTTGTTTTGATAAAATTATATTTATGTTGAGTCCTTGAAGGAAACTATAGGCCATATGAAGAATAGCAAGATATCATTTTTGATTACTAAAAAAATTTTGAGGATAGGTGAGCAAAAAACTTAAGCTGTATACAAGGATTACTCTCACGTCCTTAGAGATATGGACTCTGCTTCATTCATCTAGGTAGCTCTTGTATGAGGAATTAACTCAATTCAATGGTAGTGTACAAGTGTTCTACTATGAAAATCACTGTGGAACATTACTGTCATGGAACAGAATGGCTCATAGAATTAAAGTAGTCAAATCATACAGACTATTAAATCAATTTAAGAAACAAGAGTAAAGCTTGGGTAAGTTAATACACTTAGGATAAAGTACAAGCGGATGGAAGAACCACACTACCTGAATCCTGAGTACCTAACATTTATTTATATCCCATCTATGGCCCACATGAGCCATTCCCAGTAATAGCATAATGTTTTAATTACATGTATTATATGTTATTTGTATTACATGTGTTTATCTTAATTACATATATTATATATAACTATATGTTTTTAGTTATAAGGACCAGGGTTGTGGTTAAACAAAAAAGATCACAGACAGAAGGTTCCCTGGGCCCATGATGTAACCTTGCTCTATTAGAGAGACACAGAGACAAGGTTGCCTGACTAAAAGTTGTAGCTTGCTGAATAGCATGGGTTTTATTTGCATTTGTGGGTAGAGGACATATGGGGTTAGATTAGGTATCACAGTGGGTGGTCAGATTAAGGCATTGTGGATATTTAAATACTTACAATAACATACAGACATGGATACAGATATAGATACAGATATAGATATGTAGTAGATGTATACAGTATGGTATACATATTTATTACTTCATGAATATTAAATACCTCTGCTTCCTTTCATCCCTTTCTATGCATTTTTAAGATACCATATTGTGTATTTATACCTAACACATCTTATGAGTTTCATCCATCCCATTAGCTTTCTTCTTTTCTAAAGCAGAATTGAATATTCAGAAACAATAAAGAAATTCACATTGCAATAGCCCCAGACTTATCACTTTGGATAAGCCCAGTAATGCATTTTCTTATGCAACCATTCTCCTTTTTGTTTTTGAAAGGTCTCCACCACAATGGCAACAAATTATCCTTACTCAATAAAAAAAGGATTTTCCCATACCCTATATAAAGATCGTCATAACATTTGGAAAATTTATAATATAAAACATAATTAGAATACGAAAGATAACTTGTATATGAGAAAGGAAATCATAAGACTAGTTGCAAGAGAGTGTGTATTTTAATATTGTAAAAGCAAATATTTTGTTTTGTTACCAAAATCATGTTAATCCATTACAGTAAAAACCCTAAATTTTGAATAACACCATCGTGTTGTACAAGATTTTACAGTTCACTTATGAATTTGCTTACCAAGTCAACCTTATGTTAACACTGGTATCTGAGTACATGCGTATCAGAGATGTTCTATTTTATGTTACTGAGCTATTCATTACTCTTCTTAAAGTATAATGCTACAAGGCATTCTTAGTAGAATTTTGTGTTTCCATTTTGAGAGAATTTATGCAATTATATGCTAAAGAAAATGGTCCATCTAAAGAGAGAGAAAAGTAAACTGCAATCATAGTAACATAGAGTTTATACAATTTTTAGAAGAATACATGCATTCTACAGTATTCTTAGGTTGCCATGATAGATCAAGAAATTACATCAGTGAGGTATTTGAGAAAAAAAACTGATATAAATTTTAGTGATTATTCAGAGGCTAAGTGACATTAGGTATTAGATATTACGTATTAACTCCTTAAACTGGTTAGAATATATTAGCAGTGTGCTGAAGCATTAAATAAATGGACTTCTCTAACTTAACTTGCTATCAGTAAATAATTAGACAATAGGATCAATTGGCACCAGGATATATTAATATTATGCTTGCAGTGCTGGATGAGTGGATGATATCATATGAAAAATATCATATATAAATAAAATAGATATAATATGTAATATATATATAAAATAAACATGCATACAGATGTTTACATTTAGTAAAAGGCACTCTTTTTTAGTGCTTTGTATATAGTATTTTCCCTGTACAGCACGTCTTTCTGTTATTTGGTTCACTCTCACTTGCAAGCCAACAACCTTTTAAAATCTGTGTTGTCATCAACTATGAGCACCGTCAGCTGTACCATCTTGCCTGCACTAGGCGTTCTTTAAGCCTAAAAATACGCACTGCCAGAGCACTCATCTAAAGCTTTATTTGGAATATGCAAAATTAATTTGGAGAAAAGAGGAGAAATTATATTTGTTCTATCTAAGCTATAATCACATATGTATTTTATGGCTCATCTTTTGTTTGGGGATTTTTTATTTGTTTGTATGAATGTATGTCTCTCAAGAGGACCATACACCAATTTACTTTTATTTCTTTAAGGTTTTACAAGACACATATAAAACAGGATTTCTCCTCTGCATATTTCCAGGTCACCATGTCAGACAGCATTCATCACATCTAATTTTCATCATTTAATTCCCTCATCCTCAGTTTCAAAGGAACTTTTTGTTCTTTCCAGATTATTATGATCAAAAAATTACGGCTGATTGAATTATCTTAAATATCTACTGGTATGTAATCTAGTCTGTTAGAAACCATCATCTTATAACCAAATTTTACTCTTCAATCTAAGTAGTATTCATCATCCTATCTTGGCTATTTTTTCTCCAAGCTCAATCTCACTAAATACAGAGGGCAGATTAATCTCAACAGAAAGCTTTCAACTGTAAACTTTAATAGCACTTTAAAGAGCTTCAAAATGTAATTTCTTCTTTAATTAAGAAGATGTTACTTTGTACATCATAATTGAAATACATCAAAAAGTTCCTTGCTAAAGCTCAAGATATATTTCGAAGCCATTCTACAGCATGGCTTCAGGGCTCTGCTAATTGGAAGAATGACAGATCAAATTCCCGAGAAAGTAATGTCAGTTGGAATGCTAGAGAAGGAGCAGTTTATTTAAATTACATACTCAAAACAATTAGGAAAACATGTCAAACCACATTGTTTTATTTTGTCAAAATGCAACACAAACTAAAATCAAACATCAACAATGCGCCGTCTGTCTTTATGAGTATGTGTATATGAGGACATGCATATATGGAGAGAAATTTAATATTTCAAATGTAATATCACAAGTTTATGTATCTTGAAACTCACCAGTCTGGAAATTCTCTTGGAAGAAAGTATAAACTTTTAGAATCAAATCAAATTTTATCACTGAAATTTGACATGAGGGACTTATTGTAAATAACCAATGTGTTTTAGAAAATACCGTTTTCATTAAAGTTCCAAATTATCAGCTGTCTGATTTTTGGAGATTTCTCAATTACGAGCTGCCTTTATTTGTTGATTAAAAAGTGTTTTCCAAAACCAAAATATTTATTTCTACCTATATTTAGTAAAAGTTGTTTGTGCATATTACACACTGTCCAGGGCAAAGCTAACATATTTCTCTATTCAACTCTCTCTACCATATTCGGCAGCTACTGTTTTCAATCTTCTTTTCAAATGTTTCACTGAAGACGTACCACTAGCCCCAGGTGCTCTTGGAGAACTACCTTACAGAGACCTTACCTAACTTCTCCTAAACCTTCCACATCCTTGTGTCCTCCACCTCCTCCAAAATAGAAGAAACAAAGGCATGCTCCTCCTCCAAAGACAACTCCCTCTGTGGACCTTCTCCAAAATCTGCCTCTATTAATCATCACTTCCTGTTTTCAGCCATCTTTACTGTATTCAACTGCTCCCTCTCAACTGCATCTGTCTAATGGCATCTTAAACATGCTCAGTATTTTGTCCATTTAAAAAAAAAAAGGGCGGAGAAGAAAAAAAAATGTCTCCTTCTATCCAATGTTCCCATCCTATCCATTACTACCCTATTTATTTTTCTACTTCTTTATAGCCATACTTCTAAAAAGAGTTGCCTTTTTAGACAACTATTCACTATCTTCATTTGCTTGTGTATCACTCACTCTCCAACTCACTCCAGTTTGGCTACTGCTCCCACCACACCAAGTCCAGTTGACACACATCAATCCTTGCCTTATGCTCTTGCCCTCTCAGTGGTATTTGTTACTGTTCATTTACCAACTCAATCACTCACTGTTAGTTATTAATTCCTGGAGGGCATACTATATGCCAGGCCTTAAACTAGGTATAGGGGATACTAGAGTGAATGAAAGGTACACCCACCAGAGCCCATAGAGGAGAAGAGATCCATAACAAAAAAACTAAATAAGTAATACATTAGATGAAAATAAAATAAAGCAAAGGAGAGAAATAAAGAGTAGTCTGGGGTGAGTCTGGGTGGAAAATGCAAATTTAAACAAAGTGGTAAGAAAAGATTTAATGTTAATGTGACAGGGAAGTGATGGAGTGAAACTGGGGGTGAACGGGAGAGGGGCTTTCCATGACAGAGAGCAGCAATTTTAATGCCTAAAGTCAGAACATGTTGAACATTCTCTCCTGCTGTCCCCCTGGCTGCACATTTCTGGTTCTTTTTCTAACTCTCATTATTTGTCTTTTTGCTTGCAGGCTTCTTCTCCTCTAGCCAGCCTTTAAATGTTGGAATGCCTTAAAAATATGCTTGGCATTCTTCTCTTTTCTTTTTTAAATTCCCCTTTTGATATTTCATACAAAATGATGATGTCAGTAATCATCAACATGGATATCTCTAGCTAAAACCTATCCTTTGAGATTATAACTTTCACATCAAACTGCCAACTTGGCCTTGTGCTTTGGAGGTCTCCAAGGTAACTTACAATCGATTTTCTGCAAGAAATATGGTCTTCCTTCCACTGTTCTCTAGCTTAGTGAATGACACTATCTTCCTTTAAGTTTCTCAAGCCAAAAACTTGACAGTCATCATCAATAACTCATTCTTTTATCATACCACAACCCCATCATTCACCAAGTTCTTTCATTTTAACACACTTAACATGTCTCTATTCAATTAAATTCTCTCCATCTACATTTTCTCCTTTCTAGTCCAAGAAACCATCATCTTTTACCTGGAATACTGAAACATTCTTCAGATAATTCCCATCTTTAAAATGATCTTCATATTGCTGCAAGGTTAATCATGTATTTCATCCTATTGCTTAAAACTTTCAGTAGTTCCCCATGCTCTTATGACAAAATCCAAAGTACTTAATATGGGATACAAAGCAACACAATCTGATCCCAATAACCTCTCTGACCTCATCAGTCACAATTTCCTTCTCCTTGTTCTGAATTCTTGACAAACTGACCTACTTTTACTTCATCAAATAGGATGTGTTCCTACACTAGGATCTTTGTACATGTGCTGCTGTTCCTCATATTGGAATTTTATTCTCAACCCCTTTGCCAACCTAATCCATTTTTATCCTTCCCACTCCATTTCAAAGCTGAATTCTTCACATTACTCATGACCCACCCATAAGAATACCTTGGAGTCTATGTTATATACTTCTGCAGACCATGTACTTTTCTTATCAAATGTCAGCACACGTTATTTTTCATGTATGTGTGCTATTGTTTGCTGAATGTCTATCTGCTTAATGTAACTGTGAATTCACTAAGGACTGGGACTGTTTTGATCTTGTTTTACTGCTGTGTACCTAAAACCTAACACATTGTCTATCACTGAGTACACATCCATATATTTGTTGGATAAATAAATGGATAAAAGAGTAAGTGAGTAAACACATGTAAAATGTCATTTACCTTTGCCATGAGACTTTTTTAGCAGTGGTTAGTGGTAGCTTTTGTTTTGCCACTGTTCCTTTAGGCAAGTTATAATAACTTCATTAAATCTTACTTCTGTCATCTATAATTTGAGGAGAATTATAGTACCTACTTCACAGGTTAAAATTAAAGTAAGTTTACCCTTGTAAAGGACATAGAGGTAGCACCCTGCACATAGTAAGTGCTCAATAAATAATTGCTTTTGTTATTTTTTATCTTGTCTAAATCGCTTAAAGCAAATCCGTAACTCCAAAATTCCACTTTGATTCTTCATTAATTCAGTAGTTCATTTTTTTAATGAAAAGCATAATTCCCCAGAGAGTAGGATAATTTTTGAACTGCAATCATTATATTGAACTGCCATAACGTATAAGTTTTCATTATAAGGTTTTAATTACTTCATATGCATGTGGAGTGGAGAGGTCACTCTAGTTCTTACAGTTTATCGTCTCCAACAGGTTTTTTTTTTTTTTTTTGCTGTCGGAGAAGAGATCAATTAATTAATGACTCTCCAGCAATGCAATTAGCCCTCAGTAAATCCCTGATTGAGAAATAAATGAGAGAGAGAAAGATAGGGAATATGGCACCAGTAAAGTTAATGCTGTCCCCTTGACCAGTCAAAAATCACCCTAGAATAGCAAAGGAAATAAAACAGAAATGAAAACTCTACCTTCTACGGAACTAAAATACACATGTAGTCCCAAATAACAATAGAAGAGTAAAGGATGCTAAATAAAATAAAAGTGATGTTGCATGCCAACAGATGTTCAGAAAGAAAACCTGTGGAACACTGTTCTTCAAATGTAGGTGTCATATTCAGGAGCAGAAGCCAAATATTTATTTTGGAATGATCAGAAGAGAGTACTTGGAATATTGGCAGGACCTTTCCTGGATCAAGTTTGTCACAACGAATAAGCAAAGACGAAGGCACAAAAAAATCACAAGAAGCTAAATACTTCTGTATGGTTTCCAAGAAGTAGCCTCTTAGTAAGAAGAGAGAAGGATAAATATTCTGCACTATGAATAAGATAGCTGACAATTTCTGTTGGCAGAGGCAACTAAATGTTAGATAGTACACCCAGAGAAATTTATGTTATAAAGAACTTTATTGTAAACCAGGAAGAACTGCCACCAGCATGGAAATCATCTGTGTCCATAACTTTACAATAATCTCCTTCAAAGAGCTTGTCTAGTAAGAACTTACCTTATTTCACTTAAGGGTTAAGTAGACAAGAGTTAGCATGGACTTAATACAAAAGTACTGTAAGGAAAAAGAGGAGGAGGAAAGGAAGAAATTGGGCAAAAAATAGTGGCAGATTAAAAATACTCACTAGAAAAATTTGCCATGAATCAGATAAAATTGTGAAAAAATTATTCAAATGAGATCATAGACTTAAATGTAGGATACAAAATTATAAAACTCTTAGAGGATAACTTAGGAGAAAATCTAGGTGACCTTGGGTTTGGCAGCAATTTTTTAGGTATAACATCAAAAACACAATCCATGAAAGAAAAAACTGGGAAGTTAGAGTTCACTAAATTTTTTCCAGGTTTATTAAGGTGTAATTGCAAAAACTGTAAATGTTTAAGGTATACAATGTGATGATTTGATATGGGCATACACTGTGAAATAATTGCCATAATCAAGCTAATTAACATACCCATCACCTCACATAGCTACTTCTGTGTGTATGTGGTGAGAATACTTAAGGTTGAGTCTCTTGGCAAATTTCAAGTATACAATATAGTATTAGTAACTATAGTCACCATGCTACACATTAGATCCCCAGAGTTATTCATCTTTTTACTGAAAATTTACCTTTTGACCAACAAATATCTCCTCTTTTCTACCCCACCTGCCAGCCCCTCCCTGGAAACCACCATTTTACTCTCCGCTTCAGTGAGTTTGACTTTTTTAGAGTCCACATATAAGTGAGAGCATACAGTATTTATCTTTCTGTGTCTGGCTTATTTCACTTAGCATAATGCCAAGAAGGTCCATCCATGTTGTCAAAAATGGCAGTATTGCCTTCTTTTTTATGGCTGAATAATATTCCATTGTATATACATACACATACATAATATATATCTCACATTTCCTTTATCCACTTATTCATTGACAACCACAGTGTTAATTAATGTGTAAGATTTTAACCAAATTACTCTTTTCCCATGAGGACAGAGATTGCCTCCTCTTCCTCAATAATGAATTGTGCAACAAAATTTAATTATAATTAAGTATAAAAAGTAGAAATTATAGGGATCATATAGTTTGATAATACACAATATTATAAATAATTTTTAAAGCCTACACCTAACCAAAATTGTATTTTCCTTGATAATTAAGACAAAACAGAATCAAATCTGAGTAGTCATAAATTATTTAAAATGAAAACTCTTACCCATGAAATTTTATGTGGTAGTGGCACTGGAGAAGGAGAGACAGAGAAAGACAGTAAGAAAGACAGAGACACAGAGGAGAAACAGAGAGAGAGACAGAGAAAAACACGAAGAGGGAGAATAATAAACCAGGTAAATGAGCTCACAACGTTAGCAAGCAATGAGCTCAAAATGTTAGTAACTGAAGAAACTAGCAATCAGAACAAGCAAATAAACAATAAGCAAAACCAGATGATGAAATAATAAAGATAAAGAGAAAATTCACATTTAAATTTATTAATATTAAAAAATACTTTTAAAATATACTAAAGGTCAACAAATATAATTGATAAATGATTAAAGAATTCAGTGAAACATCTAAAATAAGAAAATTAAAATGGATTTTAAAAAGTAATGAGAATTTTTTAAATTATAGGACAATATAGCCCATCCTGCTAATAACTATTATATTCTTAAAAAAAAAATCAAGCAATAAAAAAACTGCATATTACAGAAAGAATAAAGTGACCCACTAGACAGTTTCAAATCAATTTTCCTGAAGTAATTTCATTAATAAAAAATGATTTATAGTTTTAAGTGTGTTCTCTTATTGCAAGCAAAAACGATAAGCTGGTTCACCAAAAGCGAGAAAACATAAGTAGCACTGCCCTTTGACGTAAAACAAAGCAAGTCTCAACAAATAGCATAAAACCATTACCATTTATGCAGATTAATTCTATGTCTAAAATGAAATTATATTTGGATCCATCAATAAAAATTAATAAAGAAATCTTCACGATTATTTATAATTGTAAGGCACACATCTAAATAATTATGGGCAAAGGAGAAATGCATTTTTCACAAAACTAGAACAAAACATTTTAAAATTTGTATGGAAACACAAAATACCCTGAATAGCCAAAGCAATATTGAGAAAGAAAAACGGAGCTGGAGGAATGAGGCTCCCTGACTTCAAACTATGCTACAAAGCTACAGTCATCAAAACAGCATGGTGCTGGCACAAAAACAGAAATATAGATCAATGGAACAGGACAGAAAGCCCAGGAATAAACCCATGCACCTATGGTCTATTAACCTATGACAAAGGAGGCAAGAATACAGAATGGAGAGAAGACAGTCTCTCCAATAAATGGTGCTGGGAAAACTGGGTAGCTACATGTAAAAAAATGAAATTAGAACATTCTCTAACATCATGCATGAAAATAAACTCAAAATGGATTAAAGATTTAAATGTAAGACCAGATACTAAAAAACTCCTAGAGGAAAACAAAGGTAGGACACTCTTTGACATAAATTGCAGCAATATCTTTTTGGATCCATCTCCTAGAGTAATGGCAATAAGAACAAAAATAAACAAATTAAACGTTAATTAAACTTAATTAGACTTAATTAAACTGAAAAGCTTTTGCACAGCAAAGGAAACCATCAACAAAATGAAAAGAAACCTACAGAACGGGAGAGAATATTTGCAAATGATGCAACTGACAAGAGCTTAATCTCCAAAATATACAAACAGCTCATATAGCTCAATATCAAAAAAATGAACAGCCCAATTAAAAAATGGACAGAACATGTAAAACGACACTTCTCCAAAGAAGACATACAGATGGCCAAAAGGCACATGAAAAGATGTTCAACATCACTAATTATTATAGAAATGCAAACCAAAACTAAAATGAGATGTCACCTCACACCAGTCAGAATGGTCATCATCAAAAAATCTGAAAACAATAAATGCTGGAGAGGGTGTGGAGAAAAGGGAACCCTCTTACACTGTTGGTGGGAATGTAAATTGGCACAGCCACTATGGAGAACAGTACAGAGGTTCCTTAAAAAACTAAAAATAGATTTACCATATGATCCAGCAATCCCACTCCTAGTCATATATCCAGGGAAAACTCTGAAAAAATACTTGCACCCCAATGTTCATAGCAGCACTATTTACAATAGCCAAGATATGGAAGCAACTTAAGTGTCCATTGACAGATGAATGGATAAAGAAGACATATAAGAAATATTACTCAGCCATAAAAAAGAAGGAAATTATGCCATTTGTAGCAACATGGATGGACCTAGAGTTTATCATACTAAGTGAAATAAGCTAGACAGAGAAAGACAAATATCATATGATACCGCTTATATGTGGAATCTAAAAAAATAATTCAAATGAACGTATTTACATAACAGAAAGAGACTGAAAGAGACAGAAAACAAACATAATTACCAAAGGGAAAGGGGGTGGAGGGAGGAATAAATTAGGAGGTTGGGATTAACACATACACACTACTATATATAAAATAGGTAACCAACAGGGACCTACGGTATAGCACAGGGAACTCTACTCAATATTTTGTAATAACCTGTAAGGGAAGAGAACCTGAAAAGGAATATATATATATATATATATATATATATATATATATATATATATAATCACTGAATATATCACCGAATATATATGTATCACTGAATATATATATAACTGAATGACTGTGCTATACACCTGAAGCTAATATGATACTATAAATCAACCTATTCTTCAATTAAAATTTTTTTAATTAAAAAATAAATTTAAAAAATTAAAAAATATTTTAAAGTTAAAAAACTATATATGTGCTTTAAAAATAAAAAAGAAAACTACTTTAGTATTGAAACATAAATAAACACTACATATCAAAATTTGCCAACGTAGCAGTAAGAGTTAAATTTTGAGCCTTAAAATGTGCTTACTGAAAAAAGAGGAAAAAACCTTGAAAAGTAAGTTTCTTATTCAACAGATTAGAAAAGCAAAAGCAGAACAAGAACATACCTGAAGAATATGAAACAAAGGGGTATTAGTTGATTAATGTTGAAGAATGTAATGAAGAAAAAAGAGCCAATATAAATAACCAACAAACTAAGGGTTGAATTCTGAACGTACTGAAAAATCAATAAGAAATGAAAGACCCAAATATCACTTTCACCAACTTGAAATTAATTGACATTTATATATCACTTCTCCCAACAATATCATATTACAGAGAGAGCTGCCTAAAGGATGGTTGGGGTGGTGAGGCACGAGGTAGCTGTGTGGCTGACAGGGTCTTGGTGCTCCGGCCGGGTGTCAGGCGTGTGCCTCTGCGGTGGGAGAGCCGAGTTCAGGATATTGGTCCACCAGACACCTCCCAGCTCCATGTAATATCAAACGGAGAAAGCTCTCCCAGAGATCCCCATCTCAACGTTAAGACCCAGCTCCACTCAACGACCAGCAAGCTACAGTGCTGGAGACCCCATGTCAAAAAACAAGCAAGACAGGAACACAACCCCACCCATTAGCAGAGAGGCTGTCTAAAATCATAATAAGGTCAAAGACACCCCAAAAGACACCATTGGACGCGGCACTGCCCACCAGAAAGACAAGATCCAACCTCATCCACCAGAACACACGCACTAGTCCCCTCCACCTGGAAGCCTACACAACTCGCTGAATCAACCATACCCACTGGGGGCAGACACCAAAAACAACAGGAACTATGAACCTGCAGCCTGTGAAAACGAGAACCCAAACACAGTAAGTTAAGCAAAATTAGAAGACAGAGAAACACACGGCAGATGAAGGAGCAAGGTAAAAACCCACCAGACCAAACGAATAGAGAGGAAATAGGCAGTCTACCTGGAAAAGAATTCAGACTAATGATAGTAAACACAATCCAAAATTTTGGAAATAGAATGGAGAAAATACAAGAAACCTTTAACAAGGACCTAGAAGAACTAAAGAGCAAACAAACAATGATGAACAACACAATAAATGAAATTTAAAATTCCCTACAAGGAATCAATACCAGAATAACAGAGGCAAAAGAACGGCTAAGTGACCTGGAAGATAAAGTAGTGGAAATAACTACTGCAGACCAGATAAAGAAAAACGAACGAAAAGAATTAAGGACAGTCTCAGAGACCTCTGGGACAACATTAAATGCACCAACATTCGAATGATAGGGGTCCTGGAAGAAGAAGAGAAAAAGAAAGGGAATGAGAAAATATTTGAAGAGATTATAGTTGAAAACTTCCCTAATATGGGAAACGAAATAGTTAACCGAGTCCAGGAAGCACAGAGCGTCCCATACAGGATGAATCCAAGGAGAAACAGACCAAGACACATATTAGTCAAACTATCAAAAATTAAATACAAAGAAAAAATATTAAAAGCAGCAAGGGAAAAGCAACAAATAACACAGAAGGGAATCATCATAAGGTTAACAGCTGATCTTTCAGCAGAAACTCTGCAAGCCAGAAGGGAGTGGCAGGACATATTTAAAGTGATGAAAGGGAAAAACCTAAAACCAAGATTACTCTACCCAGCAAGGATCTCATTCAGATGCAACGGAGAAATTAAAACCTTTACAGACAAGCAAAAGCTAAGAGAATTCAGCACCACCAAACCAGCTTTACAACAAATGCTAAAGGAACTTCTCTAGGCAAGAAACACAAGAGAAGAAAAACACCTACAATAACAAACCCAAAACAATTAAGAAAATGGTAATAGGAACATACATATTGATAATTACCTTAAATGTAAATGGATTAAACGCTCCAACCAAAAGACATAGACTGGCTGAATGGATATGAAAACAAGACCCATATATATGCTGTATACAAGAGACCCACGTCAGACCTAGGGACACATACAGACTGAAAGTGAGAGGATTGAAAAAGATATTCCATGCTAATGGAAATCAAAAGAAAGCTGGAGTAGCAATTCTCATATCAGACAAAATAGACTAAAGTGAAGCCAATTAAAAAGACTAAAAGGACACTACATAATGATCAAGGCATCAATCCAAGAAGAAGATATAACAATTATAAATATTTATGCACCCAACATAGGAGCAGCTCAATACATAAGGCAAATACTAACAGCCATAAAAGGGGAAATCGACAGTAACACAATCATCGTAGGGGACTTCAGCACCCCACTTTCACCAATGAACAGATCATCCAAAATGAAAATAAATAAGGAAACACAACCTTTAAAGGATACATTAAACAAGACGGACTTAATTGATATTTATAGGACATTCCATCCAAAAACAACAGAAAACACTTTCTTCTCAAATGCACATGGAACATTCTCCAGGACAGATCATATCTTGGGTCACAAATCAAGCCTTGGTAAATTTAAGAAAACTGAAATCATATCAAGTATCTTTTCTGACCACAATGCTAGATATCAATTACAGGAAAACAATCTGTAAAAATACAAACACATGGAGGCAAAACAATACACTACTTAATAACCAAGAGATCACTGAAGAAATCAAAGAGGAAATCAAAAAATACCTAGAAACAAATGACAATAACCACGACGACCCAAAACCTATGGGATGCAGCAAAAGCAGTTCTAAGAGGGAAGTTTATAGCATTACAATCCTACCTTAAGAGAAAATAAACATCTCAAATAAACAACCTAACCTTACACCTAAAGCAATTACAGAAAGAAAAACAAAAAAACCCCAAAGTTAGCAGAAGGAAAGAAATCATAAAGTTCAGATCAGAAATAAATGAAAAAGAAATGAAGGAAACAATAGCAAAGATCAATAAAACTAATAGCTGGTTCTTTGAGAAGATAAACAAAATTGATAAACTATTAGCCAGACTCATCAAGAAAAAAAGGGAGAAGACTCAAATCAATAGAATTAAAAATGAAAAAGGAGAAGTAACAACTGACACTGCAGAAGTACAAAGGATCATGAGAGATTAATACAAGAAACTATATGCCAATAAAATGGACAACCTGGAAGAAATGGACAAATTCTTAGAAAAGCACAACCTTCTGAGACTGAACCAGGAAGAAACAGAAAATATAAACAGAACAATCACAAGCACTGAAATTGAGACTGTGATTAAAAATCTTCCAACAAACAAAAGCCCAGGACCAGACAGCTTCACAGGCAAATTCTATCAAACATTTAGAGAAGAGCTAACACCAATCCTTCTCAAACTCTTCCAAAATATAGCAGAGGGAGGAACACCCCCAAACTCATTATATGAGGACACCATCACCCTGATACCAAAACCAGACACAGATGTCACAAAGAAAGAAAACTACAGGCCAATATCACTGATGAACACAGATGCAAAATTCCTCAACAAAATACTAGCAAACAGAATCCAACAGCACATTAAAAGGATCATACACCATGATCAAGTGGGGTATAACCCAGGAATGCAAGAATTCTTTAGTATATGCAAATCAATCAATGTGATACATCATATTAACAAACTAAAGGATAAAAACCATGTGATCATCTCAAAAGATGCAGAAAAAGCTTTCAACAAAATTCAACACCCATTTATGATAAAAACCCTCCAGAAAGTGGGCATAGAGGGAAGTTATCTCAACATAATAAAGGCCACATATGACAAACCCACAGCCAACATCATTCTCAATGGTGAAAAGCTGAAACCATTTCACTAAGATCAGGAACAAGACAAGGTTGCCCACTCTCACCATTATTATTCAACATAATTTTGGAAGTTTTAGCCTCAGCAATCAGAGAAGAAAAAGAAATAAAAGGAATCCAAATTGGAAAAGAAGTAAAGCTGTCACTGTTGCAGATGACATGATACTATACATAGAGAATCCTAAAGATGCTACCAGAAAACTACTAGAGCTAATCAATGAATTTGGTAAAGTAGGAGGATAAAAATTAATGCACAGAAATCTCTTGCATTCCTATACACTAATGAATGAAAATCTGAAAGAGAAATTAAGGAAACACTCCCATTTACCACTGCAACAAAAAGAATAAAATACCTAGGAATAACCCTACCTAAGGAGACAAAAGACCTGTATGCAGAAAACTATAAGGCATGGATGAAAGAAATTAGAGATGATGCAAACAGATGGAGAGATATGCCATGTTGTAGGACTGGAAGAATCAACATTGTGAAAATCACCATACGGTCCCAAGCAATCTACAGATTAAGTGCAATACCTATCAAACTACCAATGGCATTTTCCACAGAACTAGAACAAAAATTTTCACAATTTGTATGGAAACACAAAAGACCCCGAATAGCCAAAGCAATGTTGAGAAAGAAAAACGGAGCTGGAGGAATCAGCCTCCCTGACTTTAGACTATACAACAAAGCTACAGTAATCAAGACAGTATGGTACTGGCACAAAAAAGGAAATATAGATCAATGGAACAGGATAGAAAGCCCAGAGATAAACCCAAGCATATATGGTCACCTTATTTTAGATAAAGGAGGCAAGAATATACAATGGAGAAAAGACAGCCTCTTCAATAAGTGGTGCTGGGAAAACTGGACAGCTACATGTAAAAGAATGAAATTAGAACACGCCCTAAAAAAAAAAAAAAAAAAAGAACATGCCCTAACACCATACACAAAAATAAACTCAAAATATTTTAAAGACCTAAATGTAAGGCCAGACATTATAAAACTCTTAGAGGAAACATAGGCAGAACACTCTATAACATAAATCACAGCAAGATCCTTTTTGACCCACCTCCTAGAGAAATGGGAATAAAAACAAAAATAAACAAATGGCACCTAATCAAACTTAAAAGCTTCTGCACAGCAAAGGAAACCATAAACAAGACGAAAAGACAACCCTCAGAATGGGAGAATATCTGCACATGAAGCAACTGACAAAGGATTAATCTCCAAAATTTACAAGCAGCTCATGCATCTCAATATCAAAAAAACAAACAACCCAATCCAAAAATGGGCAGAGCACCTAAATAGACATTTCTCCAAAGAAGATATACAGATTGCCAACAAACACATGAAAGGAAGCTCAACATCACTAATGATTAGAGAAATGCAAATCAAAACTACAATGAGGTATCATCTCACACCAGTCAGAATGGCCATCATCAAAAAATCTACAAACAATAAATGCTGGAGAGGGTGTTGAGAAAAAGGAACCCTCTTGCATTGTTGGTGGGAATGTAAATTGATACAGCCACTATGGAGAACAGTATGGAGGTTCCTTAAAAACTAAAAATAGAACTACCATACGACCCAGCAATCCCACTACTGGGCATATACCCTGAGAAAACCGTAATTCAAAATAGTCATGTACCACAATGTTCACTGCAGCTCTATTTACAATAGCCAGGACATGGAAGCAACCTAAGTGTCCATCGACAGATGAATGGATAAAGAAGATATGGCACACATATACAATGGGATATTACTCAGCCATAAAAAGAAATGAAATTGAGTTATTTGTAGTGAGGTGGATGGACCTAGAGTCTGTCATACAGAGTGAAGTAAGTCAGAAAGAGAAAAACAAATACCGTATGCTAACAAATATATATATGGAATCTAAAAAAAAAAAAAATGTTCTGAAGAACCTAGGGGCAGGACAGGAATAAAGACACAGATGTAGAGAATGGACTTGAGGACACATGGAGTGGGAAGTGTAAGCTGGGACGAATTGGGAGAGTGGCATGAAAATACATACACTACCAAATGTAAAATCGATAGCCAGTGGGAAGCAGCCACATTGCACAGGGAGTACAGCTCGGTGCTTTTTGTCCACCTAGAGGGGTGGGATATGGAGGGTGGGAGGGAGACACAAGAGGGAGGAGATATCGGAATAAAGGTATACATATAGCTGATTCACTTTGTTATACAGCAGCAACTAACACACCACTTTAAAGTTATTATACTCCAATAAAGATGTTAAAAATTGTTTTAAAAAATCATATTACAATTTTTTCCAAGTATATGTAGAGTTTTCATAAATTAAACCATATGCTTAGCTATAGTAAAAGCTTAAAAAGATAAACTAATTGAAATTATATAAAGTATATGCTAAAATTATAATTTAATCAAACTACCAATCAATAATAATCCCCATTCAGGAAAATTCCCAAGTACTTTTAAGTTTAATATATTTTGAAATAAGTCATCCGTCAAATAAGAAATCCCAACGAAACTGGAATATAGTTTGAATTGAATGAGAATGAAAAGACAACATCAATGTTTGTGGAATGCAACTAAGGAAATTTGGAAAGAAATTTATTACATAAGTGCATATATTATAAAGAAGACAGATCCTAAATGAATAATTCAACTTCCTGATTAATAAACTAGAAAAAGATGGGAAAATAAACCCAAAGAGCAGAAGATAAAATAATAAATATAATAGTAGAAATCAATGAAATTAGCAACACTAACAATAGAAAAAATAATTAAAAGCAAATACTCGTTCTTTGAAAGTATCTCTAAAATGGATAAAACACTAGCCCGAATTACCAAGACAAAATTGCAAATATCAAAAGTGAAAAGAAGATATCACTAAGGATTCCATAGATTTTGAAAGGCTAATAAGTGAAGTAAGAAATCTGTGCCCATAAATATAACTTAAAAGAATGCAAAATTCCTTGCAAGACACAACAGATTAAAACTAACTGAAAAAAAATTTTATACCTAATATTCCTAAATCTATAGAAATCTTTGAATTAAAGGTTATAACCTTCCCAGAAAGAAAATTTCTGACCCAGATGGCTTCCTTAGTAAACTTTACCAAAATTTAAGAAATTCTATATAGAGTCAACCAGAATATATAAGAGGAGGAAACATTTCACATTTTTTTTAAAAAATTACTTTTTAAATTTACTTTTTTATTTATAGACTATGAATTACAACATGTTATAGATCTGTGTTACCACCACTACAATCAGGATACATAAGAGTTCCATCACCCCCTCCCAAACCATTTTGTGCTGTCCCTTTGTAATCACACTCTTCCCCAACCCTGACCTCTCTGAAACAATTGCTCTGTTCATCGTTATAGTTCTGCCTTTCAGAGAATGTTTTATAAATGGAATCATAATCTATGTAACCTTTGAGAGAGACTATTTCACTCAACGTAATGGTTTTGCGATTCATCCATGCCATGTGCTTCAATAGTTTGTTCATTTTTATTGCTGAATAATATTCGTTTGTATGGATTTAGTAGTATTTCTTTACATGGATTTGCTATAGTTTTTTTTAATCCATTAATCCACTGAAGACACTCTGGAATTTGGGATGATTATTAAAAAAAGCTGATATAAACCTTTTTTTTACAGGTTTTTCTGTGAACATAAATTGTCAATTCTCAAAGGCAGGATTTCTCAAGCTTGGTGCTACTGACATTTTGGCCACATAATTCTTTGTTGGGGTTGTCCTGTGCATTGTGAGATAGTTAGGAACTTCCTTGTCTTTACCCACTAGATGGCCGTAGTGACCTCCTCCTTCCACACTGGAGCAGCCAAAAATGGCTCCAGACATTAAGATGTGTTCCCTAGGTTCTGAAGCTTTTTCAACACCAGAAATTCTAAGATAAATACCCAAGAGTGAGATTGCTAGGTCATATGGTAAGTGTATTATTAACTTTATGAGAAACTGACAACTGTTTTTCATAACGACTGCCCAATTTTATATTCCCATCAGCAATGTACGAGTGATCCAGCTTCTGTGCACCCTTGCCAGCACTTGTGTTTTCACTATCTTTTATTACAGCAATTTTTAATAGTATTCAGTGGCATTTCATTGTGATTTTAATTTGCTTTTCCCCAAAGCCTAATGATATTGAGCATTTTATAATGTGCTTATTTTCCATCTGTATGTCCTCTTTGGTAAAATTTCTATTCACAGTTCTTGTTCATTTTTAAGAGGTCTTCTTTACTTTCTTGCTGTTGAATTTTGCAGGTTCTTATATTCTGCATACAAATCATCAGATAGGTGATATATGATTTTCAGGAACTTTCTTCCATTCTGTAACTTGTCTTTTCATTTTCTGGACAGTGTCTTTTACAGACCAAAACACTTTTTTGTCTGTGGATATATAGTCTCAAAAATTGAGAAAAAGCAATTATCTGAGCAAGTGAACAAGCAATTATGACATAGTCATTTAATTGACATCATACAAATATTAAAGTTTTTAAAGAAATGGAAATGCCCTAGAAAAATCATGATATAATAGTAAATTTAAAGAGCTCAAGATTCAAAACTGTTTGTATGTTTATATTAAACTATATTCAAGAAACTGAACATAATATAATAATAATTATTGTCTATTTTATTTGGGTGATTTACTCTTTTTTTTTTTGCAATAACATTCCTTCTTCCTTTCTTTCTTTCTTTCAACATCTTTATTGGAGTATAATTGCTTTACAATGGTGTGTTTGTTTCTTCTTTATAACAAAGTGAATCAGCTATACATATACATATATCCCCATATGTCCTCCCTCTTGCGTCTCCCTCCCACCCTCCCTATTCCACCCCTCTATGTGGTCACAAAGCACCGAGCTGATCTCCCTGTGCTATGCAGCTGCTTCCCACTAGCTATCTATTTTACATTTGGTAGTATATATAAGTCCATGCCACTCTCTCACTTCGTCCCAGCTTATAATATGTTTATTTTTAAAATTTTATATTGTGTCTGACTTTTATAGTCAGCCCAAACTTTAAACAAAAAAATTCCATGAGAATTCCACAAATTTAATTGCTATAGAGAAACTCAAGTTCACTGAATACAGGAATTCAGTCAGACTCATATTTTATTTTATTTTTAATTAATTAATTTATTTATTTTCTTGAAGTATAGTTGAATTACAATGCTGTATTAGTTTCTGTTGCACAGCAAAGAGATTCAGTTATATGAATACAGCTTTTTCATATTCTTTTCCACTATAGGTTATTATAAGATATTGAATATAGTTCTGTGCTATACAGTAAGACCTGTTGTTTATTTTTATGTATAGTAGTTTGTATCTGCTAATCCCACACTCCTAATTTGTTCCTCCCCACTTTTCCCCTTTGGTAACCATAAGTTTGTTTTCAATGTCTGTGAGTCTATTTCTGTTTGGTAAATAAGTTCATTTGTATCATATTTTAGATTCTGCATTAAGTCATATCATATGATATTTGTCTTTCTCTGACTTACTTCACTTAGTATAATAATTTCTAGGTCCATCCATGTTGCTGCAAATGACATTATTTCATTCTTTTTTATGGCTAAGTAATATTCCACTGTATATATATATACCATATCTTCTTTATCTATTCATCTGTTGATGGACATTTCAGTTGCTTCCATGTCTTGGCTATTGTAAATAGTGCTGCAATGAACATTGGGGTGCATGTTTCTTTCCGATTTAGAGTTTCCTCTGGATATATGTCCAGGAGTGGGATTGCTAGATCATATGGTAATTCTATTTTTAGTTTTTTAAGGACCCTCATACTGTTCTCCATAGTGGCTAAACCAATTTACATTCCCACCAACAGTTTAGAAGAAACATTTTCTCTCACTGGATGTAGCTCATCTCCTACTACATAAAAAGACTACTTTATAACCTGTGGAACATAGAATAAACCTTTGGAATCACCTATTCTAATGACCGTGTGACTGTACAGTCTAATGACTCTTTGCCTCCTTTGACGGAAAACTCTCTCACTGTCCTCTCAAAGTCAGAACAAATTAAAAGAAAAGATAAGAAGATTGGAGGGAATAATTGGTGAATATGCAATGTTGCTATTGCCCTCTATAACAAAAGGGAAGCTACTTAACTCAAATTTGTCATAGTGCTGTTAAACTATGGTGCATGCATTATTCTTCAAAACAACATAAGCCCCTTGTAATCAGGATAGAGTTGAGAAAATATGGATAAATTCTAAACATGAGAATTTTTTTTAATGTGGTAGACTTGGCAAGGTTTACCATGCATTCCATCACTAGATATTGTCATGCATATCAAAAAAGTTTTTTCTTTTTTTTAGGTATCTGTTTACTGTTTTCTAATTAATTCATACGTAGAGCATCTGATTGATTACAGGAGACAAATTTCTAATTAATTCAGCCTACTCATAGAGATAAGTACTTTCAATTTCTAAAAAAGAAAAGAAATATTATTGATAGTTTTCTCAGCAATCAAGGTGGACCCAGTGTCATCATTTTACCACTACATGAAGTTGCCCTCTTCAGGATCATTGATGACCTCAGTGTTGCTAAATCCAATGTAAGTTTCATCAGCCACAATCTTATTTGACTTTTCAATGGTGTTTTATACCATATCTTCCTTTTTGTATATTCTTTCTCCTTGGTTTTAATGGACACTATCTTGCTATATTTTCCTCTCACCTTGCTGCATGTTCCTTCCCTGGATATTTTAGAGCTCCTTTTTTTTTTTAAATCACAAGTGGACTTCCTCATGTGTCAGCAGTTACTGGCCAGTCATATGGTATCTGGCTGGTCTCAGATGACCTCAAGTGAAGTAGGTCAAGTTGATTCTACTTGTCTCTTATATCCTTCCACCAGGCTAGTTCAGACTTATTGTAGTAGTGGCAGCAAGAATCCAAGAGAGGAAGTACAAACATGTTTTTAAGCATCTGCTTTTGTCAGGTCTTCCATTATTCCAAAGCCAAGTCACTTTGCCAAATCCAATGTGGGAGGGTACTCTATAAGTCATTAACTAGACTCTAATGCAATCTATTGACCCAACTCAACATGTCAAACTCACAGTTTATGGTCTACTGCCTACCTTCCCCTCCAATCTTAGCCTCCTCTATTATTCTCCACTTGGCTCACTTTCACCTAGTTGGTCATGCCATTCCTGACTTTTCTGTCTGTCCCAACTACCTGCATTCAATATATCACACATTTCTATTGATTCTACCTTATAATCATCTATTGAATTTGTCAAGTTTCTTCCATCTACACTGCCACTAATGTAAGTGAAATCTCTACCGTATTTTACTTCAATTACTTTAACAGTTTTCTAACTGGCCACTTTATCCTCAGACTAACCCCTGAAATCCAGAAACCATTAGAAACCACACAGATCTTTCTGAAATGTAAATATGATCAGGAGACAAAACAGCTGTAAATAAGCAGTTTCTCATTGCCCTTAGCATAAACTTAACTTCTTAATTTGACCTATGAGAACTTTCATGATCTGGTGCTTACATTTCCAGCTTTGTTTCTAGCCACTCTTATTCTCAAGTTCTTTGATCCAGTTATAATGAATTACTTTTAGTTGCCTGGATATAACACACACTTATTTGCACATATTAAGCATTTTGGCTAAAATGCACTTTTACATGACTGTTGGGAAAAAAAGAACTTTAGTTGTATTCTGCATGTAGAGCCAAGAAGTTACCTAGGATTTGAAATTTTCTCAACACACACAAGAAAGAAAATAATTTTACATACAGATAATTAATGATGTTCCAGTATTAATTGCCACACAAAACTTAACCCAAAATTAGTGGCAAAATGGGGGGAGGGACAGATTGGGAGTTTGGGATTGACACGTACACACTGCTATATTTAAAACAGATAACCAACAAGAACCTACTGTATAGCACAGGGGACTCTGCTCAATACTCTGTAATAACCTAAATGGGAAAAGAATATGAAAAAGAATAGATACATGTATATGTATAACTGAATCTCTTTGCTGTACACCTGAAACTAACACAACATTGTTAATCAACTCTACTCCAATATGCTTAAAATAAAATTTTAAAAAGACAAAAAAATTAGTGGCATAAAATAATTATAATTTACTATGCTAAAAAATTCCTTGGGTGGGGTATTTGGATAGGGTACAGGAGAGATGGCTTAATTCTGCTCTGATACTTCAGATAAGAAGATTCCAATGCATGGGGTCATGCAAATGGCTGGAAACTAGAACAACTTAGAGGTTTCTTCATGTATATCATCTGGGACTTGAGCTCAAATGGCATGAAGGCTGGATTTAGCTGGTTCTGTTGATAAGGGCACTTATTTATGGATTCTCAATATGGTGTAGGCTTCTCACCCCATGGTAACTGAGTTTTAAGAGGGAGCATCCTAAAGAGAGTTTCCAGAGAGCAAGTATTCCAAAACAACCCAGCAGAAGCACATGGCCTTTTCTGACCAAACCTCAGAAGTGCTGAAGTATCATTTCCACTGTATTACATTGTTCTAAGAAATCACAAGCCCACATAGATTCAAAGGGAGGACTGTAGACTCCAAGTCTTATTGAGAGAGAGGTCTAAAAATGTGTCATAGTTAAACAAACTGCAACAGTTTATTAAAGTTCATAAAATAAAAACTGGATTTCTTGCCATACACTACCAAAAAATAAAAGAAAGGAAAAAAAGAAAAAGAAAAATGCCCATTAAAATTTTATTTATTTGCTGAGTTCTTGCTTACTATAGGCCAAGGACCATATATGCCAGTTATTGCTCCTCTGTCAAAGTCTCAGCTTTGTATTGCTTTTCAGGAAGCCAACCATCATCATCACCCTCTAAGTCTAGGGAAGGTATCCTGTCTCTGTGTTCCCTTTACCATCCTGTTCTGTCCTCATTATTTAAAATTAATAGTACTTCCCTGTTCCTCTCTAGGCCCTAAGTTCTGCAGTGACAGTTCAATTCCTTTAACTAGTAGTTATACAGATCCCTCTATTTGTAGAAGAACCAGGATTAAAAATCAGGTCTTGGTGGTGTTTCTGCCTTAATTTATGGCTTTCTATAGCGAAAGATCAATAAACATGTTGAGTTTTGACTTTATAGTCTCTTAAATCACTTATAAAAATATTTGTTTTGCAAACAAGTATACAAAATGTAATATAGTGTTTTGTTTTGTTCAATTGTGCTGTCTTAACTCAGTTTTGAAGTCCTGGCTAGAGACCGTTCAGTCTCTTTTCTTGACATGGAATATTATTCAGCCTTAAAAAGGAAAGAAATTCTGCCATTTACAAGTACATGGATGAATTTGTGGGACATTATGCTAAGTGAAATAAGCCAGACACAGAAAGACAAATCCTGTAGGATCTCAAATACATGTGAAATCTAAAAAAGGCAGACTCACAGAATCAGAGAGTAGAAGTGGTGGTAGCCAGAGTTTGGGGGGTAGGAAAAATAGAGGAGAAGTTGGTCAAAGGGTACAAACTCAGTTACACAATGAATAAGTTTTCAGGGTCTAGTGTATAGCATGGTGATTATAGTTAATAATACTATATTGTATATTTGAAATTTGCTAAGAGAATAGGTCTTAAGTGTTCTTACCATACACACCCATACAAACTAACTAAAAAAAGTATCTGTTTTTACTTGGGAGCTAACCAATAGATACATATAAGCAGAAAAACATATTACTGTTCCAAAATAAAACATTTATTGGGTACCATTTATGTAACAGGTATAATCAGAGGTACTGGAGAGCACGGCCCTGACACCTACAGTTTACAGATGACCTGAAATCCCTGCTTAAATATATTTGATCCAAGCTTTGGTCACCTTATAAGTACTCTCCTCATGCACAAGCAAAGAAACTATCATGAGAACCATAAACATGTTACTACCACTGGATGACCAAGAGAAACTGTTAGGAAAAGAAAAGTGAAACTCCAGTGACCAAAACAACATGTTCATGATGCAGGACATCTACAATTCCATTTTCTAATCTCCAGTATATTAAACTGTACTTACTTCTCCAGCTTGAAAATATTGTTTGTTCTCACTTGTACTTTAAAAAAATGGTCCATTTAAATCTATTCCTTTTTTCTAAAGCAGTGAAATATTAAATCTGGAGAGGTGATTTTAAAAAGGCTGAAAACCATTGTTTTAGAAAATTAGCAGGGAGTGTCTGTTCCTCTCAAACATATGTAGGATCCACAGTGAGCCTCCCCGAAATGTGCCACTTTTGCCTGAGGATTGTTTTGAACTAAAGGCAATTGAGACCTTGCAAATTCAAGAGAAACTACTGCTCCTCCCTTAAATATCAAGAAGAATTTAAATTGGAGATTTTTCCCAGAAAAGAGTTATTGCCGGAGATAAATTTTATCTAAGAGGCCCCATCTATACTGCAGGGCAAACACCTAATTACTAAACATCTCTTCTTCCTATTGTCCTGTGAATGACCCTCCTGTCCTCAGAAGTCCCAGGGCCCCATTCCATGCCTTAGCTCAGGATGGCATATATACCTCATTTTGCCTTTTTATCTCTGAATAAAAAGGCAAAATGCATGTGGGTTTCCCATACACACGAAATTAAATTTGATTTTCTCCTGTTACTCTGTCTCAAGTCAATTTAATTCTTAGACCAGCCAGAAGAACGTAGAAGGATAGAGGAAAGCTTTCTTCCTCACTGACACATACATGTTAAATATAATTTGTATTTTAAAAATGACTTTTGCTCCATCATTATGTATTATCAATTTTTCTATGATTAGCATTTGATTCACTCAATCTAGTATGAATTTATATTATTTTCTCATAAATGATATATAAATCAATATATAACAAGGTATTCACAAAACAAAAGGAAGAAAGAGAGAAAGAGAGAAAGAAAGAAAGAAGGAAGGAAGGAAGGAAGGAAGGAAGGAAGGAAGGGAGAAAGGAAGAAAGAAAGAAAGAAAGAAAGAGAAAGAAGAAAGAAAAGGAAAAGAATATGGGAGCGCTCATCTTTCCTGTTGATAAACAAAATATTTAAAATACTCCAGATGGTATTCAGTTGCAGAGTCATCCATTATGTCATAGCACATTACATTAAAAGATTATGACAATTTTTTTTAAGTAAGCAGAGAAACATACATAGAAATGAAGAACTTGGAGAAAAAAATGGATTTAAATCTTTTGGGGGGGAAGTCATACAGAAAGGAGAAAAAAGCACACTGCTTTCACCATTGATTTTAGGCAGCTGCTGCCTGAGTGATTAGAGCACAGCCATTCCTTGAGCTGCAGATGAAAATTTCCATATGCAAACTGAGTGGTTGCAAATTCTTTCATTACTTTTACGGTTATTTTGTAACCTCAAGCTCATATTTTCTGATTGTCTGCACTATGGCTTTAGCCAAATGTCTGGGTTTTACTGGAGGTAAAGTTCAGAAACAAAGAGGTCAAGGATTTACTGAGTGACTTAATAAAAACAAGGAGAGCTCCAGAGCACCCCTCCTTACACAGGGCTCAAGACTACTTCAAAGAAACAGGAAGGTGGGGGAAGGTCTGCACCCACATGCCAATTAGGTCTCACTTAAAATAACTCTATCTATTAATATCTTGAAAATGTCCCAAATTGTGATGCTAATTCCTAATTTGGTTTAATAATGTCCTCAGAAATACAAAGATGCTTTATTTGAAAGACAGAGTCCTATAAACTTGATGAAAGAATGGAAATCAACTCAAGAAGACATAAGAAAAATTGAGTCTTTCTCTACACTCACTTTCATCCACTATTTCTTGCATTCATTCATTCATTCATTTATTCAGCAAACATTATTTGGGGGGAAACTTGAAGCATGGTGGGCACTCATTATTAGTTATTGAACCGATAAATTAGTGAAAAGTAAATGCTTCAATGATATATTTACCTCTAGGTTGTTATTTCTTAGGCTTCATGGAAGTCATTTCTTAAACAAAAATTATCCTGTTAAATAAATCTACACAAAAATCCAAGTTTTGATAAGGATAAATTAATGATGACTATTTGCCTTAGGAAAAAATTAATTGTACAAAATGATTCACTATAGGAATCATTTAAATGGTGGGCTGCTATTCTATGCAAAATAATAATTCATATAAAATGAAAAATAATTTTTCTTTGTGGCAGAATTTCCCTAGCCTTTTCCTCAGAAGGCCTATTCTGTTAATATTTAACTTCAGGTGAGCAAGAAATTTTACTCACTTAAGACAACCTGTTTGAATAACTGATCTTAAAAGGGTCCATCTTCTAAGGTCTTTGCTTTGCATCATGAGATGTATATAATTGCAGGCAAAGCAGGATTACTTAAAACAATAGAAGAGATTAAAGAGGCTTTGGGAGATAATATAGAGGATGAAGACAGTAAAGTGGGGAGAAAATAATGAAAGAGAACTAAATGCCTACAATGGGGATTTAATGCAATGAATTATGAGGCAAGTCGTTACTTCTCAGTCTTGTTTGTGAGAGGTTGGAAATTCTGGGAGATACAACTAAGATCTTAGTCTGCCCTCAGAGTGGATACAGGTGAGAGCAGACTGCTCCCAAAAGAACTCAATGTAAAATGCACACATAAACCATAGTTTATGCTCTGATCAGTTCATCAAATGTTATTAAACACCTACTAATGGCAGACATAGGGAGGTTCTACAAATATACAAATAGAAGAATCTCTGCCTTTGTAGAAATGACAAGCATAACAAAATCATGAACTAACCAAGTTTTGACAGTATGCAAATGTATCATACAAAGTTCTAGAAAAGTGTCTTTTTTAGAAGCAACTCAGACTTTCTGAGGAGATAAGAAAAAATCATAGAAGAGGTAACATTAAGTTCAGCCTCAGTAAAAGAATTGTAGAACTGACAAATTAAGGAAACAAAAAATAGAGAAATGGATAAGGTTCATGTAGGAAGGTTCTAAGAAGTGAAAGAGACAAACAGGAAAGAATGAGGGGATGAAAGGTTCCACAGAGTTGGAGAATGACAAGTGGTTATGCAAGCTTGAAGCACAGGATGCAAGCATCCAAATGTGAGGAGATGAGATCAAGTCAAACAGAAATAGAGTAATGAAGGTTTTATGTAGTGTGTGCTACAAAATCTTAACTTCAATTCTTCATGAAGAAGCATGATCATAGAATAAAATGAGTTCTGGGTAACGTGCTAAAACCTACGACCACATGAAGGGGAGGGTCTTGACAAATGTTCCCGCTCCAATGAATGAGGGTAAAAAGGAGTGTCTGATTCTCCCACATTCACAACTCAGAGATTCCTATTAAAATTAAGCTGCTTTCTTGTAATTAGAAGAGTTGCTTCCTATTCAGCAAACATTTACATGCTCAGAACTTCGCATATATGTATCGTCATACACATCCATAGCACGATAGCCTGGTAAAGGAACAAAGTATGGCAGTTCACAGTATAGAGGACTGTGTACTGCTGGATAGGAAGTGACTCTAAGGTACCTGAATGCAGCTTTGGAAAATTATTTAGTTTGCTTATTTTTATCTTCAAGGACCTAATTTAGGATGTTTATTTTTAGATTCTTTTTACTGTCATCTTAATGATCAGGCACTGTAGAAAGAAAAAATTATTCTGACACTTGTTAAAACAGTAATGACAACATTACTCAAGACTACCGCAATAGAGGAGAGAGATCAGGCTCAACTTTGAATACAAAGATATGTGGAAATTTATAGCCAAGGAGCAGAGTAAAATTACTAAGAGTAGACATCAAAGGTGGGGGATTCTTGCTAAGTGACCTGTCAGAATTCTTGCTAAAGAGAGGCCAGGACTTCTATATCACAGGTGGGGCATGAGGAATTTAATCAAATATTAGAGTGATCAGACATCAGTGGTGGGGGAATTCTCTATAAACTGACCTAGCCAGATTCTTGCTAAAATGGGGCCATACATGTCTAACAAAGACAGGATGACACAGAAAGTCAAGGTCAAGGCCTATTCAAAAAGAGGCCTCAGAAGAGCCTAACTAAAGTTTGGTCAAGGTCGAGCTGGATTGGGGTGAGCTATAGCAAGCTTTGCTCTGTCTGTTATGCAGATCTGGATAAGACACTCCAGATAAAATGAGATGAAATTCAAAAATCTGCTAAATTGCACACGGCCACTAGGGAGTGAAAAGCTTCTGTACATAACACATCTTTGATCTCATGTGTGTACTATTTGCGATCAAGCAAAGAAGACATCAGACACTTCAACATTTATGCCAAAACTATATAAATATTTTTTATCCTTTTCTTCTATATAAGGTTTTTTTCCTGCTTCTTTTTGTTTCTAAAGCTCATTTTCTAGTTAATATTAAACAATGCTTTATACAAAAAGATAAAAACAATTCTTTTTAAGTAGCTGTAATTGCCTGTTAAGTTTCTGGAGGAAAGCTCACCTTTAGTTATCCACTCAAATTCAACTTATTAATACTTTCATGCTACACTGAATATACTTTCTTGCTTGGGTCCATAGGCCACTTTTAAAGAAAAAAGTTAATAAATTCTAAAAGTAGAAATTTATCAGACTGTATTCTTCATAACACAGTTTTAAACAAAACCCACCAAAAAAGCACAGAGCAGTGACAAAGTCCATATGCATGTTTTTAGACATGCTTTGTACATTCCTCCATTCTCTGCAAAAATTTTAATTTTTTAAGTTTATCTGGGTATCTTCTTCCAAATTAGCACTTAGATGTCTTTAAAAGCAATCCCACCAAGGGGAGGAAAGTGGGGGGGGGGATGAACTGGGAGATTGGGATTGACATATATACACTAATATGTATAAGATGGATAACTAATAAGAACCTGCTTATTAAAAATAAAATAAAATAAAAATTTTTTAAAAAGCAATCCCAAATAATTAACAGAAAACACAATCAGAGACATAGGGACTTTGTGGTCACTCTCACAAACATAAAAACAGTCTTTTAAGTAAATACTATTTAAGTATTTTTTAGTATTTAAGTAAATACTAAGTTGCAAAAAAAATTTTTAATGCAATGAAAGATGATTTTAATATACTGGAACAAAAATCTTAAATAATCAATAAACATCAAACATGGCCAAATTGTTTTATATTTTGCATGCTAGAGTTAAGGGAAAATGAATAATAAACTAAGCACCCAGCTAAATAATTTAAATAACTATAATAATCCAAAGGAAGCCATGAGGAAGTATATAATGAACATAAAAGCACACAGACTTGTCAAACTTCCCTGCAATGTCTTCAAATTACATCAAACAGAAGGTGTCACCTTCTTGGCATTATATTTCAAAGTAACCAAATTCTGGACAAAATCCTGACAAAGTGATTATAACATTCATTGAAAAGACCAAACACCTATTTTTTGAAATACATTCTCTTTCCTTAGCTCCAATGATATAATGTTCTCCTCATTTTTCTCCACATCTTATCATATTTTCTTTGGTTTTAAACATTGGAGTTCCTCATGTACATGTACTAGGCCATTTCCAGACTCAGTATTCAGTTCATAGAAAATATCCTTTAAGTCATGCTTTAATATATTTCTAAAATCCTATGAATTGCTAATGCATTCTTTACTGAGACCTCTTGTATGTGCCAACACTATATTTCAGTCTGCTCAATGACTCCACAAGCACATCATAAAAGCTTGTTAAACCAATGAGTCCAAAATTGAATTCATCTATTTCCCAATAGCTGCTTGAATATGGTTCCTTATCTCAATTAGCGGACATTTGTTCCTATTCAAAATATTCATTGGACCAAATGTCCTGCAAGGCCTTATCTCTGTAGAGTTTACCATAATGCCATCCAGTTTCACAAAGGATCCCACATCACTCTGGCCACCTTCCTCTCATTCAACCTCATTGGAAAATTCAACATCAAAGCATTTGGTTTCACCTCCTGATTATATTTTAAATTTATCCAATTCTCTTCATTTCTTCCACCAATTTAGGCCAAGTCACTATTATCTTTCTCCTGAACTCTTCCATACCCTTCTGACTGACCTGTCTCTTTCAGTTTTCTTCTTCTTCCAAATAATTCTTCATGCCACATACCAAAGTGAGATCAGCCTCCTCTAAGACTCTCACATTACTTTAAGGGAAATAGCAAAATTCTTAACTTGGCCTGTATGGCTCTGTGTGGTCCATCTACCGCCACTCTCTACTATTTTGTCTTAAACTGTGTGTCCATACTATCTGTTGTAGCTACACTAGCCTTTAATCAGTGCTTAAACAACCCACATACGCTTCCATTGCATGGCCGTTGCCTCAGTTAGGTTTTCTCCAAATTCTTGTCTAGGAGTTTTATAGTTTTGGGTTTACATTTAGGTCTATGATCCATTTTGAGTTAGTTTTTGTAAAATGCTAATTTTATCAAAGGAATAGAGAAAAAGAACTTCACAATAGATGATGTGGCAAAAAAATGAACTGAATATTAATAAAGAGAAAATAGACCTATTAAACATACAGAAAGATATTCAATATAATAAATAAAAACTTTAAGGAACAAAGCATATAACATTTTTTACCCATGAAATTATTATAATGTCAGAAAACTCAGAAAACCCCATGTTGATGGATGTATGGTGAAAGGAGCACTCTGTTACTACTATTTGGAAAGTCAGTTTTTAGTACAATGGAGAAAAGACAGCCTCTTCCATAAGTGGTGCTGGGAAAACTGGAGAGCTACATGTAAAAGAATGAAATTAGAACACTCCCTAACACCATACACAAAAATAAACTCAAAGTGGATTACCTAAATGTAAGGCCAGACACTATAAAACTCTTAGAGGAAAACATAGGCAGAACACTCTATGACATAAATCACAGCAAGATCCTTTTTGACCCTCCTCCTAGAGAAATGGAAATAAAAACAAAAATAAACAAATAGGACCTAATGAAACTTAAAAGCTTTTGCACAGCAAAGGAAACCATAAACAAGACCAAAAGACAACCCTCAGAATGGGACAAAAAATTTGCACATGAGGCAACTGACAAAGGATTAATCTCCAAAATTGACAAGCAGCTCATGCAGCTCAATATCAAAAATACAAACAACCCAATCCAAAAATGGGCAGAACACCTAAATAGACATTTCTCCAAAGAAGATATACAGATTGCTAACAAACACATGAAAGGATGCTCAACATCACTAATCATTAGAGAAATGCAAATCAAAACTACAATGAGATATCACCTCACACCGGTCAGAATGGCCATCAAAAAATCTACAAACAATAAATACTGGAGAGGGTGTGGAGAAAAGGGAACCCTCTTGCACTGTTGGTGGGAATGTAAATTGATACAGCCACTATGGAGAACAGTATGGAGGTTTCTTAAAAAACTAAACATAGAACTACCATATGACCCAGCAATCCCACTACTGGGCATATACCCTGAGAAAACCACAATTCAAAATAGTCATGTACCACAATGTTCATTGCAGCACTATTTACAATAGCCAGGACATGGAAGCAACCTAAATATCCATCGACAGATGAATAGATAAAGAAAATGTGGCACATATATACAATGGAATATTACTCAGCCATAAAAAGAAATGAAATTGAGTTATTTGTAGTGAGGTGGATGGACCTAGAGTCTGTCATACAGAGTGAAGTAAGTCAGAAAGAGAAAAACAAATACTGTATGCTAACACATATATATGGAATCTAAAAAAAAAAAAAAAAGGTTCTGAAGAGCCTAGGGACAGGACAGGAATAAAGATGCAGACGTAGAGAATGGACTTGAGGACACGGGGAGGGGGAAGGGTAAGCTGGGACGAAGTGAGAGAGTGGAATGGACATATATAGCCTACCAAATGTAAAATAGATAGCTAGTGGGAAGCAGCCGCATGGCACAGGGAGATCAGCTCAGTGCTTTGTGTCCACCTAGAGGGGTGGGATAGGGAGGGTGGGAGGGAGGCTCAAGAGGGAGGAGTTATGGGGATATATGTATATTTATAGCTAATTCACTTTGTTATAAAGCAGAAACTAACACACCATTGTAAAGCAATTATACTCCAATAAAGATGTTAAAAAAAAAGTCTTAAAATATACACTCACATTCATTCAACAATTCCAGTCCTGGAAATCCCTCCTGAATGATCCTATATACTGAAATAGATAAATGCTTGAATTTATTTTTCAAAGTGGTATTTAAAATACAGAATTTGGAAACAACTTAGATACTCAATAATAGGGAACTGACTTATTAAATTATCACATATTCTAACAGGGAAGTGACTTAAGTTATGACATAGTCATATAATAAATACGTATTTTAAAATAAATAAAAATTTAGTCTTTATTTTCAAGTAATAAATAGGAGAAATTCCTACATTTAATCTAAATGCAAAAGCAGAATGAAAAATTATTTAAATCATATGATTGCCTCTATTTAAGCCATCATCACTAAATCCATCACCCATATGAACATCTTTATGCCATACATTCTTTAAGTACAACAAAACTGCTAGTGTTTGCATTGGATTCAAAAATTAGATATGGTTTTATTTTTATTTATACAAATTCCAGAAAATTGAGAGGCATTTCCTCTCTTTCTCATGGAAAACAGTATATTCTGGATCATCATGTACTTGAATTTAGTATGTGGCAAGTATTTCTAAGATTCTATCCAAAAAAGTCTTTCAGGTACTAAAAATATAAAAGGACATCACTTTAGTTTGTATCAGTTAGAAAGTGGTCTCACATGAGAAAATAATTTTAATTTCAACTTAGTAATGAAAGATCTAGGGACATTTATCATAATTTATAGATAATAATATTAACAGCTAAAATGTGTTGAGACAATTGTGTTACGTTCCTTACATGCATTTCTTCATTGAATCTGCACACAACCACAAGAGATAAAATACTATTATAATCCCTCTATTATTAGTGAGGTCACTGAGTCACAGAGAAATTAGGTAATGTATACAGGGTCACAAAAATGGCTATTGAAATAAATACCCATGACACATTGAAAGCATTCAGTTTTCAGAACAAATATATCTATAAACTTTTTAGTTTATATTTCTTCATAAATGATGTACTAACAATCATCAACATCCCTTTTGGACAGATGAATATTCTTGGATGTATTTCTGCATTGAGTGCCAAAACTGGGACTGCAAACAGATTTCCTGACTCCTCGTCCTGTAGTTTACTCACTAGGCTCTGATGAGCTGGATAAGCTCTCCTGCAAACTAAGATGAATCCTGCTATGATGCACAGCTGGTACTCAAAAATGTCACTGTTGATTAGATATTTTTAGTCATTTAATTTTTGCTCTATAAGCTAGATTTCACTTCTCCTTCATGACTGACACATATTGTTTCTGTCTTTTTCTTCTGTCCATATTTTTCTTTAGGAGATTCATTATAAGAAACATGATATGTTATTTTTAATAATACATCATCTGCAGAAGGAAAGCAGTGAGAATAAAGGTAGAGTCTTACCCACTAAAAATATTGCTTTAGTTAACTTATCCCAAATTGAGTTAATTTTGTAAAATGTTTGCTCCAAGCTTAAAAAAAAGAAAAACCCTAAATCTGAAGTCTAAGTAGCAATGTAGAATAAAAGCATTATAACTTAATAGATTCATATAGGAAAATGTGAAGAAAACTCTAAAACCTTACAAGGGAATATTCTGTTTTTTCAACAAATAT
Source organism: Balaenoptera acutorostrata (assembly GCF_949987535.1). Classification (NCBI taxonomy): domain Eukaryota; kingdom Metazoa; phylum Chordata; class Mammalia; order Artiodactyla; family Balaenopteridae; genus Balaenoptera; species Balaenoptera acutorostrata. The sequence goes on from NC_080070.1 coordinate 65,392,832, forward strand.
CTGGACACTTATTATGTGCCAAAAGTCATAGCTGAGAGTCTCACTTGTGGGAATATATAATGCTTTGGGTAAGAAGAGGGCACAATTTGGATTCATATATCAATTTTATTAAAAAGGAAGAAAACAGTCATTTCAATTCCATAATACTAAACTCAATATGCATCATACTATGAAACAGGATACGTTTTATAAGTAAATATGACTAAAGAAGTTGAAATAAATTGAATAAAATTTATATTCTCTTGATTTGATTCTCACTTTTTCATACAATGTACATTTTCAATGTACATTTCAATGTACATTGTTTGGTATGAAATAATTAATAATAACCAGTAAATTTTCAGAAAATATTTATAACTGTCAGAAACACTACTCTCAGCTAATCATTTTCATTTTTATATATAACCTTAGTCACTTTTACGATTTAAAAGAATGCTCATTGTAAACAAGTCAAATAATATATAAACCTTTAATATGAAAACCATATCTTGATACCAGAGTAAAATCACTTTATATACTATCACATGCATATGTACGTTTATTTCCATGAATAACACACATATATATATGCACATAAACATTTATAGTATATGACAGACACTGAACTAAGGATTTACATTTATTATCTAATTTAATCTTCACAATATTACAAAAACCCTGTGAGCTAGGAAACTGTGACAATATCCACAGAGTTCTCCACAATCTTTAAAAATTTAACAGAAATAAGGGATAACTGAGGCAATGTAACCTCATAATTTTATAATTTATTTAACAAAGTAGTCTATTCAATTTATATATATATGTATATATATACATATGAAGGTTTTGATAACTAAAATCTCCATTTAAAAAGGCTAGGGAATCTATAGATGAGGGTTATCCCTCATCACCCTTTAGTTCAGCTCACAAATTACATGAAGCACTTCAATGAACTTTATTATACTGCTGTACTGAGCAGGTAAAAATGGAAAAATGCTTATTATGCTTTATGAAATAAAAAGAAACTTCTGTTGCATTTTCCTACCTCTTTCAATATGATTTGTAATCCTTGATATTCATCTGATATTTCTGTCCTCATGATAATCATAAGCAAAAAGTAAATGACTGCTTGTTTTAGCTGCTGAAATTTCAGTATGAAGCAGCAGAATGATGTGGAACTAGATATTCTAACATTCCTCAATGAAACGCCTGAATTTGTGTTTCTATTTACATCAAGGAAGTACCTTTTCACGGAAAGCATTGGCTCTTCCAGCTCCACCCCTACCAAAAGTCACCTACACCAAATTAAATATGTGCGAAGTCTTCCCTTTTAAATCGAAATGAAACCAAGCTAGATCCCATGGCTATTACTCTTTAACTCAAGTAATTATATACTTTCATTGGCCTCTGACTAGTGTTGGACCCAGGGCAGTTCAGAGTGGAAATGAGTCTCATTAATTCCCATTTCTACGGTTTGCTCCAAAAACTGTGGGATGGCAACATTTTTTTCCCCCGCTATTAACTAAAGCAAATCATACAGAGACTCCAATCTATTTTGCCATTTAAATGATCTACTATTGCCAGAATAAATGGATTAGAGAAACATTAATCAATTATATTCAGCACCGCCACCTAATCTTGCTACACACCCCAGACAAATGGATTCTTATTCCCTCTGGCTGGGTAGCAGAACAATCTTCAACAATTGGGACCATTGCTACTCAGTCCTTCTTTTAGTCTCATTTCACTTTGCATTGAACATTTAGTACTTAAGAATAAGGTCCTCTGAGCTACTGTTGCCAGAGAAATGTTTCATGATGTTACATAGGAAGTGTTAAGTTTGATTCATTTTATCTCACTGCATGTTATATATCGCATTGACCAGTAGAAGTATATGAACTACGTATGTAATTTTCCATTTCCTAGTAGCCGCATTAAAGAAAGTAAAAGGGAAGAGGTGAAATTAATTTTAATAATAATTTTTATTTAACCCAATGTATCCAAAATATTAACATTTCAACATGTAATCAATATAAAAACTGTTAATGAGATATTTATATTCATTTTTATACTAAGTCTTTGAAATCTGATACTTATTTTTCACTTACAGCACATCTCAATTAAGATCAGTCACATTTCAAATATTCAAAAGCCACATATGGCTAGTGGCTGCCATGTTAGACAATGTGTCTGTCTGTCTATCTATCTATCTACCTATCATCTATATCACCTTAAGCCCTCTCTAGAACAGGATAAAACAACTATTTAAAGTATAAAAAAAAAAAAGAAACAATAGCTAATATTTGTGTGGCAGGTAACAGTTTGCTAAATATTCTAATATATACAAATATATTTGATTTGCAAATTAGCACCATTGTTTTTTGGGTATATCACAGCAATTCCTAAGGTAGAAAGTGTGATATATGTATACAGGAGAAAATTAAAGTTTATTTAGACCTAAAATTGACAGTAGCTATTTCTCCATTGAAAGATGAATTACATTATACATAATTTATATAATTAGAAGGTAAATAAGTCTTTATACCAGCTTCACCCCTTAGAAAGACATAAAAATATAATTCCAAAAAACTACTAGAGCTCTACAATGAATTTGGTGAAGTTGCAGGACACAAAATTAATATACAGAAATTTGTTGCATTCTATACATGAATAACAAACTATCAGAGAAATGAAGGAAACAATCCCATTTACAATCACATCAAAAAGGATAAAATATCTCGGAATAAACCTACCGAAGAAGGTAAAAGACCTGTACTCAGAAAACTATAAGACGCTGATGAAAGAAATCAAAGATGACACAAACAGATGGAAAGATATACTATGTTCTTGGATTGGAAGAATCAATATTGTCAAAAGGACTATACTATCCAAGGCAAGCTACAGAGTCAATGCAATCTCTATCAAAATACCAAGCGGATTTTTCACAGAACTAGAACAAATAATTTAAAAATTTGTATGGAAACACAAAATACCCCGAATAGCCAAAACAATCTTGAGCAAGAAGAACGGAACTGGAGAAATCATGCTGCCTAACTTCAGACTATACTACAAAGCTACAGTCATCAAAGCAGTATGGTACTGGCATAAAAAGAGACACATAGATCAATGGAACAGAATAGAGAGCACAGAAAACAACACATGCACTTATGGTCAATTAATCTACAACAAAGGATGCAAATGTATAAAATGGGGGAAAGACAGTCTCTTCAATAAGTGGTGCTGGGAAAACTGAACAGCTACATGTAAAAAAAATGGAATTAGAACATTCTCTAACAACATATACAAAAATAAACTCAAAATTGATTAAAGAATTAAATGTAAGACCAGTAATCATAAACCTAACCATAAAACTCCTAGAAGAAAACATAGAGAGTTATCCTAGAAGAACACTCTCTGACATAAATTGTAGCAGTATTTTTTTGTATCTCTCTGTTAAGCAAAGGAAATAAAGCAAAGATAAACAAATGGGACCTAATTAAACTTAAAAGCTTTTGCACAGCAAAGGAAACCATCAAGAAACAAAAAGACAACTTGCTGAATAGGAGAAAATATTTGCAAATGATATGACCGATAAGGGGTTAATATCCAAAACATACAAACAGTTCATACAACTCAACATCAGAAAAAAAAAAAAAATTTAAAAATGGCAGAAGACCTGAATAGACATTTTTCCAAGGAAGACATACAGATGGCCAACTGGCACATGAGAAGATGCTGAACATCATTAATCATCAAAGAAATGCAAATTAAAACCACAATGAGATATATCACCTCACACCTGTCAGAATGGCTATCATCAGAAAGACCACAAACAAATATTAGTGAGGACGCAGAGAAAAGGGAACACTCATGAACTGTTGCTGGGAATGTAAATTGGTGCAGCCACTGTGGAAAACAGTATGGAGGTTTCTCAAAAAACTAAAAATAGAACTATCATATAACCCAGCAATTTCACTCCTGGGTATATATCTGAGAAAATATGATAACACTAAATTGAGAAGACACACAAACCCTGACGTTCCTAGCAGCATTATTTACAATTACCAAGATATGGAAGCAACTAAGTGTCCATCAACAGATGAATGGAGAAAAAGATGGTATGTATATGTTTGTGTGTGTGTGTACAAAATAGAATACTACTCAGCCATAAAAAAGAATGAAATTTTGCCATTTTCAAAACATGAATGGAATGGACTTGGAGGGTATTATGCTAAGTGAAATAAGTTAGAGAAAGACAAATACTGTATGATATCACTTATATGTGGAACCTAAAAAGTAAAACAAACTAATGAAATATAACAAAAAAGAAACAAGACTCACAGATATAGAAAACAAACTAGTGGTTACCAGTAGGGGGAGGGGCAATATAGGGGTAGGGGAGTAAGAGGTACAAAATACTATGTATAAAATAAATAAGCTGCAAGGATATAATGTAAAACACAGGGAATATAGCCAATATTTTATAATAACTATATATGGAATATAACCTTTAAAAATTGTGCATTACTATGTTGTACACCTGAAATTTATACAATATTGTACATCAACTAAATCTCAATAAAAAATAATAATAATTACAAAAAATTACAATTCCAAGTTGATGCCTCTTTGTTCACCAAGGCATAGAAAGAAGTTCTGGATCATGCCCATAAACCCAGTTAAGTCTGGAGACTGGAGTTGGAGAGGGATGGCTTGTTCTACATCAGAATGTGTGTTGTGGTTAGTTTGGTTGATTGATGGTGGGTGTTATTGCTCAGTAGAAGGGGCAGGTGCCATAGGCATGACCAGAGGGCAAAGCTCATTTTGGCAAAAATATCCAAGGGGATTCTCAGAACCAGACCTCTTAGTCTTCTGTTCCTTGCCTTATTAATAAAAATAGGGGCTTCCCTGGTGGCACAGTGGTTAAGAATCAGCCTGCCAATGCAGGGGACACAGCTTCGAGCCCTGGCCTAGGAAGATCCCACATGCCACGGAACAACTAAGTCCGTGCGCCACAACTACTAAGCCTGCGCCCTAGAGCCGGCGCTCCGCAACAAGGGAGGCCACGGCAATGAGAAGCCAGTGCACCGCAGCAAAGAGTAGTCCCTGCTTGCCTCAACTAGAGAAAAGCCCAGGTGCAGCAACAGAGACCCAGTGCAGCCAAAAATAAAAAATAAATAAATTAAAAAAAAAAAAAGCAGAGCCTTAAAAAAAAATAATAATAATAAAATAAATAAATAAATAAAAATAACTTCTCTCACTACTTTCACAAGAACTAACAAGTCCATATTGTTTCATTTTTTTAAATTCTCAATTCTTATTAGAATATCTCTGTATATTACTTGCCACGTATCTTTCTGCTTTTTTCCTCACCCATTTTTCTGGCCTTATTTTTGAATTGTTTTCTTTAGTCAAAGAGAATTCTGGTGTTAATAGGCTTCACTAACGATTGCCCACTACTACATTGTTTAAAATTATAATCTATTACATGAACTGCTGTAAGTTTTATTTGGTTTGGTTGTTGTTTTAAGTATCCAATCTTGGAGCAATTCTTCATCTAAACAAAAATAGAATATTTTCATAAAAAAACAGCAGTAAGTGTATAGTTGCTCAACTCCTAGGAAATAGAATATTTTCATTAAAAAACAGCAATAAATGTATAGTTGCTCAACTCCTAGGCTACCAGTCTCATAAAAGTCTCACTAATATGCTTATTTCATCCTTTCCTTTTATTTATTTTTAATTCCAGCTCTCTGTTATCACTGCCTTGAGCTCTGCTTTCAATATGGGAACTATATAGATGCAATGATCCAAAACAAAACAAAAAAAGTTGCCATTTGCTATTTCTGCAGCCTGGGTTCCTCATTCTCATTTCCCTGTGGTTATTTAGCAACCATAAGACAGGTTTTTGAGAGCAGGCAAGGGTGGCAAGCTCTATAAAGGAACAGGTAGATTTCAGAATGATCTTGCTGGGTTTTACACCACATTAGAGCTGACCAGGATTGGAGTCTTTTCCCTGGTACCTTATTTTTGAAGGTATGGTGGCATGTAGGATTCCACTTGGTTATTGATCGACCTCTTGAGAAACCATGCTAATTGTAGCAAAAACACAGCTGTTGGCAAAGAAACACATACTGGCTCTGTGGGATTAGGACATAATTTTAGATTAGAACCTAAAGTGGAGGCCACACTTTCCAGGGATGAAACAAAGCAATCTCTTGGGGGAAATACAAAGAATATTAAAATTTAAGATTTAAAAAAATCTAAAATTAAAACAAGACTGATGTATTTAATATAAAAGATGACATATTGTATATATTTAATTTATTAACAAATATAAATATATTAAGGACGCCAGTTCAAAAATGTTCAAATGATGGGTTTGTGACTCATCAAAAATCTTGGAAACCACTGGTTTTAAAGCTTATCCTTCTAACTGGATACTGTTAGTTAATACCCACCATAAAAACTGCTGAATTTTTAGTAGTTGGGAAAATTCAAGGCCAGTCCAATGGAATAGACAAAATGCACCCAAATTTTCAAAGAGGTGAACAAGTGAATGGAAATACTCTTTAGGACTGTCTCTAGTTTGGGATAAATGCTTCATTTAGCTATTTATTACTTTCCCATAAACATATGACTGAGCTGTCTAAAGCATTAGCAATTCTTTGGCTTCACAAAATTAAGTCAAAATAAAACTTGGAGCAATATTTAAAGAAATACAAAGAGCCAGAGCTGTTACATAATCCAGTCTCAATTAAATCAACTACTAATCTTTGACTCATTATACTTTGCTTTTTTTCCCTGTACTTAGGAAATCTTTTCTTTCTCTCAGTGCTAAGCTTTTGAAACGCTCTAGACTTTTACTTTCCACACAGTTTCCTAAAAGGCATTTTGTTTCTGATTAAAGAAGGTTCTTATAATTCCTTCTACTTCCATTATTAGGTAAAAGTCATTGATGTCATAATTAAGGTGAACTGGTGTCTTCATCAATAAGCAGATCTTCTCCTACTGTGGTGATGTTTTGCTAATCTCTTGGGTGGCAATACGTTAACTACCGTTGTAAGAAATAGATTCCTTGATCTTTCTTATTCGAGATCCAGGAACTAGAAAAGATAATTGGCTCATATCACCCTATGTCATGAAAAACTAATATAATTTGTGATAAAATTCTAGTCCTGAAGAAGAATATTAAGCCACCAAAACACTTCTTTATTTTTATTAAAGAAAATCACATATGTGACAATGCAATAGTATACAAAGACTTATAATGAAACATTGGTTTGATGGTTTTTAAGTTTTATAATGTTAATGACATCATACTATGTGTACGATGTTTTCAACTAACCATTAGGTTTCTAAGATTCATCCTGGTTGATGTGTGAAGCTGTTGTTCATTATTTCACTGATGAATAGTATTTCATTGTGTTAGAATACAACAATTTATTTGGCTACTCTTCCTGTCAATGGGTATTTTAGTGGTTTACAGGTTGTTTGTTTTGTTATTAATAGCAATGTATCATGAACATTTCTTCCTGTGTTTTTCATTCACACATGGAACCGTTTCCCTAGGCAGTGTAGTAACTTTCAAACCTTTTAGACCACAATCCACAATAAAGTACAGTTTACATTTTAACACAGATTGTATATATGGGCACGCATACAAATAAAACTGAAGCAAGTTTCTACAAATAAGCTTACTACTTAAAAGGCATTCTAATATCTTCTATTATATTTCCATATTATATACATATAATTCTATACATTATTTTATAGTCTATTTTTGTTCTATTTAATTTAAAAATGCTTGCAAGATCAGTGAAATTGAGACCCACAGTTTAAAAATATAGCACCAGGTTATATACCTGGTAGTAAAAATGCTCAGTTTTAAAATACGCACCTCTCCAATCTTATAAGATGACAACAATTATTTTCAAAATATGATTGAATCAAATACAAATTCACCACTACCACGAAACAGTTCATACTGTTCCACATCCTGGAGACACTTGATACTATAAGACTTTTTTTTAAACCAGTATAGATGACATAAAATAGTATCTCATTGATATTTTTATTTTCATTCTCCTGATTAATGAGAAGTTGAACATCATTTCATCTTTTCATCTTCTTTGAAATGCTATTTGAATTTTTAATGTGATTTCTAGTAGCTTTGCTTTATATAGTGATTTGTGAGAAGGTCTGAGACATACTTGGTACTAATTCTATCCTAATTATATACATGTTCCATGTCTTATCTCAGTTTGGGTCCATGCTTGTTCAAAATCCCCTACCTCTTCTCTGTCAAGTCGAATCCAGCGTTTCTTAATATGATGCCACAGTTCTATTTCAGTTTAGAATATTAAAGAGAGAAAAAAAAAAAAAAAGACTACCTGGACCCTCTCAAATTGAAAGCATTTCTCTAAAACTGTATATCAAAACACTCCAAACTTTCTATATTTCACTTTTTTAGTTGCACCTCCTTTAAAATGCTTGAACTATAAAATATCTCTATGACTATTAAATTTGATGACGTGATAACAAAATACAATTTAAATACTGATTTCACCATACTATAGCACATAAAAATATGAATGAGAGCTGGTTCCCTCTAAACAAGATTTTATGATGATACAATGAAAGTATCTGTGGTCCTTTAATCACTTCATACTATATTTTAGGACATTTTTGCTGATCTCTGAAACTCACTTCCTTTCCAGGTGCAGAATAATGAACTAAAGAAGTTACACTACTGCTATTTAAACTTCCACTGAACTGGACATAATAGAATATAATTTTCTTTCAAATCTCAATTATAAATCCCCCAGAATATCCCCAATAATCAGCTCAGGCTAAGATAAGGAAATGCTAAGAACATTTACCTCATAAATTTGAGCTTCTAAGTGTTATCTTGAACTCTTTCACTGTCACAGAAGTATCCAAGCAAAGGTCAGGCTCTCATTAAAGCTTATCTGAAGCCAGAGTTATATGTTATGGTTTATTGCCTCAAGTACCAATTAATACAGGATTAAAGAAATGAAAAACCAGTGATTCATACCTTTGCAGGCGATCCCTCATACTTCAGCATAAAGCTGAAATGTAATTGTCATTTTAGTCATGTAGTATTTTATTAGGCACTTAACTCTGTAAGCTTTATCAAAAGGTATATAACATTTATTTTTAACAAAATGCAGAGGAGATTTGGGCAACATTTACTCAAAATCTAATAAAGAAAAATCTTAGAGGTATTTTCTAACCAGCAGCTTAAACGTGGACATCAATTATTAATGAGGTTGAAATGCTTAATAATAGGGGACTAGAAAGAGGCTATAAAGTATTGCTGAAATATCACCATGATATCAAGGGTGATTATCTTCTTAGGAGGCATACAGAAAACAATAAAAAGCATAATTGCACACTACAGCATTAACGAATTTTGCCTGCAGGGCTGTTGATGGTGGGGAGAAGGGAAAGAGAGAATGATTAAAGACCAGGGGAGCGTGTAGAGAGGTGTTCTTCCCCCATTTCATTACTGTTATTTTATGTAACCTGGACACTTTCTCACCCTTCTTGTAGATAAACGGTAAACCATTATTACTAATAATCTCCTTCAAACACTCTCAGGTGCCTTTTACATGTATACTGGTTCCATGATCAGCATTTGCTCCATATTACCAAGGACCCTGAACAAGTGCCCTCCAGCAGGCTAAACTCCTTATGCCTTTGCTCCTGGAGATCCCTAACCTCTGCATCCTGCTCTCATCATTATCTGTCACACTTGGAACTAAAAGCATACACACCATGTCTGCTTCTAGAAAATGAACACTGTCCCTCCAAATATTTAACATCATTATAGCAACTGAGTCTGCACCTGAACTCGGAGGTAAAATTGAAAGAAAAATTCCCTGTGAACAGCAAGCAAACAAGGTTTTAGGAAGAAAATTATCCTTGATAAATTGAGTCTCCTTGGGATGTGCATAGATAAAGATGGGTTCTCACGTTATTACGGTCATTGAAGAGGCAGCTAAACTCATAAGCCTCTGAGGCCTTTTTGTGACTGAGATACTATTGCCCATTTTTGGAAATCCAATTTTGTAAAGACCTTTGCATTGGTACTAGCTTAAAATCTAGTGTACTTTGTCTGTTTTAATAAGGAATATATAGTTGAAAGTTGACGTCTTCTCTCTACTGCTTTACACAACAGAAACATTTGCCACAATAATTTGTCCATGTGTGATTGTACTGCTCAGCTGCTTCTTACTCTCAGTCTTTCCTTTTCCATCACCCTTTGCAGGCAAGCACAATGAACCCATCCTGGGCTAAAATGAGATAAATAAGGTAACGCAAAAAGTATCTAATATCTTTTCTGTAGGGATTAACAAACTCATTTCCTCAGTGTTCAGACCACATAATTTGTCTGAACACATAGGGACACACCCTAACTGTTAAGGATTTCATGGACCTGGTAAAAATCAAACATTTTATATATATTATCAATTTACCTCTAAATTCTCTGAGGATATTAAGTCTCTCTGCTCTGAAATAGAAAGGCTGATTTTTGCTGACATTTTCAAGTTGGAGATGAGTGAAACAGCACCATAGCTTAAATAGATAGCCATGGTGTAAATATAAATAATGTAAAGAACACTAAGCTTTTATCCAGTAAAGTCTGGAATTCAAGTTTTGCCTTTAATACTTATCAATTCTAGGTCCAATAACCTTACTTTCTTTTTCTCTCATCTGTAAGGTAGGAATAATAGTGTCTGCCAACGTAACAGAAATGTTATTAGAACTATGTGAAGACATTTAAAAAGATTAAGAATGGTGCTCACAGTGATGATGATGATGATGATGATGATTTTTTCCACTGAATCACTGCCTGGACAGAGTACTGTGTGTTGCCATTGTTGTGGCCATTTTTCTTTTTTTTTTCCACACTAATTTCATGATGGAAAAGAAAAAATAGTTTTCAGGGCAAAGATTGGGTTTGATTGGATTAATATGAAAACTAAAAATGCTGCCACCAATGTCTCCTCCCACTTTGGGGTTACACTGATTTCCAGCATTCTATCCTCATTTCCTCTCCAACTTCAAATTTCGAAAATTCCTGCTTTCTAACCACAACTTTCTCTACTTCATCCTCACTCTCACAAAACTTATTGTTGGGCCTCTTTAAAATCTATCAATCCTTGGGTTTCTAAAATTGCTATTCCATAGTATCACTCTCTGGATTCACTTGCATCCGCATCTATTGAAAACACTACCTTACTCCCTTGACCTGCCACTACTCCGTCAGCTAGTCACATTTCCTTGTCAAACCAACTTCTGTTTTGTGTTTGATTGTTTGGTTTTGGTTTTCTTATTCTGGTTACTGCTAGAGAAATTGCTCAGAGGTGCTGACTGACTGTTACCAATTTAGGTTTTCTAGACTTCTTTGTGTCTTTAAAGTCGTCTGATAGTAATCCTTTGGGGTTTGGGTCATTTCTATCAGCCATCACATACATTCAGTACAGAGTGATTCCAAACTTTTACCATTCTCTTAAGGTTTTTTTGATCAATTCCAACCCATTGCCTTGAGCAAATGATCTACCTTCTTATTACATCATGAACATGGAGGAACCAAATAGAAATATTCTCTAATGTCTTTCCTTCCCACTCTCAATAAAGGGTCTCAGTTCTTTTCTCCTGCCTTAGAAGAAACCAACCTCTTTGAAGTGTGGGCTTTTCAGCCACGCTCATTATGACAATCCTTTCTTCACTCTCTAGCTCCGTGGTCTGTCAAGTTTTCCTGTTCCTGTGTCTCTAACTTCTTTCTTTTTACTGGTTCCCTCTTCTCAGCCAAAAATTTTGTTTAAATAAATGTTAGCGCAACCTTGCCTCCCATCAAGCTACTAACTGCTTACTTTTTTTTCTTCATTAACATCCTGAGAGAGAATGTGTTATAACTGGAAATTTGGGAGTGTCTGTAGAGACTGTTTCACTTTTAATGTTGCTTCGTTACCCACCCTAGTCTCATCTTCTCTCAGGGCTCACTTATTCTTTCCCATAGTCTCAAATACAAAATATACATACGAATAGTTTTAATCTCTTGACACTGTTAATGTCTATTACAATTTTCTTCAATTTTACCTGTTTTGCTGTAAGCATCTCAAATTCAGAATGTCCCAGAGTAAAATTTTGGATGTTCTTTCTTGACTCTACCTCTTCAATACAATTTTGTTTGCCACTGTTCTTAAATTAAGCTTCCTTCTTTTTCATCTGAACCCTCTAATTGCTGAACTCTTAAAGGTGCTTCAAGATACAACTCTAACGGCACTTCTTCATTAATCAATTCATTCATCCCATTATTACATTCAGTTACTCAATAACTCAATTTTTATACCGAACTCCTGACATGGAATATGAACTGTTACTGAACACTGGAAACACTAGAGTGAAGCAAATAGATACATTTCCCCGGCCTAATGGAGCTTTGCTGAAATCTACCTTGACCTTTCTTTCATGAATAAATACTTCCCACTTTAGCATCTTCATGGTGTTGCGCAGTCCCATATTGTAACTTATCACATTTTAAAACTTTGCATGGTTATTTTTATGGCTTCCATATATCAGCTGGGCTCCTTGAGGACAAGAACTTGTTTTGTATACGTGTGTCTGAATAGATGTGTGGTATTGTTGCTTTTATTTTTTTTCTAGTACACGAATCTTATGGTTACTTCTTTAATGTTTGTTGTTGCCTAAGTAAAGTAAATGTAGAGTCTGAGGTGCCAACATCCAGTTACGGACTAAAATGTTTAAGAGTACTTGCTCGGAAGAACTGTGTTTCCAGACATTGGTTCCCTTGTGAAAAGTTACCCTTCCTGGAATTTGATAAACCTGTTTAATAATTCTGCTTAATATATAAGGGTTGGTAAAGAGGAAAATAAACCAGTCAAAAATTTTTATTTAACTTAAGGTTACTAAATTACAAGTTTTTGGTCAATATATTGTGGTCATCAAATTATACATCATTTGATGAACCCAATATCTTGAAAATTTCTTAACATTTTTTACTTTACTTTTGGGCATAACCTGAGGGAAAAAAATGAAACTGCATTTGATTTAACTGTAGAGTACAATTTAAAAAATTAGCTTTGGGCTGTGGAGACACAACAAAAACCAAGAAATTGCATCAGAACTTAATGTCAAAAAGAAAGCTCTTATTGGGGGTATAGGCGACATTGTGATTTGGAAGGAAGAGGCAGAGACAAAGACAATAAAAGACCTTATCAGTGACAGTTATTGAATAAAATATACCTGTTTACTGAAAAATGTTAAGCCCATTGTAACTCAAATTTCCCGTCTTTAATATGGTGGATGCAGCTCACCCAATTACCAACAGCATCTTAATATAGTGCTCAGTGATAGTAAATAATAAAATATTCATTAACTATTTTAATGATTTTAATCATTCTTCTTTGTTTTCTACTTTTTCTATGAGAATAAAAACAAGACTGTATTATAGAATATAAAATATAAATATTGTCTTCATAGAAACTGTTTTCCAATCGCTGATACCCAAATCATAATATTTTCCAATCAAAATGTAGTGAAATTCTAAATTATTAAAATACTAAATGTTTGAATTAAATCTACCACCTCTCAATTGAATAAATATTCATGTTTTGCAATCAAATGATTGAAATAGAAAACAAACATAGGTATAACTGTATAATCTGTTTATATGACCACAATGGCATATATTTAATAGTCTGTATTGGAGAAAAGTGAAAAACAGAGTGATTTTAAGATAGGATGACTTATCTCATTAAAAATAATGCATTAGACGTGTGCCCTTTACTTTGTAATATTTAATCCCTCAAATCACAGTAAGCAAGACAGAACTTGAATGGTAGTAAATGTATAACTCCAGGGCAGTAGCTACTTAGAGCTTAAATAGACTGTATTATGTATAGTGAGTGGATTTGTCTTAGCTTTCCTTGTTGAATATCAAATTAGACTTTTTTTTTTTTTTTTACTGTCTACATTAAAGAAAAAAAGGAGGAGGAGGAAGATAAAAGAGGAAGAAGGAGAAAGAGTGAGAAAGGGAGGAGAGGAAGAAGGCCACTTGTCTCTTCCAAATAGTAGTCCTCCAAGAATTTACAGCCTCTTGAGTCTTATTTCTCTAATTTTCTTCACCTTTTCACACTCTATGTTGCTTCATAGTCTCTTAAACTTATTCCAACAGTCCATATTTTTCTTAAAGCATGATGCTTATAACTAAATGTAGGGGAGTGAAATTTGCCATCCCAAAATGTCTCTTTAGCATCCAAATTATTTCAAGCTGAAACAATAAAGGCCTAAAAGACTCAGGAAGAAACTTTGACCTTTCCTTTAACTGCCTGAAGAATGTAGATAGAGGATCTGTTCCAGGAAGGAAGTTATAACCACAGATACTATAGTAGAACTAAGTGTGTAGACAGGGAGAAACCTAGCAAAGTCTGTTCATTAAAATTCCTCTCTGTGTCCCATTGTCTCTGTCTGGCCCAGCAAATACTTTACCAAATATTAGCTTTTCCATGTCCATGTAAATTGCTTTCCTCCCCTTTTAAGTCCTAAACCACTATTCCCAACACCCTCTTTTGTCTTTAGTTGAAGATGGCATTTAAGGTGAGAGTTTCAGCCATTTGAGTTACTCAGTTTTCCTGGTTCTCTCCCATGCATATGTGTTATTTTATTTGATTCTCTTCTGTTAATCTGTGTTATGTCAAATTAATTTTTAGACCAGCCAGAAGAACCTAGAAGGGTAGAGGAAAATTTCTTCCTCCCCAACATAAAAGATTTGAGGAATCTCTTTAAACCTTTAAATGTTTACCATCTCTCTTTTTTTAATGTTGGGATTCCTCGAGGTTCTGCCCTTAGTTTCTTCTCTTCTCACAATACTTTCTTTTCCAGGGAAATTGTACCCATTTCCATGATTACATTTGTGCTGATAACTCCAAAATTTATATCAGTTGTACTGATATCTCTCTTCTGCTCAAGACTTTGATTTCAGGTCCTCTGACAGCCCAAACACTGAAAGTAAACTAAACACATCGTATGTCTTTCAAAGTATTTTCTCTTTCTTTGGTTCCAGTTTCTCATGATACAAAGATAGTCAACATCTTAAGCTCTTCTTACTTTGCATAGTCAAGCACAATGGTCAACAGTTTCCATCTCTGTGCTGGATCTGTCTTTCTTATTTACTCATCTGTAGTCTATTATTAGAGCCTCCTAACTGGATTCCATGCCTCCACCTCAAATTTCACACTGCTTGAATCAATCTTCTAAAACTGCTTTCACAACATCACAGCCTCCTTCAAAATATCACAGCGATAAATGAAAGGCATCTTTCTATCTAAGTGACACAATTGTGCTGACAAATATTATCATATAAGGAAACATTCTTTTTTTTCCACAAGGATTGACTAATTGTGGTTCATTATTTTATTATCCTGAGAAATAGCCTAAAATCTTCTCCTTTCAACGGGAAGGAAGAGGGCAATTTTAAAATGTAATAATGGAGTTCCTGCCACTTCTTTTCCTCCACAGGAAGAAAACCATGCCAAATCCTGCTCTCCTGAAAGTACTGCCATGAAGCGCTGGCAAATCAGAGCTCCCTCAGAAACAGAAACACAGCTGCAAGTACTGTGTTTGACCAAGCCCTTCTGTTTTTCTGTTGCTGTTTCCTACATTCAGTTTCCTTCTTCTTAATAGAGCTGGTAAATTAGCACGGGGAGGCCACATCCTGGATTTGGGGCATGTGCCTTCAGGGCTTGGAACTATGGCCTTCAGGAGTCATGCTGTGTGGGCCATTAAACAAATGGCAAAGAAAGAAGAAAACAGTCCTCCTTAGCATAAATATCCAATGATCGATGATAGTCTTCTTTACTTATTTCTGCCCAGAGTGTTTGTAAGTCTACTCAAAAAGTCAAATATTGGCTATTATAATACAAATCCCCAGGAAAAGATTTCATATTTCACACAATAGTTAAGTCAGTTCTTTGAAGTGTATTTTCTTCTCTCTTGTGCATAAAGCAGTTGCTTCCCTGCTAACCCCAGCATTATCCTTTGCTTATTTTGACAGCTGCGTTAATTTTAGCTATTAAGCCAAAATCTATTATTTTCTAAATAATTTAATAGATTGAATAAGTGACATGATCTAGTAATGTAAAGAAAGAGAGGTATTTGTTCAGAATTCAGTGCCAGAATCTTATTGTTTTTTCCCTTTTTGGTAAATCATGGGGATTAATTTATGACGGATGGCAGCTCACTATGCATGGGACATCTTACTTCCTCCAAAAAAAGAAAAAAGCCTCTCCAGCAAGCAGTAGATTATAAGGTATGGAGGTCTGCCCGCCCCCACTGTAGTATCAGCAAAATTGTGTTCCTGTTCCCCTTCTTCTCTAATTCCCAGCACATTCAGTGGATTACATACTGTTTATGCATCATGCAGCCTCCCTGAGCCCTGTTTCTTTACAGTACTTACTCCTGCTGCTAAAAGGAAAATAGGCTCTGACAATCCTCTTTGGCTGCCAAAGCTGCTGCCTCTGAATGAACATATCCTGCTTCCAGGAGTCAAGCTGATCCCTGTGGTCCCTGAATCCAACAGGAGTTCAAAAGAAGTCTGTGCGCCTCAAAGGGCAAAAATTGCTATTCGTTTAGGATTTACAGACAAACCAGAGCTTCGCCACGGAAGAGCTGATGCTATCCTGCCTCCTGATTCTACCGCTGCTGCGGAACCAGCTCAAACTGCAGATGAACCGGAAGGCCCCAATCTGCCTCTGACTCTGGATCTCCTCCTGCGTGACACAGTTCAGTTCAGACACAATAATGAGGCCATTGAATTTCCCTCTGCAGCTGGGAGCTGACTGTAAATGCTAAAGTTAAGTTGCTGAAATGACTGTGTCAGGGGACTTGCAAATGAATGTATTGTCATTCCAGCATAACCCAATTTACCCTGTGTTCATAGTGAATGGTTTCAGACACTTAGTTTAAAGCCCTACTAAGATGTTCTGCAAAACCATCTTTAGAACACTTTCCCAGAGGAAAACTGACAACTAAGATGACAGCCTAGAAAGGGATGGAAGAATCACAATGGTATAGTATATTTTATGACACTTTTCATAGGAGGATTTAAAGATGTTTAAAAGTGAATGATTTCACAATATTCACAAGAGATAGGTAGTAAATATCCTTCAAGTTAAAACATAATAATGAAATAATTATTGCCGTTTTATTACTCTATAATTGTCTTATTAAATACAAAGGAAGAAAATGTCCCACTATGAGCAAATGATAAATAAAAAGCAGTTTTTATAAAGTTTATGTCTGTTTATTTGAACAAATGGGCACCATTCTAGGGCTAGCGACCAAAATGAATACAGTGTATTTGCTGTATTCCACATAGAAATATCGTAAATAGATTTGAAGGCCCCATTAAAATTATTTAACATATATTCTGATACATTAAAAAATTGTTAGAAACATATATCTTGAGCATAGTATTTACAAAATAGTTTCAACAAAATTTTTGTAAGTTTCTAGGCCAAATTCTTGGTCTTATATAATCATAGTAGAAGTATATTTGTATAAGGGTTTCATGATAGATGATATAAATATAGGTAGTTGATTATATCTTCTTCAAGGTAATATATGAGATCTAGGCTTTCTCCTTCACTCTGTTGCAACGGGGCAGCTTGAAAGCTGGGGGCTAGAATTATCTGAACGCTTGTTCCCTCCCATTTATGGTGATTGATGCTGGCTATTCGCTAAGACCTTACTTAGCTTGTTCTCTACTTCCTTACAGCAGAGTGGCTGGGTTCTAAGGATGAGTGTCCTGAGTCTGTGAAGACCAAGTAGAAGACATATCACCTTTCATGATCTAACTTTGGAAGTAAGTCATGCAGCATAAATTCCAGCAATTCTATATGTAAAGGCACTCACAAAGGCCCAAGTTCAAAGTGAAGGTGGATTCTACCTTTTAATGGAGAATTGCATAATTCTAGAAAATCATGTGGTAACCAAAAAAAGTTGTTGTGGCCATTTTTGGAAAATGCCAGTATCCAATACTATACAAATATATACCTTAAGTATAGTGATATTAAATACTAAATAAATATACTAGATTACTGAATATTTATATTAGGTCTTTAGCTTATTTAATGATGAGTTTACTCTTGCATTTTTGCATGCTATACTCTGATTTCTATTAGTGGTAACCAAAAAAAAAAGGTGTCTTCAGTATGTGGTGCTGGGGAAACTGGACAGCTATATGTGAAAGAATGAACTTAAGAATGAACTTAGAACCTTCTCTAACACCTTATATAAAAATAAACTCAAAATGGAGTAAAGACCTAAATGTAAGACCGGATAATATAAAACTCCTAGAGGAAAACATAGGAGAACACTCTTCGACATAAATTACAGCAATATTTTTTGTTTCTGTCTCTTAAAGTAATGGAAACAAAAGCAAAAATAAACAAACGGGACCTAATTAAACTTAAAAGCTTTTACACAGCAAAGGAAACAAAGCAAAACAAAAAGACAACCTACTGAATGAGAGAAAATATTTGCAAATGATATGACTGATAAGGGGTTAATAGCCAACATATATAAACAGTTCATGCAACTCAACATCAAAAAAAAGCAAACAGCCTGATTTAAAAAGTGGGCAGAAGAACTGAATAGACATTTTTCCAAAGAGGAAATGCAGATGGTCAGTAGGCATATGAAAAGATGTTCAATATCACTAATCATCAGGGAAATGCAAATCAAAACCACCATGAGATATAACCTCACACCTTTCAAGGAACACAGATAAAAAATGTCGGCAAGGATGTGGAGAAAGGGAACCCTTGTACTCTGTTGGTGGGAATGTAAGTTGGTTC
This sequence comes from Balaenoptera acutorostrata, assembly GCF_949987535.1. Classification (NCBI taxonomy): domain Eukaryota; kingdom Metazoa; phylum Chordata; class Mammalia; order Artiodactyla; family Balaenopteridae; genus Balaenoptera; species Balaenoptera acutorostrata. Next base: position 65,411,719 of record NC_080070.1, read on the forward strand.
AGCCACTATGGAAAACAGTATGGAGGTTTCTAAAATAACTAAAAATATAACTACCACATGACCTAGCAATTCCACTCCTGGATATATATCTGAAAAAAACAACACTAATTTGAAAAGATACATTCACCCCAGTGTTCACTGAAGCATTATTTACAAGTACCAAGATATGGAAGCAACCTAAGTGTCCATCAACGGATGAATGGAGAAAGCTGTGTTGTACATATACAAGGGCATACTACTCAGCCACAAAAAAGCATGAAATTTTGCCATTTGCAGCACCACAGATGGACCTGGAGGGCCTTATGCTAAGTGAAATAAGTCAGACAGAGAAAGACGAATACTGTGCAACATCACTTACATGTGGAGTCTAAAAAAAACAACAACAAAAAATCTAGTGAATATAACAAAACAAACCAGTGGTTACAAGTGTGGAGAGGGAAGGGGAGGGGCAATATAGGTGTAGCAGAGTAAGAGGTACAAATTATTAGGTATAAAATAAGCTACAGGGATATATTGTACAATACAGGGAATATAGTCAATATTTTATAATAACAATAAGTGGAATATAACCTTTAAAAATTGTGAATCACTATATTGTACACCTGTGACATATAATATTGTACAGCAAATATACTTCAATAATAAATAACTAAATAAATAAAATTAGAGGAAGGAAAGAAGGAAGAAAGAAAGTGGGAAAGAAGTCAAGCAAGCACTCACTGGACATTCTATAACTCAGGGTGCCTTCTAGCACTTGGAGTTTTTGGCATAATTTCTAGACTACTCAAACACTTTATTTCTCCTTTGTTTCTCTAAGGCTCGCTTTAGATTATTGCATTGCACTAACGAATGGGTAAAGAATGAGATAAAAATCATAACACAGATGTTAAAATGTATTTTGATGACTTGAGACATTTCTGATTCTGGTCATAAATAGTAATCCAGAATTTTCAATAGCAGACTTTTAATTCCTGGAGTTGGTGGTGGTGGTAGTGGATGGGGAGTGGGAAGGAATATTGATAATGTCTATTTTTTTAATTAAGAAATTTGATTTTTTTCCCTTTGAAACAGAACCAATTACAAATTTAGAATCCACGTAATGCATATCAAGTGATCAGAGCTGGCAGTTTTGAAGATCAGATGGGTCTGCAAGGACCTGTGTCCTCAGATGGCTTCTCACACAGATGGACCTGAGCAGCATTAGACAGTATAGGTATTTTCACTGCGACATCTATTTAAACATCTACTTAAAAGACTTCCAATTTTTAACTTGGTCAAATACTATTGTTTAACTTATGACACATAGGCTATTGTTTATAACATAAAGAACAGTGATGTTAGAAAACAAGTTAAAGAGAAACATAAAATTGTAAGTTTTCTGCAAACTTATCTCAAGATAACCTCAATCAGGTCATAAATTGTGTTTTGTAGCGAAAATTCTATGGCACATCAAATTGTCTGTAATATCTCATCAACAACGATGGATAAAGGAGTTGTGATTATATCCAATTTGTTATTTTTTTAATATATAAGGTTCAAGACCGTCCATATTTGCAATGTGTTATTTGAAAAGCACTTACAAAGAATTAAAACTTAAATGTGAAAATCATTTCAGAATAAAATATTAGAATTCGAAAAATAAGATTTTGATATCAGTATATGTTATTTTGTATAGGTATTTAAATTTCAACCTATATTTAATTCCCAAATTAAACCTGAAATAAAATGTAATTTTTAGCATCTATGTTTACAAATCAGTTTTCCTTACAATCATTAAATAAATAAAGCAATTTTTATCAAAGCTGTCAAATGAGAGAAAAGTTAAAATTATCTTTATATATGTTCACTATTAAAGATGGAATTAAAATAAAATTTACATAAAATAACATGCTTACCTAAAACTAACTATGTTGCCTGCAATTATTTCTCTTAACTTCACTATGTATCATCCATGAAAACTGCAAAATATTTTATTCAATTTTCTAAAAATTAACAGAATTATCTGCAGTGTTAAAGGGCTTCCCCCCAAAACAATATTTGGAAATTACTTGAGAACAAATAGTAAAAATCATGTGATATAAAAGGACTATTTCTGCAAATGCATTGATACGTTAATTTAGTAAATGTCTGCAAACTACATAAACAAGAAATTTTTCCTTCTCTGTCTGAAATACTTGGTCCCAGCCAACACTGCCTTGGAGGAATGAGAATCCAGTGTTGTCATCAGCTTTTTTTAAGTAATGCAAAACATCCAGATAAATAGGTAAAAGATCCTAAATGTGCATGACAAACAAACAACCACAGACTTGCTTATAAACTGTCCACAGAGGTACTGGTTTGCAACCTCTGCTATAAGTTTTTAGTGGAAAGAAATAACATCTGGATATGAAATCCTGAAGCATGAGATTTGCCCACTAAATTTCTTTTCAGTCAACCATGTCTTTCACTTATAGTTAAAGCAAAATATTCATTGCACAGATATGAAAAGACAAGAATAATGCTGCAGTATCTACTATAATGTTATACAGATTATTTGACCTACACCACTGAAAAACCATGGCAAAACAAAGTATTTTGTAAGTTTTAAAGTACTGTGATCTTAAAACTCTTTTCAATTTGTGTCCATTCATTTTACCTCTTATAACAATAGTTTTGAGAATCAATTGACTCACATACAGACTGTACATAATGAACTGTCCCAAATAGTTTTTGTCTTAGCATTCAAAAAAGGTACTTTATATTGATTTCCTTTTTGTAATTTGAACGTGTGCATGTTATGTATTTGAAGTATCATTAAAATAGAAACAAACTTACAATGTACAGTGGCCTTAATGTAAGAAAAGAGGATATATATTTTCAACTCCTTTGTTCATTTTTTCCACTTTCCTTCTAGAAATTGTTTCTGTCAATTTTAATTTTCATTGAGTTGAGTGCGAAAGGGATGTAAGCAGACAGTTGCCTCTAATTGCAAATAGCAGTAGAAGATTAGTAAATGTTTTCAGCAGCTCCAAGTTTCATTGAGTCTGTCTTGAATGATATGGGGCCAAATAAAATATGCATTTCTGTAAAAGCAGTAAGAAACATCATGGTGTTTTAAGTTTAGGAACTGAAAACGAACTCAAAAAAAGACCCCAAAAATTGCAGTATAAAGGAGGTACAAAGGAATTGCCATAAATAAGAAGAATCTAAGACTCTGCAGAGCACAAAGGTGTGAGGCCAAGAGTACCTTTTATAAAAAAAAGGAAAGCTAATATAATATACGTCCAATATCACAGTGCATTTTAATGGTTATCTTTGTAATGGCACACATTTGTGGTGCCATTATAGCAATTTCTCCAAGGTTCCTATATCTTCAGCAGTTTTGAGCAAATCATTAATATCTTCAAAGCTTCTGTTTTTGCTTTAGAGGTCATTCCATTTGGTAATTAAAAAAAGAGCAAAATAGAACGATGAATTTACCAAAGAACCAAAGAATCACAAAACTGTAATTTCTTAAGTCAACTGTAGAAATGATATGGAATGAGGTAAGAAGAACCTCTTTGAATAAAGTAATAAAGTTATGTGCCCCAAATCCAATGGAATATATACATTTTTTAAGAGAAGTCAAAAGCAGTCTGTCAGCTTCTCTTAGCTTCCTCCGACCTTGGCACATCTTGACTTCAAATCTGTTACAGAAACTCTGGTAGTTACACACATATTCTCTCTACAGGGACTGTCTGAACACTGTAGAAATGGATTTTGGTAATCCTATACCACAGCCCATTCATAGCAGATCTGAGGGTTTGCTGTGTTCAAGTGGCAGAACCAGACTGAGGACAAGTTAGCTAAGTATTTAGATGAAAATACATTGACCCCAATGCTAGAGATGCCTCCTGGCAGAGCTGAATGTATAATGGTCACCAATGACTTTTTTTTCATCTCAGAAATAGATTAACCCACAGTTTAGTTGATTCTAGACTTTTAGTGTACACAAATGTGAAAATGTATTAGATGAAACATAGTATCTCCTCTCTGAAAAGAATATCAGACTAGATAAAATACTTTGGGATGCATTGGTGGGAAAATTAGTAAAAATGGTATTTCTGCTATACAAATGAAAATGAACCCCTGATGTTGTTTTTGATGGCCTGTAACATATATCTCTTGTAGGAAATGGTGTTTACCATTTTATGGAAAGCCACAGCAATAGAAAATATGAACTGTATTGCTATATTCACAGGTGGGATGGCGCTTTTTAGAGAAAAACATTATTGCCATCAACAGAAAGAGTATTTTGTTCACTGACTATATGCTGGGCACTCTAATAGGATAGCAGTAAGTCCCCAAAGTAACAGAACAATGACAAAAATAGGTTGGTTGAGCAGAAATAGTTTTTACGAGAGGTCTGAGTATAGGATAACAAGCAGCCTTTTTAGTCACTCTTCTGATGTTGTTTTTAGAATGTGTGTGTATGTGTGAATGTAAATGTATGTTTGTATGTATATATAGTGAATGTGTATATATATATATATATATATATATATATATATATACTCACTATATTGTGTATGTATGTGGTTATGTATAGTGAATATATATATACACACTCACAATATCTATAAGTATATCTATATATATATGGAAAGTACGATCAATGACGTTTATGATTTTACTTTTTAAGAAAGTTGTCAATATATTAATTCTAAATAGACATAAATTGATACCAAACATATAATTTTTAAAATCTTATTCTTGTTTCCACTATAAAAAGTGGGTAAATGTGATAAAAATGATGCTTCCCAAAAATAATGACAGAAAAGTGAAATTAATTTAACTGAACTTTCATTTAAAAGGCTTTACGTCATAAATCCTGGTACTGGAAAGGCTCTTATTCAAACCAATAGCTTATGTCTAAAACAATATCAACACGGCCATGCACAATATGTACTCTTTTAAAATTTCCTTCCTCTTCTTTGAAAATAAGTGTAATATTCATATAGCAAAGGCTATAACTATTTCCTGAATATAAATGTTGGTCTATTACATGTAAAACTTCTAGAAGACTTAGCCCTTGATTGAAGCTAAATTTCAAACATTAATAGGAAAAAGCATAAAGCCAAATGTTTTCTTAGTTGCAAACAAAATTAAAATATTTTCATTTGGATTTACCATAAATTACACAAGATCTGTAAAACAAAGGTAGCTGAGGAAGCATTTTTTTTAAACTCCAGACAAGTGGGAAAACATTTGAGATACTGAATAAACCCAAAATATGGCCAAGTTCATCCATCCCTAAAAGTAATTAAGATATAGTTTCAATCCCTTTATTTGAATTAATATCTTATTGAGCTTGAGCTATATTTCCTCTTTGCCAAAAAATTCATGAAAGTCCTCATGATGGTAAATGAAACATATATAATTGTATTTTTTCTTCCTTATTTAACTCTCATCATTAGCAGGGGCAGCCTTGGATTCCAATTTTAAGGGCATCCAGTTGTCAGTCTAGTAAGCCTTACACTACTGTCAGTCCGCTCAGTCTAGCAGAACATTGACTTCTGAACAGGGAGGCTTGAAGAAAATAATCCAATATTTTATTAGACGATGAACACTGGCAGTCAAATAAGTAGGAAGGAGTCCTTCACTCCATTTTAATGTATTTTTGTGAAGAAGGAGCTTTTTTGTTCCTGTTAGAATGTTTGCCTGTGGATGTATTTAAGGGTGAATCATAGGGTAATCTTGTATTTATGGGGAAAAGGGGAGAGAGGTAGAAAAGAGAAATCAAGGGAGGATAAATGGCATAAAAGAAATGGTTAAGTGGCATTGGAGTTTTGTTGTTTTTAATTAAAATATTCTTGCTTTGCTCAGTAAGTCTGTCCTCAACAGTTCAGCTAGCCAACAAAGGCCAGAAAATTGAAGTTCATCACAACTCCATAAATGCTCTGACTCCTCAAATCAGACTAGCTCAAAGGAATAGGTTTGCCTACCATATCCCTGGGTGTGCCTTTTAAAAAAAACTGACTCTTAAGGGAATAATGTTCAGCTATTCCCTGGAATCTTCACACTGTTTCAACTCAGACCCAGGGAATGCAGAATGAAAGTAATCAGGTGAAAATTTATCAAGGAATAAAGTGATTTAGATTTAGAAGAGGAATGGGCCGAGTTTTTCAATCCAAAAGATATAGGCTATTTATGTTATTAAAAAACACAATTCAACTGAGTAAATTTTAAAGATCTTATTGGTTTTTCTCAGCTATTCATTAATTGGGCAACATCCCATGTAGCAGATAGAAAGGAACTCCAAGGACCTATACAAAATGAAAGACTTTTATAAGCAAAAGGGAGCAGGAAGAAGAAAGTTACACCAGGCAAAAAAAGCAGGTTGCTTTTTGCAAAGTTAGTTTCCTTTAGGGGATGGCAGAGGTCTACCAGGCAACTTACCTAACTAGGGCGATCACGCAATTTCTGATTGACCAACTTAAGATTCCATTTCTGGGAATGGCAGAAATAATAAAGTCTTTGGTGATGTGGGGCTTAGCATAAGTGATTCTATTTTGGGTCTGTTACCTTGTTTTAACAATGTAAATGTAGATTGCAAGCATGGATGATATAATAAGCAAGGAATGAACTAAAGCTATGCTATGACAGGCATCTATAAAGCCTAACTTAAAAAGCCATGATATTTAGTTACAAAAGAAACTATGTATGCAACATTTCCATGGAACCCAAATCTCTTTTCTCACTCTTGAAAAGCTCAGAGGGTGGGGAAGGATATATAAGAGGTCAGTCTCTGGCTGTCTATTGGTCAGACTTCTAGACTCATCTGCTCTCATAGGAATGCCTTCATTATTGCTGGAAAAGTATGAAAAAGGTAAGTTTAATCGCCAGACAGCCTTCTGATATATTCCATGTTTACCTATGGGGCTAAGTCTACCAAAGAACAAGATATTTCAACTATGTTAAAAAACTGGGGGAAGGAGTTTCAAGATGGCAGAAGAGTAGGACGTGGAGATCACCTTCCTCCCCACAGATACATCGGAAATACACCTACATGTGGAACAACTCCTACAGAACACCTACTGAACGCTGGCAGAAGACCTCAGACCTCCCAAAAGGCAAGAAACTCTCCACGTACCTGGGAAGGGCAAAAGAAAAAAGAAAAAACAGAGACAAAAGAATAGGGAAGGGATCTGCACCAGTGGGAGGGAGCCGTGAAGGGGGAAACGTTTCCACACACTAGGAAGCCCCTTCGTGGGTGGAGACTGCGGGGGGCAGAGGGGGGAAGCTTCGGAGCCATGGAGGAGAGTGCAGCAACAGGGGTGCAGAGGGCAAAGCAGAGAGATTCCCGCACAGAGGATCACTGCCGACCAGCCCTCACCAGGCCCAGACGCTTGTCTGCTCACCTGCCGGGAGGGGTGGGGGCTGGGAGCTGAGGCTCGGGCTTCGGGCGGATCCCAGGGAGAGGAGTGGGGTTGGTGGCGTGAACACAGCCTGAAGAGGTTAGCGCACCACAGCTAGCCGGGAGGGAGACCGGGAAAAGGTCTGCAGCTGCCGAAGAGGCAAGAGACTTTTTCTTCCCTCTGTGTTTCCTGCTGCGCAAGGAGAGGGGATTAAGAGTGCTGCTTAAAGGAGCTACAGAGACAGGCACGAGCCGTGGCTATCAGCGTGGACCCCACAGACGGGCATGAGACGCTAAGGCTGCTGCTGCCGCCACCAAGAAGCCTGTGTGCAAGCACAGGCCACTATCCACATCTCCCCTCCAGGGCGGCTATGCCGCCTGCCACTGCCAGGGTCCCGTGACCCAGGGACAACTTCCCTGGGAGAACACATGACGCGCCTCAGGCTGGTGCAACGTCACGCCAGCCTCTGCCACCGCAGGCTCACCCCGCATCTGTACCCCTCCCTTCCCCTCTCCTCAGTGAGCCAGAGCCCCCATGTCAGCTGCTCCTTTAACCCCATCCTGTCTGAGCAAAGAACAGACGCCCTCAGGTGACCTACAAGCAGAGGCAGGGCCAAATCCAAAGCTGAATCCCAGGAGCTGTGCAAACAAAGAAGACAAAGGGAAATCTCTCCCAGCAGCCTTGGGAGCAGTGGATTAAATCTCCACAATCAACTTGATGTACCTTGCATCTGTGGAATACCTGAATAGAAAACGAATCATCCCAAATTGAGGAGGAGGACTTTGGGAGCAATGATATATATATATTTTTTCCCATTTTCTCTTTTTCTGAGTGTGTATGTGTAAGTTTCTGTGTGTGGTTTTGTCTGTATACCTTTGCTTTTACCATTTGTCCTAGCGTTCTGTCTGTTTTTGTTTTTTTTAATACTTAAAAAATTTTTTTCTTCATAATTATTTTTTTTAATTTTAATGCCTTTATTTTATTTTATTTTATTTTATCTCCTTTCTTTCTTTTTTTCCTTTTACTGTGAGGTGTGTGAATGACAGGCTCTTGGTGCTGAAGCCAGGCACCATAGCTGTGCCTCTTAGGTGGGAGAGCCAACTTCAGGACACTAGTCCACAAGATACCTCCCAGCTCCACATAATATCAAACGGTGAAAATCTCCCAGAGATCTCCATCTCAACGCCAAGACCCAGCTCCACTCAACGACCAGCAAGCCACACTGCTGAACACCCTATGCCAAACAACTAGCAGGACAGGAACACAACCCCATCCATTAGCAGAGAGGCTGCCTAAAATCATAATAAGGCCACAGACACCCCAAAACACACCACCAGTCATGGATGTGCCCAACAGAAAGATAAGATCCAACCTCATCCACCAGAACACAGGCACTAGTCCCCTCCATTAGTAAGTCTACAAAACCCACTGAACCAACTTTAGCCACTGGGGACAGACACCAAAAACAACGGGAACTACAAACCTGCAGCCTGCGAAAAGGAGACCCCCAAACACAGTAAGTTAAGCAAAATGAGAAGACAGAGAAACACACAGCAGATGAAGAGGCAAGGCAAAACCCCAGCAGACCTAACAAACGAAGAGGAAATAGGCAGTCTACCAGAAAAAGAATTCAGAATAATGATAGTACAGATGATCCAAAATCTTGGAAATAGAATGGAGAAAATACAAGAAACCTTTAACAAAGAGCTAGAAGAACTAGAGAGCAAACAAACAGTAATGAACAACACAATAAATGAAATAAAAATTCTCTAGAAGGAATCAATAGCAGAATAACTGAGGCAGAAGAACGGATAAGTGACCTGGAAGATAAAATAGTGGAAATAACTACTGCAGAGCAGAATAAAGAAAAAAGAATGAAAAGAATAGAGGACAGTATCAGAGACCTCTGGTACAACATTAAATGCACCAACATTCGAATTATAAGGGTCCCAGAAGAGGAAGAGAAAAAGAAAGGGACTGAGAAAATATTTGAAGAGATTATAGTTGAAAACTTCCCTAATATGGGAAAGGAAATAGTTAATCAAGTCCTGGAAGCACAGAGAGTCCCATACAGGATAAATCCAAGGAGAAACACGCCAAGACACATATTAATCAAACTATCAAAAATTAAATACAAAGAAAAAATATTAAAAGCACAAAGGGAAAAAGAACAAATAACACAAGGGTATCTCCATAAGGTTAACAGCTGATCTTTCAGCAGAAACTCTGCAAGCCAGAAGGGAGTGGCAGGACATATTTAAAGTGATGAAGGAGAAAAACGTACCACCAATATTACTCTACCCAGCAAGGATCTCATTCAGATTTGATGGAGAAATTAAAACCTTTACAGACAAGCAAAAGCTGAGACAGTTCAGCACCACCAAACCAGCTTTACAACAAATGCTAAAGGAACTTTCTAGCCAAGAAACACAAGAGAAGGAAAAGACCGACAATAACAAACCCAAAACAATTAAGAAAATGGTAATAGGAACATACATATTGATAATTACCTTAAATGTAAATGGAATAAATGCTCCAACCAAAAGACATAGATTGGCTGAATGGATACAAAAACAAGACCCATATATATGCTGCCTACAGGAGACCCACTTCAGACCTAGGGACACATACAGACTGAAAGTGAGTGGATGGAAAAAGATTTTCCATGCAAATGGAAATCAAAAGACAGCTGGAGTAGCAATTCTCATATCAGACAAAATAGACTTTAAAACAAAGACTATTACACGAGACAAAGAAGGACACTACATAATGATCAAGGGATCAATCCAAGAAGAAGAGATAACAATTGTAAATATTTATGCGCCCAACATGGGAGTACCTCAATACATAAGGCAAATAATAACATCCATAAAAGGGGAAATCAACAGAAACACAATCATAGTAGGGGACTTTAACATCCCACTTTCACCAAAGGACGGATCATCCAAAATGGAAATAAATAAGGAAACACAAGCTTTAAATGATACATTAAACAAGATAGACTTAATTCATATTTATAGGGCATTCCATCCAAAAGCAACAGAATACACATTCTTCTCAAGTGCTCATGGAACATTCTCCAGGAGAGATCATATCTTGGGTCACAAATCAAGACTTAGTAAATTTAAGAAAACTGAAATCTTATCAACTATCCTTCCGACCACAACGCTATGAGACTAGATATCAATTACAAGAAACAATCTGTAAAAAATACAAACACATGGAGGCTAAACAACACACTACTTAATAACTAAGAGACCACTGAAGAAATCAAAGAGGAAATCAAAAAAATACCTAGAAACAAATGACAATTAAAACGGGATGACCCAAAACCTATGGGATGCAGCAAAAGCAGTTCTAAGAGGGACGTTTATAGCAATACAATCCTACCTTAAGAAACAAGAAACATCTCAGGGGCTTCCCTGCTGGCGCAGTGGTTGAGAATCTGCCTGCTAATGCAGGGGATGCGGGTTCGAGCCCTGGTCTGGGAGGATCCAACATGCCACGGAGCAGCTAGGCCCGTGAGCCACAACTACTGAGCCTGCGCGTGTGGAGCCTGTGCTCCGCAACAAGAGAGGCCGCGATAGTGAAGAGGCCCGCGCACCGCGATGAAGAGATGCCCCCGCTTGCAGCAGCTAGAGGAAGTCCTTGCACAGAAACGAGACCCAACACAGCCAAAAAAAAAAAAAGAAACATCTCAAATAAACAACCTAACCTTACACCTAAAGCAATTAGAGAAAGAAGAACAAAAAAACCCCAAAGTTAACAGAAGGAAAGAAATCATAATGATCAGATCAGAAATAAATGAAAAAGAAATGAAGGAGACGATAGCAAAGATCAATAAAACTAAAAGCTGGTTCTTTGAGAAGATAAACAAAATTGATAAACCATTAGCCAGACCCATGAAGAAAAAAAGGGAGAAGACTCAAATCAATAGAATTAGAAATGAAAAAGGAGAAGTAACCACTGACACTGCAGAAATACAAAGGATCATGAGAGATTACTACAAGCAACTCTATGCCAATACAATGGACAACCTGGAAGAAATGGACAGATTCTTCGAAATGCACAACCTGCCGAGACTGAACCAGGAAGAAGTAGAAAATATGAACAGACCAATCACAAGTAATGAAATTGAAAATGTGACTAAAAATCTTCCAACAAACAAAAGCCCAGGACCAGATGGCTTCACAGGCGAATTCCATCGAAGATTTAGAGAAGTGCTAACACCTGTCCTTCTCAAACTCTTCCCAAATATAGCAGAGGGAGGAACACTCCCAAATTCATTATAGGAGGCCACCATCACCCTGATACCAAAACCAAAGATGTCACAAAGAAAGAAAACTACAAGCCAATATCATTGATGAACATAGATGCAAGAATCCTCAACAAAATACTAGCAAACAGAATCCAACAGCACATTAAAAGGATCATACACCATGATCAAGTGGAGTTTATCCCAGGAATGCAAGGATTCCTCAACATACGAAAATCAATCAGTGTGATACACCATATTAACAAATTGAAGGAGAAAAATCATATGATCATCTCAATAGATGCAGAGAAAGCTTTCGACAAAATTCAACACCCAATTATGATAAAAACCCTCCAGAAAGTAGGCATAGAGAGAACTTTCCTCAACATAATAAAGGCCATATATGACAAACGCACAGCCAACATACTCCTCAATGGTGAAAAACTGAAACCATTTCCACTAAGATCAGGAACAAGACAAGGTTGCCCACTCTCACCACTATTATTCAACATAGTTTTGGAAGTGTTAGCCACAGCAATCAGAGAAGAAAAAGAAAATAAAGGAATCCAAATCAGAAAAGAAGAAGTAAAACTGTCACTATTTGCAGATGACGTGATACTATACATAGAGAATCCTAAAGATGCTACCAGAAAACTACTAGAGCTAATCAATGAATTTAGTAAAGTATCAGGATATAAAATTAATGCACAGAAATCTCTTGCATTCCTATACACTAATGATGAAAAATCTGAAAGGGAAATTAAGAAAACACTCCAATTTACGACTGCAACAAAAAGAATAAAATATCTAGGAATAAACCTACCTAAGGAGACAAAAGACCTGTATGCAGAAAATTATAAGACACTGATGAAAGAAATTAAAGATGATACAAATAGATGGAGAGATATACCATGTTCTTGGATTGGAAAAATCAACATTGTGAAAATGACTATACTACCCAAAGCAATCTACAGATTCAATGCAATCCCTGTCAAACTACCACTGGCATTTTTCACAGAACTAGAACAAAAATTTCACAATTTGTATGGAAACACAAAAGACCCCGAATAGCCAAAGCAACCTTGAGAAAGAAAAACAGAGCTGGAGGAATCAGGCTCCCTGACTTCAGACTATACTACACAGCTACAGTAATCAAGACAGTATGGTACTGGCACAAAAACAGAAATATAGATCAATGGAATAGGATAGAAAGCCCAGAGATAAACCACACACATATGGTCATCTTATCTTTGATAAAGGAGGCAAGCATATACAGTGGAGAAAAGACAGCCTCTTCAATAAGTGGTGCTGGGAAAACTGGACAACTACATATAAAGAATGAAATTAGAACACTCCCTAACACCATACACAAAAATAAACTCAAAATGGATTAAAGACCTGAATGTAAGGCCAGCCACTATTAAACTCTTAGAGGAAAACATAGGCAGAGCACTCTATGACATTAATCACAGCAAGATCCCTTTTGACCCGCCTCCTAGAGAAATGGAAATAAAAATAAAAATAAACAAATGGGACCTAGTGAAACTTAAAAGCTTTTGCACAGCAAAGGAAACCATAAACAAGACCAAAAGACAACCCTCAGAATGGGAGGAAATATTTGCAAATGAAGCAACTGACAAAGGATTAATCTCCAAAATTTACAAGCAGCTCATGCAGCTCAATATCAAAAAAACAAACAACCCAGTCCAAACATGGGAAGAAGACCTAAATAGACATTTCTCCAAAGAAGATATACAGATTGCCAACAAATACATTAAAGAATGCTCAATATCATTAATCATTAGAGAAATGCAAATCAAAACTACAATGAGGTATCACCTCACACCAGTCAGAATGGCCATCATCAAAAAAATCCACAAACGATAAATGCTGGAGAGGGTGTGGAGAAAAGGGAACCCTCTTGCACTGTTGGTGGGAATGTAAATTGATACAGTCACTATGGAGAACAGTATGGAGGTTCCTTAAAAAACTAAAAATAGAACTACTGTATGACCCAGCAATCCCACTACTGGGGATATACCCTGAGAAAACCATAATTCAAAAATAGCCATGTACCAATATGCTCATTGCAGCTCTATTTACAATAGCCAGGACATGGAAGCAACCTAAGTGTCCATCAACAGATGAATGGATAAAGAAGATATGGCACATATATACAACAGAGTATTACTTAGGCATAAAAAGAAATGAAATTGAGTTATTTGTAGTGAGGTGGATGGACCTAGAGTCTGTTATACAGAGTGAAGTAAGTCAGAAAGAGAAAAATAAATACCGTATGCTAACACATATATATGGAATCTAAAAATAAATGCTCATGAAGAACCTATGGGCAAGACGGGAATAAAGACACAGACCTACTAGAGAATCGACTTGAGGATATGGGGAGGGGGAAGGGTAAGCTGTGAGAAAGTGAGAGAGTGGCATGGACATATATACATTACCAAACGTAAAATAGCTAGCTAGTGGGAAGCAGCCGCATAGCACAGGGAGATTAGCTCGGTGCTTTGTGACCACCTAGAGGAGCGGGATAGGGAGGGTGGGAGGTAGGGAGACGCAAGAGGGAAGAGATATGGGGACATATGTATATGTATAACTGATTCAGTTTGTTATAAAGCAGAGACTAACACACTATTATAAAGCAATTATATTCCAATAAAGATGTTAAAAAAATTGGTTTATCTATATATTTGAAATATTAAATATCTTGTAGGCAAACAATCATCTCGAGATATACTGTTCATCACCTAGTGTTTCTATCAATAAGTTAAACATTGGTAAGTGAAAAAGTGTTTCAAATATCTAACATACAAAAATTAGATTAGGTGACAAAGGAATGAAACATAGTGTAAGAAGGAGCATCACTTCATTTCTTTAGACTTTGACTTCCTATATTGAAAATTACAGTATTGGATTACAAACACTAAAGTCACTCCTAGATTTTCTAGACTATGTTGATATTATAGGTAAGTCCAAACCAAGATGTCCAATACATATTGTTTTACACTTGCCAAACCCTATACAGAGATTGCCATTGTCTATGTAGTGGTTAGAGTACAGGTTCAAGAGTTAGCTCAGTTTAGGTTCAATAGATAAGGTTTTAATCTTATACTGGTCACAATCCTTGGAGAAATTATTTAATCTTCTGACATTTTAGTTCCTTATCTACAAAATTGAAAAAATAATGATAGCTACCACCAAGGCTTATATTCACATGGCAACCACCTTTTCCGTCCTTTGAGTTGTTAATGGTCAAAATCACTCGTGGTTGGTTAGTACCTCTACTCTGCCTGTTGTTAAGTATTTTGAATATTAACTCTTAGAATAATATTGGTAATTCTTCATAAATATTTGTTCTCAATCATCTGTGGTAGCAGTAGCAGTATAGATATATTGATTTCCTCACTATTTTATATGTCAGAAGGAATAAAATATTATTTCTGTGCTTTCTTTAGCACCTTCAATTCTGAATATATTCTAGTATTTTTACATTGAACAATTAATAAAGTATGGCAAATACAATTTTAAAATTGATTTAACATGATATTTGAAAGAGTTTCAAGACCTTTTTTTGCTGGATAATTACTGAACAAGTGGCTTTTTTTTTTTTTACGTTTCTGATCTCTTTCTTTCTTTTTCTTTTTTTAAACATGTTTATTGGAGTATAATTGCTTTACAATGGTGTGTTAGTTTCTGCTTTATAATAAACTGAATCAGTTATACATATACATATGTTCCCATATCTCTTCCCTCTTGCATCTCCCTCCCTCCCACCCTCCCTATCCCACCCCTCTAGGTGGTCACAAAGCACCGAGCTGATCTCCCTGTGCTATGTGGCTGTTTCCCACTAGCTATCTATTTTACATTTGGTAGTGTATATATGTCCATAACACTCTCTCACGTGTCACATCTCACCCTTCCCCCTCCCCATATCCTCAAGTCCATTCTCTAGTAGCTCTGTGTCTTTATTCCCGTCTTGACACTAGGTTCTTCATGACCTTTTATTTTTTTTCTCCTTAGATTCCATATGTATGTGTTAGCATACTGTATTTGTTTTTCTCTTTCTGACTTACTTCACTCTGTATGACAGACTCTAACTCCATCCACCTCATTACAAATACCTCCATTTCATTTCTTTTTATGGCTGAGTAATATTCCATTGTATATATGTGTCACATCTTCTTTATCCATTCATCTGTTGATGGACATTTAGGTTGCTTCCATGTCCTGGCTATTGTAAATAGAGCTGCAATGAACATTTTGGTACATGGCTATTTTTGAATTATGGTTTTCTCAGGGTATATGCCCAGTAGTGGGATTGCTGGGTCATATGGTAGTTCTATTTGTAGTTTTTTAAGGATCCTCCATACTGTTCTCCATAGTGACTGTATCAATTTACATTCCCAGCAACAGTGCAAGAGTGTTCCCTTTTCTCCACACCCTCTCCAGCATTTATTGTTTCTAGATTTTTTGATGATGGCCATTCTGACTGGTGTGAGATGATACCTCATTGTAGTTTTGATTTGCATTTCTCTAATGATTAATGATGTTGAGCATTCTTTCATGTGTCTGTTGGCCATCTGTATATCTTCTTTGGAGAAATGTCTATTTAGGTCTTCTGCCCATTTTTGGATTGGGTTGTTTGTTTTTTTGTTACTGAGCTGCATGAGCTGCTTGTAAATCTTGGAGATTAATCCTTTGTCAGTTGCTTCATTTGCAAATATTTTCTCCCATTCTGAGGGTTGTCTTTTGGTCTTGTTTATGGTTTCCTTTGCTGTGCAAAAGCTTTTAAGTTTCATTAGGTCCCATTTGTTTATTTGTGTTTTTATTTCCATTTCTCTAGGGGCTGGGTCAAAAAGGATCTTGCTGTGATTTATGTCATAGAGTGTTCTGCCTATGTTTTCCTCCAAGAGTTTGACAGTGTCTGTCCTTACACTTAGGTCTTTAATCCATTTTGAGTTTATTTTTGTGTATGGTGTCAGGGAGTGTTCTAATTTCATACTTTTACATGTACCTTTCCAATTTTCCCAGCACCACTTATTGAAGAGGCTGTCTTTTCTCCACTGTATACGCCTGCCTCCTTTATCAAAGATAAGGTGACCATATGTGCGTGGGTTTATCTCTGGGCTTTCTATCCTGTTCCATTGATCTATATTTCTGTTTTTGTGCCAGTACCAAACTGTCTTGATTACTGTAGCTTTGTAATATAGCCTGAAGTCAGGAAGCCTGATTCCTCCAACTTCATTTTTCGTTCTCAATATTGCTTTGGCTATTCGGGGTCTTTTGTGTCTCCATACAAATTGTGAAATTTTTTGTTCTAGTTCTGTGAAAAATGCCAGTGGTAGTTTGACAGGGATTGCATTGAATCTGTAGATTGCTTTGGGTAGTAGAGTCATTTTCACAATGTTGATTTTTCCAATCCAAGAACATGGTATATCTCTCCATCTATTTGTATCATCTTTAATTTCTTTCATCAGTGTCCTATAATTTTCTGCATACAGGTCTTTTGTCTCCTTAGGTAGGTTTATTCCTAGATATTTTATTCTTTTTGTTGCAGTGGTAAATGGGAGTGTTTTCTTAATTTCACTTTCAGATTTTTCATCATTAGTGTATAGGAATGCAAGAGATTTCTGCACATTAATTTTGTATCCTGCTACTTTACCAAATTCATTGATTAGCTCTAGTAGTTTTCTGGGAGCATCTTTAGGATTCTCTATGTATAGTATCATGTCATCTGCAAACAGTGACAGCTTTACTTCTTCTTTTCCGATTTGGATTCCCTTTATTTCTTTTTCTTCTCTGATTGCTGTGGCTAACACTTCCAAAACTATGTTGAATAATAGTGGTGAGAGTGGGCAACCTTGTCTTGTTCCTGATCTTAGTGGAAATGGTTTCAGTTTTTCACCATTGAGGACAATGTTGGCTGTGGGTTTGTGATATATGGCCTTTATTATGTTGAGGAAAGCTCCCTCTATGCCTACTTTCTGCAGGGCTTTTATCATAAATGGGTGTTGAATTTTGTCGAAAGCTTTCTCTGCATCTATTAGAGATGATCATATGGTTTTTCTCCTTCAATTTGTTAATATGATGTATCACGTTGATTGATTTGCGTATGTTGAAGAATCCTTGCATTCCTGGAATAAACCCCACTTGATCATGGTGTATAATCCTTTTAATGTGCTGTTGGATTCTGTTTGCTAGTATTTTGTTGAGGATTCTTGCATCTATGTTCATTAGTGATATTGGCCTGTAGTTTTCTTTCTTTGTGACATTTTTGTCTGGTTTTGGAATCAGGGTGATGGTGGCCTCGTAGAATGAGTTGGGAAGTGTTCCTCCCTCTGCAATATTTTGGAAGAGTTTGAGAAGGATATGTGTTAGCTCTTCTCTAAATGTTTGATAGAAGTCGCCTGTGAAGTCATCTGGTCCTGGGCTTTTGTTTGTGGGAAGATTTTTAATCACAGTTTCAATTTCAGTGCTTGTGATTGGTCTGTTCATATTTTCTACTTCTTCCTGGTTCAGTCTCGGCAGGTTGTGCATTTCAAAGAATCTGTCCATTTCTTCCAGGTTGTCCATTTTATTGGCATAGAGTTGATTGTAGTAATCTCTCATGATCCTTTGTATTTCTGCAGTGTCAGTGGTTACTTCTCCTTTTTCATTTCTAATTCTATTGATTTGAGTCTTCTCCCTTTTTCTCTTGATGAGTCTGGCTAATGGTTTATCAATTTTGTTTATCTTCTCGAAGAACCAGCTTTTAGTTTCATTGATTTTTGCTATTGTTTCCTTCATTTCTTTTTCATTTATTTCTGATCTGATCTTTATGATTTCTTTCCTTCTGCTAGCTTTGGGGTTTTTTTGCTCTTCTTTCTCTAATTGCTTTAGGTGCAAGGTTAGGTTGTTTATTCGAGATGTTTCCTGTTTCTTGATGTAGGCTTGTATTGCTATAAACTTCCCTCTTAGAACTGCTTTTGCTGCATCCCATAGGTTTTGGGTCGTCGGGTCTCCATTGTCATTTGTTTCTAGGTATTTTTTGCTTTCCCCTTTGATTTCTTCAGTGATCACTTGGTTATTAAGTAGTGTATCGTGTAGCCTCCATGTGTCTGTATTTTGTACAGGTCTTTTCCTGTAATTGATATCTAGTCTCATAGCGTTGTGGTCGGAAAAGATACTTGATACGATTTCAATTTTCTTAAATTTACCAAGGCTTGATTTGTGACCCAAGATATGATCTATCCTGGAGAATGTTCCATGAGCACTTGAGAAAAATGTGTATTCTGTTGTTTTTGGGTGGAATGTCCTATAAATATCAATTAAGTCCATCTTGTTTAATGTGTCATTTAAAGCTTGTGTTTCCTTATTTATTTTCATTTTTGATGATCTGTCCATTGGTGAAAGTGAGGTGTTAAAGTCCCCTACTATGATTGTGTTACTGTCGATTTCCCCTTTTATGGCTGTTAGTATTTGCCTTATGTATTGAGGTGCTCCTATTTTGGGCGCATAAATATTTACAATTGTTATACCTTCCTCTTGGATCGATCCCTTGATCATTATATAGTGTCCTTCTTTGTCTCTTGTAATAGTCTTTATTTTAAAGTCTATTTTGTCTGATATGAGAATTGCTACTCCAGCTTTCTTTTGATTTCCATTTGCATGGAATATCTTTTTCCATCCCCTCACTTTCAGTATGTATGTGTCCCTAGGTCTGAAGTGGGTCTCTTGTAGACAGCATATATATGGGTCTTGTTTTTGTATCCATTCAGCCAGTCTGTGTCTTTTGGTGGGAGCATTTAATCCATTTACATTTAAGGTAATTATTGATATGTATGTTCCTATTCCCATTTTCTTAAATATTTTGGGTTTGTTATTGTAGGTGTTTCCCTTCTCTTGTGTTTCTAGCCTAGAGAAGTTCCTTTAGCATTTGTTGTAAAGCTGGTTTGGTGGTGCTGAACTCTCTCAGCTTTTGCTTGTCTGTAAAGGTTTTAATTTCTCCATCGAAACTGAATGAGATCCTTGCTGGGTAGAGTAATCTTGGTTGTAGGTTTTTCTCCTTCATCACTTTAAGTATATCCTGCCGCTCCCTTCTGGCTTGCATAGTTTCTGCTGAAAGATCAGCTGTTAACCTTATGGGGATTCCCTTGTGTGTTATTTGTTGTTTTTCCCTTTCTGCTTTTAATATGTTTTCTTTATATTTAATTTTTGATAGTTTGATTAATATGTGTCTTGGCGTGTTTCTCCTTGGATTTATCCTGTATGGGACTCTCTGTGCTTCCAGGACTTGATTAACTATTTCCTTTCCCATATTAGGGAAGTTTTCAACTATAATCTCTTCAAATATTTTCTCAGTCCCTTTCTTTTTCTCTTCTTCTTCTGGGACCCCTATAATTCGAATGTTGGTGTGTTTCATGTTGTCCCAGAGGCCTCTGAGACTGTCCTCAGTTCTTTTCATTCTTTTTTCTTTATTCTGCTCTCCAGTAGTTATTTCCACTATTTTATCTTCCAGGTCACTTATCCGTTCTTCTGCCTCAGTTATTCTGCTATTGATCCCGTCTAGAGTATTTTTAATTTCATTTATTGTGTTTTTCATTGTTGCTTGGTTCCTCTTTAGTTCTTCTAGGTCCTTGTTAAATGTTTCTTGCATTTTGTCTATTCTATTTCCAAGATTTTGGATCATCTTTACTATCATTATTCTGAATTCTTTTTCAGGTAGACTGCCTATTTCCTCTTCATTTGTTAGGTCTGGTGTGTTTTGACCCTGCTCCTTCACCTGCTGTGTGTTTCTCTGTCTTCTCATTTTGCTTATCTTACTGTGTTTGGGGTCTCCTTTTCACAGGCTGCAGGTTCATAGTTCCCGTTGTTTTTGGTATCTGTCCCCAGTGGCTAAGGTTCATTCAGTGGGTTGTGTAGGCTTCCTGGTGGAGGGGACTAGTGCCTGTGTTCTGGTGGATGAGGTTGGATCTTGTCTTTCTGTTGGGCACGTCCACGTCTGGTGGTGTGTTTTGGGGTGTCTTTGGCCTTATTATGATTTTAGGCAGCCTCTCTGCTAATGGATGGGGCTGTGTTCCTGTCTTGCTAGTTGTTTGGCATAGGGTGTCCAGCACTGTAGCTTGCTGGTCGTTGAATGAAGCTGGGTCTTGATGTTGAGATGGAGATCTCTGAGAGATTTTCGCCGTTTGGTATTACATGGAGCTGGAAGGTCTCTTGTGGACCAGTGTTCTGAAGTTGGCTCTCCCACCTCAGAGGCACAGCCCTGATGCCTGGCTGGAGCACCAAGAGCCCTTCATCCACACGGCTCTCATGCAGTGGCCTTGCTTAAGCTCAAAGCTGACAAAGTTGATGGAGAAGCTGCAGAGTAGAGAACCTCCCACCAAGGGCAGAGCATGTAGTCTAGGAGAAGCTGCAGTTGGGTTTTCTTGAGGTCATGAGGTAACAGAGTTGTCGAGATCAGTGGTCCCCATGCTCGTCCGTTCATCAGAATCACCTTGACTCTGGGCGGTTTGTGGGAACCAACTCCTCTCTTGCCACTGCTCTCTGGCTGGAGTTTCCCAGGGTCACGGACCTTACCCACCGGGGCCCTCCACCCACGGCCGGACTCCTGCAGGGGAGCGGCTGTTTCCCGGCTGACTTCGGGGGCCACAAGTGGCATTTTATTGTAGGAATCCTAACTCAAGATCTGGCTTAAAATATCGTTTCTTACTCTGATAAAACTTGCTGAAGTATAGACACATCTTCCCTCTCCAAAGGAAAATTAGAATGGTGTTAAAAATCGTTAGCACGTAAGTGAAAGCTCTTTACATATATATAACAGATTATATTAAAACTTAATTTTGATATTCTGTTTTGAACTAATACTTAAAAACTTGTTGAATTATAAGAAACTGAAAACCTATTGCTAAGAAAAAGATAAAATAGTAAAATAATTATTTATCTGTAGGAATCCTTGGAATATAGTCTCAGATCATATTGAGGGTTTCCTTCTCAACAACAGACTGTGACCAGACAGACATACGATATCCATAACAAAGAATTCTGACAGTGAAGGTCTTGAGTGGCATGGCAAAACTGGAGAGGTGGTATCATTAAACAAAAATAATGGGAACCCCTTAGGTTATACCAACTTTAACCCATGATTACAAATGTGCAACAATGGATTGATATCACTTCAATCTCCCTTCGCAATTTAATATATTCTTTTCATTCCAGCTATTTTAGGATTTGCTGACTGGCTACTTCCAAACGCAGCTAGCCAACAGGTGCAAGTTCTTATCACAAAGTGAACTCATTTGCACTTGCTTAGGGCTCTGCACAGAGTATAGTAATTGTGTCAGTAGTGCTTCTGCTTATCAAATTTACATTTCAAAGTGGCTAAATTGTTTTGAAAGTGTATCCCAGTCTGGAATCTTTTGCAGTCTCAGCTTGATGTTTAAAATGCCTGGTATCTACAGGGAAAAAAAAAAAAAAAAAAAGACCCATGTATTCTTGACATTCAACAAAACACAAAGAAAAAATAAAATTGCTCCCAAATAGTGCAAATTTACAAGTAGTTCTTTCTATAGATACAAGTGGCTTATATCACTATTAATATTTAGAATAAAATTTAGTTAAATGCTAGATGTTGAAGGAATTTAAATGCATCTACATCCGTGCATCCTTCTCATTTCACAAATGAAAATACTGCATTCCAGAGAGCTTATAACATTAGTAAAATAATATAATTTGGAGTTGGATATGTCTCAATTTGATCCCTGACTCTGTCACTTAAGCTGTGGGAATGCTAAGCCTCAGTTTCATGATCTGCTAAAGATTAAATAAACTAACTTAAACTATCAGTTATGAATAAACTAAGGAAGAAAATCCAGTGGGAAGGACCTGACAGACCACAGAGAAGACATGAAATGACACGATGGTTACAGGCCACACAGAAGGAGGTGGGGACATACAACATGAAATATTTTAATATCTATTACCATATCTGTCTGTCAGCCTGGTCTTTTATAGGCCATACAAATGGTGCTGGATGTTTTTGTTTGATCTCCAGTTCATTCCTCTCCTTTCTCCACTCTTTTCTATGTCCTAGGGTGCTGGCTGGCTGGCATCAACCACATCATCATGTTCCTGCATCTTCTAGTTTCCTGTTGGGTCCTGGTAAGGGCTTTATACCTTTGTTATCTCAAGGCAGGGCTGGTAAACAGATAGGCTGTACTATTTGCTGTGGTTCTCCTATTCTCATACCTTTGTAAATAATCTCTTTGAGTAAATAAATCTTCCTTGAATTATCCAATTTCAAAAGTCTGTGTTTCTGGCCTGGATGCTGGCTGATACAGTATTTGATCACTTAGGCCCACGGCAATTTCCTGGAGGTACAAAGTAGCTCAAATGACATGACTCCAAATTGACCCTCTGGTTTTTATTCAGACAAATTGCTATAGGGTATACTCATTCTGGTTATACTATACTTTTGAATTAGGTTCTTGGGGCAGCTTTTTGAAAACGTGGACTAGCTGCAGGGTCACAGGGATACATACTGGATTTCTGGAATGCAGGAACTGTGTCAATCTTGAGAGAGTCTGAAGTCTGAAAAAATTATTTGTAAGCATGAATGAAATAAATGGAATATTTATTTAGTGCTAACATGAGCTTCTTAAGAAGTTCTATTAAAAGACATAATATCCTCTAATACGAGCTATTATTTTAGAAAAATACATCATTTTGAGTTCAGTAAAACTTTTATCAGTTTATAATTATATCTGTAAGGACAAGGTCAAAAAAGTGGATTGGATTCAATAGCTGATTCAATATGTATATCCCCAAAATGTCAATCAATAGATTGATCTCAACACGGGGAGACAGTCCTCCACATTGTTCGAAGACATAAAAATGACATGGAATGTATGACTTATAAAGTTTTAGAAGACAATATTAAGAGGAATAGTTAGAATACATGAATTAAGATTAAGTTTCCCTAGAATACAGAAAGAGGGGCTAAAATTCAAAAGATATAATTTAGTGAAAATAAAGGCAAGCTCTTTAATTTCAGGTTCAAAAAAGAAATAAGTTTTGCAAATATAGCATCACTTTAGGTTTAGTTTAGCAGAAGTTTATGTGAGACATATTACAGTAGTTTTAGTCAGCCACAAGTTTGAAATACACTTACAGAATGATGGTTTGACTAAAAACACACTTATATTTTTGACTGCCCTGCTCAGATGTTACCTGGAATAGTGTCTTCATTTCTCAGTGGCACATTTTGAGAGGAAGCATTGAAAACCAGGGAACATCTAGGTGGTAAAGGAAATACACTGAGAAATGAAGACACTTTGTCATATTAAAACAAAGGCGAACTTCAAAAACTTATTAACTATAGTGGGGATAGGGAGGGTGGGAGGGAGAGGGAAGAGGGAGGGGATATGGGGAAAAATGTATACATATAGCCGATTCACTCTGTTATATAGCAGAAATTAACACATTGTAAAGCAATTATACTCCAATAAATATGTTAAAAAAAACATTAACTATAGTCTTGATTTGAAGGGTAGTCTACTGAGAGAAAGGAAAGCTATTCTGTGTCATGCCAATAAATTAGGACCAATGGGTAAAATCATAAAGAGTGTGATTTCACCCTAGTGTAAAAATAGCAATTTTAGCTGCCCAACAACTTATTAGTTCAACTTTCAGAATAGTAACTGAATGGTCAAACAGCACAGAAGAAGGAATCAATGATCTGGAAGAGAACAGACTAAGTTCAGAAGTTCTGAGCCTTCCAGAGACTAAATGTATTAGACAAAAATGTCAGGTCTGTGCCCAGTTATAAACTCCATGCTTATACTCCAGGGTGACACGTGATATATAAATATATGTGTGTATATACATACATTAGTGTTTCTCACCAGGGTAGGTAATATTTTGTATTTAACTTCACCACATGTCTAATATCTTTCCAGAGCTATTATATTCTAATCTCTGTCCTGTACAATTTATTCATTTTCATATCTTTAATCTGTAGAGTTCTTCATCCTTGCATGCAATTCATAAAATTTTCTATTTCACAATTACCAAATATAAAAACAATGCACTTTGGACAAGTTCATGTCTATTCAACTTAATTTGAAGAAAAAATTTAAGCCCCTAAACTAGGATTTTACTCTGTAATATTCTTGTAAATCATGATTTTTTTTTTTCCAGGAAAACAATTGACCAGGGGTGGTGGGGGTGGTGGTGTGATGAATTGGGAGACTGGGATTGACATGTACACACTAATATGCATAAAATAGGTAACTAATAAGAACCTGCTGTATAAAAAAAAATTAAATTAAATTAAATAAAAAACAACTGATACATTGGTCAAGCTTTCTAAAGTTGTCAAAGATACATTTATATAAGATTATTATGAAAAGTCTATGCAATTAAGATCAACATAACCCTATTTATCCATAACTTTTGTGGGAAAAATTGTTATAAAGCAAATTCATAAAATACTTTGTTGAAAAGAGATTATGTCTCTCATTCAACATAAGCATACAGTGAGTCTGACCCTAAAGTCCCTTCTCTCTGCTCCTAACATGTGCAGCCTTTAAAGCCCCTCCACCTTTACCAGTTTTCAATTATGTCAGCATTTTCTCTTATTGGTAGGTTTCAGGCTAGTAAAACCCTCTATCTACCTACTCACTCATTCTGACAATAGAGAGGCTAAGCAAACAGAAAATTCAGACTCATATTATAGTGAGGATCCAATTTAAATCAATATTTAAATTCTTCTATGGACCACAACATCGACATAATTTTATTCATCCTCTTCTTAGCAGAGACAAGCAAGTTTATTGAATTAATTGGGAATGAATATCTGGAAATATAATATACTTTGATTACCTATAAATCTTTTTAAAAAAAAAATAGCAGTTTTAACCCTATTCTGCCCAAGCTAGATTCTAAACTTAGGAAAATATCATTAATTAAATGACCAAAGTTGCAAAAAAATTATGGAGCAAATACTACCATAGTTTATTAGAATAAGTTTCAAAATTATTTTGATAGAATAAAGGGGGTGGCTTATAACCTTATTAGGGTCTTAGACTCTGAAAATCTCAAAATCTTTGGATTCTACTGAAAAATGCACATTCTCAGATACAGACAAAAAATAAACAGCACAGTATGCTCCCTGTCAAACTGCTCAATCTATCTTCCCCTTGGAGTTAGAAAACTAACTAATCAAATTTGATTCAAATCTAATCAAATTTACATAGAGAAAAACACTGGAGAAAGTATGTTTCATCAGAATTTGAGCAAGACTCAAATCTACTAAATTAGTATGTTTTCCAAAATAATGCTACATATGCTACACCGTTTTATTCTGTCACATTCACATGGATGAAAAAGCAATGTCCCTTTTAGGTAAACAATAAATAAGGTCGTATATAGATATACACACTCTCCTTAGCATTCTTCTCACAACATAGTTCATGCTAGCAAGATCTTTGCCATTAGCAAAGAACTAAACAAAATACTTTTCCCCTCCAGAAACAATCGTGTGACATAATGTCAAGAATCACTCTTTGACTCTTCTTCTCCTCTGTTCTCCTTTTTCCCTCCCATGGACAAATCTACCTTTGCCCCTTTGAGGGAAATACAGATTTGGGGGAAAGAGGAAACTATTAGTTTAAGTATACAACCAATGATACTATTTAGCGGCTAAAACCTTGAACATCAAACAGAACAGGAAGAATGAAAAAAGATGAGTAAAACTGGGAAGAATAACCTTGTTGATACACAATCCCCTTTCTCTCATGGATTATAAACCTTTGGCTCAGAGAGTTTTAATTTCTCAAAGTCTAATGCTGAACCTTGAGTTCAACCCTAAATATAATGGAATTGATTATGAGCTATAATGCTATAATATGTTTAGTTTTTCTTATGGAGATCTTCCTCTTTATATGCTCTCAGAAGAAATCATATCTTGGACTGTTTTCTGGTAGAAGCAATGCCTTTATTCTGATACATCCAGATATCTACCCAGAATCCATAGTGACCAATAACACCCATTTAAAGGATGACTGACTCAAAAGATGAGTCCTGTTTTCAATTCATTAATAGAGCTCAGATAACTAAAATTTAAACCTCATAAAAGTGACTCTTAGGCATTGCCTTCTAAGCAACTGAACTAACCAATCACAGATTTTATAAATCTACATGTGGTCTTTCCAAACCTGGGTAAGAGCATTTGAGTTCATTCTAGGGCATTTTATATCCAAGGACCTAAATTAGTGGTAGCCAGAATCTTTGTATGCACTTGCAAATTGAACAGTTAAAAAATGGGCATCTTATATATAGATAAATGAGAATTCATAAAGAGCAAAGCAGAGATATTGAGAAAGTTTTGGTGAACAGAGATAAGTGAGTAATGTGCTACATTAATTTTTAAGACTGCATATTAATTTCCTCAAACAATTGCATCTCTCATGCCTGCCTTAGTTTTGAACACATTTTGATAAAGCATCTTTATTTAATAATATTTGATCACTCAACATTAAACACATTTAGCTTTTACTTTTCCTGGTAATAGAATAATGCTCACTTAAGATTTATTTTTTTCCTCAAGATAGTTTCAAAAGCCGATGTGGCTAGATTCCTGAACACATATTTAAAAACTACAAACCAGAGGGAAATCTCTTAAATATTGCTAAATCAAGTTATTTCTCAATTTGAAACTCTATTGATCCATTCTGAGATGCTTTCTTATAACTTCAATGGTCTAAGCAGAAATAACAGTCACCGAATCATATTCTTGATCACACAGAATCACTTAAAAACTTAAAAACCAGGTTTATTTCAGATGATGCAAGAAAAGTGACTGTCTTTAAAATAAAAAAAATAATAAAACGGAGTAAGAGAAACAAAAGTAGCAGCATATATTTATTTAAATCTAATTAGCATAAATTATATAAACTCTTTATGGTTTCTCATTACTAGTCTACTTGTCTATCGCTTTTGTCTTTCACTTTCCAGCAGTCAACCTCCAGACCTATCAAACTGCTTGTCATTTTCTAAAAATGCTATGCTATTTTTTTTTCCTGGACACTTTTGCAGTCTTCCCCAAAATTCTTCTGTATAAAGCATCCCTCAGGACCACAATCAAGTATTTCTCATTGAAATATTTTGTGACACTTCTCAAAGTCATAAAACTCTTCATGTTGCTTTTTGTATAACTCTATCAGTATTTATTGCACTGTGTTGAGATCACAGATTTTAT
This sequence comes from Balaenoptera acutorostrata, assembly GCF_949987535.1. NCBI lineage: Eukaryota > Metazoa > Chordata > Mammalia > Artiodactyla > Balaenopteridae > Balaenoptera > Balaenoptera acutorostrata. Next base: position 65,439,605 of record NC_080070.1, read on the forward strand.
TCTTTGTATCTTTTAGTAGATGTGAGCTTCTTTAGCAAAAAGACTTTGTCTGATTGATCCAACATTGACTACCATAGGCCTGGAATAGAGGTTGCATAATTGAGTCAATGAGTGAATAAACAAATGAAGAAACAGGGCTACAAATTTCGGTGACTACTGTACACATTGCCATATAACTTAGCTGAACTCCAAAGAACGTATACATAGTGACCTAAAAAGGAAATCCCTAAGCAAATAATCTGGTCAACCAATTCAAATTCATTTAGTTGTTATTGTTGCCATTATATCGCAGACCAATCATTTTGGTTATTTTCATGGTCAAATCAGTTTAATCACTCATTCAGTTACTCCGTATTCCAGCCCCTACTCTGGGGTCAAAACTTGGAGTTTCCTCCTGAGAGCTGAAATTACCCCTGCATAAGGCACAGATTAACCGACCATTAAAAAAAAATCTTTAGCAAGTTGGCAGAGCAGTTGCCTCTTAGCAGTAAGATGTGGTGTAAAGAGTGTGGGTTTCAGAGTCAGACAGATATGGTTTCAGTTCCAGAAAACTTTACCTTCTAAATATGTGACACTGAGTAAGATATCTTAGCCCTGTGTTTATTTATTTATTTTTATTTTTAAAAGTTGAATATTAATATTAACATTATGAGTGGGGGTGGAGGAATGGGAGGAGGCCAATGAGATAACACATGAAAAATGCCTCGTTCCATACCTGACACACAGTAATTAATAAATATTAGTTTCTTACTTTTACTACCACTTTTTCTTTCTAACACTCTTCACTGATCTTTACCTCGCCTTGACAAACCTTCTGAATGCTGGTGCTATTTGATGGAGAATCACAGATGCCACCAAAGACTTCCTTAGTGCTTAGAATGCAGCAGAAGTTGAACTAGTATAAGAGTACTAAGCATAATAATTATTTCCCTCCTTCCCTCTCTTCCTTCCTTCTTTTCTACCTTCCTTCCTTTCTTCTTTCTCTCTTCTAATTCTTCCTTCCTTCTTTTCTACCTTCCTTCCTTTCTTCTTTCTCTCTTCTACTTCTTCCTCCTCCTCCTCCTGCTCTTCCTCTTTTTTTCTCTCTCTCTCTATGCATCTGAGCAAATCTAAGAATTACAAAGACATTTATAGGTTAAAAGTTCATCCTTATAAAACTTTTATCAAGTATTTTCTCTCATTTCATCTAAAGGTAGTCAATCATCTCTAATCTTTATTTCTGTACAGATTATCTTCTAGATTCCTTTTTTTCCAGGTTCATAATAAAGTGTTTAAAACTCACCACAAGCTGATTAAAATATGTTTTGTTCTTTTTTCATCAAAGATGTACTTATGGTTTGTTTTTACAAGCCTGCTGGTTTTTTATTCAACTTAGTAAAGAAAACAGTATTAGGTAATTTGTTTAATTTTATGGAAAAAAACAACCAACTGATTGATGAATCTTTCACTTTAAAGCTCATTGTCTGAACATTAGGTAAGTAGATACAAATTAAATTCCACTGGAGCAGGCATGATAAGGAGGCATTTTTTAGCACTGGTAGAGATTATAGCTGCTGAGATAGACTTTTAAGGTATTGGACAAGCATTTGGTGGAGAATGGTTAATAAACACTAATTAAGTCAGCTACAAAAAAAAAAAAAAACTCTTGGGGGAAGATCAATATTATTAGGTGTTTCAACTAGCTTTTCACATTTACTGAATCTATAAGCAATTGGGCAAGCTGAGATTGTCTTTGCTCTTCTACTTTTTCCTCCCCTTTCATTTAAACTGAAAGTTACCTTGTAAATCACATTCCTAATCATCTCTTACTCTCTAAAGGCACTTATTTAAGTTGCCACATATATATTGTATATTGCATAAGCTTGCCTAACTCTGAGTTACTGAGTGTGGTTGGTATGTAAAGCTGATAAATCTGGTAGGATTGAGAATGAATATTAAGAAGGCAAAAAGAAAGGTTCCCACTTGCTTCTTCCAATGTAGAGCTCCAGGGTAAAACTCCAAGGTAAAGTTGTACTTGATTGACTGTGGAAGTAAGAATAACCCTGACTTCAGCACTACCTGCCATGACCTAGAGCTAAGTAATGGTTATCTGGACAAAGGCAGAAATCACCATATACACATGATCTGAAGTGTACTGTGAATACAAGCTGCCTTCAATCAATTATTGGTTACTTAAAGTGCCCTCTATAATCATCATCGTCGTCAGTAGCAGCAGCAGCAACATAAATGGGACATGCTTACTATGTGGCAGCTACTAAGTGTTTACTTTCCATCATTGTGGCCACTGTTTGAGGTCAGCACTATTATGATCTCCAATTTACAATGAGTAATCTGAAGCTCAAAGGAGTTAGGTATTTACCAAAAATGGCATAGTTACTAGATGATAAAGTTGAGATTTGAACTCAGGCAGCATGGTTCTAGAGTCCACAATCTATCCAAGACTATTTTCCATTTTGCTCAAGGTGCCAAATTTTAATCTCACTGAGGCTGCATCCAGAACTGCAGACTTGGTGGAGAGGCTGTCAACAGTGCCTTAGACCATCATCGATAGCAGGTAATGAAACTGGTTACATAGGCAAACCAGTAAACAACTATTTTGTCAGAATAAAAGTTAGAAACACTGGAGAAAACAAAGAAGGCCAAGTGATCAGAGAGGATACACTTGGAGGCTAGAACATCAGAACAAGAACAACATCTACCATTTTCTGAGAAACTAATTTTATTCTAGTTTTATTCTTTTCCCACCAGCACTATCTGCAAAGGTCCTTATAGTTTTTAACAACATAGTAGCAAGACCTTATAGTTTTAAATGCTTACTGTGTGCCCAGCACTGAAAAGGGGCATTGTGTATCATTTCATTTATTTCTTGCAACCTTATAAAAGAGATATTATTTGTTTTATTTTAAAGTTGAATACAGCAAAATTTAGGAAGTTTACTACATGTTTGAAACTACAAAATTAAGAAAGGAAATCTAAAAACTACAAACTCCAACAAGTTATATTATAAGCATCAGATCAGTAAAAATAGAAAGATGTATAATTTCGATTGTTGATGTGGATATAGGACACATGACATAGGTCCCTTCACACACTGCTAGTGAGAGTATCGACTGGGACATCCATCCTGGAAACATCCATTCAGGAAGGCAATTAAACTGCCCATGAGTTAGCAATTTTCATTTTGGATATATATCCCTAAGATATACATAACAAAATTCCATAAGGATGTTTACTGCATCATTATTTGTGACAGTGAGGAGTTACAGGTGTCTATCACAGGAGGATCAAATAGATAAAATGTGGTAGAAGACTAACATGAGGTGTCACGCAACAGTTAGAAGCTAATATGTGCATGTGTGCACATGCATCTGCATGGATAAATCTAAAAATACTACATAGAATGGGATAAAATATTTTCAAATCATATATCTGATAAGGGACTTATGTCCAGAATATACATGGAAATTTACAGCTCAATAATAATAAGACAAATAACCCAGTTAAAAATGAGCTAAGGATCTGAATAATATTTCTCCAAAGAAGACATATAAATGGCAATGAGCACATGGAAATATGCTCAACATCATTAGTCATTAGGGAAATGCAAATCAAAACCACAATGGAATGCCACTTCCCACCCTCTAGAATGTATATAACAAAAAGACATGAAATAACAAGTGTTGGTGAAAGAAGCTGAAACTCTCATACACTGTAAAATGGTGCAGCAGTGTTGGAGAACAGTTTGGCATTTCCTTAATATGTTAAACATAGAGTTACCATGTGACCCAGAAATTCTACTCCTAGGTATACACCCAACTAAAAACATATATCCATAAAAAACCCAAATATTTATAGCAGCATTACTCAAAATAGCCAAAAGTAGAAACAACCAAATATCAACTGAAGGTAAACAAAAAGTGCTATAGCCATAAAGTGGAATATTGTTCATCTTAAAAAAAAAATTAAGTACTGATACACAATTCTACAACATGGATAAACCTTGAAAACAGTATTCTATGTAAAGGAGGCCAGTCAAAAAGACCACACATTGTATGATCCTATTCACATGAAATGCCATACTAGGGAAATCTATAGAGAAAGAAAATAGATCACTGGTTTTGGAGGGCTGGAGGGATCAGTGTGGAGACGAGGGAGTTACACTGAATGGGTATGGGATTTCTTTTAGGGAAATGAAATGTTCTAAAAATTTTTCTGGTGATGGTTGCACAACCCTGTGAATATATTTAAAAAACATTGACTTGTACATGTTACATGGGTGAAGTGAATGGTATGAATTATAAATAAACATTTCTTCAATACACTGTTTAAAAAAAACACATGGTACTAAATGATGTAAATAAAATGGCAGAATGAGCAGCTCCAAGCTACCATCACTTGTCAAAATATTGAAAAATAAGCAGAAATTGTTAGAACCAAATCTGTCAGAACCCTGGGAAAGGTTTACAACAACTAACTGAATGCTGAATCAAGAAAAAGTCAACTTTAAAATGGTAGAAAAGTTTTGTGGCTTTTTTTTCTGCCCTTGTCCCATTCCTTCCCTGATTCAGTGGCAGTCTTGAAGAAGACAGCCAGTATTTCCAGCATGGGACTCTGGTCCCTTCTTTTGATGCCAATGTCTCTGTTCTGAGCAGTTTGGAAACTCATCTTGGCCAGAGAAGCAGCAAATGACTGGGCAAAAGATTAAGATGCAAAATAGAACACCAAAGGCCTGGGAGAAAACACCAAGGAGAGTTTCTTTGGGAAATTAAGGCATTCAGAGTTACCTTTATACACAAACCTTCACAAACCTTCAACAATGACCCCTCTGCTTTAAAAATTTTTTTTATATTTTTATATTTTTTATATTTTTTAATAATCTCAGCTAGCTTGTTAATTATCCCCTCCATGTATTTTATCTATCATTTGATAATGGTCCTTTCTCATCAACATTTTAATGTACTCAAATATTTTCCAGCCTTAATAAATGTCCCTACCCATATCCAAGTATCCCTGCCTTTCAATTTATCCCGCATTTTACAAGTGCAAGCTTCTTCAATGGACTACCCTGAACTGTCTCCATTTCCTCACTCCCTAACATCTCTTTAATGCAATAATTATGGTTTTCCCTTCTGAACACCCAAAATCTGTTCTTTCCAATGTGATTGCTGAACTACAAATGGCTAAATCCAACAGACAATCCACACATATTACATTACGTAATTGTCTTAAGTATTTGCACTATTTACCAGTCCCACTTTGAAATACTCTATCCTTGGCATCTATGATACCCAAATGCTACTGGTGTTCTCAAAAACTCTTCTTGGTTTTTCCTTCCAACTCTTAAATGTCAAGGTAAACCTCACTCCTTCCCCACTATAATATAATTCCTTCTAAAAAATTACTTCTGTTTTTAGGGGAGATACTTTATAACTACATTTACCCATTCTATTCTGTAAAAAATAACTCACTTTACCTTTTGGAAATTTCCTTATTGCTCTCAGGGCATGAAACTCAGGTTGCACAGTCCTCTCACATGAATTTAAATCAATTTTTTAAAGCAGCAACTTTACTCTAATTTTTTAATTGAGATAAGATTTTCCTCTAATTAAATAATTATGTTAATAAAGCATCATTTTAAGATAAATCTTATAGATTTAATATTTATGCATTAAGAATAAATTGGATTTGACTTTAAAATAAATCAAGAAGAGTTTCTTGAAACAATAATCATGGTTAGCATGTAGATCGGAGAATTGGGTAGAAAATATTTAATCTTTCTGTAGCATGTCTATTATTAAATTAAATACCTGCTCAAATCAACTGCATCTACACTAGTTTAAAAATTCTACAGGTAGATAATCAAGTCTTCCTGAAAGAATTATCCTAACTTTTATTTCCAGCCTTGTCTCCCATACAATTTATTAAACAAACAAAAACAGCCTTGTTTTCCAACCAGGCAAATATATTATATAATTATCATCTAAATATATCTTCTCATTTGCAGCCCCATGATTTTACTTATCATATTGTTTCTTTTCTTGGAAGGACCACCTTACTCTTCTTTATCTATTTCAAGCCACTTATACCTCCAAACTTTGACAAAGTACATTCTCTTCAAGAAAAGTTTTTGACTGAGCACTCAGCCCATTGTGATCTATGTCTTCCTAGAGTCCCTTGCATGTAATAGTATAAATAATATAATATAGAAAATGTGCTATACCCAAGCATACATGTTTTCTAACTGTTTATATTTGGAAGATGTCACCACTGTTATTATTGTCATTTTGACTATTCCCATCATAGCATATGCCGGTCTTTTCTGTTATTTAACCTCTCATGTTTTTCAATGTTTCCCCAACTAGTTCATAGTATTTTATTACCTAGGAACCATAGCTTTACTTCTTCACATTGAACATAGCTACCAACATACAATATATGTTCAATGAATAATTGAAGAAATAAAAGCTGAAGAAAACGGAAGGAGGGAAAATGGAAGGCAGGAGGGAAAAGTAGAAGCAAACAAATTATGAAACATGGAACAAGTAAAATGACCCTCATTGATCACTAACCCCCAAATCATTTTATAAACACACTTTCAAAACAGCCTGAGGCTTGAGGTGAATTAATATTTGCAAAATTGCTTAAATATTATACAATGCTATACAGATGCAGGCATTAAAAACTAATCTAAATCTGAAACCAGAATAACTTCTGCTCTGAATACCGTTGAATTGTCTTCTGAATCTGCCCCACACAACTCTGTCCCTTTGTAAATTTACTGAAAATTGTGCAATACTTGTGGGATTTAGAATGGTACAAGTGAATTCTAATGAAATTCTGTGAAGAGTCAGTCATCCTATTACTAAGAGATACTTGTCTTTTTTTCCCGAGAGACAACTTAAAAGCCTTTAACTGCAGACAAGAGATTTGCTACACAGCCAGAATGTTAAAAACTCATTTCAAATCTTCTTACCATTTTAAATATACATTTAAGAAAGCAAGCTATGACTGCTAAAGGGGTTGTTTGATTTTTAGGCTACTAAAAAGTCCCCATTACATGTTCCACAATAGTTATTTTACAAATATATAAACAGGTATTTAGACAGCATATGAGGTCCCTTACAAATATGTTTTTAAAATCTAGTATAAATTTTTATATATTTGAGCAAGTCTTCTATTGCCAATCCTTCTATTGTTGTTTACCACAAAACTAAACAAACCACCGAGTTGCTATTGCTCCTTAGATTTGTTTCAAGTAATGCCATATATGTGACAAAAAGAATATGAAAAAATAATTCATTTCAGGACAAGAGACATTCAATTAGCTAAAAGAGGACACATTTAAATAGAAGAAAGTTGATACGTCTATGTTTTCAGACTTACATAACATCATTCTATATTCATACGTCAAGGTTTAAATTCCCTTCTATTACCTTTTGAATGCTGTCCTTAAAATGCTGTCCTCAATTTGAAGTGCCTCCTTTTTGCATTTCCTAGCTGATAGTTTTTCTATTTGAAATACTATTATTTATTTATTTATTTATTTTTGGCCATGCTGGGCGGCTTGTGTGATTTTAGTTCCCCAACCAGGCATCCAACCCAGACCCTCGGCAGTGAAAGTGTAGAGTCCTAACCACTGGACCATCAGGGAATTCCCTGAAATACTGTAATTTATTTTAGAGGACATTTAAATTTAAATATTGTAGCAAAGGTACTAATTTGGAAGTACCCTTTGCGATAATAATGCTAAAATAAGGTAGGCTAAAGAAAGTACAGATCAGACAGAGAAAGACAAATACTATATGGTATCACTTATATGTGGAATCTAAAAAATACAACAAACTAGTGAATATAACAAAAAAGCAGACTCAAAGATATAGAGAACAAACTAGTGGTTAGCAGTGGGGAGAGGGAAGGAGGGAGGGGCAATATAGGGGTAGGGGATTAAGAGGTACAAACTATTAGGTATAAAAGAAGCTGCAAGGATATATTGTACAACACAGGGAATACAGCAAATATTTTATAACTATAAATGAAGTATGACCTTTAAAAATTGTGAATCACTGTATTGTACACCTGTAATGTATAATATTATACATCAACTATACTTCAAATAAAAAAACTTATTATATAAATATACGCAAATTTATAAATTAAGTATATGTAATCTGTAACAGAGCAAATGTACATATAATGTATAAAATACAAATATGTGCAATCTTCAAAAAAGTAATAAATCATGCTGATAGTATGTGCACTTTTTAATCAATGAATTAATTATTTTATTTATTATTCAAGTATAACTGACTTAACAATATTAGTTTTAGGTGTACAACATAGGGATTTGAAGTTTTTATACATTACAAAGTGATCATCACAATAAGTCTAGTTATCATCTGTCACTACACAAAGTTATTACTATATTATTAACTACATTCCCTATAGTGTACATTACAATCCTGTGACTTATATATTTTAAAACTAAAAGTTTGTACCTATTAATCCCCTTCACCTATTTTGCCCATCTCCACATCCCTCTCCCATCTGGCAACAACCAGTTTGTTCTCTGTATCTATGAGTTTCTATTTTGTTATGTTTGTTCATTTTTTTGTTTTTAGATTCCACATATAAGTGAAATCATATGCTATTTGTCCTTCTCTGTCTGACGTATTTCATTCAGCATAATACCCTCCAGGTTCATATATATATATATATATATATATATATATATCTCACATCTTCTTTATCCATTCATCTATAGATGGACACTTAGGTTGCTTCCATATCCTGGCTATTGTAAATAATGCTGCAATGAACATTGCATTTGTTATGAAGTGGTAAAATGGCACTTTAACTCTGTGGTATTCCTCCCAAAATATGTATAACTCCAGTCTAACCATAAGATGAACATCAGACAAATACCAACAGAGGGACATTCTATAAAAAATCTGATCAGTACTCCACAAAACTGTCAAGGACATAAAAGATATAGAAAGTGTGAGAAACTCACACACAAGTGATGCCTAAGAAGATATGATGACTAAATATAATGTGGGATTCTGAATGGAACCCTGGAACAGTAAAAGTACACTAGATAAAAACTAAATATTTGAATGAAGTATGGACTTAAGTTAATAATGTATTAATATTAGGATACTAATTGAAACAAATGTAACACACGTGAGATATTAATAATAGTGAAAACTGGTGTGACATATATGGGAACTCTCTGTATTATCTTTGTAATTTTTTTGGTAATTCTAAACCTATCTAAAATAAAAAGTTTATTTACAAAACTCAATTTTAGAAACATATGTAGATCACAGGAAACTATAAAAAAGAATAGAATTATTTAAAACTAAACAGAACTTCTAAAAATGAAAACACATGTATATAAATTAAAACACAATATTAATGTAAGGTATCAGCTGCATTAATAGAGGAAACGAAAGGGAGAGTTAATAAACGGGAAGATTTGTCAGAAGAAATTACAAAGAACAGCACAAAGAGACAAAAGATGAAAAAGTGAAAGAAAAGTGTTTTGATCATCACTATTAGAGCAGTTTTCTGTTTCATTAATTTGTGTTTTTCATTTTCTTCCTTCTACTTTGAGTTTAGGCTCTTGTCCTGCTTCCAACTACATAAGTTAGTTCAAGTCAATACATTTTGGCCTTTCTTTTATTTTAATATAAGAGTACAAAGTTACAATTTTCTTCAAAATACCACTTTTGTTGCATCCTACAAATACATATACATACCTTTTCATTGTTATTTTTACTAATTTTAATATCCATTTTATTTCTTAATTGACAATTTATCTAGATATGTTTTTATATTCCACACAAGAGGATTTTTTAATTTATATTTTTGCTACTAATGCATCTCTTCATTATTTTGTTTACAGAGAATGTGATATAAATGATGAGGCTGAGATTTGTTTTTTTGTTAAGTAAGTGGTTGTTTTTTTAAAAGAATCTACACATGCTTGACAAAACTGGATAGTCTCAAATTTGGGTTGAAGAGTAATATAAATATTACTTTAAATTATCTGGATACTTAATATTTTTATAATAAAAGAAATATTTTTACATTCTAATTGATTTTTACTTACACACAGGAGTATAATACATTTTTACACACTGATTTTATATCACTAAACCTCACTAAAACCTTATTTTTAATTCCAATTATTCATATCCAGATTCTTTGGAATTTTCTATGTATATATTAATAATACCTATGAAATATCTATGAACACTTACTTTTATTTTGTCTTTCCCAATTCATATATCTTTTTTTTCCTCTTCTTAGTTTACTAAGAACAGTGAATGTTGAAAAAAGAAGTGGTGATATTGAGTATCTCTGCGTTGTTTATCATTTCAGAGAGAAAGCTTTCTTCACATCATTATTAAGTATGGTATTTGCTCTGGTTTTCTTATACCTATCCTTTTCCAGATTAAAGAAATTCCCTTCTATACTAGTTTGGGATTGCTATTATGAATCAATATTGATTTTGCATCAAGTGCTTTTTCTGCATCTATCTGTGTGATTGTGTAATTTTTTCTTTAATCTCTTAATGTGACAAGTACATTAATTTTCTAATATTTAACCAATCTTGCATTCCTTAGGCAAAATTGGTTTGCAAAATACACATCTATTATCCTTATTATGGGCCTACCTTACTGACCCTAAGATTACTTAACTTGATTATCTGAAAAGACCCTATTTTCAACTAAAGTTTTATTCACAGGTACGAGACATTGGAATATCAGTATCTTCACAGGGGGTGAGGTGGTGAGGGCGGCAGAGGAGGGTTGGACAATTCAACCTACAACACCATGTAAAAATATTAAATTAATGTAGTGTTGTGGAATAATCTGCCTGTGATTAATTTGAATATCTCCTAAATATACACTGTTATCTATTAAAACTCAATATATTTACAAATAGTTTACATTTATTAATATGATAATAGACTATATACTTTAAGATAGACTTCTAAATGGAAAAACAAGAAGAAAAATGAAAAAAACTGCAATGAGAAATGAATTACTACATTTTCATTTTGCAGAGCTGTGATATATATTTCCTTTTTTATCGTTTTTACTTTGTCATTAAATTAACACAGATTCATAAGAGATGTCACCCTAAATGGGATATCTCTGAATCTGGTGTGGAAAAAGGTCACACTTAATCAAAGCAGATCAGATGATTCACCAAGTCTTGGTCCTGGCCATAATGTAGTATCATAAGTTTCATACTGAATTTATATTGTGTACACATTTTTGTAAGTCAGTTAAACTCTGTATATTTAAGGGTAACATAATTTCTAAACCTCACATGTCAGAAGCCTGAAAGTTAAGAGAAAAACCGCTCCTCACATATTCACATATAGATGCAAAGTCTGAAACAATGAGCAGCTTTTGTAGTCTTAGAGATTTCTAATAATTCAGATTTCAAAAAAAAATGCTATCTCTGTTAGGAATAAGTGATACTTTCAAGAAATCTGCCAGAAAGTAGTATCTTCAGGGAAATCCAAGTTTCAGTCAAAATCATGATATATAATTAGCGTCATCAATAGGTTAAGGCTCTGTGGGAGTTTGTTTGCTATGAAACAAGATTTCCAGAAAGCACAATGGAAGGGTGGAACCAGAGCCAAAGAAGTCATATTCAAAATCCAGATGCATAAAAAGATGAGAATTAAAGAATAGATTTTAACCAAAGGACCTATATTTTAAATCATAAGATAAGTCAGGTTGGGATTAGTAGGCTTAAGGTCCATGGCAGTGGGGAGAGTGTCGTCTCAGGTCTCTTTTAGGACTATATATTTTATATTTTCCCTTGAAAGTGTAGACTTCTTATATTACTATGGACATTTGAGTCTAACTACATTTTCTTCATTCACTCTGAATTTTAAGAAGTACACTGATTATAACTAAAAATAATGAAGTGGTTCTCAGACATTATTTTTCTAAAGTAGGAATGTGGACAGGCTAAGAAAGATCCTTTTATTCCTTCATACTATTTTAATGTTTCTCATTTCTCAAAGAACACCCTCAGGCAAAGTCTTGTATCTGTTACAGAGACTCTAAAAAAGAAATCTCAGTTCCTGTAAGACATTTGCACATTTAGAAAACAGTCTTCTCTGAATTTCATTAGTATCATCAAGAAAGAGGATGGCAGAAAAGATATAGTAATTAATGCATATTAAATGCATCATATTTTACTTGATTCTATACTTAAAGACGGGAAGATTTTTTTTTCTTTTTTTTTTTTTTCCACACAGACACACTGTATTTTATTTTTACAAGAGATAAATAGACTGACACCAAGCATTGTACATGGATGACCACAACAAAAGCAACAATGATTGCAATCACCAAACATGAAACACACTCATACTATGTCATAATATTGACATTCAGTCCAGTAATCCTCCACTGTAACAGCTCCTTTACTTTGCAGTGAAAATTGATTTGTATATTCTTTGCCTCTGAGTCCTTGTGGGATTTTTTTTTTTTTAATAAAGACGGGAAGATTAAGCTAAACATTTGTACTTTTATTTCTCTTGCTTCATGTATGATATGATAAGTGAATGTTATAGCTCTAATGTTTTGGTTAAAAAACTTTTTCATGCTAACAAGCCCACAGGAAATAACACTGATGAAATTTAGAATATAATTCTAACTCTTCAACTTTATCACCTACCTTATTTTACATAATTCATACCACTGTACTTAATTATTTGAACAAAAAATGCTCTGTTTTTAACCTATGCTTTTTTTATGCTTCCTAAAAAAAAAAAAATGTGACTGCTTCTGAAGTAAATCCCTCATGTGCTTACCAATCTTTATTTGTCTACCTCTTTGCCTGTCACCAGAAAAATGAGGACCCTGAGCAAGCCAGAGCTGGGATAACCAAATGGTATGTATGACTATCATGTATCAAGCAGGGCAGACTATTTTCACAAAGGTTGTGGGCACTTTACTTTGAAAGGAATGATTATTTCAACCTCTAAATTAGAACATAAGCTCAAACATGGGACTACATTTAGGAGGAAGGTAGATTCTATCCTGGGTATGAAGGAAAGGCTAAAAGGTTAGGGGCCTCCACCCCTATTACAATCATAGAAGGTTAGTTTGTATTTGTTTCATATATTATAAAAAATACCAAAATTGTGTTGAAGCAGGGTCTTTAGATTATCTAAGTTAAATGAGTCATTTTATTAGCAAAAATTAATTTCATAGGAGAAAACCAGCCTTAAATAAATAAAGTCAACTTAGGAGGCTTTGCTAGACTAAGAATGAGGAAAGAGTACAGTACAAATGTTGCTAGGGTAGGAAGTCCCACTATACCATTAAAAATATTGATAGACAATTATCAGTATAGCAGCTCTCAGAGGCTACAATGAAAAGGCTAAGATGATCTTGACCTTCTTTGCAAACAAGATGAAGGTTTTCACTTAAACACTGAAATTTCTTTTTTTGTTTTTGTTTTTGTTTTGTTTTTTTTGTTTTTTGGGGTTTTTTAACATCTTTATTGGAGTGTAATTGCTTTACAATGGTGTGTTAGTTTCTGCTTTATAACAAACTGAATCAGTTATACATATACATATGTCCTCATATCTCTTCCCTCTTGCATCTCCCTCCCTCCCACCCTCCCTATCCCACCCCTCTAGGTGGTCACAAAGCACCGAGCTGATCTCCCTGTGCTATGCGGCTGCTTCCCACTAGCTATCGATGTTAGGTTTGGTAGTGTATATATGTCCATGCCACTCTCTCACTTTGTACCAGCTTACCCTTCCCCCTCTCTGTTTCCTCAAGTCCATTCTCTAGTAGGTCTGTGTCTTTATTCCCGTCTTGCCCCTAGGTCCTTCATGACCATTTTTTTTAGATCCCATATATATGTGTTAGCATATGGTATTTATTTTTCTCTTTCTGACTTACATCACTCTGTATGAAAGTCTCTAGGTCCATCCACCTCACTACAAATAACTCAATTTCATTTCTTTTTATGGCTGAGTAATATTCCATTGAATATATGTGCCATATCTTCTTTATGCATTCATCTGTTGATGGACACTTGGGTTGCTTCCATGTCCTGGCTATTGTAAACGGAGCTACAGTGAACTTTGTGGTACATGACTCTTTTTGAATTATGGTTTTCTCAGGGTATATGCCCAGTAGTGGGATTGCTGGGTCATATGGTAGTTCTATTTTTAGTTTTTTAAGGAACCTCCATACTGTTCTCCATAGTGGCTGTATCAATTTACATTCCCACCAACAGTGCAAGAGGGTTCCCTTTTCTCCACACCCTCTCCAGCATTTATTGTTTGTGGATTTTTTGATGATGGCCATTCTGAGTGGAGTGAGATGATATCTCATTGCAGTTTTGATTTGCATTTCTCTAATGATTAATGATATGGAGCATTCTTTCATGTATTTGTTGGCAATCTGTATATCTTCTTTGGAGAAATGTCTATTTAGGTCTTCTTCCCATGTTTGGATTGGGTGGTTTGTTTTTTTGATATTGAGCTGCATGAGCTGCTTATAAATTTTGGAGATTAATCCTTTGTCAGTTGCTTCATTTGCAAATATTTTCTCCCATTCTGAGGGTTGTCTTTTGGTCTTGTTTATGGTTTCTTTTGCTGTGCAAAAGCTTTTAAGTTTCATTAGGTCCCATTTGTTTATTTTTATTTTTATTTTTATTTTTATTTCCATTTCTCTAGGAGGTGGGTCAAAAAGGATCATGTTGTGATTTATGTCACAGAGTGTTCTGCCTATGTTTTCCTCTAAGAGTTTTATAGTGTCTGGCCTTAAATTTAGGTCTTTAATCCATTTTGAGTTTATTTTTGTGTATGGTGTTAGGAAGTGTTCTAATTTCATTCTTTTACATGTAGCTGTCCAGTTTTCCCAGCACCACTTATTGAAGAGGCTGTCTTTTCTCCACTGTATATTCTTGCCTCCTTTATCAAAGATAAGGTGACCATATGTGTGTGGGTTTATCTCTGGGCTTTCTATCCTGTTCCATTGATCTATATTTCTGCTTTTGTGCCAGTACCATACTGTCTTGATTACTGTCGCTTTGTAGTATAGTCCGAAGCCAGGGAGCCTGATTCCTTCTGCTCCGTTTTTCTTTCTCAAGATTGCTTTGGCTATTTGGGGTCTTTTTAAACACTGAAATTTAATTCAATCAAAAATGCTGAATTTGTGCACCATTTGCAATGTCAGAAATGCTATACGTCAATGATAAGTAAGAGGCAATCCCTGTTCTCAAGAATCTTTTCTGAGTTTTGATGTTGTGAGGTGGTGATTCACTCATTTTATTTTCCCCAGTGGATGTTCCAATGAAGACAATATCCAGAGTGGGACTTCCCTGGAGGTCCAGTGATTAAGACTTCGTCTTCCAATGCAGGCGGTGCAGGTTCGATCCCTGTTCGGGAGCTAAGATCCCACATGCCTTGTGGCCGAAAAACCAAAAATACATGAAACAGAAGCAATATTGTAACAAATCCAATAAAGATTTTTAAAAAATGGTCCACATCAAAAAACAAAAAACAAAAAACAAAAACAAAACAATATCCAGAGTGACTTTCTAGATGTTAGAGGGAAAAAAATAAGAGAAACTCTACTTTTCACTATAATGGATTAACTTATATCAAATATCTTGCTGAGAGAATTTAGTAAAACTTGATACTATGCAAAATGAATTGCTTTGAAGTCATGGGAGAGCTACTAAGTCACCAAAATTTGACATACCAAGATCTCTAAGAACTGGAAATGCATTCCAATTAGCCTAGCAGTTTGGGGCAGTTTTTGCCTTGAGCCACTTGAAGAGTCATACAGGAAGAGAGACTGAGCACTTTAATGGAAATTTGCAGGTAACTGGAAGAAAAGGTAAACCCAGCATACAGTCTTTCTACAATTCAGGAGAGAGAAAAATTAGAGCTGAGGGTTGAGACTCTCTAATTCTCTAGGACTTAGTGTAAATAGACAAAGTTTTAAAAGTTCTGAAACTCAGCTTGAAACTGCTCACTTTCTAATTAAATTAAGAAAATAAGTGTTTTCTTTACCAGTCAGAAACAAATGTTAACCTTCTCTGAATGAAGAAAACATTATCCAGCGATTACTATATTTCCTAAATTATGACTATATTCAATCAAAAATTGCTAGACATACGAGTAGACAGAATCAAAAGAAAAATGATAACTGATCTATAGTTCATTCAGACATTGGAGATATAAGAAATCAGTTTTAAAATAACTTATTAATAAGCTGAAGAAAAAAGATGAGAAGATAAAAAATACATCAAAAAAACTAGAATCTACAAAAATAGAGTCAAATAGAAATCTAGACCGAAATTACACAGCAACTAAAATTAGGAGCAGAATAGATAGATTTAACATATAATTAGACAGAGCAAGAGAGAAAATTAATAAATAAATAAGAGCAGCAGAAAATACGAGAATTGGAAAAAAAAAGAATTGAAAATACCAAAAAAGTATGAGGAATAATACAGATAAGACAGTAAGATAGTGTATATATATATACACTTGACCCTTAAACAACACGGGTTTGAACTGCATGGGTCCACTTATACAAGGATTTTTTTTTTAATTCAATAGTAAATACTGTACTACATGATTTGAGATGGGTTGAATCCACAGATGCAAACCTCAAGTACAGAGGACTGACTCTCTCTTACGGTTTCAGGAAGAGTTGTTGATTTTTTTCAATCTATTAAGCTTTTTCCTTGTTGTTAGGGTCGAGTGGAGATTTCCAAATTCCTTACATGAGGAACTGGAAATGGGAAGTCTGTTGGAAACTTAATTTTTCTTAAGGTAGGACATGAATTGCATGGATTAGTTTTTTTCATTTTACATGCCTTAAATATTCCATTAAAATATTAAAAATAAGAATGTATGCAATAACAATAAGGACTTGAGAATTATTAAAGGAATTAAAATAATATCTTGTTTTAAGGTGATTTTATCAAGAAATTGCTTAGGTGGAAAGGAAATCAACTGCATGTGGCATAAAGGTTCTATTATTTCTGAGACAGTCAAAAAGGGAATGTTAAAAATGTATTGAGTGGTTATAATTTTTATTTCTAGAATTTATTTTAAATTATCAAAAAGTAATATACATGAGAAAATTTATAACTTAGGTT
Source organism: Balaenoptera acutorostrata (assembly GCF_949987535.1). Taxonomy (NCBI): domain Eukaryota; kingdom Metazoa; phylum Chordata; class Mammalia; order Artiodactyla; family Balaenopteridae; genus Balaenoptera; species Balaenoptera acutorostrata. Next base: position 65,456,774 of record NC_080070.1, read on the forward strand.
AACAACTGAGCAACTGTTCTGCTCTAAGAACCTTTGATTTATTTGTTTTGTAGCATTACTGTTGCATCTCTTTCTAATGTACTTGCTTTAGTATTAAAAACATGTGGTGTTCAATTTGTCTTCCCCAGGAGTCCATGACTCTGTAGACTACATGATACTGGCAATATTTTATTCCAATATACATCTTAAGCTGACTAATGCCCCCTTGACAGAACTGCAAAGTGTGAGTACACTTTCAGTCAACTTTAAGAACTACTGGAAAAATAAAACTAATTTTAATAATAATTAATTTCCTTATTAGAAAGGACCTGTATGTTCATTATAGAATAGTTGAAAAATAAATTAAAAATTGAAAAAAGGAAAAGCACTTGTAAGGCTCCTACTTAGAACTAGTCAGTGCTAACATTTTGGTTTCACTTCTTTTTTCAGTACATAAGCTTTCATATGATTGCGATCTTTCAGTCTTTAAAGATATGTTTATCAATTTAATACTCAATAATTATAAAAGTGACATATATATTGTAGAACCAAAACAAAATATAAAACACTTTGAAGAACAAAATGTAAATGCCCTTTCAGCAGATATTGCTGGCTGCCAATCCAGTACCCATTTTCCCCTACCTTTTATGATTTGGCTCAAGTTAGTGCAGGCACTTTCTCCCAACTACCTGCCTTTGATATTCTTAACTGGGGAAAATGTGGAAACTACATTCATTCATTCATTTATTCATTCATTCTTATTTGTTGCCAAAATTTAGAGGAATTTCTACTGAATTTGATGACAATGAAATAGAACTAAGAATATAATTGGTTGGCTATTAATGATTTTCTCCCTAAAAATAGAATGAGTCTACCCATATCAGAGTATTTACAAAACTTTTCATTCCTCCAACAATCACTGAATCCAAAATGCAAAGATAATATAAACCAGAAAAAAAAAAGTTATAAGTACATGTTTACTGTGCTAAAGCTAGACTTTGAAACTTATAGAAGGACAAGGGTGATAGGAAAAACTCTATGTCCAGCAAGAAAAATTCATATTCTCTAACCCTTCTGCTAGCCAGATGCAATTTTAAACAAGAAGCCCTTGTTTTTAACAATCTTTCCAATTTTCCTTTGTTATATAAAGAATAAAGCCAGATGGAAGAGAGTGAAGGCATTTTCTGATTGCTTTTTAGTTTTCTATTAAGCTTCTTAGCACAGATTAGATATATAACAGGATATGGAGTGAATTTTTCGTGTTGCACCAGAATTATCAGTGTGGCTCAGAGCTAAAAACAATAATACTCCACAAACTATCGATTGCTGACAAGAATTGAGAACAGGCACATTTTATCACAGTTTACTAAAAGTTCAAGAAATCTTCTCACCCCCACTACAACTTTCTTTACTTTATAAGACTGGGAGGACACTGGAGGAAAGAGTCATCAGGTTTACAGACAGAGCTATGCAGGGTGCTTCCTAAACAATATATTGCTTAACTTACTACCCTGTTTATGAGAAAGAGAGAGGAGGGGGCTTCGTTTCTATCTCAAAACAGCAGAGTACAGAGAAAAGAAAATCACTTGTAGAGCAAAGAGTATAAGACTGCCTGAAATCAGGGGGATAAACATTTCAGTCCTCACCTGGAAGTCTGCTTAGGCATGCAAACTCTACACTTGTCTGAGCAGGGTATAAGAGAATTGAAGAGAGGTAGTAGTGACAGAGAAAGGATGATGGGAGAGCTGTTCATACCCTGCAATGTGGTACAGAAAGGAATGCATGAGATTCTCTGCAAAAGTTAAGTGGACATCACAAAAGCCTGTACTATCTTGCTGGTATTTCATCCAAGAGTGCTGCCTGCAAGTGGGAGGACTGCGGCAAGAGCATATGTGCTGAGGGAAAGAGCCGAGTACAGCCTTGGAAGGAGTTGAGCCAGAACTGGACCCTCTACAATAGAGAAGTATCAAGTGGAGAGACTCCACAGAATCTCCAGAGAACTCAGTGGGGTGTTCATCTGAGAACCATCCTCTGGACACCTTCCAAAAAGAGGGCATCAGTATTTCATCAGAGTAAGTCTAAGAAACAGTTGCTCTCAATGGAGGGAGCAGTACAACTGTGACCAATCCTCATTCTTCTCTCCACATCATCAACACTGGAGAACCCAAGCTCCAAAGGGAAGGGGGAAGAACCCAAGTCTTTGCTACAGATTGAGAAATAGATGGGTTTGAAACCAAGATTATGCTTTAAATTATAAAGTACACTATGTTTTAATGACCAAAGTATCTGGAATGTTTTTAGAATCTGCTTGAGATTTCATTAAAGGACAGGAAAGAAAAATATATCAAAGCTCTGGGGAAAGTGATGATTGTAGAAAAATAACTATTTCTGATTTCTATTTCACTGATTTGAAACTCCTTAAAAAGTTGGTAACAGATATGAAACAGGGACAAGACCAAGGAAAATGCCTCTCAGCATTTTTTTACTATTACAACCCACAGAGCAAAAGATTAAAATAATGTACTACTTTTGCTTTAGCTTAACTAGTCTGAGTACAGTCTACTTCTAACAATTTCCAGTTAAAGCAGCTTGACAGTTATTTGAAAAGCTGGCAGAGAGGAAAGAAAGCAAGTGAAGAAGAAAAAATGCGAGAAAGCAGGTGCTATACAAAAAAAAAAAAAAAAAAAATCAGCCAACCTGCTTTCCCATCATCCTTTGTACAGCTACCTTTCTACCCACTTGCATTTCATTAGCAATTTAGTGTTTAGCATGTTGGTTACAGTAGCTAAGTGTTAATTGGCTATTTGTCATGTTATGCCAAGATGAACCTGATTAATTAAAAGAGGAAGCACTATCCGTTGAGCAACATGACTGGGGCACTGATGTTGATGCCTCAGGTTGAGTGTATAATGAGACTTGTAGCTTCAGGCAAAGGGATGCTGCATGCTTTCAGACTCTGGCAGAGCACCGAATTAAGTATTAGCTCTGTAGTGGACCCCTGCTTATCAGCAACCTTGCTATTACTCTCCCGACCCTGATGTGCATAAGCAATATTTTCATCCTCTTCCCAAGAGATTTATCTGGCTGTTGAAGTAGAAAATGAATATTTTACAGTTCACTTGTCTGATCAATTACCTACAAGCTGCTGCAGTATTTTATAGCCAGTGGGAGAGCTGTGTAGGTGATGATAGAGAAATCTGGAGGGAATCTCTTAGCCAACTACACAAAAGGGAATAAGACTGTGAATGAGCCATCAGTAACAGTTCTTTGTTCATATGGGTCTAGCCAGAAATTACAGTGTAACCAATTAATGTACTTAAATGATAATCAGCAGAATGTGAATTCTAGAGGTGAAGAAACTTGACTGCTTGATTAGAGGATAATGAACTAAGGAATGGTTCAAAGCCAACCCTTCTCAAGGCAACAGCTCCCTTAGTACTGCCATTTTTGTCTTCAGTAACTGGATGAAAATCTTTTTCCAGTGACACTTTGGAAATTAAAAAAATAAAAGTAAATAAAATGTGCATATCCGAAGAAATGCTGTGCTCCCAGTCTTATAGAGAAGAATATTATCATAGTTGACTTTCAAGAAAACTTGTCTTTAAATGAATATCTGATTTGTATAATTTTTACAATTAAATATTATTTTATATGATCTTGATTGAACAGTTTAAAATTACCTTCTCAAGAGAATTACTATCAAAAGAAGGACTTATTTCACCCCCTAAAAGAAATATTCTAAAAGACTCTCAGATGCATTAAAGTTAGTTTAATCCTTAATGTTTGGGGATTTTTTTTCTTTTTTAATATTCATAAATCATGTTACTGGAATGACATTTTTAAACCTAATTTGTCTCAAGCTTCACATAAATATGTAGCTGAAATATGATGAGAAATATTAAATGATACAATGGCTGGGATCTGCCATCTGTATAACAAAGCCCACCGTTCTCTTCAAAATATAAAACTGGCTTTGACAAACAGACTGAAAGTTATGCACTGCTCAGTAACTTCTAAGAAAAATGAACCAAGATTTTACTTTGCTTAACAAACAGAAATTAGAGTACGTTTTATTTAGATACAGTGATGATAAAGCCATTTTTCAGTGACTAAATGAAAAGATGATCTTAAAGGAAGAAACAAAGTATTTTCTTAAATATACATTAGTTCGGAAATGTTTCATGTATTTGAAAAAACTGCATTTTTAAATTTTCATAATGAAATTTTACTTTACCCACCAACTAAATATTCCATTAAGTGATAACTTCAAATTGAAAAATAAAGAAAATAAGATTTATATAAGAAAGATTAAGGTATATGGAGAATTAACATCTTTTTCCTCATTCTATCACAGTTTCCTTTTTGTTTTGATTTTTTCCATCATAGTGATTGAATGACAAATCTAACCAAGGAGTAAAAATTTTAATCTCTTTTTGATATATCAAAAGTAATCTTGGATCATGTACTTAAAATTTAAGATGCATTTTTAAATGCTCTTTATCTGTAATTGTACTAAAATTTTCTTGCATTATATAGGGCTCAGAATATGAAATTCCCTTATAAAGAAATTTTAATTACTAAGATTAATCTACACCACAGATTGCCAAGTGTTTGGAAATAATATGAATTGATGAAAGATGTGTGAAAAATATACATCAAAACTATCTGAAGCCCTTGATATAAGAACCTAACTCAAAAGTATTAGAGCAACTATAACATTTATGGAGATTTTAATTTCACTATATAATATCAAAACAATTCTATCAGTTAGCTGATGTCTTTTGGTCTTATTTTTAATCTACCTACTCACCTTTCTTTTAGCAAAAAACAAAAAGAGAGTCCATCAATCTTTGCTTTACTGATTTTGTAACTAGGTCATTTTACCTCATTAGTTTTGGCTGCCTTTTGAGTTATTTTTTTCCTGCATATTTTAAGTCCTTCTATTTCCTCTTTATTTATTTTGTTTTTCCTTCTCTGTTTTTTCTCTTCTCAATAATAGAATGATGATGATATTTTCATAGAATAACTATTGCTTCTCCCATAGAAGTATGCTATGATGACATGAAGCCCTCAATCTTAGACTTTTCAAGGCTATTCTGGCATTTAATTGCTAATAAAATACATTGAGAAATTAATATCTGGTAGGTTGGTTATGTTCCTTAGATTTCAAGTCATATGTTATTAGACATATATACTTTCCTAAATTAAAATACTTCTCTCTCATTAAAGGGCTATTTGAGAGGCAAATTCATAACATATGGGTCAAGAGTTCAGCTCTAGAGACCCAGTACCTGGTACAAAACCATGGCTCTTGGCTTTATCAGCTCTGAGCCACAGCAAGATACATAACTTCTCCAACTACTGCAAGAGGATAAAGATGATAATAAGTAGTAGCTACCTCACAGATTGTTATAAGGATAAATAAATCAACACATGAAAAACACAGAAAATTGGCACATAGTAAGTATACATGAAGATTAACAATTAAAGAATAAGGTGAATACATTTTCAACTTCAAAAGAATGCTCTATAGTATACAATTGTTATTTAAATGGGTCCCTAGTTAATGTTTCTTTGGGCAGATTGACTCTTTTTGTGATTGGCCAATGTAGAGTGTGTGGAACCCATTGCCTGTTGATCCTGCTGCCAAAATGGCCTTTGCCTCTGGCTTTCCCTTCATTTTGGTCTGTCTCTTTGCATGAAGTCCATAGATAACTGATAGTAGAGTCATCCAAGGAGTTTGCTTATTAAACTACACAGACTTTTGGAACCCAATCCAACATAATAAAGCAGAACTTCTGAAGATAAGATTCAGAAATTTATTTTAAATGAATTAAATTTAAAATAATATTTTAAATAAGAACTCAGATAATTGTTTTAGATGACACTGACCACACAAGCATAACCTCTCTTCTTTGTTTACTTTCTTTCTTTTACCCCAATATCACCTTCCTGATATGTTTGCCCTTCCATCAAATCTTGTGAGATATTGAGGCAAATTATTACTTTGTCTAGAGAGATTTATTTTTATATACATTACATTAATAGTGAAATAAAAATTTCTGTTTATTTAGACATAGGCAAATGTGGGGGCCTTCACCCGAGTCTCTACGTGATCTCACTACAGCCAATTGCCTTATTTGTTAAAGTCCTACCCCAGGGTCCAATGGCCCAGCTGATAGAGTGTTCTTAAATGATATCCATTTATTTCAACTTCATGGAGCTGAACTGGTTCTCCAAAACGGAGCAGTAGTGGTCTAGACTATATCTAATCAACAGGACACAACATCAGAATTGAAAGATCAGATTCATAATTTTAGTTCTACTTCTAACATTGCATAGCTCTGAATAAAGCTTTGGCATATATCCACTTAAATATAAAATAAGAAAATCCCTAATCCATGGAAAACATGTTTCTGTAGATTTCACAAAACGCTTTTTGAAGAAAATAAATAGTTTCTAGGACATTCACATCACAAATGCTTCTGAGTATTACAGCTTTATTTTTACCCTAGTGAACTAATAGTATGATTCTTTAAGTAACTCATATTGTTTCCCTTTTTGCCTTGGTTGCTAGGATACATGGAATTACATTTTGTTCTCAATTACAATATTATTTCTAAATCTATATTTTGGGCCAAAACTCTTTATCTGACTTTTATCTTAATTTCACTCTAATGGAAAAGTACAATGCTTTCAATATACTACCTTTTTGTAAGTAAGGATGATCGAATAATAATAAATAAATGCTTAGATGATCAGAAGAAGGGAACACTATTTTTTTCCTTCTTCAAAATGGTGACGAAAAAGCTAATGAATTATTTCTAAAACAATTTCAGAAAAGAAAACACTATATAAACCCAAAATTATGTTACATATAGGATGATATGAATATTCCAGTACTTTTTGCTTACTGCCAGTGAAAATTCACCTACACAAAAAGGAGACTTTATTACAAACTAGAACAATATTAAGAAATATTAATTACTTTATTACTGTTTATGACTAGTGGTTTCTCACATAATTTAATTCTTTAGTATGGTTTTATAATAGCATCTTGACTTGGTTGACAAGAACATCATAGAGCTACATAAATTCAATTTTATTTTACGTCTTTTTATAAAGCTAATTGTAGAAGATTTTTAGAAACTAGTATCAGCAGAAGAACTGATAGTAGTGCCACCATGTGGGTAACAATTTGAAAAAAGGAAAGCTTTTTTAAAAAAATATGGTCTCTCTTTATCCAAAAAGACAAAAATGCTTTTATTTCACTTTTCTGTTAGCCATTGTACGTAAGGGAAGATAACATTTTTTAAAAGTAGGCAAAGTACAGAAAGCTGTAAGGGAAGCAAAAGAGGTTTCACTAGGATGTTACAATTACTGTTTTCACATATTTTCTTTGGAAGTCAGATCCCACTTTTCGTGCTCTGATGCACTTGGGCACAAAGAAAACTTGCAAAGCTATGTGGGATTTTAAGATTATGGTTTCATTGTTCAAAAATTTCTTTTCTTATCTTACAGTAGAGCCCATTGTGTTATGAGGCAAACAGCATTTCTATGAAACAAAGTCCTACTAGGTCTCTACTTCACCTTACAGCTTCTAGCAACTCAACTGAGTTTTGGAGGAAGTAGAGAGAAATTTCTGCAAGTGAAAAAAAAAAAAAGGTATACACACACACACACACACACATAAACCTACAGACATACTACTACATGTTTGGAATACGAGCACTGCTTTCTCTAAGAGGCAGACTACTGCTATATCACTTCTCCGGATTGGCCTATTTTGAATAGAAAGAAGGCTTTCTTGCCCCCAACCCTTAGTGTTTTATATGTGAGGTGTAACTTGTGTAGAGTGATTATTGCCTAATTTTTTTCTTTCTTATTAGGCTTCTTCTTTCCTTATCCTTTGGCTTAAGAGAGCAGGCTGGTGGCGGCTAGGGAGGGGAATCTTTTTTGTCTGTGCCACCTGGCATCTCAAGGTTGCTGGCTTCTTCAGCTCCATGTCCAGGATATATAACATAAAAAGAAACCTACTGTGTCATTCTTTTGGTTCTTAGGTCCTTAATCACTCTACCTTCCTCTCTGAACATGTCAGAGTGTTCTTGTGTTTGTTTTATATATAAAACCCAGGGTTTTTAGTTAAACTTAGCAGAAGGGGGGAAAGGCACATCTACTCCATCTTCCTTGAAGTGGACTCCTGGTTTTCTGTGTGATTTGAGATTACTGGCATGAAACGTCACAGAATTACTTTCTGTCTTGTACCTCTGACAGATTTTCTTTTGAGAGTCCTTCAGCATCACAATTTTCTTCTAATGGACTTTTTCACTAAAAGGAGAACATGTCATATTGGGTCAAGTAAGAGTTATATCCTCTTCCATATTCTAAGGCTTACAATAGCTCAAAGGGCATTTGATGGTTGGCCTCCTTATGATATTACAAAAGTTAAATATACTGCCCTGCAGCAATAATTCCCCTATCAATCATTTATTAATCCACATTCCATACATTTATGAAAACAGTTACCCATCTGTTTCTGATTGGAGACATCAATATCTTTTTAATGCAATGGATTTAATAGCAGCAATTATACTACCACTACTAATAAATGACCACCTACTTTGTCCTAGATACTGTACTATGTGGAAACAAAGATGAATTTTTTTTAAATTAATTTACACTCCAATGGAGGAGACAAAAGGCAAACAAGTAACTATAATGCTAGAATACACAAAATATAACTGAACAATCTCGTAAACAAATTAGGGAATTAAACTTTCACAGGTAATAAGCAATCTGGAAGTACAGTGTCTTAGGAATCCAGATTCCTTATGTATTTTTATCCCACCGTTCTTAGCATATAGTCTTGTTTCATAGTCACAGGGGTAAAGGCAAAGGACAAACAAAGGTCCTAGAAGTCTCACAAATGACTTCCACTTATATCTCATTGTCTATTCTGGGCCACCTCTAATTGTAAGGGATTCTGGGTAATGTCTTTTTTTTTCTTAAGATGGGCACATGGCTACTACAGAAAAAGTGGAGTCCTATGAGTAGGAAAAAGCAGAGAATAAACATTGCTATAGGAGGACGTAAGGCTGGTAATGGAGATGAAGATGGAGGGAACATTACTTTCCTGACACAATACAATTTGAGTGAGGTGTAAAGTCTAATTGGGAATAAAGTTTTCTGCTAGAGTAAATGGCATATCCAAAGTTTCAAGGAGCTTTTGGAAAATAATGAGTATTTCTGAACAAAATAAACAATAGGTGAGGAGAGAGAATATGACTACAAACATAATTACAACCTTATGCCACAGCTTGATGGTGGTGGACTCTAGATGCCACACTAAAGAAAGTAGATATTATCGTATAGGGATTAGAAAGTCACTAAAAGCTTTAATAGATGACTGATATTAGATTTGCACTTTGAAAAGAGAACACTAGTGATAGATCAGAAAATGAATTAGAGACAAGCCTGAAAACCCATCAGTCCATCTTAATCTGACATCAGAATCTAAAGAAGCCCATCTTTTATCATTTCGTAGAAGCTGCTCTGTTTAATTATTTAAAAGCATTCTTCTGTAGCTCTGTCACACTTTCTTGAGGCAAAGAGGTCACAATTACATACGATATTCCAAGTCAGGCTTCTTACTGTTTCATATAAGGTGGGCTAATGCTTTCTGACTTGTTTCCTATAGTCTTGCTTGTGCTGCCAAGTAGTTTCCTCAGTGTCCTTGGCTCTGATTCTACAATGAGCCTATTGGAATTTGCTGGATCTCTGAAAATTGTAGAGTTGATCAATGTTTTTCTCTCACTCAGTCCACACTATTTTTCTTCCTATTTGTTTACAAGGTTGATCAGGTTGTACAGGCCAGCAGTTCATGGATCATTTTGTCCTTCATTCTATTCAGGCAAATGTGTGAAACAAAAGTTTCAAATTTTTGATTGAGCGTCAAGTATTCTACAACTATATGATTTGCATTTTTAAAACATATAGTTGAGTATTTTAAAACTTTATAAGTAAACTACACATACACACAAATGTCAGTATTAACATCTGCTAACACACTGACTATTGTTAACTTTATATGGCAGTTCAACTCATTTTGTATAACCCAGACACAATTTTTCTTATCATCTCTGAGCATATATTTATTTTTTTATGTAAACCATTGAGTAAGAATTTTGTAGTTTTGCACGCATCATTCTTTGAACTTGGCCCTGAGCATGACTCCTCATAATAATTCTTTTTGCAAACCATTATCCTTTTATGGCAGATATGAAATTGGCTTAATTAAATGCCAGGCAAACCTCAATACATATTCTTGGGAATTATAACAAGTGAAATATAATTTACACTGCCTTAATAATGTTGCATTATGTATAATAAATGGTTTGGGAGCTTTTTGTACTTTTAGAATATCTAAATTTTAAGTTTTTAATAAACTTAAAATTCTATCTAAATTTATGCTTATAAATGTTATTTGTTTTCAAGTGACATACAATAATTATCCAATTATCCTTAAAAGAACTCTATAATTCTTAAAAGAACACTATCACCCCATAAAAGCAGGAAATTAAACTTTGATAATGACTAATGACTCTGACAGGATCAAGCAGACTTAAAATCCAAGGACAATTGTTACTATACTCTCAATGACTGTTTCTTGAACCAATATCATCACACTGACAACAGTATGAAAACTAAAGGGGTAACCTGAAATTTTTCATAGGAATTCACTCAAAAACAAGGAAGTATAATAAGTTGTCTTGTGTGTTTTGCATATATGCAGATAAATACTTCCCAAATTCTAAAAGAATTTTATGTTGTACACTTTTACATAATAATATTTTGGTCTCTGCAAAGTTACATATAATTTTAAAACATAGGATAAAGAATGTGAACATTTAGAACAGCCCCTTCTTTTTAGCATATTGTGAACAGCCTAATATTACTAAAAGGAGATTAAGTAACAGATAAGGTGAGTTAAACTCATCATATTTGAAAGAGAGGCAGATACGAATGAAAAAAAAAAGATATTTAAATCCTGGATGACTAACATCACAACAAATATGTGATATGGATTAACTGGGAGGAAAATACAATTAGTGCCATAGTCAGATAATCTAAAGCAGAAAGGATCCCAAGATGGATCACCAGAGAAGACTGATACATATGTCCAAAGTCTTACACACCTTCTACTTTCTACTTTTATTTCAGATTTTTTCCTCTTTCCCACAGTCAGCCCTGCACTGACAATGGAAGAGTGGGAGATGGTGGAAAAAGATAAAAAGGCTGTTATGTCTACATTGGTCTTTCTTATAACCATGCCTCCCTTTGCACTCTCAGCTCCAATTATACTGGCCATTTTGCTATTCTTAAACCAGCCAAGTCCAGGCTACATCAAGGCCACTGCACTTAACTATTTTTTTTTTCCAAATTGTTTGTTTCATTCTTGCATCTGTTCAAGTATCAATTTTACAAAGAGCTTGTCTCCATCTGCTCCTCATATTGCTCTATCTTCATAGAAATTTGCATTATCAAAGACCATAATTAATATTTGTTTAATTGTTTATTTTTAATTATTTCCCATAAGAATGTTACTACCATGAGGGCAGAGACTTTGTCTTTTTGCTTACTGCCAAATAGCCAGTGAAGTGTAGTTGGCATTTGGTAGGTTTAAGTACTTGTTGACCAAGTGGATGAATATTTCAGAAATCATAGCCCTTACAAAACTTAGATTTTTTTTTTTTCTTAAGAAGCAGACAGAAAAAAATAAGTTGCTCTGTTCCTAAAGTTTAAAAAAATGGCTCTCCCAGGCAGGAAGGAAAAAAAATAAATAAGAAATGATGGGAGCAGAGAATAAGTGGAGAGGGATGCTGAGCCCTAAGACCTGTGGTGAGTTCGGGTGAGGCAGGAAGACATCTGAGAAGGGAATGCCTATTGGGAACTGTGTCGTGGTGTGTAAGACGAGATCCCCATGTGCCAATTCCTACACCCTAGCATATCAGGTCACAGGACCTGAAAAAAGAAGTGAAATATTTTAGTAGTTACTAATGGAGCTCAAACACCAAGTACTGGCTTGGTGGTTTTAATCCCTGATACTGGATAAGCTCCCTGGAACCTTGAGATACTTCTGGGGATGGGAAAAAATACTCAAATAACTGGTTAAGCTACTTCCACTCTAGTAAATGGGGACTTGTAGTACAATCGTTAGATTAAGTATTTGTGTTCCTTGTGCACTTAAATTTATGCGCTGAGATTCATAACTGCCACATTTACAGTTCAACTGAATGAGAGTACATGTATTTCTGATTTCCATTTGCTTGTTCTCTACTGTACATGCAGGTGAATGTGAGGAGGATGCATTAATTTAAACACTTGACACTTAGACAACAGGGGAATTTTTTTGCTAGTGTTTGGATCAGTTTTTAACACACTATAAAGAATGTTGGTAAAAATGTAGTGACATCTGTACTGACAGTGTGAAAGTACTGAGGTCAACGACTGCCGCGATGGCAAGTATGAATCTATTGCCCAAATGTGTTCAAGTCAGCACCACATGTTGCAAAGAAATTATAGAAACCAGCATCTTTCAAAAACAGTTTTGAGAAATGTCACAAAATTGTCAAATGTATTAGCAATCTTATTAAATAGACTTTTCCAGAATTATCTCTCATGGTCTAGAATCAAGGTGGAGGCTTGAATATGTCACATGAGACAAACTCCTTATTTTTGCTGATGAAAACAATCTCAAACACACCACCTCTCTCAAACATGTTTATACAGTATGTTTGGAATGGTATGGATTTTTTTTATTTTTTAATAAGCTGAAGGGCTTACTTTAGCAATGGGAGCTTGTATTGCTAAAGTGCATAATGTTGCAGATAAAGTGTTAGTGGATGGATTCTGGATTCAACTTGACAAACAAAATAAATGTTGAGTGTCTTGAGAATTTAAGAGAATATCTGAGACAAATGCCACTGACCTGAGATTTAATTTAAAATATCATCATTCAATTTATAATACTTTAAGATATACTTGAAAAATTTATTTTTCACCAAAAATAAAGTTCCAAACTGGCTGAGGAGCCTAGTATTCTACTCATTTAAAATGTTTCACCTATCAGAGGATACAAGCAGTTATTAGAGGTTATTAAAGTTATTAGAGATTGTGATTGATTGGACTGTGAATAAAAATCTCTACTATTGAGGATTCTGCTTATTTGAAATGAAAAGCATCCTGTGACTAGAATGTTAGCTGCTATTGTTGAAGCTGTCTATCTCGATATATTTGGATTTTTCTCTGTTCAATTAACCAAAACAAAACTGTGAGATAAAATGGATGCTAAGACTTACATGTGCTTAATTTTTTTTCATGCAACATTTCCTAATACAAATTTTTATGTTCCAAAAACATTTCGTGACTTCCAAATATCCACCTTTTTTTGGATGACTTTATTTCACATAAATGCTATAAAACTGAACTTAATGTATACTATTAGTATGCCAGTATCCTTTCTGGAGCATACGGTCTCATAGGGGAGTCTCTACCACACATGTTGATGTGATATTACAACAGTACTAAGCGTTATAAAGGAAAGGTATATGTTGCTATGTGAGCCTGTGACAGTTTTTGTTTTTTTTCTTTTTTTAAGACATAAAGTCAAAGAAGGCTTGCTGTAGGAAGTCTTGCTTGAATTGAGGTCTAAGGGACTAACTGGACTATGGCAGGGAAAGCCTGTAGGGTGAAGAGCATGTGCAGGTGGGTGTGACTGCAAAGCTGTGATCAATAGGGCAGGATGGGAGGCAAGAGTTGAGATGAGAATCAGCTAAGGCTCAAGCTAGGGAGCTCAGCCTTCATTCTAAGGCCAATGGGAAGTCACTGAAATCATCCCAGTAAGAAATTACTTGATCATACATGAACTTCAAAGAAGTCACTCTGGCTTTATGAGGAGAACAAATGAGAAAGAAAGAGAGAGGATGATGGAAGACAAAGGTAATAGGCTATTGCAGTATTCCAAGTGAGAGAAGATGGTAGCTTAGGCTACCAAACTTTGAGAGAAAATAGTAGATAGGATAAGTTGGTTTATTTTAAAGTAGAAAATTACAACAAATTGCCTTTGAGTATATAAGGGGTCCTTTGAGTTTGTTTGCTGTTTAGGTTTTTAACCTGATTAACAGCATGAATGGTGATACCATCCATACATCATTCTAGGCCTCTATTTCTTCCTGTATAACATGCAGGGGTTGATTTCTAATATTGTCTCTAGATCCAACATTACATAGGGGAGTTAACCAATTAGTGAAGGACTCAGACAAAATCAGCTTACCATAATGTCCCATCAACTAAGACCATCTTTCCTTTGGTCTCTCTTCAGTGACACATTATAGCAGATCTGACTTGTATGAAAGGAACTAGAAAAAATACGAGTTCTAGTTCATGATGTAAAGGTTGAAGTTGAATTGGATTTCTACTGAGGTTATCTTCAAAAACATGAAATAAAGACTGTTTTTTACCATTCATTTTAAAGTTTCATTTTCAGCTCTTTCATGCACTGCCTTCTTCTAGACGTGTGGAATCACTCAGTGCCAGGAACACACCTGAGGCAAAAATAATCTCTAAAAGCTCCCAAACTTACTCATTTTGCTCTAGCAATACTTTGAAGAGCTTAAAATTCTTAATCAATATTTGCTTGTGGTTTTGAGGATGATGCCATTTGCATAGTTACAATATAGACTTTATGCTGTGTGCTTTACCTGTTGAATGTGCGCATACTCAGTGGTGATGTTTGCCTTTACAGTAATTATCATGTTGACCATGGAAAGTGAGAAACCAAGCCTTGGCGCTATGCATGTTGTCATCCTCCCTGCTGAAACTTGCAGACACAGCATGAAAATAAAGCTGGACATAGTTATAATCTCTTTAATACCTTCTAAAAGTGCACTTTAATTCTAATTTCTAAACTCATATCTCTCCTTAGATGATATGTAGATATATAAAAACATCACTAACATGAACATTTGTGTCATATATTTTAATTTAGTTTTTTATTCTTTCTATTTAGCTTTCCATATCTTTAAGATTATTTTCAAAAATATTTATGGTCTCATTTCATAAATCTTTATTTATACTCTGTGTTAAATTGTACAATCCATGTTAAATAATATAAGTTCACATGAATATTCTTGCCAATTCTTTTTTGTGTGGAGAAGACCTAGCATCTACCAATCAATAAACTGTTATTTAACATGAATTTGAGGTAGAAGGTTTTCTCTCGAGGATGAATTTTCTATTTTCCTAGTTTAGAGCAGCATTTGCCGGCCCCAAAGAAATGTGGTCTATATAGCTTGTTACAGAAACTTTTCTGGGCTCTTTCTTAAGAAGCAGCATTGTATAGAGGGGAAAACACTAGGGAAGGAGTCAAAGAACTTCTTTTTACTACAAGTCATGTAAGCTCCCTGAGTTTCAATTTCTTCATAAGTAAAATAGGTATAATAATATCTCCCCTGCTTACTTTATAGAATTATTTTGAGAATCAAATGAGATAATTCAAAAGCACTTAAAAGCTGTAAAGTACTATACTAGTGAATATATATCACCATTTTTATAGGGAAGACTTTTGTTATATAAACAATGCATGCATATTAGTTTTTTATTCCATGATTATGATAATATTGATGATTATTGTATCAGTTTCCTATGGCTGACATAACAAACTACCCCAAATTTGGTGGTTTAAAACAATACAAATTGATTATCTCATAGTTCTGGAGGCTGAAATTAGCTTCACTGGGCTGATGTCTCCATGTCACCAGTCTTCTTCCTTCTGGAGGCTCTAGGAGAGGTGTCCTTGCCTTGCCTTTTCTAGCTTCTGGAGCCCACCTGTACTCCTTGGCCCATGACCCCTCTGTGCATCACATCAACCTTTTGCTTCCATCATCATGTTGCCTCTCCTCTCCTCTAGTCAAACCTCCTGTCTCCCTCTTCTAAGGACACTTCTGATTATATTTAGGGCCCACCCTGATAATCCAGGGTAACAACATCATATTAAGATCTTTAACTTTATCACATCTGAAAAGTCCCTTTTGCCTGAAAGGTAACATTCACAGGTTCCAGGGAATAGGATGTGGATATATTGGGGGCCATTATTCAGCCTATGACAATTATTAAAAGATTACCATGGTAGCCAAGTACCTGCAAGGATAGGATATCAGATGAATGCAGCTAAATACTGTTTATGAAAGCATTTACCTGCAGTGTACTGCCCTAGAGTGGTGAGAGGCTTCTAACCTGAGGACTGAAAAATCCTTGGAATATATTCAATATAAAAATTCATTGGTCTAATAATCAATAAACACCGAAAGTATCACCACTACAACGTAGGTAATCCTGAAATGTTGTGACATGAAAATGGCCCTCATGTTAGAAAGGCTAGAGGAGTGGCTGAGCCTCTACAGGGGAGGCTAGGGCCGAATGACTAGAAGCATCAAAAGCCAGGGAGGCTCTGTGCTCCCAGCCCCATTTTACAGCAGCAAGAGTATTGTATGCTTAAGTATTGGAAATGCAAATTGGTATCCAAAAATGCATCTGGTTCATTAAAGGGTCTTTGAGGTAAAAATAAATAAAATTAATAATAATAATAATAATAATAATAATAATAATAATAATAATAATAATTGCCTGGAAAAGGCTGTTCCAAAACGCTCTGATTCTGTCCAGAATACCTTGACAAGGTATGAGTGAGGAATGTCTTTTTACATATAAATCATTAATGGTTCCAGCACTCCCTTAAAGGGAACAGTGCACTGATCCAGGGTTACTTTCTCCCACATGTAATCATGTTAATACTTCTTTTCTATAAAAGCACTAACCAGTCAGAGAGGTTTTGGTTGTTGTTGTTTTTAACTTCACTGTTCTTTAGAAGTGATCAATTATGATAATGGGTCTTCTTAGAATTCAAGGATAAACAGAAGTCTTGAGCAAATTACAGTTCTTTACAATTGCTGAATTCCTAAATGAATTCTCACATGTTTAGGGCTATGCTGGCAAAGCAGTATGAATTTTATTCTAAGTGGCTTAAAGTAAATTAGCATCCTTTCTCATCCTACCCACTATTCACTAGCAATTCTTAACCACAGTCCAAATTCGTTTAACATTTTGATTGAGTTATAGGTAAAATAATAACCATAAGGAAAATTTTCAATTTGTATACAATTTATGCAGTTTTTAAGTTTTAACTCAGAAGTTTATGGAATCTTAACACATGAATTAGAAAAACTGGAGTAGGTTAATACAATCTGAATACTTGCCCTTTATCTATGTTGGCTATAAAAATGTGTGATTTTATCTAAAGGAAACAACTGACAGTTGCTCATAGAATAAGAAATCTAACCTTTGCAATTTGTGTTTTGGAAAAAACACGGACTTCAGACTATGTCTGATTAATAGATCTAAAGTCGAGAAACAATTTAATGTAGTGTAGAATATGCACTGTGTTATCTTTTTGCTTCTTTGTCTGTTCTCTATAAACTACGCCCATATCTCTGATTTCCACCTGCTCATCACTATTGAGCCCTTTTAACATGATTTCAGCCTGAGCCCATTCCCACCCAGTGTCTACATTTCCCTGTGGATATTGATGTGGTTATCAATCATACGCCTCCCAGGCTTCAAAGCTGTGGATCTCTGAGTCATTTTTAACTTTTCCCTGTTCTTTATCCCAATGTGCTAGTAGACACCAAATACTCCCTTTTCCTTTTAAATATCCTTTGCTTTTTATCTTATCAATATATCCAATTAGCTATGCCATCACCCTGGACAGAAGCCTTGTCACTACTTATTTTGACTTCTTTGGTGGCCACTTAATTTAATCTCCCAGGTTTAGCTTAACCTTTCCATCTGATTATTACACAAATTCTTTTAATTGTTTTTGTCTTTTTACTCTCTTAAAAATGCTTGCTGGTTCATCCTACCTTAAGAAACAGGAAACATCTCAAATAAACAACCTAACCCTGCACCTAAAGCAATTAGAGAAAGAAGAACAAAAAAACCCCGAAGTTAGCAGAAGGAAAGAAATCATAAAGATCAATCAGAAATAAATGAAAAAGAAATGAAGGAAACGATAGCAAAGACCAATAAAGCTAAAAGCTGGTTCTTTGAGAAGATAAAATTGATAAACCATTAGCCAGACTCATCAAGAAAAAAAGGGAGAAGACTCAAATCAATAGAATTAGAAATGAAAAAGGAGAAGTAACAACTGACACTGCAGAAATACAAAGGATCATGAGAGATTACTACAAGCAACTCTATGCCAATAAAATGGACAACCTGGAAGAAATGGACAAATTCTTAGAAATGCACAACCTGCCGAGACTGAACCAGGAAGAAAGAGAAAGTATGAACAGACCAATCACAAGCACTGCAATGGAAACTGTGATTAAAAATCTTCCAACAAACAAAAGCCCAGGACCAGATGGCTTCACAGGCAAATTCTATCAAACATTTAGAGAAGAGCTAATACCTATCCTTCTCAAACTCTTCCAAAAGACAGAGGGAGGAACACTCCCAAACTCATTCTATGATGCCACCATCACCCTGATACCAAAACCAGACAAAGATGTCACAAAGAAAGAAAACTACAGGCCAATATCACTGATGAACAGAGATGCAAAAATCCTCAACAAAATACGAGCAAACAGAATCCAACAGCACATTAAAAGGATTATACACCATGATCAAGTGGGGTTTACTCCAGGAATGCAAGGATTCTTCAATATACACAAATCAATCAATGTGATACACCATATTAACAAACTGAAGGAGAAAAACCATATGATCATCTCAATAGGTGCAGACAAAGCTTTTAACAAAATTCAAAACCCACTTATGACAAAATCCCTGCAGAAAGTAGACATACAGGGAACTTTCCTCAACATAGTAAAGGCCATATGTGACAAACCCACAGCCAACATCGTCTTCAATGGTGAAAAACTGAAACCATTTCCACTAAGATCAGGACAAGACAAGGTTGCCTACTCTCACCACTATTATTCAAAATAGTTTTGGAAGTTCTAGCCACAGCAATCAGAGAAGAAAAAGAAAAAAAAGGAATCCAAATCGGAAAAGAAGAAGTAAAGCTGTCACTGTTTGCAGATGACATGATACTATACATAGAGAATCCTAAAGATGCTACCACAAAACTACTAGAGCTAATCAATGAATTTGGTAAAGTAGCAGGATACAAAATTAATGCATGGAAATCTCTTGCATTCCTATACACTAATGATGAAAAATCTGAAAGTGACATTAAGAAAACACTCCCATTTACCATTGCAACAAAAAGAATAAAATACCTAGGAATAAACCTACCTAAGGAGACAAAAGACCTGTATGCAGAAAATTATAAGATACTGATGAAAGAAATTAAAGATGATACAAATAGATGGAGAGATATACCATGTTCTTGGATTGGAAGAATCAACCTTGTGAAAATGACTCTACTACCCAAAGCAATCTACAGATTCAATGCAATCCCTATCAAACAACCAGTGGCATTTTTCACAGAACTAGAACAAAAAATTTCACAATTTGTATGGAAACACAAAAGACCCCAAATAGCCAAAGCAATCATGAGAAAAAAAAAATGGAGCTGGAGGAATCAGGCTCCCTGGCTTCAGACTATACTACAAAGCTACAGTAATCAGGACAGTATGGTACTGGCACAAAAACAGAAATATAGATCAATGGAACAGGATAGAAAGCCCAGAGATAAACCCACGCACATATGGTCACCTTATCTTTGATAAAGGAGGCAAGCATATACAGTGGAGAAAAGACAGCCTCTTCAATAAGTGGTGCTGGGAAAACTGGACAGTTACATATAAAAGTATGAAATTAGAACACTCCCTGACACCATACACAAAAATAAACTCAAAATGGATTCAAGACCTAAATTTAAGGCCAGACACTATCAAACTCTTAGAGGAAAACATAGGCAGAACACTCTATGACATAAATCACAGCAAGATCCTTTTTGACCCACCTCCTAGAGAAATGGAAATAAAATACAAACAAATGGGACCTAATGAAACTTAAAAGCTTTTGCACAGCAAAGAAAACCATAAACAAGACCAAAAGACAACCCTCAGAATGGGAGAAAATATTTGCAAATGAAGGAACTGACAAAG
This sequence comes from Balaenoptera acutorostrata, assembly GCF_949987535.1. Classification (NCBI taxonomy): domain Eukaryota; kingdom Metazoa; phylum Chordata; class Mammalia; order Artiodactyla; family Balaenopteridae; genus Balaenoptera; species Balaenoptera acutorostrata. Next base: position 65,476,942 of record NC_080070.1, read on the forward strand.
GATTAATCTCCAAAATTTACAAGCAGCTCATGCAGCTCAATATCAAAAAAACAAACCACCCAATCCAAAAATGGGCAGAAGTCGTAAATAGACATTTCTCCAAAGAAGATATACAGATTGCCAACAAACACAAGAAAGGATGCTCAACATCACTAATCATTAGAGAAATGCAAATCAAAACTACAATGAGATATCATCTCACACTGATCAGAATGGCCATCATCAAAAAATCCACAAACAATAAATGCTGGAGAGGGTGTGGAGAAAAGGGAACACTCTTGCACTGTTGGTGGGAATGTAAATTGATACAGCCACTATGGAGAACAGTATGGAGGTTCCTTAAAAAACTACAAATAGAACTACCATATGACCCAGCAATCCCACTACTGGGCATATACCCTGAGAAAACCATAATTCAAAAAGAGTCATGTACCAAAATGTTCATTGCAGCTCTATTTACAATAGCCAGGACATGAAGCAACCTAAGTGTCCATCATCGGATGAATGGATAAAGAAGATGTGGCACATATATACAATGGAATATTACTCAGCCATAAAAAGAAACGAAATGGAGTTATTTGTAGTGAGGTGGATGGAGTTAGAGTCTGTCATACAGAGTGAAGTAAGTCAGAAAGAGAAAAACAAATACAGTATGCTAACACATATATACGGAATCTAAGGAAAAAAAAAAAGGTCATGAAGAACCTAGTGGTAAGATGGGAATAAAGACACAGACCTACTAGAGAATGGACTTGAGGACACAGGGAGGGGGAAGGGTAAGCTGGGATGAAGTGAGAGAGTGGCATATGGACATATATACACTACCAAACGTAAAATAGACAGCTAGTGGGAAGCAGCCGCATAGCACAGGGAGATCAGCTCGGTGCTTTGTGACCGTCTAGAGGGGTGGGATAGGGAGGGTGGGAGGGAGGGAGATGCAAGAGGGAAGAGATATGGGAACATATGTATATGTATAACTGATTCACTTTGTTATAAATCAGAAACTAACATACCATTGTAAAGCAATTATACTCCAATAAAGATGTTAAAAAAAAAAAAAAAAGCTTGCTGGTTCTTCCTCAAGTCCTTCACCAGTTTTTTGAGTCCTTTCATTGTTGAGCCTTATCCTACCAGTCTGACTTGATTTCCACACCTCGTGCTTCCTCAGCCACAGAAATTTTAATTTTTCACTGCTCCAAATTTGTTCCTCCGTTTATGTTCCTTTATTTTGTTGTAATGTCATCCTTTTTTCTATTAAAATTCCACAGCCATTTAGATTACTCTCTAGAGTTTTCTTTTATGTTTGAAGTATTTCACACAAGCATAAAACACCACTCTGGCTGTCACCAGTGAAGCAGAAACACCAGTGAGAAAGCAATGAAGCACTCTATTGCCAAAGGTGACTTGATAGTAGCCAGGCTTTCCACAGAAATTATATAGGTTATTAGATGATAACATTATGGCTAATTTTGCTGATGATAATCATCCAATTTCAGAACGTGATTTTTGTCTGAGTTTTAGAACTATATATGGAGTTCTTCACTTTCATTACTAAAAATAATTTAAATGTAATTAATAGATCTAGGCAAACACTTATACTCACAGCATTCCCGTTATCACTTGACAATATCAAGTTGGCTTTATACTTTTAACATTTTTTTGTAAATTAAACAAATTTACAAAATATGTTTGATTACAAAAACATATGTAACAAAACTGTAGTGATTTCAAGAAAGTGCTTAAAAATTAGATTTGGGTCATCTACTGTCTTCAAAATTTCAGAACCATCAATGAAAGATTATAAACGTGAGAACACTGAAACCCAGGGAGTGAGTTTTAAGCTGCAATTTGTTTGACTATGGAAACTATAAGTTTTAATATTGTAAATATTCCTCCAACAATTTCCTAAAGAATTTAGGTTGACTTCTGCATGAGGACACCTTAAACAAATGTAGGAACTACTGTTATGAAATAAGCATTTTATCTCTTCTGTAACTAGTGCCCTATCATTAAAGTCAGTAAAACGGAGATTGTTTTGAAGAATACAAGTAGTTATGCTTGGAATTTACAAAATTGCTTTCAAACCGCACTCCTTCTTTCCGCAAATTAACTCCTCTGATGGACTGTTTTTCTGGCAGTCTTTTTCTGCTTCCTCAAGCTATAATTAGTCATTGAAGATTGTCTCAGTGCATGCCTGGAAGACATTGTAAACTCCAGTCATAATTCTTTCTTCTTGTTAAGAAAAGTCCCTCTCTGAATGATATAATCTGAGGAACCTAATGACCAAAAGCGATTTTGGGACATCATGACCACTATTCCTCTTTACTAGTCTGTAACAGTAGCATACGTACCAAATTATTGGTGCTCTATCCTTTTAAAGATACCAGTAAAGAAGAAGCACAACTAGTAAAGTCAGAACAAAAAAAATTGCCCCATTTGCACATTTTGTTGGAACAGAAAAAATTTACCCTGATTTTAATAAGTATTTTTTGTCTGCATGCAGTGATAAAACTAATAAACTACAAAGATTGATAAAAGCAAAGCCAGTCATTCATAATGTATTTGCAGTTACACTGCAGCTCATTTCTAGTTTCAGGCTAAAGCAACATTTAAATGCTAGATATTTGATATTTGCAATTTTGAGAGGAAATGCTGAATCAGTTTAAAATAACTTCAAAGATGTAGATATTCATGTGAGAATTAATTGGCATGAAGAAGAAGGAAAACTGCTGAAATGATTTACATTTACCTCTCCATGAAATCTCCTGGGTTTCACACTAAACATTATCCAATGCTTAGTTGTAACTTTAGGCATTTTTTCATTAATCACGCCTAAAACACAGAAGTTCTGACAATAACAAATATGGAATGTATCCTACTTTCTCTGTGTAGTTGTGATGGGGAAAGCAATATAAAGTAAACTCAACAAGTCACAACATAAAGAGCACAAATCAGTGAGTCCAGAAGTAGGGCAACTTTCTTCACCAGTCCAAACTCACAGAATCAGATTTTCCATGTCCCAGTCTGGGAAACAGACTTTACAAAAGCTGAATGCTTAAGTTTTTGCTCTCAAACATAATAACCTTTGGTCTGCAATTGCTAAGTGTTCCACAGTTGCTAATTCTTGTTGAGTCTCTCCGAACCAGACATCATGGGAACTAATTTAGGTGTAATATATGAAACTTATCCTCTACTAGAAGTTAAAATTTTCATTTGATTTTGTACCCTCACCCTGGTGTGTAGCAGAGTACTTTGCAATAAATTATTACTAAATAAAAATAAAGTGATAATAAACAAAAATTCTGTTCTACCCAAATGATCTTTCTAAAATTTTCAAACTGATCTTAATCTTTCTCTTCTAACAAACCACCAATGTACAATGAATAGTATTTTATGTTTTAAAGAAAGTGAACAAAACTGAATAATCAGGATATGCACCCCTAAGCCTGCATAACTAGTGAACAATAAGAGGAGACCTTTAGTAAAAATGACATAGAATATGCAGGGGATAAACTACACATACATGGCAACTGACTAGAATTAAGCAGATACATAAAACAAATAAATTATACCTTATGAATTTAAAAATGAATACAAGAATAAAAATGCAATTAGAACTTTAGAAGATGAAATGGAAGCAGTATTTCACAATATAAAGTAAAAATAAAACAAATTTTAAATCAACAATAAAAACAGAGAATTTCTGAATAGATCCAGGAGACAAAATATTCAATTAAAGAAGTTCAGAGAGAGAAAAATAAATTTATGGAGGAAAACAGTAATTGAAGAAAAATCAATTGAAAAAATGCTTTAGTTTGGATTGAAAGGGATTACTGAGCACCAGAAAGGATTCATTCCTTCCTTTAGTCTTTCAATAGATATTTATTCAGCAAATATTTATTTAGCATACTATATGCCAGGCACTGTTGTAAGTAGTAAGGATATAACTGGGAGTACTGATTATTAGCAGGAGAAGACAAACAATAAATAAGTTAATAATTACTATATTACGGAAAGACAGATAGTGCATAGCAAGGGTTTAGAGAGGTCTGGAGGGGTGATGTTTTTCTTCTATACCTTTATTTTCTTTTCCACTTCATCTGACTTGTACATAGAGTGATGTATAAATATTTCCATTAAGCAGGACAAAAAAAAAACTTTACAGAATAAAAGAAGACCTGAATTATCTACTGAAAGGTCCTATCATGTTTCTAGAAAAACTGACTTGCAATGATCATTGCATGTCCTTGTATTTCTTTGTTTCTATCTAGCAATGAGATCTTTATCTTCTGTAGATTCTCCTTTACAGAGGTGGTTGTCATGCTTCACAGGAGATAGATGATAGATAGACAGATAGGTAATATCTACAGATACATAACTGTAATATACACATAACTGACATGTCTTTATTGTAAATCATGGCTTTTAGCATTTAAAAAGTCCTCATTTTTAGGCTTAATAATGTTTGGATCGAATTTTACTTGCCTGATTCCAAGATCAAAATCTGTAATCTGTTACTTCTATTTGTGTGGTATATTTTGTATTCTTTTTTTTTTTTTTTTTTAACAAATTCTGAATCATTTGCTTTACTGGTGTCTTTTGTACATTTGCTTTACATGGTGTCTTTTGTACATATAATGTGTTTTGCTTTTTGAGCCAAACTAAAAATTGTTTTATTTTATGAGGTGAACTAAGCCCATACACATTTACTGATAAGGCTGTGATGTCTGGTCTCAACTCTGATATATTATTTTATGTTCAATTACTATGTGTATTAGGTGATATTTGCTTTCTGTAGTTGGATGATTCCCTTTTCTTCCTGATAGTTAAAATTTCTTTTGATATTTGAAAGGTTTGTATTTTTGTTCTAGCGGTCACCTTCCTACTTACACCTTTTTAAAAATGCCCTTAATTCCCTGACATCTTTTACTACCTGTTTTGTCAGCGTTTAATGCTATCTTTGACTTCTACCTATTGCCTATTCTATGTTCCTCTTTCCATAGCCCTTCTCCTCCCTCATTTTATTTGCATTATATCCACTTTGTCAGAACATAAAATGTACATATTTTATTCTTCCCCATACTATTTATTTTTCTCTCTTATGCCCAGCTTTGTTTGAGTCATAGTTCTATGATACTGTCACCAGCAGTCCTTTTGCCAGTTTCCCTACTCATGTCATAGTTTGATGAAGTTCATTCTCTAGTAGATTGCTGAATAAGAGCTCAGGGTTAAAGAATTTTCTGAATTTTTATATGACTAAAATAATTTTTCTATAGCCTTGGCATTTGAAGGACAGCTTAGCCAGATATAGCCCTTTTGGTTCACAATTTCTTTCCTTGAGCTTTTCCTTGCTTTGCATGCTGCTTTTGCCAGAATTATGCCAGTTTAATTCTTTTACCTTGGTATGTTATTTGATCTCATTTTTCTGAAACTTTGAAGATTACTTTTATCTTTAAGCTCTAATCGTTTTACCAGGATATGCCAGAGTTTATCATTTCAGTACTTCCATTTTAAAAAATGTATTTTGTATGTATATTCATATGGTGAGTAGAACTTTTTATACAGAGCTATTCTTGTAAGCAATGCTTGCGTTAGCAAAAGATGGGAAACAACATAAATGGCAACCAATACTTGACTGATCAGATAAATTATTGTACATTCATAGAGTGGAATAATCTATAGTTATTTTAAAAAGTGACAGTCTTTCACATTCTGAGGCAAAACTGTATCCATGATTTATTCTATTCACCCTATTCCAATCTGACTTCTATTCCCATAGCTCTATTGAAACTGCTCCTGTCAAAGTCAGCAAAGGTTTTCATGTTGCCAGAACCAATGGATCCTATTCTGTCTTTCTCTTACCCTACCTATAAATGGTTTATCTCTCCATTAGCCACTGTTGCTTTCTTGAACACTTTTCTCCTTGAGATTTTGTGATATATGCTGGGGTTTCTTTTTTCCCACACCTTATCATTCCTCCTCTCTTTCTCCACTCAGCTTGTAAATGTTGAAGTAGCTTAGGGCTCAGTCCTGCTTCCTTTAATTTTCCCTACAAGCACTCTCCCCAGGGATCAGTCATCAAACAAGATTAAAAGCACAATTAGAACTTGTCACTCTCAAACCCAGAATTCTCCTTTAATGTTCCATTACATGTATTATAAAATCCAAACACCTTACATTACCTATAAGATGCAAATGCTTTAGGGCCTGCCTATTCCTCCATCCTTGTCATCTCTATTTCACCCCACCCCTATCCGCAATGATCCAGTAACATTGCCTTTTGACATTTTCTAGGACACATCATATACTTCTTAACATCTGGAATTTATACTTGTTATTACCTATTCCTGGGATCTCTTTCCATGGCTTCTCTGTAGCACTTTTTTTTTCTTAATACAGCAGGTTCTTACTAGCTATCTATTTTATACATATTAGTGTATACACGTCAATCCCAATCTCCCAATTCATCCCACCACCACTCCCACCTCCCCACCGCTTCCCCCCTTGGTGTCCATACGTTTGTTCTCTACATCTGTGTCTCTATTTCTGCCTTGCAAACCGGTTCATCTGTACCATTTTTCTAGGTTCCACATACATGCGTTAATATACGATATTTGTTTTTCTCTTTCTGACTTACTTCACTCTGTATGACAGTCTCTAGGTCCATCCACATCTCTACAAATGACCCAATTCCGTACCTTTTTATGGCTGACTAATATTCCATTGTATATATGTAGCACATCTTCTTTATCCATTTGTCTGTCGATGGGCATTTAGGTTGCTTCCGTTACCTGGCTATTGTAAATAGTGCTGCAAAGAACATTGGGGTGCATGTGTCTTTTTGAATTATGGTTTTCTCTGGGTATATGTCCACCCTGTAGCACTTTTTTATACTTCAAAACTGAGCTTATATATCATCTTATGAGAAAAGACTTCCTCACCACACCATCTAAAATACTGTTTTAGCCTCTAATGTGGGAGATGTATACATCATGGGAAGGTAAAAATTGATGATCCATTGAGATACAGGAAGAAAGTATTAAGATGTCCATTTATACTTGTTTTTATTACATAATTTCAACTATCTGTGTATATGCTTTATAAAATTTATAATGATGAAATAATTATTATACACATATATACATACATATATAAATTTAAACAAATACTCTTCTATAAAAGTGTACACAAAATTTTTAATTAATATGTGTACTTGATGATATATGCTTAAAGACCACTATTCTTGCATTACTCTGTTTATAGCCTTTGTGACTTTATTATGAGCTATAATTATTTTCTATGTATTTATCTATTTTTTGTTTCCTGAATAGATCATAATTGTCATATTCACTATTGTATCTTCAATACCTAGTATTATTTGAGTGATTAAATGAATGAATGAACTATAATATATGTAACTTAATTTACTGGTATAATTTAGTATGTATAACGTCAAATATAATAAAATATTATGTAATTTTATACATAATTTTTACATTAGGAAAAAAACCTTTAAAATTATTATGAGTTTTAATACAAAATTTACAATGCCTCTTAGATAAAAGAATAAAACTAATCTTTTACTCAGAAACCTAACAGAAACTCTGAATAGGTGGAGAGTGATACTGTTTTCCTGGCTCACACACCTTAAAAATGATAGTGTCTTTTGCTCATGAAAATGTAAATTTGGGGCAATTCCCATTAGAATCCTAATTTCCCCAAAAACTGGACTAAATAATTCCAAATATTATTGGAATGATAATATTTAAAACTGCTAAAAAGTTTTAGAAAGTGAAAAATTAGTAGTAGAAAGTGCTTTTATAATGAATATTAATACTACAATCAGGAAAAAGAGAAAGTTCCTGAAAGGACTCAACATCACCCTTGGCACAGACTCCTTAAGCCCTTGGAATTTCCTGAGCATAAGAGCAATAGGGAAGAGGTGGCCAAGATGGCAGAATAGGAAGACCCTGAGCTCACGTCCTCTCACAGGCACACCAAAATTACAATTATTTGCAGAGCAACTATTGATGCAAAAGACTGGAAGGGTAACAGAAAAGATCTTCCTACAATTATAGATAAAAGGAACAACCACAATGAGATGGGTAGGAGGGGTAGAGACACAGTATAGCCAAGACCCACACCCTTCAGTTTGGTCAATCCACAAATGGAAGGATAATTACAATTGCAGAGGTTATACAACCAGTATAATATGATATTAGGTAAATGACTAGATAAGAGAAAGTTCAATTCAGGGTCATACTTAGTTCATTAAAAGTTCCAGTATATTTGCCCATTTAGATTAGTCCCAAATGAAAAGAAATCATTTAATAGTACCATGGAATGGAAACTGACTATTGCATATACTACTGCATGCTAAATATTAGCATACATTTCTCCATCATTGTGATTTAAAAATGGTAACAGTTTGGTTTTCAAAGGGTTTTCAAATTTAATATGGATCAAGAAATTAAATATTAATAGTTTCTAAAAATTTTTGAACAAATGAGTTTCAACTGGTAAAGATTCAGGATACAGAAGGACAGTAACAAAATTTCTAGACAGGTGTAGGTACAAATATTTCAACAGCATTTTTATTATTATATTTTCATATTTGAAAATGGAAATAAACTATTGCTTTTAGAAAACAAACTACAGAAAGTAAAATTTAACAAAATCCTCTTTGCTGATGGGAATATATTGAAGATGGTCAATTTCTTGTCAGTGAAATAAGAGAGCTTGCAATCCAACCCAAGCAAAGTCAAGGAGAAATATGATATATATCACAAGATGATTTGGGATAAATTTCTCTGACAAATAAATAGTTTACTCATAATGGGAAAGAAAGTGTTGAGTTTTTAAACATCTTACTCATTTTTCCTAATATTAGCCTGTGATTAATACATATTAGACTGTCCTGAAGATTTCAAGGCAGAGACAAGAGAGGTGTTATATACACAGCCCACAGAAAGACTAAATTTTTGAAAAATCTGATCTAACAGAGATCAAATTTCTCCAAAGTCCCTCCTGACCATTCTGTCATCATGGTGTGTGTGTGTGTGTGTGTGTGTGTCCCAAATATATGTATATATCTAAACATATATAATTTTCTAAACTCATATTTCTCTCTGACCCTTAACAAGGTTTCTTATGTATCATCCAGTCTCAATGGTTTGTCTCAATCTCTCTCATTGATTCTGCTTCCCCCAACCCCATTAACTTCTAATTTTATGCAGAGTAATTTACTCCACTTTAACCTCTAATTCCAAACTTGCACATGCAAATCATGAAATTGGTCAGACTAAACAGGCCTTCAAATTGTTAGGACACACCCTCCTAAAAATATGGAGTGGTGTTATAAAATATGCACTTGTTCTCTCTCTTCTCTCTTTCTCTCTTTCCCTTGAGCTAGTTTCCTGAAAATGCAACTTGTGGAGTCACACAGGGCTCTGTGCACGGCAGGGTCCCAGCCTTGGTTAAGGTTCTCCTGTCATCTTTTTGAAATTTTTAATAACTTTTGCACAAGGGCTCCTGTACTTTTTTTTTTTTTTTGCACTGGGCTCTTCAAATTGTGTAGTCTGTTTTGATCTCTCTGATGTTTCTGTCTCTGCCTTTGTCTCTCTCTTTTTCTATCTCTCTGTCTATCTCTCTCACACACACACACTCAAGATTAAAAACTCATAGGTGTAAGCCTGTAAAACTGAAACAACAGTGTTACATCAAGAGAAATGGACACATTATAAAGAATAGTTTTTTATGGGGAGGTAGTGAAATGTATATTCATATTTAATCATGTTGTTTCATATCCCGGAAAAGCCTGGTATTTGAAATATGAGGTTTTAAAAAGAACAATAGAACCAGAAATGTTTAGCAAAACCAGAAATCTTAACATGTCAATTTTATACATATAACAGTGCCAAAATATATCAATACTTAAGATTTTTGCGAGAAATTCCAAGAGGGATTAATTAATAAATATTTAGAGAGTTTGAGTTCCTTTACTAAATGAAAGATTAGTATTAATTTTATGTCAGGAATCCAGAAATGATTTCTTCTTCCTCCATCACTTGTAATTCCATATGATCAAGTCTCATGTGAACTAACTGTGTGGAATTGAAAGTAACACTACAAAGTATACAAACCTTAGAGAGTATGAGTCATCTTTTATTGTGCTTGATTATCAGCTAGTCTTTCATTTTCATATTGTTGCTAAGTGCTTTTCCATCTAATTGCACAGGGACTGATTTGTTTAGCAACCTCTGTTTAGAATCAGGCTTTGTTCTTTCCACTGTGGACACCATTCTGGCATTGTTTTCCTGCTCCCATTGTTTCATAGAGCACATTTCAACACAAGCATTTTGTGATTCAATTATCCTCCCCTCATCTCTCCTGTATATAAGTGATATTAACCTTTGGCTCTAAATATATGCTTCTAAGAGCTGCTTTGGAATATTCATTGAAAAAGACAGGAAAAAAACCCCAAACATCTATGTTGCTAAGCCTTAACATAAAATAGTCATACTCAATTAAATGACAATAGTAATCAAAATGGAAATAGAGAATATATGCATTTTGGAAGCACCAGGATAACTCTAGTTGACATCTCATCATATTTCATAAATTCATATCACAATTTTTTCAAAGTAATTGTGAAAAATTATTCACACAATACTTTATAGTTACATGCATTTAAGCTGTGAATTATCTCATCCCAAGAAATGTAAAGCACAGGATACAACTAAGTAGAGTGACATTATGTCATTTTAAGAATAATATACAGGGCTTCCCTGGTGGCGCAGTGGTTGGGAATCTGCCTGCCAATGCAGGGGACACGGGTTCGAGCCCTGGTCTGGGAAGATCCCACATGCCGTGGAGCAACTAGGCCCATGAGCCACAGTTGCTGAGCCTGCGCGTCTGGAGCCTGTGCTCCGCAACAAGAGAGGCCATGATAGTGAAGAGGCCCGTGCACCGCGATGAAGAGTGGCCCCCACTTGCCTCAACTAGAGAAAGCCCTCGCACAGAAACGAAGACCCAACACAGCCATAAACGAATGAATAAATAAATAAATAAATAAAAATTAAAAAAAAAAAGTAGTCAACCTTTAAAAAAAAAAAAAAGAATAATATACAATGAAGGATAAAATAAAAAACCTTTTAATCATATTTCCTAAAGGTTTTTATTCCTTTTAGAAACTTTTATGTACTAAGGCTCCCACAGCATGAAAACCAAAACGAGAAACTAAATCTACTGAAAAAATTTAAAGAAAACTTAAAAAAAAAAAAAAAATTTGGATGGATAGATCTAATCCATAGACTAAATATATTTATTCATGAATAAGATAAATAAATGGTAAAGGGAAAATAAAATATTTGTTCCACTTTTTAATGTTAAGTTATATAAGTGCCACTTGAAATTCTCATCTTGAAAAATATTATAATAATTTTTAAAAAAGAAAATTTTGGAGAAGTATCCAGGTGAAATAGGAAAAAAGTCTAATAGGTTAGAACAAATCAACTTTTTAATGTATGGTATTCTACCTGGGTACCTGCTACAAACTGGGCAGCCCACTTTTCCCTTAGGACTTTTGTTGACTAAAGAAAAGAAAAAAACATGGGGTATGGATCCTGGAATTTATGGCTATCTCAGTGGAGACAATTACTGGAGCTCAGGGCTGTCAGAACAGTAAGAATTTGAGGGACTGAGAACTCTAGAGTAAAAGAGAACTTTAGAGGAGAGGGCATGGCATTCTGCCAAAAATTTCTCCTTGAGGCATTAGCTGAGTGATAAAATTCAAAGAACAAAATTCTAAGAAAACAAGCAGAGAACAGGTGCTGAGACATTAAAATTTTAAGAAGATATTCCATCAGTTTTGAGGTGCTGGGGAGATGAAAACGAGTTTAGGACCACTACAGAATAGGGCCTTTAAAAAAAACTACAGACTTTCAGCTGAGACTCTTAAAGGGGCAACACCTATGGAGCAGAAGCAAACCAGAAGTAAATCATTCTCCACAGAAACAAGGTGATGTACACATAGTTTACTGGCCTACAAGAGGAAAGATAACATCACTCAGAGCCCCATCACTTTTCTATTCACAAGTTCCGGGATTCAGCCAAAAATTACCAGACCTACTGGAAAACAGGACCAAAACTGAAGGGTAAAAAAGCAAAAGTTGACCAACAGAAGTTCCAGATTGTTGAATTACTGGGAGTAAATTTAAAAATAACTATGTTTAATATGTTCCAGATATAAATACAAAGATGAAATATTTTCACCAGAAAATTGGAATTTAATTTTAAAATCAAGTAGAAATCAGGTACCTTACAAAAAACTGAAATTAAGATAGACAGATTTAACACAGTAGGAGAGAGAAAATATATACCTATAGAATTGTATAAAAATACACGTAGAAAGTATACAGTTGAAGCAAGCAAGAAAAAGAGATGGAGAAGAAAATAAGAGATACATGGAACATGATGAAAAAGTCTCACATATCTGTAACTGAATTCCAAAGAGAAGAGAGAAAGAGAAATATAAGAAGTATGAGAAGAAATACTGGCTGAGAATTTCTCAAAACTGATGAAAAACATCAAGCTATCTGAGGCATTCAGGAAGCTCTAGGAATCACAACGTGGCTACATACAATATAACACCCAGGCCCATCATATAAAACTGCTAAAAACTAAAACAAAAAGAAAACCTTTAAAACATGCAAATAAAAAAGGCACATTGGTTTCAAAAGAGCAATAGTAAGACTGAAAGATGACTTCTGAAACAAAACAATGGGAGACAGAGGCATTTACAGTGCTGAAAGAAAATAACTGAATCTATACTTAGGAAAAAATATTCTTCAAAAATGAAAGATAAATAAGGGCTTTTCTGAAAAACAAAAATTTAGAGAAGTTGAGGCCATAGTACTTGTCCTAAAAGAAATACCAAACTTAATTCTTTAGACAGAAAGAAAATAATCCTTGATTAAATTATAATCATGCTACAGTACAGGAGGAATAAAAAGCACCAGAAAGGGGAAATATTAGATTATATCAAAAGCAAATATTGAAGGCCAATACAATAATAGTAATCTATATGTAGTTCAAAATATATGTAGAATTAATATTCATGATATTAGTAATGTAAAAGTTGGGAGGGGAATTTTTAAAGTACTTCCATTGATCAGAAAATGTAAAATTAACAAAGACATATTCTGATCAGTGAAGGATGCATATTGCAATATATAGAGTAAGCATTTAAGGCATTAAAAGAATAAGAAATAACATATTGTTTAGAAAACTAAACAATGAAAAATGGAATAAAGAGCAGATGGGACACAGAAAATAAATGTTAAGATTATATAAACCCAAATATGTAACTATTATGTAGTAAATACTCTAATTGATAGACAAAGAGAGATTATTAGACTGGATAAATATACAACTATTTCTGCTTAAAGGAATATAATATATATAAATATATTAAAATATATACTATTTAAATATAAGAAGAGGTACAGAAAAAATGAAAACACAGGATATTAAAAGATGTCTGAAAATAGCTATAATCAGGGCAGACTATAAGAACAACTATCACAAAGATAAAAAGGAGAATTTCATAATGATGAAGAGACCATTAACAGCATTACATTTTTATGCACCTAAAATCATATCCTCAAAATACAAAACAAAATTTAAATTTCTGAAATAAAAGTGAAATTCACACATCCATATAAATAACAGAAATCTTTAATATATTTCTTTCAACAACTTACATAAGCAGAAAAAAGCAAACACACAATAAAACTAGACCTGATACTTATAGAAAACCATACCTAGCAACTGCAGATGACCATTCTTTTCAAGTGCATACGTAACATTTACCAAAATTGATCATATGTTAGGCCATAAAGCAGTGCTCAGTAAAGTTAAAAGACTGACAGTATAATAGGATATTCTTTGATCATGGTGGAATTAATCAAGAAATCAGTATTAAAAGTAACTAAGAAACTTGAATATTTGACAACTGAAACATAGAGTTTCACATAACCAGTGGAACAAAGGAGAAATCACAATAGCAATTAGAAATATTTTCAACTGAATAATAGTGAATGTCTGACATATAAAACTGGTGAGATGCAGTCAAATCTATACTTAGAAAGTACAAAACTGTGCCCTAAATGAATATATTGAAAAAAAAACCTGAAAATATATGATTTTAGCATAAATCTTAAGAAGAAACAAAAAGAAGAGCAAATTAAGCTCCAAAAATGTAGAAAAAGGAAAAAAAAGAAACAGAGAAATTGAGAAAAATCAAAACAGCCAAAAGAATAATAATATTGGCAAAGCCCTTGCAAGACACACACAGAGAAAGAAAACAGAGAGACAGGGAAAGAAAGGAGGAGGAGGAGGAAAGGAGGAACTTTCCTTAGGTAGTTTCTTCAAAGGTATGTGCTGAACAGTATCCAGCTGAATGTGCCAGTAGGATTCTCCTCATCACTCCAGAATTCTCTCTTTGTGTAGCTCTCTCCCATCTGGTAATATTTCCTGAAAATTCTACCTGCTTTAGTCTCCATGGACTCTCAGTTCATCTTCTCAATTCCAGAAATCCTTGTCTGGAAACTCTTTCAAGGAGCAATCATAGGGTCTCACTTCATTAGTTCCCTGTCTCCCTAAAATCATTGCCTTTCATTGTCTAACGTACAGTCTCATAAATACTATTATTTCTCTTATAATTTTCCTTTTCTTGGTTGTTTGGGGGAGGGGGTGTAAATCCACTCCCTGTGATTCCATTTGGCTGTAAGTAAAAGTATTAAAAATTATTTTAAAGCAATTGTAGTTATTTTAAAAGGAAAAATATCCAAATACATTAACTTCTACTACCTAATATAATCAAAATGATGTTTAACATTCAGTGGGAAAAAATGTCTTTCAAGATACATAGAAAGAAATTAATCTACTGCTACCTTCTGGAGAGATTATGCTTTCTATCAAGGCAGCTGTGGAAACCATTTGTGTGTCTACTCAAGATTTTCACAGTTATGTAATATCTTAGTTATACAATGCACAGTTATGTAATATCTGGCTAATCCCCTGATCCTTTTGAAGGCATATCTGTGTAATTAGCGACTGAGCCTGGAAGGTACTCTTGTGTGATGAGCTACCCACCAGGCACAAGAAATGATATGCTTTCCTGTAGACATACAGGTGACAATGCCCATTATAGATATGTCAGAATCTGTAAAAGAGAATGCCCACGCTTCACTGATCTGTATCATAGGAAAGTCCAAACATATTTGCTTGGAATAAGTCCTATTTGCTGATCTGATATGTGGCAGAGTTACGGGACCATATCTTCCTTTTGATAGTCTCATATTTGATTATAGTGATTCTATTTGTTAAAGTTTGGATTCTTGAGACTTCTCCAAAAATAGGATCACTATTTTTCCTTTTAGGCTATCCTTAGTTTAAGGGATTGTATAGTTATGAGAAAGATATTCAAAATTAAATTGTTTCCTACTCTGTGACAGAACATCAATTTATCCAGCTGTCTTCCTCTAAAAAATGGTGATGGCAATGCAGACCAGTTTTACCAGAGTTGAGATAACTAAGAAGAGAAAATATAAAGAAACTAGATTCATAAGTAAAACGTCAAAAATAAGAGGCAGATATGATAAATTGACATTCATAAAAAATAAAACAATTAATGGATACTCCAAATTCCTTTTGAGTTTTTTTGTGAAAAATCAATATAAATTTTATTATTTCACATATCTTTCCTTCCATAGAACTATTTTGACAAATATAATTTATTCTTTATTTAATGATTAGATTAGATTAGCTTCTCCAAAAAGCAGCCCTTGAGACTAGGATTTCAGTGTGAGTACTTCATCTGAGAGATGATTCCAAGAATTACTGGTGGGAGAATGGAAAATTGAGACAGAAGAAGAAAGTCAGTTTAGGGTGTGTAAATGAGCAGATGTATACTGTAGGCAACTGAGGTTTGATCTTCTGGAGACTTTTAAAAATTGGTAATATGACTTAAAGTTCTAAGAGTATTTAAGAATCCTGAGGGGACCATTGTAACATTTGCTACAATGATTGAGGATATTTTAATATTATTCAGTTTCTTTATACTTAATAATAGCAATTATTCGATAAGTCAGTTGATTTAGAAACTTCAGAAAGGTTAATTTTCTATTGAACACAGACCATACTTTGAAAGTTCCTGTATTTTTAGGAATGTATGTGTTAGTGAAAGGGAGTTGCATGAATGCATTTCGTATTGTTTTGTTTTCCGATAATGAGTGTGTCATAGAAAAGGAAAGTGGCAAAAACTGTTGTTTCAGGGTTCTGATCATTCAACTTTTAAGAGTACTTTGACTCTATTATACTTGCTGTCCTAAACTTTTATCCAAAAACTGCCAAGTGAAAACTTTTTCATTTGCAATAAATTGCGAATGACCGTTGTCTCTTATATAACGTTCCACAAGAAAAGATTTTAGCATATGGCCAGGAAAGTAACATATCCCTTTGGTAATTAATACATATATTCCTTTCCATTATCTTGCTTTAATTTGTGTCCTGACTTAAAGAATGCTCAGAGTTGAATTTTATTTTTCGATAATAGCAACGATGTTAACCCTAGTGGTTGCAAGGTTATTTCCTCCTTTCCTTCCTATTGCCTCAATTATTTTAAAAGAAACTTAAAATGCTATAAATACTTTAACACAGAGATATTCCAATGTTTAGGTAGAGAATTTTGTAACTCATGCTAGAGAAAAATGTTTCTAAGCCAACTACTCTTCTCTGTAACAGGAAAAAAGATATTTCCTACAAGTGAGCCCTTCTCAGTCTTCTATATCTGGGAGTACTGCCATAATGGGTCTTTGGCAACCTTCCATTCAGCCTAGGACTAGAGGTTAAAGATAGAGATGGTAAGCACAAAGGAGCAGAAGCCAGCAGTGGATGAACACCCTTTGCAGACTTATTCTTCATGTAACTTACAGAAGATTTACCCTATGACTTGATAATCTACATTTTTTTTCAAGGAGTACATAGTTGGGAGAAAATAATTAGCAACACTTTCTCACATCAATTTTAGAGGAATTTTTTTTCCTGATTCTTGGTGGCTACCACGTTGGTGAAATGAGTAGTTGTGTGCCTTTTTCACAAGCCATTATGGCAATATTACTCAGAGCCAGGACACAGACACAAGGGAAGCTTTCCAATCCATTCACTAAGCAATGGGTGAAGTCAAGATTCGAGGCTAGGATTAGTGATTTCCAACTGAGAGACAAAAATAGGATACAAGAGAATGAAAACACTGCATACCTCAGATTGGTCAGGGACACTGGCTTCTTGATGCAAGTGGTCCAGACAAAGAGAGAAACATAGGGAGACCCTCCACCATAGCCCTCCTAGTGCCCTTAATTACAGTTAGCTTCATATAAGAGTTGTTCACATATGAGTTGTCTCCTCTCTCACTAGACTGTGAACCCCTCCTGGGCAGGTGCCACATCTTACTCAGCTGAATAACACCCATTATACATTTTGTCTTAAATATAGTAACTAGGTCCCCTGAGTGCTTAACTCAATTGTGATAAAGCAAAGATTAGTAAAATCAGCCTTCACAGATGTAAGAGAAATACTGCCATTCAAATCACAGCTGTTTACATGACTTCAATAAAACATGCTAACTTCTTCTAAAAGAAATGATAAGAAATGACTGTTAAGCTGTTACTGTAATTATTTCACCAGGAAATTGATAACCCAAAAGAGCCTGTTTGTAACTGTGCTGAGGAATTCTGTGTATCAAATTAAGGTGTTTTTCAATGAGATCATTACTGGAGGCATATATATGACTGTCAGCTTTAAAAAAGAATACTGGAAGAACTTAGACTACATATTCACCATCTTTTACCACCCAAACGTTTAAGAGTCACAAATACTCTGATCTACACTATCTCTATCATACCTAATATTTCTCTTCGATAGTAGAGTTTTCACTACATAAGCCTAAAGTGAAAACATTATAGATCATCTACCAGCAAGAACTCTATCAGGTGTTTCCAAATGTTTTGAAGAATTAATTATGAAATAATAGGGAATTCAAGGAATTACATAATGAATAGTATAGGCTAAAATACAATGGCTAGATTTAAGATGGCGGAAGAGTAAGACGCGGAGATCACCTTCCTTCCCACAGATACAGTAGAAATACATCTACACGTGGAACTGCTCCTACAGAACACCCACTGAACGCTGGCAGAAGACGTCAGACCTCCCAAAAGGCAAGAACATCCCCACGTACTTGGGTAGGGCAAAAGAAAAAAGAAATAACAGAGACAAAAGAATAGAGACGGCACCTGCACCAGTGGGAGGGAGCTGTGAAGGAGGAAAGGTTTCCACACACTAGAAAGCCCCTTCGCGGGCGGAGACTGCAGGTGGCAGAGGGGGGAAGCTTCGGAGCCACGGAGGAGAGCGCAGCCACAGGGGTGAGGAAGGCAAAGGGGAGAGATTCCCGCACGGAGGCTCGGCGCCGAGCAGCACTCACCAGCCCTAGAGGCTTGTCTGCTCCCCCTCCGGGGCGGGCGGGGCTGGGAGCTGAGGCTCGGGCTTCGGTCAGATCTCAGGGAGAGGACTGGGGCTGGCAGCGTGAGCACAGCCTGAAGGGGTTAGCGCACCACAGCTAGCCGGGAGGGAGACCGGGAAAAAGTCTGCAGCTGCCGAAGAGGCAAGAGACTTTTTCTTGCCTCTTTGTCTCGCGGCGCGCAAGGAGAGGGGATTCAGAGCACCGCCTAAACGAACTCCAGAGACGAGCACGAGCCGCGGCTATAAGCACGGACCCCAGAGACGGGCATGAGACGCTAAGGCTGCTGCTGCTGCCACCAAGAAGCCTGTGTGCTAGCACAGGTCACTCTCCACACCGCCCCTCACGGGAGCCAGTGCAGCCAGCCACGGCCAGGCTCCCGTGATCTGGGGACAACTTCCCCGGGAGAACGCACGGCACGCCTCGGGCTGCTGCAATGTCACGCCGGCCTCTGCCGCCGCAGGCTCGCCCCGAATCCGTACCCCTCCCTCCCCCCGGCCTGAGTGAGCCAGAGCCCCCGAAGCAGCTGCTCCTTTAACCCCGTTCTCTCTGGGCGAGGAACAGACACCCTCAGGCGACCTACATGCAGAGGAGGGTCCAAATCCAAAGCTGAACCCCGGGAGCTGTACGAAAAAAGAAGAGAAAGGGAAATCTCTCCCAGCAGCCTCAGAAGCAGCGAATTAAAGCTCCACAAACAACTTGATGTGCCTGCATTTGTTGAATACCTGAATAGACAATGAATCATCCCAAATTCAGGAGGGGGACTCTGGGAGCAGGAGATATTAATTTTTCCCCTTTTCCTTTTTGTGTGAGTGTATATGTGTATGTTTCTGGGTGAGATTTTGTCTGTATAGCTTTGCTTGCACCATTAGTCCTAGGGTTAGGTCGTTCTGTTTTTTTTGGTTGTTTTTTTTTTTTTTACTTAAAAAAATTTTTTTTTCCTAACAAAAGTTTTCTTAATAATTTTTTCCTTATTTTCTATATGTAAAAATTTTAAAAAATTTTTAATGTTTTTTCATATTTTTATTTTAAAAATTTAAAACTTTTTTCTTAATAAATTTTATTCTTAATAATTTTTTCTTATTTTTAATTATAAAAAATTAATAAATCTATTTTTAAAAATTAAAAAAAATTTTCTTAATAAATTTACTCTTATTAATTTTTTTCTTATTTTTTATTATAATAGCTTTATTTTATTTTATTTTATCCTCTTTCTTTCTTTCTTTCTTTCTATTTTTTCTCCCTTCTATTCTGAGCCAAGTGGATGAAAGGCTCTTGGTGCTCCAGCCAGGCATCAGGGCTGTGCCTCTGAGGTGGGAGAGCCAACTTCATGACACTGGTCCACAAGAGACTTCCCACCTCCACGTAGTATCAAAGGTCAAAAATCTCCCAGAGATCTCCATCTCAACGCCAAGACCCAGCTCCACTCAATGACCAGCAAGCTCCAGTGCTGGACACCCTATGCCAAACAACTAGCAAAACAGGAACACAACCCCATCCATTAGCAGAGAGGCTGCCTAAAATCACTATAAGGCCACAGACACCCCAAAACACACCACCAGACGTGGACCTGCCCACCAGAAAGACAAGATCCAGCCTCATCCACCAGAACACAGGCACTAGTCCCCTCCACTAGGAAGCCTACACAACCAACTGAACCAACTTTAGCAACTGGAGACAGACACCAAAAACAGCGGGAACTACGAACCTGCACCATGTGATAAGGAGACCCCAAACACAGTAAGTTAAGCAAAATGAGACGACAGAGAAACACACAGCACATGAAGCAGCAAGGCAAAAACCCAGCAGACCTAACAAATGAAGAGGAAATAGGCAGTCTACCTGAAAAAGAATTCAGAATAATGACAGTAAAGATGATCCAGAATCTTGGAAACAGACTGGAGAAAATACAAGAACCATTTAACACGGACCTAGAAGAAATGAAGCGCAAACAAACAGTGATGAACGGCACAATGAATGAAATTAAAAATTCTCTAGAACGGATCAATAGCAGAATAACTGAGGCAGAAGAACGGATAAGTGACCTGGAAGATAAAATAGTGGCAATAACTACTGCAGAGCAGAATAAAGAAAAAAGAATGAAAAGAACTGAGGACAGTCTCAGAGACCTCTGGGACAACATTAAATGCACCAACATTCGAAGTATAGGGGTCCCAGAAGAAGAAGAGCAAAAGAAAGGGACTGAGAAAATGTTGGAGGAGACTATAGTTGAAAACTTCCCTAATATGGGAAAGGAAATAGTTAATCAAGTCCTGGAAGCACAGAGAGTCCCATACAGGATAAATCCAAGGAGAAACACGCCAAGACACATATTAATCAAACTATCAAAAATTAAATACAAAGAAAAAATATTAAAAGCAGCAAGGGAAATACAACAAATAACACAAGGGAATCCCCATAAGGTTAACAGCTGATCTTTCAGCACAAACTCTGCAAGCCAGAAGGGAGTGGCAGGACATATTTAAAGTGATGCAGGAGAAAAACCTGCAACTAATATCACTCTACCTAGCAAGGATCTCATTCAGTTTCGACAGGGAAATTAAAAACTTTACAGACAAGCGAAAGCTAAGAGAATTCAGCACCACCAAACCAGCTTTACAACAAATGCTAAAGGAAATTCACTAGGCAGGAAACACAAGAGAAGGGAAAGACCTACAATAACAAACCAAAAACAATTAAGAAAATGGTAATAGGAACATACATATCGGTAATTACCTTCAATGTAAATGGATTAAATGCTCCAAGCAAAAGACATAGACTGGCTGAATGGATACAAAAACAAGACCCATATATATGCTGTCTACAAGAGACCCACTTCCGACCTAGGGACACATACAGACTGAAAGTGAGGGGATGGAAAAAGATATTCCATGCAAATGGAAATCAAAAGAAAGCTGGAGTAGCAATTTTCATATCAGACAAAATAGGCTTTAAAACAAAGACTATTACAAGAGACAAAGACGGACACTACATAATGAGCAAGGGATCAATCCAAGAAGATATAACAATTGTAAATATTTATGCACCCAACATAGGAGCAACTCAATACATAAGGCAAATACTAACAGCCATAAAAGGGGAAATCGATGTAACACAATCATAGTAGGGGACTTTTACACCCCACTTTCACCAATAGACAGATCATCCAAAATGAAAATAAATAAGGAAACACAAGCTTTAAATGATACATTAAACAAGATGGACTTAATTGGTATTTACAGGACACTCCATTCAAAAACAACAGAATACACATTTTTCTCAAGTGCTCATGGAACATTCTCCAGGATAGATCATATCTTGGGTCACAAATCAAGCCTTGGTAAATTTAAGAAAATTGAAATCGTATCAAGTATCTTTTCCAACCGCAATGCTATGAGACTAGATATCAATTACAGGAAAAGATCTGTAAAAAATACAAACACATGGAGGCTACACAATACACTACTTAATAACGAAGTGATCACTGAAGAAATCAAAGGGGAAATCAAAAAATACCTAGAAACAAATGACAATGGAGACACGATGACCCAAAACCTATGGCACAGCAAAAGCAGTTCTAAGAGGGAAGTTTCTAGCAATACAAGCCTACCTCAAGAAACAGGAAACATCTCGAATAAACAACCTAACCTTGCACCTAAAGCAATTAGAGAAAGAAGAGCAAAAAAACCCCAAAGCTAGCAGAAGGAAAGAAATCATAAAGATCAGATCAGAAATAAATCAAAAAGAAATGAAGGAAACAATAGCAAAAATCAATGAAACTAAAAGCTGGTTCTTTGAGAAGATAAACAAAATTGATAAACCATTAGCCAGACTCATCAAGAGAAAAAGGGAGAAGACTCAAATCAATAGAATTAGAAAGGAGAAAGGAGAAGTAACCACTGACACTGCAGAAATAAAAACGATCATGAGAGATTACTACAAGCAACTCTATGCCAATAAAATGGACAACCTGGAAGAAATGGACAAATTCTTAGAAAGGCACAAACTGCCGAGACTGAACCAGGAAGAAAGAGAAAGTATGAACAGACCAATCACAAGCACTGCAATGGAAACTGTGATTAAAAATCTTCCAACAAACGAAAGCCCAGGACCAGATGGCTTCACAGGCGAATTCTATCAAACATTTAGAGAAGAGCTAACACGTATCCTTCTCAAACTCTTCCAAAATATTGCAGAGGGAGGAACACTCCCCAACTCATTCTATGAAGCCACCATCACCCTGATACCAAAACCAGACAAAGATGTCACAAAGAAAGAAAACTACAGGCCAATATCACTGATGAACATAGATGCAAAAATCTTCAACAAAATACTAGCAAACAGAATCCAACAGCACATTAAAAGGATTATACACCATGATCAAGTGGGGTTTATTCCAGGAATGCAAGGATTCTTCAATACACGCAAATCAATCAACGTGATACATCATATTAACAAACTGAAGGAGAAAAACCATATGATCATCTCAATACATTCAGAGAAAGCTTTTGACAAAATTCAACACCCATTTATGATAAAAGCCCTGCAGAAAGTAGGCATAGAGGGAACTTTCCTCAACATAATAAAGGCCATATATGACAAACCCACCGCCAACATCGTCCTCAATGGTGAAAAACTGAAACCATTTCCACTAAGATCAGGAACAAGACAAGGTTGCCCACTCTCACCACTATTATTCAACATAGTTTTGGAAGTGTTAGCCACAGCAATCAGAGAAGAAAAAGAAATAAAAGGAATCCAAATCAGAAAGGAAGAAGTAAAGCTGTCACTGTTTGCAGATGACATGATACTACACATAGAGAATCCTAAAGATGTTACCAGAAAACTACTAGAGCTAATCAATGAATCTGGTAAAGTAGCAGGATACAAAATTAATGCACAGAAATCTCTTGCATTCCTATATACTAATGATGAAAAATCTGAAAGGGAAATAAGAAAACACTCCCGTTTACCATTGCAACAAAAAGAATAAAATATCTAGGAATAAACCTACCTAAGGAGACAAAAGACCTGTATGCAGAAAATTATAGGACACTGATGAAAGAAGTTAAAGATGATACAAATAGATGGAGAGATATACCATGTTCTTGGATTGGAAGAATCAACATTGTGAAAATGACTCTACTACCCAAAGCAATCTACAGATTCAATGCAATCCCTATCAAACTACCACTGGTATTTTTCACAGAACTAGAACAAAAAATTTCACAATTTGTATGGAAACACAAAAGACCCTGAATAGCCAAAGCAATCTTGAGAAAGAAAAACAGAGATGGAGGAGTCAGTCTCCCTGACTTCAGACTATATTTACAAAGCTACAGTAATCAAGACAGTTTGGCACTGGCACAAAAACAGAAATACAGATCAATGGAAAAGGATAGAAAGCCCAGAGATAAACCCACGCACATATGGTCACCTTATCTTTGATAAAGGAGGCAAGCATATACAGTGGAGAAAAGACAGCCTCTTCAATAAGTGGTGCTGGGAAAACTGGACAGGTACATGTAAAAGTATGAAATTAGAACACTCCCTGACACCATACACAAAAATAAATTCAAAATGGATTAAAGACCTAAATTTAAGGCCAGACACTATCAAACTCTTAGAGGAAAACATAGGCAGAACACTCTATTTCATAAATCACAGCAAGATCCCTTTTGACCCACCTCCTAGAAAAATGGAAATAAAACCACAAATAAACAAATGGGACCTAATGAAACTTAAAAGCTTTTGCACAGCAAAGGAAACCATAAACAAGACCAAAAGACAACCCTCAGAATGGGAGAAAATATTTGCAAATGAAGGAACTGACAAAGGATTAATCTCCAAAATTTACAAGCAGCTCATGCAGCTCAATATCAAAAAAACAAACAACCCAATCCAAAAATGGGCAGAAGACCTAAATAGACATTTCTCCAAAGAAGATATACAGATTGCCAACAGACACATGAAAGAATGCTCAACATCATTAATCATTAGAGAAATGCAAATCAAAACTACAATGAGGTATCATCTCACACTGGTCAGAATGGCCATCATCAAAAAATCTAGAAACAATAAATGCTGGAGAGGGTGTAGAGAAAAGGGAACACTCTTGCACTGTTGGTGGAAATGTAAATTGATACAGCCACTATGGAGAACAGTATGGAGGTTCCTTAAAAAACTACAAATAGAACTACCATACGACCCAGCAATCCCACTACTGGGCATATACCCTGAGAAAACCATAATTCAAAAAGAGTCATGTACCAAAATGTTCATTGCAGCTCTATTTACAATAGCCAGGACATGGAAGCAACCTAAGTGTCCATCATCGGATGAATGGATAAAGAAGATGTGGCACATATATACAATGGAATATTACTCAGCCATAAAAAGAAATGAAATGGAGGTATTTGTTATGAGGTGGATTGAGTTAGAGTCTGTCATACAGAGTGAAGTAAGTCAGAAAGAGAAAAACAAATACAGTATGCTAACACATATATATGGAATCTAAGGGAAAAAAAAAAAGGTCATGAAGAACCTAGTGGCAAGACGGGAATAAAGACACAGACCTACTAGAGAATGGACTTGAGGATATGGGGAGGGAGAGGGGTGAGATGTGACAGGGTGAGAGAGTGTCATGGACATATATACACTACCAAATGTAAAATAGATAGCTAGTGGAAAGCAGCCACGTAGCACAGGGAGATCAGCTCCGTGCTTTGTGACCACCTAGAGGGGTGGGATAGGGAGGGTGGGAGGGAGGGAGATGCAAGAGGGAAGAGATATGGGAACATATGTATATGTATAACTGATTCACTTTGTTATAAAGCAGAAACTAACACACCATTGTAAAGCAAATATACTTCAATAAAGATGTTTAGAAAAAAAATAAAATAAAATACAATGAATTACTTCATTGTTGATAATTTCATCATATTCCTTGCTAAATAAGAAGCTGGGGTTTTGTCTGAATGGCTGTATGTCACAATAAATATCACATTCCTGGTACATGTTTCTTCAGTTGTAGAATAAGTGAGGTAGACAGGAATGACATTTTTAAATGCCTTAAAGACTGATATTCCAAACTTTAAATTTATCCCACTGACATGAAGAGTTAAATTTCAGTGTAATGGTACATACTTGTTTTTGAAGATGTTGAAATGACTTGGCTCTGAAGAAAAACAAAAACAAAAAACAAAAAAGGTAACAAGCTTAGAAAATATACAAACTTTAAACTAGGGAAAAGGATCAAAGATTATTTTTGAAATGTGCAGAAGTATATTTTCACCTGATGAATTTGATTTTCCAGTTTTACAATCAGTTAATAATCTGATGTTTAAGATTCAGCTTATTGACGAAAGATATTTAAAGCTGAAATAAACTTAAGAATGATATTTAAAATAGTAACATAAATACAAGAAGGTCCCTCTTCATGTCCCAGCTTAATCCCGCCAGTGTTCTAAACCCCATCTTCCACTCTGACTTCAAGGCATTGGTCTATGAGTCATTCCTTTTCTCTATCTTCAATCTCTTCCTTTCTACTGAATTATTTCCCTCTTGCCTATCATTGTGACCAAGCCTCTCCTATCTTAGAACCCCTTCCATAAACCCTACAAAAATGAACTTGTACCTTACCATGTGATGAAGAAAATAAACATTAGCCAAATAATTACACAAATCAGTATATAATTAAAATATACTGTATATATATTTTATATAATCTACCCAATTGCAAAATCCATGGAATTATTTTCAGGATAGTTCTACTTTATCAGTAGCACTAGTATAGTCAACCACCTCCTTCTTTTAACCACCACCCCCCCCCCCTTTTCTTACTTTCTGTGATAATTCTTAATACCTCTTTGGCCTACTTCTCCACCATCTTTGTAATTATGCTTTATCAGCCTTTGTTTATATCTTCAATGCAGGTGATTTTCTCCATGGCTGTGCTTTTTAATTCTCTATATCACTTTTCAGTCCTTGTTATCTTAAAAATTTCTCATTTTAAGGCTACATATACCTTTCCAAATGATAAATCCATGGTCACCTTTCAGAGTATATCCTAATTGACTCATGCATCACTAACTTTATTGATTACTTCTCCCATGCACTGCACTTTTTCCATGTCTCTTCTCTCCTTTTCAGTGACATTCATGTCTAATAGTTCTCCCTCTCTTTCTGATCATTACTACTCAATTTCTGTTTCTTCATCTTTGTTGCTACATTTCCATTATTCTCTTAATTTCCCAAGAAGACTGATATTTTCAGTCTTCCTTTAATCTTATTTTATTCATTATCTCTAGACAATTCCTTTCTTTCCTATAGCTTTAGCCTTAATCTGATGAATTCCAAACCTTTATAGATGGCCCAGGCCATCACTGGAACTACAGAGAGATATTTCCATCTGTGAACTAGACATTATATCACATCTCCAACTTAATCATACCAGGATAGAATTCATCATGCTATGGTTTATGGGGATATTATTTTATAATAATTATTTCACTGTGTAGGGATCATTGGTTTGCCTGACTCTCCCAATATAGACTAAGAGCTCTTTAAAGGCAAGGGGACTTTGTATTTCCATCTCTTTAAAGTCTAACATATCACCAGATTCTTAGTAAATGCTCAGTAACAATAATGTAATGAATAATATAAGCCCATTAAAGGCTCAGCTTTACTTTTGGCATGTTAAGCCATATTTTACTGGAAGTACATTTGAAGAGTGAAGTAAAAAAATTAAATAGATCTACAGAGACAGAAATTATAGAGCTTCCTTTATCATTCTTCCATTATTGTCAAGTTGACCCAAGGTGGTTAAAGTATTTTAAAATTACTAGTTTCTAGTATAAAATAAGTACTCCACTTTCTTAGCTTTTAATTAAATGGAGCAACATCCATAACAGAGTATGACTCTCCTTTCTAGTTAAATTTTGCATTTCTCCAAAAAATGCAAAATAAGGGGTATTTTTTCCCCCTTGCTCTTCTGCATATGAGAAATGGTTATCCAGTCCTCCCTTTTCATGACAACATCCCATGAATTTCTACATTCAGATAGGGTGACACTCCAAAAAATGTAAGTCCTGTTTGAATTTTAGATGAAAAAAGAAAAGTATCAAGGCCTTTTCCTCGAAAAAAATAAAAAAGAATTGTGGAGTCTTTGGAAAAAGATAAGAATAAAACAAGGGAGATCAAGCTGTGAATCTTAAAACTGCAATAGCAACTGATTAAGATTGGCTTTGTTGGCTCTCTTTATCTCTCTCAGCAGTTCAATGTAGAGATTATCAATATAGATTGTATTTAATTTTATAAAAATACCTCAATATGTTCTGAAAAACTTATAGTTTCATTCTTTTATAAACAATGAAGAAAACATCTGCTCTCAAAGTACTTAGCAAGAACTTACTAAGCAGCTTAGGATTCAAGTATAGGAAGTGTTTATGCTTTATTGATGAAAGAGGAAATAAAACAGTGGTGAGAAAGAATGAAAAACTTAAGACTAAAGAACAAAGAGAACAGAAGAAGTTACAAGATAAAAAAGAAAAATGTATAAAATGAAATCTGAGAATGATTTAAAAAACAAAGCAGTTAATTTCTTTTACCTTGCTTTTCTTGCTAACAGAACGTAATTCTATTACACCCTGGCAACATCAATGCTACTTTCATTTGACATAAAATCTATACCCATTGGAACTTTGTAAGCAACAGACGCAAGTTTCTGTGGACAGTATCTGAAAATATGTGGAGGAAATGATGACTCTCACACAAAGGACTTGCTAGATTCTTTCAATAGGCATCGATCTCAAGGCAGTTTTCAATGTGGTATTTTAGTTGATTGAAATATTTATGTGTCCTGTTACAAATCGTTTCTCAACTGGGAATATAATACTTTCTGATAAACTATTGTTCTATTTTTTTCAGTCTATGTTATATTCAAAGAGCCATTGCCGAAAATTAAGATTTTTTTTCAATATGAATCAGGGTATAGAGAAGCAAAATTAGCTTAGGATAAAATGCCTTGAAAAGACATATTTTCTCAAGCCGTTCAAAATTCTAAGATGCAAACAACAGAGAGACAACAATACTTTGCACTTATATACTACTCTTTACCAAAGGCTATCAAGGCATTTCTAAAACACAATAATTAACCCATATGTATAGATGTGGAAACAAACAGACACAAAAATTATAAAGCAGTCAAAAGGTTGAAAGTATCAGTAAATTCTCCAAAAAAATCATTACCAGTCCTTACAACAATCAAAATTCTCAACTTCCTCAGTTGTAGTAAAACCTTCACTCTCTAGACCGCCATAAGAAATTTTCAAAGTTCTACTACTTCCATTCCACATATTCTTACATTTTGACTGCCTCAGGAAGCTCACAGTATAATTAAGGAGTGACAATTGCCTGAGCATACCAGCAATGAAAAGAATAAGGAAAAGAAAGAAGTATTTAGGTATGAATACAGCAAGCTATGATAGGGTAGAACAGAAAAGAAAGCAGATGGCTATAGTCTGTGGACATCTGTTGAGAACTGGATACTTATGAGAAGGCAGTGAATTATGGAATGGCTTAAAGCTTCAACCTGCAAGATTATTCCAGCAGACATGCTTAGAATGACTTAAGAGTAGTTGGAGTTTAAACAAGATTATCATCATCACCATCATCATCACCATTATCATTAGAGCATTTTATACTCTTTAAAATGTTTTTATATACAATGTTTCACTTCTTCCTTTCAACATCTCTACTTTGCTGGTCAAAAAATTTAAACAGAGTTTAATGTCCCACTTAAGCACCAATTATGGTGTCAGTGGTAGAATTAGCTCAAATATCCTTTACTTAGAACTGTATTTTTAAAACTTCCAGAGCAGAGTAAAATTAGTTTAGAGTCAAAATCAATTTAAAGGCAACTAAAGAAATTATTCTGGAAATCTACATAAGCTGGTTAGGACTCTGCTAAACCTATAAAGAAATGGCATTGTCTTGTATATATGTTAAAGGAAACATTCCAAGCCAATATGCAAAAAAATCCCAATGAATCACCAATGCATCCAAGTTAATTAATTTCAAGTTGCTTTCATAGAGTTTTAATGTGAAAGGTGTTACTATTCTTATTATTTCATACAAGAAATATATAAGATCCAAGTATTAAACAGAACATGTTTTGTCCTTCAAAATTCTGCTCATGACTCATATCTCCTACCATATGCTAAAAAATAAATGAGAAACATAAATGTAAAGCTTAAGCTATAAAGTTTGTTATAAAAAAAATAAGAAAAAAAATTGTGAGTTGTTTAGGTAAAATTTCTTTGAAAGGATACAAAACACACTAATCATAAAATGTAATAAAGGACTTTACCAAAATAAAACTTTTTGCTCTTCAAAAGAAATGAAAAGAAAAACCCAGACTAGAAGAAAATACTTGCAAAATGTATGACAATGATTACTACTGAGACTATATAACACACTCTCAAAATACTGAAAACAAAACACAACACAGAGCAACCAATAAAAATTGGGTAAAAATTTTGAGTGAACATTTTACCAAACAAGACAAATGAATAGCAAATTAGTACATAAAAAGATACTCAAAATTCTTAGTCATTCAAACTTAATGAAATACCACAGCCTGTCCATTAGAATAGGGAAAACAAACAAACAAAAGTACACACACACACATAAATTCACAATGTCAAATACTGGCAAGGAGTTAGAACAACTAGAACTCATTTCTGGTGGGAATGTAACATAGCACGGTCCCTAAGGAAAAGAGTCTGGAAGTTCTCGTAATGTTAAATATACATTTACCATAAGACCCAGTAATCTCGGAGGTGACCAAGATGGCAGAGTATGAAGACCCTGAACCCACCTTCTGTCACAGACACACCAAAATTGCAATTACTTACGGAGCAACTATCTATGAGAACAACCCAAAGACTAGCAGAAAAAAATTTCCATGACTAAAGATATAAAGAAGGAATCACGAGACAGGTAGGAGAGCTGGAGATGCAGTCTGGTCAGAACCCACACCCCTGGGGTGATGACCCACAAATGGGAGGAATATTACAATAGCCAAGGTACTCCCCAAGGAGTGAGCGGTCCAAGCTCCACACTGGGCTTCCCAGCCCAGGGGTACTGCACTGGGAAGATGAGCCAAAAGAATGCCCAGCTTTGAAAACAAGCAGGGTTCATGTTTGGAAGAGCCAGAGTGTTATAGGAAGCAGAGACTCCACCCTTAAAGGACACACACAAAATCTCACATGCTCTGAGTCTCAGTGCAGAGGCAGTAGCTTGAAAGAAGCCTGGGTTAGACCCATTTGCTGATCTTGAAGAGCTTCCTGGAGAAGCAGGAGGCAACTAGGGACTCCCCCTAGGAACTGAGATGCTGGTAGCAGCCATTTGGGGAAGTTCATTCTACCATGATAACATAGGTGTTGGTAAGCACCATTTTGGAATAGTATTCCCTTTAGCCTATTAGTGTCAGGGACCCAGCCTCATCCACCAATAGGCCCGCACCAGCTCCATACTCCCCTGGGCTGCACAGACAGCTGTGCAGAGACCTGGCCTGACCTCCAGTGGGTGAGCAGCAGCCCTGTGCCCAACCTAGGCTGTGCAGCTAGCCATGTGGGAAGACTACCCTGCCCTCCAGTGGGCCCAAAAGCACCACACAAGGTACGGCCTCACAGCCAACTGGGCCAGGGACCAGCCCCGCCTACCAGCATGCCCACAGTAGTCAGCCCCACTACAACAGAAGGGTGCCTGTAGCCCACATAGGGGGCACCCCTAGAGCATACAGCTATGGTGACCAGAGGGGAGTCTGCTGCTGGGCCCTATAGCACATTTCTACACAAGGCAACTTTGCCAAGATCAGGAAATGTAACCAACCTACCTAACAAATAGAAATAAACACAGAGAACTGGGCAAAATGAGGAGACAGAGGAAAATGTTCCATACGAAGGAATAAGACAAACCTTAGAAAAAGCACTAAACAAAGTGGAATAAGGAATCTACCCAATAAGCAGTTCAAGGTAATGATCATAAAGATGCTCAGTGATTTGGGAGAAGAATGAATGAGCACAATGAGAGTGTCAAAAAGAGAAAATATAAAGTAGAACCAAACACAGATGAAGAATACAATAAATGAAATAAAAAATAACTAGACGGAATCAACAGTAGATTAGATGATAGTGAGGAATGGAGAAGAAATCTCAAAGATAGAGTAGTGGAAATCACCCAAGATGAACAGAGAAAAGAAAAAATAATTTAAAAAGATGAGGCTAGTTTAAGAGACCTCAGATACAACATCAAGTGTACTAACACTTATGATGTTGGTATCCCAGAAAAAGAATAGAGAGAGAGAGAAAGGCAGAGAACTTATTTGAAGAAATAATAGCTGAAAACTTTTCTAAATTGGAAAAAGAAACAGATATCCAGGTCCAGGAAACACAGGGAGTTACAAACAAGGTTAACCCAAAGAGGTGCACACCAAGATACCCTATAGTTAAAATGGAAAAATAAATAAATAAAGATTAAAAAGAGAATCTTAAAAGCAGAATGAAAAAGGCAACTAGTTATGTGCAAGGAAAATCCCATAAGACTTTCAGCTGACTTTTCAGCAGAAACTTTGCAGGCCAGAAGGGAGTGGCACAAAATATTCAAAGTGATTAAATGGAAAAACCTACAATCAAGAATACTCTACATGGCAAAGTTATCATTCAAAATTGAAGAAGAAACAAATAATTTTACAGACAAGCAAAAGCTAAAAGACTTTAGCACCACTAAACCTGCTTTACAAGAGATGTGATAGGGACTTCTCTAAGCAGAAAAGAAATGACCACAAATAGAAATATAAAATTATGAAAGGAAAAATCTCACTGGTTAACGCAAATATATAGTAAAGGTAGTAGGTCAACCACTTATAAGGTTAGTAGGAAGGTTAAAAGACAAAAGTAGTAAAATCGTCTATATTCACACTAAGTAGTTAAGGAATACATAAAGCAGAAAGACGTAAATTATGATGTCAAGAAAAATTAATGTGGGAAAGGGTAAAAATGTAGGGTGATTAGAATGCATTCAACTTAAGAGATTGCCAACTTAAAATAATTATAAATATATATATTTATATCAAAATAAAGACAAAATAGACGTTAAAACAAAGACCATAACAAAAGACAAAGAAGGTTATTACATAATGATAAAGGGATTGATCCCACAAGAAGATGTAACAGTTGTAAATATATATGCACCCAACACTGGAGCACCTAAATACATAAAGCAAATAAACATACATAAAGGGAGAAAAAGTAATACAATAACAGTAGAGAAATTTAGCATTCCACTTACATCAAAGGACAGATCATCAGATAGAAAATCAATAAGGAAACAATGGCCTTAAATGACACATTAGACTAGATGAACTTAATAGATACTTACAGAACATTTCATCCAAAAACAGCAGAATACACAATCTTTTTAAGTGCATGGGAAACACTCTCCAGGAGAGGTTACATGCTAGGTCACAAAACAAACCTCAATAAGTATAAGAAAAGTGAAATCCTATCAAGACTCTTTTCTGAACACAATGCTAGGAGACTAGAAATCAACTACGAGAAAAAAACTTCATAGAACACAAATGCATGGAGTCTAAACAACATACTACCAAACAACCAATGGGCCATTGAAGAAATCAAAGAGAAAATTCAAAAAATAACTGAAGACAAATGAAAATGGAAACACAATGATCCAAAATCTATGGGATGCAACAAAGCAGTTCTAAGAGGAAAGTTTATAGCAATACAAGCCTACCTCAGGCACAGGAAACAGCTCAAATAAACAATCCAACCTTGCATGTAAAGGAACTAGAAAAAGAACAAACAACACCCAGTTAGTAGAAGTAAAGAAACAGTAAGCATCAGAGTGGACATAAATGAAATAAAGACTAAAAAACAACAGAAAAGATGATTGAAACTAAGAGCTGGTTTTTGAAAAGATTGACAAAATTGATAAACCTTTAGGTAGATTCATCAAGGAAAGGAAAGAGAGAGCCCAAAATAAATAAAATCAGAAATGATAGAGGAGGAATTACAACTGACACCACAGAAATACAAAGGATCATAAGAGATTACTATGAACAATTATATGTCAATAAAATTAATAACCTAGAAGAAATGGACAAATTCCTAGAAGTGTACAAGACTTTAAGTTGAATCAGAAAGAAATAGAAAATATGAACAGACCCATTATCAGTAATGAAATCGAATCGGTAATTTAAAAACTCCCAAAAAACGAAAGTCCAGGACCAGACGGTTTCACAGGTGAATTCTACCAAACATTTAAAGAAGAGTTAACACCTCTCCTACTAAAACTATTACAAGAGTTGAAGAGGAAGGAACTCTTCTAAATATTCTATGAGGCCAGCATCACCTTGATAGCAAAACCAGACAAAAACACCACAAAAAGAGAAAATTACAGGCCAATATCCCAGATGAACATAGATGCCAAAATCCTTAACAAAATATTACAAACTGAACTCAACAATACATTAAAGGATCATACACCAGGATCAAGTGGAATTTATCCCAGGGATGCAAGGATTGATCAATATCCAGAACTCAATCAATTAACAAACTGAAGAATAAAAATCATATGATTACCTGAATAGATGCAAAAAAGCTTTTGACAAAATTAACATCAATGCAAGATAAAATCTCTCAACAAAGTGGGTATAGAGGGAACATACCACAAGGTAATAAAGGCCATATATGACAAACTTGTAGCCAACATCATGCTCAACAGTAAAAAGCTGAAAGAATTTCCCCTAAGATTAGAAACAAGATAAGGATGCCCACTCTTGCCACTTTTACTCAACATAGCATTGGAAGTTCTCAGACTTACTGCAGTGATCATTTCATAATGTATGCACATGTCAAATCAGTATGTTGTACACCTGAACCTAACATAATATTATACATCAACTATATTTCAATTAAAAATATTTAAAGTTTTTCCAAAGTATTTTTCAAGTAAATTTCACAATTTTCTTTTCATACATGCAGCACATTCACATTTACTCCCATATATGCTCAGGGTAAGCAACAAAGAAATATTAGTCTAATGGTCTATATCAGAAAATATAATATCTACATTTTTTGTAGAGTACTGGACCCTGCACACTGTCATCCAACTGTCATTAGACTCTTGCTTATTATCACTCTCAAGCTTTGTAAATAGGGACCTGACCATTTAGGCACTGCCACTCTGAATAAGATAAAGATGTATTATTCTGAGCTGCTACAGAGAGCTGTGTAAGTTGATAGAAGTAGATATCCTCATTGGTAAAATGGAATGAAAATGCCTTCTTTGCATAGCTGAGATGAGTATTACTGAAAAATCTATGTTCATTCCTAATACAATGTTTGGAATATTATAGACATTCAGTAAGTATCAGCACCCATCCTACCTTAGCTAACGTTTGAAATAAAGTATTCATCTCACAAAAGCAAGTAAAACATAGTTTGTATCAGCTACTAAAACTCCTCTAAAAATAATTCCCTTCACCACTAAAATCCATGCTGTTGTTTACCATGCTGTAACTTTACTCTTGAAGATGATGCTCACTGCCAGCATAATCCTTTGGGGACTTCTTTTTGGCAGATGCATGGACATAATCTGTTTCCTTCCGTTTTGCCAATCTGTGTCTTCCCTTCCTATCCCTTTGTTACAAGTAAAGGCTGAGAAGGCCATTTCTATGCCAGGGAATGCCCTGTACATGGGGACCAGGTGGACCACTCTGTGGGACAAGTGGCAGTTCTGATGGTGAGCAGCAGAACTGTATTGCAGTGGGAAAAGCTGACCTGGGGGTGTTTTATTGGAAGACCATCATGAAAGTAGATGCTGATAAATTAAAAGGCGTGCCTACACAGGAACAGTCCAGAAAATTGTGCTACACAGCAGCATTATAGGTCCTGTTAAAACTCAGTTTCCCAATTAATAATTTTTATGATCCTACATTTTACCTAGTAAGCATGTCAGTAAGCTACACCTCTCCTATATAATTGTAGTGACTTTACTCCATATCGCATTATCTGTCGTTAGGGATCTCACAAGTAACAACATAAAAGCTTTGTTATTTTAATAAGATACAACAAATTTTGAATAAAATAAGCCTATGAAAATCACACTTCAGTCTGTGGTTTCATTGAAGCTTACAGTCATAGTGCTACAGTAATTCTCTAAGGTACTTTTCAAAGACTGCCAAGAATAAATGGTAGTCTCTATTGTTAACCATCCTACAGGCAGCAAGATCCTGGAGTGTGATATTGGCTTTTCATTGCTGCTCAAACCAACAGTATCCCACTTGCATATGATAAAACATCAGGAAAACAATAAAGAGTCTTTCAACAAATTATAACTAAACATAAATGCTACTGAGCCACCTTTCTGCATGAGGTGATTTGTTACTTTAACATAATAGAGCCAAATGAGGAATCCTGGCTAGATGAATACCAAATAATATTTGTTTTAAATTTTTTGGATTACAAAAAAAATGGAATTTCCAACTGTAATTGTCATTTCAGTCTCACTTATCACTGGTAATTCTATGGATCCTAGCAAAAGCATATATACGTCATCTTGCCTTAAATATTGGCAAAAGATTTTTGAGAGGGGGAAAAATACCATTTATATTAAATTAATTAAATTCTTACTGATGTGTTTAAATTTAAACAATTACAATCAAGGAGTTATAGTGCAATTTTGTAAAGTAATTTTCTACTGTACTTTATTACAGTTTTGGCAGTGCTGACACCTAAAATATTTAAAGTGATAAAACAAAGTTTTTGTCTACTTTATTTTCTCTGAAAAGTAGGTAAATATCTGGTTCAAAAGGTAGCATCCAGCTTCACTGATGGTGTGTACATTTTTTAGAGGCAAAACCACTATCTAATAGTGTCTATCAGAACTTACAGTGTGACTAATTGTGGCTATGTACAAAGAATCCTGTGAGAAGTGACGAATAATTTTAGGTCTGTGGAAATCATGTTAACGTGGAGTCCAAATGGTTGTATCCATTCCCACAGCTAGCACAAAGATCATCAACACATTTCATATGAGCTCTGCTGAATAACTCTGGCCAAATTCATAGATGAGCCATATTTACAGATTGGATGGGCGTGAAAATATGAAGTAAAATGAGACAATGGCATACGTCCTTTAATCATATAAAATGCTCCTTGTTCAGAGTAAAAAAATGATCTAATGAAACAAAAGGGTAAGATGTCATCTGGCTCTAGAGATGGCAGATCTTCTGAAAAAAAAAAAAATCTGAAAATTGAAATAAAGTGAGAAACCAAAAAAAAAAAAAAGGTCCAGAAGAATAAAACATAAATGATGCATGTGACTAAATTATTACAAATAAGATATATGTAGTCATGCTTCTTTTTAAACCACTTGCCCCTTAAATTAGAATTCTATTTAAATAATCAATCAAATGATTTTGAAAAAACCCACACTAAACAAATTTCCTATTAACAAATCTCAAGGAATTGCAAAATGTTTTGTATAGGGTAATTCTGTTTCAAGGGATACTGTACCACATTCTGGAGCATGGTAGTTTTTTAATTGGGCAGAGTTTTCATCACAAGAGCCTTTGTGGTCACAGTTTGAACCATAGTACTATAAAACTTCTCATTACTTTTTATTATTTTAAGGAGGATATAAACAACTGGAAATAAAATATAACCAAATATATTATCTGAATTAGAGTTGCACTATCATGTAGATGACAGCATTTTTGCTGCAAAATAGTGCAGGTATTAAACTAAAATATATTTTGCTTTTAAAAATATCTGCCCTGTTCTGCTCTAATGAAACTCAGCCAGTTTGTATTACATTTTGTGCTTACCCTGAAGTGTGCAGATACATCATCTGGCCCACAGGAGAAATGTTAAAGCAGTATTGGGAAATCACAAAACGTAATTGTTAATCTTCACATCTTTTAAAAGAATCTTTGGCTTAATACTGATTGAAAGGAACTCTCAGAGGATACTGAATTTCATCGAACATTGCAAAAGGTAACGATTTATATTCATTCTGAATATAGTTGAAATTTCCAAAGGGTGGTGGCGTCACTTTGTGAAAGCTTACTTTAGATGCCTGTTTATTGCATTGTCAATTAAATTTCTGCCCTTTACTCTCTAAATCTCATTACCTCATTTATAGAAAGAAATAGAATCCAAACAGAGTTGGAAAGCAGATTGTCAGATATTGCTGCATCAGAGGAATACACTCCCTCAAACAAAAATCATTCATACTTCTGAGATTTCCTTGAGTACATATTCAAGACTGGCCTCTTCAATTTTAATGACACATTCGGGAAATTTTAGGTTTTATGATAGCTTTGCTTTCTTTGGGGGAAATTACAGATAGATAGAAATATAAGTGTGTGTGTATTCCTATATGGAAGGAATGGAGAGAAAGAAAGAGAACATACATAATGTGAGCCCCATTGGGCCTCTTTAAGCAGAAATAGATACTGTAATACTTTAGACTCAGGATATGATATACAATATCAAAACACTCATTAGTAATTGGGAGCTCTAACACTTATGGTATATTAAAAAGCACTAGTATGTACTTACTAAACAAGAAAATGATGAGAAGTTATTATCTAGGGATAAACTAAATACATTATAACTGTGATGATCAGAAAGAAGAAAAAAACTGTTGCAGAGAGGAGTCTGGGAAAAAACACCCAATCTAAACATGGTTTGAAAACTTTGGCACTTCGAATAAACTAAACAAATGTGGTTTTGTGCTCTTCTGTACCAAAAAGAGGGAGGATTCTTCAGGGACAGAAAAATCTGATTAGACAAATCTGAACTATGTTAAAACTATTTGCTGCGAAAGCAGTAACTAAACTGAAGTGTTAAAAGTTTAGAAATAAAACAGAGAAAAAGTAACTCTAGCAAAGTTGTTTTCAAAGCCATTTATATTGCATTTACATTACATTGCATTGCCTATGGACAGCTCATATTTCCACTTCCAGTAAAAGCTGTTACCTCATGATTGTCATTTGTAAATATGTTCTCTGTGGAGATATTTACCAAAATTGCTCTCACAATTCAGGAACTCCACTATCTCATTTATTAGCCAGAGGCTAACACCATACTGATTCATTTATTCACTGTTCAATAAATATATTTGGGGTATGTGTATATATTCTACTCTAATGACAGGTATTAAAAATATATATTCACGCTTGATGCAATCACTGCTCTCAAAAACTTTAATGTTTTGGGAATATAGGTAAACCCATAAAATGCATTAGTGAAGTTCTATGACAATTAGCTTTTGGAGCAAATACAAAGATAGGAAGGACAATATACTTAGGAGTCAAGGAAAGGTTATCCTGGATGAAAGGACTAAGTTTAAGATTTGAATGATGAAAAAGAAAGAAAGGCATTATATCCATGAGAAAGAACTGTTGCAAATGTAGTAAGAGAGGTTATTCATGAATTTCATCTTCTCTAACATTAATACATGATAGAATTTTGAGAGGTCACATAACCAGAACTGATTTTGAAATTCAAGGTCACAAAACTTTTTGAAGTGTTAGATAAGGAATTTTTCTGGCATTTACATACATAATACATAAAAATGAAATTCAATACTACATACTACATTAAACAACACCATAAACTCCTTGGATATGTCTTTACATATTCATTTCCACTTTTGTAGTGATTTACCACAATTTTATCCTTATCAGAGACATTTAAAGGAATTCAAATTTGCAACCTCAGTCTTAACTTTGTAATAGTGTGTGTTGCAATAAATCTGTAAACCACAGTTTTACTCTATTTCCTGGTGTGAATATTAAGCTTACCAGTAAAAAGAACTGATTATTTCTACCAAACTTCTTTAGAAGAATGCATACCATAAGTATACAGATTAACGCATTTTCATTAACAACCCATGTAATTACTCCCCAGATCAGTAAATAGAATATTACCAGCATATTGGAGGGCTTTCATCATTCATTCCAGGCACTGCTCCTCTCCTCCTCTCCAAAGTAATCAATTAACTTGAGATGAGTTCCAGTTGTTCCACATTCTCACTAACACTTGATACTGGCAATCTTGAATTCTAGCAATCTGATACTTAATGATATCTGATACTCATGTGTGTTTATATTGCTCTTATGACTAAGTACATAATGAAAATCATTTCATATGCTTACTGATCATTTGAAATCCCTGTTTTTTTAAACATCTTTATTGCAGTATAATTGATTTACAATGGTGTGTTAGTTTCTGCTTTATAACAAAATGAGTCAGTTATACATATACATATGTCCCCATATCTCTTCGCTCTTGTGACTCCCTCCCTCCCACACTCCCTATCCCATCCCTCTAGGTGGTCACAAAGCACCAAGCTGATCTCCCTGTGCTATGCGGCTGCTTCCCACTACCTTTCAATTTTACGTTTGGTAGTGTATATATGTCCATGCCACTCTCTCACTTTGTCTCAGCTACCCTTCCCGCTCCCTGTGTCCTCAAGTCCATTCTCTAGCAGGTCTGTGTCTTTATGACCGTCTTGCCACTAGGTTCTTCATGACCTTTTTTTTTTCTTTCTTTACATTCCATATATATGTGTTAGCATACAGTATTTGTTTTTCTCTTTCTGACTTACTTCACTCTATCACAGACTCTAGCTCCATCCACCTCACTACAAATAACTCAATTTCGTTTCTTTTTATGGCTGAGGAATATTCCATTGTATATATGTGCCACGTCTTCTGTATCCATTCATCTGTCGATGGACAGTTAGGTTGCTTCCATGTCCTGCCTATTGCAAATAGAGCTGCAATGAATATATTGGTACATGACTCTTTGAATTATGGTTTTCTCAGGGTATATGCCCAGTAGTGGGATTGCTGGGTCGTATGGTAGTTCTATTTGTAGTTTTTAAGGAACCTCCATACTGTTCTCCATAGTGGCTGCATCAATTTACATTCCCACCAACAGTGCAAGAGGGTTCCCTTTTCTCCACACCCTCTCCAGAATTTATTGTTTATAGATTTTTTGATGATGGCCATTCTGACAGGTGTGAAATGATATCTCATTGTAGTTTTGATCTGCATTTCTCTAATGATTAATGATGTTGAGCATTCTTTCATGTGCTTGTTGGCAATCTGTATATCTTCTTTGGAAAAATGTCTACTTAGGTGTTCTGCCCATTTTTGGATTGGGTTGTTTGTTTTTTTGATATTGAGCTGCATGGGCTGCTGGTAAAGTTTGGAGATTAATCCTTTGTCATTGGCTTCATTTGCAAATATTTTCTCCCATTCTGAGGGTCGTCTTTTCGTCTTGTTTATGGTTTCCTTTGCTGTGCAAAACCTTTTAAGTTTCATTAGGACCCATTTCTTTATTTTTGTTTTTATTTCTATTTCTCTAGGAGGTGGGTCAAAAAGGATCTTGCTGTGATTTATGTCATAGAGTGTTCTGCCTAAGTTTTCCTCTAACATTTTGATAGTGTCTCGCTTTACATTTAGGTCTTTAATCCATTTTGAGTTTCTTTTTGTGCATGGTGTTAGGGAGTGTTCTAATTTCATTCTTTTCATGTAGCTGTCCAGTTTTCCCAGAACCACTTATTGAAGAGGCTGTCTTTTCTCCACTGTATATGCTTGCCTCCTTTATCAAAGATAAGGTGACCATATGTGTGTGGGTTTATCTCTGGGCTTTCTATCCTGTTCCATTGATCTATATTTCTGTTTTTGTGCCAGTACGATACTGCCTTGATTATTGTACCTTTGTAGTATAGTCTGAAGCCAGGGAGCCTGAT
Source organism: Balaenoptera acutorostrata (assembly GCF_949987535.1). Lineage (NCBI taxonomy): Eukaryota > Metazoa > Chordata > Mammalia > Artiodactyla > Balaenopteridae > Balaenoptera > Balaenoptera acutorostrata. The sequence goes on from NC_080070.1 coordinate 65,518,373, forward strand.
TCCTCCAGCTCCATTTTTTTTTTTTTTTTTTTTGTCAAGATTGCTTTGGCTATTTGGGGTCTTTTGTGTTTCCATACAAGTTGTGAAACTTTTTATTCTAGTTCTGTGAAAAGTGCCAGTGGTAGTTTGATAGGGATTGCATTGAATCTGTAGATTGCTTTGGGTAGTAGAGTCATTTTCACAATGTTGATTCTTCCAATCCAAGAACATGGTATATCTCTCCATCTATTTGTATCATCTTTAATTTCTTTCATCAGTGTCATATAATTTTCTGCATACAGGTCTTTTGTCTCCTTAGGTAGGTTTATTCCTACATATTTTATTCTTTTTGTTGCAGTGGTAAATGGGAGTGTTTTCTTAATTTCACTTTCAGATTTTTCATCATTAGTGTATAGGAATACAAGAGATTTCTGTGCATTAATTTTGTATCCTGCTACTTTACCAAATTCATTGATTAGCTCTAGTAGTTTTCTGGTAGCGTCTTTAGGATTCTCTATGTATAGTATCATGTCATCTGCAACCAGTGACAGATTTACTTCTTCTTTTCCGATTTGAATTCCTTTTATTTCATTTTCTTCTCTGATTGCTGTGGCTAAAACTTCCAAAACTATGTTGAATAATAGTGGTGAGAGTGGGCAACCTTGTCTTGTTCCTGATCTTAGTGGAAATGGTTTCAGTTTTTCACCACTGAGGACAATGTTGGCTGTGGGTTTGTCATATATGGCCTTTATTATGTTCAGGTAAGTTCCCTCTATGCCTACTTTTTGGAGGGGTTTTATCATAAATGGGTGTTGAATTTTATCGACAGCATTCTCCACATCTATTGAGATGATCATATGGTTCTTCTCCTTCAATTTTTTAAAATGTTGTATCATAGTGATTGATTTTCGCATACTGAAGAATCCTTGTCTTCTTGGGATAAACCCCACTTGATCATGGTGTATGATCCTTTTAATGTGCTGTTGGATTCTGTTTGCTCGTATTTTGTTGGGGATTTTTGCATCTATGTTCATCAGTGATATTGGCCTGTAGTTTTCTTTCTTTGTGACATCTTTGTCTGGTTTTGGTATCAGGGTGATGGTAGCCTCGTAGAACGAGTGTGGGAGTGTTCCTTCCTCTACTATATTTTGGAAGAGTTTGAGAAGGATATGTGTTAGCTCTTCTCTAAATGTTTGATAGAATTCGCCTGTGAAGCCATCTGGTCCTGGGCTTTTGCTTATTGAAAGATTTTTAATCACAGTTTCAATTTCAGTGCTTGTGATTGGTCTGTTCATATTTTCTCTTCCTTCCTGGTTCAGTCTCAGAAGGTTGTGCGTTTCTAAGAATTTGTCCATTTCTTCCAGGTTGTCCATTTTATTTGCATATAGTTGCTTGTAGTAATCTCTCATGATCCTTTGTATTTCTGCAGTGTCAGTGGTTACTTCTCTTTTTTCATTTCTAATTCTATTATTTGAGTCTTCTCCGTTTTTTTTCCTGATGAGTTTGCCTAATGGTTTATCAATTTTGTTTATCTTCTCAAAGAACCAGCTTTTAGTTTTATTGATCTTTGCTACTGTTTCCTTCATTTCTTTTTCATTTATTTCTGATCTGAACTTTATGATTTCTTTCCTTCTGCTAACTTTGGGGTTTTTTTGTTTTTCTTTCTGTAACTGCTTTAGGTGTAAGGTTAGGTTGTTTATTTGAGATGTTTCTTTTCTCTTAAGGTAGGATTGTAATGCTGTAAACTTCCCTCTTAGAACTGCTTTTGCTGCATCCTATAGATCTTGGGTCGTCGTGGTTATTGTCATTTGTTTCTAGGTATTTTTTGATTTCCTCTTTGATTTCTTCAGTGACCTCTTGGTTATTAAGTAGTGTATTGTTTAGCCTCCATGTGTTTCTATTTTTGACAGATTTTTTTCCTGTAATTGATATCTAGTCTCATAGCGTTGTGGTCAGAAAAGATACTTGATACAATTTCAATTTTCTTAAATTTACCAAGGCTTGATTTGTGACCCAAGATATGATCTATCCCGGAGAATGTTCCATGAGCACTTGAGAAGAAGTTGTATTCTGTTGTTTTTGGATGGAGTGTCGTATAAATACCAATTAAGTCCATCTTGTTTAATGTCTCATTTAAAGCTTGTGTTTACTTATTTATTTTCAATTTGGTGATCTGTCCATTGGTGAAAGTGGGTTGTTAAAGTCCCCTACTATGATTGTGTTACTGTCGATTTCCCCTTTTATGGCTGTTAGTATTTGCCTTATGTACTGAGTTGCTCCTATGTTGCGTGCATAAATATTTACAATTGTTATGTCTTCTTCTTGGATTGATCCCTTGATCATTATGTAGTGTCCGTCTTTGTCTCTTGTAATAGTCTTTGTTTTAAAGTCTATTTTGTCTGATATGAGAATTGCTACTCCAGCTTTCTTTTGATTTCCATTTGCATGGAATATCTTTTTCCATCCCTTCACTTTCAGTCTGTATGTGTCCCTAGGTCTGAAGTGGGTCTCTTGTAGACGGCATATATATGGCTGTTGTTTTTGTATCCATTCAGCCAGTCTGTGTCTTTTGCTTGGAGCATTTAATCCATTTACATTTAAGGTAATTACCGATATGTATGTTCCTATTCCCATTTTCTTAAATATTTTATGTTTGTTATTGTAGGTCTTTCCCTTCTCTTGTGTTTCCTGCCTAGTGAATTTCCTTTAGCATTTGTTGTAAAGCTGGTTTGGTGGTGCTGAACTCTCTCAGCTTTTGCTTGTCTGTAAAGGTTTTAATTTCTCTGTCAAATCTGAATGAGATCCTTGCTGGGTAGTGTGATCTTAGTTGTAGGTTTTTCTCCTGCATCACTTTAAATATGTCCTGCCACTCCCTTCTGGCTTGTAGGGTTTCTGCTGAAAGATCAGCTGTTAACCTTATGGGGATTCCCTTGTGTTATTTGTTGTTTTTCCCTTGCTGCTTTTAATATTTTTTCTTTGTATTTAATTTTTGATAGTTTGATTAATATGTGTCTTGGCGTGTTTCTCCTTGGATTTATCCTGTGTGGGACTCTCTGTGCTTCCTGGACTTGATTAACTATTTCCTTTCCCATATTAGGGAAGTTTTCAACTATAATCTCTTCCAGTATTTTCTCAGTCCCTTTCTTTTCCTCTTCTTCTTCTGGGACCCATATATTTTGAATGTTGGTTCATTTAATGTTGTCCCAGAGGTCTCTGAGACTGTCCTCAGTTCTTTTCATTCTTTTTTCTTTATTCTGCTCTGCAGTAGTTATTTCCACTATTTTATCTTCCAGGTCACTTATCCATTCTTCTGCCTCAGTTATTCTGCTATTAATCCATTCTAGAGAATTTTTAATTTCATTTATTGTGTTGTTCATCACTGTTTGTTTGCTCTTCAGTTCTTCTAGGTTCATGTTAAACGTTTCTTGTATTTTCTCCATTCTGTTTCCAAGATTTTGGATCATCTTTACTATCATTATTCTGAATTCTTTTTCAGGTAGACTGCCTATTTCCTCTTCATTTGTTAGGTCTGCTGGGTTTTTGCCTTGCCTCTTCATCTGCTGTGTGTTTCTCTGTCTTCTCATTTTGCTTAACTTACTGTGTTTGGGGTCTCCTTTTCACAGGCTGCAGGTTCGTAGTTCCCATTGTTTTTGGTGTCTGTCCCCAGTGGCTAAGGTTGGTTCAATGGGTTGTGTAGGCTTCCTGGTGGAGGGGACTAGTGCCTGTGTTCTGGTGGATGAGGCTGGAGCTTGTCTTTCTGTTTGTTTCGTCCACGTCTGGTGGTGTGTTTTGGGGTGTCTGTGGCCTTAGTATGATTTTAGGCAGCCTCTGTTCTAATGGATGGGGTTTTCTTCCTGTCTTGCTAGTTGTTTGGCATAGGGTGTCCAGCACTGGAGCTTGCTGGTCATTGAGTGGAGCTGGGTCTTGGCGTTGAGATGGAGATCTCTGGGAGATTTTCACCCTTTGATATTATGTGGAGCTGGGAGGTCTCTTGTGGATCAGTGTCCTGAAGTTGGCTCTCCCACCTCAGAGGCACAGCCCTGACACCTGGTTGGAGCACCAAGAGCCTTTCATCCACACGGCTCAGAATAAAAGGGAGAGAAAGAAAGAAAGGAAAGAAAGAAAGAAAGGAAAGAAAGAAAGAAAGAAAGAAAGGAAGGAAGGAAGAAAGGAAGGAAGGAAGGAAGGATGAAAGAAAGAAAGAAAGAAAGAAGAAGAAAAAATAAAATAAAGTAAAATAAAAGTTATTAAAATAAAAAATAATTATTAAAAAAATTGTTAAAGTAATAAAAAGAAAGAAAGAAAGGAGTAACCAAACCAAAAATCAAATCTACCAGTGATAACAAGCGTGAAAAACTATACTTAAAAAAAAAAGAAAGAAAAAAAAAGGACAGATAGAACCCTCGGCCAAATGGTAAAAGCAAAGCTATACAGACAAAATCACACACAGAAGCATACACATACACACTCATGAAAAGATAGGGAAAAAAATATATATATATCATTGCTCCCAATGTCTACCTCCTCAATTTGGGTTGATTCGTTGTCTATTCAGGTATTCCACAGATGCAGGGTACATCAAGTTGATTGTGGAGATTTAATCCGCTACTCCTGAGGCTGCTGGGAGAGATTTCCCTTTCTGTTCTTTGTTCGCACAGCTCCGGGGGCTCAGCTTTGGATTTGGCCCCACCTCTGCATGTAGGTCGCCTGAGGGCATCTGTTCTTTGCTCAGACAGGATGGGGTTAAAGGATTGGCTGATTCGGGGACTCTGGCTCACTCAGGCCGGCGGGAGGGAAGGGTACGGATGCGGGGCGAGCCTGCGGCGGCAGAGGCCAGCGTGCGGGTGACGTTACAACAGCCTGAGATGCGCCATGTCTTCTCCCAGGGAAGCTGTCCCTGGATCACGGGACCCTGGCAGTGGCGGGCTGCACAGGCTCCCGGGAGGGGAGGTGTGGATAGTGACCTGTGCTTGCACACAGGCTTCTTGGTGGCTGCAGCAGCAGCCTTAGCATCTCATGCCCGTCTCTGGGGTCCACGCTGATAGCTGCGGCTCACGCCCATCTCTGGAGCTCCTTTAAGCAGCGCTCTTAATCCCCTCTCCTCGCGCACCAGGAAACAAAGAGGGAAGAAAAAGTCTCTTGCCTGTTTGGCAGCTCCAGACTTTTTCCTGGACTCCCTCCCAGCTGTGGCGCGCTCGCCCCCTTCAGGCTGTGTTCACGCAGCCAACCCCACTCCTCTCCCTGGGATCTGACCTCCGGAGCCGGAGCCTCAGCTCCCAGCCCCTGCCCACCCCGGTGGGTGAGCAGACAAGCCTCTTGGGCTGGTGAGTGCTGGTCGGCATCATCCTCTGTGTGGGAATCTCTCTGCTTTGCCCTCTTCACCCGTGTGGTTGCGCTCTCCTCCGTGGCCCCGAAGCTCCCCCATTCTGCCACCCACAGTCTCTGCCAGTGAAAGGGCCTTCCTAGTGTGTGGAAACCTTTCCTCCTTCACAGCTCGCTCCCACTGGTGCAGGTCTCGTTCCTATTCTTTTGTCTCTGTGTTTTCTTTTTTCTTTTGCCCTGCCCAGGTACGTGGGGAGTTTCTTGCTTTTGGGGAGGTCTGAGGTCTTCTGCCAGCGTTCAGTAGGTGCTTTGTAGGGGCTGTTCCACATGTAGATGTATTTCTGATGTATTTGTGGGGAGGAAGGTGATCTCTGTGTTTTACTCTTCCTCCACCTTGAAGCTCCTCCAAGCCATAGTTTTCTAAAATTCCTATTTAAATCTTCTGCCCTCTTACCTATTGCCTGTTTTTTTTTGTATTAATTCATTTTTATTCAAGGATTAATCAGTTTATATGAGGGGTAAATATTGATATATTAAGGCTTAAATTTACCATCTCATAATTTGTTTTATTATCCATACTCTATATATCTCTTTTTTTCCTTCTTTCCTTCCTTCCTTCCCTCTTCGTCTCTCTCTCCATTCCTCCCTTCCTTCCTTCCTTCCTCTCACTCTTCCTCTCTCTCTCTCTCTCTTTTTCTCTTTTTGGTGGGGCAGGGGTGGGCGATTGGATAGACCCTAGTCCTTATGCCTCAGATCTCTTATAATCTGCTTTGTATTCTTCATATTATTTCTCTATATACTTAATTCTGAATATTTTCTAAAAACTATATTTTAATTTATTAACTCTTGTCTTCAATCCTCTGCCTATTGAGTACTGAATTTCAGTTTTATTTTTATTTCTATAGTGTATGACCTTGGATAAGTTAAAGTATCTTAAAGAGTGCACAAGGTAAGTATTTGATGAACTGGATATGAAAAAACAGCCTCAAAGTCTATTTGTTTTCACTTCACTGCTACCTTCAGATTACAAAAAGCTGGAATTTCTCTACCTTATACTCAGATGTTTCAGAAACATACTAATTTTATTATATAGTTAAAAATTATGAATACTACTTACAGTGGACATTAAAAATGTCTACCCAACATTTATAACAGGCATGAGGAGCAGAGAGATCAAGTTAACTCACCTACAGCCAACTAGGAATTTACAAGTCATGGTTTGAACCCAAATTTCTTTGACTACTAAATTCAGAGTCCCAGTGCTTGTGCTAGATTGATAGGAATACAGATATAAAACTGATCAACTGAAAACCAATTTGGATACATACACCTTCATTTAATAAAGGGCAAAGCCATGGCATATGGTTGTCTGGCACTGCATTTATCAGAGGTTAATTAAAACACTGGATTGATTTCTCTCCATTCTATTTTTTTTCCAGTAGTACAGAGTAATAGAATTATTAAATGAAGTTTCCTCATCAACTGTTTGGAAGCATTTAAACAATATCTAGTGACAGGAGAGATAGGACACTGGCACAGTTTAAAGAACTCCAGTTTATCTGGTAATACAGGAAGCAGAATTGTACATATTTGTGCTAATTTTTTCTCATATAAAAAACTTTGATAATCTCTGAAGCAAGTGATACAGGAATAATTTCATAATTCAGGTTGCGAAAGGATTTACATTTTGGGGTTTTGCCTCTGGCCAAAGATCTCCTTACAGTAGTGATAACTTGCTCAGTCTATGTGGAAGATGTACAGTTTTCTCTCTTTGAAATCAGAAGCTCTGCTTGTCAGCTTTTCTTCACCAGGTCCTAAACAATAATGCTTTAAAGTAAAGGTTTAAGAAGTATTTGTTTTCTGGCATTTCTGAAATAAGTACCTTGACTAATACTTTTCTCATACTCAGAAGAAACCAAAATATAGAAAATCAGCTTCCCCAAGAGGTAGCAGCATTTCAAAAGGCCTTTTTAGGATTGAGTAACCTATGGTTGATGAAGTAGAAATATACTTTCAATGACACCATTTATTTCTAAAAAGGATTCCGTTAAGCATCAACAAAAGTGCAACTGAATAACTGCATCTGAAGTTATAACCACTGTTCCTTCACCAAAAAAAAAAAGAAAGAAAAATAAACTGCCTAAAGGGGAGTGAGAAAATTTAGCTATTATAAGAAAGAAAAGGAAATGCAACAATTGGTACCCAAAACCTGTTTGGTCAAGTTAATGGAGTAATTTAAAGAAAATGAGTACTTGTGGCATGTGGAGTTCAACTCCTTCACCAGGCTCTGGACTGCAGGTTGTCACTGCCAGAGGAGAAACAAAATGATGCACTGGCTGTTTCTGTGCAGGTTATACTAATTTAAAACCTGAGAACTTGAGGCACTTGAGGAACTGTGACTTTTCTATGTGAACAAGTGTCAGTGCTTACCATGTCCTCTCTCTCTGTCTCTCTCTCTCTGTCTCTCTGTCTCTGTCTCTCTCTGTCTGCCTGTCTCTCTCTCTCTGTTTCTCTGTCTCTCTTTCTCTCACTTGCTCTCAGCAATGCCTGGCCTTCTGCCACTCAGGTTCCACAATGGAGTTCAGCATTTCCCTGGAAAAAGCATGGCAGTCAGACTCGTGTAAGGTACCAATAGTCGGAACCTCACCACCTGCAGGGTTTTTAATTATCTGATAAAGTGGATAATGGCTTGTGATCTGACCATACTAGCTGCAGAGCAAAAATGGCCAACATATCCTTCATACAAAGTTGAGCTCATGTCATTTTCGTGTCTTTTCATGGAAACTGCATTTTTCTTTCTTCTTGTGTTCAGGAGAATGGCTGCAAAGCCAGTCCAATTACCAATATTTTGATCACTTCTTCCTTTATTTCTAAAGGCTACAAATTGCATCCCAGCCACCTCAGATGTGCTCCACCTCACGAGAGGCAAACACAAATGTATTTGGGGGTCAGAAATCTACTCTAAATGAATAAAGCAGATGATGTAAGCATTAGTGAGTGGGAAGCTCTAGTCACTTGGACAGAGCATGCTCTATGAACAGTCAAATATGATTTTTAAAAACAGAGAAATATACATGCTGTGCACCAGTTTGCAAACCCTGTTTTATATAATGATCTCTAAGTTTCAGCTGTAAATATTTGCCCAATATTTCTTAATTCAAATTCCTTAGAGAATGAAACTAATTGGCCAATACTGGATTATGACAGGGAACCCCCTGAGTCACATGCCTATTCTTATCTAATCAGTTAGCACAGAAGGATTACGGTCACATGATGTTTTAAATTCCAATTTATTCATTGCACATTCAATTGGTCAAGGGCTATTCCTTCAGACGTAGCCGTGGGAGAGCCAGGCATTCCAACAGCCGAACTCTACAACAGTACAATGGTCTTTCCTGTAGACTGAGAAAGAGTCATCTAAAAATAAAAGAGACCTTAAAAATGTTGAATTTCCTAAACAGATAATCTATAAAATATTGTCCTGTAGGATATTTAATTTTTAAAAGTGTTCTGGACTTGGGAACTTTATGAAATACTGAACAGATTTAATCCAAATTTCTTAGAGCCTTTAATATATTCACATACACTGTGAATCTCTTAAAAAAGAATTGCTATTTATATTTCTCAAAGTTTTATTTTGTTGTTGTCATTATGTTTTGCTTGTTCTTTTAATTAAAGCACCCTTCCATTATAAGCATTCTTAGTATGCCTAAAACCTGTGTTTGAGACACACTAATCTAAAATTGTTTTATAGATCAGAAAATGGGGCTACTATTGATATATTTCTTTGGTGAGTATTCTTTAAATATCTGCTATATGCCAAAAATTTTACTAAAAAACAGACAAAGCCCCAACTTGTTATCTCTCTAGGCAGGATGATAGCAGGGACTGTGTGGTATTAGATATTCTACACTCAGTCCCTACTAGCCTTATGATTTCAGTGAAAGTTTGTCAAATTTTAAGTGAATGAAGAAGTAGTTTTGAACCCTGGCTTGTGAATCAGTATCTGGTATATTTAATAAGTATATTTAAAAACAAACAAATAAAAAACAAAACAAAACGCTCATAAGCTTGGGCACACTTCAGAGTTATTAATCAGAATTTCTGGGTTAATGACCCCCAAATTTTTCATATTTAGCAAACTCCATAGGCAAATCTAATATCTAGCCAAGACTGAGAATCATTCATTTAAAAACATGCAATTTACTAGTGGCATAGTCAGTGTTAAAACTGAAGATACTTGCCATCCAGTCCAACAAGTTATCTCCTATACTATGTCAGTTAGGGACAATATTGAGGGTAGAATATATGTACAGAGAATGTCAGAGAAACCAACAAACTAGACATACCCATAGGCCCACAGCAAGGGATTGAGACTGAATAAAATATTAGGGGATCAAAGGAAGGGCAGACAGTCTAGGAAGACTCACTAGCAGAATATTAGTGGGCAGGATGCTCAACCAATCAAAACATACAGCCAGGGAACCAAAGCAGAAAAAGACAGTACCGAGAATTATGTTTGGCCCTATGAAAAGGCAGCAAAAGAACCTAGTTGTTGGGAAAACAAAAACAAAAAAACCCCAATATTATTACCAACTTTGATTGACAATGTAGAATACGCTAGTTCTATGTACTTTACATGTAGTATCTCATTTAATTCTCAGAGCATTACTCTGAAGTGGGAGTCATTATAATCCCCATTTTGGAAAGCAGGAAAATATAGCTTGGAAAGGTTAAGAAATTCCATAAGATTGCCGATCTAGTAAATATAGAGCCAGAATCCATCCAGAGCCGCCTGAAATTACGGCACAAAGTCAAAAGCAGACCAGCAAAAAAAAGGGCCCATGCATCTCACGGCCTTAAAGTATTGCTTGAGTCCTTCTTACATTTCCCAGGAGTCATGGACTGAACCTGTAGGTGAACTTTAAGGAGCCTCAGTTACAAAGCTTGGAAGTTGAAAAGAAAAGAAATTCAATTGGGTGATTAAAGAAGAATTTTAAAAATCTATATTTGTTAAAACCTGAAACAAAAAGAGGCTGTTGACAGAATACCTGGACTCCTGGAAAGAGCTGAATCATTCCAGGGTCTGGATTATCTTCAGAGCTCAAGGGAGATTCAACACAGTCTTCAATACTAATACTTACTAACTGTATATTTTCTTTGTTCAACTCTGGTTCAAGATTTAAAAAAAATTCTAAACACATTACTAAAATAATCCCTTCTAAAATCAAGGGATAAATAAGCTTACATACAAAACTGGTTATTTTCTTATCTGTCTAGATTATTCCTATGAATATTTATCACAAGTTTTAGAGCAATCCGATTCCTCTTTTATGGCAGTTGTGCATACAAAATCGTTTTCACTTAAGAATAAAATTTATAGCATCTCAATTTTTAATCAAAGTTACTCATTTCCAAAGGGAAATATATTCCCTTGAAATAAAGTCCTTAATTGACAAGAATTACATTTTTTTTTTTTTTTTTTTTTGCTTAATGAGAACAAGATACATACTGAATATGTCCTTGTGTTCCCAGTCATATGGGTCAGTTCATCCAGTACAAATGTTATGTACAAACTTTATACATTTTTTGCTGGCTTAATCTCATCAGCCAAAGTTCATTCCTTATTTTGATCCTCTCTCCTCTTTCTCTGTTTAAATGTGATCTCAACCCCCTAGAGAAGCACACTGCATTGGGAGATACAAAAATTCCTTGTAGCAGAATATAGGAATTGGATATGGTAACAAAGTGCTTTAGGGAAGCATGATGTGTTAAAATCCAGTACAGCCTTATTGTCTATTCATGAGGAAGGGGCAGTCATTTTGCAACAAGTTCTCAAACGATGTGCAGAGCATTATTTTTTTTTTACAATAAGAATTTGGTGGGTGCATTTAAATAAAATATCATAAAGGATTATAACCAAATTTTCATCCAGAAATATTTCTTAAATCGAGATGGGGATGTATATTAGTAATCTAGTATTAAGTTACAAACTACCACAAACTTAAAGGATTAAAACAACACATATTTATTATAGTAAAGTTTCTCTGGGCCAGGAATACAGGAATAGGTTAGTGGGTCTTCAGCTTAGGGTCTCAGGAGGCTGCAATCAAGTTATCTGCTGGGTTCTGTTCTTATCTGGAGTCCTGACAACAGAAGCATAAGCTTCCAAGATAACTTAGGTGGTTTGCAGAATGTATTTTCTTATGGGCTAAGAGACTAGGCTTCTTGCTAGCCATCACCTAGACATCGCCCTCTAGTCCTTGCCCTGTGGTGCTCCCAACATGGTTGCTTACTACTTCCAGGACAGCAAGAGCGCATAGAGTCAGTCAGCTAGCAAAATGGAGTCTTATATAATGTACCATAATCACGGAAGTGAAATACAAACACATTTTCTATATTCTATTGGTTAGAAGCAAATCTCAGGTTTCACCCACACTCAAGGGAAGGAATTTACATAAAGGCATGAATGTCAGAAGGGTGACCACCCTAGAGTCTGTCTGTCACAGAATGGTAGAAGTTAGGGTGAATATAGCTTGAAAGCCCCTCAAAAATGTTGCAGATATATTCCTCTCCCCTTCAGAGAATCGCTGCTCTCTATCTGCTATTGTTTTCTCTTAAAGTGAACTTGTGGGACATCTGTGTCAAATTCTCTTCTAAATACATATCTGGAATCCAGTCTAGTCCCACTTAATGAGAATGCCTAAGAGAGGTCCCTAGAACCGACCTCAATATGGTATTTAGAACAGCTGAAACTTGAGAGCACTTACTTAACATCCTCTTATTGAAAGGATTAAAATTTCCAACTATATGTAATATCTTTTCCCAGAACTTTAAATAAAGTTTTAATCTCAATGATTTCCCTATATTTTGGATTTTCCTTAGAATAACAATCATAGTAGTAATATAATAAAATGAGTTTTCAAAAAACATTAACATATTAAGGCTCTTTTTAGCATCTAAAACTTTTAAAATTTGGGAGGCCCCTTCTTTAGTCACTAAATTTATTCTAATAAAAACTACAGGTTACATTCATAATTTGGATGCTTAAAATAAGTGCTTTAGAATATTATAGGATCATTTTTAACATGTAAAGAACGTTTCAAAGTATAAGGTGAGGAAACAGAAGTTTAAGAATTTTGCCAGGCAATATCCTTTTGAAAAGAAAAACCATCACCAGGGGGAATCAAAGATTTTTTCCACATCAAAAGAGGCCAAACAAGGTGTCTTCCTTTTCATTAAACCATGTGATAATATGTAACACTAGGTTCATAATTTTGTCAACCACTGACCTTTTTTCTTCTAACACCAACCTTACAAATATCTTAAAGAATACTTTTCCCCTTAAAGGTGAATCCAGTTGATTATTACTATTTGAAAGCAACTGCTTCAAGCAATCTTTTAGGTCCACAACTTAAAAGAATTGTGTGATCTTTGACTGCTTTCCTGATTTGGGTATCATTTTCACTGTACAATTTTATCCACCCTTTAGAATTTTTTCTCATCTTATGATAACTAAGTAGAAAAAAACTCAATAGATATTTTTCCCAGAAATTTATCATTTCCTATCTTTTCATCAGATTCATGTGATCTCTTCTAGGGTCATCTTTTAAAATCTCTCCCATTTCCTTTCTAGTTCCCAGAATGCTTTATTGGTAGACTAAAGATAAAAAACCTGAACCTCTCTGAAATAATATTTTTAAATTAAACTTTCTTTGATTTGAATATATAAACAGAGTTTGAATGTGTTGGTTTCGTTACACAGAATTGCACTGTGTTGAAAAGAGGAATAATATTACATATTCCAAAGCATCCAATACAGATTTGTAGACCAGGAAGTGGACAAGGCTTGGGAGAGTTAGAAAGGGCAAGGCTTGGTGGAGACAGGTAGAGAATAAGGAAGAGACGAGCCAACTCAGCCTTTATCATGTATCTTGGATTGCAGTGAAACCTTCATTTACTAAATCACTCAATTTTGTCTAGGCCAGCAAAGCAAGGGAAATGCTCTGGACTATCAGTACATTTGTACTGATTTAAGAATGATTGGGATAGTCTCTTCACAATTATAACAAAAGTAGGAATTATCATTGGTCCCTTTCAATTTAGATTCTGTTGAGCAGATTTACTAGTCACCGAGAGAATTATTTTAGCTACTGGCTAGATTTCTCTATACCTAACATGTACCTTGTCCATGATATTTTTACCATATACTATCTATTCAAACATTTACTTGAGCATCTGTGCAGTACTAAGTGATATCTTGGCCATATTGTTAAGGTAATATTTCTTTTTTGCTACAAAAACAACAAAATTGTATAGTTTATGAACTCCACTGTCTTATTTAGCAGAGGTGTTCTCAAGCTTTTTGGTCTTAAAAACTATTATTATATAAAGAAAACAAATACATTTTTATTATTTATTTAAAAATTTATGTTTGTTTTTATTGAAATATAGTTGACATCTGTTAGTTTCAGGTGTACTAAATAATGATTTGATATTTGCATATATTATGAAATAATCACCACTATAAGTCTAGTAACTATTTGTTCCCATACAAAGTTATTACTACATTATAAACATTATTATAAACCATATTCCTTATACTATATATTACATCTCCATGACTTATTTATCATATATCTGCAACTCTATATTAACTCAGTCTCCTTCACCTATTTTGCCCATCCTCAATGCCCCCTCCTTCTGGCAACCACCTATTTGTTCTCTGTGCTTACGAGTCTACTTTTGTTTTGTTTGTTTTGTTTTTTAGATTGCACATATCAGTGAGATCATGCAGTATTTCTCTCCCTCTGTCTGCCTATTTGACTTAGCATAATACCCTTGAGATCCATTCATGCTGTTGCAAATGGCAAAATTTCCTTTTTTATGGCTGAGTAATATTCCATTGTATGTATATACCACATCTTCTTTACCCATTCATCTACCCATGAACACTTAGGTGGCTTCCATATCTTGGATATTATAAATAATGCTACAATCAACATTGATGTGCTTACATCTTTTCAAATTAGTGTTTTTGTTTTCTTCAGCTAAATACCCAAAAGTGAAATTGCTGGATCTATGGAAGTTCTATTTTTAACTTTTGAGGAAACTCCATACTCTTTTCCACAGTGGCAGCACCAATTACAAGCCCACAAACAGTGCACAAGGGATCCCTTTTCTCCACATTCTTGTCAATGCTTTTTATTTGTTGTATCTTTAATGATAGCCATTTATTATAAGTATTTTATACTGGGAGTTCTTACTACTTAAAATGTGTACTATTCAATACACAGAGGGATAGGTATTAATAAAGTGGGAAAATCACTTATAAAAAAGGTAGTCATGTGCCCTGGCATTGATTCCTTTTAAAAGCAATGCTTTGGGTTGTAAGAGAAACAGATCAGTCATGCTTCCACCAAACACATAGAATTTCAAAATCCATGGAATTTCCATTGCTTCAGGGACTTTTTTCCTGGAATTTTTATTGATTTATTTCAAGAAAGTGTCTTTTAAAAACAACACAGTATAGTGGTTGAGAACTTGGGCTGTGGAACCAGACAGCCTGAGTCCAAGTGTCAGCTCTGCCATTACTAGCCTGTCTTTGGCTAGTTACTTAATTTATCCTCCCTTTAGTTTCTCTGTATTTAAAATGGGGTTAATAGCAGTACCTACTTCATAGTCCTATTGTAAGAATTAATATTAAGACTTTTAATAGATCTAGGCATACAATTAGCACCCTTTGAGTGCTTAATTAATAAATAAATCTGATTATAATGTCTTTCTATGTATAGCTGGGTATACAACAAAAAATTTTTCAATCTGCAACAGAAACTAAAGAGATTGTGTAAAATAAACAGAAGGTATGATGGCCAAGTGGTTAAACCAATGGGGGATGATGAAAGCTACACAGACAGAAAACAGTAAGGCAGAAGAAGGAAGATGGAGACAACAAACCAAACCTATATCCCATATGCAGTTAATGTACAAAATTTGTAAGCAAAATCATCTAACTTTCTTTAATATCCATGAGCTGCAATGGATGTTTGCAACTTATTTTAAAGCATAAAATTTTTAACTGCTCTAGGATCTATCGGATTCTTTTTGAAAAGGAAAATAAATGAGCTGTTCCCTGTTCCAAATGAAATATCAAATAAAATGTTGAAAAGGCTTCCTATCAAAGAAATGGTCTGTGCTATATTTTATACCTGGGTAAAAAAAGTAAAGACACATTTTCATGTTTGGAACACTAAGAAATTTAGATTTGCACTGAAGTAGGATAATTTTTTAACAAAGTACAAAATGGCAAGTTTGGACAGTTTGCCTCCTACTATAATTACTTTTAAAACAACACACTAAAAGAATGTTTTTATAAACACAATTCCATTCAAAAGACCATAAACATAGACAAACTATTCAAAAAGAAAATGAGGGGGGGAATCATACAGAACAGAGGGGCATAATCATGGGTTCTACAAGCAAGTTTGGTAGAAAATAGACCAAGGAGCGTGAAGATAAATCCTGGGAAATCTGAAGAAAAGGGAGGTTTCAGATTACAGAAAAAAAAGAGAAAGAAGAAGGGTTAAAAAGGACATTAAGATATAAAAGCTTACTATGTATAGTAGGGAGAAGTTGAGAGAAGGGATATATATATATACATATCACAGATATGAGATATTCACGTGTAATTAGAAAGGCATAATTAATAAATGGCAAGAATAAGTGCCCAGGATAGAAATTCACACTAATTTTTAGATATAGGTTTTAATTATTTTAAAAAGATAACACATATACCAGCAAAGATTAAATATAGGAGCTAAAGACCAAAAGAAACTCAAGTATTGTCCAAGTCAATCTTATCATTTTGGAGATTAGGGAAATGAAGCTCAGAAAAATGTGATGACTTGCTTAAAGCCACAGAACTGGCTAGTAGTGGAATTAGAGCTTGGATCCAATCACTTGATCCACTGGGTCAGTGCTCTTTACAATATACTTACCCAACCTATCATGGCAGAGGGCTGATTTTTTCCTCACCCAATTAATCTGAATAATGTTATTCCCAACAATCCGGAGAAACTAATAGATTCAAAATCGCTGTGGATGTATATCAAACAAACAAACAAACAAATCCTCTGTAGTACATAGTATTAAAAATACTTATAGGGCTTCCCTGGTGGCGCAGTGGTTGAGAATCTGCCTGCCAATGCAGGGGACACGGGTTCGAGCCCTGGTCTGGGAAGATCCCACATGCCACGGAGCAACTAGGCTCATAAACCACAATTACTGAGCCTACGCGTCTGGAGCCTGTGCTCCACAACAAGAGAGGCCACGATAGTGAGAGGCCCGCGCACCGCGATGAAGAGTGGCCCCCGCTTGCCGCAACTAGAGAAAGCCCTCGCACAGAAACGAAGACCCAACACAGCCAAAAATAAATAAATTATTTTAAAAAAAAACTTATAAAAGTAAGGAAAATATTTTTTTAAGTATAAATACTGTGCTGTTTAGCTGCCTGTTTATTGGTAAATAAAAATTAACTGAGTCACTGAACTTGCTAAATGAGATCCCTAGAATCTAAGAAAACATGTTGCAGCTGAAAATAACTGTAATCCCTCAATTTGTTGTGCATTCATTCAACTATATTTATCGAGCATTGCTACATGCCAGCCACTGCGGCAGGACCCAAGAGTCAGTAATCAATACAGACCTTTTCCTTACCAGTCATGTGCTGGTTAATGAGTAACAATGAACTCTTTAGGATAAAGAAATCCTTGCTGTGTAGCACCTGCCAATTTCCACGGTATAAATACTCCACCGTGGCTTGTTAATTTTTTGTTAATTATCTAGCTCTCCCAGCAGAAGATATCCCATTAAGGGCTATTGGTATGCTGGAGCCAGCTCATATCGGCTTGTATAAATTGGCTGATCTTAAGCTACCAAAGTGACATCACTGAACATGAAATTAAGAAGAAATGTGCAGTAGCAAACTATTAGGTGGTGTTTACAGGATAACTATTGTCCTTTACAAGCAAGTCTGAGCTGGCTTCACCATATCACTGGAACTTCATGGAGTATCCCCTGTTGGAAAAGCCAGATAATTAACAAGAAAACTAAAACTGCACAAGATATTACATTTTGTAGTGTAAGTGTTGTGAAGGAAAGACACATGACAATGGCTCACTGGGAGAGGACTGCTTAAGGTGGAGTGGACATGGCTTTCTAAAGAGATGACATAGGCATTAACAGATAAGATGAGTTTTCCATGCAGAAGGAAAGCAATACTGGGGAAGGCAATCAGGAAAAGCACATTCTGGGAAGCAACCAAACTTCCTGTAAGTTAATCACTAATACAGGCAGAGTCCAGTAGATGGTACAAAACATTTATTTACTCTTCTTGCTTATTCACCTTTTAATTCAAAGTTCACTGAGCTAGAATTCTTCTCTTTTCTCTTTTTCCCCCAACATCACTGGCGTTTTTCTACTTTTCTGCCCTCCTTCTGGGGTTCTGAAGAAGTGGCAGAATGTTCTTAAAATTCTGAGTAACCTCCAGATTCCTTTCAATTAGGCAGGGCAAAGCCCCACAGTGTATTATAGGAGGAAGCTTAAAGTCTTTTGGACTAATCAGAACAGAATATATACATATCAAACCATCCTTTGTAATATGACCATTTCAAAACACAATGACTATTGATTAACCACACATACAATTTATATTTTACTCTTTCTTACCAAAGGCCTTTTTTCCCCCTCCAGGCAGTAGTCAATAGATAGGGAGGGAAAATGAGAAATATAAGAAATAAAATTCTTTCCCTCCACATAGACTTTTAAAAATTATTTCAATTTCATCATTTTAAGTAATTAAATAAGAAGTTTATATTCCCTTGGCAATCGTTCACTTTCCTGTCCATGGTTTGACATCAGGAGAAACTACGACTGTATTAGTAAAAAAGCAATAGAATTTATAGTACTGAATATTTCAAAATCCTTTAAAGATGCCTTGTTTAATATTTTCATTGAAGTGCACATGTTGGTAATGCTAGCTCATGTCCTCAACCTCTTAGCCATTTCATCTACACCCAAAGATTTAACATATTTCCTTTTGAGTTTAGAAAATATCCTACAAGTTATAATTGAGTGAGATGCCAGGAACACCAGAGATTTCCTTGCTGCTAACAGAAATTATACAGCACAGATCTGATTGCTGTAAGTCTATGAGAATTTCTATAGCAAATAAATCCAAGATAGCAGTGAAACTATATTACAAGCAAATTAGAAGAACTGGAGATTTTCCATGTTATAGATTTAAATGCTTTTTTAAAAAAGGGCCTTAGGAGTTCTGACCGAATGATCCAAATTTTTATTGAAATTATTTCTATGGCTCTGGCCAGAGCTTCCATGTTCAAGTCCCACCTATTTCCACATTTGAATGAATAAAAATGAGGAATTATTTCATCAATTTGGTACTAAAAATACGTTTTGAGCAGGTTTTTGGTTTTCAAGGATAAGGTTCTTAAAGATATACTTTGTGGGAGGGAAAAAATTACTTCAGTGTAGTGTGCATTGAGAATTGAAAAAAAAAAAAGTGTCCCCATGCTTCTAGAAAAAGACTATCAGTCATTAAAGCAGATCTGGCAGATCAGCTTTTAATCCCATTTAATCAATTAATGAACTTCAAAAGAATGCCTCCCCCAAAAAACCCACATTTTGTTCGGAGACTAGGTCTAACAAATAAAGCTTTTTATTACTTAAGTAAGTAATAATTTCAGCCATTCGGTTTCAGATATTGCGTGATTGTTTCATCTTTCTACAGGATTGGCTAAAAGTCTCTTTCTGTTGTATGACTGAAATTCAAATATATTAACCTTTTATGAGAATATAACACAAGGACACAATCCACACTCCAAAACTGTTAGGGCCCTATGCATTTCAAAATTCAGAACTGTTCAAATTCAGAGAGGTAATATGATGCGTATACCATATATTCTAATATTCTCAGTGAAGTCTGGGTTTGATAGTCAAGCCAACATTTCTACAGCAGAACAGTGGTATGAATATTAAAAACTATTAATAGCTTCTCATCAGTTCAGGTATTCAGGTAGGATTTTGCTGCTAAGAAAAGTTCATATCAGGTCAAGTTCTGCCACCGAATGAGTAAGAAAAAGCTTGGATTTTAAGAGCTCTTGTGGAATTTTCAATTTTGGAATCACAGGTGAAGGATTATGGAGCTTATATACCTACTAACATAGAGATAGAGGAATTATTAAGAATACCTATTCTCCAGATATTTTCACATTTGATAAAAGACAATATAGGAAAGCAATAATTAAAAATATATTTAATAAGTGTTAAAAAGAAATCCACAATGGACTTCCCTGGTGGTCCAGTGGTTAAGACTCTGCCTGCTTTTCCACTGCAGGGGGCGGGGGTTTGATCCCTGGTCAGGGAACTAAGATCCCTCATGCCATGAGGTGCAGCCAAAAACTAAAAAATTAAAAAAAAAAAGAAATCCACAAGAGTGATAAAAGTGTTCTATGGGGGACAACAGATGTGGAAGGTATCACGGATGGCTTCCCAATGATGCTAAGTCCAGAAGAATATGTAGAAGGTAAACAACTACATGCAAAAGGGAAGAACATTCTAGGCAAAGCAAAGAGAATGTACTAAGGCACAGGGGACAGATAATATGGCTGCCTTGGAGTACTGCATATAATTCAGTTGAGTTGATGAGTAAATGAGTGGCAGAAAAGGAGGCTGGAGGAATAAACAGAGACTAGTGCAGGAAAATCCATATCCCATACATTTAGAAAAGCAAGGTATGACCTGAGAAAATATGGTAAAAATAGCAATGTTGTATTATTGTATTGTAACCCAAAATATAAGAAAAAATCCATGAGTTCATACTGTTATAAATAAATACTTTGTAAATGTTTTATCTTTTGGCCACACTGCACAGACATGTGGGATCTTAGTTCCCCGACCAGGGATCGAACCTGCGTCCCCTGCACTGGAAGCGCAGAGTCTTAACCACCGGACCGCCAGGGAAGTCCTGATAAATAATTGTTTTTTAATGGGAGAGAAGAGACAATCTTCTGGGCAGAAATATTCCAAATTCTGCATAACTTACGTGATGCTGCGCCTTGAAGGAGGTAGAACATTAACTCCCACCCCTTAAGTGTGGGCTGCACATAGTGACTTTTTTCAAAGAATTCAGTATAGAGAGATGGGGGGAAAAGAGTAACTTTACAGTAGAGAAACCTGAAAAACACTACCTCCGCTAGGTGATCAGGGTTAACACCAACAGTGATGTCATGTTGATAGCAGGTATCCTTGATATGATATGATGATCCTGGCTCTTTACTTCTGTGGTCTTCCTCCCAAAACCCATAACCCCAGTCTAGTTATGAGGAAAACATCAGCAAATCCCAATTGATGTGCATCTACAAAAGTTCTGACCAATACTCCTCAAAATTCTTAAAAGCATCAAGATAAGGAAACTCTGAGAAGCCGTCACAGCCAAGAGGAGCCTAAGGAGACACAATAACTAAATATAATGTAGTATTCTGGGTGGGATCCTGTGACAAGTTAAAAAAAAAATAAGGAAATCCGAATAAAATATGGAGTTTTGTTGATAATGATGTATCAATATTGGTTCATTAGTTGCGACAAATGTACCATTCAAATGTAAGATGTTACCAATACGTGAAATTTAGTATGGGGTATATGGGAATTCTCTGTATCATCTTCGGAACTTTTCTTCACAACTTATTATATCATGAAATTTTCTCAGTCCCATTCATTACTTTGTATAAAGGGAGCTGCCTTAAACCAGACTGCCCAAAAGTTGGAAATATTCTATCTTTGAACTTCCCCTTCAGAGAAGCTACTAGGATTCGGTCAATGCAGAATCCTCCTTTTCTACAATACGCAATAAATTTGTATTTGCTCGGGCAATGGGTTATATGGTGATTTTTTTCAGGAAGTCTGTAGTCAACATTAAGAAACACTCACGTAAGCAACAATTTTGACCCATAACTCCTTCGGTGTAGAAGGATCTCATGTATTTTAGTAAATGGTCTTATACATCCCCCACCCTGGATACTCTCCCCCATTCGCATTAGTACTCTGAGCGTCATTAGAGTTTCTAATCACTCAAACCAGGATGGGCTCTTTCCTGAAATGTAATATAAAACTTCACTCCTTACTGCTCCCAGACCTCCTATACCCCTGAAATTATGCACATAAGAAGAAAAAAAAATCAAGAGTTTCATGCATTATATTCTAATTATGAAAGATAATCATGTCTAAATTATAGCGGCCATTAACCACTCTATTATTTTATTCTTTAAATGATATAGTATATTTCTGAGAGAATACGCAAATACCAAAGAGTGAGGAAGAAGAAGGCAAAAAGAGGATACTTTAAATTGCTATTCATCTAGAAGTAGAAATGGGAAAATCATAACTAATTATTAAATCAAATCATGTTAAAACAGCACTAGATTGTGGTAACTGCTTGTAATTTGTTAGCCTAGCAAAACAACCATTACCTAATGATGACAGCTATTTACCCAGATTGAAAGTTACAGGAAATTGGAACTACTGCCACACCATACAGCATTAATCAGAATAGCCATCAGTAATGGCCCCTTCAGAGTACCAAATCAGTCATGATTAGTAGGGGTGGTTCAAGTTCAAAGAGTTGAGAAGTTAGACAGCATGCCTCTTGGTCCCAAGACCAGGACTCTGCTGTTCACCAATCTGTTTGCCTCAGAGTTTTATGAGCTGGTTAGAATACGGTTCAAGGGATGTATAGCCCTATATGGGCTAGGTAGTCTTGTCTTCCTCAGCCTTCGTAAGCCACAGTAGAAAAATTTCGAAATGGCTTATTTTTAACTCAGCTAATCCAAAATGCCTGTTTGAAAATATAAAACACATCAGCCTTCACTTCAACTCACCCTTTTCCCCAGCCCTGACCTTCAACTCATCTCTGAAGAGCAAACCTTTTCTGATTCTTACTCCATCCCTGAACAGTATACCAACTATGAATATAATGCATTTCTTATCTCAACTCTCATCTTCCTGAGTAAATCTCAGAGACTGAGAAATAAACTGTTACATATATTAATATTTCACAGAAATAAAAATTTTAAAGTCTAATAATTTTTTTCAAGGTTATGCCAAAGTGTTCCTGAATGCAAATATTCTAGGCATCAAAATGGTTAAGCAAAGTAACTCATCAAGAAGTGATGTTCCCATTACTATAGTGAACCATTGTTTATAAAGGATCAAATGAAATACAGAATAATGTAATACAAAACACAGATTACGGGCTCTACTCGTGATGCTTTAGAACAATTTTAGTCTATGAAAGATAGCGCTTTTTTAAAATTAGAAATGACATGAACAGGTCTCTAAATGAGTTGCTATGACAACAGAAATGATCCAGTGGTCTGTGGCATAGGCAAATAGAATGAACTAATATTCAAAATCTCTTACTCAGAAGGCTGGGAGTCCCCATAGAAAGAAATGGGAAAAGGTATAAAACAGGACAGTTAGAAATGCCTCACTGATTCTTTTCAATGAGAGAAAATCTCAGCAGATGGAGTAATTCTTGGAGATACAGGTAAGAGGAAATATCTACATTCAAAGATTTTAGAAGAGTTGGTTCAAGTAACACTATAATAGGGATAAAGAATCTTAACCTAGTATCAAAGAGTTGTTGTTGCTTTAACTGTTAACTCTTAATTCAAGCCAGGACCTTCAAGG
Organism: Balaenoptera acutorostrata; assembly: GCF_949987535.1. NCBI lineage: Eukaryota > Metazoa > Chordata > Mammalia > Artiodactyla > Balaenopteridae > Balaenoptera > Balaenoptera acutorostrata. Next base: position 65,541,437 of record NC_080070.1, read on the forward strand.
TTGGCTGAAGTTGTCCTAAATCAGAGGTAAATCCTAGATCTCAGCAGAAGTAGACCAAAATAACCTCTACAAAATAACCTCCACAGTACTTGATGAAAATCAAGTACTGATCTCACAACCAAAGATAATCTAACATATTAGGAGGCAAGTCGGCATGACTAAAAGTCAGGAGAAAAAAAAAAAAGTAAACAATCGATTTAGATCCTAAGTATAGCTGTCTGACACTGAATATAAATTATTATTTGTGTCTCTGCTATTTAAATTAAAATAGGTTAAAATTAAATACAATTGAAAATTTGGTTCTTCAGTCACAACACTTATATCTCAAGTGTTCAACAGCCACATGAAGCTAGTGGCCATCATATTGGACAGTACAGATATAAAGCATTTTTGTTATGGCAGAAAATTCTATTGGACAGTGCTGGCTTAGAATGTTTATAGCTATAATACATAGAATAAAAATGTTAAGTAAACAATAATAGATTGTCAGAAATTATTAAACTTTGGTACACTAACACTTAAGTACATTTCAATGTGATTTAATAAATATATGTTATGTTATCAAAATAAAAACCAATTTAGGGACTTCCCTGGTGGTCCAGTGGGTAAGACTCCATGCTCCCAACACAGGGGGTCTGGGTTCGATCCTTCATGCATGCCACAACTAAGAAGCCCACATGCCTCAACTGAGAGCCCACATGCCTCAACTAAGACCTGGCACAGACAAAATAAATAAATACACAATAAAAATTTTTAAAAATTTATAAAATGTTTCTATCGCCCCTACAAGTGCACCTGTGCTCATTTGAAGTTTATCCCTTAACCTACAACCCCATGGTAACCATTGATCTGCTTTCTATCACAGTAATTTGTGTGGGTTTTTTTTCCCCCAGAAATTCACATTAATGGAATCACATGGTACAGAGTCTTTTGTATCTGGCTGCTTTCATCTGTCATAATGTTTTTGAAACACTTCTTTGTTGTTTTACGCATCAGTACTTCATTCTCTTCTACTGCTGAATGCTATTCCATGGTATGAAAATACCATGATTTGTTTATTGATTCACTAATTGATAGAAATTTGAGTCGTTTCCAGTTTGGGGCAATTATTAGTAAATCTACAATGAACATTCACATATACATGTTTGTGTGGACATACATCTTCACTGTTAATACACTGGAGTGAAATTCCTGAAAAGGTAAGTGTATATACATAACTTGATTAGAAACTGCCAAACTGTTTTCCAAAGTGGCTGCACCATCTTGAACTCCCACAAGCAACAGCAGTATTACGACATTTTGAGTCACTCCACACTATGGTCAGCACTTGGTATTGTCAGTCTTTTTCATTTTAGCCATTCCACTGGATTTATGGTAGTAACTTGATGTGTTATTAGTTTGCATTCCTCTAACGAGTACTGATATTGAGCACATTTTCTTGTGCTTATTTGCCACTCATTTATCCTCTTTGGAAAAGTTTCTGTTCAAAACTTCTGCCTTTTTTTTTTTTTTCAAAAAATTGAGCTGTTAATTTTCATGTTACTTAGGTGTAGAAGTTATTTATATGTTCTAGTCCTTGATTAGATCTATGTTTTGAAAGTATTTTCTCCCAGTCTATGGCTTGCCTTTTCAGTTTCTTAACTGCTTCAAAAAACAGAAGCTTTCAAAAAACAGAGGATTTTAACTACAATTACAATTTATAAACTTTTTCTTTCTATGATTCATGCCTTTTGTGTTTTCTTCACTAAGAAATCTCAAATAATCAAAAGTGGTGGAGATATTTTTCCTATATTTTCTGCAAAAAGTTTTATAGTTTTAGCTCATTTGTTTTTGTATGTGATATACTTTGAGTTAATTTTTATATATGGTGTGGGATGAGGATCAAGGATAATTTTCCCACAGACATGAATTGTTTCAGCAATACTGAAAACATTTCCTTCCCCATTCAATTATAATAGTAATTTTTTCAAAAATCAATTGACCATGTATTTGTAAGCTGATTTTTGGACTACCTGGCCTGATGCACTGAACTATATTGATATTTACTCCAATACCACATTGTTTTGATTACTGTAACTTTATAGTAAGTTTTAATATCTGGTAATATAAGTATTTCAACTTCTTTTTCAAATTTTTTTGTTTCTCTAGGTCATTTACATTTCCATAGAATTTTAGAATCAACCTGTAAGTTTTACAACAACATCAACAAAAATAGCCTGCTAGGAATTTTAAAGAAGTTGTACTGGATTTATAGACCAGTCTGGGGAGAACTACCAGTTTAACAATATTGAGTCTTTCACTAAATGAACATGAATTGTCAGTATATTTGTTAGGAATTTTTACATTTATTTCAGCAGCTTTCAGTGCACAGCTTTTGTTAAATGTATCCTAACTACAATCTCAGGTACCATGGGGCTGTGCAAAACAAGAATATGCTTCCTATTTGTATGAGTTTCAGTGAAGATGACACCATGCAAAATGAGGACAGTCTGTATATCATATGTTTTTATGTTGTTGTAAAGGTTATTTTTATTTCAATTTCCAAATTTTTGTTGCTGTTATATAAAAATTCAGTTGCTTTCTTATACTGACCTTATATTCTGAAGTCACTGTAAACTGACTCACTAGCTTAATTGCTTTTTCTATCTTTTCCTTTGAGCTTCTGCAAACATTTTCTGGTAATAAAAACAGTTTCACTTCTTTATATTCAGTTTTATGCCGTTTATTTCTTTTCCTTGCCTTATTCCACTAGCTAGAATATCCAGTACAATTTTGGTTATAGGTGATAAGAAGAGATATCCTTGTCTAAGGCCTAATATTACAGAAAAAAACATTGTTTTTATCATAAAGTATAATATTAGCTGTAAATTTTTCATAGTGGTTTTTTGCTAGATTGAGTAAATTTCCTTCTAGTCTTACTTTGCTAAGGTTGTATTGAGACCTACTATTTTTTTTTAACATCTTTATTGGAGTATAATTGCTTTACAATGGTGTGTTAATTTCTGCTTTAAAACAAAGTGAATCAGCTATACATACACATATATCTCCATATCTCTTCCCTCTTACATCTCCCTCCCTCCCACCCTCCCTATCCCCCCCCCTCTAGGTGGTCACAAAGCACTGAGCTGATCTCCCTGTGCTATGCGGCTGCTCCCAATAGCTACTGATTATCTATTTGGTGGTATACATATGACCATGCCACTCTCTCACTTTATCCCAGCTTACCCTTCCCTCTCCCCGTGTCCTCAAGTCCATTCTCTAGTAGGTCTGCGTCTTTATTCGTGTCTTGCCCCTAGGCTCTTCATAACCTTTTTTTTTTGTTCTTAGATTCCATATATATGTGTTAGCATACTGTATTTGTTTTTCTCTTTCTGACTTACTTCACTCTGTATGACAGACTCTAACTCCATCCACCTCACTACAAATAACTCAATTTTGTTTCTTTTTATGGCCGAGTAATATTCCATTGTATATATGTGCCACATCTTCTTTATCCATTCATCTGTCGATGGACACTTAGGTTGCTTCCATGTCCTGGCTATTGTAAATAGAGCTGCAATGAACACCGTGTTACATGACTCTTTTTGAATTATGGTTTTCTCAGGGTATATGCCCAGTAGTGGGATTGCTGGGTCGTATGGTAGTTCTATTTTTAGTTTTTTAAGGAACCTCCATACTGTTCTCCATAGTGGCTGTATCAATTTACATTCCCACCAACAGTGCAAGAGGGTTCCCTTTTCTCCACACCCTCTCCAGCATTTATTGTCTGTAGATTTTTTTGATGATGGCCATTCTGACTGGTGTGAGGGATACCTCACTGTAGTTTTGATTTGCATTTCTCTAATGATAAGTGATGTTGAGTATCCTTTCATGTGTTTGTTGGCAATCTGTATATCTTCTTTGGAGAAATGTCTATTTAGGTCTTCTGCCCATTTTTGGATTGGGTTGTTTGTTTTTTTGATATTGAGCTGCATGAGCTGCTTGTAAATTTTGGAGAGTAATCCTTTGTCAGTTGCTTCATTGGCAAATATTTTCTCCCATTCTGCGGGTTGGCTTTTCGTCTTGTTTATGGTTTCCTTTGCTGCACAAAAGCTTTTAAGTTTCATTAGGTCCCATTTGTTTATTTGTGTTTTTATTCCCATTTCTCTAGGAGCTGGGTCAAAAAGGATCTTGCTCTGATTGATGTCCTAGAGTGTTCTGCCTATGTTTTATAGTATCTGGTCTTACATTTAGGTCTTTAATCCATTTTGAGTTTATTTTTGTGTATGGTGTTAGGGAGTGTTCTAATTTCATTCTTTTACATGTAGCTGTCCAGTTTTCCCGGCACCACTTATTGAAGAGGCTGTCTTTTCTCCATTGTATATTCTTGCCTCCTTTTTCAAAAATAAGGTGACCATATGTGTGTGGTTTATCTCTGGGCTTTCTATCCTGTTCCAAGATCTACTATTTTTTGTTTTCATTTGTTTCTCCCTATTTTTTGTTTCCCTTTCTTGCTTTCTTTTGGATTATCTGAATATTCTTTATAATTCCATTACAATTTTATCTATTTTTTAGCTATACATTTTTGTTACTTCAATTGTCTTTTAAAGAAACTAAAATTAGAAAAAATATATTTTATATTATTCACATAATTACCATTCTTGGAACTTATTCTTGCTTTCTCTTTTGCTCTCACTCTCTCTCTCCCTCTCTCTCTCTTTCCTCAGCTCCCTCTTTTCTGTCACTCTTATTCAAAGTTTCAAATTCTAGCCCCCTCAGCCTCTCTGATCAAAATCAGGGAATTCTGATCTCTGTCTTTTCAATTCAGCTAGGCTTTTTGTTGGTTCCTCACCTTGTATTGTATTCAGGAAATCACCTACAGTCAGAAACCAGGTCAACCTTATGGCCCACTTCATTTGTTTCTTTTCTCTCAGAGACCACATTCTTTTCCTTCCTCCTACTGTCCACTGCCTGAAAACAATCATTTCACTTAATTTTCCAGTTTTCTAAATGTTTCCAGTGGATAACAATTGCTATGGCAATTAATCCTTCATGGGCAGAAGCTGAAATTCATTTTTTGCTTTTAGACCTGACTTCCATTTTGTCTGATATTAAGATTATTCACCCTGCTTTCACTTTTGTCTTAGATAGTTCTTTGGTATACAGCCCACAGTTGCCTTTTTCATTGTGATCTATCCTGAAATTGTTTGCCTTTTAATAGATGAATTGAGACAATTTACATTTATTAAAATGACAAATACATTTGATTTTAGCAAACTGGTTTTATTTAGTTTGTTTTGTTTGCATAGTTTTTTTAAAATAATTTTTTTATGTTGATCTGCTTCTTTGCATCTTGATGTGTGTGTGTGTGTGTGTGTGTGTGTGTGTGTGTGTGTGTGTGTGTGTGATTCTTAAAGTACTGTTGCTGTTGTAGCTTGGCTAGCTTTATAGTTTTACATTATGCTGTTATTCCTCTATTTATAGAATATTAATTTTGTATTGTAAGCCATATTAAAATTACCTTACTTCTTCTCTCTTTCTTCCTCCACACTCTCTTCTTCAGTAATGTGTATTAGTAAGATTTTCTTTCTAATATAGAACCTTTGAAATGTCAAAGATGCTTATACTTACATTTGATCTGTTAGACTAAAATAATATATTTTGAACTCTAGCTATTAGAAAAGAGGCAATCTGAGAAACTACTTAATCCCTAAGTTGTTTACCCTGTTAAATTAATTAAAGAAGGGGGCTATTACACTGTAGTGGCTCCAATGCCATGGAGGTCTAAATAAGTAAATCAAAATCTAAGCCTATAAATGCCTCATGGTTACAAAATTGAAACCCAAGGACAACCAATTACAAACAGCCAACCAGGGTTGAAGCTATAGCCAATCAAATAATTTCCTGTCTTTACTGCCACATCTTCTCTATGTAAGTCTTTCCCATAGCTTCTGTCAGTAGAGTGCTTTTAACCAGTTCTGGTTTGGCACTGCCCCACTTGAATCTATTTTTGCTCAAATAAATTAAAATACTTACTATGTCTCGGTTTATCTTTTAACACCCTTCTCCTCACCATGTGTGATTAGATATGTCCTCTCTACTTTTTCTACAAACATTTACATCCTATTCTAGTCTCCTAATCTGCCCATTATATATGGTTGTAATTCTATAGTTAAATATTTTCAATTCTCATTGCCAATCCTTCAGCCTTGGTTTCCCCATTCATCTCTTAGCCATGGAAAGTCTGTTTCTAGCACTTTCTTAAGGTAGGCTCATGTAAAAAATTTCCCTAAATCTTGCATGTTCAAAGTAGCATGACTGTGATCTGTATAGCTGAAGAGCAGTTTCACTTATTTATACTCTCAGAACATATGTGTATGTTCTTCACTGTCTGCTGATGTTGAATCTCGGTGAAAAGAAATGTGAAGTCAATTTGACATTTTGCCCTTATATGAGATTTGGTATTTCTCCCTGGAAGCTCAGTTTTCTCTTATCCTAGTGTCCCATAATATTACTAGGATATGTCATGCTGCTAACCTGGGTCAATTTTTCCTAGCCTTATCCTTTCTCAATGTGTAAATTGAGCTCTTTTATTTCAGGACAGTCTTTTCTTGAACAATGTGTTTAACATTGTATTTAATGTTTGTTCTATTTCATTATTTTGTAATTCTTCTTTGAAGTATTATCCAAGATCTGTTTGGTTTCTGGAGGGGCAAGACTATTGAATGGAGCTATATAGGGATGACCACCCACTTATCCTTTAAGTCTTTGAGCGTGGCACTGATTTTCATGCCTAACCCCAGATGCAATCTCCTTTTGACTTACTACCTTGGCCAGAGGAGGCTCAGTTCCAGAGGCAGCTCAGTTCTGGAGGCTTTTACTTGGCCTTCCACACTGTGATAGTTCTTACCATACAAGCCAAAGGCCCACTGTGGGGTTTGCACCAACTATCTAGTATGTCTGTCCCAATTATATATTTGGGTACTAGGGAAATAATCACAGAATAAGTTTACAATAGTCCCACTGTGAATTGGACCATGGCCAAGACCCTATCAATTACCTAGCGTCCACATGCTCCAATTTTAACAAAAAGACCATGACAACTATTATTTGAGTCCTCAACATATACCTTTTTCCCCAGTATACAGTTAATCAAGTGAATCATTATAGGTTTCTTGGTGGAAGAACATGAAGATTTATTACCATGTATGCTTGTCATGTATTGTAGAGTCCTCTTCCTGGGGATCTAGCCTTTTCTTCAATTAATAGACTACAAGTCTGGAAATTGGCTGAAGTCTGGAAACTGGACAGGGATGATAGCTTTTTACCTAGTTAGGTAATGGATTCTCCTACCATCATACCTGAGCAACAGAGGAGAATAACCATTGAACTTCTTAGTGATTTTGATGCCTTTCTTATCAGAGATAGCCTTATGACATTGATAAATGGTGTATCCCCTGGACATTTCCATAAAACACAGCAATCTGGTAGGTCTTCCAACATTATATAGCATATTCACTCCAGCACACACACTTCTCTGAGTTTTTTCATCCTTCTTCTGTTGTCCGACATAACAAATTTAGCACTTTAACCTCACTTAACATGGCTATAGCATGCTTGCTAACATCTCTTGTGATCTTTGGCAGGATATTAAATCCTGAATTTCAGGAGAGTGCCCCCAAAACCAATAAGCTCTCCCTTATTTGATTTGTGTCCTGACCCCTTTCATAAAGCATCCTCAGGATCCAGTCCCTCATGTAATCCTTGTAGTTTCTTTGTGGTAGAGGCCCTTTACTCACTTGTTCTTTTTAATCCCTGATTCTGACTCAGTTATGCTATGAATTAATCTTAATTATAATACTGTGGGAAGTAGGGATATATCCCAAGAAGCAGCACAGTTGTCTTGTTGAGGAGAGAAATTTGCATGAATTTTTGAAAAATTGCTGCTACACTCCTGAGAATTCTCTTAGCAAGTTGTTCACTAATGTATTGTTTATGTTCTATGTATGCTGCTTCTGATAACCCTTACAGATAAGGAATTTTGTCTGTTTAGTTGTTTGATTTTTTTATTCTTCTTTGTGCTCCTGAATATTTTCCATAGAGAGAAACTGAAGATTCTGGTTTATGTAAACATATTCAATTTAAATTTCAACATACTTTTAATATAATAACTTGGCTTTAGGCAATTCAGTAGAATTTGAAAAACATGCATTTTTATGGATATATGAATATGTCCATGTAATGCTCACGATTACTGATGTTAGGAAATTTTTTTTAGATTTGTAAATTATAGCTGAATCATCTGGAATTTATAATAAAACAGCAGGAAGCCCAGGGGTATCTCAACAATCTTTGTGAATTTAAAGCAAGATAAATATTTTATTTTACAATCTTTTGGAAAATAATCCCTCATTATCTTTTAAAATTAGAAGTACACAAAGCTTTTCATCTGGTAATCCTCCCTTTGGGAATCTCCTAAACACAAAATATATATTTACACAATGTATTTACTGAAGCATTTTTATGATGGCAAAAATCTGGAATCAACTATAACACCCACCAATAAAAGAATGGTTTAATAAATGACAGTATGTCCATGAGAAATAACATGTAGCTTTTAATAAGAGGAAGTTTTATATCCCTGGATTGGAAGAGTGACCATGCTATCTCATTAACTGAAAAAAGCAAATTATACAGTAGTATGCAGTATAATTCTGGTTTTTATAAATATATGTGGAGGTAATTGTTTAAGGATATGGAGAATAAAGAGAAGTACACTGGGTTACATTATAGAATGATATAGGGATATAAATGCATAAAAGTATTCATTTTTTCTTTATACATCTTAAAATTAATTTACTCATTGCAATAAGTATGCATTATTTCTCCAACTAAAAACAATCAAGAAAATGTAAAGGATAAAAAAGAAGTTCGAGAAATACTCTAGGACCATTCACGAAACATTCAAGTACGTAGTTCTCGGAGTTTGACAAGATACCAATAAAATTAGAGGGGAAATACAGTTAAGTTGGCTTTAAATCTCAACTTGCTTTCTCCACATTTTCTATTTTTCTGTTATTGTATGCATCTATTAATACCCATCAATTAACTTCTTCAGCAATCAGTCATGATTATTTGGAATCACTCAAAACCAAAGACTGAGACTTGTACACGTGATTTTATGACTAGGTTAGTATATATGAATTGTCTCTTGTTCTTATAAGACATTAAGCAAGAAAAATGTTAATTTAGTCATTGGTCATGAATGAAGTTTTCCCTCTCCCTTACGAACCTTGAGAAACATTCCAATTCTAATATCCTCTCTTTGATGTCCATTAACTTATACAATTTATACAATCAATCCTACCCCAACCCTCAAGTTTTATATGCTATAAACAGAGTGGCAACAAAAAAAGTCCCTTGTCCTATGGAGTGTATATTATAGTGGGGAGGTATACAGATAAATATATAGAGTATAAGATCAGGAAAAGATGAAAGCAGTGACAAAAACAAACCAAAGTAAGGGGATATAGAATGAACTAGGTGTGTTCTTTGATAGGGTGATCAGAGAAGATCTCCCTCCCAGAAATGAGATTTGAGAAGATCCCTAAAGGAAAAATTATAGCAATTCGTGGGAATATCTGTGGGAAAAGTGTTTGGAGAAAAGGTAACATGAAGTGCAAAGGCCATAACTACAATGGATGAACCACTCTAATCATGGAAAACCCAGCCTTTATAGGCATGGAGAGATGGCAGGAATTAGCATGCCAAAAGTCCCACTGCCAAGCTGAGTAAAGTAGCCAGAGGAGGGCATGAGGCAAGGAGAGGGCTGGGTAAGAAGTACTGACACAAAGAAGCTCCACTCAAATTTAGCTCCAGCCTGGGTCAACCAAGGTTTGGGTTCTAATTCAAACAGTAATACCATTGTACGAAACGTATTTAAACTTTCCCACCTATAAAATAGAAATGATAATACCAGTACTCTGACTGCTTCACAGACATATTTAAACAGCAAGAACAAAGAACTTAGAAGTTAATGAACTTAGAAGTCAACATCGGAACACTTAAATATATAAAGCAAATGCTAATGGAACTAAAAGGAGAAATAAACAATAATACAACAATAGTTGGAGACTTTAATATCCCACTCTCAAAAATGGATCATTCAGACAGACAATTAATAAGAAAAGAGTGGATTTAAAAAACACCATAAGCCAAATGGATCTAACAAACATATACAAAACATTCCATCCAACAGCAGCCAAATACACATTTTCTCAAGCACACATGGAACATTTTCTGGGATAGATCATATATTAGGGCATAAAACAAGTCTCAACAAATTCAAGAAGATAGAAATTACATTAAGTATCTTTTCCAACAACAGTCATATTAAACTAGAAACCAATAAAGAGAAGAAAGCTGGAAAATTTACAAATATGTGAAAATTAAGCAATACACTCCATAACAACTATGGGTCAAAGAAGAAATCAAAAGGGAAATTAAAAAGTATCTTAAGACAAATTAAAGGGAAACACAATATGCCAAAACTTACTGGATGCAGCAAAAGCAGTTCTAAAAGGGAAATTTATAGCAAAAAAAGCCTACATTAAGAAAAGCAATTTATTCACTGAAAATTATAAGATATTGATGAAGAAATTGAAGAAGACACAAGTAAATCACCCCTTATAGACACAAATTCCTTTATACCTTCCCAAGCTCTGTGACTCTAAATATTTCCTCTCCATCTCAGAGGAAAAAAATATGGCTCAGGCACTTGCTTAAAAAGTTGGAGATACGTGGAGACCTTCAAGATGGCAGAGGAGTGAGACATGGAGATCACCTTCCTCCCCACAAATACATCAAAAATACATCTACATGTAGAACAACTCCTACAGAACACCTACTGAACTCTGGCAGAAGACCTCAGACCTCCCAAAAAGCAAGAAAATCCCCACATATTGGGAAGGGCAAAAGAGAAAAAAACAAACAGAAACAAAAGAATAAGGATGGAACCTGCAACTCTGGGAGGGAGCTGTGAAAGAAGAAAAGTTTCCACACACTAGGAAGCCCCTTCACTGGCGGGGACAGGGGGTGGGTGGGGGATAATATTTGGAGCCACGAAGGAGAGGACAGCAACGGGGTACAGAGGGCAAAGCAGAGAGATTCCCACACAGAGAATTGGTGCCAACCAGCACTCACCAGCCTGAGAGGATTGTCTGCTCACCCACTGGGGTGGGTAGGGGCTGGGAGCTGAGGCTCAGGCTTTGGAGGTCAGACCCCAGGGAGAGGACTGCGGTTACCTGTGTGAGGACAGCCTGAGGGGGCTAGTGCACAACAGATAGCCAGGAGGGAGTCCGGGAAAAAGTCTGGACCTGCCTAACAGGCAAGAGATCATTGCTTCAGGGTGCACAAGGAGAGGGGATTCAGAGCACTGCCTAAACGAGCTCCAGAGACCAGCGCGAGCTGAGGCTATCAGTGCAGACACCAGAGACGGCATGAAATGCTAAGGCTGCTGCTGCATCCACCAAGAAGCCTGTGTGCAAGTACAGGCCACTATGCACACCTCCCCTCCCGGGAGCCTGTGCAGCCCACCACTGCCAGGGTCCTGTGATCCAGGGACAACTTCCCCAGGAGAACACATGGCATGCCTCAGGCTGTTGCAATGTTATGCTAGCCTCTGCCGCCGAGGCTCGCCCCGCGTTACAATTATAACTACTGTACCCCTCCCTCCCCCCGGCCTGAGTAAGCCAGAGCCCCCTAATCAGCTGCTGCTTTAACCCCATCCTGTCTGGGCAGGAAGAGATGCCTGAGGGCGACCTACATGCAGAGGTGGGGACAAAACCAAAACTGAAACCCAGGAGCTGTGTGAACAAAGAAGAGAAAGGGAAATTTCTCTGTGCAGCCTCAGGAATAGCAGATTAAATACCCACAGTCAACTTGGTGTACCCTGCATCTGAGGAATACCTGAATAGAAAATGAATCATCCCAAAATTGAGGCAGTGGACGTTGGAAGCACTGTAGACTTTGGATTTGCTGTCTGTGACTGATTTGTTTCTGATTTTTATGTTTATCTTAGTATAGTTTTTAGCACTTGTTATCATTGGTGGAATTGTTTATTGGTTTGGTTGCTCTCTTCTTATTTTGTTTCTTTTTTTCTTTTAATAATTTTTAAAAATATATTATTATTTTTATTTATTTATTTATTTATTTATTTATTTATTTATTTCGCCCTTTTCTACTGAGCTGTGTGGCTGACAGGGTCTTGGTGATCCGGCCTAGTCCCAGGCCTGAGCCTCTGAGGTGGGAGAGCTGAATTCAGGACACTGGACCATCAGAGACCTCCCAGACCTGTGTAATATCAGTCGGCGAGAGATCTCCAAGAGTTCTCCATTTCAACGCTAAGACCCAGCTCCACCCAACAGCCAGCAAGCTCCAGTGCCGGATGCCCCATGCCAAACAAGTAGCGAGACAGGAACACTACCTCACCCATTAGAAGAGAGGCTGCCTAAAAACATACTACGTTCACAGACACCCCAAAAAACACCACCAGACGTGGCCCTACCTACCAGAAAGACAAGATCCAGCCCCACTGACCAGAACAGAGGCACCAGTCCCCTCTACCAGGAAGCCTACACAATCCACTGAACCAACCTCACCCACTGGGGGGGAGACACCAAAAACAATGGGAACTATGAACCTGCAGCCTGTGAAAAGAAGACCCCAAACAAAGTAAGTTAAACAAAATGAGAAGACAGAGAAATATGCAGCAGATGAAGAAGCAAGGTAAAAACCCACCAGACCAAACAAATGAAGAGGAATAGGCAGTCTAACTGAAAATGAATTCAGAGTAATGATAGTAAAGATGATCCAAAATCTTGGAAACAGAATGGAGAAAATAGAAGAAACGTTTAACAAGGACGTAGAAGAATGAAAGAGCAAACAAACAAAGATGAACAACACAATAAATGAAATTAAAAATTATCTGGAAGGACTCAATAGCAGAATAACTGAGGCAGAATAACGGATAAGTGATCTGGAAGATAAAATAGTGGAAATAACTACCACAGAGCCGAATAAAGAATAAAGAATGAAAATAATTGAGGACAGTCTCAGAGACGTATGGGACAACATTAAACACACCAACATTCGAATTATAGGGGTCCCAGAAGAAGAAGAGAAAAAGTGTCTGAGAAAATATTTGAAAAGATTATAGTTGAAAACTTCCCTAACATGGGAAAGGAAATAGTCTATCAAGTGCAGGAAGTGCAGAGAGTCCCATACAGGATAAATCCAAGGAGAAACATGCTAAGGCACATATTAATCAAACTATCAAAAATTAAATACAAAGAAAAAATATTAAAAGCAGCAAGGGAAAAGCAACAAATAATATATAAGGGAATGCCCATAAGGTTAACAGCTGATCTCTCAGCAGAAACTCTGCAAGCCCGAAGGGAGGGGCAGGACATACTTAAAGTGATGAAATGGAAAAACCTACAATCAAGATTACTCTACGCAGCAAGGATCTCATTCAGATTCAATGGAGAAATTAAAACCTTTACAGAGAAGCAAAGGTTAAGAGAATTCAGCACCACCAAACCAGCTTTACAACAAATGCTAAAGGAACTTCTCTAGGCAGGAAACACAAGAGAAGGAAAAGACCCTCAATAACAAACCCAAAACAATTAAGAGAATGGTAATAGGAACATTCATATAGATAATTACCTTAAATGTAAATGGATTAAATGCTCCAACCAAAAGACATAAACTGGCTGAATGTATACAAAAAGAGAATCCATATATATGCTGTCTACAAGAGACCCACTTTAGACCTAGGGACACACACAGACTGAAAGTGAGGATAGAAAAAGATACTCCATGCAAATGGAAATGCAAAGAAAGCTGGAGTGGTAGTTCTCATATCAGAGAAAAGAGACTTTAAATTAAAGACTATTACAAGAGACAACAAAGGACACTACATAATGATCAAGGGATCAATCCAAGAAGAAGATATAACAATTGTAAATATTTATGCACCCAACAGGGGAATGCCTCAATACATAAGGCAAATGCTAACAGCCATAAACGGGGAAATCAACAGTAACACAATCATACTAGGGGACTTTAACACCCCACTTTCACCAATGGACAGATCATCCAAAATGAAAATAAATAAGGAAACACAAGCTTTAAATGAGCTTTTTAAATAAGCTTTAAATGACACATTAAACAAGATGGATTTAACTGATATTTACAGGACATTCCATCCAAAAACAACACAAAACACTTTCTTCTCAAGTGCTCATGGAACATTCTCCAGGAAAGATCATATCTTCGGTCACAAATCAAACCTTGGTAAATTTAAGAGTATTGAAATCATACCAAGTGTCTTTTCTAACCACAACACTATGAGACTAGATATCAGTTATAGGAAAAAAATCTTTAAAAAATACAAACACATGGAGGCTAAACAATATGCTACTAAATAGCCAAGAGATCACTGAAGAAATCAAAGAGGAAATCCAAAAATATCTAGAAACAAATGACAATGAAAACATGATGACCCCAAACCTATGGGATGCAGCAAAAGCAGTTCTAAGACGGAAGTATACAGCAATACAATCCTACCTCAAGAAACAAGAAACATCTCAAATAAACAACCTAACCTTACACCTAAAGCAATTAGAGAAAGAAGAACAAAAACCCCCCAAATTTAGCAGAAGGAAAGAAATCACAAGGATCAGATCAGAAAAAATGAAAAAGAAATGAAGGAAACAATAGCAAAGATCAATAAAACTAAAAGGTGTGGTTTTTGAGAAGATAAACAAAATTAATAAACCATTAGCCAGACTCATCAAGAAAAAAAGGGAGAAGACTCAATTCAAGAGAATTAGAAATGAAAAAGGAGAAGTAACACCTGACACAGCAGAAATATAAAGTATCATGAGAGATTACTACAAGCAACTATATGCCAATAAAATGGACAACCTGGAAGAAATGGACAAACTCGTAGAATAGCACAAACTTCCGAGACTGAACTAGGAAGAGAGAGAAAATATAAAGAGAACAAGCACAAGCACTGAAATTGAGACTGTGATTAAAAATCTTCCAACAAACAAAAGCTCAGGACCAGATGGCTTCACAGGCAAATTCTATCAAACATTTAGAGAAGAGCTAACACCAATCCTTCTCAAATCCTTCCAAAAATATAGCAGAGGAAGGAACATTCCCAAAGTTTCTATGAGGCCACCATCACCCCGATACCAAAACCAAACATGTCACCAAAAAAGAAAACTACAGGTCAATATCACTGATGAACATAGATGCAAAACATCCTCAACAAAATACTAGCAAACAGAATCCAACAGCACATTAAAAGGATCATACACTGGGATCAAGTTGGGTTTACCCCAGGAATGCAAGGATTCTTCAATATACGAAAATCAATCAATGTGATACACATATTAACAAATTGAAGGATAAAAACCATATGATCATCTCAATAGATGCAGAGAAAGCTTTCGACAAAATTCAACACCCATTTATGATAAGAGCCCTGCAGAAAGTAGGCATAGAGGGAACTTTCCTCAACATAATAAAGGCCATATATGACAAACCCACAGCCAACATCGTTCTCAATGGTGAAAAACTGAAACCATTTCCACTAAGATCAGGAACAAGACAAGGTTGCCCACTCTCACCATTATTATTCAACATAGTTTTGGAAGTTTTAGCCACAGCAATCAGAGAAGAAAAAGAAATAAAAGGAATCCAAATCAGAAAAGAATAAGTAAAACTTGTCAATGTTTGTAGAGGACATGACACTATACATAGAAAATCCTAAATATGCTACCAGAAAACTACTAGAGCTAATCAATGAATTTGGTAGAGTAGCAGGATACAAAATTAATGCACAGAAATCTCTTGCATTCCTATACACCAATTATGAAAGATCTGAAAGAGAAATTAAGGAAACACTCCCCTTTACCACTGCAACAAAAAGAATGAAATACCCAGGAATAAATCTACCTAAGGAGACAAAAGACCTGTATGCAGAAAATTATATGACACTGATGAAAGAAATTAAAGATGATACAAACGCATGGAGAAATATGCCATGTTCTTGGATTGGAAGAATCAACATTGTGAAAATGACCATACTGCCCAAAGCAATCTACAGATTCAATGCAATCCCTATCAAACTACCAATGGCATTTTTCACAGAACTAGAACAAAAAATTTCACAATTTGTGTGGAAACACAAAAGACCCCGAATAGCCAAAGCAATCTTGAGAAAGAAAAACAGAGCTGGAGGAATCAGGCTCCCTGACTTCAGACTATACTACAAAGCTACAGTAAACAAGACAGTATGGTAGTGGCACAAAAGTAGAAATAGAGATCAGTGGAATAGGATAGAAACCCAGAGATAAACCCACGCACATATAGTCACCTCATCTTTGATAAAGGAGGCAAGAATATACAATGGAGAAAAGACAGCTTCTTCAATAAGTGGTGCTGGGAAAACTGGACAGCTACATGTAAAAGAATGAAATTAGAACATTCCCTAACATCATACACAAAAATAAACTCAAAATGGATTAGAGACCTAAATGTAAGGCCAGACACTATAAAACTCTTAGAGGAAAACATAGGCAGAACACTCTATAACATAAATCACAGCAAGATCCTTTTTGACCCACATCTTAGAGAAATGGAAATAAAAATAAACAAATGGGACCTAATGAAACTTAAAAGCTTTTGCACAACAAAGGAAACCATAAACAAGACAAAAAGTCAACTCTCAGAATGGGAGAAAATATTTGCACATGAGGCAACTGACAAAAATCTCCAAAATATACATGCAGCTCATGCAGCTCAATATCAAAAATACAAACAACCCAATCCAAAAATGGGTGGAAGACCTAAATAGAGATTTCTCCAAAGAAGATATACAGATTGCCAACAAACACACAAAAGGATGCTGAACATCACTCATCACTGAGAAATGCAAATCAAAACTACAACAAGGTATCACCTCACACGAGTCCGAATGGCCACTATCAAAAACTCTACAAATAATAAATGCTGCAGAGGGTCTGTAGAAAAGGGAACCCTCTTGCAGTGTTAGTGGGAATATAAACTGATAGAGCCACTATGAAGAACAGTATTTAGGTTCCTTAAAAAACTCAAAATAGAGCTACCATATGACCCAGCAATCCCACTACTGGGTGTATACCCTGAGAAAACTGTAATTCAAAAAGATACATGTACCACAATGTTCATTGCAGCTCTATTTACAATAGCCTGGACATGGAAGCAATCTAAGTGTCCATTGACAGATGAATGGATAAAGAAGATGTGGCACATATGTACAATGGAATATTACTCAGCCATAAAACGAAATGAAACTGATTTATCTGTAGTGAGGTGGATGGACCTAGAGTCTGTCATACAGAGTGAAGTAAGTCAGAAAGAGAAAACAAATACCGTATGCTAACACATATATACCGAATTAAAAAAAAAAATCGTTCTGAAGAACCTAGGGGCAGGACAGGAATAAAGAAGCAGATGTAGAGAATGGACCTGAGGACACAAGGAGCGGGAAGGGTAAGCTGGGATGAAGGAAGAGAGTAGCACTGACATATATACACTACTAAACGTAAAATAGCTAGTGGAAAGCAGCTGCATCACACAGGGAGATCAGCTTAGTGCTTTGTGACCACCTAGAGGTGTGGGATAGGGATGGAGGGAGGGAGACGCAAGAGGGAGATATGGGGATATATGTATATGTATAGCTGATTCACTTTGTTATACAGCATAAACTAACACAACATTGTAAAGCAGTTATACTCCAATAAAGATTAAAAAAAAATACTTCATGTACTCTTAGATGTGTAAAAAAAAAGTTGGAGATAGTTCTCTCAATTTACAACAATTCCCATAGTGGACATGTCAGTGCTACGCACCCTCCTTTTGGAAAATTAACCTCTCCCTTTTATCTAAATGATACTGGTAGAGTCTTCAATCACCATACTCTACCTCTAAAGAGATGGGGCTCTGATCCATGATGGAGCAAATCATAGTATCACTATGGCATTTTTCCAAAATGAAAGAAAAATAAAGGGTTCTTTAGTTTCAGTTTCCAAGCCTCTGATCACATGACCTGCAAATCGTCCCTGTCATGGTTTTAGCATAATAGCTGGTTTGAGAGCCCAAAGCTGACGTATAGACACAGGAGCAGGAAACAGGAGAAAGAGAATAGAACCTTGATGAAATTGGAGTCTCTTTTTTTATCTTCATCCAAACTCTTCCCATTTCATTAGTTTGGTTATAAACACCCTTTTAGGCCTAAGCTAATTCAAATGTAACTTGCTTCTAAGCAACAGAATATGGAAAATATGTTGTAATATCACTGCTATGATTACATTATAAGACAAAGTTCAAAGGATTTTGCAGATGCAATTAAAGTCCCTAATCAACTGATTTTAAGTAAATCTATGAGGAGATTCTCTTAAGTGGGTTTGACCTAATCAATGAATTCTTTTAAGAGGGTCTAGATGTCAGAACTGAATGAAATCAATAAAAACTCTTTCCTGCTAGCCTTGGAGAAGCAAGACACCACGAAATCTACAGCTACAAGGAACTGAATTCTGCCAACATGAACTTGCAAGAGGATTCTGAGCTTCAGTAAGGAACTCAGACTGGCTGACCTCTTGAACGCAGCTCTGTGAACTCCGAGCAGGAGACTCAGGTAAGCTGTGCCTTACTCCTGACCCATGGAAAAAGCAAGATAAGAAAGACATGTTTGGTCTTTTGAGCTGCTAAGATTGTGGTAATTTGTTTTTACTCGGCAATAGAAAACTAACACAATATTTTATTATACATTGAGTATGAAAGTAAATACTAAGTGAAGATATTTTGCAAAAGAAATCTGGGGATTGGGTTTCAAAAGAAGGCACAGGATTTGGGGATTCTAAGGCAGGAAGATGCCACATTCTCCTCTTTGCCTTCTGTGGACAAGGAAGGAATCATAATCACCTAGAAAAATGGCTAACAGGACGCAGTGTAAATCTGCTAAGAGGGATTGAGAATCATTAGCAGTCATGGCATTTTTACTTCATCAAGATTTTTTTAAAAACCAAATTTGTCCTCCAGACCTTAAATCCCTGAGTTTAAATCCTTTTAAAAAATAAAACGGAAAGTTCTTGACGTTGAGACTGCGTTTTTCATGTCACAGTAATAAAAGATTCTACTTCTAATTCAATGCTATCCAAAATATAAGCTATCAATTCATACTAACCAACACCAGCTACATCATGGGAACTATTACTTTACAAACAGGGGGAGCCTCCTGAGAAACTTAAAGTTGATAATTCATCATCACAAACTCAAGAAAACAGCACATTAGATAACTTGTCCTTGGGTGGTCTTAGTTATTCACAGGTCATTAGAGTCCTAGGGCTATAGCATAGAATAATTAGCTTAATTAGTTATAAGGAAAACAAGTACTAACTTAATGCTCAATATGTACTAGTCTCTATGCTGTGCTCCTTACAAACTCATTTCTTCCTCAAAACTGTGGGAGAAAAATATTACCAGCTCTATTTTAGGCACGCAGGAAATTAATTCTCTTTAAGTCACACAATTGTGACATGACAAAATGATGACTGAAAGCCAGGCTTGTTTAGTATTTGCTTTTAGCCTCTACAATACTGCCTCATACAGGATGCAAGAACGTTATAAGTGGTAGTCTTAAACCATGTGGAGAAAAATATGAAACTCAACCGGGTTCTCTCATGTGAGTGCTGACTTAAACTTCCTTTTCCAAAGACCCTTTTCCAAAGTTGGAGTCACATTACATTTCTTTGCATTTTGGTAATCACCCAGGTGATGATTTGGTAATCACCCAGGTATAAGTTGTAAACACATGATAACAGTGACTTAGAGAAATTTCTACTCATCCTTTAAAGAGGGGCAAAATTGAAACTTTTAGAGAAGAACTAATAACATTAAAAATCACTGCCCAACCGTATACTAACACATATATATGGAATCTAAAAAAAAAAAAGAAAAAAAAATGGTCATGAAGAACCTAGGGGCAAGACGGGAATAAAGATGCAGACCTACTAGAGAATGGACTTGAGGATATGGGGAGGGGGAAGGGTAAACTGGGACAAAGTGAGAGAGCGGCATGGACATATATACACTACCAAACGTAAAATAGCTAGCTAGTGGGAAGCAGCTGCATAGCACAGGGAGATCAGCTCAGTGCTTTGTGACCACCTAGAGGGGTGGGATAGGGAGGGTGGGAGGGAGGGAGACACAAGAGGGAAGCGATATGGGGATATATGTATATGTATAACTGATTCACTTTGTCATAAAGTAGAAACTAACACACCACTGTAAAGCAATTATACTCCAATAAAGATGTTAAAAAAGAAAAAAAATCACTGCCCAAGACATTCATATCAAAGAAAGCAGCTATCAAAAACTGTTATCCATCACTATCCTTTCCTTTAAGCACTCCCCGAATATCCATGTCTCTACCCAGAGAATTTAGATAAAGAGCCTCCAGAATTATTTGCCCTTCAGTGTAGGAGATTTTTTAAAGATCTTCTTCCCACTCTCAGTCTCAAACCTATTGTCAATCTTGGCTCATCAACTGCTAAGTAATTTGTCTGTGAATGTAAAAACTTTCGATTTAGGTAGACTCTCTAGACTGAAGGCATCGTCTATAGGTAGATAACTCTTCAAGTGTACCTTCAGTTCCAATCTATCTCAAAGATCTACCACAACATATTTAGTTTTCTGGGCACTGTCTCGTACATGTGCCATCTGCTTTGTTACATTACCTAGCTAACTGAGGCCCCTCACCTCTCCCTAATGTACTTTCTTCAGAATGTTTTCCATTGGATTATAATTCAAGCTTGAAAACTCAGAAATGTTTACTCTCATATCAATCGTCTATAATTTTATTTATAACCTCCCACATTAATCTCTTTCCCAATTTCCAATGTCACTTTTTTTGTATAAACCCTTATTAGTGGATCACCTTTAATAGCTTCCAAGTAGGTATCCTGGCTCCAGGCATTCTTTCATATATAATCATCCTGTAAATCACTGCTAGATTAATTTCCTAAGCAACATTTTGATCATAACACTTACACTCTCCAGGGCTTAAAACTTTTTACTATCTTCTGAATGTCATTTCAAAACTAGAAAGTTTCCTTACCATTCACAATCCATCCTGAAACTATTGCTTAGTTTTCTAACACTATCTTGCTCATGTGCTAAGTTTCATGCAAATTAAACTATCCTATAAATTATCACTATCCTATAAACATACCTTATATAACCAGTGCCTCAGGATCTCTCTCTCTCTAGTTTGCTTAGTAATGGACTGACAGAAATTGAAGTTTTCTCTTCTTCCAGTAAGAGAGACAGCACTCAAACATCAGCTTCCTATGATGCAGTCACTTCCTCCCACCAGTAGGAAGAACTGCAATATCCTAAGACCCCTAAATCTCAAAGTTTGCACAGATGGCTTTCCCATTACTCACAAAAATTGCTGGCATCGAATCTCTGACTCTGAAGGCTGAGTTCTAAATATTTATTTTTCTACTCATAAGGTTATTCTCATGCTTGTGCTAAAAGAAAGTAGAACAGGAGAGGGGACAGGAACTCTTCCCTGAAGCACAGTCACGGTGCATTCACCACTGTTTGACACACATCCCTTTCAAAATGATGCCAAGAGATTAGGGGGCCACACGCATCCCCCTGGGACATTTGCCCCCACCAATTAGTAGTTTCTCAGCTTATATACCACAATACTGTGAGCTTTGCCCTCACCCATCTCTCCACACACACCTACTTTTGCTTCTATAATGTCCACAAGCTTACGTGTGGCTCTTCTAATCAAAGTTCTGCCTTGTTTTACTCCATTCCAAAAACTTACTTACTCCATGTCCTTTGTCCTCTAATCAGAAGGAATTTTTCTATGTTGAATTCCAAAGCATTAAGCACTTTTCCCACATTGCTTCTTATTATTATGGTGATGGTATTGTGTTGTGTTTTTTTTTTTTAACCAGATTCAGAAACGCTGGTATGAATTTACTCTCTT
Organism: Balaenoptera acutorostrata; assembly: GCF_949987535.1. Lineage (NCBI taxonomy): Eukaryota > Metazoa > Chordata > Mammalia > Artiodactyla > Balaenopteridae > Balaenoptera > Balaenoptera acutorostrata. The sequence goes on from NC_080070.1 coordinate 65,563,536, forward strand.
TCCTAAATTTGTACATAACACCACACCATCTATCACCAAAGCTTAGGTACAGTTTATTCTCAATATTACAAATAATAACTAAAGGAAATTACAGGAATAATTTCTTCCCTGAAAGAATGAAATTGACATCTATTGGTCCAAAATATCTGGAGTAGCATTGGTTGGTCCACAAAAAAAAAAAAAAAAAAAAAAGAATTGACTGATGATTTCTCACAACCTGACTTAATCCAGATGCTTCTGCTCTGCCTGGGCTGGTCAAGAAGATAAAAGTATAATTTAACATAAGTGCTGTTTTTATGCATGTGAGAACAAAAGTCTATTTTATCAAATGCTCAATTCATTATAATATTCTTCTTATTGTTCTTAAACACTTAGGTTGTTTAGGATGGACTTTTACAACTCAGAAATCTAAATATATAAGGAAATATTGACTGAGTTCCAAAAATATGATTAAACAAATATATCCACATTATTTTTATGATTCTGTTCATTTAAATAAATACATGTACAGGCTTCCAAAGCCTTTGATTATTTTAATAGAATATGGTGAATTTTATCCCATCTGGTTCTACACATGAAAGAATCAGCACAAAATTCAAGAGCTGGCCAATTTTACAGAGAGAAGAGCATAAAAGGCAGTTTTTATAATCTTTCAGGAGAAAATGCACTTGAAATACTGTGAGAAAGGCAGTCTTGTGATATTTCTCATTATAAAAGGTCACTGCTCTATTCATTTATCACTATTTTATGGAAGAAGCAGAGTGGATCGTGTCTAGGTGGGAGCAATGTTGCTCAGAAGAGTTTAAAAAATTACCTGGTGTTAAGAGGGACAGAGAAATTACTTGGTATGTTGCAAAGCAGAGTTTGGAAACATATTGCTAGTGCTAAACATCAGAAATATTGTAACATGTGAGAGGAGAAAGAGAAATCTACACTGACGGGACTATTCTCTTACTTTTATAAATAATTCCTCTTACCATAAAGAGGGACTATTCACAAGTTTAAAAAAAATAAGGATACTCTCTGTGCATTTAGGTTTCAGTTCTCTATTAGAGATCACTGGGGAATAATCATGTGTCATAATGGACACTAATATAGGAAAAAACATACATAGAAATACTATAACATTTCAGATAAAGTAAAATAGAGGTTTTTTGTTTTTAACTCTGCATAAATGCTAACATATCTAATGTTACCTAACGTCATGTTGTTGCATCATTGTAAAAGCCCATAATACACAGAATCAGTGTATAATTCTATGGCATGCATGTTATGTAGTAGGTGCCTCTCTGAGACCTCTACAGGGAATATCTCACTTGATCCTTTAATCCTCTTTACAAATCCCATGTGGCAAGTACTGATATTCGCTCCATTTAAGAGACAAGAAAGCTGAGGTTATGGATGCATAATTAATAAAAGATAGAACTGGAATGCAAACCTAGACAGTGCGTATCATTAAACCACACTCCGTTTTCTTATTTACAAAGTCTTCTTTAAATAAATAAACAACAAAAAATCACCAGAAAAGTAACTTTAAGCAGGATTTAACTTGAAAAGTTGGAGTCCTTAAAGAAAAATTAGGAAATTTTGAGTTAAAAAACCATGAGTTACTAAAGCTGTTATTTTATTACTTTCTCTAATGTTCATTACTATAGAATTGGTAACTGCACAAAGAACTCATAAACAGCAGTTTTAAGAGCAAAATATAGAAACTGTTCTTGCAAATGCCTCAAAAAAACATTAAGTGTAGAAGCTTCTCAGCCTCTCTATCACACGCTTTCAATCACATGAAAGAGAAAACAATATAATGTAAACCTATCGCGTGTGATTCATTCATTAAAAAGAGCCACAAATATAATATGAATGATTGCAAATAAATGTGAAAAATATAAAGCACAATACAAATGGTAACTGTCAGTATTATTTCAAGAAAAGTTATACACAATGATAATGAGCAGACAAAAAGATGCATCTTGCAAAATAAAGGAAACAATTTCCCACTATTATTGATATTGATATTAACAGGAAAAGAAAGTAAAAATACAATCTAATCAATTATTTCATGTTAATATATAAGAAACAATATTGGCCAAATTCAGTCCTAACAAAACTGAATTTCATTTTAAAAGCTATATTATTGTCAATCATATAATATTAACTTGGTAAAATTTTAGCCTGAGTTTTTGGGAAGAGCGAGCTGATCTTTCCTTCACTTAGACAAAGTTTCTAAATTTAAATAAGTATTTTAGAAGAATGCACTTTCATTAATAAAAGCTGGATTCTATTATAAAAAGACAAAACATTCTTGACAATGTCTACTTGAATGCGCCTGGCAAGGGAGCCACAAACTTAACTTCTGAGCATTTCTAAGGCAATACTGCTCATGAATAGGACTTTTGTTGGCTAATGTATTAGGCATAATGAACAGCTAATCACGAGTTTCTCTTCTTTCATAGCTAGGAGATAAAATAGAGAAAATAGGCAATAAAATTATATTGTATTAATTGGATATATTTACATTTACATAAGGCTATAGTTACATATAGTCCTATTATAATTTGAAATTTCTACCATAGTGTAGATGTGTATTCTATTTACATATTAGTGATTCTCATTATTAGGGAGTTTATAGAACAAAAGTAGGCTTAGTAATTCTTCGAAGTCTTAAATTTTCTTATTTAAGTATAGGATTTTTTATACTAGGATGCTTCTCTCTTTTCACCAGTCAACTCTGCTTGGTTTATTTCATTTTCTGTTAACTCTAAGTGTAAATCAGTAAATATGATACCTTGTATGGGAAATGAAATTGGTAATTTCTCAAGATATTCCAAAACCAACTACATTTTTTTCCAAAATTTTGTCATCTTAATGTTTCTGCTTCCAATATGATCCTATTGGACCAACAGACCCATAAAATAACTGTGAATTCTAATCAGAAAAGAAACAACTATCTGAAAACATTAGGGAGTGACTAAAAACAGGCAGATGCTGGATGTGATTTTAACTAAGAAGAAGGAAATAGCAGTGGGTAAAACTTTTTTAAAATTTACTTTAAAGAATTTTAGCCTGAATTTTACCCTGCCCTATGTGAAGCAGCTAAAATGTTGATTAGAAAACCTATAGCCTACTGTTTTGAAGAACCAGAGGCAAATCTAACAAAGGAGAGAGTCATTGAGGTGCAGTCCCAATTCTACATGTAAACTTGGCCCAAATGGCTGCTCCCTGAACCAAACATGCATAAGGCAGTCCCCAAGCAGCACAGACAAAGTTCAAAAGTAATTGAGATTTAAGGTGTTACCCAATGCAGGAAACACAAAGCTTTCTTCATTTATTTGTACATTTAAGAAACTTTCCTTATATCAAAGTAAACATTTTTTGTTCATTTGAAAATTCCTGTTTTGAAAAAACTTTGTTCAGATAGCAAAAGTATCAACACTTTCTTTTTACAAAAAACAGTATTGATACCTGGGGCAGTGTATGTTATGCAAAATATTCGCTTTAGCAGCTGAAATGAGAATCCTAATTTTAATGTAGTTTCCAGAGGCTTAGACCACGTTTTGAACCGTAATTACCTGCAGGGGAAAATTTAAAGATCAAAAATGTCCATTTGCTTCCTTAACCCAAATCTAGTATTTTCTCTGTTGGAAACTGACTTTGATTTCTCCCGAAAAAAAATTAAGTTTCAGTGTACTGCTTAGAATTGCTGAGGAACGTAAGATAGTATAAAATGTTTCTAAAAATGCAATTTTATCTAAACAATAATTTATATAAAAGAAAAAGTACTGTTCTTATGAATTAATGAATAATAGTAACTCATTTTCTCTGGAATTCTTATTAAAATGTCTCATTGGAAAGCATGTTTTCAAGTGATTTTATTATTTATATAATATGTGAAGCTGAGAAATTCTGGCTTTTGTTAGCTTTGGTGTACCTCAACGCATTTTACACTTACTTGTTTAAGGAGTGTCCCTGTGAACCCAAAATATTAAGACTCTACAAAGTTGACCTAATATATAGCTGAATAGATTAAAATATTCACGTTTGAGTATATGATGTTTTGTATGTATAATCCGGGCAGCTATAAGCCATTTGACAGAAAAATAACTTTCTCAAAATCCGATTCTTATTCCACTACTGAATAAACCATCTCTAACCTAAACTGTGATAGAGGTAATAGGATGATGGAAATTAAATAAACCCTTCTTGAAAAACATTACTCTCCTTGATTAAACATGTCTTGCTCCTCCATTTTTCTTGGTCTCCTTGGTGTTTGCTGGGTTAATCTTTTTCTTTTTGTAAACCCTTCAGTTAGCTTTCTAACATAAGATAAAAAGAAGTCTAGATGTAAGATACTAAGAGCAATATACCATGCATATTTACATCTTCCATTTACACCTTTTTCATGCTATGCCCTAGCAAAATCTATTGATTCTGAAATAATTTTTGTACTGTTAACAAAACTGTATTATTAAAGTGTGGCTGCAAATCTCTAAGTTGTTTAATTAAAAAACCCTTTGGTATGTACACCTCTTTACTATGTGGAATGTCAATTATACAGCCATTTATAGGTAACATAATCAATAAATTACTGGAAAGTATAAAATAATAATGAATTAAACTGGTAATTAAATAAATAACCATGTTCTAGTTAAAACTGTATTTTATTAAGAGGCACACAAAAATCTGAGACAGAAAAAAAAACCAAAAATAAGAATGAAATTACAAGCCTGGTGAAAAAAAATATTACTGGGTTGATTTTACAGTTACTAATATCTATAAGCTGTAATAAAAAGTAGAAGATTCTTTACATGGATGCATACAATTTTTGGCACATATTAGATTATGGTCAGGAAGGACTCTGCAGGTGCTAAAGTGATATTACAAGACACCAAAATATTCACTATATTATGATAACCAAAATATCATCCTTAAAGTTTATCATTTTCTACCTATGGGCAGAAAATTTTGAACATGAGCAAATTAGAAAACTACCTCTAACATTAGGAAATCAAACACCCAAAAGCTTTTATTTTCTAGTAATGATCATTTCAAAGCTCAAGATCATTTAGAAATAGTCTGTAATGAGAGAAGTATTTTAAATGCAGTATCTGTGAGTCAAAACTCATTATCTTACAGAAAGAGACAAAAATATGGGTAAAGCGAGGCATAGAACTATAAGTGATAGTAGATTTGATAAATCTAACTACAAGCTGATCATCCTCATGCATTAGCTTTACTAACATTAGTAATCTCTAGCATACCATGGAAAACGAATGGAGAGGGAAGAGACTGGAATCATGAAAAAATCTATTAGGAGTCTAGACCAGAGAAGTGGTGTAGGAAATGGAGAGCAAAAATGTGATGCGACATATATACACTAGCAAGTGTAAGATAGATAGAGAGCTAGTGGGAAGCAGCCGCATAGCACAGGGAGATCAGCTCGGTGTTCTGTGACCACCTGGAGGGGTGGGATAGGGAAATGGGAGAGAGACACAAGAGGGAGGGGATATGGGGATATATGTATATGCATAGCTGATTCACTTTGTTACACAGCAGAAACTAACACACCAGTGTAAAGCAATTAAACTCCAATAAAGATGTTAAAAAAAAAAAAAAAGTAGACCTTTTCTTGAAAAAAAGAAATGTGACCAGATAGAAGGGAAAGGAAAGGAAAGACTGGGTGAATATAGAAATAAGTTTTAAGATGGTGCCTTAGTTTAGGTTCCTCCCAAAGCAGGCCTGGAGGAAGAATTTAGCTGCAGAGAACACAGTGAGCGATGGGGAGGTAAAACAGGAATGGGGGATGTGTTTATGATTATGTTACAGAATTCAACCCTGTAAAGTCATGTAAATCTCCCTTTAGAACTGCTTCACTACAAGCAGAAGATGGAGCCTTTAGCCATCAAATTCTGTCTTGTATTGGCTGAGGGTTGATCTCAAGAGGATTAAATAATTCCTTCCCCCATTTCTGTCTGAATTTGGGTTGGAGAAACCTCTCTGGCCCCTGAGAAGCCTCCAGGTAGAGGGTGCTTCAAGTGAAAGCTGTCAGCTCCTTTCAGAATGGTCTGTTGAAGCAGCAGGGGAACTCAGAGTTGGGTGGAGGACATCAAGCCCTACTGCAGATGGAAAAGGTGATGCTCTCCTTACTGGCAGCTGAAGTACACTACTGTGTGGACCCTGGATTTCAGTTGAATGATAGCGCTCTTCAACAAACATGTTCCATGTGCTACAAATCCCTTTCCACCAAGAATCCCTTCCCTTCTACTCTGCCAAGTGAACCTCTACCATTGCTCATTCATTCAGGGAGACTGAGAAGCTTCCTTCCCCTCACCCTTACCCTCCATGCCACACACACTCCCCAAGGCCTTTTGTTTTTTCTTCCACCCCAGTGGGGAGATCTCACTAATGTAAAATAATAATAAAGACTATTCCCATAATAGCATATCTGAGTTTTGCTTTGAAAAGTGGTCAGTAATAGGCAAGAGAAAATTTTATTTACCTTTTAGGATGTTTCATTCAGGAGAAGTGGAAAGTTTTAAAGCCTCCTTAGGGTAAAGGCCAGGCCTCAAACATGTGATGCCCTTGTCCTTCCAATACAGAAGAGGGTACTGGAGAGAGGGCAGAAAAGACCCAGGGGAGTTTAGGGAAGAAGAAGAAGAGATCACAAAGTGTGAAGGGAACTCGTGGATGCTTATCCAAGATGGACTCTACGTAATTACTGGGCACTTGATAGGGTAGGGAAAGATACATTTTGCAGCTGACCCTGGACTCTGTGTGCATGAATTATTGCCTAGGAAATTGTCCCTCCTCACTTTCCTAGGCATCATGGGCACACAGAGTGTGTTACCCATGCACATAACTAATTTTTTATAATGCAGTGTCTTATGTGCCAGGTGTTGTGCTATATGCTGGTGACACTGTAGTGAATAAACAAACATGGTCCCTGCCTTCATGGCATTTATAGTCAAAAAGATTAGTGAATACCCCATCTACAATTCCTTTTTCTGCTTCTCACATCACATATCAGTCTTGTTTGCCTCTTGAGTCATCTTTTACATCCTGCCTTATAACTCCTTGTGGGCATGTCTGGCTTCACCTAACAGAGTAAGAACTCCCTGAGGGCACAGACCGTTTCTTTTCCCACACAAGTACTGGCTGACTGACTCTGACTGATGGACTGAGGCAGCAGAGATGATTGAGTGAGGGTCTCACTTAAAGTGTCCAGTGGAAGTCTAGATTTGAGCATTTCAAGCCTACAGTATGTTTGACCTAATCTGCTCAGCTATACGCAGAACTGTGGGAGAAGGTTCTTTGCCTGAAGGAGTCATCCTTCCTCTTACTTTATATCTTCAAAGCAGCATACTTAATGATCAAAGCCATATGTGTTACACTTATTTGGGGAACAGCATTGAAGTTTGAACTTTAAAAATGATGGGGGAAAAGTTCATCTTTAGGCCACTGCTTCTAAGTTTATGGGAATGAATATTCAAAGGGATATTCTTCAACAGAGCATTTTGAACTTTCCAAAACTGTGTGATTCTATAAGCAATTATAGTATTAGGGAGTAGCCCAAGGACTGAAGCTGAATAAGATGGTGAAAAGGACAAGGGCTTTAGACTCGGAATCAATAGTCATTTATTAACTGTATGAATTTGAACAAGTAAGTTAATCTCTCAGGACCTCAGTTTCATCGTTAAAATGGGGATGTTAATACCTTTTTAAAAGATTTATAAGGACTAATGGAGATGATTCATGTGGAATACCTCATATACTATATATAACACATAGTTGTCACGATGCATATTTATTTCAAAGGAAGATATGACAAATATTTGTCAAGTGTCCCTGTTCAAATTCATGACCAACTAGGTAATGGAACATCTTTGAAACACTAATGTTTTATAGCAGTTGCAAAACTAAATAATAATAGACATAGCAAGGAACCACACATGATAATGGGAAAAAGGAAGAAATATAGTTAAAATATTCTTGTACCTGAAGAATAAAGAGGACAATATGCTTAAGAGAAAATGCCAAAAGTATATTATTATAGACACTTTGCCAAATTTTAAATTTAAATCAATGGAAAAGGCTTAAAAATAAAAACTTTCAACTTTCAAAATTTCTTTCAGAAAGGAAAAGAGTTAACCAAAATAGTACTGCCTCTATGAGGGAAATTAATCCATGGAGAATTCCCAGAAAGCACTAATCATATAACTTCTTCCAAGCTCCTCTTGAAAGAAACCAGGAAAAGTAGCATACTAATTTCTCCTCTCTCTGACTTGCCATAAAATCAATCAAACCTTCTTCCTTGCTAGATTTGTGGTTTTCAGATCAAGCAGAGACAAATCAGTTCCAGTGTAGTATGTGGGAAGTATTAAGTACACCTAAGAAAAGGCACAGAATTGGTACCTGTAAGTCCAGACATGAATGCATCTACTCAAAAATTACAAAATGAATATGCTAGGATGCTACAAAATAGAAACACAAAGACAGACATGCCCCCACACACATTTTTAAGCTCTCATAGCACTTTGTAACCTTCTGAGGACACTCATTAAAGAATACTTTATATTTCAACCAAGCATGCAGTTTTTCATCTCCATTTTAGACTACAAACTACTTGAAAATAAAGACTAGGCCTCACTTATTTTTCACTGTTCTATTTCCTGTAATGCCAACATCAGGAACCAGCCCCTTACACAGGTCAAGAAAATAAAGAAAATCAATTTTGTGAGTGTTTAATATGTGCCAGACACTAAGCTTGGAGTTTTTTAAAAAAATACCTCTTTGAGTATATTATTGAATTCAATATTTTGGTATGATGCGAGTCTCACCGGCCTCTTACAAAAGCCAAGATATTCCCTCTCTGCTTTACCCAAAGCAACAGCCTTCTTCAAAGGCAACAAGTTATCACATAGTAGTAGTTTAAATGCACTGCCATCAGCCACATAATTCCATCTTCTCCCAAGTAAAGTCTGAACTACAGACCAACTCATTAGTGAAAGTATTCATTCTAATTAAAGAAGTTTCTCTTTCAAGTTACAAATCTGAACATTTAGCATAAAGGAAATGTGTAAGAAATAAATCTCATTAAGATAATGAGTCAATAAGAATCATCATGTGTCAGCTTCCAAATATTATTTTCCTTTCTAAGTCACAGGTTATATGTGATTGGGGAAAAGGAAACTGGTACAATTCTTTGAAATAATCAGGAAATAAAATTGAAATTAGAGGCTTACAAATGTGCAAAAGTGCACTATAATCCACATATAAAATGCAGACCTCTCTCTATTCTTCCTCCTCCAAAGATAATAATTAATCAAAAGAATATTCCCTAATAAGCAGTGATGTTGAACAAGTTTTTATGTGCCTGTTGACCATCTGTATGTCTTCTTTATACATAAGTCTAAATATAATATTATACATGTAAAAGTTATATAATGTTATAAACAAATAAAAAATTAAAGTTTTTAAAAAGGATATTCCCATTGACTAAGGAGCTCTGAAGCAATTGCCTCTTGTATTTGCAAATGTATGAGAAACAATTTTTAAAGGACTCAAAGAATCTCCTTTGTAATCTTACTCATGGTTTCAGAAGGTGAAAAATTAGTTTCGCTTTTACTCAGCAGCTGACTCACATGTGATAAACTGAGACTGGAAGGAGAAAATTGACACCGGAAAAGGAAAAGTTAAATGCAGGGTTCTGAGTTCTGTTCAAATTGGAGAACACCGATGGGGAGACTAAAGCGCTCTCTTTACTGAAGCAGCAATTTGAAGTACTCTTGTATAATAGAATAATTGACCCAATTAGGGTCCTATTCATCAGAAATTAGATTTCTGCAGGTGCCAAGCACAAAGGCTTTTAACCGCCTTCTCGGCTTCTCACTAGCAACATTGGGAAATTGCAGGCACAACAAAACTGCAAAATCTGCAATTTAATCTTTCCTCAAGGTATCTGCTGAAGCTCACTTTAATTTTAAAGATGGATGAAAGGGACACAGCTTAGGGTCTGTCCCCTTGACAAGACAGCCCTTTTCCTGTAAGTCTATGGCTGGCCATCCTCTTTAACCCAGCATTAAAGAAACACATTTAAAAGCAGCAACTGTAGCCTGTGATTGAATATTAACCTTTCACAGAGTATCTCATTCCACAGTCTGTCCAATTCAGGTCATTTTGGGGAGATTAATATTGTATTCACCATTTAAGGTTGTAGGACCCAGAATGGCCTCAACCAAGTCCTTTAGATGCTATTTCTTCTGATGCAATTCACATTATATAGTTGAAAAGTTTGTTTAAATTGGGCCTGAGAGTCTCAAAAAGAAACAGATCGTACTTCAAGTTTTCCTGGATGTACAGGATAGGAAAGAGGTAAGGAAAAGCACCTTGTCTGAAGATCAAGGGATTGCTGAATGAATTTCTACTGTAGTTTTTTGAATAAAATGTTCTCTTTCACTGACAGGATTTGAAGAAATTCACTCCCCTAACTTCCCTACCTTTGCCACTTAGAATACATACACAATCACTCCAATTTTCTATTCTTCTCAATTTTCTTTCTAGCACTGATTATTATTTGAATTATGTTTAGATGTGTGTGTTTACTTATACTGATTTCTGTATCTTCCATTAAAATGTATGTTCCAGCAGAATAAAGACATTGTCTCACTTATTTATTGCTTTGTCCCCCATTCCTACTGCCTAGACAAGTACAGTTGGCCCTCCAAACCAGTAGATGCAGAACTTGTGGATACAGAGGGCCAACTGTACCAGGTCATTTTATATAAGGAACTTTAGCATCTATGGATTTTGGTATCTGTGAGGTCCTGGAACAAATCCCCCATAGGTACTGAGGGATGACTGTACAAGGCACATGGTAGAGTCTCAATACATGTTTCTTGAATGAATGAATGAAAGAAATTTATTTTCCTTAGAGAAATTTAAAATCAGCACATTAAAGGTGTACTGATACTAAGGGAAATAATACCCCTGGCCTGCTTCATGGGTTCAAACAGAATATATAGGGTCCTGTAACTATACAGTTTAGGGTTGAGTTTAGCTTTAAGCCAGCTTGTGGCCAGACCACTCTCCAGTGCTAAGTATCAAACTGTCTACTAGACCTCACCACAACTGAAAGGAAATATATCCTAAAATAAGTATTATATCCCCTTCCTTCCTCCAGCTCTACTCCAATTACAACCCAATTTTTCCCACTATGTTGGTTACACTTAATTGGTTATACGTAATTGGTAGCCAAAAACCTACCTCAACTTTAAATTCTCAGACCAACATACAGACACCAAATCCTGCCAATTCCACTACTTAAATATCTCTCCAGTTTCCCCTCCATTTTATCTTCATCCACATCACTATTGCCACTGTCTTAGATATCTTTTTTTTTTTTTTTGCTGACTAATGGGAGAGTCTCATAACTGGTCTCCTTATTTCAGTCTTTCTTTTTCCTTCCCAACCATCTTCCATATTTTTATTCAGTATGTTTTCTTAAAGTATAGATCTGATCACATGCCTTCAATATATCCCATACCTACTCAATACAGTATAAAATTCTTAGAAGGACATAAAAGACTGTTCCATGGCCTTGCCTGTTTTCTGGCCTCATCTCTTGCTGCTTCCTACAGGCACTCTCTTACTTTCACATTTACCTCTGCTCTTTGGCTATTCATTTCTCTCTAATGGCACTATGCCCTCCCTTCCCCCATTCCTCTTCCACTAGGAAAGTCCTTCTGATTCTCAGGATTCAGCACAAGTGTCAGAATACTTCTCTTGGGACGGACTTTGGTACCTGGAGAAAAATGAGTAGTCCATCTGCTCTGGTTCAATATCAGCTTCCTGAATGCCATTTATTCTATTATCGCAAATGTTCGTGCATTTTTCTCTCTCGCACTAATATGGGACCTCTTTAAAAGCAGGTGCTGTGTCTTACAACCTGGGACAGAGCATTGTACAGAGTATGGACATGCTTGCGGAATGAATAATAGAATGGCCCCTTCTTACTACATGTTAGTTTCCTTTTCACGACCAGCATACGAACCTCTCTGAACTCAAGGAGGGCTCCAGTCCCTCTTTTAAAGGGCTCATCTGTTTAGGTCAGGTCCATCCAGGATCATCTCTCTTTTGATTAACTCAAAAGCCACTGATTATGGACCTTAATTATATCTGCAAAATCCCTTCACCTTTGCCATGGAATGTAACATAATCATGAGTGGCACCTCACTGTATTCAAAGGTTCCAGGTACACTTGGGGAGGGGATTATGCAAAGGCATGGGTTATTGGGAGTCACTTTAGAATTCTGTCTAACACAGCTGGGCACCTCTAGACTAATTAATGCTTCTCAGTCCTCAACTCACATCACTGGGGTGATCTCAGAAGTTTCACAATCAAGCTGGAGTTGGAAGGATCAAGCCAAATGAACTTAGGAGAATGGAGATATCTCTGGGTTTATTAGCTAACATAGAGCTTGTCATGTTAATTATTTTTTAAATGTTTGTCTTATTCTTTAAAGTTCATGTGCAGATGGTCAGGTAAATGATTTGCATGTATATGCCATTTTTTTAATGAGCCGCAGTCTTTTTTTCATTTTCAGCGTGCTTATTTATCTTTGTATCTATATTCATAGATATAATGTGAATCTTGTAAGGGCAATGAGAGCATCATACTCATTTTTATATTCCAAGTGCCTATATCTCAATATTTAATTAGGACCCCCTACCTAAGTAAGCAGTTCTAATTCTGCTTAATTGAGATACTTTGCTTTGTTTGACCTTTGGATTGCCTATGTCCCTTAAGAGATAGAGGGATGAGAAGGACATTTGATGTTTGATTAAAATATTGTACAAATGCATACATAATTAGGTCCCTAGTCCTTTAAAAAAGAATGATTTAGCTCTTTGGCAGACAGAAAAAGGAAATATATGTGGGCTTCAGCTCTGACAGCTCAAAAATGTCTTGGAAGCTACCATTTCTTCAAAACCAACTGAGGTCAGTGATATCACAGAGCTATTCCTGAGGACTTCTGCTTCTTCAGCAAAATCAGGCAGACAAAGGCCTGTGAAATAACACTCCCCTTCTACCAGTGGAGAAATCTGGGCTCAGCCCTGTGTGTGCTTGGGCTTTACATTCCTCTGGGCAGCAGACCTGGCCCAATTCAAACTCCCCACATAACATTCTCACTCAGAAGGCTGCGAGTGCAGGTCCCATGGCAAAGGAAACAGAAGAGGAAAAACAGAGAACTGACATGACACTTAAGACACTGTCAGTGCCCCATGTCTACACAGGCAGCGGCTTCAATAATGAACTTGTTCAATATTCAGTGATGCATGAAGGAAAAAGAGACACACAAAAGCAAACTCACAGAAATCCTCAGATTCTCCTATAGTAGAAAGGCTGCTGGTGATTGATTAGAGTCACATTTTCATCATTTGAAGCCAGCTTAGTATGAGAGAAACATCTTTGCAGATCAAGGCTTTAACCTAAGGTATGTGGATTGCTTCAGAGAGTCCAAGAAGCCCCTGAACTAATAGGGGAAAAGTTTTGCCAGTATATACATGTAACACAAATGTCATTTGGGATTTTCTTTGCCCTTAGAGGCTCAGGGAATTTTCACTCAAACTCCAGATTCAGGCTATGGGGCACTGAAAAGCCCCACTCACTGTGTGTGTGTGCCTTACTGTGCTCCTTTCTAATTGATCTGGAATCAGGACAGCCTGCTTTGTGTTGCCCTACCTTTGGACCAGAAGTGAAGCTCTGTCCTTCTCTCTTGCCTTCATGAGAAATTCCAATCACAGCAAACATATCATGAGTTTTATGGATGTACCAAAATGTGTGTGGTCATGAAGAAGCAGCTCATAAGATTTCCCTGGATTTGTTTCCCTTCTTCCTTTGCCCTTGTAGTTAGTATTCACAAATTCTGTCCTTTCCAAATCTGTATTTATCACATAGGTCCTTCCTGTCCCATACAAATCCTTGAGAAATATCATCCAGTCCCTGCTTCCTTATAGGGCCCTTCCAAAATTACATGCTTTCCTCAGTTCTCTGCCTTGTTGGGAAATAAACATTTCTGTCTATGTTTATGCCTATGCACATTTGTTCCCTAGAGATAAAGTGAAAAACTTCCACCACATTTTCAAAAATGGTCCATGATCCAAAATGGGTGAGAACCATTTCCATAGAGGAAATGTTTGGAAGCCACATTCCACTGGCAAGAAAGATGAATGATATAACACACAAGAGGCCCTGGTAAGACTAGAGTGTTTGTCTTTTCTCTGCACCCTTGAGGCAGCAAAGCTCTAACTACAGGTTCTCAGGTTCTCTCCAGAGCACGGTGGCTGTACTTCACATCCCAATCACCATCCTGCTCCTCTGGGCCACCTCCTCGCCTTTTCCCATTGTTCCTCTCCACTTTCAACTCTGTCCAGTGTGCCCTCTGGAACCTCCTAACATTATTAATAAATACATTTTCTTCACAACCTCTTCGCAGAACATTCTATCTCCAGAGTAGCAGTATAGCCTAACAGTTTAAAAGTTTGAGTCTGAAATTAGTTTCTCTGTTTTCAAATTTATGCTCGATTATTGACTAGCTCTTGCGAGTCTGGGAAACTTCATTTTTCATCTATAAAGTGGGATAATAATAGTCTTCACTCACAGGGTATTGTGAAGGTTAAATGAGTAAATATATGCAGGGAACTTAGAACACAGCAAGCCTGAAGAAAGGGTTAACTCTCCTCTTTATCCTTATTACATGATCATCCATCATCACCTAGTTCCACATGAAACATGTGCCATGAAGATACCGCTTCTCACACAGCTTCTCTAGTGGAATCTCTCGTTTCCCACATATCCCAAACCAAAAGCCTGGGTAGAGAAAGCAGCAAAATGCCAACTCGTCAACACATTTACACATCCACATCCAACCCAAACCACTAAATGGAAAATAGCTTTAATTTATTATTTATTAGTTTAAAAAGAACAGTGAAGTTTAATAGGCAGACGTGTTAGGAATGAAGGTTTAGCTAACACTGGAAATTACTTTGTAATATTGAAAACTGCCCAGGAATGACATATGTTATTTGAGGATGTAGCAGAGTCCCTGTCCTGGACACATTAACAGAAGTTGTGTGCATGTCCCTTTTCTCTGATGTTATAAGAAGGATTACTGCCTGAAGAGGGACCTTGGACTTAATTTCAAAAATCCCTTTCAAAATAAAATCCTGTGAATCCTGACTCTCCATGGAATCTGTTCATATTCCAAGGAGCACACATGGAAAAAGTCAGTAGTTTTATATACATAACACAGTTTGAGTTAACTGCGGTAGGGGGAGCACAGCACTATTGGTTACAAGACCTGTACTCTGTGATTAGCTCTGCAACTCACTTCTGTGACCTTGAAGAGGTCACTTAATCTCTACCAGGGAAGGGGAAAGAAGAGGTTGCACCCATGGCTCTGAAACGCTTTTAAACTGTAAAATTCTTTTTACTCATGAAAGCCCACAGAGAGGTTCTATACGTAACAGAAATAAATCCCCAGTGGGAAAGATTTCAGTAGCAATGACAGGGGTCTAACCAATTCCCTGTCCTGCCTCCCCAAAACCCCATGTCTCCAGGGTCAGCCCTTGATGTGGGTTCACAGACCTTCAAAGATTGCTCAGAGGCAACTTTCAGAACAAACAGGCCAACCTGAACAAAATGGCTTCAACAGTCTTTTCACCTCTATCTGAGATTTACTTTCTTTATATATAATATATCTTTTAAATTAACCATGTTTTATCCCTGTCAAGATTTTTCTTCTTTGATGTTAACACTAAGCTAAGATCAAAGGATTTTTAGCATTGAAATGGCATTGTTTTATGGCTTATTTTAATATTATTCAAGAAGACAAGATAGTTCAAGATGGTGGAAGAGTAAGACACGGAGATAAACTTCTTCTCCACAAATACATCAGAAATACAACTACATGTGGAACAGCTCCTATAGAACACCTACTGAACGCTGGCAGAAGACCTCAGACTTCCCAAAAGGCAAGAAACTCCCCACGTACCTGGGTAGGGCAAAAGAAAAAAGAAACAACAGAGACAAAAGAATAGGGAGGGGACCTGAACCTCTGGGAGGGAGCTGTGAAGGAGGAAAGGTTTCCACACACTAGGAAGCCCCTTCGTGGGCGGAGACTGTGGGTGGCAGAGGTGGGGAGCTTCAAAGCCACGGAGGAGAGCGCAGCAACAGAGACGGGCATGAGACGCTAAGGCTGCTGCTGCCACCACCAAGAAGCCTGTGTGCAAGCACAGGTCACTCTCCACACCTCCCCTCCCCGAGCCTGCACAGCCCGCCACTGCCAGGGTCCCGTGATCCAGGGACAACTCCCCCGGGAGAACACACGGAGTGCCTCAGTCTGGTGCAACGTCACGCTGGCCTCTGCCGCCGCAGGCTCGCCCTGCATCTGTACCCCTCCCTCCCCCCGGCCTGAATGAGCCAGAGCCCCCGAATCAGCTGCTCCTTTAACCCCATTCACTCTGAGCGAAGAACAGATGCCCTCAGGCGACCTACAGGCAGAGGCGGGTCCAAATCCAAATCTGAACCCCAGGAGCTGTGTGAACAAAGAAGAGAAAGGGAAATCTCTCCCAGCAGCCTCAGGAGTAGCGGATTAAATCTCCACAATCAACTTGATGTACCTGCATCTGTGGAATACCTGAATAGACAACGAATCATCCCAAATTGAGACAGTGGACTTTGGGAACAAAGATATATATTTTTTCCCCCTTTTTCTCTTTTTGTGAGTGTGTATGTGTATGCTTCTGTATGTGACTTTGTCCGTATAGCTTTGCTTTTACCATTTGTTCTAGGGTTCAGTCCGTCCGTTTTAATTTTGTTTTTTTTTTTTTTACTTTAAAAATTTTTTTTCTTCATAATTATTTTTATTTTAATAACTTTATTTTATTTTATTTTACTTTATTTTATTTTATCTTCTTTCTTTCTTTCTATTTTTTCTCCCTTTTATTCTGAGCCATGTGGATGAAAGGCTCTTCATGCTCCAGCCAGGCGTCAGGGCTGTGCCTCTGAGGTGGGACAGCCAACTTCAGGACACTGGTCCACAAGAGATCTCCCAGCTCCACGTAATACCAAACGGCGAAAAGCTCTCAGAGATCTCCATCTCAATGCCAAGACCCAGCTTCACTCAACGACCAGCAAGTTACAGTGTTGGACACCCTATGCCAAACAACCAGCAAGACAGGAACACAAACCCATCCATTAGCAGAGAACCTGCCTAAAATCACAGTAAGGCCACAGACACCCAAAAACACACCACCAGACGTGGACCTGCCCACCAGAAAGACAAGATGCAGCCTCATCCACCAGAACACAGGCACCAGTCCCCTTCACCAGGAAGCCTACACAACCCGCTGAACCAACCTTAGCCACCGGGGACAGACAGCAAAAACAAAGGGAACTACGAAGCTGCAGCCTGCGAAAAGGAGACCCCAAACACAGTAAGTTAAGCAAAATGAAAAGACAGAAAAACACACAGCAGATGAAGGAGCAAGGTAAAAACCCATCAGACCTAACAAATGAAGAGGAAATAGGC
Source organism: Balaenoptera acutorostrata (assembly GCF_949987535.1). NCBI lineage: Eukaryota > Metazoa > Chordata > Mammalia > Artiodactyla > Balaenopteridae > Balaenoptera > Balaenoptera acutorostrata. Next base: position 65,581,127 of record NC_080070.1, read on the forward strand.
AGTCTACCTGAAAAAGAATTCAGAATAATAACAGTAAAGATGATCTAAAATCTTGGAAATAGAATGGAGAAAATACAAGAAATGTTTAACAAGAACCTAGAAACACTAAAGGGCAAACAAACAGTGATGAACAACACAATAAATGAAATTTAAAATTCTCCACAAGGGATCAATAGCAGAATAACTGAGGCAGAAGAATGGATAAATGACCTGGAAGATAAAATAGTGGAAATAACTACTGCAGAGCAAAATAAAGAAAAAAGAATGAAAAGAATTGAGGACAGTCTCAGAGGCCTATGGGACAAAATTAAACGCACCAACATTCGAATTATAGGGGTCCCAGAAGAAGAAGAGAAAAAGAAAGGGACTGAGAAAATACTTGAAGAGATTATAGTTGAAAACTTCCCTAACATGGGAAAGGAAATAGTTAATCAAGTCCAGGAAGCGCAGAGAGTCCCATACAGGATAAATCCAAGGAGAAACACACCAACACACATATTAAGCAAACTATCAAAAATTAAGTGCAAAGAAAAAATATTAAAAGCAGCAAGGGAAAAACAACAAATAACACACAAGGGAATCCCCATAAGGTTAACAGCTGATCTTTCAGCAGAAACCCTGCAAGCCAGAAGGGAGTGGCAGGACATATTTAAAGTGATGAAGGAGAAAAACCTACAACCAAGGTTACTCTACCCAGCAAGGATCTCATTCAGATTCGACGGAGAAATTAAAACCTTTACAGACAAGCAAAAGCTAAGAGAATTCAGCACCACCAAACCAGCTTTACAACAAATACTAAAGGAACTTCTCTAGGCAGGAAACACAAGAGAAGGAAAAGACCTACAATAACAAACCCAAAATAATTAAGAAAATGGGAATAGGAACATACATATTGATAATTACCATAAATGTAAATGGATTAAATGTTCATACCAAAAGACATACACTGGCTGAATGGATACAGAAACAAGACCCGTATATAAGCTGTCTACAAGAGACCCACTTCAGACCTAGGGACACACAGAGACTGAAAGTGAGGGGATGGAAAAAGATATTCCATGCAAATGGAAATCAAAAGAAAGCTGGAGTAGCAATTCTCATATCAGACAAAATAGACTTTAAAATAAAGACTATTACAAGAGACAAAGAAGGACACTATATAATGATCAAGGGATCGATCCTAGAAGAAGGTATAACGATTGTAAATATTTATGCACCCAACATAGGAGCACCTCAATACATAAGGCAAATACTAACAGCCAGAAAAGGGTAAATCAACAGTAACACAATCATAGTAGGGGACTTTAACACCCCACTTTCACCAATGGGCAGATCATCCAAAATGAAAATAAATAAGGAAACACAAGCTTTAACTGATACATAAAACAAGATGGACTTAATTGGTATTTATAGGACATTCCATCCAAAAACAACAGAATACACATTCTTCTCAAGTGCTCATGGAACATTCTCCAGGACAGATCATATATTGGGTCACAAATCAAGCCTTGGTAAATTTAAGAAAATTGAAATCGTATCAAGTATCTTTTCTGACCACAACGCTATGAGACTAGATATCGATTACAGGAAAATATCTGTAAAAAATACAAGCACATGGAGGCTAAACATTACACTACTTAATAACCAAGTGATCACTGAAGAAATCAAAGAGGAAATCAAAAAATACCTAGAAACAAATGACAATGAAAACACGACGACCCAAAACCTATGGGATGCAGCAAAAGCAGTTCTAAGAGGGAAGTTTATAGCAATACAATCCTACATTAAGAAACAAGAAACATGTCAACTAAACAACCTAACCTTACACCTAAAGCAATTACAGAAAGAAGAACAAAAAAACCCCAAAGTTAGCAGAAGGAAAGATATCATAAAGAACAGATCAGAAATACATGAAAAAGAAATGAAGGAAACGATAGCAAAGATCAATAAAACTAAAAGCTTGTTCTTTGAGAAGATAAACAAAATTGATAAACCCTTAGCCAGACTCATCAAGAAAAAAAGGGAGAAGCCTCAAATCAATAAAATTAGAAATGAAAAAGGAGAAGTAACAACTGACACTGCTGAAATACAAAGGATCATGAGAGATTACTATAAGCAAGTATATGCCAATAAAATGGACAATCTGGAAGAAATGGACAAATTCTTAGAAATGCACAACCTTCCGAGACTGAACCAGGAAGAAATAGAAAATATGAACAGACCAATCACAAGCATTGAAATTGAAACTGTGATTAAAAATCTTCCAACAAACAGAAGCCCAGGACCAGATGGCTTCACAGGTGAATTCTATCAAACATTTAGAGAAGAGCTAACACCTATCCTTCTCAAACTCTTCAAAAATATAGCAGAGGGAGGAACACTCCCAAACTCATTGTACGAGTCCACCATCACCCTGATACCAGAACCAGACAAAGATGTCACAAAGAAAGAAAACTACAGGCCAATATCACTGATGAACATGATGCAAAAATCCTCAACAAAATACTAGCAAACGGAATCCAACAGCACATTAAAAGGATCATACACCATGATCAAGTGGGATTTATCCCAGGAATGCAAGGATTCTTCAATATATGCAAATCAATCACTATGATACACCATATTAACAAATTGAAGGAGAAAAACCATATGATCATCTCAATAGATGCAGAGAAAGCTTTCAATAAAATTCAACACCCATTTATGATAAACACCCTGCAGAAAGTAGAAATAGAGGGAACTTTCTTCAACGTAATAAAGGCCATATATGACAAACCCAGAGCCAACATCGTCCTCAATGGTGAAAAACTGAAACCACTTCCACTAAGATCAGGAACAAGACAAGGTTGCCCACTCTCACCACTATTATTCAACATAGTTTTGGAAGTTTTAGCCACAGCAATCAGAGAAGAAAAAGAAATAAAAGGAATCCAAATTGGAAAAGAAGAAGTAAAGTTGTCACTGTTTGCAGATGACATGATACTATACATACAGAATCCTAAAGATGCTACCAGAAAACTACTAGAGCTAATCAATGAATTTGGTAAAGTAGCAGGATACAAAATTAATGCACAGAAATCTCTTGCATTCCTATACACTAATGATGGAAAATCTGAAAGTGAAATTAAGAAAACACTCCCATTTACCACTGCAACCAAAAGAATAAAATACCTAGGAATAAACTTACCTAAGGAGACAAAAGACCTGTATGCAGAAAATTATAAGACACTGATAAAAGATATTAAAGATGATACAAATAGATGGAGAGATATACCATGTTCTTGGATTGGAAGAATCAACATTGTGTAAATGACTCAACTACCCAAAGCAATGTACAGATTCAATGTAATCCCTATCAAACTACCACTGGCACTTTTCACAGAACTAGAACAAAAAATTTCACAATTTGTATGGAAACACAAAAGACCCCGAATAGCCAAAGCAATCTTCAGAAAACAAAACGGATCTTGAGGAATCAGGCTCTGTGACTTCAGACTATACTACAAAGCTACAGTAACCAAGACAGTATGGTACTGGCACAAAAACAGAAATATAAATCAATGGAACAGGATAGAAAGCCCAGAGATAAACCCACACACATATGGTCACCTTATCTTTGATGAAGGAGGAAAGAATATACAGTGGAGAAAAGACAACCTCTTCAATAAGTGATTCTGGGAAAACTGGACAGCTACATGAAAAGAATGAAATTAGAACACTCCCTAACAGCATATACAAAAATAAACTAAAAATGGATTAAAGACCTAGATGTAAAGCCAGACACTATCAAACTGTTAAGAGGAAAATATAGGCAGAACACTCTATGACATAAATCACAACAAGATCCTTTTTGACCCACCTCCCAGAGAAATGGAAATAAAAACAAAAATAAACAAATGGCACCTAATCAAACTTTAAAGCTTTTGCACAGTAAAGGAAACCATAAACAAGTCGAAAAGACAACCCTCAGAATGGGAGGAAATATTTGCAAATGAAGCAAATGACAAAGGATTAATCTCCAAAATTTACAAACAGCTCATGCAGCTCAGTATCAAAAAAAACAAACAACCCAATCCAAAAATGGGCAGAAGACCTAAATAGACATTTCTCCAAAGAAGATATACAGATTGCCAACAAGCACATGAATGAATGCTCAACATCATTAATCATTAGAGAAATGCATATCAAAACTACAATGAGATATCATCTCACACTGGTCCGAATGGCCATCATCAAAAAATCTACAAACAGTAAATGCTGGAGAGGGTGTGGAGAAAAGGGAACCTTCTTGCACTGCTGGTGGGAATGTAAATTGATGCAGCCACTATGGCGAACACTATGGAGGTTCCTTAAAAAACTACAAATAGAACTACCATATGACCCAGCAATCCCACTACTGGGCATATACCCTGAGAAAACCATAATTCAAAGAATCATGTACCAAAATATTCATTGCGGCTATATTTACAATAGCCAGGACATGGAAGCAACCTAAGTGTCCAACAACAGATGAATGGATAAAGAAGACATGGCACATATATACAATGGAATATTACTCAGCCATAAAAATAAACAAAATTGAGTTATTTGTAGTGAGATGGATGGACCTAGAATCTGTCATACAGAGTGAAGTAAATCAGAAAGAGAAAAACAAATACCATATGCTAACACATACATATGGAATCCAAAAAAAAAAAAAAAGGTCATGAAGAACCTAGGGGCAAGATGGGAATAAAGACACAGACCTACTAGAGAATAGACCTGAGGATATGGGGAGGGGGAAGGGTAAGCTGTGACAAAGTGGGAGAGTGGCATGGACATATATACTCTACCAAACGTAAAATAGATAGCTAGTGGGAAGCAGCCACATAGCACAGGGAGATCAGCTCGCTGCTCTGTGACCACCTAGAGGGGTGAGATAGGGAGGGTGGGAGGTAGAGAGACCTATGAAGGAAGAGATATGGAAACATATGTATATGTATAACTGATTCACTTTGTTATAAAGCAGAAACTAACACACCATTGTAAAGCAATTATACTCCAATAAAGATGTTAAAAAATAAAAAAGAAGACAAGATGGAATAAACTGATCCTGTGGTCTTCTGCTTTCTTATTTACATTTTAATTAAGTGGATATAAGAGATTTTTTTATACTCTTGATATGCAGCTACATACTTTTTACCACATAGAAATATCTTCATTTTCAGATACAGTATATATTTCATATATAATTGATAGCATATGTTATATTTAAGTAGTAGTGTATGTACATGTGTATATATACGTGTGTGTGTATATATATATATATACACACACACCTAAAAATTTTTTTAATAGGTAAAGAACCCAGGGAAATATTTTTTAGCTGCTTTCAACCTCATTTAAAGACATCACCAGTTTTCAAGTAGTAATATAAAATAAATATGCAAGTAATACTTCAATAAAAGGGAACAGCATAATATTTTGACTATGATTAACTTCTGGAATATAAAGGGACTCTAATATGGGTATCAAATATCTCAAGATACAATTTAGTAGGGAAGAGTTAGGTTCGTGACCAAGAATGAAATCTTCAGCTAGCGTATTTAAAGGTATCTGTTTGAAGAAAAGATTTTCTAGTTTTTATTCTTGGGTGGGAATAAAACTTTAAAACTTAACTTGAAACCCAGTAAAAGAAAAATTAAACTAAAACAGTCACTAATATAGGTAGAAATAATAAGATGCAGATGAAAGTAAGCAATAACAAGAAACAATAGGTACTGATGAAAACACGTAATTATAGGACACTCATCATTTTCCATGATAAAATTGATATTTCTTAAATGTTATCATCACAATGTAGTTAGCACTAGTCAAGTCTTTATTAAAATACTCAATCTTGTTTAGAGTGCACAAATTAAGTTATCTATAGGACTACAAACAAAGCCCTGAAGAAAGTTACAAATATCTATCACTAACAAACTAGAATGTGTCTTAAGACATAACATTTAAAGGATTTGGGCTTGTTTCCTCATTTGACCAGATGCTCACCAGTGCATTAACATCTGTTATTCCATATCATCAAATTCTTGAAAGATGGATGCTAAGAGGAAAGCACAAATATGCAGTATCATTGACACTAATATTGATGCATGCGCTACTTCAATGGGAAACAGTAAACACAGGCTTTTACAGTCATCAAACACTCCTCTAAAAAATGACCTCAGGCAAGAAGAAAGTAACTCCTCTTCTGTTCCTATGTCTCCTTCATTCCCTTCATTGACCAACGTCTTGAAAGAGTGGTTTGCTTCCTCAACTGCTGTTAGTGCCTTAGCCTTTTGTAATCTGATGTTTTCCTTCATCATTAACTAAAAATTTCCTCACTTCAAATCACAATGGCCTTCCAGTGGCAAATTCAATAGGTACTTTTAAATTATATAACTTGATCGTGCTCTCATATTTTAATATAATTTGATTGGATGTAATTTCGGTGATTCTTTTCTCTTCTGGTTCAACTTTTACCCCTCTGGGTATTATTTTCACCATTTTGACTGATTTCCCTTTTGCTGTTTGCCTCTAAATGTTAGTGCGCCTCAAGTTTCCATGCAAGGACATCTCTCTCTGTACCTATTCTCAGCAGGCAAACTCCTCTACTCCTGTGCTTTCAGCTCTCATCCATGTCACAAATGCCCCAGATTGTCTTGTTCCAGCATTTGCTGCCCATATACCTTCCTATTACCTACCTTTTCTACTTTTCAACCATCTAAATGATATTTATCTACCTGGATATTCCAAAGGCAGTCAAAATAAAGAATGTCTAAAATGTGACTCACACATCTAACTACTCCTAGTTAATTTTATCATGCTTTTACCAGGTGCCTAAATAGGAACTTTGAATCCTTCTCAAATCTTCCATCTACTTTGCCTTTAATTCCCCCACCCCCAGTGAGTACTAAACACTACTGATCTTCCCAAGTTAATGTTTCTACAATTATTCCCTCTGTCCATCTCCCTCTGCCTTACTTTCCTCAATTGTTCTTGCCCCAAGTCTTACTTTCTCTAATTCATTCTTCCCATCATTAGCTAAAATGATCTTGAAAAAATATACAGAAAAGTTCTTTGATCTTTTAATTAAAAATACTCGGGGACTTCCCTGGCGGTCCAGTGGTTAAGACTTTGCCTTCCAACTCAGTGGGGTGCGGGTTCGATCCCTGGTCAGGGAGCTAAGATCCCACATGCCTCGCAGCTAAAAAAACCAAAACATAAAACACAAGCAATATTGTAACAAATTCAATAAAAAGACTTTAAAAATGGTCCACATCAAAAAAAAAAAAAAATCTAAAAAAAAAAAAATACTCATTTTTTCCCTATTGCATGCAGGATATAATAACTCAGCTTAACCATGGCATACCAGTGCACTCAAAATTCTTACTGCAGCCCCTTCCCTATCCTACCCACACGTACAGAGCACACATAACCTCCTTTGCCTCTTCAGGAACGCTCCATGTATTATTCCCATGCCTTTTTGTATTTTCCATGCCTTTTTTATTAGCTCTTCTCATGAACATAGATAGATACATGCTTATCATAATGTTTTAAATTAAAAATGTAGGTATTTCCTTCATCTCTATGTCCCTCTTTAGCTAGTAGTTCCTCTTCATTTAGGCTTCTATCTGCTCTGCCACCAGTTATGTTAAATAATGTTCTTCTAATGAACAAATTAGGTTGGCATTATTTAGTACTGAACTTTTATGAATACTCAGCAGGATTTGATATTGTTGGTCCCTATCTCCTTAAAAAATCCAGCACAAAGGGAAGCTTCATACATTTTTGGTAGGAATGTAAATTGGTCCAAACATTACGGAAAACAATATGGAAATTGAAAAAATTGAAAATAGACCTACCATACGATCCAGGAATTCTACTTCTGGGTATATACCCAAAGGAAATGAAAACAGGATTTTGACAAAATATGTGCACTCCCATGTTTATCACAGGATTATTCACAATAGCCCAGATATGGAAACAACCCAAATGTCTATCAATAGATGAGTGGATAAAAAAAATGTGGTACATATACACAATGGAATATTAGTCATGAGAAAGGAAGATATGTTCCCATTTCTGACAACATGCATGGACACTATGCTAAGTGAGGTAAACCAGACAGAGAAAGACAAGTACTACATGATATCATTCATAAACCTGTAAAAAACAGAGAGCAAAATGGTAGTTATCAGAGGTGGGGGAGAAGGAAAGAATGATGGTGTTTAAGGGTACAAACTCATAACAAGTAGTAAACAAGCCATAGAGATCAAATGCACAGAATAATTAATATAGACAATAATATTTTACTGTTAAAAAAAACTCTAACCATTTGTCTTTCATTATATGACTCTCCTTGCCCTCGACTTACTCAGTTTAATTGTGTGTGGAATTGGGGGGGGGGGGTCCTTTCTGCACCTGTCTTTTAAATGATCAAATTACTCAGGATCCTTAACAAGCATACTTCTTGTCTACTTCTGAATCTATATACTACCTCTGAAGAGACTCATCCACACCTATGGCTTTATCAATTACCTTTTGCTCTGATTCTCAAATTGAGATCTGTAGCTTAGCTTTTCTTTCTAAGCTACCAGTTTAAATCCATATGAATTTCTTACTGGACATCTTTATCTAATAACCTCACATATACTTCAAACTCAGTATGTCTACAAACTGACTCATTGACAGAAACCAACTCAAATCTAGGTGAAGTAGTGTCAAGGCCGTTCATAATCAGGCAAAACCAAAATCTGAAAACCATCCAAAATTACTCCCACATTTTCTCCACCATCATCACCACAGAAAACAGGTTCCAAGCCCTGTCAATGCTGCCTCTTAAGTATCATCACGTTCGCCATCTGAACCATCCCATGTGTCTTTATTCAAATTTCATGATTCTCTCACTTAGATCAATGTACAGTCTAAATTCTAAATTTAATTTCTAAATGCTAAGTTCTCAGCCACAATTCTCATGAACTACATAAGATAGAAAATGAAAACAAACACAGTATAAATGAACAACAATTACATTTGTAAAATAAAAGGACACACCCTCTTATTTATGTATATCATAATTTTACAGCTGAGAAGACATTGAGACATGACCTAAGGTTCTCAAATAACACTGAAATGGAGAAAGAACTAAAAGACTGTTCTGGAGAGAAAAACCAATAAATAAAGATTAAAGTATATTCTTTGCTTTCTGCTTACTTTTTTTTTTGGTCTTGACAAAGGAAATTTTGAGTAAGAGAATGTTATATGGAAAATACTATTACCCATGTAGCCAGATTGAAAAGAGAAAAAGTAGAATGATGGATCATCATTAATCTTAGGCCTCCCATGAAGAAAGAGTAGATTAGACTTCTTTCCAAGATGGGCTGAGCTGAGAACCTCTCTTAATGCTTCATGTATGAAAAAACAAGTGCTACAGACTGAATGCTTGTGTCCTCCCGAAGTTCATATACTGAAATCCTCATTTCCAAAGTAATGGTATTTGATGTGAGGGCTTTGGGAAGTAATTAAGTTCACTGATGTCATGAAGGTGGAACTCTCATGATGGCATTTACTACCCTTATATTGATGAAAAGGGAAAGAGACACCAGAACTCTCTCTCTTTCTGCCATGTGAGGATACAGCAAGAACAAGGCCATCCACGAGCCAAGAAGAGAGCTCTCACCAGGAACTGAATTGGGCAACACCTTAATCTTGTACTTCCAAGTCTCCAGAAACATAAGAAATAAACCTCTGTTGTTAAGCTATCCAGTCTATGGTATTTTGTTACAGCAGCCTGAATTAAGAGAACAGATTTATTCAATTTTGGACAGCCATAATTGGCTAGTTATGTGCTATGAAGGCAATCCACTTTTTGTTAACATCTCATTCTTGTTTTATCTCTGTAGGAAAATCCTGTTGAACAAAACAATCATTTGGCAGTGAGCCATATTTGCAATTCCTTTGTGGCTATCTAAATTTAACATGTAATTTATTTACTTTCCAGGTCTAAAAGGGCTTATAGGAATTGGGTCTCCTGAGCCAATCCACCCCAAATTTTTATTTATTTTTGAAATAAAAAAATTCACTAATTGTTATATCCATTGTTGAAAGGAAATGACCAATTATATTAGTTAGAAATTACTTTGGGTGAAGTAAAAGATAACATAACTAAGAGTAGATAAAGAAAATAAATCTGAAAGTAGGCATGATTTGGCAACTCAGTGATATCAAAGTCAGTATCTCTATGAATATCTATGATTTCAAAATGACTGCTGAAGCTCCAGTCATTGGGTCTAAATCCAAGCAGAAAGAAGGAAGGAAGGTGTCTACTGTATCTGTCCTCATTAACAAGAAAGTGGAAGATTTCCCAGAAATATCCCCAAGAGACTTATTTTTACATATGATTAACCAGAACTGTATCACTTGGCCATTCATCATGTAAAGAGAGACTGTGAAAGCAAGCATGCAGCTTTCCCAGTCCATTATGGTAGAGGCAAGGAAGGGAGAAGGAGATTGGGAACAAGTTTGGGGTTAATTTACCAATAATATCTGCTACTCCAATTATCTACCAATTGATCCAGAATATTTTTTAAACAAAGAAGCTAAGCAGATTTGTAAAATCCCTCAACTATCAGAAGCATCATATTTAAAATTTCATTTCATGGAAAGAGGTTCTTTCTATCTTTAAATACCTTTCCCAGTATTAAGCCAAGTCATGGTGCCCTGTCTCCTTAATAAATCAAGAAATAGCAAAGCAAGCAGATTCATAAGTCTTTGCAGATATCTTGGGCCTATGAATTTTTTAAAAGGTTACTGTATTTGTACATGAGCCCAGGTCCCCTGTATGTCCTCAGAGGAATTAATTCATCGTTGGAATCCAGTGCTGCTTTCCTGAAAGAAAGCCAACAAGAGACCAGGAGCACCAGCTCAGAAGCAATGAGGTAGAGTGGTTAAGAGCTCGGCAGCTGTTTCAAGTAGCAATAAGTTCAATTCCTGGTTCTACCCTGTTACCTGTGTGACTGCAGGTGAGTTATTTAGCCTGTCTAAACCTCCATGTCCTCATCTGTAAGATGAGAATGTTAACAATATCTACCTTGTAAGACATGAATAGGAAAATGCACGCAAATTTGGCTGTGAGATAAGTGTTTAGCGTTGTTGAGCAGGCTGCTAGTTACCTACCCAATAGCCATTCCCCCCTTATATGGGGATATGTATATAGTTAAAGACCACCCCCTCCATTGCAAATAAGGGCGACCATTTGATTATATTCTGATCAGTGATACATAAGCATTGGGGTTTCTGAGAATGCATTTTTTTAAAACGTGCTGAATGGCTGGCACATTTTACCCTTGCCCTTTCTTTTTTCCTGACCGATGCCTGGTGTCCTAGCTACTATCTTACGACCAGAAAAGGTATAATGCCAAAGGACAGTCTATAGTTTCTAGAAATTGCTTGTAAAATGTTTTCAATAGTATGTTGCTCTATTTTGGAGTACCACAGAAAATTATGTACTCATTTCTTGGGTTGCGTCTTTGATGTCACAGAGATTGTCAGCAAAAGCATTAATTCAAATACGGGAGACCACAGCAAATCTTAAAAAGGAGCTCACTATACTTATTATCCTCAGGAGAGAAAAATAAAAACATCACTTTCCTCTGAAATGTTACAACAAAAGAAGAAAGGGTCTCATCTATTTGTTCTGTTCTAATGAGAATCTGTCTTATAACTATGTAATCAATTATAAAAGGAATGAAGAATATCATATTTCTTCCTCATACCTGCTATATCATTTTGCTCAATGAAAATTTCATGACTGATATTCTTCGGGCATAGTACCAACTACAATGTGGAGAACATTAGAAAAATTCAGCTTTGCTCAAAGCTTTCAGACATATTAACAATTTGCCATCCCTAAAAAGAAATGGAAAGTGACTCCTAGGCCAAGAACCACATATAATAAGCAAACTTTAGCTCAAAGAAGTTGATTAAAATAACCTAAACTGAATACTTTGACTTTAAGTGAAAAGTCCCTTCAGAAACCCCTTTGTGAGTGATATTTTAAATAATATTTAGGATATTATTATAAGACCTATAAAGTATGAATAAAAAACCAAGTTTTGAGTTACAAATGGAAAATACTAATGCATTTTCAACTTACACTTTTTTCATACCACTTGCTTCAATATTCTGATATTAATCTGTTTGCTATTTTTTATGGCAAACTACTTAAAAAGGCAAAAAGATTTTCTTTAAAAAAAAATTAAAAGCAATAACAAAAAAGCAAACAAACATATAAACTTGATCTTCATCCTATACCAACCTCAACAGCAGAACAAATCAGATACTGGTTGCTTGATTTCTTTCAGTGAAAACCTTTAGATTTGTGTCCATTCATTCTCCTTCAATCACTACGCTTCCTATTTAGGGGCTATCATTAGTATGGCAATAGTTGAAGCCAGAGGAATGAGTGAATTTCCTGAAGGAGTAGGCAAAGAGGGAAAAAAGTAGGGAAGAGATTGATTGACCCATGTTGTAAGCAATAGTTACAGAATAGTGGAGGAGGGCTGTGGGAGAAAAAAAAGGGAGGGATTATTGAAATCAAAGAAAGAGAAAAGTGAGATGGGTCCAACACCAGGATTCTGAGATACTACAGAAGCCAAGTGAGCACAGGAGTGACTTTCTGTGTGAAATGCATCTGAGAGACTGAAGATAATAGAATTGAAAAAATATCATTGAATCTAGCAACAATCTAGATAATTTTGACCTCAGTAAAACAAATCTCTATGGTTAAGATAGTATGAGGATAGTTAAGATAGTATGAGGATAGTTAGGTGATATATCAGTAAAGATATAAAAGATCCAGGCTAAAATAGCCTATAGTGTCAGGAAGAAAGGGTAATTTTTCTTTTACAGTATGGCACAGTCTTCTCTCTGTTTTTTAACATGTTTGTCTTGCTTCACTTTCCTTTTTGTTATTGCTAATTTGCCTGCCTCTAAGAATATCCTCTTGCACTTTCTAAAATTTTATTAAAGACACACAGGAGTGGGTGTATTGTATATTCAAGCCAGGTATAATTGTTCATAAACGTTAAGTAATTTGTGTTAGATGGACAAGTGGCTCTGGCCCAATGATAAATGATATGTTGAGTTTATTTTTGACATTGTAAGATAATTGTCTGCTTATTACTTGTCTGTGTTCTTTTTTTTTTCAAGGTTATCAGATAAATAGTATCTGAATGACTGAATTGTTCCCCCACATAAGACTTCTGTTTTTTTCCTGAAAGATCTATGATACAGGCCCTTGAGATATCACCCTGGATAAAGGCTGGAAAATGAAAGTCACTGAGAATTTCTCCTGGAAGCTTATCATTGTGAACCACTGAGAACCACTGAAATAATTCCTTAGAATCTTCCTCTTTTTATTCCTTTGACTAGAAACAAATATTTTAAGAACTTTCCCATTAGAAATTTGAGAGTAACTAATTTCTTACTTCTTAATCAAATCTATAGGTAGAATGGCATGCATCATTTAAAACAGATCCCACATTTGTACACAGTGTATGAAATGACTTCCATTTCAAATGATGAAAGTGGTTTAAATACTGGCTCCAGATTCAAGAACATTTAGTTTTCAGAACCTGGATACCTATTGCTCAAATATAGTCATATTTTAAAATGTACACTTTAGATGCCAAAAAGGCTGGCAGTTTTCTTATAAGACATACTACTATTTCATCAATCATATTTTTTTAATGCTACTGCTGGAACTGGTATATGCTCTATCAGTAAGTTTTAATTTTACATCTATTCATTTGAAATATGTATCCAAAGCCTTTAAAAACATCATAAGAGAATAATACTTATTATATGGATTTGGCAGTATCTGTTGCATCGTTCACTATTTTAAAAAGAAATAGTTAAACACTGATTCATTACTTAATCCAACAAAAAAGAACATATCTATGACTTTGGATTTCTTTGTAGAGAGATAAATCTATTCCTATGATTGCTTTAAATTCACTTTAACAGATAGAGTGGCACATGAAAAGAATGGCATTTCTGGCATGCTTATTAACATTTTCTAAGGATTAAAAATAAAAATCTAATAATGATAGCTAGAAGCTATTTCTATGTGTATTTTACTATAAAGCACTGTTATTAGTGATGGACACCACTTAAATGTCTAGTTTCTTTGTGCAGATAAGCCTTATAGGGTTTGAAGGTTAATCTGAAGTTTCTCTAAACCAATTCTTCAAGCAAATGTGACTGAACATTTCACAAACTCAGCTCTTTTGCTTTCTCTGTAATTTGTTCATTTCAGGCTATACTAAAATAAGGTTTCTGTCCTGAGGCATACAAATATTCATAAGAATAAAAGGAGAACTCTAAAAAACCTTTAAATATTGTGATTCTCATTCACTTTTTTTGTTGTTACATAAAAATGTAAAGCAATAAAATGTTAGGTTAGAGCCATACCACAATGTGTATATAAGGCCATTTCTTAAAAGTAAAATTTATTGGTTAGACAAAAACTAGAGTGATCAAAAATTTATCATCTATATCTAACCACTACCAAGGGAAAGGGGCAGCATAATTATTTGTCTGGGACCCCAGGTACAAATGAGTCAATTCTAAGAAAACTGAGACCTAAGACAGACATATGGTCAACCAAGTTACAATTTTAAAAAATGCAAGATAAATTGTGGTTTTGGTAACAGAAAAATATGAGTGAGAATCTGAGATAATAAGAACAAAGAGATGGGAAGCGATGCTGGGGGAAGAAACACAGAGACCTATAACTTGCATTCAGAGAATGAAATTCCCAAAATTGAATATACAAGGGAATAAATGGTAGTGATTTATTGGGAAATTCAGGACTCTCAAATAAACATTTTCTTTAGAAAATATAGCACCCTAAAATAAAATATAGTATTGGAAAGGTAAAAATAAATCCTGGAGGCAGTGAATTATAGGATTAGAGTTTTTTATAAAACACCCGGACAAAAATGAGAGAGAACCAGGCCATGTAGGTAGGTGATGCTACGCCCAAGAGTGGAGCAGAGCCCAAATGAATAGCTGCTGGACCTTAGATGAATTCTTGTCCGACACTAGGAATTGGAGTGAGTGTTGTGGGTACCACACTAACCTCAATCTATGCAACAGAGAATATATTTGACAAGTATCCAGTTGAACAAAGTGTAAAAACAATGGTTTTATAGCCATT
Source organism: Balaenoptera acutorostrata (assembly GCF_949987535.1). Classification (NCBI taxonomy): domain Eukaryota; kingdom Metazoa; phylum Chordata; class Mammalia; order Artiodactyla; family Balaenopteridae; genus Balaenoptera; species Balaenoptera acutorostrata. The sequence goes on from NC_080070.1 coordinate 65,596,368, forward strand.
AACTTTCATTGGTCAAGAGTTTATGTGTAAGAAGGAGAAATGAGAAAGCTAAACACAAAGTTTATGAAATAAGATTGGAAATTTTAAAAATTGGACCTCTTTAGTGAACATTCAAGGAAATAACTTCTCTCTAGATATAAGCTACAAAAACATAAATATTTAGAAAACTATTTGTAATCACAAAAATTGACAAGACATGGCTATTTGAAGTAGCAGGAGACAGACATCCTAAAGGGGAGAACAGGTAAAATTTTTAAACATCAGGATAAATGTAAAGACAATGAGATAAATAAGGTTAAAATGACTAAAGACAATTAAAATTAAAAAAATAACATTCTCAACTACCGTCAGTTAAAACAGAATTGACTTCCAAGAAATCAGCTTAGTGACGTAGAGAAAAAAAATAGAAATTTTCTCAGATTTCAGAGAAAAACTCAAAGACCTTAAAATGATGCAAGAGAAGATAAAAGATATGGGAATAAACAACAAAGCTCCAATGTAAGGATTGGACATATTCCTAAGGAATAAATGAAAACAATCGAAATAGAAGCACTAGTAAAAAACAATATAAAAATCTTTTTCTGATTAAAGGTAGAATTTGGCTTCCAAATGGCAGACTAATTTGTTTCAGAATAATTATATCACAGAGAACAACTAGAAAGATACATATATTTTTAAACCTGCTTGAAAGAATCGGGGTGTTACCTAGTCAGAGAAGGCCTGCATGACAATATTCTAGAGAGAAGAGCAGCTCTGAGAAATGTCTGCAGATTTAGTTAAATTAAGTTCATTGGTTGGGTTGGGTACGTCTTGTCATCTAAAACTGGCAATGAAATCAATTTCTGGAGAAATGATCATTAGGTACAGTTGTCTAGGTATAGTGGTTACCAAAATATCTTGAGCACAACGAACACAAGTTAAAACATAGAAAATATTGGTTGATTCTAGATTAATTATTATGTGAGCCCTGGGGAAAACTGGACTGCTTCATAATAAACAGATCATTGAAGAAAATGGACATAACAATGAAGCTGTCATTTAGTCAAATAAAACAGTAATCAGTAAAAATATATAATAATAGAATTCATAAATATTAAGAGAAAAATAAGATGAATTATTTTCAAAATATTGTAAAGAATGTCAAGATATGATACACTAACATATGGAGCATAATCATCATATTGTGTACAAATAAAAGATTATATTACTCTCCAACAGCTGAAAGGCTATATTTACTTTTTATTTTATTATCTCTATTTTATTCAAGTGTCATAAACAAAAGAAATCAATGTATTTTATAAATGTGAAAATTTATTGGGAATCATATTGATCAATACTCACAGAAACATTTCCTGTCAAGGTCAAATGATAACCTCAGAATACACAAAGTAAATAACAGCCAGAAGTTGCAATTTCAGAGATTGACTTTTATTTTACTACGACTCTGGCATTGTTTCACTTTCTAATGGTGACATTGCAATGTTAGCTATAATCGCATAGCAGTGACAGATGCTCTTACAGGCCTATTCTTCAAATGACTTATTTAAAGCCTTGAAATGTGTATACAGATATGCATTGTTCAATTACTGTCACTATCCTATCTGCTCTCAAAAATTCATGAAAAAAAATGACATGTTAATTTATTTTGTAAATGAATGAAGAAAAACATTTCAAATAGCATGGAGAGAGGCAATAATCTATTAAAATCAAGTCGAAGAAAAGAAATTAAAAGGTGCCATCAATTCAGCTATTTATTTATTCAAAGACAGTGTCTAAATGAGCCATAACTGACACCAGAGGCATTCAGCTACATATTTTAATGTCATATCAAATTTACTGGCGTTCTAAGTGTATAAACAATATATTTGCATCATATTAGTGACAAATGTCATGCTAATACCATAGCAAAATGACTACAAGAGGATTTCATAACTTATTTACAGAATGTGTTTCTAGGTACAAGAATTCATTTAGCGTTGTCAAACAACCAGAGAGAATTAAAGGAACTTTCAACCTTTGGCTAGAGAAATTTTACCTCATAGCACATATGCCATTTATATTTCTAATGTAATAAATTCTTGATGTTCTTCCTGTGTTTTGTAGAGTCAACCATTCTTTTTTTTATATAAATTTATTTATTTTATTTATTTATTTTTGGTGGCGTTGGGTCTCCGTTGCTGCACGTGGGCTTTCATAGTTGTGGCAAGCGGGGGCTACTCTTCCTTGCAGTGTGCAAGCTTCTCATAGTTCTGGAGCACAGGCTCTAGGCACGTGGGCTTCAGTAGCTGTGGTGCTCGGACTTAGTTGCTCCACGGCATGTGGGATCTTCTCAGACCAGGGCTTGAACCCGTGTTCCCTGCATTGGCAGGTGGATTCTCAACCACTGTGCCACCAGGGAAGCCCAGAGTCAACCATTCTTATTAGGTTCCCTTTAGCATTTCTGGGTAAGAGCTGACTTTTGAACCTATATTTCTGACATGTATCAATGCCCCCAAAACTTCTCCTAAATGGTTAATGTTTTCTTTTTACTGAAATCTCCTTTTAAGAAAAGTCAGGTCACCAGAAATACTTCAGTTCTTCCTCTTCTGTACACTTGAGACATGGTTATCTTTCCTACGTGAGGATAAATCTGTTCTTCTCTCTTCTGACCTTCCTGAGATTCCCTTTATCTACCTGGGACATTGAAACCTGGGAATCATCAGGCAGCTATGCACCATGAAACTACAAGTTCTTGTCCCATGAGATATGGTTTTGTAATATTGTCTCCTGTACCAAACTGTTTCCCAAATTGTTAAAAGTTACACGTCCTTTGAACCAACACAAGCACAAACAGGATGACTCAATTTTAAAATATTTTACATGATATTAAAAACCATTAAGCTGTTTTAAGGAAAATAGGTTTAAAAGAAGTTTTTACCTTTATAGACAATTAAAACAATCATTTGGTTGGCTGACTGACAGCAATAGCAGTCTAGTCCTATCTGATAGAACAAATTCACAGAGAAATATATTTATTAAACTCATGTTAAGTACCTCTCTTCTGTAAAAATAATTCTGAAAGAATGCGGCTAAAGGACCACCATGCACTTCTCTTGAAATTTACTTTCAAGTTATACTAAACTCTAAGAAAATTCTTTACTCCCATCTTTGTAAAAATAGCCATTAATGGTACATGTAGAAAACAAAAAATGATGTACTCTCTTTTTTGTTTTTTTCTTATAAGGCATTTGCATTTCTGACAACTCTGTATTTCAACTATGAATTTGTTCACTGACTTCAACTAAAGCTATCACTGAAGGTTGAGGACAGATGAGCTTGCCACAGTAAATCTGAGTTTCAAACATCACAGCTCCCGGTAACCAAGTTTTTCCACTCAAAATCATTGCCACTTTCTACATGAGACAGGTGAGAGGAGGTTACAGTATCTGTCCCCTTTGCCCCTTTTGATCAAATGCTAATCCACCGCTAATTTTATGTCAAAGATCATATTGCCCTTTCCTGTCCCTGGGCCTGGCAAAGGTCTTCTGGTATCCCCAACAGTAAATACTGGGAGGACTGGCTCAGGGATCATCATGTCTTTCACTCCCAGGAGCCCTCCAGCTTTATTTGCAAATTACAGCTCTTAAAAACATTAGAAGGAGCTGGTCTTGTTCAGTAATGAAAAAGTCCCCTTACGTTTGTTTCCCTTAGGACAAAGACTTTTCTATTATACTTCTGCATCATAAAAAAAGGGCAGATCTTGTTCCCAGGTGCTTTCCTGCCTCATCTTATGTGAAGTGCACCTCCTTCTTTGAGGGGGAAAAACAAGGAATGTAATCCCTTTTAGAGTACCCTTTGACCACTGGTAGTTTTGCCCATTATAGAAGTGGTTTGAACAAATAAGTCTCTAAGAATCTTGAGATTCAGAACTTAGAGAAACTTTCATTCACGAAATCATCACCACTAAAAAAATCCAAAGATAAGAGAACTGAGCTGCACTGTTCTAAAGATAATGCCAAATTCAAAATGTCATCCTTTGCAACGTGAAAAGAGAATTAGGATTCCTCCATAAGCATACAAGTAATGTAGGGTTTTCAAGCTTTTTTTTCTTGGAGACACAGAAAAGGGGTTACATCATATTATATAGGATAACATCCTAGAAATCTTTTTTTTTTTATTGTAGTTGATTTATGTCATGTTAGTTTCTGGTGTACAGCACAGTGATTCAGTTATACATATATATATAGCTCTTCTTTTTCAGATTCTTTTCCCTTATAGGTTATTACAAAATACTGAGTATAGCTCCCTATATACAAATCCTCTTTAAACATCTTTTTCCCCAACTGCCATTCTCTGGTGCAGCTGCCTCATCTCTCTTTTCTAATCCTCTCTCCCTACCAGTTACATGAACTAAACCTTTCTCCTCTACTACACTTTTGTCCACACTGCAAGTAAAGGCTTTTCTCCACTTTTCATCTTCCTGCCTTCTAGAAGGGCAAGAGGATTGTAAAAATTTATGATTTGGTATTTTTCTGTTTTCATCATCAGTAAAGAAAAGAGACATCTAATAAAAACTAATGTAATTTGCCAGTAGTCTTATGATAGTACAGCTCTTCAAATTCTGTACATGAAAACTTGCATTTAAGGAAAAAACAGCACTTTTGCTTTTTAACTGTTAGAAATATACTATGGGCATATTACACAAAGCTACATGGAGTCCTGACTGACCAGTAACTAAGCATAGTAAATGTTACCCAAACACCTCATGCTGTTGGTCTTATTAAATAACTTCTCTTCTGAGTACAAAACATAGTTAGGGAAAATCATATTTAAAAAATACCCTAAGAGGCTGCATACTAATTCTTTAAAAAGTATAAAATGTTTCCTACTTTCCCAAATCTTAGACAAATAGTGTTATAAATGTACCTCACAAAAGATGGATTTCAATGAAGTCTGCTTTATTGTTTCTATTTTAAAATTGGGCTAGATGGAAGAAATTCTGATTGTTAAATATTAGGAAAAGAAAATCCCAACTTGGAAAAAAGAAACTTTCCCCATATCAAATCCAGCATTAAAAAAGCTGTTTTTCTTAAGTCCTCTTTTTTGTATACCTCTTGTCTTCTATTACAGGGTTGACAAACTACATCCTACAAGTTGAATCCGGCCACCACTGATTTTTGTAAATAAAGTTTTACTGGTGCACAGCAATACCACTATTTACATAACATCAATAGTTCCTTCAGAGTTAAATAGTTTCAGTAGAGACCCTATGATCCTCAAAGCCTAAAATATTTACTATCTGATCCTTTACATAAAAACTTAGACAAACTGCTCCATTATACTTCATTAATAACAAAAAATTTGTTTTAAATCTACTTACTACAAGAATTGTCTTTTCACTTTTTCTCACAGATAAATTTAATTTTCTTTATCTACTGCATATACTACAAAAGTCCTTCAAAATTCAATAAATGAATCTCACATGTATTAAAATGCCATCTAAAACTAAGTGCCAATACTTTACTCATTTAAGACAGTTTTCTTTTATTCACTTGTGAATTAGGAACACTGAAGAGAAGACTTTGAGTATCTAACAAATCTCTTATAATTCAAGGGTAAACTCACAAGTGCTGTGTGTAGATTTTTTTAATTGTTATAAACTTAACTGTACTAAGAATGTTCTTCACATGACAATTATTTTCCTGTGGTTAAATGTTAATCCTTTTTGCATATAGCTTCCAAATATTATGGGTGACAACACAGTTTTCTCTAAAAAGTCAATTCAAGTTGGATACTTATCTTTTTCAGTATAAAGTTTCCCACATAGTTCTTGTTTTTTATATTATAGGTGATTTTAACAAAAGCATTGTCTCAGCTAGGGCTGCCATAAGACTGTGGCTTAAACAACAGAAATTTATTTTTTCTCAGTTCTGGAGGATAGAAGTACAAGATCAAGGGGTTGGCAGTGTTGGTTCCTTTTGAGGGCCATGAGAGGAAGGTATGTTCCCACCCTCTTTACTTGGCTTGTGGATGGCTATCTTCTTCTGTCTTTACATTGTCTTCCCTCTGTCTTCGTATCCAAATTTTCTCTTCTTAGGAGGATACCAGTCATATTGCATTAGGTCCCAACACAATGACTTCATTTTAATTTAATTACCTCTCAAAAAACTCTACAAATAGAGCTACATTCTGAGGGACTGGAGGTTAGGACTTCAATATGTGAACTTTTGTGGGGACATAATTCAGCCCATAACAAGCATAGGGCTAAATATTTAGGGTGTAATGAGTTTCATATAAAATGTGTACCTGCCAATCTTTACAGTATAAGCCTAATTATAAAATTTTTGAATTTTACATCTCAATAAATGCTGTAACTTATCTATTACCTCATACTATCATAACTTTCCTAATTTTCTGATTGTATTATTCTACCCCTTTTTATAATTTTTGATTTTGACACAGTCTAGCATTCAGAACTCTCAAATAATCTTGGCTTTGTTAAAAGGGTATAGCCATAAGAAAAAAATACTTTGCACAATTAGCTTAACTTCTTAGAGAAACACTGTCTCTTGGACATAAAAAAATAAAAGACATGAAATTGATGTAATTTTATTGGAGCTTTTTAGAGTCATTATTTTCCAGGAATAACTTACTATATAAAATTCCTATTGAAGACTATACAAAATTAGGAATGTTAAATGTATCTTTGATAAATCTATATAAATTTTCAATTACATTCTCTGACGTTGAACTGGATTGAATCAGACGTCTTTGCCTCATGAGGTTTATCCAAAATTGTTATTTTTTGTTATGTACTTGATGAATTACAATTTAAGAAAAATAGCAGGTCTAAACATGTGAAGATATAACCTAAAAATGTCAATATTTAAATATCTTCTTGAGAATTTTGTTATGTCAAGAGACCTAGTTACAAGTAATACCATTTTGATATTTCAGTTTTTGTTACTTGTTTAGTTGCATCTTGTTTTTAATCATTCTCTCCACGAGTCAGCTTCCTTGGGGCTTTAAGGAGGAGACTTCCACAATTTACTGTGGGTAATGAAGATTTCTTGGGAGGATATGCTAAATGCACACAGGAACTTACCTCATAAGTAACACTAGCTCCTAGCTCATCCAACACGAGGATATGCAATTGGCTTCATAGAGAATTGGAAAAGTAACTCCTTGGGTGAAGCAATGACTTGAGCACAGGTGACCTGATTTCTTGCCCTCACTGGTAAATAACTGGCTATGGACCAATAGCCTGCTGTCTGGTATGGAGCACCCTCTACTGGTAGATTTGATGCCAATGCCTGCTGAGGTTCGACGTATCCTTCACACATAGCCTATGTATGGTAACTCCTCCCCACATGTGCTTCAGCTCCCTTTTCAATTAGCTGTAGAGTTGTAGCATTCCTCTCACCTGCTTCATGATTTACAGTACTTTAAGGAGAGACAGTGGCAGGGCCACTCTCATAAGGAGTAGCTGTAAGGGGCTTCCCTGGTGGCGCAGTGGTTAACAATCCGCCTGCCAGTGCAGGGGACACGGGTTCGAGCCCTGGTCCGGGAAGAACCCACATGCTGAGGAGCAACTAAGCCCGTGCACCACAACTACTGAGCCTGCACTCTAGAGCCCATGCGTCACAACTACTGAGCCTGTGTGCCACAACTACTGAAGCCCGCGTGCCTAGAGCCTGTGCTCCACAACAACAGAAGCCACCGCAATGAGAAGCCTGTGCACCGCAACAAAGAGTAGCCCCCGCTCTCAGCAACTAAAGAAAAACCCGCGTGCAGCAGCGAAGACCCAATGCAGCCAAAAATTAAATAAATGAATAAATAAATAAATTTATATATAAAAAAAGAGTAGCTGTGTGTGTGTCATCTCTTGGGGTTTTATGAGCTCATCTTTCAGCCTCCTGAATATACTCAGAAATAGGAGATACCCAGAAATTCAGTGATGCAATAAAATACACCACTGACCTCTGAGAAAGAGTAGCATGTTTAAAGAGTAACATGTTTCAGAAGTAAGGAAAGAGGTCCTCAATATGATTTTCTAGTAAGTCTGCTGTTACTATAATCAGGTAAAGCATATATATATATTTTTTTAGGACAGTAGAGGAGAAAAAAATTATATGTAACATATGTAAATTATGTTCTGATAAAAACAAAAAAGCAGGGTCTTCCCTGGTGGCGCAGTGGTTGAGAATCTGCCTGCCAATGCAGGGGACACGGGTTCGAGCCCTGGTCTGGGAAGTTCCCACATGCCGCGGAGCAACTAAGCCCGTGAGCCACAATTACTGAGCCTGCGCGTCTGGAGCCTGTGCTCCGCAACAAGAGAGGCCGCAATAGTGAGAGACCCGCGCACCGCGATGAAGAGTGGTCCCCGCTTGCCACAACTAGAGAAAGCCCTCGCACAGAAATGAAGACCCAACACAGCCATAAATAAATAAATAAAACTTAAAAAACAAAAAAAACAAAAAAAGCAGACTTTTAAATTTTTTGCTTTTAATAGATTAGAGAGTTAACATAGAAAATGAATACAACAAATCCTGAGTTGTTAGCTTCCATATAAGAGACTTAGTTCAGATCTTCAGGAAATTTACTTGTAAAATTAAGTTGAATGAGCAATGTAAATGAACTGAAAATTCTACTAAAGAACATAAATAAAACATTATATAGTTGCAGTTTGTCAACTTGAATGGAGTCAGAAATTGGAGTCCAAAAAGAATGATGATTTGAAGTAGCCTTATTTAATATTGATATTTAAAGACATAAAATAGAAAACCTTAATTTTAGCTGAATTTACATGTATGATACTGGATTTTTATGTGTTTTAAAACTGAAGAAGCATAAATACATAAGTAAAACAAATGAAATTTGGAAAAGAGTTAGCCAACATATAGCATGTTTTATCTTTGGTAATTGCCGGGAATCTTTTTGGCAAAAGAATATGAAAAGTAGTAAATAAGGAACAGCCAAACCTTAACATACAATCAGCACTAGAAGGTAAAAGCTCGCCGTTATTTGTTTGATATTTATCCTTAATTATTTTATCTTCTCTGGAATGTTTATTCTCATTCCTGGGAATAACTGATATAGTTTCAAGGTAGTTATCTATGTCTTTTAGTATAAACTTATGAAAGCCATTTACAGTCATTGGTCAATGCACATTCCACCAATTTCGCATTTTAACTTAGTGAAAAAATCATTAACTTCTCTATAATTGCTAATTTGACTAAATTGACTTGGTAATAATCAGGTCTAACCATTTGGTTCAGTCAAATTAAGTGATAAAACATCCCCAGAATGTGAACATTACACAAGGCCCATCCTTGACCATTTTTATGTTTTCATTTTAAATATTCTCTCTCATGCAACTCAAGACACCTTCACCATCTATACACTGATGACTCACAGATCAGGAACTTGAGTTTGGATGCTTCTCCTCTCTCGGGTTTCATACTAAACAACAATACGTGGATGTCTGACAGATACTTCAAACTCAACTGGTCCAAAGCAAAGATCATATTCTTTGGGGTTATGCCAACTTTTGAGGTATAATGTATACACAATAAAATATATTAATTTTAGGTGTACAATTTAATGAGCTTTAAAAAATGAGGATATAGAACATCCTATCATACCAAAATTTCCCTCCTACCCTTTGCAATTAATAACATCTTTCCATCCTCTACCCTCTAGCAACTGTGAATCTGCTCACTAAAGTTGTGCCTTTCCAGAATTTCGTGTGAATGGAATGATACAGTATGTAATCTTTTTTGTATGGTTTCTTGCATTTAACACAATGCTTTTAAGATTCAGTCATGCTGCATGTATCAACGTAGGATTCCATTGCATGCATGTACCACCATTTGTTTATCTATTCATTAATTGATGGACATTTGGGTTTTTTCCAAATTCTGACTATTATGAATATAGTTGCTAGGAAAATTCACATGTACGTCTTCATTTATCTTGGGTAAATACCCAGTAGCGGAATTGCTGGGTAGTATGGTAAGTGTATGTGTAACTTCATAAGAAATTGTACATCTGTTTCCAAAGTGGCTGTAGCATTTTGCATTCTCAACAGCAATTCATGAGAGTTCCAGTTGCTGCACATCCTTGTTAACAATTGTTATGGTCACATTATCTTCATTTTAGCCATTCCAGTGGTGTGTTTTGGTATCACATTGTGGGTTTCATATACATTTCCCTAATGACAAATGCGTTTATTTGGCAGTAGTAAATTAACTCTAATAGAGTGTCTGTTCAAATATTCAGCCCAATTTTGCTGGTTATTTTATTATTGAATTGTAAGTGTTCTTTGTATAGTCTGGATATAAGATTTGCAAATCTTTTCACCCATTCTATGGTTTGACATTTCATTTTCTTAACTGTCTTTTGAAAAGGAAGAGGTTTTAATTTTCAAGAATTTCAATTTATTATTTTTATATAGATTTTGTTTTTATGTGAGTGTTCTGTTAAAGAAATTTTTGCCTAACTCAAGGTCACAAAGATTTTTCTCTTATGTTTGCTTCTAGAAGTTTTTCAGGTTTTCTTGCTCTTATTTGAATGATCCAAGTTAATTTTTGCACATGGCTGAAGCAAGAACTGCTTAGTGTTGGGGTGTGTCTGCGTGTAGGTATAGATAATAACTGCTACAGCACCACTGGTTGAACAGATTATGTATTCCAATTTTAATGGCCTTAGAATTTTTGTCAAAATCAATGGCCATAAATTTTTCTGAATGTTATATTTCATTGCCTGTATATAGTCTTTACGCCAAAAGCACACTGCCTTGATTACTGTTTTATAAGTCTTGAAGTCAGATAGAATAATTCCTCCAACCTTGTTCCGCTCTTGTAAAACGGTGTTGCCTATTTCAAGTCTTTTGCATTTCCATTAAATTTTAGAAGCAGCTTTTCAGCTTCTATTAAAAACAAATAGCTTTCTGGAATTGGACTGGGATTATTTTGAATCCATAGATAAATTTAAAGAGAATTTACACCTTAATAATATTAAGTCCTCTGATTGATGAACATTTGATATTTCTCAATTCATTAAAATTTTCCTCAATGTTGCACTGCAATGTTCTTGGTTTTCAAAGTAGAGAATTCTTGGTGAATTCTTCCAAAATATTTCATAATATTTTTTGCTATAGAAATGGTATTTTTAAAATTTCAATTTGCAA